>NC_138995.1:63261047-65928470 GCF_964341445.2 Mesoplodon mirus | reverse complement strand
CTCACCTGTGCCCTAAGACTTGCCGTTCCCTAACCCTAACCCTAGCCCGGAACGGAAAGCCACCACCAGCCCTACACCTTACCCTACGCCGTAGCCTACTCCTGGCCCGTACGCTGGCACTGACCCGTGCATCAGCACGTAGCCTGACCCTCCCACGTTTCCGTGCCCTCACCTGTGCCCTAAGCCTTGCCGTACCCTAAACCTCACCCTAGCCCGGAACAAAAACCCACCACCAGCCCTACAACTTACCCCCAAGCCGTAGCCTACTCCTGGCCCGTACGCTGGCACTGACCCGTGCGTCAGCACATAGCCTGACCCTCCCACGTTTCCGTACCCTCACCTGTGCCCTAAGCCTTGCCGTTCCCTAACCCTAACCCTAGCCCGGAACGGAAACCCACCACCAGCCCTACAACTTACACCCAAGCCGTAGCCTACTCCTGGCCCGTATGCTGGCACTGACACGTGCGTCAGCACATAGCCTGACCCTCCCACGTTTCCCTACCCTCACCTGTGCCCTAAGCCTTGCCGTTACCTAACCCTAACCCTAGCCCGGAACGGAAACCCACCACCAGCCCTACACCTTACCCCCAAGCCGTAGCCTACTCCTGGCCCATACGCTGGCACTGACCCGTGCGTCAGCACGTAGCCTGACCCTCCCACGTTTCCGTACCCTCACCTGTGCCCTAAGCCTTGCCGTTCCCTAACCCTAACCCTACCGTGGAACGGAAACCCACCACCAGCTCTAAACCTTACCCCCAAGCCGTAGCCTACTCCTGGCCCGTACGCTGGCACTGACCCTTGCGTCAGCACGTATCCAGACCCTCCCACGTTTCCACACCCTCACCTGTGCCCTAAGCCTTGCCGTTCCCTAACCCTAACCCTAGCCCGGAACGGAAACCCACCACCAGCCCTACACCTTACCCCAAAGCCGTAGCCTACTCCTGGCCCGTACGCTGGCACTGACCCATGTGTCAGCACATAGCCTGATCATCCCACGTTTCCGTACCCTCACCTGTGCCCTAAGCCTTGCCGTTCCATAACCCTAACCCTAGCCCGGAACGGAAACCCACCACCAGCCCTACACCTTACCCCCAAGCCGTAGCCTACTCCTGGCCCATACGCTGGCACTGACCCGTGCGTCAGCACGTAGCCTGACCCTCCCACGTTTCCGTACCCTCACCTGTGCCCTAAGCCTTGCCGTTCCCTAACCCTAACCCTAGCCCGGAACAAAAACCCACCACCAGCCCTACACCTTACCCCCAAGCCGTAGCCTACTCCTGGCCCGTACGCTGGCACTGACCAGTGCGTCAGCACGTAGCCTGACCCTCCCACGTTTCCGTACCCTCACCTGTGCCCTAAGCCTTGCCGTTCCCTAACCCTAACCCTAGCCCGGAACGGAAACCCACCACCAGCCCTACACCTTACCCACAAGCCGTAGCCTACTCCTGACCCGTACGCTGGCACTGTCCCGTGCATCAGCACGTAGCCTGACCCTCCCACGTTTCCGTACCCTCACCTGTGCCCTAAGCCTTGCCGTTCCCTAACCCTAACCCTAGCCCGGAACGGAAACCCACCACCAGCCCTACACCTTACCCTACGCCGTAGCCTACTCCTGGCCCGTACGCTGGCACTGACCCGTGCGTCAGCACGTAGCCTGACCCTCCCACGTTTCCATACCCTCACCTGTGCCCTAAGCCTTGCCGTTCCCTAACCCTAACCCTAGCCCACCATGTAAACCCACTACCAGCCCTACACCTTACCCTATGCCGTAGCCTACTCCTGGCCCGTACGCTGGCACTGACCCGTGCGTCAGCATGTACCCTGACCCTCCCACGTTTCCTTACCCTCACCTGTGCCCTAAGCCTTGCCGTTCCCTAGCCCTAACCCTAGCCCGGAACAGAAACCCACCACCAGCCCTACACCTTACCCCCAAGCCATAGCCTACTCCTGGCCCGTACGCTGGCACTGACATGTGCGTCAGCATGTAGCCTGTCCCTCCCACGTTTCTGTACCCTCACCTGTGCCCTAAGCCTTGCCGTTCCCTAACCCTAACCCTAGCCTGGAACGGAAACCCACCACCAGCCCTACACATTACCCTATGCCGTATCCTACTCCTGTCCCGTACGCTGGCACTGACCCGTGCGTCAGCACGTAGCCTGACCCTCCCACGTTTCCGTACCCTCACCCGTGCCCTAAGCCTTGCCGTTCCCTAAGCCTAACCCTAGCCCGGAACGGAAACTCACCACCAGCCCTACACCTTACCCTACGCCGTATCCTACTCCTAGCCCGTACGCTGGCACTGACCCATGCGTCAGCACGTAGCCTGACCCTCCCACGTTTCCGTACCCTCACCTGTGCCCTAAGCCTTGCCGTTCCCTAACCCTAACCCTAGCAATGAACAAAAACCCACCACCAGCCCTACAACTTACCCCCAAGCCGTAGCCTACTCCTGGCCCGTACGCTGGCACTGACCCATGCGTCAGCACGTAGCCTGACCCTCCCACGTTTCCGTACCCTCACCTGTGCCCTAAGCCTTGCCGTTCCCTAACCCTAACCCTAGCCCGGAATGGAAACCCACCACCAGCCCTACACCTTACCCCCAAACCGTAGCCTACTCCTGGCCCGTACGCTGGCACTGACCCGTGCGTCAGCACGTAGCCTGACCTTCCCACGTTTCCGTACCCTCACCTGTGCCCTAAGCCTTGCCGTTCTCTAACCCTAACCCTAGCCCGGAACGGAAACCCACCAACAGCCCTAAACCTTACCCTACGCCGTAGCCTACTCCTGGCCCGTACGCTGGCACTGTCCCGTGCGTCAGCACGTAGCCTGACCCTCCCAAGTTTCGGTAACCTCACCTGTGCCCTAAGCCTTACCGTACCCTAACCCTAACCCTAGCCCGGAATGGAAACCCACCACCAGCCCTACACCTTACCCACAAGCCGTAGCCTACTCCTGGCCCGTACGCTGGCACTGACCCGTGCGTCAGCACGTAGCCTGACCCTCCCACGTTTCTGTACCCTCACCTGTGCCCTAAGCCTTGCCGTTCCCTAACCCTAACCCTAGCCCGGAACGGAAACCCACCACCAGCCCTACACCTTACCCCCAAGCCGTAGCCTACTCCTGGCCCGTACGCTGGCACTGACCCATGCGTCAGCACGTAGGCTGACCCTCCCACGTTTCTGTACCCTCACCTGTGGCCTAAGCCTTGCCGTTCCCTAAGCCTAACCCTAGCCCGGAACGGAAACCCACCACCAGCCCTACACCTTACCCTACGCCGTAGCCTACTCCTGGCCTGTACACTGGCACTGACCCGTGCGTCAGCACGTAGCCTGACCCTCCCACGTTTCCGTGCCCTCACCTGTGCCCTAAGCCTTGCCGTTCCCTAACCCTAACCCTAGCCCGGAACAAAAACCCACCACCAGCCCTACAACTTACCCCCAAGCCGTACCCTACTCCTGGCCCGTACGCTGGCACTGACCCGTGCGTCAGCACATAGCCTGACCCTCCCACGTTTCCGTACCCTCACCTGTGCCCTAAGCCTTGCCGTTCCCTAACCCTAACCCTAGCGCGGAACGGAAACCCACCACCAGCCCTACACCTTACCCCCAAGCCGTAGCCTACTCCTGACCCGTACGCTGGCACTGACCCGTGCGTCAGCACGTAGCCTGACACTCCCACGTTTCCGTACACTCACCTGTGCTCTAAGCCTTGCAGTTCCCTAACCCTAACTCTAGCCCGGAACGGAAACCCACCACCAGCCCTACACCTTACCCTACGCCGTAGCCTACTCCTGGCCCATACGCTGGCACTGAACCATGCGTCAACACGTAGCCTGACCCTCCCACGTTTCCGTACCCTCACCTGTGGCCTAAGCCTTGCCGTTCCCTAAGCCTAACCCTAGCCCGGAACGGAAACCCACCACCAGCCCTACACCTTACCCTACGCCGTAGCCTACTCCTGGCCCGTACACTGGCACTGACCCGTGCGTCAGCACGTAGCCTGACCCTCCCACGTTTCCGTGCCCTCACCTGTGCCCTAAGCCTTGCCGTTCCCTAACCCTAACCCTAGCCCGGAACAAAAACCCACCACCAGCCCTACAACTTACCCCCAAGCCGTACCCTACTCCTGGCCCGTACGCTGGCACTGACCCGTGCGTCAGCACGTAGCCTGACCCTCCCACGTTTCCGTACCCTCACCTGTGCCCTAAGCCTTGCCGTTCCCTAACCCTAACCCTAGCGCGGAACGGAAACCCACCACCAGCCCTAAAACTTACCCCCAAGCAGTAGCCTACTCCTGGCCCATACGCTGGCACTGACCCATGCGTCAGCACGTAGCCTGACCCTCCCACGTTTCCGTACCCTCACCTGTGCTCTAAGCCTTGCCGTTCCCTAACCCTAACCCTAGCATGGAACGGAAACCCACCACCAGCCCTACACCTTACCCTACGCTGTAGCCTACTCCTGGCCCGTACGCTGGCACTGACCCGTGCGTCAGCATGTAGCCTGAACCTCCCACGTTTCCGTACCGTCACCTGTGCCCTAAGCCTTGCCGTTCCCTAACCCTAACCCTAGCCCGGAACGGAAACCCACCACCAGCCCTACACCTTACCCCCAAGCCGTAGCCTACTCCTGGCCCGTACGCTGGCACTAACCCGTGCGTCAGCACGTAGCCTGACCCTCCCACGTTTCCGTACCCTCACCTGTGCCCTAAGCCTTGCCGTTCCCTAACCCTAACCCTAGCCCGGAACGGAAACCCACCACCAGCCCTACACCTTATTCCCAAGCCGTGGCCTACTCATGGGCCGTACGCTGGCACTGACCCATGCGTCAGCACGTAGCCTGACCCTCCCACGTTTCCACACCCTCACCTGTGCCTTAAGCCTTGCCGTTCCCTAACCCTAACCCTAGCCCGGAACGGAAACCCACCACCAGCCCTACACCTTACCCCCAAGCCGTAGCCTACTCCTGGCCCGTACGCTGGCACTGACCCGTGCGTCAGCACGTAGCCTGACCTTCCCACGTTTTCGTACCCTCACCTGTGCCCTAAGCCTTGCCGTTCCCTAACCCTAACCCTAGCCCGGAACGGAAACCCACCACCAGCCCTAAAACTTACCCTACGCCGTAGCCAACTCCTGGCCCGTACGCTGGCACTGACCCGTGCGTCAGCACGTAGCCTGACCCTCCCACGTTTCCGTACCCTCACCTGTGCCCTAAGCCTTGCCGTTCCCTAACCCTAACCCTAGCCCGGAACGGAAACCCACCACCAGCCCTACACCTTACCCCCAAGCCGTAGCCTACTCCTGGCCCGTACGCTGGCACTGACCCGTGCGTCAGCACGTAGCCTAACCCTCCCACGTTTCCGTACCCTCACCTATGCCCTAAGCCTTGCCGTTCCCTAACCCTAACCCTAGCCCGGAATGGAAACTCACAACCAGCCCTACACCTTAACCTACGACGTAGCCTACTCCTGGCCCGTACGCTGGCACTGACCCGTGCGTCAGCACGTAGCCTGACCCTCCCACGTTTCCGTACCCTCACCTGTGCCCTAAGCCTTGCCGTTCCCTAACCCTAACCCTAGCCCGGAACGGAAACCCACCACCAGCCCTACACCTTACCCTACGCCGTAGCCTACTCCTGGCCCGTACGCTGGCACTGACCCGTGCATCAGCACGTAGCCTGACCCTCCCACGTTTCCGTACCCTCACCTGTGCCCTAAGCCTTGCCGTTCCCTAACCCTAACCCTAGCCCGGAACGGAAACCCACTACCAGCACTACACCTTACCCTACGCCGTAGCCTACTCCTGGCCCGTACGCTGGCACTGACCCATGTGTCAGCACATAGCCTGACCATCCCACGTTTTCGTACCCTCACCTGTGCCCTAAGCCTTGCCGTTCCCTAACCCTAACCCTAGCCCGGAACAGAAACCCACCACCAGCCCTACACCTTAACCCCAAGCCGTAGCCTACTCCTGGCCCGTACGCTGGCACTGACACGTGCGTCAGCACGTAGCCTGACCCTCCCACGTTTCCGTACCCTCACCTGTGCCCTAAGCCTTGCCGTTCCCTAAGCCTAACCCTAGCCCGGAACGGAAACCCACCACCAGCCCTACACCTTACCCTACGCCGTAGCCTACTCCTGGCCCGTACGCTGGCACTGACCCATGCGTCAGCACGTAGCCTGACCCTCCCACGTTTCCGTACCCTCACCTGTGCCCTAAGCTTTGCCGTTCCCTAACCCTAACCCTAGCCCTGAACAAAAACCCACCACCAGCCCTACAACTTACCTCCAAGCCGTAGCCTACTCCTGGCCCGTACGCTGGCACTGACCCATGCGTCAGCACGTAGCCTGACCCTCCCACGTTTCCGTACCCTCACCTGTGCCCTAAGCCTTGCCGTTCCCTAACCCTAACCCTAGCCCGGAACGGAAACCCACCACCAGCCCTACACCTTAACCTCAAGCCGTAGCCTACTCCTGGCCCGTACGCTGGCACTGACCCGTGCGTCAGCACGTAGCCTGACCCTCCCACATTTCCGTACCCTCACCTGTGCCCTAAGACTTGCCGTTCCCTAACCCTAACCCTAGCCCGGAACGGAAAGCCACCACCAGCCCTACACCTTACCCTACGCCGTAGCCTACTCCTGGCCCGTACGCTGGCACTGACCCGTGCATCAGCACGTAGCCTGACCCTCCCACGTTTCCGTGCCCTCACCTGTGCCCTAAGCCTTGCCGTTCCCTAAACCTAACCCTAGCCCGGAACAAAAACCCACCACCAGCCCTACAACTTACCCCCAAGCCGTAGCCTACTCCTGGCCCGTACGCTGGCACTGACCCGTGCGTCAGCACATAGCCTGACCCTCCCACGTTTCCGTACCCTCACCTGTGCCCTAAGCCTTGCCGTTCCCTAACCCTAACCTTAGCCCGGAACGGAAACCCACCACCAGCCCTACAACTTACACCCAAGCCGTAGCCTACTCCTGGCCCGTATGCTGGCACTGACACGTGCGTCAGCACATAGCCTGACCCTCCCACGTTTCCGTACCCTCACCTGTGCCCTAAGCCTTGCCGTTCCCTAACCCTAACCCTAGCCCGGAACGGAAACCCACCACCAGCCCTACACCTTACCGCCAAGCCGTAGCCTACTCCTGGCCCGTACGCTGGCACTGACCCGTGCGTCAGCACGTAGCCTGACCCTCCCACGTTTCCGTACCCTCACCTGTGCCCTAAGCCTTGCCGTTCCCTAACCCTAACCCTACCGTGGAACGGAAACCCACCACCAGCTCTAAACCTTACCCCCAAGCCGTAGCCTACTCCTGGCCCGTACGCTGGCACTGACCCTTGCGTCAGCACGTATCCAGACCCTCCCACGTTTCCACACCCTCACCTGTGCCCTAAGCCTTGCCGTTCCCTAACCCTAACCCTAGCCCGGAACGGAAACCCACCACCAGCCCTACACCTTACCCCAAAGCCGTAGCCTACTCCTGGCCCGTACGCTGGCACTGACCCGTGCGTCAGCACGTAGCCTGACCTTCCCACATTTCCGTACCCTCACCTGTGCCCTAAACCTTGCCTTTCCCTAACCCTAACCCTAGCCCGGAACGGAAACCCACCACCAGCCCTAAACCTTACCCTACGCCGTAGCCTCCTCCTGGCCCGTACGCTGGCACTGACCCGTGCGTCAGCACGTAGCCTGACCCTCCCACGTTTCCGTACCCTCACCTGTGCCCTAAGCCTTGCCGTTCCCTAACCCTAACCCTAGCCCGGAACGGAAACCCACCACCAGGCCTACAACTTACCCCCAAGCCGTAGCCTACTCCTGGCCCGTACGCTGGCACTGACCCGTGCGTCAGCACGTAGCCTGACCCTCCCACGTTTCCGTACCCTCACCTGTGCCCTAAGCCTTGCCGTTCCCTAACCGTAACCCTAGCCCGGAACGGAAACCCACCACCAGCCCTACACCTTACCCTATGCCGTATCCTACTCCCGTCCCGTACGCTGGCACTGACCCGTGCGTCAGCACGTAGCCTGACCCTCCCACGTTTCTGTACGCTCACCTGTGCCCTAAGCCTTGCCGTTCCCTAACCCAAACCCTAGCCCGGAACCGAAACCCACCACCAGCCCTACACCTTACCCCCAAGCCGTAGCCTACTCATGGCCCGTACGCTGGCACTGACCCATGCGTCAACACGTAGCCTGACCCTCCCACGTTTCCGTACCCTCAACTGTGCCCTAAGCCTTGCCGTTCCTTAACCCTAACCCTAGCCCGGAACGGAAACCCACCACCAGCACTACACCTTACCCTACGCCGTAGCCTACTCCTGGCCCGTACGCTGGCACTGACCCATGTGTCAGCACATAGCCTGACCATCCCACGTTTCCGTACCCTCACCTGTGCCCTAAGCCTTGCCGTTCCATAACCCTAACCCTAGCCCAGAACGGAAACCCACCACCAGCCCTACACCTTACCCCCAAGCCGTAGCCTACTCCTGGCCCATACGCTGGCACTGACCCGTGCGTCAGCACGTAGCCTGACCCTCCCACGTTTCCGTACCCTCACCTGTGCCCTAAGCCTTGCCGTTCCCTAACCCTAACCCTAGCCCGGAACAAAAACCCACCACCAGACCTACACCTTACCCCCAAGCCGTAGCCTACTCCTGGCCCGTACGCTGGCACTGACCAGTGCGTCAGCACGTAGCCTGACCCTCCCACGTTTCCGTACCCTCACCTGTGCCCTAAGCCTTGCCGTTCCCTAACCCTAACCCTAGCCCGGAACGGAAACCCACCACCAGCCCTACACCTTACCCACAAGCCGTAGCCTACTCCTGACCCGTACGCTGGCACTGTCCCGTGCATCAGCACGTAGCCTGACCCTCCCACGTTTCCGTACCCTCACCTGTGCCCTAAGCCTTGCCGTTCCCTAACCCTAACCCTAGCCCGGAACGGAAACCCACCACCAGCCCTACACCTTACCCTACGCCGTAGCCTACTCCTGGCCCGTACGCTGGCACTGACCCGTGCGTCAGCACGTAGCCTGACCCTCCCACGTTTCCGTACCCTCACCTGTGCCCTAAGCCTTGCCGTTCCCTAACCCTAACCCTAGCCCGGAACGGAAACCCACCACCAGCCCTACACCTTACCCTACGCCGTAGCCTACTCCTGGCCCGTACGCTGGCACTGACCCGTGCATCAGCACGTAGCCTGACCCTCCCACGTTTCCGTACCCTCACCTGTGCCCTAAGCCTTGCCGTTCCCTAACCCTAACCCTAGCCCAGCATGTAAACCCACTACCAGCCCTACACCTTACCCTATGCCGTAGCCTACTCCTGGCCCGTACGCTGGCACTGACCCGTGCGTCAGCATGTACCCTGACCCTCCCACGTTTCCTTACCCTCACCTGTGCCCTAAGCCTTGCCGTTCCCTAGCCCTAACCCTAGCCCGGAACAGAAACCCACCACCAGCCCTACACCTTACCCCCAAGCCATAGCCTACTCCTGGCCCGTACGCTGGCACTGACATGTGCGTCAGCATGTAGCCTGTCCCTCCCACGTTTCTGTACCCTCACCTGTGCCCTAAGCCTTGCCGTTCCCTAACCCTAACCCTAGCCTGGAACGGAAACCCACCACCAGCCCTACACCTTACCCTATGCCGTATCCTACTCCTGTCCCGTACGCTGGCACTGACCCGTGCGTCAGCACGTAGCCTGACCCTCCCACGTTTCTGTACCCTCACCTGTGCCCTAAGCCTTGCCGTTCCCTAACCCTAAACCTAGCCCGGAATGGAAACCCACCACCAGCCCTACATCTTAACCCAAAGCCGTAGCCTACTCCTGGCCCGTACGCTTGCACTGACCCGTGCGTCAGCACGTAGCCTGACCCTCCCACGTTTCCGTACCCTCACCCGTGCCCTAAGCCTTGCCGTTCCCTAAGCCTAACCCTAGCCCGGAACGGAAACCCACCACCAGCCCTACACCTTACCCTACGCCGTATCCTACTCCTAGCCCGTACGCTGGCACTGACCCATGCGTGAGCACGTAGCCTGACCCTCCCACGTTTCCGTACCCTCACCTGTGCCCTAAGCCTTGCCGTTCCCTAACCCTAACCCTAGCAATGAACAAAAACCCACCACCAGCCCTACAACTTACCCCCAAGCCGTAGCCTACTCCTGGCCCGTACGCTGGCACTGACCCATGCGTCAGCACGTAGCCTGACCCTCCCACGTTTCCGTACCCTCACCTGTGCCCTAAGCCTTGCCGTTCCCTAACCCTCACCCTAGCCCGGAACGGAAACCCACCACCAGCCCTACACCTTACCCCCAAACCGTAGCCTACTCCTGGCCCGTACGCTGGCACTGACCCGTGCGTCAGCACGTAGCCTGACCTTCCCACGTTTCCGTACCCTCACCTGTGCCCTAAGCCTTGCCGTTCTCTAACCCTAACCCTAGCCCGGAACGGAAACCCACCACCAGCCCTAAACCTTACCCTACGCCGTAGCCTACTCCTGGCCCGTACGCTGGCACTGTCCCGTGCGTCAGCACGTAGCCTGACCCTCCCAAGTTTCGGTAACCTCACCTGTGCCCTAAGCCTTACCGTACCCTAACCCTAACCCTAGCCCGGAACGGAAACCCACCACCAGCCCTACACCTTACCCACAAGCCGTAGCCTACTCCTGGCCCGTACGATGGCACTGACCCGTGCGTCAGCACGTAGCCTGACCCTCCCACGTTTCCGTACCCTCACCTATGCCCTAAGCCTTGCCGTTCCCTAACCCTAACCCTAGCCCGGAACGGAAACCCACAACCAGCCCTACACCTTAACCTACGACGTAGCCTACTCCTGGCCCGTACGCTGGCACTGACCCGTGCGTCAGCACGTAGCCTGACCCTCCCACGATTCCGTACCCTCACCTGTGCCCTAAGCCTTGCCGTTCCCTAACCCTAACCCTAGCCCGGAACGGAAACCCACCACCAGCCCTACACCTTACCCTACGCCGTAGCCTACTCCTGGCCCGTACGCTGGCACTGACCCATGCATCAGCACGTAGCCTGACCCTCCCACGTTTCCGTACCCTCACCTATGCCCTAAGCCTTGCCGTTCCCTAACCCTAACCCTAGCCCAGCATGTAAACCCACCACCAGCCCTACACCTTACCCTACGCCGTAGCCTACTCCTGGCCCGTACGCTGGCACTGACCCGTGCGTCAGCACGTACCCTGACCCTCCCACGTTTCCTTACCCTCACCTGTGCCCTAAGCCTTGCCGTTCCCTAGCCCTAACCCTAGCCCGGAACAGAAACCCACCACCAGCCCTACACCTTACCCCCAAGCCATAGCCTACTCCTGGCCCGTACGCTGGCACTGACATGTGCGTCAGCATGTAGCCTGTCCCTCCCACGTTTCTGTACCCTCACCTGTGCCCTAAGCCTTGCCGTTCCCTAACCCTAACCCTAGCCTGGAACGGAAACCCACCACCAGCCCTACACATTACCCTATGCCGTATCCTACTCCTGTCCCGTACGCTGGCACTGACCCGTGCGTCAGCACGTAGCCTGACCCTCCCACGTTTCTGTACCCTCACCTGTGCCCTAAGCCTTGCCGTTCCCTAAACTTAAACCTAGCCCGGAATGGAAACCCACCACCAGCCCTACACCTTACCCTACGCCGTAGCCTACTCCTGGCCCGTACGCTGGCACTGACCCGTGCGTCAGCACGTAGCCTGACCCTCCCACGTTTCCGTACCCTCACCTGTGCCCTAAGCCTTGCCGTTCCCTAAGCCTAACCCTAGCCCGGAACGGAAACCCACCACCAGCCCTACACCTTACCCTACACCGTAGCCTACTCCTAGCCCGTACGCTGGCACTGACCCGTGCGTCAGCACGTAGCCTGACCCTCCCACGTTTCTGAACCCTCACCTATGCCATAAGCCTTGCCGTTCCCTAACCCTAACCCTAGCCCGGAACGGAAACCGACCACCAGCCCTACACCTTACCCTACGCCGTAGCCTACTCCTGGCCCGTACGCTGGCACTGACCCGTGCGTCAGCACGTAGCCTGACCCTCCCACGTTTCCGTACCCTCACCTGTGCCCTAAGCCTTGCCGTTCCCTAACCCTAACCCTAGCCCGGAACGGAAACCCACCACCAGCCCTACACCTTACCCCAAGCCGTAGCCTACTCCTGGCCCGTACGCTGGCACTGACCCGTGCGTCAGCACGTAGCCTGACCCTCCCACGTTTCCGTACCCTCACCTGTGCCCTAAGCCTTGCCGTTCCCTAACCCTAACCCTAGCCCGGAACGGAAACCCACCACCCGCCCTACAACTTACCCCCAAGCTGTAGCCTATTCCTGGCCCGTACGCTGGCACTGACCCGTGCGTCAGCACGTAGCCTGACCCTCCCGCGATTCCGTACCCTCACCTGTGCCCTAAGCCTTGCCGTTCCCTAACCCTAACCGTAGCCCGGAACGGAAACCCACCACCAGCCCTAAACCTTACCCTACGCCGTAGCCTACTCCTGGCCCGTACGCTGGCACTGACACATGCGTCAGCACGTTGCCTGACCCTACCACGTTTCTGTACCCTCACCTGTGCCCTAAGCCTTGCCGTTCCCTAACCCTAAACCTAGCCTGGAATGGAAACCCACCACCAGCCCTACACCTTACCCCCAAGCCGTAGCCTACTCCTGGCCCGTACGCTGGCACTGACCCGTGCGTCAGCACGTAGCCTGACCCTCCCACGTTTCCGTACCCTCACCTGTGCCCTAAGCCTTGCCGTTCCCTAACCCTAACCCTAGCCCGGAACGGAAACCCACCACCCGCCCTACAACTTACCCCAAGCCGTAGCCTATTCCTGGCCCGTACGCTGGCACTGACCCGTGCGTCAGCACGTAGCCTGACCCTCTCATGTTTCCGTACCCTCACCTGTGCCCTAAGCCTTGCCGTTCCCTAACCCTAACCCTAGCCCGGAACGGAAACCCACCACCAGCACAACACCTTACCCCCAAGCCGTAGCCTACTCCTGGCCCGTACGCTGGCACTGACCCGTGCGTCAGCACGTAGCCTGACCCTCCCACGTTTCCGTACCCTCACCTGTGCCCTAAGCCTTGCCGTTCCCTAACCCTAACCCTAGCCCGAAACAAAAACCCACCACCATCCCTACACCTTACCCCCAAGCCGTAGCCTACTCCTGGCCCGTACGCTGGCACTGACCCGTGGGTCAGCACGTAGCCTGACCCTCCCACGTTTCCGTACCCTCACCTGTGCCCTAAGACTTGCCGTTCCCTAACCCTAACCCTAGCCCGGAACGGAAACCCACCACCCGCCCTACAACTTACCCCCAAGCTGTAGCCTATTCCTGGCCCGTACGCTGGCACTGACCCGTGCGTCAGCACGTAGCCTGTCCCTTCCACGTTTCCGTACGCTCACCTGTGCCCTAAGCCTTGCCGTTCCCTAACCCTAACCCTAGCCCGGAACAAAAACCCACCACCAGCCCTACACCTTACCCCCAAGCCGTAGCCTACTCCTGGCCCGTACGCTGGCACTGACCCGTGCGTCAGCACGTAGCCTGACCCTCCCACGTTTCCGTACCCTCACCTGTGCCCTAAGCCTTGCCGTTCCCTAACCCTAACCCTAGCCCGGAACGGAAACCCACCACCAGCCCTACACCTTACCCACAAGCCGTAGCCTACTCCTGGCCCGTACGCTGGCACTGACCCGTGCGTCAGCACGTAGCCTGACCCTCCCACGTTTCCGTACCCTCACCTGTGCCCTAAGCCTTGCCGTTACCTAACCCTAACCCTAGCCCAGAACGGAAACCCACCACCAGCCCTACACCTTACCCTACGCCGTAGCCTACTCCTGGCCCGTACGCTGGCACTGACCCGTGCGTCAGCACGTAGCCTGACCCTCCCACGTTTCCGTACCCTCACCTGTGCCCTAAACCTTGCCGTTCCCTAACCCTAACCCTAGCCCGGAACGGAAACCCACCACCAGCCCTACACCTTAACCTCAAGCCGTAGCCTACTCCTGGCCCGTATGCTGGCACTGACCCGTGCGTCAGCACGTAGCCTGACCCTCCCACATTTCCGTACCCTCACCTGTGCCCTAAGCCTTGCCGTTCCCTAACCCTAACCCTAGCCCGGAACGGAAACCCACCACCAGCCCTACACCTTACCCTACGCCGTAGCCTACTCCTAGCCCGTACGCTGGCACTGACCCGTGCATCAGCACGTAGCCTGACCCTCCCACGTTTCCGTACCCTCACCTGTGCCCTAAGCCTTGCCGTTCCCTAACCCTAACCCTAGCCCAGCTTGGAAACCCACCACCAGCCCTACACCTTACCCTACGCCGTAGCCTACTCCTGGCCCGTACGCTGGCACTGACCCGTGCGTCAGCACGTAGCCTGTCCCTCCCACGTTTCCGTACCCTCACCTGTGCCCTAAGCCTTGCCGTTCCCTAACCCTAACCCTAGCCCGGAACGGAAACCCACCACCAACCCTACACCTTACCCCCAAGCCGTAGCCTACTCCTGGCCCGTACGCTGGCACTGACCCGTGCGTCAGCACGTAGCCTGACCCTCCCACGTTTCTGTACCCTCACCTGTGCCCTAAGCCTTGCCGTTCCCTAACCCTAACCCTAGCCCGGAACGGAAACCCACCACCAGCCCTACACCTTACCCCCAAGCCGTAGCCTACTCCTGGCCCGTACGCTGGCACTGACCCGTGCGTCAGCACGTAGCCTGACCCTCCCACGTTTCTGTACCCTCACCTGTGGCCTAAGCCTTGCCGTTCCCTAAGCCTAACCCTAGCCCGGAACGGAAACCCACCACCAGCCCTACACCTTACCCTACGCCGTAGCCTACTCCTGGCCCGTACACTGGCACTGACCCGTGCGTCAGCACGTAGCCTGACCCTCCCACGTTTCCGTGCCCTCACCTGTGCCCTAAGCCTTGCCGTTCCCTAACCCTAACCCTAGCCCGGAACAAAAACCCACCACCAGCCCTACAACTTACCCCCAAGCCGTACCCTACTCCTGGCCCGTACGCTGGCACTGACCCGTGCGTCAGCACATAGCCTGACCCTCCCAAGTTTCCGTACCCTCACCTGTGCCCTAAGCCTTGCCGTTTCCTAACCCTGACCCTAGCCCGGAACCGAAACCCACCACCAGCCCTACACCTTACCCTACGCCGTAGCCTACTCCTGGCCCGTACGCTGGCACTGACCCGTGCGTCAGCACGTAGCCTGACCCTCCCACGTTTCCGTACCCTCACCTGTGCCCTAAGCCTTGCCGTTCCCTAACCCTAACCCTAGCCCGGAACGGAAACCCACCACCAGCCCTACACCTTACCCTACGCCGTAGCTTACTCCTGGCCCGTACGCTGGCACTGACCCGTGCGTCAGCACGTAGCCTGACCCTCCCACGTTTCCGTACCCTCACCTGTGCCCTAAGCCTTGCCGTTCCCTAACCCTAACCCTAGCCCGGAACGGAAACACACCACCAGCCCTACAACTTACCCCCAAGCCGTAGCCTACTCCTGGCCCGTACGCTGGCACTGACCCATGCGTCATCACGTAGCCTGACCCTCCCACGTTTCCGTACCCTCACCTGTGCCCTAAGCCTTGCCGTTCCCTAACCCTAACCCTAGCGCGGAACGGAAACCCACCACCAGCCCTACACCTTACCCCCAAGCCGTAGCCTACTCCTGACCCGTACGCTGGCACTGACCCGTGCGTCAGCACGTAGCCTGACACTCCCACGTTTCCGTACACTCACCTGTGCTCTAAGCCTTGCAGTTCCCTAACCCTAACTCTAGCCCGGAACGGAAACCCACCACCAGCCCTACACCTTACCCTACGCCGTAGCCTACTCCTGGCCCGTACGCTGGCACTGACCCATGCGTCAACACGTAGCCTGACCCTCCCACGTTTCCGTACCCTCACCTGTGCCCTAAGCCTTGCCGTTCCCTAACCCTAACCCTAGCCCGGAACGGAAACCCACCACCAGCCCTACACCTTACCCTACGCCGTAGCCTACTCCTGGCCCGTACACTGGCACTGACCCGTGTGTCAGCACGTAGCCTGACCCTCCCACGTTTCCGTGCCCTCACCTGTAACCTAAGCCTTGCCGTTCCCTAACCCTAACCCTAGCCCGGAACAAAAACCCACCACCAGCCCTACAACTTACCCCCAAGCCGTACCCTACTCCTGGCCCGTACGCTGGCACTGACCCGTGCGTCAGCACATAGCCTGACCCTCCCACGTTTCCGTACCCTCACCTGGCCCTAAGCCTTGCCGTTCCCTAACCCTGACCCTAGCCCGGAACGGAAACCCACCACCAGCCCTACACCTTACCCTACGCCGTAGCCTACTCCTGGCCCGTACGCTGGAACTGACCCGTGCGTCAGCACGTAGCCTGACCCTCCCACGTTTCCGTACCCTCACCTGTGCCCTAAGCCTTGCCGTTCCCTAACCCTAACCCTAGCCCGGAACAAAAACCCACCACCATCCCTACACCTTACCCCCAAGCCGTAGCCTACTCCTGGCCCGTACGCTGGCACTGACCCGTGGGTCAGCACGTAGCCTGACCCTCCCACGTTTCCGTACCCTCACCTGTGCCCTAAGACTTGCCGTTCCCTAACCCTAACCCTAGCCCGGAACAAAAACCCACCACCCGCCCTACACCTTACCCCCAAGCTGTAGCCTATTCCTGGCCCGTACGCTGGCACTGACCCGTGCGTCAGCACGTAGCCTGTCCCTTCCACGTTTCCGTACGCTCACCTGTGCCCTAAGCCTTGCCGTTCCCTAACCCTAACCCTAGCCCGGAACAAAAACCCACCACCAGCCCTACACCTTACCCCCAAGCCGTAGCCTACTCCTGGCCCGTACGCTGGCACTGACCCGTGCGTCAGCACGTAGCCTGACCCTCCCACGTTTCCGTACCCTCACCTGTGCCCTAAGCCTTGCCGTTCCCTAACCCTAACCCTAGCCCGGAACGGAAACCCACCACCAGCCCTACACCTTACCCACAAGCCGTAGCCTACTCCTGGCCCGTACGCTGGCACTGACCCGTGCGTCAGCACGTAGCCTGACCCTCCCACGTTTCCGTACCCTCACCTGTGCCCTAAGCCTTGCCGTTACCTAACCCTAACCCTAGCCCAGAACGGAAACCCACCACCAGCCCTACACCTTACCCTACGCCGTAGCCTACTCCTGGCCCGTACGCTGGCACTGACCCGTGCGTCAGCACGTAGCCTGACCCTCCCACGTTTCCGTACCCTCACCTGTGCCCTAAACCTTGCCGTTCCCTAACCCTAACCCTAGCCCGGAACGGAAACCCACCACCAGCCCTACACCTTAACCTCAAGCCGTAGCCTACTCCTGGCCCGTATGCTGGCAATGACCCGTGCGTCAGCACGTAGCCTGACCCTCCCACATTTCCGTACCCTCACCTGTGCCCTAAGCCTTGCCGTTCCCTAACCCTAACCCTAGCCCGGAACGGAAACCCACCACCAGCCCTACACCTTACCCTACGCCGTAGCCTACTCCTAGCCCGTACGCTGGCACTGACCCGTGCATCAGCACGTAGCCTGACCCTCCCACGTTTCCGTACCCTCACCTGTGCCCTAAGCCTTGCCGTTCCCTAACCCTAACCCTAGCCCAGCTTGGAAACCCACCACCAGCCCTACACCTTACCCTACGCCGTAGCCTACTCCTGGCCCGTACGCTGGCACTGACCCATGCGTCAGCACGTAGCCTGTCCCTCCCACGTTTCCGTACCCTCACCTGTGCCCTAAGCCTTGCCGTTCCCTAACCCTAACCCTAGCCCGGAACGGAAACCCACCACCAACCCTACACCTTACCCCCAAGCCGTAGCCTACTCCTGGCCCGTACGCTGGCACTGACCCGTGCGTCAGCACGTAGCCTGACCCTCCCACGTTTCTGTACCCTCACCTGTGCCCTAAGCCTTGCCGTTCCCTAACCCTAACCCTAGCCCGGAACGGAAACCCACCACCAGCCCTACACCTTACCCCCAAGCCGTAGCCTACTCCTGGCCCGTACGCTGGCACTGACCCGTGCGTCAGCACGTAGCCTGACCCTCCCACGTTTCTGTACCCTCACCTGTGGCCTAAGCCTTGCCGTTCCCTAAGCCTAACCCTAGCCCGGAACGGAAACCCACCACCAGCCCTACACCTTACCCTACGCCGTAGCCTACTCCTGGCCCGTACACTGGCACTGACCCGTGCGTCAGCACGTAGCCTGACCCTCCCACGTTTCCGTGCCCTCACCTGTGCCCTAAGCCTTGCCGTTCCCTAACCCTAACCCTAGCCCGGAACAAAAACCCACCACCAGCCCTACAACTTACCCCCAAGCCGTACCCTACTCCTGGCCCGTACGCTGGCACTGACCCGTGCGTCAGCACATAGCCTGACCCTCCCAAGTTTCCGTACCCTCACCTGTGCCCTAAGCCTTGCCGTTTCCTAACCCTGACCCTAGCCCGGAACCGAAACCCACCACCAGCCCTACACCTTACCCTACGCCGTAGCCTACTCCTGGCCCGTACGCTGGCACTGACCCGTGCGTCAGCACGTAGCCTGACCCTCCCACGTTTCCGTACCCTCACCTGTGCCCTAAGCCTTGCCGTTCCCTAACCCTAACCCTAGCCCGGAACGGAAACCCACCACCAGCCCTACACCTTACCCTACGCCGTAGCTTACTCCTGGCCCGTACGCTGGCACTGACCCGTGCGTCAGCACGTAGCCTGACCCTCCCACGTTTCCGTACCCTCACCTGTGCCCTAAGCCTTGCCGTTCCCTAACCCTAACCCTAGCCCGGAACGGAAACACACCACCAGCCCTACAACTTACCCCCAAGCCGTAGCCTACTCCTGGCCCGTACGCTGGCACTGACCCATGCGTCATCACGTAGCCTGACCCTCCCACGTTTCCGTACCCTCACCTGTGCCCTAAGCCTTGCCGTTCCCTAACCCTAACCCTAGCGCGGAACGGAAACCCACCACCAGCCCTACACCTTACCCCCAAGCCGTATCCTACTCCTGGCCCGTACGCTGGCACTGACCCGTGCGTCAGCACGTAGCCTGACACTCCCACGTTTCCGTACACTCACCTGTGCTCTAAGCCTTGCAGTTCCCTAACACTAACTCTAGCCCGGAACGGAAACCCACCACCAGCCCTACACCTTACCCTACGCCGTAGCCTACTCCTGGCCCGTACGCTGGCACTGACCCATGCGTCAACACGTAGCCTGACCCTCCCACGTTTCCGTACCCTCACCTGTGCCCTAAGCCTTGCCGTTCCCTAACCCTAACCCTAGCCCGGAACGGAAACCCACCACCAGCCCTACACCTTACTCCAAGCCGTAGCCTACTCATGGCCCATACCCAGTCACTGACCCGTGCGTCAGCACATAGCCTGACCCTCCCACGTTTCCGTACCCTCACCTGTGCCCTAAGCCTTGCCGTTCCCTAACCCTAACCCTAGCCCGCAACGGAAAACCACCACCAGCACAACACCTTACCCTACGCCGTAGCCTATTCCTGGCCCGTACGCTGGCACTGACCCGTGTGTCAGCACATAGCCTGACCATCCCACGTTTCCGTACCCTCACCTGTGCCCTAAGCCTTGCCGTTCCCTAACCCTAACCCTAGCCCGGAACGGAAACCCACCACCAGCCCTACACCTTAACCCCAAGCCGTAGCCTACTCCTGGCCCGTACGCTGGCACTGACCCGTGCGTCAGCACGTAGCCTGACCCTCCCACGTTTCCGTACCCTCACCTGTGCCCTAAGCCTTGCCGTTCCCTAACCCTAACCCTAGTCATGAACAAAAACCCACCACCAGCCCTACAACTTACCCCCAAGCCGTAGCCTACTCCTGGCCCGTACGCTGGCACTGACCCATGCGTCAGCACGTAGCCTGACCCTCCCACGTTTCCGTACCCTCACCTGTGCCCTAAGCCTTGCCGTTCCCTAACCCTAACCCTAGCCCGGAACGGAAACCCACCACCAGCCCTACACCTTACCCTACGCCGTAGCCTACTCCTAGCCCGTACGCTGGCACTGACCCGTGCATCAGCACGTAGCCTGACCCTCCCACGTTTCCGTACCCTCACCTGTGCCCTAAGCCTTGCCGTTCCCTAACCCTAACCCTAGCCCAGCTTGGAAACCCACCACCAGCCCTACACCTTACCCTACGCCGTAGCCTACTCCTGGCCCGTACGCTGGCACTGACCCGTGCGTCAGCACGTAGCCTGTCCCTCCCACGTTTCCGTACCCTCACCTGTGCCCTAAGCCTTGCCGTTCCCTAACCCTAACCCTAGCCCGGAACGGAAACCCACCACCAACCCTACACCTTACCCCCAAGCCGTAGCCTACTCCTGGCCCGTACGCTGGCACTGACCCGTGCGTCAGCACGTAGCCTGACCCTCCCACGTTTCTGTACCCTCACCTGTGCCCTAAGCCTTGCCGTTCCCTAACCCTAACCCTAGCCCGGAACGGAAACCCACCACCAGCCCTACACCTTACCCCCAAGCCGTAGCCTACTCCTGGCCCGTACGCTGGCACTGACCCGTGCGTCAGCACGTAGCCTGACCCTCCCACGTTTCTGTACCCTCACCTGTGGCCTAAGCCTTGCCGTTCCCTAAGCCTAACCCTAGCCCGGAACGGAAACCCACCACCAGCCCTACACCTTACCCTACGCCGTAGCCTACTCCTGGCCCGTACACTGGCACTGACCCGTGCGTCAGCACGTAGCCTGACCCTCCCACGTTTCCGTGCCCTCACCTGTGCCCTAAGCCTTGCCGTTCCCTAACCCTAACCCTAGCCCGGAACAAAAACCCACCACCAGCCCTACAACTTACCCCCAAGCCGTACCCTACTCCTGGCCCGTACGCTGGCACTGACCCGTGCGTCAGCACATAGCCTGACCCTCCCAAGTTTCCGTACCCTCACCTGTGCCCTAAGCCTTGCCGTTTCCTAACCCTGACCCTAGCCCGGAACCGAAACCCACCACCAGCCCTACACCTTACCCTACGCCGTAGCCTACTCCTGGCCCGTACGCTGGCACTGACCCGTGCGTCAGCACGTAGCCTGACCCTCCCACGTTTCCGTACCCTCACCTGTGCCCTAAGCCTTGCCGTTCCCTAACCCTAACCCTAGCCCGGAACGGAAACCCACCACCAGCCCTACACCTTACCCTACGCCGTAGCTTACTCCTGGCCCGTACGCTGGCACTGACCCGTGCGTCAGCACGTAGCCTGACCCTCCCACGTTTCCGTACCCTCACCTGTGCCCTAAGCCTTGCCGTTCCCTAACCCTAACCCTAGCCCGGAACGGAAACACACCACCAGCCCTACAACTTACCCCCAAGCCGTAGCCTACTCCTGGCCCGTACGCTGGCACTGACCCATGCGTCATCACGTAGCCTGACCCTCCCACGTTTCCGTACCCTCACCTGTGCCCTAAGCCTTGCCGTTCCCTAACCCTAACCCTAGCGCGGAACGGAAACCCACCACCAGCCCTACACCTTACCCCCAAGCCGTAGCCTACTCCTGACCCGTACGCTGGCACTGACCCGTGCGTCAGCACGTAGCCTGACACTCCCACGTTTCCGTACACTCACCTGTGCTCTAAGCCTTGCAGTTCCCTAACCCTAACTCTAGCCCGGAACGGAAACCCACCACCAGCCCTACACCTTACCCTACGCCGTAGCCTACTCCTGGCCCGTACGCTGGCACTGACCCATGCGTCAACACGTAGCCTGACCCTCCCACGTTTCCGTACCCTCACCTGTGCCCTAAGCCTTGCCGTTCCCTAACCCTAACCCTAGCCCGGAACGGAAACCCACCACCAGCCCTACACCTTACCCTACGCCGTAGCCTACTCCTGGCCCGTACACTGGCACTGACCCGTGTGTCAGCACGTAGCCTGACCCTCCCACGTTTCCGTGCCCTCACCTGTAACCTAAGCCTTGCCGTTCCCTAACCCTAACCCTAGCCCGGAACAAAAACCCACCACCAGCCCTACAACTTACCCCCAAGCCGTACCCTACTCCTGGCCCGTACGCTGGCACTGACCCGTGCGTCAGCACATAGCCTGACCCTCCCACGTTTCCGTACCCTCACCTGGCCCTAAGCCTTGCCGTTCCCTAACCCTGACCCTAGCCCGGAACGGAAACCCACCACCAGCCCTACACCTTACCCTACGCCGTAGCCTACTCCTGGCCCGTACGCTGGAACTGACCCGTGCGTCAGCACGTAGCCTGACCCTCCCACGTTTCCGTACCCTCACCTGTGCCCTAAGCCTTGCCGTTCCCTAACCCTAACCCTAGCCCGGAACAAAAACCCACCACCATCCCTACACCTTACCCCCAAGCCGTAGCCTACTCCTGGCCCGTACGCTGGCACTGACCCGTGGGTCAGCACGTAGCCTGACCCTCCCACGTTTCCGTACCCTCACCTGTGCCCTAAGACTTGCCGTTCCCTAACCCTAACCCTAGCCCGGAACAAAAACCCACCACCCGCCCTACACCTTACCCCCAAGCTGTAGCCTATTCCTGGCCCGTACGCTGGCACTGACCCGTGCGTCAGCACGTAGCCTGTCCCTTCCACGTTTCCGTACGCTCACCTGTGCCCTAAGCCTTGCCGTTCCCTAACCCTAACCCTAGCCCGGAACAAAAACCCACCACCAGCCCTACACCTTACCCCCAAGCCGTAGCCTACTCCTGGCCCGTACGCTGGCACTGACCCGTGCGTCAGCACGTAGCCTGACCCTCCCACGTTTCCGTACCCTCACCTGTGCCCTAAGCCTTGCCGTTCCCTAACCCTAACCCTAGCCCGGAACGGAAACCCACCACCAGCCCTACACCTTACCCACAAGCCGTAGCCTACTCCTGGCCCGTACGCTGGCACTGACCCGTGCGTCAGCACGTAGCCTGACCCTCCCACGTTTCCGTACCCTCACCTGTGCCCTAAGCCTTGCCGTTACCTAACCCTAACCCTAGCCCAGAACGGAAACCCACCACCAGCCCTACACCTTACCCTACGCCGTAGCCTACTCCTGGCCCGTACGCTGGCACTGACCCGTGCGTCAGCACGTAGCCTGACCCTCCCACGTTTCCGTACCCTCACCTGTGCCCTAAACCTTGCCGTTCCCTAACCCTAACCCTAGCCCGGAACGGAAACCCACCACCAGCCCTACACCTTAACCTCAAGCCGTAGCCTACTCCTGGCCCGTATGCTGGCACTGACCCGTGCGTCAGCACGTAGCCTGACCCTCCCACATTTCCGTACCCTCACCTGTGCCCTAAGCCTTGCCGTTCCCTAACCCTAACCCTAGCCCGGAACGGAAACCCACCACCAGCCCTACACCTTACCCTACGCCGTAGCCTACTCCTAGCCCGTACGCTGGCACTGACCCGTGCATCAGCACGTAGCCTGACCCTCCCACGTTTCCGTACCCTCACCTGTGCCCTAAGCCTTGCCGTTCCCTAACCCTAACCCTAGCCCAGCTTGGAAACCCACCACCAGCCCTACACCTTACCCTACGCCGTAGCCTACTCCTGGCCCGTACGCTGGCACTGACCCGTGCGTCAGCACGTAGCCTGACCCTCCCACGTTTCCGTACCCTCACCTGTGCCCTAAACCTTGCCGTTCCCTAACCCTAACCCTAGCCCGGAACGGAAACCCACCACCAGCCCTACACCTTAACCTCAAGCCGTAGCCTACTCCTGGCCCGTATGCTGGCAATGACCCGTGCGTCAGCACGTAGCCTGACCCTCCCACATTTCCGTACCCTCACCTGTGCCCTAAGCCTTGCCGTTCCCTAACCCTAACCCTAGCCCGGAACGGAAACCCACCACCAGCCCTACACCTTACCCTACGCCGTAGCCTACTCCTAGCCCGTAC
Source organism: Mesoplodon mirus (assembly GCF_964341445.2). Lineage (NCBI taxonomy): Eukaryota > Metazoa > Chordata > Mammalia > Artiodactyla > Ziphiidae > Mesoplodon > Mesoplodon mirus. Next base: position 65,904,568 of record NC_138995.1, on the reverse strand, counting down.
GCTGGCACTGACCCGTGCATCAGCACGTAGCCTGACCCTCCCACGTTTCCGTACCCTCACCTGTGCCCTAAGCCTTGCCGTTCCCTAACCCTAACCCTAGCCCAGCTTGGAAACCCACCACCAGCCCTACACCTTACCCTACGCCGTAGCCTACTCCTGGCCCGTACGCTGGCACTGACCCGTGCGTCAGCACGTAGCCTGTCCCTCCCACGTTTCCGTACCCTCACCTGTGCCCTAAGCCTTGCCGTTCCCTAACCCTAACCCTAGCCCGGAACGGAAACCCACCACCAACCCTACACCTTACCCCCAAGCCGTAGCCTACTCCTGGCCCGTACGCTGGCACTGACCCGTGCGTCAGCACGTAGCCTGACCCTCCCACGTTTCTGTACCCTCACCTGTGCCCTAAGCCTTGCCGTTCCCTAACCCTAACCCTAGCCCGGAACGGAAACCCACCACCAGCCCTACACCTTACCCCCAAGCCGTAGCCTACTCCTGGCCCGTACGCTGGCACTGACCCGTGCGTCAGCACGTAGCCTGACCCTCCCACGTTTCTGTACCCTCACCTGTGGCCTAAGCCTTGCCGTTCCCTAAGCCTAACCCTAGCCCGGAACGGAAACCCACCACCAGCCCTACACCTTACCCTACGCCGTAGCCTACTCCTGGCCCGTACACTGGCACTGACCCGTGCGTCAGCACGTAGCCTGACCCTCCCACGTTTCCGTGCCCTCACCTGTGCCCTAAGCCTTGCCGTTCCCTAACCCTAACCCTAGCCCGGAACAAAAACCCACCACCAGCCCTACAACTTACCCCCAAGCCGTACCCTACTCCTGGCCCGTACGCTGGCACTGACCCGTGCGTCAGCACATAGCCTGACCCTCCCAAGTTTCCGTACCCTCACCTGTGCCCTAAGCCTTGCCGTTTCCTAACCCTGACCCTAGCCCGGAACCGAAACCCACCACCAGCCCTACACCTTACCCTACGCCGTAGCCTACTCCTGGCCCGTACGCTGGCACTGACCCGTGCGTCAGCACGTAGCCTGACCCTCCCACGTTTCCGTACCCTCACCTGTGCCCTAAGCCTTGCCGTTCCCTAACCCTAACCCTAGCCCGGAACGGAAACCCACCACCAGCCCTACACCTTACCCTACGCCGTAGCTTACTCCTGGCCCGTACGCTGGCACTGACCCGTGCGTCAGCACGTAGCCTGACCCTCCCACGTTTCCGTACCCTCACCTGTGCCCTAAGCCTTGCCGTTCCCTAACCCTAACCCTAGCCCGGAACGGAAACACACCACCAGCCCTACAACTTACCCCCAAGCCGTAGCCTACTCCTGGCCCGTACGCTGGCACTGACCCATGCGTCATCACGTAGCCTGACCCTCCCACGTTTCCGTACCCTCACCTGTGCCCTAAGCCTTGCCGTTCCCTAACCCTAACCCTAGCGCGGAACGGAAACCCACCACCAGCCCTACACCTTACCCCCAAGCCGTATCCTACTCCTGGCCCGTACGCTGGCACTGACCCGTGCGTCAGCACGTAGCCTGACACTCCCACGTTTCCGTACACTCACCTGTGCTCTAAGCCTTGCAGTTCCCTAACCCTAACTCTAGCCCGGAACGGAAACCCACCACCAGCCCTACACCTTACCCTACGCCGTAGCCTACTCCTGGCCCGTACGCTGGCACTGACCCATGCGTCAACACGTAGCCTGACCCTCCCACGTTTCCGTACCCTCACCTGTGCCCTAAGCCTTGCCGTTCCCTAACCCTAACCCTAGCCCGGAACGGAAACCCACCACCAGCCCTAAACCTTACTCCAAGCCGTAGCCTACTCATGGCCCATACCCAGTCACTGACCCGTGCGTCAGCACATAGCCTGACCCTCCCACGTTTCCGTACCCTCACCTGTGCCCTAAGCCTTGCCGTTCCCTAACCCTAACCCTAGCCCGCAACGGAAAACCACCACCAGCACAACACCTTACCCTACGCCGTAGCCTATTCCTGGCCCGTACGCTGGCACTGACCCGTGTGTCAGCACATAGCCTGACCATCCCACGTTTCCGTACCCTCACCTGTGCCCTAAGCCTTGCCGTTCCCTAACCCTAACCCTAGCCCGGAACGGAAACCCACCACCAGCCCTACACCTTAACCCCAAGCCGTAGCCTACTCCTGGCCCGTACGCTGGCACTGACCCGTGCGTCAGCACGTAGCCTGACCCTCCCACGTTTCCGTACCCTCACCTGTGCCCTAAGCCTTGCCGTTCCCTAACCCTAACCCTAGTCATGAACAAAAACCCACCACCAGCCCTACAACTTACCCCCAAGCCGTAGCCTACTCCTGGCCCGTACGCTGGCACTGACCCATGCGTCAGCACGTAGCCTGACCCTCCCACGTTTCCGTACCCTCACCTGTGCCCTAAGCCTTGCCGTTCCCTAACCCTAACCCTAGCCCGGAACGGAAACCCACCACCAGCCCTACACCTTACCCTACGCCGTAGCCTACTCCTAGCCCGTACGCTGGCACTGACCCGTGCATCAGCACGTAGCCTGACCCTCCCACGTTTCCGTACCCTCACCTGTGCCCTAAGCCTTGCCGTTCCCTAACCCTAACCCTAGCCCAGCTTGGAAACCCACCACCAGCCCTACACCTTACCCTACGCCGTAGCCTACTCCTGGCCCGTACGCTGGCACTGACCCGTGCGTCAGCACGTAGCCTGTCCCTCCCACGTTTCCGTACCCTCACCTGTGCCCTAAGCCTTGCCGTTCCCTAACCCTAACCCTAGCCCGGAACGGAAACCCACCACCAACCCTACACCTTACCCCCAAGCCGTAGCCTACTCCTGGCCCGTACGCTGGCACTGACCCGTGCGTCAGCACGTAGCCTGACCCTCCCACGTTTCTGTACCCTCACCTGTGCCCTAAGCCTTGCCGTTCCCTAACCCTAACCCTAGCCCGGAACGGAAACCCACCACCAGCCCTACACCTTACCCCCAAGCCGTAGCCTACTCCTGGCCCGTACGCTGGCACTGACCCGTGCGTCAGCACGTAGCCTGACCCTCCCACGTTTCTGTACCCTCACCTGTGGCCTAAGCCTTGCCGTTCCCTAAGCCTAACCCTAGCCCGGAACGGAAACCCACCACCAGCCCTACACCTTACCCTACGCCGTAGCCTACTCCTGGCCCGTACACTGGCACTGACCCGTGCGTCAGCACGTAGCCTGACCCTCCCACGTTTCCGTGCCCTCACCTGTGCCCTAAGCCTTGCCGTTCCCTAACCCTAACCCTAGCCCGGAACAAAAACCCACCACCAGCCCTACAACTTACCCCCAAGCCGTACCCTACTCCTGGCCCGTACGCTGGCACTGACCCGTGCGTCAGCACATAGCCTGACCCTCCCAAGTTTCCGTACCCTCACCTGTGCCCTAAGCCTTGCCGTTTCCTAACCCTGACCCTAGCCCGGAACCGAAACCCACCACCAGCCCTACACCTTACCCTACGCCGTAGCCTACTCCTGGCCCGTACGCTGGCACTGACCCGTGCGTCAGCACGTAGCCTGACCCTCCCACGTTTCCGTACCCTCACCTGTGCCCTAAGCCTTGCCGTTCCCTAACCCTAACCCTAGCCCGGAACGGAAACCCACCACCAGCCCTACACCTTACCCTACGCCGTAGCTTACTCCTGGCCCGTACGCTGGCACTGACCCGTGCGTCAGCACGTAGCCTGACCCTCCCACGTTTCCGTACCCTCACCTGTGCCCTAAGCCTTGCCGTTCCCTAACCCTAACCCTAGCCCGGAACGGAAACACACCACCAGCCCTACAACTTACCCCCAAGCCGTAGCCTACTCCTGGCCCGTACGCTGGCACTGACCCATGCGTCATCACGTAGCCTGACCCTCCCACGTTTCCGTACCCTCACCTGTGCCCTAAGCCTTGCCGTTCCCTAACCCTAACCCTAGCGCGGAACGGAAACCCACCACCAGCCCTACACCTTACCCCCAAGCCGTAGCCTACTCCTGACCCGTACGCTGGCACTGACCCGTGCGTCAGCACGTAGCCTGACACTCCCACGTTTCCGTACACTCACCTGTGCTCTAAGCCTTGCAGTTCCCTAACCCTAACTCTAGCCCGGAACGGAAACCCACCACCAGCCCTACACCTTACCCTACGCCGTAGCCTACTCCTGGCCCGTACGCTGGCACTGACCCATGCGTCAACACGTAGCCTGACCCTCCCACGTTTCCGTACCCTCACCTGTGCCCTAAGCCTTGCCGTTCCCTAACCCTAACCCTAGCCCGGAACGGAAACCCACCACCAGCCCTACACCTTACCCTACGCCGTAGCCTACTCCTGGCCCGTACACTGGCACTGACCCGTGTGTCAGCACGTAGCCTGACCCTCCCACGTTTCCGTGCCCTCACCTGTAACCTAAGCCTTGCCGTTCCCTAACCCTAACCCTAGCCCGGAACAAAAACCCACCACCAGCCCTACAACTTACCCCCAAGCCGTACCCTACTCCTGGCCCGTACGCTGGCACTGACCCGTGCGTCAGCACATAGCCTGACCCTCCCACGTTTCCGTACCCTCACCTGGCCCTAAGCCTTGCCGTTCCCTAACCCTGACCCTAGCCCGGAACGGAAACCCACCACCAGCCCTACACCTTACCCTACGCCGTAGCCTACTCCTGGCCCGTACGCTGGAACTGACCCGTGCGTCAGCACGTAGCCTGACCCTCCCACGTTTCCGTACCCTCACCTGTGCCCTAAGCCTTGCCGTTCCCTAACCCTAACCCTAGCCCGGAACAAAAACCCACCACCATCCCTACACCTTACCCCCAAGCCGTAGCCTACTCCTGGCCCGTACGCTGGCACTGACCCGTGGGTCAGCACGTAGCCTGACCCTCCCACGTTTCCGTACCCTCACCTGTGCCCTAAGACTTGCCGTTCCCTAACCCTAACCCTAGCCCGGAACAAAAACCCACCACCCGCCCTACACCTTACCCCCAAGCTGTAGCCTATTCCTGGCCCGTACGCTGGCACTGACCCGTGCGTCAGCACGTAGCCTGTCCCTTCCACGTTTCCGTACGCTCACCTGTGCCCTAAGCCTTGCCGTTCCCTAACCCTAACCCTAGCCCGGAACAAAAACCCACCACCAGCCCTACACCTTACCCCCAAGCCGTAGCCTACTCCTGGCCCGTACGCTGGCACTGACCCGTGCGTCAGCACGTAGCCTGACCCTCCCACGTTTCCGTACCCTCACCTGTGCCCTAAGCCTTGCCGTTCCCTAACCCTAACCCTAGCCCGGAACGGAAACCCACCACCAGCCCTACACCTTACCCACAAGCCGTAGCCTACTCCTGGCCCGTACGCTGGCACTGACCCGTGCGTCAGCACGTAGCCTGACCCTCCCACGTTTCCGTACCCTCACCTGTGCCCTAAGCCTTGCCGTTACCTAACCCTAACCCTAGCCCAGAACGGAAACCCACCACCAGCCCTACACCTTACCCTACGCCGTAGCCTACTCCTGGCCCGTACGCTGGCACTGACCCGTGCGTCAGCACGTAGCCTGACCCTCCCACGTTTCCGTACCCTCACCTGTGCCCTAAACCTTGCCGTTCCCTAACCCTAACCCTAGCCCGGAACGGAAACCCACCACCAGCCCTACACCTTAACCTCAAGCCGTAGCCTACTCCTGGCCCGTATGCTGGCACTGACCCGTGCGTCAGCACGTAGCCTGACCCTCCCACATTTCCGTACCCTCACCTGTGCCCTAAGCCTTGCCGTTCCCTAACCCTAACCCTAGCCCGGAACGGAAACCCACCACCAGCCCTACACCTTACCCTACGCCGTAGCCTACTCCTGGCCCGTACGCTGGCACTGACCCGTGCGTCAGCACGTAGCCTGTCCCTCCCACGTTTCCGTACCCTCACCTGTGCCCTAAGCCTTGCCGTTCCCTAACCCTAACCCTAGCCCGGAACGGAAACCCACCACCAACCCTACACCTTACCCCCAAGCCGTAGCCTACTCCTGGCCCGTACGCTGGCACTGACCCGTGCGTCAGCACGTAGCCTGACCCTCCCACGTTTCTGTACCCTCACCTGTGCCCTAAGCCTTGCCGTTCCCTAACCCTAACCCTAGCCCGGAACGGAAACCCACCACCAGCCCTACACCTTACCCCCAAGCCGTAGCCTACTCCTGGCCCGTACGCTGGCACTGACCCGTGCGTCAGCACGTAGCCTGACCCTCCCACGTTTCTGTACCCTCACCTGTGGCCTAAGCCTTGCCGTTCCCTAAGCCTAACCCTAGCCCGGAACGGAAACCCACCACCAGCCCTACACCTTACCCTACGCCGTAGCCTACTCCTGGCCCGTACACTGGCACTGACCCGTGCGTCAGCACGTAGCCTGACCCTCCCACGTTTCCGTGCCCTCACCTGTGCCCTAAGCCTTGCCGTTCCCTAACCCTAACCCTAGCCCGGAACAAAAACCCACCACCAGCCCTACAACTTACCCCCAAGCCGTACCCTACTCCTGGCCCGTACGCTGGCACTGACCCGTGCGTCAGCACATAGCCTGACCCTCCCAAGTTTCCGTACCCTCACCTGTGCCCTAAGCCTTGCCGTTTCCTAACCCTGACCCTAGCCCGGAACCGAAACCCACCACCAGCCCTACACCTTACCCTACGCCGTAGCCTACTCCTGGCCCGTACGCTGGCACTGACCCGTGCGTCAGCACGTAGCCTGACCCTCCCACGTTTCCGTACCCTCACCTGTGCCCTAAGCCTTGCCGTTCCCTAACCCTAACCCTAGCCCGGAACGGAAACCCACCACCAGCCCTACACCTTACCCTACGCCGTAGCTTACTCCTGGCCCGTACGCTGGCACTGACCCGTGCGTCAGCACGTAGCCTGACCCTCCCACGTTTCCGTACCCTCACCTGTGCCCTAAGCCTTGCCGTTCCCTAACCCTAACCCTAGCCCGGAACGGAAACACACCACCAGCCCTACAACTTACCCCCAAGCCGTAGCCTACTCCTGGCCCGTACGCTGGCACTGACCCATGCGTCATCACGTAGCCTGACCCTCCCACGTTTCCGTACCCTCACCTGTGCCCTAAGCCTTGCCGTTCCCTAACCCTAACCCTAGCGCGGAACGGAAACCCACCACCAGCCCTACACCTTACCCCCAAGCCGTAGCCTACTCCTGACCCGTACGCTGGCACTGACCCGTGCGTCAGCACGTAGCCTGACACTCCCACGTTTCCGTACACTCACCTGTGCTCTAAGCCTTGCAGTTCCCTAACCCTAACTCTAGCCCGGAACGGAAACCCACCACCAGCCCTACACCTTACCCTACGCCGTAGCCTACTCCTGGCCCGTACGCTGGCACTGACCCATGCGTCAACACGTAGCCTGACCCTCCCACGTTTCCGTACCCTCACCTGTGCCCTAAGCCTTGCCGTTCCCTAACCCTAACCCTAGCCCGGAACGGAAACCCACCACCAGCCCTACACCTTACCCTACGCCGTAGCCTACTCCTGGCCCGTACACTGGCACTGACCCGTGTGTCAGCACGTAGCCTGACCCTCCCACGTTTCCGTGCCCTCACCTGTAACCTAAGCCTTGCCGTTCCCTAACCCTAACCCTAGCCCGGAACAAAAACCCACCACCAGCCCTACAACTTACCCCCAAGCCGTACCCTACTCCTGGCCCGTACGCTGGCACTGACCCGTGCGTCAGCACATAGCCTGACCCTCCCACGTTTCCGTACCCTCACCTGGCCCTAAGCCTTGCCGTTCCCTAACCCTGACCCTAGCCCGGAACGGAAACCCACCACCAGCCCTACACCTTACCCTACGCCGTAGCCTACTCCTGGCCCGTACGCTGGAACTGACCCGTGCGTCAGCACGTAGCCTGACCCTCCCACGTTTCCGTACCCTCACCTGTGCCCTAAGCCTTGCCGTTCCCTAACCCTAACCCTAGCCCGGAACAAAAACCCACCACCATCCCTACACCTTACCCCCAAGCCGTAGCCTACTCCTGGCCCGTACGCTGGCACTGACCCGTGGGTCAGCACGTAGCCTGACCCTCCCACGTTTCCGTACCCTCACCTGTGCCCTAAGACTTGCCGTTCCCTAACCCTAACCCTAGCCCGGAACAAAAACCCACCACCCGCCCTACACCTTACCCCCAAGCTGTAGCCTATTCCTGGCCCGTACGCTGGCACTGACCCGTGCGTCAGCACGTAGCCTGTCCCTTCCACGTTTCCGTACGCTCACCTGTGCCCTAAGCCTTGCCGTTCCCTAACCCTAACCCTAGCCCGGAACAAAAACCCACCACCAGCCCTACACCTTACCCCCAAGCCGTAGCCTACTCCTGGCCCGTACGCTGGCACTGACCCGTGCGTCAGCACGTAGCCTGACCCTCCCACGTTTCCGTACCCTCACCTGTGCCCTAAGCCTTGCCGTTCCCTAACCCTAACCCTAGCCCGGAACGGAAACCCACCACCAGCCCTACACCTTACCCACAAGCCGTAGCCTACTCCTGGCCCGTACGCTGGCACTGACCCGTGCGTCAGCACGTAGCCTGACCCTCCCACGTTTCCGTACCCTCACCTGTGCCCTAAGCCTTGCCGTTACCTAACCCTAACCCTAGCCCAGAACGGAAACCCACCACCAGCCCTACACCTTACCCTACGCCGTAGCCTACTCCTGGCCCGTACGCTGGCACTGACCCGTGCGTCAGCACGTAGCCTGACCCTCCCACGTTTCCGTACCCTCACCTGTGCCCTAAACCTTGCCGTTCCCTAACCCTAACCCTAGCCCGGAACGGAAACCCACCACCAGCCCTACACCTTAACCTCAAGCCGTAGCCTACTCCTGGCCCGTATGCTGGCACTGACCCGTGCGTCAGCACGTAGCCTGACCCTCCCACATTTCCGTACCCTCACCTGTGCCCTAAGCCTTGCCGTTCCCTAACCCTAACCCTAGCCCGGAACGGAAACCCACCACCAGCCCTACACCTTACCCTACGCCGTAGCCTACTCCTAGCCCGTACGCTGGCACTGACCCGTGCATCAGCACGTAGCCTGACCCTCCCACGTTTCCGTACCCTCACCTGTGCCCTAAGCCTTGCCGTTCCCTAACCCTAACCCTAGCCCAGCTTGGAAACCCACCACCAGCCCTACACCTTACCCTACGCCGTAGCCTACTCCTGGCCCGTACGCTGGCACTGACCCGTGCGTCAGCACGTAGCCTGACCCTCCCACGTTTCCGTACCCTCACCTGTGCCCTAAACCTTGCCGTTCCCTAACCCTAACCCTAGCCCGGAACGGAAACCCACCACCAGCCCTACACCTTAACCTCAAGCCGTAGCCTACTCCTGGCCCGTATGCTGGCAATGACCCGTGCGTCAGCACGTAGCCTGACCCTCCCACATTTCCGTACCCTCACCTGTGCCCTAAGCCTTGCCGTTCCCTAACCCTAACCCTAGCCCGGAACGGAAACCCACCACCAGCCCTACACCTTACCCTACGCCGTAGCCTACTCCTAGCCCGTACGCTGGCACTGACCCGTGCATCAGCACGTAGCCTGACCCTCCCACGTTTCCGTACCCTCACCTGTGCCCTAAGCCTTGCCGTTCCCTAACCCTAACCCTAGCCCAGCTTGGAAACCCACCACCAGCCCTACACCTTACCCTACGCCGTAGCCTACTCCTGGCCCGTACGCTGGCACTGACCCGTGCGTCAGCACGTAGCCTGTCCCTCCCACGTTTCCGTACCCTCACCTGTGCCCTAAGCCTTGCCGTTCCCTAACCCTAACCCTAGCCCGGAACGGAAACCCACCACCAACCCTACACCTTACCCCCAAGCCGTAGCCTACTCCTGGCCCGTACGCTGGCACTGACCCGTGCGTCAGCACGTAGCCTGACCCTCCCACGTTTCTGTACCCTCACCTGTGCCCTAAGCCTTGCCGTTCCCTAACCCTAACCCTAGCCCGGAACGGAAACCCACCACCAGCCCTACACCTTACCCCCAAGCCGTAGCCTACTCCTGGCCCGTACGCTGGCACTGACCCGTGCGTCAGCACGTAGCCTGACCCTCCCACGTTTCTGTACCCTCACCTGTGGCCTAAGCCTTGCCGTTCCCTAAGCCTAACCCTAGCCCGGAACGGAAACCCACCACCAGCCCTACACCTTACCCTACGCCGTAGCCTACTCCTGGCCCGTACACTGGCACTGACCCGTGCGTCAGCACGTAGCCTGACCCTCCCACGTTTCCGTGCCCTCACCTGTGCCCTAAGCCTTGCCGTTCCCTAACCCTAACCCTAGCCCGGAACAAAAACCCACCACCAGCCCTACAACTTACCCCCAAGCCGTACCCTACTCCTGGCCCGTACGCTGGCACTGACCCGTGCGTCAGCACATAGCCTGACCCTCCCAAGTTTCCGTACCCTCACCTGTGCCCTAAGCCTTGCCGTTTCCTAACCCTGACCCTAGCCCGGAACCGAAACCCACCACCAGCCCTACACCTTACCCTACGCCGTAGCCTACTCCTGGCCCGTACGCTGGCACTGACCCGTGCGTCAGCACGTAGCCTGACCCTCCCACGTTTCCGTACCCTCACCTGTGCCCTAAGCCTTGCCGTTCCCTAACCCTAACCCTAGCCCGGAACGGAAACCCACCACCAGCCCTACACCTTACCCTACGCCGTAGCTTACTCCTGGCCCGTACGCTGGCACTGACCCGTGCGTCAGCACGTAGCCTGACCCTCCCACGTTTCCGTACCCTCACCTGTGCCCTAAGCCTTGCCGTTCCCTAACCCTAACCCTAGCCCGGAACGGAAACACACCACCAGCCCTACAACTTACCCCCAAGCCGTAGCCTACTCCTGGCCCGTACGCTGGCACTGACCCATGCGTCATCACGTAGCCTGACCCTCCCACGTTTCCGTACCCTCACCTGTGCCCTAAGCCTTGCCGTTCCCTAACCCTAACCCTAGCGCGGAACGGAAACCCACCACCAGCCCTACACCTTACCCCCAAGCAGTATCCTACTCCTGGCCCGTACGCTGGCACTGACCCGTGCGTCAGCACGTAGCCTGACACTCCCACGTTTCCGTACACTCACCTGTGCTCTAAGCCTTGCAGTTCCCTAACACTAACTCTAGCCCGGAACGGAAACCCACCACCAGCCCTACACCTTACCCTACGCCGTAGCCTACTCCTGGCCCGTACGCTGGCACTGACCCATGCGTCAACACGTAGCCTGACCCTCCCACGTTTCCGTACCCTCACCTGTGCCCTAAGCCTTGCCGTTCCCTAACCCTAACCCTAGCCCGGAACGGAAACCCACCACCAGCCCTACACCTTACTCCAAGCCGTAGCCTACTCATGGCCCATACCCAGTCACTGACCCGTGCGTCAGCACATAGCCTGACCCTCCCACGTTTCCGTACCCTCACCTGTGCCCTAAGCCTTGCCGTTCCCTAACCCTAACCCTAGCCCGCAACGGAAAACCACCACCAGCACAACACCTTACCCTACGCCGTAGCCTATTCCTGGCCCGTACGCTGGCACTGACCCGTGTGTCAGCACATAGCCTGACCATCCCACGTTTCCGTACCCTCACCTGTGCCCTAAGCCTTGCCGTTCCCTAACCCTAACCCTAGCCCGGAACGGAAACCCACCACCAGCCCTACACCTTAACCCCAAGCCGTAGCCTACTCCTGGCCCGTACGCTGGCACTGACCCGTGCGTCAGCACGTAGCCTGACCCTCCCACGTTTCCGTACCCTCACCTGTGCCCTAAGCCTTGCCGTTCCCTAACCCTAACCCTAGTCATGAACAAAAACCCACCACCAGCCCTACAACTTACCCCCAAGCCGTAGCCTACTCCTGGCCCGTACGCTGGCACTGACCCATGCGTCAGCACGTAGCCTGACCCTCCCACGTTTCCGTACCCTCACCTGTGCCCTAAGCCTTGCCGTTCCCTAACCCTAACCCTAGCCCGGAACGGAAACCCACCACCAGCCCTACACCTTACCCTACGCCGTAGCCTACTCCTAGCCCGTACGCTGGCACTGACCCGTGCATCAGCACGTAGCCTGACCCTCCCACGTTTCCGTACCCTCACCTGTGCCCTAAGCCTTGCCGTTCCCTAACCCTAACCCTAGCCCAGCTTGGAAACCCACCACCAGCCCTACACCTTACCCTACGCCGTAGCCTACTCCTGGCCCGTACGCTGGCACTGACCCGTGCGTCAGCACGTAGCCTGTCCCTCCCACGTTTCCGTACCCTCACCTGTGCCCTAAGCCTTGCCGTTCCCTAACCCTAACCCTAGCCCGGAACGGAAACCCACCACCAACCCTACACCTTACCCCCAAGCCGTAGCCTACTCCTGGCCCGTACGCTGGCACTGACCCGTGCGTCAGCACGTAGCCTGACCCTCCCACGTTTCTGTACCCTCACCTGTGCCCTAAGCCTTGCCGTTCCCTAACCCTAACCCTAGCCCGGAACGGAAACCCACCACCAGCCCTACACCTTACCCCCAAGCCGTAGCCTACTCCTGGCCCGTACGCTGGCACTGACCCGTGCGTCAGCACGTAGCCTGACCCTCCCACGTTTCTGTACCCTCACCTGTGGCCTAAGCCTTGCCGTTCCCTAAGCCTAACCCTAGCCCGGAACGGAAACCCACCACCAGCCCTACACCTTACCCTACGCCGTAGCCTACTCCTGGCCCGTACACTGGCACTGACCCGTGCGTCAGCACGTAGCCTGACCCTCCCACGTTTCCGTGCCCTCACCTGTGCCCTAAGCCTTGCCGTTCCCTAACCCTAACCCTAGCCCGGAACAAAAACCCACCACCAGCCCTACAACTTACCCCCAAGCCGTACCCTACTCCTGGCCCGTACGCTGGCACTGACCCGTGCGTCAGCACATAGCCTGACCCTCCCAAGTTTCCGTACCCTCACCTGTGCCCTAAGCCTTGCCGTTTCCTAACCCTGACCCTAGCCCGGAACCGAAACCCACCACCAGCCCTACACCTTACCCTACGCCGTAGCCTACTCCTGGCCCGTACGCTGGCACTGACCCGTGCGTCAGCACGTAGCCTGACCCTCCCACGTTTCCGTACCCTCACCTGTGCCCTAAGCCTTGCCGTTCCCTAACCCTAACCCTAGCCCGGAACGGAAACCCACCACCAGCCCTACACCTTACCCTACGCCGTAGCTTACTCCTGGCCCGTACGCTGGCACTGACCCGTGCGTCAGCACGTAGCCTGACCCTCCCACGTTTCCGTACCCTCACCTGTGCCCTAAGCCTTGCCGTTCCCTAACCCTAACCCTAGCCCGGAACGGAAACACACCACCAGCCCTACAACTTACCCCCAAGCCGTAGCCTACTCCTGGCCCGTACGCTGGCACTGACCCATGCGTCATCACGTAGCCTGACCCTCCCACGTTTCCGTACCCTCACCTGTGCCCTAAGCCTTGCCGTTCCCTAACCCTAACCCTAGCGCGGAACGGAAACCCACCACCAGCCCTACACCTTACCCCCAAGCCGTAGCCTACTCCTGACCCGTACGCTGGCACTGACCCGTGCGTCAGCACGTAGCCTGACACTCCCACGTTTCCGTACACTCACCTGTGCTCTAAGCCTTGCAGTTCCCTAACCCTAACTCTAGCCCGGAACGGAAACCCACCACCAGCCCTACACCTTACCCTACGCCGTAGCCTACTCCTGGCCCGTACGCTGGCACTGACCCATGCGTCAACACGTAGCCTGACCCTCCCACGTTTCCGTACCCTCACCTGTGCCCTAAGCCTTGCCGTTCCCTAACCCTAACCCTAGCCCGGAACGGAAACCCACCACCAGCCCTACACCTTACCCTACGCCGTAGCCTACTCCTGGCCCGTACACTGGCACTGACCCGTGTGTCAGCACGTAGCCTGACCCTCCCACGTTTCCGTGCCCTCACCTGTAACCTAAGCCTTGCCGTTCCCTAACCCTAACCCTAGCCCGGAACAAAAACCCACCACCAGCCCTACAACTTACCCCCAAGCCGTACCCTACTCCTGGCCCGTACGCTGGCACTGACCCGTGCGTCAGCACATAGCCTGACCCTCCCACGTTTCCGTACCCTCACCTGGCCCTAAGCCTTGCCGTTCCCTAACCCTGACCCTAGCCCGGAACGGAAACCCACCACCAGCCCTACACCTTACCCTACGCCGTAGCCTACTCCTGGCCCGTACGCTGGAACTGACCCGTGCGTCAGCACGTAGCCTGACCCTCCCACGTTTCCGTACCCTCACCTGTGCCCTAAGCCTTGCCGTTCCCTAACCCTAACCCTAGCCCGGAACAAAAACCCACCACCATCCCTACACCTTACCCCCAAGCCGTAGCCTACTCCTGGCCCGTACGCTGGCACTGACCCGTGGGTCAGCACGTAGCCTGACCCTCCCACGTTTCCGTACCCTCACCTGTGCCCTAAGACTTGCCGTTCCCTAACCCTAACCCTAGCCCGGAACAAAAACCCACCACCCGCCCTACACCTTACCCCCAAGCTGTAGCCTATTCCTGGCCCGTACGCTGGCACTGACCCGTGCGTCAGCACGTAGCCTGTCCCTTCCACGTTTCCGTACGCTCACCTGTGCCCTAAGCCTTGCCGTTCCCTAACCCTAACCCTAGCCCGGAACAAAAACCCACCACCAGCCCTACACCTTACCCCCAAGCCGTAGCCTACTCCTGGCCCGTACGCTGGCACTGACCCGTGCGTCAGCACGTAGCCTGACCCTCCCACGTTTCCGTACCCTCACCTGTGCCCTAAGCCTTGCCGTTCCCTAACCCTAACCCTAGCCCGGAACGGAAACCCACCACCAGCCCTACACCTTACCCACAAGCCGTAGCCTACTCCTGGCCCGTACGCTGGCACTGACCCGTGCGTCAGCACGTAGCCTGACCCTCCCACGTTTCCGTACCCTCACCTGTGCCCTAAGCCTTGCCGTTACCTAACCCTAACCCTAGCCCAGAACGGAAACCCACCACCAGCCCTACACCTTACCCTACGCCGTAGCCTACTCCTGGCCCGTACGCTGGCACTGACCCGTGCGTCAGCACGTAGCCTGACCCTCCCACGTTTCCGTACCCTCACCTGTGCCCTAAACCTTGCCGTTCCCTAACCCTAACCCTAGCCCGGAACGGAAACCCACCACCAGCCCTACACCTTAACCTCAAGCCGTAGCCTACTCCTGGCCCGTATGCTGGCACTGACCCGTGCGTCAGCACGTAGCCTGACCCTCCCACATTTCCGTACCCTCACCTGTGCCCTAAGCCTTGCCGTTCCCTAACCCTAACCCTAGCCCGGAACGGAAACCCACCACCAGCCCTACACCTTACCCTACGCCGTAGCCTACTCCTAGCCCGTACGCTGGCACTGACCCGTGCATCAGCACGTAGCCTGACCCTCCCACGTTTCCGTACCCTCACCTGTGCCCTAAGCCTTGCCGTTCCCTAACCCTAACCCTAGCCCAGCTTGGAAACCCACCACCAGCCCTACACCTTACCCTACGCCGTAGCCTACTCCTGGCCCGTACGCTGGCACTGACCCGTGCGTCAGCACGTAGCCTGTCCCTCCCACGTTTCCGTACCCTCACCTGTGCCCTAAGCCTTGCCGTTCCCTAACCCTAACCCTAGCCCGGAACGGAAACCCACCACCAACCCTACACCTTACCCCCAAGCCGTAGCCTACTCCTGGCCCGTACGCTGGCACTGACCCGTGCGTCAGCACGTAGCCTGACCCTCCCACGTTTCTGTACCCTCACCTGTGCCCTAAGCCTTGCCGTTCCCTAACCCTAACCCTAGCCCGGAACGGAAACCCACCACCAGCCCTACACCTTACCCCCAAGCCGTAGCCTACTCCTGGCCCGTACGCTGGCACTGACCCGTGCGTCAGCACGTAGCCTGACCCTCCCACGTTTCTGTACCCTCACCTGTGGCCTAAGCCTTGCCGTTCCCTAAGCCTAACCCTAGCCCGGAACGGAAACCCACCACCAGCCCTACACCTTACCCTACGCCGTAGCCTACTCCTGGCCCGTACACTGGCACTGACCCGTGCGTCAGCACGTAGCCTGACCCTCCCACGTTTCCGTGCCCTCACCTGTGCCCTAAGCCTTGCCGTTCCCTAACCCTAACCCTAGCCCGGAACAAAAACCCACCACCAACCCTACAACTTACCCCCAAGCCGTACCCTACTCCTGGCCCGTACGCTGGCACTGACCCGTGCGTCAGCACATAGCCTGACCCTCCCACGTTTCCGTACCCTCACCTGGCCCTAAGCCTTGCCGTTCCCTAACCCTGACCCTAGCCCGGAACGGAAACCCACCACCAGCCCTACACCTTACCCTACGCCGTAGCCTACTCCTGGCCCGTACGCTGGAACTGACCCGTGCGTCAGCACGTAGCCTGACCCTCCCACGTTTCCGTACCCTCACCTGTGCCCTAAGCCTTGCCGTTCCCTAACCCTAACCCTAGCCCGGAACAAAAACCCACCACCATCCCTACACCTTACCCCCAAGCCGTAGCCTACTCCTGGCCCGTACGCTGGCACTGACCCGTGGGTCAGCACGTAGCCTGACCCTCCCACGTTTCCGTACCCTCACCTGTGCCCTAAGACTTGCCGTTCCCTAACCCTAACCCTAGCCCGGAACAAAAACCCACCACCCGCCCTACACCTTACCCCCAAGCTGTAGCCTATTCCTGGCCCGTACGCTGGCACTGACCCGTGCGTCAGCACGTAGCCTGTCCCTTCCACGTTTCCGTACGCTCACCTGTGCCCTAAGCCTTGCCGTTCCCTAACCCTAACCCTAGCCCGGAACAAAAACCCACCACCAGCCCTACACCTTACCCCCAAGCCGTAGCCTACTCCTGGCCCGTACGCTGGCACTGACCCGTGCGTCAGCACGTAGCCTGACCCTCCCACGTTTCCGTACCCTCACCTGTGCCCTAAGCCTTGCCGTTCCCTAACCCTAACCCTAGCCCGGAACGGAAACCCACCACCAGCCCTACACCTTACCCACAAGCCGTAGCCTACTCCTGGCCCGTACGCTGGCACTGACCCGTGCGTCAGCACGTAGCCTGACCCTCCCACGTTTCCGTACCCTCACCTGTGCCCTAAGCCTTGCCGTTACCTAACCCTAACCCTAGCCCAGAACGGAAACCCACCACCAGCCCTACACCTTACCCTACGCCGTAGCCTACTCCTGGCCCGTACGCTGGCACTGACCCGTGCGTCAGCACGTAGCCTGACCCTCCCACGTTTCCGTACCCTCACCTGTGCCCTAAACCTTGCCGTTCCCTAACCCTAACCCTAGCCCGGAACGGAAACCCACCACCAGCCCTACACCTTAACCTCAAGCCGTAGCCTACTCCTGGCCCGTATGCTGGCACTGACCCGTGCGTCAGCACGTAGCCTGACCCTCCCACATTTCCGTACCCTCACCTGTGCCCTAAGCCTTGCCGTTCCCTAACCCTAACCCTAGCCCGGAACGGAAACCCACCACCAGCCCTACACCTTACCCTACGCCGTAGCCTACTCCTAGCCCGTACGCTGGCACTGACCCGTGCATCAGCACGTAGCCTGACCCTCCCACGTTTCCGTACCCTCACCTGTGCCCTAAGCCTTGCCGTTCCCTAACCCTAACCCTAGCCCAGCTTGGAAACCCACCACCAGCCCTACACCTTACCCTACGCCGTAGCCTACTCCTGGCCCGTACGCTGGCACTGACCCGTGCGTCAGCACGTAGCCTGTCCCTCCCACGTTTCCGTACCCTCACCTGTGCCCTAAGCCTTGCCGTTCCCTAACCCTAACCCTAGCCCGGAACGGAAACCCACCACCAACCCTACACCTTACCCCCAAGCCGTAGCCTACTCCTGGCCCGTACGCTGGCACTGACCCGTGCGTCAGCACGTAGCCTGACCCTCCCACGTTTCCGTACCCTCACCTGTGCCCTAAGCCTTGCCGTTCCCTAACCCTAACCCTAGCCCGGAACGGAAACCCACCACCAGCCCTACACCTTACCCTACGCCGTAGCTTACTCCTGGCCCGTACGCTGGCACTGACCCGTGCGTCAGCACGTAGCCTGACCCTCCCACGTTTCCGTACCCTCACCTGTGCCCTAAGCCTTGCCGTTCCCTAACCCTAACCCTAGCCCGGAACGGAAACACACCACCAGCCCTACAACTTACCCCCAAGCCGTAGCCTACTCCTGGCCCGTACGCTGGCACTGACCCATGCGTCATCACGTAGCCTGACCCTCCCACGTTTCCGTACCCTCACCTGTGCCCTAAGCCTTGCCGTTCCCTAACCCTAACCCTAGCGCGGAACGGAAACCCACCACCAGCCCTACACCTTACCCCCAAGCCGTATCCTACTCCTGGCCCGTACGCTGGCACTGACCCGTGCGTCAGCACGTAGCCTGACACTCCCACGTTTCCGTACACTCACCTGTGCTCTAAGCCTTGCAGTTCCCTAACACTAACTCTAGCCCGGAACGGAAACCCACCACCAGCCCTACACCTTACCCTACGCCGTAGCCTACTCCTGGCCCGTACGCTGGCACTGACCCATGCGTCAACACGTAGCCTGACCCTCCCACGTTTCCGTACCCTCACCTGTGCCCTAAGCCTTGCCGTTCCCTAACCCTAACCCTAGCCCGGAACGGAAACCCACCACCAGCCCTACACCTTACTCCAAGCCGTAGCCTACTCATGGCCCATACCCAGTCACTGACCCGTGCGTCAGCACATAGCCTGACCCTCCCACGTTTCCGTACCCTCACCTGTGCCCTAAGCCTTGCCGTTCCCTAACCCTAACCCTAGCCCGCAACGGAAAACCACCACCAGCACAACACCTTACCCTACGCCGTAGCCTATTCCTGGCCCGTACGCTGGCACTGACCCGTGTGTCAGCACATAGCCTGACCATCCCACGTTTCCGTACCCTCACCTGTGCCCTAAGCCTTGCCGTTCCCTAACCCTAACCCTAGCCCGGAACGGAAACCCACCACCAGCCCTACACCTTAACCCCAAGCCGTAGCCTACTCCTGGCCCGTACGCTGGCACTGACCCGTGCGTCAGCACGTAGCCTGACCCTCCCACGTTTCCGTACCCTCACCTGTGCCCTAAGCCTTGCCGTTCCCTAACTCTAACCCTAGTCATGAACAAAAACCCACCACCAGCCCTACAACTTACCCCCAAGCCGTAGCCTACTCCTGGCCCGTACGCTGTCACTGACCCATGCGTCAGCACGTAGCCTGACCCTCCCACGTTTCCGTACCCTCACCTGTGCCCTAAGCCTTGCAGTTCCCTAACCCTAACCCTAGCCCGGAATGAAAACCCACCACCAGCCCTACACCTTACTCCCAAGCCGTAGCCTACTCATGGCCCGTACGCTGGCACTGACCCATGCGTCAGCACGTAGCCTGACCCTCCCACATTTCCACACCCTCACCTGTGCCCTAAGCCTTGCCGTTCCCTAACCCTAACCCTAGCCCGCAACGGAAACCCACCACCAGCCCTACACCTTAACCCCAAGCCGTAGCCTACTCCTGGCCCGTACGCTGGCACTGACCCGTGCGTCAGCACGTAGCCTGACCCTCCCACGTTTCCGTACCCTCACCTGTGGCCTAAGCCTTGCCGTTCCCTAACCCTAACCCTAGCCATGAACAAAAACCCACCACCAGCCCTACAACTTACCCCCAAGCCGTAGCCTACTCCTGGCCCGTACGCTGGCACTGACCCATGCGTCAGCACGTAGCCTGACCCTCCCACGTTTCCGTACCCTCACCTGTGCCCTAAGCCTTGCAGTTCCCTAACCCTAACCCTAGCCCGGAATGGAAACCCACCACCAGCCCAACACCTTACTCCCAAGCCGTAGCCTACTCATGGCCCGTACGCTGGCACTGACCCGTGCGTCAGCACGTAGCCTGACCCTCTCACATTTCCACACCCTCACCTGTGCCCTAAGCCTTGCCGTTCCCTAACCCTAACCCTAGCCCGCAACGGAAAACCACCACCAGCCCTACACCTTACCCCCAAGCCGTAGCCTACTCCTGGCCCGTACGCTGGCACTGACCCGTGCGTCAGCACGTAGCCTGACCCTCCCACGTTTCCGTACCCTCACCTGTGCCCTAAGCCTTGCCGTTCTCTAACCCTAACCCTAGCCCGGAACGGAAACCCACCACCAGCCCTACACCTTACCCTACACCGTAGCCTACTCCTAGCCCGTACGCTGGCACTGACCCGTGCGTCAGCACGTAGCCTGACCCTCCCACGTTTCCGTACCCTCACCTATGCCCTAAGCCTTGCCGTTCCCTAACCCTAACCCTAGCCCTGAACGGAAAGCGACCACCAGCCCTACACCTTACCCTACGCCGTAGCCTACTCCTGGCCCGTACGCTGGCACTGACCCGTGCGTCAGCACGTAGCCTGACCCTCCCACGTTTCCGTACCCTCACCTGTGCCCTAAGCCTTGCCGTTCCCTAACCCTAACCCTAGCCCGGAACGGAAACCCACCACCAGCCCTACACCTTACCCCCAATCCGTAGCCTACCCCTGGCCCGTACGCTGGCACTGACCCGTGCGTCAGCACGTAGCCTGACCCTCCCACGTTTCCGTACCCTCACCTGTGCCCTAAGCCTTGCCGTTCCCTAACCCTAACCCTAGCCCGGAACGGAAACCCACCACCCGCCCTACAACTTACCCCCAAGCTGTAGCCTATTCCTGGCCCGTACGCTGGCACTGACCCGTGCGTCAGCACGTAGCCTGACCCTCCCGCGATTCCGTACCCTCACCTGTGCCCTAAGCCTTGCCGTTCCCTAACCCTAACCGTAGCACGGAACGGAAACCCCCCACCAGCCCTAAACCTTACCCTACGCCGTAGCCTACTCCTTGCCCGTACGCTGGCACTGACACATGCGTCAGCACGTAGCCTGACCCTACCACGTTTCTGTACCCTCACCTGTGCCCTAAGCCTTGCCGTTCCCTAACCCTAAACCTAGCCTGGATTGGAAACCCACCACCAGCCCTACACCTTACCCGCAAGCCGTAGCCTACTCCTGGCCCGTACGCTGGCACTGACCCGTGCGTCAGCACGTAGCCTGACCCTCCCACGTTTCCGTACCCTCACCTGTGCCCTAAGCCTTGCCGTTCCCTAACCCTAACCCTAGCCCGGAACGGAAACCCACCACCCGCCCTACAACTTACCCCAAGCTGTAGCCTATTCCTGGCCCGTACGCTGGCACTGACCCGTGCGTCAGCACGTAGCCTGACCCTATCATGTTTCCGTACCCTCACCTGTGCCCTAAGCCTTGCCGTTCCCTAACCCTAACCCTAGCGCGGAACGGAAACCCATCACCAGCCCTACAACTTACCCCCAAGCCGTAGCCTACTCCTGGCCAGTACGCTGGCACTGACCCGTGCGTCAGCACGTAGCCTGACCCTCCCACGTTTCCATACCCTCACCTGTGCTCTAAGCCTTGCCGTTCCCTAACCCTAACCCTCGCATGGAACAGAAACCCACCACAAGCCCTACACCTTACCCTACGCCGTAGCCTACTCCTGGCCCGTACGCTGGCACTGACACGTGCGTCAGCACGTAGCCTGACCCTCCCACGTTTCCGTACCCTCACCTGTGCCCTAAGCCTTGCCGTTCCCTAACCCTAACCCTAGCCCGGAACAAAAACCCACCACCATCCCTACACCTTACCCCCAAGCCGTAGCCTACTCCTGGCCCGTACGCTGGCACTGACCCGTGGGTCAGCACGTAGCCTGATCCTCCCACGTTTCCGTACCCTCACCTGTGCTCTAAGCCTTGCCGTTCCCTAACCCTAACCCTTGCCCGGAACGGAAACCCACCACCCGCCCTACAACTTACCCCCAAGCTGTAGCCTATTCCTGGCCCGTACGCTGGCACTGACCCGTGCGTCAGCACGTAGCCTGTCCCTCCCACGTTTCCGTACCCTCACCTGTGCCCTAAGCCTTGCCGTTCCCTAACCCTAACCCTAGCCCGGAACGGAAACCCACCACCAGCCCTACACCTTACCCTACGCCGTAGCCTACTCCTGTCCCGTACGCTGGCACTGACCCGTGCGTCAGCACGTAGCCTGACCCTCCCACGTTTCCGTACCCTCACCTGTGCCCTAAGCCTTGCCGTTCCCTAACCCTAACCCTAGTCATGAACAAAAACCCACCACCAGCCCTACAACTTACCCCCAAGCCGTAGCCTACTCCTGGCCCGTACGCTGGCACTGACCCATGCGTCAGCACGTAGCCTGACCCTCCCACGTTTCCGTACCCTCACCTGTGCCCTAAGCCTTGCCGTTCCCTAACCCTAACCCTAGCCCGGAACGGAAACCCACCACCAGCCCTACACCTTACCCTACGCCGTAGCCTACTCCTAGCCCGTACGCTGGCACTGACCCGTGCATCAGCACGTAGCCTGACCCTCCCACGTTTCCGTACCCTCACCTGTGCCCTAAGCCTTGCCGTTCCCTAACCCTAACCCTAGCCCAGCTTGGAAACCCACCACCAGCCCTACACCTTACCCTACGCCGTAGCCTACTCCTGGCCCGTACGCTGGCACTGACCCGTGCGTCAGCACGTAGCCTGTCCCTCCCACGTTTCCGTACCCTCACCTGTGCCCTAAGCCTTGCCGTTCCCTAACCCTAACCCTAGCCCGGAACGGAAACCCACCACCAACCCTACACCTTACCCCCAAGCCGTAGCCTACTCCTGGCCCGTACGCTGGCACTGACCCGTGCGTCAGCACGTAGCCTGACCCTCCCACGTTTCTGTACCCTCACCTGTGCCCTAAGCCTTGCCGTTCCCTAACCCTAACCCTAGCCCGGAACGGAAACCCACCACCAGCCCTACACCTTACCCCCAAGCCGTAGCCTACTCCTGGCCCGTACGCTGGCACTGACCCGTGCGTCAGCACGTAGCCTGACCCTCCCACGTTTCTGTACCCTCACCTGTGGCCTAAGCCTTGCCGTTCCCTAAGCCTAACCCTAGCCCGGAACGGAAACCCACCACCAGCCCTACACCTTACCCTACGCCGTAGCCTACTCCTGGCCCGTACACTGGCACTGACCCGTGCGTCAGCACGTAGCCTGACCCTCCCACGTTTCCGTGCCCTCACCTGTGCCCTAAGCCTTGCCGTTCCCTAACCCTAACCCTAGCCCGGAACAAAAACCCACCACCAGCCCTACAACTTACCCCCAAGCCGTACCCTACTCCTGGCCCGTACGCTGGCACTGACCCGTGCGTCAGCACATAGCCTGACCCTCCCAAGTTTCCGTACCCTCACCTGTGCCCTAAGCCTTGCCGTTTCCTAACCCTGACCCTAGCCCGGAACCGAAACCCACCACCAGCCCTACACCTTACCCTACGCCGTAGCCTACTCCTGGCCCGTACGCTGGCACTGACCCGTGCGTCAGCACGTAGCCTGACCCTCCCACGTTTCCGTACCCTCACCTGTGCCCTAAGCCTTGCCGTTCCCTAACCCTAACCCTAGCCCGGAACGGAAACCCACCACCAGCCCTACACCTTACCCTACGCCGTAGCTTACTCCTGGCCCGTACGCTGGCACTGACCCGTGCGTCAGCACGTAGCCTGACCCTCCCACGTTTCCGTACCCTCACCTGTGCCCTAAGCCTTGCCGTTCCCTAACCCTAACCCTAGCCCGGAACGGAAACACACCACCAGCCCTACAACTTACCCCCAAGCCGTAGCCTACTCCTGGCCCGTACGCTGGCACTGACCCATGCGTCATCACGTAGCCTGACCCTCCCACGTTTCCGTACCCTCACCTGTGCCCTAAGCCTTGCCGTTCCCTAACCCTAACCCTAGCGCGGAACGGAAACCCACCACCAGCCCTACACCTTACCCCCAAGCCGTAGCCTACTCCTGACCCGTACGCTGGCACTGACCCGTGCGTCAGCACGTAGCCTGACACTCCCACGTTTCCGTACACTCACCTGTGCTCTAAGCCTTGCAGTTCCCTAACCCTAACTCTAGCCCGGAACGGAAACCCACCACCAGCCCTACACCTTACCCTACGCCGTAGCCTACTCCTGGCCCGTACGCTGGCACTGACCCGTGGGTCAGCACGTAGCCTGACCCTCCCACGTTTCCGTACCCTCACCTGTGCCCTAAGACTTGCCGTTCCCTAACCCTAACCCTAGCCCGGAACAAAAACCCACCACCCGCCCTACACCTTACCCCCAAGCTGTAGCCTATTCCTGGCCCGTACGCTGGCACTGACCCGTGCGTCAGCACGTAGCCTGTCCCTTCCACGTTTCCGTACGCTCACCTGTGCCCTAAGCCTTGCCGTTCCCTAACCCTAACCCTAGCCCGGAACAAAAACCCACCACCAGCCCTACACCTTACCCCCAAGCCGTAGCCTACTCCTGGCCCGTACGCTGGCACTGACCCGTGCGTCAGCACGTAGCCTGACCCTCCCACGTTTCCGTACCCTCACCTGTGCCCTAAGCCTTGCCGTTCCCTAACCCTAACCCTAGCCCGGAACGGAAACCCACCACCAGCCCTACACCTTACCCACAAGCCGTAGCCTACTCCTGGCCCGTACGCTGGCACTGACCCGTGCGTCAGCACGTAGCCTGACCCTCCCACGTTTCCGTACCCTCACCTGTGCCCTAAGCCTTGCCGTTACCTAACCCTAACCCTAGCCCAGAACGGAAACCCACCACCAGCCCTACACCTTACCCTACGCCGTAGCCTACTCCTGGCCCGTACGCTGGCACTGACCCGTGCGTCAGCACGTAGCCTGACCCTCCCACGTTTCCGTACCCTCACCTGTGCCCTAAACCTTGCCGTTCCCTAACCCTAACCCTAGCCCGGAACGGAAACCCACCACCAGCCCTACACCTTAACCTCAAGCCGTAGCCTACTCCTGGCCCGTATGCTGGCACTGACCCGTGCGTCAGCACGTAGCCTGACCCTCCCACATTTCCGTACCCTCACCTGTGCCCTAAGCCTTGCCGTTCCCTAACCCTAACCCTAGCCCGGAACGGAAACCCACCACCAGCCCTACACCTTACCCTACGCCGTAGCCTACTCCTAGCCCGTACGCTGGCACTGACCCGTGCATCAGCACGTAGCCTGACCCTCCCACGTTTCCGTACCCTCACCTGTGCCCTAAGCCTTGCCGTTCCCTAACCCTAACCCTAGCCCAGCTTGGAAACCCACCACCAGCCCTACACCTTACCCTACGCCGTAGCCTACTCCTGGCCCGTACGCTGGCACTGACCCGTGCGTCAGCACGTAGCCTGTCCCTCCCACGTTTCCGTACCCTCACCTGTGCCCTAAGCCTTGCCGTTCCCTAACCCTAACCCTAGCCCGGAACGGAAACCCACCACCAACCCTACACCTTACCCCCAAGCCGTAGCCTACTCCTGGCCCGTACGCTGGCACTGACCCGTGCGTCAGCACGTAGCCTGACCCTCCCACGTTTCTGTACCCTCACCTGTGCCCTAAGCCTTGCCGTTCCCTAACCCTAACCCTAGCCCGGAACGGAAACCCACCACCAGCCCTACACCTTACCCCCAAGCCGTAGCCTACTCCTGGCCCGTACGCTGGCACTGACCCGTGCGTCAGCACGTAGCCTGACCCTCCCACGTTTCTGTACCCTCACCTGTGGCCTAAGCCTTGCCGTTCCCTAAGCCTAACCCTAGCCCGGAACGGAAACCCACCACCAGCCCTACACCTTACCCTACGCCGTAGCCTACTCCTGGCCCATACACTGGCACTGACCCGTGCGTCAGCACGTAGCCTGACCCTCCCACGTTTCCGTGCCCTCACCTGTGCCCTAAGCCTTGCCGTTCCCTAACCCTAACCCTAGCCCGGAACAAAAACCCACCACCAACCCTACAACTTACCCCCAAGCCGTACCCTACTCCTGGCCCGTACGCTGGCACTGACCCGTGCGTCAGCACATAGCCTGACCCTCCCACGTTTCCGTACCCTCACCTGGCCCTAAGCCTTGCCGTTCCCTAACCCTGACCCTAGCCCGGAACGGAAACCCACCACCAGCCCTACACCTTACCCTACGCCGTAGCCTACTCCTGGCCCGTACGCTGGAACTGACCCGTGCGTCAGCACGTAGCCTGACCCTCCCACGTTTCCGTACCCTCACCTGTGCCCTAAGCCTTGCCGTTCCCTAACCCTAACCCTAGCCCGGAACAAAAACCCACCACCATCCCTACACCTTACCCCCAAGCCGTAGCCTACTCCTGGCCCGTACGCTGGCACTGACCCGTGGGTCAGCACGTAGCCTGACCCTCCCACGTTTCCGTACCCTCACCTGTGCCCTAAGACTTGCCGTTCCCTAACCCTAACCCTAGCCCGGAACAAAAACCCACCACCCGCCCTACACCTTACCCCCAAGCTGTAGCCTATTCCTGGCCCGTACGCTGGCACTGACCCGTGCGTCAGCACGTAGCCTGTCCCTTCCACGTTTCCGTACGCTCACCTGTGCCCTAAGCCTTGCCGTTCCCTAACCCTAACCCTAGCCCGGAACAAAAACCCACCACCAGCCCTACACCTTACCCCCAAGCCGTAGCCTACTCCTGGCCCGTACGCTGGCACTGACCCGTGCGTCAGCACGTAGCCTGACCCTCCCACGTTTCCGTACCCTCACCTGTGCCCTAAGCCTTGCCGTTCCCTAACCCTAACCCTAGCCCGGAACGGAAACCCACCACCAGCCCTACACCTTACCCACAAGCCGTAGCCTACTCCTGGCCCGTACGCTGGCACTGACCCGTGCGTCAGCACGTAGCCTGACCCTCCCACGTTTCCGTACCCTCACCTGTGCCCTAAGCCTTGCCGTTACCTAACCCTAACCCTAGCCCAGAACGGAAACCCACCACCAGCCCTACACCTTACCCTACGCCGTAGCCTACTCCTGGCCCGTACGCTGGCACTGACCCGTGCGTCAGCACGTAGCCTGACCCTCCCACGTTTCCGTACCCTCACCTGTGCCCTAAACCTTGCCGTTCCCTAACCCTAACCCTAGCCCGGAACGGAAACCCACCACCAGCCCTACACCTTAACCTCAAGCCGTAGCCTACTCCTGGCCCGTATGCTGGCACTGACCCGTGCGTCAGCACGTAGCCTGACCCTCCCACATTTCCGTACCCTCACCTGTGCCCTAAGCCTTGCCGTTCCCTAACCCTAACCCTAGCCCGGAACGGAAACCCACCACCAGCCCTACACCTTACCCTACGCCGTAGCCTACTCCTAGCCCGTACGCTGGCACTGACCCGTGCATCAGCACGTAGCCTGACCCTCCCACGTTTCCGTACCCTCACCTGTGCCCTAAGCCTTGCCGTTCCCTAACCCTAACCCTAGCCCAGCTTGGAAACCCACCACCAGCCCTACACCTTACCCTACGCCGTAGCCTACTCCTGGCCCGTACGCTGGCACTGACCCGTGCGTCAGCACGTAGCCTGTCCCTCCCACGTTTCCGTACCCTCACCTGTGCCCTAAGCCTTGCCGTTCCCTAACCCTAACCCTAGCCCGGAACGGAAACCCACCACCAACCCTACACCTTACCCCCAAGCCGTAGCCTACTCCTGGCCCGTACGCTGGCACTGACCCGTGCGTCAGCACGTAGCCTGACCCTCCCACGTTTCCGTACCCTCACCTGTGCCCTAAGCCTTGCCGTTCCCTAACCCTAACCCTAGCCCGGAACGGAAACCCACCACCAGCCCTACACCTTACCCTACGCCGTAGCTTACTCCTGGCCCGTACGCTGGCACTGACCCGTGCGTCAGCACGTAGCCTGACCCTCCCACGTTTCCGTACCCTCACCTGTGCCCTAAGCCTTGCCGTTCCCTAACCCTAACCCTAGCCCGGAACGGAAACACACCACCAGCCCTACAACTTACCCCCAAGCCGTAGCCTACTCCTGGCCCGTACGCTGGCACTGACCCATGCGTCATCACGTAGCCTGACCCTCCCACGTTTCCGTACCCTCACCTGTGCCCTAAGCCTTGCCGTTCCCTAACCCTAACCCTAGCGCGGAACGGAAACCCACCACCAGCCCTACACCTTACCCCCAAGCCGTATCCTACTCCTGGCCCGTACGCTGGCACTGACCCGTGCGTCAGCACGTAGCCTGACACTCCCACGTTTCCGTACACTCACCTGTGCTCTAAGCCTTGCAGTTCCCTAACACTAACTCTAGCCCGGAACGGAAACCCACCACCAGCCCTACACCTTACCCTACGCCGTAGCCTACTCCTGGCCCGTACGCTGGCACTGACCCATGCGTCAACACGTAGCCTGACCCTCCCACGTTTCCGTACCCTCACCTGTGCCCTAAGCCTTGCCGTTCCCTAACCCTAACCCTAGCCCGGAACGGAAACCCACCACCAGCCCTACACCTTACTCCAAGCCGTAGCCTACTCATGGCCCATACCCAGTCACTGACCCGTGCGTCAGCACATAGCCTGACCCTCCCACGTTTCCGTACCCTCACCTGTGCCCTAAGCCTTGCCGTTCCCTAACCCTAACCCTAGCCCGCAACGGAAAACCACCACCAGCACAACACCTTACCCTACGCCGTAGCCTATTCCTGGCCCGTACGCTGGCACTGACCCGTGTGTCAGCACATAGCCTGACCATCCCACGTTTCCGTACCCTCACCTGTGCCCTAAGCCTTGCCGTTCCCTAACCCTAACCCTAGCCCGGAACGGAAACCCACCACCAGCCCTACACCTTAACCCCAAGCCGTAGCCTACTCCTGGCCCGTACGCTGGCACTGACCCGTGCGTCAGCACGTAGCCTGACCCTCCCACGTTTCCGTACCCTCACCTGTGCCCTAAGCCTTGCCGTTCCCTAACCCTAACCCTAGCCCGCAACGGAAACCCACCACCAGCCCTACACCTTAACCCCAAGCCGTAGCCTACTCCTGGCCCGTACGCTGGCACTGACCCGTGCGTCAGCACGTAGCCTGACCCTCCCACGTTTCCGTACCCTCACCTGTGGCCTAAGCCTTGCCGTTCCCTAACCCTAACCCTAGCCATGAACAAAAACCCACCACCAGCCCTACAACTTACCCCCAAGCCGTAGCCTACTCCTGGCCCGTACGCTGGCACTGACCCATGCGTCAGCACGTAGCCTGACCCTCCCACGTTTCCGTACCCTCACCTGTGCCCTAAGCCTTGCAGTTCCCTAACCCTAACCCTAGCCCGGAATGGAAACCCACCACCAGCCCAACACCTTACTCCCAAGCCGTAGCCTACTCATGGCCCGTACGCTGGCACTGACCCGTGCGTCAGCACGTAGCCTGACCCTCTCACATTTCCACACCCTCACCTGTGCCCTAAGCCTTGCCGTTCCCTAACCCTAACCCTAGCCCGCAACGGAAAACCACCACCAGCCCTACACCTTACCCCCAAGCCGTAGCCTACTCCTGGCCCGTACGCTGGCACTGACCCGTGCGTCAGCACGTAGCCTGACCCTCCCACGTTTCCGTACCCTCACCTGTGCCCTAAGCCTTGCCGTTCTCTAACCCTAACCCTAGCCCGGAACGGAAACCCACCACCAGCCCTACACCTTACCCTACACCGTAGCCTACTCCTAGCCCGTACGCTGGCACTGACCCGTGCGTCAGCACGTAGCCTGACCCTCCCACGTTTCCGTACCCTCACCTATGCCCTAAGCCTTGCCGTTCCCTAACCCTAACCCTAGCCCTGAACGGAAAGCGACCACCAGCCCTACACCTTACCCTACGCCGTAGCCTACTCCTGGCCCGTACGCTGGCACTGACCCGTGCGTCAGCACGTAGCCTGACCCTCCCACGTTTCCGTACCCTCACCTGTGCCCTAAGCCTTGCCGTTCCCTAACCCTAACCCTAGCCCGGAACGGAAACCCACCACCAGCCCTACACCTTACCCCCAATCCGTAGCCTACCCCTGGCCCGTACGCTGGCACTGACCCGTGCGTCAGCACGTAGCCTGACCCTCCCACGTTTCCGTACCCTCACCTGTGCCCTAAGCCTTGCCGTTCCCTAACCCTAACCCTAGCCCGGAACGGAAACCCACCACCCGCCCTACAACTTACCCCCAAGCTGTAGCCTATTCCTGGCCCGTACGCTGGCACTGACCCGTGCGTCAGCACGTAGCCTGACCCTCCCGCGATTCCGTACCCTCACCTGTGCCCTAAGCCTTGCCGTTCCCTAACCCTAACCGTAGCACGGAACGGAAACCCCCCACCAGCCCTAAACCTTACCCTACGCCGTAGCCTACTCCTTGCCCGTACGCTGGCACTGACACATGCGTCAGCACGTAGCCTGACCCTACCACGTTTCTGTACCCTCACCTGTGCCCTAAGCCTTGCCGTTCCCTAACCCTAAACCTAGCCTGGATTGGAAACCCACCACCAGCCCTACACCTTACCCGCAAGCCGTAGCCTACTCCTGGCCCGTACGCTGGCACTGACCCGTGCGTCAGCACGTAGCCTGACCCTCCCACGTTTCCGTACCCTCACCTGTGCCCTAAGCCTTGCCGTTCCCTAACCCTAACCCTAGCCCGGAACGGAAACCCACCACCCGCCCTACAACTTACCCCAAGCTGTAGCCTATTCCTGGCCCGTACGCTGGCACTGACCCGTGCGTCAGCACGTAGCCTGACCCTATCATGTTTCCGTACCCTCACCTGTGCCCTAAGCCTTGCCGTTCCCTAACCCTAACCCTAGCGCGGAACGGAAACCCATCACCAGCCCTACAACTTACCCCCAAGCCGTAGCCTACTCCTGGCCAGTACGCTGGCACTGACCCGTGCGTCAGCACGTAGCCTGACCCTCCCACGTTTCCATACCCTCACCTGTGCTCTAAGCCTTGCCGTTCCCTAACCCTAACCCTCGCATGGAACAGAAACCCACCACAAGCCCTACACCTTACCCTACGCCGTAGCCTACTCCTGGCCCGTACGCTGGCACTGACACGTGCGTCAGCACGTAGCCTGACCCTCCCACGTTTCCGTACCCTCACCTGTGCCCTAAGCCTTGCCGTTCCCTAACCCTAACCCTAGCCCGGAACAAAAACCCACCACCATCCCTACACCTTACCCCCAAGCCGTAGCCTACTCCTGGCCCGTACGCTGGCACTGACCCGTGGGTCAGCACGTAGCCTGACCCTCCCACGTTTCCGTACCCTCACCTGTGCTCTAAGCCTTGCCGTTCCCTAACCCTAACCCTTGCCCGGAACGGAAACCCACCACCCGCCCTACAACTTACCCCCAAGCTGTAGCCTATTCCTGGCCCGTACGCTGGCACTGACCCGTGCGTCAGCACGTAGCCTGTCCCTCCCACGTTTCCGTACCCTCACCTGTGCCCTAAGCCTTGCCGTTCCCTAACCCTAACCCTAGCCCGGAACGGAAACCCACCACCAGCCCTACACCTTACCCTACGCCGTAGCCTACTCCTGTCCCGTACGCTGGCACTGACCCGTGCGTCAGCACGTAGCCTGACCCTCCCACGTTTCCGTACCCTCACCTGTGCCCTAAGCCTTGCCGTTCCCTAACCCTAACCCTAGCCCGGAACGGAAACCCACCACCAGCCCTACACCTTACCCACAAGCCGTAGCCTACTCCTGTCCCGTACGCTGGCACTGACCCGTTTGTCAGCACGTAGCCTGACCCTCCCACGTTTCCGTACCCTCACCTGTGCCCTAAGCCTTGCCGTTCCCTAACCCTAACCCTAGCCCAGAACGTAAACCCACCACCAGCCCTACACCTTACCCTACGCCGTAGCCTACTCCTGGCCCGTACGCTGGCACTGACCCGTGCGTCAGCACGTAGCCTGACCCTCCCACGTTTCCGTACCCTCACCTGTGCCCTAAACCTTGCCATTCCCTAACCCTAACCCTAGCCCGGAACGGAAACCCACCACCAGCCCTACACCTTAACCTCAAGCCGTAGCCTACTCCTGGCCCGTATGCTGGCACTGACCCGTGCGTCAGCACGTAGCCTGACCCTCCCACATTTCCGTACCCTCACCTGTGCCCTAAGCCTTGCCGTTCCCTAACCCTAACCCTAGCCCGGAACGGAAACCCACCACCAGCCCTACACCTTACTCTACGCCGTAGCCAACTCCTGGCCCGTACGCTGGCACTGACCCGTGCATCAGCACGTAGCCTGACCCTCCCACGTTTCCGTACCCTCACCTGTGCCCTAAGCCTTGCCGTTCCCTAACCCTAACCCTAGCCCAGCATGGAAACCCACCACCAGCCCTACACCTTACCCTACGCCGTAGCCTACTCCTGGCCCATACGCTGGCACTGAACCATGCGTCAACACGTAGCCTGACCCTCCCACGTTTCCGTACCCTCACCTGTGGCCTAAGCCTTGCCGTTCCCTAAGACTAACCCTAGCCCGGAACGGAAACCCACCACCAGCCCTACACCTTACCCTACGCCGTAGCCTACTCCTGGCCCGTACACTGGCACTGACCCGTGCGTCAGCACGTAGCCTGACCCTCCCACGTTTCCGTGCCCTCACCTGTGCCCTAAGCCTTGCCGTTCCCTAACCCTAACCCTAGCCCGGAACAAAAACCCACCACCAGCCCTACAACTTACCCCCAAGCCGTACCCTACTCCTGGCCCGTACGCTGGCACTGACCCGTGCGTCAGCACATAGCCTGACCCTCCCACGTTTCCGTACCCTCACCTGTACCCTAAGCCTTGCCGTTTCCTAACCCTGACCCTAGCCCGGAACCGAAACCCACCACCAGCCCTACACCTTACCCTACGCCGTAGCCTACTCCTGGCCCGTACGCTGGCACTGACCCGTGCGTCAGCACGTAGCCTGACCCTCCCACGTTTCCGTACCCTCACCTGTGCCCGAAGCCTTGCCGTTCCCTAACCCTAACCCTAGCCCGGAACGGAAACCCACCACCAGCCCTACACCTTACCCTACGCCGTAGCTTACTCCTGGCCCGTACGCTGGCACTGAACCGTGCGTCAGCACGTAGCCTGACCCTCCCACGTTTCCATACCCTCACCTGTGCCCTAAGCCTTGCCGTTCCCTAACCCTAACCCTAGCCCGGAACGGAAACCCACCACCAGCCCTACAACTTACCCCCAAGCCGTAGCCTACTCCTGGCCCGTACGCTGGCACTGACCCATGCGTCATCACGTAGCCTGACCCTCCCACGTTTCCGTACCCTCACCTGTGCCCTAAGCCTTGCCGTTCCCTAACCCTAACCCTAGCGCGGAACGGAAACCCACCACCAGCCCTACACCTTACCCCCAAGCCGTATCCTACTCCTGGCCCGTACGCTGGCACTGACCCGTGCGTCAGCACGTAGCCTGACCCTCCCACGTTTCCATACCCTCACCTGTGCCCTAAGCCTTGCCGTTCCCTAACCCTAACCCTAGCCCGGAACGGAAACCCACCACCAGCCCTACACCTTACCCCCAATCCGTAGCCTACCCCTGGCCCGTACGCTGGCACTGACCCGTGCGTCAGCACGTAGCCTGACCCTCCCACGTTTCCGTACCCTCACCTGTGCCCTAAGCCTTGCCGTTCCCTAACCCTAACCCTAGCCCGGAACGGAAACCCACCACCCGCCCTACAACTTACCCCCAAGCTGTAGCCTATTCCTGGCCCGTACGCTGGCACTGACCCGTGCGTCAGCACGTAGCCTGACCCTCCCGCGATTCCGTACCCTCACCTGTGCCCTAAGCCTTGCCGTTCCCTAACCCTAACCGTAGCCCGGAACGGAAACCCCCCACCAGCCCTAAACCTTACCCTACGCCGTAGCCTACTCCTTGCCCGTACGCTGGCACTGACACATGCGTCAGCACGTAGCCTGACCCTACCACGTTTCTGTACCCTCACCTGTGCCCTAAGCCTTGCCGTTCCCTAACCCTAAACCTAGCCTGGAATGGAAACCCACCACCAGCCCTACACCTTACCCGCAAGCCGTAGCCTACTCCTGGCCCGTACGCTGGCACTGACCCGTGCGTCAGCACGTAGCCTGACCCTCCCACGTTTCCGTACCGTCACCTGTGCCCTAAGCCTTGCCGTTTCCTAACCCTAACCCTAGCCCGGAACGGAAACCCACCACCCGCCCTACAACTTACCCAAAGCTGTAGCCTATTCCTGGCCCGTACGCTGGCACTGACCCGTGCGTCAGCACGTAGCCTGACCCTATCATGTTTCCGTACCCTCACCTGTGCCCTAAGCCTTGCCGTTCCCTAACCCTAACCCTAGCGCGGAACGGAAACCCACCACCAGCCCTACAACTTACCCCCAAGCCGTAGCCTACTCCTGGCCCGTACGCTGGCACTGACCCGTGCGTCAGCACGTAGCCTGACCCTCCCACGTTTCCATACCCTCACCTGTGCTCTAAGCCTTGCCGTTCCCTAACCCTAACCCTCGCATGGAACAGAAACCCACCACAAGCCCTACACCTTACCCTACGCCGTAGCCTACTCCTGGCCCGTACGCTGGCACTGACCCGTGCGTCAGCACGTAGCCTGACCCTCCCACGTTTCCGTACCCTCACCTGTGCCCTAAGCCTTGCCGTTCCCTAACCCTAACCCTAGCCCGGAACAAAAACCCACCACCATCCCTACACCTTACCCCCAAGCCGTAGCCTACTCCTGGCCCGTACGCTGGCACTGACCCGTGGGTCAGCACGTAGCCTGACCCTCCCACGTTTCCGTACCCTCACCTGTGCTCTAAGCCTTGCCGTTCCCTAACCCTAACCCTTGCCCGGAACGGAAACCCACCACCCGCCCTACAACTTACCCCCAAGCTGTAGCCTATTCCTGGCCCGTACGCTGGCACTGACCCGTGCGTCAGCACGTAGCCTGTCCCTCCCACGTTTCCGTACCCTCACCTGTGCCCTAAGCCTTGCCGTTCCCTAACCCTAACCCTAGCCCGGAACGGAAACCCACCACCAGCCCTACACCTTACCCTACGCCGTAGCCTACTCCTGTCCCGTACGCTGGCACTGACCCGTGCGTCAGCACGTAGCCTGACCCTCCCACGTTTCCGTACCCTCACCTGTGCCCTAAGCCTTGCCGTTCCCTAACCCTAACCCTAGCCCGGAACGGAAACCCACCACCAGCCCTACACCTTACCCACAAGCCGTAGCCTACTCCTGTCCCGTACGCTGGCACTGACCCGTTTGTCAGCACGTAGCCTGACCCTCCCACGTTTCCGTACCCTCACCTGTGCCCTAAGCCTTGCCGTTCCCTAACCCTAACCCTAGCCCAGAACGGAAACCCACCACCAGCCCTACACCTTACCCTACGCCGTAGCCTACTCCTGGCCCGTACGCTGGCACTGGCCCGTCCGTCAGCACGTAGCCTGACCCTCCCACGTTTCCGTACCCTCACCTGTGCCCTAAACCTTGCCATTCCCTAACCCTAACCCTAGCCCGGAACGGAAACCCACCACCAGCCCTACACCTTAACCTCAAGCCGTAGCCTACTCCTGGCCCGTATGCTGGCACTGACCCGTGCATCAGCACGTAGCCTGACCCTCCCACGTTTCCGTACCCTCACCTGTGCCCTAAGCCTTGCCGTTCCCTAACCCTAACCCTAGCCCAGCATGGAAACCCACCACCAGCCCTACACCTTACCCTACGCCGTAGCCTACTCCTGGCCCGTACGCTGGCACTGACACGTGCGTCAGCACGTAGCCTGACCCTCCCACGTTTCCGTACCCTCACCTGTGCCCGAAGCCTTGCCGTTCCCTAACCCTAACCCTAGCCCGGAACGGAAACCCACCCCCAGCCCTACACCTTACCCCCAAGCCATAGCCTACTCCTGGCCCGTAGGCTGGCACTGACCCGTGCGTCAGCACGTAGCCTGTCCCTCCCACGTTTCCGTACCCTCACCTGTGCCCTAAGCCTTGCCGTTCCCTAACCCTAACCCTAGCCCGGAACGGAAACCCACCACCAACCCTACACCTTACCCCCAAGCCGTAGCCTACTCCTGGCCCGTATGCTGGCACTGACCCGTGCGTCAGCACGTAGCCTGACCCTCCCACGTTTCTGTACCCTCACCTGTGCCCTAAGCCTTGCCGTTCCCTAACCCTAACCCTAGCCCGGAACGGAAACCCACCACCAGCCCTACACCTTACCCCCAAGCCGTAGCCTACTCCTGGCCCGTACGCTGGCACTGACCCGTGCGTCAGCACGTAGCTTGACCCTCCCACGTTTCTGTACCCTCACCTGTGGCCTAAGCCTTGCCGTTCCCTAAGCCTAACCCTAGCCCGGAACGGAAACCCACCACCAGCCCTACACCTTACCCTACGCCGTAGCCTACTCCTGGCCTGTACACTGGCACTGACCCGTGCGTCAGCACGTAGCCTGACCCTCCCACGTTTCCGTGCCCTCACCTGTGCCCTAAGCCTTGCCGTTCCCTAACCCTAACCCTAGCCCGGAACAAAAACCCACCACCAGCCCTACAACTTACCCCCAAGCCGTACCCTACTCCTGGCCCGTACGCTGGCACTGACCCGTGCGTCAGCACATAGCCTGACCCTCCCACGTTTCCGTACCCTCACCTGTGCCCTAAGCCTTGCCGTTCCCTAACCCTAACCCTAGCGCGGAATGGAAACCCACCACCAGCTCTACACCTTACCCCCAAGCCGTAGCCTACTCCTGACCCGTACGCTGGCACTGACCCGTGCGTCAGCACGTAGCCTGACACTCCCACGTTTCCGTACACTCACCTGTGCTCTAAGCCTTGCAGTTCCCTAACCCTAACTCTAGCCCGGAACGGAAACCCACCACCAGCCCTACACCTTACCCTACGCCGTAGCCTACTCCTGGCCCATACGCTGGCACTGAACCATGCGTCAACACGTAGCCTGACCCTCCCACGTTTCCGTACCCTCACCTGTGGCCTAAGCCTTGCCGTTCCCTAAGCCTAACCCTAGCCCGGAACGGAAACCCACCACCAGCCCTACACCTTACCCTACGCCGTAGCCTACTCCTGGCCCGTACACTGGCACTGACCCGTGCGTCAGCACGTAGCCTGACCCTCCCACGTTCCCGTGCCCTCACCTGTGCCCTAAGCCTTGCCGTTCCCTAACCCTAACCCTAGCCCGGAACAAAAACCCACCACCAGCCCTACAACTTACCCCCAAGCCGTACCCTACTCCTGGCCCGTACGCTGGCACTGACCCGTGCGTCAGCACATAGCCTGACCCTCCCACGTTTCCGTACCCTCACCTGTACCCTAAGCCTTGCCGTTTCCTAATCCTGACCCTAGCCCGGAACCGAAACCCACCACCAGCCCTACACCTTACCCTACGCCGTAGCCTACTCCTGGCCCGTACGCTGGCACTGACCCGTGCGTCAGCACGTAGCCTGACCCTCCCACGTTTCCGTACCCTCACCTGTGCCCTAAGCCTTGCCGTTCCCTAACCCTAACGCTAGCCCGGAACGGAAACCCACCACCAGCCCTACACCTTACCCTACGCCGTAGCTTACTCCTGGCCCATACGCTGGCACTGACCCATGCGTCAGCACGTAGCCTGACCCTCCCACGTTTCCGTACCCTCACCTGTGCCCTAAGCCTTGCCGTTCCCTAACCCTAACCCTAGCCCGGAACGGAAACACACCACCAGCCCTACAACTTACCCCCAAGCCGTAGCCTACTCCTGGCCCGTACGCTGGCACTGACCCATGCGTCATCACGTAGCCTGACCCTCCCACGTTTCCGTACGCTCACCTGTGCCCTAAGCCTTGCCGTTCCCTAACCCTAACCCTAGCGCGGAACGGAAACCCACCACCAGCCCTACACCTTACTCCCAAGCCGTAGCCTACTCCTGACCCGTACGCTGGCACTGACCCGTGCGTCAGAACGTAGCCTGACCCTCCCACGTTTCCACACCCTCACCTGTGCCCTAAGCCTTGCCGTTCCCTAACCCTAACACTAGCCCGGAACGGAAACCCACCACCAGCCCGAAACCTTACCCTACGCCGTAGCCTAATCCTGGCCCGTACCCTGGCACTGAACCGTGCGTCAGCACGTAGCCTGACCCTCCCACGTTTCCTTACCCTCACCTGTGCCCTAAGCCTTGCCGTTCCCTAACCCTAACCCTAGCGCGGAACGGAAACACACCACCAGCCCTAAACCTTACCCCCAAGCCGTAGCCTACTCCTGGCCCGTACGCTGGCACTGACCCGTGCGTCAGCACGTAGCCTGACCCTCCCACGTTTCCGTACCCTCACCTGTGCTCTAAGCCTTGCCGTTCCCTTACCCTAACCCTAGCATGGAACGGAAACCCACCACCAGCCCTACACCTTACCCTACGCCGTAGCCTACTCCTGGCCCGTACACTGGCACTGACCCGTGCGTCAGCATGTAGCCTGACCCTCCCACGTTTCCGTACCCTCACCTGTGCCCTAAGCCTTGCCATTCCCTAACCCTAACCCTAGCCCGGAACGGAAACACACCACCAGCCCTACACCTTACCCCCAAGCCGTAGCCTACTCCTGGCCCGTACGCTGGCACTGACCCGTGCGTCAGCACGTAGCCTGACCCTCCCACGTTTCCGTACTCTCACCTGTGCCCTAAGCCTTGCCGTTCCCTAACCCTAACCCTAGCCCAGAACGGAAACCCACCACCAGCCCTACACCTTACTCTCAAGCCGTAGCCTACTCATGGCCCGTACGCTGGCACTGACCCATGCGTCAGCACGTAGCCTGACCCTCCCACGTTTCCGTACCCTCACCTGTGCCCTAAGCCTTGCCGTTCCCTAACCCTAACCCTAACCCGGAACGGAAACCCACCACCCGCCCTACAACTTACCCCCAAGCTGTAGCCTATTCCTGGCCCGTACGCTGGCACTGACCCGTGCGTCAGCATGTAGCCTGACCCTCCCGCGATTCCGTACCCTCACCTGTGCCCTAAGCCTTGCCGTTCCCTAACCCTAACCGTAGCCCGGAACGGAAACCCCCCACCAGCCCTAAACCTTACCCTACGCCGTAGCCTACTCCTTGCCCGTACGCTGGCACTGACACATGCGTCAGCACGTAGCCTGACCCTACCACGTTTCTGTACCCTCACCTGTGCCCTAAGCCTTGCCGTTCCCTAACCCTAAACCTAGCCTGGAATGGAAACCCACCACCAGCCCTACACCTTACCCGCAAGCCGTAGCCTACTCCTGGCCCGTACGCTGGCACTGACCCGTGCGTCAGCACGTAGCCTGACCCTCCCACGTTTCCGTACCCTCACCTGTGCCCTAAGCCTTGCCGTTCCCTAACCCTAACCCTAGCCCGGAACGGAAACCCACCACCCGCCCTACAACTTACCCCAAGCTGTAGCCTATTCCTGGCCCGTACGCTGGCACTGACCCGTGCGTCAGCACGTAGCCTGACCCTATCATGTTTCCGTACCCTCACCTGTGCCCTAAGCCTTGCCGTTCCCTAACCCTAACCCTAGCGCGGAACGGAAACCCACCACCAGCCCTACAACTTACCCCCAAGCCGTAGCCTACTCCTGGCCCGTACGCTGGCACTGACCCGTGCGTCAGCACGTAGCCTGACCCTCCCACGTTTCCATACCCTCACCTGTGCTCTAAGCCTTGCCGTTCCCTAACCCTAACCCTCGCATGGAACAGAAACCCACCACAAGCCCTACACCTTACCCTACGCCGTAGCCTACTCCTGGCCCGTACGCTGGCACTGACCCGTGCGTCAGCACGTAGCCTGACCCTCCCACGTTTCCGTACCCTCACCTGTGCCCTAAGCCTTGCCGTTCCCTAACCCTAACCCTAGCCCGGAACAAAAACCCACCACCATCCCTACACCTTACCCCCAAGCCGTAGCCTACTCCTGGCCCGTACGCTGGCACTGACCCGTGGGTCAGCACGTAGCCTGACCCTCCCACGTTTCCGTACCCTCACCTGTGCTCTAAGCCTTGCCGTTCCCTAACCCTAACCCTTGCCCGGAACGGAAACCCACCACCCGCCCTACAACTTACCCCCAAGCTGTAGCCTATTCCTGGCCCGTACGCTGGCACTGACCCGTGCGTCAGCACGTAGCCTGTCCCTCCCACGTTTCCGTACCCTCACCTGTGCCCTAAGCCTTGCCGTTCCCTAACCCTAACCCTAGCCCGGAACGGAAACCCACCACCAGCCCTACACCTTACCCTACGCCGTAGCCTACTCCTGTCCCGTACGCTGGCACTGACCCGTGCGTCAGCACGTAGCCTGACCCTCCCACGTTTCCGTACCCTCACCTGTGCCCTAAGCCTTGCCGTTCCCTAACCCTAACCCTAGCCCGGAACGGAAACCCAACACCAGCCCTACACCTTACCCACAAGCCGTAGCCTACTCCTGTCCCGTACGCTGGCACTGACCCGTTTGTCAGCACGTAGCCTGACCCTCCCACGTTTCCGTACCCTCACCTGTGCCCTAAGCCTTGCCGTTCCCTAACCCTAACCCTAGCCCAGAACGGAAACCCACCACCAGCCCTACACCTTACCCTACGCCGTAGCCTACTCCTGGCCCGTACGCTGGCACTGGCCCGTGCGTCAGCACGTAGCCTGACCCTCCCACGTTTCCGTACCCTCACCTGTGCCCTAAACCTTGCCATTCCCTAACCCTAACCCTAGCCCGGAACGGAAACCCACCACCAGCCCTACACCTTAACCTCAAGCCGTAGCCTACTCCTGGCCCGTATGCTGGCACTGACCCGTGCGTCAGCACGTAGCCTGACCCTCCCACATTTCCGTACCCTCACCTGTGCCCTAAGCCTTGCCGTTCCCTAACCCTAACCCTAGCCCGGAACGGAAACCCACCACCAGCCCTACACCTTACCCTACGCCGTAGCCAACTCCTGGCCCGTACGCTGGCACTGACCCGTGCATCAGCACGTAGCCTGACACTCCCACGTTTCCGTTCCCTCACCTGTGCCCTAAGCATTGCCGTTCCCTAACCCTAACCCTAGCCCAGCATGGAAACCCACCACCAGCCCTACACCTTACCCTACGCCGTAGCCTACTCCTGGCCCGTACGCTGGCACTGACACGTGCGTCAGCACGTAGCCTGACCCTCCCACGTTTCCGTACCCTCACCTGTGCCCGAAGCCTTGCCGTTCCCTAACCCTAACCCTAGCCCGGAACGGAAACCCACCCCCAGCCCTACACCTTACCCCCAAGCCATAGCCTACTCCTGGCCCGTAGGCTGGCACTGACCCGTGCGTCAGCACGTAGCCTGTCCCTCCCACGTTTCCGTACCCTCACCTGTGCCCTAAGCCTTGCCGTTCCCTAACCCTAACCCTAGCCCGGAACGGAAACCCACCACCAACCCTACACCTTACCCCCAAGCCGTAGCCTACTCCTGGCCCGTACGCTGGCACTGACCCGTGCGTCAGCACGTAGCCTGACCCTCCCACGTTTCTGTACCCTCACCTGTGCCCTAAGCCTTGCCGTTCCCTAACCCTAACCCTAGCCCGGAACGGAAACCCACCACCAGCCCTACACCTTACCCCCAAGCCGTAGCCTACTCCTGGCCCGTACGCTGGCAATGACCCGTGCGTCAGCACGTAGCCTGACCCTCCCACGTTTCTGTACCCTCACCTGTGGCCTAAGCCTTGCCGTTCCCTAAGCCTAACCCTAGGCCGGAACGGAAACCCACCACCAGCCCTACACCTTACCCTACGCCGTAGCCTACTCCTGGCCTGTACACTGGCACTGACCCGTGCGTCAGCACGTAGCCTGACCCTCCCACGTTTCCGTGCCCTCACCTGTGCCCTAAGCCTTGCCGTTCCCTAACCCTAACCCTAGCCCGGAACAAAAACCCACCACCAGCCCTACAACTTACCACCAAGCCGTACCCTACTCCTGGCCCGTACGCTGGCACTGACCCGTGCGTCAGCACATAGCCTGACCCTCCCACGTTTCCGTACCCTCACCTGTGCCCTAAGCCTTGCCGTTCCCTAACCCTAACCCTAGCGCGGAACGGAAACCCACCACCAGCTCTACACCTTACCCCCAAGCCGTAGCCTACTCCTGACCCGTACGCTGGCACTGACCCGTGCGTCAGCACGTAGCCTGACACTCCCACGTTTCCGTACACTCACCTGTGCTCTAAGCCTTGCAGTTCCCTAACCCTAACTCTAGCCCGGAACGGAAACCCACCACCAGCACAACACCTTACCCTACGCCGTAGCCTATTCCTGGCCCGTACGCTGGCACTGACCCGTGTGTCAGCACATAGCCTGACCATCCCACGTTTCCGTACCCTCACCTGTGCCCTAAGCCTTGCCGTTCCCTAACCCTAACCCTAGCCCGGAACGGAAACCCACCACCAGCCCTACACCTTAACCCCAAGCCGTAGCCTACTCCTGGCCCGTACGCTGGCACTGACCCGTGCGTCAGCACGTAGCCTGACCCTCCCACGTTTCCGTACCCTCACCTGTGCCCTAAGCCTTGCCGTTCCCTAACCCTAACCCTAGCCATGAACAAAAACCCACCACCAGCCCTACAACTTACCCCCAAGCCGTAGCCTACTCCTGGCCCGTACGCTGGCACTGACCCATGCGTCAGCACGTAGCCTGACCCTCCCACGTTTCCGTACCCTCACCTGTGCCCTAAGCCTTGCAGTTCCCTAACCCTAACCCTAGCCCGGAATGGAAACCCACCACCAGCCCTACACCTTACTCCCAAGCCGTAGCCTACTCATGGCCCGTACGCTGGCACTGACCCGTGCGTCAGCACGTAGCCTGACCCTCCCACATTTCCACACCCTCACCTGTGCCCTAAGCCTTGCCGTTCCCTAACCCTAACCCTATCCCGCAACGGAAACCCACCACCAGCCCTACACCTTAACCCCAAGCCGTAGCCTACTCCTGGCCCGTACGCTGGCACTGACCCGTGCGTCAGCACGTAGCCTGACCCTCCCACGTTTCCGTACCCTCACCTGTGGCCTAAGCCTTGCCGTTCCCTAACCCTAACCCTAGCCATGAACAAAAACCCACCACCAGCCCTACAACTTACCCCCAAGCCGTAGCCTACTCCTGGCCCGTACGCTGGCACTGACCCATGCGTCAGCACGTAGCCTGACCCTCCCACGTTTCCGTACCCTCACCTGTGCCCTAAGCCTTGCAGTTCCCTAACCCTAACCCTAGCCCGGAATGGAAACCCACCACCAGCCCAACACCTTACTCCCAAGCCGTAGCCTACTCATGGCCCGTACGCTGGCACTGACCCGTGCGTCAGCACGTAGCCTGACCCTCTCACATTTCCACACCCTCACCTGTGCCCTAAGCCTTGCCGTTCCCTAACCCTAACCCTAGCCCACAACGGAAAACCACCACCAGCCCTACACCTTACCCCCAAGCCGTAGCCTACTCCTGGCCCGTACGCTGGCACTGACCCGTGCGTCAGCACGTAGCCTGACCCTCCCACGTTTCCGTACCCTCACCTGTGCCCTAAGCCTTGCCGTTCTCTAACCCTAACCCTAGCCCGGAACGGAAACCCACCACCAGCCCTACACCTTACCCTACACCGTAGCCTACTCCTAGCCCGTACGCTGGCACTGACCCGTGCGTCAGCACGTAGCCTGACACTCCCACGTTTCCGTACCCTCACCTATGCCCTAAGCCTTGCCGTTCCCTAACCCTAACCCTAGCCCGGAACGGAAACCGACCACCAGCCCTACACCTTACCCTACGCCGTAGCCTACTCCTGGCCCGTACGCTGGCACTGACCCGTGCGTCAGCACGTAGCCTGACCCTCCCACGTTTCCGTACCCTCACCTGTGCCCTAAGCCTTGCCGTTCCCTAACCCTAACCCTAGCCCGGAACGGAAACCCACCACCAGCCCTACACCTTACCCCCAATCCGTAGCCTACCCCTGGCCCGTACGCTGGCACTGACCCGTGCGTCAGCACGTAGCCTGACCCTCCCACGTTTCCGTACCCTCACCTGTGCCCTAAGCCTTGCCGTTCCCTAACCCTAACCCTAGCCCGGAACGGAAACCCACCACCCGCCCTACAACTTACCCCCAAGCTGTAGCCTATTCCTGGCCCGTACGCTGGCACTGACCCGTGCGTCAGCACGTAGCCTGACCCTCCCGCGATTCCGTACCCTCACCTGTGCCCTAAGCCTTGCCGTTCCCTAACCCTAACCGTAGCCCGGAACGGAAACCCCCCACCAGCCCTAAACCTTACCCTATGCCGTAGCCTACTCCTTGCCCGTACGCTGGCACTGACACATGCGTCA
This sequence comes from Mesoplodon mirus, assembly GCF_964341445.2. NCBI lineage: Eukaryota > Metazoa > Chordata > Mammalia > Artiodactyla > Ziphiidae > Mesoplodon > Mesoplodon mirus. The sequence continues at coordinate 65,860,314 of NC_138995.1, read as the reverse complement.
GCACGTAGCCTGACCCTACCACGTTTCTGTACCCTCACCTGTGCCCTAAGCCTTGCCGTTCCCTAACCCTAAACCTAGCCTGGAATGGAAACCCACCACCAGCCCTACACCTTACCCGCAAGCCGTAGCCTACTCCTGGCCCGTACGCTGGCACTGACCCGTGCGTCAGCACGTAGCCTGACCCTCCCACGTTTCCGTACCCTCACCTGTGCCCTAAGCCTTGCCGTTCCCTAACCCTAGCCCTAGCCCGGAACGGAAACCCACCACCCGCCCTACAACTTACCCAAAGCTGTAGCCTATTCCTGGCCCGTACGCTGGCACTGACCCGTGCGTCAGCACGTAGGCTGACCCTATAATGTTTCCGTACCCTCACCTGTGCCCTAAGCCTTGCCGTTCCCTAACCCTAACCCTAGCGCGGAACGGAAACCCACCACCAGCCCTACAACTTACCCCCAAGCCGTAGCCTACTCCTGGCCCGTACGCTGGCACTGACCCGTGCGTCAGCACGTAGCCTGACCCTCCCACGTTTCCATACCCTCACCTGTGCTCTAAGCCTTGCCGTTCCCTAACCCTAACCTTCGCATGGAACAGAAACCCACCACAAGCCCTACACCTTACCCTACGCCGTAGCCTACTCCTGGCCCGTACGCTGGCACTGACCCGTGCGTCAGCACGTAGCCTGACCCTCCCACGTTTCCGTACCCTCACCTGTGCCCTAAGCCTTGCCGTTCCCTAACCCTAACCCTAGCCCGGAACAAAAACCCACCACCATCCCTACACCTTACCCCCAAGCCGTAGCCTACTCCTGGCCCGTACGCTGGCACTGACCCGTGGGTCAGCACGTAGCCTGACCCTCCCACGTTTCCGTACCCTCACCTGTGCTCTAAGCCTTGCCGTTCCCTAACCCTAACCCTTGCCCGGAACGGAAACCCACCACCCGCCCTACAACTTACCCCCAAGCTGTAGCCTATTCCTGGCCCGTACGCTGGCACTGACCCGTGCGTCAGCACGTAGCCTGTCCCTCCCACGTTTCCGTACCCTCACCTGTGCCCTAAGCCTTGCCGTTCCCTAACCCTAACCCTAGCCCGGAACGGAAACCCACCACCAGCCCTACACCTTACCCTACGCCGTAGCCTACTCCTGTCCCGTACGCTGGCACTGACCCGTGCGTCAGCACGTAGCCTGACCCTCCCACGTTTCCGTACCCTCACCTGTGCCCTAAGCCTTGCCGTTCCCTAACCCTAACCCTAGCCCGGAACGGAAACCCACCACCAGCCCTACACCTTACCCACAAGCCGTAGCCTACTCCTGTCCCGTACGCTGGCACTGACCCGTTTGTCAGCACGTAGCCTGACCCTCCCACGTTTCCGTACCCTCACCTGTGCCCTAAGCCTTGCCGTTCCCTAACCCTAACCCTAGCCCAGAACGGAAACCCACCACCAGCCCTACACCTTACCCTACGCCGTAGCCTACTCCTGGCCCGTACGCTGGCACTGGCCCGTGCGTCAGCACGTAGCCTGACCCTCCCACGTTTCCGTACCCTCACCTGTGCCCTAAACCTTGCCATTCCCTAACCCTAACCCTAGCCCGGAACGGAAACCCACCACCAGCCCTACACCTTAACCTCAAGCCGTAGCCTACTCCTGGCCCGTATGCTGGCACTGACCCGTGCGTCAGCACGTAGCCTGACCCTCCCACATTTCCGTACCCTCACCTGTGCCCTAAGCCTTGCCGTTCCCTAACCCTAACCCTAGCCCGGAACGGAAACCCACCACCAGCCCTACACCTTACCCTACGCCGTAGCCAACTCCTGGCCCGTACGCTGGCACTGACCCGTGCATCAGCACGTAGCCTGACACTCCCACGTTTCCGTACCCTCACCTGTGCCCTAAGCCTTGCCGTTCCCTAACCCTAACCCTAGCCCAGCATGGAAACCCACCACCAGCCCTACACCTTACCCTACGCCGTAGCCTACTCCTGGCCCGTACGCTGGCACTGACACGTGCGTCAGCACGTAGCCTGACCCTCCCACGTTTCCGTACCCTCACCTGTGCCCGAAGCCTTGCCGTTCCCTAACCCTAACCCTAGCCCGGAACGGAAACCCACCCCCAGCCCTACACCTTACCCCCAAGCCATAGCCTACTCCTGGCCCGTAGGCTGGCACTGACCCGTGCGTCAGCACGTAGCCTGTCCCTCCCACGTTTCCGTACCCTCACCTGTGCCCTAAGCCTTGCCGTTCCCTAACCCTAACCCTAGCCCGGAACGGAAACCCACCACCAACCCTACACCTTACCCCCAAGCCGTAGCCTACTCCTGGCCCGTATGCTGGCACTGACCCGTGCGTCAGCACGTAGCCTGACCCTCCCACGTTTCTGTACCCTCACCTGTGCCCTAAGCCTTGCCGTTCCCTAACCCTAACCCTAGCCCGGAACGGAAACCCACCACCAGCCCTACACCTTACCCCCAAGCCGTAGCCTACTCCTGGCCCGTACGCTGGCACTGACCCGTGCGTCAGCACGTAGCCTGACCCTCCCACGTTTCTGTACCCTCACCTGTGGCCTAAGCCTTGCCGTTCCCTAAGCCTAACCCTAGCCCGGAACGGAAACCCACCACCAGCCCTACACCTTACCCCCAAGCCGTAGCCTACTCCTGACCCGTACGCTGGCACTGACCCGTGCGTCAGCACGTAGCCTGACACTCCCACGTTTCCGTACACTCACCTGTGCTCTAAGCCTTGCAGTTCCCTAACCCTAACTCTAGCCCGGAACGGAAACCCACCACCAGCCCTACACCTTACCCTACGCCGTAGCCTACTCCTGGCCCATACGCTGGCACTGAACCATGCGTCAACACGTAGCCTGACCCTCCCACGTTTCCGTACCCTCACCTGTGGCCTAAGCCTTGCCGTTCCCTAAGCCTAACCCTAGCCCGGAACGGAAACCCACCACCAGCCCTACACCTTACCCTACGCCGTAGCCTACTCCTGGCCCGTACACTGGCACTGACCCGTGCGTCAGCACGTAGCCTGACCCTCCCACGTTTCCGTGCCCTCACCTGTGCCCTAAGCCTTGCCGTTCCCTAACCCTAACCCTAGCCCGGAACAAAAACCCACCACCAGCCCTACAACTTACCCCCAAGCCGTACCCTACTCCTGGCCCGTACGCTGGCACTGACCCGTGCGTCAGCACATAGCCTGACCCTCCCACGTTTCCGTACCCTCACCTGTACCCTAAGCCTTGCCGTTTCCTAACCCTGACCCTAGCCCGGAACCGAAACCCACCACCAGCCCTACACCTTACCCTACGCCGTAGCCTACTCCTGGCCCGTACGCTGGCACTGACCCGTGCGTCAGCACGTAGCCTGACCCTCCCACGTTTCCGTACCCTCACCTGTGCCCTAAGCCTTGCCGTTCCCTAACCCTAACCCTAGCCCGGAACGGAAACCCACCACCAGCCCTACACCTTACCCTACGCCGTAGCTTACTCCTGGCCCATACGCTGGCACTGACCCGTGCGTCAGCACGTAGCCTGACCCTCCCACGTTTCCGTACCCTCACCTGTGCCCTAAGCCTTGCCGTTCCCTAACCCTAACCCTAGCCCGGAACGGAAACACACCACCAGCCCTACAACTTACCCCCAAGCCGTAGCCTACTCCTGGCCCGTACGCTGGCACTGACCCATGCGTCATCACGTAGCCTGACCCTCCCACGTTTCCGTACGCTCACCTGTGCCCTAAGCCTTGCCGTTCCCTAACCCTAACCCTAGCGCGGAACGGAAACCCACCACCAGCCCTACACCTTACTCCCAAGCCGTAGCCTACTCCTGACCCGTACGCTGGCACTGACCCGTGCGTCAGAACGTAGCCTGACCCTCCCACGTTTCCACACCCTCACCTGTGCCCTAAGCCTTGCCGTTCCCTAACCCTAACACTAGCCCGGAACGGAAACCCACCACCAGCCCGAAACCTTACCCTACGCCGTAGCCTAATCCTGGCCCGTACCCTGGCACTGAACCGTGCGTCAGCACGTAGCCTGACCCTCCCACGTTTCCTTACCCTCACCTGTGCCCTAAGCCTTGCCGTTCCCTAACCCTAACCCTAGCGCGGAACGGAAACACACCACCAGCCCTAAACCTTACCCCCAAGCCGTAGCCTACTCCTGGCCCGTACGCTGGCACTGACCCGTGCGTCAGCACGTAGCCTGACCCTCCCACGTTTCCGTACCCTCACCTGTGCTCTAAGCCTTGCCGTTCCCTTACCCTAACCCTAGCATGGAACGGAAACCCACCACCAGCCCTACACCTTACCCTACGCCGTAGCCTACTCCTGGCCCGTACACTGGCACTGACCCGTGCGTCAGCATGTAGCCTGACCCTCCCACGTTTCCGTACCCTCACCTGTGCCCTAAGCCTTGCCATTCCCTAACCCTAACCCTAGCCCGGAACGGAAACACACCACCAGCCCTACACCTTACCCCCAAGCCGTAGCCTACTCCTGGCCCGTACACTGGCACTGACCCATGCGTCAGCACGTAGCCTGACCCTCCCACGTTTCCGTACCCTCACCTGTGCCCTAAGCCTTGCCGTTCCCTAACCCTAACCCTAGCCCGGAACAAAAACCCACCACCAGCCCTACAACTTACCCCCAAGCCGTACCCTACTCCTGGCCCGTACGCTGGCACTGACCCGTGCGTCAGCACATAGCCTGACCCTCCCACGTTTCCGTACCCTCACCTGTGCCCTAAGCCTTGCCGTTCCCTAACCCTAACCCTAGCGCGGAACGGAAACCCACCACCAGCTCTACACCTTACCCCCAAGCCGTAGCCTACTCCTGACCCGTACGCTGGCACTGACCCGTGCGTCAGCACGTAGCCTGACACTCCCACGTTTCCGTACACTCACCTGTGCTCTAAGCCTTGCAGTTCCCTAACCCTAACTCTAGCCCGGAACGGAAACCCACCACCAGCACAACACCTTACCCTACGCCGTAGCCTATTCCTGGCCCGTACGCTGGCACTGACCCGTGTGTCAGCACATAGCCTGACCATCCCACGTTTCCGTACCCTCACCTGTGCCCTAAGCCTTGCCGTTCCCTAACCCTAACCCTAGCCCGGAACGGAAACCCACCACCAGCCCTACACCTTAACCCCAAGCCGTAGCCTACTCCTGGCCCGTACGCTGGCACTGACCCGTGCGTCAGCACGTAGCCTGACCCTCCCACGTTTCCGTACCCTCACCTGTGCCCTAAGCCTTGCCGTTCCCTAACCCTAACCCTAGCCATGAACAAAAACCAACCACCAGCCCTACAACTTACCCCCAAGCCGTAGCCTACTCCTGGCCCGTACGCTGGCACTGACCCATGCGTCAGCACGTAGCCTGACCCTCCCACGTTTCCGTACCCTCACCTGTGCCCTAAGCCTTGCAGTTCCCTAACCCTAACCCTAGCCCGGAATGGAAACCCACCACCAGCCCTACACCTTACTCCCAAGCCGTAGCCTACTCATGGTCCGTACGCTGGCACTGACCCGTGCGTCAGCACGTAGCCTGACCCTCCCACATTTCCACACCCTCACCTGTGCCCTAAGCCTTGCCGTTCCCTAACCCTAACCCTATCCCGCAACGGAAACCCACCACCAGCCCTACACCTTAACCCCAAGCCGTAGCCTACTCCTGGCCCGTACGCTGGCACTGACCCGTGCGTCAGCACGTAGCCTGACCCTCCCACGTTTCCGTACCCTCACCTGTGGCCTAAGCCTTGCCGTTCCCTAACCCTAACCCTAGCCATGAACAAAAACCCACCACCAGCCCTACAACTTACCCCCAAGCCGTAGCCTACTCCTGGCCCGTACGCTGGCACTGACCCATGCGTCAGCACGTAGCCTGACCCTCCCACGTTTCCGTACCCTCACCTGTGCCCTAAGCCTTGCAGTTCCCTAACCCTAACCCTAGCCCGGAATGGAAACCCACCACCAGCCCAACACCTTACTCCCAAGCCGTAGCCTACTCATGGCCCGTACGCTGGCACTGACCCGTGCGTCAGCACGTAGCCTGACCCTCTCACATTTCCACACCCTCACCTGTGCCCTAAGCCTTGCCGTTCCCTAACCCTAACCCTAGCCCACAACGGAAAACCACCACCAGCCCTACACCTTACCCCCAAGCCGTAGCCTACTCCTGGCCCGTACGCTGGCACTGACCCGTGCGTCAGCACGTAGCCTGACCCTCCCACGTTTCCGTACCCTCACCTGTGCCCTAAGCCTTGCCGTTCTCTAACCCTAACCCTAGCCCGGAACGGAAACCCACCACCAGCCCTACACCTTACCCTACACCGTAGCCTACTCCTAGCCCGTACGCTGGCACTGACCCGTGCGTCAGCACGTAGCCTGACCCTCCCACGTTTCCGTACCCTCACCTATGCCCTAAGCCTTGCCGTTCCCTAACCCTAACCCTAGCCCGGAACGGAAACCGACCACCAGCCCTACACCTTACCCTACGCCGTAGCCTACTCCTGGCCCGTACGCTGGCACTGACCCGTGCGTCAGCACGTAGCCTGACCCTCCCACGTTTCCGTACCCTCACCTGTGCCCTAAGCCTTGCCGTTCCCTAACCCTAACCCTAGCCCGGAACGGAAACCCACCACCAGCCCTACACCTTACCCTACGCCGTAGCCTACTCCTGACCCGTACGCTGGCACTGACCCGTGCGTCAGCACGTAGCCTGACACTCCCACGTTTCCGTACACTCACCTGTGCTCTAAGCCTTGCAGTTCCCTAACCCTAACTCTAGCCCGGAACGGAAACCCACCACCAGCACAACACCTTACCCTACGCCGTAGCCTATTCCTGGCCCGTACGCTGGCACTGACCCGTGTGTCAGCACATAGCCTGACCATCCCACGTTTCCGTACCCTCACCTGTGCCCTAAGCCTTGCCGTTCCCTAACCCTAACCCTAGCCCGGAACGGAAACCCACCACCAGCCCTACACCTTAACCCCAAGCCGTAGCCTACTCCTGGCCCGTACGCTGGCACTGACCCGTGCGTCAGCACGTAGCCTGACCCTCCCACGTTTCCGTACCCTCACCTGTGCCCTAAGCCTTGCCGTTCCCTAACCCTAACCCTAGCCATGAACAAAAACCCACCACCAGCCCTACAACTTACCCCCAAGCCGTAGCCTACTCCTGGCCCGTACGCTGGCACTGACCCATGCGTCAGCACGTAGCCTGACCCTCCCACGTTTCCGTACCCTCACCTGTGCCCTAAGCCTTGCAGTTCCCTAACCCTAACCCTAGCCCGGAATGGAAACCCACCACCAGCCCTACACCTTACTCCCAAGCCGTAGCCTACTCATGGTCCGTACGCTGGCACTGACCCGTGCGTCAGCACGTAGCCTGACCCTCCCACATTTCCACACCCTCACCTGTGCCCTAAGCCTTGCCGTTCCCTAACCCTAACCCTAGCCCGCAACGGAAACCCACCACCAGCCCTACACCTTAACCCCAAGCCGTAGCCTACTCCTGGCCCGTACGCTGGCACTGACCCGTGCGTCAGCACGTAGCCTGACCCTCCCACGTTTCCGTACCCTCACCTGTGGCCTAAGCCTTGCCGTTCCCTAACCCTAACCCTAGCCATGAACAAAAACCCACCACCAGCCCTACAACTTACCCCCAAGCCGTAGCCTACTCCTGGCCCGTACGCTGGCACTGACCCATGCGTCAGCACGTAGCCTGACCCTCCCACGTTTCCGTACCCTCACCTGTGCCCTAAGCCTTGCAGTTCCCTAACCCTAACCCTAGCCCGGAATGGAAACCCACCACCAGCCCAACACCTTACTCCCAAGCCGTAGCCTACTCATGGCCCGTACGCTGGCACTGACCCGTGCGTCAGCACGTAGCCTGACCCTCTCACATTTCCACACCCTCACCTGTGCCCTAAGCCTTGCCGTTCCCTAACCCTAACCCTAGCCCACAACGGAAAACCACCACCAGCCCTACACCTTACCCCCAAGCCGTAGCCTACTCCTGGCCCGTACGCTGGCACTGACCCGTGCGTCAGCACGTAGCCTGACCCTCCCACGTTTCCGTACCCTCACCTGTGCCCTAAGCCTTGCCGTTCTCTAACCCTAACCCTAGCCCGGAACGGAAACCCACCACCAGCCCTACACCTTACCCTACACCGTAGCCTACTCCTAGCCCGTACGCTGGCACTGACCCGTGCGTCAGCACGTAGCCTGACCCTCCCACGTTTCCGTACCCTCACCTATGCCCTAAGCCTTGCCGTTCCCTAACCCTAACCCTAGCCCGGAACGGAAACCGACCACCAGCCCTACACCTTACCCTACGCCGTAGCCTACTCCTGGCCCGTACGCTGGCACTGACCCGTGCGTCAGCACGTAGCCTGACCCTCCCACGTTTCCGTACCCTCACCTGTGCCCTAAGCCTTGCCGTTCCCTAACCCTAACCCTAGCCCGGAACGGAAACCCACCACCAGCCCTACACCTTACCCCCAATCCGTAGCCTACCCCTGGCCCGTACGCTGGCACTGACCCGTGCGTCAGCACGTAGCCTGACCCTCCCACGTTTCCGTACCCTCACCTGTGCCCTAAGCCTTGCCGTTCCCTAACCCTAACCCTAGCCCGGAACGGAAACCCACCACCCGCCCTACAACTTACCCCCAAGCTGTAGCCTATTCCTGGCCCGTACGCTGGCACTGACCCGTGCGTCAGCACGTAGCCTGACCCTCCCGCGATTCCGTACCCTCACCTGTGCCCTAAGCCTTGCCGTTCCCTAACCCTAACCGTAGCCCGGAACGGAAACCCCCCACCAGCCCTAAACCTTACCCTACGCCGTAGCCTACTCCTTGCCCGTACGCTGGCACTGACACATGCGTCAGCACGTAGCCTGACCCTACCACGTTTCTGTACCCTCACCTGTGCCCTAAGCCTTGCCGTTCCCTAACCCTAAACCTAGCCTGGAATGGAAACCCACCACCAGCCCTACACCTTACCCGCAAGCCGTAGCCTACTCCTGGCCCGTACGCTGGCACTGACCCGTGCGTCAGCACGTAGCCTGACCCTCCCACGTTTCCGTACCCTCACCTGTGCCCTAAGCCTTGCCGTTCCCTAACCCTAGCCCTAGCCCAGAACGGAAACCCACCACCCGCCCTACAACTTACCCAAAGCTGTAGCCTATTCCTGGCCCGTACGCTGGCACTGACCCGTGCGTCAGCACGTAGCCTGACCCTATCATGTTTCCGTACCCTCACCTGTGCCCTAAGCCTTGCCGTTCCCTAACCCTAACCCTAGCGCGGAACGGAAACCCACCACCAGCCCTACAACTTACCCCCAAGCCGTAGCCTACTCCTGGCCCGTACGCTGGCACTGACCCGTGCGTCAGCACGTAGCCTGACCCTCCCACGTTTCCATACCCTCACCTGTGCTCTAAGCCTTGCCGTTCCCTAACCCTAACCTTCGCATGGAACAGAAACCCACCACAAGCCCTACACCTTACCCTACGCCGTAGCCTACTCCTGGCCCGTACGCTGGCACTGACCCGTGCGTCAGCACGTAGCCTGACCCTCCCACGTTTCCGTACCCTCACCTGTGCCCTAAGCCTTGCCGTTCCCTAACCCTAACCCTAGCCCGGAACAAAAACCCACCACCATCCCTACACCTTACCCCCAAGCCGTAGCCTACTCCTGGCCCGTACGCTGGCACTGACCCGTGGGTCAGCACGTAGCCTGACCCTCCCACGTTTCCGTACCCTCACCTGTGCTCTAAGCCTTGCCGTTCCCTAACCCTAACCCTTGCCCGGAACGGAAACCCACCACCCGCCCTACAACTTACCCCCAAGCTGTAGCCTATTCCTGGCCCGTACGCTGGCACTGACACGTGCGTCAGCACGTAGCCTGTCCCTCCCACGTTTCCGTACCCTCACCTGTGCCCTAAGCCTTGCCGTTCCCTAACCCTAACCCTAGCCCGGAACGGAAACCCACCACCAGCCCTACACCTTACCCTACGCCGTAGCCTACTCCTGTCCCGTACGCTGGCACTGACCCGTGCGTCAGCACGTAGCCTGACCCTCCCACGTTTCCGTACCCTCACCTGTGCCCTAAGCCTTGCCGTTCCCTAACCCTAACCCTAGCCCGGAACGGAAACCCACCACCAGCCCTACACCTTACCCACAAGCCGTAGCCTACTCCTGTCCCGTACGCTGGCACTGACCCGTTTGTCAGCACGTAGCCTGACCCTCCCACGTTTCCGTACCCTCACCTGTGCCCTAAGCCTTGCCGTTCCCTAACCCTAACCCTAGCCCAGAACGGAAACCCACCACCAGCCCTACACCTTACCCTACGCCGTAGCCTACTCCTGGCCCGTACGCTGGCACTGGCCCGTGCGTCAGCACGTAGCCTGACCCTCCCACGTTTCCGTACCCTCACCTGTGCCCTAAACCTTGCCATTCCCTAACCCTAACCCTAGCCCGGAACGGAAACCCACCACCAGCCCTACACCTTAACCTCAAGCCGTAGCCTACTCCTGGCCCGTATGCTGGCACTGACCCGTGCGTCAGCACGTAGCCTGACCCTCCCACATTTCCGTACCCTCACCTGTGCCCTAAGCCTTGCCGTTCCCTAACCCTAACCCTAGCCCGGAACGGAAACCCACCACCAGCCCTACACCTTACCCTACGCCGTAGCCAACTCCTGGCCCGTACGCTGGCACTGACCCGTGCATCAGCACGTAGCCTGACACTCCCACGTTTCCGTACCCTCACCTGTGCCCTAAGCCTTGCCGTTCCCTAACCCTAACCCTAGCCCAGCATGGAAACCCACCACCAGCCCTACACCTTACCCTACGCCGTAGCCTACTCCTGGCCCGTACGCTGGCACTGACACGTGCGTCAGCACGTAGCCTGACCCTCCCACGTTTCCGTACCCTCACCTGTGCCCGAAGCCTTGCCGTTCCCTAACCCTAACCCTAGCCCGGAACGGAAACCCACCCCCAGCCCTACACCTTACCCCCAAGCCATAGCCTACTCCTGGCCCGTAGGCTGGCACTGACCCGTGCGTCAGCACGTAGCCTGTCCCTCCCACGTTTCCGTACCCTCACCTGTGCCCTAAGCCTTGCCGTTCCCTAACCCTAACCCTAGCCCGGAACGGAAACCCACCACCAACCCTACACCTTACCCCCAAGCCGTAGCCTACTCCTGGCCCGTATGCTGGCACTGACCCGTGCGTCAGCACGTAGCCTGACCCTCCCACGTTTCTGTACCCTCACCTGTGCCCTAAGCCTTGCCGTTCCCTAACCCTAACCCTAGCCCGGAACGGAAACCCACCACCAGCCCTACACCTTACCCCCAAGCCGTAGCCTACTCCTGGCCCGTACGCTGGCACTGACCCGTGCGTCAGCACGTAGCCTGACCCTCCCACGTTTCTGTACCCTCACCTGTGGCCTAAGCCTTGCCGTTCCCTAAGCCTAACCCTAGCCCGGAACGGAAACCCACCACCAGCCCTACACCTTACCCTATGCCGTAGCCTACTCCTGGCCTGTACACTGGCACTGACCCGTGCGTCAGCACGTAGCCTGACCCTCCCACGTTTCCGTGCCCTCACCTGTGCCCTAAGCCTTGCCGTTCCCTAACCCTAACCCTAGCCCGGAACAAAAACCCACCACCAGCCCTACAACTTACCCCCAAGCCGTACCCTACTCCTGGCCCGTACGCTGGCACTGACCCGTGCGTCAGCACATAGCCTGACCCTCCCACGTTTCCGTACCCTCACCTGTGCCCTAAGCCTTGCCGTTCCCTAACCCTAACCCTAGCGCGGAACGGAAACCCACCACCAGCTCTACACCTTACCCCCAAGCCGTAGCCTACTCCTGACCCGTACGCTGGCACTGACCCGTGCGTCAGCACGTAGCCTGACACTCCCACGTTTCCGTACACTCACCTGTGCTCTAAGCCTTGCAGTTCCCTAACCCTAACTCTAGCCCGGAACGGAAACCCACCACCAGCCCTACACCTTACCCTACGCCGTAGCCTACTCCTGGCCCATACGCTGGCACTGAACCATGCGTCAACACGTAGCCTGAGCCTCCCACGTTTCCGTACCCTCACCTGTGGCCTAAGCCTTGCCGTTCCCTAAGCCTAACCCTAGCCCGGAACGGAAACCCACCACCAGCCCTACACCTTACCCTACGCCGTAGCCTACTCCTGGCCCGTACACTGGCACTGACCCGTGCGTCAGCACGTAGCCTGACCCTCCCACGTTTCCGTGCCCTCACCTGTGCCCTAAGCCTTGCCGTTCCCTAACCCTAACCCTAGCCCGGAACAAAAACCCACCACCAGCCCTACAACTTACCCCCAAGCCGTACCCTACTCCTGGCCCGTACGCTGGCACTGACCCGTGCGTCAGCACATAGCCTGACCCTCCCACGTTTCCGTACCCTCACCTGTACCCTAAGCCTTGCCGTTTCCTAACCCTGACCCTAGCCCGGAACCGAAACCCACCTCCAGCCCTACACCTTACCCTACGCCGTAGCCTACTCCTGGCCCGTACGCTGGCACTGACCCGTGCGTCAGCACGTAGCCTGACCCTCCCACGTTTCCGTACCATCACCTGTGCCCTAAGCCTTGCCGTTCCCTAACCCTAACCCTAGCCCGGAACGGAAACCCACCACCAGCCCTACACCTTACCCTACGCCGTAGCTTACTCCTGGCCCATACGCTGGCACTGACCCGTGCGTCAGCACGTAGCCTGACCCTCCCACGTTTCCGTACCCTCACCTGTGCCCTAAGCCTTGCCGTTCCCTAACCCTAACCCTAGCCCGGAACGGAAACACACCACCAGCCCTACAACTTACCCCCAAGCCGTAGCCTACTCCTGGCCCGTACGCTGGCACTGACCCATGCGTCATCACGTAGCCTGACCCTCCCACGTTTCCGTACGCTCACCTGTGCCCTAAGCCTTGCTGTTCCCTAACCCTAACCCTAGCGCGGAACGGAAACCCACCACCAGCCCTACACCTTACTCCCAAGCCGTAGCCTACTCCTGACCCGTACGCTGGCACTGACCCGTGCGTCAGAACGTAGCCTGACCCTCCCACGTTTCCACACCCTCACCTGTGCCCTAAGCCTTGCCGTTCCCTAACCCTAACACTAGCCCGGAACGGAAACCCACCACCAGCCCGAAACCTTACCCTACGCCGCAGCCTAATCCTGGCCCGTACCCTGGCACTGAACCGTGCGTCAGCACGTAGCCTGACCCTCCCACGTTTCCTTACCCTCACCTGTGCCCTAAGCCTTGCCGTTCCCTAACCCTAACCCTAGCGCGGAACGGAAACACACCACCAGCCCTAAACCTTACCCCCAAGCCGTAGCCTACTCCTGGCCCGTACGCTGGCACTGACCCGTGCGTCAGCACGTAGCCTGACCCTCCCACGTTTCCGTACCCTCACCTGTGCTCTAAGCCTTGCCGTTCCCTTACCCTAACCCTAGCATGGAACGGAAACCCACCACCAGCCCTACACCTTACCCTACGCCGTAGCCTACTCCTGGCCCGTACACTGGCACTGACCCGTGCGTCAGCATGTAGCCTGACCCTCCCACGTTTCCGTACCCTCACCTGTGCCCTAAGCCTTGCCATTCCCTAACCCTAACCCTAGCCCGGAACGGAAACACACCACCAGCCCTACACCTTACCCCCAAGCCGTAGCCTACTCCTGGCCCGTACGCTGGCACTGACCCGTGCGTCAGCACGTAGCCTGACCCTCCCACGTTTCCGTACTCTCACCTGTGCCCTAAGCCTTGCCGTTCCCTAACCCTAACCCTAGCCCAGAACGGAAACCCACCACCAGCCCTACACCTTACTCTCAAGCCGTAGCCTACTCATGGCCCGTACGCTGGCACTGACCCATGCGTCAGCACGTAGCCTGACCCTCCCACGTTTCCGTACCCTCACCTGTGCCCTAAGCCTTGCCGTTCCCTAACCCTAACCCTAGCCCGGAACGGAAACCCACCACCCGCCCTACAACTTACCCCCAAGCTGTAGCCTATTCCTGGCCCGTACGCTGGCACTGACCCGTGCGTCAGCACGTAGCCTGACCCTCCCGCGATTCCGTACCCTCACCTGTGCCCTAAGCCTTGCCGTTCCCTAACCCTAACCGTAGCCCGGAACGGAAACCCCCCACCAGCCCTAAACCTTACCCTACGCCGTAGCCTACTCCTTGCCCGTACGCTGGCACTGACACATGCGTCAGCACGTAGCCTGACCCTACCACGTTTCTGTACCCTCACCTGTGCCCTAAGCCTTGCCGTTCCCTAACCCTAAACCTAGCCTGGAATGGAAACCCACCACCAGCCCTACACCTTACCCGCAAGCCGTAGCCTACTCCTGGCCCGTACGCTGGCACTGACCCGTGCGTCAGCACGTAGCCTGACCCTCCCACGTTTCCGTACCCTCACCTGTGCCCTAAGCCTTGCCGTTCCCTAACCCTAACCCTAGCCCGGAACGGAAACCCACCACCCGCCCTACAACTTACCCCAAGCTGTAGCCTATTCCTGGCCCGTACGCTGGCACTGACCCGTGCGTCAGCACGTAGCCTGACCCTATCATGTTTCCGTACCCTCACCTGTGCCCTAAGCCTTGCCGTTCCCTAACCCTAACCCTAGCGCGGAACGGAAACCCACCACCAGCCCTACAACTTACCCCCAAGCCGTAGCATACTCCTGGCCCGTACGCTGGCACTGACCCGTGCGTCAGCACGTAGCCTGACCCTCCCACGTTTCCATACCCTCACCTGTGCTCTAAGCCTTGCCGTTCCCTAACCCTAACCCTCGCATGGAACAGAAACCCACCACAAGCCCTACACCTTACCCTACGCCGTAGCCTACTCCTGGCCCGTACGCTGGCACTGACCCGTGCGTCAGCACGTAGCCTGACCCTCCCACGTTTCCGTACCCTCACCTGTGCCCTAAGCCTTGCCGTTCCCTAACCCTAACCCTAGCCCGGAACAAAAACCCACCACCATCCCTACACCTTACCCCCAAGCCGTAGCCTACTCCTGGCCCGTACGCTGGCACTGACCCGTGGGTCAGCACGTAGCCTGACCCTCCCACGTTTCCGTACCCTCACCTGTGCTCTAAGCCTTGCCGTTCCCTAACCCTAACCCTTGCCCGGAACGGAAACCCACCACCCGCCCTACAACTTACCCCCAAGCTGTAGCCTATTCCTGGCCCGTACGCTGGCACTGACACGTGCGTCAGCACGTAGCCTGTCCCTCCCACGTTTCCGTACCCTCACCTGTGCCCTAAGCCTTGCCGTTCCCTAACCCTAACCCTAGCCCGGAACGGAAACCCACCACCAGCCCTACACCTTACCCTACGCCGTAGCCTACTCCTGTCCCGTACGCTGGCACTGACCCGTGCGTCAGCACGTAGCCAGACCCTCCCACGTTTCCGTACCCTCACCTGTGCCCTAAGCCTTGCCGTTCCCTAACTCTAACCCTAGCCCGGAACGGAAACCCACCACCAGCCCTACACCTTACCCACAAGCCGTAGCCTACTCCTGTCCCGTACGCTGGCACTGACCCGTTTGTCAGCACGTAGCCTGACCCTCCCACGTTTCCGTACCCTCACCTGTGCCCTAAGCCTTGCCGTTCCCTAACCCTAACCCTAGCCCAGAACGGAAACCCACCACCAGCCCTACACCTTACCCTACGCCGTAGCCTACTCCTGGCCCGTACGCTGGCACTGGCCCGTGCGTCAGCACGTAGCCTGACCCTCCCACGTTTCCGTACCCTCACCTGTGCCCTAAACCTTGCCATTCCCTAACCCTAACCCTAGCCCGGAACGGAAACCCACCACCAGCCCTACACCTTAACCTCAAGCCGTAGCCTACTCCTGGCCCGTATGCTGGCACTGACCCGTGCGTCAGCACGTAGCCTGTCCCTCCCACGTTTCCGTACCCTCACCTGTGCCCTAAGCCTTGCCGTTCCCTAACCCTAACCCTAGCCCAGAACGGAAACCCACCACCAGCCCTACACCTTACCCTACGCCGTAGCCTACTCCTGGCCCGTACGCTGGCACTGACACGTGCGTCAGCACGTAGCCTGACCCTCCCACGTTTCCGTACCCTCACCTGTGCCCGAAGCCTTGCCGTTCCCTAACCCTAACCCTAGCCCGGAACGGAAACCCACCCCTAGCCCTACACCTTACCCCCAAGCCATAGCCTACTCCTGGCCCGTAGGCTGGCACTGACCCGTGCGTCAGCACGTAGCCTGTCCCTCCCACGTTTCCGTACCCTCACCTGTGCCCTAAGCCTTGCCGTTCCCTAACCCTAACCCTAGCCCGGAACGGAAACCCACCACCAACCCTACACCTTACCCCCAAGCCGTAGCCTACTCCTGGCCCGTACGCTGGCACTGACCCGTGCGTCAGCACGTAGCCTGACCCTCCCACGTTTCTGTACCCTCACCTGTGCCCTAAGCCTTGCCGTTCCCTAACCCTAACCCTAGCCCGGAACGGAAACCCACCTCCAGCCCTACACCTTACCCCCAAGCCGTAGCCTACTCCTGGCCCGTACGCTGGCAATGACCCGTGCGTCAGCACGTAGCCTGACCCTCCCACGTTTCTGTACCCTCACCTGTGGCCTAAGCCTTGCCGTTCCCTAAGCCTAACCCTAGCCCGGAACGGAAACCCACCACCAGCCCTACACCTTACCCTACGCCGTAGCCTACTCCTGGCCTGTACACTGGCACTGACCCGTGCGTCAGCACGTAGCCTGACCCTCCCACGTTTCCGTGCCCTCACCTGTGCCCTAAGCCTTGCCGTTCCCTAACCCTAACCCTAGCCCGGAACAAAAACCCACCACCAGCCCTACAACTTACCCCCAAGCCGTACCCTACTCCTGGCCCGTACGCTGGCACTGACCCGTGCGTCAGCACATAGCCTGACCCTCCCACGTTTCCGTACCCTCACCTGTGCCCTAAGCCTTGCCGTTCCCTAACCCTAACCCTAGCGCGGAACGGAAACCCACCACCAGCTCTACACCTTACCCCCAAGCCGTAGCCTACTCCTGACCCGTACGCTGGCACTGACCCGTGCGTCAGCACGTAGCCTGACACTCCCACGTTTCCGTACACTCACCTGTGCTCTAAGCCTTGCAGTTCCCTAACCCTAACTCTAGCCCGGAACGGAAACCCACCACCAGCCCTACACCTTACCCTACGCCGTAGCCTACTCCTGGCCCATACGCTGGCACTGAACCATGCGTCAACACGTAGCCTGACCCTCCCACGTTTCCGTACCCTCACCTGTGGCCTAAGCCTTGCCGTTCCCTAAGCCTAACCCTAGCCCGGAACGGAAACCCACCACCAGCCCTACACCTTACCCTACGCCGTAGCCTACTCCTGGCCCGTACACTGGCACTGACCCGTGCGTCAGCACGTAGCCTGACCCTCCCACGTTTCCGTGCCCTCACCTGTGCCCTAAGCCTTGCCGTTCCCTAACCCTAACCCTAGCCCGGAACAAAAACCCACCACCAGCCCTACAACTTACCCCCAAGCCGTACCCTACTCCTGGCCCGTACGCTGGCACTGACCCGTGCGTCAGCACATAGCCTGACCCTCCCACGTTTCCGTACCCTCACCTGTACCCTAAGCCTTGCCGTTTCCTAACCCTGACCCTAGCCCGGAACCGAAACCCACCACCAGCCCTACACCTTACCCTACGCCGTAGCCTACTCCTGGCCCGTACGCTGGCACTGACCCGTGCGTCAGCACGTAGCCTGACCCTCCCACGTTTCCGTACCCTCACCTGTGCCCTAAGCCTTGCCGTTCCCTAACCCTAACCCTAGCCCGGAACGGAAACCCACCACCAGCCCTACACCTTACCCTACGCCGTAGCTTACTCCTGGCCCATACGCTGGCACTGACACGTGCGTCAGCACGTAGCCTGACCCTCCCACGTTTCCGTACCCTCACCTGTGCCCTAAGCCTTGCCGTTCCCTAACCCTAACCCTAGCCCGGAACGGAAACACACCACCAGCCCTACAACTTACCCCCAAGCCGTAGCCTACTCCTGGCCCGTACGCTGGCACTGACCCATGCGTCATCACGTAGCCTGACCCTCCCACGTTTCCGTACGCTCACCTGTGCCCTAAGCCTTGCCGTTCCCTAACCCTAACCCTAGCGCGGAACGGAAACCCACCACCAGCCCTACACCTTACTCCCAAGCCGTAGCCTACTCCTGACCCGTACGCTGGCACTGACCCGTGCGTCAGAACGTAGCCTGACCCTCCCACGTTTCCACACCCTCACCTGTGCCCTAAGCCTTGCCGTTCCCTAACCCTAACACTAGCCCGGAACGGAAACCCACCACCAGCCCGAAACCTTACCCTACGCCGTAGGCTAATCCTGGCCCGTACCCTGGCACTGAACCGTGCGTCAGCACGTAGCCTGACCCTCCCACGTTTCCTTACCCTCACCTGTGCCCTAAGCCTTGCCGTTCCCTAACCCTAACCCTAGCGCGGAACGGAAACACACCACCAGCCCTAAACCTTACCCCCAAGCCGTAGCCTACTCCTGGCCCGTACGCTGGCACTGACCCGTGCGTCAGCACGTAGCCTGACCCTCCCACGTTTCCGTACCCTCACCTGTGCTCTAAGCCTTGCCGTTCCCTTACCCTAACCCTAGCATGGAACGGAAACCCACCACCAGCCCTACACCTTACCCTACGCCGTAGCCTACTCCTGGCCCGTACACTGGCACTGACCCGTGCGTCAGCATGTAGCCTGACCCTCCCACGTTTCCGTACCCTCACCTGTGCCCTAAGCCTTGCCATTCCCTAACCCTAACCCTAGCCCGGAACGGAAACACACCACCAGCCCTACACCTTACCCCCAAGCCGTAGCCTACTCCTGGCCCGTACGCTGGCACTGACCCGTGCGTCAGCACGTAGCCTGACCCTCCCACGTTTCCGTACTCTCACCTGTGCCCTAAGCCTTGCCGTTCCCTAACCCTAACCCTAGCCCAGAACGGAAACCCACCACCAGCCCTACACCTTACTCTCAAGCCGTAGCCTACTCATGGCCCGTACGCTGGCACTGACCCATGCGTCAGCACGTAGCCTGACCCTCCCACGTTTCCACACCCTCACCTGTGCCCTAAGCCTTGCCGTTCCCTAACCCTAACCCTAGCCCAGAACGGAAACCCACCACCAGCCCTACAACTTACCCCCAATCCGTAGCCTACTCCTGGCCCGTACGCTGGCACTGACCCGTGCGTCAGCACGTAGCCTGACCCTCCCACGTTTCCACACCCTCACCTGTGCCCTAAGCCTTGCCGTTCCCTAACCCTAACCCTAGCCCGGAACGGAAACCCACTACCAGCCCTACACCATACCCTACGCCGTAGCCTACTCCTGGCCCGTACGCTGGCACTGACCCGTGCGTCAGCACGTAGCCTGACCCTCCCACGTTTCCGTACCCTCACCTGTGCCCTAAGCCTTGCCGTTCCCTAACCCTAACCCTAGCACGGAACGGAAACCCACCACCAGCCCTACACCTTAACCCCAAGCCGTAGCCTACTCCTGGCCCGTACGCTGGCACTGACCCGTGCGTCAGCACGTAGCCTGACCCTCCCACGTTTCCGTACCCTCACCTGTGCCCTAAGCCTTGCCGTTCCCTAACCCTAACCCTACCCATGAACAAAAACCCACCACCAGCCCTACAACTTACCCCCAAGCTGTAGCCTACTCCTGGCCCGTACGCTGGCACTGACCCATGCGTCAGCACGTAGCCTGACCCTCCCACGTTTCCGTACCCTCACCTGTGCCCTAAGCCTTGCAGTTCCCTAACCCTAACCCTAGCCCGGAATGGAAACCCACCACCAGCCCTACACCTTACTCCCAAGCCGTAGCCTACTCATGGCCCGTACGCTGGCACTGACCCGTGCGTCAGCACGTAGCCTGACCCTCCCACATTTCCACACCCTCACCTGTGCCCTAAGCCTTGCCGTTCCCTAACCCTAACCCTAGCCCGCAACGGAAACCCACCACCAGCCCTACACCTTAACCCCAAGCCGTAGCCTACTCCTGGCCCGTACGCTGGCACTGACCCGTGCGTCAGCACGTAGCCTGACCCTCCCACGTTTCCGTAACCTCACCTGTGGCCTAAGCCTTGCCGTTCCCTAACCCTAACCCTAGCCATGAACAAAAACCCACCACCAGCCCTACAACTTACCCCCAAGCCGTAGCCTACTCCTGGCCCGTACGCTGGCACTGACCCATGCGTCAGCACGTAGCCTGACCCTCCCACGTTTCCGTACCCTCACCTGTGCCCTAAGCCTTGCCGTTCCCTAACCCTAACCCTAGCCCGCAACGGAAAACCACCACCAGCCCTACACCTTACCCCCAAGCCGTAGCCTACTCCTGGCCCGTACGCTGGCACTGACCCGTGCGTCAGCACGTAGCCTGACCCTCCCACGTTTCCGTACCCTCACCTGTGCCCTAAGCCTTGCCGTTCTCTAACCCTAACCCTAGCCCGGAACGGAAACCCACCACCAGCCCTACACCTTACCCTACACCGTAGCCTACTCCTAGCCCGTACGCTGGCACTGACCCGTGCGTCAGCACGTAGCCTGACCCTCCCACGTTTCCGTACCCTCACCTATGCCCTAAGCCTTGCCGTTCCCTAACCCTAACCCTAGCCCGGAACGGAAACCGACCACCAGCCCTACACCTTACCCTACGCCGTAGCCTACTCCTGGCCCGTACGCTGGCACTGACCCGTGCGTCAGCACGTAGCCTGACCCTCCCACGTTTCCGTACCCTCACCTGTGCCCTAAGCCTTGCCGTTCCCTAACCCTAACCCTAGCCCGGAACGGAAACCCACCACCAGCCCTACACCTTACCCCCAATCCGTAGCCTACCCCTGGCCCGTACGCTGGCACTGACCCGTGCGTCAGCACGTAGCCTGACCCTCCCACGTTTCCGTACCCTCACCTGTGCCCTAAGCCTTGCCGTTCCCTAACCCTAACCCTAGCCCGGAACGGAAACCCACCACCCGCCCTACAACTTACCCCCAAGCTGTAGCCTATTCCTGGCCCGTACGCTGGCACTGACCCGTGCGTCAGCACGTAGCCTGACCCTCCCGCGACTCCGTACCCTCACCTGTGCCCTAAGCCTTGCCGTTCCCTAACCCTAACCGTAGCCCGGAACGGAAACCCCCCACCAGCCCTAAACCTTACCCTACGCCGTAGCCTACTCCTTGCCCGTACGCTGGCACTGACACATGCGTCAGCACGTAGCCTGACCCTACCACGTTTCTGTACCCTCACCTGTGCCCTAAGCCTTGCCGTTCCCTAACCCTAAACCTAGCCTGGAATGGAAACCCACCACCAGCCCTACACCTTACCCGCAAGCCGTAGCCTACTCCTGGCCCGTACGCTGGCACTGACCCGTGCGTCAGCACGTAGCCTGACCCTCCCACGTTTCCGTACCCTCACCTGTGCCCTAAGCCTTGCCGTTCCCTAACCCTAACCCTAGCCCGGAACGGAAACCCACCACCCGCCCTACAACTTACCCCAAGCTGTAGCCTATTCCTGGCCCGTACGCTGGCACTGACCCGTGCGTCAGCACGTAGCCTGACCCTATCATGTTTCCGTACCCTCACCTGTGCCCTAAGCCTTGCCGTTCCCTAATCCTAACCCTAGCGCGGAACGGAAACCCACCACCAGCCCTACAACTTACCCTCAAGCCGTAGCCTACTCCTGGCCCGTACGCTGGCACTGACCCGTGCGTCAGCACGTAGCCTGACCCTCCCACGTTTCCATACCCTCACATGTGCCCTAAGCCTTGCCGTTCCCTAACCCTAACCCTAGCCTGGAACGGAAACCCACCACCAGCCCTACACCTTACCCACAAGCCGTAGCCTACTCCTGTCCCGTACGCTGGCACTGACCCGTTTGTCAGCACGTAGCCTGACCCTCCCACGTTTCCGTACCCTCACCTGTGCCCTAAGCCTTGCCGTTCCCTAAACCTAACCCTAGCCCAGCATGGAAACCCACCACCAGCCCTACACCTTACCCTACGCCGTAGCCTACTCCTGGCCCGTACGCTGGCACTGACACGTGCGTAAGCACGTAGCCTGACCCTCCCACGTTTCCGTACCCTCACCTGTGCCCGAAGCCTTGCCGTTCCCTAACCCTAACCCTAGCCCGGAACGGAAACCCACCCCCAGCCCTACAACTTACCCCCAAGCCATAGCCTACTCCTGGCCCGTACGCTGGCACTGACCCGTGCGTCAGCACGTAGCCTGTCCCGCCCACGTTTCCGTACCCTCACCTGTGCCCTAAGCCTTGCCGTTCCCTAACCCTAACCCTAGCCCGGAACGGAAACCCACCACCAACCCTACACCTTACCCCCAAGCCGTAGCCTACTCCTGGCCCGTACGCTGGCACTGACCCGTGCGTCAGCACGTAGCCTGACCCTCCCAAGTTTCTGTACCCTCACCTGTGCCCTAAGCCTTGCCGTTCCCTAACCCTAACCCTAGCCCGGAACGGAAACCCACCACCAGCCCTACACCTTACCCCCAAGCCGTAGCCTACTCCTGGCCCGTACGCTGGCACTGACCCGTGCGTCAGCACGTAGCCTGACCCTCCCACGTTTCTGTACCCTCACCTGTGGCCTAAGCCTTGCCGTTCCCTAAGCCTAACCCTAGCCCGGAACGGAAACCCACCACCAGCCCTACACCTTACCCTACGCCGTAGCGTACTCCTGGCCTGTACACTGGCACTGACCCGTGCGTCAGCACGTAGCCTGACCCTCCCACGTTTCCGTGCCCTCACCTGTGCCCTAAGCCTTGCCGTTCCCTAACCCTAACCCTAGCCCGGAACAAAAACCCACCACCAGCCCTACAACTTACCCCCAAGCCGTACCCTACTCCTGGCCCGTACGCTGGCACTGACCCGTGCGTCAGCACATAGCCTGACCCTCCCACGTTTCCGTACCCTCACCTGTGCCCTAAGCCTTGCCGTTCCCTAACCCTAACCCTAGCGCGGAACGGAAACCCACCACCAGCCCTACACCTTACCCCCAAGCCGTAGCCTACTCCTGACCCGTACGCTGGCACTGACTCGTGCGTCAGCACGTAGCCTGACACTCCCACGTTTCCGTACACTCACCTGTGCTCTAAGCCTTGCAGTTCCCTAACCCTAACTCTAGCCCGGAACGGAAACCCACCACCAGCCCTACACCTTACCCTACGCCGTAGCCTACTCCTGGCCCATACGCTGGCACTGAACCATGCGTCAACACGTAGCCTGACCCTCCCACGTTTCCGTACCCTCACCTGTGGCCTAAGCCTTGCCGTTCCCTAAGCCTAACCCTAGCCCGGAACGGAAACCCACCACCAGCCCTACACCTTACCCTAGGCCGTAGCCTACTCCTGGCCCGTACGCTGGCACTGACCCATGCGTCATCACGTAGCCTGACCCTCCCACGTTTCCGTACGCTCACCTGTGCCCTAAGCCTTGCCGTTCCCTAACCCTAACCCTAGCGCGGAACGGAAACCCACCACCAGCCCTACACCTTACCCCCAAGCCGTAGCCTACTCCTGACCCGTACGCTGGCACTGACCCGTGCGTCAGAACGTAGCCTGACCCTCCCACGTTTCCACACCCTCACCTGTGCCCTAAGCCTTGCCGTTCCCTAACCCTAACACTAGCCCGGAACGGAAACCCACCACCAGCCCGAAACCTTACCCTACGCCGTAGCCTAATCCTGGCCCGTACCCTGGCACTGAACCGTGCGTCAGCACGTAGCCTGAACCTCCCACGTTTCCTTACCCTCACCTGTGCCCTAAGCCTTGCCGTTCCCTAACCCTAACCCTAGCGCGGAACGGAAACACACCACCAGCCCTAAACCTTACCCCCAAGCCGTAGCCTACTCCTGGCCCGTACGCTGGCACTGACCCGTGCGTCAGCACGTAGCCTGACCCTCCCACGTTTCCGTACCCTCACCTGTGCTCTAAGCCTTGCCGTTCCCTTACCCTAACCCTAGCATGGAACGGAAACCCACCACCAGCCCTACACCTTACCCTACGCCGTAGCCTACTCCTGGCCCGTACACTGGCACTGACCCGTGCGTCAGCATGTAGCCTGACCCTCCCACGTTTCCGTACCCTCACCTGTGCCCTAAGCCTTGCCATTCCCTAACCCTAACCCTAGCCCGGAACGGAAACACACCACCAGCCCTACACCTTACCACCAAGCCGTAGCCTACTCCTGGCCCGTACGCTGGCACTGACCCGTGCGTCAGCACGTAGCCTGACCCTCCCACGTTTCCGTACTCTCACCTGTGCCCTAAGCCTTGCCGTTCCCTAACCCTAACCCTAGCCCAGAACGGAAACCCACCACCAGCCCTACACCTTACTCTCAAGCCGTAGCCTACTCATGACCCGTACGCTGGCACTGACCCATGCGTCAGCACGTAGCCTGACCCTCCCACGTTTCCACACCCTCACCTGTGCCCTAAGCCTTGCCGTTCCCTAACCCTAACCCTAGCCCAGAACGGAAACCCACCACCAGCCCTACAACTTACCCCCAATCCGTAGCCTACTCCTGGCCCGTACGCTGGCACTGACCCGTGCGTCAGCACGTAGCCTGACCCTCCCACGTTTCCACACCCTCACCTGTGCCCTAAGCCTTGCCGTTCCCTAACCCTAACCCTAGCCCGGAACGGAAACCCACTACCAGCCCTACACCATACCCTACGCCGTAGCCTACTCCTGGCCCGTACGCTGGCACTGACCCGTGCGTCAGCACGTAGCCTGACCCTCCCACGTTTCCGTACCCTCACCTGTGCCCTAAGCCTTGCCGTTCCCTAACCCTAACCCTAGCACGGAACAGAAACCCACCACCAGCCCTACACCTTACCCCCAAGCCGTAGCCTACTCCTGGCCCATACGCTGGCACTAACCCGTGCGTCAGCACGTACCCTGACCCTCCCACGTTTCCGTACCCTCACCTGTGCCCTAAGCCTTGCCGTTCCCTAACCCTAACCCTAGCCCGCAACGGAAACCCACCACCAGCCCTACACCTTACCCTATGCCGTATCCTACTCCTGTCCCGTACGCTGGCACTGACCCGTGCGTCAGCACGTAGCCTGACCCTCCCACGTTTCTGTACCCTCACCTGTGCCCTAAGCCTTGCCGTTCCCTAACCCTAAACCTAGCCCGGGATGGAAACCCACCACCACCCCTACACCTTACCCCCAAGCCGTAGCCTACTCATGGCCCGTACGCTGGCACTGACCCATGCGTCACCACGTAGCCTGACCCTCCGACGTTTCCGTACCCTCAACTGTGCCCTAAGCCTTGCCGTTCCCTAACCCTAACCCTAGCCCAGAACGGAACCCCACCACCAGCACTACACCTTACCCTACGCCGTAGCCTACTCCTGGCCCGTACGCTGGCACTGACCCGTGTGTAAGCACATAGCCTGACCATCCCACGTTTCCGTACCCTCACCTGTGCCCTAAGCCTTGCCGTTCCCTAACCCTAACCCTAGCCCGGAATGGAAACCCACCACCAGCCCTACACCTTAACCCCAAGCCGTAGCCTACTCCTGGCCCGTACGCTGGCACTGACCCGTGCGTCAGCACGTAGCCTGACCCTCCCACGTTTCCACACCCTCACCTGTGCCCGAAGCCTTTCCGTTCCCTAACCCTAACCCTAGCCCGGAACGGAAACCCACCACCAGCCCTACATCTTACTCCCAAGCCGTAGCCTACTCCTGGCCCGTACACTGGCACTGACACGTGCGTCAGCACTCAGCCTGACCCTCCCACGTTTCCACACCCTCACCTGTGCCCTAATCCTTGCCGTTCCCTATCCCTAACCCTAGCCCGGAACGGAAACCCACCACCAGCCCTACAACTTACCCCCAATCCGTAGCCTACTCCTGGCCCGTACGCTGGCACTGACCCGTGCGTCAGCACGTAGCCTGACCCTCCCACGTTTCCACACCCTCACCTGTGCCCTAAGCCTTGCCGTTCCCTAACCCTAACCCTAGCCCGGAACGGAAACCCACCACCAGCCCTACACCTTACCCCCAAGCCGTAGCCTACTCCTGGCCCGTACGCTGGCACTGACCCGTGCGTCAGCACGTAGCCTGACCCTCCCACGTTTCCGTACCCTCACCTGTGCCCTAAGCCTTGCCGTTCCCTAACCCTAACCCTACCGCGGAACGGAAACCCACCACCAGCCCTACACCGTACCCCCAAGCCGTAGCCTACTCATGGCTCATACGCTGGCACTAACCCGTGCGTCAGCACGTAGCCTGACCCTCCCACGTTCCCGTACCCTCACCTGTGCCCTAAGCCTTGCCGTTCCCTAACCGTAACCCTAGCCCGGAACGGAAACCCACCACAACCCCTAAACCTTACCCTACGCCGTAGCCTACTCCTGGCCCGTATGCTGGCACTGACCCGTGCGTCAGCACGTAGCCTGACCCTCCCACGTTTCCGTACCCTCACCTGTGCCCTAAGCCTTGCCGTTCCGTAACCCTAACCCTAGCGCGTAACGTAAACCCACCACCAGCCCTACACCTTACCCCCAAGCCGTAGCCTACTCCTGGCCCGTACGCTGGCACTGACACGTGCGTCAGCACGTAGCCTGACCCTCCCACGATTCCGTACCCTCACCTGTGCCCTAAGCCTTGCCGTTCCCTAACCCTAACCCTAGCCCGGAACGGAAACCCACCACCAGCCCTACACCTTACTCCCAAGCCGAAGCCTACTCCTGGCCCGTACGCTGGCACTGACCCGTGCGTCAGCACGTAGCCTGACCCTCCCACGTTTCCACACCCTCACCTGTGCCCTAAGCCTTGCCGTTCCCTAACCCTAACTCTAGCCCAGAATGGAAACCCACCACCAGCCCTACACCTTACCCTACGCCGTAGCCTACTCCTGGCCCGTACGCTGGCACTGACCCATGCGTCAGCACGTAGCCTGAACCTCCCAAGTTTCCGTACCCTCACCTGTGCCCTAAGCCTTGCCGTTCCCTAACCCTAACCCTACCACGGAACCGAAACCCACCACCAGCCCTACACCGTACCCCCAAGCCGTAGCCTACTCCTGGCCCGTACGCTGGCACTGACCCGTGCGTCAGCACGTAGCCTGACCCTCCCACGTTTCCGTACCCTCACCTGTGCCCTAAGCCTTGCCGTTCCCTAACCCTAACCCTAGCCCGGAACGGAAACCCACCACCAGCCCTACACCTTACCCCCAAGCCGTAGCCTACTCCTGACCCGTACGCTGGCACTGACCCGTGCGTCAGAACGTAGCCTGACCCTCCCACGTTTCCACACCCTCACCTGTGCCCTAAGCCTTGCCGTTCCCTAACCCTAACACTAGCCCGGAACGGAAACCCACCACCAGCCCGAAACCTTACCCTACGCCGTAGCCTAATCCTGGCCCGTACCCTGGCACTGAACCGTGCGTCAGCACGTAGCCTGACCCTCCCACGTTTCCTTACCCTCACCTGTGCCCTAAGCCTTGCCGTTCCCTAACCCTAACCCTAGCGCGGAACGGAAACACACCACCAGCCCTAAACCTTACCCCCAAGCCGTAGCCTACTCCTGGCCCGTACGCTGGCACTGACCCGTGCGTCAGCACGTAGCCTGACCCTCCCACGTTTCCGTACCCTCACCTGTGCTCTAAGCCTTGCCGTTCCCTTACCCTAACCCTAGCATGGAACGGAAACCCACCACCAGCCCTACACCTTACCCTACGCCGTAGCCTACTCCTGGCCCGTACACTGGCACTGACCCGTGCGTCAGCATGTAGCCTGACCCTCCCACGTTTCCGTACCCTCACCTGTGCCCTAAGCCTTGCCATTCCCTAACCCTAACCCTAGCCCGGAACGGAAACACACCACCAGCCCTACACCTTACCACCAAGCCGTAGCCTACTCCTGGCCCGTACGCTGGCACTGACCCGTGCGTCAGCACGTAGCCTGACCCTCCCACGTTTCCGTACTCTCACCTGTGCCCTAAGCCTTGCCGTTCCCTAACCCTAACCCTAGCCCAGAACGGAAACCCACCACCAGCCCTACACCTTACTCTCAAGCCGTAGCCTACTCATGACCCGTACGCTGGCACTGACCCATGCGTCAGCACGTAGCCTGACCCTCCCACGTTTCCACACCCTCACCTGTGCCCTAAGCCTTGCCGTTCCCTAACCCTAACCCTAGCCCAGAACGGAAACCCACCACCAGCCCTACAACTTACCCCCAATCCGTAGCCTACTCCTGGCCCGTACGCTGGCACTGACCCGTGCGTCAGCACGTAGCCTGACCCTCCCACGTTTCCACACCCTCACCTGTGCCCTAAGCCTTGCCGTTCCCTAACCCTAACCCTAGCCCGGAACGGAAACCCACTACCAGCCCTACACCATACCCTACGCCGTAGCCTACTCCTGGCCCGTACGCTGGCACTGACCCGTGCGTCAGCACGTAGCCTGACCCTCCCACGTTTCCGTACCCTCACCTGTGCCCTAAGCCTTGCCGTTCCCTAACCCTAACCCTAGCACGGAACAGAAACCCACCACCAGCCCTACACCTTACCCCCAAGCCGTAGCCTACTCCTGGCCCATACGCTGGCACTAACCCGTGCGTCAGCACGTACCCTGACCCTCCCACGTTTCCGTACCCTCACCTGTGCCCTAAGCCTTGCCGTTCCCTAACCCTAACCCTAGCCCGCAACGGAAACCCACCACCAGCCCTACACCTTACCCTATGCCGTATCCTACTCCTGTCCCGTACGCTGGCACTGACCCGTGCGTCAGCACGTAGCCTGACCCTCCCACGTTTCTGTACCCTCACCTGTGCCCTAAGCCTTGCCGTTCCCTAACCCTAAACCTAGCCCGGGATGGAAACCCACCACCACCCCTACACCTTACCCCCAAGCCGTAGCCTACTCATGGCCCGTACGCTGGCACTGACCCATGCGTCACCACGTAGCCTGACCCTCCGACGTTTCCGTACCCTCAACTGTGCCCTAAGCCTTGCCGTTCCCTAACCCTAACCCTAGCCCAGAACGGAACCCCACCACCAGCACTACACCTTACCCTACGCCGTAGCCTACTCCTGGCCCGTACGCTGGCACTGACCCGTGTGTAAGCACATAGCCTGACCATCCCACGTTTCCGTACCCTCACCTGTGCCCTAAGCCTTGCCGTTCCCTAACCCTAACCCTAGCCCGGAATGGAAACCCACCACCAGCCCTACACCTTAACCCCAAGCCGTAGCCTACTCCTGGCCCGTACGCTGGCACTGACCCGTGCGTCAGCACGTAGCCTGACCCTCCCACGTTTCCACACCCTCACCTGTGCCCGAAGCCTTTCCGTTCCCTAACCCTAACCCTAGCCCGGAACGGAAACCCACCACCAGCCCTACATCTTACTCCCAAGCCGTAGCCTACTCCTGGCCCGTACACTGGCACTGACACGTGCGTCAGCACGTAGCCTGACCCTCCCATGTTTCCGTACCCTCACCTGTGCCCTAAGCCTTGCCGTTCCCTAACCCTAACCCTAGCCCGGAACGGAAACCCACCACCAGCCCTACACCTTACTCCCAAGCCGTAGCCTACTCATGGCCCGTACCCTGGCACTGACACGTGCGTCAGCACTCAGCCTGACCCTCCCACGTTTCCACACCCTCACCTGTGCCCTAATCCTTGCCGTTCCCTATCCCTAACCCTAGCCCGGAACGGAA
This sequence comes from Mesoplodon mirus, assembly GCF_964341445.2. Taxonomy (NCBI): domain Eukaryota; kingdom Metazoa; phylum Chordata; class Mammalia; order Artiodactyla; family Ziphiidae; genus Mesoplodon; species Mesoplodon mirus. The sequence goes on along the minus strand of NC_138995.1, from coordinate 65,830,555 downwards.
ACCCACCACCAGCCCTACAACTTACCCCCAATCCGTAGCCTACTCCTGGCCCGTACGCTGGCACTGACCCGTGCGTCAGCACGTAGCCTGACCCTCCCACGTTTCCACACCCTCACCTGTGCCCTAAGCCTTGCCGTTCCCTAACCCTAACCCTAGCCCGGAACGGAAACCCACCACCAGCCCTACACCTTACCCTACGCCGTAGCCTACTCCTGGCCCGTACGCTGGCATTGACCCGTGCGTCAGCACGTAGCCTGACCCTCCCACGTTTCCGTACCCTCACCTGTGCCCTAAGCCTTGCCGTTCCCTAACCCTAACCCTACCGCGGAACGGAAACCCACCACCAGCCCTACACCGTACCCCCAAGCCGTAGCCTACTCATGGCTCATACGCTGGCACTAACCCGTGCGTCAGCACGTAGCCTGACCCTCCCACGTTCCCGTACCCTCACCTGTGCCCTAAGCCTTGCCGTTCCCTAACCGTAACCCTAGCCCGGAACGGAAACCCACCACAACCCCTAAACCTTACCCTACGCCGTAGCCTACTCCTGGCCCGTATGCTGGCACTGACCCGTGCGTCAGCACGTAGCCTGACCCTCCCACGTTTCCGTACCCTCACCTGTGCCCTAAGCCTTGCCGTTCCGTAACCCTAACCCTAGCGCGTAACGTAAACCCACCACCAGCCCTACACCTTACCCCCAAGCCGTAGCCTACTCCTGGCCCGTACGCTGGCACTGACACGTGCGTCAGCACGTAGCCTGACCCTCCCACGATTCCGTACCCTCACCTGTGCCCTAAGCCTTGCCGTTCCCTAACCCTAACCCTAGCCCGGAACGGAAACCCACCACCAGCCCTACACCTTACTCCCAAGCCGTAGCCTACTCCTGGCCCGTACGCTGGCACTGACCCGTGCGTCAGCACGTAGCCTGACCCTCCCACGTTTCCACACCCTCACCTGTGCCCTAAGCCTTGCCGTTCCCTAACCCTAACTCTAGCCCAGAATGGAAACCCACCACCAGCCCTACACCTTACCCTACGCCGTAGCCTACTCCTGGCCCGTACGCTGGCACTGACCCATGCGTCAGCACGTAGCCTGAACCTCCCAAGTTTCCGTACCCTCACCTGTGCCCTAAGCCTTGCCGTTCCCTAACCCTAACCCTACCACGGAACCGAAACCCACCACCAGCCCTACACCGTACCCCCAAGCCGTAGCCTACTCCTGGCCCGTACGCTGGCACTGACCCGTGCGTCAGCACGTAGCCTGACCCTCCCACGTTTCCGTACCCTCACCTGTGCCCTAAGCCTTGCCGTTCCCTAACCCTAACCCTAGCCCGGAACGGAAACCCACCACCAGCCCTACACCTTACTCCCAAGCCGTAGCCTACTCATGGCCCGTACGCTGGCACTGACCCGTGCGTCAGCACGTAGCCTGACCCTCCCACATTTCCACACCCTCACCTGTGCCCTAAGCCTTGCCGTTCCCTAACCCTAACCCTATCCCGGAACGGAAACCCACCACCAGCCCTACACCTTACCCACAAGCCGTAGCCTACACCTGGCCGGTACTCTGGCACTGACCCGTGGTTAAGCACGTAGCCTGACCCTCCCACGTTTCCGTACCCTCACCTGTGCCCTAAGCCTTGCCGTTCCCTAACTCTAACACTAGCCCGGAACGGAAACCCACCACCAGCCCTACACCTTACCCTACGCCGTAGCCTACTCCTGGCCCGTACGCTGGCACTGACCCGTGCGTCAGCACGTAGCCTGACCCTCCCACGTTTCCGTACCCTCACCTGTCCCCTAAGCCTTGCCGTTCCCTAACCCTAACCCTAGCCCGGAACGGAAACCCACCACCAGCCCTACAACTTACACCCAAGCCGTAGCCTACTCCTGGCCCGTACGCTGGCACTGACCCATGCGTCAGCACGTAGCCTGACCCTACCACGTTTCCCTACCCTCACCTGTGCTCTAAGCCTTGCCGTTCCCTAACCCTAACCCTAGCATGGAACGGAAACCCACCACTAGCCCTACACCTTACCCTACGCCGTAGCCTACTCCTGGCCCGTACGCTGGCACTGACCCGTGCATTAGCACGTAGCCTAACCCTCCCACGTTTCCACACCCTCACCTGTGCCCGAAGCCTTTCCGTTCCCTAACCCTAACCCTAGCCCGGAACGGAAACCCACCACCAGCCCTACAACTTACTCCCAAGCCGTAGCCTACTCCTGGCCCGTACGCTGGCACTGACCCGTGCGTCAGCACGTAGCCTGACCCTCCCACGTTTCCACACCCTCACCTATGCCCTAAGCCTTGCCGTTCCCTAACCCTAACCCTAGCCCGGAACGGAAACCCACCACCAGCCCTACACCTTACTCCCAAGCCGTAGCCTACTCATGGCCCGTACGCTGGCACTGACCCGTGCGTCAGCACGTAGCCTGACCCTCCCACATTTCCACACCCTCACCTGTGCCCTAAGCCTTGCCGTTCCCTAACCCTAACCCTATCCCGGAACGGAAACCCACCACCAGCCCTACACCTTACCCACAAGCCGTAGCCTACACCTGGCCGGTACGCTGGCACTGACCCGTGGTTAAGCACGTAGCCTGACCCTCCCACGTTTCCGTACCCTCACCTGTGCCCTAAGCCTTGCCGTTCCCTAACTCTAACACTAGCCCGGAACGGAAACCCACCACCAGCCCTACACCTTACCCTACGCCGTAGCCTACTCCTGGCCCGTACGCTGGCACTGACCCGTGCGTCAGCACGTAGCCTGACCCTCCCACGTTTCCGTACCCTCACCTGTGCCCTAAGCCTTGCCGTTCCCTAACCCTAACCCTAGCCCGGAACGGAAACCCACCACCAGCCCTACATCTTACCCTACACCGTAGCCTACTCCTGGCCCGTACGCTGGCACTGACGCGTGCGTCAGCACGTAGCCTGACCCTACCACGTTTCCGTACCCTCACCTGTCCCCTAAGCCTTGCCGTTCCCTAACCCTAACCCTAGCCCGGAACGGAAACCCACCACCAGCCCTACAACTTACACCCAAGCCGTAGCCTACTCCTGGCCCGTACGCTGGCACTGACCCATGCGTCAGCACGTAGCCTGACCCTACCACGTTTCCCTACCCTCACCTGTGCTCTAAGCCTTGCCGTTCCCTAACCCTAACCCTAGCATGGAACAGAAACCCACCACTAGCCCTACACCTTACCCTACGCCGTAGCCTACTCCTGGCCCGTACACTGGCACTGACCCGTGCATTAGCACGTAGCCTAACCCTCCCACGTTTCCACACCCTCACCTGTGCCCGAAGCCTTTCCGTTCCCTAACCCTAACCCTAGCCCGGAACGGAAACCCACCACCAGCCCTACATCTTACTCCCAAGCCGTAGCCTACTCCTGGCACGTACACTGGCACTGACACGTGCGTCAGCACGTAGCCTGACCCTCCCATGTTTCCGTACCCTCACCTGTGCCCTAAGCCTTGCCGTTCCCTAACCCTAACCCTAGCCCGGAACGGAAACCCACCACCAGCCCTACAACTTACTCCCAAGCCGTAGCCTACTCATGGCCCGTACCCTGGCACTGACACGTGCGTCAGCACTCAGCCTGACCCTCCCACGTTTCCACACCCTCACCTGTGCCCTAATCCTTGCCGTTCCCTAACCCTAACCCTAGCCCGGAACGGAAACCCACCACCAGCCCTACAACTTACCCCCAATCCGTAGCCTACTCCTGGCCCGTACGCTGGCACTGACCCGTGCGTCAGCACGTAGCCTGACCCTCCCACGTTTCCACACCCTCACCTGTGCCCTAAGCCTTGCCGTTCCCTAACCCTAACCCTAGCCCGGAACGGAAACCCACCACCAGCCCTACACCTTACCCTACGCCGTAGCCTACTCCTGGCCCGTAAGCTGGCATTGACCCGTGCGTCAGCACGTAGCCTCACCCTCCCACGTTTCCGTACCCTCCCCTGTGCCCTAAGCCTTGCCGTTCCCTAACCCTAACCCTACCGCGGAACGGAAACCCACCACCAGCCCTACACCGTACCCCCAAGCCGTAGCCTACTCATGGCTCATACGCTGGCACTAACCCGTGCGTCAGCACGTAGCCTGACCCTCCCACGTTTCCGTACCCTCACCTGTGCCCTAAGCCTTGCCGTTCCCTAACCCTAACCCTAGCCCGGAACGGAAACCCACCACCAGCCCTAAACCTTACCCTACGCCGTAGCCTACTCCTGCCCGTACGCTGGCACTGACCCGTGCGTCAGCACGTAGCCTGACCCTCCCACGTTTCCGTACCCTCACCTGTGCCCTAAGCCTTGCCGTTCCCTAACCCTAACCCTAGCCCGGAACGGAAACCCACCACCAGCCCTACACCTTACCCCCAAGCCGTAGCCTAATCCTGGCCCGTACGCTGGCACTGACCCGTGCGTCAGCAAGTAGCCTGACCCTCCCACGTTTCCGTACCCTCACCTGTGCCCTAAGCCTTGCCGTTCCCTAACCCTAACCCTACCGCGGAACGGAAACCCACCACCAGCCCTACACCGTACCCCCAAGCCGTAGCCTACTCATGGCTCATACGCTGGCACTAACCCGTGCGTCAGCACGTAGCCTGACCCTCCCACGTTCCCGTACCCTCACCTGTGCCCTAAGCCTTGCCGTTCCCTAACCGTAACCCTAGCCCGGAACGGAAACCCACCACAACCCCTAAACCTTACCCTACGCCGTAGCCTACTCCTGGCCCGTATGCTGGCACTGACCCGTGCGTCAGCACGTAGCCTGACCCTCCCACGTTTCCGTACCCTCACCTGTGCCCTAAGCCTTGCCGTTCCGTAACCCTAACCCTAGCGCGTAACGTAAACCCACCACCAGCCCTACACCTTACCCCCAAGCCGTAGCCTACTCCTGGCCCGTACGCTGGCACTGACACGTGCGTCAGCACGTAGCCTGACCCTCCCACGATTCCGTACCCTCACCTGTGCCCTAAGCCTTGCCGTTCCCTAACCCTAACCCTAGCCCGGAACGGAAACCCACCACCAGCCCTACACCTTACTCCCAAGCCGTAGCCTACTCCTGGCCCGTACGCTGGCACTGACCCGTGCGTCAGCACGTAGCCTGACCCTCCCACGTTTCCACACCCTCACCTGTGCCCTAAGCCTTGCCGTTCCCTAACCCTAACTCTAGCCCAGAATGGAAACCCACCACCAGCCCTACACCTTACCCTACGCCGTAGCCTACTCCTGGCCCGTACGCTGGCACTGACCCATGCGTCAGCACGTAGCCTGAACCTCCCAAGTTTCCGTACCCTCACCTGTGCCCTAAGCCTTGCCGTTCCCTAACCCTAACCCTACCACGGAACCGAAACCCACCACCAGCCCTACACCGTACCCCCAAGCCGTAGCCTACTCCTGGCCCGTACGCTGGCACTGACCCGTGCGTCAGCACGTAGCCTGACCCTCCCACGTTTCCGTACCCTCACCTGTGCCCTAAGCCTTGCCGTTCCCTAACCCTAACCCTAGCCCGGAACGGAAACCCACCACCAGCCCTACACCTTACCCCCAAGCCGTAGCCTACTCCTGACCCGTACGCTGGCACTGACCCGTGCGTCAGAACGTAGCCTGACCCTCCCACGTTTCCACACCCTCACCTGTGCCCTAAGCCTTGCCGTTCCCTAACCCTAACACTAGCCCGGAACGGAAACCCACCACCAGCCCGAAACCTTACCCTACGCCGTAGCCTAATCCTGGCCCGTACCCTGGCACTGAACCGTGCGTCAGCACGTAGCCTGACCCTCCCACGTTTCCTTACCCTCACCTGTGCCCTAAGCCTTGCCGTTCCCTAACCCTAACCCTAGCGCGGAACGGAAACACACCACCAGCCCTAAACCTTACCCCCAAGCCGTAGCCTACTCCTGGCCCGTACGCTGGCACTGACCCGTGCGTCAGCACGTAGCCTGACCCTCCCACGTTTCCGTACCCTCACCTGTGCTCTAAGCCTTGCCGTTCCCTTACCCTAACCCTAGCATGGAACGGAAACCCACCACCAGCCCTACACCTTACCCTACGCCGTAGCCTACTCCTGGCCCGTACACTGGCACTGACCCGTGCGTCAGCATGTAGCCTGACCCTCCCACGTTTCCGTACCCTCACCTGTGCCCTAAGCCTTGCCATTCCCTAACCCTAACCCTAGCCCGGAACGGAAACACACCACCAGCCCTACACCTTACCACCAAGCCGTAGCCTACTCCTGGCCCGTACGCTGGCACTGACCCGTGCGTCAGCACGTAGCCTGACCCTCCCACGTTTCCGTACTCTCACCTGTGCCCTAAGCCTTGCCGTTCCCTAACCCTAACCCTAGCCCAGAACGGAAACCCACCACCAGCCCTACACCTTACTCTCAAGCCGTAGCCTACTCATGACCCGTACGCTGGCACTGACCCATGCGTCAGCACGTAGCCTGACCCTCCCACGTTTCCACACCCTCACCTGTGCCCTAAGCCTTGCCGTTCCCTAACCCTAACCCTAGCCCAGAACGGAAACCCACCACCAGCCCTACAACTTACCCCCAATCCGTAGCCTACTCCTGGCCCGTACGCTGGCACTGACCCGTGCGTCAGCACGTAGCCTGACCCTCCCACGTTTCCACACCCTCACCTGTGCCCTAAGCCTTGCCGTTCCCTAACCCTAACCCTAGCCCGGAACGGAAACCCACTACCAGCCCTACACCATACCCTACGCCGTAGCCTACTCCTGGCCCGTACGCTGGCACTGACCCGTGCGTCAGCACGTAGCCTGACCCTCCCACGTTTCCGTACCCTCACCTGTGCCCTAAGCCTTGCCGTTCCCTAACCCTAACCCTAGCACGGAACAGAAACCCACCACCAGCCCTACACCTTACCCCCAAGCCGTAGCCTACTCCTGGCCCATACGCTGGCACTAACCCGTGCGTCAGCACGTACCCTGACCCTCCCACGTTTCCGTACCCTCACCTGTGCCCTAAGCCTTGCCGTTCCCTAACCCTAACCCTAGCCCGCAACGGAAACCCACCACCAGCCCTACACCTTACCCTATGCCGTATCCTACTCCTGTCCCGTACGCTGGCACTGACCCGTGCGTCAGCACGTAGCCTGACCCTCCCACGTTTCTGTACCCTCACCTGTGCCCTAAGCCTTGCCGTTCCCTAACCCTAAACCTAGCCCGGGATGGAAACCCACCACCACCCCTACACCTTACCCCCAAGCCGTAGCCTACTCATGGCCCGTACGCTGGCACTGACCCATGCGTCACCACGTAGCCTGACCCTCCGACGTTTCCGTACCCTCAACTGTGCCCTAAGCCTTGCCGTTCCCTAACCCTAACCCTAGCCCAGAACGGAACCCCACCACCAGCACTACACCTTACCCTACGCCGTAGCCTACTCCTGGCCCGTACGCTGGCACTGACCCGTGTGTAAGCACATAGCCTGACCATCCCACGTTTCCGTACCCTCACCTGTGCCCTAAGCCTTGCCGTTCCCTAACCCTAACCCTAGCCCGGAATGGAAACCCACCACCAGCCCTACACCTTAACCCCAAGCCGTAGCCTACTCCTGGCCCGTACGCTGGCACTGACCCGTGCGTCAGCACGTAGCCTGACCCTCCCACGTTTCCACACCCTCACCTGTGCCCGAAGCCTTTCCGTTCCCTAACCCTAACCCTAGCCCGGAACGGAAACCCACCACCAGCCCTACATCTTACTCCCAAGCCGTAGCCTACTCCTGGCCCGTACACTGGCACTGACACGTGCGTCAGCACGTAGCCTGACCCTCCCATGTTTCCGTACCCTCACCTGTGCCCTAAGCCTTGCCGTTCCCTAACCCTAACCCTAGCCCGGAACGGAAACCCACCACCAGCCCTACACCTTACTCCCAAGCCGTAGCCTACTCATGGCCCGTACCCTGGCACTGACACGTGCGTCAGCACTCAGCCTGACCCTCCCACGTTTCCACACCCTCACCTGTGCCCTAATCCTTGCCGTTCCCTATCCCTAACCCTAGCCCGGAACGGAAACCCACCACCAGCCCTACAACTTACCCCCAATCCGTAGCCTACTCCTGGCCCGTACGCTGGCACTGACCCGTGCGTCAGCACGTAGCCTGACCCTCCCACGTTTCCACACCCTCACCTGTGCCCTAAGCCTTGCCGTTCCCTAACCCTAACCCTAGCCCGGAACGGAAACCCACCACCAGCCCTACACCTTACCCTACGCCGTAGCCTACTCCTGGCCCGTACGCTGGCATTGACCCGTGCGTCAGCACGTAGCCTGACCCTCCCACGTTTCCGTACCCTCACCTGTGCCCTAAGCCTTGCCGTTCCCTAACCCTAACCCTACCGCGGAACGGAAACCCACCACCAGCCCTACACCGTACCCCCAAGCCGTAGCCTACTCATGGCTCATACGCTGGCACTAACCCGTGCGTCAGCACGTAGCCTGACCCTCCCACGTTCCCGTACCCTCACCTGTGCCCTAAGCCTTGCCGTTCCCTAACCGTAACCCTAGCCCGGAACGGAAACCCACCACAACCCCTAAACCTTACCCTACGCCGTAGCCTACTCCTGGCCCGTATGCTGGCACTGACCCGTGCGTCAGCACGTAGCCTGACCCTCCCACGTTTCCGTACCCTCACCTGTGCCCTAAGCCTTGCCGTTCCGTAACCCTAACCCTAGCGCGTAACGTAAACCCACCACCAGCCCTACACCTTACCCCCAAGCCGTAGCCTACTCCTGGCCCGTACGCTGGCACTGACACGTGCGTCAGCACGTAGCCTGACCCTCCCACGATTCCGTACCCTCACCTGTGCCCTAAGCCTTGCCGTTCCCTAACCCTAACCCTAGCCCGGAACGGAAACCCACCACCAGCCCTACACCTTACTCCCAAGCCGTAGCCTACTCCTGGCCCGTACGCTGGCACTGACCCGTGCGTCAGCACGTAGCCTGACCCTCCCACGTTTCCACACCCTCACCTGTGCCCTAAGCCTTGCCGTTCCCTAACCCTAACTCTAGCCCAGAATGGAAACCCACCACCAGCCCTACACCTTACCCTACGCCGTAGCCTACTCCTGGCCCGTACGCTGGCACTGACCCATGCGTCAGCACGTAGCCTGAACCTCCCAAGTTTCCGTACCCTCACCTGTGCCCTAAGCCTTGCCGTTCCCTAACCCTAACCCTACCACGGAACCGAAACCCACCACCAGCCCTACACCGTACCCCCAAGCCGTAGCCTACTCCTGGCCCGTACGCTGGCACTGACCCGTGCGTCAGCACGTAGCCTGACCCTCCCACGTTTCCGTACCCTCACCTGTGCCCTAAGCCTTGCCGTTCCCTAACCCTAACCCTAGCCCGGAACGGAAACCCACCACCAGCCCTACACCTTACTCCCAAGCCGTAGCCTACTCATGGCCCGTACGCTGGCACTGACCCGTGCGTCAGCACGTAGCCTGACCCTCCCACATTTCCACACCCTCACCTGTGCCCTAAGCCTTGCCGTTCCCTAACCCTAACCCTATCCCGGAACGGAAACCCACCACCAGCCCTACACCTTACCCACAAGCCGTAGCCTACACCTGGCCGGTACGCTGGCACTGACCCGTGGTTAAGCACGTAGCCTGACCCTCCCACGTTTCCGTACCCTCACCTGTGCCCTAAGCCTTGCCGTTCCCTAACTCTAACACTAGCCCGGAACGGAAACCCACCACCAGCCCTACACCTTACCCTACGCCGTAGCCTACTCCTGGCCCGTACGCTGGCACTGACCCGTGCGTCAGCACGTAGCCTGACCCTCCCACGTTTCCGTACCCTCACCTGTCCCCTAAGCCTTGCCGTTCCCTAACCCTAACCCTAGCCCGGAACGGAAACCCACCACCAGCCCTACAACTTACACCCAAGCCGTAGCCTACTCCTGGCCCGTACGCTGGCACTGACCCATGCGTCAGCACGTAGCCTGACCCTACCACGTTTCCCTACCCTCACCTGTGCTCTAAGCCTTGCCGTTCCCTAACCCTAACCCTAGCATGGAACGGAAACCCACCACTAGCCCTACACCTTACCCTACGCCGTAGCCTACTCCTGGCCCGTACGCTGGCACTGACCCGTGCATTAGCACGTAGCCTAACCCTCCCACGTTTCCACACCCTCACCTGTGCCCGAAGCCTTTCCGTTCCCTAACCCTAACCCTAGCCCGGAACGGAAACCCACCACCAGCCCTACAACTTACTCCCAAGCCGTAGCCTACTCCTGGCCCGTACGCTGGCACTGACCCGTGCGTCAGCACGTAGCCTGACCCTCCCACGTTTCCACACCCTCACCTATGCCCTAAGCCTTGCCGTTCCCTAACCCTAACCCTAGCCCGGAACGGAAACCCACCACCATCCCTACACCTTACTCCCAAGCCGTAGCCTACTCATGGCCCGTACGCTGGCACTGACCCGTGCGTCAGCACGTAGCCTGACCCTCCCACATTTCCACACCCTCACCTGTGCCCTAAGCCTTGCCGTTCCCTAACCCTAACCCTATCCCGGAACGGAAACCCACCACCAGCCCTACACCTTACCCTACGCCGTAGCCTACTCCTGGCCCGTAAGCTGGCATTGACCCGTGCGTCAGCACGTAGCCTCACCCTCCCACGTTTCCGTACCCTCCCCTGTGCCCTAAGCCTTGCCGTTCCCTAACCCTAACCCTACCGCGGAACGGAAACCCACCACCAGCCCTACACCGTACCCCCAAGCCGTAGCCTACTCATGGCTCATACGCTGGCACTAACCCGTGCGTCAGCACGTAGCCTGACCCTCCCACGTTTCCGTACCCTCACCTGTGCCCTAAGCCTTGCCGTTCCCTAACCCTAACCCTAGCCCGGAACGGAAACCCACCACCAGCCCTAAACCTTACCCTACGCCGTAGCCTACTCCTGCCCGTACGCTGGCACTGACCCGTGCGTCAGCACGTAGCCTGACCCTCCCACGTTTCCGTACCCTCACCTGTGCCCTAAGCCTTGCCATTCCCTAACCCTAACCCTAGCCCGGAACGGAAACCCACCACCAGCCCTACACCTTACCCCCAAGCCGTAGCCTAATCCTGGCCCGTACGCTGGCACTGACCCGTGCGTCAGCACGTAGCCTGACCCTCCCACGTTTCCGTACCCTCACCTGTGCCCTAAGCCTTGCCGTTCCCTAATCCTAACCCTAGCCCGGAACGGAAACCCACCACCAGCCCTACACCTTACTCCCAAGCCGTAGCCTACTCCTGGCCCGTACGCTGGCACTGACACGTGCGTCAGCACGTAGCCTGACCCTCCCACGTTTCCACACCCTCACCTGTGCCCTAAACCTTGCCGTTCCCTAACCCTAACCCTAGCCCGGAATGGAAACCCACCACCAGCCCTACACCTTACCCTATGCCGTAGCCTACTCCTGACCCGTACGCTGGCACTGACCCGTGCGTCAGCACGTAGCCTGAACCTCCCAAGTTTCCGTACCCTCACCTGTGCCATAAGCCTTGCCGTTCCCTAACCCTAACCCTACCACGGAACCGAAAACCACCACCAGCCCTACACCGTACCCCCAAGCCGTAGCCTACTCCTGGCCCGTACACTGGCACTGACACGTGCGTCAGCACGTAGCCTGACCCTCCCATGTTTCCGTACCCTCACCTGTGCCCTAAGCCTTGCCGTTCCCTAACCCTAAACCTAGCCCGGAACGGAAACCCACCACCAGCCCTACACCTTACTCCCAAGCCGTAGCCTACTCATGGCCCGTACCCTGGCACTGACACGTGCTTCAGCACTCAGCCTGACCCTCCCACGTTTCCACACCCTCACCTGTGCCCTAATCCTTGCCGTTCCCTAACCCTAACCCTAGCCCGGAACGGAAACCCACCACCAGCCCTACAACTTACCCACAAGCCGTAGCCTACTCCTGGCCCGTACGCTGGCACTGACCCGTGCGTCAGCACGTAGCCTGACCCTCCCACGTTTCCACACCCTCACCTGTGCCCTAAGCCTTGCCGTTCCCTAAACCTAACCCTAGCCCGGAACGGAAACCCACCACCAGCCCTACACCTTACCCTACGCCGTAGCCTACTCCTGGCCCGTACGCTGGCACTGACCCGTGCGTCAGCACGTAGCCTGACCCTCCCACGTTTCCGTACCCTCACCTGTGCCCTAAGCCTTGCCGTTCCCTAACCCTAACCCTACCGTGGAACGGAAACCCACCACCAGCCCTAAAACTTACCCCCAAGCCTTAGCCTACTTACTGCCCATACGCTGGCACTGACCCATGCGTCAGCACGTAGCCTGACCCTCCCACGTTTCCGTACCCTCACCTGTGCTCTAAGCCTTGCCGTTCCCTAACCCTAACCCTAGCATGGAACGGAAACCCACCACCAGCCCTACACCTTACCCTATGCCGTAGCCTACTCCTGGCCCGTACGCTGGCACTGACCCGTGCGTCAGCATGTAGCCTGACCCTCCCACGTTTCCGTACCCTCACCTGTGCCCTAAGCCTTGCCATTCCCTAACCCTAACCCTAGCCCGGAACGGAAACCCACCACCAGCCCTACACCTTACCCCCAAGCCGTAGCCTACTCCTGGCCCGTACGCTGGCACTGACCCGTACGTCACCACGTAGCCTGACCCTCCCACGTTTCCGTACCCTCACCTGTGCCCTAAGCCTTGCCGTTCCCTAACCCTAACCCTAGCCCGGAACGGAAACCCACCACCAGCCCTACACCTTACTCCCAAGCCGTAGCCTACTCATGGCCCGTACGCTGGCGCTGACCCATGCGTCAGCACGTAGCCTGACCCTCCCACGTTTCCACACACTCACCTGTGCCCTAAGCCTTGCCGTTCCCTAACCCTAACCCTAGCCCAGAACGGAAACCCACCACCAGCCCTACAACTTACCCCCAATTCGTAGCCTACTCCTGGCCCGTACGCTGGCACTGACCCGTGGGTCAGCACGTAGCCTGACCCTCCCACGTTTCCATACCCTCACCTGTGCCCTAAGCCTTGCCGTTCCCTAACCCTAACCCTAGCCCGGAACGGAAACCCACTACCAGCCCTACACCATACCCTACGCCGTAGCCTACTCCTGGCCCGTACGCTGGCACTGACCCGTGCGTCAGCACGTAGCCTGACCCTACCACGTTTCCGTACCCTCACCTGTCCCCTAAGCCTTGCCGTTCCCTAACCCTAACCCTAGCCCGGAACGGAAACCCACCACCAGCCCTACAACTTACACCCAAGCCGTAGCCTACTCCTGGCCCGTACACTGGCACTGACCCATGCGTCAGCACGTAGCCTGACCCTACCACGTTTCCCTACCCTCACCTGTGCTCTAAGCCTTGCCGTTCCCTAACCCTAACCCTAGCATGGAACGGAAACCCACCACTAGCCCTACACCTTACCCTACGCCGTAGCCTACTCCTGGCCCATACGCTGGCACTGACCCGTGCATTAGCACGTAGCCTAACCCTCCCACGTTTCCACACCCTCACCTGTGCCCGAAGCCTTTCCGTTCCCTAACCCTAACCCTAGCCCTGAACGGAAACCCACCACCAGCCCTACAACTTACCCCCAATCCGTAGCCTACTCCTGGCCCGTACGCTGGCACTGACCCGTGGGTCAGCACGTAGCCTGACCCTCCCACGTTTCCACACCCTCACCTGTGCCCTAAGCCTTGCCGTTCCCTAACCCTAACCCTAGCCCGGAACGGAAACCCACTACCAGCCCTACACCATACCCTACGCCGTAGCCTACTCCTGGCCCGTACGCTGGCACTGACCCGTGCGTCAGCACGTAGCCTGACCCTCCCACGTTTCCGTACCCTCACCTGTGCCCTAAGCCTTGCCGTTCCCTAACCCTAACCCTAGCGCGGAACAGAAACCCACCACCAGCCCTACACCTTACCCCCAAGCCGTAGCCTACTCATGGCCCATACGCTAGCACTAACCCGTGCGTCACCACGTAGCCTGACCCTCCCACGTTTCCGTACCCTCACCTGTGCCCTAAGCCTTGCCGTTCCCTAACCCTAACCCTAGCCCGGAACGGAAACCCACCACCAGCCCTACACCTTACCCTATGCCGTATGCTACTCCTGTCCCGTACGCTGGCACTGACCCGTGCGTCAGCACGTAGCCTGACCCTCCCACGTTTCTGTACCCTCACCTGTGCCCTAAGCCTTGCCGTTCCCTAACCCTAAACCTAGCCCGGGATGGAAACCCACCACCACCCCTACAACTTACCCCGAAGCCGTAGCCTACTCATGGCCCATATGCTGGCACTGACCCATGCGTCACCACGTAGCCTGACCCTCCGACGTTTCCGTACCCTCAACTGTGCCCTAAGCCTTGCCGTTCCCTAACCCTAACCCTAGCCCAGAACGGAACCCCACCACCAGCACTACACCTTACCCTACGCCGTAGCCTACTCCTGGCCCGTACGATGGCACTGACCCGTGTGTAAGCACATAGCCTGACCATCCCACGTTTCCGTACCCTCACCTGTGCCCTAAGCCTTGCCGTTCCCTAACCCTAACCCTAGCCCGGAATGGAAACCCACCACCAGCCCTAAACCTTAACCCCAAGCCGTAGCCTACTCCTGGCCCGTACGCTGGCACTGACCCGTGCGTCAGCACGTAGCCTGACCCTCCCACGTTTCTGTACCCTCACCTGTGCCCTAAGCCTTGCCGTTCCCTAAGCCTAACCCTAGCCCGGAACGGAAACCCACCACCAGCCCTACACCTTACCCTACGCCGTAGGCTACTCCTGGCCCGTACGCTGGCACTGACCCATGCGTCAGCACGTAGCCTGACCCTCCCACGTTTCCGTACCCTCACCTGTGCCCTAAGCCTTGCCGTTCCCTAACCCTAACCCTAGCCCGGAACAAAAACCCACCACCAGCCCTACAACTTACCCCCAAGCCGTAGCCTACTCCTGGCCCGTACGCTGGCACTGACCCGTGCGTCAGCACGTAGCGTGACCCTCTCACGTTTCCGTACCCTCACCTGTGCCCTAAACCTTGCCGTTCCCTAACCCTAACCCTAGCCCGGAACGGAAACCCACCACCAGCCCTACACCTTACTCCCAAGCCGTAGCCTACTCATGGCCCGTACGCTGGCACTGACCCGTGCGTCAGCACGTAGCCTGACCCTCCCACATTTCCACACCCTCACCTGTGCCCTAAGCCTTGCCGTTCCCTAACCCTAACCCTAGCCCGGAACGGAAACCCACCACCAGACCTACACCTTACCCCCAAGCCGTAGCCTACTCATGGCCCGTACGCTGGCACTGACCCGTGCGTCAGCACGTAGCCTGACCCTCCCACGTTTCCGTACCCTCACCTGTGCCCTAAGCCTTGCAGTTCTCTAACCCTAACCCTAGCCCGGAACGGAAACCCACCACCAGCCCTACACCTTACCCTACGCCGTAGCCTACTCCTGGCCCGTACGCTGGCACTGACCCGTGCATCAGCACGTAGTCTGACCCTCCCACGTTTCCGTACCCCCACCTGTGCCCTAAGCCTTGCCGTTCCCTAACCCTAACCCTAGCCCGGAACGGAAACCGACCACCAGCCCTACACCTTACCCTATGCCGTAGCCTACTCCTGGCCCGTACGCTGGCACTGACCCGTGCGTCAGCACGTAGCCTGACCCTCCCACGTTTCCGTACCCTCACCTGTGCCCTAAGCCTTGCCGTTCCCTAACCCTAACCCTAGCCCGGAACGGAAACCCACCACCAGCCCTACAACTTACCCCCAATCCGTAGCCTACTCCTGGCCCGTACGCTGGCACTGACCCGTGCGTCAGCACGTAGCCTGACCCTCCCACGTTTCCACACCCTCACCTGTGCCCTAAGCCTTGCCGTTCCCTAACCCTAACCCTAGCCCGGAACGGAAACCCACCACCAGCCCTACACCTTACCCTACGCCGTAGCCTACTCCTGGCCCGTACACTGGCACTGACCCGTGCGTCAGCACGTAGCCTGACCCTCACACGTTTCCGTACCCTCACCTGTGCCCTAAGCCTTGCCGTTCCCTAACCCTAACCCTACCGTGGAACAGAAACCCACAACCAGCCCTAAAACTTACCCCCAAGCCGTAGCCTACTTACTGCCCATACGCTGGCACTGACCCGTGCGTCAGCACGTAGCCTGACCCTCCCACGTTTCCGTACCCTCACCTGTGCCCTAAGCCTTGCCGTTCCCTAACCCTAACCCTAGCCCGGAACGGAAACCCACCACCAGCCCGAAACCTTACCCTACGCCGTAGCCTAATCCTGGCCCGTACCCTGGCACTGAACCGTGCGTCAGCACGTAGCCTGACCCTCCCACGTTTCCGTACCCTCACCTGTGCCCTAAGCCTTGCCGTTCCCTAACCCTAACCCTAGCGCGGAACGGAAACCCACCACCAGCCCTAAACCTAACCCCCAAGCCGTAGCCTACTCCTGGCCCGTACGCTGGCACTGACCCGTGCGTCAGCACGTAGCCTGACCCTCCCACGTTTCCGTACCCTCACCTGTGCTCTAAGCCTTGCCGTTCCCTAACCCTAACCCTAGCATGGAACGGAAACCCACCACCAGCCCTACACCTTACCCTACGCCGTAGCCTACTCCTGGCCCGTACGCTGGCACTGACCCGTGCGTCAGCATGTAGCCTGACCCCCCCACGTTTCCGTACCCTCACCTGTGCCCTAAGCCTTGCCGTTCCCTAACCCTAACCCTAGCCCGGAACGGAAACACACCACCAGCCCTACACCTTACCCCCAAGCCGTAGCCTACTCCTGGCCCGTACGCTGGCACTGACCCGTGCGTCAGCACGTAGCCTGACCCTCCCACGTTTCCGTACCCTCACCTGTGCCCTAAGCCTTGCCGTTCCCTAACCCTAACCCTAGCCCGGAACGGAAACCCACCACCAGCCCTACACCTTACTCCCAAGCCGTAGCCTACTCATGGCCCGTACGCTGGCACTGACCCATGCGTCAGCACGTAGCCTGACCCTCCCACGTTTCCACACCCTCACCTGTGCCCTAAGCCTTGCCGTTCCCTAACCCTAACCCTAGCCCAGAACGGAAACCCACCACCAGCCCTACAACTTACCCCCAATCCGTAGCCTACTCCTGGCCCGTACGCTGGCACTGACCCGTGGGTCAGCACGTAGCCTGACCCTCCCACGTTTCCACACCCTCACCTGTGCCCTAAGCCTTGCCGTTCCCTAACCCTAACCCTAGCCCGGAACGGAAACCCACTACCAGCCCTACACCATACCCTACGCCGTAGCCTACTCCTGGCCCGTACGCTGGCACTGACCCGTGCGTCAGCACGTAGCCTGACCCTCCCACGTTTCCGTACCCTCACCTGTGCCCTAAGCCTTGCCGTTCCCTAACCCTAACCCTAGCGCGGAACAGAAACCCACCACCAGCCCTACACCTTACCCCCAAGCCGTAGCCTACTCATGGCCCATACGCTGGCACTAACCCGTGCGTCACCACGTAGCCTGACCCTCCCACGTTTCCGTACCCTCACCTGTGCCCTAAGCCTTGCCGTTCCCTAACCCTAACCCTAGCCCGGAACGGAAACCCACCACCAGCCCTACACCTTACCCTATGCCGTATGCTACTCCTCTCCCGTACGCTGGCACTGACCCGTGCGTCAGCACGTAGCCTGACCCTCCCACGTTTCTGTACCCTCACCTGTGCCCTAAGCCTTGCCGTTCCCTAACCCTAAACCTAGCCTGGAATGGAAACCCACCACCAGCCCTACACCTTACCCCCAAGCCGTAGCCTACTCCTGGCCCGTACGCTGGCACTGACCCGTGCGTCAGCACATAGCCTGACCCTCCCACGTTTCTATACCCTCAGCTGTGCCCTAAGCCTTGTCGTTCCCTAAGCCTAACCCTAGCCCGGAACGGAAACCCACCACCAGCCCTACACCTTACCCTACGCCGTAGCCTACTCCTGGCCCGTACGCTGGCACTGACCCGTGCGTCAGCACGTAGCCTGACCCTCCCACGTTTCCGTACCCTCACCTGTGCCCTAAGCCTTGCCGTTCCCTAACCCTAACCCTAGCCCGGAACAAAAACCCACCACCAGCCCTACACCTTACCCCCAAGCCGTAGCCTACTCCTGGCCCGTACGCTGGCACTGACCCGTGCGTCAGCACGTAGCCTGACCCTCCCAGGTTTCCGTACCCTCACCTGTGCTCTAAGCCTTGCCGTTCCCTAACCCTAACCCTAGCCCGGAACGGAAACCCACCACCCGCCCTACAACTTACCCCCAAGCTGTAGCCTATTCCTGGCCTGTACGCTGGCACTGACCCGTGCGTCAGCACGTAGCCTGTCCCTCCCACTTTTCCGTACCCTCACCTGTTTCCTAAGCCTTGCCGTTCCCTAACCCTAACCCTAGCCCGGAACGGAAACCCACCACCAGCCCTACACCTTACCCTACGCCGTAGCCAACTCCTGTCCCCTACGCTGGCAGTGACCCGTGCGTCAGCACGTAGCCTGACCCTCCCACGTTTCCGTGCCCTCACATGTGCCCTAAGCCTTGCCGTTCCCTAACCCTAAACCTAGCCCGGAATGGAAACCCACCACCAGCCCTACACCTTACCCCCAAGCCGTAGCCAACTCCTGTCCCCTACGCTGGCACTGACCCGTGCGTCAGCACGTAGCCTGACCCTCCCACGTTTCTGTACCCTCACCTGTGCCCTAAGCCTTGCCGTTCCCTAACCCTAAACCTAGCCCGGAATGGAAACCCACCACCAGCCCTACAACTTACCCCCAAGCCGTAGCCTACTCCTGGCACGTACGCTGGCACTGACCCGTGCGTCAGCACGTAACCTGACCCTCCCACGTTTCCATACCCTCACCTGTGCCCTAAGGCTTGCCGTTCCCTAACCCTAACCCTAGCCCGGAACGGAAAGCCACCACCAGCCCTACACCTTACCCTACGCCGTAGCTTCCTCCTGGCCCGTACGCTGGCACTGACCCGTGCGTCAGCACGTAGCCTGACCCTCCCACGTTTCCGTACCCTCACCTGTGCCCTAAGCCTTGCCGTTCCCTAACCCTAACCATAGCCTGGAACGGAAACCCACCACCAGCCCTACAGCTTACCCCCAAGCCGTAGCCTACTCCTAGCCCATACGCTGGCACTGACCCATGCGTCATCACGTAGCCTGACCCTCCCACGTTTCCGTACCCTCACCTGTGCCCTAAGCCTTGCCGTTCCCTAACCCTAACCCTAGCGCAGAACGGAAACCCACCACCAGCCCTACACCTTACTCCCAAGCCGTAGCCTACTCCTGGCCCGTACACTGGCACTGACCCGTGCGTCACCACGTAGCCTGACACTCCCACGTTTCCGTACCCTCACCTGTGCTCTAAGCCTTGCAGTTCCCTAACCCTAACCCTAGCCTGGAACGGAAACCCACCACCAGCCCTACACCTTACCCTACGCCGTAGCCTACTCCTGGCCCGTACGCTGGCACTGACCCATGCGTCAGCACGTAGCCTGACCCTCCCACGTTTCCGTACCCTCACCTGTGCCCTAAGCCTTGCCGTTCCCTAACCCTAACCCTAGCCCGGAACGGAAACCCACCACCAGCCCTACACCTTACCCCCAAGCCGTAGCCTACTCCTGGTCCGTACGCTGGCACTGACCCGTGCGTCAGCACGTAGCCTGACCCTCCCACGTTTCCGTACCCTCACCTGTGCCCTAAGCCTTGCCGTTCCCTAACCCTAAACCTGGCCCGGAACGGAAACCCACCACCAGCCCTACACCTTACCCTACGCCGTAGCCTACTCCTGGCCCGTACGCTGGCACTGACCCGTGCGTCAGCACGTAGCCTGACCCTCCCATGTTTCCGTACCCTCACCTGTGCCCTAATCCTTGCCATTCCCTAACCCTAACCCTAGCCCGGAACGGAAACACACCACCAGCCCTACAACTTACCCCCAAGCCGTAGCCTACTCCTGGCCCGTACGCTGGCAGTGACCCGTGCGTCAGCACGTAGCCTGACCCTCCCACGTTTCCGTACCCTCACCTGTGCCCTAAGCCTTGCCGTTCCCTAACCCTAACCCTAGCCCGGAACGGAAACCCACCACGAGCCCTACACCTTACTCCCAAGCCGTAGCCTACTCATGGCCCGTACGATGGCACTGACCCGTGCGTCAGCACGTAGCCTGACCCTCCCACGTTTACACACCCTCACCTGTGCCCTAAGCCTTGCCGTTCCCTAACCCTAACCCTAGCCCGGAACGTAAACTCACCACCAGCCCTACACCTTACCCTACGCCGTAGCCTACACCTGGCCGGAACGCTGGCACTGACCCGTGGTTCAGCACGTAGCCTGACCCTCCCACGTTTCCGTACCCTCACCTGTGCACTAAGCCTTGCCGTTCCCTAACCCTAACCCTAGCCCGGAACGGAAACCCACCACCAGCCCTACACCTTACCCTACGCCGTAGCCTACTCATGGCCCGTACGCTGGCACTGACCCGTGCGTCAGCACGTAGCCTGGCCCTCCCACGTTTCCGTACCCTCACCTGTGCCCTAAGCCTTGCCGTTCCCTAACCCTAACCCTAGCCCGGAACGGAAACCCACCACCAGCCCTACACCTTACCCTACGCCGTAGCCTACTCCTGACCCGTACGCTGGCACTGACCCGTGCGTCAGCACGTAGCCTGACCCTCCCACGTTTCCGTACCCTCACCTGTGCCCTAAGCCTTGCCGTTCCCTAACCCTAACCCTAGCGCGGAACGGAATCCCACCACCAGCCCTAAACCTTACCCCCAAGCCGTAGCCTACTCCTGGCTCGTACGCGGGCACTGACCCGTGCGTCAGCACGTAGCCTGACCCTCCCACGTTTCCGTACCCTCACCTGTGCTCTAAGCCTTGCCGTTCCCTAACCCTAACCCTAGCATGGAACAGAAACCCACCACCAGCCCTACACCTTACCCTACGCCGTAGCCTACTCCTGGCCCGTACGCTGGCACTGACCCGTGCGTCAGCATGTAGCCTGACCCTCCCACGTTTCCGTACCCTCACCTGTGCCCTAAGCCTTGCCGTTCCCTAACCCTAACCCTAGCCCGGAACGGAAACCCACCACCAGCCCTACAACTTACCCCCAAGCCGTAGCCTACTCCTGGCCCGTACGCTGGCACTGACCCGTGCGTCAGCACGTAGCCTGACCCTCCCACTTTTCCGTACCCTCACCTGTGCCCTAAGCCTTGCCGTTCCCTAACCCTAACCCTAGCCCGGAACGGAAACCCACCACCAGCCCTACACCTTACTCCCAAGCCGTAGCCTACTCATGGCCCGTACGCTGGCACTGACCCATGCGTCAGCACGTAGCCTGACCCTCCCACGTTTCCACACCCTCACCTGTGCCCTAAGCCTTGCCGTTCCCTAACACTAACCCTAGCCCAGAACGGAAACCCACCACCAGCCCTACAACTTACCCCCAATCCGTAGCCTACTCCTGGCCCGTACGCTGGCACTGACCCGTGCGTCAGCACGTAGCCTGACCCTCCCACGTTTCCACACCCTCACCTGTGCCCTAAGCCTTGCCGTTCCCTAACCCTAACCCTAGCCCGGAACGGAAACCCACTACCAGCCCTACACCATACCCTACGCCTTAGCCTACTCCTGGCCCGTACGCTGGCACTGACCCGTGCGTCAGCACGTAGCCTGACCCTCCCACGTTTCCGTACCCTCACCTGTGCCCTAAGCCTTGCCGTTCCCTAACCCTAACCCTAGCGCGTAACGGAAACCAACCACCAGCCCTACAACTTACCCCCAAGCCGTAGCCTACTCATGGCCCATACGCTGGCACTAAACCGTGCGTCACCACGTAGCCTGACCCTCCCACGTTTCCGTACCCTCACCTGTGCCCTAAGCCTTGCCGTTCCCTAACCCTAACCCTAGCCCGGAACGGAAACCCACCACCAGCCCTACACCTTACCCTATGCCGTATCCTACTCCTGTCCCGTACGCTGGCACTGACCCGTGCGTCAGCACGTAGCCTGACGCTCCCACGTTTCTGTACCCTCACCTGTGCCCTAAGCCTTGCCATTCCCTAACCCTAAACCTAGCCCGGGATGTAAACCCACTACCAACCCTACACCTTACCCCCAAGCCGTAGCCTACTCATGGCCCGTACGCTGGCATTGACCCATGCGTCACCACGTAGCCTGACCCTCCAACGTTTCCGTACCCTCAACTGTGCCCTAAGCCTTGCCGTTCCCTAACCCTAACCCTAGCCCGGAACGGAACCCCACCACCAGCACTACACCTTACCCTACGCCGTAGCCTACTCCTGGCCCGTACGCTGGCACTGACCCGTGTGTAAGCACATAGCCTGACCATCCCACGTTTCCGTACCCTCACCTGTGTCCTAAGCCTTGCCGTTCCCTAACCCTAACCCTAGCCCGGAACGGAAACCCACCACCATCCCTACACCTTAACCCCAAGCCGTAGCCTACTCCTGGCCCGTACGCTGGCACTGACTCGTGCGTCAGCACGTAGCCTGACCCTCCCACGTTTCCATACCCTCACCTGTGCCCTAAGCCTTGCCGTTCCCTAACCCTAACCCAAGCCCGGAACGGAAACCCACAACCAGCCCTACACCTTACCCCCAAGCCGTAGCCTACTCCTGGCCCGTACGCTGGCACTGACCCGTGCGTCAGCACGTAGCCTGACCCTCCCACGTTTCCGTACCCTCACCTGTGCCCTAAGCCTTGCCGTTCCCTAACCCTAACCCAAGCCCGGAACGGAAACCCACAACCAGCCCTACAGCTTACCCCCAAGCCGTAGCCTACTCCTGGCCCGTACGCTGGCACTGACCCGTGTGTAAGCACATAGCCTGACCATCCCACGTTTCCGTACCCTCACCTGTGCCCTAAGCCTTGCCGTTCCCTAACCCTAACCCTAGCCCGGAACGGAAACCCACCACCATCCCTACACCTTAACCCCAAGCCGTAGCCTACTCCTGGCCCGTACGCTGGCACTGACCCGTGCGTCAGCACGTAGCCTGACCCTCCCACGTTTCCATACCCTCACCTGTGCCCTAAGCCTTGCCGTTCCCTAACCCTAACCCAAGCCCGGAACGGAAACCCACAACCAGCCCTACACCTTACCCCCAAGCCGTAGCCTACTCCTGGCCCCTACGCTGGCACTGACCCGTGTGTAAGCACATAGCCTGACCATCCCACGTTTCCGTACCCTCACCTGTGCCCTAAGCCTTGCCGTTCCCTAACCCTAACCCTAGCCCGGAACGGAAACCCACCACCATCCCTACACCTTAACCCCAAGCCGTAGCCTACTCCTGGCCCGTACGCTGGCACTGACCCGTGCGTCAGCACGTAGCCTTGCCCTCCCACGTTTCCATACCCTCACGTGTGCCCTAAGCCTTGCCGTTCCCTAACCCTAACCCAAGCCCGGAACGGAAACCCACAACCAGCCCTACACCTTACCCCCAAGCCGTAGCCTACTCCTGGCCCGTACGCTGGCACTGACCCGTGCGTCAGCACGTAGCCTGACCCTCCCACGTTTCCATACCCTCACCTGTGCCCTAAGCCTTGCCGTTCCCTAACCCTAACCCTAGCCCAGAACGGAAACCCACCACCAGCCCTACAACTTACCCGCAATCCGTAGCCTACTCCTGGCCCGTACGCTGGAACTGACCCGTGCGTCAGCACGTAGCCTGACCCTCCCACGTTTCCACACCCTCACCTGTGCCCTAAGCCTTGCCGTTCCCTAACCCTAACCCTAGCCTGGTACGGAAACCCACCACCAGCCCTACACCTTACCCTATGCCATATCCTACTCCTGTCCCGTACGCTGGCACTGACCCGTGCGTCAGCACGTAGCCTGACCCTCCCACGTTTCCGTACCCTCACCTGTGCCCTAAGCCTTGCCGTTCCCTAACCCTAACCCTAGCCCGGAACGGAAACCCACCACCAGCCCTACATCTTACCCTACGCCGTAGCCTACTCCTGACCCGTACGCGGGCACTGACCCGTGCGTCAGCACGTAGCCTGACCCTCCCACGTTTCCGTACCCTCACCTGTGCTCTAAGCCTTGCCGTTCCCTAACCCTAACCCTAGCATGGAACGGAAACCCACCACCAGCCCTACACCTTACCCTACGCCGTAGCCTACTCCTGGCCCGTACGCTGGCACTGACCCGTGCGTCAGCATGTAGCCTGACCCTCCCACGTTTCCGTACCCTCACCTGTGCCCTAAGCCTTGCCGTTCCCTAACCCTAACCCTAGCCCGGAACGGAAACCCACCACCAGCCCTACACCTTACCCCCAAGCCGTAGCCTACTCCTGGCCCGTACGCTGGCACTGACCCGTGCGTCAGCACGCAGCCTGACCCTCCCACGTTTCCGTACCCTCACCTGTGCCCTAAGCCTTGCCGTTCCCTAACCCTAACCCTAGCCCGGAACGGAAACCCACCACCAGCCCTACACCTTACTCCCAAGCCGTAGCCTACTCATGGCCCGTACGCTGGCACTGACCCATGCGTCAGCACGTAGCCTGACCCTCCCACGTTTCCACACCCTCACCTGTGCCCTAAGCCTTGCCGTTCCCTAACACTAACCCTAGCCCAGAACGGAAACCCACCACCAGCCCTACAACTTACCCCCAATCCGCAGCCTACTCCTGGCCCGTACGCTGGCACTGACCCGTGGGTCAGCACGTAGCCTGACCCTCCCACGTTTCCACACCCTCACCTGTGCCCTAAGCCTTGCCGTTCCCTAACCCTAACCCTAGCCCGGAACGGAAACCCACTACCAGCCCTACACCATACCCTACGCCTTAGCCTACTCCTGGCCCGTACGCTGGCACTGACCCGTGCGTCAGCACGTAGCCTGACCCTCCCACGTTTCCGTACCCTCACCTGTGCCCTAAGCCTTGCCGTTCCCTAACCCTAACCCTAGCGCGTAACGGAAACCCACCACCAGCCCTACACCTTACCCCCAAGCCGTAGCCTACTCATGGCCCATACGCTGGCACTAAACCGTGCGTCACCACGTAGCCTGACCCTCCCACGTTTCCGTACCCTCATCTGTGCCCTAAGCCTTGCCGTTCCCTAACCCTAACCCTAGCCCGGAACGGAAACCCACCACCAGCCCTAAACCTTACCCTATGCCGTATCCTACTCCTGTCCCGTACGCTGGCACTGACCCGTGCGTCAGCACGTAGCCTGACCCTCCCACGTTTCTGTACCCTCACCTGTGCCCTAAGCCTTGCCATTCCCTAACCCTAAACCTAGCCCGGGATGTAAACCCACCACCAACCCTACACCTTACCCCCAAGCCGTAGCCTACTCATGGCCCGTACGCTGGCACTGACCCATGCGTCACCACGTAGCCTGACCCTCCAACGTTTCCGTACCCTCAACTGTGCCCTAAGCCTTGCCGTTCCCTAACGCTAACCCTAGCCCGGAACGGAACCCCACCACCAGCACTACACCTTACCCTACGCCGTAGCCTACTCCTGGCCCGTACGCTGGCACTGACCCGTGTGTAAGCACATAGCCTGACCCTCCCACGTTTCTATACCCTCACCTGTGCCCTAAGCCTTGTCGTTCCCTAAGCCTAACCCTAGCCCGGAACAGAAACCCACCACCAGCCCTACACCTTACCCTACGCCGTAGCCTACTCCTGGCCCGTACGCTGGCACTGACCCGTGCGTCAGCACGTAGCCTGACCCTCCCACGTTTCCGTACCCTCACCTGTGCCCTAAGCCTTGCCGTTCCCTAACCCTAACACTAGCCCGGAACAAAAACCCACCACCAGCCCTACACCTTACCCCCAAGCCGTAGCCTACTCCTGGCCCGTACGCTGGCACTGACCCGTGCGTCAGCACGTAGCCTGACCCTCCCAGGTTTCCGTACCCTCACCTGTGCTCTAAGCCTTGCCATTCCCTAACCCTAACCCTAGCCCGGAACGGAAACCCACCACCCGCCCTACAACTTACCCCCAAGCTGTAGCCTATTCCTGGCCTGTACGCTGGCACTGACCCGTGCGTCAGCACGTAGCCTGTCCCTCCCACTCTTCCGTACCCTCACCTGTTTCCTAAGCCTTGCCGTTCCCTAACCCTAACCCTAGCCCGGAACGGAAACCCACCACCAGCCCTACACCTTACCCTACGCCGTAGCCAACTCCTGTCCCCTACGCTGGCACTGACCCGTGCGTCAGCACGTAGCCTGACCCTCCCACGTTTCCGTGCCCTCACATGTGCCCTAAGCCTTGCCGTTCCCTAACCCTAAACCTAGCCCGGAATGGAAACCCACCACCAGCCCTACACCTTACCCCCAAGCCGTAGCCAACTCCTGTCCCCTACGCTGGCACTGACCCGTGCGTCAGCACGTAGCCTGACCCTCCCACGTTTCTGTACCCTCACCTGTGCCCTAAGCCTTGCCGTTCCCTAACCCTAAACCTAGCCCGGAATGGAAACCCACCACCACCCCTACACCTTACCCCCAAGCCGTAGCCTACTCCTGGCACGTACGCTGGCACTGACCCGTGCGTCAGCACGTAACCTGACCCTCCCACGTTTCCATACCCTCACCTGTGCCCTAAGCCTTGCCGTTCCCTAACCCTAACCCTAGCCCGGAACGGAAAGCCACCACCAGCCCTACACCTTACCCTACGCCGTAGCTTCCTCCTGGCCCGTACGCTGGCACTGACCCGTGCGTCAGCACGTAGCCTGACCCTCCCACGTTTCCGTACCCTCACCTGTGCCCTAAGCATTGCCGTTCCCTAACCCTAACCCTAGCCCGGAACGGAAACCCACCACCAGCCCTACACCTTACCCCCAAGCCGTAGCCTACTCCTGGTCCGTACGCTGGCACTGACCCGTGCGTCAGCACGTAGCCTGACCCTCCCACGTTTCCGTACCCTCACCTGTGCCCTAAGCCTTGCCGTTCCCTAACCCTAAACCTAGCCCGGAACGGAAACCCACCACCAGCCCTACACCTTACCCTACGCCGTAGCCTACTCCTGGCCCGTACGCTGGCACTGACCCGTGCGTCAGCACGTAGCCTGACCCTCCCATGTATCCGTACCCTCACCTGTGCCCTAATCCTTGCCATTCCCTAACCCTAACCCTAGCCCGGAACGGAAACACACCACCAGCCCTACAACTTACCCCCAAGCCGTAGCCTACTCCTGGCCCGTACGCTGGCAGTGACCCGTGCGTCAGCACGTAGCCTGACCCTCCCACGTTTCCGTACCCTCACCTGTGCCCTAAGCCTTGCCGTTCCCTAACCCTAACCCTAGCCCGGAACGGAAACCCACCACGAGCCCTACACCTTACTCCCAAGCCGTAGCCTACTCATGGCCCGTACGATGGCACTGACCCGTGCGTCAGCACGTAGCCTGACCCTCCCACGTTTACACACCCTCACCTGTGCCCTAAGCCTTGCCGTTCCCTAACCCTAACCCTAGCCCGGAACGTAAACTCACCACCAGCCCTACACCTTACCCTACGCCGTAGCCTACACCTGGCCGGTACGCTGGCACTGACCCGTGGTTCAGCACGTAGCCTGACCCTCCCACGTTTCCGTACCCTCACCTGTGCACTAAGCCTTGCCGTTCCCTAACCCTAACCCTAGCCCGGAACGGAAACCCACCACCAGCCCTACACCTTACCCTACGCCGTAGCCTACTCATGGCCCGTACGCTGGCACTGACCCGTGCGTCAGCACGTAGCCTGGCCCTCCCACGTTTCCGTACCCTCACCTGTGCCCTAAGCCTTGCCGTTCCCTAACCCTAACCCTAGCCCGGAACGGAAACCCACCACCAGCCCTACACCTTACCCTACGCCGTAGCCTACTCCTGGCCCGTACGCTGGCACTGACCCGTGCGTCAGCACGTAGCCTGACCCTCCCACGTTTCCGTACCCTCACCTGTGCCCTAAGCCTTGCCGTTCCCTAACCCTAACCCTAGCGCGGAACGGAATCCCACCACCAGCCCTAAACCTTACCCCCAAGCCGTAGCCTACTCCTGGCTCGTACGCGGGCACTGACCCGTGCGTCAGCACGTAGCCTGACCCTCCCACGTTTCCGTACCCTCACCTGTGCTCTAAGCCTTGCCGTTCCCTAACCCTAACCCTAGCCCGGAACGGAAACACACCACCAGCCCTACAACTTACACCCAAGCCGTAGCCTACTCCTGGCCCGTACGCTGGCACTGACCCATGCGTCATCACGTAGCCTGACCCTACCACGTTTCCCTACACTCACCTGTGCTCTAAGACTTGCCGTTCCCTAACCCTAACCGTAGAATGGAACGGAAACCCACCACTAGCCCTACACCTTACCCTACGCCGTAGCCTACTCCTGGCCCGTACGCTGGCACTGACCCGTGCATTAGCACGTAGCCTAACCCTCCCACGTTTCCACACCCTCACCTGGGCCCGAAGCCTTTCCGTTCCCTAACCCTAACCCTAGCCCGGAACGGAAACCCACCACCAGCCCTACATCTTACCCCCAAGCCGTAGCCTACTCCTGGCCCGTACACTGGCACTGACACGTGCGTCATCACGTAGCCTGACCCTCCCATGTTTCCGTACCCTCACCTGTGCCCTAAGCCTTGCCGTTCCCTAACCCTAACCCAAGCCTGGAACGGAAACCCACCACCAGCCCTACACCTTACTCCCAAGCCGTAGCCTACTCATGGCCCATACCCTGGCACTGACACGTGCGTCAGCACTCAGCCTGACCCTCCCACGTTTCCACACCCTCACCTGTGCCCTAATCCTTGCCGTTCCCTAACCCTAACCATAGCCCGGAACGGAAACCCACCACCAGCCCTACAACTTACCCCCAATCCGTAGCCTACTCCTGGCCCGTACGCTGGCACTGACCCGTGCGTCAGCACGTAGCCTGACCCTCCCACGTTTCCACACCCTCACCTGTGCCCTAAGCCTTGCCGTTCCCTAACCCTAACCCTAGCCCGGAACGGAAACCCACCACCAGCCCTACACCTTACCCTACGCCGTAGCCTACTCCTGGCCCGTACACTGGCACTGACCCGTGCGTCAGCACGTAGCCTGACCCTCACACGTTTCCGTACCCTCACCTGTGCCCTAAGCCTTGCCGTTCCCTAACCCTAACCCTACCGTGGAACAGAAACCCACCACCAGCCCTAAAACTTACCCCCAAGCCCTAGCCTACTTACTGCCCATACGCTGGCACTGACCCGTGCGTCAGCACGTAGCCTGACCCTCCCACGTTTCCGTACCCTCACCTGTGCCCTAAGCCTTGCCGTTCCCTAACCCTAACCCTAGCCCGGAACGGAAACCCACCACCAGCCCGAAACCTTACCCTACGCCGTAGCCTAATCCTGGCCCGTACCCTGGCACTGAACCGTGCGTCAGCACGTAGCCTGACCCTCCCACGTTTCCGTACCCTCACCTGTGCCCTAAGCCTTGCCGTTCCCTAACCCTAACCCTAGCGCGGAACGGAAACCCACCACCAGCCCTAAACCTTACCCCCAAGCCGTAGCCTACTCCTGGCCCGTACGCTGGCACTGACCCGTTCGTCAGCATGTAGCCTGACCCTCCCACGTTTCCGTACCCTCACCTGTGCTCTAAGCCTTGCCGTTCCCTAACCCTAACCCTAGCATGGAACGGAAACCCACCACCAGCCCTACACCTTACCCTACGCCGTAGCCTACTCCTGGCCCGTACGCTGGCACTGACCCGTGCGTCAGCATGTAGCCTGACCCCCCCACGTTTCCGTACCCTCACCTGTGCCCTAAGCCTTGC
Organism: Mesoplodon mirus; assembly: GCF_964341445.2. Classification (NCBI taxonomy): domain Eukaryota; kingdom Metazoa; phylum Chordata; class Mammalia; order Artiodactyla; family Ziphiidae; genus Mesoplodon; species Mesoplodon mirus. The sequence goes on along the minus strand of NC_138995.1, from coordinate 65,800,756 downwards.
CATTCCCTAACCCTAACCCTAGCCCGGAACGGAAACACACCACCAGCCCTACACCTTACCCCCAAGCCGTAGCCTACTCCTGGCCCGTACGCTGGCACTGACCCGTGCGTCAGCACGTAGCCTGACCCTCCCACGTTTCCGTACCCTCACCTGTGCCCTAAGCCTTGCCGTTCCCTAACCCTAACCCTAGCCCGGAACGGAAACCCACCACCAGCCCTACACCTTACTCCCAAGCCGTAGCCTACTCATGGCCCGTACGCTGGCACTGACCCATGCGTCAGCACGTAGCCTGACCCTCCCACGGTTCCACACCCTCACAAGTGCCCTAAGCCTTGCCGTTCCCTAACCCTAACCCTAGCCCAGAACGGAAACCCACCACCAGCCCTACAACTTACCCCCAATCCGTAGCCTACTCCTGGCCCGTACGCTGGCACTGACCCGTGGGTCAGCACGTAGCCTGACCCTCCCACGTTTCCACACCCTCACCTGTGCCCTAAGCCTTGCCGTTCCCTAACCCTAACCCTAGCCCGGAACGGAAACCCACTACCAGCCCTACACCATACCCTACGCCGTAGCCTACTCCTGGCCCGTACGCTGGCACTGACCCGTGCGTCAGCACGTAGCCTGACCCTCCCACGTTTCCGTACCCTCACCTGTGCCCTAAGCCTTGCCGTTCCCTAACCCTAACCCTAGCGCGGAACAGAAACCCACCACCAGCCCTACAACTTACCCCCAAGCCGTAGCCTACTCATGGCCCATACGCTGGCACTAACCCGTGCGTCACCACGTAGCCTGACCCTCCCACGTTTCCGTACCCTCACCTGTGCCCTAAGCCTTGCCGTTCCTTAACCCTAACCCTAGCCCGGAACGGAAACCCACCACCAGCCCTACACCTTACCCTATGCCGTATGCTACTCCTGTCCCGTACGCTGGCACTGACCCGTGCGTCAGCACGTAGCCTGACCCTCCCACGTTTCTGTACCCTCACCTGTGCCCTAAGCCTTGCCGTTCCCTAACCCTAAACCTAGCCCGGGATGGAAACCCACCACCACCCCTACAACTTACCCCGAAGCCGTAGCCTACTCATGGCCCGTACGCTGGCACTGACCCATGCGTCACCACGTAGCCTGACCCTCCGACGTTTCCGTACCCTCAACTGTGCCCTAAGCCTTGCCGTTCCCTAACCCTAACCCTAGCCCAGAACGGAACCCCACCACCAGCACTACACCTTACCCTACGCCGTAGCCTACTCCTGGCCCGTACGCTGGCACTGACCCGTGTGTAAGCACATAGCCTGACCATCCCACGTTTCCGTACCCTCACCTGTGCCCTAAGCCTTGCCGTTCCCTAACCCTAACCCTAGCCCGGAATGGAAACCCACCACCAGCCCTAAACCTTAACCCCAAGCCGTAGCCTACTCCTGGCCCGTACGCTGGCACTGACCCGTGCGTCAGCACGTAGCCTGACCCTCCCACGTTTCTGTACCCTCACCTGTGCCCTAAGCCTTGCCGTTCCCTAAGCCTAACCCTAGCCCGGAACGGAAACCCACCACCAGCCCTACACCTTACCCTACGCCGTAGGCTACTCCTGGCCCGTACGCTGGCACTGACCCATGCGTCAGCACGTAGCCTGACCCTCCCACGTTTCCGTACACTCACCTGTGCCCTAAGCCTTGCCGTTCCCTAACCCTAACCCTAGCCCGGAACAAAAACCCACCACCAGCCCTACAACTTACCCCCAAGCCGTAGCCTACTCCTGGCCCGTACGCTGGCACTGACCCGTGCGTCAGCACGTAGCCTGACCCTCTCACGTTTCCGTACCCTCACCTGTGCCCTAAACCTTGCCGTTCCCTAACCCTAACCCTAGCCCGGAACGGAAACCCACCACCAGCCCTACACCTTACTCCCAAGCCGTAGCCTACTCATGGCCCGTACGCTGGCACTGACCCGTGCGTCAGCACGTAGCCTGACCCTCCCACATTTCCACACCCTCACCTGTGCCCTAAGCCTTGCCATTCCCTAACCCTAACCCTAGCCCGGAACGGAAACCCACCACCAGCCCTACACCTTACCCCCAAGCCGTAGCCTACTCCTGGCCCGTACGCTGGCACTGACCCGTGCGTCAGCACGTAGCCTGACCCTCCCACGTTTCCGTACCCTCACCTGTGCCCTAAGCCTTGCAGTTCTCTAACCGTAACCCTAGCCCGGAACGGAAACCCAGCACCAGCCCTACACCTTACCCTACGCCGTAGCCTACTCCTGGCCCGTACGCTGGCACTGACCCGTGCATCAGCACGTAGTCTGACCCTCCCACGTTTCCGTACCCCCACCTGTGCCCTAAGCCTTGCCGTTCCCTAACCCTAACCCTAGCCCGGAACGGAAACCGACCACCAGCCCTACACCTTACCCTATGCCGTAGCCTACTCCTGGCCCGTACGCTGGCACTGACCCGTGCGTCAGCACGTAGCCTGACCCTCCCACGTTTCCGTACCCTCACCTGTGCCCTAAGCCTTGCCGTTCCCTAACCCTAACCCTAGCCCGGAACGGAAACCCACCACCAGCCCTACACCTTACCCCCAAGCCGTAGCCTACTCCTGGCCCGTACACTGGCACTGACCCGTGCGTCAGCACGTAGCCTGACCCTCCTGCGTTTCCGTACCCTCACCTGTGCCCTAAGCCTTGCCGTTCCCTAACCCTAACCCTAGCCCGGAACGGAAACCCACCACCAGCCCTACACCTTACCCTATGCCGTAGCCTACTCCTGGCCCGTACGCTGGCACTGACACATGCGTCAGCACGTAGCCTGACCCTCCCACGTTTCTGTACACTCACCTGTGCCCTAAGCCTTGCCGTTCCCTATCCCTAAACCTAGCCTGGAATGGAAACCCACCACCAGCCCTACACCTTACCCCCAAGCCGTAGCCTACTCCTGGCCCGTACGCTGGCACTGACCCGTGCGTCAGCACATAGCCTGACCCTCCCACGTTTCTATACCCTCAGCTGTGCCCTAAGCCTTGTCGTTCCCTAAGCCTAACCCTAGCCCGGAACGGAAACCCACCACCAGCCCTACACCTTACCCTACGCCGTAGCCTACTCCTGGCCCGTACGCTGGCACTGACCCGTGCGTCAGCACGTAGCCTGACCCTCCCACGTTTCCGTACCCTCACCTGTGCCCTAAGCCTTGCCGTTCCCTAACCCTAACCCTAGCCCGGAACAAAAACCCACCACCAGCCCTACACCTTACCCCCAAGCCGTAGCCTACTCCTGGCCCGTACGCTGGCACTGACCCGTGCGTCAGAACGTAGCCTGACCCTCCCAGGTTTCCGTACCCTCACCTGTGCTCTAAGCCTTGCCGTTCCCTAACCCTAACCCTAGCCCGGAACGGAAACCCACCACCCGCCCTACAACTTACCCCCAAGCTGTAGCCTATTCCTGGCCTGTACGCTGGCACTGACCCGTGCGTCAGCACGTAGCCTGTCCCTCCCACTTTTCCGTACCCTCACCTGTTTCCTAAGCCTTGCCGTTCCCTAACCCTAACCCTAGCCCGGAACGGAAACCCACCACCAGCCCTACACCTTACCCTACGCCGTAGCCAACTCCTGTCCCCTACGCTGGCACTGACCCGTGCGTCACCACGTAGCCTGACCCTCCCACGTTTCCGTGCCCTCACATGTGCCCTAAGCCTTGCCGTTCCCTAACCCTAAACCTAGCCCGGAATGGAAACCCACCACCAGCCCTACACCTTACCCCCAAGCCGTAGCCAACTCCTGTCCCCTACGCTGGCACTGACCCGTGCGTCAGCACGTAGCCTGACCCTCCCACGTTTCTGTACCCTCACCTGTGCCCTAAGCCTTGCCGTTCCCTAACCGTAAACCTAGCCCGGAATGGAAACCCACCACCAGCCCTACACCTTACCCCCAAGCCGTAGCCTACTCCTGGCACGTACGCTGGCACTGACCCGTGCGTCAGCACGTAACCTGACCCTCCCACGTTTCCATACCCTCACCTGTGCCCTAAGGCTTGCCGTATCCTAACCCTAACCCTAGCCCGGAACGGAAAGCCACCACCAGCCCTACACCTTACCCTACGCCGTAGCTTCCTCCTGGCCCGTACGCTGGCACTGACCCGTGCGTCAGCACGTAGCCTGACCCTCCCACGTTTCCGTACCCTCACCTGTGCCCTAAGCCTTGCCGTTCCCTAACCCTAACCATAGCCTGGAACGGAAACCCACCACCAGCCCTACAGCTTACCCCCAAGCCGTAGCCTACTCCTGGCCCATACGCTGGCACTGACCCATGCGTCATCACGTAGCCTGACCCTCCCACGTTTCCGTACCCTCACCTGTGCCCTAAGCCTTGCCGTTCCCTAACCCTAACCCTAGCGCAGAACGGAAACCCACCACCAGCCCTACACCTTACTCCCAAGCCGTAGCCTACTCCTGGCCCGTACACTGGCACTGACCCGTGCGTCAGCACGTAGCCTGACACTCCCACGTTTCCGTACCCTCACCTGTGCTCTAAGCCTTGCAGTTCCCTAACCCTAACCCTAGCCTGGAACGGAAACCCACCACCAGCCCTACACCTTACCCTACGCCGTAGCCTACTCCTGGCCCGTACGCTGGCACTGACCCATGCGTCAGCACGTAGCCTGACCCTCCCACGTTTCCGTACCCTCACCTGTGCCCTAAGCCTTGCCGTTCCCTAACCCTAACCCTAGCCCGGAACGGAAACCCACCACCAGCCCTACACCTTACCCCCAAGCCGTAGCCTACTCCTGGTCCGTACGCTGGCACTGACCCGTGCGTCAGCACGTAGCCTGACCCTCCCACGTTTCCGTACCCTCACCTGTGCCCTAAGCCTTGCCGTTCCCTAACCCTAAACCTAGCCCGGAACGGAAACCCACCACCAGCCCTACACCTTACCCTACGCCGTAGCCTACTCCTGGCCCGTACGCTGGCACTGACCCGTGCGTCAGCACGTAGCCTGACCCTCCCATGTTTCCGTACCCTCACCTGTGCCCTAATCCTTGCCATTCCCTAACCCTAACCCTAGCCCGGAACGGAAACACACCACCAGCCCTACAACTTACCCCCAAGCCGTAGCCTACTCCTGGCCCGTACGCTGGCAGTGACCCGTGCGTCAGCACGTAGCCTGACCCTCCCACGTTTCCGTACCCTCACCTGTGCCCTAAGCCTTGCCGTTCCCTAACCCTAACCCTAGCCCGGAACGTAAACTCACCACCAGCCCAACACCTTACCCTACGCCGTAGCCTACACCTGGCCGGTACGCTGGCACTGACCCGTGGTTCAGCACGTAGCCTGACCCTCCCACGTTTCCGTACCCTCACCTGTGCACTAAGCCTTGCCGTTCCCTAACCCTAACCCTAGCCCGGAACGGAAACCCACCACCAGCCCTACACCTTACCCTACGCCGTAGCCTACTCATGGCCCGTACGCTGGCACTGACCCGTGCGTCAGAACGTAGCCTGGCCCTCCCACGTTTCCGTACCCTCACCTGTGCCCTAAGCCTTGCCGTTCCCTAACCCTAACCCTAACCCGGAACGGAAACCCACCACCAGCCCTACACCTTACCCTACGCCGTAGCCTACTCCTGGCCCGTACGCTGGCACTGACCCGTGCGTCAGCACGTAGCCTGACCCTGCCACGTTTCCGTACCCTCACCTGTGCCCTAAGCCTTGCCGTTCCCTAACCCTAACCCTAGCGCGGAACGGAATCCCACCACCAGCCCTACACCTTACCCCCAAGCCGTAGCCTACTCCTGGCCCGTACGCTGGCACTGACCCGTGCGTCAGCACGTAGCCTGACCCTCCCACGTTTCCGTAACCTCACCTGTGCCCTAAGCCTTGCCGTTCCCTAACCCTAACCCTAGCCCGGAACGGAAACCCACCACCAGCCCTACACCTTACTCCCAAGCCGTAGCCTACTCATGGCCCGTACGCTGGCACTGACCCATGCGTCAGCACGTAGCCTGACCCTCCCACGTTTCCACACCCTCACCTGTGCCCTAAGCCTTGCCGTTCCCTAACACTAACCCTAGCCCAGAACGGAAACCCACCACCAGCCCTACAACTTACCCCCAATCCGTAGCCTACTCCTGGCCCGTACGCTGGCACTGACCCGTGCGTCAGCACGTAGCCTGACCCTCCCACGTTTCCACACCCTCACCTGTGCCCTAAGCCTTGCCGTTCCCTAACCCTAACCCTAGCCCGGAACGGAAACCCACTACCAGCCCTACACCATACCCTACGCCTTAGCCTACTCCTGGCCCGTACGCTGGCACTGACCCGTGCGTCAGCACGTAGCCTGACCCTCCCACGTTTCCGTACCCTCACCTGTGCCCTAAGCCTTGCCGTTCCCTAACCCTAACCCTAGCGCGTAACGGAAACCCACCACCAGCCCTACACCTTACCCCCAAGCCGTAGCCTACTCATGGCCCATACGCTGGCACTAAACCGTGCGTCACCACGTAGCCTGACCCTCCCACGTTTCCGTACCCTCACCTGTGCCCTAAGCCTTGCCGTTCCCTAACCCTAACCCTAGCCCGGAACGGAAACCCACCACCAGCCCTACACCTTACCCTATGCCGTATCCTACTCCTGTCCCGTACGCTGGCACTGACCCGTGCGTCAGCACGTAGCCTGACGCTCCCACGTTTCTGTACCCTCACCTGTGCCCTAAGCCTTGCCATTCCCTAACCCTAAACCTAGCCCGGGATGTAAACCCACTACCAACCCTACACCTTACCCCCAAGCCGTAGCCTACTCATGGCCCGTACGCTGGCACTGACCCATGCGTCACCACGTAGCCTGACCCTCCAACGTTTCCGTACCCTCAACTGTGCCCTAAGCCTTGCCGTTCCCTAACCCTAACCCTAGCCCGGAACGGAACCCCACCACCAGCACTACACCTTACCCTACGCCGTAGCCTACTCCTGGCCCGTACGCTGGCACTGACCCGTGTGTAAGCACATAGCCTGACCATCCCACGTTTCCGTACCCTCACCTGTGTCCTAAGCCTTGCCGTTCCCTAACCCTAACCCTAGCCCGGAACGGAAACCCACCACCATCCCTACACCTTAACCCCAAGCCGTAGCCTACTCCTGGCCCGTACGCTGGCACTGACTCGTGCGTCAGCACGTAGCCTGACCCTCCCACGTTTCCATACCCTCACCTGTGCCCTAAGCCTTGCCGTTCCCTAACCCTAACCCAAGCCCGGAACGGAAACCCACAACCAGCCCTACACCTTACCCCCAAGCCGTAGCCTACTCCTGGCCCGTACGCTGGCACTGACCCGTGCGTCAGCACGTAGCCTGACCCTCCCACGTTTCCGTACCCTCACCTGTGCCCTAAGCCTTGCCGTTCCCTAACCCTAACCCAAGCCCGGAACGGAAACCCACAACCAGCCCTACACCTTACCCCCAAGCCGTAGCCTACTCCTGGCCCGTACGCTGGCACTGACCCGTGTGTAAGCACATAGCCTGACCATCCCACGTTTCCGTACCGTCACCTGTGCCCTAAGCCTTGCCGTTCCCTAACCCTAACCCTAGCCCGGAACGGAAACCCACCACCATCCCTACACCTTAACCCCAAGCCGTAGCCTACTCCTGGCCCGTACGCTGGCACTGACCCGTGCGTCAGCACGTAGCCTGACCCTCCCACGTTTCCATGCCCTCACCTGTGCCCTAAGCCTTGCCGTTCCCTAACCCTAACCCAAGCCCGGAACGGAAACCCACAACCAGCCCTACACCTTACCCCCAAGCCGTAGCCTACTCCTGGCCCCTACGCTGGCACTGACCCGTGTGTAAGCACATAGCCTGACCATCCCACGTTTCCGTACCCTCACCTGTGCCCTAAGCCTTGACGTTCCCTAACCCTAACCCTAGCCCGGAACGGAAACCCACCACCATCCCTACAACTTAACCCCAAGCCGTAGCCTACTCCTGGCCCGTACGCTGGCACTGACCCGTGCGTCAGCACGTAGCCTTGCCCTCCCACGTTTCCATACCCTCACCTGTGCCCTAAGCCTTGCCGTTCCCTAACCCTAACCCAAGCCCGGAACGGAAACCCACAACCAGCCCTACACCTTACCCCCAAGCCGTAGCCTACTCCTGGCCCGTACGCTGGCACTGACCCGTGCGTCAGCACGTAGCCTGACCCTCCCACGTTTCCGTACCCTCACCTGTGCCCTAAGCCTTGCCGTTCCCTAACCCTAACCCTAGCCCGGAACGGAAACCCACCACCAGCCCTACACCTTACTCCCAAGCCGTAGCCTACTCATGGCCCGTACGCTGGCACTGACCCATGCGTCAGCACGTAGCCTGACCCTCCCACGTTTCCAAACCCTCACCTGTGCCCTAAGCCTTGCCGTTCCCTAACCCTAACCCTAGCCCAGAACGGAAACCCACCACCAGCCCTACAACTTACCCGCAATCCGTAGCCTACTCCTGGCCCGTACGCTGGAACTGACCCGTGCGTCAGCACGTAGCCTGACCCTCCCACGTTTCCACACCCTCACCTGTGCCCTAAGCCTTGCCGTTCCCTAACCCTAACCCTAGCCCGGAACGGAAACCCACCACCAGCCCTACACCTTACTCTACGCCGTAGCCAACTCCTGGCCCGTACGCTGGCACTGACCCGTGCATCAGCACGTAGCCTGACCCTCCCACGTTTCCGTACCCTCACCTGTGCCCTAAGCCTTGCCGTTCCCTAACCCTAACCCTAGCCCAGCATGGAAACCCACCACCAGCCCTACACCTTACCCTACGCCGTAGCCTACTCCTGGCCCGTACGCTGGCACTGACCCATGCGTCAACACGTAGCCTGACCCTCCCACGTTTCCGTACCCTCACCTGTGCCCTAAGCCTTGCCGTTCCCTAACCCTAACCCTAGCCCGGAACGGAAACCCACCACCAGCCCTACACCTTACCCTACGCCGTAGCCTACTCCTGGCCCGTACACTGGCACTGACCCGTGTGTCAGCACGTAGCCTGACCCTCCCACGTTTCCGTGCCCTCACCTGTACCCTAAGCCTTGCCGTTCCCTAACCCTAACCCTAACCCGGAACAAAAACCCACCACCAGCCCTACAACTTACCCCCAAGCCGTACCCTACTCCTGGCCCGTACGCTGGCACTGACCCGTGCGTCAGCACATAGCCTGACCCTCCCACGTTTCCGTACCCTCACCTGGCCCTAAGCCTTGCTGTTCCCTAACCCTGACCCTAGCCCGGAACGGAAACCCACCACCAGCCCTACACCTTACCCTACGCCGTAGCCTACTCCTGGCCCGTACGATGGCAATGACACGTGCGTCAGCACGTAGCCTGACCCTCCCACGTTTCCGTACCCTCACCTGTGCCCGAAGCCTTGCCGTTCCCTAACCCTAACCCTAGCCCGGAACGGAAACCCACCCCCAGCCCTACACCTTACCCTCAAGCCATAGCCTACTCCTGGCCCGTAGGCTGGCACTGACCCGTGCGTCAGCACGTAGCCTGTCCCTCCCACGTTTCCGTACCCTCACCTGTGCCCTAAGCCTTGCCGTTCCCTAACCCTAACCCTAGCCCGGAACGGAAACCCACCACCAACCCTACACCTTACCCCCAAGCCGTAGCCTACTCCTGGCCCGTACGCTGGCACTGACCCGTGCGTCAGCACGTAGCCTGACCCTCCCACGTTTCTGTACCCTCACCTGTGCCCTAAGCCTTGCCGTTCCCTAAGCCTAACCCTAGCCCGGAACGGAAACCCACCACCAGCCCTACACCTTACCCTACGCCGTAGCCTACTCCTGGCCTGTACACTGGCACTGACCCGTGCGTCAGCACGTAGCCTGACCCTCCCACGTTTCCGTGCCCTCACCTGTGCCCTAAGCCTTGCCGTTCCCTAACCCTAACCCTAGCCCGGAACAAAAACCCACCACCAGCCCTACAACTTACCCCCAAGCCGTACCCTACTCCTGGCCCGTACGCTGGCACTGACCCGTGCGTCAGCACATAGCCTGACCCTCCCACGTTTCCGTACCCTCACCTGTGCCCTAAGCCTTGCCGTTCCCTAACCCTAACCCTAGCGCGGAACGGAAACCCACCACCAGCCCTACACCTTACCCCCAAGCCGTAGCCTACTCCTGACCCGTACGCTGGCACTGACCCGTGCGTCAGCACGTAGCCTGACACTCCCACGTTTCCGTACACTCACCTGTGCTCTAAGCCTTGCAGTTCCCTAACCCTAACTCTAGCCCGGAACGGAAACCCACCACCAGCCCTACACCTTACCCTACGCCGTAGCCTACTCCTGGCCCATACGCTGGCACTGAACCATGCATCAACACGTAGCCTGACCCTCCCACGTTTCCGTACCCTCACCTGTGGCCTAAGCCTTGCCGTTCCCTAAGCCTAACCCTAGCCCGGAACGGAAACCCACCACCAGCCCTACACCTTACCCTACGCCGTAGCCTACTCCTGGCCCGTACACTGGCACTGACCCGTGCGTCAGCACGTAGCCTGACCCTCCCACGTTTCCGTGCCCTCACCTGTGCCCTAAGCCTTGCCGTTCCCTAACCCTAACCCTAGCCCGGAACAAAAACCCACCACCAGCCCTACAACTTACCCCCAAGCCGTACCCTACTCCTGGCCCGTACGCTGGCACTGACCCGTGCGTCAGCACGTAGCCTGACCCTCCCACGTTTCCGTACCCTCACCTGTGCCCTAAGCCTTGCCGTTCCCTAACCCTAACCCTAGCGCGGAACGGAAACCCACCACCAGCCCTAAAACTTACCCCCAAGCAGTAGCCTACTCCTGGCCCATACGCTGGCACTGACCCATGCGTCAGCACGTAGCCTGACCCTCCCACGTTTCCGTACCCTCACCTGTGCTCTAAGCCTTGCCGTTCCCTAACCCTAACCCTAGCATGGAACGGAAACCCACCACCAGCCCTACACCTTACCCTACACCGTAGCCTACTCCTGGCCCGTACGCTGGCACTGACCCGTGCGTCAGCATGTAGCCTGAACCTCCCACGTTTCCGTACCGTCACCTGTGCCCTAAGCCTTGCCGTTCCCTAACCCTAACCCTAGCCCGGAACGGAAACCCACCACCAGCCCTACACCTTACCCCCAAGCCGTAGCCTACTCCTGGCCCGTACGCTGGCACTGACCCGTGCGTCAGCACGTAGCCTGACCCTCCCACGTTTCCGTACCCTCACCTGTGCCCTAAGCCTTGCCGTTCCCTAACCCTAACCCTAGCCCGGAACGGAAACCCACCACCAGCCCTACAACTTATTCCCAAGCCGTGGCCTACTCATGGGCCGTACGCTGGCACTGACCCATGCGTCAGCACGTAGCCTGACCCTCCCACGTTTCCACACCCTCACCTGTGCCTTAAGCCTTGCCGTTCCCTAACCCTAACCCTAGCCCGGAACGGAAACCCACCACCAGCCCTACACCTTACCCCCAAGCCGTAGCCTACTCCTGGCCCGTACGCTGGCACTGACCCGTGCGTCAGCACGTAGCCTGACCTTCCCACGTTTTCGTACCCTCACCTGTGCCCTAAGCCTTGCCGTTCCCTAACCCTAACCCTAGCCCGGAACGGAAACCCACCAACAGCCCTAAAACTTACCCTACGCCGTAGCCTACTCCTGGCCCGTACGCTGGCACTGACCCGTGCGTCAGCACGTAGCCTGACCCTCCCACGTTTCCGTACCCTCACCTGTGCCCTAAGCCTTGCCGTTCCCTAACCCTAACCCTAGCCCGGAACGGAAACCCACAACCAGCCCTACACCTTACCCCCAAGCCGTAGCCTACTCCTGGCCCGTACGCTAGCACTGACCCGTGCGTCAGCACGTAGCCTGACCCTCCCACGTTTCCGTACCCTCACCTATGCCCTAAGCCTTGCCGTTCCCTAACCCTAACCCTAGCCCGGAATGGAAACTCACAACCAGCCCTACACCTTGACCTACGACGTAGCCTACTCCTGGCCCGTACGCTGGCACTGACCCGTGCGTCAGCACGTAGCCTGACCCTCCCACGTTTCCGTACCCTCACCTGTGCCCTAAGCCTTGCCGTTCCCTAACCCTAACCCTAGCCCGGAACGGAAACCCACCACCAGCCCTACACCTTACCCTACGCCGTAGCCTACTCCTGGCCCGTACGCTGGCACTGACCCGTGCATCAGCACGTAGCCTGACCCTCCCACGTTTCCGTACCCTCACCTGTGCCCTAAGCCTTGCCGTTCCCTAACCCTAACCCTAGCCCGGAACGGAAACCCAACACCAGCACTACACCTTACCCTACGCCGTAGCCTACTCCTGGCCCGTACGCTGGCACTGACCCATGTGTCAGCACATAGCCTGACCATCCCACGTTTCCGTACCCTCACCTGTGCCCTAAGCCTTGCCGTTCCCTAACCCTAACCCTAGCCCGGAACAGAAACCCACCACCAGCCCTACACCTTAACCCCAAGCCGTAGCCTACTCCTGGCCCGTACGCTGGCACTGACCCGTGCGTCAGCACGTAGCCTGACCCTCCCACGTTTCCGTACCCTCAGCTGTGCCCTAAGCCTTGCCGTTCCCTAAGCCTAACCCTAGCCCGGAACGGAAACCCACCACCAGCCCTACACCTTACCCTACGCCGTAGCCTACTCCTGGCCCGTACGCTGGCACTGACCCATGCGTCAGCACGTAGCCTGACCCTCCCACGTTTCCGTACCCTCACCTGTGCCCTAAGCCTTGCCGTTCCCTAACCCTAACCCTACCGTGGAACGGAAACCCACCACCAGCTCTAAACCTTACCCCCAAGCCGTAGCCTACTCCTGGCCCGTACGCTGGCACTGACCCTTGCGTCAGCACGTATCCAGACCCTCCCACGTTTCCACACCCTCACCTGTGCCCTAAGCCTTGCCGTTCCCTAACCCTAACCCTAGCCCGGAACGGAAACCCACCACCAGCCCTACACCTTACCCCAAAGCCGTAGCCTACTCCTGGCCCGTACGCTGGCACTGACCCGTGCGTCAGCACGTAGCCTGACCTTCCCACATTTCCGTACCCTCACCTGTGCCCTAAGCCTTGCCTTTCCCTAACCCTAACCCTAGCCCGGAACGGAAACCCACCACCAGCCCTAAACCTTACCCTACGCCGTAGCCTCCTCCTGGCCCGTACGCTGGCACTGACCCGTGCGTCAGCACGTAGCCTGACCCTCCCACGTTTCCGTACCCTCACCTGTGCCCTAAGCCTTGCCGTTCCCTAACCCTAACCCTAGCCCGGAACGGAAACCCACCACCAGGCCTACACCTTACCCCCAAGCCGTAGCCTACTCCTGGCCCGTACGCTGGCACTGACCCGTGCGTCAGCACGTAGCCTGACCCTCCCACGTTTCCGTACCCTCACCTGTGCCCTAAGCCTTGCCGTTCCCTAACCGTAACCCTAGCCCGGAACGGAAACCCACCACCAGCCCTACACCTTACCCTATGCCGTATCCTACTCCCGTCCCGTACGCTGGCACTGACCCGTGCGTCAGCACGTAGCCTGACCCTCCCACGTTTCTGTACCCTCACCTGTGCCCTAAGCCTTGCCGTTCCCTAACCCAAACCCTAGCCCGGAACGGAAACCCACCACCAGCCCTACACCTTACCCCCAAGCCGTAGCCTACTCATGGCCCGTACGCTGGCACTGACCCATGCGTCAACACGTAGCCTGACCCTCCCACGTTTCCGTACCCTCAACTGTGCCCTAAGCCTTGCCGTTCCTTAACCCTAACCCTAGCCCGGAACGGAAACCCACCACCAGCACTACACCTTACCCTACGCCGTAGCCTACTCCTGGCCCGTACGCTGGCACTGACCCATGTGTCAGCACATAGCCTGACCATCCCACGTTTCCGTACCCTCACCTGTGCCCTAAGCCTTGCCGTTCCATAACCCTAACCCTAGCCCGGAACGGAAACCCACCACCAGCCCTACACCTTACCCCCAAGCCGTAGCCTACTCCTGGCCCATACGCTGGCACTGACCCGTGCGTCAGCACGTAGCCTGACCCTCCCACGTTTCCGTACCCTCACCTGTGCCCTAAGCCTTGCCGTTCCCTAACCCTAACCCTAGCCCGGAACAAAAACCCACCACCAGCCCTACACCTTACCCCCAAGCCGTAGCCTACTCCTGGCCCGTACGCTGGCACTGACCAGTGCGTCAGCACGTAGCCTGACCCTCCCACGTTTCCGTACCCTCACCTGTGCCCTAAGCCTTGCCGTTCCCTAACCCTAACCCTAGCCCGGAACAAAAACCCACCACCAGCCCTACACCTTACCCACAAGCCGTAGCCTACTCCTGACCCGTACGCTGGCACTGTCCCGTGCATCAGCACGTAGCCTGACCCTCCCACGTTTCCGTACCCTCACCTGTGCCCTAAGCCTTGCCGTTCCCTAACCCTAACCCTAGCCCGGAACGGAAACCCACCACCAGCCCTACACCTTACCCTACGCCGTAGCCTACTCCTGGCCCGTACGCTGGCACTGACCCGTGCGTCAGCACGTAGCCTGACCCTCCCACGTTTCCGTACCCTCACCTGTGCCCTAAGCCTTGCCGTTCCCTAACCCTAACCCTAGCCCGGAACGGAAACCCACCACCAGCCCTACACCTTACCCTACGCCGTAGCCTACTCCTGGCCCGTACGCTGGCACTGACCCATGCATCAGCACGTAGCCTGACCCTCCCACGTTTCCGTACCCTCACCTGTGCCCTAAGCCTTGCCGTTCCCTAACCCTAACCCTAGCCCAGCATGTAAACCCACTACCAGCCCTACACCTTACCCTATGCCGTAGCCTACTCCTGGCCCGTACGCTGGCACTGACCCGTGCGTCAGCATGTACCCTGACCCTCCCACGTTTCCTTACCCTCACCTGTGCCCTAAGCCTTGCCGTTCCCTAGCCCTAACCCTAGCCCGGAACAGAAACCCACCACCAGCCCTACACCTTACCCCCAAGCCATAGCCTACTCCTGGCCCGTACGCTGGCACTGACATGTGCGTCAGCATGTAGCCTGTCCCTCCCACGTTTCTGTACCCTCACCTGTGCCCTAAGCCTTGCCGTTCCCTAACCCTAACCCTAGCCTGGAACGGAAACCCACCACCAGCCCTACACCTTACCCTATGCCGTATCCTACTCCTGTCCCGTACGCTGGCACTGACCCGTGCGTCAGCACGTAGCCTGACCCTCCCACGTTTCTGTACCCTCACCTGTGCCCTAAGCCTTGCCGTTCCCTAACCCTAAACCTAGCCCGGAATGGAAACCCACCACCAGCCCTACATCTTAACCCAAAGCCGTAGCCTACTCCTGGCCCGTACGCTTGCACTGACCCGTGCGTCAGCACGTAGCCTGACCCTCCCACGTTTCCGTACCCTCACCCGTGCCCTAAGCCTTGCCGTTCCCTAAGCCTCACCCTAGCCCGGAACGGAAACCCACCACCAGCCCTACACCTTACCCTACGCCGTATCCTACTCCTAGCCCGTACGCTGGCACTGACCCATGCGTCAGCACGTAGCCTGACCCTCCCACGTTTCCGTACCCTCACCTGTGCCCTAAGCCTTGCCGTTCCCTAACCCTAACCCTAGCAATGAACAAAAACCCACCACCAGCCCTACAACTTACCCCCAAACCGTAGCCTACTCCTGGCCCGTACGCTGGCACTGACCCATGCGTCAGCACGTAGCCTGACCCTCCCACGTTTCCGTACCCTCACCTGTGCCCTAAGCCTTGCCGTTCCCTAACCCTAACCCTAGCCTGGAACGGAAACCCACCACCAGCCCTACACCTTACCCCCAAACCGTAGCCTACTCCTGGCCCGTACGCTGGCACTGACCCGTGCGTCAGCACGTAGCCTGACCTTCCCACGTTTCCGTACCCTCACCTGTGCCCTAAGCCTTGCCGTTCTCTAACCCTAACCCTAGCCCGGAACGGAAACCCACCACCAGCCCTAAACCTTACCCTACGCCGTAGCCTACTCCTGGCCCGTACGCTGGCACTGTCCCGTGCGTCAGCACGTAGCCTGGCCCTCCCAAGTTTCGGTAACCTCACCTGTGCCCTAAGCCTTACCGTACCCTAACCCTAACCCTAGCCCGGAACGGAAACCCACCACCAGCCCTACACCTTACCCACAAGCCGTAGCCTACTCCTGGCCCGTACGCTGGCACTGACCCGTGCGTCAGCACGTAGCCTGACCCTCCCACGTTTCCGTACCCTCACCTATGCCCTAAGCCTTGCCGTTCCCTAACCCTAACCCTAGCCCGGAACGGAAACCCACAACCAGCCCTACACCTTAACCTACGACGTAGCCTACTCCTGGCCCGTACGCTGGCACTGACCCGTGCGTCAGCACGTAGCCTGACCCTCCCACGTTTCCGTACCCTCACCTGTGCCCTAAGCCTTGCCGTTCCCTAACCCTAACCCTAGCCCGGAACGGAAACCCACCACCAGCCCTACACCTTACCCTACGCCGTAGCCTACTCCTGGCCCGTACGCTGGCACTGACCCATGCATCAGCACGTAGCCTGACCCTCCCACGTTTCCGTACTCTCACCTGTGCCCTAAGCCTTGCCGTTCCCTAACCCTAACCCTAGCCCAGCATGTAAACCCACCACCAGCCCTACACCTTACCCTACGCCGTAGCCTACTCCTGGCCCGTACGCTGGCACTGACCCGTGCGTCAGCACGTACCCTGACCCTCCCACGTTTCCTTACCCTCACCTGTGCCCTAAGCCTTGCCGTTCCCTAGCCCTAACCCTAGCCCGGAACAGAAACCCACCACCAGCCCTACACCTTACCCCCAAGCCATAGCCTACTCCTGGCCCGTACGCTGGCACTGACATGTGCGTCAGCATGTAGCCTGTCCCTCCCACGTTTCTGTACCCTCACCTGTGCCCTAAGCCTTGCCGTTCCCTAACCCTAACCCTAGCCTGGAACGGAAACCCACCACCAGCCCTACACCTTACCCTATGCCGTATCCTACTCCTGTCCCGTACGCTGGCACTGACCCGTGCGTCAGCACGTAGCCTGACCCTCCCACGTTTCTGTACCCTCACCTGTGCCCTAAGCCTTGCCGTTCCCTAAACTTAAACCTAGCCCGGAATGGAAACCCACCACCACCACTACACCTTACCCCCAAGCCGTAGCCTACTCATGGCCCGTACGCTGGCACTGACCCATGCGTCACCACGTAGCCTGACCCTCCCACGTTTCCGTACCCTCACCTGTGCCCTAAGCCTTGCCGTTCCCTAAGCCTAACCCTAGCCTGGAACGGAAACCCACCACCAGCCCTACACCTTACCCTACGCCGTAGCCTACTCCTGGCCCGTACGCTGGCACTGACCCGTGCGTCAGCACGTAGCCTGACCCTCCCACGTTTCCGTACCCTCACCTGTGCCCTAAGCCTTGCCATTCTCTAACCCTAACCCTAGCCCGGAACGGAAACCCACCACCAGCCCTACACCTTACCCTACACCGTAGCCTACTCCTAGCCCGTACGCTGGCACTGACCCGTGCGTCAGCACGTAGCCTGACCCTCCCACGTTTCTGAACCCTCACCTATGCCATAAGCCTTGCCGTTCCCTAACCCTAACCCTAGCCCGGAACGGAAACCGACCACCAGCCCTACACCTTACCCTACGCCGTAGCCTACTCCTGGCCCGTACGCTGGCACTGACCCGTGCGTCAGCACGTAGCCTGACCCTCCCACGTTTCCGTACCCTCACCTGTGCCCTAAGCCTTGCCGTTCCCTAACCCTAACCCTAGCCCGGAACGGAAACCCACCACCCGCCCTACAACTTACCCCCAAGCTGTAGCCTATTCCTGGCCCGTACGCTGGCACTGACCCGTGCGTCAGCACGTAGCCTGACCCTCCCGCGATTCCGTACCCTCACCTGTGCCCTAAGCCTTGCCGTTCCCTAACCCTAACCGTAGACCGGAACGGAAACCCACCACCAGCCCTAAACCTTACCCTACGCCGTAGCCTACTCCTGGCCCGTACGCTGGCACTGACACATGCGTCAGCACGTAGCCTGACCCTACCACGTTTCTGTACCCTCACCTGTGCCCTAAGCCTTGCCGTTCCCTAACCCTAAACCTAGCCTGGAATGGAAACCCACCACCAGCCCTACACCTTACCCCCAAGCCGTAGCCTACTCCTGGCCCGTACGCTGGCACTGACCCGTGCGTCAGCACGTAGCCTGACCCTCCCACGTTTCCGTACCCTCACCTGTGCCCTAAGCCTTGCCGTTCCCTAACCCTAACCCTAGCCCGGAACGGAAACCCACCACCCGCCCTACAGCTTACCCCAAGCCGTAGCCTATTCCTGGCCCGTACGCTGGCACTGACCCGTGCGTCAGCACGTAGCCTGACCCTCTCATGTTTCCGTACCCTCACTTGTGCCCTAAGCCTTGCCGTTCCCTAACCCTAACCCTAGCCCGGAACGGAAACCCACCACCAGCCCTACACCTTACCCCCAAGCCGTAGCCTACTCCTGGCCCGTACGCTGGCACTGACCCGTGCGTCAGCACGTAGCCTGACCCTCCCACGTTTCCGTACCCTCACCTGTGCCCTAAGCCTTGCCGTTCCCTAACCCTAACCCTAGCCCGGAACAAAAACCCACCACCATCCCTACACCTTACCCCCAAGCCGTAGCCTACTCCTGGCCCGTACGCTGGCACTGACCCGTGGGTCAGCACGTAGCCTGACCCTCCCACGTTTCCGTACCCTCACCTGTGCCCTAAGCCTTGCCGTTCCCTAACCCTAACCCTAGCCCGGAACGGAAACCCACCACCCGCCCTACAACTTACCCCCAAGCTGTAGCCTATTCCTGGCCCGTACGCTGGCACTGACCCGTGCGTCAGCACGTAGCCTGTCCCTTCCACGTTTCCGTACGCTCACCTGTGCCCTAAGCCTTGCCGTTCCCTAACCCTAACCCTAGCCCGGAACGGAAACCCACCACCAGCCCTACACCTTACCCTACGCCGTAGCCTACTCCTGTCCCGTACGCTGGCACTGACCCGTGCGTCAGCACGTAGCCTGAACCTCCCTCGTTTCTGTACCCTCACCTGTGCCATAAGCCTTGCCGTTCCCTAACCCTAAACCTAGACCGGAATGGAAACCCACCACCAGCCCTAAACCTTACCCCCAAGCCGTAGCCTACTCCTGGCCCATACGCTGGCACTGACCCGTGCGTCAGCACGTAGCCTGTCCCTCCCACGTTTCCGTACCCTCACCTGTGCCCTAAGCCTTGCCGTTCCCTAACCCTAACCCTAGCCCGGAACAAAAACCCACCACCAGCCCTACACCTTACCCCCAAGCCGTAGCCTACTCCTGGCCCGTACGCTGGAACTGACCCGTGCGTCAGCACGTAGCCTGACCCTCCCACGTTTCCGTACCCTCACCTGTGCCCTAAGCATTGCCGTTCCCTAAGCCTAACCCTAGCCCGGAACGGAAACCCACCACCAGCCCTACACCTTACCCTACGCCGTAGCTTACTCCTGGCCCGTACGCTGGCACTGACCCGTGCGTCAGCACGTAGCCTGACCCTCCCACGTTTCCATACCCTCACCTGTGCCCTAAGCCTTGCCGTTCCCTAACCCTAACCCTAGCCCGGAACGGAAACCCACCACCAGCCCTACAACTTACCCCCAAGCCGTAGCCTACTCCTGGCCCGTACGCTGGCACTGACCCATGCGTCATCACGTAGCCTGACCCTCCCACGTTTCCGTACCCTCACCTGTGCCCTAAGCCTTGCCGTTCCCTAACCCTAACCCTAGCGCGGAACGGAAACCCACCACCAGCCCTACACCTTACCCCCAAGCCGTATCCTACTCCTGGCCCGTACGCTGGCACTGACCCGTGCGTCAGCACGTAGCCTGACACTCCCACGTTTCCGTACACTCACCTGTGCTCTAAGCCTTGCAGTTCCCTAACCCTAACTCTAGCCCGGAACGGAAACCCACCACCAGCCCTACACCTTACCCTACGCCGTAGCCTACTCCTGGCCCGTACGCTGGCACTGACCCATGCGTCAACACGTAGCCTGACCCTCCCACGTTTCCGTACCCTCACCTGTGCCCTAAGCCTTGCCGTTCCCTAACCCTAACCCTAGCCCGGAACGGAAACCCACCACCAGCCCTACACCTTACTCCAAGCCGTAGCCTACTCATGGCCCATACCCAGTCACTGACCCGTGCGTCAGCACATAGCCTGACCCTCCCACGTTTCCGTACCCTCACCTGTGCCCTAAGCCTTGCCGTTCCCTAACCCTAACCCTAGCCCGCAACGGAAAACCACCACCAGCACAACACCTTACCCTACGCCGTAGCCTATTCCTGGCCCGTACGCTGGCACTGACCCGTGTGTCAGCACATAGCCTGACCATCCCACGTTTCCGTACCCTCACCTGTGCCCTAAGCCTTGCCGTTCCCTAACCCTAACCCTAGCCCGGAACGGAAACCCACCACCAGCCCTACACCTTAACCCCAAGCCGTAGCCTACTCCTGGCCCGTACGCTGGCACTGACCCGTGCGTCAGCACGTAGCCTGACCCTCCCACGTTTCCGTACCCTCACCTGTGCCATAAGCCTTGCCGTTCCATAACCCTAACCCTAGCCATGAACAAAAACCCACCACCAGCCCTACAACTTACCCCCAAGCCGTAGCCTACTCCTGGCCCGTACGCTGGCACTGACCCATGCGTCAGCACGTAGCCTGACCCTCCCACGTTTCCGTACCCTCACCTGTGCCCTAAGCCTTGCAGTTCCCTAACCCTAACCCTAGCCCGGAATGGAAACCCACCACCAGCCCTACACCTTACTCCCAAGCCGTAGCCTACTCATGGCCCGTACGCTGGCACTGACCCGTGCGTCAGCACGTAGCCTGACCCTCCTACATTTCCACACCCTCACCTGTGCCCTAAGCCTTGCCGTTCCCTAACCCTAACCCTAGCCCGCAACGGAAACCCACCACCAGCCCTACACCTTAACCCCAAGCCGTAGCCTACTCCTGGCCCGTACGCTGGCACTGACCCGTGCGTCAGCACGTAGCCTGACCCTCCCACGTTTCCGTACCCTCACCTGTGGCCTAAGCCTTGCCGTTCCCTAACCCTAACCCTAGCCATGAACAAAAACCCACCACCAGCCCTACAACTTACCCCCAAGCCGTAGCCTACTCCTGGCCCGTACGCTGGCACTGACCCATGCGTCAGCACGTAGCCTGACCCTCCCACGTTTCCGTACCCTCACCTGTGCCCTAAGCCTTGCAGTTCCCTAACCCTAACCCTAGCCCGGAATGGAAACCCACCACCAGACCAACACCTTACTCCCAAGCCGTAGCCTACTCATGGCCCGTACGCTGGCACTGACCCGTGCGTCAGCACGTAGCCTGACCCTCTCACATTTCCACACCCTCACCTGTGCCCTAAGCCTTGCCGTTCCCTAACCCTAACCCTAGCCCGCAACGGAAAACCACCACCAGCCCTACACCTTACCCCCAAGCCGTAGCCTACTCCTGGCCCGTACGCTGGCACTGACCCGTGCGTCAGCACGTAGCCTGACCCTCCCACGTTTCCGTACCCTCACCTGTGCCCTAAGCCTTGCCGTTCTCTAACCCTAACCCTAGCCCGGAACGGAAACCCACCACCAGCCCTACACCTTACCCTACACCGTAGCCTACTCCTAGCCCGTACGCTGGCACTGACCCGTGCGTCAGCACGTAGCCTGACCCTCCCACGTTTCCGTACCCTCACCTATGCCCTAAGCCTTGCCGTTCCCTAACCCTAACCCTAGCCCTGAACGGAAAGCGACCACCAGCCCTACACCTTACCCTACGCCGTAGCCTACTCCTGGCCCGTACGCTGGCACTGACCCGTGCGTCAGCACGTAGCCTGACCCTCCCACGTTTCCGTACCCTCACCTGTGCCCTAAGCCTTGCCGTTCCCTAACCCTAACCCTAGCCCGGAACGGAAACCCACCACCAGCCCTACACCTTACACCCAATACGTAGCCTACCCCTGGCCCGTACGCTGGCACTGACCCGTGCGTCAGCACGTAGCCTGACCCTCCCACGTTTCCGTACCCTCACCTGTGCCCTAAGCCTTGCCGTTCCCTAACCCTAACCCTAGCCCGGAACGGAAACCCACCAACCGCCCTACAACTTACCCCCAAGCTGTAGCCTATTCCTGGCCCGTACGCTGGCACTGACCCGTGCGTCAGCACGTAGCCTGACACTCCCACGTTTCCGTACACTCACCTGTGCTCTAAGCCTTGCAGTTCCCTAACCCTAACTCTAGCCCGGAACGGAAACCCACCACCAGCCCTACACCTTACCCTACGCCGTAGCCTACTCCTGGCCCGTACGCTGGCACTGACCCATGCGTCAACACGTAGCCTGACCCTCCCACGTTTCCGTACCCTCACCTGTGCCCTAAGCCTTGCCGTTCCCTAACCCTAACCCTAGCCCGGAACGGAAACCCACCACCAGCCCTACACCTTACCCTACGCCGTAGCCTACTCCTGGCCCGTACACTGGCACTGACCCGTGTGTCAGCACGTAGCCTGACCCTCCCACGTTTCCGTGCCCTCACCTGTAACCTAAGCCTTGCCGTTCCCTAACCCTAACCCTAGCCCGGAACAAAAACCCACCACCAGCCCTACAACTTACCCCCAAGCCGTACCCTACTCCTGGCCCGTACGCTGGCACTGACCCGTGCGTCAGCACATAGCCTGACCCTCCCACGTTTCCGTACCCTCACCTGGCCCTAAGCCTTGCCGTTCCCTAACCCTGACCCTAGCCCGGAACGGAAACCCACCACCAGCCCTACACCTTACCCTACGCCGTAGCCTACTCCTGGCCCGTACGCTGGAACTGACCCGTGCGTCAGCACGTAGCCTGACCCTCCCACGTTTCCGTACCCTCACCTGTGCCCTAAGCATTGCCGTTCCCTAAGCCTAACCCTAGCCCGGAACGGAAACCCACCACCAGCCCTACACCTTACCCTACGCCGTAGCTTACTCCTGGCCCGTACGCTGGCACTGACCCGTGCGTCAGCACGTAGCCTGACCCTCCCACGTTTCCATACCCTCACCTGTGCCCTAAGCCTTGCCGTTCCCTAACCCTAACCCTAGCCCGGAACGGAAACCCACCACCAGCCCTACAACTTACCCCCAAGCCGTAGCCTACTCCTGGCCCGTACGCTGGCACTGACCCATGCGTCATCACGTAGCCTGACCCTCCCACGTTTCCGTACCCTCACCTGTGCCCTAAGCCTTGCCGTTCCCTAACCCTAACCCTAGCGCGGAATGGAAACCCACCACCAGCCCTACACCTTACCCCCAAGCCGTATCCTACTCCTGGCCCGTACGCTGGCACTGACCCGTGCGTCAGCACGTAGCCTGACACTCCCACGTTTCCATACACTCACCTGTGCTCTAAGCCTTGCAGTTCCCTAACCCTAACTCTAGCCCGGAACGGAAACCCACCACCAGCCCTACACCTTACCCTACGCCGTAGCCTACTCCTGGCCCGTACGCTGGCACTGACCCATGCGTCAACACGTAGCCTGACCCTCCCACGTTTCCGTACCCTCACCTGTGCCCTAAGCCTTGCCGTTCCCTAACCCTAACCCTAGCCCGGAACGGAAACCCACCACCAGCCCTACACCTTACTCCAAGCCGTAGCCTACTCATGGCCCATACCCAGTCACTGACCCGTGCGTCAGCACATAGCCTGACCCTCCCACGTTTCCGTACCCTCACCTGTGCCCTAAGCCTTCCCGTTCCCTAACCCTAACCCTAGCCCGCAACGGAAAACCACCACCAGCACAACACCTTACCCTACGCCGTAGCCTATTCCTGGCCCGTACGCTGGCACTGACCCGTGTGTCAGCACATAGCCTGACCATCCCACGTTTCCGTACCCTCACCTGTGCCCTAAGCCTTGCCGTTCCCTAACCCTAACCCTAGCCCGGAACGGAAACCCACCACCAGCCCTACACCTTAACCCCAAGCCGTAGCCTACTCCTGGCCCGTACGCTGGCACTGACCCGTGCGTCAGCACGTAGCCTGACCCTCCCACGTTTCCGTACCCTCACCTGTGCCCTAAGCCTTGCCGTTCCCTAACCCTAACCCTAGCCATGAACAAAAACCCACCACCAGCCCTACAACTTACCCCCAAGCCGTAGCCTACTCCTGGCCCGTACGCTGGCACTGACCCATGCGTCAGCACGTAGCCTGACCCTCCCACGTTTCCGTACCCTCACCTGTGCCCTAAGCCTTGCAGTTCCCTAACCCTAACCCTAGCCCGGAATGGAAACCCACCACCAGCCCTACACCTTACTCCCAAGCCGTAGCCTACTCATGGCCCGTACGCTGGCACTGACCCGTGCGTCAGCACGTAGCCTGACCCTCCCACATTTCCACACCCTCACCTGTGCCCTAAGCCTTGCCGTTCCCTAACCCTAACCCTAGCCCGCAACGGAAACCCACCACCAGCCCTACACCTTAACCCCAAGCCGTAGCCTACTCCTGGCCCGTACGCTGGCACTGACCCGTGCGTCAGCACGTAGCCTGACCCTCCCAAGTTTCCGTACCCTCACCTGTGGCCTAAGCCTTGCCGTTCCCTAACACTAACCCTAGCCATGAACAAAAACCCACCACCAGCCCTACAACTTACCCCCAAGCCGTAGCCTACTCCTGGCCCATACGCTGGCACTGACCCATGCGTCAGCACGTAGCCTGACCCTCCCACGTTTCCGTACCCTCACCTGTGCCCTAAGCCTTGCAGTTCCCTAACCCTAACCCTAGCCCGGAATGGAAACCCACCACCAGCCCAACACCTTACTCCCAAGCCGTAGCCTACTCATGGCCCGTACGCTGGCACTGACCCGTGCGTCAGCACGTAGCCTGACCCTCTCACATTTCCACACCCTCACCTGTGCCCTAAGCCTTGCCGTTCCCTAACCCTAACCCTAGCCCGCAACGGAAAACCACCACCAGCCCTACACCTTACCCCCAAGCCGTAGCCTACTCCTGGCCCGTACGCTGGCACTGACCCGTGCGTCAGCACGTAGCCTGACCCTCCCACGTTTCCGTACCCTCACCTGTGCCCTAAGCCTTGCCGTTCTCTAACCCTAACCCTAGCCCGGAACGGAAACCCACCACCAGCCCTACACCTTACCCTACACCGTAGCCTACTCCTAGCCCGTACGCTGGCACTGACCCGTGCGTCAGCACGTAGCCTGACCCTCCCACGTTTCCGTACCCTCACCTATGCCCTAAGCCTTGCCGTTCCCTAACCCTAACCCTAGCCCGGAACGGAAAGCGACCACCAGCCCTACACCTTACCCTACGCCGTAGCCTACTCCTGGCCCGTACGCTGGCACTGACCCGTGCGTCAGCACGTAGCCTGACCCTCCCACGTTTCCGTACCCTCACCTGTGCCCTAAGCCTTGCCGTTCCCTAACCCTAACCCTAGCCCGGAACGGAAACCCACCACCAGCCCTACACCTTACCCCCAATCCGTAGCCTACCCCTGGCCCGTACGCTGGCACTGACCCGTGCGTCAGCACGTAGCCTGACCCTCCCACGTTTCCGTACCCTCACCTGTGCCCTAAGCCTTGCCGTTCCCTAACCCTAACCCTAGCCCGGAACGGAAACCGACCACCCGCCCTACAACTTACCCCCAAGCTGTAGCCTATTCCTGGCCCGTACGCTGGCACTGACCCATGCGTCAGCACGTAGCCTGACCCTCCCGCGATTCCGTACCCTCACCTGTGCCCTAAGCCTTGCCGTTCCCTAACCCTAACCGTAGCCCGGAACGGAAACCCCCCACCAGCCCTAAACCTTACCCTACGCCGTAGCCTACTCCTTGCCCGTACGCTGGCACTGACGCATGCGTCAGCACGTAGCCTGACCCTACCACGTTTCTGTACCCTCACCTGTGCCCTAAGCCTTGCCGTTCCCTAACCCTAAACCTAGCCTGGAATGGAAACCCACCACCAGCCCTACACCTTACCCGCAAGCCGTAGCCTACTCCTGGCCCGTACGCTGGCACTGACCCGTGCGTCAGCACGTAGCCTGACCCTCCCACGTTTCCGTACCCTCACCTGTGCCCTAAGCCTTGCCGTTCCCTAACCCTAACCCTAGCCCGGAACAAAAACCCACCACCATCCCTACACCTTACCCCCAAGCCGTAGCCTACTCCTGGCCCGTACGCTGGCACTGACCCGTGGGTCAGCACGTAGCCTGACCCTCCCACGTTTCCGTACCCTCACCTGTGCTCTAAGCCTTGCCGTTCCCTAACCCTAACCCTTGCCCGGAACGGAAACCCACCACCCGCCCTACAACTTACCCCCAAGCTGTAGCCTATTCCTGGCCCGTACGCTGGCACTGACCCGTGCGTCAGCACGTAGCCTGTCCCTCCCACGTTTCCGTACCCTCACCTGTGCCCTAAGCCTTGCCGTTCCCTAACCCTAACCCTAGCCCGGAACGGAAACCCACCACCAGCCCTACACCTTACCCTACGCCGTAGCCTACTCCTGTCCCGTACGCTGGCACTGACCCGTGCGTCAGCACGTAGCCTGACCCTCCCACGTTTCCGTACCCTCACCTGTGCCCTAAGCCTTGCCGTTCCCTAACCCTAACCCTAGCCCGGAACGGAAACCCACCACCAGCCCTACACCTTACCCACAAGCCGTAGCCTACTCCTGTCCCGTACGCTGGCACTGACCCGTTTGTCAGCACGTAGCCTGACCCTCCCACGTTTCCGTACCCTCACCTGTGCCCTAAGCCTTGCCGTTCCCTAACCCTAACCCTAGCCCAGAATGTAAACCCACCACCAGCCCTACACCTTACCCTACGCCGTAGCCTACTCCTGGCCCGTACGCTGGCACTGACCCGTGCGTCAGCACGTAGCCTGACCCTCCCACGTTTCCGTACCCTCACCTGTGCCCTAAACCGTGCCATTCCCTAACCCTAACCCTAGCCCGGAACGGAAACCCACCACCAGCCCTACACCTTAACCTCAAGCCGTAGCCTACTCCTGGCCCGTATGCTGGCACTGACCCGTGCGTCAGCACGTAGCCTGACCCTCCCACATTTCCGTACCCTCACCTGTGCCCTAAGCCTTGCCGTTCCCTAACCCTAACCCTAGCCCGGAACGGAAACCCACCACCAGCCCTACACCTTACTCTACGCCGTAGCCAACTCCTGGCCCGTACGCTGGCACTGACCCGTGCATCAGCACGTAGCCTGACCCTCCCACGTTTCCGTACCCTCACCTGTGCCCTAAGCCTTGCCGTTCCCTAAACCTAACCCTAGCCCAGAACGTAAACCCACCACCAGCCCTACACCTTACCCTACGCCGTAGCCTACTCCTGGCCCGTACGCTGGCACTGACCCGTGCGTCAGCACGTAGCCTGACCCTCCCACGTTTCCGTACCCTCACCTGTGCCCTAAGCATTGCCGTTCCCTAACCCTAACCCTAGCCCGGAACGGAAACCCACCACCAGCCCTACACCTTACCCCCAAGCCGTAGCCTACTCCTGGTCCGTACGCTGGCACTGACCCGTGCGTCAGCACGTAGCCTGACCCTCCCACGTTTCCGTACCCTCACCTGTGCCCTAAGCCTTGCCGTTCCCTAACCCTAAACCTAGCCCGGAACGGAAACCCACCACCAGCCCTACACCTTACCCTACGCCGTAGCCTACTCCTGGCCCGTACGCTGGCACTGACCCGTGCGTCAGCACGTAGCCTGACCCTCCCATGTTTCCGTACCCTCACCTGTGCCCTAATCCTTGCCATTCCCTAACCCTAACCCTAGCCCGGAACGGAAACACACCACCAGCCCTACAACTTACCCCCAAGCCGTAGCCTACTCCTGGCCCGTACGCTGGCACTGACCCGTGCGTCAGCACGTAGCCTGACCCTCCCGCGATTCCGTACCCTCACCTGTGCCCTAAGCCTTGCCGTTCCCTAACCCTAACCGTAGACCGGAACGGAAACCCACCACCAGCCCTAAACCTTACCCTACGCCGTAGCCTACTCCTGGCCCGTACGCTGGCACTGACACATGCGTCAGCACGTAGCCTGACCCTACCACGTTTCTGTACCCTCACCTGTGCCCTAAGCCTTGCCGTTCCCTAACCCTAAACCTAGCCTGGAATGGAAACCCACCACCAGCCCTACACCTTACCCCCAAGCCGTAGCCTACTCCTGGCCCGTACGCTGGCACTGACCCGTGCGTCAGCACGTAGCCTGACCCTCCCACGTTTCCGTACCCTCACCTGTGCCCTAAGCCTTGCCGTTCCCTAACCCTAACCCTAGCCCGGAACGGAAACCCACCACCCGCCCTACAGCTTACCCCAAGCCGTAGCCTATTCCTGGCCCGTACGCTGGCACTGACCCGTGCGTCAGCACGTAGCCTGACCCTCTCATGTTTCCGTACCCTCACTTGTGCCCTAAGCCTTGCCGTTCCCTAACCCTAACCCTAGCCCGGAACGGAAACCCACCACCAGCCCTACACCTTACCCCCAAGCCGTAGCCTACTCCTGGCCCGTACGCTGGCACTGACCCGTGCGTCAGCACGTAGCCTGACCCTCCCACGTTTCCGTACCCTCACCTGTGCCCTAAGCCTTGCCGTTCCCTAACCCTAACCCTAGCCCGGAACAAAAACCCACCACCATCCCTACACCTTACCCCCAAGCCGTAGCCTACTCCTGGCCCGTACGCTGGCACTGACCCGTGGGTCAGCACGTAGCCTGACCCTCCCACGTTTCCGTACCCTCACCTGTGCCCTAAGCCTTGCCGTTCCCTAACCCTAACCCTAGCCCGGAACGGAAACCCACCACCCGCCCTACAACTTACCCCCAAGCTGTAGCCTATTCCTGGCCCGTACGCTGGCACTGACCCGTGCGTCAGCACGTAGCCTGTCCCTTCCACGTTTCCGTACGCTCACCTGTGCCCTAAGCCTTGCCGTTCCCTAACCCTAACCCTAGCCTGGAACGGAAACCCACCACCAGCCCTACACCTTACCCTACGCCGTAGCCTACTCCTGTCCCGTACGCTGGCACTGACCCGTGCGTCAGCACGTAGCCTGAACCTCCCTCGTTTCTGTACCCTCACCTGTGCCATAAGCCTTGCCGTTCCCTAACCCTAAACCTAGACCGGAATGGAAACCCACCACCAGCCCTAAACCTTACCCCCAAGCCGTAGCCTACTCCTGGCCCATACGCTGGCACTGACCCGTGCGTCAGCACGTAGCCTGTCCCTCCCACGTTTCCGTACCCTCACCTGTGCCCTAAGCCTTGCCGTTCCCTAACCCTAACCCTAGCCCGGAACAAAAACCCACCACCAGCCCTACACCTTACCCCCAAGCCGTAGCCTACTCCTGGCCCGTACGCTGGAACTGACCCGTGCGTCAGCACGTAGCCTGACCCTCCCACGTTTCCGTACCCTCACCTGTGCCCTAAGCATTGCCGTTCCCTAAGCCTAACCCTAGCCCGGAACGGAAACCCACCACCAGCCCTACACCTTACCCTACGCCGTAGCTTACTCCTGGCCCGTACGCTGGCACTGACCCGTGCGTCAGCACGTAGCCTGACCCTCCCACGTTTCCATACCCTCACCTGTGCCCTAAGCCTTGCCGTTCCCTAACCCTAACCCTAGCCCGGAACGGAAACCCACCACCAGCCCTACAACTTACCCCCAAGCCGTAGCCTACTCCTGGCCCGTACGCTGGCACTGACCCATGCGTCATCACGTAGCCTGACCCTCCCACGTTTCCGTACCCTCACCTGTGCCCTAAGCCTTGCCGTTCCCTAACCCTAACCCTAGCGCGGAACGGAAACCCACCACCAGCCCTACACCTTACCCCCAAGCCGTATCCTACTCCTGGCCCGTACGCTGGCACTGACCCGTGCGTCAGCACGTAGCCTGACACTCCCACGTTTCCGTACACTCACCTGTGCTCTAAGCCTTGCAGTTCCCTAACCCTAACTCTAGCCCGGAACGGAAACCCACCACCAGCCCTACACCTTACCCTACGCCGTAGCCTACTCCTGGCCCGTACGCTGGCACTGACCCATGCGTCAACACGTAGCCTGACCCTCCCACGTTTCCGTACCCTCACCTGTGCCCTAAGCCTTGCCGTTCCCTAACCCTAACCCTAGCCCGGAACGGAAACCCACCACCAGCCCTACACCTTACTCCAAGCCGTAGCCTACTCATGGCCCATACCCAGTCACTGACCCGTGCGTCAGCACATAGCCTGACCCTCCCACGTTTCCGTACCCTCACCTGTGCCCTAAGCCTTGCCGTTCCCTAACCCTAACCCTAGCCCGCAACGGAAAACCACCACCAGCACAACACCTTACCCTACGCCGTAGCCTATTCCTGGCCCGTACGCTGGCACTGACCCGTGTGTCAGCACATAGCCTGACCATCCCACGTTTCCGTACCCTCACCTGTGCCCTAAGCCTTGCCGTTCCCTAACCCTAACCCTAGCCCGGAACGGAAACCCACCACCAGCCCTACACCTTAACCCCAAGCCGTAGCCTACTCCTGGCCCGTACGCTGGCACTGACCCGTGCGTCAGCACGTAGCCTGACCCTCCCACGTTTCCGTACCCTCACCTGTGCCATAAGCCTTGCCGTTCCATAACCCTAACCCTAGCCATGAACAAAAACCCACCACCAGCCCTACAACTTACCCCCAAGCCGTAGCCTACTCCTGGCCCGTACGCTGGCACTGACCCATGCGTCAGCACGTAGCCTGACCCTCCCACGTTTCCGTACCCTCACCTGTGCCCTAAGCCTTGCAGTTCCCTAACCCTAACCCTAGCCCGGAATGGAAACCCACCACCAGCCCTACACCTTACTCCCAAGCCGTAGCCTACTCATGGCCCGTACGCTGGCACTGACCCGTGCGTCAGCACGTAGCCTGACCCTCCTACATTTCCACACCCTCACCTGTGCCCTAAGCCTTGCCGTTCCCTAACCCTAACCCTAGCCCGCAACGGAAACCCACCACCAGCCCTACACCTTAACCCCAAGCCGTAGCCTACTCCTGGCCCGTACGCTGGCACTGACCCGTGCGTCAGCACGTAGCCTGACCCTCCCACGTTTCCGTACCCTCACCTGTGGCCTAAGCCTTGCCGTTCCCTAACCCTAACCCTAGCCATGAACAAAAACCCACCACCAGCCCTACAACTTACCCCCAAGCCGTAGCCTACTCCTGGCCCGTACGCTGGCACTGACCCATGCGTCAGCACGTAGCCTGACCCTCCCACGTTTCCGTACCCTCACCTGTGCCCTAAGCCTTGCAGTTCCCTAACCCTAACCCTAGCCCGGAATGGAAACCCACCACCAGACCAACACCTTACTCCCAAGCCGTAGCCTACTCATGGCCCGTACGCTGGCACTGACCCGTGCGTCAGCACGTAGCCTGACCCTCTCACATTTCCACACCCTCACCTGTGCCCTAAGCCTTGCCGTTCCCTAACCCTAACCCTAGCCCGCAACGGAAAACCACCACCAGCCCTACACCTTACCCCCAAGCCGTAGCCTACTCCTGGCCCGTACGCTGGCACTGACCCGTGCGTCAGCACGTAGCCTGACCCTCCCACGTTTCCGTACCCTCACCTGTGCCCTAAGCCTTGCCGTTCTCTAACCCTAACCCTAGCCCGGAACGGAAACCCACCACCAGCCCTACACCTTACCCTACACCGTAGCCTACTCCTAGCCCGTACGCTGGCACTGACCCGTGCGTCAGCACGTAGCCTGACCCTCCCACGTTTCCGTACCCTCACCTATGCCCTAAGCCTTGCCGTTCCCTAACCCTAACCCTAGCCCTGAACGGAAAGCGACCACCAGCCCTACACCTTACCCTACGCCGTAGCCTACTCCTGGCCCGTACGCTGGCACTGACCCGTGCGTCAGCACGTAGCCTGACCCTCCCACGTTTCCGTACCCTCACCTGTGCCCTAAGCCTTGCCGTTCCCTAACCCTAACCCTAGCCCGGAACGGAAACCCACCACCAGCCCTACACCTTACACCCAATACGTAGCCTACCCCTGGCCCGTACGCTGGCACTGACCCGTGCGTCAGCACGTAGCCTGACCCTCCCACGTTTCCGTACCCTCACCTGTGCCCTAAGCCTTGCCGTTCCCTAACCCTAACCCTAGCCCGGAACGGAAACCCACCAACCGCCCTACAACTTACCCCCAAGCTGTAGCCTATTCCTGGCCCGTACGCTGGCACTGACCCGTGCGTCAGCACGTAGCCTGACACTCCCACGTTTCCGTACACTCACCTGTGCTCTAAGCCTTGCAGTTCCCTAACCCTAACTCTAGCCCGGAACGGAAACCCACCACCAGCCCTACACCTTACCCTACGCCGTAGCCTACTCCTGGCCCGTACGCTGGCACTGACCCATGCGTCAACACGTAGCCTGACCCTCCCACGTTTCCGTACCCTCACCTGTGCCCTAAGCCTTGCCGTTCCCTAACCCTAACCCTAGCCCGGAACGGAAACCCACCACCAGCCCTACACCTTACCCTACGCCGTAGCCTACTCCTGGCCCGTACACTGGCACTGACCCGTGTGTCAGCACGTAGCCTGACCCTCCCACGTTTCCGTGCCCTCACCTGTAACCTAAGCCTTGCCGTTCCCTAACCCTAACCCTAGCCCG
Source organism: Mesoplodon mirus (assembly GCF_964341445.2). Classification (NCBI taxonomy): domain Eukaryota; kingdom Metazoa; phylum Chordata; class Mammalia; order Artiodactyla; family Ziphiidae; genus Mesoplodon; species Mesoplodon mirus. The sequence goes on along the minus strand of NC_138995.1, from coordinate 65,768,054 downwards.
GAACAAAAACCCACCACCAGCCCTACAACTTACCCCCAAGCCGTACCCTACTCCTGGCCCGTACGCTGGCACTGACCCGTGCGTCAGCACATAGCCTGACCCTCCCACGTTTCCGTACCCTCACCTGGCCCTAAGCCTTGCCGTTCCCTAACCCTGACCCTAGCCCGGAACGGAAACCCACCACCAGCCCTACACCTTACCCTACGCCGTAGCCTACTCCTGGCCCGTACGCTGGAACTGACCCGTGCGTCAGCACGTAGCCTGACCCTCCCACGTTTCCGTACCCTCACCTGTGCCCTAAGCATTGCCGTTCCCTAAGCCTAACCCTAGCCCGGAACGGAAACCCACCACCAGCCCTACACCTTACCCTACGCCGTAGCTTACTCCTGGCCCGTACGCTGGCACTGACCCGTGCGTCAGCACGTAGCCTGACCCTCCCACGTTTCCATACCCTCACCTGTGCCCTAAGCCTTGCCGTTCCCTAACCCTAACCCTAGCCCGGAACGGAAACCCACCACCAGCCCTACAACTTACCCCCAAGCCGTAGCCTACTCCTGGCCCGTACGCTGGCACTGACCCATGCGTCATCACGTAGCCTGACCCTCCCACGTTTCCGTACCCTCACCTGTGCCCTAAGCCTTGCCGTTCCCTAACCCTAACCCTAGCGCGGAATGGAAACCCACCACCAGCCCTACACCTTACCCCCAAGCCGTATCCTACTCCTGGCCCGTACGCTGGCACTGACCCGTGCGTCAGCACGTAGCCTGACACTCCCACGTTTCCATACACTCACCTGTGCTCTAAGCCTTGCAGTTCCCTAACCCTAACTCTAGCCCGGAACGGAAACCCACCACCAGCCCTACACCTTACCCTACGCCGTAGCCTACTCCTGGCCCGTACGCTGGCACTGACCCATGCGTCAACACGTAGCCTGACCCTCCCACGTTTCCGTACGCTCACCTGTGCCCTAAGCCTTGCCGTTCCCTAACCCTAACCCTAGCCCGGAACGGAAACCCACCACCAGCCCTACACCTTACTCCAAGCCGTAGCCTACTCATGGCCCATACCCAGTCACTGACCCGTGCGTCAGCACATAGCCTGACCCTCCCACGTTTCCGTACCCTCACCTGTGCCCTAAGCCTTCCCGTTCCCTAACCCTAACCCTAGCCCGCAACGGAAAACCACCACCAGCACAACACCTTACCCTACGCCGTAGCCTATTCCTGGCCCGTACGCTGGCACTGACCCGTGTGTCAGCACATAGCCTGACCATCCCACGTTTCCGTACCCTCACCTGTGCCCTAAGCCTTGCCGTTCCCTAACCCTAACCCTAGCCCGGAACGGAAACCCACCACCAGCCCTACACCTTAACCCCAAGCCGTAGCCTACTCCTGGCCCGTACGCTGGCACTGACCCGTGCGTCAGCACGTAGCCTGACCCTCCCACGTTTCCGTACCCTCACCTGTGCCCTAAGCCTTGCCGTTCCCTAACCCTAACCCTAGCCATGAACAAAAACCCACCACCAGCCCTACAACTTACCCCCAAGCCGTAGCCTACTCCTGGCCCGTACGCTGGCACTGACCCATGCGTCAGCACGTAGCCTGACCCTCCCACGTTTCCGTACCCTCACCTGTGCCCTAAGCCTTGCAGTTCCCTAACCCTAACCCTAGCCCGGAATGGAAACCCACCACCAGCCCTACACCTTACTCCCAAGCCGTAGCCTACTCATGGCCCGTACGCTGGCACTGACCCGTGCGTCAGCACGTAGCCTGACCCTCCCACATTTCCACACCCTCACCTGTGCCCTAAGCCTTGCCGTTCCCTAACCCTAACCCTAGCCCGCAACGGAAACCCACCACCAGCCCTACACCTTAACCCCAAGCCGTAGCCTACTCCTGGCCCGTACGCTGGCACTGACCCGTGCGTCAGCACGTAGCCTGACCCTCCCAAGTTTCCGTACCCTCACCTGTGGCCTAAGCCTTGCCGTTCCCTAACACTAACCCTAGCCATGAACAAAAACCCACCACCAGCCCTACAACTTACCCCCAAGCCGTAGCCTACTCCTGGCCCATACGCTGGCACTGACCCATGCGTCAGCACGTAGCCTGACCCTCCCACGTTTCCGTACCCTCACCTGTGCCCTAAGCCTTGCAGTTCCCTAACCCTAACCCTAGCCCGGAATGGAAACCCACCACCAGCCCAACACCTTACTCCCAAGCCGTAGCCTACTCATGGCCCGTACGCTGGCACTGACCCGTGCGTCAGCACGTAGCCTGACCCTCTCACATTTCCACACCCTCACCTGTGCCCTAAGCCTTGCCGTTCCCTAACCCTAACCCTAGCCCGCAACGGAAAACCACCACCAGCCCTACACCTTACCCCCAAGCCGTAGCCTACTCCTGGCCCGTACGCTGGCACTGACCCGTGCGTCAGCACGTAGCCTGACCCTCCCACGTTTCCGTACCCTCACCTGTGCCCTAAGCCTTGCCGTTCTCTAACCCTAACCCTAGCCCGGAACGGAAACCCACCACCAGCCCTACACCTTACCCTACACCGTAGCCTACTCCTAGCCCGTACGCTGGCACTGACCCGTGCGTCAGCACGTAGCCTGACCCTCCCACGTTTCCGTACCCTCACCTATGCCCTAAGCCTTGCCGTTCCCTAACCCTAACCCTAGCCCGGAACGGAAAGCGACCACCAGCCCTACACCTTACCCTACGCCGTAGCCTACTCCTGGCCCGTACGCTGGCACTGACCCGTGCGTCAGCACGTAGCCTGACCCTCCCACGTTTCCGTACCCTCACCTGTGCCCTAAGCCTTGCCGTTCCCTAACCCTAACCCTAGCCCGGAACGGAAACCCACCACCAGCCCTACACCTTACCCCCAATCCGTAGCCTACCCCTGGCCCGTACGCTGGCACTGACCCGTGCGTCAGCACGTAGCCTGACCCTCCCACGTTTCCGTACCCTCACCTGTGCCCTAAGCCTTGCCGTTCCCTAACCCTAACCCTAGCCCGGAACGGAAACCCACCACCCGCCCTACAACTTACCCCCAAGCTGTAGCCTATTCCTGGCCCGTACGCTGGCACTGACCCATGCGTCAGCACGTAGCCTGACCCTCCCGCGATTCCGTACCCTCACCTGTGCCCTAAGCCTTGCCGTTCCCTAACCCTAACCGTAGCCCGGAACGGAAACCCCCCACCAGCCCTAAACCTTACCCTACGCCGTAGCCTACTCCTTGCCCGTACGCTGGCACTGACGCATGCGTCAGCACGTAGCCTGACCCTACCACGTTTCTGTACCCTCACCTGTGCCCTAAGCCTTGCCGTTCCCTAACCCTAAACCTAGCCTGGAATGGAAACCCACCACCAGCCCTACACCTTACCCGCAAGCCGTAGCCTACTCCTGGCCCGTACGCTGGCACTGACCCGTGCGTCAGCACGTAGCCTGACCCTCCCACGTTTCCATACCCTCACCTGTGCCCTAAGCCTTGCCGTTCCCTAACCCTAACCCTAGCCCGGAACGGAAACCCACCACCCGCCCTACAACTTACCCCAAGCTGTAGCCTATTCCTGGCCCGTACGCTGGCACTGACCCGTGCGTCAGCACGTAGCCTGACCCTATCATGTTTCCGTACCCTCACCTGTGCCCTAAGCCTTGCCGTTCCCTAACCCTAACCCTAGCGCGGAACGGAAACCCACCACCAGCCCTACAACTTACCCCCAAGCCGTAGCCTACTCCTGGCCCGTACGCTGGCACTGACCCGTGCGTCAGCACGTAGCCTGACCCTCCCACGTTTCCATACCCTCACCTGTGCTCTAAGCCTTGCCGTTCCCTAACCCTAACCCTCGCATGGAACAGAAACCCACCACAAGCCCTACACCTTACCCTAGGCCGTAGCCTACTCCTGGCCCGTACGCTGGCACTGACCCGTGCGTCAGCACGTAGCCTGACCCTCCCACGTTTCCGTACCCTCACCTGTGCCCTAAGCCTTGCCGTTCCCTAACCCTAACCCTAGCCCGGAACAAAAACCCACCACCATCCCTACACCTTACCCCCAAGCCGTAGCCTACTCCTGGCCCGTACGCTGGCACTGACCCGTGGGTCAGCACGTAGCCTGACCCTCCCACGTTTCCGTACCCTCACCTGTGCTCTAAGCCTTGCCGTTCCCTAACCCTAACCCTTGCCCGGAACGGAAACCCACCACCCGCCCTACAACTTACCCCCAAGCTGTAGCCTATTCCTGGCCCGTACGCTGGCACTGACCCGTGCGTCAGCACGTAGCCTGTCCCTCCCACGTTTCCGTACCCTCACCTGTGCCCTAAGCCTTGCCGTTCCCTAACCCTAACCCTAGCCCGGAACGGAAACCCACCACCAGCCCTACACCTTACCCTACGCCGTAGCCTACTCCTGTCCCGTACGCTGGCACTGACCCGTGCGTCAGCACGTAGCCTGACCCTCCCACGTTTCCGTACCCTCACCTGTGCCCTAAGCCTTGCCGTTCCCTAACCCTAACCCTAGCCCGGAACGGAAACCCACCACCAGCCCTACACCTTACCCACAAGCCGTAGCCTACTCCTGTCCCGTACGCTGGCACTGACCCGTTTGTCAGCACGTAGCCTGACCCTCCCACGTTTCCGTACCCTCACCTGTGCCCTAAGCCTTGCCGTTCCCTAACCCTAACCCTAGCCCAGAATGTAAACCCACCACCAGCCCTACACCTTACCCTACGCCGTAGCCTACTCCTGGCCCGTACGCTGGCACTGACCCGTGCGTCAGCACGTAGCCTGACCCTCCCACGTTTCCGTACCCTCACCTGTGCCCTAAACCGTGCCATTCCCTAACCCTAACCCTAGCCCGGAACGGAAACCCACCACCAGCCCTACACCTTAACCTCAAGCCGTAGCCTACTCCTGGCCCGTATGCTGGCACTGACCCGTGCGTCAGCACGTAGCCTGACCCTCCCACATTTCCGTACCCTCACCTGTGCCCTAAGCCTTGCCGTTCCCTAACCCTAACCCTAGCCCGGAACGGAAACCCACCACCAGCCCTACACCTTACTCTACGCCGTAGCCAACTCCTGGCCCGTACGCTGGCACTGACCCGTGCATCAGCACGTAGCCTGACCCTCCCACGTTTCCGTACCCTCACCTGTGCCCTAAGCCTTGCCGTTCCCTAAACCTAACCCTAGCCCAGAACGTAAACCCACCACCAGCCCTACACCTTACCCTACGCCGTAGCCTACTCCTGGCCCGTACGCTGGCACTGACCCGTGCGTCAGCACGTAGCCTGACCCTCCCACGTTTCCGTACCCTCACCTGTGCCCTAAGCATTGCCGTTCCCTAACCCTAACCCTAGCCCGGAACGGAAACCCACCACCAGCCCTACACCTTACCCCCAAGCCGTAGCCTACTCCTGGTCCGTACGCTGGCACTGACCCGTGCGTCAGCACGTAGCCTGACCCTCCCACGTTTCCGTACCCTCACCTGTGCCCTAAGCCTTGCCGTTCCCTAACCCTAAACCTAGCCCGGAACGGAAACCCACCACCAGCCCTACACCTTACCCTACGCCGTAGCCTACTCCTGGCCCGTACGCTGGCACTGACCCGTGCGTCAGCACGTAGCCTGACCCTCCCATGTTTCCGTACCCTCACCTGTGCCCTAATCCTTGCCATTCCCTAACCCTAACCCTAGCCCGGAACGGAAACACACCACCAGCCCTACAACTTACCCCCAAGCCGTAGCCTACTCCTGGCCCGTACGCTGGCAGTGACCCGTGCGTCAGCACGTAGCCTGACCCTCCCACGTTTCCGTACCCTCACCTGTGCCCTAAGCCTTGCCGTTCCCTAACCCAAACCCTAGCCCGAAACGGAAACCCACCACGAGCCCTACACCTTACTCCCAAGCCGTAGCCTACTCATGGCCCGTACGATGGCACTGACCCGTGCGTCAGCACGTAGCCTGACCCTCCCACGTTTACACACCCTCACCTGTGCCCTAAGCCTTGCCGTTCCCTAACCCTAACCCTAGCCAGGAACGTAAACTCACCACCAGCCCTACACCTTACCCTACGCCGTAGCCTACACCTGGCCGGTACGCTGGCACTGACCCGTGGTTCAGCACGTAGCCTGACCCTCCCACGTTTCCGTACCCTCACCTGTGCACTAAGCCTTGCCGTTCCCTAACCCTAACCCTAGCCCGGAACGGAAACCCACCACCAGCCCTACACCTTACCCTACGCCGTAGCCTACTCATGGCCCGTACGCTGGCACTGACCCGTGCGTCAGCACGTAGCCTGGCCCTCCCACGTTTCCGTACCCTCACCTGTGCCCTAAGCCTTGCCGTTCCCTAACCCTAACCCTAGCCCGGAACGGAAACCCACCACCAGCCCTACACCTTACCCTACGCCGTAGCCTACTCCTGGCCCGTACGCTGGCACTGACCCGTGCGTCAGCACGTAGCCTGACCCTCCCACGTTTCCGTACCCTCACCTGTGCCCTAAGCCTTGCCGTTCCCTAACCCTAACCCTAGCGCGGAACGGAATCCCACCACCAGCCCTAAACCTTACCCCCAAGCCGTAGCCTACTCCTGGCTCGTACGCGGGCACTGACCCGTGCGTCAGCACGTAGCCTGACCCTCCCACGTTTCCGTACCCTCACCTGTGCTCTAAGCCTTGCCGTTCCCTAACCCTAACCCTAGCCCGGAACGGAAACACACCACCAGCCCTACAACTTACACCCAAGCCGTAGCCTACTCCTGGCCCGTACGCTGGCACTGACCCATGCGTCATCACGTAGCCTGACCCTACCACGTTTCCCTACACTCACCTGTGCTCTAAGACTTGCCGTTCCCTAACCCTAACCGTAGAATGGAACGGAAACCCACCACTAGCCCTACACCTTACCCTACGCCGTAGCCTACTCCTGGCCCGTACGCTGGCACTGACCCGTGCATTAGCACGTAGCCTAACCCTCCCACGTTTCCACACCCTCACCTGGGCCCGAAGCCTTTCCGTTCCCTAACCCTAACCCTAGCCCGGAACGGAAACCCACCACCAGCCCTACATCTTACCCCCAAGCCGTAGCCTACTCCTGGCCCGTACACTGGCACTGACACGTGTGTCAGCACGTAGCCTGACCCTCCCATGTTTCCGTACCCTCACCTGTGCCCTAAGCCTTGCCGTTCCCTAACCCTAACCCAAGCCTGGAACGGAAACCCACCACCAGCCCTACACCTTACGCCCAAGCCGTAGCCTACTCATGGCCCATACCCTGGCACTGACACGTGCGTCAGCACTCAGCCTGACCCTCCCACGTTTCCACACCCTCACCTGTGCCCTAATCCTTGCCGTTCCCTAACCCTAACCATAGCCCGGAACGGAAACCCACCACCAGCCCTACAACTTACCCCCAATCCGTAGCCTACTCCTGGCCCGTACGCTGGCACTGACCCGTGCGTCAGCACGTAGCCTGACCCTCCCACGTTTCCACACCCTCACCTGTGCCCTAAGCCTTGCCGTTCCCTAACCCTAACCCTAGCCCGGAACGGAAACCCACCACCAGCCCTACACCTTACCCTACGCCGTAGCCTACTCCTGGCCCGTACACTGGCACTGACCCGTGCGTCAGCACGTAGCCTGACCCTCACACGTTTCCGTACCCTCACCTGTGCCCTAAGCCTTGCCATTCCCTAACCCTAACCCTACCGTGGAACAGAAACCCACCACCAGCCATAAAACTTACCCCCAAGCCGTAGCCTACTTACTGCCCATACGCTGGCACTGACCCGTGCGTCAGCACGTAGCCTGACCCTCCCACGTTTCCGTACCCTCACCTGTGCCCTAAGCCTTGCCGTTCCCTAACCCTAACCCTAGCCCGGAACGGAAACCCACCACCAGCCCGAAACCTTACCCTACGCCGTAGCCTAATCCTGGCCCGTACCCTGGCACTGAACCGTGCGTCAGCACGTAGCCTGACCCTCCCACGTTTCCGTACCCTCACCTGTGCCCTAAGCCTTGCCGTTCCCTAACCCTAACCCTAGCGCGGAACGGAAACCCACCACCAGCCCTAAACCTTACCCCCAAGCCGTAGCCTACTCCTGGCCCGTACGCTGGCACTGACCCGTGCGTCAGCATGTAGCCTGACCCTCCCACGTTTCCGTACCCTCACCTGTGCTCTAAGCCTTGCCGTTCCCTAACCCTAACCCTAGCATGGAACGGAAACCCACCACCAGCCCTACACCTTACCCTACGCCGTAGCCTACTCCTGGCCCGTACGCTGGCACTGACCCGTGCGTCAGCATGTAGCCTGACCCCCCCACGTTTCCGTACCCTCACCTGTGCCCTAAGCCTTGCCATTCCCTAACCCTAACCCTAGCCCGGAACGGAAACACACCACCAGCCCTACACCTTACCCCCAAGCCGTAGCCTACTCCTGGCCCGTACGCTGGCACTGACCCGTGCGTCAGCACGTAGCCTGACCCTCCCACGTTTCCGTACCCTCACCTGTGCCCTAAGCCTTGCCGTTCCCTAACCCTAACCCTAGCCAGGAACGGAAACCCACCACCAGCCCTACACCTTACTCCCAAGCCGTAGCCTACTCATGGCCCGTACGCTGGCACTGACCCATGCGTCAGCACGTAGCCTGACCCTCCCACGGTTCCACACCCTCACCTGTGCCCTAAGCCTTGCCGTTCCCTAACCCTAACCCTAGCCCAGAACGGAAACCCACCACCAGCCCTACAACTTACCCCCAATCCGTAGCCTACTCCTGGCCCGTACGCTGGCACTGACCCGTGGGTCAGCACGTAGCCTGACCCTCCCACGTTTCCACACCCTCACCTGTGGCCTAAGCCTTGCCGTTCCCTAACCCTAACCCTAGCCCGGAACGGAAACCCACTACCAGCCCTACACCATACCCTACGCCGTAGCCTACTCCTGGCCCGTACGCTGGCACTGACCCGTGCGTCAGCACGTAGCCTGACCCTCCCACGTTTCCGTACCCTCACCTGTGCCCTAAGCCTTGCCGTTCCCTAACCCTAACCCTAGCGCGGAACAGAAACCCACCACCAGCCCTACAACTTACCCCCAAGCCGTAGCCTACTCATGGCCCATACGCTGGCACTAACCCGTGCGTCACCACGTAGCCTGACCCTCCCACGTTTCCGTACCCTCACCTGTGCCCTAAGCCTTGCCGTTCCCTAACCCTAACCCTAGCCCGGAACGGAAACCCACCACCAGCCCTACACCTTACCCTATGCCGTATGCTACTCCTGTCCCGTACGCTGGCACTGACCCGTGCGTCAGCACGTAGCCTGACCCTCCCACGTTTCTGTACCCTCACCTGTGCCCTAAGCCTTGCCGTTCCCTAACCCTAAACCTAGCCCGGGATGGAAACCCACCACCACCCCTACAACTTACCCCGAAGCCGTAGCCTACTCATGGCCCGTACGCTGGCACTGACCCATGCGTCACCACGTAGCCTGACCCTCCGACGTTTCCGTACCCTCAACTGTGCCCTAAGCCTTGCCGTTCCCTAACCCTAACCCTAGCCCAGAACGGAACCCCACCACCAGCACTACACCTTACCCTACGCCGTAGCCTACTCCTGGCCCGTACGCTGGCACTGACCCGTGTGTAAGCACATAGCCTGACCATCCCACGTTTCCGTACCCTCACCTGTGCCCTAAGCCTTGCCGTTCCCTAACCCTAACCCTAGCCCGGAATGGAAACCCACCACCAGCCCTAAACCTTAACCCCAAGCCGTAGCCTACTCCTGGCCCGTACGCTGGCACTGACCCGTGCGTCAGCACGTAGCCTGACCCTCCCACGTTTCTGTACCCTCACCTGTGCCCTAAGCCTTGCCGTTCCCTAAGCCTAACCCTAGCCCGGAACGGAAACCCACCACCAGCCCTACACCTTACCCTACGCCGTAGGCTACTCCTGGCCCGTACGCTGGCACTGACCCATGCGTCAGCACGTAGCCTGACCCTCCCACGTTTCCGTACACTCACCTGTGCCCTAAGCCTTGCCGTTCCCTAACCCTAACCCTAGCCCGGAACAAAAACCCACCACCAGCCCTACAACTTACCCCCAAGCCGTAGCCTACTCCTGGCCCGTACGCTGGCACTGACCCGTGCGTCAGCACGTAGCCTGACCCTCTCACGTTTCCGTACCCTCACCTGTGCCCTAAACCTTGCCGTTCCCTAACCCTAACCCTAGCCCGGAACGGAAACCCACCACCAGCCCTACACCTTACTCCCAAGCCGTAGCCTACTCATGGCCCGTACGCTGGCACTGACCCGTGCGTCAGCACGTAGCCTGACCCTCCCACATTTCCACACCCTCACCTGTGCCCTAAGCCTTGCCATTCCCTAACCCTAACCCTAGCCCGGAACGGAAACCCAGCACCAGCCCTACACCTTACCCTACGCCGTAGCCTACTCCTGGCCCGTACGCTGGCACTGACCCGTGCATCAGCACGTACTCTGACCCTCCCACGTTTCCGTACCCCCACCTGTGCCCTAAGCCTTGCCGTTCCCTAACCCTAACCCTAGCCCGGAACAAAAACCCACCACCAGCCCTACACCTTACCCCCAAGCCGTAGCCTACTCCTGGCCCGTACGCTGGCACTGACCCGTGCGTCAGAACGTAGCCTGACCCTCCCAGGTTTCCGTACCCTCACCTGTGCCCTAAGCCTTGCCGTTCCCTAACCCTAACCCTAGCCCGGAACGGAAACCCACCACCCGCCCTACAACTTACCCCCAAGCTGTAGCCTATTCCTTGCCTGTACGCTGGCACTGACCCGTGCGTCAGCACGTAGCCTGACCCTCCCACGTTTCCGTGCCCTCACATGTGCCCTAAGCCTTGCCGTTCCCTAACCCTAAACCTAGCCCGGAATGGAAACCCACCACCAGCCCTACACCTTACCCCCAAGCCGTAGCCAACTCCTGTCCCCTACGCTGGCACTGACCCGTGCGTCAGCACGTAGCCTGACCCTCCCACGTTTCTGTACCCTCACCTGTGCCCTAAGCCTTGCCGTTCCCTAACCCTAAACCTAGCCCGGAATGGAAACCCACCACCAGCCCTACACCTTACCCCCAAGCCGTAGCCTACTCCTGGCACGTACGCTGGCACTGACCCGTGCGTCAGCACGTAACCTGACCCTCCCACGTTTCCATACCCTCACCTGTGCCCTAAGGCTTGCCGTTCCCTAACCCTAACCCTAGCCCGGAACGGAAAGCCACCACCAGCCCTACACCTTACCCTACGCCGTAGCTTCCTCCTGGCCCGTACGCTGGCACTGACCCGTGCGTCAGCACGTAGCCTGACCCTCCCACGTTTCCGTACCCTCACCTGTGCCCTAAGCCTTGCCGTTCCCTAACCCTAACCATAGCCTGGAACGGAAACCCACCACCAGCCCTACAGCTTACCCCCAAGCCGTAGCCTACTCCTGGCCCATACGCTGGCACTGACCCATGCGTCATCACGTAGCCTGACCCTCCCACGTTTCCGTACCCTCACCTGTGCCCTAAGCCTTGCCGTTCCCTAACCCTAACCCTAGCGCAGAACGGAAACCCACCACCAGCCCTACACCTTACTCCCAAGCCGTAGCCTACTCCTGGCCCGTACACTGGCACTGACCCTTGCGTCAGCACGTAGCCTGACACTCCCACGTTTCCGTACCCTCACCTGTGCTCTAAGCCTTGCAGTTCCCTAACCCTAACCCTAGCCTGGAACGGAAACCCACCACCAGCCCTACACCTTACCCTACGCCGTAGCCTACTCCTGGCCCGTACGCTGGCACTGACCCATGCGTCAGCACGTAGCCTGACCCTCCCACGTTTCCGTACCCTCACCTGTGCCCTAAGCCTTGCCGTTCCCTAACCCTAACCCTAGCCCGGAACGGAAACCCACCACCAGCCCTACACCTTACCCCCAAGCCGTAGCCTACTCCTGGTCCGTACGCTGGCACTGACCCGTGCGTCAGCACGTAGCCTGACCCTCCCACGTTTCCGTACCCTCACCTGTGCCCTAAGCCTTGCCGTTCCCTAACCCTAAACCTAGCCCGGAACGGAAACCCACCACCAGCCCTACACCTTACCCTACGCCGTAGCCTACTCCTGGCCCGTACGCTGGCACTGACCCGTGCGTCAGCACGTAGCCTGACCCTCCCATGTTTCCGTACCCTCACCTGTGCCCTAATCCTTGCCATTCCCTAACCCTAACCCTAGCCCGGAACGGAAACACACCACCAGCCCTACAACTTACCCCCAAGCCGTAGCCTACTCCTGGCCCGTACGCTGGCAGTGACCCGTGCGTCAGCACGTAGCCTGACCCTCCCACGTTTCCGTACCCTCACCTGTGCCCTAAGCCTTGCCGTTCCCTAACCCTAACCCTAGCCCGGAACGGAAACCCACCACGAGCCCTACACCTTACTCCCAAGCCGTAGCCTACTCATGGCCCGTACGATGGCACTGACCCGTGCGTCAGCACGTAGCCTGACCCTCCCACGTTTACACACCCTCACCTGTGCCCTAAGCCTTGCCGTTCCCTAACCCTAACCCTAGCCCGGAACGTAAACTCACCACCAGCCCTACACCTTACCCTACGCCGTAGCCTACACCTGGCCGGTACGCAGGCACTGACCCGTGGTTCAGCACGTAGCCTGACCCTCCCACGTTTCCGTACCCTCACCTGTGCACTAAGCCTTGCCGTTCCCTAACCCTAACCCTAGCCCGGAACGGAAACCCACCACCAGCCCTACACCTTACCCTACGCCGTAGCCTACTCATGGCCCGTACGCTGGCACTGACCCGTGCGTCAGCACGTAGCCTGGCCCTCCCACGTTTCCGTACCCTCACCTGTGCCCTAAGCCTTGCCGTTCCCTAACCCTAACCCTAGCCCGGAACGGAAACCCACCACCAGCCCTACACCTTACCCTACGCCGTAGCCTACTCCTGGCCCGTACGCTGGCACTGACCCGTGCGTCAGCACGTAGCCTGACCCTCCCACGTTTCCGTACCCTCACCTGTGCCCTAAGCCTTGCCGTTCCCTAACCCTAACCCTAGCGCGGAACGGAATCCCACCACCAGCCCTAAACCTTACCCCCAAGCCGTAGCCTACTCCTGGCTCGTACGCGGGCACTGACCCGTGCTTCAGCACGTAGCCTGACCCTCCCACGTTTCCGTACCCTCACCTGTGCTCTAAGCCTTGCCGTTCCCTAACCCTAACCCTAGCATGGAACGGAAACCCACCACCAGCCCTACACCTTACCCTACGCCGTAGCCTACTCCTGGCCCGTACGCTGGCACTGACCCGTGCGTCAGCATGTAGCCTGACCCTCCCACGTTTCCGTACCCTCACCTGTGCCCTAAGCCTTGCCGTTCCCTAACCCTAACCCTAGCCCGGAACGGAAACCCACCACCAGCCCTACACCTTACCCCCAAGCCGTAGCCTACTCCTGGCCCGTACGCTGGCACTGACCCGTGCGTCAGCACGTAGCCTGACCCTCCCACGTTTCCGTACCCTCACCTGTGCCCTAAGCCTTGCCGTTCCCTAACCCTAACCCTAGCCCGGAACGGAAACCCACCACCAGCCCTACACCTTACTCCCAAGCCGTAGCCTACTCATGGCCCGTACGCTGGCACTGACCCATGCGTCAGCACGTAGCCTGACCCTCCCACGTTTCCACACCCTCACCTGTGCCCTAAGCCTTGCCGTTCCCTAACACTAACCCTAGCCCAGAACGGAAACCCACCACCAGCCCTACAACTTACCCCCAATCCGTAGCCTACTCCTGGCCCGTACGCTGGCACTGACCCGTGCGTCAGCACGTAGCCTGACCCTCCCACGTTTCCACACCCTCACCTGTGCCCTAAGCCTTGCCGTTCCCTAACCCTAACCCTAGCCCGGAACGGAAACCCACTACCAGCCCTACACCATACCCTACGCCTTAGCCTACTCCTGGCCCGTACGCTGGCACTGACCCGTGCGTCAGCACGTAGCCTGACCCTCCCACGTTTCCGTACCCTCACCTGTGCCCTAAGCCTTGCCGTTCCCTAACCCTAACCCTAGCGCGTAACGGAAACCCACCACCAGCCCTACACCTTACCCCCAAGCCGTAGCCTACTCATGGCCCATACGCTGGCACTAAACCGTGCGTCACCACGTAGCCTGACCCTCCCACGTTTCCGTACCCTCACCTGTGCCCTAAGCCTTGCCGTTCCCTAACCCTAACCCTAGCCCGGAACGGAAACCCACCACCAGCCCTACACCTTACCCTATGCCGTATCCTACTCCTGTCCCGTACGCTGGCACTGACCCGTGCGTCAGCACGTAGCCTGACGCTCCCACGTTTCTGTACCCTCACCTGTGCCCTAAGCCTTGCCATTCCCTAACCCTAAACCTAGCCCGGGATGTAAACCCACTACCAACCCTACACCTTACCCCCAAGCCGTAGCCTACTCATGGCCCGTACGCTGGCATTGACCCATGCGTCACCACGTAGCCTGACCCTCCAACGTTTCCGTACCCTCAACTGTGCCCTAAGCCTTGCCGTTCCCTAACCCTAACCCTAGCCCGGAACGGAACCCCACCACCAGCACTACACCTTACCCTACGCCGTAGCCTACTCCTGGCCCGTACGCTGGCACTGACCCGTGTGTAAGCACATAGCCTGACCATCCCACGTTTCCGTACCCTCACCTGTGTCCTAAGCCTTGCCGTTCCCTAACCCTAACCCTAGCCCGGAACGGAAACCCACCACCATCCCTACACCTTAACCCCAAGCCGTAGCCTACTCCTGGCCCGTACGCTGGCACTGACTCGTGCGTCAGCACGTAGCCTGACCCTCCCACGTTTCCATACCCTCACCTGTGCCCTAAGCCTTGCCGTTCCCTAACCCTAACCCAAGCCCGGAACGGAAACCCACAACCAGCCCTACACCTTACCCCCAAGCCGTAGCCTACTCCTGGCCCGTACGCTGGCACTGACCCGTGCGTCAGCACGTAGCCTGACCCTCCCACGTTTCCGTACCCTCACCTGTGCCCTAAGCCTTGCCGTTCCCTAACCCTAACCCAAGCCCGGAACGGAAACCCACAACCAGCCCTACACCTTACCCCCAAGCCGTAGCCTACTCCTGGCCCGTACGCTGGCACTGACCCGTGTGTAAGCACATAGCCTGACCATCCCACGTTTCCGTACCGTCACCTGTGCCCTAAGCCTTGCCGTTCCCTAACCCTAACCCTAGCCCGGAACGGAAACCCACCACCATCCCTACACCTTAACCCCAAGCCGTAGCCTACTCCTGGCCCGTACGCTGGCACTGACCCGTGCGTCAGCACGTAGCCTGACCCTCCCACGTTTCCATACCCTCACCTGTGCCCTAAGCCTTGCCGTTCCCTAACCCTAACCCAAGCCCGGAACGGAAACCCACAACCAGCCCTACACCTTACCCCCAAGCCGTAGCCTACTCCTGGCCCCTACGCTGGCACTGACCCGTGTGTAAGCACATAGCCTGACCATCCCACGTTTCCGTACCCTCACCTGTGCCCTAAGCCTTGCCGTTCCCTAACCCTAACCCTAGCCCGGAACGGAAACCCACCACCATCCCTACAACTTAACCCCAAGCCGTAGCCTACTCCTGGCCCGTACGCTGGCACTGACCCGTGCGTCAGCACGTAGCCTTGCCCTCCCACGTTTCCATACCCTCACCTGTGCCCTAAGCCTTGCCGTTCCCTAACCCTAACCCAAGCCCGGAACGGAAACCCACAACCAGCCCTACACCTTACCCCCAAGCCGTAGCCTACTCCTGGCCCGTACGCTGGCACTGACCCGTGCGTCAGCACGTAGCCTGACCCTCCCACGTTTCCGTACCCTCACCTGTGCCCTAAGCCTTGCCGTTCCCTAACCCTAACCCTAGCCCGGAACGGAAACCCACCACCAGCCCTACACCTTACTCCCAAGCCGTAGCCTACTCATGGCCCGTACGCTGGCACTGACCCATGCGTCAGCACGTAGCCTGACCCTCCCACGTTTCCAAACCCTCACCTGTGCCCTAAGCCTTGCCGTTCCCTAACCCTAACCCTAGCCCAGAACGGGAACCCACCACCAGCCCTACAACTTACCCGCAATCCGTAGCCTACTCCTGGCCCGTACGCTGGAACTGACCCGTGCGTCAGCACGTAGCCTGACCCTCCCACGTTTCCACACCCTCACCTGTGCCCTAAGCCTTGCCGTTCCCTAACCCTAACCCTAGCCCGGAACGGAAACCCACCACCAGCCCTACACCTTACTCTACGCCGTAGCCAACTCCTGGCCCGTACGCTGGCACTGACCCGTGCATCAGCACGTAGCCTGACCCTCCCACGTTTCCGTACCCTCACCTGTGCCCTAAGCCTTGCCGTTCCCTAACCCTAACCCTAGCCCAGCATGGAAACCCACCACCAGCCCTACACCTTACCCTACGGCGTAGCCTACTCCTGGCCCGTACGCTGGCACTGACCCATGCGTCAACACGTAGCCTGACCCTCCCACGTTTCCGTACCCTCACCTGTGCCCTAAGCCTTGCCGTTCCCTAACCCTAACCCTAGCCCGGAACGGAAACCCACCACCAGCCCTACACCTTACCCTACGCCGTAGCCTACTCCTGGCCCGTACACTGGCACTGACCCGTGTGTCAGCACGTAGCCTGACCCTCCCACGTTTCCGTGCCCTCACCTGTACCCTAAGCCTTGCCGTTCCCTAACCCTAACCCTAGCCCGGAACAAAAACCCACCACCAGCCCTACAACTTACCCCCAAGCCGTACCCTACTCCTGGCCCATACGCTGGCACTGACCCGTGCGTCAGCACATAGCCTGACCCTCCCACGTTTCCGTACCCTCACCTGGCCCTAAGCCTTGCCGTTCCCTAACCCTGACCCTAGCCCGGAACGGAAACCCACCACCAGCCCTACACCTTACCCTACGCCGTAGCCTACTCCTGGCCCGTACGATGGCAATGACACGTGCGTCAGCACGTAGCCTGACCCTCCCACGTTTCCGTACCCTCACCTGTGCCCGAAGCCTTGCCGTTCCCTAACCCTAACCCTAGCCCGGAACGGAAACCCACCCCCAGCCCTACACCTTACCCTCAAGCCATAGCCTACTCCTGGCCCGTAGGCTGGCACTGACCCGTGCGTCAGCACGTAGCCTGTCCCTCCCACGTTTCCGTACCCTCACCTGTGCCCTAAGCCTTGCCGTTCCCTAACCCTAACCCTAGCCCGGAACGGAAACCCACCACCAACCCTACACCTTACCCCCAAGCCGTAGCCTACTCCTGGCCCGTACGCTGGCACTGACCCGTGCGTCAGCACGTAGCCTGACCCTCCCACGTTTCTGTACCCTCACCTGTGCCCTAAGCCTTGCCGTTCCCTAACCCTAACCCTAGCCCGGAACGGAAACCCACCACCAGCCCTACACCTTACCCCCAAGCCGTAGCCTACTCCTGGCCCGTACGCTGGCACTGACCCATGCGTCAGCACGTAGCCTGACCCTCCCACGTTTCTGTACCCTCACCTGTGGCCTAAGCCTTGCCGTTCCCTAAGCCTAACCCTAGCCCAGAACGGAAACCCACCACCAGCCCTACACCTTACCCTACGCCGTAGCCTACTCCTGGCCTGTACACTGGCACTGACCCGTGCGTCAGCACGTAGCCTGACCCTCCCACGTTTCCGTGCCCTCACCTGTGCCCTAAGCCTTGCCGTTCCCTAACCCTAACCCTAGCCCGGAACAAAAACCCACCACCAGCCCTACAACTTACCCCCAAGCCGTACCCTACTCCTGGCCCGTACGCTGGCACTGACCCGTGCGTCAGCACATAGCCTGACCCTCCCACGTTTCCGTACCCTCACCTGTGCCCTAAGCCTTGCCGTTCCCTAACCCTAACCCTAGCGCGGAACGGAAACCCACCACCAGCCCTACACCTTACCCCCAAGCCGTAGCCTACTCCTGACCCGTACGCTGGCACTGACCCGTGCGTCAGCACGTAGCCTGACACTCCCACGTTTCCGTACACTCACCTGTGCTCTAAGCCTTGCAGTTCCCTAACCCTAACTCTAGCCCGGAACGGAAACCCACCACCAGCCCTACACCTTACCCTACGCCGTAGCCTACTCCTGGCCCATACGCTGGCACTGAACCATGCGTCAACACGTAGCCTGACCCTCCCACGTTTCCGTACCCTCACCTGTGGCCTAAGCCTTGCCGTTCCCTAAGCCTAACCCTAGCCCGGAACGGAAACCCACCACCAGCCCTACACCTTACCCTACGCCGTAGCCTACTCCTGGCCCGTACACTGGCACTGACCCGTGCGTCAGCACGTAGCCTGACCCTCCCACGTTTCCGTGCCCTCACCTGTGCCCTAAGCCTTGCCGTTCCCTAACCCTAACCCTAGCCCGGAACAAAAACCCACCACCAGCCCTACAACTTACCCCCAAGCCGTACCCTACTCCTGGCCCGTACGCTGGCACTGACCCGTGGGTCAGCACGTAGCCTGACCCTCCCACGTTTCCGTACCCTCACCTGTGCCCTAAGCCTTGCCGTTCCCTAACCCTAACCCTAGCGCGGAACGGAAACCCACCACCAGCCCTAAAACTTACCCCCAAGCGGTAGCCTACTCCTGGCCCATACGCTGGCACTGACCCATGCGTCAGCACGTAGCCTGACCCTCCCACGTTTCCGTACCCTCACCTGTGCTCTAAGCCTTGCCGTTCCCTAACCCTAACCCTAGCATGGAACGGAAACCCACCACCAGCCCTACACCTTACCCTACACCGTAGCCTACTCCTGGCCCGTACGCTGGCACTGACCCGTGCGTCAGCATGTAGCCTGAACCTCCCACGTTTCCGTACCGTCACCTGTGCCCTAAGCCTTGCCGTTCCCTAACCCTAACCCTAGCCCGGAACGGAAACCCACCACCAGCCCTACACCTTACCCCCAAGCCGTAGCCTACTCCTGGCCCGTACGCTGGCACTGACCCGTGCGTCAGCACGTAGCCTGACCCTCCCACGTTTCCGTACCCTCACCTGTGCCCTAAGCCTTGCCGTTCCCTAACCCTAACCCTAGCCCGGAACGGAAACCCACCACCAGCCCTACAACTTATTCCCAAGCCGTGGCCTACTCATGGGCCGTACGCTGGCACTGACCCATGCGTCAGCACGTAGCCTGACCCTCCCACGTTTCCACACCCTCACCTGTGCCTTAAGCCTTGCCGTTCCCTAACCCTAACCCTAGCCCGGAACGGAAACCCACCACCAGCCCTACACCTTACCCCCAAGCCGTAGCCTACTCCTGGCCCGTACGCTGGCACTGACCCGTGCGTCAGCACGTAGCCTGACCTTCCCACGTTTTCGTACCCTCACCTGTGCCCTAAGCCTTGCCGTTCCCTAACCCTAACCCTAGCCCGGAACGGAAACCCACCAACAGCCCTAAAACTTACCCTACGCCGTAGCCTACTCCTGGCCCGTACGCTGGCACTGACCCGTGCGTCAGCACGTAGCCTGACCCTCCCACGTTTCCGTACCCTCACCTGTGCCCTAAGCCTTGCCGTTCCCTAACCCTAACCCTAGCCCTGAACGGAAACCCACCACCAACCCTACACCTTACCCCCAAGCCGTAGCCTACTCCTGGCCCGTACGCTGGCACTGACCCGTGCGTCAGCACGTAGCCTGACCCTCCCACGTTTCCGTACCCTCACCTATGCCCTAAGCCTTGCCGTTCCCTAACCCTAACCCTAGCCCGGAATGGAAACTCACAACCAGCCCTACACCTTAACCTACGACGTAGCCTACTCCTGGCCCGTACGCTGGCACTGACCCGTGCGTCAGCACGTAGCCTGACCCTCCCACGTTTCCGTACCCTCACCTGTGCCCTAAGCCTTGCCGTTCCCTAACCCTAACCCTAGCCCGGAACGGAAACCCACCACCAGCCCTACACCTTACCCTACGCCGTAGCCTACTCCTGGCCCGTACGCTGGCACTGACCCGTGCATCAGCACGTAGCCTGACCCTCCCACGTTTCCGTACCCTCACCTGTGCCCTAAGCCTTGCCGTTCCCTAACCCTAACCCTAGCCCGGAACGGAAACCCACCACCAGCACTACACCTTACCCTACGCCGTAGCCTACTCCTGGCCCGTACGCCGGCACTGACCCATGTGTCAGCACATAGCCTGACCATCCCACGTTTCCGTACCCTCACCTGTGCCCTAAGCCTTGCCGTTCCCTAACCCTAACCCTAGCCCGGAACAGAAACCCACCACCAGCCCTACACCTTAACCCCAAGCCGTAGCCTACTCCTGGCCCGTACGCTGGCACTGACCCGTGCGTCAGCACGTAGCCTGACCCTCCCACGTTTCCGTACCCTCAGCTGTGCCCTAAGCCTTGCCGTTCCCTAAGCCTAACCCTAGCCCGGAACGGAAACCCACCACCAGCCCTACACCTTACCCTACGCCGTAGCCTACTCCTGGCCCGTACGCTGGCACTGACCCATGCGTCAGCACGTAGCCTGACCCTCCCACGTTTCCGTACCCTCACCTGTGCCCTAAGCCTTGCCGTTCCCTAACCCTAACCCTAGCCCTGAACAAAAACCCACCACCAGCCCTACAACTTACCTCCAAGCCGTAGCCTACTCCTGGCCCGTACGCTGGCACTGACCCATGCGTCAACACGTAGCCTGACCCTCCCACGTTTCCGTACCCTCACCTGTGCCCTAAGCCTTGCCGTTCCCTAACCCTAACCCTAGCCCGGAACGGAAACCCACCACCAGCCCTACACCTTACCCTACGCCGTAGCCTACTCCTGGCCCGTACACTGGCACTGACCCGTGTGTCAGCACGTAGCCTGACCCTCCCACGTTTCCGTGCCCTCACCTGTACCCTAAGCCTTGCCGTTCCCTAACCCTAACCCTAGCCCGGAACAAAAACCCACCACCAGCCCTACAACTTACCCCCAAGCCGTACCCTACTCCTGGCCCATACGCTGGCACTGACCCGTGCGTCAGCACATAGCCTGACCCTCCCACGTTTCCGTACCCTCACCTGGCCCTAAGCCTTGCCGTTCCCTAACCCTGACCCTAGCCCGGAACGGAAACCCACCACCAGCCCTACACCTTACCCTACGCCGTAGCCTACTCCTGGCCCGTACGATGGCAATGACACGTGCGTCAGCACGTAGCCTGACCCTCCCACGTTTCCGTACGCTCACCTGTGCCCGAAGCCTTGCCGTTCCCTAACCCTAACCCTAGCCCGGAACGGAAACCCACCCCCAGCCCTACACCTTACCCTCAAGCCATAGCCTACTCCTGGCCCGTAGGCTGGCACTGACCCGTGCGTCAGCACGTAGCCTGTCCCTCCCACGTTTCCGTACCCTCACCTGTGCCCTAAGCCTTGCCGTTCCCTAACCCTAACCCTAGCCCGGAACGGAAACCCACCACCAACCCTACACCTTACCCCCAAGCCGTAGCCTACTCCTGGCCCGTACGCTGGCACTGACCCGTGCGTCAGCACGTAGCCTGACCCTCCCACGTTTCTGTACCCTCACCTGTGCCCTAAGCCTTGCCGTTCCCTAACCCTAACCCTAGCCCGGAACGGAAACCCACCACCAGCCCTACACCTTACCCCCAAGCCGTAGCCTACTCCTGGCCCGTACGCTGGCACTGACCCATGCGTCAGCACGTAGCCTGACCCTCCCACGTTTCTGTACCCTCACCTGTGGCCTAAGCCTTGCCGTTCCCTAAGCCTAACCCTAGCCCAGAACGGAAACCCACCACCAGCCCTACACCTTACCCTACGCCGTAGCCTACTCCTGGCCCGTACACTGGCACTGACCCGTGCGTCAGCACGTAGCCTGACCCTCCCACGTTTCCGTGCCCTCACCTGTGCCCTAAGCCTTGCCGTTCCCTAACCCTAACCCTAGCCCGGAACAAAAACCCACCACCAGCCCTACAACTTACCCCCAAGCCGTACCCTACTCCTGGCCCGTACGCTGGCACTGACCCGTGCGTCAGCACATAGCCTGACCCTCCCACGTTTCCGTACCCTCACCTGTGCCCTAAGCCTTGCCGTTCCCTAACCCTAACCCTAGCGCGGAACGGAAACCCACCACCAGCCCTACACCTTACCCCCAAGCCGTAGCCTACTCCTGACCCGTACGCTGGCACTGACCCGTGCGTCAGCACGTAGCCTGACACTCCCACGTTTCCGTACACTCACCTGTGCTCTAAGCCTTGCAGTTCCCTAACCCTAACTCTAGCCCGGAACGGAAACCCACCACCAGCCCTACACCTTACCCTACGCCGTAGCCTACTCCTGGCCCATACGCTGGCACTGAACCATGCGTCAACACGTAGCCTGACCCTCCCACGTTTCCGTACCCTCACCTGTGGCCTAAGCCTTGCCGTTCCCTAAGCCTAACCCTAGCCCGGAACGGAAACCCACCACCAGCCCTACACCTTACCCTACGCCGTAGCCTACTCCTGGCCCGTACACTGGCACTGACCCGTGCGTCAGCACGTAGCCTGACCCTCCCACGTTTCCGTGCCCTCACCTGTGCCCTAAGCCTTGCCGTTCCCTAACCCTAACCCTAGCCCGGAACAAAAACCCACCACCAGCCCTACAACTTACCCCCAAGCCGTACCCTACTCCTGGCCCGTACGCTGGCACTGACCCGTGGGTCAGCACGTAGCCTGACCCTCCCACGTTTCCGTACCCTCACCTGTGCCCTAAGCCTTGCCGTTCCCTAACCCTAACCCTAGCGCGGAACGGAAACCCACCACCAGCCCTAAAACTTACCCCCAAGCGGTAGCCTACTCCTGGCCCATACGCTGGCACTGACCCATGCGTCAGCACGTAGCCTGACCCTCCCACGTTTCCGTACCCTCACCTGTGCTCTAAGCCTTGCCGTTCCCTAACCCTAACCCTAGCATGGAACGGAAACCCACCACCAGCCCTACACCTTACCCTACACCGTAGCCTACTCCTGGCCCGTACGCTGGCACTGACCCGTGCGTCAGCATGTAGCCTGAACCTCCCACGTTTCCGTACCGTCACCTGTGCCCTAAGCCTTGCCGTTCCCTAACCCTAACCCTAGCCCGGAACGGAAACCCACCACCAGCCCTACACCTTACCCCCAAGCCGTAGCCTACTCCTGGCCCGTACGCTGGCACTGACCCGTGCGTCAGCACGTAGCCTGACCCTCCCACGTTTCCGTACCCTCACCTGTGCCCTAAGCCTTGCCGTTCCCTAACCCTAACCCTAGCCCGGAACGGAAACCCACCACCAGCCCTACAACTTATTCCCAAGCCGTGGCCTACTCATGGGCCGTACGCTGGCACTGACCCATGCGTCAGCACGTAGCCTGACCCTCCCACGTTTCCACACCCTCACCTGTGCCTTAAGCCTTGCCGTTCCCTAACCCTAACCCTAGCCCGGAACGGAAACCCACCACCAGCCCTACACCTTACCCCCAAGCCGTAGCCTACTCCTGGCCCGTACGCTGGCACTGACCCGTGCGTCAGCACGTAGCCTGACCTTCCCACGTTTTCGTACCCTCACCTGTGCCCTAAGCCTTGCCGTTCCCTAACCCTAACCCTAGCCCGGAACGGAAACCCACCAACAGCCCTAAAACTTACCCTACGCCGTAGCCTACTCCTGGCCCGTACGCTGGCACTGACCCGTGCGTCAGCACGTAGCCTGACCCTCCCACGTTTCCGTACCCTCACCTGTGCCCTAAGCCTTGCCGTTCCCTAACCCTAACCCTAGCCCTGAACGGAAACCCACCACCAACCCTACACCTTACCCCCAAGCCGTAGCCTACTCCTGGCCCGTACGCTGGCACTGACCCGTGCGTCAGCACGTAGCCTGACCCTCCCACGTTTCCGTACCCTCACCTATGCCCTAAGCCTTGCCGTTCCCTAACCCTAACCCTAGCCCGGAATGGAAACTCACAACCAGCCCTACACCTTAACCTACGACGTAGCCTACTCCTGGCCCGTACGCTGGCACTGACCCGTGCGTCAGCACGTAGCCTGACCCTCCCACGTTTCCGTACCCTCACCTGTGCCCTAAGCCTTGCCGTTCCCTAACCCTAACCCTAGCCCGGAACGGAAACCCACCACCAGCCCTACACCTTACCCTACGCCGTAGCCTACTCCTGGCCCGTACGCTGGCACTGACCCGTGCATCAGCACGTAGCCTGACCCTCCCACGTTTCCGTACCCTCACCTGTGCCCTAAGCCTTGCCGTTCCCTAACCCTAACCCTAGCCCGGAACGGAAACCCACCACCAGCACTACACCTTACCCTACGCCGTAGCCTACTCCTGGCCCGTACGCCGGCACTGACCCATGTGTCAGCACATAGCCTGACCATCCCACGTTTCCGTACCCTCACCTGTGCCCTAAGCCTTGCCGTTCCCTAACCCTAACCCTAGCCCGGAACAGAAACCCACCACCAGCCCTACACCTTAACCCCAAGCCGTAGCCTACTCCTGGCCCGTACGCTGGCACTGACCCGTGCGTCAGCACGTAGCCTGACCCTCCCACGTTTCCGTACCCTCAGCTGTGCCCTAAGCCTTGCCGTTCCCTAAGCCTAACCCTAGCCCGGAACGGAAACCCACCACCAGCCCTACACCTTACCCTACGCCGTAGCCTACTCCTGGCCCGTACGCTGGCACTGACCCATGCGTCAGCACGTAGCCTGACCCTCCCACGTTTCCGTACCCTCACCTGTGCCCTAAGCCTTGCCGTTCCCTAACCCTAACCCTAGCCCTGAACAAAAACCCACCACCAGCCCTACAACTTACCTCCAAGCCGTAGCCTACTCCTGGCCCGTACGCTGGCACTGACCCATGCGTCAGCACGTAGCCTGACCCTCCCACGTTTCCGTACCCTCACCTGTGCCCTAAGCCTTGCCGTTCCCTAACCCTAACCCTAGCCCGGAACGGAAACCCACCACCAGCCCTACACCTTAACCTCAAGCCGTAGCCTACTCCTGGCCCGTACGCTGGCACTGACCCGTGCGTCAACACGTAGCCTGACCCTCCCACATTTCCGTACCCTCACCTGTGCCCTAAGACTTGCCGTTCCCTAACCCTAACCCTAGCCCGGAACGGAAAGCCACCACCAGCCCTACACCTTACCCTATGCCGTAGCCTACTCCTGGCCCGTACGCTGGCACTGACCCGTGCATCAGCACGTAGCCTGACCCTCCCACGTTTCCGTGCCCTCACCTGTGCCCTAAGCCTTGCCGTTCCCTAAACCTAACCCTAGCCCGGAACAAAAACCCACCACCAGCCCTACAACTTACCCCCAAGCCGTAGCCTACTCCTGGCCCGTACGCTGGCACTGACCCGTGCGTCAGCACATAGCCTGACCCTCCCACGTTTCCGTACCCTCACCTGTGCCCTAAGCCTTGCCGTTCCCTAACCCTAACCTTAGCCCGGAACGGAAACCCACCACCAGCCCTACAACTTACACCCAAGCCGTAGCCTACTCCTGGCCCGTATGCTGGCACTGACACGTGCGTCAGCACATAGCCTGACCCTCCCACGTTTCCGTACCCTCACCTGTGCCCTAAGCCTTGCCGTTCCCTAACCCTAACCCTAGCCCGGAACGGAAACCCACCACCAGCCCTACACCTTACCCTACGCCGTAGCCTACTCCTGGCCCGTACGCAGGCACTGACCCGTGCGTCAGCACGTAGCCTGACCCTCCCACGTTTCCGTACCCTCACCTGTGCCCTAAGCCTTGCCGTTCCCTAACCCTAACCCTACCGTGGAACGGAAACCCACCACCAGCTCTAAACCTTACCCCCAAGCCGTAGCCTACTCCTGGCCCGTACGCTGGCACTGACCCTTGCGTCAGCACGTATCCAGACCCTCCCACGTTTCCACACCCTCACCTGTGCCCTAAGCCTTGCCGTTCCCTAACCCTAACCCTAGCCCGGAACGGAAACCCACCACCAGCCCTACACCTTACCCCAAAGCCGTAGCCTACTCCTGGCCCGTACGCTGGCACTGACCCGTGCGTCAGCACGTAGCCTGACCTTCCCACATTTCCGTACCCTCACCTGTGCCCTAAGCCTTGCCTTTCCCTAACCCTAACCCTAGCCCGGAACGGAAACCCACCACCAGCCCTAAACCTTACCCTACGCCGTAGCCTCCTCCTGGCCCGTACGCTGGCACTGACCCGTGCGTCAGCACGTAGCCTGACCCTCCCACGTTTCCGTACCCTCACCTGTGCCCTAAGCCTTGCCGTTCCCTAACCCTAACCCTAGCCCGGAACGGAAACCCACCACCAGGCCTACACCTTACCCCCAAGCCGTAGCCTACTCCTGGCCCGTACGCTGGCACTGACCCGTGCGTCAGCACGTAGCCTGACCCTCCCACGTTTCCGTACCCTCACCTGTGCCCTAAGCCTTGCCGTTCCCTAACCGTAACCCTAGCCCGGAACGGAAACCCACCACCAGCCCTACACCTTACCCTATGCCGTATCCTACTCCCGTCCCGTACGCTGGCACTGACCCGTGCGTCAGCACGTAGCCTGACCCTCCCACGTTTCTGTACCCTCACCTGTGCCCTAAGCCTTGCCGTTCCCTAACCCAAACCCTAGCCCGGAACGGAAACCCACCACCAGCCCTACACCTTACCCCCAAGCCGTAGCCTACTCATGGCCCGTACGCTGGCACTGACCCATGCGTCAACACGTAGCCTGACCCTCCCACGTTTCCGTACCCTCAACTGTGCCCTAAGCCTTGCCGTTCCTTAACCCTAACCCTAGCCCGGAACGGAAACCCACCACCAGCACTACACCTTACCCTACGCCGTAGCCTACTCCTGGCCCGTACGCTGGCACTGACCCATGTGTCAGCACATAGCCTGACCATCCCACGTTTCCGTACCCTCACCTGTGCCCTAAGCCTTGCCGTTCCATAACCCTAACCCTAGCCCGGAACGGAAACCCACCACCAGCCCTACACCTTACCCCCAAGCCGTAGCCTACTCCTGGCCCATACGCTGGCACTGACCCGTGCGTCAGCACGTAGCCTGACCCTCCCACGTTTCCGTACCCTCACCTGTGCCCTAAGCCTTGCCGTTCCCTAACCCTAACCCTAGCCCGGAACAAAAACCCACCACCAGCCCTACACCTTACCCCCAAGCCGTAGCCTACTCCTGGCCCGTACGCTGGCACTGACCAGTGCGTCAGCACGTAGCCTGACCCTCCCACGTTTCCGTACCCTCACCTGTGCCCTAAGCCTTGCCGTTCCCTAACCCTAACCCTAGCCCGGAACGGAAACCCACCACCAGCCCTACACCTTACCCACAAGCCGTAGCCTACTCCTGACCCGTACGCTGGCACTGTCCCGTGCATCAGCACGTAGCCTGACCCTCCCACGTTTCCGTACCCTCACCTGTGCCCTAAGCCTTGCCGTTCCCTAACCCTAACCCTAGCCCGGAACGGAAACCCACCACCAGCCCTACACCTTACCCTACGCCGTAGCCTACTCCTGGCCCGTACGCTGGCACTGACCCGTGCGTCAGCACGTAGCCTGACCCTCCCACGTTTCCGTACCCTCACCTGTGCCCTAAGCCTTGCCGTTCCCTAACCCTAACCCTAGCCCGCAACGGAAACCCACCACCAGCCCTACACCTTACCCTACGCCGTAGCCTACTCCTGGCCCGTACGCTGGCACTGACCCATGCATCAGCACGTAGCCTGACCCTCCCACGTTTCCGTACCCTCACCTGTGCCCTAAGCCTTGCCGTTCCCTAACCCTAACCCTAGCCCAGCATGTAAACCCACTACCAGCCCTACACCTTACCCTATGCCGTAGCCTACTCCTGGCCCGTACGCTGGCACTGACCCGTGCGTCAGCATGTACCCTGACCCTCCCACGTTTCCTTACCCTCACCTGTGCCCTAAGCCTTGCCGTTCCCTAGCCCTAACCCTAGCCCGGAACAGAAACCCACCACCAGCCCTACACCTTACCCCCAAGCCATAGCCTACTCCTGGCCCGTACGCTGGCACTGACATGTGCGTCAGCATGTAGCCTGTCCCTCCCACGTTTCTGTACCCTCACCTGTGCCCTAAGCCTTGCCGTTCCCTAACCCTAACCCTAGCCTGGAACGGAAACCCACCACCAGCCCTACACCTTACCCTATGCCGTATCCTACTCCTGTCCCGTACGCTGGCACTGACCCGTGCGTCAGCACGTAGCCTGACCCTCCCACGTTTCTGTACCCTCACCTGTGCCCTAAGCCTTGCCGTTCCCTAACCCTAAACCTAGCCCGGAATGGAAACCCACCACCAGCCCTACATCTTAACCCAAAGCCGTAGCCTACTCCTGGCCCGTACGCTTGCACTGACCCGTGCGTCAGCACGTAGCCTGACCCTCCCACGTTTCCGTACCCTCACCCGTGCCCTAAGCCTTGCCGTTCCCTAAGCCTAACCCTAGCACGGAACGGAAACCCACCACCAGCCCTACACCTTACCCTACGCCGTATCCTACTCCTAGCCCGTACGCTGGCACTGACCCATGCGTCAGCACGTAGCCTGACCCTCCCACGTTTCCGTACCCTCACCTGTGCCCTAAGCCTTGCCGTTCCCTAACCCTAACCCTAGCAATGAACAAAAACCCACCACCAGCCCTACAACTTACCCCCAAGCCGTAGCCTACTCCTGGCCCGTACGCTGGCACTGACCCATGCGTCAGCACGTAGCCTGACCCTCCCACGTTTCCGTACCCTCACCTGTGCCCTAAGCCTTGCCGTTCCCTAACCCTAACCCTAGCCCGGAACGGAAACCCACCACCAGCCCTACACCTTACCCCCAAACCGTAGCCTACTCCTGGCCCGTACGCTGGCACTGACCCGTGCGTCAGCACGTAGCCTGACCTTCCCACGTTTCCGTACCCTCACCTGTGCCCTAAGCCTTGCCGTTCTCTAACCCTAACCCTAGCCCGGAACGGAAACCCACCACCAGCCCTAAACCTTACCCTACGCCGTAGCCTACTCCTGGCCCGTACGCTGGCACTGTCCCGTGCGTCAGCACGTAGCCTGACCCTCCCAAGTTTCGGTAACCTCACCTGTGCCCTAAGCCTTACCGTACCCTAACCCTAACCCTAGCCCGGAACGAAAACCCACCACCAGCCCTACACCTTACCCACAAGCCGTAGCCTACTCCTGGCCCGTACGCTGGCACTGACCCGTGCGTCAGCACGTAGCCTGACCCTCCCACGTTTCCGTACCCTCACCTATGCCCTAAGCCTTGCCGTTCCCTAACCCTAACCCTAGCCCGGAACGGAAACCCACAACCAGCCCTACACCTTAACCTACGACGTAGCCTACTCCTGGCCCGTACGCTGGCACTGACCCGTGCGTCAGCACGTAGCCTGACCCTCCCACGTTTCCGTACCCTCACCTGTGCCCTAAGCCTTGCCGTTCCCTAACCCTAACCCTAGCCCGGAACGGAAACCCACCACCAGCCCTACACCTTACCCTACGCCGTAGCCTACTCCTGGCCCGTACGCTGGCACTGACCCATGCATCAGCACGTAGCCTGACCCTCCCACGTTTCCGTACCCTCACCTGTGCCCTAAGCCTTGCCGTTCCCTAACCCTAACCCTAGCCCAGCATGTAAACCCACCACCAGCCCTACACCTTACCCTACGCCGTAGCCTACTCCTGGCCCGTACGCTGGCACTGACCCGTGCGTCAGCACGTACCCTGACCCTCCCACGTTTCCTTACCCTCACCTCTGCCCTAAGCCTTGCCGTTCCCTAGCCCTAACCCTAGCCCGGAACAGAAACCCACCACCAGCCCTACACCTTACCCCCAAGCCATAGCCTACTCCTGGCCCGTACGCTGGCACTGACATGTGCGTCAGCATGTAGCCTGTCCCTCCCACGTTTCTGTACCCTCACCTGTGCCCTAAGCCTTGCCGTTCCCTAACCCTAACCCTAGCCTGGAACGGAAACCCACCACCAGCCCTACACCTTACCCTATGCCGTATCCTACTCCTGTCCCGTACGCTGGCACTGACCCGTGCGTCAGCACGTAGCCTGACCCTCCCACGTTTCTGTACCCTCACCTGTGCCCTAAGCCTTGCCGTTCCCTAAACTTAAACCTAGCCCGGAATGGAAACCCACCACCACCACTACACCTTACCCCCAAGCCGTAGCCTACTCATGGCCCGTACGCTGGCACTGACCCATGCGTCACCACGTAGCCTGACCCTCCCACGTTTCCGTACCCTCACCTGTGCCCTAAGCCTTGCCGTTCCCTAAGCCTAACCCTAGCCTGGAACGGAAACCCACCACCAGCCCTACACCTTACCCTACGCCGTAGCCTACTCCTGGCCCGTACGCTGGCACTGACCCGTGCGTCAGCACGTAGCCTGACCCTCCCACGTTTCCGTACCCTCACCTGTGCCCTAAGCCTTGCCATTCTCTAACCCTAACCCTAGCCCGGAACGGAAACCCACCACCAGCCCTACACCTTACCCTACACCGTAGCCTACTCCTAGCCCGTACGCTGGCACTGACCCGTGCGTCAGCACGTAGCCTGACCCTCCCACGTTTCTGAACCCTCACCTATGCCATAAGCCTTTCCGTTCCCTAACCCTAACCCTAGCCCGGAACGGAAACCGACCACCAGCCCTACACCTTACCCTACGCCGTAGCCTACTCCTGGCCCGTACGCTGGCACTGACCCGTGCGTCAGCACGTAGCCTGACCCTCCCACGTTTCCGTACCCTCACCTGTGCCCTAAGCCTTGCCGTTCCCTAACCCTAACCCTAGCCCGGAACGGAAACCCACCACCAGCCCTACACCTTACCCCCAAGCCGTAGCCTACTCCTGGCCCGTACGCTGGCACTGACCCGTGCGTCAGCACGTAGCCTGACCCTCCCACGTTTCCGTACCCTCACCTGTGCCCTAAGCCTTGCCGTTCCCTAACCCTAACCCTAGCCCGGAACGGAAACCCACCACCCGCCCTACAACTTACCCCCAAGCTGTAGCCTATTCCTGGCCCGTACGCTGGCACTGACCCGTGCGTCAGCACGTAGCCTGACCCTCCCGCGATTCCGTACCCTCACCTGTGCCCTAAGCCTTGCCGTTCCCTAACCCTAACCGTAGCCCGGAACGGAAACCCACCACCAGCCCTAAACCTTACCCTACGCCGTAGCCTACTCCTGGCCCGTACGCTGGCACTGACACATGCGTCAGCACGTAGCCTGACCCTACCACGTTTCTGTACCCTCACCTGTGCCCTAAGCCTTGCCGTTCCCTAACCCTAAACCTAGCCTGGAATGGAAACCCACCACCAGCCCTACACCTTACCCCCAAGCTGTAGCCTACTCCTGGCCCGTACGCTGGCACTGACCCGTGCGTCAGCACGTAGCCTGACCCTCCCACGTTTCCGTACCCTCACCTGTGCCCTAAGCCTTGCCGTTCCCTAACCCTAACCCTAGCCCGGAACGGAAACCCACCACCCGCCCTACAACTTACCCCAAGCCGTAGCCTATTCCTGGCCCGTACGCTGGCACTGACCCGTGCGTCAGCACGTAGCCTGACCCTCTCATGTTTCCGTACCCTCACTTGTGCCCTAAGCCTTGCCGTTCCCTAACCCTAACCCTAGCCCGGAACGGAAACCCACCACCAGCCCTACACCTTACCCCCAAGCCGTAGCCTACTCCTGGCCCGTACGCTGGCACTGACCCGTGCGTCAGCACGTAGCCTGACCCTCCCACGTTTCCGTACCCTCACCTGTGCCCTAAGCCTTGCCGTTCCCTAACCCTAACCCTAGCCCGGAACAAAAACCCACCACCATCCCTACACCTTACCCCCAAGCCGTAGCCTACTCCTGGCCCGTACGCTGGCACTGACCCGTGGGTCAGCACGTAGCCTGACCCTCCCACGTTTCCGTACCCTCACCTGTGCCCTAAGCCTTGCCGTTCCCTAACCCTAACCCTAGCCCGGAACGGAAACCCACCACCCGCCCTACAACTTACCCCCAAGCTGTAGCCTATTCCTGGCCCGTACGCTGGCACTGACCCGTGCGTCAGCACGTAGCCTGTCCCTTCCACGTTTCCGTACGCTCACCTGTGCCCTAAGCCTTGCCGTTCCCTAACCCTAACCCTAGCCCGGAACGGAAACCCACCACCAGCCCTACACCTTACCCTACGCCGTAGCCTACTCCTGTCCCGTACGCTGGCACTGACCCGTGCGTCAGCACGTAGCCTGAACCTCCCTCGTTTCTGTACCCTCACCTGTGCCATAAGCCTTGCCGTTCCCTAACCCTAAACCTAGACCGGAATGGAAACCCACCACCAGCCCTAAACCTTACCCCCAAGCCGTAGCCTACTCCTGGCCCATACGCTGGCACTGACCCGTGCGTCAGCACGTAGCCTGTCCCTCCCACGTTTCCGTACCCTCACCTGTGCCCTAAGCCTTGCCGTTCCCTAACCCTAACCCTAGCCCGGAACAAAAACCCACCACCAGCCCTACACCTTACCCCCAAGCCGTAGCCTACTCCTGGCCCGTACGCTGGCACTGACCCGTGCGTCAGCACGTAGCCTGACCCTCCCACGTTTCCGTACCCTCACCTGTGCCCTAAGCCTTGCCGTTCCCTAACCCTAACCCTAGCCCGGAACGGAAACCCACCACCAGCCCTACACCTTACCCACAAGCCGTAGCCTACTCCTGGCCCGTACGCTGGCACTGACCCGTGCGTCAGCACGTAGCCTGACCCTCCCACGTTTCCGTACCCTCACCTGTGCCCTAAGCCTTGCCGTTACCTAACCCTAACCCTAGCCCAGAACGGAAACCCACCACCAGCCCTACACCTTACCCTACGCCGTAGGCTACTCCTGGCCCGTACGCTGGCACTGACCCGTGCGTCAGCACGTAGCCTGACCCTCCCACGTTTCTGTACCCTCACCTGTGCCCTAAACCTTGCCGTTCCCTAACCCTAACCCTAGCCCGGAACGGAAACCCACCACCAGCCCTACACCTTAACCTCAAGCCGTAGCCTACTCCTGGCCCGTATGCTGGCACTGACCCGTGCGTCAGCACGTAGCCTGACCCTCCCACATTTCCGTACCCTCACCTGTGCCCTAAGCCTTGCCGTTCCCTAACCCTAACCCTAGCCCGGAACGGAAACCCACCACCAGCCCTACACCTTACCCTACGCCGTAGCCTACTCCTAGCCCGTACGCTGGCACTGACCCGTGCATCAGCACGTAGCCTGACCCTCCCACGTTTCCGTACCCTCACCAGTGCCCTAAGCCTTGCCGTTCCCTAACCCTAACCCTAGCCCAGCTTGGAAACCCACCACCAGCCCTACACCTTACCCTACGCCGTAGCCTACTCCTGGCCCGTACGCTGGCACTGATCCGTGCGTCAGCACGTAGCCTGTCCCTCCCACGTTTCCGTACCCTCACCTGTGCCCTAAGCCTTGCCGTTCCCTAACCCTAACCCTAGCCCGGAACGGAAACCCACCACCAACCCTACACCTTACCCCCAAGCCGTAGCCTACTCCTGGCCCGTACGCTGGCACTGACCCGTGCGTCAGCACGTAGCCTGACCCTCCCACGTTTCTGTACCCTCACCTGTGCCCTAAGCCTTGCCGTTCCCTAACCCTAACCCTAGCCCGGAACGGAAACCCACCACCAGCCCTACAGCTTACCCCCAAGCCGTAGCCTACTCCTGGCCCGTACGCTGGCACTGACCCGTGCGTCAGCACGTAGCCTGACCCTCCCACGTTTCTGTACCCTCACCTGTGGCCTAAGCCTTGCCGTTCCCTAAGCCTAACCCTAGCCCGGAACGGAAACCCACCACCAGCCCTACACCTTACCCTACGCCGTAGCCTACTCCTGGCCCGTACACTGGCACTGACCCGTGCGTCAGCACGTAGCCTGACCCTCCCACGTTTCCGTGCCCTCATCTGTGCCCTAAGCCTTGCCGTTCCCTAACCCTAACCCTAGCCCGGAACAAAAACCCACCACCAGCCCTACAACTTACCCCCAAGCCGTACCCTACTCCTGGCCTGTACGCTGGCACTGACCCGTGCGTCAGCACATAGCCTGACCCTCCCAAGTTTCCGTACCCTCACCTGTGCCCTAAGCCTTGCCGTTTCCTAACCCTGACCCTAGCCCGGAACCGAAACCCACCACCAGCCCTACACCTTACCCTACGCCGTAGCCTACTCCTGGCCCGTACGCTGGCACTGACCCGTGCGTCAGCACGTAGCCTGACCCTCCCACGTTTCCGTACCCTCACCTGTGCCCTAAGCCTTGCCGTTCCCTAACCCTAACCCTAGCCCGGAACGGAAACCCACCACCAGCCCTACACCTTACCCTACGCCGTAGCTTACTCCTGGCCCGTACGCTGGCACTGACCCGTGCGTCAGCACGTAGCCTGACCCTCCCACGTTTCCGTACCCTCACCTGTGCCCTAAGCCTTGCCGTTCCCTAACCCTAACCCTAGCCCGGAACGGAAACACACCACCAGCCCTACAACTTACCCCCAAGCCGTAGCCTACTCCTGGCCCGTACGCTGGCACTGACCCATGCGTCATCACGTAGCCTGACCCTCCCACGTTTCTGTACCCTCACCTGTGCCCTAAGCCTTGCCGTTCCCTAACCCTAACCCTAGCGCGGAACGGAAACCCACCACCAGCCCTACACCTTACCCCCAAGCCGTAGCCTACTCCTGACCCGTACGCTGGCACTGACCCGTGCGTCAGCACGTAGCCTGACACTCCCACGTTTCCGTACACTCACCTGTGCTCTAAGCCTTGCAGTTCCCTAACCCTAACTCTAGCCCGGAACGGAAACCCACCACCAGCCCTACACCTTACCCTACGCCGTAGCCTACTCCTGGCCCGTACGCTGGCACTGACCCATGCGTCAACACGTAGCCTGACCCTCCCACGTTTCCGTACCCTCACCTGTGCCCTAAGCCTTGCCGTTCCCTAACCCTAACCCTAGCCCGGAACGGAAACCCACCACCAGCCCTACACCTTACCCTACGCCGTAGCCTACTCCTGGCCCGTACACTGGCACTGACCCGTGTGTCAGCACGTAGCCTGACCCTCCCACGTTTCCGTGCCCTCACCTGTAACCTAAGCCTTGCCGTTCCCTAACCCTAACCCTAGCCCGGAACAAAAACCCACCACCAGCCCTACAACTTACCCCCAAGCCGTACCCTACTCCTGGCCCGTACGCTGGCACTGACCCGTGCGTCAGCACATAGCCTGACCCTCCCACGTTTCCGTACCCTCACCTGGCCCTAAGCCTTGCCGTTCCCTAACCCTGACCCTAGCCCGGAACGGAAACCCACCACCAGCCCTACACCTTACCCTACGCCGTAGCCTACTCCTGGCCCGTACGCTGGAACTGACCCGTGCGTCAGCACGTAGCCTGACCCTCCCACGTTTCCGTACCCTCACCTGGGCCCTAAGCATTGCCGTTCCCTAAGCCTAACCCTAGCCCGGAACGGAAACCCACCACCAGCCCTACACCTTACCCTACGCCGTAGCTTACTCCTGGCCCGTACGCTGGCACTGACCCGTGCGTCAGCACGTAGCCTGACCCTCCCACGTTTCCATACCCTCACCTGTGCCCTAAGCCTTGCCGTTCCCTAACCCTAACCCTAGCCCGGAACGGAAACCCACCACCAGCCCTACAACTTACCCCCAAGCCGTAGCCTACTCCTGGCCCGTACGCTGGCACTGACCCATGCGTCATCACGTAGCCTGACCCTCCCACGTTTCCGTACCCTCACCTGTGCCCTAAGCCTTGCCGTTCCCTAACCCTAACCCTAGCGCGGAACGGAAACCCACCACCAGCCCTACACCTTACCCCCAAGCCGTATCCTACTCCTGGCCCGTACGCTGGCACTGACCCGTGCGTCAGCACGTAGCCTGACCCTCCCACGTTTCCGTACACTCACCTGTGCTCTAAGCCTTGCAGTTCCCTAACCCTAACTCTAGCCCGGAACGGAAACCCACCACCAGCCCTACACCTTACCCTACGCCGTAGCCTACTCCTGGCCCGTACGCTGGCACTGACCCATGCGTCAACACGTAGCCTGACCCTCCCACGTTTCCGTACCCTCACCTGTGCCCTAAGCCTTGCCGTTCCCTAACCCTAACCCTAGCCCGGAACGGAAACCCACCACCAGCCCTACACCTTACTCCAAGCCGTAGCCTACTCATGGCCCATACCCAGTCACTGACCCGTGCGTCAGCACATAGCCTGACCCTCCCACGTTTCCGTACCCTCACCTGTGCCCTAAGCCTTGCCGTTCCCTAACCCTAACCCTAGCCCGCAACGGAAAACCACCACCAGCACAACACCTTACCCTACGCCGTAGCCTATTCCTGGCCCGTACGCTGGCACTGACCCGTGTGTCAGCACATAGCCTGACCATCCCACGTTTCCGTACCCTCACCTGTGCCCTAAGCCTTGCCGTTCCCTAACCCTAACCCTAGCCCGGAACGGAAACCCACCACCAGCCCTACACCTTAACCCCAAGCCGTAGCCTACTCCTGGCCCGTACGCTGGCACTGACCCGTGCGTCAGCACGTAGCCTGACCCTCCCACGTTTCCGTACCCTCACCTGTGCCCTAAGCCTTGCCGTTCCCTAACCCTAACCCTAGCCATGAACAAAAACCCACCACCAGCCCTACAACTTACCCCCAAGCCGTAGCCTACTCCTGGCCCGTACGCTGGCACTGACCCATGCGTCAGCACGTAGCCTGACCCTCCCACGTTTCCGTACCCTCACCTGTGCCCTAAGCCTTGCAGTTCCCTAACCCTAACCCTAGCCCGGAATGGAAACCCACCACCAGCCCTACACCTTACTCCCAAGCCGTAGCCTACTCATGGCCCGTACGCTGGCACTGACCCGTGCGTCAGCACGTAGCCTGACCCTCCCACATTTCCACACCCTCACCTGTGCCCTAAGCCTTGCCGTTCCCTAACCCTAACCCTAGCCCGCAACGGAAACCCACCACCAGCCCTACACCTTAACCCCAAGCCGTAGCCTACTCCTGGCCCGTACGCTGGCACTGACCCGTGCGTCAGCACGTAGCCTGACCCTCCCACGTTTCCGTACCCTCACCTGTGGCCTAAGCCTTGCCGTTCCCTAACCCTAACCCTAGCCATGAATAAAAACCCACCACCAGCCCTACAACTTACCCCCAAGCCGTAGCCTACTCCTGGCCCGTACGCTGGCACTGACCCATGCGTCAGCACGTAGCCTGACCCTCCCACGTTTCCGTACCCTCACCTGTGCCCTAAGCCTTGCAGTTCCCTAACCCTAACCCTAGCCCGGAATGGAAACCCACCACCAGACCAACACCTTACTCCCAAGCCGTAGCCTACTCATGGCCCGTACGCTGGCACTGACCCGTGCGTCAGCACGTAGCCTGACCCTCTCACATTTCCACACCCTCACCTGTGCCCTAAGCCTTGCCGTTCCCTAACCCTAACCCTAGCCCGCAACGGAAAACCACCACCAGCCCTACACCTTACCCCCAAGCCGTAGCCTACTCCTGGCCCATACGCTGGCACTGACCCGTGCGTCAGCACGTAGCCTGACCCTCCCACGTTTCCGTACCCTCACCTGTGCCCTAAGCCTTGCCGTTCTCTAACCCTAACCCTAGCCCGGAACGGAAACCCACCACCAGCCCTACACCTTACCCTACACCGTAGCCTACTCCTAGCCCGTACGCTGGCACTGACCCGTGCGTCAGCACGTAGCCTGACCCTCCCACGTTTCCGTACCCTCACCTATGCCCTAAGCCTTGCCGTTCCCTAACCCTAACCCTAGCCCTGAACGGAAAGCGACCACCAGCCCTACACCTTACCCTACGCCGTAGCCTACTCCTGGCCCGTACGCTGGCACTGACCCGTGCGTCAGCACGTAGCCTGACCCTCCCACGTTTCCGTACCCTCACCTGTGCCCTAAGCCTTGCCGTTCCCTAACCCTAACCCTAGCCCGGAACGGAAACCCACCACCAGCCCTACACCTTACCCCCAATCCGTAGCCTACCCCTGGCCCGTACGCTGGCACTGACCCGTGCGTCAGCACGTAGCCTGACCCTCCCACGTTTCCGTACCCTCACCTGTGCCCTAAGCCTTGCCGTTCCCTAACCCTAACCCTAGCCCGGAACGGAAACCCACCACCCGCCCTACAACTTACCCCCAAGCTGTAGCCTATTCCTGACCCGTACGCTGGCACTGACCCGTGCGTCAGCACGTAGCCTGACACTCCCACGTTTCCGTACACTCACCTGTGCTCTAAGCCTTGCAGTTCCCTAACCCTAACTCTAGCCCGGAACGGAAACCCACCACCAGCCCTACACCTTACCCTACGCCGTAGCCTACTCCTGGCCCGTACGCTGGCACTGACCCATGCGTCAACACGTAGCCTGACCCTCCCACGTTTCCGTACCCTCACCTGTGCCCTAAGCCTTGCCGTTCCCTAACCCTAACCCTAGCCCGGAACGGAAACCCACCACCAGCCCTACACCTTACCCTACGCCGTAGCCTACTCCTGGCCCGTACACTGGCACTGACCCGTGTGTCAGCACGTAGCCTGACCCTCCCACGTTTCCGTGCCCTCACCTGTAACCTAAGCCTTGCCGTTCCCTAACCCTAACCCTAGCCCGGAACAAAAACCCACCACCAGCCCTACAACTTACCCCCAAGCCGTACCCTACTCCTGGCCCGTACGCTGGCACTGACCCGTGCGTCAGCACATAGCCTGACCCTCCCACGTTTCCGTACCCTCACCTGGCCCTAAGCCTTGCCGTTCCCTAACCCTGACCCTAGCCCGGAACGGAAACCCACCACCAGCCCTACACCTTACCCTACGCCGTAGCCTACTCCTGGCCCGTACGCTGGAACTCACCCGTGCGTCAGCACGTAGCCTGACCCTCCCACGTTTCCGTACCCTCACCTGTGCCCTAAGCATTGCCGTTCCCTAAGCCTAACCCTAGCCCGGAACGGAAACCCACCACCAGCCCTACACCTTACCCTACGCCGTAGCTTACTCCTGGCCCGTACGCTGGCACTGACCCGTGCGTCAGCACGTAGCCTGACCCTCCCACGTTTCCATACCCTCACCTGTGCCCTAAGCCTTGCCGTTCCCTAACCCTAACCCTAGCCCGGAACGGAAACCCACCACCAGCCCTACAACTTACCCCCAAGCCGTAGCCTACTCCTGGCCCGTACGCTGGCACTGACACATGCGTCATCACGTAGCCTGACCCTCCCACGTTTCCGTACCCTCACCTGTGCCCTAAGCCTTGCCGTTCCCTAACCCTAACCCTAGCGCGGAACGGAAACCCACCACCAGCCCTACACCTTACCCCCAAGCCGTATCCTACTCCTGGCCCGTACGCTGGCACTGACCCGTGCGTCAGCACGTAGCCTGACACTCCCACGTTTCCGTACACTCACCTGTGCTCTAAGCCTTGCAGTTCCCTAACCCTAACTCTAGCCCGGAACGGAAACCCACCACCAGCCCTACACCTTACCCTACGCCGTAGCCTACTCCTGGCCCGTACGCTGGCACTGACCCATGCGTCAACACGTAGCCTGACCCTCCCACGTTTCCGTACCCTCACCTGTGCCCTAAGCCTTGCCGTTCCCTAACCCTAACCCTAGCCCGGAACGGAAACCCACCACCAGCCCTACACCTTACTCCAAGCCGTAGCCTACTCATGGCCCATACCCAGTCACTGACCCGTGCGTCAGCACATAGCCTGACCCTCCCACGTTTCCGTACCCTCACCTGTGCCCTAAGCCTTGCCGTTCCCTAACCCTAACCCTAGCCCGCAACGGAAAACCACCACCAGCACAACACCTTACCCTACGCCGTAGCCTATTCCTGGCCCGTACGCTGGCACTGACCCGTGTGTCAGCACATAGCCTGACCATCCCACGTTTCCGTACCCTCACCTGAGCCCTAAGCCTTGCCGTTCCCTAACCCTAACCCTAGCCCGGAACGGAAACCCATCACCAGCCCTACACCTTAACCCCAAGCCGTAGCCTACTCCTGGCCCGTACGCTGGCACTGACCCGTGCGTCAGCACGTAGCCTGACCCTCCCACGTTTCCGTACCCTCACCTGTGCCCTAAGCCTTGCAGTTCCCTAACCCTAACCCTAGCCCGGAATGGAAACCCACCACCAGCCCAACACCTTACTCCCAAGCCGTAGCCTACTCATGGCCCGTACGCTGGCACTGACCCGTGCGTCAGCACGTAGCCTGACCCTCTCACATTTCCACACCCTCACCTGTGCCCTAAGCCTTGCCGTTCCCTAACCCTAACCCTAGCCCGCAACGGAAAACCACCACCAGCCCTACAACTTACCCCCAAGCCGTAGCCTACTCCTGGCCCGTACGCTGGCACTGACCCGTGCGTCAGCACGTAGCCTGACCCTCCCACGTTTCCGTACCCTCACCTGTGCCCTAAGCCTTGCCGTTCTCTAACCCTAACCCTAGCCCGGAACGGAAACCCACCACCAGCCCTACACCTTACCCTACACCGTAGCCTACTCCTAGCCCGTACGCTGGCACTGACCCGTGCGTCAGCACGTAGCCTGACCCTCCCACGTTTCCGTACCCTCACCTATGCCCTAAGCCTTGCCGTTCCCTAACCCTAACCCTAGCCCTGAACGGAAAGCGACCACCAGCCCTACACCTTACCCTACGCCGTAGCCTACTCCTGGCCCGTACGCTGGCACTGACCCGTGCGTCAGCACGTAGCCTGACCCTCCCACGTTTCCGTACCCTCACCTGTGCCCTAAGCCTTGCCGTTCCCTAACCCTAACCCTAGCCCGGAACGGAAACCCACCACCAGCCCTACACCTTACCCCCAATCCGTAGCCTACCCCTGGCCCGTACGCTGGCACTGACCCGTGCGTCAGCACGTAGCCTGACCCTCCCACGTTTCCGTACCCTCACCTGTGCCCTAAGCCTTGCCGTTCCCTAACCCTAACCCTAGCCCGGAACGGAAACCCACCACCCGCCCTACAACTTACCCCCAAGCTGTAGCCTATTCCTGGCCCGTACGCTGGCACTGACCCGTGCGTCAGCACGTAGCCTGACCCTCCCGCGATTCCGTACCCTCACCTGTGCCCTAAGCCTTGCCGTTCCCTAACCCTAACCGTAGCCCGGAACGGAAACCCCCCACCAGCCCTAAACCTTACCCTACGCCGTAGCCTACTCCTTGCCCGTACGCTGGCACTGACACATGCGTCAGCACGTAGCCTGACCCTACCACGTTTCTGTACCCTCACCTGTGCCCTAAGCCTTGCCGTTCCCTAACCCTAAACCTAGCCTGGAATGGAAACCCACCACCAGCCCTACACCTTACCCGCAAGCCGTAGCCTACTCCTGGCCCGTACGCTGGCACTGACCCGTGCGTCAGCACGTAGCCTGACCCTCCCACGTTTCCGTACCCTCACCTGTGCCCTAAGCCTTGCCGTTCCCTAACCCTAACCCTAGCCCGGAACGGAAACCCACCATCCGCCCTACAACTTACCCCAAGCTGTAGCCTATTCCTGGCCCGTACGCTGGCACTGACCCGTGCGTCAGCACGTAGCCTGACCCTATCATGTTTCCGTACCCTCACCTGTGCCCTAAGCCTTGCCGTTCCCTAACCCTAACCCTAGCGCGGAACGGAAACCCACCACCAGCCCTACAA
The DNA here is from genome assembly GCF_964341445.2 of Mesoplodon mirus. Taxonomy (NCBI): domain Eukaryota; kingdom Metazoa; phylum Chordata; class Mammalia; order Artiodactyla; family Ziphiidae; genus Mesoplodon; species Mesoplodon mirus. The sequence continues at coordinate 65,726,307 of NC_138995.1, read as the reverse complement.
CTTACCCCCAAGCCGTAGCCTACTCCTGGCCCGTACGCTGGCACTGACCCGTGCGTCAGCACGTAGCCTGACCCTCCCACGTTTCCATACCCTCACCTGTGCTCTAAGCCTTGCCGTTCCCTAACCCTAACCCTCGCATGGAACAGAAACCCACCACAAGCCCTACACCTTACCCTACGCCGTAGTCTACTCCTGGCCCGTACGCTGGCACTGACCCGTGCGTCAGCACGTAGCCTGACCCTCCCACGTTTCCGTACCCTCACCTGTGCCCTAAGCCTTGCCGTTCCCTAACCCTAACCCTAGCCCGGAACAAAAACCCACCACCATCCCTACAACTTACCCCCAAGCCGTAGCCTACTCCTGGCCCGTACGCTGGCACTGACCCGTGGGTCAGCACGTAGCCTGACCCTCCCACGTTTCCGTACCCTCACCTGTGCTCTAAGCCTTGCCGTTCCCTAACCCTAACCCTTGCCCGGAACGGAAACCCACCACCCGCCCTACAACTTACCCCCAAGCTGTAGCCTATTCCTGGCCCGTACGCTGGCACTGACCCGTGCGTCAGCACGTAGCCTGTCCCTCCCACGTTTCCGTACCCTCACCTGTGCCCTAAGCCTTGCCGTTCCCTAACCCTAACCCTAGCCCGGAACGGAAACCCACCACCAGCCCTACACCTTACCCTACGCCGTAGCCTACTCCTGTCCCGTACGCTGGCACTGACCCGTTTGTCAGCACGTAGCCTGACCCTCCCACGTTTCCGTACCCTCACCTGTGCCCTAAGCCTTGCCGTTCCCTAACCCTAACCCTAGCCCAGAACGTAAACCCACCACCAGCCCTACACCTTACCCTACGCCGTAGCCTACTCCTGGCCCGTACGCTGGCACTGACCCGTGCGTCAGCACGTAGCCTGACCCTCCCACGTTTCCGTACCCTCACCTGTGCCCTAAACCTTGCCATTCCCTAACCCTAACCCTAGCCCGGAACGGAAACCCACCACCAGCCCTACACCTTAACCTCAAGCCGTAGCCTACTCCTGGCCCGTATGCTGGCACTGACCCGTGCGTCAGCACGTAGCCTGACCCTCCCACATTTCCGTACCCTCACCTGTGCCCTAAGCCTTGCCGTTCCCTAACCCTAAGCCTAGCCCGGAACGGAAACCCACCACCAGCCCTACACCTTACTCTACGCCGTAGCCAACTCCTGGCCCGTACGCTGGCACTGACCCGTGCATCAGCACGTAGCCTGACCCTCCCACGTTTCCGTACCCTCACCTGTGCCCTAAGCCTTGCCGTTCCCTAACCCTAACCATAGCCCAGCATGGAAACCCACCACCAGCCCTACACCTTACCCTACGCCGTAGCTTACTCCTGGCCCGTACGCTGGCACTGACCCGTGCGTCAGCACGTAGCCTGACCCTCCCACGTTTCCATACCCTCACCTGTGCCCTAAGCCTTGCCGTTCCCTAACCCTAACCCTAGCCCGGAACGGAAACCCACCACCAGCCCTACAACTTACCCCCAAGCCGTAGCCTACTCCTGGCCCGTACGCTGGCACTGACCCATGCGTCATCACGTAGCCTGACCCTCCCACGTTTCCCTACCCTCACCTGTGCCCTAAGCCTTGCCGTTCCCTAACCCTAACCCTAGCGCGGAACGGAAACCCACCACCAGCCCTACACCTTACCCCCAAGCCGTATCCTACTCCTGGCCCGTACGCTGGCACTGACCCGTGCGTCAGCACGTAGCCTGACACTCCCACGTTTCCGTACACTCACCTGTGCTCTAAGCCTTGCAGTTCCCTAACCCTAACTCTAGCCCGGAACGGAAACCCACCACCAGCCCTACACCTTACCCTACGCCGTAGCCTACTCCTGGCCCGTACGCTGGCACTGACCCATGCGTCAACACGTAGCCTGACCCTCCCACGTTTCCGTACCCTCACCTGTGCCCTAAGCCTTGCCGTTCCCTAACCCTAACCCTAGCCCAGAACGGAAACCCACCACCAGCCCTACACCTTACTCCAAGCCGTAGCCTACTCATGGCCCATACCCAGTCACTGACCCGTGCGTCAGCACATAGCCTGACCCTCCCACGTTTCCGTACCCTCACCTGTGCCCTAAGCCTTGCCGTTCCCTAACCCTAACCCTAGCCCGCAACGGAAAACCACCACCAGCACAACACCTTACCCTACGCCGTAGCCTATTCCTGGCCCGTACGCTGGCACTGACCCGTGTGTCAGCACATAGCCTGACCATCCCACGTTTCCGTACCCTCACCTGTGCCCTAAGCCTTGCCGTTCCCTAACCCTAACCCTAGCCCGGAACGGAAACCCACCACCAGCCCTACACCTTAACCCCAAGCCGTAGCCTACTCCTGGCCCGTACGTTGGCACTGACCCGTGCGTCAGCACGTAGCCTGACCCTCCCACATTTCCACACCCTCACCTGTGCCCTAAGCCTTGCCGTTCCCTAACCCTAACCCTAGCCCGCAACGGAAACCCACCACCAGCCCTACACCTTAACCCCAAGCCGTAGCCTACTCCTGGCCCGTACGCTGGCACTGACCCGTGCGTCAGCACGTAGCCTGACCCTCCCACGTTTCCGTACCCTCACCTGTGGCCTAAGCCTTGCCGTTCCCTAACCCTAACCCTAGCCATGAACAAAAACCCACCACCAGCCCTACAACTTACCCCCAAGCCGTAGCCTACTCCTGGCCCGTACGCTGGCACTGACCCATGCGTCAGCACGTAGCCTGACCCTCCCACGTTTCCGTACCCTCACCTGTGCCCTAAGCCTTGCAGTTCCCTAACCCTAACCCTAGCCCGGAATGGAAACCCACCACCAGACCAACACCTTACTCCCAAGCCGTAGCCTACTCATGGCCCGTACGCTGGCACTGACCCGTGCGTCAGCACGTAGCCTGACCCTCTCACATTTCCACACCCTCACCTGTGCCCTAAGCCTTGCCGTTCCCTAACCCTAACCCTAGCCCGCAACGGAAAACCACCACCAGCCCTACACCTTACCCCCAAGCCGTAGCCTACACCTGGCCCGTACGCTGGCACTGACCCGTGCGTCAGCACGTAGCCTGACCCTCCCACGTTTCCGTACCCTCACCTGTGCCCTAAGCCTTGCCGTTCTCTAACCCTAACCCTAGCCCGGAACGGAAACCCACCACCAGCCCTACACCTTACCCTACACCGTAGCCTACTCCTAGCCCGTACGCTGGCACTGACCCGTGCGTCAGCACGTAGCCTGACCCTCCCACGTTTCCGTACCCTCACCTATGCCCTAAGCCTTGCCGTTCCCTAACCCTAACCCTAGCCCTAAACGGAAAGCGACCACCAGCCCTACACCTTACCCTACGCCGTAGCCTACTCCTGGCCCGTACGCTGGCACTGACCCGTGCGTCAGCACGTAGCCTGACCCTCCCACGTTTCCGTACCCTCACCTGTGCCCTAAGCCTTGCCGTTCCCTAACCCTAACCCTAGCCCGGAACGGAAACCCACCACCAGCCCTACACCTTACCCCCAATCCGTAGCCTACCCCTGGCCCGTACGCTGGCACTGACCCGTGCGTCAGCACGTAGCCTGACCCTCCCACGTTTCCGTACCCTCACCTGTGCCCTAAGCCTTGCCGTTCCCTAACCCTAACCCTAGCCCGGAACGGAAACCCACCACCCGCCCTACAACTTACCCCCAAGCTGTAGCCTATTCCTGGCCCGTACGCTGGCACTGACCCGTGCGTCAGCACGTAGCCTGACACTCCCACGTTTCCGTACACTCACCTGTGCTCTAAGCCTTGCAGTTCCCTAACCCTAACTCTAGCCCGGAACGGAAACCCACCACCAGCCCTACACCTTAACCTACGCCGTAGCCTACTCCTGGCCCGTACGCTGGCACTGACCCATGCGTCAACACGTAGCCTGACCCTCCCACGTTTCCGTACCCTCACCTGTGCCCTAAGCCTTGCCGTTCCCTAACCCTAACCCTAGCCCGGAACGGAAACCCACCACCAGCCCTACACCTTACCCTACGCCGTAGCCTACTCCTGGCCCGTACACTGGCACTGACCCGTGTGTCAGCACGTAGCCTGACCCTCCCACGTTTCCGTGCCCTCACCTGTAACCTAAGCCTTGCCGTTCCCTAACCCTAACCCTAGCCCGGAACAAAAACCCACCACCAGCCCTACAACTTACCCCCAAGCCGTACCCTACTCCTGGCCCGTACGCTGGCACTGACCCGTGCGTCAGCACATAGCCTGACCCTCCCACGTTTCCGTACCCTCACCTGGCCCTAAGCCTTGCCGTTCCCTAACCCTGACCCTAGCCCGGAACGGAAACCCACCACCAGCCCTACACCTTACCCTACGCCGTAGCCTACTCCTGGCCCGTACGCTGGAACTCACCCGTGCGTCAGCACGTAGCCTGACCCTCCCACGTTTCCGTACCCTCACCTGTGCCCTAAGCATTGCCGTTCCCTAAGCCTAACCCTAGCCCGGAACGGAAACCCACCACCAGCCCTACACCTTACCCTACGCCGTAGCTTACTCCTGGCCCGTACGCTGGCACTGACCCGTGCGTCAGCATGTAGCCTGACCCTCCCACGTTTCCATACCCTCACCTGTGCCCTAAGCCTTGCCGTTCCCTAACCCTAACCCTAGCCCGGAACGGAAACCCACCACCAGCCCTACAACTTACCCCCAAGCCGTAGCCTACTCCTGGCCCGTACGCTGGCACTGACACATGCGTCATCACGTAGCCTGACCCTCCCACGTTTCCGTACCCTCACCTGTGCCCTAAGCCTTGCCGTTCCCTAACCCTAACCCTAGCGCGGAACGGAAACCCACCACCAGCCCTACACCTTACCCCCAAGCCGTATCCTACTCCTGGCCCGTACGCTGGCACTGACCCGTGCGTCAGCACGTAGCCTGACACTCCCACGTTTCCGTACACTCACCTGTGCTCTAAGCCTTGCAGTTCCCTAACCCTAACTCTAGCCCGGAACGGAAACCCACCACCAGCCCTACACCTTACCCTACGCCGTAGCCTACTCCTGGCCCGTACGCTGGCACTGACCCATGCGTCAACACGTAGCCTGACCCTCCCACGTTTCCGTACCCTCACCTGTGCCCTAAGCCTTGCCGTTCCCTAACCCTAACCCTAGCCCGGAACGGAAACCCACCACCAGCCCTACACCTTACTCCAAGCCGTAGCCTACTCATGGCCCATACCCAGTCACTGACCCGTGCGTCAGCACATAGCCTGACCCTCCCACGTTTCCGTACCCTCACCTGTGCCCTAAGCCTTGCCGTTCCCTAACCCTAACCCTAGCCCGCAACGGAAAACCACCACCAGCACAACACCTTACCCTACGCCGTAGCCTATTCCTGGCCCGTACGCTGGCACTGACCCGTGTGTCAGCACATAGCCTGACCATCCCACGTTTCCGTACCCTCACCTGAGCCCTAAGCCTTGCCGTTCCCTAACCCTAACCCTAGCCCGGAACGGAAACCCACCACCAGCCCTACACCTTAACCCCAAGCCGTAGCCTACTCCTGGCCCGTACGCTGGCACTGACCCGTGCGTCAGCACGTAGCCTGACCCTCCCACGTTTCCGTACCCTCACCTGTGCCCTAAGCCTTGCAGTTCCCTAACCCTAACCCTAGCCCGGAATGGAAACCCACCACCAGCCCAACACCTTACTCCCAAGCCGTAGCCTACTCATGGCCCGTACGCTGGCACTGACCCGTGCGTCAGCACGTAGCCTGACCCTCTCACATTTCCACACCCTCACCTGTGCCCTAAGCCTTGCCGTTCCCTAACCCTAACCCTAGCCCGCAACGGAAAACCACCACCAGCCCTACAACTTACCCCCAAGCCGTAGCCTACTCCTGGCCCGTACGCTGGCACTGACCCGTGCGTCAGCACGTAGCCTGACCCTCCCACGTTTCCGTACCCTCACCTGTGCCCTAAGCCTTGCCGTTCTCTAACCCTAACCCTAGCCCGGAACGGAAACCCACCACCAGCCCTACACCTTACCCTACACCGTAGCCTACTCCTAGCCCGTACGCTGGCACTGACCCGTGCGTCAGCACGTAGCCTGACCCTCCCACGTTTCCGTACCCTCACCTATGCCCTAAGCCTTGCCGTTCCCTAACCCTAACCCTAGCCCTGAACGGAAAGCGACCACCAGCCCTACACCTTACCCTACGCCGTAGCCTACTCCTGGCCCGTACGCTGGCACTGACCCGTGCGTCAGCACGTAGCCTGACCCTCCCACGTTTCCGTACCCTCACCTGTGCCCTAAGCCTTGCCGTTCCCTAACCCTAACCCTAGCCCGGAACGGAAACCCACCACCAGCCCTACACCTTACCCCCAATCCGTAGCCTACCCCTGGCCCGTACGCTGGCACTGACCCGTGCGTCAGCACGTAGCCTGACCCTCCCACGTTTCCGTACCCTCACCTGTGCCCTAAGCCTTGCCGTTCCCTAACCCTAACCCTAGCCCGGAACGGAAACCCACCACCCGCCCTACAACTTACCCCCAAGCTGTAGCCTATTCCTGGCCCGTACGCTGGCACTGACCCGTGCGTCAGCACGTAGCCTGACCCTCCCGCGATTCCGTACCCTCACCTGTGCCCTAAGCCTTGCCGTTCCCTAACCCTAACCGTAGCCCGGAACGGAAACCCCCCACCAGCCCTAAACTTTACCCTACGCCGTAGCCTACTCCTTGCCCGTACGCTGGCACTGACACATGCGTCAGCACGTAGCCTGACCCTACCACGTTTCTGTACCCTCACCTGTGCCCTAAGCCTTGCCGTTCCCTAACCCTAAACCTAGCCTGGAATGGAAACCCACCACCAGCCCTACACCTTACCCGCAAGCCGTAGCCTACTCCTGGCCCGTACGCTGGCACTGACCCGTGCGTCAGCACGTAGCCTGACCCTCCCACGTTTCCGTACCCTCACCTGTGCCCTAAGCCTTGCCGTTCCCTAACCCTAACCCTAGCCCGGAACGGAAACCCACCATCCGCCCTACAACTTACCCCAAGCTGTAGCCTATTCCTGGCCCGTACGCTGGCACTGACCCGTGCGTCAGCACGTAGCCTGACCCTATCATGTTTCCGTACCCTCACCTGTGCCCTAAGCCTTGCCGTTCCCTAACCCTAACCCTAGCGCGGAACGGAAACCCACCACCAGCCCTACAACTTACCCCCAAGCCGTAGCCTACTCCTGGCCCGTACGCTGGCACTGACCCGTGCGTCAGCACGTAGCCTGACCCTCCCACGTTTCCATACCCTCACCTGTGCTCTAAGCCTTGCCGTTCCCTAACCCTAACCCTCGCATGGAACAGAAACCCACCACAAGCCCTACACCTTACCCTACGCCGTAGCCTACTCCTGGCCCGTACGCTGGCACTGACCCGTGCGTCAGCACGTAGCCTGACCCTCCCACGTTTCCGTACCCTCACCTGTGCCCTAAGCCTTGCCGTTCCCTAACCCTAACCCTAGCCCGGAACAAAAACCCACCACCATCCCTACAACTTACCCCCAAGCCGTAGCCTACTCCTGGCCCGTACGCTGGCACTGACCCGTGGGTCAGCACGTAGCCTGACCCTCCCACGTTTCCGTACCCTCACCTGTGCTCTAAGCCTTGCCGTTCCCTAACCCTAACCCTTGCCCGGAACGGAAACCCACCACCCGCCCTACAACTTACCCCCAAGCTGTAGCCTATTCCTGGCCCGTACGCTGGCACTGACCCGTGCGTCAGCACGTAGCCTGTCCCTCCCACGTTTCCGTACCCTCACCTGTGCCCTAAGCCTTGCCGTTCCCTAACCCTAACCCTAGCCCGGAACGGAAACCCACCACCAGCCCTACACCTTACCCTACGCCGTAGCCTACTCCTGTCCCGTACGCTGGCACTGACCCGTGCGTCAGCACGTAGCCTGACCCTCCCACGTTTCCGTACCCTCACCTGTGCCCTAAGCCTTGCCGTTCCCTAACCCTAACCCTAGCCCGGAACGGAAACCCACCACCAGCCCTACACCTTACCCACAAGCCGTAGCCTACTCCTGTCCCGTACGCTGGCACTGACCCGTTTGTCAGCACGTAGCCTGACCCTCCCACGTTTCCGTACCCTCACCTGTGCCCTAAGCCTTGCCGTTCCCTAACCCTAACCCTAGCCCAGAACGTAAACCCACCACCAGCCCTACACCTTACCCTACGCCGTAGCCTACTCCTGGCCCGTACGCTGGCACTGACCCGTGCGTCAGCACGTAGCCTGACCCTCCCACGTTTCCGTACCCTCACCTGTGCCCTAAACCTTGCCATTCCCTAACCCTAACCCTAGCCCGGAACGGAAACCCACCACCAGCCCTACACCTTAACCTCAAGCCGTAGCCTACTCCTGGCCCGTATGCTGGCACTGACCCGTGCGTCAGCACGTAGCCTGACCCTCCCACATTTCCGTACCCTCACCTGTGCCCTAAGCCTTGCCGTTCCCTAACCCTAACCCTAGCCCGGAACGGAAACCCACCACCAGCCCTACACCTTACTCTACGCCGTAGCCAACTCCTGGCCCGTACGCTGGCACTGACCCGTGCATCAGCACGTAGCCTGACCCTCCCACGTTTCCGTACCCTCACCTGTGCCCTAAGCCTTGCCGTTCCCTAACCCTAACCCTAGCCCAGCATGGAAACCCACCACCAGCCCTACACCTTACCCTACGCCGTAGCCTACTCCTGGCCCGTACGCTGGCACTGACACGTGCGTCAGCACGTAGCCTGACCCTCCCACGTTTCCGTACCCTCACCTGTGCCCGAAGCCTTGCCGTTCCCTAACCCTAACCCTAGCCCGGAACGGAAACCCACCCCCAGCCCTACACCTTACCCCCAAGCCATAGCCTACTCCTGGCCCGTAGGCTGGCACTGACCCGTGCGTCAGCACGTAGCCTGTCCCTCCCACGTTTCCGTACCCTCACCTGTGCCCTAAGCCTTGCCGTTCCCTAACCCTAACCCTAGCCCGGAACGGAAACCCACCACCAACCCTACACCTTACCCCCAAGCCGTAGCCTACTCCTGGCCCGTACGCTGGCACTGACCCGTGCGTCAGCACGTAGCCTGACCCTCCCACGTTTCTGTACCCTCACCTGTGCCCTAAGCCTTGCCGTTCCCTAACCCTAACCCTAGCCCGGAACGGAAACCCACCACCAGCCCTACACCTTACCCCCAAGCCGTAGCCTACTCCTGGCCCGTACGCTGGCACTGACCCGTGCGTCAGCACGTAGCCTGACCCTCCCACGTTTCTGTACCCTCACCTGTGGCCTAAGCCTTGCCGTTCCCTAAGCCTAACCCTAGCCCGGAACGGAAACCCACCACCAGCCCTACACCTTACCCTACGCCGTAGCCTACTCCTGGCCTGTACACTGGCACTGACCCGTGCGTCAGCACGTAGCCTGACCCTCCCAAGTTTCCGTGCCCTCACCTGTGCCCTAAGCCTTGCCGTTCCCTAACCCTAACCCTAGCCCGGAACACAAACCCACCACCAGCCCTACAACTTACCCCCAAGCCGTACCCTACTCCTGGCCCGTACACTGGCACTGACCCGTGCGTCAGCACATAGCCTGACCCTCCCACGTTTCCGTACCCTCACCTGTGCCCTAAGCCTTGCCGTTCCCTAACCCTAACCCTAGCGCGGAACGGAAACCCACCACCAGCCCTACACCTTACCCCCAAGCCGTAGCCTACTCCTGACCCGTACGCTGGCACTGACCCGTGCGTCAGCACGTAGCCTGACACTCCCACGTTTCCGTACACTCACCTGTGCTCTAAGCCTTGCAGTTCCCTAACCCTAACTCTAGCCCGGAACGGAAACCCACCACCAGCCCTACACCTTACCCTACGCCGTAGCCTACTCCTGGCCCATACGCTGGCACTGAACCATGCGTCAACACGTAGCCTGACCCTCCCACGTTTCCGTACCCTCACCTGTGGCCTAAGCCTTGCCGTTCCCTAAGACTAACCCTAGCCCGGAACGGAAACCCACCACCAGCCCTACACCTTACCCTACGCCGTAGCCTACTCCTGGCCCGTACACTGGCACTGACCCGTGCGTCAGCACGTAGCCTGACCCTCCCACGTTTCCGTGCCCTCACCTGTGCCCTAAGCCTTGCCGTTCCCTAACCCTAACCCTAGCCCGGAACAAAAACCCACCACCAGCCCTACAACTTACCCCCAAGCCGTACCCTACTCCTGGCCCGTACGCTGGCACTGACCCGTGCGTCAGCACATAGCCTGACCCTCCCACGTTTCCGTACCCTCACCTGTACCCTAAGCCTTGCCGTTTCCTAACCCTGACCCTAGCCCGGAACCGAAACCCACCACCAGCCCTACACCTTACCCTACGCCGTAGCCTACTCCTGGCCCGTACGCTGGCACTGACCCGTGCGTCAGCACGTAGCCTGACCCTCCCACGTTTCCGTACCCTCACCTGTGCCCGTAGCCTTGCCGTTCCCTAACCCTAACCCTAGCCCGGAACGGAAACCCACCACCAGCCCTACACCTTACCCTACGCCGTAGCTTACTCCTGGCCCGTACGCTGGCACTGACCCGTGCGTCAGCACGTAGCCTGACCCTCCCACGTTTCCATACCCTCACCTGTGCCCTAAGCCTTGCCGTTCCCTAACCCTAACCCTAGCCCGGAACGGAAACCCACCACCAGCCCTACAACTTACCCCCAAGCCGTAGCCTACTCCTGGCCCGTACGCTGGCACTGACCCATGCGTCATCACGTAGCCTGACCCTCCCACGTTTCCGTACCCTCACCTGTGCTCTAAGCCTTGCAGTTCCCTAACCCTAACTCTAGCCCGGAACGGAAACCCACCACCAGCCCTACACCTTACCCTACGCCGTAGCCTACTCCTGGCCCGTACGGTGGCACTGACCCATGCGTCAACACGTAGCCTGACCCTCCCACGTTTCCGTACCCTCACCTGTGCCCTAAGCCTTGCCGTTCCCTAACCCTAACCCTAGCCCGGAACGGAAACCCACCACCAGCCCTACACCTTACTCCAAGCCGTAGCCTACTCATGGCCCATACCCAGTCACTGACCCGTGCGTCAGCACATAGCCTGACCCTCCCACGTTTCCGTACCCTCACCTGTGCCCTAAGCCTTGCCGTTCCCTAACCCTAACCCTAGCCCGCAACGGAAAACCAACACCAGCACAACACCTTACCCTACGCCGTAGCCTATTCCTGGCCCGTACGCTGGCACTGACCCGTGTGTCAGCACATAGCCTGACCATCCCACGTTTCCGTACCCTCACCTGTGCCCTAAGCCTTGCCGTTCCCTAACCCTAACCCTAGCCCGGAACGGAAACCCACCACCAGCCCTACACCTTAACCCCAAGCCGTAGCCTACTCCTGGCCCGTACGCTGGCACTGACCCGTGCGTCAGCACGTAGCCTGACCCTCCCACGTTTCCGTACCCTCACCTGTGCCCTAAGCCTTGCCGTTCCCTAACCCTAACCCTAGCCATGAACAAAAACCCACCACCAGCCCTACAACTTACCCCCAAGCCGTAGCCTACTCCTGTCCCGTACGCTGGCACTGACCCATGCGTCAGCACGTAGCCTGACCCTCCCACGTTTCCGTACCCTCACCTGTGCCCTAAGCCTTGCAGTTCCCTAACCCTAACCCTAGCCCGGAATGGAAACCCACCACCAGCCCTACACCTTACTCCCAAGCCGTAGCCTACTCATGGCCCGTACGCTGGCACTGACCCGTGCGTCAGCACGTAGCCTGACCCTCCCACATTTCCACACCCTCACCTGTGCCCTAAGCCTTGCCGTTCCCTAACCCTAACCCTAGCCCGCAACGGAAACCCACCACCAGCCCTACAACTTAACCCCAAGCCGTAGCCTACTCCTGGCCCGTACGCTGGCACTGACCCGTGCGTCAGCACGTAGCCTGACCCTCCCACGTTTCCGTACCCTCACCTGTGGCCTAAGCCTTGCCGTTCCCTAACCCTAACCCTAGCCATGAACAAAAACCCACCACCAGCCCTACAACTTACCCCCAAGCCGTAGCCTACTCCTGGCCCGTACGCTGGCACTGACCCATGCGTCAGCACGTAGCCTGACCCTCCCACGTTTCCGTACCCTCACCTGTGCCCTAAGCCTTGCAGTTCCCTAACCCTAACCCTAGCCCGGAATGGAAACCCACCACCAGCCCAACACCTTACTCCCAAGCCGTAGCCTACTCATGGCCCGTACGCTGGCACTGACCCGTGCGTCAGCACGTAGCCTGACCCTCTCACATTTCCACACCCTCACCTGTGCCCTAAGCCTTGCCGTTCCCTAACCCTAACCCTAGCCCACAACGGAAAACCACCACCAGCCCTACACCTTACCCCCAAGCCGTAGCCTACTCCTGGCCCGTACGCTGGCACTGACCCGTGCGTCAGCACGTAGCCTGACCCTCCCACGTTTCCGTACCCTCACCTGTGCCCTAAGCCTTGCCGTTCTCTAACCCTAACACTAGCCCGGAACGGAAACCCACCACCAGCCCTACACCTTACCCTACACCGTAGCCTACTCCTAGCCCGTACGCTGGCACTGACCCGTGCGTCAGCACGTAGCCTGACCCTCCCACGTTTCCGTACCCTCACCTATGCCCTAAGCCTTGCCGTTCCCTAACCCTAACCCTAGCCCGGAACGGAAACCGACCACCAGCCCTACACCTTACCCTACGCCGTAGCCTACTCCTGGCCCGTACGCTGGCACTGACCCGTGCGTCAGCACGTAGCCTGACCCTCCCACGTTTCCGTACCCTCACCTGTGCCCTAAGCCTTGCCGTTCCCTAACCCTAACCCTAGCCCGGAACGGAAACCCACCACCAGCCCTACACCTTACCCCCAATCCGTAGCCTACCCCTGGCCCGTACGCTGGCACTGACCCGTGCGTCAGCACGTAGCCTGACCCTCCCACGTTTCCGTACCCTCACCTGTGCCCTAAGCCTTGCCGTTCCCTAACCCTAACCCTAGCCCGGAACGGAAACCCACCACCCGCCCTACAACTTACCCCCAAGCTGTAGCCTATTCCTGGCCCGTACGCTGGCACTGACCCGTGCGTCAGCACGTAGCCTGACCCTCCCGCGATTCCGTACCCTCACCTGTGCCCTAAGCCTTGCCGTTCCCTAACCCTAACCGTAGCCCGGAACGGAAACCCCCCACCAGCCCTAAACCTTACCCTACGCCGTAGCCTACTCCTTGCCCGTACGCTGGCACTGACACATGCGTCAGCACGTAGCCTGACCCTACCACGTTTCTGTACCCTCACCTGTGCCCTAAGCCTTGCCGTTCCCTAACCCTAAACCTAGCCTGGAATGGAAACCCACCACCAGCCCTACACCTTACCCGCAAGCCGTAGCCTACTCCTGGCCCGTACGCTGGCACTGACCCGTGCGTCAGCACGTAGCCTAACCCTCCCACGTTTCCGTACCCTCACCTGTGCCCTAAGCCTTGCCGTTCCCTAACCCTAACCCTAGCCCGGAACGGAAACCCACCACCCGCCCTACAACTTACCCCAAGCTGTAGCCTATTCCTGGCCCGTACGCTGGCACTGACCCGTGCGTCAGCACGTAGCCTGACCCTATCATGTTTCCGTACCCTCACCTGTGCCCTAAGCCTTGCCGTTCCCTAACCCTAACCCTAGCACGGAACGGAAACCCACCACCAGCCCTACAACTTACCCCCAAGCCGTAGCCTACTCCTGGCCCGTACGCTGGCACTGACCCGTGCGTCAGCACGTAGCCTGACCCTCCCACGTTTCCATACCCTCACCTGTGCTCTAAGCCTTGCCGTTCCCTAACCCTAACCCTCGCATGGAACAGAAACCCACCACAAGCCCTACACCTTACCCTACGCCGTAGCCTACTCCTGGCCCGTACGCTGGCACTGACCCGTGCGTCAGCACGTAGCCTGACCCTCCCACGTTTCCGTACCCTCACCTGTGCCCTAAGCCTTGCCGTTCCCTAACCCTAACCCTAGCCCGGAACAAAAACCCACCACCATCCCTACACCTTACCCCCAAGCCGTAGCCTACTCCTGGCCCGTACGCTGGCACTGACCCGTGGGTCAGCACGTAGCCTGACCCTCCCACGTTTCCGTACCCTCACCTGTGCTCTAAGCCTTGCCGTTCCCTAACCCTAACCCTTGCCCGGAACGGAAACCCACCACCCGCCCTACAACTTACCCCCAAGCTGTAGCCTATTCCTGGCCCGTACGCTGGCACTGACCCGTGCGTCAGCACGTAGCCTGTCCCTCCCACGTTTCCGTACCCTCACCTGTGCCCTAAGCCTTGCCGTTCCCTAACCCTAACCCTAGCCCGGAACGGAAACCCACCACCAGCCCAACACCTTACCCTACGCCGTAGCCTACTCCTGTCCCGTACGCTGGCACTGACCCGTGCATCAGCACGTAGCCTGACCCTCCCACGTTTCCGTACCCTCACCTGTGCCCTAAGCCTTGCCGTTCCCTAACCCTAACCCTAGCCCGGAACGGAAACCCACCAGCAGCCCTACACCTTACCCACAAGCCGTAGCCTACTCCTGTCCCGTACGCTGGCACTGACCCGTTTGTCAGCACGTAGCCTGACCCTCCCACGTTTCCGTACCCTCACCAGTGCCCTAAGCCTTGCCGTTCCCTAACCCTAACCCTAGCCCAGAACGGAAACCCACCACCAGCCCTACACCTTACCCTACGCCGTAGCCTACTCCTGGCCCGTACGCTGGCACTGGCCCGTGCGTCAGCACGTAGCCTGACCCTCCCACGTTTCCGTACCCTCACCTGTGCCCTAAACCTTGCCATTCCCTAACCCTAACCCTAGCCCGGAACGGAAACCCACCACCAGCCCTACACCTTAACCTCAAGCCGTAGCCTACTCCTGGCCCGTATGCTGGCACTGACCCGTGCGTCAGCACGTAGCCTGACCCTCCCACATTTCCGTACCCTCACCTGTGCCCTAAGCCTTGCCGTTCCCTAACCCTAACCCTAGCCCGGAACGGAAACCCACCACCAGCCCTACACCTTACCCTACGCCGTAGCCAACTCCTGGCCCGTACGCTGGCACTGACCCGTGCATCAGCACGTAGCCTGACACTCCCACGTTTCCGTACCCTCACCTGTGCCCTAAGCCTTGCCGTTCCCTAACCCTAACCCTAGCCCAGCATGGAAACCCACCACCAGCCCTACACCTTACCCTACGCCGTAGCCTACTCCTGGCCCGTACGCTGGCACTGACACGTGCGTCAGCACGTAGCCTGACCCTCCCACGTTTCCGTACCCTCACCTGTGCCCGAAGCCTTGCCGTTCCCTAACCCTAACCCTAGCCCGGAACGGAAACCCACCCCCAGCCCTACACCTTACCCCCAAGCCATAGCCTACTCCTGGCCCGTAGGCTGGCACTGACCCGTGCGTCAGCACGTAGCCTGTCCCTCCCACGTTTCCGTACCCTCACCTGTGCCCTAAGCCTTGCCGTTCCCTAACCCTAACCCTAGCCCGGAACGGAAACCCACCACCAACCCTACACCTTACCCCCAAGCCGTAGCCTACTCCTGGCCCGTACGCTGGCACTGACCCGTGCGTCAGCACGTAGCCTGACCCTCCCACGTTTCTGTACCCTCACCTGTGCCCTAAGCCTTGCCGTTCCCTAACCCTAACCCTAGCCCGGAACGGAAACCCACCACCAGCCCTACACCTTACCCCCAAGCCGTAGCCTACTCCTGGCCCGTACGCTGGCACTGACCCGTGCGTCAGCACGTAGCCTGACCCTCCCACGTTTCTGTACCCTCACCTGTGGCCTAAGCCTTGCCGTTCCCTAAGCCTAACCCTAGCCCGGAACGGAAACCCACCACCAGCCCTACACCTTACCCTACGCCGTAGCCTACTCCTGGCCTGTACACTGGCACTGACCCGTGCGTCAGCACGTAGCCTGACCCTCCCACGTTTCCGTGCCCTCACCTGTGCCCTAAGCCTTGCCGTTCCCTAACCCTAACCCTAGCCCGGAACAAAAACCCACCACCAGCCCTACAACTTACCCCCAAGCCGTACCCTACTCCTGGCCCGTACGCTGGCACTGACCCGTGCGTCAGCACATAGCCTGACCCTCCCACGTTTCCGTACCCTCACCTGTGCCCTAAGCCTTGCCGTTCCCTAACCCTAACCCTCGCATGGAACAGAAACCCACCACAAGCCCTACACCTTACCCTACGCCGTAGCCTACTCCTGGCCCGTACGCTGGCACTGACCCGTGGGTCAGCACGTAGCCTGACCCTCCCACGTTTCCGTACCCTCACCTGTGCTCTAAGCCTTGCCGTTCCCTAACCCTAACCCTTGCCCGGAACGGAAACCCACCACCCGCCCTACAACTTACCCCCAAGCTGTAGCCTATTCCTGGCCCGTACGCTGGCACTGACCCGTGCGTCAGCACGTAGCCTGTCCCTCCCACGTTTCCGTACCCTCACCTGTGCCCTAAGCCTTGCCGTTCCCTAACCCTAACCCTAGCCCGGAACGGAAACCCACCACCAGCCCTACACCTTACCCTACGCCGTAGCCTACTCCTGTCCCGTACGCTGGCACTGACCCGTGCGTCAGCACGTAGCCTGACCCTCCCACGTTTCCGTACCCTCACCTGTGCCCTAAGCCTTGCCGTTCCCTAACCCTAACCCTAGCCTGGAACGGAAACCCACCACCAGCCCTACACCTTACCCACAAGCCGTAGCCTACTACTGTCCCGTACGCTGGCACTGACCCGTTTGTCAGCACGTAGCCTGACCCTCCCACGTTTCCGTACCCTCACCTGTGCCCTAAGCCTTGCCGTTCCCTAACCCTAACCCTAGCCCAGAACGGAAACCCACCACCAGCCCTACACCTTACCCTACGCCGTAGCCTACTCCTGGCCCGTACGCTGGCACTGACCCGTGCGTCAGCACGTAGCCTGACCCTCCCACGTTTCCGTACCCTCACCTGTGCCCTAAACCTTGCCATTCCCTAACCCTAACCCTAGCCCGGAACGGAAACCCACCACCAGCCCTAAACCTTAACCTCAAGCCGTAGCCTACTCCTGGCCCGTATGCTGGCACTGACCCGTGCGTCAGCACGTAGCCTGACCCTCCCACATTTCCGTACCCTCACCTGTGCCCTAAGCCTTGCCGTTCCCTAACCCTAACCCTAGCCCGGAACGGAAACCCACCACCAGCCCTACACCTTACCCTACGCCGTAGCCAACTCCTGGCCCGTACGCTGGCACTGACCCGTGCATCAGCACGTAGCCTGACCCTCCCACGTTTCCGTACCCTCACCTGTGCCCTAAGCCTTGCCGTTCCCTAACCCTAACCCTAGCCCAGCATGGAAACCCTCCACCAGCCCTACACCTTACCCTACGCCGTAGCCTACTCCTGGCCCGTACGCTGGCACTGACACGTGCGTCAGCACGTAGCCTGACCCTCCCACGTTTCCGTACCCTCACCTGTGCCCGAAGCCTTGCCGTTCCCTAACCCTAACCCTAGCCCGGAACGGAAACACACCCCCAGCCCTACACCTTACCCCCAAGCCATAGCCTACTCCTGGCCCGTACGCTGGCACTGACCCGTGCGTCAGCACGTAGCCTGTCCCGCCCACGTTTCCGTACCCTCACCTGTGCCCTAAGCCTTGCCGTTCCCTAACCCTAACCCTAGCCCGGAACGGAAACCCACCACCAACCCTACACCTTACCCCCAAGCCGTAGCCTACTCCTGGCCCGTACGCTGGCACTGACCCGTGCGTCAGCACGTAGCCTGACCCTCCCACGTTTCTGTACCCTCACCTGTGCCCTAAGCCTTGCCGTTCCCTAACCCTAACCCTAGCCCGGAACGGAAACCCACCACCAGCCCTACACCTTACCCCCAAGCCGTAGCCTACTCCTGGCCCGTACGCTGGCACTGACCCGTGCGTCAGCACGTAGCCTGACCCTCCCACGTTTCTGTACCCTCACCTGTGGCCTAAGCCTTGCCGTTCCCTAAGCCTAACCCTAGCCCGGAACGGAAACCCACCACCAGCCCTACACCTTACCCTACGCCGTAGCCTACTCCTGGCCTGTACACTGGCACTGACCCGTGCGTCAGCACGTAGCCTGACCCTCCCACGTTTCCGTGCCCTCACCTGTGCCCTAAGCCTTGCCGTTCCCTAACCCTAACCCTAGCCCGGAACAAAAACCCACCACCAGCCCTACAACTTACCCCCAAGCCGTACCCTACTCCTGGCCCGTACGCTGGCACTGACCCGTGCGTCAGCACATAGCCTGACCCTCCCACGTTTCCGTACCCTCACCTGTGCCCTAAGCCTTGCCGTTCCCTAACCCTAACCCTAGCGCGGAACGGAAACCCACCACCAGCCCTACACCTTACCCCCAAGCCGTAGCCTACTCCTGACCCGTACGCTGGCACTGACCCGTGCGTCAGCACGTAGCCTGACACTCCCACGTTTCCGTACACTCACCTGTGCTCTAAGCCTTGCAGTTCCCTAACCCTAACTCTAGCCCGGAACGGAAACCCACCACCAGCCCTACACCTTACCCTACGCCGTAGCCTACTCCTGGCCCATACGCTGGCACTGAACCATGCGTCAACACGTAGCCTGACCCTCCCACGTTTCCGTACCCTCACCTGTGGCCTAAGCCTTGCCGTTCCCTAAGCCTAACCCTAGCCCGGAACGGAAACCCACCACCAGCCCTACACCTTACCCTACGCCGTAGCCTACTCCTGGCCCGTACACTGGCACTGACCCGTGCGTCAGCACGTAGCCTGACCCTCCCACGTTTCCGTGCCCTCACCTGTGCCCTAAGCCTTGCCGTTCCCTAACCCTAAACCTAGCCCGGAACAAAAACCCACCACCAGCCCTACAACTTACCCCCAAGCCGTACCCTACTCCTGGCCCGTACGCTGGCACTGACCCGTGCGTCAGCACATAGCCTGACCCTCCCACGTTTCCGTACCCTCAGCTGTACCCTAAGCCTTGCCGTTTCCTAACCCTGACCCTAGCCCGGAACCGAAACCCACCACCAGCCCTACACCTTACCCTACGCCGTAGCCTACTCCTGGCCCGTACACTGGCACTGACCCGTGCGTCAGCATGTAGCCTGACCCTCCCACGTTTCCGTACCCTCACCTGTGCCCTAAGCCTTGCCATTCCCTAACCCTAACCCTAGCCCGGAACGGAAACACACCACCAGCCCTACACCTTACCACCAAGCCGTAGCCTACTCCTGGCCCGTACGCTGGCACTGACCCGTGCGTCAGCACGTAGCCTGACCCTCCCACGTTTCCGTACTCTCACCTGTGCCCTAAGCCTTGCCGTTCCCTAACCCTAACCCTAGCCCAGAACGGAAACCCACCACCAGCCCTACACCTTACTCTCAAGCCGTAGCCTACTCATGGCCCGTACGCTGGCACTGACCCATGCGTCAGCACGTAGCCTGACCCTCCCACGTTTCCACACCCTCACCTGTGCCCTAAGCCTTGCCGTTCCCTAACCCTAACCCTAGCCCAGAACGGAAACCCACCACCAGCCCTACAACTTACCCTCAATCCGTAGCCTACTCCTGTCCCGTACGCTGGCACTGACCCGTGCGTCAGCACGTAGCCTGACCCTCCCACGTTTCTGTACCCTCACCTGTGCCCTAAGCCTTGCCGTTCCCTAACCCTAAACCTAGCCCGGGATGGAAACCCACCACCACCCCTACACCTTACCCCCAAGCCGTAGCCTACTCATGGCCCGTACGCTGGCACTGACCCATGCGTCAGCATGTAGCCTGACCCTCCCACGTTTCCGTACCCTCACCTGTGCCCTAAGCCTTGCCATTCCCTAACCCTAACCCTAGCCCGGAACGGAAACACACCACCAGCCCTACACCTTACCACCAAGCCGTAGCCTACTCCTGGCCCGTACGCTGGCACTGACCCGTGCGTCAGCACGTAGCCTGACCCTCCCACGTTTCCGTACTCTCACCTGTGCCCTAAGCCTTGCCGTTCCCTAACCCTAACCCTAGCCCAGAACGGAAACCCACCACCAGCCCTACACCTTACTCTCAAGCCGTAGCCTACTCATGGCCCGTACGCTGGCACTGACCCATGCGTCAGCACGTAGCCTGACCCTCCCACGTTTCCACACCCTCACCTGTGCCCTAAGCCTTGCCGTTCCCTAACCCTAACCCTAGCCCAGAACGGAAACCCACCACCAGCCCTACAACTTACCCCCAATCCGTAGCCTACTCCTGGCCCGTACGCTGGCACTGACCCGTGCGTCAGCACGTAGCCTGACCCTCCCACGTTTCCACACCCTCACCTGTGCCCTAAGCCTTGCCGTTCCCTAACCCTAACCCTAGCCCGGAACGGAAACCCACTACCAGCCCTACACCATACCCTACGCCGTAGCCTACTCCTGGCCCGTACGCTGGCACTGACCCGTGCGTCAGCACGTAGCCTGACCCTCCCACGTTTCCGTACCCTCACCTGTGCCCTAAGCCTTGCCGTTCCCTAACCCTAACCCTAGCACGGAACAGAAACCCACCACCAGCCCTACACCTTACCCCCAAGCCGTAGCCTACTCATGGCCCATACGCTGGCACTAACCCGTGCGTCAGCACGTACCCTGACCCTCCCACGTTTCCGTACCCTCACCTGTGCCCTAAGCCTTGCCGTTCCCTAACCCTAACCCTAGCCCGCAACGGAAACCCACCACCAGCCCTACACCTTACCCTATGCCGTATCCTACTCCTGTCCCGTACGCTGGCACTGACCCGTGCGTCAGCACGTAGCCTGACCCTCCCACGTTTCTGTACCCTCACCTGTGCCCTAAGCCTTGCCGTTCCCTAAACCTAAACCTAGCCCGGGATGGAAACCCACCACCACCCCTACACCTTACCCCCAAGCCGTAGCCTACTCATGGCCCGTACGCTGGCACTGACCCATGCGTCACCACGTAGCCTGACCCTCCGACGTTTCCGTACCCTCAACTGTGCCCTAAGCCTTGCCGTTCCCTAACCCTAACCCTAGCCCAGAACGGAACCCCACCACCAGCACTACACCTTACCCTACGCCGTAGCCTACTCCTGGCCCGTACGCTGGCACTGACCCGTGTGTAAGCACATAGCCTGACCATCCCACGTTTCCGTACCCTCACCTGTGCCCTAAGCCTTGCCGTTCCCTAACCCTAACCCTAGCCCGGAATGGAAACCCACCACCAGCCCTACACCTTAACCCCAAGCCGTAGCCTACTCCTGGCCCGTACGCTGGCACTGACCCGTGCGTCAGCACGTAGCCTGACCCTCCCACGTTTCCACACCCTCACCTGTGCCCGAAGCCTTTCCGTTCCCTAACCCTAACCCTAGCCCGGAACGGAAACCCACCACCAGCCCTACATCTTACTCCCAAGCCGTAGCCTACTCCTGGCCCGTACACTGGCACTGACACGTGCGTCAGCACGTAGCCTGACCCTCCCATGTTTCCGTACCCTCACCTGTGCCCTAAGCCTTGCCGTTCCCTAACCCTAACCCTAGCCCGGAACGGAAACCCACCACCAGCCCTACACCTTACTCCCAAGCCGTAGCCTACTCATGGCCCGTACCCTGGCAATGACACGTGCGTCAGCACTCAGCCTGACCCTCCCACGTTTCCACACCCTCACCTGTGCCCTAATCCTTGCCGTTCCCTAACCCTAACCCTAGCCCGGAACGGAAACCCACCACCAGCCCTACAACTTACCCCCAATCCGTAGCATACTCCTGGCCCGTACGCTGGCACTGACCCGTGCGTCAGCACGTAGCCTGACCCTCCCACGTTTCCACACCCTCACCTGTGCCCTAAGCCTTGCCGTTCCCTAACCCTAACCCTAGCCCGGAACGGAAACCCACCACCAGCCCTACACCTTACCCTACGCCGTAGCCTACTCCTGGCCCGTACGCTGGCATTGACCCGTGCGTCAGCACGTAGCCTGACCCTCCCACGTTTCCGTACCCTCACCTGTGCCCTAAGCCTTGCCGTTCCCTAACCCTAACCCTACCGCGGAACGGAAACCCACCACCAGCCCTACACCGTACCCCCAAGCCGTAGCCTACTCATGGCTCATACGCTGGCACTAACCCGTGCGTCAGCACGTAGCCTGACCCTCCCACGTTCCCGTACCCTCACCTGTGCCCTAAGCCTTGCCGTTCCCTAACCGTAACCCTAGCCCGGAACGGAAACCCACCACAACCCCTAAACCTTACCCTACGCCGTAGCCTACTCCTGGCCCGTATGCTGGCACTGACCCGTGCGTCAGCACGTAGCCTGACCCTCCCACGTTTCCGTACCCTCACCTGTGCCCTAAGCCTTGCCGTTCCGTAACCCTAACCCTAGCGCGTAACGTAAACCCACCACCAGCCCTACACCTTACCCCCAAGCCGTAGCCTACTCCTGGCCCGTACGCTGGCACTGACACGTGCGTCAGCACGTAGCCTGACCCTCCCACGATTCCGTACCCTCACCTGTGCCCTAAGCCTTGCCGTTCCCTAACCCTAACCCTAGCCCGGAACGGAAACCCACCACCAGCCCTACACCTTACTCCCAAGCCGTATCCTACTCCTGGCCCGTACGCTGGCACTGACCCGTGCGTCAGCACGTAGCCTGACCCTCCCACGTTTCCACACCCTCACCTGTGCCCTAAGCCTTGCCGTTCCCTAACCCTAACTCTAGCCCTGAATGGAAACCCACCACCAGCCCTACACCTTACCCTACGCCGTAGCCTACTCCTGGCCCGTACGCTGGCACTGACCCATGCGTCAGCACGTAGCCTGAACCTCCCAAGTTTCCGTACCCTCACCTGTGCCCTAAGCCTTGCCGTTCCCTAACCCTAACCCTACCACGGAACCGAAACCCACCACCAGCCCTACACCGTACCCCCAAGCCGTAGCCTACTCCTGGCCCGTACGCTGGCACTGACCCGTGCGTCAGCACGTAGCCTGACCCTCCCACGTTTCCGTACCCTCACCTGTGCCCTAAGCCTTGCCGTTCCCTAACCCTAACCCTAGCCCGGAACGGAAACCCACCACCAGCCCTACACCTTACTCCCAAGCCGTAGCCTACTCATGGCCCGTACGCTGGCACTGACCCGTGCGTCAGCACGTAGCCTGACCCTCCCACATTTCCACACCCTCACCTGTGCCCTAAGCCTTGCCGTTCCCTAACCCTAACCCTATCCCGGAACGGAAACCCACCACCAGCCCTACACCTTACCCACAAGCCGTAGCCTACACCTGGCCGGTACGCTGGCACTGACCCGTGGTTAAGCACGTAGCCTGACCCTCCCACGTTTCCGTACCCTGACCGGTGCCCTAAGCCTTGCCGTTCCCTAACTCTAACACTAGCCCGGAACGGAAACCCACCACCAGCCCTACACCTTACCCTACGCCGTAGCCTACTCCTGGCCCGTACGCTGGCACTGACCCGTGCGTCAGCACGTAGCCTGACCCTCCCACGTTTCCGTACCCTCACCTGTCCCCTAAGCCTTGCCGTTCCCTAACCCTAACCCTAGCCCGGAACGGAAACCCACCACCAGCCCTACAACTTACACCCAAGCCGTAGCCTACTCCTGGCCCGTACGCTGGCACTGACCCATGCGTCAGCACGTAGCCTGACCCTACCACGTTTCCCTACCCTCACCTGTGCTCTAAGCCTTGCCGTTCCCTAACCCTAACCCTAGCATGGAACGGAAACCCACCACTAGCCCTACACCTTACCCTACGCCGTAGCCTACTCCTGGCCCGTACGCTGGCACTGACCCGTGCATTAGCACGTAGCCTAACCCTCCCACGTTTCCACACCCTCACCTGTGCCCGAAGCCTTTCCGTTCCCTAACCCTAACCCTAGCCCGGAACGGAAACCCACCACCAGCCCTACACCTTACTCCCAAGCCGTAGCCTACTCCTGGCCCGTACGCTGGCACTGACCCGTGCGTCAGCACGTAGCCTGACCCTCCCACGTTTCCACACCCTCACCTATGCCCTAAGCCTTGCCGTTCCCTAACCCTAACCCTAGCCCGGAACGGAAACCCACCACCAGCCCTACACCTTACTCCCAAGCCGTAGCCTACTCATGGCCCGTACGCTGGCACTGACCCGTGCGTCAGCACGTAGCCTGACCCTCCCACATTTCCACACCCTCACCTGTGCCCTAAGCCTTGCCGTTCCCTAACCCTAACCCTATCCCGGAACGGAAACCCACCACCAGCCCTACACCTTACCCACAAGCCGTAGCCTACACCTGGCCGGTACGCTGGCACTGACCCGTGGTTAAGCACGTAGCCTGACCCTCCCACGTTTCCGTACCCTCACCTGTGCCCTAAGCCTTGCCGTTCCCTAACTCTAACACTAGCCCGGAACGGAAACCCACCACCAGCCCTACACCTTACCCTACGCCGTAGCCTACTCCTGGCCCGTACGCTGGCACTGACCCGTGCGTCAGCACGTAGCCTGACCCTCCCACGTTTCCGTACCCTCACCTGTGCCCTAAGCCTTGCCGTTCCCTAACCCTAACCCTAGCCCGGAACGGAAACCCACCACCAGCCCTACATCTTACCCTACACCGTAGCCTACTCCTGGCCCGTACGCTGGCACTGACGCGTGCGTCAGCACGTAGCCTGACCCTACCACGTTTCCGTACCCTCACCTGTCCCCTAAGCCTTGCCGTTCCCTAACCCTAACCCTAGCCCGGAAGGGAAACCCACCACCAGCCCTACAACTTACACCCAAGCCGTACCCTACTCCTGGCCCGTACGCTGGCACTGACCCATGCGTCAGCACGTAGCCTGACCCTACCACGTTTCCCTACCCTCACCTGTGCTCTAAGCCTTGCCGTTCCCTAACCCTAACCCTAGCATGGAACAGAAACCCACCACTAGCCCTACACCTTACCCTACGCCGTAGCCTACTCCTGGCCCGTACGCTGGCACTGACCCGTGCATTAGCACGTAGCCTAACCCTCCCACGTTTCCACACCCTCACCTGTGCCCGAAGCCTTTCCGTTCCCTAACCCTAACCCTAGCCCGGAACGGAAACCCACCACCAGCCCTACATCTTACTCCCAAGCCGTAGCCTACTCCTGGCCCGTACACTGGCACTGACACGTGCGTCAGCACGTAGCCTGACCCTCCCATGTTTCCGTACCCTCACCTGTGCCCTAAGCCTTGCCGTTCCCTAACCCTAACCCTAGCCCGGAACGGAAACCCACCACCAGCCCTACAACTTACTCCCAAGCCGTAGCCTACTCATGGCCCGTACCCTGGCACTGACACGTGCGTCAGCACTCAGCCTGACCCTCCCACGTTTCCACACCCTCACCTGTGCCCTAATCCTTGCCGTTCCCTAACCCTAACCCTAGCCCGGAACGGAAACCCACCACCAGCCCTACAACTTACCCCCAATCCGTAGCCTACTCCTGGCCCGTACGCTGGCACTGACCCGTGCGTCAGCACGTAGCCTGACCCTCCCACGTTTCCACACCCTCACCTGTGCCCTAAGCCTTGCCGTTCCCTAACCCTAACCCTAGCCCGGAACGGAAACCCACCACCAGCCCTACACCTTACCCTACGCCGTAGCCTACTCCTGGCCCGTAAGCTGGCATTGACCCGTGCGTCAGCACGTAGCCTGACCCTCCCACGTTTCCGTACCCTCACCTGTGCCCTAAGCCTTGCCGTTCCCTAACCCTAACCCTACCGCGGAACGGAAACCCACCACCAGCCCTACACCGTACCCCCAAGCCGTAGCCTACTCATGGCTCATACGCTGGCACTAACCCGTGCGTCAGCACGTAGCCTGACCCTCCCACGTTTCCGTACCCTCACCTGTGCCCTAAGCCTTGCCGTTCCCTAACCCTAACCCTAGCCCGGAACGGAAACCCACCACCAGCCCTAAACCATACCCTACGCCGTAGCCTACTCCTGGCCCGTACGCTGGCACTGACCCGTGCGTCAGCACGTAGCCTGACCCTCCCACGTTTCCGTACCCTCACCTGTGCCCTAAGCCTTGCCGTTCCCTAACCCTAACCCTAGCCCGGAACGGAAACCCACCACCAGCCCTACACCTTACCCCCAAGCCGTAGCCTAATCCTGGCCCGTACGCTGGCACTGACCCGTGCGTCAGCACGTAGCCTGACCCTCCCACGTTTCCGTACCCTCACCTGTGCCCTAAGCCTTGCCGTTCCCTAATCCTAACCCTAGCCCGGAACGGAAACCCACCACCAGCCCTACACCTTACTCCCAAGCCGTAGCCTACTCCTGGCCCGTACGCTGGCACTGACACGTGCGTCAGCACGTAGCCTGACCCTCCCACGTTTCCACACCCTCACCTGTGCCCTAAACCTTGCCGTTCCCTAACCCTAACCCTGGCCCGGAATGGAAACCCACCACCAGCCCTACACCTTACCCTATGCCGTAGCCTACTCCTGACCCGTACGCTGGCACTGACCCGTGCGTCAGCACGTAGCCTGAACCTCCCAAGTTTCCGTACCCTCACCTGTGCCATAAGCCTTGCCGTTCCCTAACCCTAACCCTACCACGGAACCTAAAACCACCACCAGCCCTACACCGTACCCCCAAGCCGTAGCCTACTCCTGGCCCGTACACTGGCACTGACACGTGCGTCAGCACGTAGCCTGACCCTCCCATGTTTCCGTACCCTCACCTGTGCCCTAAGCCTTGCCGTTCCCTAACCCTAAACCTAGCCCGGAACGGAAACCCACCACCAGCCCTACACCTTACTCCCAAGCCGTAGCCTACTCATGGCCCGTACCCTGGCACTGACACGTGCTTCAGCACGTAGCCTGACCCTCCCACGTTTCCACACCCTCACCTGTGCCCTAATCCTTGCCGTTCCCTAACCCTAACCCTAGCCCGGAACGGAAACCCACCACCAGCCCTACAACTTACCCCCAATCCGTAGCCTACTCCTGGCCCGTACGCTGGCACTGACCCGTGCGTCAGCACGTAGCCTGACCCTCCCACGTTTCCACACCCTCACCTGTGCCCTAAGCCTTGCCGTTCCCTAAACCTAACCCTAGCCCGGAACGGAAACCCACCACCAGCCCTACACCTTACCCTACGCCGTAGCCTACTCCTGGCCCGTACGCTGGCACTGACACGTGCGTCAGCACGTAGCCTGACCCTCCCACGTTTCCGTACCCTCACCTGTGCCCTAAGCCTTGCCGTTCCCTAACCCTAACCCTACCGTGGAACGGAAACCCACCACCAGCCCTAAAACTTACCCCCAAGCCTTAGCCTACTTACTGCCCATACGCTGGCACTGACCCGTGCGTCAGCACGTAGCCTGACCCTCCCACGTTTCCGTACCCTCACCTGTGCCCTAAGCCTTGCCGTTCCCTAACCCAAACCCTAGCCCGGAACGGAAACCCACCACCAGCCCGAAACCTTACCCTACGCCGTAGCCTAATCCTGGCCCGTAACCTGGCACTGAACCGTGCGTCAGCACGTAGTCTGACCCTCCCACGTTTCCGTACCCTCACCTGTGCCCTAAGCCTTGCCGTTCCCTAACCCTAACCCTAGCGCGGAACGGAAACCCACCACTTGCCCTAAACCTTACCCCCAAGCCGTAGCCTACTCCTGGCCTGTACGCTGGCACTGACCCGTGCGTCAGCACGTAGCCTGACCCTCCCACGTTTCCGTACCCTCACCTTTGCTCTAAGCCTTGCCGTTCCCTAACCCTAACCCTAGCATGGAACGGAAACCCACCACCAGCCCTACACCTTACCCTATGCCGTAGCCTACTCCTGGCCCGTACGCTGGCACTGACCCGTGCGTCAGCATGTAGCCTGACCCTCCCACGTTTCCGTACCCTCACCTGTGCCCTAAGCCTTGCCATTCCCTAACCCTAACCCTAGCCCGGAACGGAAACCCACCACCAGCCCTACACCTTACCCCCAAGCCGTAGCCTACTCCTGGCCCGTACGCTGGCACTGACCCGTGCGTCACCACGTAGCCTGACCCTCCCACGTTTCCGTACCCTCACCTGTGCCCTAAGCCTTGCCGTTCCCTAACCCTAACCCTAGCCCGGAACGGAAACCCACCACCAGCCCTACACCTTACTCCCAAGCCGTAGCCTACTCATGGCCCGTACGCTGGCGCTGACCCATGCGTCAGCACGTAGCCTGACCCTCCCACGTTTCCACACACTCACCTGTGCCCTAAGCCTTGCCGTTCCCTAACCCTAACCCTAGCCCAGAACGGAAACCCACCACCAGCCCTACAACTTACCCCCAATTCGTAGCCTACTCCTGGCCCGTACGCTGGCACTGACCCGTGGGTCAGCACGTAGCCTGACCCTCCCACGTTTCCATACCCTCACCTGTGCCCTAAGCCTTGCCGTTCCCTAACCCTAACCCTAGCCCGAAACGGAAACCCACTACCAGCCCTACACCATACCCTACGCCGTAGCCTACTCCTGGCCCGTACGCTGGCACTGACCCGTGCGTCAGCACGTAGCCTGACCCTACCACGTTTCCGTACCCTCACCTGTCCCCTAAGCCTTGCCGTTCCCTAACCCTAACCCTAGCCCGGAACGGAAACCCACCACCAGCCCTACAACTTACACCCAAGCCGTAGCCTACTCCTGGCCCGTACGCTGGCACTGACCCATGCGTCAGCACGTAGCCTGACCCTACCACGTTTCCCTACCCTCACCTGTGCTCTAAGCCTTGCCGTTCCCTAACCCTAACCCTAGCATGGAACGGAAACCCACCACTAGCCCTACACCTTACCCTACGCCGTAGCCTACTCCTGGCCCGTACGCTGGCACTGACCCGTGCATTAGCACGTAGCCTAACCCTCCCACGTTTCCACACCCTCACCTGTGCCCGAAGCCTTTCCGTTCCCTAACCCTAACCCTAGCCCTGAACGGAAACCCACCACCAGCCCTACAACTTACCCCCAAGCCGTAGCCTACTCCTGGCCCGTACGCTGGCACTGACCCGTGGGTCAGCACGTAGCCTGACCCTCCCACTTTTCCACACCCTCACCTGTGCCCTAAGCCTTGCCGTTCCCTAACCCTAACCCTAGCCCGGAACGGAAACCCACTACCAGCCCTACACCATACCCTACGCCGTAGCCTACTCCTGGCCCGTACGCTGGCACTGACCCGTGCGTCAGCACGTAGCCTGACCCTCCCACGTTTCCGTACCCTCACCTGTGCCCTAAGCCTTGCCGTTCCCTAACCCTAACCCTAGCGCGGAACAGAAACCCACCACCAGCCCTACACCTTACCCCCAAGCCGTAGCCTACTCATGGCCCATACGCTAGCACTAACCCGTGCGTCACCACGTAGCCTGACCCTCCCACGTTTCCGTACCCTCACCTGTGCCCTAAGCCTTGCCGTTCCCTAACCCTAACCCTAGCCCGGAACGGAAACCCACCACCAGCCCTACACCTTACCCTATGCCGTAGCCTACTCCTGTCCCGTACGCTGGCACTGACCCGTGCGTCAGCACGTAGCCTGACCCTCCCACGTTTCTGTACCCTCACCTGTGCCCTAAGCCTTGCCGTTCCCTAACCCTAAACCTAGCCCGGGATGGAAACCCACCACCACCCCTACAACTTACCCCGAAGCCGTAGCCTACTCATGGCCCATATGCTGGCACTGACCCATGCGTCACCACGTAGCCTGACCCTCCGACGTTTCCGTACCCTCAACTGTGCCCTAAGCCTTGCCGTTCCCTAACCCTAACCCTAGCCCAGAACGGAACCCCACCACCAGCACTACACCTTACCCTACGCCGTAGCCTACTCCTGGCCCGTACGCTGGCACTGACCCGTGTGTAAGCACATAGCCTGACCATCCCACGTTTCCGTACCCTCACCTGTGCCCTAAGCCTTGCCGTTCCCTAACCCTAAACCTAGCCCGGAATGGAAACCCACCACCAGCCCTAAACCTTAACCCCAAGCCGTAGCCTACTCCTGGCCCGTACGCTGGCACTGACCCGTGCGTCAGCACGTAGCCTGACCCTCCCACGTTTCTGTACCCTCACCTGTGCCCTAAGCCTTGCCGTTCCCTAAGCCTAACCCTAGCCCGGAACGGAAACCCACCACCAGCCCTACACCTTACCCTACGCCGTAGGCTACTCCTGGCCCGTACGCTGGCACTGACCCATGCGTCAGCACGTAGCCTGACCCTCCCACGTTTCCGTACCCTCACCTGTGCCCTAAGCCTTGCCGTTCCCTAACCCTAACCCTAGCCCGGAACAAAAACCCACCACCAGCCCTACAACTTACCCCCAAGCCGTAGCCTACTCCTGGCCCGTACGCTGGCACTGACCCGTGCGTCAGCACGTAGCGTGACCCTCTCACGTTTCCGTACCCTCACCTGTGCCCTAAACCTTGCCGTTCCCTAACCCTAACCCTAGCCCGGAACGGAAACCCACCACCAGCCCTACACCTTACTCCCAAGCCGTAGCCTACTCATGGCCCGTACGCTGGCACTGACCCGTGCGTCAGCACGTAGCCTGACCCTCCCACATTTCCACACCCTCACCTGTGCCCTAAGCCTTGCCGTTCCCTAACCCTAACCCTAGCCCGGAACGGAAACCCACCACCAGCCCTACACCTTACCCCCAAGCCGTAGCCTACTCATGGCCCGTACGCTGGCACTGACCCGTGCGTCAGCACGTAGCCTGACCCTCCCACGTTTCCGTACCCTCACCTGTGCCCTAAGCCTTGCAGTTCTCTAACCCTAACCCTAGCCCGGAACGGAAACCCACCACCAGCCCTACACCTTACCCTACGCCGTAGCCTACTCCTGGCCCGTACGCTGGCACTGACCCGTGCATCAGCACGTAGTCTGACCCTCCCACGTTTCCGTACCCCCACCTGTGCCCTAAGCCTTGCCGTTCCCTAACCCTAACCCTAGCCCGGAACGGAAACCGACCACCAGCCCTACACCTTACCCTATGCCGTAGCTTACTCCTGGCCCGTACGCTGGCACTGACCCGTGCGTCAGCACGTAGCCTGACCCTCCCACGTTTCCGTACCCTCACCTGTGCCCTAAGCCTTGCCGTTCCCTAACCCTAACCCTAGCCCGGAACGGAAACCCACCACCAGCCCTACACCTTACCCCCAAGCCGTAGCCTACTCCTGGCCCGTACACTGGCACTGACCCGTGCGTCAGCACGTAGCCTGACCCTCCTGCGTTTCCGTACCCTCACCTGTGCCCTAAGCCTTGCCGTTCCCTAACCCTAACCCTAGCCCGGAACGGAAACCCACCACCAGCCCTACACCTTACCCTACGCCGTAGCCTACTCCTGGCCCGTACGCTGGCACTGACACATGCGTCAGCACGTAGCCTGACCCTCCCACGTTTCTGTACCCTCACCTGTGCCCTAAGCCTTGCCGTTCCCTAACCCTAAACCTAGCCTGGAATGGAAACCCACCACCAGCCCTACACCTTACCCCCAAGCCGTAGCCTACTCCTGGCCCGTACGCTGGCACTGACCCGTGCGTCAGCACATAGCCTGACCCTCCCACGTTTCTATACCCTCACCTGTGCCCTAAGCCTTGTCGTTCCCTAAGCCTAACCCTAGCCCGGAACGGAAAACCACCACCAGCCCTACACCTTACCCTACGCCGTAGCCTACTCCTGGCCCGTACGCTGGCACTGACCCGTGCGTCAGCACGTAGCCTGACCCTCCCACGTTTCCGTACCCTCACCTGTGCCCTAAGCCTTGCCGTTCCCTAACCCTAACCCTAGCCCGGAACAAAAACCCACCACCAGCCCTACACCTTACCCCAAGCCGTAGCCTACTCCTCGCCCGTACGCTGGCACTGACCCGTGCGTCAGCACGTAGCCTGACCCTCCCAAGTTTCCGTACCCTCACCTGTGCTCTAAGCCTTGCCGTTCCCTAACCCTAACCCTAGCCCGGAACGGAAACCCACCACCCGCCCTACAACTTACCCCCAAGCTGTAGCCTATTCCTGGCCTGTACGCTGGCACTGACCCTTGCGTCAGCACGTAGCCTGACCCTCCTGCGTTTCTGTACCCTCACCTGTGCCCTAAGCCTTGCCGTTCCCTAACCCTAACCCTAGCCCGGAATGGAAAACCACCACCAGCCCTACAACTTACCCCCAAGCCGTAGCCAACTCCTGTCCCCTACGCTGGCACTGACCCGTGCGTCAGCACGTAGCCTGACCCTCCCACGTTTCTGTACCCTCACCTGTGCCCTAAGCCTTGCCGTTCCCTAACCCTAAACCTAGCCCGGAATGGAAACCCACCACCAGCCCTACACCTTACCCCCAAGCCGTAGCGTACTCCTGGCACGTACGCTGGCACTGACCCGTGCGTCAGCACGTAGCCTGACCCTCCGACGTTTCCGTACCCTCACCTGTGCCCTAAGCCTTGCCGTTCCCTAACCCTAACCCTAGCCCGGAACGGAAACCCACCACCAGCCCTACACCTTACCCTACGCCGTAGCTTCCTCCTGGCCCGTACGCTGGCACTGAGCCGTGCGTCAGCACGTAGCCTGACCCTCCCACGTTTCCGTACCCTCACCTGTGCCCTAAGCCTTGCCGTTCCCTAACCCTAACCATAGCCCGGAACGGAAACCCACCACCAGCCCTACAGCTTACCCCCAAGCCGTAGCCTACTCCTGGCCCGTACGCTGGCACTGACCCATGCGTCATCACGTAGCCTGACCCTCCCACGTTTCCGTACCCTCACCTGTGCCCTAAGCCTTGCCGTTCCCTAACCCTAACCCTAGCGCAGAACGGAAACCCACCACCAGCCCTACACCTTACCCCTAAGCCGTAGCCTACTCCTGGCCCGTACACTGGCACTGACCCGTGCGTCAGCACGTAGCCTGACACTCCCACGTTTCCGTACCCTCACCTGTGCTCTAAGCCTTGCAGTTCCCTAACCCTAACCCTAGCCTGGAACGGAAACCCACCACCAGCCCTACACCTTACCCTACGCCGTAGCCTACTCCTGGCCCGTACGCTGGCACTGACCCATGCGTCAGCACGTAGCCTGACCCTCCCACGTTTCCGTACCCTCACCTGTGCCCTAAGCCTTGCCGTTCCCTAACCCTAACCCTAGCCCGGAACGGAAACCCACCACCAGCCCTAAAACTTACCCCCAAGCCGTAGCCTACTCCTGGTCCGTACGCTGGCACTGACCCGTGCGTCAGCACGTAGCCTGACCCTCCCAAGTTTCCGTACCCTCACCTGTGCCCGAAGCCTTGCCGTTCCCTAACCCTAAACCTAGCCCGGAACGGAAACCCACCACCAGCCCTACACCTTACCCTACGCCGTAGCCTACTCCTGGCCCGTACGCTGGCACTAACCCGTGCGTCAGCACGTAGCCTGACCCTCCCATGTTTCCGTACCCTCACCTGTGCCCTAATCCTTGCCATTCCCTAACCCTAACCCTAGCCCGGAATGGAAACACACCACCAGCCCTACAACTTACCCCCAAGCCGTAGCCTACTCCTGGCCCGTACGCTGGCAGTGACCCGTGCGTCAGCACGTAGCCTGACCCTCCCACGTTTCCGTACCCTCACCTGTGCCCTAAGCCTTGCCGTTCCCTAACCCTAACCCTAGCCCGGAACGGAAACCCACCACGAGCCCTACACCTTACTCCCAAGCCGTAGCCTACTCATGGCCCGTACGATGGCACTGACCCGTGCGTCAGCACGTAGCCTGACCCTCCCACGTTTACACACCCTCACCTGTGCCCTAAGCCTTGCCGTTCCCTAACCCTAACCCTAGCCCGGAACGTAAACTCACCACCAGCCCTACACCTTACCCTACGCCGTAGCCTACACCTGGCCGGTACGCTGGCACTGACCCGTGGTTCAGCACGTAGCCTGACCCTCCCACGTTTCCGTACCCTCACCTGTGCCCTAAGCCTTGCCGTTCCCTAACTCTAACACTAGCCCGGAACGGAAACCCACCACCAGCCCTACAACTTACCCTACGCCGTAGCCTAATCCTGGCCCGTACGCTGGCACTGACCCGTGCGTCAGCACGTAGCCTGACCCTCCCACGTTTCCGTACCCTCACCTGTGCCCTAAGCCTTGCCATTCCCTAACCCTAACCCTAGCCCGGAACGGAAACCCACCAGCAGCCCTACATCTTACCCTACACCGTAGCCTACTCCTGGCCCGTACGCTGGCACTGACGCGTGCGTCAGCACGTAGCCTGACCCTCCCACGTTTCCGTACCCTCACCTGTCCCCTAAGCCTTGCCGTTCCCTAACCCTAACCCTAGCCCGGAACGGAAACACACCACCAGCCCTACAACTTACACCCAAGCCGTAGCCTACTCCTGGCCCGTACGCTGGCACTGACCCATGCGTCATCACGTAGCCTGACCCTACCACGTTTCCTTACACTCACCTGTGCTCTAAGACTTGCCGTTCCCTAACCCTAACCGTAGAATGGAACGGAAACCCACCACTAGCCCTACACCTTACCCTACGCCGTAGCCTACTCCTGGCCCGTACGCTGGCACTGACCCGTGCATTAGCACGTAGCCTAACCCTCCCACGTTTCCACACCCTCACCTGGGCCCGAAGCCTTTCCGTTCCCTAACCCTAACCCTAGCCCGGAACGGAAACCCACCACCAGCCCTACATCTTACCCCCAAGCCGTAGCCTACTCCTGGCCCGTACACTGGCACTGACACGTGCGTCAGCACGTAGCCTGACCCTCCCATGTTTCCGTACCCTCACCTGTGCCCTAAGCCTTGCCGTTCCCTAACCCTAACCCAAGCCTGGAACGGAAACCCACCACCAGCCCTACACCTTACTCCCAAGCCGTAGCCTACTCATGGCCCATACCCTGGCACTGACACGTGCGTCAGCACTCAGCCTGACCCTCCCACGTTTCCACACCCTCACCTGTGCCCTAATCCTTGCCGTTCCCTAACCCTAACCATAGCCCGGAACGGAAACCCACCACCAGCCCTACAACTTACCCCCAATCCGTAGCCTACTCCTGGCCCGTACGCTGGCACTGACCCGTGCGTCAGCACGTAGCCTGACCCTCCCACGTTTCCACACCCTCACCTGTGCCCTAAGCCTTGCCGTTCCCTAACCCTAACCCTAGCCCGGAACGGAAACCCACCACCAGCCCTACACCTTACCCTACGCCGTAGCCTACTCCTGGCCCGTACACTGGCACTGACCCGTGCGTCAGCACGTAGCCTGACCCTCACACGTTTCCGTACCCTCACCTGTGCCCTAAGCCTTGCCGTTCCCTAACCCTAACCCTACCGTGGAACAGAAACCCACCACCAGCCCTAAAACTTACCCCCAAGCCGTAGCCTACTTACTGCCCATACGCTGGCACTGACCCGTGCGTCAGCACGTAGCCTGACCCTCCCACGTTTCCGTACCCTCACCTGTGCCCTAAGCCTTGCCGTTCCCTAACCCTAACCCTAGCCCGGAACGGAAACCCACCACCAGCCCGAAACCTTACCCTACGCCGTAGCCTAATCCTGGCCCGTACCCTGGCACTGAACCGTGCGTCAGCACGTAGCCTGACCCTCCCACGTTTCCGTACCCTCACCTGTGCCCTAAGCCTTGCCGTTCCCTAACCCTAACCCTAGCGCGGAACGGAAACCCACCACCAGCCCTAAACCTTACCCCCAAGCCGTAGCCTACTCCTGGCCCGTACGCTGGCACTGACCCGTGCGTCAGCACGTAGCCTGACCCTCCCACGTTTCCGTACCCTCACCTGTGCTCTAAGCCTTGCCGTTCCCTAACCCTAACCCTAGCATGGAACGGAAACCCACCACCAGCCCTACACCTTACCCTACGCCGTAGCCTACTCCTGGCCCGTACGCTGGCACTGACCCGTGCGTCAGCATGTAGCCTGACCCCCCCACGTTTCCGTACCCTCACCTGTGCCCTAAGCCTTGCCATTCCCTAACCCTAACCCTAGCCCGGAACGGAAACACACCACCAGCCCTACACCTAACCCCCAAGCCGTAGCCTACTCCTGGCCCGTACGCTGGCACTGACCCGTGCGTCAGCACGTAGCCTGACCCTCCCACGTTTCCGTACCCTCACCTGTGCCCTAAGCCTTGCCGTTCCCTAACCCTAACCCTAGCCCGGAACGGAAACCCACCACCAGCCCTACACCTTACTCCCAAGCCGTAGCCTACTCATGGCCCGTACGCTGGCACTGACCCATGCGTCAGCACGTAGCCTGACCCTCCCACGTTTCCACACCCTCACCTGTGCCCTAAGCCTTGCCGTTCCCTAACCCTAACCCTAGCCCAGAACGGAAACCCACCACCAGCCCTACAACTTACCCCCAATCCGTAGCCTACTCCTGGCCCGTACGCTGGCACTGACCCGTGGGTCAGCACGTAGCCTGACCCTCCCACGTTTCCACACCCTCACCTGTGCCCTAAGCCTTGCCGTTCCCTAACCCTAACCCTAGCCCGGAACGGAAACCCACTACCAGCCCTACACCATACCCTACGCCGTAGCCTACTCCTGGCCCGTACGCTGGCACTGACCCGTGCGTCAGCACGTAGCCTGACCCTCCCACGTTTCCGTACCCTCACCTGTGCCCTAAGCCTTGCCGTTCCCTAACCCTAACCCTAGCGCGGAACAGAAACCCACCACCAGCCCTACACCTTACCCCCAAGCCGTAGCCTATTCATGGCCCATACGCTGGCACTAACCCGTGCGTCACCACGTAGCCTGACCCTCCCACGTTTCCGTACCCTCACCTGTGCCCTAAGCCTTGCCGTTCCCTAACCCTAACCCTAGCCCGGAACGGAAACCCACCACCAGCCCTACACCTTACCCTATGCCGTATGCTACTCCTGTCCCGTACGCTGGCACTGACCCGTGCGTCAGCACGTAGCCTGACCCTCCCACGTTTCTGTACCCTCACCTGTGCCCTAAGCCTTGCCGTTCCCTAACCCTAAACCTAGCCCGGGATGGAAACCCACCACCACCTCTACAACTTACCCCGAAGCCGTAGCCTACTCATGGCCCGTACGCTGGCACTGACCCATGCGTCACCACGTAGCCTGACCCTCCGACGTTTCCGTACCCTCAACTGTGCCCTAAGCCTTGCCGTTCCCTAACCCTAACCCTAGCCCAGAACGGAACCCCACCACCAGCACTACACCTTACCCTACGCCGTAGCCTACTCCTGGCCCGTACGCTGTCACTGACCCGTGTGTAAGCACATAGCCTGACCATCCCACGTTTCCGTACCCTCACCTGTGCCCTAAGCCTTGCCGTTCCCTAACCCTAAACCTAGCCCGGAATGGAAACCCACCACCAGCCCTAAACCTTAACCCCAAGCCGTAGCCTACTCCTGGCCCGTACGCTGGCACTGACCCTTGCGTCAGCACGTAGCCTGACCCTCCCACGTTTCTGTACCCTCACCTGTGCCCTAAGCCTTGCCGTTCCCTAAGCCTAACCCTAGCCCGGAACGGAAACCCACCACCAGCCCTACACCTTACCCTACGCCGTAGGCTACTCCTGGCCCGTACGCTGGCACTGACCCATGCGTCAGCACGTAGCCTGACCCTCCCACGTTTCCGTACACTCACCTGTGCCCTAAGCCTTGCCGTTCCCTAACCCTAACCCTAGCCCGGAACAAAAACCCACCACCAGCCCTACAACTTACCCCCAAGCCGTAGCCTACTCCTGGCCCGTACGCTGGCACTGACCCGTGCGTCAGCACGTAGCCTGACCCTCTCACGTTTCCGTACCCTCACCTGTGCCCTAAACCTTGCCGTTCCCTAACCCTAACCCTAGCCCGGAACGGAAACCCACCACCAGCCCTACACCTTACTCCCAAGCCGTAGCCTACTCATGGCCCGTACGCTGGCACTGACCCGTGCGTCAGCACGTAGCCTGACCCTCCCACATTTCCACACCCTCACCTGTGCCCTAAGCCTTGCCGTTCCCTAACCCTAACCCTAGCCCGGAACGGAAACCCACCACCAGCCCTACACCTTACCCCCAAGCCGTAGCCTACTCCTGGCCCGTACGCTGGCACTGACCCGTGCGTCAGCACGTAGCCTGACCCTCCCACGTTTCCGTACCCTCACCTGTGCCCTAAGCCTTGCAGTTCTCTAACCGTAACCCTAGCCCGGAACGGAAACCCAGCACCAGCCCTACACCTTACCCTACGCCGTAGCCTACTCCTGGCCCGTACGCTGGCACTGACCCGTGCATCAGCACGTAGTCTGACCCTCCCACGTTTCCGTACCCCCACCTGTGCCCTAAGCCTTGCCGTTCCCTAACCCTAACCCTAGCCCGGAACGGAAACCGACCACCAGCCCTACACCTTACCCTATGCCGTAGCCTACTCCTGGCCCGTACGCTGGCACTGACCCGTGCGTCAGCACGTAGCCTGACCCTCCCACGTTTCCGTACCCTCACCTGTGCCCTAAGCCTTGCCGTTCCCTAACCCTAACCCTAGCCCGGAACGGAAACCCACCACCAGCCCTACACCTTACCCCCAAGCCGTAGCCTACTCCTGGCCCGTACACTGGCACTGACCCGTGCGTCAGCACGTAGCCTGACCCTCCTGCGTTTCCGTACCCTCACCTGTGCCCTAAGCCTTGCCGTTCCCTAACCCTAACCCTAGCCCGGAACGGAAACCCACCACCAGCCCTACACCTTACCCTACGCCGTAGCCTACTCCTGGCCCGTACGCTGGCACTGACACATGCGTCAGCACGTAGCCTGACCCTCCCACGTTTCTGTACCCTCACCTGTGCCCTAAGCCTTGCCGTTCCCTAACCCTAAACCTAGCCTGGAATGGAAACCCACCACCAGCCCTACACCTTACCCCCAAGCCGTAGCCTACTCCTGGCCCGTACGCTGGCACTGACCCGTGCGTCAGCACATAGCCTGACCCTCCCACGTTTCTATACCCTCAGCTGTGCCCTAAGCCTTGTCGTTACCTAAGCCTAACCCTAGCCCGGAACGGAAACCCACCACGAGCCCTACACCTTACCCTACGCCGTAGCCTACTCCTGGCCCGTACGCTGGCACTGACCCGTGCGTCAGCACGTAGCCTGACCCTCCCACGTTTCCGTACCCTCACCTGTGCCCTAAGCCTTGCCGTTCCCTAACCCTAACCCTAGCCCGGAACAAAAACCCACCACCAGCCCTACACCTTACCCCCAAGCCGTAGCCTACTCCTGGCCCGTACGCTGGCACTGACCCGTGCGTCAGCACGTAGCCTGACCCTCCCAGGTTTCCGTACCCTCACCTGTGCTCTAAGCCTTGCCGTTCCCTAACCCTAACCCTAGCCCGGAACGGAAACCCACCACCCGCCCTACAACTTACCCCCAAGCTGTAGCCTATTCCTGGCCTGTACGCTGGCAC
Source organism: Mesoplodon mirus (assembly GCF_964341445.2). Taxonomy (NCBI): domain Eukaryota; kingdom Metazoa; phylum Chordata; class Mammalia; order Artiodactyla; family Ziphiidae; genus Mesoplodon; species Mesoplodon mirus. The sequence continues at coordinate 65,686,883 of NC_138995.1, read as the reverse complement.
TGACGCGTGCGTCAGCACGTAGCCTGTCCCTCCCACTTTTCCGTACCCTCACCTGTTTCCTAAGCCTTGCCGTTCCCTAACCCTAACCCTAGCCCGGAACGGAAACCCACCACCAGCCCTACACCTTACCCTACGCCGTAGCCAACTCCTGTCCCCTACGCTGGCACTGACCCGTGCGTCAGCACGTAGCCTGACCCTCCCACGTTTCCGTGCCCTCACATGTGCCCTAAGCCTTGCCGTTCCCTAACCCTAAACCTAGCCCGGAATGGAAACCCACCACAAGCCCTACACCTTACCCCCAAGCCGTAGCCAACTCCTGTCCCCTACGCTGGCACTGACCCGTGCGTCAGCACGTAGCCTGACCCTCCCACGTTTCTGTACCCTCACCTGTGCCCTAAGCCTTGCCGTTCCCTAACCCTAAACCTAGCCCGGAATGGAAACCCACCACCAGCCCTACACCTTACCCCCAAGCCGTAGCCTACTCCTGGCACGTACGCTGGCACTGACCCGTGCGTCAGCACGTAACCTGACCCTCCCACGTTTCCATACCCTCACCTGTGCCCTAAGGCTTGCCGTTCCCTAACCCTAACCCTAGCCCGGAACGGAAAGCCACCACCAGCCCTACACCTTACCCTACGCCGTAGCTTCCTCCTGGCCCGTACGCTGGCACTGACCCGTGCGTCAGCACGTAGCCTGACCCTCCCACGTTTCCGTACCCTCACCTGTGCCCTAAGCCTTGCCGTTCCCTAACCCTAACCATAGCCTGGAACGGAAACCCACCACCAGCCCTACAGCTTACCCCCAAGCCGTAGCCTACTCCTGGCCCATACGCTGGCACTGACCCGTGCGTCAGCACGTAGCCTGACCCTCCCATGTTTCCGTACCCTCACCTGTGCCCTAAGCCTTGCCGTTCCCTAACCCTAACCGTAGCCCGGAACGGAAACCCACCACCAGCCCTAAACCTTACCCCCAAGCCGTAGCCTACTCCTGGCCCGTACGCTGGCACTGACCCGTGCGTCAGCACGTAGCCTGACACTCCCATGTTTCCGTACCCTCACCTGTGCCCTAAGCCTTGCCGTTCCCTAACACTAACCCTAGCCCGGAACGGAAACCCACCACCAGCCCTACACCTTACCCTACGCCGTAGCCTACTCCTGGCCCGTACGCTGGCACTGACCCCTGCGTCAGCACGTAGCCTGACCCTCCCACGTTTCCGTACCCTCACCTGTGCCCTAAGCCTTGCCGTTCCCTAACCCTAACCCTAGCCTGGAACGGAAACCCACCACCAGCCCTACACCTTACCCACAAGCCGTAGCCTACACCTGACCGGTACGCTGGCACTGACCCGTGCATCAGCACGTAGCCTGACCCTCCCACGTTTCCGTACCCTCACCTGTGCCCTAAGCCTTGCCGTTCCCTAAACCTAACCCTACCCCGGAACGGAAACCCACTACCAGCCCTACACCTTACCCTACGCCGTAGCCTACTCCTGGCCCGTACGCTGGCACTGACCCGTGCGTCAGCACGTAGCCTGACCCTCCCACGTTTCCGTACCCTCACCTGTGCCCTAAGCCTTGCCGTTCCCTAACCCTAACCCTAGTCCGGAACGGAAACCCACCACCAGCCCTACACCTTAACCCCAAGCCGTAGACTAATCCTGGCCCGTACGCTGGCACTGACCCGTGCGTCAGCACGTAGCCTGACCCTCCCATGTTTCCGTACCCTCACCTGTGCCCTAAGCCTTGCCGTTCCCTAACCCTAACTCTAGCCCGGAACGGAAACCCACCATCAGCCCTACAACTTACTCCCAAGCCGTAGCCTACTCATGGCCCGTACGCTGGCACTGACCCGTGCGTCAGCACGTAGACTGACCCTCCCACGTTTCCACACCCTCACCTGTGCCCTAAGCCTTGCCGTTCCCTAACCCTAACCCTAGCCCGGAACGGAAACTCACCAGCAGCCCTACACCTTACCCACAAGCCGTAGCCTACACCTGGCCGGTACGCTGGCACTGACCCGTGGTTCAGCACATAGCCTGACCCTCCCACGTTTCCGTACCCTCACCTGTGCCCTAAGCCTTGCCGTTCCCTAACCCTAACCCTAGCCCGGAATGGAAACCCACCACCAGCCCTACACCTTACCCTAAGCCGTAGCCTACTCGTGGCCCGTACGCTGGCACTGACCCGTGCGTCAGCACGTAGCCTCACCCTCCCACGTTTCCGTACCCTCACCTGTGCCCTAAGCCTTGCCGTTCCCTAACCCTAACCCTAGCCCGGAACGGAAACCCACCACCAGCCCTACACCTTACCCTACGCCGTAGCCTACTCCTGGCCCGTACGCTGGCACTGACCCGTGCGTCAGCACGTAGCCTGACCCTCCCACGTTTCCATACCCTCACCTGTGCCCTAAGCCTTGCCGTTCCCTAACCCTAACCCAAGCCCGGAACGGAAACCCACCACCAGCCCTACAACTTACCCCCAAGCTGTAGCCTACTCCTGGCCCGTACGCTGGCACTGACCCGTGCGTCAGCACGTAGCCTGACCCTCCCACGTTTCCGTACCCTCACCTGTGCCCTAAGCCTTGCCGTTCCCTAAGCCTAACCCTAGCCCTGAACGGAAACCCACCACCAGCCCTACACCTTACTCCCAAGCCGTAGCCTACTCATGGCCCGTACGCTGGCACTGACCCGTGCGTCAGCACGTAGCCTGACCCTCCCAAGTTTCCACACCATCACCTGTGCCCTAAGCCTTGCCGTTCCCTAACCCTAACCCTAGCCCGGAACGGAAACCCACCACCAGCCCTACAACTTACCCCCAATCCGTAGCCTACTCCTGGCCCGTACGCTGGCACTGACCCGTGCGTCAGCGCGTAGCCTGACACTCCCACGTTTCCACACCCTCACCTGTGCCCTAAGCCTTGCCGTTCCCTAACCCTAACCCTAGCCCGTAACGGAAACCCACCACCAGCCCTACACCTTACCCTAAGCCGTAGCCTACTCCTGGCCCGTACGCTGGCACTGACCCGTGCGTCAGCACGTAGCCTGACCCTCACACGTTTCCGTACCCTCACCTGTGCCCTAAGCCTTGCCATTCCCTAAACCTAACCCTACCGTGGAACGGAAACCCACCACCAGCCCTACAACTTACCCCCAAGCCGTAGCCTACTCATGGCCCATACGCTAGCACTAACCCGTGCGTCAGCACGTAGCCTGACCCTCCCACGTTTCCGTACCCTCACCTGTGCCCTAAGCCTTGCCGTTCCCTAAACCTAACCCTAGCCCAGAACGGAAAACCACCACCCGCCCTACAACTTACCCCCAAGCTGTAGCCAATTCCTGGCCCGTACGCTGGCACTGACCCGTGCGTCAGCACGTAGCCTGTCCCTCCCACGTTTCCGTACCCTCACCTGTGCCCTAAGCCTTGCCGTTCCCTAACCCTAACCCTAGCCCGGAACGGAAACCCACCACCAGCCCTACACCTTACCCTACGCCGTAGCCTACTCCTGTCCCGTACGCTGGCACTGACCCTTGCGTCAGCACGTACCCTGACCCTCCCACGTTTCTGTACCCTCACCTGTGCCCTAAGCCTTGCCGTTCCCTAACACTAAACCTAGCCCGGAATGGAAACCCACCACCAGCCCTACACCTTACCCCCAAGCCGTAGCCTACTCCTGGCCCGTACGCTGGCACTGACCCGTGCGTCAGCACGTAGCCTGACCCTCCCACGTTTCCGTACCCTCACCTGTGCCCTAAGCCTTTCCGTTCCCTAACCCTAACCCTAGCCCAGAACAAAAACCCACCACCAGCCCTACACCTTACCCCCAAGCCGTAGCCTACTCCTGGCCCGTACGCTGGCACTGACCCGTGCGTCAGCACGTAGCCTGACCCTCCCACGTTTCCGTACCCTCACCTGTGCCCTAAGCCTTGCCGTTCCCTAACCCTTACCCTAGCCCGGAACGGAAACCCACCACCAGCCCTACAACTTACCCACAAGCCGTAGCCTACTCCTGGCCCGTACGCTGGCACTGACCCGTGCGGCAGCACGTAGCCTGGCCCTTCCACGTTTCCGTACCCTCACCTGTGCCCTAAGCCTTGCCGTTCCCTAACCCTAACCCTAGCCCAGAACGGAAACCCACCACCAGCCCTACACCTTACCCTACGCCATAGCCTACTCCTGGCCCGTACGCTGGCACTGACCCGTGCGTCAGCACGTAGCCTGACCCTCCCACGTTTCCGTACCCTCACCTGTGCCCTAAGCCTTGCCGTTCCCTAACCCTAACCCTAGCCCGGCACGGAAACCCACCACCAGCCCTACACCTTAACCTCAAGCCGTAGCCTACTCCTGGCCCGTACGCTGGCACTGACCCGTGCGTCAGCACGTAGCCTGACCCTCCCACATTTCCGTACCCTCACCTGTGCCCTAAGCCTTGCCGTTCCCTAACCCTAACCCTAGCCCAGCATGGAAACCCACCACCAGCCCTACACCTTACCCTACGCCGTAGCCTACTCCTGGCCCGTACGCTGGCACTGACCCGTGCGTCAGCACGTAGCCTGACCCTCCCACGTTTCCGTACCCTCACCTGTGCCCGAAGCCTTGCCGTTCCCTAACCCTAACCAGAGCCCGGAACGGAAACCCACCACCAGCCTTACACCTTACCCCCAAGCCATAGCCTACTCCTGGCCCGTACGCTGGCACTGACCCGTGCGTCAGCACGTAGCCTGTCCCTCCCACGTTTCCGTACCCTCACCTGTGCCCTAAGCCTTGCCGTTCCCTAACCCTAACCCTAGCCCGGAACGGAAACCCACCACCAGCCCTACACCTTACCCCCAAGCCGTAGCCTACTCCTGGCCCGTACGCTGGCACTGACCCGTGCGTCAGCACGTAGCCTGACCCTCCCACGTTTCCGTACCCTCACCTGTGCCCTAAGCCTTGCCGTTCCCTAACCCTAACCCTAGCCCGGAACGGAAACCCACCACCAGCCCTACACCATAACCTCAAGCCGTAGCCTACTCCTGGCCCGTACGCTGGCACTGACCCGTGCGTCAGCACGTACCCTGACCCTCCCACGTTTCCGTACCCTCTCCTGTGCCCGAAGCCTTGCCGTTCCCTAACCCTAACCCAAGCCCGGAACGGAAACCCACCACCAGCCCTACACCTTACCCCCAAACCGTAGCCTACTCCTGGCCCATACGCTGGCACTGACCCGTGCGTCAGCGCGTAGCCTGACCCTCCCACGTTTCCACACCCTCACCTGTGCCCTAAGCCTTGCCGTTCCCTAACCCTAACCCTAGCCCGGAACGGAAACCCACCACCAGCCCTACAACTTACCCCCAAGCTGTAGCCTATTCCTGGCCCGTACGCTGGCACTGACCCGTGCGTCAGCACGTAGCCTGTCCCTCCCACGTTTCCGTACCCTCACCTGTGCCCTAAGCCTTGCCGTTCCCTAACCCTAACCCTAGCCCGGAACGGAAACCCACCACCAGCCCTACACCTTACCCTACGCCGTAGCCTACTCCTGTCCCGTACGCTGGCACTGACCCGTGCGTCAGCACGTAGCCTGACCCTCCCACGTTTCTGTACCCTCACCTGTGCCCTAAGCCTTGCCGTTCCCTAACACTAAACCTAGCCCGGAATGGAAACCCACCACCAGCCCTACACCTTACCCCCAAGCCGTAGCCTACTCCTGGCCCGTACGCTGGCACTGACCCGTGCGTCAGCACGTAGCCTGACCCTCCCACGTTTCCGTACCCTCACCTGTGCCCGAAGCCTTGCCGTTCCCTAACCCTAACCAGAGCCCGGAACGGAAACCCACCACCAGCCCTACACCTTACCCCCAAGCCGTAGCCTACTCCTGGCCCGTACGCTGGCACTGACCCGTGCGTCAGCACGTAGCCTGTCCCTCCCACGTTTCCGTACCCTCACCTATGCCCTAAGCCTTGCCGTTCCCTAACCCTAACCCTAGCCCGGAACGGAAACCCACCACCAACCCTACACCTTACCCCCAAGCCGTAGCCTACTCCTGGCCTGTACGCTGGCACTGACCCGTGCGTCAGCACGTAGCCTGACCCTCCCACGTTTCTGTACCCTCACCTGTGGCCTAAGCCTTGCCGTTCCCTAAGCCTAACCCTAGCCCGGAACGGAAACCCACCACCAGCCCTACACCTTAGCCTACGCCGTAGCCTACTCCTGGCCCGTACGCTGGCACTGACCCTTCCGTCAGCACGTACCCTGACCCTCCCACGTTTCCATACCCTCACCTGTGCCCTAAGCCTTGCCGTTCCCTAACCCTAACCCAAGCCCGGAACGGAAACCCACCACCAGCCCTACAACTTACCCCCAAACCGTAGCCTACTCCTGGCCCGTACGCTGGCACTGACCCGTGCGTCAGCACGTAGCCTGACCCTCCCACGTTTCCGTACCCTCACCTGTGCCCTAAGCCTTGCCGTTCCCTAACCCTAACCCTAGCCCGGAACGGAAACCCACCACCAGCCCTACACCTTACTCCCAAGCCGAGGCCTACTCATGGCCCGTACGCTGGCACTGACCCGTGCGTCAGCACGTAGCCTGACCCTCCCAAGTTTCCACACCATCACCTGTGCTCTAAGCCTTGCCGTTCCCTAACCCTAACCCTAGCCCGGAACGGAAACACACCACCAGCCCTACAACTTACCCCCAATACGCAGACTACTCCTGGCCCGTACGCTGGCACTGACCCGTGCGTCAGCGCGTAGCCTGACCCTCCCACGTTTCCACACCCTCACCTGTGCCCTAAGCCTTGCCGTTCCCTAACCCTAACCCTAGCCCGGAACGGAAACCCACCACCAGCCCTACACCTTACCCTACGCCGTAGCCTACTCCTGGCCCGTACGCTGGCACTGACCCGTGCGTCAGCACGTAGCCTGACCCTCACACGTTTCCGTACCCTCACCTGTGCCCTAAGCCTTGCCGTTCCCTAACCCTAACCCTAGCCCGGAACGGAAACCCACCACCAGCCCTACACCTTACCCTACGCTGTAGCTTACTCCTGGCCCGTACGCTGGCACTGACCCGTGCGTCAGCACGTAGCCTGACCCTCCCACGTTTCCATACCCTCACCTGTGCCCTAAGCCTTGCCGTTCCCTAACCCTAACCCTAGCCCGGAAAGGAAACCCACCACCAGCCCTACAACTTACCCCCAAGCCGTAGCCTACTCCTGGCCCGTACGCTGGCACTGACCCATGCGTCATCACGTAGCCTGACCCTCCCACGTTTCCGTACCCTCACATGTGCCCTAAGCCTTGCCGTTCCCTAACCCTAACCCTAGCGCGGAACGGAAACCCACCACCAGCCCTACAACTTACCCCCAAGCCGTAGCCTACTCCTGGCCCGTACGCTGGCACTGACCCGTGCGTCAGCACGTAGCCTGACACTCCCACGTTTCCGTACCCTCACCTGTGCTCTAAGCCTTGCAGTTCCCTCACCCTAACCCTAGCCCGGAACGGAAACCCACCACCAGCCCTACACCTTACCCTACGCCGTAGCCTACTCCTGGCCCGTACGCTGGCACTGACCCGTGTGTCAGCACGTAGCCTGACCCTCCCACGTTTCCGTACCCTCACCTGTGCCCTAAGCCTTGCCGTTCCCTAACCCTAACCCTAGCCCGGAACGGAAAACCACCACCAGCCCTTCACCTTACCCCCAAGCCGTAGCCTACTCCTGGCACGTACGCTGGCACTGACCCGTGCGTCAGCACGTAGCCTGACCCTCCCACGTTTCCGTACCCTCACCTGTGCCCTAAGCCTTGCCGTTCCCTAACCCTAACCCTAGCCCGGAACAAAAACCCACCACCAGCCCTACACCTTACCCTACGCCGTAGCCTCCTCCTCGCCCGTAAGCTGGCACTGACCCGTGCATCAGCACGTAGCCTGACACTCCCATGTTTCCGTACCCTCACCTGTGCCCTAATCCTTGCCATTCCATAACCCTAACCCTAGCCCGGAACGGAAACACACCACCAGCCCTACAACTTACCCCCAAGCCGTAGCCTACTCCTGGCCCGTACGCTGGCACTGACCCGTGCGTCAGCACGTAGCCTGACCCTCCCATGTTTCCGTACCCTCACCTGTGCCCTAAGCCTTGCCGTTCCCTAACCCTAACCGTAGCCCGGAACGGAAACCCACCACCAGCCCTAAACCTTACCCCCAAGCCGTAGCCTACTCCTGGCCCGTACGCTGGCACTGACCCGTGCGTCAGCACGTAGCCTGACACTCCCATGTTTCCGTACCCTCACCTGTGCCCTAAGCCTTGCCGTTCCCTAACACTAACCCTAGCCCGGAACGGAAACCCACCACCAGCCCTACACCTTACCCTACGCCGTAGCCTACTCCTGGCCCGTACGCTGGCACTGACCCCTGCGTCAGCACGTAGCCTGACCCTCCCACGTTTCCGTACCCTCACCTGTGCCCTAAGCCTTGCCGTTCCCTAACCCTAACCCTAGCCCGGAACGGAAACCCACCACCAGCCCTACACCTTACCCACAAGCCGTAGCCTACACCTGACCGGTACGCTGGCACTGACCCGTGCATCAGCACGTAGCCTGACCCTCCCACGTTTCCGTACCCTCACCTGTGCCCTAAGCCTTGCCGTTCCCTAAACCTAACCCTACCCCGGAACGGAAACCCACTACCAGCCCTACACCTTACCCTACGCCGTAGCCTACTCCTGGCCCGTACGCTGGCACTGACCCGTGCGTCAGCACGTAGCCTGACCCTCCCACGTTTCCGTACCCTCACCTGTGCCCTAAGCCTTGCCGTTCCCTAACCCTAACCCTAGTCCGGAACGGAAACCCACCACCAGCCCTACACCTTAACCCCAAGCCGTAGACTAATCCTGGCCCGTACGCTGGCACTGACCCGTGCGTCAGCACGTAGCCTGACCCTCCCATGTTTCCGTACCCTCACCTGTGCCCTAAGCCTTGCCGTTCCCTAACCCTAACTCTAGCCCGGAACGGAAACCCACCATCAGCCCTACAACTTACTCCCAAGCCGTAGCCTACTCATGGCCCGTACGCTGGCACTGACCCGTGCGTCAGCACGTAGCCTGACCCTCCCATGTTTCCACACCCTCACCTGTGCCCTAAGCCTTGCCGTTCCCTAACCCTAACCCTAGCCCGGAACGGAAACTCACCAGCAGCCCTACACCTTACCCACAAGCCGTAGCCTACACCTGGCCGGTACGCTGGCACTGACCCGTGGTTCAGCACGTAGCCTGACCCTCCCACGTTTCCGTACCCTCACCTGTGCCCTAAGCCTTGACGTTCCCTAACCCAAACCCTAGCCCGGAATGGAAACCCACCACCAGCCCTACACCTTACCCTACGCCGTAGCCTACTCGTGGCCCGTACGCTGGCACTGACCCGTGCGTCAGCACGTAGCCTCACCCTCCCACGTTTCCGTACCCTCACCTGTGCCCTAAGCCTTGCCGTTCCCTAACCCTAACCCTAGCCCGGAACGGAAACCCACCACCAGCCCTACACCTTACCCTACGCCGTAGCCTACTCCTGGCCCGTACGCTGGCACTGACCCGTGCGTCAGCACGTAGCCTGACCCTCCCACGTTTCCATACCCTCACCTGTGCCCTAAGCCTTGCCGTTCCCTAACCCTAACCCAAGCCCGGAACGGAAACCCACCACCAGCCCTACAACTTACCCCCAACCCGTAGCCTACTCCTGGCCCGTACGCTGGCACTGACCCGTGCGTCAGCACGTAGCCTGACCCTCCCACGTTTCCGTACCCTCACCTGTGCCCTAAGCCTTGCCGTTCCCTAAGCCTAACCCTAGCCCGTAACGGAAACCCACCACCAGCCCTACACCTTACTCCCAAGCCGTAGCCTACTCATGGCCCGTACGCTGGCACTGACCCGTGCGTCAGCACGTAGCCTGACCCTCCCAAGTTTCCACACCATCACCTGTGCCCTAAGCCTTGCCGTTCCCTAACCCTAACCCTAGCCCGGAACGGAAACCCACCACCAGCCCTACAACTTACCCCCAATCCGTAGCCTACTCCTGGCCCGTACGCTGGCACTGACCCGTGCGTCAGCGCGTAGCCTGACACTCCCACGTTTCCACACCCTCACCTGTGCCCTAAGCCTCGCCGTTCCCTAACCCTAACCCTAGCCCGGAACGGAAACCCACCACCAGCCCTACACCTTACCCTAAGCCGTAGCCTACTCCTGGCCCGTACGCTGGCACTGACCCGTGCGTCAGCACGTAGCCTGACCCTCCCACGTTTCCGTACCCTCACCTGTGCTCTAAGCCTTGCGGTTCCCTAAGCCTAACCCTAGCCCGGAATGGAAACCCACCACCAGCCCTACACCTTACCCACAAGCCGTAGCCTACACCTGACCGGTACGCTGGCACTGACCCGTGCATCAGCACGTAGCCTGACCCTCCCACGTTTCTGTACCCTCACCTGTGCCCTAAGCCTTGCCGTTCCCTAAACCTAACCCTAGCCCGGAACGGAAACCCACCACCAGCCCTACACCTTACCCTACGCCGTAGCCTACTCGTGGCCCGTACGCTGGCACTGACACGTGCGTCAGCACGTAGCCTGACCCTCCCAAGTTTCCGTACCCTCACCTGTGCCCTAAGCCTTGCCGTTCCCTAACCCTAACCCTAGTCCGGTACGGAAACCCACCACCAGCCCTACACCTTAACCCCAAGCCGTAGACTAATCCTGGCCCGTACGCTGGCACTGACCCGTGCGTCAGCACGTAGCCTGACCCTCCCATGTTTCCGTACCCTCACCTGTGCCCTAAGCCTTGCCGTTCCCTAACCCTAACCCTAGCCCGTAACGGAAACCCACCATCAGCCCTACACCTTACTCCCAAGCCGTAGCCTACTCATGGCCCGTACGCTGGCACTGACCCGTGCGTCAGCACGTAGCCTGACCCTCCCACGTTTCCACACCCTCACCTGTGCCCTAACCCTTGCCGTTCCCTAACCCTAACCCTAGCCCGGAACGGAAACTCACCACCAGCCCCACAACTTACCCACAAGCCGTAGCCTACACCTGGCCGGTACGCTGGCACTGACCCGTGGTTCAGCACGTAGCCTGACCCTCCCACGTTTCCGTACCCTCACCTGTGCCCTAAGCCTTGCCGTTCCCTAACCCTAACCCTAGCCCGGAATGGAAACCCACCACCAGCCCTACACCTTACCCTACGCCGTAGCCTACTCGTGGCCCGTACGCTGGCACTGACACGTGCGTCAGCACGTAGCCTGACCCTCCCACATTTCCGTACCCTCACCTGTGCCCTAAGCCTTGCCGTTCCCTAACCCTAACCCTAGCCCGGAACGGAAACCCACCACCAGCCCTACACCTTACCCTACGCCGTAGCCTACTCCTGGCCCGTACCCTGGCACTGACACGTGCGTCAGCACGTAGCCTGACCCTCCCACGTTTCCGTACCCTCACCTGTGCCCTAAGCCTTGCTGTTCCCTAACCGTAACCCTAGCCCGGAATGGAAACCCACCACCAGCCCTACACCTTACCCTACGCCGTAGCCTACTCGTGGCCCGTACGCTGGCACTGACCCGTGCGTCAGCACGTAGCCTGACCCTCCCACGTTTCCGTACCCTCACCTGTGCCCTAAGCCTTGCCGTTCCCTAACCCTAACCCTAGCCCGGAACGGAAACCCACCACCAGCCCTACACATTAGCCTACGCCGTAGCCTACTCCTGGCCCGTACGCTGGCACTGACCCGTGCGTCAGCACGTAGCCTGACCCTCCCACGTTTCCATACCCTCACCTGTGCCCTAAGCCTTGCCGTTCCCTATCCCTAACCCAAGCCCGGAACGGAAACCCACCACCAGCCCTACAACTTACCCCCAAGCCGTAGCCTACTCCTGGCCCGTACGCTGGCACTGACCCGTGCGTCAGCACGTAGCCTGACCCTCCCACGTTTCCGTACCCTCACCTGTGCCCTAAGCCTTGCCGTTCCCTAACCCTAACCCTAGCCCGGAACGGAAACCCACCACCAGCCCCACACCTTACTCCCAAGCCGTAGCCTACTCATGGCCCGTACGCTGGCACTGACCCGTGCGTCAGCACGTAGCCTGACCCTCCCAAGTTTCCACACCATCACCTGTGCCCTAAGCCTTGCCGTTCCCTAACCCTAACCCTAGCCCGGAACGGAATCCCACCACCAGCCCTACAACTTACCCCCAATCCGTAGCCTACTCCTGGCCCGTACGCTGGCACTGACCCGTGCGTCAGCGCGTAGCCTAACCCTCCCACGTTTCCACACCCTCACCTGTGCCCTAAGCCTTGCCGTTCCCTAACCCTAACCCTAGCCCGGAACGGAAACCCACCACCAGCCCTACACCTTACCCTACGCCGTAGCCTACTCCTGGCCCGGACGCTGGCACTGACCCGTGCGTCAGCAAGTAGCCTGACCCTCACACGTTTCCGTACCCTCACCTGTGCCCTAAGCCTTGCCGTTCCCTAACCCTAACCCTAGCGCATAACGGAAACCCACCACCAGCCCTACAACTTACCCCCAAGCCGTAGCCTACTCATGGCCCATACGCTGGCACTAACCCGTGCGTCACCACGTAGCCTGACCCTCCCACGTTTCCGTACCCTCACCTGTGCCCTAAGCCTTGCCATTCCCTAACCCTAACCCTAGCCCGGAACGGAAACCCACCACCAGCCCTACACCTTACCCTATGCCGTATCCTACTCCTGTCCCGTACGCTGGCACTGACCCGTGCGTCAGCACGTAGCCTGACCCTCCCACGTTTCCGTACACTCTCCTGTGCCCGAAGCCTTGCCGTTCCCTAACCCTAAACCTAGCCCGGGATGGAAACCCACCACCACCCCTACACCTTACCCCCAAGCCGTAGCCTACTCATGGCCCGTACGCTGGCACTGACCCATGCGTCACCACGTAGCCTGACCCTCCCACGTTTCCGTACCCTCAACTGTGCCCTAAGCCTTGCCGTGCCCTAACCCTAACCCTAGCCCGGAACGGAAACCCACCACCATCACTACACCTTACCCTACGCCGTAGCCTACTCCTGGCCCGTACGCTGGCACTGACCCGTGTGTAAGCACATAGCCTGACCATCCCACGTTTCCGTACCCTCACCTGTGCCCTAAGCCTTGCCGTTCCCTAACCCTAACCCTAGCCCGGAACGGAAACCCACCACCATCCCTACACCTTAACCCCAAGCCGTAGCCTACTCCTGGCCCGTACGCTGGCACTGACCCGTGCGTCAGCACGTAGCCTGACCCTCCCACGTTTCTGTACCCTCACCTGTGCCCTAAGCCTTGCCGTTACCTAAGCCTAACCCTAGCCCGGAACGGAAACCCACCACCAGCCCTACACCTTACCCTACACCGTAGGCTACTCCTGGCCCGTACGCTGGCACTGACCCATGCGTCAGCACGTAGCCTGACCGTCCCACGTTTCCGTACCCTCACCTGTGCCCTAAGACTTGCCGTTCCCTAACCCTAACCCTAGCCCGGAACAAAAACCCACCACCAGCCCTACAACTTACCCCCAAGCCGTAGCCTACACATGGCCCGTACGCTGGCACTGACCCGTGCGTCAGCACGTAGCCTGAGCCTCTCACGTTTCCGTACCCTCACCTGTGCCCTAAGCCTTGCCGTTCCCTAACCCTAACCCTAGCCCAGAACGGAAACCCACCACCAGCCCTACACCTTACTCCCAAGCCGTAGCCTACTCATGGCCCGTACGCTGGCACTGACCCGTGCGTCAGCACGTAGCCTGACCCTCCCACATTTCCACACCCTCACCTGTGCCCTAAGCCTTGCCGTTCCCTAACCCTAACCCTAGCCCGGAACGGAAACCCACCACCAGCCCTACACCTTACCCTACGCCGTAGCCTACTCCTGGCCCGTACCCTGGCACTGACACGTGCGTCAGCACGTAGCCTGACCCTCCCAAGTTTCCGTACCCTCACCTGTGCTCTAAGCCTTGCCGTTCCCTAACCCTAACCCTAGCCCGGAATGGAAACCCACCACCAGCCCTACACCTTACCCACAAGCCGTAGCCTACACCTGACCAGTACGCTGGCACTGACCCGTGCATCAGCACGTAGCCTGACCCTCCCACGTTTCTGTACCCTCACCTGTGCCCTAAGCCTTGCCGTTCCCTAAACCTAACCCTAGCCAGGAACGGAAACCCACCACCAGCCCTACACCTTACCCTACGCCGTAGCCTACTCGTGGCCCGTACGCTGGCACTGACCCGTGCGTCAGCACGTAGCCTGACCCTCCCACGTTTCCGTACCCTCACCTGTGCCCTAAGCCTTGCCGTTCCCTAACCCTAACCCTAGTCCGGAACGGAAACCCACCACCAGCCCTACACCTTAACCCCAAGCCGTAGACTAATCCTGGCCCGTACGCTGGCACTGACCCGTGCGTCAGCACGTAGCCTGACCCTCCCATGTTTCCGTACCCTCACCTGTGCCCTAAGCCTTGCCGTTCCCTAACCCTAACCCTAGCCCGTAACGGAAACCCACCATCAGCCCTACACCTTACTCCCAAGCCGTAGCCTACTCATGGCCCGTACGCTGGCACTGACCCATGCGTCAGTACGTAGCCTGACCCTCCCACGTTTCCACACCCTCACCTGTGCCCTAAGCCTTGCCGTTCCCTAACCCTAACCCTAGCCCAGAACAGAAACCCACCACCAGCCCTACAACTTACCCCCAATCCGTAGCCTGCTCCTGGCCCGTACGCTGGCACTGACCCGTGCGTCAGCACGTAGCCTGACCCTCCCACGTTTCCACACCCTCACCTGTGCCCTAAGCCTTCCCGTTCCCTAACCCTAACCCTAGCCCGGAACGGAAACCCACTACCAGCCCTACACCATACCCTACGCCTTAGCCTACTCCTGGCCCGTACGCTGGCACTGACCCGTGCGTCAGCACGTAGCCTGACCCTCCCACGTTTCTGTACCCTCACCTGTGCCCTAAGACTTGCCGTTCCCTAACCCTAAACCTAGCCTGGAATGGAAACCCACCACCAGCCCTACACCTTAGCCCCAAGCCGTAGCCTACTCCTGGCCCGTACGCTGGCACTGACCCGTGCGTCAGCACATAGCCTGACCCTCCCTCGTTTCCGTACCCTCACCTGTGCCCTAAGCCTTGCCGTTCCCTAACCCTAACCCTAGCACGTAACGGAAACCCACCACCAGCCCTACACCTTACCCCCAAGCCGTAGCCTACTCATGGCCCATACGCTGGCACTAACCCGTGCGTCAGCACGTAGCCTGACCCTCCCGCGTTTCCGTACCCTCACCTGTGCCCTAAGCCTTGCCGTTCCCTAACCCTAACCCTAGCCCGGAACGGAAACCCACCACCAGCCCTACACCTTACTCCCAAGCCGTAGCCTACTCATGGCCCGTACGCTGGCACTGACCCGTGCGTCAGCACGTAGCCTGACCCTCACACATTTCCACACCCTCACCTGTGCCCTAAGCCTTGCCGTTCCCTAACCCTAACCCTAGCCCGGAATGGAAACCCACCACCAGCCCTAAACCTTACCCTACGCCATAGCCTACTCGTGGCCCGTACGCTGGCACTGACCCGTGCGTCAGCACGTAGCCTGACCCTCCCACGTTTCCGTACCCTCACCTGTGCCCTAAGCCTTGCCGTTCCCTAACCCTAACCCTAGCCCGGAACGGAAACCCACCACCAGCCCTACACCTTACCCTACGCCGTAGCCTACACCTGGCCCGTACCCTGGCACTGACCCGTGCGTCAGCACGTAGCCTGACCCTCCCACGTTTCCGTACCCTCACCTGTGCTCTAAGCCTTGCCGTTCCCTAACCCTAACCCTAGCCCGGAATGGAAACCCACCACCAGCACTACACCTTACCCACAAGCCGTAGCCTACACCTGACCGGTACGCTGGCACTGACCCGTGCATCAGCACGTAGCCTGACCCTCCCACGTTTCCGTACCCTCACCTGTGCCCTAAGCCTTGCCGTTCCCTAACCCTAACCCTAGCCCGGAACGGAAACCCACCACCAGCCCTACACATTACCCTACGCCGTAGCCTACTCCTGGCCCGTACCCTGGCACTGACCCGTGCGTCAGCACATAGCCTGACCCTCCCACGTTTCCGTACCCTCACCTGTGCTCTAAGCCTTGCCGTTCCCTAACCCTAACCCTAGCCCGGAATGGAAACCCACCACCAGCCCTACACCTTACCCACAAGCCGTAGCCTACACCTGACCAGTACGCTGGCACTGACCCGTGCATCAGCACGTAGCCTGACCCTCCCACGTTTCCGTACCCTCACCTGTGCCCTAAGCCTTGCCGTTCCCTAAACCTAACCCTAGCCCGGAACGGAAACCCACCACCAGCCCTACACCTTACCCTACGCCGTAGCCTACTCGTGGCCCGTACGCTGGCACTGACCCGTGCGTCAGCACGTAGCCTGACCCTCCCACGTTTCCGTACCCTCACCTGTGCCCTAAGCCTTGCCGTTCCCTAACCCTAACCCTAGTCCGGAACGGAAACCCACCACCAGCCCTACACCTTAACCCCAAGCCGTAGACTAATCCTGGCCCGTACGCTGGCACTGACCCGTGCGTCAGCACGTAGCCTGACCCTCCCACGTTTCCACACCCTCACCTGTGCCCTAAGCCTTGCCCTTCCCTAACCCTAACCCTAGCCCGGAACGGAAACTCACCACCAGCCCTACACCTTACCCACAAGCCGTAGCCTACACCTGGCCGGTACGCTGGCACTGACCCGTGGTTCAGCACGTAGCCTGACCCTCCCACGTTTCCGTACCCTCACCTGTGCCCTAAGCCTTGCTGTTCCCTAACCCTAACCCTAGCCCGGAATGGAAACCCACCACCAGCCCTACACCTTACCCTACGCCGTAGCCTACTCGTGGCCCGTACGCTGGCACTGACCCGTGCGTCAGCACGTAGCCTGACCCTCCCACGTTTCCGTACCCTCACCTGTGCCCTAAGCCTTGCCGTTCCCTAACCCTAACCCTAGCCCGGAACGGAAACCCACCACCAGCCCTACACATTAGCCTACGCCGTAGCCTACTCCTGGCCCGTACGATGGCACTGACCCGTGCGTCAGCACGTAGCCTGACCCTCCCACGTTTCCATACCCTCACCTATGCCCTAAGCCTTGCCGTTCCCTAACCCTAACCCAAGCCCGGAACGGAAACCCACCACCAGCCCTACAACTTACCCCCAAGCCGTAGCCTACTCCTGGCCCGTACGCTGGCACTGACCCGTGCGTCAGCACGTAGCCTGACCCTCCCACGTTTCCGTACCCTCACCTGTGCCCTAAGCCTTGCCGTTCCCTAACCCTAACCCTAGCCCGGAACGGAAACCCACAACCAGCCCTACAACTTACTCCCAAGCCGTAGCCTACTCATGGCCCGTACGCTGGCACTGACCCGTGCGTCAGCACGTAGCCTGACCCTCCCAAGTTTCCACACCCTCACCTGTGCCCTAAGCCTTGCCGTTCCCTAACCCTAACCCTAGCCCGGAACGGAAACCCACCACCAGCCCTACACCTTACCCTACGCCGTAGCCTACTCCTGGCCCGGACGCTGGAACTGACCCGTGCGTCAGCAAGTAGCCTGACCCTCACACGTTTCCGTACCCTCACCTGTGCCCTAAGCCTTGCCGTTCCCTAACCCTAACCCTAGCGCGTAACGGAAACCCACCACCAGCCCTACACCTTACCCCCAAGCCGTAGCCTACTCATGGCCCATACGCTGGCACTAACCCGTGCGTCACCACGTAGCCTGACCCTCCCACGTTTCCGTACCCTCACCTGCGCCCTAAGCCTTGCCATTCCCTAACCCTAACCCTAGCCCGGAACGGAAACCCACCACCAGCCCTACACCTTACCCTATGCCATATCCTACTCCTGTCCCGTACGCTGGCACTGACCCGTGCGTCAGCACGTAGCCTGACCCTCCCACGTTTCTGTACCCTCACCTGTGCCCTAAGCCTTGCCGTTCCCTAACCCTAAACCTAGCCCGGGATGGAAACCCACCACCACCCCTACACCTTACCCCCACGCCGTAGCCTACTCATGGCCCGTACGCTGGCACTGACCCATGCGTCACCACGTAGCCTGACCCTCCCACGTTTCCGTACCCTCAACTGTGCCCTAAGCCTTGCCATTCCCTAACCCTAACCCTAGCCCGGAACGGAACCCCACCACCATCACTACACCTTACCCTACGCCGTAGCCTACTCCTGGCCCGTACGCTGGCACTGACCCGTGTGTAAGCACATAGCCTGACCATCCCACGTTTCCGTACCCTCACCTGTCCCCTAAGCCTTGCCGTTCCCTAACCCTAACCCTAGCCCGGAACGGAAACCCACCACCATCCCTACACCTTAACCCCAAGCCGTAGCCTACTCCTGGCCCGTACGCTGGCACTGACCCGTGCGTCAGCACGTAGCCTGACCCTCCCACGTTTCTGTACCCTCACCTGTGCCCTAAGCCTTGCCGTTCCCTAAGCCTAACCCTAGCCCGGAACGGAAACCCACCACCAGCCCTACACCTTACCCTACGCCGTAGGCTACTCCTGGCCCGTACGCTGGCACTGACCCATGCGTCAGCACGTAGCCTGACACTCCCACGTTTCCGTACCCTCACCTGTGCCCTAAGACTTGCCGTTCCCTAACCCTAACCCTAGCCCGGAACAAAAACCCACCACCAGCCCTACAACTTACCCCCAAGCCGTAGCCTACACATGGCCCGTACGCTGGCACTGACCCGTGCGTCAGCACGTAGCCTGACCCTCTCACGTTTCCGTACCCTCACCTGTGCCATAAGCATTGCCGTTCCCTAACCCTAACCCTAGCCCGGAACGGAAACCCACCACCCGCCCTACAACTTACCCCCAAGCTGTAGCCTATTCCTGGCCCGTACGCTGGCACTGACTCGTGCGTCAGCACGTAGCCTGACCCTCCCGCGTTTCCGTACCCTCACCTGTGCCCTAAGCCTTGCCGTTCCCTAACCCTAACCCTAGCCCGGAACGGAAACCCACCACCAGCCCTACACCTTACCCTACGCCGTAGCCTACTCCTGGCCGGTACGCTGGCACTGACACGTGCGTCAACACGTAGCCTGACCCTCCCACGTTTCTGTACCCTCACCTGTGCCCTAAGCCTTGCCGTTCCCTAACCCTAAACCTAGCCTGGAATGGAAACCCACCACCAGCCCTACACCTTACCCCCAAGCCATAGCCTACTCCTGGCCCGTACGCTGGCACTGACCCGTGCGTCAGCACATAGCCTGACCCTCCCACGTTTCCGTACCCTCACCTGTGCCCTAAGCCTTGCCGTTCCCTAACCCTAACCCTAGCCCGGAACAAAAACCCACCACCAGCCCTACACCTTACCCCCAAGCCGTAGCCTACTCCTGGCCCGTACGCTGGCACTGACCCGTGCGTCAGCACGTAGCCTGACCCTCCCAGGTTTCCGTACCCTCACCTGTGCTCTAAGCCTTGCTGTTCCCTAACCCTAACCCTAGCCCGGAACGGAAACCCACCACCCGCCCTACAACTTACCCCCAAGCTGTAGCCTATTCCTGGCCCGTACGCTGGCACTGACCCATGCGTCAGCACGTAGCCTGACCCTCCCACGTTTCCGTACACTCTCCTGTGCCCGAAGCCTTGCCGTTCCCTAACCCTAACCCTAGCCCGGAACGGAAACCCACCACCAGCCCTACACCTTACCCCCAAGCCGTAGCCTACTCCTGGCCTGTACGCTGGCACTGACCCGTGCGTCAGCACGTAGCCTGACCCTCCCACATTTCCACACCCTCACCTGTGCCCTAAGCCTTGCCGTTCCCTAACCCTAACCCTAGCGCGGAACGGAAACCCACCACCAGCCCTAAAACTTACCCCCAAGCCGTAGCCTACTCCTGGCCCGTACGCGGGCACTGACCCGTGCGTCAGCACGTAGCCTGACCCTCCCACGTTTCCGTACCCTCACCTGTGCTCTAAGCCTTGCCGTTCCCTAACCCTAACCCTAGCATGGAACGGAAACCCACCACCAGCCCTACACCTTACCCTACGCCGTAGCCTACACCTGGCCCGTACGCTGGCACTGACCCGTGCGTCAGCACGTAGCCTGACCCTCCCACGTTTCTGTACCCTCACCTGTGCCCTAAGCCTTGCCGTTCCCTAACCCTAAACCTAGCCTGGAATGGAAACCCACCACCAGCCCTACACCTTACCCTCAAGCCGTAGCCTACTCCTGGCCCGTACGCTGGCACTGACCCGTGCGTCAGCACATAGCCTGACCCTCCCACGTTTCCGTACCCTCACCTGTGCCCTAAGCCTTGCCGTTCCCTAACCCTAACCCTAGCGCGGAACGGAAACCCACCACCAGCCCTACACCTTACCCCCAAGCCGTAGCCTACTCATGGCCCATACGCTGGCAATAACCCGTGCGTCAGCACGTAGCCTGACCCTCCCGCGTTTCCGTACCCTCACCTGTGCCCTAAGCCTTGCCGTTCCCTAACCCTAACCCTAGCCCGGAACGGAAACCCACCACCAGCCCTACACCTTACCCTACGCCGTAGCCTACTCCTGGCCCGTACGCTGGCACTGACACGTGCGTCAGCACGTAGCCTGACCCTCCCACGTTTCTGTACCCTCACCTGTGCCCTAAGCCTTGCCGTTCCCTAACCCTAAACCTAGCCTGGAATGGAAACCCACCACCAGCCCTACACCTTACCCCCAAGCCGTAGCCTACTCCTGGCCCGTACGCTGGCACTGACCCGTGCGTCAGCACATAGCCTGACCCTCCCACGTTTCTGTACCCTCACCTGTGCCCTAAGCCTTGCCGTTCCCTAAGCCTAACCCTAGCCCGGAACGGAAACCCACCACCAGCCCTACACCTTACCCTACGCCGTAGCCTACTCCTGGCCCGTACGCTGGCACTGACCCGTGCGTCAGCACGTACCCTGACCCTCCCACGTTTCCGACCCTCACCTGTGCCTTAAGCCTTGCCGTTCCCTAACCCTAACCCTAGCCCGGAACAAAAACCCACCACCAGCCCTACACCTTACCCCCAAGCCGTAGCCTACTCCTGGCCCGTACGCTGGCACTGACCCGTGCGTCAGCACGTAGCCTGACCCTCCCAGGTTTCCGTACCCTCACCTGTGCTCTAAGCCTTGCCGTTCCCTAACCCTAACCCTAGCCCGGAACGGAAACCCACCACCCGCCCTACAACTTACCCCCAAGCTGTAGCCTATTCCTGGCCCGTACGCTGGCACTGACCCGTGCGTCAGCACGTAGCCTGTCCCTCCCACGTTTCCGTACCCTCACCTGTGCCCTAAGCCTTGCCGTACCCTAACCCTAACCCTAGCCCGGAACGGAAACCCACCACCAGCCCTACACCTTACCCTACGCCGTAGCCAACTCCTGTCCCCTACGCTGGCACTGACCCGTGCGTCAGCACGTAGCCTGACCCTCCCACGTTTCTGTACCCTCACCTGTGCCCTAAGCCTTCCCATTCCCTAACCCTAAACCTAGCCCGGAATGGAAACCCACCACCAGCCCTACACCTTACCCCCAAGCCGTAGCCTACTCCTGGCCCGTACGCTGGCACTGACCCGTGCGTCAGCACGTAGCCTGACCCTCCCAGGTTTCCGTACCCTCACCTGTGCTCTAAGCCTTGCTGTTCCCTAACCCTAACCCTAGCCCGGAACGGAAACCCACCACCCGCCCTACAACTTACCCCCAAGCTGTAGCCTATTCCTGGCCCGTACGCTGGCACTGACCCGTGCGTCAGCACGTAGCCTGACCCTCCCACGTTTCCGTACACTCTCCTGTGCCCGAAGCCTTGCCGTTCCCTAACCCTAACCCTAGCCCGGAACGGAAACCCACCACCAGCCCTACACCTTACCCCCAAGCCGTAGCCTACTCCTGGCCTGTACGCTGGCACTGACCCGTGCGTCAGCACGTAGCCTGACCCTCCCACGTTTCCGTACCCTCACCTGTGCCCTAAGCCTGGCCGTTCCCTAACCCTAACCCTAGCGCGGAACGGAAACCCACCACCAGCCCTAAAACTTACCCCCAAGCCGTAGCCTACTCCTGGCCTGTACGCTGGCACTGACCCGTGCGTCAGCACGTAGCCTGACCCTCCCACGTTTCCGTACCCTCACCTGTGCTCTAAGCCTTGCCGTTCCCTAACCCTAACCCTAGCATGGAACGGAAACCCACCACCAGCCCTACACCTTACCCTACGCCGTAGCCTACTCCTGGCCCGTACGCTGGCACTGACCCATGCGTCAGCACGTAGCCTGACCCTCCCACGTTTCCACATCCTCACCTGTGCCCTAAGCCTTGCCGTTCCCTAACCCTAACCCTAGCCCAGAACGGAAACCCACCACCAGCCCTACACCTTACCCCCAATCCGTAGCCTGCTCCTGGCCCGTACGCTGGCACTGACCCGTGCGTCAGCACGTAGCCTGACCCTCCCACGTTTCCACACCCTCACCTGTGCCCTAAGCCTTGCCGTTCCCTAACCCTAACCCTAGCCCGGAACGGAAACCCACTACCAGCCCTACACCATACCCTACGCCTTAGCCTACTCCTGGCCCGTACGCTGGCACTGACCCGTGCGTCAGCACGTAGCCTGACCCTCCCACGTTTCTGTACCCTCACCTGTGCCCTAAGCCTTGCCGTTCTCTAACCCTAAACCTAGCCTGGAATGGAAACCCACCACCAGCCCTACACCTTACCCCCAAGCCGTAGCCTACTCCTGGCCCGTACGCTGGCACTGACCCGTGCGTCAGCACATAGCCTGACCCTCCCACGTTTCCGTACCCTCACCTGTGCCCTAAGCCTTGCCGTTCCCTAACCCTAACCCTAGCGCGTAACGGAAACCCACCACCAGCCCTACACCTTACCCCCAAGCCGTAGCCTACTCATGGCCCATACGCTGGCACTAACCCGTGCGTCAGCACGTAGCCTGACCCTCCCGCGTTTCCGTACCCTCACCTGTGCCCTAAGCCTTGCCGTTCCCTAACCCTAACCCTAGCCCGGAACGGAAACCCACCACCAGCCCTACACCTTACCCTACGCCGTAGCCTACTCCTGGCCCGTACGCTGGCACTGACACGTGCGTCAGCACGTAGCCTGACCCTCCCACGTTTCTGTACCCTCACCTGTGCCCTAAGCCTTGCCGTTCCCTAAGCCTAACCCTAGCCCAGAACGGAAACCCACCACCAGCCCTACACCTTACCCTACGCCGTAGCCTACTCCTGGCCCGTACGCTGGCACTGACCCGTGCGTCAGCACGTACCCTGACCCTCCCACGTTTCCGTACCCTCACCTGTGCCTTAAGCCTTGCCGTTCCCTAACCCTAACCCTAGCCCAGAACAAAAACCCACCACCAGCCCTACACCTTACCCCCAAGCCGTAGCCTACTCCTGGCCCGTACGCTGGCACTGACCCGTGCGTCAGCACGTAGCCTGACCCTCCCAGGTTTCCGTACCCTCACCTGTGCTCTAAGCCTTGCCGTTCCCTAACCCTAACCCTAGCCCGGAACGGAAACCCACCACCCGCCCTACAACTTACCCCCAAGCTGTAGCCTATTCCTGGCCCGTACGCTGGCACTGACCCGTGCGTCAGCACGTAGCCTGTCCCTCCCACGTTTCCGTACCCTCACCTGTTCCCTAAGCCTTGCCGTTCCCTAACCCTAACCCTAGCCCGGAACGGAAACCCACCACCAGCCCTACACCTTACCCTACGCCGTAGCCAACTCCTGTCCCCTACGCTGGCACTGACCCGTGCGTCAGCACGTAGCCTGACCCTCCCACGTTTCTGTACCCTCACCTGTGCCCTAAGCCTTCCCGTTCCCTAACCCTAAACCTAGCCCGGAATGGAAACCCACCACCAGCCCTACACCTTACCCCCAAGCCGTAGCCTACTCCTGGCCCGTACACTGGCACTGACCCGTGCGTCAGCACGTAGCCTGACCCTCCCACGTTTCTGTACACTCACCTGTGCCCTAAGCCTTGCCGTTCCCTAAGCCTAACCCTAGCCCGAAACGGAAACCCACCACCAGCCCTACACCTTACCCTACGCCGTAGCCTACTCCTGGCCCGTACGCTGGCACTGACCCGTGCGTCAGCACATAGCCTGACCCTCCCACGTTTCCGTACCCTCACCTGTGCCTTAAGCCTTGCCGTTCCCTAACCCTAACCCTAGCCCGGAACAAAAACCCACCACCAGCCCTACACCTTACCCTACGCCGTAGCCTACTCCTGGCCCGTACCCTGGCACTGACACGTGCGTCAGCACGTAGCCTGACCCTCCCAAGTTTCCGTACCCTCACCTGTGCTCTAAGCCTTGCCGTTCCCTAACCCTAACCCTAGCCCGGAATGGAAACCCACCACCAGCCCTACACCTTACCCACAAGCCGTAGCCTACACCTGACCAGTACGCTGGCACTGACCCGTGCATCAGCACGTAGCCTGACCCTCCCACGTTTCTGTACCCTCACCTGTGCCCTAAGCCTTGCCGTTCCCTAAACCTAACCCTAGCCAGGAACGGAAACCCACCACCAGCCCTACACCTTACCCTACGCCGTAGCCTACTCGTGGCCCGTACGCTGGCACTGACCCGTGCGTCAGCACGTAGCCTGACCCTCCCACGTTTCCGTACCCTCACCTGTGCCCTAAGCCTTGCCGTTCCCTAACCCTAACCCTAGTCCGGAACGGAAACCCACCACCAGCCCTACACCTTAACCCCAAGCCGTAGACTAATCCTGGCCCGTACGCTGGCACTGACCCGTGCGTCAGCACGTAGCCTGACCCTCCCATGTTTCCGTACCCTCACCTGTGCCCTAAGCCTTGCCGTTCCCTAACCCTAACCCTAGCCCGTAACGGAAACCCACCATCAGCCCTACACCTTACTCCCAAGCCGTAGCCTACTCATGGCCCGTACGCTGGCACTGACCCATGCGTCAGTACGTAGCCTGACCCTCCCACGTTTCCACACCCTCACCTGTGCCCTAAGCCTTGCCGTTCCCTAACCCTAACCCTAGCCCAGAACAGAAACCCACCACCAGCCCTACAACTTACCCCCAATCCGTAGCCTGCTCCTGGCCCGTACGCTGGCACTGACCCGTGCGTCAGCACGTAGCCTGACCCTCCCACGTTTCCACACCCTCACCTGTGCCCTAAGCCTTCCCGTTCCCTAACCCTAACCCTAGCCCGGAACGGAAACCCACTACCAGCCCTACACCATACCCTACGCCTTAGCCTACTCCTGGCCCGTACGCTGGCACTGACCCGTGCGTCAGCACGTAGCCTGACCCTCCCACGTTTCTGTACCCTCACCTGTGCCCTAAGACTTGCCGTTCCCTAACCCTAAACCTAGCCTGGAATGGAAACCCACCACCAGCCCTACACCTTAGCCCCAAGCCGTAGCCTACTCCTGGCCCGTACGCTGGCACTGACCCGTGCGTCAGCACATAGCCTGACCCTCCCTCGTTTCCGTACCCTCACCTGTGCCCTAAGCCTTGCCGTTCCCTAACCCTAACCCTAGCACGTAACGGAAACCCACCACCAGCCCTACACCTTACCCCCAAGCCGTAGCCTACTCATGGCCCATACGCTGGCACTAACCCGTGCGTCAGCACGTAGCCTGACCCTCCCGCGTTTCCGTACCCTCACCTGTGCCCTAAGCCTTGCCGTTCCCTAACCCTAACCCTAGCCCGGAACGGAAACCCACCACCAGCCCTACACCTTACTCCCAAGCCGTAGCCTACTCATGGCCCGTACGCTGGCACTGACCCGTGCGTCAGCACGTAGCCTGACCCTCACACATTTCCACACCCTCACCTGTGCCCTAAGCCTTGCCGTTCCCTAACCCTAACCCTAGCCCGGAATGGAAACCCACCACCAGCCCTAAACCTTACCCTACGCCATAGCCTACTCGTGGCCCGTACGCTGGCACTGACCCGTGCGTCAGCACGTAGCCTGACCCTCCCACGTTTCCGTACCCTCACCTGTGCCCTAAGCCTTGCCGTTCCCTAACCCTAACCCTAGCCCGGAACGGAAACCCACCACCAGCCCTACACCTTACCCTACGCCGTAGCCTACACCTGGCCCGTACCCTGGCACTGACCCGTGCGTCAGCACGTAGCCTGACCCTCCCACGTTTCCGTACCCTCACCTGTGCTCTAAGCCTTGCCGTTCCCTAACCCTAACCCTAGCCCGGAATGGAAACCCACCACCAGCACTACACCTTACCCACAAGCCGTAGCCTACACCTGACCGGTACGCTGGCACTGACCCGTGCATCAGCACGTAGCCTGACCCTCCCACGTTTCCGTACCCTCACCTGTGCCCTAAGCCTTGCCGTTCCCTAACCCTAACCCTAGCCCGGAACGGAAACCCACCACCAGCCCTACACATTACCCTACGCCGTAGCCTACTCCTGGCCCGTACCCTGGCACTGACCCGTGCGTCAGCACATAGCCTGACCCTCCCACGTTTCCGTACCCTCACCTGTGCTCTAAGCCTTGCCGTTCCCTAACCCTAACCCTAGCCCGGAATGGAAACCCACCACCAGCCCTACACCTTACCCACAAGCCGTAGCCTACACCTGACCAGTACGCTGGCACTGACCCGTGCATCAGCACGTAGCCTGACCCTCCCACGTTTCCGTACCCTCACCTGTGCCCTAAGCCTTGCCGTTCCCTAAACCTAACCCTAGCCCGGAACGGAAACCCACCACCAGCCCTACACCTTACCCTACGCCGTAGCCTACTCGTGGCCCGTACGCTGGCACTGACCCGTGCGTCAGCACGTAGCCTGACCCTCCCACGTTTCCGTACCCTCACCTGTGCCCTAAGCCTTGCCGTTCCCTAACCCTAACCCTAGTCCGGAACGGAAACCCACCACCAGCCCTACACCTTAACCCCAAGCCGTAGACTAATCCTGGCCCGTACGCTGGCACTGACCCGTGCGTCAGCACGTAGCCTGACCCTCCCACGTTTCCACACCCTCACCTGTGCCCTAAGCCTTGCCCTTCCCTAACCCTAACCCTAGCCCGGAACGGAAACTCACCACCAGCCCTACACCTTACCCACAAGCCGTAGCCTACACCTGGCCGGTACGCTGGCACTGACCCGTGGTTCAGCACGTAGCCTGACCCTCCCACGTTTCCGTACCCTCACCTGTGCCCTAAGCCTTGCTGTTCCCTAACCCTAACCCTAGCCCGGAATGGAAACCCACCACCAGCCCTACACCTTACCCTACGCCGTAGCCTACTCGTGGCCCGTACGCTGGCACTGACCCGTGCGTCAGCACGTAGCCTGACCCTCCCACGTTTCCGTACCCTCACCTGTGCCCTAAGCCTTGCCGTTCCCTAACCCTAACCCTAGCCCGGAACGGAAACCCACCACCAGCCCTACACATTAGCCTACGCCGTAGCCTACTCCTGGCCCGTACGATGGCACTGACCCGTGCGTCAGCACGTAGCCTGACCCTCCCACGTTTCCATACCCTCACCTATGCCCTAAGCCTTGCCGTTCCCTAACCCTAACCCAAGCCCGGAACGGAAACCCACCACCAGCCCTACAACTTACCCCCAAGCCGTAGCCTACTCCTGGCCCGTACGCTGGCACTGACCCGTGCGTCAGCACGTAGCCTGACCCTCCCACGTTTCCGTACCCTCACCTGTGCCCTAAGCCTTGCCGTTCCCTAACCCTAACCCTAGCCCGGAACGGAAACCCACAACCAGCCCTACAACTTACTCCCAAGCCGTAGCCTACTCATGGCCCGTACGCTGGCACTGACCCGTGCGTCAGCACGTAGCCTGACCCTCCCAAGTTTCCACACCCTCACCTGTGCCCTAAGCCTTGCCGTTCCCTAACCCTAACCCTAGCCCGGAACGGAAACCCACCACCAGCCCTACACCTTACCCTACGCCGTAGCCTACTCCTGGCCCGGACGCTGGAACTGACCCGTGCGTCAGCAAGTAGCCTGACCCTCACACGTTTCCGTACCCTCACCTGTGCCCTAAGCCTTGCCGTTCCCTAACCCTAACCCTAGTGCGTAACGGAAACCCACCACCAGCCCTACACCTTACCCCCAAGCCGTAGCCTACTCATGGCCCATACGCTGGCACTAACCCGTGCGTCACCACGTAGCCTGACCCTCCCACGTTTCCGTACCCTCACCTGCGCCCTAAGCCTTGCCATTCCCTAACCCTAACCCTAGCCCGGAACGGAAACCCACCACCAGCCCTACACCTTACCCTATGCCATATCCTACTCCTGTCCCGTACGCTGGCACTGACCCGTGCGTCAGCACGTAGCCTGACCCTCCCACGTTTCTGTACCCTCACCTGTGCCCTAAGCCTTGCCGTTCCCTAACCCTAAACCTAGCCCGGGATGGAAACCCACCACCACCCCTACACCTTACCCCCACGCCGTAGCCTACTCATGGCCCGTACGCTGGCACTGACCCATGCGTCACCACGTAGCCTGACCCTCCCACGTTTCCGTACCCTCAACTGTGCCCTAAGCCTTGCCATTCCCTAACCCTAACCCTAGCCCGGAACGGAACCCCACCACCATCACTACACCTTACCCTACGCCGTAGCCTACTCCTGGCCCGTACGCTGGCACTGACCCGTGTGTAAGCACATAGCCTGACCATCCCACGTTTCCGTACCCTCACCTGTCCCCTAAGCCTTGCCGTTCCCTAACCCTAACCCTAGCCCGGAACGGAAACCCACCACCATCCCTACACCTTAACCCCAAGCCGTAGCCTACTCCTGGCCCGTACGCTGGCACTGACCCGTGCGTCAGCACGTAGCCTGACCCTCCCACGTTTCTGTACCCTCACCTGTGCCCTAAGCCTTGCCGTTCCCTAAGCCTAACCCTAGCCCGGAACGGAAACCCACCACCAGCCCTACACCTTACCCTACGCCGTAGGCTACTCCTGGCCCGTACGCTGGCACTGACCCATGCGTCAGCACGTAGCCTGACACTCCCACGTTTCCGTACCCTCACCTGTGCCCTAAGACTTGCCGTTCCCTAACCCTAACCCTAGCCCGGAACAAAAACCCACCACCAGCCCTACAACTTACCCCCAAGCCGTAGCCTACACATGGCCCGTACGCTGGCACTGACCCGTGCGTCAGCACGTAGCCTGACCCTCTCACGTTTCCGTACCCTCACCTGTGCCATAAGCATTGCCGTTCCCTAACCCTAACCCTAGCCCGGAACGGAAACCCACCACCCGCCCTACAACTTACCCCCAAGCTGTAGCCTATTCCTGGCCCGTACGCTGGCACTGACTCGTGCGTCAGCACGTAGCCTGACCCTCCCGCGTTTCCGTACCCTCACCTGTGCCCTAAGCCTTGCCGTTCCCTAACCCTAACCCTAGCCCGGAACGGAAACCCACCACCAGCCCTACACCTTACCCTACGCCGTAGCCTACTCCTGGCCGGTACGCTGGCACTGACACGTGCGTCAACACGTAGCCTGACCCTCCCACGTTTCTGTACCCTCACCTGTGCCCTAAGCCTTGCCGTTCCCTAACCCTAAACCTAGCCTGGAATGGAAACCCACCACCAGCCCTACACCTTACCCCCAAGCCATAGCCTACTCCTGGCCCGTACGCTGGCACTGACCCGTGCGTCAGCACATAGCCTGACCCTCCCACGTTTCCGTACCCTCACCTGTGCCCTAAGCCTTGCCGTTCCCTAACCCTAACCCTAGCCCGGAACAAAAACCCACCACCAGCCCTACACCTTACCCCCAAGCCGTAGCCTACTCCTGGCCCGTACGCTGGCACTGACCCGTGCGTCAGCACGTAGCCTGACCCTCCCAGGTTTCCGTACCCTCACCTGTGCTCTAAGCCTTGCTGTTCCCTAACCCTAACCCTAGCCCGGAACGGAAACCCACCACCCGCCCTACAACTTACCCCCAAGCTGTAGCCTATTCCTGGCCCGTACGCTGGCACTGACCCATGCGTCAGCACGTAGCCTGACCCTCCCACGTTTCCGTACACTCTCCTGTGCCCGAAGCCTTGCCGTTCCCTAACCCTAACCCTAGCCCGGAACGGAAACCCACCACCAGCCCTACACCTTACCCCCAAGCCGTAGCCTACTCCTGGCCTGTACGCTGGCACTGACCCGTGCGTCAGCACGTAGCCTGACCCTCCCACATTTCCACACCCTCACCTGTGCCCTAAGCCTTGCCGTTCCCTAACCCTAACCCTAGCGCGGAACGGAAACCCACCACCAGCCCTAAAACTTACCCCCAAGCCGTAGCCTACTCCTGGCCCGTACGCGGGCACTGACCCGTGCGTCAGCACGTAGCCTGACCCTCCCACGTTTCCGTACCCTCACCTGTGCTCTAAGCCTTGCCGTTCCCTAACCCTAACCCTAGCATGGAACGGAAACCCACCACCAGCCCTACACCTTACCCTACGCCGTAGCCTACACCTGGCCCGTACGCTGGCACTGACCCGTGCGTCAGCACGTAGCCTGACCCTCCCACGTTTCTGTACCCTCACCTGTGCCCTAAGCCTTGCCGTTCCCTAACCCTAAACCTAGCCTGGAATGGAAACCCACCACCAGCCCTACACCTTACCCTCAAGCCGTAGCCTACTCCTGGCCCGTACGCTGGCACTGACCCGTGCGTCAGCACATAGCCTGACCCTCCCACGTTTCCGTACCCTCACCTGTGCCCTAAGCCTTGCCGTTCCCTAACCCTAACCCTAGCGCGGAACGGAAACCCACCACCAGCCCTACACCTTACCCCCAAGCCGTAGCCTACTCATGGCCCATACGCTGGCACTAACCCGTGCGTCAGCACGTAGCCTGACCCTCCCGCGTTTCCGTACCCTCACCTGTGCCCTAAGCCTTGCCGTTCCCTAACCCTAACCCTAGCCCGGAACGGAAACCCACCACCAGCCCTACACCTTACCCTACGCCGTAGCCTACTCCTGGCCCGTACGCTGGCACTGACACGTGCGTCAGCACGTAGCCTGACCCTCCCACGTTTCTGTACCCTCACCTGTGCCCTAAGCCTTGCCGTTCCCTAACCCTAAACCTAGCCTGGAATGGAAACCCACCACCAGCCCTACACCTTACCCCCAAGCCGTAGCCTACTCCTGGCCCGTACGCTGGCACTGACCCGTGCGTCAGCACATAGCCTGACCCTCCCACGTTTCTGTACCCTCACCTGTGCCCTAAGCCTTGCCGTTCCCTAAGCCTAACCCTAGCCCGGAACGGAAACCCACCACCAGCCCTACACCTTACCCTACGCCGTAGCCTACTCCTGGCCCGTACGCTGGCACTGACCCGTGCGTCAGCACGTACCCTGACCCTCCCACGTTTCCGACCCTCACCTGTGCCTTAAGCCTTGCCGTTCCCTAACCCTAACCCTAGCCCGGAACAAAAACCCACCACCAGCCCTACACCTTACCCCCAAGCCGTAGCCTACTCCTGGCCCGTACGCTGGCACTGACCCGTGCGTCAGCACGTAGCCTGACCCTCCCAGGTTTCCGTACCCTCACCTGTGCTCTAAGCCTTGCCGTTCCCTAACCCTAACCCTAGCCCGGAACGGAAACCCACCACCCGCCCTACAACTTACCCCCAAGCTGTAGCCTATTCCTGGCCCGTACGCTGGCACTGACCCGTGCGTCAGCACGTAGCCTGTCCCTCCCACGTTTCCGTACCCTCACCTGTGCCCTAAGCCTTGCCGTACCCTAACCCTAACCCTAGCCCGGAACGGAAACCCACCACCAGCCCTACACCTTACCCTACGCCGTAGCCAACTCCTGTCCCCTACGCTGGCACTGACCCGTGCGTCAGCACGTAGCCTGACCCTCCCACGTTTCTGTACCCTCACCTGTGCCCTAAGCCTTCCCGTTCCCTAACCCTAAACCTAGCCCGGAATGGAAACCCACCACCAGCCCTACACCTTACCCCCAAGCCGTAGCCTACTCCTGGCCCGTACGCTGGCACTGACCCGTGCGTCAGCACGTAGCCTGACCCTCCCAGGTTTCCGTACCCTCACCTGTGCTCTAAGCCTTGCTGTTCCCTAACCCTAACCCTAGCCCGGAACGGAAACCCACCACCCGCCCTACAACTTACCCCCAAGCTGTAGCCTATTCCTGGCCCGTACGCTGGCACTGACCCGTGCGTCAGCACGTAGCCTGACCCTCCCACGTTTCCGTACACTCTCCTGTGCCCGAAGCCTTGCCGTTCCCTAACCCTAACCCTAGCCCGGAACGGAAACCCACCACCAGCCCTACACCTTACCCCCAAGCCGTAGCCTACTCCTGGCCTGTACGCTGGCACTGACCCGTGCGTCAGCACGTAGCCTGACCCTCCCACGTTTCCGTACCCTCACCTGTGCCCTAAGCCTGGCCGTTCCCTAACCCTAACCCTAGCGCGGAACGGAAACCCACCACCAGCCCTAAAACTTACCCCCAAGCCGTAGCCTACTCCTGGCCTGTACGCTGGCACTGACCCGTGCGTCAGCACGTAGCCTGACCCTCCCACGTTTCCGTACCCTCACCTGTGCTCTAAGCCTTGCCGTTCCCTAACCCTAACCCTAGCATGGAACGGAAACCCACCACCAGCCCTACACCTTACCCTACGCCGTAGCCTACTCCTGGCCCGTACGCTGGCACT
This sequence comes from Mesoplodon mirus, assembly GCF_964341445.2. Classification (NCBI taxonomy): domain Eukaryota; kingdom Metazoa; phylum Chordata; class Mammalia; order Artiodactyla; family Ziphiidae; genus Mesoplodon; species Mesoplodon mirus. The sequence goes on along the minus strand of NC_138995.1, from coordinate 65,654,197 downwards.
GACCCATGCGTCAGCACGTAGCCTGACCCTCCCACGTTTCCACATCCTCACCTGTGCCCTAAGCCTTGCCGTTCCCTAACCCTAACCCTAGCCCAGAACGGAAACCCACCACCAGCCCTACACCTTACCCCCAATCCGTAGCCTGCTCCTGGCCCGTACGCTGGCACTGACCCGTGCGTCAGCACGTAGCCTGACCCTCCCACGTTTCCACACCCTCACCTGTGCCCTAAGCCTTGCCGTTCCCTAACCCTAACCCTAGCCCGGAACGGAAACCCACTACCAGCCCTACACCATACCCTACGCCTTAGCCTACTCCTGGCCCGTACGCTGGCACTGACCCGTGCGTCAGCACGTAGCCTGACCCTCCCACGTTTCTGTACCCTCACCTGTGCCCTAAGCCTTGCCGTTCTCTAACCCTAAACCTAGCCTGGAATGGAAACCCACCACCAGCCCTACACCTTACCCCCAAGCCGTAGCCTACTCCTGGCCCGTACGCTGGCACTGACCCGTGCGTCAGCACATAGCCTGACCCTCCCACGTTTCCGTACCCTCACCTGTGCCCTAAGCCTTGCCGTTCCCTAACCCTAACCCTAGCGCGTAACGGAAACCCACCACCAGCCCTACACCTTACCCCCAAGCCGTAGCCTACTCATGGCCCATACGCTGGCACTAACCCGTGCGTCAGCACGTAGCCTGACCCTCCCGCGTTTCCGTACCCTCACCTGTGCCCTAAGCCTTGCCGTTCCCTAACCCTAACCCTAGCCCGGAACGGAAACCCACCACCAGCCCTACACCTTACCCTACGCCGTAGCCTACTCCTGGCCCGTACGCTGGCACTGACACGTGCGTCAGCACGTAGCCTGACCCTCCCACGTTTCTGTACCCTCACCTGTGCCCTAAGCCTTGCCGTTCCCTAAGCCTAACCCTAGCCCAGAACGGAAACCCACCACCAGCCCTACACCTTACCCTACGCCGTAGCCTACTCCTGGCCCGTACGCTGGCACTGACCCGTGCGTCAGCACGTACCCTGACCCTCCCACGTTTCCGTACCCTCACCTGTGCCTTAAGCCTTGCCGTTCCCTAACCCTAACCCTAGCCCAGAACAAAAACCCACCACCAGCCCTACACCTTACCCCCAAGCCGTAGCCTACTCCTGGCCCGTACGCTGGCACTGACCCGTGCGTCAGCACGTAGCCTGACCCTCCCAGGTTTCCGTACCCTCACCTGTGCTCTAAGCCTTGCCGTTCCCTAACCCTAACCCTAGCCCGGAACGGAAACCCACCACCCGCCCTACAACTTACCCCCAAGCTGTAGCCTATTCCTGGCCCGTACGCTGGCACTGACCCGTGCGTCAGCACGTAGCCTGTCCCTCCCACGTTTCCGTACCCTCACCTGTTCCCTAAGCCTTGCCGTTCCCTAACCCTAACCCTAGCCCGGAACGGAAACCCACCACCAGCCCTACACCTTACCCTACGCCGTAGCCAACTCCTGTCCCCTACGCTGGCACTGACCCGTGCGTCAGCACGTAGCCTGACCCTCCCACGTTTCTGTACCCTCACCTGTGCCCTAAGCCTTCCCGTTCCCTAACCCTAAACCTAGCCCGGAATGGAAACCCACCACCAGCCCTACACCTTACCCCCAAGCCGTAGCCTACTCCTGGCCCGTACACTGGCACTGACCCGTGCGTCAGCACGTAGCCTGACCCTCCCACGTTTCTGTACACTCACCTGTGCCCTAAGCCTTGCCGTTCCCTAAGCCTAACCCTAGCCCGAAACGGAAACCCACCACCAGCCCTACACCTTACCCTACGCCGTAGCCTACTCCTGGCCCGTACGCTGGCACTGACCCGTGCGTCAGCACATAGCCTGACCCTCCCACGTTTCCGTACCCTCACCTGTGCCTTAAGCCTTGCCGTTCCCTAACCCTAACCCTAGCCCGGAACAAAAACCCACCACCAGCCCTACACCTTACCCCCAAGCCGTAGCCTACTCCTGGCCCGTACGCTGGCACTGACCCGTGCGTCAGCACGTAGCCTGAAAATCCCAGGTTTCCGTACCCTCACCTGTGCTCTAAGCCTTGCCGTTCCCTAACCCTAACCCTAGCCCGGAACGGAAACCCACCACCCGCCCTACAACTTACCCCCAAGCTGTAGCCTATTCCTGGCACGTACGCTGGCACTGACCCGTGCGTCAGCACGTAGCCTGTCCCTCCCACGTTTCCGTACCCTCACCTGTGCCCTAAGCCTTGCCGTTCCCTAACCCTAACCCTAGCCCGGAACAAAAACCCACCACCAGCCCTACACCTTACCCCCAAGCCGTATCCAACTCCTGTCCCCTACGCTGGCACTGACCCGTGAGTCAGCACGTAGCCTGACCCTCCCACGTTTCTGTACCCTCACCTGTGCCCTAAGCCTTCCCGTTCCCTAACCCTAAACCTAGCCCGGAATGGAAACCCACCACCAGCCCTACACATTACCCCCAAGCCGTAGCCTACTCCTGGCCCGTACACTGGCACTGACCCGTGCGTTAGCACGTAGCCTGACCCTCCCACGTTTCTGTACACTCACCTGTGCCCTAAGCCTTGCCGTTCCCTAAGCCTAACCCTAGCCCGAAACGGAAACCCACCACCAGCCCTACACCTTACCCTACGCTGTAGCCTACTCCTGGCCCGTACGCTGGCACTGACCCGTGCGTCAGCACGTAGCCTGACCCTCCCACGTTTCCGTACCCTCACCTGTGCCCTAAGCCTTGCCGTTCCCTAACCCTAAACCTAGCCCGGAACAAAAACCCACCACCAGCCCTACACCTTACCCCCATGCCGTAGCCTACTCCTGGCCCGTACGCTGGCACTGACCCGTGCGTCAGCACGTAGCCCGACCTTCCCACGTTTCCGTACCCTCACCTGTGCCCTAAGCCTTGCCGTTCCCTAACCCTAACCCTAGCCCGGAACGGAAACCCACCACCAGCCCTACACCTTACCCTACGCCGTAGCCTACTCCTGGCCCGTACGCTGGCACTGACCCGTGCGTCAGAACATAGCCTGACCCTCCCACGTTTCCGTACCCTCACCTGTGCCCTAAGCCTTGCCGTTCCCTAACCCTAACCCTAGCCCGGAACGGAAACCCACCACCAGCCCTAAACCTTAACCTCAAGCCGTAGCCTACTCCTGGCACGTACGCTGGCACTGACCCGTGCGTCAGCACGTACCCTGACCCTCCCACGTTTCCGTACCCTCTCCTGTGCCCGAAGCCTTGCCGTTCCCTAACCCTAACCCTAGCCCGGAACGGAAACCCACCACCAGCCCTACACCTTACCCCCAAGCCGTAGCCTACTCCTGGCCTGTACGCTGGCACTGACCCGTGCGTCAGCACGTAGCCTGACCTTCCCACGTTTCTGTACCCTCACCTGTGGCCTAAGCCTTGCCGTTCCCTAAGCCTAACCCTAGCCCGGAACGGAAACCCACCACCAGCCCTACACCTTACCCTACGCCGTAGCCTACTCCTGGCCCGTACGCTGGCACTGACCCGTGCGTCAGCACGTAGCCTGACCCTCCCACGTTTCCGTGCCCTCACATGTGCCCTAAGCCTTGCCGTTCCCTAACCCTAACCCTAGCCCGGAACAAAAACCCACCACCAGCCCTACAACTTACCCCCAAGCCGTACCCTACTCCTGGCCCGTACGCTGGCACTGACCCGTGTGTCAGCACATAGCCTGACCCTCCCACGTTTCCGTACCCTCACCTGTGCCCTAAGCCTTGCCGTTCCCTAACCCTAACCCTAGCCCGGAACGGAAACCCACCACCAGCCCTACACCTTACCCTACGCCGTAGCCTACTCCTGGCCCGTACGCTGGCACTGACCCGTGCGTCAGCACGTAGCCTGACCCTCCCACGTTTCCGTACCCTCACCTGTGCCCTAAGCCTTGCCGTTCCCTAACCCTAACCCCAGCCCGGAACGGAAAGCCACCACCAGCCCTACACCTTACCCTAAGCCGTAGCTTCCTCCTGGCCCGTACGCTGGCACTGACCCGTGCGTCAGCACGTAGCCTGACCCTCCCACGTTTCCGTACCCTCACCTGTGCCCTAAGCCTTGCCGTTCCCTAACCCTAACCCTAGCCCGGAATGGAAACCCACCACCAGCCCTACAGCTTACCCCCAAGCCGTAGCCTACTCCTGGCCCGTACGCTGGCACTGACCCATGCGTCATCACGTAGCCTGACCCTCCCACGTTTCCGTACCCTCACCTGTGCCCTAAGCCTTGCCGTTCCCTAACCCTAACCCTAGCGCGGAACGGAAACCCACCACCAGCCCTACACCTTACCCCCAAGCCGTAGCCTACTCCTGGCCCGTACACTGGCACTGACCCGTGCGTCAGCACGTAGCCTGACACTCCCACGTTTCCGTACCCTCACCTGCGCTCTAAGCCTTGCAGTTCCCTAACCCTAACCCTAGCCCGGAACGGAAACCCACCACCAGCACTACACCTTACCCTACGCCGTAGCCTACTCCTGGCCCGTACGCTGGCACTGACCCATGCGTCAGCACGTAGCCTGACCCTCCCACGTTTCCGTACCCTCACCTGTGCCCTAAGCCTTGCCGTTCCCTAACCCTAACCCTAGCCCGGAATGGAAACCCACCACCAGCCCTACACCTTACCCCCAAGCCGTAGCCTACTCCTGGTCCGTACGCTGGCACTGACGCGTGCGTCAGCACATAGCCTGACCCTCCCACGTTTCCGTACCCTCACCTGTGCCCTAAGCCTTGCCGTTCCCTAACCCTAAACCTAGCCCGGAACGGAAACCCACCACCAGCCTTACACCTTACCCTACGCCGTAGCCTACTCCTGGCCCGTACGCTGGCACTGACCCGTGCGTCAGCACGTAGCCTGACCCTCCCATGTTTCCGTACCCTCACCTGTGCCCTAATCCTTGCCATTCCCTAACCCTAACCCTAGCCCGGAACGGAAACACACCACCAGCCCTACAACTTACCCCCAAGCCGTAGCCTACTCCTGGCGCGTACGCTGGCACTGACCCGTGCGTCAGCACGTAGCCTGACCCTCCCACGTTTCCGTACCCTCACCTGTGCCCTAAGCCTTGCCGTTCCCTAACCCTAACCCTAGCCCGGAACGGAAACCCACCACCAGCCCTACACCTTACTCCCAAGCCGTAGCCTACTCATGGCCCGTACGCTGGCACTGACCCGTGCGTCAGCACGTAGCCTGACCCTCCCACGTTTACACACCCTCACCTGTGCCCTAAGCCTTGCCGTTCCCTAACCCTAACCCTAGCCCGGAACGGAAACTCACCACCAGCCCTACACCTTACCCTACGCCGTAGCCTACACCTGGCCGGTACGCTGGCACTCACCCGTGGTTCAGCACGTAGCCTGACCCTCCCACGTTTCCGTACCCTCACCTGTGCCCTAAGCCTTGCCGTTCCCTAACCCTAACCCTAGCCCGGAACGGAAACCCACCACCAGCCCTACACCTTACCCTATGCCGTAGCCTACTCATGGCCCGTACGCTGGCACTGACCCGTGCGTCAGCACGTAGCCTGGCCCTCCCACGTTTCCGTACCCTCACCTGTGCCCTAAGCCTTGCCGTTCCCTAACCCTAACCCAAGCCCGAAACGGAAACCCACAACCAGCCCTACAACTTACCCCCAAGCCGTAGCCTACTCCTGGCCCGTACGCTGGCACTGACCCGTGCGTCAGCACGTAGCCTGACCCTCCCACGTTTCCATACCCTCACCTGTGCCCTAAGCCTTGCCGTTCCCTAACCCTAACCCTAGCCCGGAACGGAAACCCACCACCAGCCCTACAACTTACTCCCAAGCCGTAGCCTACTCATGGCCCGTACGCTGGCACTGACCCGTGCGTCAGCACGTAGCCTGACCCTCCCAAGTTTCCACACCATCACCTGTGCCCTAAGCCTTGCCGTTCCCTAACCCTAACCCTAGCCCGGAACGGAAACCCACCACCAGCCCTACAACTTACCCCCAATCCGTAGCCTACTCCTGGCCCATACGCTGGCACTGACCCGTGCGTCAGCACGTAGCCTGACCCTCCCACGTTTCCACACCCTCACCTGTGCCCTAAGCCTTGCCGTTCCCTAACCCTAACCCTAGCCCGGAACGGAAACCCACCACCAGCCCTACACCTTACCCTACGCTGTAGCCTACTCCTGGCCCGTACGCTGGCACTGACCCGTGCGTCAGCACGTAGCCTGACCCTCCCACGTTTCCGTACCCTCACCTGTGCCCTAAGCCTTGCCGTTCCCTAACCCTAACCCTAGCGCGGAACGGAAACCCACCACCAGCCCTAAAACTTACCCCCAAGCCGTAGCCTACTCCTGGCCCATACGCGGGCACTGACCCGTGCGTCAGCACGTAGCCTGACCCTCCCACGTTTCCGTACCCTCACCTGTGCTCTAAGCCTTGCCGTTCCCTAACCCTAACCCTAGCATGGAACGGAAACCCACCACCAGCCCTACACCTTACCGTACGCCGTAGCCTACTCCTGGCCCGTACGCTGGCACTGACCCATGCGTCAGCACGTAGCCTGACCCTCCCACGTTTCCACACCCTCACCTGTGCCCTAAGCCTTGCCGTTCCCTAACCCTAACCCTAGCGCAGAACGGAAACCCACCACCAGCCCTACAACTTACCCCCAATCCGTAGCCTGCTCCTGGCCCGTACGCTGGCACTGACCCTTGCGTGAGCACGTAGCCTGCCCCTCCCACGTTTCCACACCCTCACCTGTGCCCTAAGCCTTGCCGTTCCCTAACCCTAACCCTAGCCCGGAACGGAAACCCACTACCAGCCCTACACCATAACCTACGCCTTAGCCTACTCCTGGCCCGTACGCTGGCACTGATCCGTGCGTCAGCACGTAGCCTGACCCTCCCACGTTTCCGTACCCTCACCTGTGCCCTAAGCCTTGCCGTTCCCTAACCCTAACCCTAGCGCGTAACGGAAACCCACCACCAGCCCTACACCTTACCCCCAAGCCGTAGCCTACTCATGGCCCATACGCTGGCACTAACCCGTGCGTCACCACGTAGCCTGACCCTCCCACGTTTACACACCCTCACCTGTGCCCTAAGCCTTGCCGTTCCCTAACCCTAACCCTAGCCCGGAACGGAAACTCACCACCAGCCCTACACCTTACCCTACGCCGTAGCCTACACCTGGCCGGTACGCTGCCACTGACCCGTGGTTCAGCACGTAGCCTGACCCTCCCACGTTTCCGTACCCTCACCTGTGCCCTAAGCCTTGCCGTTCCCTAACCCTAACCCTAGCCCGGAACGGAAACCCACCACCAGCCCTACACCTTACCCTACGCCGTAGCCTACTCATGGCCCGTACGCTGGCACTGACCCGTGCGTCAGCACGTAGCCTGACCCTCCCACGTTTCCGTACCCTCAACTGTGCCCTAAGCCTTGCCGTTCCCTAACCCTAACCCTAGCCCGGATCGGAAACCCACCACCATCCCTACACCTTAACCCCAAGCCGTAGCCTACTCCTGGCCCGTACGCTGGCACTGACCCGTGCGTCAGCACGTAGCCTGACCCTCCCACGTTTCCATACCCTCACCTGTGCCCTAAGCCTTGCCGTTCCCTAACCCTAACCCAAGCCCCGAACGGAAACCCACAACCAGCCCTACAACTTACCCCCAAGCCGTAGCCTACTCCTGGCCCGTACGCTGTCACTGACCCATGCGTCAGCACGTAGCCTGACACTCCCACGTCTCCGTACCCTCACCTGTGCCCTAAGCCTTGCCGTTCCCTAACCCTAACCCTAGCCCGGAACGGAAACCCACCACCAGCCCTACAACTTACTCCCAAGCCGTAGCCTACTCATGGCCCGTACGCTGGCACTGACCCGTGCGTCAGCACGTAGCCTGACCCTCCCAAGTTTCCACACCATCACCTGTGCCCTAAGCCTTGCCGTACCCTAACCCTAACCCTAGCCCGGAACGGAAACCCACCACCAGCCCTACAACTTACCCCAATCCGTAGCCTACTCCTGGCCCGTACGCTGGCACTGACCCGTGCGTCAGCACGTAGCCTGACCCTCCTACGTTTACACACCCTCACCTGTGCCCTAAGCCTTGCCGTTCCCTAACCCTAACCCTAGCCCGGAACGGAAACCCACCACCAGCCCTACACCTTACCCTACGCCGTAGCCTACTCCTGGCCCGTACGCTGGCACTGACCCGTGCGTCAGCACGTAGCCTGACCCTCCCACGTTTCCGTACCCTCACCTGTGCCCTAAGCCTTGCCGTTCCCTAACCCTAACCCTAGCGCGGAACGGAAACCCACCACCAGCCCTAAACCTTACCCCCAAGCCGTAGCCTACTCCTGGCCCGTACGCTGGCACTGACCCGTGCGTCACCACGTAGCCTGACCCTCCCACGTTTCCGTACCCTCACCTGTGCCCTAAGCCTTGCCGTTCCCTAACCCTAACCCTAGCCCGGAACGGAAACCCACCACCAGCCCTACACCTTACCCTATGCCGTATCCTACTCCTGTCCCGTACGCTGGCACTGACCCGTGCGTCAGCACGTAGCCTGACCCTCCCACGTTTCCGTACCCTCACATGTGCCCTAAGCCTTGCCGTTCCCTGACCCTAACCCTAGCCCGGAACAAAAACCCACCACCAGCCCTACAACTTACCCCCAAGCCGTAGCCTACTCCTGGCCCGTACGCTGGCACTGACCCATGCGTCAGCACATAGCCTGACCCTCCCACGTTTCCGTACCCTCACCTGTGCCCTACGCCTTGCCGTTCCCTAACCCTAACCCTAGCCCGGAACGGAAACCCACCACCAGCCCTACACCTTACCCTACGCCGTAGCCTACTCCTGGCCCGTACGCTGGCACTGACCCGTGCGTCAGCACGTAGCCTGGCCCTCCCACGTTTCCGTACCCTCACCTGTGCCCTAAGCCTTGCCGTTCCCTAACCCTAACCCTAGCCCGGAACGGAAACCCACCACCAGCCCTATACCTTAGCCTACGCCGTAGCCTACTCCTGGCCCGTACGCTGGCACTGACCCGTGCGTCTGCACGTAGCCTGACCCTCCCACGTTTCCATACCCTCACCTCTGCCCTAAGCCTTGCCGTTCCCTAACCCTAACCCAAGCCCGGAACGGAAACCCACAACCAGCCCTACAACTTACCCGCAAGCCGTAGCCTACTCCTGGCCCGTACGCTGGCACTGACCCGTGCGTCAGCACGTAGCCTGACCCTCCCACGTTTCCGTACCCTCACCTGTGCCCTAAGCCTTGCCGTTCCCTAACCCTAACCCTAGCCCGGAACGGAAACCCACCACCAGCCCTACAACTTACTCCCAAGCCATAGCCTACTCATGGCCCGTACGCTGGCACTGACCCGTGCGTCAGCACGTAGCCTGACCCTCCCAAGTTTCCACACCATCACCTGTGCCCTAAGCCTTGCCGTTCCCTAACCCTAACCCTAGCCCGGAACGGAAACCCACCACCAGCCCTACAACTTACCCCAAATCCGTAGCATACTCCTGGCCCGTACGCTGGCACTGACCCGTGCGTCAGCACGTAGCCTGACCCTCCCACGTTTCCACACCCTCACCTGTGCCCTAAGCCTTGCCGTTCCCTAACCCTAACCCTAGCCCGGAACGGAAACCCACCACCAGCCCTACACCTTACCCTACGCCGTAGCCTACTCCTGGCCCGTACGCTGGCACTGACCCGTGCATCAGCACGTAGCCTGGCCCTCCCACGTTTCCGTACCCTCACCTGTGCTCTAAGCCTTGCCGTTCCCTAACCCTAACCCTAGCATGGAACGGAAACCCACCACCAGCCCTACACCTTACCGTACGCCGTAGCCTACTCCTGGCCCGTACGCTGGCACTGACCCATGCGTCAGCACGTAGCCTGACCCTCCCACGTTTCCACACCCTCACCTGTGCCTTAAGCCTTGCCGTTCCCTAACCCTAACCCTAGCCCAGAACGGAAACCCACCACCAGCCCTACAACTTACCCCCAATCCGTAGCCTGCTCCTGGCCCGTACGCTGGCACTGACCCTTGCGTCAGCACGTAGCCTGACCCTCCCACGTTTCCACACCCTCACCTGTGCCCTAAGCCTTGCCGTTCCCTAACCCTAACCCTAGCCCGGAACGGAAACCCACTACCAGCCCTACACCATACCCTACGCCTTAGCCTACTCCTGGCCCGTACGCTGGCACTGACCCGTGCGTCAGCACGTAGCCTGACCCTCCCACGTTTCCGTACCCTCACCTGTGCCCTAAGCCTTGCCGTTCCCTAACCCTAAACCTAGCCCGGTATGGAAACCCACCACCACCCCTACACCTTACCCCCAAGCCGTAGCCTACTCATGGCCCGTACGCTGGCACTGACCCATGCGTCACCACATAGCCTGACCCTCCCACGTTTCCGTACCCTCAACTGTGCCCTAAGCCTTGCCGTTCCCTAACCCTAACCCTAGCCCGGAACGGAACCCCACCACCAGCACTACACCTTACCCTACGCCGTAGCCTACTCCTGGCCCGTACGCTGGCACTGACCCGTGTGTAAGCACATAGCCTGACCATCCCACGTTTCCGTACCCTCACCTGTGCCCTAAGCCTTGCCGTTCCCTAACCCTAACCCTAGCCCGGAACGGAAACCCACCACCAGCCCTACAACTTACCCCCAATCCGTAGCCTACTCCTGGCCCGTACGCTGGCACTGACCCGTGCGTCAGCACGTAGCCTGACCCTCCCACGTTTCCACACCCTCACCTGTGCCCTAAGCCTTGCCGTTCCCTAACCCTAACCCTAGCCCGGAACGGAAACCCACCACCAGCCCTACACCTTACCCTACGCCGTAGCCTACTCCTGGCCCGTACGCTGGCACTGACCCGTGCGTCAGCACGTAGCCTGACCCTCCCACGTTTCCGTACCCTCACCTGTGCTCTAAGCCTTGCCGTTCCCTAACCCTAACCCTAGCATGGAACGGAAACCCACCACCAGCCCTACACCTTACCCTACGCCGTAGCCTACTCCTGGCCCGTACGCTGGCACTGACCCGTGCGTCAGCACGTAGCCTGACCCTCCCACGTTTCCGTACCCTCAACTGTGCCCTAAGCCTTGCCATTCCCTAACCCTAACCCTAGCCCGGAACGGAAACCCACCACCAGCCCTACACCTTACCCCCAAGCCGTAGCCTACTCCTGGCCCGTACGCTGGCACTGACCCGTGCGTCAGCACGTAGCCTGACCCTCCCACGTTTCCGTACCCTCACCTGTGCCCTAAGCCTTGCCGTTCCCTAACCCTAACCCTAGCGCGTAACGGAAACCCACCACCAGCCCTACACCTTACCCCCACGCCGTAGCCTACTCATGGCCCATACACTGGCACTAACCCGTGCGTCACCACGTAGCCTGACCCTCCCACGTTTCCGTACCCTCACCTGTGCCCTAAGCCTTGCCGTTCCCTAACCCTAACCCTAGCCCGGAACGGAAACCCACCACCAGCCCTACACCTTACCCTATGCCGTATCCTACTCCTGTCCCGTACGCTGGCACTGACCCGTGCGTCAGCACGTAGCCTGACCCTCCCACGTTTCCGTACCCTCACCTGTGCCCTAAGCCTTGCCGTTCCCTGACCCTAACCCTAGCCCGGAACAAAAACCCACCACCAGCCCTACAACTTACCCCCAAGCCGTAGCCTACTCCTGGCCCGTACGCTGGCACTGACCCATGCGTCAGCACATAGCCTGACCCTCCCACGTTTCCGTACCCTCACCTGTGCCCTACGCCTTGCCGTTCCCTAACCCTAACCCTAGCCCGGAACGGAAACCCACCACCAGCCCTACACCTTACCCTACGCCGTAGCCTACTCCTGGCCCGTACGCTGGCACTGACCCGTGCGTCAGCACGTAGCCTGGCCCTCCCACGTTTCCGTACCCTCACCTGTGCCCTAAGCCTTGCCGTTCCCTAACCCTAACCCTAGCCCGGAACGGAAACCCACCACCTGCCCTATACCTTAGCCTACGCCGTAGCCTACTCCTGGCCCGTACGCTGGCACTGACCCGTGCGTCAGCACGTAGCCTGACCCTCCCACGTTTCCATACCCTCACCTCTGCCCTAAGCCTTGCCGTTCCCTAACCCTAACCCTAGCCCGGAACGGAAACCCACCACCAGCCCTACAACTTACTCCCAAGCCATAGCCTACTCATGGCCCGTACGCTGGCACTGACCCGTGCGTCAGCACGTAGCCTGACCCTCCCAAGTTTCCACACCATCACCTGTGCCCTAAGCCTTGCCGTTCCCTAACCCTAACCCTAGCCCGGAACGGAAACCCACCACCAGCCCTACAACTTACCCCCAATCCGTAGCATACTCCTGGCCCGTACGCTGGCACTGACCCGTGCGTCAGCACGTAGCCTGACCCTCCCACGTTTCCACACCCTCACCTGTGCCCTAAGCCTTGCCGTTCCCTAACCCTAACCCTAGCCCGGAACGGAAACCCACCACCAGCCCTACACCTTACCCTACGCCGTAGCCTACTCCTGGCCCGTACGCTGGCACTGACCCGTGCATCAGCACGTAGCCTGGCCCTCCCACGTTTCCGTACCCTCACCTGTGCTCTAAGCCTTGCCGTTCCCTAACCCTAACCCTAGCATGGAACGGAAACCCACCACCAGCCCTACACCTTACCGTACGCCGTAGCCTACTCCTGGCCCGTACGCTGGCACTGACCCATGCGTCAGCACGTAGCCTGACCCTCCCACGTTTCCACACCCTCACCTGTGCCTTAAGCCTTGCCGTTCCCTAACCCTAACCCTAGCCCAGAACGGAAACCCACCACCAGCCCTACAACTTACCCCCAATCCGTAGCCTGCTCCTGGCCCGTACGCTGGCACTGACCCTTGCGTCAGCACGTAGCCTGACCCTCCCACGTTTCCACACCCTCACCTGTGCCCTAAGCCTTGCCGTTCCCTAACCCTAACCCTAGCCCGGAACGGAAACCCACTACCAGCCCTACACCATACCCTACGCCTTAGCCTACTCCTGGCCCGTACGCTGGCACTGACCCGTGCGTCAGCACGTAGCCTGACCCTCCCACGTTTCCGTACCCTCACCTGTGCCCTAAGCCTTGCCGTTCCCTAACCCTAAACCTAGCCCGGTATGGAAACCCACCACCACCCCTACAACTTACCCCCAAGCCGTAGCCTACTCATGGCCCGTACGCTGGCACTGACCCATGCGTCACCACATAGCCTGACCCTCCCACGTTTCCGTACCCTCAACTGTGCCCTAAGCCTTGCCGTTCCCTAACCCTAACCCTAGCCCGGAACGGAACCCCACCACCAGCACTACACCTTACCCTACGCCGTAGCCTACTCCTGGCCCGTACGCTGGCACTGACCCGTGTGTAAGCACATAGCCTGACCATCCCACGTTTCCGTACCCTCACCTGTGCCCTAAGCCTTGCCGTTCCCTAACCCTAACCCTAGCCCGGAACGGAAACCCACCACCAGCCCTACAACTTACCCCCAATCCGTAGCCTACTCCTGGCCCGTACGCTGGCACTGACCCGTGCGTCAGCACGTAGCCTGACCCTCCCACGTTTCCACACCCTCACCTGTGCCCTAAGCCTTGCCGTTCCCTAACCCTAACCCTAGCCCGGAACGGAAACCCACCACCAGCCCTACACCTTACCCTACGCCGTAGCCTACTCCTGGCCCGTACGCTGGCACTGACCCGTGCGTCAGCACGTAGCCTGACCCTCCCACGTTTCCGTACCCTCACCTGTGCCCTAAGCCTCGCCGTTCCCTAACCCTAACCCTAGCGCGGAACGGAAACCCACCACCAGCCCTAAACCTTACCCCCAAGCCGTAGCCTACTCCTGGCCCGTACGCTGGCACTGACCCGTGCGTCAGCACGTAGCCTGACCCTCCCACGTTTCCGTACCCTCACCTGTGCTCTAAGCCTTGCCGTTCCCTAACCCTAACCCTAGCATGGAACGGAAACCCACCACCAGCCCTACACCTTACCCTACGCCGTAGCCTACTCCTGGCCCGTACGCTGGCACTGACCCGTGCGTCAGCACGTAGCCTGACCCTCCCACGTTTCCGTACCCTCAACTGTGCCCTAAGCCTTGCCATTCCCTAACCCTAACCCTAGCCCGGAACGGAAACCCACCACCAGCCCTACACCTTACCCCCAAGCCGTAGCCTACTCCTGGCCCGTACGCTGGCACTGACCCGTGCGTCAGCACGTAGCCTGACCCTCCCACGTTTCCGTACCCTCACCTATGCCCTAAGCCTTGCCGTTCCCTAACCCTAACCCTAGCGCGTAACGGAAACCCACCACCAGCCCTACACCTTACCCCCACGCCGTAGCCTACTCATGGCCCATACGCTGGCACTAACCCGTGCGTCACCACGTAGCCTGACCCTCCCACGTTTCCGTACCCTCACCTGTGCCCTAAGCCTTGCCGTTCCCTAACCCTAACCCTAGCCCGGAACGGAAACCCACCACCAGCCCTACACCTTACCCTATGCCGTATCCTACTCCTGTCCCGTACGCTTGCACTGACCCGTGCGTCAGCACGTAGCCTGACCCTCCCACGTTTCCGTACCCTCACCTGTGCCCTAAGCCTTGCCGTTCCCTGACCCTAAACCTAGCCCGGGACAAAAACTCACCACCAGCCCTACACCTTACCCCCAAGCCGTAGCCTACTCCTGGCCCGTACGCTGGCACTGACCCGTGCGTCAGCACGTAGCCTGACCCTCCCACGTTTCCGTACCCTCACCTGTGCCCTAAGCCTTGCCGTTCCCTAACCCTAACCCTAGCCCGGAACGGAAACCCACCACCAGCCCTACAACTTACCCTATGCCGTAGCCTACTCCTGGCCCGTACGCTGGCACTGACCCGTGCGTCAGCACGTAGCCTGACCCTCCCACGTTTCCGTACCCTCACCTGTGCCCTAAGCCTTCCCGTTCCCTAACCCTAAACCTAGCCCGGAATGGAAACCCACCACCAGCCCTACACCTTACCCCCAAGCCGTAGCCTACTCCTGGCCCGTACACTGGCACTGACCCGTGCGTTAGCACGTAGCCTGACCCTCCCACGTTTCTGTACACTCACCTGTGCCCTAAGCCTTGCCGTTCCCTAAGCCTAACCCTAGCCCGAAACGGAAACCCACCACCAGCCCTACACCTTACCCTACGCTGTAGCCTACTCCTGGCCCGTACGCTGGCACTGACCCGTGCGTCAGCACGTAGCCTGACCCTCCCACGTTTCCGTACCCTCACCTGTGCCCTAAGCCTTGCCGTTCCCTAACCCTAAACCTAGCCCGGAACAAAAACCCACCACCAGCCCTACACCTTACCCCCATGCCGTAGCCTACTCCTGGCCCGTACGCTGGCACTGACCCGTGCGTCAGCACGTAGCCCGACCTTCCCACGTTTCCGTACCCTCACCTGTGCCCTAAGCCTTGCCATTCCCTAACCCTAACCCTAGCCCGGAACGGAAACCCACCACCAGCCCTACACCTTACCCTACGCCGTAGCCTACTCCTGGCCCGTACGCTGGCACTGACCCGTGCGTCAGCACATAGCCTGACCCTCCCACGTTTCCGTACCCTCACCTGTGCCCTAAGCCTTGCCGTTCCCTAACCCTAACACTAGCCCGGAACGGAAACCCACCAACAGCCCTAAACCTTAACCTCAAGCCGTAGCCTACTCCTGGCACGTACGCTGGCACTGACCCGTGCGTCAGCACGTACCCTGACCCTCCCACGTTTCCGTACCCTCTCCTGTGCCCGAAGCCTTGCCGTTCCCTAACCCTAACCCTAGCCCGGAACGGAAACCCACCACCAGCCCTACACCTTACCCCCAAGCCGTAGCCTACTCCTGGCCTGTACGCTGGCACTGACCCGTGCGTCACCACGTAGCCTGACCTTCCCACGATTCTGTACCCTCACCTGTGGCCTAAGCCTTGCCGTTCCCTAAGCCTAACCCTAGACCGGAACGGAAACCCACCACCAGCCCTACACCTTACCCTACGCCGTAGCCTACTCCTGGCCCGTACGCTGGCACTGACCCGTGCGTCAGCACGTAGCCTGACCCTCCCACGTTTCCGTGCCCTCACATGTGCCCTAAGCCTTGCCGTTCCCTAACCCTAACCCTAGCCCGGAACAAAAACCCACCACCAGCCCTACAACTTACCCCCAAGCCGTACCCTACTCCTGGCCCGTACGCTGGCACTGACCCGTGTGTCAGCACATAGCCTGACCCTCCCACGTTTCCGTACCCTCACCTGTGCCCTAAGCCTTGCCGTTCCCTAACCCTAACCCTAGCCCGGAACGGAAACCCACCACCAGCCCTACACCTTACCCTACGCCGTAGCCTACTCCTGGCCCGTACGCTGGCACTGACCCGTGCGTCAGCACGTAGCCTGACCCTCCCACGTTTCCGTACCCTCACCTGTGCCCTAAGCCTTGCCGTTCCCTAACCCTAACCCCAGCCCGGAACGGAAAGCCACCACCAGCCCTACACCTTACCCTACGCCGTAGCTTCCTCCTGGCCCGTACGCTGGCACTGACACGTGCGTCAGCACGTAGCCTGACCCTCCCACGTTTCCGTACCCTCACCTGTGCCCTAAGCCTTGCCGTTCCCTAACCCTAACCCTAGCCCGGAATGGAAACCCACCACCAGCCCTACAGCTTACCCCCAAGCCGTAGCCTACTCCTGGCCCGTACGCTGGCACTGACCCATGCGTCATCACGTAGCCTGACCCTCCCACGTTTCCGTACCCTCACCTGTGCCCTAAGCCTTGCCGTTCCCTAACCCTAACCCTAGCGCGGAACGGAAACCCACCACCAGCCCTACACCTTACCCCCAAGCCGTAGCCTACTCCTGGCCCGTACACTGGCACTGACCCGTGCGTCAGCACGTAGCCTGACACTCCCACGTTTCCGTACCCTCACCTGCGCTCTAAGCCTTGCAGTTCCCTAACCCTAACCCTAGCCCGGAACGGAAACCCACCACCAGCACTACACCTTACCCTACGCCGTAGCCTACTCCTGGCCCGTACGCTGGCACTGACCCATGCGTCAGCACGTAGCCTGACCCTCCCACGTTTCCGTACCCTCACCTGTGCCCTAAGCCTTGCCGTTCCCTAACCCTAACCCTAGCCCGGAACGGAAACCCACTACCAGCCCTACACCTTACCCCCAAGCCGTAGCCTACTCCTGGTCCGTACGCTGGCACTGACGCGTGCGTCAGCACATAGCCTGACCCTCCCACGTTTCCGTACCCTCACCTGTGCCCTAAGCCTTGCCGTTCCCTAACCCTAAACCTAGCCCGGAACGGAAACCCACCACCAGCCTTACACCTTACCCTACGCCGTAGCCTACTCCTGGCCCGTACGCTGGCACTGACCCGTGCGTCAGCACGTAGCCTGACCGTCCCATGTTTCCGTACCCTCACCTGTGCCCTAATCCTTGCCATTCCCTAACCCTAACCCTAGCCCGGAACGGAAACACACCACCAGCCCTACAACTTACCCCCAAGCCGTAGCCTACTCCTGGCCCGTACGCTGGCACTGACCCGTGCGTCAGCACGTAGCCTGACCCTCCCACGTTTCCGTACCCTCACCTGTGCCCTAAGCCTTGCCGTTCCCTAACCCTAACCCTAGCCCGGAACGGAAACCCACCACCAGCCCTACACCTTACTCCCAAGCCGTAGCCTACTCATGGCCCGTACCCTGGCACTGACCCGTGCGTCAGCACGTAGCCTGACCCTCCCACGTTTACACACCCTCACCTGTGCCCTAAGCCTTGCCGTTCCCTAACCCTAACCCTAGCCCGGAACGGAAACTCACCACCAGCCCTACACCTTACCCTACGCCGTAGCCTACACCTGGCCGGTACGCTGGCACTCACCCGTGGTTCAGCACGTAGCCTGACCCTCCCACGTTTCCGTACCCTCACCTGTGCCCTAAGCCTTGCCGTTCCCTAACCCTAACCCTAGCCCGGAACGGAAACCCACCACCAGCCCTACACCTTACCCTATGCCGTAGCCTACTCATGGCCCGTACGCTGGCACTGACCCGTGCGTCAGCACGTAGCCTGGCCCTCCCACGTTTCCGTACCCTCACCTGTGCCCTAAGCCTTGCCGTTCCCTAACCCTAACCCAAGCCCGGAACGGAAACCCACAACCAGCCCTACAACTTACCCCCAAGCCGTAGCCTACTCCTGGCCCGTACGCTGGCACTGACCCGTGCGTCAGCACGTAGCCTGACCCTCCCACGTTTCCATACCCTCACCTGTGCCCTAAGCCTTGCCGTTCCCTAACCCTAACCCTAGCCCGGAACGGAAACCCACCACCAGCCCTACAACTTACTCCCAAGCCGTAGCCTACTCATGGCCCGTACGCTGGCACTGACCCGTGCGTCAGCACGTAGCCTGACCCTCCCAAGTTTCCACACCATCACCTGTGCCCTAAGCCTTGCCGTTCCCTAACCCTAACCCTAGCCCGGAACGGAAACCCACCACCAGCCCTACAACTTACCCCCAATCCGTAGCCTACTCCTGGCCCGTACGCTGGCACTGACCCGTGCGTCAGCACGTAGCCTGACCCTCCCACGTTTCCACACCCTCACCTGTGCCCTAAGCCTTGCCGTTCCCTAACCCTAACCCTAGCCCGGAACGGAAACCCACCACCAGCCCTACACCTTACCCTACGCTGTAGCCTACTCCTGGCCCGTACGCTGGCACTGACCCGTGCGTCAGCACGTAGCCTGACCCTCCCACGTTTCCGTACCCTCACCTGTGCCCTAAGCCTTGCCGTTCCCTAACCCTAACCCTAGCGCGGAACGGAAACCCACCACCAGCCCTAAAACTTACCCCCAAGCCGTAGCCTACTCCTGGCCCGTACGCGGGCACTGACCCGTGCGTCAGCACGTAGCCTGACCCTCCCACGTTTCCGTACCCTCACCTGTGCTCTAAGCCTTGCCGTTCCCTAACCCTAACCCTAGCATGGAACGGAAACCCACCACCAGCCCTACACCTTACCGTACGCCGTAGCCTACTCCTGGCCCGTACGCTGGCACTGACCCATGCGTCACAACGTAGCCTGACCCTCCCACGTTTGCACACTCTCACCTGTGCCCTAAGCCTTGCCGTTCCCTAACCCTAACCCTAGCCCAGAACGGAAACCCACCACCAGCCCTACAACTTACCCCCAATCCGTAGCCTGCTCCTGGCCCGTACGCTGGCACTGACCCTTGCGTGAGCACGTAGCCTGACCCTCCCACGTTTCCACACCCTCACCTGTGCCCTAAGCCTTGCCGTTCCCTAACCCTAACCCTAGCCCGGAACGGAAACCCACTACCAGCCCTACACCATAACCTACGCCTTAGCCTACTCCTGGCCCGTACGCTGGCACTGATCCGTGCGTCAGCACGTAGCCTGACCCTCCCACGTTTCCGTACCCTCACCTGTGCCCTAAGCCTTGCCGTTCCCTAACCCTAACCCTAGCGCGTAACGGAAACCCACCACCAGCCCTACACCTTACCCCCAAGCCGTAGCCTACTCATGGCCCATACGCTGGCACTAACCCGTGCGTCACCACGTAGCCTGACCCTCCCACGTTTACACACCCTCACCTGTGCCCTAAGCCTTGCCGTTCCCTAACCCTAACCCTAGCCCGGAACGGAAACTCACCACCAGCCCTACACCTTACCCTACGCCGTAGCCTACACCTGGCCGGTACGCTGCCACTGACCCGTGGTTCAGCACGTAGCCTGACCCTCCCACGTTTCCGTACCCTCACCTGTGCCCTAAGCCTTGCCGTTCCCTAACCCTAACCCTAGCCCGGAACGGAAACCCACCACCAGCCCTACACCTTACCCTACGCCGTAGCCTACTCATGGCCCGTACGCTGGCACTGACCCGTGCGTCAGCACGTAGCCTGACCCTCCCACGTTTCCGTACCCTCACCTGTGCCCTAAGCCTTGCCGTTCCCTAACCCTAACCCTAGCCCGGATCGGAAACCCACCACCATCCCTACACCTTAACCCCAAGCCGTAGCCTACTCCTGGCCCGTACGCTGGCACTGACCCGTGCGTCAGCACGTAGCCTGACCCTCCCACGTTTCCATACCCTCACCTGTGCCCTAAGCCTTGCCGTTCCCTAACCCTAACCCAAGCCCCGAACGGAAACCCACAACCAGCCCTACAACTTACCCCGAAGCCGTAGCCTACTCCTGGCCCGTACGCTGTCACTGACCCATGCGTCAGCACGTAGCCTGACACTCCCACGTTTCCGTACCCTCACCTGTGCCCTAAGCCTTGCCGTTCCCTAACCCTAACCCTAGCCCGGAACGGAAACCCACCACCAGCCCTACAACTTACTCCCAAGCCGTAGCCTACTCATGGCCCGTACGCTGGCACTGACCCCTGCGTCAGCACGTAGCCTGACCCTCCCAAGTTTCCACACCATCACCTGTGCCCTAAGCCTTGCCGTACCCTAACCCTAACCCTAGCCCGGAACGGAAACCCACCACCAGCCCTACAACTTACCCCCAATCCGTAGCCTACTCCTGGCCCGTACGCTGGCACTGACCCGTGCGTCAGCACGTAGCCTGACCCTCCTACGTTTCCACACCCTCACCTGTGCCCTAAGCCTTGCCGTTCCCTAACCCTAACCCTAGCCCGGAACGGAAACCCACCACCAGCCCTACACCTTACCCTACGCCGTAGCCTACTCCTGGCCCGTACGCTGGCACTGACCCGTGCGTCAGCACGTAGCCTGACCCTCCCACGTTTCCGTACCCTCACCTGTGCCCTAAGCCTTGCCGTTCCCTAACCCTAACCCTAGCGCGGAACGGAAACCCACCACCAGCCCTAAACCTTACCCACAAGCCGTAGCCTACTCCTGGCCCGTACGCTGGCACTGACCCGTGCGTCAGCATGTAGCCTGACCCTACCACGTTTCCGTACCCTCAACTGTGCCCTAAGCCTTGTCATTCCCTAACCCTAACCCTAGCCCGGAACGGAAACCCACCACCAGCCCTACACCTTACCCCCAAGCCGTAGCCTACTCCTGGCCCGTACGCTGGCACTGACCCGTGCGTCAGCACGTAGCCTGACCCTCCCACGTTTCCGTACCCTCACCTGTGCCCTAAGCCTTGCCGTTCCCTAACCCTAACCCTAGCGCGTAACGGAAACCCACCACCAGCCCTACACCTTACCCCCACGCCGTAGCCTACTCATGGCCCATACACTGGCACTAACCCGTGCGTCACCACGTAGCCTGACCCTCCCACGTTTCCGTACCCTCACCTGTGCCCTAAGCCTTGCCGTTCCCTAACCCTAACCCTAGCCCGGAACGGAAACCCACCACCAGCCCTACAACTTACCCTATGCCGTATCCTACTCCTGTCCCGTACGCTGGCACTGACCCGTGCGTCAGCACGTAGCCTGACCCTCCCACGTTTCCGTACCCTCACCTGTGCCCTAAGCCTTGCCGTTCCCTGACCCTAACCCTAGCCCGGAACAAAAACCCACCACCAGCCCTACAACTTACCCCCAAGCCGTAGCCTACTCCTGGCCCGTACGCTGGCACTGACCCATGCGTCAGCACATAGCCTGACCCTCCCACGTTTCCGTACCCTCACCTGTACCCTACGCCTTGCCGTTCCCTAACCCTAACCCTAGCCCGGAACGGAAACCCACCACCAGCCCTACACCTTACCCCCAAGCCGTAGCCTACTCCTGGCCCGTACGCTGGCACTGACCCGTGCGTCAGCACGTAGCCTGGCCCTCCCACGTTTCCGTACCCTCACCTGTGCCCTAAGCCTTGCCGTTCCCTAACCCTAACCCTAGCCCGGAACGGAAACCCACCACCAGCCCTATACCTTAGCCTACGCCGTAGCCTACTCCTGGCCCGTACGCTGGCACTGACCCGTGCGTCAGCACGTAGCCTGACCCTCCCACGTTTCCATACCCTCACCTCTGCCCTAAGCCTTGCCGTTCCCTAACCCTAACCCAAGCCCGGAACGGAAACCCACAACCAGCCCTACAACTTACCCGCAAGCCGTAGCCTACTCCTGGCCCGTACGCTGGCACTGACCCGTGCGTCAGCACGTAGCCTGACCCTCCCACGTTTCCGTACCCTCAGCTGTGCCCTAAGCCTTGCCGTTCCCTAACCCTAACCCTAGCCCGGAACGGAAACCCACCACCAGCCCTACAACTTACTCCCAAGCCATAGCCTACTCATGGCCCGTACGCTGGCACTGACCCGTGCGTCAGCACGTAGCCTGACCCTCCCAAGTTTCCACACCATCACCTGTGCCCTAAGCCTTGCCGTTCCCTAACCCTAACCCTAGCCCGGAACGGAAACCCACCACCAGCCCTACAACTTACCCCCAATCCGTAGCATACTCCTGGCCCGTACGCTGGCACTGACCCGTGCGTCAGCACGTAGCCTGACCCTCCCACGTTTCCACACCCTCACCTGTGCCCTAAGCCTTGCCGTTCCCTAACCCTAACCCTAGCCCGGAACGGAAACCCACCACCAGCCCTACACCTTACTCTATGCCGTAGCCTACTCCTGGCCCGTACGCTGGCACTGACCCGTGCATCAGCACGTAGCCTGGCCCTCCCACGTTTCCGTACCCTCACCTGTGCTCTAAGCCTTGCCGTTCCCTAACCCTAACCCTAGCATGGAACGGAAACCCACCACCAGCCCTACACCTTACCGTACGCCGTAGCCTACTCCTGGCCCGTACGCTGGCACTGACCCATGCGTCAGCACGTAGCCTGACCCTCCCACGTTTCCACACCCTCACCTGTGCCTTAAGCCTTGCCGTTCCCTAACCCTAACCCTAGCCCAGAACGGAAACCCACCACCAGCCCTACAACTTACCCCCAATCCGTAGCCTGCTCCTGGCCCGTACGCTGGCACTGACCCTTGCGTCAGCACGTAGCCTGACCCTCCCACGTTTCCACACCCTCACCTGTGCCCTAAGCCTTGCCGTTCCCTAACCCTAACCCTAGCCCGGAACGGAAACCCACTACCAGCCCTACACCATACCCTACGCCTTAGCCTACTCCTGGCCCGTACGCTGGCACTGACCCGTGCGTCAGCACGTAGCCTGACCCTCCCACGTTTCCGTACCCTCACCTGTGCCCTAAGCCTTGCCGTTCCCTAACCCTAAACCTAGCCCGGTATGGAAACCCACCACCACCCCTACACCTTACCCCCAAGCCGTAGCCTACTCATGGCCCGTACGCTGGCACTGACCCATGCGTCACCACATAGCCTGACCCTCCCACGTTTCCGTACCCTCAACTGTGCCCTAAGCCTTGCCGTTCCCTAACCCTAACCCTAGCCCGGAACGGAACCCCACCACCAGCACTACACCTTACCCTACGCCGTAGCCTACTCCTGGCCCGTACGCTGGCACTGACCCGTGTGTAAGCACATAGCCTGACCATCCCACGTTTCCGTACCCTCACCTGTGCCCTAAGCCTTGCCGTTCCCTAACCCTAACCCTAGCCCGGAACGGAAACCCACCACCAGCCCTACAACTTACCCCCAATCCGTAGCCTACTCCTGGCCCGTACGCTGGCACTGACCCGTGCGTCAGCACGTAGCCTGACCCTCCCACGTTTCCACACCCTCACCTGTGCCCTAAGCCTTGCCGTTCCCTAACCCTAACCCTAGCCCGGAACGGAAACCCACCACCAGCCCTACACCTTACCCTATGCCGTAGCCTACTCCTGGCCCGTACGCTGGCACTGACCCGTGCGTCAGCACGTAGCCTGACCCTCCCACGTTTCCGTACCCTCACCTGTGCCCTAAGCCTTGCCGTTCCCTAACCCTAACCCTAGCGCGGAACGGAAACCCACCACCAGCCCTAAACCTTACCCCCAAGCCGTAGCCTACTCCTGGCCCGTACGCTGGCACTGACCCGTGCGTCAGCACGTAGCCTGACCCTCCCACGTTTCCGTACCCTCACCTGTGCTCTAAGCCTTGCCGTTCCCTAACCCTAACCCTAGCATGGAACGGAAACCCACCACCAGCCCTACACCTTACCCTACGCCGTAGCCTACTCCTGGCCCGTACGCTGGCACTGACCCGTGCGTCAGCACGTAGCCTGACCCTCCCACGTTTCCGTACCCTCAACTGTGCCCTAAGCCTTGCCATTCCCTAACCCTAACCCTAGCCCGGAACGGAAACCCACCACCAGCCCTACACCTTACCCCCAAGCCGTAGCCTACTCCTGGCCCGTACGCTGGCACTGACCCGTGCGTCAGCACGTAGCCTGACCCACCCACGTTTCCGTACCCTCACCCGTGCCCTAAGCCTTGCCGTTCCCTAACCCTAACCCTAGCGCGTAACGGAAACCCACCACCAGCCCTACAACTTACCCCCACGCCGTAGCCTACTCATGGCCCATACGCTGGCACTAACCCGTGCGTCACCACGTAGCCTGACCCTCCCACGTTTCCGTACCCTCACCTGTGCCCTAAGCCTTGCCGTTCCCTAACCCTAACCCCAGCCCGGAACGGAAACCCACCACCAGCCCTACACCTTACCCTATGCCGTATCCTACTCCTGTCCCGTACGCTGGCACTGACCCGTGCGTCAGCACGTAGCCTGACCCTCCCACGTTTCCGTACCCTCACCTGTGCCCTAAGCCTTGCCGTTCCCTGACCCTAACCCTAGCCCGGGACAAAAACTCACCACCAGCCATACACCTTACCCCCAAGCCGTAGCCTACTCCTGGCCCGTACGCTGGCACTGACCCGTGCGTCAGCACGTAGCCTGACCCTCCCACGTTTCCGTACCCTCACCTGTGCCCTAAGCCTTGCCGTTCCCTAACCCTAACCCTAGCCCGGAACGGAAACCCACCACCAGCCCTACACCTTACCCTATGCCGTAGCCTACTCCTGGCCCGTACGCTGGCACTGACCCGTGCGTCAGCACGTAGCCTGACCCTCCCACGTTTCCGTACCCTCACCTGTGCCCTAAGCCTTGCCGTTCCCTAACCCTAACCCTAGCCCGGAACGGAAAACCACCACCAGCCCTACACCTTAACCTCAAGCCGTAGCCTACTCCTGGCCCGTACGCTGGCACTGACCCGTGCGTCAGCACGTACCCTGACCCTCCCACGTTTCCGTACCCTCTCCTGTGCCCGAAGCCTTGCCGTTCCCTAACCCTAACCCTAGCCCGGAACGGAAACACACCACCAGCCCTACATCTTACCCCCAAGCCGTAGCCTACTCCTGGCCTGTACGCTGGCACTGACCCGTGCATCAGCACGTAGCCTGACCCTCCCACGTTTCTGTACCCTCACCTGTGGCCTAAGCCTTGCCGTTCCCTAAGCCTAACCCTAGCCCGGAACGGAAACCCACCACCAGCCCTACACCTTACCCTTCGCCGTAGCCTACTCCTGGCCCGTACGCTGACACTGACCCGTGCGTCAGCACGTAGCCTGACCCTCCCACGTTTCCGTGCCATCACATGTGCCCTAAGCCTTGCCGTTCCCTAACCCTAACCCTAGCCCGGAACAAAAACCCACCACCAGCCCTACAACTTACCCCCAAGCCGTACCCTACTCCTGGCCCGTACGCTGGCACTGACCCGTGCGTCAGCACGTAGCCTGACCCTCCCACGTTTCCGTACCCTCACCCGTGCCCTAAGCCTTGCCGTTCCCTAACCCTAACCCTAGCGCGTAACGGAAACCCACCACCAGCCCTACAACTTACCCCCACGCCGTAGCCTACTCATGGCCCATACGCTGGCACTAACCCGTGCGTCACCACGTAGCCTGACCCTCCCACGTTTCCGTACCCTCACCTGTGCCCTAAGCCTTGCCGTTCCCTAACCCTAACCCCAGCCCGGAACGGAAACCCACCACCAGCCCTACACCTTACCCTATGCCGTATCCTACTCCTGTCCCGTACGCTGGCACTGACCCGTGCGTCAGCACGTAGCCTGACCCTCCCACGTTTCCGTACCCTCACCTGTGCCCTAAGCCTTGCCGTTCCCTGACCCTAACCCTAGCCCGGGACAAAAACTCACCACCAGCCATACACCTTACCCCCAAGCCGTAGCCTACTCCTGGCCCGTACGCTGGCACTGACCCGTGCGTCAGCACGTAGCCTGACCCTCCCACGTTTCCGTACCCTCACCTGTGCCCTAAGCCTTGCCGTTCCCTAACCCTAACCCTAGCCCGGAACGGAAACCCACCACCAGCCCTACACCTTACCCTATGCCGTAGCCTACTCCTGGCCCGTACGCTGGCACTGACCCGTGCGTCAGCACGTAGCCTGACCCTCCCACGTTTCCGTACCCTCACCTGTGCCCTAAGCCTTGCCGTTCCCTAACCCTAACCCTAGCCCGGAACGGAAAACCACCACCAGCCCTACACCTTAACCTCAAGCCGTAGCCTACTCCTGGCCCGTACGCTGGCACTGACCCGTGCGTCAGCACGTACCCTGACCCTCCCACGTTTCCGTACCCTCTCCTGTGCCCGAAGCCTTGCCGTTCCCTAACCCTAACCCTAGCCCGGAACGGAAACACACCACCAGCCCTACATCTTACCCCCAAGCCGTAGCCTACTCCTGGCCTGTACGCTGGCACTGACCCGTGCATCAGCACGTAGCCTGACCCTCCCACGTTTCTGTACCCTCACCTGTGGCCTAAGCCTTGCCGTTCCCTAAGCCTAACCCTAGCCCGGAACGGAAACCCACCACCAGCCCTACACCTTACCCTTCGCCGTAGCCTACTCCTGGCCCGTACGCTGACACTGACCCGTGCGTCAGCACGTAGCCTGACCCTCCCACGTTTCCGTGCCATCACATGTGCCCTAAGCCTTGCCGTTCCCTAACCCTAACCCTAGCCCGGAACAAAAACCCACCACCAGCCCTACAACTTACCCCCAAGCCGTACCCTACTCCTGGCCCGTACGCTGGCACTGACCCATGCGTCAGCACATAGCCTGACCCTCCCACGTTTCCGTACCCTCACCTGTGCCCTACGCCTTGCCGTTAACTAACCCTAACCCTAGCCCGGAACGGAAACCCACCACCAGCCCTACACCTTACCCTACGCCGTAGCCTACTCCTGGCCCGTACGCTGGCACTGACCCGTGCGTCAGCACGTAGCCTGAACCTCCCACGTTTCCGTACCCTCACCTGTGCCCTAAGCCTTGCCGTTCCCTAACCCTAACGCTAGCCAGGAACGGAAAGCCACCACCAGCCCTACACCTTACCCTACGCCGTAGCTTCCTCCTGGCCCGTACGCTGGCACTGACCCGTGCGTCAGCACGTAGCCTGACCCTCCCACGTTTCCGTACCCTCACCTGTGCCCTAAGCCTTGCCGTTCCCTAACCCTAACCCTAGCCCGGAACGGAAACCCACCACCAGCCCTACAGCTTACCCCCAAGCCGTAGCCTACTCCTGGCCCGTACGCTGGCACTGACCCATGCGTCATCACGTAGCCTGACCCTCCCACGTTTCCGTACCCTCACCTGTGCCCTAAGCCTTGCCGTTCCCTAACCCTAACCCTAGCGCGGAACGGAAACCCACCACCAGCCCTACAACTTACCCCCAAGCCGTAGCCTACTCCTGGCCCGTACACTGGCACTGACCCGTGCGTCAGCAC
Source organism: Mesoplodon mirus (assembly GCF_964341445.2). NCBI lineage: Eukaryota > Metazoa > Chordata > Mammalia > Artiodactyla > Ziphiidae > Mesoplodon > Mesoplodon mirus. Next base: position 65,626,532 of record NC_138995.1, on the reverse strand, counting down.
GTAGCCTGACACTCCCACGTTTCCGTACCCTCAACTGTGCTCTAAGCCTTGCAGTTCCCTAACCCTAACCCTAGCCCGGAACGGAAACCCACCACCAGCCCTACACCTTACCCTACGCCGTAGCCTACTCCTGGCCCGTACGCTGGCACTGACCCATGCGTCAGCACGTAGCCTGACCCTCCCACGTTTCCGTACCCTCACCTGTGCCCTAAGCCTTGCCGTTCCCTAACCCTAACCCTAGCCCGGAACGGAAAACCACCACCAGCCCTACACCTTACCCCCAAGCCGTAGCCTACTCCTGGTCCGTACGCTGGCACTGACCCGTGCGTCAGCACGTAGCCTGACCCTCCCACGTTTCCGTACCCTCACCTGTGCCCTAAGCCTTGCCGTTCCATAACCCTAAACCTAGCCCGGAACGGAAACCCACCACCAGCCCTACACCTTACCCTACGCCGTAGCCTACTCCTGGCCCGTACGCTGGCACTGACCCGTGCGTCAGCACGTAGCCTGACCCTCCCATGTTTCCGTAACCTCACATGTGCCCTAATCCTTGCCATTCCCTAACCCTAACCCTAGCCCGGAACGGAAACACACCACCAGCCCTACAACTTACCCCCAAGCCGTAGCCTACTCCTGGCCCGTACGCTGGAACTGACACGTGCGTCAGCACGTAGCCTGACCCTCCCACGTTTCCGTACCCTCACCTGTGCTCTAAGCCTTGCCGTTCCCTAACCCTAACCCTAGCCCGGAACAAAAACCCACCACCAGCCCTACACCTTACCCCCAAGCCGTAGCCTACTCCTGGCCCGTACGCTGGCACTGACCCGTGCGTCAGCACGTAGCCTGACCCTCCCACGTTTCCGTACCCTCACCTGTGCCCTAAGCCTTGCCGTTCCCTAACCCTAACCCTAGCCCGGAACGGAAACCCACCACCAGCCCTACACCTTACCCTACGCCGTAGCCTACTCATGGCCCGTACGCTGGCACTGACCCGTGCGTCAGCACGTAGCCTGACCCTCCCACGTTTCCGTACCCTCACCTGTGCCCTAAGCCTTGCCGTTCCCTAACCCTAACCCTAGCCCGGAACGGAAACCCACCACCAGCCCTACACCTTACCCCCAAGCCGTAGCCTACTCCTGGCCCGTACGCAGGCACTGACCCGTGCGTCAGCACGTAGCCTGACCCTCCCACGTTTCCGTACCCTCACCTGTGCCCTAAGCCTTGCCGTTCCCTAACCCTAACCCTAGCCCGGAACGGAAACCCACCACCCGCCCTACAACTTACCCCAAGCTGTAGCCTATTCCTGGCCCATACGCTGGCACTGACCCGTGCGTCAGCACGTAGCCTGACCCTCCCACGTTTCCGTACCCTCACCTGTGCCCTAAGCCTTGCCGTTCCCTAACCCTAACCCTAGCCCGGAACGGAAACCCACCACCAGCCCTACAACTTACCCTACGCCGTAGCCTACTCCTGGCCCGTACGCTGGCACTGACCCATGCGTCAGCACGTAGCCTGACCCTCCCACGTTTCCGTACCCTCACCTGTGCCCTAAGCCTTGCCGTTCCCTAACCCTAACCGTACCCCGGAACGGAAACCCACCACCAGCCCTAAAACTTACCCCCAAGCCGTAGCCTACTCCTGGCCCGTACGCTGGCACTGACCCGTGCGTCAGCACGTAGCCTGACACTCCCATGTTTCCGTACCCTCACCTGTGCCCTAAGCCTTGCCGTTCCCTAACACTAACCCTAGCCCGGAACGGAAACCCACCACCAGCCCTACACCTTACCCTACGCCGTAGCCTACTCCTGGCCCGTACGCTGTCACTGACCCGTGCGTCAGCACGTAGCCTGACCCTCCCACGTTTCCGTACCCTCACCTGTGCCCTAAGCCTTGCCGTTCCCTAACCCTAACCCTAGCCCGGAACGGAAACCCACCACCAGCCCTACACCTTACCCCCAAGCCGTAGCCTACTCCTGGCCCGTACGCTGGCACTGACCCGTGCGTCAGCACGTAGCCTGACCCTCCCACGTTTCCGTACCCTCACCTGTGCTCTAAACCTTGCCGTTCCCTAACCCTAACCCTAGCATGGAACGGAAACCTACCACCAGCCCTACACCTTACCCTACGCCGTAGCCTACTCCTGGCCCGTACGCTGGCACTGACCCGTGCGTCAGCACGTAGCCTGACCCTCCCACGTTTCTGTACCCTCACCTGTGCCCTAAGCCTTGCCGTTCCCTAACCCTAACCCTAGCGCGGAACAAAAACCCACCACCAGCCCTACACCTTACCCCCAAGCCGTAGCCTACTCCTGGCCCGTACGCTGGCACTGACCCGTGCGTCAGCACGTAGCCTGACCCTCCCACGTTTCCGTACCCTCACCTGTGCCCTAAGCCTTGCCGTTCCCTAACCCTAACCCTAGCCCGGAACGGAAACCCACCACCAGCCTTAAACCTTACCCTACGCCGTAGCCTACTCATGGCCCGTACGCTGGCACTGACACGTGCGTCAGCACGTAGCCTGACCCTCCCACGTTTCCGTACCCTCACCTGTGCCCTAAGCCTTGCCGTTCCCTAACCCTAACCCTAGCCCGGAACGGAAACCCACCAGCAGCCCTACACCTTACCCCCAAGCCGTAGCCTACTCCTGGCCCGTACGCTGGCACTGACCCGTGCGTCTGCACGTAGCCTGACCCTCCCACGTCTCCGTACCCTCACCTGTGCCCTAAGCCTTGCCGTTCCCTAACCCTAACCCTAGCCCGGAACGGAAACCCACCACCCGCCCTACAACATACCCCAAGCTGTAGCCTATTCCTGGCCCGTACGCTGGCACTGACCCGTGCGTCAGCACGTAGCCTGACCCTCCCGCATTTCCGTACCCTCACCTGTGCCCTAAGCCTTGCCGTTCCCTAACCCTAACCCTAGCCCGGAACGGAAACCCACCACCAGCCCTACAACTTACCCCCAAGCCATAGCCTACTCCTGGCCCGTACGCTGGCACTGACCCGTGTGTCAGCACGTAGCCTGAAGCTCCCACGTTTCTGTACCCTCACCTGTGCCCGAAGCCTTGCCGTTCCCTAACCCTAACCCTAGCCCAGAACGGAAACCCACCACCAGCCCTACACCTTACCCTACGCCGTAGCCTACTCCTGGCCCGTACGCTGGCACTGACCCGTGCGTCAGCACGTAGCCTGACCCTCCCAGGTTTCCGTACCCTCACCTGTGCCCTAAGCCTTGCGGTTCCCTAACCCTAACCCTAGCCCGGAACGGAAACCCACCACCAGCCCTACAACTTACACCCAAGCCGTAGCCTACTCCTGGCCCGTACGCTGGCACTGACCCATGCGTCAGCACGTAGCCTGACCCTCCCACGTTTCCGTACCCTCACCTGTGCCCTAAGCCTTGCCGTTCCCTAACCCTAACTCTAGCCCAGAACGGAAACCCACCACCAGCCCTACACCTTACCCCGAAGCCGTAGCCTACTCCTGGCCCGTACGCTGGCACTGACCCGTGCGTCAGCACGTAGCCTGACCCTCCCACGTTTCCGTACCCTCACGTGTGCCCTAAGACTTGCCGTTCCCTGACCCTAACCCTAGCCCGGAACGGAAACCCACCACCAGCCCTACACCTTACCCTACGCCGTAGCCTACTCCTGGACCGTACGCTGGCACTGACCCGTGCATCAGCACGTAGCCTGACCCTCCCACGTTTCCGTACCCTCACCTGTGCCCTAAGCCTTGCCGTTCCCTAACCCTAACCCTAGCCCAGCATGGAAACCCACCACCAGCCCTACACCTTACCCTACGCCGTAGCCTACTCCTGGCCCGTACGCTGACACTGACCCGTGCGTCAGCACGTAGCCTAAACCTCCCGCGTTTCCGTACCCTCTCCTGTGCCTGAAGCCTTGCCGTTCCCTAACCCTAACCCTAGCCCAGAACGGAAACCCACCACCAGCCCTACACCTTACCCCCAAGCCGTAGCCTACTCCTGGCCCGTACGCTGGCACTAACCCGTGCGTCAGCACGTAGCCTGACCCTCACACGTTTCTGTACCCTCACCTGTGGCCTAAGCCTTGCCGTTCCCTAAGCCTAACCCTAGCCCGGAACGGAAACCCACCACCAGCCCTACACCTTACCCTACGCCGTAGCCTACTACTGGCCCGTACGCTGGCACTGACCCGTACGTCAACACGTAGCCTGACCCTCCCACGTTTCCGTGCCCTCACCTGTGCCCTAAGCTTTGCCGTTCCCTAACCCTAACCCTAGCCCGGAACAAAAACCCACCACCAGCCCTACAACTTACCCCCAAGCCGTACCCTACTCCTGGCCCGTACGCTGGCACTGACCCGTGCGTCAGCACATAGCCTGACCCACCCACGTTTCCGTACCCTCACCTGTGCCCTAAGCCTTGCCGTTCCCTAACCCTAACCCTAGCCCGGAACGGAAACCCACCACCAAACCTACACCTTACCCTACGCCGTAGCCTACTCCTGGCCCGTACGCTGGCACTGACCCGTGCGTCAGCACGTAGCCTGACCCTCCCACGTTTCCGTACCCTCACCTGTGCCCTAAGCCTTGCCGTTCCCTAACCCTAACCCTAGCCCGGAACGGAAACGCACCACCAGCCCCACAGCTTACCCCCAAGCCATAGCCTACTCCCGGCCCGTACGCTGGCACTGACACATGCGTCATCACGTAGCCTGACCCTCCCACGTTTCCGTACCCTCACCTGTGCCCTAAGCCTTGCCGTTCCCTAACCCTAACCCTAGCGCGGAACGGAAACCCACCACCAGCCCTACACCTTACCCCCAAGCCGTAGCCTACTCCTGGCCCGTACGCTGGCACTGACCCGTGCGTCAGCACGTAGCCTGACACTCCCACGTTGCCGTACCCTCACCTGTGCTCTAAGCCTTGCAGTTCCCTAACCCTAACCCTAGCCCGGAACGGAAACCCACCACCAGCCCTACACCTTACCCTACGCCTTAGCCTACTCCTGGCCCGTACGCTGGCACTGACCCATGCGTCAGCACGTAGCCTGACCCTCCCACGTTTCCGTACCATCACCTGTGCCCTAAGCCTTGCCGTTCCCTAACCCTAACCCTAGCCCGGAACGGAAAACCACCACCAGCCCTACAACTTACCCCCAAGCCGTAGCCTACTCCTGGTCCGTACGCTGGCACTGACCCGTGCGTCAGCACGTAGCCTGACCCTCCCACGTTTCCGTACCCTCACCTGTGCCCTAAGCCTTGCCGTTCCCTAACCCTAAACCTAGCCCGGAACGGAAACCCACCACCAGCCCTACACCTTACCCCCAAGCCGTAGCCTACTCCTGGCCCGTACGCTGGCACTAACCCGTGCTTCAGCACGTAGCCTGACCCTCCCACGTTTCCATACCCTCACCTGTGCTCTAAGCCTTGCCGTTCCCTAACCCTAACCCTCGCATGGAACAGAAACCCACCACCAGCCCTACACCTTACCCTACGCCGTAGCCTACTCCTGGCCCGTACGCTGGCACTGACCCGTGCGTCAGCACGTAGCCTGACCCTCCCACGTTTCCGTACCCTCACCTGTGCCCTAAGCCTTGCCGTTCCCTAACCCTAACCCTAGCCCGGAACGGAAACCCACCACCAGCCCTACACCTTACCCCCAAGCCGTAGCCTACTCCTGGCCCGTACGCTGGCACTGACCCGTGCGTCAGCACGTAGCCAGACCCTCCCACGTTTCCGTACCCTCACCTGTGCCCTAAGCCTTGCCGTTCCCTAACCCTAACCCTAGCCCGAAACGGAAACCCACCACCAGCCCTACAGCTTATTCCCAAGCCGTAGCCTACTCATGGGCCGTACGCTGGCACTGACCCGTGCGTCAGTACGTAGCCTGACCCTCCCACGTTTCCACACCCTCACCTGTGCCCTAAGCCTTGCCGTTCCCTAACCCTAACCCTAGCCTGGAACGGAAACCCACCACCAGCCCTACAACTTACCCCCAATCCGTAGCCTACTCCTGGCCCGTACGCTGGCACTGACACGTGCGTCAGCACGTAGCCTCACCCTCCCACGTTTCCACACCCTCACCTGTGCCCTAAGCCTTGCCGTTCCCTAACCCTAACCCTAGCCCGGAACGGAAACCCACCACCAGCCCTACACCTTACCCTACGCCGTAGCCTACTCCTGGCCCGTACGCTGGCACTGACACGTGCGTCAGCACGTAGCCTGACCCTCCCACGTTTCCGTTCCCTCACCTGTGCCCTAAGCCTTGCCGTTCCCTAACCCTAACATTACCGTGGAACGGAAACCCACCACCAGCTCTAAACATTACCCCGAAGCCGTAGCCTACTCATGGCCCATACGCTGGCACTAACCCGTGCGTCAGCACGTAGCCTGACCCTCCCACGTTTCCGTACCCTCACCTGTGCCCTAAGCCTTGCCGTTCCCTAACCCTAACCCTAGCCCGGAACGGAAACCCACCACCAGCCCGAAACCTTACCCTACTTCGTAGCCTACTTCTGGCCCGTACGCTGGCACTGACCCGTGCGTCAGCACGTAGCCTGACCCTCCCACGTTTCCGTACCCTCACCTGTGCCCTAAGCCTTGCCGTTCCCTAACCCTAACCCTAGCGCGGAACGGAAACCCACCACCAGCCCTAAAACTTACCCCCAAGCAGTAGCCTACTCCTGAACCATACGCTGGCACTGACCCATGCGTCAGCACGTAGCCTGACCCTCCCACGTTTCCGTACCCTCACCTGTGCTCTAAGCCTTGCCGTTCCCTAACCCTAACCCTAGCATGGAACGGAAACCCACCACCAGCCCTACACCTTACCCTACGCTGTAGCCTACTCCTGGCCCGTACGCTGGCACTGACCCGTGCGTCAGCATGTAGCCTGACCCTCCCACGTTTCCGTACCGTCACCTGTGCCCTAAGCCTTGCCGTTCCCTAACCCTAACCCTAGCCCGGAACGGAAACCCACCACCAGCCCTACACCTTACCCCCAAGCCGTAGCCTACTCCTGGCCCGTACGCTGGCACTGACCCGTGCGTCAGCACGTAGCCTGACCCTCCCACGTTTCCGTACCCTCACCTGTGCCCTAAGCCTTGCCGTTCCCTAACCCTAACCCTAGCCCGGAACGGAAACCCACCACCAGCCCTACACCTTACCCCCAAGCCGTAGCCTACTCCTGGCCCGTACGCTGGCACTGACCCGTGCGTCAGCACGTAGCCTGACCCTCCCACGTTTCCGTACCCTCACCTATGCCCTAAGCCTTGCCGTTCCCTAACCCTAACCCTAGCCCGGAATGGAAACTCACAACCAGCCCTACACCTTAACCTACGACGTAGCCTACTCCCGGCCCGTACGCTGGCACTGACCCGTGCGTCAGCACGTAGCCTGACCCTCCCACGTTTCCGTACCCTCACCTGTGCCCTAAGCCTTGCCGTTCCCTAACCCTAACCCTAGCCCAGAACGGAAACCCACCACCAGCCCTACACCTTACCCTACGCCGTAGCCTACTCCTGGCCCGTACGCCGGCACTGACCCGTGCATCAGCACGTAGCCTGACCCTCCCACGTTTCCGTACCGTCACCTGTGCCCTAAGCCTTGCCGTTCCCTAACCCTAACCCTAGCCCGGAACGGAAACCCACCACCAGCGCTACACCTTACCCTACGCCGTAGCCTACTCCTGGCCCGTACGCTGGCACTGACCCATGTGTCAGCACATAGCCTGACCATCCCACGTTTCCGTACCCTCACCTGTGCCCTAAGCCTTGCCGTTCCCTAACCCTAACCCTAGCCCGGAACAGAAACCCACCACCAGCCCTACACCTTAACCCCAAGCCGTAGCCTACTCCTGGCCCGTACGCTGGCACTGACCCGTGCGTCAGCACGTAGCCTGACCCTCCCACGTTTCCGTACCCTCACCTGTGCCCTAAGCCTTGCCGTTCCCTAAGCCTAACCCTAGCCCGGAACGGAAACCCACCACCAGCCCTACACCTTACCCTACGCCGTAGCCTACTCCTGGCCCGTACGCTGGCACTGACCCATGCGTCAGCACGTAGCCTGACCCTCCCACGTTTCCGTACCCTCACCTGTGCCCTAAGCTTTGCCGTTCCCTAACCCTAACCCTAGCCCTGAACAAAAACCCACCACCAGCCCTACAACTTACCTCCAAGCCGTAGCCTACTCCTGGCCCGTACGCTGGCACTGACCCATGCGTCAGCACGTACCCTGACCCTCCCACGTTTCCGTACCCTCACCTGTGCCCTAAGCCTTGCCGTTCCCTAACCCTAACCCTAGCCCGGAACGGAAACCCACCACCAGCCCTACACCTTACTCCCAAGCCGTAGCCTACTCATGGCCCGTACGCTGGCACTGACCCGTGCGTCACCACGTAGCCTGACCCTCCCACATTTCCACACCCTCACCTGTGCCCTAAGCCTTGCCGTTCCCTAACCCTAACCCTAGCCCGGAACAGAAACCCACCACCAGCCCTACACCTTACCCTACGCCGTAGCCTACTCCTGGCCCGTACGCTGGCACTGACACGTGCGTCAGCACGTAGCCTGACCCTCCCACGTTTCCGTTCCCTCACCTGTGCCCTAAGCCTTGCCGTTCCCTAACCCTAACATTACCGTGGAACGGAAACCCACCACCAGCTCTAAACATTACCCCGAAGCCGTAGCCTACTCATGGCCCATACGCTGGCACTAACCCGTGCGTCAGCACGTAGCCTGACCCTCCCACGTTTCCGTACCCTCACCTGTGCCCTAAGCCTTGCCGTTCCCTAACCCTAACCCTAGCCCGGAACGGAAACCCACCACCAGCCCGAAACCTTACCCTACTTCGTAGCCTACTTCTGGCCCGTACGCTGGCACTGACCCGTGCGTCAGCACGTAGCCTGACCCTCCCACGTTTCCGTACCCTCACCTGTGCCCTAAGCCTTGCCGTTCCCTAACCCTAACCCTAGCGCGGAACGGAAACCCACCACCAGCCCTAAAACTTACCCCCAAGCAGTAGCCTACTCCTGAACCATACGCTGGCACTGACCCATGCGTCAGCACGTAGCCTGACCCTCCCACGTTTCCGTACCCTCACCTGTGCTCTAAGCCTTGCCGTTCCCTAACCCTAACCCTAGCATGGAACGGAAACCCACCACCAGCCCTACACCTTACCCTACGCTGTAGCCTACTCCTGGCCCGTACGCTGGCACTGACCCGTGCGTCAGCATGTAGCCTGACCCTCCCACGTTTCCGTACCGTCACCTGTGCCCTAAGCCTTGCCGTTCCCTAACCCTAACCCTAGCCCGGAACGGAAACCCACCACCAGCCCTACACCTTACCCCCAAGCCGTAGCCTACTCCTGGCCCGTACGCTGGCACTGACCCGTGCGTCAGCACGTAGCCTGACCCTCCCACGTTTCCGTACCCTCACCTGTGCCCTAAGCCTTGCCGTTCCCTAACCCTAACCCTAGCCCGGAACGGAAACCCACCACCAGCCCTACACCTTACCCCCAAGCCGTAGCCTACTCCTGGCCCGTACGCTGGCACTGACCCGTGCGTCAGCACGTAGCCTGACCCTCCCACGTTTCCGTACCCTCACCTATGCCCTAAGCCTTGCCGTTCCCTAACCCTAACCCTAGCCCGGAATGGAAACTCACAACCAGCCCTACACCTTAACCTACGACGTAGCCTACTCCTGGCCCGTACGCTGGCACTGACCCGTGCGTCAGCACGTAGCCTGACCCTCCCACGTTTCCGTACCCTCACCTGTGCCCTAAGCCTTGCCGTTCCCTAACCCTAACCCTAGCCCAGAACGGAAACCCACCACCAGCCCTACACCTTACCCTACGCCGTAGCCTACTCCTGGCCCGTACGCCGGCACTGACCCGTGCATCAGCACGTAGCCTGACCCTCCCACGTTTCCGTACCGTCACCTGTGCCCTAAGCCTTGCCGTTCCCTAACCCTAACCCTAGCCCGGAACGGAAACCCACCACCAGCGCTACACCTTACCCTACGCTGTAGCCTACTCCTGGCCCGTACGCTGGCACTGACCCATGTGTCAGCACATAGCCTGACCATCCCACGTTTCCGTACCCTCACCTGTGCCCTAAGCCTTGCCGTTCCCTAACCCTAACCCTAGCCCGGAACAGAAACCCACCACCAGCCCTACACCTTAACCCCAAGCCGTAGCCTACTCCTGGCCCGTACGCTGGCACTGACCCGTGCGTCAGCACGTAGCCTGACCCTCCCACGTTTCCGTACCCTCACCTGTGCCCTAAGCCTTGCCGTTCCCTAAGCCTAACCCTAGCCCGGAACGGAAACCCACCACCAGCCCTACACCTTACCCTACGCCGTAGCCTACTCCTGGCCCGTACGCTGGCACTGACCCATGCGTCAGCACGTAGCCTGACCCTCCCACGTTTCCGTACCCTCACCTGTGCCCTAAGCTTTGCCGTTCCCTAACCCTAACCCTAGCCCTGAACAAAAACCCACCACCAGCCCTACAACTTACCTCCAAGCCGTAGCCTACTCCTGGCCCGTACGCTGGCACTGACCCATGCGTCAGCACGTACCCTGACCCTCCCACGTTTCCGTACCCTCACCTGTGCCCTAAGCCTTGCCGTTCCCTAACCCTAACCCTAGCCCGGAACGGAAACCCACCACCAGCCCTACACCTTACTCCCAAGCCGTAGCCTACTCATGGCCCGTACGCTGGCACTGACCCGTGCGTCACCACGTAGCCTGACCCTCCCACATTTCCACACCCTCACCTGTGCCCTAAGCCTTGCCGTTCCCTAACCCTAACCCTAGCCCGGAACAGAAACCCACCACCAGCCCTACACTTACCCCGAAGCCGTAGCCTACTCCTGGCCCGTACGCTGGCACTGACCCGTGCGTCAGCACGTAGCCTGACCCTCCCACGTTTCCGTACCCTCACCTGTGCCCTAAGCCTTGCCGTTCTCTAACACTAACCCTAGCCCGGAACGGAAACCCACCACCAGCCCTACACCTTACCCTACGCCGTAGCCTACTCCTGGCCCGTACGCTGGCACTGACCCGTGCGTCAGCACGTAGCTTGACCCTCCCACGTTTCCGTACCCTCACCTGTGCCCTAAGCCTTGCCGTTCCCTAACCCTAACCCTAGCCCGGAACGGAAACCGACCACCAGCCCTACACCTTACCCCCAAGCCGTAGCCTACTCCTGGCCCGTACGCTGGCACTGACCCGTGCGTCAGCACGTAGCCTGACCCTCCCACGTTTCCGTACCCTCACCTGTGCCCTAAGCCTTGCCGTTCCCTAACCCTAACCCTAGCCCGGAACAAAAACCCACCACCAGCCCTACACCTTACCCCCAAGCCGTAGCCTACTCCTGGCCCGTACGCTGGCACTGACCCGTGCGTCAGCACGTAGCCTGACCCTCCCACGTTTCCGTACCCTCACCTGTGCCCTAAGCCTTGCCGTTCCCTAACCCTAACCCTAGCCCGGAACGGAAACCCACCACCAGCCCTACACCTTAACCTCAAGCCGTAGCCTACTCCTGGCCCGTACGCTGGCACTGACCCGTGCGTCAGCACGTAGCCTGACCCTCCCACATTTCCGTACCCTCACCTGTGCCCTAAGACTTGCCGTTCCCTAACCCTAACCCTAGCCCGGAACGGAAAGCCACCACCAGCCCTACACCTTACCCTACGCCGTAGCCTACTCCTGGCCCGTACGCTGGCACTGACCCGTGCATCAGCACGTAGCCTGACCCTCCCACGTTTCCGTGCCCTCACCTGTGCCCTAAGCCTTGCCGTTCCCTAAACCTAACCCTAGCCCGGAACAAAAACCCACCACCAGCCCTACACCTTACCCCCAAGCCGTAGCCTACTCCTGGCCCGTACGCTGGCACTGACACGTGCGTCAGCACATAGCCTGACCCTCCCACGTTTCCGTACCCTCACCTGTGCCCTAAGCCTTGCCGTTCCCTAACCCTAACCCTAGCCCGGAACGGAAACCCACCACCAGCCCTACAACTTACACCCAAGCCGTAGCCTACTCCTGGCCCGTACGCTGGCACTGACCCATGCGTCAGCACGTAGCCTGACCCTCCCACGTTTCCGTACCCTCACCTGTGCCCTAAGCCTTGCCGTTCCCTAACCGTAACCCTAGCCCAGAACGGAAATCCACCACCAGCCCTACACCTTACCCCCAAGCTCTAGCCTACTCCTGGCCCGTACGCTGGCACTGACCCGTGCGTCAGCACGTAGCCTGACCCTCCCACGTTTCCATACCCTCACCTGTGCTCTAAGCCTTGCCGTTCCCTAACCCTAATCCTCGCATGGAACAGAAACCCACAACCAGCCCTACACCTTACCCTACGCCGTAGCCTACTCCTGGCCCGTACGCTGGCACTGACCCGTGCGTCAGCATGTAGCCTGACCCTCCCACGTTTCCGTACCCTCACCTGTGCCCTAAGCCTTGCCGTTCCCTAACCCTAACCCTAGCCCGGAACGGAAACCCACCACCAGCCCTACACCTTACCCCCAAGCCGTAGCCTACTCCTGGCCCGTACGCTGGCACTGACCCGTGCGTCAGCACGTAGCCTGACCCTCCCACGTTTCCGTACCCTCACCTGTGCCCTAAGCCTTGCCGTTCCCTAACCCTAACCCTAGCCCGGAACGGAAACCCACCACCAGCCCTACACCTTACTCCCAAGCCGTAGCCTACTCATGGCCCGTACGCTGGCACTAACCCGTGAGTCAGCACGTAGCCTGACCCTCCCACGTTTCCACACCCTCACCTGTGCCCTAAGCCTTGCCGTTCCCTAACCCTAACCCTAGCCCGGAACGGAAACCAACCACCAGCCCTACACCTTACCCACAAGCCGTAGCCTACACCTGGCCTGTACGCTGGAACTGACCCGTGGTTCAGCACATAGCCTGACCCTCCCACGTTTCCGTACCCTCACCTGTGCCCTAAGCCTTGCCGTTCCCTAACTCTAACCCTACCCCAGAACGGAAAACCACCACCAGGCCTAAACCTTACCCTACGCCGTAGCCTACTCCTGGCCCATACGCTGGCACTGACCCATGCGTCAGCACGTAGCCTGACCCTCCCACGTTTCCGTACCCTCACCTGTGCCCTAAGCCTTGCCGTTCCCTAACCCTAACCCTAGCGCGGAACGGAAACCCACCACCAGCCCTACACCTTACCCCCAAGCCGTAGCCTACTCCTGGCCCGTACGCTGGCACTGTCCCGTGCGTCAGCACGTAGCCTGACCCTCCCACGTTTCCACACCGTCACCTGTGCCCTAAGCCTTGCCGTTCCCTAACCCTAACCCTAGCCTGGAACGGAAACCCACCACCAGCCCTACAAATTACCCCCAATCCGTAGCCTACTCCTGGCCCGTACGCTGGCACTGACCCGTGCGTCAGCACGTAGCCTGACCCTCCCACGTTTCCACACCCTCACCTGTGCCCTAAGCCTTGCCGTTCCCTAACCCTAACCCTAGCCCGGAACGGAAAGCCACCACCAGCCCTACACCTTACCCTACGCCGTAGCCTACTCCTGGCCCGTACGCTGGCACTGACCCGTGCGTCAGCACGTAGCCTGACACTCCCACGTTTCCGTTCCCTCACCTGTGCCCTAGGCCTTGCCTTTCCCTAACCCTAACCCTACCGTGGAACGGAAACCCACCACCAGCTCTAAACCTTACCCCCAAGCCGTAGCCTACTCATGGCCCATACGCTGGCACTAACCCATGCGTCAGCACGTAGCCTGACCCTCCCACGTTTCCGTACCCTCACCTGTGCCCTAAGCCTTGCCGTTCCCTAACCCTAACCCTAGCCCGGAATGGAAACCCACCACCAGCCCGAAAACTTACCCTACGCCGTAGCCTACTCCTGGCCCGTACGCTGGCACTGACCCGTGCGTCAGCACGTAGCCTAACCCTCCCACGTTTCCGTACCCTCACCTGTGCCCTAAGCCTTGCCGTTCCCTAACCCTAACCCTAGCGCGGAACGGAAACCCACCACCAGCCCTAAACCTTACCCCCAAGCCGTAGCCTACTCCTGGCCCGTACGCTGGAACTGACCCGTGCGTCAGCACGTAGCCTGACCCTCCCACGTTTCCACACCCTCACCTGTGCCCTAAGCCTTGCCGTTCCCTAACCCTAACCCTAGCCCGGAACGGAAACCCACCACCAGCCCTACACCTTACCCCCAAGCCGTAGCCTACTCCTGGCCCGTACGCTGGCACTGACCCGTGCGTCAGCACGTAGCCTGACCCTCCCACGTTTCCGTACCCTCACCTATGCCGTAAGCCTTGCCGTTCCCTAACCCTAACCCTAGCCCGGAACGGAAACCCACAACCAGCCCTACACCTTAACGTACGACGTAGCCTACTCCTGGCCCGTACGCTGGCACTGACCCGTGCGTCAGCACGTAGCCTGACCCTCCCACATTTCCGTACCCTCACCTGTGCCCTAAGCCTTGCCGTTCCCTAACCCAAACCCTAGCCCGGAACGGAAACCCACCACCAGCCCTACACCTTACCCTACGCCGTAGCCTACTCCTGGCCCGTACGCTGGCACTGACCCGTGCATCAGCACGTAGCCTGACCCTCCCATGTTTCCGTACCCTCACCTGTGCCCTAAGCCTTGCCGTTCCCTAACCCTAACCCTAGCCCAGCATGTAAACCCACCACCAGCCCTACACCTTACCCTACGCCGTAGCCTACTCCTGGCCCGTACGCTGGCACTGACCCGTGCGTCAGCACGTACCCTGACCCTCCCACGTTTCCTTACCCTCACCTGTGCCCTAAGCCTTGCCGTTCCCTAGCCCTAACCCTAGCCCGGAACGGAAACCCACCACCAGCCCTACAACTTACCCCCAAGCCATAGCCTACTCCTGGCCCGTACGCTGGCACTGACATGTGCGTCAGCATGTAGCCTGTCCCTCCCACGTTTCTGTACCCTCACCTGTGCCCTAAGCCTTGCCATTCCCTAACCCTAACCCTAGCCTGGAACGGAAACACACCACCAGCCCTACACCTTACCCTATGCCGTATCCTACTCCTGTCCCGTACGCTGGCACTGACCCGTGCGTCAGCACGTAGCCTGACCCTCCCACGTTTCTGTACCCTCACCTGTGCCCTAAGCCTTGCCGTTCCCTAACCCTAAACCTAGCCCGGAATGGAAACCCACCACCACCCCTACACCTTACCCCCAAGCCGTAGCCTACTCATGGCCCGTACGCTGGCACTGACCCATGCGTCACCACGTAGCCTGACCCTCCCACGTTTCCGTACCCTCAACTGTGCCCTAAGCCTTGCCGTTCCCTAACCCTAACCCTAGCCCGGAACGGAAACCCACCACCAGCACTACACCTTACCCTACGCCGTAGCCTACTCCTGGCCCGTACGCTGGAACTGACCTGTGTGTCAGCACATAGCCTGACCATCCCACGTTTCCGTACCCTCACCTGTGCCCTAAGCCTTGCCGTTCCCTAACCCTAACCCTAGCCCGGAACGGAAACCCACCACCAGCCCTACAACTTAACCCCAAGCCGTAGCCTACTCCTGGCCCGTACGCTGGCACTGACCCGTGCGTCAGCACGTAGCCTGACCCTCCCACGTTTCCGTACCCTCACCTGTGCCCTAAGCCTTGCCGTTCCCTAAGCCTAACCCTAGCCCGGAACGGAAACCCACCACCAGCCCTACACCTTACCCTACGCCGTAGCCTACTCCTGGCCCGTACGCTGGCACTGACCCATGCGTCAGCACGTAGCCTGACCCTCCCACGTTTCCGTACCCTCACCTGTGCCCTAAGCCTTGCCTTTCCCTAACCCTAACCCTAGCCCTGAACAAAAACCCACCACCAGCCCTACAACTTACCCCCAAGCCGTAGCCTACTCCTGGCCCGTACGCTGGCACTGACCCATGCGTCAGCACGTAGCCTGACCCTCCCACGTTTCCGTACCCTCACCTGTGCCCTAAGCCTTGCCGTTCCCTAACCCTAACCCTAGCCCGGAACGGAAACCCACCACCAGCCCTACACCTTACCCCCAAGCCGTAGCCTACTCATGGCCCGTACGCTGGCACTGACCCGTGCGTCAGCACGTAGCCTGACCCTCCCACATTTCCACACCCTCACCTGTGCCCTAAGCCTTGCCGTTCCCTAACCCTAACCCTAGCCCGGAACGGAAACCCACCACCAGCCCTACACCTTACCCCCAAGCCGTAGACTACTCCTGGCCCGTACGCTGGCACTGACCCGTGCGTCAGCACGTAGCCTGACCCTCCCACGTTTCCGTACCCTCACCTGTGCCCTAAGCCATGCCGTTCTCTAACCCTAACCCTAGCCCGGAACGGAAACCCACCACCAGCCCTACACCTTACCCTACGCCGTAGCCTACTCCTGGCCCGTACGCTGGCACTGACCCGTGGGTCAGCACGTACCCTGACCCTCCCACGTTTCCGTACCCTCACCTGTGCCCTAAGCCTTGCCGTTCCCTAACCCTAACCCTAGCCCGGAACGGAAACCCACCACCAGCCCTACACCTTACCCCCAAGCCGTAGCCTACTCATGGCCCGTACGCTGGCACTGACCCGTGCGTCAGCACGTAGCCTGACCCTCCCACATTTCCACACCCTCACCTGTGCCCTAAGCCTTGCCGTTCCCTAACCCTAACCCTAGCCCGGAACGGAAACCCACCACCAGCCCTACACCTTACCCACAACCCGTAGCCTACTCCTGGCCCGTACGCTGGCACTGACCCGTGCGTCAGCACGTAGCCTGACCCTCCCACGTTTCCGTACCCTCACCTGTGCCCTAAGCCTTGCCGTTCCCTAACCCTAACCCTAGCCCGGAACGGAAACCCACCACCAGCCCACACCTTATTCCCAAGCCGTAGCCTACTCATGGCCCGTACGCTGGCACTGTCCCGTGCGTCAGCACGTAGCCTGACCCTCCCACGTTTCCGTACCCTCACCTGTGCTCTAAGCCTTGCCGTTCCCTAACCCTAACCCTAGCATGGAACGGAAACCCACCACCAGCCCTACACCTTACCCTACGCCGTAGCCTACTCCTGGCCCGTACGCTGGCACTGACCCGTGCGTCAGCATGTAGCCTGACCCTCCCACGTTTCCGTACCCTCACCTGTGCCCTAAGCCTTGCCATTCCATAACCCTAACCTTAGCCCGGAACGGAAACCCACCACCAGCCCTATACCTTACCCCCAAGCCGTAGCCTACTCCTGGCCCGTACGCTGGCACTGACCCGTGCGTCAGCACGTAGCCTGACCCTCCCACGTTTCCGTACCCTCACCTGTGCGCTAAGCCTTGCCGTTCCCTAACCCTAACCCTAGCCCGGAACGGAAACCCACCACCAGCCCTACACCTTACTCCCAAGCAGTAGCCTACTCATGGCCCGTACGCTGGCACTGACCCATGCGTCAGCACGTAGCCTGACCCTCCCACGTTTCCACACCCTCACCTGTGCCCTAAGCCTTGCCGTTCCCTAACCCTAACCCTAGCCCGGAACGGAAACCCACCACCAGCCCTACAGCTTACCCCCAAGCCGTAGCC
Source organism: Mesoplodon mirus (assembly GCF_964341445.2). Classification (NCBI taxonomy): domain Eukaryota; kingdom Metazoa; phylum Chordata; class Mammalia; order Artiodactyla; family Ziphiidae; genus Mesoplodon; species Mesoplodon mirus. The sequence continues at coordinate 65,608,980 of NC_138995.1, read as the reverse complement.
TACTCCTGGCCCGTACGCTGGCACTGACCCGTGCGTCAGCACGTAGCCTGACCTTCCCACGTTTCCGTACCCTCACCTGTGCCCTAAGCCTTGCCGTTCCCTAACCCTAACCCTAGCCCGGAACGGAAACCCACCACCAGCCCTAAACCTTACCCTACGCCGTAGCCTACTCCTGGCCCGTACGCTGGCACTGACCCGTGCGTCAGCACGTAGCCTGACCCTCCCACGTTTCCGTACCCTCACCTGTGCGCTAAGCCTTGCCGTTCCCTAACCCTAACCCTAGCCCGGAACGGAAACCCACCACCAGCCCTACACCTTACCCCCAAGCCGTAGCCTACTCCTGGCCCGTACGCTGGCACTGACCCGTGCGTCAGCACGTAGCCTGACCCTCCCACGTTTCCGTACCCTCACCTGTGCCCTAAGCCTTGCCGTTCCCTAACGCAAACCCTAGCCCGGAACGGAAACCCACCACCAGCCCTACACCTTACCCTACGCTGTAGCCTACTCCTGGCCCGTACGCTGGCATTGACCCGTGCATCAGCACGTAGCCTGACCCTCCCATGTTTCCGTACCCTCACCTGTGCCCTAAGCCTTGCCGTTCCCTAACCCTAACCCTAGCCCAGCATGTAAACCCACCACCAGCCCTACACCTTACCCTACGCCGTAGCCTACTCCTGGCCCGTACGCTGGCACTGACCCGTGCGTCAGCACGTACCCTGACCCTCCCACGTTTCCTTACCCTCACCTGTGCCCTAAGCCTTGCCGTTCCCTGGCCCTAACCCTAGCCCGGAAAGGAAACCCACCACCAGCCCTACAACTTACCCCCAAGCCATAGCCTACTCCTGGCCCGTACGCTGGCACTGACATGTGCGTCAGCATGTAGCCTGTCCCTCCCACGTTTCTGTACCCTCACCTGTGCCCTAAGCCTTGCCGTTCCCTAACCCTAACCCTAGCCTGGAACGGAAACACACCACCAGCCCTACACCTTACCCTATGCCGTATCCTACTCCTGTCCCGTACGCTGGCACTGACCCGTGCGTCAGCACGTAGCCTGACACTCCCACGTTTCTGTACCCTCACCTGTGCCCTAAGCCTTGCCGTTCCCTAACCCTTAACCTAGCCCGGAATGGAAACCCACCACCACCCCTACACCTTACCCCCAAGCCGTAGCCTACTCATGGCCCGTACGCTGGCACTGACCCATGCGTCACAACGTAGCCTGACCCTCCCACGTTTCCGTACCCTCACCTGTGCCCTAAGCCATGCCGTTCTCTAACCCTAACCCTAGCCCGGAACGGAAACCCACCACCAGCCCTACACCTTACTCCCAAGCCGTAGCCTACTCCTGGCCCGTACGCTGGCACTGACCCGTGCGTCCGCACGTAGCCTGACCCTCCCACGTTTCCGTACCCTCACCTGTGCCCTAAGCCTTGCCGTTCCCTAACCCTAACCCTAGCCCGGAACGCAAACCGACCACCAGCCCTACACCTTACCCTACGCCGTAGCCTACTCCTGGCCCGTACGCTGGCACTGACCCGTGCGTCAGCACGTAGCCTGACCCTCCCACGTTTCCGTACCCTCACCTGTGCCCTAAGCCTTGCCGTTCCCTAACCCTAACCCTAGCCCGGAACGGAAACCCACCACCAGCCCTACACCTTACCTCCAAGCCGTAGCCTACTCCTGGCCCATACGCTGTCACTGTCCCGTGCGTCAGCACGTAGCCTGACCCTCCCACGTTTCCGTACCCTCACCTGTGCCCTAAGCCTTGCCGTTCCCTAACCCTAACCCTAGCCCGGAATGGAAACCCACCACCAGCCCTACACCTTACCCTACGCCGTAGCTTACTCCTGGCCCGTACGCTAGCACTGACCCGTGCGTCAGCACGTAGCCTGACCCTCCCACGTTTCCATACCCTCACCTGTGCCCTAAGCCTTGCCGTTCCCTAACCCTAACCCTAGCCCGGAACGGAAACCCACCACCAGCCCTACAACTTACCCCCAAGCCTTAGCCTACTCCTGGCACGTACGCTGGCACTGACCCATGCGTCATCACGTAGCCTGACCCACCCACGTTTCCGTACCCTCACCTGTGCCCTAAGCCTTGCCGTTCCCTAACCCTAACCCTAGCGCGGAACGGAAACCCACCACCAGCCCTACACCTTACCCCCAAGCCGTAGCCTACTCCTGGCCCGTACGCTGGCACTGACCCGTGCGTCAGCACGTAGCCTGACACTCCCACGTTTCCGTACCCTCACCTGTGCTGTAAGCCTTGCAGTTCCCTAACCCTAACTCTAGCCCGGAACGGAAACCCACCACTAGCCCTACACCTTACCCTACGCCGTAGCCTACTCCTAGCCCGTACGCTGACACTGACCCATGCGTCAGCACGTAGCCTGACCCTCCCACGTTTCCGTACCCTCACCTGTGCCCTAAGCCTTGCCGTTCCCTAACCCTAACCCTAGCCCGGAACGGAAACCCACCACCAGCCCTTCACCTTACCCCCAAGCCGTAGCCTACTCCTGGCCCGTACGCTGGCACTGACCCGTGCGTCAGCACGTAGCCTGACCCTCCCACGTTTCCGTACCCTCACCTGTGCGCTAAGCCTTGCCGTTCCCTAACCCTAACCCTAGCCCGGAACGGAAACCCACCACCAGCCCTACACCTTACCCACAAGCCGTAGCCTACACCTGGCCTGTACGCTGGCACTGACCCGTGGTTCAGCACATAGCCTGACCCTCCCACGTTTCCGTACCCTCACGTGTGCCCTAAGCCTTGCCGTTCCCTAACTCTAACCCTACCTAAGAACGGAAAACCACCACCAGCCCTACACCTTACCCTACGCCGTAGCCTACTCCTGGCCCGTACGCTGGCACTGACACGTGCGTCAGCACGTAGCCTGACCCTCCCACGTTTCCGTACCCTCACCTGTGCCCTAAGCCTTGCCGTTCCCTAACCCTAACCCTAGCGCGGAACGGAAACCCACCACCAGCCCTACACCTTACCCCCAAGCCGTAGCCTACTCCTGGCCCGTACGCTGGCACTGACCCGTGCGTCAGCACGTAGCCTGAACCTCCCACGTTTCCGTACCCTCACCTGTGCCCTAAGCCTTGCCGTTCCCTAACCCTAACCCTAGCCCGGAACGGAAACCCACCACCAGCCCTACAACTTATTCCCAAGCCGTAGCCTACTCATGGCCCGTACGCTGGCACTGTCCCGTGCGTCAGCACGTAGCCTGACCCTCCCACGTTTCCACACCGTCACCTCTGCCCTAAGCCTTGCCGTTCCCTAACCCTAACCCTAGCCTGGAACGGAAACCCACCACCAGCCCTACAACTTACCCCCAATCCGTAGCCTACTCCTGGCCCGTACGCTGGCACTGACCCGTGCGTCAGCACGTAGCCTGACCCTCCCACGTTTCCACACCCTCACCTGTGCCCTAAGCCTTGCCGTTCCCTAACCCTAACCCTAGCCCGGAACGGAAACCCACCACCAGCCCTACACCTTACCCTACGCCATAGCCTACTCCTGGCCCGTACGCTGGCACTGACCCGTGCGTCAGCACGTAGCCTGACACTCCCACGTTTCCGTTCCCTCACCTGTGCCCTAAGCCTTGCCGTTCCCTAACCCTAACCCTACCGTGGAACGGAAACCCACCACCAGCTCTAAACCTTACCCCCAAGCCGTAGCCTACTCATGGCCCATACGCTGGCACTAACCCATGCGTCAGCACGTAGCCTGACCCTCCCACGTTTCCGTACCCTCACCTGCGCCCTAAGCCTTGCCGTTCCCTAACCCTAACCCTAGCCCGGAATGGAAACCCACCACCAGCCCTACACCTTACCCTACGCCGTAGCCTACTCCTGGCCCGTACGCTGGCACTGACCCGTGCGTCAGCACGCAGCCTAACCCTCCCACGTTTCCGTACCCTCACCTGTGCCCTAAGCCTTGCCGTTCCCTAACCCTAACCCTAGCGCGGAACGGAAACCCACCACCAGCCCTAAACCTTACCCCCAGGCCGTAGCCTACTCCTGGCCCGTACGCTGGCACTGACCCGTGCGTCAGCATGTAGCCTGACCCTCCCACGTTTCCGTACCCTCACCTGTGCTCTAAGCCTTGCCGTTCCCTAACCCTAACCCTAGCATGGAACGGAAACCCACCACCAGCCCTACACCTTACCCTATGCCGTATCCTACTCCTGTCCCGTACGCTGGCACTGACCCGTGCGTCAGCACGTAGCCTGACCCTCCCACGTTTCTGTACCCTCACCTGTGCCCTAAGCCTTGCCGTTCCCTAACCCTAAACCTAGCCCGGAATGGAAACCCACCACCACCCCTACACCTTACCCCCAAGCCGTAGCCTACTCATGGCCCGTACGCTGGCACTGACCCATGCGTCACCACGTAGCCTGACCCTCCCACGTTTCTGTACCCTCACCTGTGCCCTAAGCCATGCCGTTCTCTAACCCTAACCCTAGCCCGGAACGGAAACCCACCACCAGCCCTACACCTTACCCTACGCCGTAGCCTACTCCTGGCCCGTACGCTGGCACTGACCCGTGCGTCAGCACGTAGCCTGACCCTCCCACGTTTCCGTACCCTCACCTGTGCCCTAAGCCTTGCCGTTCCCTAACCCTAACCCTAGCCCGGAACGCAAACCGACCACCAGCCCTACACCTTACCCTACGCCGTAGCCTACTCCTGGCCCGTACGCTGGCACTGACCCGTGCGTCAGCACGTAGCCTGACCCTCCCACGTTTCCGTACCCTCACCTGTGCCCTAAGCCTTGCCGTTCCCTAACCCTAACCCTAGCCCGGAACGGAAACCCACCACCAGCCCTACACCTTACCCCCAAGCCGTAGCCTACTCCTGGCCCGTACGCTGTCACTGACCCGTGCGTCAGCACGTAGCCTGACCCTCCCACGTTTCCGTACCCTCACCTGTGCCCTAAGCCTTGCCGTTCCCTAACCCTAACCCTAGCCCGGAATGGAAACCCACCACCAGCCCTACACCTTACCCTACGCCGTAGCTTACTCCTGGCCCGTACGCTAGCACTGACCCGTGCGTCAGCACGTAGCCTGACCCTCCCACGTTTCCATACCCTCACCTGTGCCCTAAGCCTTGCCGTTCCCTAACCCTAACCCTAGCCCGGAACGGAAACCCACCACCAGCCCTACAACTTACCCCCAAGCCTTAGCCTACTCCTGGCCCGTACGCTGGCACTGACCCATGCGTCATCACGTAGCCTGACCCACCCACGTTTCCGTACCCTCACCTGTGCCCTAAGCCTTGCCGTTCCCTAACCCTAACCCTAGCGCGGAACGGAAACCCACCACCAGCCCTACACCTTACCCCCAAGCCGTAGCCTACTCCTGGCCCGTACGCTGGCACTGACCCGTGCGTCAGCACGTAGCCTGACACTCCCACGTTTCCGTACCCTCACCTGTGCCCTAAGCCTTGCCGTTCCCTAACCCTAACTCTAGCCCGGAACGGAAACCCACCACTAGCCCTACACCTTACCCTACGCCGTAGCCTACTCCTGGCCCGTACGCTGACACTGACGCATGCGTCAGCACGTAGCCTGACCCTCCCACGTTTCCGTACCCTCACCTGTGCCCTAAGCCTTGCCGTTCCCTAACCCTAACCCTAGCACGGAACGGAAACCCACCACCAGCCCTTCACCTTACCCCCAAGCCGTAGCCTACTCCTGGCCCGTACGCTGGCACTGACCCGTGCGTCAGCACGTAGCCTGACCCTCCCACGTTTCCGTACCCTCACCTGTGCCCTAAGCCTTGCCGTTCCCTAACCCTAACCCTAGCCAGGAACGGAAACCCACCACCAGCCCTACACCTTACCCACAAGCCGTAGCCTACACCTGGCCTGTACGCTGGCACTGACCCGTGGTTCAGCACATAGCCTGACCCTCCCACGTTTCCGTACCCTCACGTGTGCCCTAAGCCTTGCCGTTCCCTAACTCTAACCCTACCTAAGAACGGAAAACCACCACCAGCCCTACACCTTACCCTACGCCGTAGCCTACTCCTGGCCCGTACGCTGGCACTGACACGTGCGTCAGCACGTAGCCTGACCCTCCCACGTTTCCGTACCCTCACCTGTGCCCTAAGCCTTGCCGTTCCCTAACCCTAACCCTAGCGCGGAACGGAAACCCACCACCAGCCCTACACCTTACCCCCAAGCCGTAGCCTACTCCTGGCCCGTACGCTGGCACTGACCCGTGCGTCAGCACGTAGCCTGAACCTCCCACGTTTCCGTACCCTCACCTGTGTCCTAAGCCTTGCCGTTCCCTAACCCTAACCCTAGCCCGGAACGGAAACCCACCACCAGCCCTACAACTTATTCCCAAGCCGTAGCCTACTCATGGCCCGTACGCTGGCACTGTCCCGTGCGTCAGCACGTAGCCTGACCCTCCCACGTTTCCACACCGTCACCTCTGCCCTAAGCCTTGCCGTTCCCTAACCCTAACCCTAGACTGGAACGGAAACCCACCACCAGCCCTACAACTTACCCCCAATCCGTAGCCTACTCCTGGCCCATACGCTGGCACTGACCCGTGCGTCAGCACGTAGCCTGACCCTCCCACGTTTCCACACCCTCACCTGTGCCCTAAGCCTTGCCGTTCCCTAACCCTAACCCTAGCCCGGAACGGAAACCCACCACCAACCCTACACCTTACCCTACGCCGTAGCCTACTCCTGGCCCGTACGCTGGCACTGACCCGTGCGTCAGCACGTAGCCTGACACTCCCACGTTTCCGTTCCCTCACCTGTGCCCTAAGCCTTGCCGTTCCCTAACCCTAACCCTACCGTGGAACGGAAACCCACCACCAGCTCTAAACCATACCCCCAAGCCGTAGCCTACTCATGGCCCATACGCTGGCACTAACCCATGCGTCAGCACGTAGCCTGACCCTCCCACGTTTCCGTACCCTCACCTGCGCCCTAAGCCTTGCCGTTCCCTAACCCTAACCCTAGCCCGGAATGGAAACCCACCACCAGCCCGAAACCTTACCCTACGCCGTAGCCTACTCCTGGCCCGTACGCTGGCACTGACCCGTGCGTCAGCACGCAGCCTAACCCTCCCACGTTTCCGTACCCTCACCTGTGCCCTAAGCCTTGCCGTTCCCTAACCCTAACCCTAGCGCGGAAAGGAAACCCACCACCAGCCCTAAACCTTACCCCCAGGCCGTAGCCTACTCCTGGCCCGTACGCTGGCACTGACCCGTGCGTCAGCATGTAGCCTGACCCTCCCACGTTTCCGTACCCTCACCTGTGCTCTAAGCCTTGCCGTTCCCTAACCCTAACCCTAGCCCGGAACGGAAACCCACCACCAGCCCTACACCTTACCCCCAAGCCGTAGCCTACTCCTGGCCCGTACGCTGTCACTGACCCGTGCGTCAGCACGTAGCCTGACCCTCCCACGTTTCCGTACCCTCACCTGTGCCCTAAGCCTTGCCGATCCCTAACCCTAACCCTAGCCCGGAATGGAAACCCACCACCAGCCCTACACCTTACCCTACGCCGTAGCTTACTCCTGGCCCGTACGCTAGCACTGACCCGTGCGTCAGCACGTAGCCTGACCCTCCCACGTTTCCATACCCTCACCTGTGCCCTAAGCCTTGCCGTTCCCTAACCCTAACCCTAGCCCGGAACGGAAACCCACCACCAGCCCTACAACTTACCCCCAAGCCTTAGCCTACTCCTGGCCCGTACGCTGGCACTGACCCATGCGTCATCACGTAGCCTGACCCACCCACTTTTCCGTACCCTCACCTGTGCCCTAAGCCTTGCCGTTCCCTAACCCTAACCCTAGCGCGGAACGGAAACCCACCACCAGCCCTACACCTTACCCCCAAGCCGTAGCCTACTCCTGGCCCGTACGCTGGCACTGACCCGTGCGTCAGCACGTAGCCTGACACTCCCACGTTTCCCTACCCTCACCTGTGCTGTAAGCCTTGCAGTTCCCTAACCCTAACTCTAGCCCGGAACGGAAACCCACCACTAGCCCTACACCTTACCCTACGCCGTAGCCTACTCCTGGCCCGTACGCTGACACTGACCCATGCGTCAGCACGTAGCCTGACCCTCCCACGTTTCCGTACCCTCACCTGTGCCCTAAGCCTTGCCGTTCCCTAACCCTAACCCTAGCCCGGAACGGAAACCCACCACCAGCCCTTCACCTTACCCCCAAGCCGTAGCCTACTCCTGGCCCGTACGCTGGCACTGACCCGTGCGTCAGCACGTAGCCTGACCCTCCCACGTTTCCGTACCCTCACCTGTGCCCTAAGCCTTGCCGTTCCCTAACCCTAACCCTAGCCCGGAACGGAAACCCACCACCAGCCCTACACCTTACCCACAAGCCGTAGCCTACACCTGGCCTGTACGCTGGCACTGACCCGTGGTTCAGCACATAGCCTGACCCTCCCACGTTTCCGTACCCTCACGTGTGCCCTAAGCCTTGCCGTTCCCTAACTCTAACCCTACCTAAGAACGGAAAACCACCACCAGCCCTAAACCTTACCCTACGCCGTAGCCTACTCCTGGCCCGTACGCTGGCACTGACACGTGCGTCAGCACGTAGCCTGACCCTCCCACGTTTCCGTACCCTCACCTGTGCCCTAAGCCTTGCCGTTCCCTAACCCTAACCCTAGCGCAGAACGGAAACCCACCACCAGCCCTACACCTTACCCCCAAGCCGTAGCCTACTCCTGTCCCGTACGCTGGCACTGACCCGTGCGTCAGCACGTAGCCTGACCCTCCCACGTTTCTGTACCCTCACCTGTGCCCTAAGCCTTGCCGTTCCCTAACCCTAAACCTAGCCCGGAATGGAAACCCACCACCACCCCTACACCTTACCCCCAAGCCGTAGCCTACTCATGGCCCGTACGCTGGCACTGACCCATGCGTCACCACGTAGCCTGACCCTCCCACGTTTCCGTACCCTCAACTGTGCCCTAAGCCTTGCCGTTCCCTAACCCTAACCCTAGCCCGGAACGGAAACCCACCACCAGCACTACACCTTACCCTACGCCGTAGCCTACTCCTGGCCCGTACGCTGGAACTGACCTGTGTGTCAGCACATAGCCTGACCATCCCACGTTTCCGTACCCTCACCTGTGCCCTAAGCCTTGCCGTTCCCTAACCCTAACCCTAGCCCGGAACGGAAACCCACCACCAGCCCTACAACTTAACCCCAAGCCGTAGCCTACTCCTGGCCCGTACGCTGTCACTGTCCCGTGCGTCAGCACGTAGCCTGACCCTCCCACGTTTCCGTACCCTCACCTGTGCCCTAAGCCTTGCCGTTCCCTAAGCCTAACCCTAGCCCGGAACGGAAACCCACCACCAGCCCTACACCTTACCCTACGCCGTAGCCTACTCCTGGCCCGTACGCTGGCACTGACCCATGCGTCAGCACGTAGCCTGACCCTCCCACGTTTCCGTACCCTCACCTGTGCCCTAAGCCTTGCCTTTCCCTAACCCTAACCCTAGCCCTGAACAAAAACCCACAACCAGCCCTACAACTTACCCCCAAGCCGTAGCCTACTCCTGGCCCGTACGCTGGCACTGACCCATGCGTCAGCACGTAGCCTGACCCTCCCACGTTTCCGTACCCTCACCTGTGCCCTAAGCCTTGCCGTTCCCTAACCCTAACCCTAGCCCGGAACGGAAACCCACCACCAGCCCTACACCTTACCCCCAAGCCGTAGCCTACTCATGGCCCGTACGCTGGCACTGACCCGTGCGTCAGCACGTAGCCTGACCCTCCCACATTTCCACACCCTCACCTGTGCCCTAAGCCTTGCCGTTCCCTAACCCTAACCCTAGCCCGGAACGGAAACCCACCACCAGCCCTACACCTTACCCCCAAGCCGTAGCCTACTCCTGGCCCGTACGCTGGCACTGACCCGTGCGTCAGCACGTAGCCTGACCCTCCCACGTTTCCGTACCCTCACCTGTGCCCTAAGCCATGCCGTTCTCTAACCCTAACCCTAGCCCGGAACGGAAACCCACCACCAGCCCTACACCTTACCCTACGCCGTAGCCTACTCCTGGCCCGTACGCTGGCACTGACCCGTGGGTCAGCACGTACCCTGACCCTCCCACGTTTCCGTACCCTCACCTGTGCGCTAAGCCTTGCCGTTCCCTAACCCTAACCCTAGCCCGGAACGGAAACCCACCACCAGCCCTACACCTTACTCCCAAGCAGTAGCCTACTCATGGCCCGTACGCTGGCACTGACCCATGCGTCAGCACGTAGCCTGACCCTCCCACGTTTCCACACCCTCACCTGTGCCCTAAGCCTTGCCGTTCCCTAACCCTAACCCTAGCCCGGAACGGAAACCCACCACCAGCCCTACAGCTTACCCCCAAGCCGTAGCCTACTCCTGGCCCGTACGCTGGCACTGACCCGTGCGTCAGCACGTAGCCTGACCTTCCCACGTTTCCGTACCCTCACCTGTGCCCTAAGCCTTGCCGTTCCCTAACCCTAACCCTAGCCCGGAACGGAAACCCACCACCAGCCCTAAACCTTACCCTACGCCGTAGCCTACTCCTGGCCCGTACGCTGGCACTGACCCGTGCGTCAGCACGTAGCCTGACCCTCCCACGTTTCCGTACCCTCACCTGTGCGCTAAGCCTTGCCGTTCCCTAACCCTAACCCTAGCCCGGAACGGAAACCCACCACCAGCCCTACACCTTACCCCCAAGCCGTAGCCTACTCCTGGCCCGTACGCTGGCACTGACCCGTGCGTCAGCACGTAGCCTGACCCTCCCACGTTTCCGTACCCTCACCTGTGCCCTAAGCCTTGCCGTTCCCTAACGCAAACCCTAGCCCGGAACGGAAACCCACCACCAGCCCTACACCTTACCCTACGCTGTAGCCTACTCCTGGCCCGTACGCTGGCATTGACCCGTGCATCAGCACGTAGCCTGACCCTCCCATGTTTCCGTACCCTCACCTGTGCCCTAAGCCTTGCCGTTCCCTAACCCTAACCCTAGCCCAGCATGTAAACCCACCACCAGCCCTACACCTTACCCTACGCCGTAGCCTACTCCTGGCCCGTACGCTGGCACTGACCCGTGCGTCAGCACGTACCCTGACCCTCCCACGTTTCCTTACCCTCACCTGTGCCCTAAGCCTTGCCGTTCCCTGGCCCTAACCCTAGCCCGGAAAGGAAACCCACCACCAGCCCTACAACTTACCCCCAAGCCATAGCCTACTCCTGGCCCGTACGCTGGCACTGACATGTGCGTCAGCATGTAGCCTGTCCCTCCCACGTTTCTGTACCCTCACCTGTGCCCTAAGCCTTGCCGTTCCCTAACCCTAACCCTAGCCTGGAACGGAAACACACCACCAGCCCTACACCTTACCCTATGCCGTATCCTACTCCTGTCCCGTACGCTGGCACTGACCCGTGCGTCAGCACGTAGCCTGACACTCCCACGTTTCTGTACCCTCACCTGTGCCCTAAGCCTTGCCGTTCCCTAACCCTTAACCTAGCCCGGAATGGAAACCCACCACCACCCCTACACCTTACCCCCAAGCCGTAGCCTACTCATGGCCCGTACGCTGGCACTGACCCATGCGTCACAACGTAGCCTGACCCTCCCACGTTTCCGTACCCTCACCTGTGCCCTAAGCCATGCCGTTCTCTAACCCTAACCCTAGCCCGGAACGGAAACCCACCACCAGCCCTACACCTTACTCCCAAGCCGTAGCCTACTCCTGGCCCGTACGCTGGCACTGACCCGTGCGTCCGCACGTAGCCTGACCCTCCCACGTTTCCGTACCCTCACCTGTGCCCTAAGCCTTGCCGTTCCCTAACCCTAACCCTAGCCCGGAACGCAAACCGACCACCAGCCCTACACCTTACCCTACGCCGTAGCCTACTCCTGGCCCGTACGCTGGCACTGACCCGTGCGTCAGCACGTAGCCTGACCCTCCCACGTTTCCGTACCCTCACCTGTGCCCTAAGCCTTGCCGTTCCCTAACCCTAACCCTAGCCCGGAACGGAAACCCACCACCAGCCCTACACCTTACCTCCAAGCCGTAGCCTACTCCTGGCCCATACGCTGTCACTGTCCCGTGCGTCAGCACGTAGCCTGACCCTCCCACGTTTCCGTACCCTCACCTGTGCCCTAAGCCTTGCCGTTCCCTAACCCTAACCCTAGCCCGGAATGGAAACCCACCACCAGCCCTACACCTTACCCTACGCCGTAGCTTACTCCTGGCCCGTACGCTAGCACTGACCCGTGCGTCAGCACGTAGCCTGACCCTCCCACGTTTCCATACCCTCACCTGTGCCCTAAGCCTTGCCGTTCCCTAACCCTAACCCTAGCCCGGAACGGAAACCCACCACCAGCCCTACAACTTACCCCCAAGCCTTAGCCTACTCCTGGCACGTACGCTGGCACTGACCCATGCGTCATCACGTAGCCTGACCCACCCACGTTTCCGTACCCTCACCTGTGCCCTAAGCCTTGCCGTTCCCTAACCCTAACCCTAGCGCGGAACGGAAACCCACCACCAGCCCTACACCTTACCCCCAAGCCGTAGCCTACTCCTGGCCCGTACGCTGGCACTGACCCGTGCGTCAGCACGTAGCCTGACACTCCCACGTTTCCGTACCCTCACCTGTGCTGTAAGCCTTGCAGTTCCCTAACCCTAACTCTAGCCCGGAACGGAAACCCACCACTAGCCCTACACCTTACCCTACGCCGTAGCCTACTCCTAGCCCGTACGCTGACACTGACCCATGCGTCAGCACGTAGCCTGACCCTCCCACGTTTCCGTACCCTCACCTGTGCCCTAAGCCTTGCCGTTCCCTAACCCTAACCCTAGCCCGGAACGGAAACCCACCACCAGCCCTTCACCTTACCCCCAAGCCGTAGCCTACTCCTGGCCCGTACGCTGGCACTGACCCGTGCGTCAGCACGTAGCCTGACCCTCCCACGTTTCCGTACCCTCACCTGTGCGCTAAGCCTTGCCGTTCCCTAACCCTAACCCTAGCCCGGAACGGAAACCCACCACCAGCCCTACACCTTACCCACAAGCCGTAGCCTACACCTGGCCTGTACGCTGGCACTGACCCGTGGTTCAGCACATAGCCTGACCCTCCCACGTTTCCGTACCCTCACGTGTGCCCTAAGCCTTGCCGTTCCCTAACTCTAACCCTACCTAAGAACGGAAAACCACCACCAGCCCTACACCTTACCCTACGCCGTAGCCTACTCCTGGCCCGTACGCTGGCACTGACACGTGCGTCAGCACGTAGCCTGACCCTCCCACGTTTCCGTACCCTCACCTGTGCCCTAAGCCTTGCCGTTCCCTAACCCTAACCCTAGCGCGGAACGGAAACCCACCACCAGCCCTACACCTTACCCCCAAGCCGTAGCCTACTCCTGGCCCGTACGCTGGCACTGACCCGTGCGTCAGCACGTAGCCTGAACCTCCCACGTTTCCGTACCCTCACCTGTGCCCTAAGCCTTGCCGTTCCCTAACCCTAACCCTAGCCCGGAACGGAAACCCACCACCAGCCCTACAACTTATTCCCAAGCCGTAGCCTACTCATGGCCCGTACGCTGGCACTGTCCCGTGCGTCAGCACGTAGCCTGACCCTCCCACGTTTCCACACCGTCACCTCTGCCCTAAGCCTTGCCGTTCCCTAACCCTAACCCTAGCCTGGAACGGAAACCCACCACCAGCCCTACAACTTACCCCCAATCCGTAGCCTACTCCTGGCCCGTACGCTGGCACTGACCCGTGCGTCAGCACGTAGCCTGACCCTCCCACGTTTCCACACCCTCACCTGTGCCCTAAGCCTTGCCGTTCCCTAACCCTAACCCTAGCCCGGAACGGAAACCCACCACCAGCCCTACACCTTACCCTACGCCATAGCCTACTCCTGGCCCGTACGCTGGCACTGACCCGTGCGTCAGCACGTAGCCTGACACTCCCACGTTTCCGTTCCCTCACCTGTGCCCTAAGCCTTGCCGTTCCCTAACCCTAACCCTACCGTGGAACGGAAACCCACCACCAGCTCTAAACCTTACCCCCAAGCCGTAGCCTACTCATGGCCCATACGCTGGCACTAACCCATGCGTCAGCACGTAGCCTGACCCTCCCACGTTTCCGTACCCTCACCTGCGCCCTAAGCCTTGCCGTTCCCTAACCCTAACCCTAGCCCGGAATGGAAACCCACCACCAGCCCTACACCTTACCCTACGCCGTAGCCTACTCCTGGCCCGTACGCTGGCACTGACCCGTGCGTCAGCACGCAGCCTAACCCTCCCACGTTTCCGTACCCTCACCTGTGCCCTAAGCCTTGCCGTTCCCTAACCCTAACCCTAGCGCGGAACGGAAACCCACCACCAGCCCTAAACCTTACCCCCAGGCCGTAGCCTACTCCTGGCCCGTACGCTGGCACTGACCCGTGCGTCAGCATGTAGCCTGACCCTCCCACGTTTCCGTACCCTCACCTGTGCTCTAAGCCTTGCCGTTCCCTAACCCTAACCCTAGCATGGAACGGAAACCCACCACCAGCCCTACACCTTACCCTATGCCGTATCCTACTCCTGTCCCGTACGCTGGCACTGACCCGTGCGTCAGCACGTAGCCTGACCCTCCCACGTTTCTGTACCCTCACCTGTGCCCTAAGCCTTGCCGTTCCCTAACCCTAAACCTAGCCCGGAATGGAAACCCACCACCACCCCTACACCTTACCCCCAAGCCGTAGCCTACTCATGGCCCGTACGCTGGCACTGACCCATGCGTCACCACGTAGCCTGACCCTCCCACGTTTCTGTACCCTCACCTGTGCCCTAAGCCATGCCGTTCTCTAACCCTAACCCTAGCCCGGAACGGAAACCCACCACCAGCCCTACACCTTACCCTACGCCGTAGCCTACTCCTGGCCCGTACGCTGGCACTGACCCGTGCGTCAGCACGTAGCCTGACCCTCCCACGTTTCCGTACCCTCACCTGTGCCCTAAGCCTTGCCGTTCCCTAACCCTAACCCTAGCCCGGAACGCAAACCGACCACCAGCCCTACACCTTACCCTACGCCGTAGCCTACTCCTGGCCCGTACGCTGGCACTGACCCGTGCGTCAGCACGTAGCCTGACCCTCCCACGTTTCCGTACCCTCACCTGTGCCCTAAGCCTTGCCGTTCCCTAACCCTAACCCTAGCCCGGAACGGAAACCCACCACCAGCCCTACACCTTACCCCCAAGCCGTAGCCTACTCCTGGCCCGTACGCTGTCACTGACCCGTGCGTCAGCACGTAGCCTGACCCTCCCACGTTTCCGTACCCTCACCTGTGCCCTAAGCCTTGCCGTTCCCTAACCCTAACCCTAGCCCGGAATGGAAACCCACCACCAGCCCTACACCTTACCCTACGCCGTAGCTTACTCCTGGCCCGTACGCTAGCACTGACCCGTGCGTCAGCACGTAGCCTGACCCTCCCACGTTTCCATACCCTCACCTGTGCCCTAAGCCTTGCCGTTCCCTAACCCTAACCCTAGCCCGGAACGGAAACCCACCACCAGCCCTACAACTTACCCCCAAGCCTTAGCCTACTCCTGGCCCGTACGCTGGCACTGACCCATGCGTCATCACGTAGCCTGACCCACCCACGTTTCCGTACCCTCACCTGTGCCCTAAGCCTTGCCGTTCCCTAACCCTAACCCTAGCGCGGAACGGAAACCCACCACCAGCCCTACACCTTACCCCCAAGCCGTAGCCTACTCCTGGCCCGTACGCTGGCACTGACCCGTGCGTCAGCACGTAGCCTGACACTCCCACGTTTCCGTACCCTCACCTGTGCCCTAAGCCTTGCCGTTCCCTAACCCTAACTCTAGCCCGGAACGGAAACCCACCACTAGCCCTACACCTTACCCTACGCCGTAGCCTACTCCTGGCCCGTACGCTGACACTGACGCATGCGTCAGCACGTAGCCTGACCCTCCCACGTTTCCGTACCCTCACCTGTGCCCTAAGCCTTGCCGTTCCCTAACCCTAACCCTAGCACGGAACGGAAACCCACCACCAGCCCTTCACCTTACCCCCAAGCCGTAGCCTACTCCTGGCCCGTACGCTGGCACTGACCCGTGCGTCAGCACGTAGCCTGACCCTCCCACGTTTCCGTACCCTCACCTGTGCCCTAAGCCTTGCCGTTCCCTAACCCTAACCCTAGCCAGGAACGGAAACCCACCACCAGCCCTACACCTTACCCACAAGCCGTAGCCTACACCTGGCCTGTACGCTGGCACTGACCCGTGGTTCAGCACATAGCCTGACCCTCCCACGTTTCCGTACCCTCACGTGTGCCCTAAGCCTTGCCGTTCCCTAACTCTAACCCTACCTAAGAACGGAAAACCACCACCAGCCCTACACCTTACCCTACGCCGTAGCCTACTCCTGGCCCGTACGCTGGCACTGACACGTGCGTCAGCACGTAGCCTGACCCTCCCACGTTTCCGTACCCTCACCTGTGCCCTAAGCCTTGCCGTTCCCTAACCCTAACCCTAGCGCGGAACGGAAACCCACCACCAGCCCTACACCTTACCCCCAAGCCGTAGCCTACTCCTGGCCCGTACGCTGGCACTGACCCGTGCGTCAGCACGTAGCCTGAACCTCCCACGTTTCCGTACCCTCACCTGTGTCCTAAGCCTTGCCGTTCCCTAACCCTAACCCTAGCCCGGAACGGAAACCCACCACCAGCCCTACAACTTATTCCCAAGCCGTAGCCTACTCATGGCCCGTACGCTGGCACTGTCCCGTGCGTCAGCACGTAGCCTGACCCTCCCACGTTTCCACACCGTCACCTCTGCCCTAAGCCTTGCCGTTCCCTAACCCTAACCCTAGACTGGAACGGAAACCCACCACCAGCCCTACAACTTACCCCCAATCCGTAGCCTACTCCTGGCCCATACGCTGGCACTGACCCGTGCGTCAGCACGTAGCCTGACCCTCCCACGTTTCCACACCCTCACCTGTGCCCTAAGCCTTGCCGTTCCCTAACCCTAACCCTAGCCCGGAACGGAAACCCACCACCAACCCTACACCTTACCCTACGCCGTAGCCTACTCCTGGCCCGTACGCTGGCACTGACCCGTGCGTCAGCACGTAGCCTGACACTCCCACGTTTCCGTTCCCTCACCTGTGCCCTAAGCCTTGCCGTTCCCTAACCCTAACCCTACCGTGGAACGGAAACCCACCACCAGCTCTAAACCATACCCCCAAGCCGTAGCCTACTCATGGCCCATACGCTGGCACTAACCCATGCGTCAGCACGTAGCCTGACCCTCCCACGTTTCCGTACCCTCACCTGCGCCCTAAGCCTTGCCGTTCCCTAACCCTAACCCTAGCCCGGAATGGAAACCCACCACCAGCCCGAAACCTTACCCTACGCCGTAGCCTACTCCTGGCCCGTACGCTGGCACTGACCCGTGCGTCAGCACGCAGCCTAACCCTCCCACGTTTCCGTACCCTCACCTGTGCCCTAAGCCTTGCCGTTCCCTAACCCTAACCCTAGCGCGGAAAGGAAACCCACCACCAGCCCTAAACCTTACCCCCAGGCCGTAGCCTACTCCTGGCCCGTACGCTGGCACTGACCCGTGCGTCAGCATGTAGCCTGACCCTCCCACGTTTCCGTACCCTCACCTGTGCTCTAAGCCTTGCCGTTCCCTAACCCTAACCCTAGCCCGGAACGGAAACCCACCACCAGCCCTACACCTTACCCCCAAGCCGTAGCCTACTCCTGGCCCGTACGCTGTCACTGACCCGTGCGTCAGCACGTAGCCTGACCCTCCCACGTTTCCGTACCCTCACCTGTGCCCTAAGCCTTGCCGATCCCTAACCCTAACCCTAGCCCGGAATGGAAACCCACCACCAGCCCTACACCTTACCCTACGCCGTAGCTTACTCCTGGCCCGTACGCTAGCACTGACCCGTGCGTCAGCACGTAGCCTGACCCTCCCACGTTTCCATACCCTCACCTGTGCCCTAAGCCTTGCCGTTCCCTAACCCTAACCCTAGCCCGGAACGGAAACCCACCACCAGCCCTACAACTTACCCCCAAGCCTTAGCCTACTCCTGGCCCGTACGCTGGCACTGACCCATGCGTCATCACGTAGCCTGACCCACCCACTTTTCCGTACCCTCACCTGTGCCCTAAGCCTTGCCGTTCCCTAACCCTAACCCTAGCGCGGAACGGAAACCCACCACCAGCCCTACACCTTACCCCCAAGCCGTAGCCTACTCCTGGCCCGTACGCTGGCACTGACCCGTGCGTCAGCACGTAGCCTGACACTCCCACGTTTCCCTACCCTCACCTGTGCTGTAAGCCTTGCAGTTCCCTAACCCTAACTCTAGCCCGGAACGGAAACCCACCACTAGCCCTACACCTTACCCTACGCCGTAGCCTACTCCTGGCCCGTACGCTGACACTGACCCATGCGTCAGCACGTAGCCTGACCCTCCCACGTTTCCGTACCCTCACCTGTGCCCTAAGCCTTGCCGTTCCCTAACCCTAACCCTAGCCCGGAACGGAAACCCACCACCAGCCCTTCACCTTACCCCCAAGCCGTAGCCTACTCCTGGCCCGTACGCTGGCACTGACCCGTGCGTCAGCACGTAGCCTGACCCTCCCACGTTTCCGTACCCTCACCTGTGCCCTAAGCCTTGCCGTTCCCTAACCCTAACCCTAGCCCGGAACGGAAACCCACCACCAGCCCTACACCTTACCCACAAGCCGTAGCCTACACCTGGCCTGTACGCTGGCACTGACCCGTGGTTCAGCACATAGCCTGACCCTCCCACGTTTCCGTACCCTCACGTGTGCCCTAAGCCTTGCCGTTCCCTAACTCTAACCCTACCTAAGAACGGAAAACCACCACCAGCCCTAAACCTTACCCTACGCCGTAGCCTACTCCTGGCCCGTACGCTGGCACTGACACGTGCGTCAGCACGTAGCCTGACCCTCCCACGTTTCCGTACCCTCACCTGTGCCCTAAGCCTTGCCGTTCCCTAACCCTAACCCTAGCGCAGAACGGAAACCCACCACCAGCCCTACACCTTACCCCCAAGCCGTAGCCTACTCCTGTCCCGTACGCTGGCACTGACCCGTGCGTCAGCACGTAGCCTGACCCTCCCACGTTTCTGTACCCTCACCTGTGCCCTAAGCCTTGCCGTTCCCTAACCCTAAACCTAGCCCGGAATGGAAACCCACCACCACCCCTACACCTTACCCCCAAGCCGTAGCCTACTCATGGCCCGTACGCTGGCACTGACCCATGCGTCACCACGTAGCCTGACCCTCCCACGTTTCCGTACCCTCAACTGTGCCCTAAGCCTTGCCGTTCCCTAACCCTAACCCTAGCCCGGAACGGAAACCCACCACCAGCACTACACCTTACCCTACGCCGTAGCCTACTCCTGGCCCGTACGCTGGAACTGACCTGTGTGTCAGCACATAGCCTGACCATCCCACGTTTCCGTACCCTCACCTGTGCCCTAAGCCTTGCCGTTCCCTAACCCTAACCCTAGCCCGGAACGGAAACCCACCACCAGCCCTACAACTTAACCCCAAGCCGTAGCCTACTCCTGGCCCGTACGCTGTCACTGTCCCGTGCGTCAGCACGTAGCCTGACCCTCCCACGTTTCCGTACCCTCACCTGTGCCCTAAGCCTTGCCGTTCCCTAAGCCTAACCCTAGCCCGGAACGGAAACCCACCACCAGCCCTACACCTTACCCTACGCCGTAGCCTACTCCTGGCCCGTACGCTGGCACTGACCCATGCGTCAGCACGTAGCCTGACCCTCCCACGTTTCCGTACCCTCACCTGTGCCCTAAGCCTTGCCTTTCCCTAACCCTAACCCTAGCCCTGAACAAAAACCCACAACCAGCCCTACAACTTACCCCCAAGCCGTAGCCTACTCCTGGCCCGTACGCTGGCACTGACCCATGCGTCAGCACGTAGCCTGACCCTCCCACGTTTCCGTACCCTCACCTGTGCCCTAAGCCTTGCCGTTCCCTAACCCTAACCCTAGCCCGGAACGGAAACCCACCACCAGCCCTACACCTTACCCCCAAGCCGTAGCCTACTCATGGCCCGTACGCTGGCACTGACCCGTGCGTCAGCACGTAGCCTGACCCTCCCACATTTCCACACCCTCACCTGTGCCCTAAGCCTTGCCGTTCCCTAACCCTAACCCTAGCCCGGAACGGAAACCCACCACCAGCCCTACACCTTACCCCCAAGCCGTAGCCTACTCCTGGCCCGTACGCTGGCACTGACCCGTGCGTCAGCACGTAGCCTGACCCTCCCACGTTTCCGTACCCTCACCTGTGCCCTAAGCCATGCCGTTCTCTAACCCTAACCCTAGCCCGGAACGGAAACCCACCACCAGCCCTACACCTTACCCTACGCCGTAGCCTACTCCTGGCCCGTACGCTGGCACTGACCCGTGGGTCAGCACGTACCCTGACCCTCCCACGTTTCCGTACCCTCACCTGTGCCCTAAGCCTTGCCGTTCCCTAACCCTAACCCTAGCCCGGAACGCAAACCGACCACCAGCCCTACACCTTACCCTACGCCGTAGCCTACTCCTGGCCCGTACGCTGGCACTGACCCGTGCGTCAGCACGTAGCCTGACCCTCCCACGTTTCCGTACCCTCACCTGTGCCCTAAGCCTTGCCGTTCCCTAACCCTAACCCTAGCCCGGAACGGAAACCCACCACCAGCCCTACAACTTACCCCCAAGCCGTAGCCTACTCCTGGCCCGTACGCTGGCACTGACCCATGCGTCATCACGTAGCCTGACCCTCCCACGTTTCCGTACCCTCACCTGTGCCCTAAGCCTTGCCGTTCCCTAACCCTAACCCTAGCGCGGAACGGAAACCCACCACCAGCCCTACACCTTACCCCCAAGCCGTAGCCTACTCCTGGCCCGTACGCTGGCACTGACCCGTGCGTCAGCACGTAGCCTGACACTCCCACGTTTCCGTACCCTCACCTGTGCTCTAAGCCTTGCAGTTCCCTAACCCTAACTCTAGCCCGGAATGGAAAACCACCACCAGCCCTACACCTTACCCTACGCCGTAGCCTACTCCTGGCCCGTACGCTGGCACTGACCCATGCGTCAGCACGTAGCCTGACCCTCCCACGTTTCCGTACCCTCACCTGTGCCCTAAGCCTTGCCGTTCCCTAACCCTAACCCTAGCCCGGAACGGAAACCCACCACCAGCCCTTCACCTTACCCCCAAGCCGTAGCCTACTCCTGGCCCGTACGCTGGCACTGACCCGTGCGTCAGCACGTAGCCTGACCCTCCCACGTTTCCGTACCCTCACCTGTGCCCTAAGCCTTGCCGTTCCCTAACCCTAACCCTAGCCCGGAACGGAAACCCACCACCAGCCCTACACCTTACTCCCAAGCCGTAGCCTACTCATGGCCCGTACGCTGGCACTAACCCGTGAGTCAGCACGTAGCCTGACCCTCCCACGTTTCCACACCCTCACCTGTGCCCTAAGCCTTGCCGTTCCCTAACCCTAACCCTAGCCCGGAACGGAAACCCACCACCAGCCCTACACCTTACCCACAACCCGTAGCCTACTCCTGGCCCGTACGCTGGCACTGACCCGTGCGTCAGCACGTAGCCTGACCCTCCCACGTTTCCGTACCCTCACCTGTGCCCTAAGCCTTGCCGTTCCCTAACCCTAACCCTAGCCCGGAACGGAAACCCACCACCAGCCCACACCTTATTCCCAAGCCGTAGCCTACTCATGGCCCGTACGCTGGCACTGTCCCGTGCGTCAGCACGTAGCCTGACCCTCCCACGTTTCCGTACCCTCACCTGTGCTCTAAGCCTTGCCGTTCCCTAACCCTAACCCTAGCATGGAACGGAAACCCACCACCAGCCCTACACCTTACCCTACGCCGTAGCCTACTCCTGGCCCGTACGCTGGCACTGACCCGTGCGTCAGCATGTAGCCTGACCCTCCCACGTTTCCGTACCCTCACCTGTGCCCTAAGCCTTGCCATTCCATAACCCTAACCCTAGCCCGGAACGGAAACCCACCACCAGCCCTATACCTTACCCCCAAGCCGTAGCCTACTCCTGGCCCGTACGCTGGCACTGACCCGTGCGTCAGCACGTAGCCTGACCCTCCCACGTTTCCATACCCTCACCTGTGCGCTAAGCCTTGCCGTTCCCTAACCCTAACCCTAGCCCGGAACGGAAACCCACCACCAGCCCTACACCTTACTCCCAAGCAGTAGCCTACTCATGGCCCGTACGCTGGCACTGACCCATGCGTCAGCACGTAGCCTGACCCTCCCACGTTTCCACACCCTCACCTGTGCCCTAAGCCTTGCCGTTCCCTAACCCTAACCCTAGCCCGGAACGGAAACCCACCACCAGCCCTACAGCTTACCCCCAAGCCGTAGCCTACTCCTGGCCCGTACGCTGGCACTGACCCGTGCGTCAGCACGTAGCCTGACCTTCCCACGTTTCCGTACCCTCACCTGTGCCCTAAGCCTTGCCGTTCCCTAACCCTAACCCTAGCCCGGAACGGAAACCCACCACCAGCCCTAAACCTTACCCTACGCCGTAGCCTACTCCTGGCCCGTACGCTGGCACTGACCCGTGCGTCAGCACGTAGCCTGACCCTCCCACGTTTCCGTACCCTCACCTGTGCCCTAAGCCTTGCCGTTCCCTAACCCTAACCCTAGCCCGGAACGGAAACCCACCACCAGCCCTACACCTTACCCCCAAGCCGTAGCCTACTCCTGGCCCGTACGCTGGCACTGACCCGTGCGTCAGCACGTAGCCTGACCCTCCCACGTATCCGTACCCTCACCTGTGCCCTAAGCCTTGCCGTTCCCTAACGCAAACCCTAGCCCGGAACGGAAACCCACCACCAGCCCTACACCTTACCCTACGCTGTAGCCTACTCCTGGCCCGTACGCTGGCATTGACCCGTGCATCAGCACGTAGCCTGACCCTCCCATGTTTCCGTACCCTCACCTGTGCCCTAAGCCTTGCCGTTCCCTAACCCTAACCCTAGCCCAGCATGTAAACCCACCACCAGCCCTACACCTTACCCTACGCCGTAGCCTACTCCTGGCCCGTACGCTGGCACTGACCCGTGCGTCAGCACGTACCCTGACCCTCCCACGTTTCCTTACCCTCACCTGTGCCCTAAGCCTTGCCGTTCCCTGGCCCTAACCCTAGCCCGGAAAGGAAACCCACCACCAGCCCTACAACTTACCCCCAAGCCATAGCCTACTCCTGGCCCGTACGCTGGCACTGACATGTGCGTCAGCATGTAGCCTGTCCCTCCCACGTTTCTGTACCCTCACCTGTGCCCTAAGCCTTGCCGTTCCCTAACCCTAACCCTAGCCTGGAACGGAAACACACCACCAGCCCTACACCTTACCCTATGCCGTATCCTACTCCTGTCCCGTACGCTGGCACTGACCCGTGCGTCAGCACGTAGCCTGACACTCCCACGTTTCTGTACCCTCACCTGTGCCCTAAGCCTTGCCGTTCCCTAACCCTTAACCTAGCCCGGAATGGAAACCCACCACCACCCCTACACCTTACCCCCAAGCCGTAGCCTACTCATGGCCCGTACGCTGGCACTGACCCATGCGTCACAACGTAGCCTGACCCTCCCACGTTTCCGTACCCTCACCTGTGCCCTAAGCCATGCCGTTCTCTAACCCTAACCCTAGCCCGGAACGGAAACCCACCACCAGCCCTACACCTTACTCCCAAGCCATAGCCTACTCCTGGCCCGTACGCTGGCACTGACCCGTGCGTCCGCACGTAGCCTGACCCTCCCACGTTTCCGTACCCTCACCTGTGCCCTAAGCCTTGCCGTTCCCTAACCCTAACCCTAGCCCGGAACGCAAACCGACCACCAGCCCTACACCTTACCCTACGCCGTAGCCTACTCCTGGCCCGTACGCTGGCACTGACCCGTGCGTCAGCACGTAGCCTGACCCTCCCACGTTTCCGTACCCTCACCTGTGCCCTAAGCCTTGCCGTTCCCTAACCCTAACCCTAGCCCGGAACGGAAACCCACCACCAGCCCTACACCTTACCTCCAAGCCGTAGCCTACTCCTGGCCCATACGCTGTCACTGTCCCGTGCGTCAGCACGTAGCCTGACCCTCCCACGTTTCCGTACCCTCACCTGTGCCCTAAGCCTTGCCGTTCCCTAACCCTAACCCTAGCCCGGAATGGAAACCCACCACCAGCCCTACACCTTACCCTACGCCGTAGCTTACTCCTGGCCCGTACGCTAGCACTGACCCGTGCGTCAGCACGTAGCCTGACCCTCCCACGTTTCCATACCCTCACCTGTGCCCTAAGCCTTGCCGTTCCCTAACCCTAACCCTAGCCCGGAACGGAAACCCACCACCAGCCCTACAACTTACCCCCAAGCCTTAGCCTACTCCTGGCCCGTACGCTGGCACTGACCCATGCGTCATCACGTAGCCTGACCCACCCACGTTTCCGTACCCTCACCTGTGCCCTAAGCCTTGCCGTTCCCTAACCCTAACCCTAGCGCGGAACGGAAACCCACCACCAGCCCTACACCTTACCCCCAAGCCGTAGCCTACTCCTGGCCCGTACGCTGGCACTGACCCGTGCGTCAGCACGTAGCCTGACACTCCCACGTTTCCGTACCCTCACCTGTGCTGTAAGCCTTGCAGTTCCCTAACCCTAACTCTAGCCCGGAACGGAAACCCACCACTAGCCCTACACCTTACCCTACGCCGTAGCCTACTCCTAGCCCGTACGCTGACACTGACCCATGCGTCAGCACGTAGCCTGACCCTCCCACGTTTCCGTACCCTCACCTGTGCCCTAAGCCTTGCCGTTCCCTAACCCTAACCCTAGCCCGGAACGGAAACCCACCACCAGCCCTTCACCTTACCCCCAAGCCGTAGCCTACTCCTGGCCCGTACGCTGGCACTGACCCGTGCGTCAGCACGTAGCCTGACCCTCCCACGTTTCCGTACCCTCACCTGTGCGCTAAGCCTTGCCGTTCCCTAACCCTAACCCTAGCCCGGAACGGAAACCCACCACCAGCCCTACACCTTACCCACAAGCCGTAGCCTACACCTGGCCTGTACGCTGGCACTGACCCGTGGTTCAGCACATAGCCTGACCCTCCCACGTTTCCGTACCCTCACGTGTGCCCTAAGCCTTGCCGTTCCCTAACTCTAACCCTACCTAAGAACGGAAAACCACCACCAGCCCTACACCTTACCCTACGCCGTAGCCTACTCCTGGCCCGTACGCTGGCACTGACACGTGCGTCAGCACGTAGCCTGACCCTCCCACGTTTCCGTACCCTCACCTGTGCCCTAAGCCTTGCCGTTCCCTAACCCTAACCCTAGCGCGGAACGGAAACCCACCACCAGCCCTACACCTTACCCCCAAGCCGTAGCCTACTCCTGGCCCGTACGCTGGCACTGACCCGTGCGTCAGCACGTAGCCTGACCCTCCCACGTTTCCGTACCCTCACCTGTGCCCTAAGCCTTGCCGTTCCCTAACCCTAACCCTAGCCCGGAACGGAAACCCACCACCAGCCCTACAACTTATTCCCAAGCCGTAGCCTACTCATGGCCCGTACGCTGGCACTGTCCCGTGCGTCAGCACGTAGCCTGACCCTCCCACGTTTCCACACCGTCACCTCTGCCCTAAGCCTTGCCGTTCCCTAACCCTAACCCTAGCCTGGAACGGAAACCCACCACCAGCCCTACAACTTACCCCCAATCCGTAGCCTACTCCTGGCCCGTACGCTGGCACTGACCCGTGCGTCAGCACGTAGCCTGACCCTCCCACGTTTCCACACCCTCACCTGTGCCCTAAGCCTTGCCGTTCCCTAACCCTAACCCTAGCCCGGAACGGAAACCCACCACCAGCCCTACACCTTACCCTACGCCATAGCCTACTCCTGGCCCGTACGCTGGCACTGACCCGTGCGTCAGCACGTAGCCTGACACTCCCACGTTTCCGTTCCCTCACCTGTGCCCTAAGCCTTGCCGTTCCCTAACCCTAACCCTACCGTGGAACGGAAACCCACCACCAGCTCTAAACCTTACCCCCAAGCCGTAGCCTACTCATGGCCCATACGCTGGCACTAACCCATGCGTCAGCACGTAGCCTGACCCTCCCACGTTTCCGTACCCTCACCTGCGCCCTAAGCCTTGCCGTTCCCTAACCCTAACCCTAGCCCGGAATGGAAACCCACCACCAGCCCTACACCTTACCCTACGCCGTAGCCTACTCCTGGCCCGTACGCTGGCACTGACCCGTGCGTCAGCACGCAGCCTAACCCTCCCACGTTTCCGTACCCTCACCTGTGCCCTAAGCCTTGCCGTTCCCTAACCCTAACCCTAGCGCGGAACGGAAACCCACCACCAGCCCTAAACCTTACCCCCAGGCCGTAGCCTACTCCTGGCCCGTACGCTGGCACTGACCCGTGCGTCAGCATGTAGCCTGACCCTCCCACGTTTCCGTACCCTCACCTGTGCTCTAAGCCTTGCCGTTCCCTAACCCTAACCCTAGCATGGAACGGAAACCCACCACCAGCCCTACACCTTACCCTATGCCGTATCCTACTCCTGTCCCGTACGCTGGCACTGACCCGTGCGTCAGCACGTAGCCTGACCCTCCCACGTTTCTGTACCCTCACCTGTGCCCTAAGCCTTGCCGTTCCCTAACCCTAAACCTAGCCCGGAATGGAAACCCACCACCACCCCTACATCTTACCCCCAAGCCGTAGCCTACTCATGGCCCGTACGCTGGCACTGACCCATGCGTCACCACGTAGCCTGACCCTCCCACGTTTCCGTACCCTCACCTGTGCCCTAAGCCATGCCGTTCTCTAACCCTAACCCTAGCCCGGAACGGAAACCCACCACCAGCCCTACACCTTACCCTACGCCGTAGCCTACTCCTGGCCCGTACGCTGGCACTGACCCGTGCGTCAGCACGTAGCCTGACCCTCCCACGTTTCCGTACCCTCACCTGTGCCCTAAGCCTTGCCGTTCCCTAACCCTAACCCTAGCCCGGAACGCAAACCGACCACCAGCCCTACACCTTACCCTACGCCGTAGCCTACTCCTGGCCCGTACGCTGGCACTGACCCGTGCGTCAGCACGTAGCCTGACCCTCCCACGTTTCCGTACCCTCACCTGTGCCCTAAGCCTTGCCGTTCCCTAACCCTAACCCTAGCCCGGAACGGAAACCCACCACCAGCCCTACACCTTACCCCCAAGCCGTAGCCTACTCCTGGCCCGTACGCTGTCACTGACCCGTGCGTCAGCACGTAGCCTGACCCTCCCACGTTTCCGTACCCTCACCTGTGCCCTAAGCCTTGCCGTTCCCTAACCCTAACCCTAGCCCGGAATGGAAACCCACCACCAGCCCTACACCTTACCCTACGCCGTAGCTTACTCCTGGCCCGTACGCTAGCACTGACCCGTGCGTCAGCACGTAGCCTGACCCTCCCACGTTTCCATACCCTCACCTGTGCCCTAAGCCTTGCCGTTCCCTAACCCTAACCCTAGCCCGGAACGGAAACCCACCACCAGCCCTACAACTTACCCCCAAGCCTTAGCCTACTCCTGGCCCGTACGCTGGCACTGACCCATGCGTCATCACGTAGCCTGACCCACCCACGTTTCCGTACCCTCACCTGTGCCCTAAGCCTTGCCGTTCCCTAACCCTAACCCTAGCGCGGAACGGAAACCCACCACCAGCCCTACACCTTACCCCCAAGCCGTAGCCTACTCCTGGCCCGTACGCTGGCACTGACCCGTGCGTCAGCACGTAGCCTGACACTCCCACGTTTCCGTACCCTCACCTGTGCCCTAAGCCTTGCCGTTCCCTAACCCTAACTCTAGCCCGGAACGGAAACCCACCACTAGCCCTACACCTTACCCTACGCCGTAGCCTACTCCTGGCCCGTACGCTGACACTGACCCATGCGTCAGCACGTAGCCTGACCCTCCCACGTTTCCGTACCCTCACCTGTGCCCTAAGCCTTGCCGTTCCCTAACCCTAACCCTAGCACGGAACGGAAACCCACCACCAGCCCTTCACCTTACCCCCAAGCCGTAGCCTACTCCTGGCCCGTACGCTGGCACTGACCCGTGCGTCAGCACGTAGCCTGACCCTCCCACGTTTCCGTACCCTCACCTGTGCCCTAAGCCTTGCCGTTCCCTAACCCTAACCCTAGCCAGGAACGGAAACCCACCACCAGCCCTACACCTTACCCACAAGCCGTAGCCTACACCTGGCCTGTACGCTGGCACTGACCCGTGGTTCAGCACATAGCCTGACCCTCCCACGTTTCCGTACCCTCACGTGTGCCCTAAGCCTTGCCGTTCCCTAACTCTAACCCTACCTAAGAACGGAAAACCACCACCAGCCCTACACCTTACCCTACGCCGTAGCCTACTCCTGGCCCGTACGCTGGCACTGACACGTGCGTCAGCACGTAGCCTGACCCTCCCACGTTTCCGTACCCTCACCTGTGCCCTAAGCCTTGCCGTTCCCTAACCCTAACCCTAGCGCGGAACGGAAACCCACCACCAGCCCTACACCTTACCCCCAAGCCGTAGCCTACTCCTGGCCCGTACGCTGGCACTGACCCGTTCGTCAGCACGTAGCCTGAACCTCCCACGTTTCCGTACCCTCACCTGTGCCCTAAGCCTTGCCGTTCCCTAACCCTAACCCTAGCCCGGAACGGAAACCCACCACCAGCCCTACAACTTATTCCCAAGCCGTAGCCTACTCATGGCCCGTACGCTGGCACTGTCCCGTGCGTCAGCACGTAGCCTGACCCTCCCACGTTTCCACACCGTCACCTCTGCCCTAAGCCTTGCCGTTCCCTAACCCTAACCCTAGACTGGAACGGAAACCCACCACCAGCCCTACAACTTACCCCCAATCCGTAGCCTACTCCTGGCCCATACGCTGGCACTGACCCGTGCGTCAGCACGTAGCCTGACCCTCCCACGTTTCCACACCCTCACCTGTGCCCTAAGCCTTGCCGTTCCCTAACCCTAACCCTAGCCCGGAACGGAAACCCACCACCAACCCTACACCTTACCCTACGCCGTAGCCTACTCCTGGCCCGTACGCTGGCACTGACCCGTGCGTCAGCACGTAGCCTGACACTCCCACGTTTCCGTTCCCTCACCTGTGCCCTAAGCCTTGCCGTTCCCTAACCCTAACCCTACCGTGGAACGGAAACCCACCACCAGCTCTAAACCATACCCCCAAGCCGTAGCCTACTCATGGCCCATACGCTGGCACTAACCCATGCGTCAGCACGTAGCCTGACCCTCCCACGTTTCCGTACCCTCACCTGCGCCCTAAGCCTTGCCGTTCCCTAACCCTAACCCTAGCCCGGAATGGAAACCCACCACCAGCCCGAAACCTTACCCTACGCCGTAGCCTACTCCTGGCCCGTACGCTGGCACTGACCCGTGCGTCAGCACGCAGCCTAACCCTCCCACGTTTCCGTACCCTCACCTGTGCCCTAAGCCTTGCCGTTCCCTAACCCTAACCCTAGCGCGGAAAGGAAACCCACCACCAGCCCTAAACCTTACCCCCAGGCCGTAGCCTACTCCTGGCCCGTACGCTGGCACTGACCCGTGCGTCAGCATGTAGCCTGACCCTCCCACGTTTCCGTACCCTCACCTGTGCTCTAAGCCTTGCCGTTCCCTAACCCTAACCCTAGCCCGGAACGGAAACCCACCACCAGCCCTACACCTTACCCCCAAGCCGTAGCCTACTCCTGGCCCGTACGCTGTCACTGACCCGTGCGTCAGCACGTAGCCTGACCCTCCCACGTTTCCGTACCCTCACCTGTGCCCTAAGCCTTGCCGATCCCTAACCCTAACCCTAGCCCGGAATGGAAACCCACCACCAGCCCTACACCTTACCCTACGCCGTAGCTTACTCCTGGCCCGTACGCTAGCACTGACCCGTGCGTCAGCACGTAGCCTGACCCTCCCACGTTTCCATACCCTCACCTGTGCCCTAAGCCTTGCCGTTCCCTAACCCTAACCCTAGCCCGGAACGGAAACCCACCACCAGCCCTACAACTTACCCCCAAGCCTTAGCCTACTCCTGGCCCGTACGCTGGCACTGACCCATGCGTCATCACGTAGCCTGACCCACCCACTTTTCCGTACCCTCACCTGTGCCCTAAGCCTTGCCGTTCCCTAACCCTAACCCTAGCGCGGAACGGAAACCCACCACCAGCCCTACACCTTACCCCCAAGCCGTAGCCTACTCCTGGCCCGTACGCTGGCACTGACCCGTGCGTCAGCACGTAGCCTGACACTCCCACGTTTCCCTACCCTCACCTGTGCTGTAAGCCTTGCAGTTCCCTAACCCTAACTCTAGCCCGGAACGGAAACCCACCACTAGCCCTACACCTTACCCTACGCCGTAGCCTACTCCTGGCCCGTACGCTGACACTGACCCATGCGTCAGCACGTAGCCTGACCCTCCCACGTTTCCGTACCCTCACCTGTGCCCTAAGCCTTGCCGTTCCCTAACCCTAACCCTAGCCCGGAACGGAAACCCACCACCAGCCCTTCACCTTACCCCCAAGCCGTAGCCTACTCCTGGCCCGTACGCTGGCACTGACCCGTGCGTCAGCACGTAGCCTGACCCTCCCACGTTTCCGTACCCTCACCTGTGCCCTAAGCCTTGCCGTTCCCTAACCCTAACCCTAGCCCGGAACGGAAACCCACCACCAGCCCTACACCTTACCCACAAGCCGTAGCCTACACCTGGCCTGTACGCTGGCACTGACCCGTGGTTCAGCACATAGCCTGACCCTCCCACGTTTCCGTACCCTCACGTGTGCCCTAAGCCTTGCCGTTCCCTAACTCTAACCCTACCTAAGAACGGAAAACCACCACCAGCCCTAAACCTTACCCTACGCCGTAGCCTACTCCTGGCCCGTACGCTGGCACTGACACGTGCGTCAGCACGTAGCCTGACCCTCCCACGTTTCCGTACCCTCACCTGTGCCCTAAGCCTTGCCGTTCCCTAACCCTAACCCTAGCGCAGAACGGAAACCCACCACCAGCCCTACACCTTACCCCCAAGCCGTAGCCTACTCCTGTCCCGTACGCTGGCACTGACCCGTGCGTCAGCACGTAGCCTGACCCTCCCACGTTTCTGTACCCTCACCTGTGCCCTAAGCCTTGCCGTTCCCTAACCCTAAACCTAGCCCGGAATGGAAACCCACCACCACCCCTACACCTTACCCCCAAGCCGTAGCCTACTCATGGCCCGTACGCTGGCACTGACCCATGCGTCACCACGTAGCCTGACCCTCCCACGTTTCCGTACCCTCAACTGTGCCCTAAGCCTTGCCGTTCCCTAACCCTAACCCTAGCCCGGAACGGAAACCCACCACCAGCACTACACCTTACCCTACGCCGTAGCCTACTCCTGGCCCGTACGCTGGAACTGACCTGTGTGTCAGCACATAGCCTGACCATCCCACGTTTCCGTACCCTCACCTGTGCCCTAAGCCTTGCCGTTCCCTAACCCTAACCCTAGCCCGGAACGGAAACCCACCACCAGCCCTACAACTTAACCCCAAGCCGTAGCCTACTCCTGGCCCGTACGCTGTCACTGTCCCGTGCGTCAGCACGTAGCCTGACCCTCCCACGTTTCCGTACCCTCACCTGTGCCCTAAGCCTTGCCGTTCCCTAAGCCTAACCCTAGCCCGGAACGGAAACCCACCACCAGCCCTACACCTTACCCTACGCCGTAGCCTACTCCTGGCCCGTACGCTGGCACTGACCCATGCGTCAGCACGTAGCCTGACCCTCCCACGTTTCCGTACCCTCACCTGTGCCCTAAGCCTTGCCTTTCCCTAACCCTAACCCTAGCCCTGAACAAAAACCCACCACCAGCCCTACAACTTACCCCCAAGCCGTAGCCTACTCCTGGCCCGTACGCTGGCACTGACCCATGCGTCAGCACGTAGCCTGACCCTCCCACGTTTCCGTACCCTCACCTGTGCCCTAAGCCTTGCCGTTCCCTAACCCTAACCCTAGCCCGGAACGGAAACCCACCACCAGCCCTACACCTTACCCCCAAGCCGTAGCCTACTCATGGCCCGTACGCTGGCACTGACCCGTGCGTCAGCACGTAGCCTGACCCTCCCACATTTCCACACCCTCACCTGTGCCCTAAGCCTTGCCGTTCCCTAACCCTAACCCTAGCCCGGAACGGAAACCCACCACCAGCCCTACACCTTACCCCCAAGCCGTAGCCTACTCCTGGCCCGTACGCTGGCACTGACCCGTGCGTCAGCACGTAGCCTGACCCTCCCACGTTTCCGTACCCTCACCTGTGCCCTAAGCCATGCCGTTCTCTAACCCTAACCCTAGCCCGGAACGGAAACCCACCACCAGCCCTACACCTTACCCTACGCCGTAGCCTACTCCTGGCCCGTACGCTGGCACTGACCCGTGGGTCAGCACGTACCCTGACCCTCCCACGTTTCCGTACCCTCACCTGTGCCCTAAGCCTTGCCGTTCCCTAACCCTAACCCTAGCCCGGAACGCAAACCGACCACCAGCCCTACACCTTACCCTACGCCGTAGCCTACTCCTGGCCCGTACGCTGGCACTGACCCGTGCGTCAGCACGTAGCCTGACCCTCCCACGTTTCCGTACCCTCACCTGTGCCCTAAGCCTTGCCGTTCCCTAACCCTAACCCTAGCCCGGAACGGAAACCCACCACCAGCCCTACAACTTACCCCCAAGCCGTAGCCTACTCCTGGCCCGTACGCTGGCACTGACCCATGCGTCATCACGTAGCCTGACCCTCCCACGTTTCCGTACCCTCACCTGTGCCCTAAGCCTTGCCGTTCCCTAACCCTAACCCTAGCGCGGAACGGAAACCCACCACCAGCCCTACACCTTACCCCCAAGCCGTAGCCTACTCCTGGCCCGTACGCTGGCACTGACCCGTGCGTCAGCACGTAGCCTGACACTCCCACATTTCCGTACCCTCACCTGTGCTCTAAGCCTTGCAGTTCCCTAACCCTAACTCTAGCCCGGAACGGAAAACCACCACCAGCCCTACACCTTACCCTACGCCGTAGCCTACTCCTGGCCCGTACGCTGGCACTGACCCATGCGTCAGCACGTAGCCTGACCCTCCCACGTTTCCGTACCCTCACCTGTGCCCTAAGCCTTGCCGTTCCCTAACCCTAACCCTAGCCCGGAACGGAAACCCACCACCAGCCCTTCACCTTACCCCCAAGCCGTAGCCTACTCCTGGCCCGTACGCTGGCACTGACCCGTGCGTCAGCACGTAGCCTGACCCTCCCACGTTTCCGTACCCTCACCTGTGCCCTAAGCCTTGCCGTTCCCTAACCCTAACCCTAGCCCGGAACGGAAACCCACCACCAGCCCTACACCTTACTCCCAAGCCGTAGCCTACTCATGGCCCGTACGCTGGCACTAACCCGTGAGTCAGCACGTAGCCTGACCCTCCCACGTTTCCACACCCTCACCTGTGCCCTAAGCCTTGCCGTTCCCTAACCCTAACCCTAGCCCGGAACGGAAACCCACCACCAGCCCTACACCTTACCCACAACCCGTAGCCTACTCCTGGCCCGTACGCTGGCACTGACCCGTGCGTCAGCACGTAGCCTGACCCTCCCACGTTTCCGTACCCTCACCTGTGCCCTAAGCCTTGCCGTTCCCTAACCCTAACCCTAGCCCGGAACGGAAACCCACCACCAGCCCACACCTTATTCCCAAGCCGTAGCCTACTCATGGCCCGTACGCTGGCACTGTCCCGTGCGTCAGCACGTAGCCTGACCCTCCCACGTTTCCGTACCCTCACCTGTGCTCTAAGCCTTGCCGTTCCCTAACCCTAACCCTAGCATGGAACGGAAACCCACCACCAGCCCTACACCTTACCCTACGCCGTAGCCTACTCCTGGCCCGTACGCTGGCACTGACCCGTGCGTCAGCATGTAGCCTAACCCTCCCACGTTTCCGTACCCTCACCTGTGCCCTAAGCCTTGCCGTTCCCTAACCCTAACCCTAGCCCGGAACGGAAACCCACCACCGGCCCTATAACTTACCCCCAAGCCGTAGCCTACTCCTGGCCCGTACGCTGGCACTGACCCGTGCGTCAGCACGTAGCCTGACCCTCCCACGTTTCCGTACCCTCACCTGTGCGCTAAGCCTTGCCGTTCCCTAACCCTAACCCTAGCCCGGAACGGAAACCCACCACCAGCCCTACACCTTACTCCCAAGCAGTAGCCTACTCATGGCCCGTACGCTGGCACTGACCCATGCGTCAGCACGTAGCCTGACCCTCCCACGTTTCCACACCCTCACCTGTGCCCTAAGC
Organism: Mesoplodon mirus; assembly: GCF_964341445.2. Lineage (NCBI taxonomy): Eukaryota > Metazoa > Chordata > Mammalia > Artiodactyla > Ziphiidae > Mesoplodon > Mesoplodon mirus. The sequence continues at coordinate 65,574,531 of NC_138995.1, read as the reverse complement.
CTTGCCGTTCCCTAACCCTAACCCTAGCCCGGAACGGAAACCCACCACCAGCCCTACAGCTTACCCCCAAGCCGTAGCCTACTCCTGGCCCGTACGCTGGCACTGACCCGTGCGTCAGCACGTAGCCTGACCTTCCCACGTTTCCGTACCCTCACCTGTGCCCTAAGCCTTGCCGTTCCCTAACCCTAACCCTAGCCCGGAACGGAAACCCACCACCAGCCCTAAACCTTACCCTACGCCGTAGCCTACTCCTGGCCCGTACGCTGGCACTGACCCGTGCGTCAGCACGTAGCCTGACCCTCCCACGTTTCCGTACCCTCACCTGTGCCCTAAGCCTTGCCGTTCCCTAACCCTAACCCTAGCCCGGAACGGAAACCCACCACCAGCCCTACACCTTACCCCCAAGCCGTAGCCTACTCCTGGCCCGTACGCTGGCACTGACCCATGCGTCAGCACGTAGCCTGACCCTCCCACGTTTCCGTACCCTCACCTATGCCGTAAGCCTTGCCGTTCCCTAACCCTAACCCTAGCCCGGAACGGAAACCCACAACCAGCCCTACACCTTAACCTACGACGTAGCCTACTCCTGGCCCGTACGCTGGCACTGACCCGTGCGTCAGCACGTAGCCTGACCCTCCCACGTTTCCGTACCCTCACCTGTGCCCTAAGCCTTGCCGTTCCCTAACGCAAACCCTAGCCCGGAACGGAAACCCACCACCAGCCCTACACCTTACCCTACGCTGTAGCCTACTCCTGGCCCGTACGCTGGCATTGACCCGTGCATCAGCACGTAGCCTGACCCTCCCATGTTTCCGTACCCTCACCTGTGCCCTAAGCCTTGCCGTTCCCTAACCCTAACCCTAGCCCAGCATGTAAACCCACCACCAGCCCTACACCTTACCCTACGCCGTAGCCTACTCCTGGCCCGTACGCTGGCACTGACCCGTGCGTCAGCACGTACCCTGACCCTCCCACGTTTCCTTACCCTCACCTGTGCCCTAAGCCTTGCCGTTCCCTGGCCCTAACCCTAGCCCGGAAAGGAAACCCACCACCAGCCCTACAACTTACCCCCAAGCCATAGCCTACTCCTGGCCCGTACGCTGGCACTGACATGTGCGTCAGCATGTAGCCTGTCCCTCCCACGTTTCTGTACCCTCAACTGTGCCCTAAGCCTTGCCGTTCCCTAACCCTAACCCTAGCCTGGAACGGAAACACACCACCAGCCCTACACCTTACCCTATGCCGTATCCTACTCCTGTCCCGTACGCTGGCACTGACCCGTGCGTCAGCACGTAGCCTGACCCTCCCACGTTTCTGTACCCTCACCTGTGCCCTAAGCCTTGCCGTTCCCTAACCCTTAACCTAGCCCGGAATGGAAACCCACCACCACCCCTACACCTTACCCCCAAGCCGTAGCCTACTCATGGCCCGTACGCTGGCACTGACCCATGCGTCACAACGTAGCCTGACCCTCCCACGTTTCCGTACCCTCACCTGTGCCCTAAGCCATGCCGTTCTCTAACCCTAACCCTAGCCCGGAACGGAAACCCACCACCAGCCCTACACCTTACTCCCAAGCCGTAGCCTACTCCTGGCCCGTACGCTGGCACTGACCCGTGCGTCCGCACGTAGCCTGACCCTCCCACGTTTCCGTACCCTCACCTGTGCCCTAAGCCTTGCCGTTCCCTAACCCTAACCCTAGCCCGGAACGCAAACCGACCACCAGCCCTACACCTTACCCTACGCCGTAGCCTACTCCTGGCCCGTACGCTGGCACTGACCCGTGCGTCAGCACGTAGCCTGACCCTCCCACGTTTCCGTACCCTCACCTGTGCCCTAAGCCTTGCCGTTCCCTAACCCTAACCCTAGCCCGGAACGGAAACCCACCACCAGCCCTACACCTTACCTCCAAGCCGTAGCCTACTCCTGGCCCATACGCTGTCACTGTCCCGTGCGTCAGCACGTAGCCTGACCCTCCCACGTTTCCGTACCCTCACCTGTGCCCTAAGCCTTGCCGTTCCCTAACCCTAACCCTAGCCCGGAATGGAAACCCACCACCAGCCCTACACCTTACCCTACGCCGTAGCTTACTCCTGGCCCGTACGCTAGCACTGACCCGTGCGTCAGCACGTAGCCTGACCCTCCCACGTTTCCATACCCTCACCTGTGCCCTAAGCCTTGCCGTTCCCTAACCCTAACCCTAGCCCGGAACGGAAACCCACCACCAGCCCTACAACTTACCCCCAAGCCTTAGCCTACTCCTGGCCCGTACGCTGGCACTGACCCATGCGTCATCACGTAGCCTGACCCACCCACGTTTCCGTACCCTCACCTGTGCCCTAAGCCTTGCCGTTCCCTAACCCTAACCCTAGCGCGGAACGGAAACCCACCACCAGCCCTACACCTTACCCCCAAGCCGTAGCCTACTCCTGGCCCGTACGCTGGCACTGACCCGTGCGTCAGCACGTAGCCTGACACTCCCACGTTTCCGTACCCTCACCTGTGCTGTAAGCCTTGCAGTTCCCTAACCCTAACTCTAGCCCGGAACGGAAACCCACCACTAGCCCTACACCTTACCCTACGCCGTAGCCTACTCCTGGCCCGTACGCTGACACTGACCCATGCGTCAGCACGTAGCCTGACCCTCCCACGTTTCCGTACCCTCACCTGTGCCCTAAGCCTTGCCGTTCCCTAACCCTAACCCTAGCCCGGAACGGAAACCCACCACCAGCCCTTCACCTTACCCCCAAGCCGTAGCCTACTCCTGGCCCGTACGCTGGCACTGACCCGTGCGTCAGCACGTAGCCTGACCCTCCCACGTTTCCGTACCCTCACCTGTGCCCTAAGCCTTGCCGTTCCCTAACCCTAACCCTAGCCCGGAACGGAAACCCACCACCAGCCCTACACCTTACCCACAAGCCGTAGCCTACACCTGGCCTGTACGCTGGCACTGACCCGTGGTTCAGCACATAGCCTGACCCTCCCACGTTTCCGTACCCTCACGTGTGCCCTAAGCCTTGCCGTTCCCTAACTCTAACCCTACCTAAAAACGGAAAACCACCACCAGCCCTACACCTTACCCTACGCCGTAGCCTACTCCTGGCCCGTACGCTGGCACTGACACGTGCGTCAGCACGTAGCCTGACCCTCCCACGTTTCCGTACCCTCACCTGTGCCCTAAGCCTTGCCGTTCCCTAACCCTAACCCTAGCGCGGAACGGAAACCCACCACCAGCCCTACACCTTACCCCCAAGCCGTAGCCTACTCCTGGCCCGTACGCTGGCACTGACCCGTGCGTCAGCACGTAGCCTGAACCTCTCACGTTTCCGTACCCTCACCTGTGCCCTAAGCCTTGCCGTTCCCTAACCCTAACCCTAGCCCGGAACGGAAACCCACCACCAGCCCTACAACTTATTCCCAAGCCGTAGCCTACTCATGGCCCGTACGCTGGCACTGTCCCGTGCGTCAGCACGTAGCCTGACCCTCCCACGTTTCCACACCGTCACCTCTGCCCTAAGCCTTGCCGTTCCCTAACCCTAACCCTAGCCTGGAACGGAAACCCACCACCAGCCCTACAACTTACCCCCAATCCGTAGCCTACTCCTGGCCCGTACGCTGGCACTGACCCGTGCGTCAGCACGTAGCCTGACCCTCCCACGTTTCCACACCCTCACCTGTGCCCTAAGCCTTGCCGTTCCCTAACCCTAACCCTAGCCCGGAACGGAAACCCACCACCAGCCCTACACCTTACCCTACGCCATAGCCTACTCCTGGCCCGTACGCTGGCACTGACCCGTGCGTCAGCACGTAGCCTGACACTCCCACGTTTCCGTTCCCTCACCTGTGCCCTAAGCCTTGCCGTTCCCTAACCCTAACCCTACCGTGGAACGGAAACCCACCACCAGCTCTAAACCTTACCCCCAAGCCGTAGCCTACTCATGGCCCATACGCTGGCACTAACCCATGCGTCAGCACGTAGCCTGACCCTCCCACGTTTCCGTACCCTCACCTGCGCCCTAAGCCTTGCCGTTCCCTAACCCTAACCCTAGCCCGGAATGGAAACCCACCACCAGCCCTACACCTTACCCCCAGGCCGTAGCCTACTCCTGGCCCGTACGCTGGCACTGACCCGTGCGTCAGCATGTAGCCTGACCCTCCCACGTTTCCGTACCCTCACCTGTGCTCTAAGCCTTGCCGTTCCCTAACCCTAACCCTAGCATGGAACGGAAACCCACCACCAGCCCTACACCTTACCCTATGCCGTATCCTACTCCTGTCCCGTACGCTGGCACTGACCCGTGCGTCAGCACGTAGCCTGACCCTCCCACGTTTCTGTACCCTCACCTGTGCCCTAAGCCTTGCCGTTCCCTAACCCTAAACCTAGCCCGGAATGGAAACCCACCACCACCCCTACACCTTACCCCCAAGCCGTAGCCTACTCATGGCCCGTACGCTGGCACTGACCCATGCGTCACCACGTAGCCTGACCCTCCCACGTTTCCGTACCCTCACCTGTGCCCTAAGCCATGCCGTTCTCTAACCCTAACCCTAGCCCGGAACGGAAACCCACCACCAGCCCTACACCTTACCCTACGCCGTAGCCTACTCCTGGCCCGTACGCTGGCACTGACCCGTGCGTCAGCACGTAGCCTGACCCTCCCACGTTTCCGTACCCTCACCTGTGCCCTAAGCCTTGCCGTTCCCTAACCCTAACCCTAGCCCGGAACGCAAACCGACCACCAGCCCTACACCTTACCCTACGCCGTAGCCTACTCCTGGCCCGTACGCTGGCACTGACCCGTGCGTCAGCACGTAGCCTGACCCTCCCACGTTTCCGTACCCTCACCTGTGCCCTAAGCCTTGCCGTTCCCTAACCCTAACCGTAGCCCGGAACGGAAACCCACCACCAGCCCTACACCTTACCCCCAAGCCGTAGCCTACTCCTGGCCCGTACGCTGTCACTGACCCGTGCGTCAGCACGTAGCCTGACCCTCCCACGTTTCCGTACCCTCACCTGTGCCCTAAGCCTTGCCGTTCCCTAACCCTAACCCTAGCCCGGAATGGAAACCCACCTCCAGCCCTACACCTTACCCTACGCCGTAGCTTACTCCTGGCCCGTACGCTAGCACTGACCCGTGCGTCAGCACGTAGCCTGACCCTCCCACGTTTCCATACCCTCACCTGTGCCCTAAGCCTTGCCGTTCCCTAACCCTAACCCTAGCCCGGAACGGAAACCCACCACCAGCCCTACAACTTACCCCCAAGCCTTAGCCTACTCCTGGCCCGTACGCTGGCACTGACCCATGCGTCATCACGTAGCCTGACCCACCCACGTTTCCGTACCCTCACCTGTGCCCTAAGCCTTGCCGTTCCCTAACCCTAACCCTAGCGCGGAACGGAAACCCACCACCAGCCCTACACCTTACCCCCAAGCCGTAGCCTACTCCTGGCCCGTACGCTGGCACTGACCCGTGCGTCAGCACGTAGCCTGACACTCCCACGTTTCCGTACCCTCACCTGTGCTGTAAGCCTTGCAGTTCCCTAACCCTAACTCTAGCCCGGAACGGAAACCCACCACTAGCCCTACACCTTACCCTACGCCGTAGCCTACTCCTGGCCCGTACGCTGACACTGACACATGCGTCAGCACGTAGCCTGACCCTCCCACGTTTCCGTACCCTCACCTGTGCCCTAAGCCTTGCCGTTCCCTAACCCTAACCCTAGCCCGGAACGGAAACCCACCACCAGCCCTTCACCTTACCCCCAAGCCGTAGCCTACTCCTGGCCCGTACGCTGGCACTGACCCGTGCGTCAGCACGTAGCCTGACCCTCCCACGTTTCCGTACCCTCACCTGTGCCCTAAGCCTTGCCGTTCCCTAACCCTAACCCTAGCCCGGAACGGAAACCCACCACCAGCCCTACACCTTACCCACAAGCCGTAGCCTACACCTGGCCTGTACGCTGGCACTGACCCGTGGTTCAGCACATAGCCTGACCCTCCCACGTTTCCGTACCCTCACGTGTGCCCTAAGCCTTGCCGTTCCCTAACTCTAACCCTACCTAAGAACGGAAAACCACCACCAGCCCTACACCTTACCCTACGCCGTAGCCTACTCCTGGCCCGTACGCTGGCACTGACACGTGCGTCAGCACGTAGCCTGACCCTCCCACGTTTCCGTACCCTCACCTGTGCCCTAAGCCTTGCCGTTCCCTAACCCTAACCCTAGCGCGGAACGGAAACCCACCACCAGCCCTACACCTTACCCTACGCCGTAGCCTACTCCTGGCCCGTACGCTGGCACTGACCCGTGCGTCAGCATGTAGCCTGACCCTCCCACGTTTCCGTACCCTCACCTGTGCCCTAAGCCTTGCCGTTCCCTAACCCTAACCCTAGCCCGGAACGGAAACCCACCACCAGCCCTATACCTTACCCCCAAGCCGTAGCCTACTCCTGGCCCGTACGCTGGCACTGACCCGTGCGTCAGCACGTAGCCTGACCCTCCCACGTTTCCGTACCCTCACCTGTGCCCTAAGCCTTGCCGTTCCCTAACCCTAACCCTAGCCCGGAACGGAAACCCACCACCAGCCCTACATCTTACTCCCAAGCAGTAGCATACTCATGGCCCGTACGCTGGCACTGACCCATGCGTCAGCACGTAGCCTGACCCTCCCACGTTTCCACACCCTCACCTGTGCCCTAAGCCTTGCCGTTCCCTAACCCTAACCCTAGCCCAGAACGGAAACCCACCACCAGCCCTACACCTTACCCCTAAGCCGTAGCCTACTCCTGGCCCGTACGCTGGCACTGACCCGTGCGTCAGCACGTAGCCTGACCTTCCCACGTTTCCGTACCCTCAACTGTGCCCTAAGCCTTGCCGTTTCCTAACCCTAACCCTAGCCCGGAACGGAAACCCACCACCAGTCCTAAACCTTACCCTACGCCGTAGCCTACTCCTGGCCCGTACGCTGGCACTGACCCGTGCGTCAGCACGTAGCCTGACCCTCCCACGTTTCCGTACCCTCACCTGTGCCCTAAGCCTTGCCGTTCCCTAACCCTAACCCTAGCCCGGAACGGAAACCCACCACCAGCCCTACACCTTACCCCCAAGCCGTAGCCTACTCCTGGCCCGTACGCTGGCACTGACCCGTGCGTCAGCACGTAGCCTGACCCTCCCACGTTTCCGTACCCTCACCTGTGCCCTAAGCCTTGCCGTTCCCTAACCCTAACCCTAGCCCGGAACGGAAACCCACCACCAGCCCTACACCTTACCCCCAAGCCGTAGCCTACTCCTGGCCCGTACGCTGGCACTGACCCGTGCGTCAGCACGTAGCCTGACCCTCCCACGTTTCCGTACCCTCACCTATGCCGTAAGCCTTGCCGTTCCCTAACCCTAACCCTAGCCCGGAACGGAAACCCACAACCAGCCCTACACCTTAACCTACGACGTAGCCTACTCCTGGCCCGTACGCTGGCACTGACCCGTGCGTCAGCACGTAGCCTGACCCTCCCACGTTTCCGTACCCTCACCTGTGCCCTAAGCCTTGCCGTTCCCTAACCCTAACCCTAGCCCGGAACGGAAACCCACCACCAGCCCTACACCTTACCCCCAAGCCGTAGCCTACTCCTGGCCCGTACGCTGGCATTGACCCGTGCATCAGCACGTAGCCTGACCCTCCCATGTTTCCGTACCCTCACCTGTGCCCTAAGCCTTGCCGTTCCCTAACCCTAACCCTAGCCCAGCATGTAAACCCACCACCAGCCCTACACCTTACCCTACGCCGTAGCCTACTCCTGGCCCGTACGCTGGCACTGACCCGTGCGTCAGCACGTACCCTGACCCTCCCACGTTTCCTTACCCTCACCTGTGCCGTAAGCCTTGCCGTTCCCTGGCCCTAACCCTAGCCCGGAAAGGAAACCCACCACCAGCCCTACAACTTACCACCAAGCCATAGCCTACTCCTGGCCCGTACGCTGGCACTGACATGTGCGTCAGCATGTAGCCTGTCCCTCCCACGTTTCTGTACCCTCACCTGTGCCCTAAGCCATGCCGTTCCCTAACCCTAACCCTAGCCTGGAACGGAAACACACCACCAGCCCTACACCTTACCCTATGCCGTATCCTACTCCTGTCCCGTACGCTGGCACTGACCCGTGCGTCAGCACGTAGCCTGACCCTCCCACGTTTCTGTACCCTCACCTGTGCCCTAAGCCTTGCCGTTCCCTAACCCTAAACCTAGCCCGGAATGGAAACCCACCACCACCCCTACACCTTACCCCCAAGCCGTAGCCTACTCATGGCCCGTACGCTGGCACTGACCCATGCGTCACCACGTAGCCTGACGCTCCCACGTTTCGGTACCCTCACCTGTGCCCTAAGCCATGCCGTTCTCTAACCCTAACCCTAGCCCGGAACGGAAACCCACCACCAGCCCTACACCTTACCCTACGCCGTAGCCTACTCCTGGCCCGTACGCTGGCACTGACCCGTGCGTCAGCACGTAGCCTGACCCTCCCACGTTTCCGTACCCTCACCTGTGCCCTAAGCCTTGCCGTTCCCTAACCCTAACCCTAGCGCGGAACGCAAACCGACCACCAGCCCTACACCTTACCCTACGCCGTAGCCTACTCCTGGCCCGTACGCTGGCACTGACCCGTGCGTCAGCACGTAGCCTGACCCTCCCACGTTTCCGTACCCTCACCTGTGCCCTAAGCCTTGCCGTTCCCTAACCCTAACCCTAGCCCGGAACGGAAACCCACCACCAGCCCTACACCTTACCCCCAAGCCGTAGCCTACTCCTGGCCCGTACGCTGTCACTGACCCGTGCGTCAGCACGTAGCCTGACCCTCCCACGTTTCCGTACCCTCACCTGTGCCCTAAGCCTTGCCGTTCCCTAACCCTAACCCTAGCCCGGAATGGAAACCCACCACCAGCCCTACACCTTACCCTACGCCGTAGCTTACTCCTGGCCCGTACGCTAGCACTGACCCGTGCGTCAGCACGTAGCCTGACCCTCCCACGTTTCCATACCCTCACCTGTGCCCTAAGCCTTGCCGTTCCCTAACCCTAACCCTAGCCCGGAACGGAAACCCACCACCAGCCCTACAACTTACCCCCAAGCCTTAGCCTACTCCTGGCCCGTACGCTGGCACTGACCCATGCGTCATCACGTAGCCTGACCCACCCACTTTTCCGTACCCTCACCTGTGCCCTAAGCCTTGCCGTTCCCTAACCCTAACCCTAGCGCGGAACGGAAACCCACCACCAGCCCTACACCTTACCCCCAAGCCGTAGCCTACTCCTGGCCCGTACGCTGGCACTGACCCGTGCGTCAGCACGTAGCCTGACACTCCCACGTTTCCCTACCCTCACCTGTGCTGTAAGCCTTGCAGTTCCCTAACCCTAACTCTAGCCCGGAACGGAAACCCACCACTAGCCCTACACCTTACCCTACGCCGTAGCCTACTCCTGGCCCGTACGCTGACACTGACCCATGCGTCAGCACGTAGCCTGACCCTCCCACGTTTCCGTACCCTCACCTGTGCCCTAAGCCTTGCCGTTCCCTAACCCTAACCCTAGCCCGGAACGGAAACCCACCACCAGCCCTTCACCTTACCCCCAAGCCGTAGCCTACTCCTGGCCCGTACGCTGGCACTGACCCGTGCGTCAGCACGTAGCCTGACCCTCCCACGTTTCCGTACCCTCACCTGTGCCCTAAGCCTTGCCGTTCCCTAACCCTAACCCTAGCCCGGAACGGAAACCCACCACCAGCCCTACACCTTACCCACAAGCCGTAGCCTACACCTGGCCTGTACGCTGGCACTGACCCGTGGTTCAGCACATAGCCTGACCCTCCCACGTTTCCGTACCCTCACGTGTGCCCTAAGCCTTGCCGTTCCCTAACTCTAACCCTACCTAAGAACGGAAAACCACCACCAGCCCTAAACCTTACCCTACGCCGTAGCCTACTCCTGGCCCGTACGCTGGCACTGACACGTGCGTCAGCACGTAGCCTGACCCTCCCACGTTTCCGTACCCTCACCTGTGCCCTAAGCCTTGCCGTTCCCTAACCCTAACCCTAGCGCAGAACGGAAACCCACCACCAGCCCTACACCTTACCCCCAAGCCGTAGCCTACTCCTGGCCCGTACGCTGGCACTGACCCGTGCGTCAGCACGTAGCCTGACCCTCCCACGTTTCCGTACCCTCACCTGTGCCCTAAGCCTTGCCGTTCCCTAACCCTAACCCTAGCCCGGAACGGAAACCCACCACCAGCCCTACAACTTATTCCCAAGCCGTAGCCTACTCATGGCCCGTACGCTGGCACTGTCCCGTGCGTCAGCACGTAGCCTGACCCTCCCACGTTTCCACACCGTCACCTCTGCCCTAAGCCTTGCCGTTCCCTAACCCTAACCCTAGCCTGGAACGGAAACCCACCACCAGCCCTACAACTTACCCCCAATCCGTAGCCTACTCCTGGCCCGTACGCTGGCACTGACCCGTGCGTCAGCACGTAGCCTGACCCTCCCACGTTTCCACACCCTCACCTGTGCCCTAAGCCTTGCCGTTCCCTAACCCTAACCCTAGCCCGGAACGGAAACCCACCACCAGCCCTACACCTTACCCTACGCCGTAGCCTACTCCTGGCCCGTACGCTGGCACTGACCCGTGCGTCAGCACGTAGCCTGACACTCCCACGTTTCCGTTCCCTCACCTGTGCCCTAAGCCTTGCCGTTCCCTAACCCTAACCCTACCGTGGAACGGAAACACACCACCAGCTCTAAACCTTACCCCCAAGCCGTAGCCTACTCATGGCCCATACGCTGGCACTAACCCATGCGTCAGCACGTAGCCTGACCCTCCCACGTTTCCGTACCCTCACCTGCGCCCTAAGCCTTGCCGTTCCCTAACCCTAACCCTAGCCCGGAATGGAAACCCACCACCAGCCCGAAACCTTACCCTACGCCGTAGCCTACTCCTGGCCCGTACGCTGGCACTGACCCGTGCGTCAGCACGCAGCCTAACCCTCCCACGTTTCCGTACCCTCACCTGTGCCCTAAGCCTTGCCGTTCCCTAACCCTAACCCTAGCCCGGAACGGAAACCCACCACCAGCCCTACACCTTACCCACAAGCCGTAGCCTACACCTGGCCTGTACGCTGGCACTGACCCGTGGTTCAGCACATAGCCTGACCCTCCCACGTTTCCGTACCCTCACGTGTGCCCTAAGCCTTGCCGTTCCCTAACTCTAACCCTACCTAAGAACGGAAAACCACCACCAGCCCTAAACCTTACCCTACGCCGTAGCCTACTCCTGGCCCGTACGCTGGCACTGACACGTGCGTCAGCACGTAGCCTGACCCTCCCACGTTTCCGTACCCTCACCTGTGCCCTAAGCCTTGCCGTTCCCTAACCCTAACCCTAGCGCGGAACGGAAACCCACCACCAGCCCTACACCTTACCCCCAAGCCGTAGCCTACTCCTGGCCCGTACGCTGGCACTGACCCGTGCGTCAGCACGTAGCCTGACCCTCCCACGTTTCCGTACCCTCACCTGTGCCCTAAGCCTTGCCGTTCCCTAACCCTAACCCTAGCCCGGAACGGAAACCCACCACCAGCCCTACAACTTATTCCCAAGCCGTAGCCTACTCATGGCCCGTACGCTGGCACTGTCCCGTGCGTCAGCACGTAGCCTGACCCTCCCACGTTTCCACACCGTCACCTCTGCCCTAAGCCTTGCCGTTCCCTAACCCTAACCCTAGCCTGGAACGGAAACCCACCACCAGCCCTACAACTTACCCCCAATCCGTAGCCTACTCCTGGCCCGTACGCTGGCACTGACCCGTGCGTCAGCACGTAGCCTGACCCTCCCACGTTTCCACACCCTCACCTGTGCCCTAAGCCTTGCCGTTCCCTAACCCTAACCCTAGCCCGGAACGGAAACCCACCACCAGCCCTACACCTTACCCTACGCCGTAGCCTACTCCTGGCCCGTACGCTGGCACTGACCCGTGCGTCAGCACGTAGCCTGACACTCCCACGTTTCCGTTCCCTCACCTGTGCCCTAAGCCTTGCCGTTCCCTAACCCTAACCCTACCGTGGAACGGAAACCCACCACCAGCTCTAAACCTTACCCCCAAGCCGTAGCCTACTCATGGCCCATACGCTGGCACTAACCCATGCGTCAGCACGTAGCCTGACCCTCCCACGTTTCCGTACCCTCACCTGCGCCCTAAGCCTTGCCGTTCCCTAACCCTAACCCTAGCCCGGAATGGAAACCCACCACCAGCCCGAAACCTTACCCTACGCCGTAGCCTACTCCTGGCCCGTACGCTGGCACTGACCCGTGCGTCAGCACGCAGCCTAACCCTCCCACGTTTCCGTACCCTCACCTGTGCCCTAAGCCTTGCCGTTCCCTAACCCTAACCCTAGCCCGGAACGGAAACCCACCACCAGCCCTACACCTTACCCACAAGCCGTAGCCTACACCTGGCCTGTACGCTGGCACTGACCCGTGGTTCAGCACATAGCCTGACCCTCCCACGTTTCCGTACCCTCACGTGTGCCCTAAGCCTTGCCGTTCCCTAACTCTAACCCTACCTAAGAACGGAAAACCACCACCAGCCCTAAACCTTACCCTACGCCGTAGCCTACTCCTGGCCCGTACGCTGGCACTGACACGTGCGTCAGCACGTAGCCTGACCCTCCCACGTTTCCGTACCCTCACCTGTGCCCTAAGCCTTGCCGTTCCCTAACCCTAACCCTAGCGCGGAACGGAAACCCACCACCAGCCCTACACCTTACCCCCAAGCCGTAGCCTACTCCTGGCCCGTACGCTGGCACTGACCCGTGCGTCAGCACGTAGCCTGACCCTCCCACGTTTCCGTACCCTCACCTGTGCCCTAAGCCTTGCCGTTCCCTAACCCTAATCCTAGCCCGGAACGGAAACCCACCACCAGCCCTACAACTTATTCCCAAGCCGTAGCCTACTCATGGCCCGTACGCTGGCACTGTCCCGTGTGTCAGCACGTAGCCTGACCCTCCCACGTTTCCACACCGTCACCTCTGCCCTAAGCCTTGCCGTTCCCTAACCCTAACCCTAGCCTGGAACGGAAACCCACCACCAGCCCTACAACTTACCCCCAATCCGTAGCCTACTCCTGGCCCGTACGCTGGCACTGACCCGTGCGTCAGCACGTAGCCTGACCCTCCCACGTTTCCACACCCTCACCTGTGCCCTAAGCCTTGCCGTTCCCTAACCCTAACCCTAGCCCGGAACGGAAACCCACCACCAGCCCTACACCTTACCCTACGCCGTAGCCTACTCCTGGCCCGTACGCTGGCACTGACCCGTGCATCAGCACGTAGCCTGACACTCCCACGTTTCCGTTCCCTCACCTGTGCCCTAAGCCTTGCCGTTCCCTAACCCTAACCCTACCGTGGAACGGAAACCCACCACCAGCTCTAAACCTTACCCCCAAGCCGTAGCCTACTCATGGCCCATACGCTGGCACTAACCCATGCGTCAGCACGTAGCCTGACCCTCCCACGTTTCCGTACCCTCACCTGCGCCCTAAGCCTTGCCGTTCCCTAACCCTAACCCTAGCCCGGAATGGAAACCCACCACCAGCCCGAAACCTTACCCTACGCCGTAGCCTACTCCTGGCCCGTACGCTGGCACTGACCCGTGCGTCAGCACGCAGCCTAACCCTCCCACGTTTCCGTACCCTCACCTGTGCCCTAAGCCTTGCCGTTCCCTAACCCTAACCCTAGCGCGGAACGGAAACCCACCACCAGCCCTAAACCTTACCCCCAGGCCGTAGCCTACTCCTGGCCCGTACGCTGGCACTGACCCGTGCGTCAGCATGTAGCCTGACCCTCCCACGTTTCCGTACCCTCACCTGTGCTCTAAGCCTTGCCGTTCCCTAACCCTAACCCTAGCATGGAACGGAAACCCACCACCAGCCCTACACCTTACCCTACGCCGTAGCCTACTCCTGGCCCGTACGCTGGCACTGACCCGTGCGTCAGCATGTAGCCTGACCCTCCCACGTTTCCGTACCCTCACCTGTGCCCTAAGCCTTGCCGTTCCCTAACCCTAACCCTAGCCCGGAACGGAAACCCACCACCAGCCCTATACCTTACCCCCAAGCCGTAGCCTACTCCTGGCCCGTACGCTGGCACTGACCCGTGCGTCAGCACGTAGCCTGACCCTCCCACGTTTCCGTACCCTCACCTGTGCCCTAAGCCTTGCCGTTCCCTAACCCTAACCCTAGCCCGGAACGGAAACCCACCACCAGCCCTACATCTTACTCCCAAGCAGTAGCATACTCATGGCCCGTACGCTGGCACTGACCCATGCGTCAGCACATAGCCTGACCCTCCCACGTTTCCACACCCTCACCTGTGCCCTAAGCCTTGCCGTTCCCTAACCCTAACCCTAGCCCGGAACGGAAACCCACCACCAGCCCTACACCTTACCCCTAAGCCGTAGCCTACTCCTGGCCCGTACGCTGGCACTGACCCGTGCGTCAGCACGTAGCCTGACCTTCCCACGTTTCCGTACCCTCAACTGTGCCCTAAGCCTTGCCGTTCCCTAACCCTAACCCTAGCCCGGAACGGAAACCCACCACCAGTCCTAAACCTTACCCTACGCCGTAGCCTACTCCTGGCCCGTACGCTGGCACTGACCCGTGCGTCAGCACGTAGCCTGACCCTCCCACGTTTCCGTACCCTCACCTGTGCCCTAAGCCTTGCCGTTCCCTAACCCTAACCCTAGCCCGGAACGGAAACCCACCACCAGCCCTACACCTTACCCCCAAGCCGTAGCCTACTCCTGGCCCGTACGCTGGCACTGACCCGTGCGTCAGCACGTAGCCTGACACTCCCACGTTTCCGTACCCTCACCTATGCCGTAAGCCTTGCCGTTCCCTAACCCTAACCCTAGCCCGGAACGGAAACCCACAACCAGCCCTACACCTTAACCTACGACGTAGCCTACTCCTGGCCCGTACGCTGGCACTGACCCGTGCGTCAGCACGTAGCCTGACCCTCCCACGTTTCCGTACCCTCACCTGTGCCCTAAGCCTTGCCGTTCCCTAACCCAAACCCTAGCCCGGAACGGAAACCCACCACCAGCCCTACACCTTACCCTACGCCGTAGCCTACTCCTGGCCCGTACGCTGGCACTGACCCGTGCATCAGCACGTAGCCTGACCCTCCCATGTTTCCGTACCCTCACCTGTGCCCTAAGCCTTGCCGTTCCCTAACCCTAACCCTAGCCCAGCATGTAAACCCACCACCAGCCCTACACCTTACCCTACGCCGTAGCCTACTCCTGGCCCGTACGCTGGCACTGACCCGTGCGTCAGCATGTACCCTGACCCTCCCACGTTTCCTTACCCTCACCTGTGCCCTAAGCCTTGCCGTTCCCTAGCCCTAACCCTAGCCCGGAACGGAGACCCACCACCAGCCCTACAACTTACCCCCAAGCCATAGCCTACTCCTGGCCCGTACGCTGGCACTGACATGTGCGTCAGCATGTAGCCTGTACCTCCCACGTTTCTGTACCCTCACCTGTGCCCTAAGCCTTGCCGTTCCCTAACCCTAACCCTAGCCTGAAACGGAAACACACCACCAGCCCTACACCTTACCCTATGCCGTATCCTACTCCTGTCCCGTACGCTGGCACTGACCCGTGCGTCAGCACGTAGCCTGACCCTCCCACGTTTCTGTACCCTCACCTGTGCCCTAAGCCTTGCCGTTCCCTAACCCTACACCTAGCCCGGAATGGAAACCCACCACAACCCCTACAACTTACCCCCAAGCCGTAGCCTACTCATGGCCCGTACGCTGGCACTGACCCATGCGTCACCACGTAGCCTGACCCTCCCACGTTTCCGTACCCTCACCTGTGCCCTAAGCCATGCCGTTCTCTAACCCTAACCCTAGCCCGGAACGGAAACCCACCACCAGCCCTACACCTTACCCTACGCCGTAGCCTACTCCTGGCCCGTACGGTGGCACTGACCCGTGCGCCAGCACGTAGCCTGACCCTCCCACGTTTCCGTACCCTCACCTGTGCCCTAAGCCTTGCCGTTCCCTAACCCTAACCCTAGCACGGAACGCAAACCGACCACCAGCCCTACACCTTACCCTACGCCGTAGCCTACTCCTGGCCCGTACGCTGGCACTGACCCGTGCGTCAGCACGTAGCCTGACCCTCCCACGTTTCCGTACCCTCACCTGTGCCCTAAGTCTTGCCGTTCCCTAACCCTAACCCTAGCCCGGAACGGAAACCCACCACCAGCCCTAAAGCTTACCCCCAAGCCGTAGCCTACTCCTGGCCCGTACGCTGGCACTGACACGTGCGTCAGCACGTAGCCTGACCCTCCCACGTTTCCGTACCCTCACCTGTGCCCTAAGCCTTGCCGTTCCCTAACCCTAAACCTAGCCCGGAATGGAAACCCACCACCAGCCCTACACTTTACCCCCAAGCCGTAGCCTACTCCTGGCCCGTACGCTGGCACTGACCCGTGTGTCAGCACGTAGCCTGACCCTCCCACGTTTCCGTACCCTCACCTGTGCCCTAAGCCTTGCCGTTCCCTAACCCTAACCCTAGCCCGGAACAAAAACCCACCACCAGCCCTACACCTTACCCCCAAGCCGTAGCCTACTCCTGGCCCGTACGCTGGCACTGACCCGTGCGTCAGCACGTAGCCTGACCCTCCCACGTTTCCGTACCCTCACCTGTGCCCTAAGCCTTCCCGTTCCCTAACCCTTACCCTAGCCCGGAACGGAAACCCACCACCAGCCCTACACCTTACCCACAAGCCGTAGCCTACTCCTGGCCCGTACGCTGGCACTGACCCGTGCGTCAGCACGTAGCCTGACCCTCCCACGTTTCCGTACCCTCACCTGTGCCCTAAGCCTTGCCGTTCCCTAACCCTAACCCTAGCCCGGAACGGAAACCCACCACCATCCCTACGCCTTACCCTACGCCGTAGCTTACTCCTGGCCCGTACGCTGGCACTGACACGTGCGTCAGCACGTAGCCTGACCCTTCCACGTTTCCATACCCTCACTTGTGCCCTAAGCCTTGCCGTTCCCTAACCCTAACCCTAGCCCGGAACGGAAACCCACCACCAGCCCTACAACTTACCCCCAAGCCGTAGCCTACTCCTGGCCCGTACGCTGGCACTGACCCATGCGTCATCACGTAGCCTGACCCTCCCACGTTTCCGTACCCTCACCTGTGCCCTAAGCCTTGCCGTTCCCTAACCCAAACCCTAGCGCGGAACGGAAACCCACCACCAGCCCTACACCTTACCCCCAAACCGTAGCCTACTCCTGGCCCGTACGCTGGCACTGACCCGTGCGTCAGCACGTAGCCTGACACTCCCACGTTTCCGTACCCTCACCTGTGCTCTAAGCCTTGCAGTTCCCTAACCCTAACCCTAGCCAGGAACGGAAACCCACCACCAGCCCTACACCTTACCCTACGCCGTAGCCTACTCCTGGCCCGTACGCTGGCACTGACCCATGCGTTAGCACGTAGCCTGACCCTCCCACGTTTCCGTACCCTCACCTGTGCCCTAAGCCTTGCCGTTCCCTAACCCTAACCCTAGCCCGGAACGGAAACCCACCACCAGCCCTTCACCTTACCCCCAAGCCGTAGCCTACTCCTGGCCCGTACGCTGGCACTGACCCGTGCGTCAGCTCGTAGCCTGACCCTCCCACGTTTCCGTACCCTCACCTGTGCCCTAAGCCTTGCCGTTCCCTAACCCTAAACCTAGCCCGGAACGGAAACCCACCACCAGCCCTACACCTTACCCTACGCCGTAGCCTACTCCTGGCCCGTACGCTGGCACTGACCCGTGCGTCAGCACGTAGCCTGACCCTCCCATGTTTCCGTACCCTCACCTGTGCCCTAAGCCTTGCCGTTCCCTAACCCTAACCGTAGCCCGGAACGGAAACCCACCACCAGCCCTAAACCTTACCCCCAAGCCGTAGCCTACTCCTGGCCCGTACGCTGGCACTGACCCGTGCGTCAGCACGTAGCCTGACACTCCCATGTTTCCGTACCCTCACCTGTGCCCTAAGCCTTGCCGTTCCCTAACACTAACCCTAGCCCGGAACGGAAACCCACCACCAGCCCTACACCTTACCCTATGCCGTAGCCTACTCCTGGCCCGTACGCTGGCACTGACCCCTGCGTCAGCACGTAGCCTGACCCTCCCACGTTTCCGTACCCTCACCTGTGCCCTAAGCCTTGCCGTTCCCTAACCCTAACCCTAGCCCGGAACGGAAACCCACCACCAGCCCTACACCTTACCCCCAAGCCATAGACTACTCCTGGCCCGTACGCTGGCACTGACCTGTGCGTCAGTACGTAGCCTGTCCCTCCCATATTTCCGTACCCTCAACTGTGCCCTAAGCCTTGCCATTCCCTAACCCTAACCCTAGCCCGGAATGAAAACCCACCACCAGCCCTACACCTTACCCTACGCCGTAGCCTACTCCTGGCCCGTATGCTGGCACTGACGCGTGCGTCAGCACGTAGCCTCACCCTCCCACGTTTCCGTACCCTCAACTGTGCCCTAAGCCTTGCCGTTCCGTAACCCTAACCCTAGCCCAGAATGGAAACCCACCACCAGCCCTACAACTTACCCCCAAACCGTAGCCTACTCCTGGCCCGTACGCTGGCACTGACCCGTGCGTCAGCACGTAGCCTGACCCTCCCACGTTTCCGTACCCTCACCTGTGCCCTAAGCCTTGCCGTTCCCTAACCCTAACCCTAGCCCGGAACGGAAACCCACCACCAGCCCTACACCTTACCCCCAAGCCGTAGCCTACTCCTGGCCCGTACGCTGGCACTGACCCGTGCGTCAGCACGTAGCCTGACCCTCCCACGTTTCCGTACCCTCACCTGTGCCCTAAGCCATCCCGTCTCTAACCCTAACCCTAGCCCGGAACGGAAACCCACCACCAGCCCTACACCTTACCCTACGCCGTAGCCTACTCCTGGCCCGTACGCTGGCACTGACCCGTGCGTCAGCACGTAGCCTGACCCTCCCACGTTTCCGTACCCTCACCTGTGCCCTAAGCCTTGCCGTTCCCTAACCCTAACCCTAGCACGGAACGCAAACCGACCACCAGCCCTACACCTTACCCTACGCCGTAGCCTACTCCTGGCCCGTACGCTGGCACTGACCCGTGCGTCAGCACGTAGCCTGACCCTCCCACGTTTCCGTACCCTCACCTGTGCCCTAAGTCTTGCCGTTCCCTAACCCTAACCCTAGCCCGGAACGGAAAACCACCACCAGCCCTACACCTTACCCCCAAGCCGTAGCCTACTCCTGGCCCGTACGCTGGCACTGACACGTGCGTCAGCACGTAGCCTGACCCTCCCACGTTTCCGTACCCTCACCTGTGCCCTAAGCCTTGCCGTTCCCTAACCCTAACCCTAGCCCGGAACGGAAACCCACCACCCGCCCTACAACTTACCCCCAAGCTGTAGCCTATTCCTGGCCCGTACGCTGGCACTGACCCGTGCGTCAGCACGTAGCCTGACCCTCCCGCGTTTCCGTACCCTCACCTGTGCCCTAAGCCTTGCCGTTCCCTAACCCTAACCGTAGCCCGGAACGGAAACCCACCACCAGCCCTACACCTTACCCTACGCCGTAGCCTACTCCTGGCCCGTACGCTGGCACTGACACATGCGTCAGCACGTAGCCTGACCCTCGCACGTTTCCGTACCCTCACCTGTGCCCTAAGCCTTGCCGTTGCCTAACCCTAAACCTAGCCTGGAATGGAAACCCACCACCAGCCCTACACCTTACCCCCAAGCCGTAGCCTACTCCTGGCCCGTACGCTGGCACTGACCCGTGCGTCAGCACGTAGCCT
The DNA here is from genome assembly GCF_964341445.2 of Mesoplodon mirus. Taxonomy (NCBI): domain Eukaryota; kingdom Metazoa; phylum Chordata; class Mammalia; order Artiodactyla; family Ziphiidae; genus Mesoplodon; species Mesoplodon mirus. The sequence continues at coordinate 65,554,630 of NC_138995.1, read as the reverse complement.
GACCCTCCCACGTTTCTGTACCCTCACCTGTGCCCTAAGCCTTGCCGTTCCCTAACCCTAACCCTAGCCCGGAACAAAAACCCACCACCAGCCCTACACCTTACCCCCAAGCCGTAGCCTACTCCTGGCCCGTACGCTGGCACTGACCCGTGCGTCAGCACGTAGCCTGACCCTCCCAGGTTTCCGTACCCTCACCTGTGCTCTAAGCCTTGCCGTTCCCTAACCCTAACCCTAGCCCGGAACGGAAACCCACCACCCGCCCTACAACTTACCCCCAAGCTGTAGCCTATTCCTGGCCCGTACGCTGGCACTGACCCGTGCGTCAGCACGTAGCCTGTCCCTCCCACGTTTCCGTACCCTCACCTGTGCCCTAAGCCTTGCCGTTCCCTAACCCTAACCCTAGCCCGGAACGGAAACCCACCACCAGCCCTACACCTTACCCTACGCCGTAGCCTACTCCTGGCCCGTACGCTGGCACTGACCCGTGCGTCAGCACGTAGCCTGACCCTCCCACGTTTCCGTACCCTCACCTGTGCCCTAAGCCTTGCCGTTCCCTAACCCTAACCCTAGCCCGGAACAAAAACCCACCACCAGCCCTACACCTTACCCCCAAGCCGTAGCCTACTCCTGGCCCGTACGCTGGCACTGACCCGTGCGTCAGCACGTAGCCTGACCCTCCCACGTTTCCGTACCCTCACCTGTGCCCTAAGCCTTCCCGTTCCCTAACCCTAACCCTAGCCCGGAACGGAAACCCACCACCAGCCCTACACCTTACCCACAAGCCGTAGCCTACTCCTGGCCCGTACGCTGGCACTGACCCGTGCGTCAGCACGTAGCCTGACCCTCCCACGTTTCCGTACCCTCACCTGTGCCCTAAGCCTTGCCGTTCCCTAACCCTAACCCTAGCCCGGAACGGAAACCCACCACCATCCCTACGCCTTACCCTACGCCGTAGCTTACTCCTGGCCCGTACGCTGGCACTGACACGTGCGTCAGCACGTAGCCTGACCCTTCCACGTTTCCATACCCTCACTTGTGCCCTAAGCCTTGCCGTTCCCTAACCCTAACCCTAGCCCGGAACGGAAACCCACCACCAGCCCTACAACTTACCCCCAAGCCGTAGCCTACTCATGGCCCGTACGCTGGCACTGACCCATGCGTCATCACGTAGCCTGACCCTCCCACGTTTCCGTACCCTCACCTGTGCCCTAAGCCTTGCCGTTCCCTAACCCTAACCCTAGCGCGGAACGGAAACCCACCACCAGCCATACACCTTACCCCCAAGCCGTAGCCTACTCCTGGCCCGTACGCTGGCACTGACCCGTGCGTCAGCACGTAGCCTGACACTCCCACGTTTCCGTACCCTCACCTGTGCTCTAAGCCTTGCAGTTCCCTAACCCTAACCCTAGCCCGGAACGGAAACCCACCACCAGCCCTACACCTTACCCTACGCCGTAGCCTACTCCTGGCCCGTACGCTGGCACTGACCCATGCGTCAGCACGTAGCCTGACCCTCCCACGTTTCCGTACCCTCACCTGTGCCCTAAGCCTTGCCGTTCCCTAACCCTAACCCTAGCCCGGAACAAAAACCCACCACCAGCCCTACACCTTACCCCCAAGCCGTAGCCTACTCCTGGCCCGTACGCTGGCACTGACCCGTGCGTCAGCACGTAGCCTGACCCTCCCACGTTTCCGTACCCTCACCTGTGCCCTAAGCCTTCCCGTTCCCTAACCCTAACCCTAGCCCGGAACGGAAACCCACCACCAGCCCTACACCTTACCCACAAGCCGTAGCCTACTCCTGGCCCGTACGCTGGCACTGACCCGTGCGTCAGCACGTAGCCTGACCCTCCCACGTTTCCGTACCCTCACCTGTGCCCTAAGCCTTGCCGTTCCCTAACCCTAACCCTAGCCCGGAACGGAAACCCACCACCATCCCTACGCCTTACCCTACGCCGTAGCTTACTCCTGGCCCGTACGCTGGCACTGACACGTGCGTCAGCACGTAGCCTGACCCTTCCACGTTTCCATACCCTCACTTGTGCCCTAAGCCTTGCCGTTCCCTAACCCTAACCCTAGCCCGGAACGGAAACCCACCACCAGCCTACAACTTACCCCCAAGCCGTAGCCTACTCCTGGCCCGTACGCTGGCACTGACCCATGCGTCATCACGTAGCCTGACCCTCCCACGTTTCCGTACCCTCACCTGTGCCCTAAGCCTTGCCGTTCCCTAACCCTAACCCTAGCGCGGAACGGAAACCCACCACCAGCCATACACCTTACCCCCAAGCCGTAGCCTACTCCTGGCCCGTACGCTGGCACTGACCCGTGCGTCAGCACGTAGCCTGACACTCCCACGTTTCCGTACCCTCACCTGTGCTCTAAGCCTTGCAGTTCCCTAACCCTAACCCTAGCCCGGAACGGAAACCCACCACCAGCCCTACACCTTACCCTACGCCGTAGCCTACTCCTGGCCCGTACGCTGGCACTGACCCATGCGTTAGCACGTAGCCTGACCCTCCCACGTTTCCGTACCCTCACCTGTGCCCTAAGCCTTGCCGTTCCCTAACCCTAACCCTAGCCCGGAACGGAAACCCACCACCAGCCCTTCACCTTACCCCCAAGCCGTAGCCTACTCCTGGCCCGTACGCTGGCACTGACCCGTGCGTCAGCACGTAGCCTGACCCTCCCACGTTTCCGTACCCTCACCTGTGCCCTAAGCCTTGCCATTCCCTAACCCTAAACCTAGCCCGGAACGGAAACCCACCACCAGCCCTACAACTTACCCCCAATCCGTAGCCTACTCCTGGCCCGTACGCTGGCACTGACCCGTGCGTCAGCACGTAGCCTGACCCTCCCATGTTTCCGTACCCTCACCTGTGCCCTAAGCCTTGCCGTTCCCTAACCCTAACCGTAGCCCGGAACGGAAACCCACCACCAGCCCTAAACCTTACCCCCAAGCCGTAGCCTACTCCTGGCCCGTACGCTGGCACTGACCCGTGCGTCAGCACGTAGCCTGACACTCCCATGTTTCCGTACCCTCACCTGTGCCCTAAGCCTTGCCGTTCCCTAACACTAACCCTAGCCCGGAACGGAAACCCACCACCAGCCCTACACCTTACCCTACGCCGTAGCCTACTCCTGGCCCGTACGCTGGCACTGACCCCTGCGTCAGCACGTAGCCTGACCCTCCCACGTTTCCGTACCCTCACCTGTGCCCTAAGCCTTGCCGTTCCCTAACCCTAACCCTAGCCCGGAACGGAAACGCACCACCAGCCGTACACCTTACCCCCAAGCCATAGACTACTCCTGGCCCGTACGCTGGCACTGACCCGTGCGTCAGTACGTAGCCTGTCCCTCCCATATTTCCGTACCCTCAACTGTGCCCTAAGCCTTGCCATTCCCTAACCCTAACCCTAGGCCGGAACGAAAACCCACCACCAGCCCTACACCTTACCCTACGCCGTAGCCTACTCCTGGCCCGTATGCTGGCACTGACCCGTGCGTCAGCACGTAGCCTGACCCTCCCACGTTTCCGTACCCTCAACTGTGCCCTAAGCCTTGCCGTTCCGTAACCCTAACCCTAGCCCAGAATGGAAACCCACCACCAGCCCTACACCTTACCCCCAAGCCGTAGCCTACTCCTGGCCCGTACGCTGGCACTGACCCGTGCGTCAGCACGTAGCCTGACCCTCCCACGTTTCCGTACCCTCACCTGTGCCCTAAGCCTTGCCGTTCCCTAACCCTAACCCTAGCCCGGAACGGAAACCCACCACCAGCACTACACCTTACCCTACGCCGTAGCCTACTCCTGGCCCGTACGCTGGCACTGACCCGTGCGTCAGCACGTAGCCTGACCCTCCCACGTTTCCGTACCCTCACCTATGCCCTAAGCCTTGCCGTTCCCTAACCCTAACCCTAGCCCAGAAGGGAAACCCACGACCAGCCCTACAAATTACCCCCAAGCCGTAGCCTACTCCTGGCACGTACGCTGGCACTGACCCATGCGTCAGCACGTAGCCTGACCCTCCCACGTTTCCGTACCCTCACCTGTGCCCTAAGCCTTGCCGTTCCCTAACCCTAACCCTAGCCCGGAACGGAAACCCACCACCAGCGCTACACCTTACCCTACGCAGTAGCCTACTCCTGGCCCGTACGCTGGCACTGAGGGCTGAGGCTGGTGCTAGGGCTAGGGCTAGGGATGAGGCTAGGGCTGGGGCTGGGGCTAGTGCTAGGACTGGGGCTTGGACTGGGGCTAGGCCTGGGGCTGGGGCTGGGGCTGGGGCTGGGGCTGGGGCTAGGGCTGGGGCTGGGGCTAGGGCTGGGACTGGGGGTAGTGTTGGGACTGCGGCTGCGGCTAGGGCTAGGACTGGGGCTGCGGCTAGGGCCGCGGCTTGGGCTGGGACTGGGGCTAGGGCTAGGGCTGCGGCTAGGCCTGGGGCTGGGGCTGGGGCTAGGGCTGGGGCTGGGGCTGGGGCTAGGGCTAGGGCTAGGGCTGGGCCTGGGACTGGGGCTGGGGCGTGGGCTGGGGCTGGGGCTGGGGCTAGCGCTGGGGCTGGGGCTAGGGCTGGTGCTGGGGTTGGGGCTAGGTTTAGGGCTAGGCCCTCAGTTAGGAATAGGGTCAAGGCCTTACTTAAGGACAGTGTCAGAGCAAGGCCTCTATAGGATCAACATCAGGGGCTGGGGCTGCGGCTGGGGCTGGACCTGGGGCCTTAGTTAGAAATAGTGTCAAGGCCTTAGTTACCACATTGTCAGGGGAAGGCCTAGGAGGATCGTAAGGGCCTCTACAGGATCAGCATAAGGGGCTAGGAATGAGGCAGGGGCTGGGGCGGGGGTTGGGGCTAGGGATGGGACTGCAGCTGCGGCTAGGGCTCGGGCTGGTGCTGGGGCTTGGGCTCGGGCTGGGGCTGCAGCTAGGGCTGGGGCTGGGGCTGGGGCAGGGGCTGGGGCTAGTGCTGTGGCTGGAGCTGGGGCTGGGGCTCGGGCTGGGGCTGGGACTGCGGCTAGGGCTAGGGCTGAGTCTAGGGCTGGGGCTGGGGCTAGGTTTAGGGCTAGGCCCTCAGTTAGGAATAGGTTCAAGTCCTTACTTAAGGACTGTGTCAGGGCAAGGCCTAGGAGGAGCATTAAGGCCTCTATAGGATCAGCATCAGGGGCTGGGGTTGCGGCTGGGGCTGGACCTGGGGCCTTGGTTAGAAATAGTGTCAAGGCCTTAGTTACCACGTTGTCAGGAGAAGGCCTAGGAGGATCATAAGGGCCTCTATAGGATGAGCATCAGGGGCTAGGGCTGGGGCTGGGGCTAGGGCTGGGGTTGGGGCTAGGGCTGGGACTGCGGCTGCGGCTAGGGCTAGGGCCGGGGCCGGGGCTTGGGCTCGGGCTGGGGCTGCGGCTAGGGCTGGGGCTCGGGCTGGGGCTGGGGCTATGGCTGGGTCTGGGGCTAGTGCTGTGGCTGGGGCTGCGGCTGGGGCTGGGACTGGGGCTAGGTCTAGGGCTAGGGCTGAGGCTAGGGCTGTGGCTGGGGCTGGGGCTAGTGCTTGGGCTGAGGCTGGGACTGGGGCTAGGGCTGGGGCTGGGGCTGGGGCTGGGGCTGCGGCTATGGCTGGGGCTGGGGCTGGGGCTGGGGCTGGGGCTGGGTCTGGGGCTAGTGCTGTGGCTGTGCCTGGGGCTGGGGCACGGGCTGGTACTGCGTCTAGGGCTATGGCTGGGGCTAGGGCTGGGGCTGGGGCTGGTGCTGGGATTGGGGCTGGGGCTGGGACTGCGGCTGCGGCTAGGGCTAGGCCTGGGGCTGGGGCTAGGGCTGGGGCTAGGGCTGGGGCTAGGGCTGGGTCTGGGGCTAGTGCTGGGGCTGGGGCTGGGGCTGGGCCTGGGGCTGGGGCTGGGACTGGGGCTAGGGCTAGGGCTGGGGCTGGGTCTAGTGCTGGGTCTAGTGCTGCGGCTGGGGCTGGGGCTGGGACTGGGGCTGGGGCTGGGGCTGGGGCTGGGGCTAGGTCTGGGGCTGGGGCTGGGGCTGGGGCTGGGGCTTGGGCTGGGGCTAGGGCTGGGATTGCGGCTGCGGCTAGGGCTAGGCCTAGGGCTTGGGCTCGGGCTGGGGCTGGGGCTAGGGATGGGGCTAGGGCTGGGGCTGGGGCTAGGGCTGGGTCTGGGTCTGGGGCTTGTGCTGTGGCTGGGGCTGGGGCTGGGGCTGGGACTGGGGCTAGGGCTAGGGCTAGGGCTGAGGCTAGGGCTGGGGCTGGGGCTAGTGCTGGGGCTGGGGCTGGGGCTGCGACTGAGGCTAGGTCTGGGGCTGGGGCTGGGGCTTGGGCTCGGCCTGGGGCTGGGGCTGGGGCTGGGGCTAGTGCTGTGGCTGGGGCTGGGGCTGCCGCTGGGGCTGGGACTGGGGCTAGGGCTGGGGCTGGGGCTGGGGCTGTGGCTAGGGCTGGGTCTGGGGCTACTGCTGGGGCTGCGGCTGGGGCTGGGGCTGGGGCTAGGGCTGGGGCTGGGGCTAGGGCTGGGTCTGGGGCTAGTGCTGTGGCTGTGGCTGGGGCTGGGGCTGGGCCTGGGGCTGGGGCTGGGACTGGGGCTAGGGCTAGGGCTGGAGCTGGGGCTAGTGCTGGGGCTAGTGCTGGGGCTGGGGCTGGGGCTATGTCTGCGGCAGGGGCTGGGGCTGGGGCTAGGCCTGGGGCTGTGGCTAGGGCTAGGGCTGGGGCTAGGGTTGGGGCTGGGACTAGGTTTAGGGCTAGGCCCTTAGTTAGGAATAGGGTCAAGTCCTTACTTAAGGACAGTGTCAGGGCAAGGCCTAGGAGGAGCATAAAGGCCTCTATAGGATCAGCATCAGGGGCTGGGGCTGCGGCTGGGGCTGGACCTGGGGCCTTAGTTAGAAATAGTGTCAAGGCTATAGTTACCACATTGTCAGGGGAAGGCCTAGGAGGATCACAAGGGCCTCTACAGGATCAGCATAAGGGGCTAGGAATGGGGCTGTGGCTGGGGCGGGGGTTGGGGCTAGGGCTGGGACTGCAGCTGCAGCTAGGGCTGGGTCTGGGGCTAGGGCTGGGGTTGGGGCTCGGGCTGGGACTGCGGCTGCGGCTGCGCCTAGGGCTAGGGCTGGGGCTGGGGCTTGGGCTGGGGCTGGGGCTAGGGCTGGGGCGAGGGCTGGAGCTGGGGCTAGGGCTGGGTCTGGGGCTAGTGCTGTGGCTGGGGCTGGGGCTATGGCTGTGGCTGGGACTGGGGCTAGGGCTAGGGCTGGGGCTGGGGCTGGGGCTGGGGTTGGGGCTAGGTTTAGGGCTAGGCCCTTAGTTAGGAATAGGGTCAAGGTCTTACTTAAGGACTGTGTCAGGGCAAGGCCTAGGAGGAGCATAAAGGCCTCTATAGGATCAGCATCAGGGGCTGGGGCTGCGGCTGGGGCTGGACCTGGGGCCTTTGTTAGAAATAGTGTGAAGGCCTTAGTTACCACATTGTCAGGGGAAGGCCTAGGAGGATCGCAAGGGCCTCTATAGGATCAGCATAAGGGGCTAGGAATGGGGCTGGGGCTGGGGCGGGGGTTGGAGCTAGGGCTGGGACTGCAGCTGCGGCTAGGGCTGGGGCTGGGGCTCGGGCTGGGGCTGGGGCTAGGGCTGGGGCGAGTGCTGGGGCTGGGGCTGGGACTGGGGCTAGGGCTAGGGCTGAGGCTAGGGCTGGGGCTGTGGTTAGTGCTGGGGCTGGGGCTGGGGCTGGGGCTGTGACTGGGGCTGGGGCTAGGTTTAGGGCTAGGCCCTTAGTTAGGAATAGAGTCAAGTCCTTAAGGACAGTGTCAGGGCAAGGCCTAGGAGGAGCATAAAGGCCTCTATAGGATCAGCATAAGGGGCTTGGAATGGGGCTGGGGCTGGGGCGGGGGTTGGGGCTTGGGCTCGGGCTGGGGCTGGGGCTAGGGCTGGGGCTGGGGCTAGGGCTGGGGCTGGGTCTGGGGCTTGTGCTGTGGCTGGGGCTGTGGCTGGGGCTGGGACTGGGGCTAGGGCTAGGGCTAGGGCTGAGGCTAGGGCTGGGGCTGGGGCTAGTGCTGGGGCTGGGTCTGGGGCAGCGACTGGGGCTAGGTCTGGGGCTGGGGCTGGGGCTTGGGCTCGGCCTGAGGCTGGGGCTGGGGCTGGGGCTAGTGCTGTGGCTGGGGCTGGGGCTGCCGCTGGGGCTGCCGCTGGGGCTGGGACTGGGGCTAGGGCTGGGGCTGGGGCTGGGGCTGTGGCTAGGGCTGGGTCTGGGGCTAGTGCTGTGGCTGGGGCTGCGCCTGGGGCCTTAGTTAGAAATAGTGTCAAGACCTTAGTTACCACATTGTCAGGAGAAGGCCTAGGAGGATCATAAGAGCCTCTATAGGATTAGCATCAGGGGCTAGGGCTGGGGCTGGGGCTGGGGCTGGGGCTAGTGCTGGGGCTAGGTCTGGGGCTGGGGCTAGTGCTGGGGCTAGGTCTGGGGCTGGGGCTGGGGCTAGGGCTGGGGCTAGGGCTGGGGCTGGGGCTAGAGCTAGGTTTAGGGCTAGGCCCTTAGTTAGGAATAGGGTCAAGGCCTTAAGTACAGTGTCAGGGCAAGGCCTAGGAGGAGCATAAAGGCCTCTATAGGATCAGCATCAGGGGCTGGGGATGCGGCTGGGGCTGGACCTGGGGCCTTAGTTAGAAATAGTGTCAAGGCCTTAGTTACCACATTGTCAGGGGAAGGCCTAGGAGGATCGCAAGGGCCTCTATAGGATCAGCATAAGGGGCTAGGAATGGGGCTGGGGCTGGGGCTAGGGCTAGGGCTGGGGCTGGGACTAGGGCTGGGTCTGGGTCTGGGGCTAGTGTTGTGGCTGTGGCTGGGGCTGGGGCTGGGGCTGGGGCTGGGGTTGGGGCTGGGGCTAGTGCTGGGGCTGGGGCTGGGGCTGCGGCTGCGACTGGGGCTAGGGCTGGGGCTGGGGCTGGGGTTTGGGCTCGGCCTGGGGCTGGGGCTAGGGCTAGGGCTAGGGCTGGGGCTGGGGCTAGAGCTAGGTTTAGGGCTAGGCCCTTAGTTAGGAATAGGGTCAAGGCCTTACTTAAGTACAGTGTCAGGGCAAGGCCTAGGAGGAGCATAAAGGCCTCTATAGGATCAGCATCAGGGGCTGGGGATGCGGCTGGGGCTGGACCTGGGGCCTTAGTTAGAAATAGTGTCAAGGCCTTAGTTACCACATTTTCAGGGGAAGGCCTAGGAGGATCGCAAGGGCCTCTATAGGATCAGCATAAGGGGCTAGGAATGGGGCTGGGGCTGGGGCTAGGGCTAGGGCTGGGGCTGGGACTAGGGCTGGGTCTGGGTCTGGGGCTAGTGTTGTGGCTGGGGCTGGGGCTGGGGCTGGGACTGGGGCTGGGGCTAGTGCTGGGGCTGGGGCTGGGGCTGCAGCTGCGACTGGGGCTGGGTCTGGGGCTGGGGCTGGGGTTTGGGCTCGGCCTGGGGCTGGGGCTAGGGCTAGGGCTGGGGCTGGGGCTGGGGCTGGGGCTAGTGCTCTGGCTGGGGCTGGGGCTGGGGCTGGGGCTGGGGCTGCCGCTGGGGCTGGGACTGGGGCTAGGGCTGGGACTGCGGCTGCGGCTGCGGCTAGGGATAGGCCTGGGGCTGGGGCTTGGGCTCGGGCTGGGGCTGGGGCTAGGGCTGGGTCTGGGTCTGGGGCTTGTGCTGGGGCTGGGGCTGGGGCTGGGACTGGGACTTGGGCTAGGGCTAGGGCTAGGGCTGAGGCTAGGGCTGGGGCTGGGGCTAGTGCTGGGGCTGGGGCTGGGGCTGCGACTGGGGCTAGGTCTGGGGCTTGGGCTGGGGCTTGGGCTCGGCCTGGGGCTGGGGCTGGGGCTGGGTCTGGGGCTAGTGCTGTGGCTGGGGCTGGGGCTATGGCTGTGGCTGGGACTGGGGCTAGGGCTAGGGCTGGGGCTGGGGCTGGGGCTGGGGTTGGGGCTAGGTTTAGGGCTAGGCCCTTAGTTAGGAATAGGGTCAAGGTCTTACTTAAGGACTGTGTCAGGGCAAGGCCTAGGAGGAGCATAAAGGCCTCTATAGGATCAGCATCAGGGGCTGGGGCTGCGGCTGGGGCTGGACCTGGGGCCTTTGTTAGAAATAGTGTGAAGGCCTTAGTTACCACATTGTCAGGGGAAGGCCTAGGAGGATCGCAAGGGCCTCTATAGGATCAGCATAAGGGGCTAGGAATGGGGCTGGGGCTGGGGCGGGGGTTGGAGCTAGGGCTGGGACTGCAGCTGCGGCTAGGGCTGGGGCTGGGGCTCGGGCTGGGGCTGGGGCTAGGGCTGGGGCGAGTGCTGGGGCTGGGGCTGGGACTGGGGCTAGGGCTAGGGCTGAGGCTAGGGCTGGGGCTGTGGTTAGTGCTGGGGCTGGGGCTGGGGCTGGGGCTGTGACTGGGGCTGGGGCTAGGTTTAGGGCTAGGCCCTTAGTTAGGAATAGAGTCAAGTCCTTAAGGACAGTGTCAGGGCAAGGCCTAGGAGGAGCATAAAGGCCTCTATAGGATCAGCATAAGGGGCTTGGAATGGGGCTGGGGCTGGGGCGGGGGTTGGGGCTTGGGCTCGGGCTGGGGCTGGGGCTAGGGCTGGGGCTGGGGCTAGGGCTGGGGCTGGGTCTGGGGCTTGTGCTGTGGCTGGGGCTGTGGCTGGGGCTGGGACTGGGGCTAGGGCTAGGGCTAGGGCTGAGGCTAGGGCTGGGGCTGGGGCTAGTGCTGGGGCTGGGTCTGGGGCAGCGACTGGGGCTAGGTCTGGGGCTGGGGCTGGGGCTTGGGCTCGGCCTGAGGCTGGGGCTGGGGCTGGGGCTAGTGCTGTGGCTGGGGCTGGGGCTGCCGCTGGGGCTGCCGCTGGGGCTGGGACTGGGGCTAGGGCTGGGGCTGGGGCTGGGGCTGTGGCTAGGGCTGGGTCTGGGGCTAGTGCTGTGGCTGGGGCTGCGCCTGGGGCCTTAGTTAGAAATAGTGTCAAGACCTTAGTTACCACATTGTCAGGAGAAGGCCTAGGAGGATCATAAGAGCCTCTATAGGATTAGCATCAGGGGCTAGGGCTGGGGCTGGGGCTGGGGCTGGGGCTAGTGCTGGGGCTAGGTCTGGGGCTGGGGCTAGTGCTGGGGCTAGGTCTGGGGCTGGGGCTGGGGCTAGGGCTGGGGCTAGGGCTGGGGCTGGGGCTAGAGCTAGGTTTAGGGCTAGGCCCTTAGTTAGGAATAGGGTCAAGGCCTTAAGTACAGTGTCAGGGCAAGGCCTAGGAGGAGCATAAAGGCCTTTATAGGATCAGCATCAGGGGCTGGGGATGCGGCTGGGGCTGGACCTGGGGCCTTAGTTAGAAATAGTGTCAAGGCCTTAGTTACCACATTGTCAGGGGAAGGCCTAGGAGGATCGCAAGGGCCTCTATAGGATCAGCATAAGGGGCTAGGAATGGGGCTGGGGCTGGGGCTAGGGCTAGGGCTGGGGCTGGGACTAGGGCTGGGTCTGGGTCTGGGGCTAGTGTTGTGGCTGGGGCTGGGGCTGGGGCTGGGGCTGGGGTTGGGGCTGGGGCTAGTGCTGGGGCTGGGGCTGGGGCTGCGGCTGCGACTGGGGCTAGGGCTGGGGCTGGGGCTGGGGTTTGGGCTCGGCCTGGGGCTGGGGCTAGGGCTAGGGCTAGGGCTGGGGCTGGGGCTAGAGCTAGGTTTAGGGCTAGGCCCTTAGTTAGGAATAGGGTCAAGGCCTTACTTAAGTACAGTGTCAGGGCAAGGCCTAGGAGGAGCATAAAGGCCTCTATAGGATCAGCATCAGGGGCTGGGGATGCGGCTGGGGCTGGACCTGGGGCCTTAGTTAGAAATAGTGTCAAGGCCTTAGTTACCACATTTTCAGGGGAAGGCCTAGGAGGATCGCAAGGGCCTCTATAGGATCAGCATAAGGGGCTAGGAATGGGGCTGGGGCTGGGGCTAGGGCTAGGGCTGGGGCTGGGACTAGGGCTGGGTCTGGGTCTGGGGCTAGTGTTGTGGCTGGGGCTGGGGCTGGGGCTGGGACTGGGGCTGGGGCTAGTGCTGGGGCTGGGGCTGGGGCTGCAGCTGCGACTGGGGCTGGGTCTGGGGCTGGGGCTGGGGTTTGGGCTCGGCCTGGGGCTGGGGCTAGGGCTAGGGCTGGGGCTGGGGCTGGGGCTGGGGCTAGTGCTCTGGCTGGGGCTGGGGCTGGGGCTGGGGCTGGGGCTGCCGCTGGGGCTGGGACTGGGGCTAGGGCTGGGACTGCGGCTGCGGCTGCGGCTAGGGATAGGCCTGGGGCTGGGGCTTGGGCTCGGGCTGGGGCTGGGGCTAGGGCTGGGTCTGGGTCTGGGGCTTGTGCTGGGGCTGGGGCTGGGGCTGGGACTGGGACTTGGGCTAGGGCTAGGGCTAGGGCTGAGGCTAGGGCTGGGGCTGGGGCTAGTGCTGGGGCTGGGGCTGGGGCTGCGACTGGGGCTAGGTCTGGGGCTTGGGCTGGGGCTTGGGCTCGGCCTGGGGCTGGGGCTGGGGCTGGGTCTGGGGCTAGTGCTGTGGCTGGGGCTGGGGCTATGGCTGTGGCTGGGACTGGGGCTAGGGCTAGGGCTGGGGCTGGGGCTGGGGCTGGGGTTGGGGCTAGGTTTAGGGCTAGGCCCTTAGTTAGGAATAGGGTCAAGGTCTTACTTAAGGACTGTGTCAGGGCAAGGCCTAGGAGGAGCATAAAGGCCTCTATAGGATCAGCATCAGGGGCTGGGGCTGCGGCTGGGGCTGGACCTGGGGCCTTTGTTAGAAATAGTGTGAAGGCCTTAGTTACCACATTGTCAGGGGAAGGCCTAGGAGGATCGCAAGGGCCTCTATAGGATCAGCATAAGGGGCTAGGAATGGGGCTGGGGCTGGGGCGGGGGTTGGAGCTAGGGCTGGGACTGCAGCTGCGGCTAGGGCTGGGGCTGGGGCTCGGGCTGGGGCTGGGGCTAGGGCTGGGGCGAGTGCTGGGGCTGGGGCTGGGACTGGGGCTAGGGCTAGGGCTGAGGCTAGGGCTGGGGCTGTGGTTAGTGCTGGGGCTGGGGCTGGGGCTGGGGCTGTGACTGGGGCTGGGGCTAGGTTTAGGGCTAGGCCCTTAGTTAGGAATAGAGTCAAGTCCTTAAGGACAGTGTCAGGGCAAGGCCTAGGAGGAGCATAAAGGCCTCTATAGGATCAGCATAAGGGGCTTGGAATGGGGCTGGGGCTGGGGCGGGGGTTGGGGCTTGGGCTCGGGCTGGGGCTGGGGCTAGGGCTGGGGCTGGGGCTAGGGCTGGGGCTGGGTCTGGGGCTTGTGCTGTGGCTGGGGCTGTGGCTGGGGCTGGGACTGGGGCTAGGGCTAGGGCTAGGGCTGAGGCTAGGGCTGGGGCTGGGGCTAGTGCTGGGGCTGGGTCTGGGGCAGCGACTGGGGCTAGGTCTGGGGCTGGGGCTGGGGCTTGGGCTCGGCCTGAGGCTGGGGCTGGGGCTGGGGCTAGTGCTGTGGCTGGGGCTGGGGCTGCCGCTGGGGCTGCCGCTGGGGCTGGGACTGGGGCTAGGGCTGGGGCTGGGGCTGGGGCTGTGGCTAGGGCTGGGTCTGGGGCTAGTGCTGTGGCTGGGGCTGCGCCTGGGGCCTTAGTTAGAAATAGTGTCAAGACCTTAGTTACCACATTGTCAGGAGAAGGCCTAGGAGGATCATAAGAGCCTCTATAGGATTAGCATCAGGGGCTAGGGCTGGGGCTGGGGCTGGGGCTGGGGCTAGTGCTGGGGCTAGGTCTGGGGCTGGGGCTAGTGCTGGGGCTAGGTCTGGGGCTGGGGCTGGGGCTAGGGCTGGGGCTAGGGCTGGGGCTGGGGCTAGAGCTAGGTTTAGGGCTAGGCCCTTAGTTAGGAATAGGGTCAAGGCCTTAAGTACAGTGTCAGGGCAAGGCCTAGGAGGAGCATAAAGGCCTCTATAGGATCAGCATCAGGGGCTGGGGATGCGGCTGGGGCTGGACCTGGGGCCTTAGTTAGAAATAGTGTCAAGGCCTTAGTTACCACATTGTCAGGGGAAGGCCTAGGAGGATCGCAAGGGCCTCTATAGGATCAGCATAAGGGGCTAGGAATGGGGCTGGGGCTGGGGCTAGGGCTAGGGCTGGGGCTGGGACTAGGGCTGGGTCTGGGTCTGGGGCTAGTGTTGTGGCTGGGGCTGGGGCTGGGGCTGGGGCTGGGGTTGGGGCTGGGGCTAGTGCTGGGGCTGGGGCTGGGGCTGCGGCTGCGACTGGGGCTAGGGCTGGGGCTGGGGCTGGGGTTTGGGCTCGGCCTGGGGCTGGGGCTAGGGCTAGGGCTAGGGCTGGGGCTGGGGCTAGAGCTAGGTTTAGGGCTAGGCCCTTAGTTAGGAATAGGGTCAAGGCCTTACTTAAGTACAGTGTCAGGGCAAGGCCTAGGAGGAGCATAAAGGCCTCTATAGGATCAGCATCAGGGGCTGGGGATGCGGCTGGGGCTGGACCTGGGGCCTTAGTTAGAAATAGTGTCAAGGCCTTAGTTACCACATTTTCAGGGGAAGGCCTAGGAGGATCGCAAGGGCCTCTATAGGATCAGCATAAGGGGCTAGGAATGGGGCTGGGGCTGGGGCTAGGGCTAGGGCTGGGGCTGGGACTAGGGCTGGGTCTGGGTCTGGGGCTAGTGTTGTGGCTGGGGCTGGGGCTGGGGCTGGGACTGGGGCTGGGGCTAGTGCTGGGGCTGGGGCTGGGGCTGCAGCTGCGACTGGGGCTGGGTCTGGGGCTGGGGCTGGGGTTTGGGCTCGGCCTGGGGCTGGGGCTAGGGCTAGGGCTGGGGCTGGGGCTGGGGCTGGGGCTAGTGCTCTGGCTGGGGCTGGGGCTGGGGCTGGGGCTGGGGCTGCCGCTGGGGCTGGGACTGGGGCTAGGGCTGGGACTGCGGCTGCGGCTGCGGCTAGGGATAGGCCTGGGGCTGGGGCTTGGGCTCGGGCTGGGGCTGGGGCTAGGGCTGGGTCTGGGTCTGGGGCTTGTGCTGGGGCTGGGGCTGGGGCTGGGACTGGGACTTGGGCTAGGGCTAGGGCTAGGGCTGAGGCTAGGGCTGGGGCTGGGGCTAGTGCTGGGGCTGGGGCTGGGGCTGCGACTGGGGCTAGGTCTGGGGCTTGGGCTGGGGCTTGGGCTCGGCCTGGGGCTGGGGCTGGGGCTGGGGCTGGGGCTAGTGCTGTGGCTGGGGCTGGGGCTGGGGCTGGGGCTGCCGCTGGGCCTGGGACTGGGGCTAGGGCTGGGGCTGGGGCTGGGGCTGGGGCTAGGGCTGGGTCTGGGGCTAGTGCTGGGGCTGGGGCTGGGGCTGGGGCTTGGACTGGGACTGGGACTAGGGCTAGGGCTGGGCCTAGGGCTGGGGCTGTGGCTGGGGCTAGGTTTAGGGCTGGGCCCTTAGTTAGGAATAGGGTCAAGGCCGTATTAAGGACAGTGTCAGGGCAAGGCCTAGGAGGAGCATAAAGGCCTCTATAGGATCAGCATCAGGGGCTGGGGCTGCGGCTGGGGCTGTACCTGGGGCCTTAGTAAGAAATAGTGTCAAGGCCTTACTTACCACATTGTCAGGGGAAGGCCTAGGAGGATCGAAAGGGCCTCTATAGGATCAGCATAAGGGGCTAGGAATGGGGCTGGGGCGGGGGTTGGGGCTAGGTCTGGGACTGTGGTTGTGGCTAGGGATAGGGCTGGGGCTGGGGCTTGTGCTCGGGCTGGGGCTGGGGCTAGGGCTGGGGCTTGTGCTGGGGCTGGGGCTAGTGCCTGGGCTGGGGCTGGGGCTGGGGCTAGGGCTGGGTCTGGGGCTGGGGCTGGGACTGGGGCTGAGGCTGCAGCTGGAGCTGGGGCTGAGGCTAAGGCTAGGGCTGGGTCTGGGGCTAGTGCTGGGGCTGGCACTGGGGCTGGGGCTGGGGCTAGGGCTGGGGCTGGGGCTGGGTCTGGGGCTAGTGCTGTGGCTGAGTCTGGGGCTGTGGCTGGGGCTGGGGCTAGGGCTGGGGCTGGGGCTGAGGCTAGGGCTAGGGCTGGGGCTGGGGCTGAGGCTAGGGCTAGGGCTGGGTCTGGGGCTAGTGCTGTGGCTGGGGCTGAGGCTGGGGCTAGGCCTAGGGCTAGGGATGAGGCTAGGGCTGGGGCTGGGGCTGAGGCTAGGGCTGGGGCTGGGACTGGGGCTAGTGCTGGGACTGCGGCTGCGGCTAGGGCTAGGGCTGGGGCGGGGGCTTGGCCTCGGCCTGGGGCTGGGGCTAGGGATGGGGCTGGGGCTGGGGCTGGGGCTAGAGCTGGAGCTGGGGCTGGGGTTGGGGCTAGGGCTAGGGCTGGGGCTAGGGCTGGGGTTGGGGCTAGGTTTAGGTCTAGGCCCTTAGTTAGGAATAGGGTCAAGGTCTTACTTAAGGACAGTGTCAGGGCAAGGCCTAGGAGGAGCATAAAGGCCTCTATAGGATCAGCATCAGGGGCTGGGGCTGCGGCTGGGGCTGGACCTGGGGCCTTAGTTAGAAATAGCTTCAAGGCCTTAGTTACCACATTGTCAGGGGAAGGCCTAGGAGGATCGCAAGGGCCTCTATAGGATCAGCATAAGGGGCTAGGAATGGGGCTGGGGCGGGGGTTGGGGCTAGGGCTGGGACTGTGGCTGTGGCTAGGGCTAGGCTTGGGGCTGGGGCTCGGGCTGGGACTGGGGCTAGGGCTGGGGCTGGGGCTAGGGCTGGGTCTGGGTCTGGGGCTAGTGCTGTGGCTGGGGCTAGGAATGGGGCTGGGGCTGGGGCTAGGGCTAGGGCTGGGGCTGGGACTAGGGCTGGGTCTGGGTCTGGGGCTAGTGTTGTGGCTGGGGCTGGGGCTGGGGCTGGGACTGGGGCTGGGGCTAGTGCTGGGGCTGGGGCTGGGGCTGCAGCTGCGACTGGGGCTGGGTCTGGGGCTGGGGCTGGGGTTTGGGCTCGGCCTGGGGCTGGGGCTAGGGCTAGGGCTGGGGCTGGGGCTGGGGCTGGGGCTAGTGCTCTGGCTGGGGCTGGGGCTGGGGCTGGGGCTGGGGCTGCCGCTGGGGCTGGGACTGGGGCTAGGGCTGGGACTGCGGCTGCGGCTGCGGCTAGGGATAGGCCTGGGGCTGGGGCTTGGGCTCGGGCTGGGGCTGGGGCTAGGGCTGGGTCTGGGTCTGGGGCTTGTGCTGGGGCTGGGGCTGGGGCTGGGACTGGGACTTGGGCTAGGGCTAGGGCTAGGGCTGAGGCTAGGGCTGGGGCTGGGGCTAGTGCTGGGGCTGGGGCTGGGGCTGCGACTGGGGCTAGGTCTGGGGCTTGGGCTGGGGCTTGGGCTCGGCCTGGGGCTGGGGCTGGGGCTGGGGCTGGGGCTAGTGCTGTGGCTGGGGCTGGGGCTGGGGCTGGGGCTGCCGCTGGGCCTGGGACTGGGGCTAGGGCTGGGGCTGGGGCTGGGGCTGGGGCTAGGGCTGGGTCTGGGGCTAGTGCTGGGGCTGGGGCTGGGGCTGGGGCTTGGACTGGGACTGGGACTAGGGCTAGGGCTGGGCCTAGGGCTGGGGCTGTGGCTGGGGCTAGGTTTAGGGCTGGGCCCTTAGTTAGGAATAGGGTCAAGGCCGTATTAAGGACAGTGTCAGGGCAAGGCCTAGGAGGAGCATAAAGGCCTCTATAGGATCAGCATCAGGGGCTGGGGCTGCGGCTGGGGCTGTACCTGGGGCCTTAGTAAGAAATAGTGTCAAGGCCTTACTTACCACATTGTCAGGGGAAGGCCTAGGAGGATCGAAAGGGCCTCTATAGGATCAGCATAAGGGGCTAGGAATGGGGCTGGGGCGGGGGTTGGGGCTAGGTCTGGGACTGTGGTTGTGGCTAGGGATAGGGCTGGGGCTGGGGCTTGTGCTCGGGCTGGGGCTGGGGCTAGGGCTGGGGCTTGTGCTGGGGCTGGGGCTAGTGCCTGGGCTGGGGCTGGGGCTGGGGCTAGGGCTGGGTCTGGGGCTGGGGCTGGGACTGGGGCTGAGGCTGCAGCTGGAGCTGGGGCTGAGGCTAAGGCTAGGGCTGGGTCTGGGGCTAGTGCTGGGGCTGGCACTGGGGCTGGGGCTGGGGCTAGGGCTGGGGCTGGGGCTGGGTCTGGGGCTAGTGCTGTGGCTGAGTCTGGGGCTGTGGCTGGGGCTGGGGCTAGGGCTGGGGCTGGGGCTGAGGCTAGGGCTAGGGCTGGGGCTGGGGCTGAGGCTAGGGCTAGGGCTGGGTCTGGGGCTAGTGCTGTGGCTGGGGCTGAGGCTGGGGCTAGGCCTAGGGCTAGGGATGAGGCTAGGGCTGGGGCTGGGGCTGAGGCTAGGGCTGGGGCTGGGACTGGGGCTAGTGCTGGGACTGCGGCTGCGGCTAGGGCTAGGGCTGGGGCGGGGGCTTGGCCTCGGCCTGGGGCTGGGGCTAGGGATGGGGCTGGGGCTGGGGCTGGGGCTGGGGCTAGAGCTGGAGCTGGGGCTGGGGTTGGGGCTAGGGCTAGGGCTGGGGCTAGGGCTGGGGTTGGGGCTAGGTTTAGGTCTAGGCCCTTAGTTAGGAATAGGGTCAAGGTCTTACTTAAGGACAGTGTCAGGGCAAGGCCTAGGAGGAGCATAAAGGCCTCTATAGGATCAGCATCAGGGGCTGGGGCTGCGGCTGGGGCTGGACCTGGGGCCTTAGTTAGAAATAGCTTCAAGGCCTTAGTTACCACATTGTCAGGGGAAGGCCTAGGAGGATCGCAAGGGCCTCTATAGGATCAGCATAAGGGGCTAGGAATGGGGCTGGGGCGGGGGTTGGGGCTAGGGCTGGGACTGTGGCTGTGGCTAGGGCTAGGCTTGGGGCTGGGGCTTGGGCTCGGGCTGGGACTGGGGCTAGGGCTGGGGCTGGGGCTAGGGCTGGGTCTGGGTCTGGGGCTAGTGCTGTGGCTGGGGCTGGGACTGGGACTGGGACTGGGGCTAGGGCTGGGGCTGGGGCTGGGGCTGGGGCTGGGACTGGGACTGGGGCTAGTGCTGGGGTTGGGGCTGGGGCTGCGACTGGGGCTAGGTCTGGGGCTGGGGCTTGGGCTCGGCCAGGGGCTGGGGCTAGTGCTGGGGCTGGGGATGGGGTTGGGGCTAGTGCTGTGGCTGGGTCTGTGGCTGGGGCTGGGGCTGGGGCTGGGGCTGCGGCTGGAGCTGGGGCTGAGGCTAAGGCTAGGGCTGGGTCTGGGGCTAGGGCTGGGGCTGGGGCTAGGGCTGTGGCTGTGCCTGTGGCTGGGGCACGGGCTGGTACTGCGTCTAGGGCTAGGGCTGGGGCTAGGGCTGGGGCTGGGGCTGGGGCTGCGGCTGGGGCTGGGGCTGGGGCTGGGTCTAGTGCTGGGGCTGGGGCTGGGGCTGGGGCTGGGGCCTGGACTGGGGCTAGGTCTGGGGCTGGGGCTGGGGCTAGGGCTGGGGCTGGGGCTGGGGCTGGGGCTGGGTCTAGTGCTGGGGCTGGGGCTGGGGCTGGGGCTGGGGCCTGGACTGGGGCTAGGTCTGGGGCTGGGGCTGGGGCTAGGGCTGGGGCTGGGGCTGGGGCTGGGGCTGGGGCTAGGTTTAGGGCTAGGGCCTTAGTTAGGAATAGGGTCAAGGCCTTACTTAAGGACAGTGTCAGGGCAAGGCCTAGGAGGAGCATAAAGGCCTCTATAGGATCAGCATCAGGGGCTGGGGCTGGGGCTGGGGCTAGGGCTGGGTTTGGGGCTAGGGCTGTGACTGCGGCTGCGGCTAGGGCTAAGCTTGGGGCTGGGGCTTGGGCTCGGGCTGGGGCTGGGGCTAGGGCTAAGCCTGGGGCTGGGGCTTGGGCTCGGGCTGGGGCTGTGGCTAGGGCTGGGCCTAGGCCTGTGGCTGGGACTGGGACTGGGACTGGGACTGGGGCTAGGGCTAGGGCTAGGGCTGAGGCTACGGCTGGGGCTGGGGCTAGTGTTGGGGCTGGGGCTGGGGCTGCGACTGGGGCTAAGTCTGGGGCTGGGGCTGGGGCTTGGGCTCGGCCTCGGGCTGGGGCTAGGGCCGGGGCCGGGGCTGGGGCTGGGGCTAGTGCTGGGGCTGGGGCTGGGGCTGGGGCTGTGGCTAGGGCTACGGCTGGGGCTGGGGCTGGGGCGGGGGTTGGGGCTAGGTCTGGGACTGTGGCTGTGGCTAGGGCTAGGCTTGGGGCTGGGGCTTGGGCTCGGGCTGGGACTGGGGCTAGGGCTGGGGCTGGGGCTGGGGCTAGGGCTGGGTCTGGGTCTGGGGCTAGTGCTGTGGCTGGGGCTGGGGCTGGGGCTGGGGCTAGGGCTGGGGCTGGGGCTGGGGCTGGGGCTAGGGCTGGGGCTAGGTCTGGGGCTAGTGCTGTGGCTGGGGCTGGGGCTGGGACTGGGACTGGGGCTAGTGCTGGGGCTTGGGCTGGGGCTGCGACTGGGGCTAGGTCTGGGGCTGGGGCTTGGGCTCGGACAGGGGCTGGGGCTAGGGCTGGGGCTGGGGATGGGGCTGGGGCTAGTGCTGTGGCTGGGTCTGTGGCTGGTCTGTGGCTGGGGCTGGGGCTGGGTCTAGTGCTGGGGCTGGGGCTGGGGCTGGGGCTGCGGCTGGAGCTGGGGCTGAGGCTAAGGCTAGGGCTGGGGCTGGGGCTGGGGCTGGGGCTAGGGCTGTGGCTGTGGCTGTGCCTGGGGTTGGGGCACGGGCTGGTACTGCGTCTAGGGCTAGGGCTGGGGCTAGGGCTGGGGCTGGGGCTGCGGCTGCGGCTGCGGCTGCGGCTGGGGCTGGGGCTGGGGCTGGGGCTAGTGCTGTGGCTGGGGCTGGGGCTGGGGCTGGGGCTGGGGCTAGGGCTAGGGCTGGGGCTGGGGCTGGGGCTGGGGCTAGGTTTAGGGCTAGGGCCTTAGTTAGGAATAGGGTCAAGGCCTTACTTAAGGACAGTGTCAGGGCAAGGCCTAGGAGGAGCATAAAGGCCTCTATAGGATCAGCATCAGGGGCTGGGGCTAGGGCTGGGGCTGGGACTGGGACTGGGACTGGGGCTAGGGCTAGGGCTGGGGCTAGTGTTGGGGCTGGGGCTGGGGCTGCGACTGGGGCTAAGTCTGGGGCTGGGGCTAGGGCTTGGGCTCGGCCTCGCCTGGGCCTAGGGCTGGGGCTGGGGCTGTGGCTGGGGCTAGTGCTGGGGCTGGGGCTGTGGCTGGGGCTAGGGCTAGGGCTGGGGCTAGTGCGAGGGCTGGGGCTAGGGCTAGGGCTCTGGCCGGGACTTGGGCTCGGGCTGGTGCTAGGCCTGGGGCTGGGGCTAGGGCTGGGTCTGGGACTGGGGCTAGGGCTAGGGCTGGGGCTAGGGCTGGGGCTGGGGCTGGGGCTAGGTTTAGGGCTAGGCCCTTAGTTAGGAATAGGGTCAAGGCCTTATTAAGGACAGTGTCAGGGCAAGGCCTAGGTGGAGCATAAAGGCCTCTATAGGATCAGCATCAGGGGCTGGGGCTGCGGCTGGGGCTGGACCTGGGGCCTTAGTTAGAAATAGTGTCAAGGCCTTAGTTACCACATTGTCAGGGGAAGGCCTAGGAGGATCGCAAGGGCCTCTATAGGATCAGCATAAGGGGCTAGGAATGGGGTTGGGGCTGGGGCAGGGGTTGGGTCTAGGGCTAGGGCTGTGCTAGGGCTGGGGCTGGGGCTAGGGCTGGGGCTGGGGCTGGGGCTGGGGCAGGGGCTAGTTCTGCGGCTAGGGCTATGGCTGGGGCTAGGGCTGGGGCTGGGGCTAGGTTTAGGGCTAGGGCCTTAGTTAGGAATAGGGTCAAGGCCTTACTTAAGGACTGTATCAGGGAAAGGCCTAGGAGGAGCATAAATGCCTCTATAGGATCAGCATCAGGGGCTGGGTCTACGCCTGGGGCTGGACCTGGGACCTTAGTTAGAAATAGTGTCAAGCCCTTAGTTACCACATTGTCAGGAGAAGGCCTAGGAGGATCATAAGAGCCTCTATAGGATTAGCATCAGGGGCTAGGGCTGGGGCTGGGGCTAGGGCTGGGGCTGGAGCTGGGGCTGGGGCTAGTGCTGGGGCTAGGTCTGGGGCTGGGGCTGGGGCTAGTGCTGGGGCTAGGTCTGGGGCTGGGGCTGGGGCTGGGGCTGGGGCTGGGCCTAGGGCTGGGGCTGGGGCTAGAGCTAGGTTTAGGGCTAGGCCCTTAGTTAGGAATAGGGTCAAGGCCTTACTTAAGTACAGTGTCAGGGCAAGGCCTAGGAGGAGCATAAAGGCCTCTATAGGATCAGCATCAGGGGCTGGGGATGCGGCTGGGGCTGGACCTGGGGCCTTAGTTAGAAATAGTGTCAAGGCCTTAGTTACCACATTGTCAGGGGAAGGCCTAGGAGGATCGCAAGGGCCTCTATAGGATCAGCATAAGGGGCTAGGAATGGGAATGGGGCTGGGGCTGGGGCTAGGGCTGGGGCTAGGGCTGGGGCTGGGACTAGGGCTGGGTCTGGGTCTGGGGCTAGTGCTGTGGCTGGGGCTGGGGCTGGGGCTGGGACTGGGGCTGGGGCTAGTGCTGGGGCTGGGGCTGCGGCTGCGACTGGGGCTAGGTCTGGGGCTGGGGCTTGGGCTCGGCCTGGGGCTAGGGCTAGGGCTGGGGCTGGGGCTGGGGCTGGGGCTGGGGCTGGGGCTAGTTCTGTGGCTTGGGCTGTGGCTCGGGCTGTGGCTGGTGCTGCCGCTGGGGCTGGGACTGGGGCTAGGTCTGGGGCTGGGGCTAGGGCTGGGGCTGGGGCTAGGGCTGGGGCTGGGGCTAGGGCTGGGGCTGGGGCTAGGTTTAGGGCTCGGCCCTTAGTTAGGAATAGGGTTAAGGCCTTACTTAAGGACAGTGTCAGGGCAAGGCCTAGGTGGAGCATAAAGGCCTCTATGGGATCAGCATCAGGGGCTGGGTCTGCGGCTGGGGCTGGACCTGGGGCCTTAGTTAGAAATAGTGTCAAGGCCTTAGTTACCACATTGTCAGGGGAAGGCCTAGGAGGATCGCAAGGGCCTCTATAGGATCAGCATAAGGGGCTAGGAATGGGGTTGGGACTGGGGCGGGGGTTGGGGCTAGGGCTGGGACTGCGGCTGGGGCTAGGGCTGGGGCTGGGGCTAGGTTTAGGGCTAGGGCCTTAGTTAGGAATAGGGTCAAGGCCTTACTTAAGGACTGTGTCAGGGCAAGGCCTAGGAGGAGCATAAAGGCCTCTGTAGGATCAGCATCAGGGGCTGGGGCTGCGGCTGGGGCTGGACCTGGGGCCTTAGTTAGAAATAGTGTCAAGGCCTTAGTTACCACATTGTCAGGAGAAGGCCTAGGAGGATCATAAGGGCCTCTATAGGATCAGCATCAGGGGCTAGGGCTGGGGGTGGGGCTAGGGCTGGGGTTGGGACTAGGGCTGGGACTGCGGCTGTGGCTAGGGATAGGGCTGGGGCTGGGGCTTGGGCTCGGGCTGGGGCTGGGGCTGGGGCTGGGGCTGGGGCTAGGGCTGTGTCTGGGGCTAGTGCTGGGGCTGGGGCTGGGGCTGGGGCCGGGACTGGGGCTAGGGCTAGGGCTGGGGTTGGGGCTAGTGCTGGGGCTGTGGTTGGGGCTAGGGCTAGGGCTACACCCTTAGTTTGGAATACTGTGAAGGCTTTAGTTAGGGTCACAGTCAGGGCCTTACTTAGGGTTAGCGTCAGAGCCTACGTTAGGTATAATGTCAGGGCATGAGTTAGAAGTAGTGTCAGGGCCTTTGTGAGGGACAGTATCGGGGCCTCGGTTAGGACGAGCGTCAGAGCTTTTTTTATCTATGATGGCAGGGCCAGAGTTAGGAGGACATCCAGTCCCTTAGACAGGGACACAGTCAGGGCCTTAGTTAGGGACAGTATCACAGCCTGAGTTATTAGTAGTGTCAAGGCCTGAGTTAAGGACAGTGTCAGGGCAAGGCCTAGGAGGAGCATAAGGGCCTCTGTAGGATCAGCATCAGGGGCTGGGGCGGGGCCTGGGGCTGTGGCTGGGGCTGGGGCTAGGGCTAGGGCTGGGGCTGGGGCTGGGGCTGGGGCTGGGGCTGGGGCTAGGTTTAGGGCTAGGCCCTTATTTAGGAATAGGGTCAAGGCCTTACTTAAGGACAGTGTCAGGGCAAGGCCTAGGAGGAGCATAAAGGCCTCTATAGGATCAGCATCAGGGGCTGGGGATGCGGCTGGGGCTGGACTTGGGCCTTAGTTAGAAATAGTGTCAAGGCCTTAGTTACCATATTGTCAGGGGAAGGCCTAGGAGGAGCATAAAGGCCTCCATAGGATCAGCATCAGGGGCTAGGGCTGTAGCGACAGCTGGGACTGCGGCTGCGGCTGGAGCTAGGGCTGGGGCTTGGGCTAGGGCTGGAGCTGGGGCTAGGGGTCGGGCTAGGGCTGGGGCCTTAGTTAGGAATAGTGTCAAGGCCTTAGTTAGTGTCACTGTCAGGGCCTTAGTTAGGTTTAGCATCAGAGCTTTCGTTAGGTATAATGACAGGGCCTGAGTTAGTAGTAGTGTCAAGGCCTGAGTTAAGGACAGTGTCAGGGCAAGGCCTAGGAGGAGCATAAAGGCCTCTGTAGGATCAGCATCAGGGGATGGGGTTCGGCCTGGGGCTGGGGCTAGGACTGGGGCTGTGGCTAGGGCTAGGGCTGGGGCTGGGGCTTGGGCTGGGGCTGCGGCTAGGGCTAGGGCTACGCCCTTAGTTAGGAATAGTGTGAAGGCCTTAGTGAGGGTCACAGTCAGGGCCTTACTTAGGGTTAGCGTCAGAGCCTACGTTAGGTATAATGTCAGGGCATGAGTTAGAAGTAGTGTCAGGGCCTTAGTGAGGGACAGTATCGGGGCCTTGGTTAGGACAAGCGTCAGAGCTTTTTTTATGTATAATGGCAGGGCCAGAGTTAGGAGGACATCCAGTCCCTTAGACAGGGACACTGTCAGGGCCTTACTTAGGGACAGTATCACAGCCTGAGTTATTAGTAGTGTCAAGGCCTGAGTTAAGGACAGTGTCAGGGAAAGGCCTAGGAGGAGCATAAGGGCCTCTGTAGGATCAGGATCAGGGGCTGGCGCTGGGGCTGGGGCCTTAGTGAGAAATAGCGTCAAGTCCTTAGTTAAGGACATTGTCAGGGCAAGGCCTAGGAGCTTCATAACGGCCTCTGTAGGATAAGCATCTGGGGCTGGAGCTGGTTCTGGGGCTGAGACTCGGGCTAGGCCTGGGGCTGTAGCTGGGAAACTCAGTCATGGTTCCAGAAAAAGAAAACTGGATCAGGATGGAAAAAGACATTTTCATACCGTTCGGACAGTAGGTGAAGGTTGAAGTGGGGCTGAGTATTAAATTATAATGTGGACATCAGGATTTCTTCATTTAGGGGTTATGTGCTGGTGCCTTGGGCAAAACACACTGAGCATTTTGTGTCAAGTGGCAAATGTGAGTACTTTTTGACATTATTGCAACTTTTCTGTACATTTTAAATTACTGGAAAGTAAATTACTTTTCTAGACAACCATGTATCAGTATCATGCCAGAAAATCAGAGAAGACAGACATCAAATTTTTCTTATAGAGGCCAAGACTTACCCAGACCACGTTCAACCAAAGTTGTGATACTTATTTCCCTTGTAGGAGTCCGCACGGTATTAAGAGGCACCGTGGGAAGAGTGTATTAGTAGCTACCATGTCGTGGGTCCTGTGGATCACCTGGGGGGCAGTAGAAACGGTGAGATTTTAGTCTTGCAATTGTTCACATTACTTCAAAAAATATGTTAAAAAATAAATTCAGTAAAGTTGCAAAATATGCAATCAATATACACAAATCAGTTTCGTTTCTATACACTAATAATGAACCACCAGCAAGAAACATTAAGAAAACAATCCCATTTACAATTCCATCCAAAAGAACGAACTATTTAGCAATAAATTTAACCAAGGACACGAAAGACCTATACTCAGAAAACTATAAAGCACTGGTAAAGAAACTGAAGGCACAATAGAAAACAGTATTCCATGCTCATGCGTCAGAAAAATTACTATTATTAAAATGTCTGGGAGAGGGGGAAGGTGGCGGAAGAGTACGACACGCAGATCACCTTCCTCTCCACAGATACATCAGAAATACAGCTACACGGGGAACCACCCCTACAGAACACCTACTGAACGCTGGCAGAAGACCTCAGACCCCCCAAAAGGCAAGAAACTCCCCACGGGGCTTCCCTGGTGGCGCAGTGGTTCAGAGTCCGCCTGCCGATGCAGGGGACACGGGTTCGTGCCCCGGGCCGGGAAGATCCCACATGCCGCGGAGCGGCTAGGCCCGTGAGCCATGGCCGCTGAGCCTGCGCGTCCGGAGCCTGGGCTCCGCAACGGGAGAGGCCACAACAGTGAGAGGCCCGTGTACCGAAAAAAAAAAAAAAAGAAAGAAAAGAAACTCCCCACGTACCTGGGTAGGGCAAAAGAAAACAGAATAAACAGACACAAAAGGATAGGGCCGGGACCTGCACCAGTGGGAGGGAGCCGTGAAGGAGAAACGGTTTCCACACACTAGGAGCCCCTTCGCAGGCGGAGACTGCGGGTGGCGGAGGGGGAAAGCTTCGGAGCCGCGGAGGAGACCGCAGCCACAGGGGTGCGGAGGGCAAAGCGGAGAGCTTCCCGCACAGAGGATCGGTGCCGACCGGCACTCACCAGCCCGAGAGGCTTGTCTCCTCACCCGCCGGGGCGGGCGGGGCTGGGAGCTGAGGCTCGGGCTTCAGTCAGAGCGCGCTGGCGGCGTGAACACAGCCTGAAGGGAGTTAGTGCGCCACGGCCGGCCGGGAGGGAGTCCGGGGAAAAGTCTGGAGCTGCCGAAGAGGCAGGAGACTTTTCCTTCCCTCTTTGTTTCCTGGTGCGTGAGGAGAGGGGATTCAGAGCGCCGCTGAAAGGAGGAGCTCCAGAGACGGGCGCGAGGCGCGCCTGAAAGCGCGGACCCCAGAGACGGGCGTGGGACGCTGGGGCTGCTGCTGCCGCCACCAAGAAGCCCCTGTGCGAGCGCAGGTCACTCTCCACACCTCCCCTCCCGGGAGCCTGTGCTGCCCGCCACCGCCACGGTCCCCGGCTCCACAGACAACATCCCCGGGAGAACGCACGGGCGCGCCTCATGCTGACGCAACGTCACGCCGGCCTCCGCCGACGCACGCTCGCCCCGCCTCCGTGCCCCTCCCTCCCCCGCGGCCCGAGGGAGCCAGAGCGCCCGAATCAGCGGCTCCTTTAACCCCGTCCTGTCTGAGCGAAGAACAGACGTCCTCCGGCGACCTACACGCAGAGGCGGGGCCGAATCCAAAGCCGAGCCCCGGGAGCTGTGCGAACAAAGAAGACAAAGGGGAATCTCTCCCAGCAGCCTCAGAAGCAGCGGATTAAAGCTCCGCAATCAACTTGATGTACCCTGCGTCTGTGGAATACCTGAAGAGACATCGAATCATCCCGAATTGAGGAGGTGGACTTTGAGAGCAAGATTTATGATATTTTTCCCCTTTTCCTCTTTTTGACAGTGCGTACGTGTATGCTTCTGTGTGAGATTTTGTCTGTATACCTTTGCTTTCACCATTTGTCCTAGGGTTCTATCCGCCCGTTTCTTGGGGGTTTTGTTTTTCTTACTTAAAAAATTTTTTCTTAATAATTCTTTATTTTAATAACTTTATTTTATTTGACCTTACTTTATTTTCTTTTATCCTCTTTGTTTCTTTCTTTCTTTTTTTCTACTTTTTCTCCCTTTTATTCTGAGCCGTGTGGATGAAAGGCTCTTGGTGCTGCAGCCAGGAGTCAGTGCTGTGCCTCTGAGGTGGGAGAGCCAACTTCAGGACACGGGTTCAAAAGAGACCTCCGAGCTCCACGTAATATCCAACGGCGAAAATCTCCCAGAGATCTCCATCTCAACACCCACACCCAGCTTCACTCAACGACCAGCAAGCTACAGTGCTGGACACCCTATGCCAAACAACTAGCAAGACAGGAACACAACCCCACCCATTAGCAGAGAGGCTGCCTAAAATCATAATAAGTCCAAGACACCCCAAAACACACCACCAGACGTGGACCTGCCCACCAGAAAGACAAGATCCAGCCTCATCCACCAGAACACAGGCACCCTCCACCAGGAAGCCTACACAACCCACTGAACCAACTTTAGCCACTGGGGACAGACACCAAAAACGACGGGAACTACGAACCTGCAGCCTGCAAAAAGGAGACCCCCAAGCACAGTAAGAGAAGCAAAATGAGAAGACAGAAAAACACACAGCAGATGAAGGAGCAAGATGAAAACCCACCAGACCTAACAAATGAAGAGGAAATAGGCAGTCTCCCTGAAAAAGAATTCAGAATAATGATAGTAAAGATGATCCAAAATCTTGGAAATGGAATAGAGAAAATGCAAGAAACATTTAACAAGGACCTAGAAGAACTAAAGATGAAACAAGCAACGATGAACAACACAATAAAAGAAATTAAAAATACTCTAGAAGGGATCAATAGCAGAATAACTGAGGCAGAAGAACGGATAAGTGACCTGGAAGATAAAATAGTGGAAATAACTACTGCAGAGCAGAATAGAGAAAAAAGAATGAAAAGAACTGAGGACAGTCTCAGAGACCTCTGGGACAACATTAAACGCACCAACATTTGAATTATAGGGGTTCCAGAAGAAGAAGAGAAAAGGAAAGGGACTGAGAAAATACTTGAAGAGATTATAGTTGAACACTTCCCTAATATGGGAAAGGAAATAGTTAATCAAGTCCAGGAAGCACAGAGAGTACCATACAGGATAAATCCAAGGAGAAACATGCCAAGACACATATTAATCAAACTGTCAAAAATTAAATGCAAAGAAAACATATTAAAAGCAGCAAGGGAAAAACAACAAATAACACACAAGGGAATCCCCATAAGGTTAACAGCTGATCTTTCAGCAGAAACTCTGCAAGCCAGAAGGGACTGGCAGGACATATTTAAAGTGATGAAGGAGAACAACCTACAGCCAAGATTACTCTACCCAGCAAGGATCTCATTCAGATTGGATGGAGAAATTAAAACCTTCACAGACAAGCAAAAGCTGAGAGAGTTCAGCACCACCAAACCAGCTTTACAACAAATGCTAAAGGATCTTCTCTAGGCAAGAAACACAAGAGAAGGAAAAGACCTATAATAACAGACCCACGCACATATGGTCACCTTATCTTTGATAAAGTGGCAGGAATGTACAGTGGAGAAAGGACAGCCTCTTCAATAAGTGGTGCTGGGAAAACTGGACAGGTACGTGTAAAAGTAGGAGATTAGATCTTCCCTAACACCATACACAAAAATAAGCTCAAAATGGACTAAAGACCTAAATGTAAGGCCAGACACTATCAAACTCTTAGGGGAAAAACATAGGCAGAACACTCTATGACATAAATCACATCAAGATCCTATCTGACCCACCTCCTAGAGAAATGGAAATTAAAAAAAAATAAACAAATGGGACCTAATGAAACTTCAAAGCTTTTGCACAGCAAAGGAAACCATAAACAAGATGAAAAGACAACCCTCAGAATGGGAGAAAATATTTGCAAATGAAGCAACTGACAAAGGATTAATCTCCATAATTTACAAGTAGCTCATGCAGCTCAATAACAAAAAAACAAACAACCCAATCCAAAAATGGGCAGAAGACCTAGACATTTCACCAAAGAAGATATATAGACTGCCAACAAACACATGAAAAAATGCTCAACATCATTAATGATTAGAGAAATGCAAATCAAAACTAGAATGAGATATCACCTCACACCAGTCAGAATGGCCATCATCAAAAAATCTAGAAACAATAAATGTTGGAGAGGATGTGGAGAAAAATGAACACTCTTGCACTGCTGGTGGGAATGTGAATTGGCACAGCCACTATGGCGAGCAGTATGGAGGTTCCTTAAATAACTACAAATAGAACTACCATATGACCCAGCAATCCAACTACTGGGCATATACCCTGAGAAAACCATAATTCAAAAAGAGTCATGTACCAAAATGTTCACTGCAGCTCTATTTACAATAGCCCAGAGATGGAAACAACCTAAGTGTCCATCATCGGATGAATGGATAAAGAAGATGGGGCTCATATATACAATGGAATATTACTCAGCCACAAAAAGAAACGAAATTGAGCTATTTGTAATGAGGTGGATGGAGCTAGAGTCTGTCATACAGAGTGAAGTCAGTCAGAAAGAGAAAGACAAATACCGTATGCTGACACATATATATGGAATTTAAGGAAAAAAGTGTCATGAAGAACCTAGGGTTAAGACAGGAATAAAGACACAGACCTACTAGAGAATGGACTTGAGGATATGGGGAGGGGGAATGGTAAGCTGTGACAAAGTGAGAGAGTGGCTTGGACATATATACACTACCAAACGTAAAATAGATAGCTAGTGGGAAGCAGCCGCATAGCACAGGGAGATCAGCTTGGTGCTTTGTGACCACCTAGAGGGGTGGGATAGGGAGGGTGGGAGGGAGGGAGATGCAAGAGGGAAGAGATATGGGAACATATGTATATGTTTTACCGATTCACTTTGTTATAAAGCAGAAACTAACACACCATTGTAAAGCAATTATACTCCAATAAGTTGTAAAAAAATGTTTATTCTACCTAAAGCCATCAACAACCAGTGCCTGGAAAACTAGACACCGGACTCCAAAGAACGACAGTGGTCACCATCTACACTGCATATAAAGCTAACTAAAAGCACACAGTATTCCACATTAAACTCTTTCTCTCCTGAGTCCCCTGAAGATGCACCCCACCCAGCCAGCAGTCAGTTGCACAGGCAGATTCTCCACACTTGCTCATTTTTTCCTCTTGCGGAGTCTCCTCACCAGTGGCTCCTGAGAAAACCCAGCTCCTGTCAGTGTGGACAATGCCTCATGTTCCAGAAACCTAAGCCCTGACAGGAGACAAAGCTCCCGTCTGCTTGTCACAGAGCAAAGTCTGTGGGCAGGGTGCACCTGTGCCCCCAGGGTCAGACAGGTTGGTTTGGCGCCCCCTGTGGGACGTGAGAAAAGTGCCGGGAGTGCCGCACTCACAAACCCAGAGGCCTCATCCGGAAGGCAGTTCTGCTGTATATACTAAGTTTGGAAATCCAAACTGAAATGGAGCCAAGTGTCTCACTGTATCTTCTCTAAAATTGGTTAAGGAGCAATTAATTACAAACCATATGTAATGAAATGAATGTAGACACAAACTTTACAACTTAAACCAAAATTCACTCAAAATTGCCCATAGACAAATTTAAATTACCAAACTATAAAAATCCTAGACAAAAAAAGATAATCTACATGACTTTGGGTCTGGTGACCTTATTCAGAAAACAGGAAGACAAACCACAAACTGCAAGAAACTATTTCCAAAACACATATCTGTTAAAGGATTTGTACTCAAATTATGCCAACAGCGCCATTAAAATTTAGTAAAGATTGAAACACACACCTAGCCCAGGAAGATAAACAGGCAGTAAATAAGCTTACAAGAATATACTCAAGATGCTGGTGGAATGCATGTACAACCAACTTTGGAAGACAGTTTGGCAGTTTTTTCCAAATCTAAAAAGTCTCACCTTAGGATCCAAGAAGTGTACCTCTTGTATTTAGACAACTGCTTTGAAAAACTGTGTTCAAACCAAAACTAGCATCAAGTAATGCACAGCAGCTCTATTCATAATGGCTAAAAACTTAAGATATCAGGATGTCCTTCTGTAGATGAATTCATAAGCAAATTAGGGCACATACATGTCAAGGGGAGCAGAATACACCACCCCAAAATATGCCCATTTGACAAAGGGATTATTTTGGACTGGTTAATTTAAGAAACAGCAGACCCAGGAGAATCTTTCAAAACCAAGTAGATGGCTTCCCTGGTGGCACAGTGGTTGAGAGTCTGCCTGCCGATGCAGGGGACACGGGTTCGTGCCCTAGTGTGGGAAGATCCCACATGCTGCGGAGTGGTTGGGCCCATGAGCCATGGCCGCTGAGCCTGCACGTCCAGAGCCTGTGCTCCGCAACGGGAGAGGCCACAACAGTGAGAGGCCCATGTACCGCAAAAACATAAATAAATAAATAAATAAAGTAGAAAATGCCCTTTTAGGAGGTAAATTTCCATTTATTAAGGATATCTCCATTTGTAAGGGTATGTCCCTCTTTGGACCAGGAATTGAAAGATGACTAAATATCAAGAAAAGTTTGTTGGGACTTCCCTGCTGGTCCAGTGGTTAAGACTCCACACTCCCAATGCAGGGGACCAGGGTTCAATCCCTGGTCAGGGAACTAGATCCCACATGCTGCAATTAAGGGCCTGCATGCCGCCACTAAAGATTACACAGGCTGCAACTAAGACCCAGTGCAGCCAAATAAATAAATGTTTAAAAAAAAAAATAAAGCTTGTCAATGCAATAGGCCTGGATGTAAATCTGTGTAACAACCATACCCTTGTTTACTGGGCTTTGACTAATAACATCCCTTAAATGGCTTCCTCCATTCCCTAACATCTTTCTTTTGTTCTCAGCAGAAGATAGCATTTAAGGTAATGACTTGGGCCATTTCAGGGAGTGACTCAGTTTTCCTGGGTATCTTTCAAGTATACAGGAGGTACGCATGGTATATATTAAACTTCTGATTGTTTTCTCCAGTTCGTCTCTTTTTCATTACAAGGGAGATCTCAATAAAGAACATAGAGGCGTAGAGGGAAAATTATTTTTCCTCTCATATACATGCAGTGCAATAGTATTCAGAGATATAAAGGAATGGATCATCAACCCATGCAAATATATATAGATAGATAGAGATGCAACTAACACGTACATTGCTAAGTGAAAGAATCCAGTCTGAAGTGCTACACACTGTATGACCTCATTTATATGACATTCTAGCAAAGGTAAAACTGACACTGGTAAACAGTTTAAGG
The DNA here is from genome assembly GCF_964341445.2 of Mesoplodon mirus. Lineage (NCBI taxonomy): Eukaryota > Metazoa > Chordata > Mammalia > Artiodactyla > Ziphiidae > Mesoplodon > Mesoplodon mirus. The sequence goes on along the minus strand of NC_138995.1, from coordinate 65,521,930 downwards.
AATATGTGGTAGAAATAGTCCATATGATACTTTAGTGGTGAATACCTGTCACTATGCATTTGTCTACACCCACAGATTTTTACAACACAACAAGTAATTTACAATCTATTCAAACTTAGCTACTTAGGATATGGGAGTGTCAAAGCCTGGAATACAGAATGTAACAAAGAATCTAACTGTTTCAGAAATGTATGGAAAAACTCACTGTTGGTAGTGGGACAAATGGGCTGACCTAAGTTAACTTTGGAAATGTACAGAATCTGTAGGCCAAAGACAAAATGTGCCATACATACACAGTGGACTCTAAGTTCTTTCCCATGAGGGGTAGTAGCTAACAGTACTGAAACTACTATATCAGTAATCAAATGGAACAAGCACTGAATTTAATAAATGACAAATGGTGGAAGCCATTTCTTACCACTGGAGTGGGATGTTACAGTCAAACAAAGGGAAAAGGTTACGATATCCATGTCATAACAGATCCGGTTGGAGATATCAGTATAAACTATCTTTAGCCTACACATAGTTCCACATGGATATCTTTATAATTATGTGTATATGCATAGGCTGGGATACATGCATGTATTTCTATGTACTGTCAGCTGAGCATATTGAGCTCCCACATGTAAGTTTTTAATACCATTCTCTAATAAAAGGAACAAGGCTCTTTGAAGAAAGGGCTGATGCTAGGACTGAGACAGTAAATATATGAAGCAGCGTAATCTTAAGATATCAGAAAGTAAAGAAGTACCCAAAATTTTAAAAACCCACAAAAGAAAAATTATGTAAAATGAAAACAGGAGCAAATGGAAAAAGCTCTCAACAGCCAAAGCAAGAATGAACTAAGCAGTCTAATAATGTAGTGCTGGATTATAAACAAAAGTTTACAGTAATCATTCACGTGTCCAAACTGGTAAAAATAAATTACATAGTTTTTGATGAATGGTGTTAAATAGAAATCTCCTATGCACAAATCTTCTAAACAATTCATATAGACACTCAGCTGTAACACCTCTCTCCTCAAGTGTGGCTTCTGCATTATGACTTCCTCCTAAATAAGACACACAGGATGGACATGGGAAAAAAATTAACCTGTGGGAAAACTTGACAAACACTACATTAGCTAGGTGACCAAAGTTAAGAATATAAGTGAGAAGTTTCCTTAAGAGCCTGTCCTCTTGATATATAGTGAAGAGGAAGCACTTCACCTCTGTGATCTGTTTTTACAAAGCCAAGTCTAACCACGACAAAAACACCAAGCAAATCCCAGTGCCCGGCAGTCTATAAAATACCTGACCAGTCCTCCTCCACACTGTCAAGGTCATGGAAACAAGGAGAGTCTGAGCAACTGTCAAAGCCCAGAAGAGACTAAACAGACATGATGACCCCATGTCCTTTGAGACCCTGGAACAAGGAAAGGTATAACAAAGGGAACGTGAATAGGGACTTCAGTTAATAGTAAAGTATCAGTATTTGTTCATTATTTGTCATGATTCTGTAGAAAATTAGACAGGAAAAAGTAAACGTCAAATAAGAGAAACCTACTGTAACAAACTGGAAACCTAGAGGAAAAGGGGGATTTCTTTGTAAAAACACATTACCAAAATGGTCCCTAAATTAAGGAAAACACAAAAAGGCCAATTAATCACTGAGGAACCTCTTCCTCTACTGGTTATCCTATCACTCTTCCAGGGTTTCCCTCTCCTGGGACAGGGAAGGAGCAGGGACAGAGATGTCTGGCAGCTCCCCTAGTATATGACCCCACCCAGTGTCTTCACCTCCCCCAGCCACGCCTACCCAGTGAGGACACCTGAGGAAGGGTCAGGGATTATTGATTTCGATGTTTCAACTAGGACTTTTTTTATTCTCAGCGACTGGACACACTTACGGAAGTAAAATAAATTAGTATTTATTGTAAGGGTAGAAATACATTAATACTTGCAAGTGACAAGTTGAAGAATGGGTTTGGACCTGGCAGGTCCAGCGGCTCACACTGTCTCAGTGTGATCTTGCTTCTCTCCAAACCTTTGTCCCGCTCAGTGCCTTTGGGGGACCCCATTCACAGGCACAGGCTCTCTCACTGCCCTTGGGCCAACAACAGTTCTAGGCTGACAACCACTCACCATCCATTTTCCGAGAAAGAGTTTCTCCTTTTCTTGGATTCCAAAAAGTCATGGTTTTAAATGCCTTTGATCTGGCTTGGGTTGCATTCTCATCCTTGACCCAACACCAGAAGATGGAAAATGGGACTGGCTAGATGTGGGTTGTAAACCCTTCTTCGAGCTGGGTGGAACATGGGGTCATCCTTCTGCAACTGTTTGGACTGGAAGCAGGTGAGATGTAATTCCCAAAGGAAAACTGAGGCACTTGGACCTGAGAACAGATGTTCGCTGGGAGAAAGCAACAGATTCTAAGTCAATGACAGCTCACTGCACAGCACAGAATCTGACACAAAGGGAAGAAAGGGGTTCACTTAGGGTCAGGGGCTGCAGCTATGTATCCAGTGCTCTTACTGTCCCTCCCAAGACTGCAAGAAGTTCTTTCACTTGCTGAAAAGTCAGGATCATTGGTGGTGGTAAACTCAAGTCTCTTTCCTTGGGCATCAGGTCCTCACATCTCAGAGGCTGGCCCAGAACAGCCCATGTGCCCTCAGAAGACCCACAGACCTCATTCCTGCCCCTGAGATGTGGGATCCCGTGAGTTATGCCATCTCCCTGGCCATATTAACTACCCATCCCTGAAAAACAATACTGCTCCTTTTCCAGTTTCTTCTCTCTCCTTTTCCAAGGGAAGAAACCAAATGCTAGGGTGGTAAGGAAACTCTTGTGCAATGAAGTAACGGGAGGCTCAAGAATTATTCCATGCCATGGAACCCATAATTGGCAGGCTTCCAGAGGCCACATGGATGCATATGGCTCTCCAAGACAATGGCAGTGTCAGTGTAAACCTCCCACTGGGCGGTCCAGGTGCTTCCATATCTTTGATTCTTAATGAATATGCATGTCAAAAGTTTCTAACGACTGAAAGGACAAAGGATTGCAGGGCCATGGTCTACTGTATGGGTGTTGTGTCAGGGACACACTCCAATGTTTAGAGGATTATTACTTCTCTTGGCAGCCTATGAGGCTGTGAGCGGGAGGCCTTTTTCTCAGCCACATGCATGTTAGTAGTTGAAACTTCTCAAAGAAATGTCTACACTGCCCAGGTAGCTCTTGAATTGCCCAGCATCATGGTCAGCTCCGTAACTGTACATGAGGGCCTGACAATGCCCAGGCTGGACTGAGCTAGAGGACCATAGATGCCTGCCTGGATAGTCAGAGGTCAAAGGCTGTCCTGCCTGAGACTTGATCATCTATTCATGCCCACTCAGATGGAACAAAGGATGCCTCCAGGGCCAGGAGGGCCCCACCAGCCCTTAAGAAGGCGGCATCTGGGGGCTGGCAGGTCACTGCCCCCAGTCCTGTATAAATCCACACGTGTCCGCTGAGTGCCCTCCTGTCCTGGCTGTGCTGGAACCTGGGGCTGCCCAGGCAGAGTAGGGCCAGCATCACCCTTCCCAGGTAGGAGGGCAGAAGGAAACCATGCATGACTTCTGACACCCTCCCCAATCCTTGACAGAGGTTGAGTTGGATAAGAAACAGTCCGAGACAAGAACAGACATTTCATTCTTCTCTCAGAGCCCAGGACTGGGGGAAGGGAGGCCAGAAAAACAGTTATTTACCTCAGCTCCCTGACTCCTGTTTGACCCTGGGCAAGTCCTATCCATTCTGGAGGCTTCAGAGAGAAAGAGAGGGGAGGGCAATGAGGGCCAATTGTGCTTAAACCTAACTCTAACCTTTACCCTAAGAACCCTAACCTCTAACCGTAACCCCCTAACAACCCTAGCCCCAGACCCCTAGACCCTTGCCCCGACCCCTAAACTCTAACCCCCGACCCTTTAGCCACAGCCCTCTACCAGGATGCTCCAACAATGACCCCTAACCCTAAACTGTGACCCCTGAACCCTCACACTGACTCAAACCTAGGCCTAAAGCCTGGCCTAGTGGGTACCGAGGGATGACTGTATGAACTCTCAAATAAACCAAGGAATTAAATCTTCCTGACCATGAATTTAGCAATGGTTTCTTAGATTTGACAGTAAAGCATAAGAAATGAAAGAAAAAAATAGATAAATTGGATTTCCTCAAAATTACAAACCTTTGTGCATCAAAAGAGGCTATCCAGAAAGGAAGAAGACAGCCCACAGAATGGAAGACAATATTGGCACATTCTATATCTGATAAGACTCTTTACCTAGAATATACCCAGGACTTTTCCAACTCATCAACACAAAGACAACAGCATTTTTGAAACAGACAAATGGCTGCATGGACTGCTCTCCAGGCAAGACATACAAATGGTCAACAAGGACATGGAAAGATGTCAAACGTCAGTAGTCATGATGAAAATGCAAATGAAAGCCACAGTGTGATGCCCCTTCACACACACTAGAATAAAAATAAACTTTAAAATCAATTTTAAAATATATAAATAAAAATAACAAATGGCAGCAATGCAGAGAAATTGGAACCCTTAAAAGTTACTTGTGGAGATGCACAATGGTGCAGTCTATGCGTACAAACCTTTACCATTTACTTAAAAATATAAAATATAATTACCATGTGGTTCAACAACTCCACTCCTAGATATATACCAAAAAAATGGAAAACAGGCATTCAAACAAAAACTTGTACACCAATTATTCATAGCAGCACTGTTCACAATAGCCCAGGGTAGAAAAGATTTAAATGTCCATCAGCAGGTAAACGGATAAGCAAAATAAGGTAGATTCATAAGCTGCATTATTCTGTCATATAAAGGAATAAAGTAAAATTATACAGCCGCTGTGGAAAACTGTATGGTGGCTCCTAAAAAACATGGATGTGATCCCTTGATTCCACTCCAGGGTGTACACCAGAATATTAGAAAGCAAGGGCTGGAACAGACATTTGTACCCCATATTCATAGCAACGTTATTCACAATAGCCAAAAGGTGGAAGCAACACAACACATCCTTCAACAGATGAATGGATAAGTACAGTGTAGTATATACACAATGGAATATGATTCAGCCTTTAAAACTAAGGTAATTCTCACACATGCTACAATGTGGATGAACCTTGAAGTCATTATGCTAAGTGAAACCAGCCAGACACAAAAAGGACAAACGTTCTATGATTCCACTAGTATGAGGTATCCAGATAAGTCAAACTCAAAGACAAAGTAGAATAAGGGTGCCAGGGGTTGAGATGAGTTCGTGTTTAATGGTTACGGTTTCACATGGGGAAAATAAAGCTCTGGAGATGGATGGTGAGGATATTTTTACAACAATGTGAATGTAATTAATGCCACAGAACTGTATACTTACAAATGGTTTAAATGGGGCTTTCCCCATGGCACAGTGGTTAAGAATCTGCCTGCCAATGCAGGGGACACGAGTTCAAGCGCTGGTCCTGGAAGATCCCACATGCCGCAGAGCAACTAAGCCCATGAGCCACAGCTACTGAGCCCTCGTGCCACAACTACTGAAACCTGTGCGCCTAGAGCCCGTGCTCCGTAACAAGAGAAGCCACCGCAATGAGAAGCCTGCACACAGCAACGAAGAGTAGCCCCGCTCGCCGCAACTAGAGAAAGCCTGCGTGCAGCAACAAAGACCCGACACAGCCAAAAAATAGAAAATAAAATAAAATAATTTTTTAAAAAGCTTTTAAAAATGATTTAAATGGTAAATGTTATGTGTTTTTAATCACAATGGAAAAAATGAATGAAATAATGATCAATGTTACAATGTGGATAAACACTGAAAACATCCTAAGTGAAAGAAGCCATACAGAAAAACCACCCAGATCATGCTCATCTTGTACACTTTAAACCCAGCAAGGTTTGTTAAGAGAGGAAAAGCCCCAATGATGGTTCCAAGAAAAGAAAACTGGATTCGAATAGAAAAATACATTTCCACAAAGCTGGGGCAGCTGGTGAAAGTTGAAGCAGGTCTGTAGATAGGATTATAATGTGGAAACCATAATTATTCCTCATTTGGGGGTTATGTGCTCGTTCCCTGGGAGAGTGGCCCTCCTACTCTCACAGGGTAAAACAAACTGGAGTATTTTGTGAATGTGGAAAACTTTATACTGCTATTTAAAGTTTTTTATACACTTGAAATTTACTAGAAAATAAAGTACTTATCAAAACAGCCATGTCATACCATGCCAGAAGTACAGACAGAGCTATAGGGACTTGCCTGGGGGCGCGGTGGTTAAGAATCCAACTGCCAATGCAGAGGACATGGGTTCGAGCCCTGGTCCAGAAAGATAACACATGCTGCAGAGCAACTAAGCCCGTGCCCCACAACTACTGAGCCTGTGCTCTAGAGCCCATGAGCCACAACTACTGAAGCCCGAAGCCTAGAGCCCATGCTCTGCAAGAAGAGAAGCCACTGAAATGAGAAGCCCATGCACTTCAACGAAGAGTAGCCCCAACTTGCTGCAACTACAGAAAGCCCACGTGCAATAACAAAGACCGAACACAGGCCAAAAAAAATAATTAATTAAAAAAATAGAGCTACAGAGCACACAGCACTTCCACTCCGGGGTGTACATCTCGGGAGAACCATGAATCCATAGGACACAGGCACTTCAACTGTTAGTGCAGCCCTTTGCAGGAGCCTCGACTTAGAAACAATATAAATGTCCTTGGAAGGAAAAAATGGATAAAGAAGATATGGTACTTATGTACAATGGAATATTACTCAGCCATGAGATCAATGAAATAAGGCCAGTTGCAGCAATTCAGGTGAACTTAGGTACAATCATTCTAAGTGACATAAGTCAGACACAAAAAGACACTTAGCATAAGATATCACTTATAGGTGGAATCTAAAAATGGCTACACATGAACTAAATTACAAAAGAGAGTCACACATTTAGAAAACAAACTTAAGGCTGCTAAAGGGGAAAGGTGGGGTGGGGCAAGGCATAAACCAGAGGGTTGAAATGAGCACAGATAGGGTTCCAAAGACCAAATAGGTAATTGACAAGACCTACTCTATAGCTCAAAAAACTAGACTGGGCACACTCTAGTCACCATAAAAGAATATATACGACTGGTAAGAATCTGAAAAAGAATTTATGGATGTCTCTCTGTAAGTGAATCAAGTGGATGTGCAGCAGCATTGAAAATCAGCTCTACCCCATTATAAAAATAAATTACAAAAAAAAAAAAAAACAAGGAGAAACTGTTACAAAATTCGTTCAGGGGCTGTGATGAAACCTGCATTGACCCCATCTAGATCCACAGCTAAACGGGACAAGAGCAGAGGGCTCCATCTCTGTCTTTACGTTTACAGTCTAATGCGAGCTCAGGTCATTTTACCTCTGTTCATACACTGCTGATTATTTTCAACAAATCACGAAGATATCGGTGTTTTATATTTACTATTTGGTGCTTGAGCTGGAGTAGCAGGCAGCGCCTTGAGGATATTAATCCTGGCTGAGCTATGCTAACCTGGAGCGCTACTTGGAGATGCCCAAGTCTTTAACGTAGTCATAACAGTCCCTGCACGTGTAATAATTTTCTTTGTAGTTGTACCCATTATACTGCAGGGTTCAGAAACTGACTTGGGCCACTAATAACTGGGACACCTGAGGTAGCATTTCCCCAAATAAATCATGTCAACTTTTGACTACTTTCCCCATCATTCTTACTCCTACTCATGTCACCAATAGTAGAAGCTGGTTCTGGTCAAAGTGGAACTGTATATTCAGCTCTAGCCTGCAATCTGGCCCACGCAGGAGCCTCTGTCGACCTAACCATTTCCTCCTTACCTTTAGCAGGCATCTCTTCAATTCTTCGTGCTATTTCTTGTATTACTATAGTCTTTAATCCAAAACCAACGGTCAAATCCCAATACCAAACACCATTATTTGTTTAGTCTTCCCTAACTATAGCCATATTACTATAATTACCACTCTCAGTCCAAGCAGCCAGAATTGCCAGACTGTTAAGAGATAGAAATCTCAACACTACATTCTTTGACCCTGCAGGAGGAAACCGAATCCTATAGCAACACCTAGTTTGATTCCTTGGTCACCCTGAAGTGTGTGTATTCATGGCCTACCAGGGTTTGTTATAATTTCACATATCATTACATACGATTTAGGACAAAAACTGTCTTTCAGCTATTTGGGAATATTATGAGTCATGTCCACTGGCCTTTTAGGATTTCTCTTGTGGGCCCATCTTATATTTACCATAAGGATAGCTGTCGACTCAGTAGCATACTTTGCATCAGCTACCATAATTACTTCTATCCCTACAGGAGTAAAAGTATCTAGCCGATTAGAAACTCTTTATTTAATTTTTTTATTTTTTTATTTTTGGCTGCGTTGGGTCTTCGTTGCTGCGCACCGGCTTTCTCTCGTTGCGGTGAGCAGGAGCTAGTCTTCGTCGCCACGCGCAGGCTTCTCATGGCGGTGGCTTCTCTTGTTGCAGAGCACAGGCTCTAGGCATGTGGCCTTCAGTAGTTGTGGCTCACGGGCTCTAGAGGGCAGGCTCAGTAGTTGTGGCGCACGGGCTTTTTGCTCCGCGGCATGTGGAATCTTCCTGGACTGGGGATCAAACCCGTTTCACCTATATTGGCAGGCCAATTCTTTACCACTGCATCACCAGGGAAGTCCCTGATTAGCAACTCTTCACGGAGGTAATATTATATGAGATCCCACTCTATTACGAGTTTTAGGCTTTATTTTGCTTTTTACAGTAGGTGGTTTGACAGGAATCATCTTAGCCAACTCATCCCCGGACATTGTCCTCCAGGACACATACTATGTAGTAGCACACTTCCATGACGTAGCGTCCATGGGAGCCGTCTTCACTGTTATAGGAGGCTTCCTACACTGATTCCCACTATTCTCAGGTTACACAGTTAACTCAGCAGGAGCAAAACCCACTTCACAGGTATATTTGTAGTAGTAAATGTGACTTCCTGCGGCACTTTCTTGGCCTCTCAGGGAGGTCACTACGTTCCTCTGAGGCACACACAACATGAAGTGTTTTGTCTTTGGACTCATTCGTCTCAGTAGCAGCAGTAATGCTAATACTCTTCACACTGTGAAAACCACTTGTGTCCAAACGAGACGTCTCAGCCGTGGAAGCTGCTGCCCCTAACCTAGAATGGTTGCGCGGAGGCCCTCCACCGTATCCTATATCTGAAGATCCTACCTATGTAAATGTAAAATAAGGTAGGACTCAAGTCCTTTTCAAGCAGTTTGAAGCCAACAGCATAACAATTATGTCTTTCTCAATAAATGAGGTAAAAGTAAAAAGTGATGTAAAATTTTCAAAGTGAAATCATAGGCTAAAATAGTGTACGTCACGAAGGCATATCAATTTCATCTAGGCTCTCAAGATACAACATCACCGATTATGGAAGAACTTTTACATTTTCATCACACACATTAATAGTGATTTTTAAAAGAAGTTCTCTAGTCCTCTATATTATTTCACTAATATTGACAATTAAACTAGCTCATATATGTACAATAGATGCACAGGTAGAGAAAATTTGAACATTTTACCAGCCATTATTGTAATCTTAGCTGCTCTATCATCATTGTGAATCCTTTACATGATACATGAAATCAATAACTCTTCCCAAAGCATAAAAACTATGGGTCAGTAATGATACTGATGCTACAAATACACAGATTAAGAAGATTTAAATGTTGACTGCTCCGTAATCCCCACATCAGAGCTAAAACCAGGAGAATAGTGATTAATAGAAGTCAACAACCTAGCACTATAGAGATAGTCATTGAATATTAGTTTCATCTGAAATTGTTGTACACTCCTGAGCTGTTCCTTCTCAGGCCTAAAAAGAGCTGCTATCCCAGGACGCCTAAATTAAAGAATCCTAATACCGACAGGACCAGGCCTATGTTGTGGACAAGAGAGCTCGTTTTCCTGAGGTCAAAGACAGGACAGAGGGATATGGCTGAGATATGGGGTGAATCTGGAGCCCATGGGGATGCACCCTCCAAGCTCCAGGATAGGAATGGGGCCTCTGGGGTCCCAGGCCACCCACCACGCCCTCCCGAGCAGCATCTTGGCAACATTCCCTGTCAGTGATGAGGCAGCCCTAGCACTTGTCACGCCCCAATGCTGTGTCCTATGTGGGTCCCATGCTGTTGGGACCACACCCACACCCTGCAGGTCCACGCTGCAGGGTCCTTCCTGCCTCAGGAGTAAAGACCCCACAGCAAGCAGTTTCCTCCCCAACCAGCAGGAGGAGGGGAGGAGAGCAGGGGCACCAGGGGAATCTCACTCAGACAACACCCCAGGGGTGCCAGCGGGAACAGTGATGATGCAGATGAGGCACAGACCAAGAGATGGATCTAGAGGACCCAAAAGGCAGCTGGTCAGGTCCTGGCTCATCTGCACCCCAGACACCTTTGTCCCTCATACAGCCCCTTCCTCATACACCCTCTCCTTAAATGCAGATTCTTCAGATGCAAACAGGCAGAGCTTCAGGCTGAAAGTCAGCTCTTCCAAAGTGACCCCTCAGCAAACACGGCAGGATTCCACTCCAGTGGGTGCCCTGGAGTCCACAACTCAGGGACTGAAGTGGATATCGGTGCCAGGGGCAGTGGGAGAGAATGGGGAGTGAGACATTCGTGGTTGTGGAACTTTGGTTTTGCAAGATGAAAAGTCTTAGGAATGGTGGTGATGGCTCCACGAGAAAGTGAATAGATCTGATGCCTCAGAAACGTGCACTTAAAATGGTGAAGATGGTAAAGGGTATGTGACGTGTGTTTTATTTCACTTAAAATAAATTCTTAAAATAATGTCTTGTTCACTGTGATTCCATTTCGACTCCCCTTCATCACAGATGTCGGAGGCCCAGACACAGTCCCCTACCTTAGGGGCCATCACGGTACCCTCACATGGCACATGGGAGACCATTCTTAGGGGGGGCTAGTCTGTGCTCACCTGACCTCTGTCCAGGGGGACCCAGGCAGTGGTGACCCCCATAGATTAGACATATGATATGATATGTTATTAATATGATACCACCAAGCATTGTCACTCACCAGAACACAGAGCAGCAACCCACTCAAACATGCCTGACCTCACATGAATGTGAGAAGACTAAGAGTAGAAAAGGTACCACAGGTTAATCAGGTCAACACCCTTAATGCAGAGGTTGGAAATCTCAAAGGGGAAAAGACACGCTGCAGGCAAAGAGCACATATGGGCTCTCCCCGTACATGTGATCCTGACCCATGCAGATGTGGTGAGAGCCACACAGTCCCCACACCCTTTACCTGGGGTCGCACGTCCACACTCACCACGGTGACCCCACCTCCCTAGACCCTGCACCTAAAGTCACACGTTCTCTCTCAACAGGTGACCCCTCCTACCCAGACCTCTCCACCTGAGTCCCATGTCCACAGTCCCAGGGTGAACCGCCCTCCCCAGACTCCCCCAACTGGGCTCACACGTGCACAGTCTCCAGGGTGACCTCACCTCCCCAGACCCTGCACCTGGGGTGACATGTCCCCTTGGTCAGGACACCATGGCTCTGCTGGTGGCTCCCCTCATGTGGAAACAAGCTGTGTTCCTGGGGCCTCCTGGGATGGGAGAATGTGGCAGGTGGGTCTCCTCTCCCCACACTTGTCCCAGAGAAGTCCTCCTCTTTTCAGTTTGATTCTGTTGATTTTACCTGTTTTTAAAGCTTTCATGCTAAAGTTGAACACACTACTTGGTTCTGGCAGGCTCAGTCCTTTCTTGTCTCACATGCTTGTTGAGATCACTCACAGGACAGCAGGGTTGAAAGCAGAGGGGCAGCTCTGGACGCTTCTGAGTAGGGACGGTAGAATGGAAGGAGAGCTCAGCAGCAGCCTCAGCTGTTACCCATCGGGCTTTTGCCCGATCTGCGTGCCCTGCGATCAATTCACCAGCTAAACCTGCCTCCCTACGCACCATGCACGTGCTGGTGAATTGGAATTATTGCCAGGTAGCCCTCCTGTGGATTCTCCACGAGCCCCAGGGAAGGTGAACCTTACAGGGATTAAACTAAGGCCCCGACCAGAGCACTGACCCTTGGGAGGACCAAGTAACCACACTCAGAAGAGAGGCTGTTACTTAGAGAAGCCCACCTCAGTTCCATACCCCAGACATTTAAGCACTCACCTTCAGATGCAGGCACGGAGTTTCCCAGTCCTGAGGCCAGGCCGGGTTTCTACCCAGGTTCCCATAGTCCTAGCGTACACAGAACATGGTCAGGTCTAAATCTTCTTCTTATAGACAACACATGGTCAGCTCTGAACATAATCAGTAGAAAGGACATGCAGAGGTCTAAATCTACCGTGTAGACAGAACTTGACCATGTTTAAACTAGCTTAGGGCTGATCTCATAGGAGGTACAGATCACACACATGGGTCTCTCATCTTTGGACACCCACATCAGGAAACTGAACAAAATCTTTGTCATTAAACATTTCAACAGGCAAAACAGAAATGTTACCAGTTTCTCTGGCCACCTGATGGTCAGGATCCATGGGTGAGCCATGAACTTCTGAGAGTGCAGCCCCGTCTGCTGCCAGGACAGACAAGAAGTGGCCTGATTCCAGCCTCCCAAGCTTCCAGAAGGAGGCGGCCGCACTGGAACCCAGGCAGGACAGTCCTGCATGGTCCGGGCCGGGAGATCCGGTCTGTCCATTCCACTGACCAATTCCGGGCGGGGCGCTCAGGGCCGCTGAGAGCCCTGCACTCAGGTCCTGCTTCCCTGCAGCGTGTGCATGTGCATGTGCGTGTGTGTGTGTGTGTGCGTGTGCGTGTGGGTGTGTGTAGAGGGGGCGGTGGCTGATGGCTCCCATGGCTCCCGTCCCGGGCACCGCGCTGTCTTTGAGGGGAGTCACGGGGAGAGGTAGGGGCACAGAAGCTGTTGGAGAGGAGAACCCACCGCGGAGCTCCTTGCACACTGGCTCGCCCCACCTGGTGACCCGCCTGCCCATCGTGGGCCGCATGTCACCGCCCAGCCCCCACCCCCGACGGCAGGGCTCCTGCTCTTTCAAAAGGACAAGGTCTCACATGAAGGAGACCCAGTGGGGACTGTCACGCCCCCACTCCTGATGCTGACTTTGGGAGAATGAACCCCCTTGACTGGGTGATGGGACACTGTGAGGAAAGAGGTGGCGGCCCCTTCCAAGTCGGGGCCTGGCTGAGAGATGGGAACACAGGAGCCAAGTGCAGGGCCTGGAAGCCAGGCCAACAGGAGGGGCATCCCCAGCCTTGGCCGGCCTCTCCAACTGTGACATTGTAGCTTTAGGGGACCTGGGGCAGGTGACTGAATGTAATGGGTGTCTAAACTGGACCCTGAATGGGGCTTAAGGAAGGTGTGAAGGATGTTACTGAGACCGTGACAGTCATTGGAAGACAGACTCTGTGTCAGGACATCCTGCTCCATCCATTTAAATCCCTGAGATCTGTGACCTTTATGTGGCTACGCAGGATTGTTAGAGCAGCTGTGTGTGGATATATCTGCAAGCGGTTCCAGCAAACACACAGTTGTGCACACAGGCGGGCATAGCACACGCACAAACATATGTAGGTGCACAGCACAAATATATTCACACACTAGCATATGAACACACATGCACGCATATGCCCGTGCACACACTAACGTGAGCAAGTGCACACTAACGAACGTGTGCAAGTGCACATACCTATGCACATGCACAGCATAGGTATGCAAACAGGCACATGCACACGCATGTACATAGCACACACACAGGGAATAAAGTGAGTCCGTAAAGCATTAAGTCCTGAACACAAGTGAAGCTGACATGTATTTTTCCCTTTTCTTAGCTTTGATGTTTTTCACAATAAAAAGTTTAAGGAAAAAGTTAATGGCAAATGACTTTTGATTCATAGGACTTTCTGACGTTATTCCACAAATATTATGACAGGAGAAATGAATGTAGATAGTACATGTGTCCACTAATGGATGAATGGAGAAGAAAAACATGGTCCATCAATACAAGGGAATGTTATTCAGCCTAAAAGGGAAGGCAATTCTGACACAGGCTGCAGCAGGGATGAACCTTGAGGGCATTAATGCTCAGTGATGTAAGCTAGACACAAACAAACAAACAGTGCTTGATCCATTCATACAAGGCCCCTAGAGCAGTCAGAAACATAGAGACAGAAAGTAGGATGGTGAGTGCCAGGGGCTGAGGGAGGGACAATGGTGACTGAGTGTTTAATGGGGACTGTTTCAATTTTGCAGGATGAAAAAATTCTGGAGGGCGATGGCGGTCAAGTTTGCACAACAGTGCAAATTACTTCTGGACCCTGAAATGTGCACTTAAAAATGGTTAAGATAGTAAAGTTTATGTTTTGTGTATTGGACCACAATTTTTAAAACTTTAAAAAAAAAAACAACAGGAAGTAGTCCGTGAATAACACAAGATGCACAACTTCACTAACAACCGAGGGATTAAAACCATAAGAAAACTACTGTGCACACACCTACCAGAATGGCAGACATGAAGACACAGTATCAAATATCAGCAGGATGTGGAGCAATGGAAAGCCTGGTGCGCAGCGGGGGGTGCAACCACTTCTGAAACAATCGGGCCTCAGAGAGCAAAGTCCGTGCACACAGACCCACAGTGTTCCTCCCAGCTGAACACAACCCCCCCAGCCCTGCACCAGGACACACAGACATGGACTCTGCAGCCACAGGAGCCAAACCTGAAAGAACCTGAAGACCATCACAAGCAGATGCAGAAATGAACCATGCACGCTCCTATGAAGGAATATTCCACAGCAATGGAGTACATTTTGTTTAAAGGCAGTAAAACTATAAAAAATTATTTTTTTAAAAAAACTATATTCACAAGATGAAAGAATCTATAATTCTGGCACCTAAGGATTGTCGAATGCTCCTAAAAATAGATTGTTGTGGAAACGTTTATTATAAGGAAATTAACATATTCTCTAGGAAGGACGGGGTGAATGGGCCTGCTACATTTTCTACATTGAAGACATATACAGGTTTTGATTCTACTTCTGTTAACTCAAGTGGGGCTTCATTGGATTTCTGCTACCGCGGAGATCATCAAATTCTGGGTAGGGGTCAGGAGAAAACTAGCCATAGGCGTTCTCGTGTAGTAATTACTGTTGAAAGTGTAAACGATCCATTTATCAGTACGACTGAGAATAGAATAACTGCTGCATTACTTCACATGGGATCGTGTGTGCTACTGTCCCTAGGGCTCCAGTGAGTGAGGATTTTGAATGTGAAGCTCATCCAGATCTGAGGATGGAATAAATGGCTAGGGGTGATATGGCTAATATAAATAATAGGCCAACATTTATATTAATTAGTGGGTAAGATACGGGAAGAGAAATCCATGTTGTGAGAGCCAGGGTTAAGGCTAGCATTGGGGCAATAATATATAAATTGATGATGTTGATGGACATAGTGGTTCTTTAATAAGTAATTTGTATGCCTCAGCAATGGTTTGTAATCATCCATGGGGGCTGAGGATTGTTGGCCCTTTCTGGATTTGTATATAGCCTAGGATTTTCCATTTAATTAATATGAGGAATGCTATGGTGAATTAAATTGGGTCATTTGTGAAAGAATGTTGATTATAAACATATTCTTAGGAAGAGGACTTGAACCAGTGCAGATAAAGGTTTCAGTTTTACATAATTACCGGGCTCTGCCACCTTAACAAACATGGTTCTACAGTAGGGTATGTATAAATTAATTGAATGTAGAGTATATCATCATTTAGTTTCCAGACATTTTGTAAAGTAAGCCGTAATGCTCTTGTCCTTTCCTACTGGCAGAAATCTGCAATAGACAGAAAGCAACCAGGATGACTCCAGTCTGAACTCAGATCACGTGAGACTTTAATCGTTGAACAATTAAAAGCAGTTATACCATTGAAATGTCGTGATCCAGCATCAAGGTCATAAACCATATTGCCGCTATGAACTCCAGAATACAATTACACTGTTATCCCTAGTAAAACTTGTTCTGTTGATCAGTGTTTTAGAACAGGTGATAAAGCATTTTGACTAGTTGGTCTAAATTTTGATCACTCAGAGGTGGTTGCTTCTCCAAAAAATAAATGGCACACGGGCCCAAGGCACACCAGCTTCAGTAGTTGTGGCACACAGGCTCAGTAGTAGTAGCCCACTGGCTTAGTTGCTCTATGGCAACTGGGATCTTCCCAGACCAGGGATCGAACCCGTGTCCCCTGCATTGGCAGGCGAATTCTTAACCACTTCATCACCAGGGAAGTCCCAGAATCGCAGTCTCCCTTTTAGTATACCTTAAGCCCAAAGAATCCATGGAGAATTGTTACAGAAAATAAGACAATAAAATATTGTAAGGACTGTGACAGAAGCATATAGTACACAGTTCATATAGACACAGCCCAAGCAGTTACAAAGTATATTAAAAGGGAGGCTGCAATTTTATTTTATTATTTTTATTATTTTTTAACATCTTTATTGGAGTATAATTCCTTTACAATGATGTGTTATTTTCTGCTTTATAACAAAGTGAGTCAGTTATACATAAGCATATGTTCCCATATTTCTTCCCTCTTGCATCTCCCTCCCTCCCACCCTCCCTATCCCACCCCTCTAGGTGGTCACAAAGCACTGAGCTGGTCTCCCTGTGCTATGCGGCTGAGGGAGGCTGCAATGTTAAAAGAATAAGATAAATTATACCCACAAACTCCCAATCTTTCCTGAAACGTTGCAATCTGGAACCCTATTGTAGGAAGCAGAAGATTCCAGGAGACATTCTACAAATGAAGGACTCTAAACCCTGTGGTTGGATAAGGAATTCTGGAAGGAAGGTATCCTCACCCGAGGAGAGCAGGTTCCTATACTTGTCTAACATCACATACCTGGACAGTTCCCACTGATCTTGGTCCAGGCATTGCTTGTCCTCTTGAGAGAAAACTAGGGCCATATCCTGGAATGTCAGCAGTCCCTGAAATTAAAAGTACACATACCGTGTGGCCACGGGAAGAGTTCATAATGTGACCCAAGAAGAAAAGAGCAAGTTAAAAGAACTGGTTTTAATTTAGAAGAGTGTCTTCAATTACCCACTAATATATATATATATATATATATATATTTTTTTTTTTTTTTACAAAGTAAGTTTCTCTATCTTATTTCTAACTACAAGAAAAGAGTGTGGCATGTGATCCACAAAACCAGTATAGAGACTGTACTTATCTGGAAAAGAAATGATAAAATGATGGTTTCAACACAGGCATATGCATTTTTGAGTGTTTTATTTATATCAAATTGGATAAAATGTGTGTATTTCTCAGACAGAAAAGACGCGTCGAGGCAGGAATGTACCTTTCAACTATTCATGTGTGCACAAGTACACTGGGGAGATTGTAAAAGTTCAGATTGTGATTCAGTAGGTCCGGTGGGCCTGAGTTCTATTTTTTTAACAAGCTCACTTTTAACTAGTGATGCCACAGTCTCTGATTCATTAACGATAATTGTGAAGAGCAGAGACATAATTAGAAAGGTAAACATTCATATTTAATTTTGAACTTAAAGTGTCTTATGGATTTTACACCTTTAATAGGATAGTAAGCACAGCAGCAACAATCATTTGTGAATATTTACTATAGACCGTGTATCTTTCTAACTCTGTAGTGTAGGACTCCCGGAAAAATGCCTGGGCTGCGGTCACAGTGGGCGGGGCCCTCAGGCCGGGCCGCCCCTCCAGGACCCCCGACGGGGCCCTGCGCTCCTGGCGGCTCCCTCCCCCGGCGCCTCCGTCCCTCCCAGAAGGCCTTGGGGCAGAGCGGTCCCACCCGCTGCGCCCAGAACGGAGCCCGCGTTTCCGCAGAGCTGGAGCTCCCGGCTCGGGGTCTCTTCCCTCCGCCTTCACGGAACTGCCCCGGAGCCCGCGGCGAGGGCGGCCTCACTGACGCTGCCGGCTCTGGAGGGGCCCCGGCGGCCGAAGCCGCGACAGTCGTGCGGACGGCGGGCCGGGTAAGTGGGCGCCGACCCTCCGCCTGGTACGGTGCCCTGGCGGCAGGGCAAGACCAGCTTCTGAGGGGCAGGGGTTCGCTGCCACCCGCCGCTGCTGTGCAGAAAGGGCGGCCCCCAGCGTCTGGTCCCGGGAACTTCGGTCCCTCCTCTCGCCCCTGCCCTCGGCCTGGCTCGCGGGGCCTGGGGGGCGTGGGGAGGGGGTCGGCCAGAGTGTCCTGAGGGGAAACGGGGCAAGGGAGGCGCAGGGCCCGGCGGCAGCGTCAGCGCGCCTCCCCCCGACTCCGGGGAAAGCGGCTAAAAACTCCTCCCGAGGCTCGCAGGCCCCTTATTCAGCGGAGTCCCTCTGCCCTCCTTCCTCCCTGAGCTAAAGGACCGGGGGGAGGAGACAGGGCAGGGCACTGGCGCAGGTAATGGGGACCATCAGCAGGTGATTGTTAACTAAGGCAAACCGGCTCTCCCAACGTGAGGAATGCGGCGCTTTTCTTTGCGGAGATGCCAGAGGCTGGGCTCCCTGAATTCCTTCCTTTCATATGCACCTCAGCGCTCTGGGGCCTGCATTCTGTATTTGCATATCCTGAGATCCTCAGGGCTCGCGGCTCACGCTGGAGGGCTGCAAGGGCTGATGACTGTGACATCCTTTGTTTACTGAGATGGCAAGAAATATTCCATTTCTCACAGGCTTGAGGGGCACAGAGTGAAGAGGGCAGGAGAATCTCACTCGGCATGTACTTCGGTTTACACGTAGATAATATGTACACTTAACTGTGCCACTGGAGGTTCTCAAGTGTGATCAATTGTACCACTGCCCTCTATGGATTAACTTCATGAATATCATAAGATACGTGCCTATAGAATTGACTTAATCCATTTAAATAGGATAATGGTCTTTAAAGGAAACATAATAGAAATATAACAACAAACCCCTTACCACTAAAGGCTGGGTCTGGAGCAACCTAAATAAATGTTCCATCGTTAAAATATTGAAAGATGTATTCAATAGAAATATCAACAAAAATGACAAATGATGAGGGCAGCAGAATGTTGAAATGTTCTATCTTTATCCTTAAAGTGGCAGAACATCATGTATTAGTAGGCGCTGGGGGCAGAAGATGCCTGATTTTATACCTTTGTCATATTTGTACAGTTGTTTCAACAAGTAACTTAAAGACCAAATGGAAAAAAAGGAGGTTTGTGCCTGAGATCATGTTGATGTGAAACCAGGGATGGCCACCTTGTCCCAGGTGAGTTAAGTTTACCTGGCAGGTAGACCACAGAGCTCCTGAGAAGCAAGGGTTGGAATTTTTCTGCTGGGTGCCCCTTAGGTTCTGTGACTTGACTGATTGTGAGTCATGTTTCGGGAAAGACCTGATCACAGGAAAAGGGTGGGGAAGAGTGATTTGGGGAGCAGCTAACAACATGCATCACGGCTCATGGCTTGAATGAATTTTAAAGAAACAGGAAAACAAATACTTCTTATGGAATCAGAGAATGTCCAGCCGGACAATCCCAGAAGATGAGGAACACCCATCCCATTTTCCAGATGAGAAAACAGAGGCCCAGCAAGGTGAAATCCCTCACCCAAGTTGCACCCGTCTCTCCTCCCCACTACATGGTTCATGAAAGCACGACTTTTCCTGTCGTGATCACTGCTGAACCCCAAAAAGGACCAGGCATCTAGCCGCTGCTCCAAAAATTTTGGTTGACTGTAGGAACAATGCTATTTCTTTCTTTCTTTCTCACTCTTATTCAGGATTGTGCCAAGAACTCCCCAGGCTGCAATGTAATTCGATAAATGTAAATATTAATTGAGTTTTGTTGTGATGAGGACTTAGGCTTTGAAGGTAACAGACTTGGTTCAGATCTTGGTTCTGCCACTTAATAGCTGTTTGGCTTTGGGAAAATTACTAAACCTCTCTGAGCTTATTTCCTCCTTTGTAAAGTGGGGATAAATGTATCTGAGCCAGCAGAGCACCTGCATGAGAGATGTGCACTAAATATTGGTCTTTCTCACTCTCCCACGCCATCTCTGTTCTTCCCAGAGAAGTTGTACAGAAGGATATAGTACTTTTTAAAATTAATTAATTAATTTTTGGCTGTGTTGGGTCTTCGTTGCTGTGCGCGGGCTTTCTCCAGTTGCGGCGAGCGGGGGCTACTCTTTTTTGTGGTGCGCGGGCTTCTCATTGCAGTGGCTTCTCTTGCTGCGCTTGTTGTGGAACACCGGCTCTAGGCACACGGGCTTCAGTAGTTGTGGCCTGCAGGTTCACTAGTTGTGGTGCATGGGCATAGCTGCTCCGCAGCATGTGAGATTTTCCCTGACCAGGGCTCGAACCCATGTCCCCTGCGTTGGCAGGCATATTCTTAACCACTGCGCCACCAGGGAAGTCCAATATAGTACTTTATAAAGAGGGGTTTTAGTTGATTTCAGATAGTGTACATGTTTCTTGTAGAAAAGATTTTTCCACTATAGAAACATTAACATGCAATACCACTACAAATGCGGTATTCTATGGGTTAGATATTATCAGTACATTTTATAAGTAATTGGGCAAAGGCCAAAGCACTAGGTACTGGGGAGTAAGAAGTCTCAAGTCTGGGGTGCCCCCCACCCCAATTTCAAGAGCAGGGTGTGTTTTTCAAATCCATATTTCATCTGGTCTTTGTTGCTCATCCATCCTCTGTGTCTGCCTTTCACAAAAGGCTCAGATCCTCCACTTTCACACCCTCCCGGCTGGCTGTGCCCCAGCTCCCGTCCTGGAACCTCTGCACGCATGGGTGTGCCTGCTCTCCCTGGGCCTCGCCAGCTTTGCCAGGGAGCTGCTGTACCGTGCACTGGTAGCTGTACCCCAGGGTGCCTGGACCCTTCTGGTACATGAAGTGCACCCTCATCACCAGGAGTGCACGCCCATCCCCTTACCTTATATCCTGCCTCTAAGCCAGGCTTGGGGGTGACTAGTGTGCCTTCAGCTATGTGAGGTGCTGGGATCAAAGTGAAGTTCCCAACTTTTGAAGTTGCAGGCTTGAGGGGCACACAGGGATTTAAAGTCGGGTCACCTGACCTAAAGGGGGGGCTGGTTGCTTTAAAGCCAGGGCAGCTGGCTTAAACCCTGCGTCCCTCCGCTGCAGGACGAGACCAACTTGGCGCTGCTCGGGTTTGCTCCAAGCCGGCACTGCTGTGCAGGAAGAGCTTCCAGGAGTGCCTTAGTGCGGGGGGACTTGGTCCGTTGTCTTGCCGCTGCCCTCAGAGCGGGACCACCTGCTCTTCTGGAGGAGAATCAGGGAGGGGGAAGTGCAGAGTCCCGGCTGGAGTTGCGGCACCCCTTGTCTGATGGCAGGGAAGGGGGGACGGGGCCGTGTGGTGTCCTGGGGCTGGACTCACCAGGTCGACTCAGCCTCTCAGCCTCCTAACCTCACCCCACACACCCCACAAGAGTCTCCAATAATATGTAATTGTGCCTTAGGTTCTCGGTCTTCAAACTCATACCCAGGCTCCCAGGTCCCTTGATTTAGCCAATTCCTCTGTGCTCTTTCTTCTATTAGATACAGTCCCAGAGGGAGGGGCTGGGGGATGGGACTGGAGGGACCCCGGCAGCACTGGCCTAGGCTGACTAAAGAGATCCAGGGCCTGCGCTCTCACACATGTGCGAGGACCCTTAAGGCGCAATCGAGGGGGCCAGTTAGAGGCAGTCCTTGTTGCCTCAGGTGAGTATGGATCACCGTCGGGTGGGGAGCATGCTGACCCCTGAGAAGTACTGTTAGAAGGATGTGTTCCTCCCTCGGCTTCAAGGACGTGGGTGGGCTTCAGGGCTCCATTTCCCCTCCAGACCTCCAGGGCTGACTGCACCCCAGCGGCCTTGCAGACCTGGCTTCCTGTTCCAGAACTTGCCAGGCTCCAGGAAGAATCCAGACTGCAGAGATGGTGCTTGAGCGCTCCAGCTTAAGAAGTGCTGTCCCTGGGGACCCAACAGTGGAGGGAGGAAGGGTGAAGGGAGTAGGGGGGTGGGGTTGGGAGGGGTGGCTGCCCTGGGAGACGTTGAGATAGAAATATCGCCCCCCACACCCCCTGCCCCCTGCAACTGACTGACCCACTGATGCCATAGGATCTCAGGCCCTTTTAGTCAGAGATGCCTCGGTTTCTTTACTCCTGCGTTCAAAACTATGCAAAACCAACTCTTCATTCTCTTGCTGCCTGGCCAGGACTTGTAAAGCACTGTTCTTTTGGAGCACTCGTTCCCTAAACTGCAGTTTGGAGCTGTCCCAGCTATTTAAAGGTGTTCTCCTTAAACTGAGACTAAATCCTACTCTTTTGGAAAAACGCCCTGCACTTCCGAGGAGATCATGTTTTCTGCCCATTCCTTCCTTCTACTTCCCTCTTAAGAAGCCCTGTGCTCAAAGGGCTTGGTGACTTATTTTTTGCTTGATGTCAAAAAGAAACCTTCCCCATGCACCGCAAAAATCTTTCCTGGAGCATAGGTGTTTCAAAACCATGACCGTGTTTTGCAGTCAGTATACACTGGGTAGACTGCCTAGCAGTCCCTCCAAGAGCCAGAGGTGAGCGTAATCAACGTATCTGATTGGATGCCCTTCAAGTTTAGGAAGGTCCCATTCTTATGCCCCAGCAGATAAGACAGGGCCCTGGATGGCTGTGGCTGTGATTAGATAACTTCTGATGATTTTATTTCCCTTACTGAGCTGCTGCTTCTAGGTTAAATTCATTTTATTACCTGTCTTTTTTTTTTTTTTTTTTTTTTTTTTTTTTGCGGTACGCGGGCCGCTCACTGTTGTGGTTTCTCTCATCGTGGAGCACAGGCTCCGGACGCACAGGCTCAGCGGCCATGGCTCACAGGCCTAGCCGCTCCGCGGCATGTGGGATCCTCCCGTACTGGGGCATGAACCTGTGTCCCCTGCATTGCAGGCGGACTCTCAACCACTGCGCCGCCAGAGAAGCCCTACCTGTACATTTTTAAAGAAAGACTGAAAACGTCACTGTAATAGGTCAGGAGTCTGAGCTCAGGGTTAGTCAAAGGTACTCACAGGGAGGAAGGTGGATAAACATAGGTGCGTAAAATAGGAGGGTTGGCAAGTACAGCCAGGACGACCGGGTTCACCGTGCGCACTAATAAAGGCCAGAATCTCCTCATTTATCTCTGGTGGGAAGTTCTGATGGTTTCTCAGGATCAAACTCAAATCATATTCAAACTAGGGGGCTTCCCAGAAGGCGCTGAAGCACCGGCAGAGCCCACCTGTGCTCCCACCTTGGCACTCCAGGATCAGAGTTGGGTTTGGAGATGGGGTTGCTGTAACCCCAAGGAGGTGAGCAGAGAGGAGGAGTTGGTTACCGGTCTCCTCTGACTCTCTGGCCCAAATTGCCTGGCTTCACGGGGGGGGGGGGCAGAGTTTTGCTTTGAGCAACTTATGGGGCACTTCCAGACTGGTGGGGTTGCCCAGTGGCCCGACAGTCTGACAGGCTGGCTGCGGTGTGACCGCCCTTTGTTTCTTCAGAATCTGTTCATCAGGAGGTGCATGGTTGCGGAAGCCCATTCACCGCCCCCCCCGAGGGTGATGGCACCTTCCCTGGCTGTACCCTATGATCACCAGGTACTTGAAATGAATGCAAGGTTTTTGACTTCAAGGAAGAGCTCACATAACCCCTTCTGCCTCATAATGTGTGGGATTTACTATAATGGAAGGACATTATAAAGAACAGGTAGAAAACTCACCTGTTGGTCTCCATGTAGGAGTTTATTTTGCATGAATCTCTCCTACATGAGTAGATAGCAGAGGTTTATTTTTGTTCCCGTGTGTGTACTTGTGGCAGAGGACGTAGGTATGGTGATTTGAAGCCCTCAAAGAAATATTCTCAGAATTCTCAAGACTTCTCTTGATTGGAACCGAAAGAGACCTGGAAAAGGAGGAAAAGCAAAGGAGGAGGGAGAACGAATGGCTGTTTCTCAGTAAATTCACCTTCCTGGTTGATTTTTCTGTCTTCTCATTTCTTTTAACTTCTATGTATGTCTAATGGGATGATGTAGAAAGGCTGATTTTTATGCTTTAAAAGATTTTACATCACAAAGAAACTAGAAGTGGCTAACAGAACTTGTTCACATCAATGTTACATAGAGACTTTGATATTAAATTTGTATACTAAAGTGGGTTAATCCAAATTTTCTCTTTTTGAGTGAATATTTGTAACATTTTTGTAGATAATAATTTATCCTAGATATACAAAATTGTGAGAATGGGTGCCATTTTTCACCACTTAAATGATTTCTTTTAAATGAATAGATCGTACACTTTAAAGGCCAATGTTGTCTTACATGTTGTTTTTTAATTCCTTGATTTCCGAAACTTGTGTTTATTTAATTGATTTCTATCTAATAATCTGTCTCTCCTTTATTGTTTCTTACTTTATATTTTATTGATCTATAGTTAATTTACATTATTATATTAGTTTCAGAGGTACAACATAGT
Organism: Mesoplodon mirus; assembly: GCF_964341445.2. Lineage (NCBI taxonomy): Eukaryota > Metazoa > Chordata > Mammalia > Artiodactyla > Ziphiidae > Mesoplodon > Mesoplodon mirus. Next base: position 65,497,375 of record NC_138995.1, on the reverse strand, counting down.
GATTCATAAATGTTTAGGTTCTTCTCCATTTATACTTATTATAAAAGAGTGGCTCTATTCCCCAGGCTATGCAGAACGTCACTGTAGATGATTGATTTTATACATAGTGGATTCTTCCTCAGAACCTCCTACCACTATTTTGCTGCTCCGCCCTGTCTCTCCCTGCTGGTAACCACTAGTCTGTTCTTTAATCCGTGAGTCTGTTTCGTTGTCGTTGTTGTATTCAGTGTTTTAGATGCCACGTGTAAGTGATAACCTACCAGGCTTGTTTTCTCTGCGGCTTATTTTACTAAGCACAATACCCTCCAAGTCCAACCATGTTCTTGCAAATAGCAACATTCCATTTTTTGCTGAAGTCATCATAAATATCATTTTTTATCCCCTAACCTACTGATGAACACTTAGTTTGACTCTATATCCTGGCTGTGGGAAATAACACTGTTATGAACATTGGTGTGCAGTTATTCTTTTTAAATAGTGTTTTTGTTTTCTTCTGATATACCCAAGAGGGAAATTGCTGGATATTATGGTAGTTCTATTTTTAGTGTTTTTTGGAACCTCCATTCTTCTTTCCACATTAGCTGCACTACTTCACATTCACATCAAGAGTTTACAAGAGTTCCCCTTTCTCCACATCCTCACTAACCTTTGTTATTTGTGACCTTTTTGATGACAGCCATTCTGACAAGACTGAGGTGATATATCTCATAGTTTTGATTTGCATTTTATTGCCGATTAGCTATGTTTAGCATCTTTGTGCCTTCTGGCTGTCTATCTGTATTTTTTCCTTGGAAAAATGTCTATTTGGGTCTTCTCATTTTTTAAAAAAATATTTTGGGTGCAGTTCTGATATTGAGTTGTATGTGCTGTTTCTGTAGTTTAGATATGAACCCTTGGTTGGTCATCTTTTTGGTGTTAACCTCTTATCATGTGCAAATATTGTCTCTCCTTCAGCAGGTTGTCTTTTCATTTTGTCTTTGGTTTCCTTTGCTGTGCAAAATCTTTTAAGTTTAGTGAAGTCCCATTTGTTTATTTTTGCTTTTGTTTCATTTGCCTTAGTAGACTGAACGCAAAACTGTTGCTATCATTTATGTTGAAGAATGTTCTGTATTTTCCTCTCAGGGTTTTATGGTCCTACATTTAGGTCTTTATTCAGTTTTGCGTTAATTTTATATACGGTGTGCTAAAATACTCTAATTTTATTCTTTTCCATGTAGCTGACCAGTTTTCCTAGTACCACTTATTGAAGAGACAGTTCTTTCTCCATATTGCCTGCTTTGTCATAAATCAATTAAATATACGTGTGTGGGCTTATTTCTGGGATCTCTATTCTATTCCAGTGATCTTTGTGTCTGTTTTTGCTCCAGTTCGATTCTCTTTGATTACTGTCGTTTTGCAGTACAATCTGAAGTCAAGGTGCGTGATGCCTCCAGCTCTGTACTTTCTCAAGATTGTTTGGCTGTTTGGGGTCTTTGTGTTTCTATACAAATTTTAAAATTACTTTTTCAGGTTTTGTGAAAATGCTTTGGTATTCTGATAGGGATTGCATTAAATCTGTAGATTGTCTTTGGCAGTATGGTTATTTTAACAGTATTAATTCTTCCAGTCCATGCACCTGCTATATTTTCCCATCTTTTTCTGTTGCCTTCAACTTCTTTCACCAATGGCTGATACATTTCTGAGTACATGTCTTTTACCTGCTTAGGTGTGTTTGTTCCTAGGTATCTTATTCTTTTTGGTGTGATTGCATATGGTATTGTTTTCTTAATTTTTTTTTTCTTTCTGACAGCTTTGAGTTTTGTTTTTTTCTTCTTTTTCTAATTCCTTCAGGTGTAATGTTAGGTTGTTTATTTGATATTTTTCTTGTTTCCTAAGAATAAGCTTGTATCACTATAACTTCCCCCTGTGAACTGCGTTGGCTGTGTCCCATCGATTTTGGATCACTGTGTGTTCATTTTCATTTCTCTTGGGTATTTTTAGAATCCCTCTTTAATTTCTTCACTGTTCCTTTCTTCCCCTTTTATTCATCTGTGATGTGAGGACTCTCTTTAATATGATGTTTGGATTTCTTTCAGGTGTGTGTGTGTGTGTGTGTGTCTGTGTGTGTGTGTGATTATTTCAGTTGCTGAGCTCTTAGTTTCACGTGGACACTAACAACCCTGCATTGTTACTCTGCTCCCCCACAGTTACTGAATTTGACCTTATATTTTAGATCTACTTGTTTTGTGTGTCCCTTAACTTCTTATTGTGAATACAGATGATTTTTTTACTGTTTTCTTTCATCCTTCCTATTAGCTGTGTACATGGTTGATTTACTGCCTTTGTTGAATATTTGCCTTATCCAATGAGGTTTTTCCGTTTGTAAGTTTCCTTTTCTAATTTTTATGTTTCAGTCATGGCCTTTTCTTTTTCACTGAGAAAAGCCCCTTTAAGATTTCTCATAAAGCTGGTTTGGCGATGCTGTGCTCTTTTAGTTTTGCTTCTCTGTAAAACTTTAGATCTCACCATCAAATCTGAAGAGAGCCTTGCTGGGTAGAGTATTTTTGGTTATAGGCTTTTCCCTTTCATGACTTTAAATATACCATGCCACTCCCTTCTGGCATGCAGAGGTTATCCTGAAAAGTCAGCTGATAACTTAATGCAAGTTCGCATGTTTGTAACTTGTTGCTTTTCCTTTGCTCCTTTTAATAGTGTCTTTTTATCTTTATTTTTTTGCCATTTTAATTACAATGAGTCTTGGTGTGGTCCTCTTTGGGTTGATCCTGTTTTGGCCTTACTGTGTTTACTGGACTTGGATGTCTGTTTTCTTTCCCAGGTTATGGAAGTTTTCAGCTCTTATGTCTTCAGGTATGCTCTACACTGCTTTCTCTTTCCTTTTTGCTTCTGGGACCAGTATAATGCAAATATTAGTACACCCAATGTTTCACATGTCTGTTCAACTTTCTTCATTTCATTTTAATCTATTGTTTTACAGTTCATCTTCAGTGATTGCCAGTACTCTGTCCTTCAGTTTTCTGATTCATTCCTCTGTGTCATTTAGTCTACAGTAGTTTCCTTTTAGTGTACTTTTCATTTCAGTTATTGTATTCCTCATCTCTGTTTTGTTGTTCTTTAATGCTCTAACTCTTTTTAAAAAAATTCTACCTTCTTACTCTGGTCGTCCATTCTTCTCCTGAGTTCTTTGATCATCTTTATAGTCATTACCTTGAACTATTTTTTGAGGAGATTGGTTACCTCCACTTCACTTAGATCTTCTTCTGAGTTCTTATCTTGTTCCTTCATTTGGATCGTGTTTCAGTGTCACCTCATTTTTCTTAACTTGCTGTTTTTATTGCTATGTATGTAGTAGGTTCGTTACATTTCCTGACCTTCTAGAAGTGGCCTTTTGTAGGAGAGGTCCTATGTGTCCCAGAAGCCCACTGTCCCCTGGTCACTAGAACTATATGTTCTAGGTGTACCCCCTATGTTGGCTACTTGGGCTCTTCTATTGTGGTGGGCTGACTGCTGTAGGTGGTCTGGTAGGCTTGGCTGCCCCCAGACTGCTTGTTTGACAGACTCTGCCTTGTATGGAGGCTGTCTGTGCTGCTTGGTGAGGCTAAATCATAAGGCAGTTGGCTGCACGACTCTGTGGGACACCAAATCTAGTGCTGGTTCACTTATGGGTAGAATTGCAGTCCAGGTGATATCAGGGCTAGTGCCCAGTCACTGCGGTGATGCTGGCTACTGGGAGGAAGACACAGGTCCTGAGTTCTGGCTGCAGGGCCCAGGAGTCTCAGAGTTGGTGTTGGATCACTGTTCCTCACACAGCTATCTGCAGGGTCTGGGGTATCCCTAATCTTGTGCTGTCATTCTGATGGGCAGGGTCAAGACCCAAGTGAGTCCATGGCTGCTTCTGGCCTGCAAGTGAGTGTTCTGGTCACACAGGCTGCTGGGCTGTGGTATTCCTGGAGCTGGTGTGTGCCTGTTGGTGTATGAGGCTGATCCCACTGCTAGAGCAGGTTTGCTGTTGGGTAGGTCCAAGCTCCATCCAGTCCCTGTGCAGTAATCACCTGCCGACGGTGAGACTGATTCCAAGGCCAGAGCAGGCTCACTTGTCAGAGGGGCCAAGGACTCTGGGGCTGGTGCCTCTCCACTTAGGTGTGGAGGCTGGTCCTGGGGCTTTTGGTTGCTGGGCCCATGTCCAGCGGCAGCTGTGCATTGAGAGGGTCTGAAAGCAGCCTGTTTGCTGGTGGATGGGGCTATGCCCCTGCTCAGTCAGTTGCTTGGCCTGCAGCATCCTAGTACTTGTGTCTATAGTCTGGTGGAAATGGGTAGGGCTAGACCCTGAGGCTAAAAAGATAGAGGGAGGACTCTGAAATTATGCTTGCTGGTACCAGTGGCCACGAGGTAGAAGGAGCTCCCCCAAGTGGCTGCTGCCAGTGTCTATGTCCCTGAGGCTGTGCTGTAGTTGCCTCTGGACTCTCTGGGAGACTCTCCAAGACCAGGAGGTAGGTGTGACCCAGGATCCGTTCAAATGACTGCTTCTGTTCTGATTCTCGGGTCATGTGGGATTTTGTGAGCTTTTTTTTTTTTTTTTTTTTTTTTCAGTACGCGGGCCTCTCACTGCTGTGGCCTCTCCCGTTGCGGAGCACAGGCTCTGGACGTGCAGGCTCAGCGGCCATGGCTCACGGGCCCAACCACCCCGCAGCATGTGGGATCCTCCCGGAACGGGGCACGAACCCGTGTCCCCTGCATCAGCAGGTGGACTCTCAACCACTGAGCCACCAGGGAAGCCCTGTGAGCATCTTTTAAGTGTGGAATCTCTATTTCCCACAACCCTCTGGCTCTCTGGAAAATAAGCACCACTGGTCTTCAAAGCCCAACTTTCTAGGAACCCTTCTTTCCAGAACAGGGTCCCTGGGCTTGGGAGCCTGATGTTGGGTTCATACCCCTTGCCACCTGGGTGCACCTCAGAAATTGTAATTATTCTCCCATCTGTGGGCCACCCACCTGGGGGGATGGGTCTTGACTCCTGTCTTGCCGAGGTGCCTTCCTTATATCTTTAGCTCTAAAACATCTTTTATGGTAGGTCCCGGCCTTTTTCATCAATTGCTGTTCTGTAAACACTTGTGACTTTGGTGTGCCCATGAGAGGCATCAAGCTCTGGGTCTTTGAATGCTACCATCTTAGACAATCTCTCCACTTCATTCTTAAATCATATTATTTAATTTTTCTTAGTATCTTATTTGACTACTGACAGTTTAAAATTTATTATCACTCATGTTTACTTCTCCTGTTTTTAAAAAAATTGAATAGTGCATTCATTCATTTTGAAATGAAGGTAATGACCTGTGAATTTCCATACCTCAAAAATCAAGGATAGAACAAAAGCACTTTCTACTGGTTTTACCCTCAAACTCTGCACCCCACACCAGACTGGGGATTAACCTCTTGCACCCATGCTCACCTTCTTTTTTTGGACCGTTAACCATCGCTGCATCTGTATGTGTGTTGACAAAGTGAACTCTAGTCTTTCCAGTTTTTGTGTTTTGTTTTTTGGATTAGGGAACAGTCCTACTATGAATGTACATTTACTGGTCTGCTGAAGTTCATATTAAACCTGTCAAGCACATTACCAGAATTGGAATTGCTTGTATATACACTTTGATAAATTTTAGAGACAATGGTAGAACAGAAGTAAATTGTATTTCAAATCCCACAATATTCTCACACCATGAAAACCCTTCCCTTTTTAATATATTTGTGTGTAGTTTATCTTTTTGCCTATACTGTATTTCCCAGAGATGGGTAAGTGTTACGTTTCTTGCTAGCACATTTACGGTATTGTTCAAAGTCAGGCGTTTAGTGATTTAACATGATCATATTTCCATGAACTTGCAAGTACAAGATCTTCTCTCACACTGTCTTTTACTCCCTGCTTTTTTATATTGCCCTCCTAATTCTCAGTCCTGGTCTTTCTTTATGTTCTTCATCAACCTGGATAGGTTATACTATTTTTTCCCTTATTCAAGACCAACAGAATAGAATAGAACACCCAGAAATAAACCCTGATATATGGCCAAATGGGTTTTGACAAGTTGCCAAGTCTTTTCAAAGTAGAAAGGATAGTATTTTCAACAAATGATGCTGAGAAGTCTTGTTGTCAACATGCAAAAGAAGGAAGACGGACCCTTACCTAACATCATATGCAAAAATTAATGAAAACATATCAAAAAACTAAATATAAGACCTAATAAAATAAAAAGTCTTAGAAGAAGACACAGGAGAAGAGCTTCATGACATTGTATTTGGCAGTTATTTCCTCAATATGAAACGAAGGAACAACAAAGGTACAGCTAACAAAAAAATAAACAATTTGCAGTACATATTTAAAAAAATGTGTATCAAAGGAATGTAAACAGAATAAAATGGCAACCCACAAGATGGGAGAAAATATTTGAAAGCCATCTATCTGACAAGAGATTTCTATTCAGAATATACAGAGAACTCCTACAACTCAACAAGAAGCAAACACCCTGATTCAAAAATGGATAAAAGACTTGAATAGATGGTTCTTCAAAAAGATGTACAAATGACTAAGCACTTGAATAGATGCTCCATATCATTAAATGCATGTTTATATATTTGTGTGCATGCATACACACACAAGCACACACACACATACACAAGCAGAAAACAAGTATTGGTGAGGATGTGAGGGAGTTGGAAGCATTGTGCTCTGTCAGTGGGAATGTAGAATGATACAGCTGCTTTGCAAAAGAGTATGGCAATTTTTCAGATATTGAAAAATAGAATTACTACATGATCCAGGAAATTTTTACTATGAGGTATACCCAAAGGAATTGAAATCAGGGTCTTAAAGTAATATTTGTACTCCAGTGTATAGAGCAGTAATAATCACAGTAGCTAAAATATGAAAGCAACCTAAACGTTCATCCACTAGTTCCTGGATAAGCAAAGTGTGGTATACCCATATAATACAATATTATTCAGTGTTAAGAAGGAAAAGATCTAGGAATATGCTACAACATGGATGAATCCTGAGGAAATTTAGCTACCAAATATGCCATTTTTGTGACTTTTAGTGAGTCATAACAATGCAACTACTTATTTCAATTATATGGGGTACTTAGTGTAGTGAAAACCATAGAAATTGGGAGGGTAATGATGCTTTTCAGGTGGTTATGGAACAAAAAGGAAAGTTATGTTTAAAGGATATACAGTTACAGTTTTAAAACGTAGAAAAGATTAGAAAGATAAATGGCGATGTTGATCGCCCAATAATATGAATGTATTTAATATCACTGAACGGTGCACTTTATAATAATTAACATGTTATACTTTATGTTATTTGGTGTTACTAACATACAAAATTGGGAAAGAATGTAATATCAGGAAAGGGAGTGGCCCTGGGATACAGCAGAGAGTAATCAGAAGGGTGAGACACTGCATATGTTGAAGAAGAAGAGCTGAGAGTCTTCATTGGACAGAAGAGACTTTATACAAAAGAAAAAAAATTACTCTGAAGGTGCATTAAATAGATATCTGTGGGTGTACTGCTATCTCCCATGGGTTATCTTTAAGAGTCTTTACTAAAGTCCATAAGGCTTGCTGAGGCTTTTTTAAAAACTGGATTCCCTAGGAGATAATTAGAAGGTGGTACTTAAGTCTATGTCTAGGTTGACAGATTTTGCAGGGAAGACGAACCTGAGAACAGTGGAGGTCCTGAGAGTGTAAGTACATGGAAATTGGGAAAAATAATAATAAAGGGAATTAGGAAAACTTTTGACTTCGAAGGTCATGTATTACTGAGTCAGACCTGAGGTTTCTAAGGAGTTATATACACAGTTGCTATTTGGATTGCTTGTTGATGAAGATCAGTGGAAAAACTAGAGTTGTTTCCAAGTGTAGGTAAGATATAATGAGAGGATGGAGGTGGGAAGTAGGGAGGCCCAGAGAAAAGTGGGAAGGTCATACTGGGCCAAGATGGTGGTAATATCCAGCAGAACGGATGGTAGGGCAGACTGTGGATTCATCTTTTTTATTTCGGCTCCCCACCTCATCCTTAATAATTCTTTGGGAATATTTCATTGCTCTGTGATGCAGGTACAGAATTCTAGTGAGGAGACTACACCCTCAGCGTCCAGCTGTCTGAGTCCTCAGTGTGCTTCAAATGATGGAGAACTATTGCTCCTTTATGAGAAGAGTTAGTACCTCGTAGCTAAGCTTTAGCTGGAGCTTATGCAGGATTGATTCCAATTTATATATACTGTTGGCATGGAGGTTCCTCCTCCTCTTTTCTTGACCGTTATGAAATGAATCTATATTTCTCAATGTTTGTGTATATCAGATAAATACATTAAGTAAAGGAATCTTATATATTGCTCCCTGCATAGTTTGCTCTTTCTTGTTTCTCTTTTACCTTTACTAAATTAACACAGTGAGAGACCGTGCAATGTTCTAATCAGGAGAGATTAGAACATCATATTTCTAAAGAGGTTGGTGGGACAGAGCAGGGGTCCCAGTGAGAATCAAAGCTTCTGTTTCTACTTGGAAGTGTACCTGTATAGAGTAGAGGGTTCCAGGAAATATCCTAGATTATTGCAATGTCCCTGCGGGAGATCATTAAGAGAGGCAGGATCTGGTACCAGATCAGTGCACTATGACATGTTTGTCAGTCATCTGGTGTGAGATTCTCAGAGCCAATCCCATATGGTAAGCCTGAGTGCAGAGTATGAAGAACCTGTGAAAGCCTTTGATTGAATGTTAAAGATGAAGCTCTGATTTGGGGGAGAATTTTCTTACCTGACTGAATGTCACCCTTCTGTGGGGATGAGATTCTGTGCTTTTCTTCTCTTGATGACCACTGACTGAAAGTCATTAGAGGATCATGTCTAGACAGCATTCTTTCTTTAATTTCTTAAAGAAGAAAACATAGAAAACATTTTTATCCACTTTCAAATTGAGGATCAAGGGGAATGACATCAGTGAAAATGTCAGAGTAGGGAGCTCTAGCTTGTGTCCATCACCAGAAACACTGACATACGTGGTAAAACCTGTCAGAATGATCTTATCAACACATGTAAGTTTTCTTTTCTTTTTACCCTGTAGATTTATCTTTCACTGAAACTTAACTTACTACAAGATGTGGAGAATAAACAGGGAAGTAGAAACTGCATTTCCTGATGAGAGAATCACTAAGTCACATTAGTTGTTCTGAGCTATGTCTTACTCACCGTGACTGTAATTAAAACAAACAAACAAACAAAACACTTTTTTTTTGTAAGTCAGTTCTGACATTTCCTCGTTAAAGACAAGGTAACAGATACAGATTTAGATCTACCAGAATTGAGCAAAATGTTGATTGTACCTGTGCTGCATATATGAGCATGACCTGCTACAAATCTTCATTATACTTATTGCCACAACTGACAAATTCACTTTGGCCACTCCTGATATGTTGCATGTAAGGAATGCATAGGACACTAACCCCAGCTGGTCACAGGTAAACTCTGCCACGTGGATTACTGCATGTTTTCCTGCTGGAAGACCACACATTCTCGAGTATCATGACTGCAGAGTATGTGGGCTCTTCTTTTTTCTGGATAAAGATTAGATAATCACCTAATTTTATGAGAAATATATAAATTGTATTTGCATATTCTTCAGGTTTTTATTTATCCATTCTCTTTCAAGTCCTAAGTGCAAATATTAAAGTGATTTCCAAGAGGGTGGTAAATAAGACAGCTACGTTTATGCTCCAAAATTAGCAATAAAGCATAATACAATTGTAAATGCATTAATGTGTGAGTAATATGTAGATACGATGTAAATGCAATTTTAGTAATGCTTTGTGGAGAGCTTCAGAATCTAGGTATTTAAAAAAAAAAAGAAGAAGGAGTTTTTGAAACTCTCAGGGAATTATATAGAAGTTTTTGTGTCTATAATTATCAATCTGGAATAATGCATTTTCTCAGAAATAAACTAGGCATAAAATTGTAGGAAAAAACTTCATGAAATGAAAGAGCATGTGAGATGGGCATACAAGAAAAAGAATATTCTCAGAGAATAATGAACAGTGTGAAGTTAATGAACAGTGTGAAGTTCAGCAGAAGTGTAATACAGAGTAAAACTTTGGAGAGCCTAATTATGAGTTCCTCATATTGCATCTTTGGAGAGACGGTAGTCGTTTGAAATATGATGTTATAAGATGACGTTAACATACTTAAATACTTTCGTTTAGAAATGACCACTTAGAACCAGAATAAATGAAAGAGAGCACAAAATTATGTTTTTGTTGATTTTTGAAGATCTCAGGTGAGTGCTGATAATTTAAATATATATGATGTCAGGCTTCCCTGGTGGTGCAGTTGTTGAGAGTCCGCCTGCCGATGCAGGGGTCACGGGTTCGTGCCCCGGTCCGGGAAGATCCCACATGCCACGAAGCGGCTAGGCCCGTGAGCCATGGCCGCTGAGCCTGCACGTCCGGAGCCTATGCTCCACAATGGGAGAGGCCACAACAGTGAGAGGCCCGCGTACTGCAAAAAAAAAACAAAAAACAAAAAAACATGGTGTCTTTCACTGCAAAATAAAGGAGCTGTGGAGGATTCCTGGAATGAATGTCAATATTATGACAACAGTGTGAGCGTGTTTCATGTTTGGTAATTACAATCATTGTTGCTTTTGCTGTGGTCATCCATTTACAATGCTTGGTGTCAGTTGATTTTTCTCTTGTAAAAATAAAATGCAGTCTGTGTGTGTGGAAAAAAAACATACATGATGTCGTGATAAAGTTGTATGTAATTTGAGATCTGGAAAAAAGCATTTCTTTTCTGTAATGCTAGGATGCTAATTGGACATTTTTGCAAGAAAGAGATTTCAGGATGCAAATCTCGTGTCTCTAAGGTGGGAAGCCAGTTCATGGTGGAACATTCTATTAAACTTGTGTGAGTGCAGAAATATTTCTTTGGAAGAAAGAGGTCATGAATCCCTTTTTAACAGTTAGTGGTTTATAGTATACCGAATGAGCAAAATGGGTATTTCTGAACTTTAGAAAAAAATAATATAGTTTTTCTGCATTTATATTATGCAGCTGATGTAGAATATCAAAATTTCTTTATTTTGAAAAACAATGTAATCAATTTGACATAATTCATATATATTGAACCTGTGGTACACACACACAATAAAGCATACATTCAAAAAATCTTTTTCACTTAAGAAATATTTTCTACTGTAGTTGATTTACAACGTTGTGGTATTTTAAAATACATGTTTATTAGAGTATAATTGCTTTATAACACTGTATTAGTTTCTGCTTTACAACAAAGTGAATCACCTGTATGTATACATATATCCCCATATCCCCCCGTCTTGAGGCTCCCTCCCAGACTCCCTATCCCACCCCTGTGGGGGACATAAAGCACCAAGCTGATCTCCCTGTGCTATGCGGCAGCTTACCACTAGCTCTTTTACATTTGGTCGTCTATATATGTCAGTGCTACTCTCACTACGTCCCTGTCTCCCCTTCAGCCCTGTGTCCTGAAGTCCGTTCTCTACATCTGTGTCTTTATTCCTGCCCTGTCACTAGGTTTGTCAGTACCATTTTTCTGAATTCCATATATATGTGTTCACGTACAGTATTTGTTTTTCTCTTTCTGACGTACTTCACTCTGTATGACAGACTCTAGGTCCAACCACCTCACTACAAATAACTCAATTTTATTCCTTTTTATGGCTGAGTTAATACTCCATTGTATATATAGGCCACATCTTCTTTCTGTATTCATCTGTCGATGGACATTTAGGTTGGTTCTGTGTCCTGGCTATTGTAAATAGTGCTACAGTGAATATTGTGATACATGTATCTTTTTTTTTTTTTTTTTTTTTAATTTTATTTATTTATTTATTTATGGCTGTGTTGGCTCTTCGTTTCTGTGCGAGGGCTTTCTCTAGTTGTGGCAAGTGGGGGCCACTCCTCATCGCGGTGCGCAGGCCTCTCACTATCGCGGCCTCTCTTGTTGCAGAGCACAGGCTCCAGACGCGCAGGCTCAGTAATTGTGGCTCACGGGGCTAGTTGCTCCGCGGCATGTGGGATCTTCCCAGACCAGGGCTCGAACCCATGTCCCCTGCATCGGCAGGCAGACTCTCAACCACTGCGCCACCAGGGAAGCCCCATGTATCTTTTTGAATTATGGTTTTCTCCAGGTATATGCTCAGTAGTGGGATTGCTGGGTCATATGTTAGTTCTATTTTTAGCTTTTAAGGAACCTCCATATTGTTCTCCATAGTGGCTGTATCAGTTTACATTCCCACCAGCAGTGCAGGAGGGTTCCCTTTTCTCCACACCCTCTGCAGACTTTATACATTATTGTATTAATTTCTGCTGTGCAGCAAAGTGATTCATTCATATATATATATATACATATATATATACACACATATATATATATATATATATATATTCTTTTCCATTATGGTTTATCACAGGACACTGAATATAGTTTCCTCTGCTGTACAGTAGGTCTTTGTGGCTTGTCCATCCTATGTAGAATAGTTTGCTTCTGCTATTCCAAAACTCCCAATCTTTCCATCACTCTCTCCTTGGCAACCACAACTCTGTTTTCTATATCTGTGTGTTTGTTTCTGTTTTGCTGACATGTTCATTTGTGTCCTGTTTTCGATTCCACATGTAAGTGATATTATATGGTATTTGTCTTTCTCTTTATGACTTACCTCAGTTAGTATCATTATCTCTATGTCCATCCATGTTGCTGCAAATGGCATTATTTCATTCTTTTTTATGTCTGAGTAATATCTATTGTATACGTATACCACACTTTCTTTATACATTCATTTTTTAATGAACATTTAGGTTGTTTCCATGTCTTGGCTATTATAAATAGTGCTTCTATGAACATAGGGTTTTATATATTTTTTTGAATTATAATTTTGTCTAGATATATGTCCAGAAGTGGGATTGCTAGATCATATGGCAACTCTCTTTATAGTTTTTTTGCGGAACATCCATACTGTTTTCCATAGTGGCTGCACCAACTTACATGGCCACCAACAGTGCTGAAGGGTTCCCTTTTCTCCATACCCCATCCAGCATTTGTTAATTGTAGATTTTTTTTAATGATGGCCATTCTGATCAGTGTGAAGTGATACCTCATTGTAATTTGGATTTGCATTTCTCTAATAATTAGTGATGATGAGCATCTTTTCATGTGCCTATTGGCTATCTGTATGTCTTCTTTAGAGAAATGTTTATTTAGGTCTTCTACCCATTTTTCCATTGAGTTATTTGTTGTATTGTTAATGAGTTGTAGGAGCTGTTTGTATAGTTTGTAAATTAAGCCGTTGTCAGTCTCATCATTTGCTAATATTTTCTCCCAGCCCATAGGTTGTATTTTCATTTTGATTATGGTTTCCTTTGCTGTGCAAAAGCTTATAAGTTTGATTAGTTCCTGTTTCTTTTTTGCTTTTACTGTAAGTCCGCTACGTATGAACAAGTTCTGTTCCAAGAGTGCGTTTGTAAGTCCAATTTGTTTGTAAGTCCAACAAAGTTAGCCGAGGTACCCAGGTTACACAGTCGGCTATATGGTATTGTACCATAATAGGTTTATAATACTTTTCACACAAACAGTATATAAGAAACAAACACAAAAACAAAGAAGACATTTTTAGTCTTACAGTACAGTAACTTGAAAAGTACAGTAATACAGTACAACAGCTGGGATACTGGGGCTGGCATCGAGGGAACAGGCGAGAAGAGTTACTGATTGGAGGAGGAAGAGGAGGTGGGAGGTGGTAGAGGTGAAGGAGTATCAGCAGTGGGAGACAGGGGGCAAGCTCCAATTTCACTCATACCTGACATTGATGACACAGGTTCTGGTTCCTTGCTGGATTTAATTCTATCTACCCTCTTGAAAAAATGATCCATTGATGTCTGGGTCGTAGCTCGTTTCTTCTCATCATAGATGATGACACGGTAGCACTGGTTTGCGTTCTGAGTGGCTGCTGCCACCTTTGGGTACCATTGTAGGTTCGATCCCTGTGCCTCCAAAACTAACAGCGCCTCCTCAAATTTAGAAGATGCCCTTGGCATTTTCTGTGTCGTGAATCTCTTCAGTTCTTCAGTTACTTCTTCTTCCTCCTGTCCCTCTTCATCCTTTCTCTGCGCCTCCAATTCCATCAGTAAGCTCCTCATGTTGCACAGCAAGGAGTTCAATGAAATCGTCCTCTTGCAGATCTAGCTCCAGCTTCTCGCTGAGGGTCACTACGTTGCTGATGACCTCTTCAGACTTCTGATCTACCTTCTCAAATCCACACATATCATGAACAAACTGTGGGCAAAGGTTCTTCCAGACCCCATTCATGGTGACCAACATACACTCACACCATGCAAAGTCAATGTTTTTTATGGCCTTGTAGATGTTATAGTCCTTCCAAAATTGTCCCTAGGTTCTTCCTGATTTCTCACTTACCTTTACTGTCTGACAAAAAGTGTGACATAAATAATATTTCTTGAAAGTCGCTATAACTCCCTGGTCCATGGGATGGATGAGCAATGCAGTATTCAGTGACAGATGCACTACTTTGACGTTGGGAAAAGTCATCCATGAAAGGGGGGTGGCCCAGAGCATTGTCAAGCAGCAAAAGAATGTTTTTCTGGGACGTCCTTCTCCGAGCAATATTTCTCTACATCTGGGATAAAGTGTTGGCAAAACCAGTCCTGGAACGTGGCCTGTGTAATCCAGGATTTGGGGTTATGCTTCCACACAATAGGAAGAGAGTCATTGGCTATGTTTTTAAGGGTTCTTGGGTTCTCTGAATGATGAACTAAGAGAGGCTTCAGCTTCATATCACTGGAAGAATTGCCACCAAACAACAGTTAGCCTATCTGTTGCTGCTTTACAGCCCGGCATCAACTTTTCCTTCTTACTGATGTAACTTCGGTCTGGCATCCTCTTCCAGTACAGTTGTCTCGTCCACATTAAACACCTGGTTGGGTAAATGCACACCATTATCAATAATTTCTCAAAGTGTTTCAGGAAGTTCCTGGACAGCTACCCTATCTGCACCTGCTGCCTCTCCACTTACTTTTACCTTGTTGAGGTTGGCTCTACTCTTGAACCGATGAAAACAGCCATGGCTGGCATTAAAAAATATGCCCTCTGATTCTTTCCCGTGTTTCTTCTTCAAGTCTTCACAAAGGCTTTTAGCTTTCTCTTGAATCACCATAAGCTGAGCAGGATTTAGCGCTGATGTTGATCCTGCACCTGCACACTGAGAAGTTTCTCCATCTCCTCCATCACTTTTCCGTGCTTCTTTGATATTTTGTCATGAGCATTGAATATTATATTGGCTGTGGGTTTGTCATAAATAGCTTTTATTATGTTGAGATATGTTTCCTTTATACCCATTTTAGTAAGCATTTTTATCATGAATGGATGTTGAAGTTTCTCAAATGCTTTTTCGGCATCTATTGAGATGATCATTTGTTTTGTGTTTTTCCTTTGTTGATGGAGTGTATCATGTTGATTGATTTGCATATGTTGAAACAACTTTGTGACACGGGGGTGAATCAAATTCGATCATGGTGTACGATCCTCTTATGTGCTGTCAGATTCGGTTTTCTAATATTCAGTTGAGAATTTTTGCATCCATATTTATCAGAGATATTGGCCTGCAATTTTCTTTTTTGCTAGTGTCTTTCTCTGTGTTTTTTTTTTTTTAAGTCTTTATTGAATTTGTTACAGTATTGCTTCTGTTTTATGTTTTGGTTTCTTATTTGTGAGGCATGTGGGATCTTAGCTCCACCACTAGGCATTGAACCCACACCCCCTGCACTGGAAGGCAAAATCTTAACTGCAGGACCACCAGAAAAGTCCCCATCTGTGTTTTTTTATTTTTCAGTAAATTTCTTTCTTTATTTATTTTTGGATGCATTGGGTGTTTGTTGCTGTGAACGGGCTCTCTCTAGTTGTGGCGAGTATGGGTTACTCTTCGTTGTGGTGTGCGGGCTGTTCACTGCACTGGCTTCTTTTTTGCAGAGCATGGGCTCTAGGTGCGTGGGCTTCAGTAGTTGTGGCTATCAGGCTCAGTAGTTGTGGCTCGTGGGCTGTAGAGCACAGGCTCAGTAGTTGTGGCACACAGGCTTAGTTGCTCAACGGCATGTGAGATCTTCCTGGACCAGGGCTTGAAACTATGTCCCCTGCATTGGCAGATGGATTCTTAACCACTGTGCCACCAGGGAAGTCCCCTCCCCATCTGGTTTTGATATCAGGGTGATGGTGGCTTCATAGAATGTCATTGGATGTATTCCTTAATCTTTAATCTTTTCGAAGAGTTTGAGAAGAATCAATGTAAGTTTTGCTTTGTATATTTGGTAGAATTTGCCTATGAAACCATCTGATCCTAGATTTTTGTGGGTAGGGAGTTTTTGTAAATTACAGTTTCTATTTTGCTTGTAGTGATCAGTCTGTTCAAGTTATCTATTTCTTCTTGATTCAGTTTTGTTTGGCTGTAAAAAACAAGATATATTTTTAAGTTATGTTAGCAGCTAAATAGTTACCATGTATTAGACCACAAAAGAGCAAAGAAAAAAATATTAAAGTACTTTTTCAAATAGAAAAAGTATTGAAATATTTTTAAGAAATTGGGATAATAGTACTAGTTACAATAATGACAAATTGTTGTGAAATTAAACACTACTTTATCTAAGATGCATATCATATGCTTATCGTTTTACTGTTTTTAAATACATGGAATGTTTTCACCTTTCTAAAGTAATTATTTTATTTTACCTGTATATTGGGAAAAAATTTTAGTTGCACATAATATAAAAAAATACACTTTAATAGGAGACATTAATCCATTTACCTTTGCTGTAGTATTGAAAATACTTAGGTTTAGAGTTACCATGTTATTGAGTACCCTTATTTATTTATTTATTTATTTATTTATTTATTTATTTATTGCGGTACACGGGCTTCTCACTGTTGTGGCCTCTCCCATTGCGGAGCACAGGCTCCAGACGTGCAGGCTCAGCAGCCATGGCTCACGGGCCTAGCCGCTCCGTGGCATGTGGGATCTTCCCAGGCCGGGGCACGAACCCGCGTCCCCTGAATCGGCAGGCGGACTCTCAACCACTGCGCCACCAGGGAAGCTCTATTTATTTATTTTTAAAAAGACTTAATTTGGGGGAGGTATAAATTATTTATTTATTTATTTATTTTTAGTATCTTTATTGGACTATAATTGCTTTACAATGGTGTGTTAGTTTCTGCTGTATAACAAAGTGAATCAGCTATACATATAAATATATCCCGATTTTTCCTCCCTCTTGCATCTCCCTCCCACCCTCCGTTTCCCACCCCTCTAAGTGGTCACAAAGCACTGAGCTGATCTCCCCATGCTATGCAGCTGTTTCCTACTAGCTATCTATTTTACCTTTGGTAGTATATATAAGTTAATGCCACTCTCTCACTTCGTCCCGGCTTACCCTTCCCCCTCCCCATGTCCTCAAGTCCATTCTCTACGTCTGTGTCTGTATTCCTGTCCTGCCCATAGTTTCTTCCCAACCATTTTTTTTTCTTTTTTTAGATTCCATATATATGTGTTAGCATACAGTATTTGTCTTTGTCTTTCTGACTTACTTCACTCTGTATGACAGACTCTAGGTCCATCCGCCTCACTATAAATAACTCAATTTCATTTATTTTTATGGCTGATAATATTCCATTTTATATTGAAGATGTGCAAAATCTTTTTTATCCATTCATCAGTTGATGGACACTTAGGTTGCTTCCATGTCCTGGTTATTGCAAATAGAGTTGCAATGAACATTGTGGAACATGATTCTTTTTGAATTATGGTTTTCTCCAGGTATATGCCCAGTAGTGGGATTGCTGTGTCATGGTAGCTCTATTTTTAGTTTTTTAAGGAACCTCCATACTGTTCTCCATAGTGTCTGTGTATCAGTTTACATTCCCACCAACGGTGCAAGAGGGTTCCCTTTTCTCCACACCTCTGCAGCATTTATTGTTTGTAGATTTTTTGAATGATGGCCATTCTTACCTGTGTGGGATGATACCTCATTGTAATTTTGATTTGCAATTCTCTAATGATCAGTGATGTTGAGCATTCTTTCATGTGTTTCCTGGCAATCTGTATATCTTCTTTGGAGAAATGTCTAATAGGTCTTCTGCCCATTTATGGATTGGCTTGTTTGTTTCTTTGATATTGAGCTGCAGGGGGTGCTTGTAAAGTTTGGAGATTAATCCTTTGTCAGTTGCTTCATTGGCAAATATTTTCTCCCATTCTGGGGGTTGTCTTTTCATCTTGTTTACGTTTTCCTTTGCTGTGCAAAAGCTTTTAAGTCGCATTAGGTCCCATGTTTTTATTTTTATTTTTATTTCCATTTCTCTAGGAGGTGGGTCAAAAAGGATCTTGCTGTGATTGATGTCATAGAGTGTTCTGCCTATGTTTTCCTCTAAGAATTTTATAGTGTCTGGCTTTACATTAAGTCTTTTATCCATTTTGAGTTTATTTTTGTGTATGGTGTTAGGGAGTCTTTTAATTTAATTCTTTTACCTGTAGCTGTCCAGTTTTCCCAGCACCACTTATTGAAGAGGCCATGATTTCTCCATTCTATATTCTTGCCTCCTTTATCAAAAATAAGGTGACTATATGTGTCTGGGTTTATCTCTGGGCTTTCTCTCCTGTTCCATTGATATATATTTCTGGTTTTGTGCCAGTACCATACTGTGTTGATTACTGTAGCTTTGTAGTATAGTCCGAAGTCAGGGATTCTGATTACTCCAGCTCTGTTTTTCTTCTCAAGATTGCTTTGGCTGTTCGGGGTCTTTTGTGTTTCCATACAAATTGGGAAATATTTTGTGGTAGTTTTCTGAAAAATGCCATTGGTATTTTGATAGGGATTGCATTGACTCTGTAGATTGCTTTGTGTAGTATAGTCATTTCACAGTGTTGATTCTTCCAATCCAAGAACATGGTATATCTCTCCACCTGTTTGTGTCATCTTTGATTTGTTTCATCAGTGTCTTATAGTTTTCTGAGTAAAAGTCTTTTGTCTCCTTAGGTAGGTTTATTCCTAGGTATTTTATTCCTTTTGTTGCATGGGTAAATGGGAGTGTTTCCTTAATTTCTCTTTCAGACTTTTCATCTTTAGTGTATGGGAATGAAAGGGATATCTGTACATTAATTTTGTATCCTGCAGCCTTACAAACTTCATTGATTAACTCTAGTAGGTTTCTGGTAGCACCTTTAGGATTCTCTGTATATAGTATCATGTCATCTAGTGGCAAACAGTGACAGCTTAACTTCTTCTTTTCCGAGTTGGATTCCTTTTATTTCTTTTTCTTATCTGATTGTTGTAGGTAAAAATTCCAAAAGTGTGTTGAATAATAGTGGTGAGAGTGGGCAACGTTGTCTTGTTCCTGATCTTAGTGGAAATAGTTTCACTTTTTCACCATTGAGAACAATGATGACTGTGGGTTTGTCATATATGGCCTTTACTATGTTGAGGAAAGTTCCCTCTATGCCTACTTTCTAGAGGTTTATCATAAATGGCTGTTTAATATTGTTGAAAGCATTTTCTGCATGTATTGAGATGATCATATGGTTTTTATCCTTCAGGTTTTTTAATATGGTGTATCACATTGATTTGCATGTATTGAAGAATCCTTGTGTCACTGGGATAAACCCAGCTTGATTATGGTGTATGATCCTTTTAATGTGCTGTTGGATTCTTTTTGCTAGTATTTTGCTGAGAATTTTTGCATGTATGTTCATCAGTAATATTGGCCTGTAGTTTTCATTATTTGTGACATCTTTGTCTGGCTTTGGTATCAGGGAGATGGTGGTCTCATAGAATAAGTTTGGGAGTGTTCCTCTCTCTGCTATATTTTGGAAGAGTTTGAGAAGGTTAGGTGTTAACTCTTCTCTAAATATTTGATAGAATTTGCCTTTGAAGCCATCTGGTCCTGGGCTTTTGTTTGTTGGAAGATTTTAATGACAGTCTCAATTTCAGTGCTTTGGATTGGTTTGTTTATAGTTTCTATTTCTTCCTGGTTCACTCTTGGAAGTTTGTGCTTTTCTAAGAATTTGTCCATTTCTTCCAGGTTGTCCATTTTACTGGCATATAGTTGCTTGCAGTAACCTCTCATAATCCTTTGTATTTCTGCAGTGTCAGTTGTTACTTCTCCTTTTTCATTTGTAATTTTATTGATTTGAGTCTTCTCCCTTTTTTTCTTGATGACTCTGGCTAATGGTTTTATCACTTTTGTTTATCTTCTCAAAGAATCAGCTTTTAGGTTTTTTTATCTTTGCTGTTTCCTTCATTTCTTTTTCATTTATTTCTGATCTGACCGTTATGATTTCTTTCCTCTGCTGACTTTGGGTTTTTTTTCTTTCTTTCTTTCTCTAATTGCTTTAGGTGTAAGTTTAGCTTGTTTATTTGAGATGTTTCTTGTTTTGTGAGGCAGGATTGTATTGCTATAAACTTCCCTCTTAGAACTGCTTTTGCTGCATCCCATAGGTTTGGGGTCGTCATGTTTTCATTGCCATTTGTTTCTAGGTATTTTTTAATTTCCTCTTTGATTTCTTCAGTGATCTCTTGGTTATAAAGTAGTGTATTGTTTAGTGTCCATGTGGTTGTATTCTTTTACAGATTTTTTCCTGTAATTGATATCTATTCTGATAGCGTTGTCGGAAAAGATACATGATACAATTTCAATTTTCTTAAATTTATCAGTGCTTGATTTGTGACCCAAGATATGATCTATCCTGAAGAATGTTCCTCAAACACTTGAGAAAGAGTGTATTCTGTTGTTTTTGGATGGAATGTCCTATAAATACCAATTAAGTCCATCTTGTTTAATGTATCATTTAAAGCTTGTGTTTCCTTATTTATTTTCATTTTGGATGATCTGTTCATTGGTGAAAGAGGGGTGTTAAAGTCCCCTACTATGATTGTGTTACCTTCGATTTCCCCTTTTATGGCTGTTAGCCTTTTCCTTATGTATGGAGGTGCTCCTATATTGGGTGCATAAATATGTACAATTGTTATATCTTCTTAGGTTGATCCCTTGATGACTATGTAGTGTCCTTCTTTGTCTCCTGTAATAGTCTTTATTTTAAAGTCTCTTTTGTCTGATATGAGAATTGCTACTCTAGCTTTCTTCTGATTTCCATTTGCATGGAATATTTTATTCCATCCCCTCACTTTCAGTCTGTTTGTGTCCCTAGGTCTGAAGTGGGTCTCTTGTAGACCGCATATATACCGGTCGTGTTTTCAGATCCATTCAGCCAGTCTGTGTCTTTTGGTTGGAGCATTTAATCCATTTACATTTAAGGTAATTATTGATATGTATGTTCTTATTACCATTTTCTTGATTGTTTTGGGTTTATCATTGTATGTCTTTTCCTTCTCTTGTGTTTCCTGCCTAGAGAAGTTCCTTTAGCATTTGTTGTGAAGCTGGTTTGGTGGTGCTGCATTCTCTTAGATTTTGCTTGTCTGTAAAGGTTTTAATTTCTCTGTTGCATCTGAATGAGATCCTTGCTGGGTAGAGTAATCTTGGTTGTAGCTTCTCCCCTTTCTTCACTTTAAATATGTCCTGCCTGTCCCTTCTGGCTTGCAGAGTTTCTGCTGAAAGATCAGCTGTTAACCTTATGGGGATTCCCTTGTATGTTTTTTGTTGTTTTTCCCTTGCTGCTTTTAATATTATTTCTTTGCATTTAATTTTTGATAGTTTGATTAATATGTGTTTTGGCATGTTTCTCCTTGGGTGTATCTTGTATGGGACTCTCTGCACTTCCTGGACTTGATTAACGATTTCCTTTCACATATTAGCGAAGTTTTCAACTATAATCTCTTCAAATATTTTCTCTGTCTCTTTCTTTTTCTCTTCTACTTCTGTGACCCCTATATTCGAATGTTGGTGTGTTTAACATTGTCCCAGAAGTGTCTCAGATTGTCCTCAATTCTTTTCATTCTTTTTTCTTTATTCTGCTCTGTGGTAGTTATTTCCACTCTTTTATCTTCCAGGTCATTTATCCATTCTTCTGCCTCAGTTATTCTGCTATTGTTTCCTTCTAGAAAATTTTCAATTCCATTTACTGTGTTGTTCATCATTGTTTGTTTGCTCTTTAGTTCTTCTAGGTCCTTGTTAAACATGTCTTGTATATTCTCCATTCCAGTTCCAAGATTTGGGATCATATTTAGTATCATTACTCTGAATTCTTTTTCAGGTAGACTGCCTATTTCCTCTACATTTGTTTGGTCTGGTGGGTTTTTACCTTGTTCCTTCATCTGCTCTGTGTTTCTCTGTCTTCTCATTTGGCTTTGTGGACGGTGTTTGGGGTCTCCTTTACGCAGGCTGAAGATTCGTAGTTCCCGTTGTTTTTGGTGTCTGCCCCCAGTGGCTAAGGTTGGTTCAGTGGGTTGTGTATGCTTTCTGGTGGAGAGGACTGGTGCCTGTGTTCTGGTGGGTTTGTCTGGATCTTGTCTTTCTGTTGGGCAGGTCCGCATCCGGTGTTGTGTTTTGGGGTGTCTGTGACCTATTATGATTTTAGGCAGCCTCTCTGATAATTGGTGGGCCTGCATTCCTGTCTTGCTAGTTGTTTGGCATTGGATGTCCAGCACGGGATCTTACTGGTCTTTGAGTGGAGCTGGGTCTTAGCATTGAGACGGATATCTCTGGGAGGCTTTCGCCGTTTTGATATTATAAGGTGCCCAAGGTCTCTGGTAGACCAATATTCTGAACTCTGCTCTCCCAACTCAGAGGCACAGGCCTGACACCCGGCTGGAGCACCAAGACCCTCTCAGCCACACAGCTGGGGGTGAGAGCAAGAGCTAGCTTTGGTACATCTCAAAGAACACCAATGAGATTCACTCACCATTTTCTCTCCATCAGTGAAGAAAACAAAATTCAGTGTTCGGTGAGTCAGCCACCTTGGTAGCCAGCCTCCAAGAAGGCCCTAATCATACCCTAATTATCTCCCAGTCATCATGCACCTGTGTGCCTCCTCACAGTTGAAAAGGGCTGATGTTTTAACTAATAAGACATTGCAGAAATGACAAAGTGCAGCTTCCAAAGGTATAAAAGATATTGGAGCTTCTGCTTTGGTTTCTGCTAGATCACTCATCCTGGGGTAAGCCAGCTGCCATGTCATGAGGACACTCAAGCAGCCCTAAGGAGAGATTCATGTGGCAAGGAGCTGAGGCCTCTTACTTACAGCCACATGAGTGAGTCATCTCACAAGTCACAATACTTAATTTTATTTATTTATGGTTGTGTTGGGTCTTCGATGCTGCACAGGGTTTCTCTAGTTGTGTCGAGCAGGGGCTACTCATCATTGTGGTGCATGGGTTTCTCCTTGCTGTGGTTTCTCTTCTTGTGGAGTATGGGCTCTAGGTGCATGGACTTCAGTAGTTGTGTCACGCAGGCTCAGTAGTTGTTGCTTGCAGGCTCTAGAACGCAGGCCAAGTAGTCGTGGCACACGGGCTTAGTTGCTCTACAGCCTGTGGGATCTTCCCAGACCATGGATTGAACCCCTGTCCCCTGCATTGGCAGGCAAATTCTTACCCACTGAGCTACCAGGGAAGTCCAGTGTGCTCTTTTTTAAACCTAGTCTGTTTTCATTATTTTCTATCTTAACTGTTCTATATTAAATAAAAAATAATAATACTCCTTTCTACCCCTCCTCTTTGAGGATGATATATGAAGAAGTATGTCTTATTTATTAATCTGAAATTTTCACCTTACTTTTAAGAAGTAATCACAATGTCAAGTATTTAATACCTTTCACTTCCACCTTGAAAAGCATGGATATTAAAGTGCTAATATAATTACCTTCCCTAGTCTATCATTTTTACTTTTTGTTATATATAAAAAACAACTAAAAATATGCATGGTTTGTAAGGAAATGACAAATTTCAGAAAATTCAGAATCTGCATACACTCTATACATAGCTTCTAGATACAGACACAGAAAATTGCCAGATACTCAGAGCCCCCCTTGTCCAATTCTAGTGACTCCCCTTAAGGTTTAATATTGTTCTGGTATCTAACAAAAAGATCACTTTACCTGTATTTTGTATTTTATATAAATGTAATGGCACAGTAAAATCACTTTTGGATTGGGCTTTTTTATTTTATGTTGTTTATGAATACGCCTATATGGTTGCCTGTTGTTGTTGTCATGCACTGACACTGTTGCATAGGATTCCATAGTGTAAATATTTAACTATTAATTAATTTTTTCCAAAACGTATTACAATATGAGTGATTTTCAGTTTGGGTCTATTGAGAATTGCACTGGTATATACATACTAGAACTTGAACTTTGGTGGTATGTGTATAAATTATTGTTCAATATACATGTAGTAGTAAAATTTCTGACTCATAGCTTTCATCTGTTTATCTTTTTAGATATTTCTAAATATTTTCAAAACATTTGTATGATTTTTCATCCTCAGCAGCAGTGAATGAGATTCAAGGATTACACACATTCTTGTCAAACTTGATAATACCTGTCATTTTCATTTGAACTTTCTGGTTGGTGAGTGATAATTCCAGGTATGACTTTTTTGCATTTAATTGACTACTAAGAAGCCAAGCATCTTTTGATATGTTTACTTAACGTTCTGTACTCTCTTTCTTGAAATATCTTTTGGTATATTTTTCCCATCTTTGCTATTACATTATCTTCTTATTGAAGACTTTTTTTTTTTAACATCTGAAGACTTCTTATTTTTAGGAGTTTTAAATATATACTTGATATAAGTTCTTCTGTCTTTCTGTCTCTCCTCTTTCTTTAGATGAGTGTCAGTTTTTAATGTTAATAACATCTAATTTGTTATTTTCCTCTATTTAGTCTTATTTCTATTTATTTATGTAATCTTCTTATCTGTTGCAGAACACATTATGTATTCTAAACCACAAATATGTTTTCGTTTCTTCAATAAATCTAATTGTTAAGCTTTAAATTTAAGTTAACTTTCTGAACTAAATATGTTGTATCATAGTGAGCATTAATTTGTCTGTGACAGCTGAAAGGTTACATTTATTCAGAAAATGTTGTATTCAGCTTTCTTTTCATTTGCTCCTACTTCTCATTGATTCACAGAGGTAAACATCACTTCATCCATGGATCTGACTTTTCTTGATTTCTCATGGTCATTCTCATTAATTCTTCTTGCCTCATAAAATCTTTAGGCATTGCATTATTCCACAAAAGCAAAAAGCTTCCTTGGGCCTTTTTCCTCAGGAGATTGATTATTCCCACATTTTAAATGGGAGATTGCAATAAGTTAGGAGAAAATGCCACAGGGGTCTCTCTCTTTTTTTTTTTCTTTCACATCTTGTATCAGCCTCTGCTTGCACTCTGTGTTCAAAGATTTTTGTACAACACATTGATAGAAGTGCCAGGTGTTTCTCTCCTTGGGGCAAAAGACAGATTAATTACCTGACAAATAAAATAAAGATAGTGTCCTTCTCTGTTCACATGTTGGAAAGGATTGCTTGCATCCTAATTTAAAAGTTTCAGGTGAGTGAAGCTTAAGATTCCAAAGCTTTAATCCATATTTGCACCATGCACAGCATCCAACAGGACTGCTTTACATAACCCCATGAGACTTTTGTGTGCAAGTGAAATAGATAAAAATATAAAACTATTGTTGTCTTTTTGGGTCATAAAAAAGATTTTTTTTCTCATTTAAAATATTTTTTTTTCTAAAATCCAAAAACGTGTCAGGCTAAAATATTGGAATTTCAAACATGGTAAAACCCCTTTTGAACGATGCGAAGTGAGACTTCTTTGTAGTGCTGATTTGCATTGCCCACTTGCTTGGTTGGCCAAAAAGGGCCTACGCGTTTTTTCCTGAATATATTCAGGAAAAAAAAAACGTACGCCCATTTTGGCCAACTGCATCATTGTCGAAGTTCTGCCGCTTTTCATGTGCTTTAAAGGCGACTCTGATCTACCTCTTGAAAACGGTTTCCTGCAATTCTGCCTTGTTTTCAAATCCTCTTCGTTGCCTTACCTCAATAAGGTACGAAAGTTATCATTTATTATCCTGCAGGTTTGTGAATTTTAGTGCCTCTGAGATTCATTTTTCAACTCGCCTTTTTGGGAGCTGGCCTCCAAACCGCAGGATTGCTTCAGGCCGTATTCTGGTTCCGGGGGGCAGGCAGAGCCTTTGGTTAATTCTTCTTCCTGATTGGAAATTAGAGTGACATGTGTCTGTCCAAACACCTAGAGCTGATCTCTCATTGGTTCCCCCTCTACCCGTTCAACCTCTGGACAAACTGCAAACTGTACGAAACAGGAGGTTAAAGGTGCTGATTTTCCAAGTGGGGAGATTGTTGGTAAAGCAGCTGGAATGGCGAACCCGAGCACCACGAGATGAAAAATGAGGTGCGTTTTAGAAACGTTTCCCGATCATATGGTGTACCATCCTCTGGGTTTCCCATGCATGTTTTAGCTGTAGGAAGATTCCCTTGAACCTGGAGATTTCTGACCCATGGAATGGGTAGCACGCAGTATTACTTTAAAGGGTCTGCATTTGCTCACGCAACCTCACCAATCCGGTGGCCCCCAAGAGTGTCCAGCCTTATGTCTCTTCCAGCTGTGGGTCTAGATGTGGTCAATCCAGGTTGCATCACAGCCACTGAGAACGAATTTTGTAAGAATTTCTCTCTCTTTCACTATCTTTGCTTTTTTTTGTAATTTGTATTTATAATGGGATTTAGCTGATTTTCAATGCTGTGTTTGTGCCCCTTTACACCCACTATATTCACTTACCGAGAAATATCAATAAATGCTTTTTAAGATTCTTACTACGCGGATATATTCTTCTGTGGTGAATAAGGTGTGTTGAGTCCAGTTCACTTAGCAATGAGTATGTCTTCTCTATTACATATTCGGTTGATTGAACGGTATCTGTGCTAATTTCAAACTGTTGTTTTATGCATCACCCCACCTCACCTTTCCCCTTAAGCAGCCATAAGTGTGTTTTCTAAATGTGTGACTCTGTTCTGTTTTGTAATTTAGTTCATGTAGCGATTTTTACATTCCGTCTATAACTGATATCTTATGATAAGTTTCTTTATCTGTGTGACGTATTTCTCTTAGAATCATCGTACCTAAATCCACTCATTATGCTGCTACTAGCCTTAGGACATTGATTTCATGGCTGAGTGATATTCCATTGTACATAAGTACTACAACTTGTTTATCCATTTTTCTCTTTCATGAGATACTTAAGGTGTACCCGAGTCGAGGATTTTGTGAACAGAGCAGCCCTAAAATTTGGGGTGCCTGTGTCCTGTCGATTTTTGGTTTTCTCAAGATATAAGCCCATGAGTGGAAGTGCCCTGTGCTCTGTAGCTCTGTTTTTTAGATGTTTTAGGAAACACCATACAATTTTCGAGAGTGGCCGTTGGCAATTTATATCACGCCCATCAGCGTAAAAAAGCTCCCTTTTCTCCTTGACTTGCCCTGCATTTCTGGTTTTTACACTTTTTCAGCATGGCCCTTTTGACCAATGCCTAGTGAGACTTCTTTGCAGTGTTGATTTGCATTGCCCGCTTGTTTGGTTGGCCAAAAAGGGTGAATGCGTTTTTTCCTGAATATATTCAGGTGCTCACCAGGGCATGTAGCAGGTGTGGGTGAGTGTCACGTAGCGCACACCCAGCGCATAGAAGGTACGCAGGATGGAGAGGCAACTGTCCAGTGAGTGGCCGCCCTCCACACCAGTAAGGCAAGCCAACTTCCGGGTATTGTTGAGAGCTGGGGGCACATAGGTCAGATGATCATTTTCAGAGGCAGGGGTAGCTTACTGAAGTCCCTAACACCCACTACCACCAGTCTGTTTACCTTTTTTTTTGGCCGTGCCACGCAGCATGAGGGCTCTTAGTTCCCCCACCGGGAATCAAACCCGACCCCCCTGCAGTGGAAGCGTGGAGTCTTAACCTCTAGACTACCAGGGAAGTCCCCCGTCTACCTTTAACTGAGGTCACAAGCTCCGGCTCAGAATAGGAGGCACACATGAGGTGGATGAGGTCAATTTGTTCCAGGATGAGGCGCACAGCATCCCATTCGTGGGTCTGGCATGGGACGTAGGCTGACCAGAACTGAGGGAAGGCCAGGGCTTAGTTTGGGCTTTGGAACTCCTTGGGCTTCTCATAGCCTCCTCAGCTGGCACAGCACTCACTGTGCCCAGAAGTCACATGTAATGCGTTGCTTTTTCTGTGGTACTTGGAAGCCCGTCAGGTGGGCTCACTGTGACCCCTGTAGGCCCCAGCATCCATGGCATGGCACTTTCTAGGTCACTATGGTAACTTCGTTCCAATGTGAGTAACCTGTGGTCTCTGAGGCCCCCAAAGTGCCCCACATTCCCCAGCAGCCATGGTGGCACCTTGTGTGTCCCTTTGGTACCTGGCCACCCACGAGACCATCTTTCAGCCTGTCCAAGCTGGTCTAGCCATGGCTGAAATTGCGCAGATTAACATGCTGTAGCCCATTGTGGTAAAACTGCCTCAGGACCAGGGGCATGTTGTTGTGGCTGGAGGGAGGTCAAGGCAAATGGGTGGGCTCCTTAGGTCTTGGGATCGGGCAGGACACATTGCCTGGCCTGGGCCAGCCTGGGGGTCCCCCACCTCACACTGTCACACAGACTATACTAGGAGCAGCTGAGGCCTGGGCTGAGGGTTTCCCACCAGGGAGGGGATGACAGAGAAGGGGAAGGACATCCATAGATGATGGAGAGGACATCCAGGGGTGGTGTGAGGGAGCCTCCCCACTAGCGCTACATGCTCCGGACCTCCTCCCCTGCCCAGGGCCAGGCTAGGCCCCCACCGGCCCCCAGCAGCCCGCACACACTGCAGCCACCCTTCCACAAGCGGGAAGTCCCGCATCAGGGCCCGCGTGCGCTCCCGCGGACTTGGGGTGCTGGAGGTGCCCAGCGTGGTCTGCACGAGGGTTACTGATCACAGCAGCAGACCCAGCAGGAACAGCAGAGGCCGCTGGCTGCGTGCACGGGGACCTTCGAGGCCCCCGGGCCGCAAGCTGCGCAGGGCAAGGCAGGCGGGCAGAGGCGGGTCTGATAGGGGCGGGCGACGGGGTTCTGCCCGTCGACACAGGCCACCCAGCGGCGTGGCCTCGCGAGGGGGGCGGGGTGAGGGAGGGGATACAGAGTCACAGGACCCTGCGACCCGTGTGCGGAGAGCCGCGATCCGGGAAGCCCGGCAGCCACAGGGCGGCACTGCCCTCCCGCCGCCTGCTCAGAGGCAGCTCCCGTGGGCTAAGCTGGCCTCTGCTGAGAGCCCACTCGCCTCCCATCGCGGGTTCCCTCCGCCCCCGCCCCTCTTCCCACACCCACTGCTCCGAGGGGGCGCCCTAGGGTGCTCTCCCCCGCCTCTAACCTTCCTGTCCAAAATGGGGTGCTTCTCTCAGAGGGCCACCTGCAGCCCGTGGCCTCCCGGGAGCACACCTCGTCCCCATCTGCCTGCAGCCGGCCCCGCCCACCCCGAGGGCTGCGTGCGAGGGTCTCTGTGGCCACAAGTGCTCTGGGCTCCCGGTTTCCCGGTACTGGGCCATGGGGGCTGGTGTGGGGGAAGAGATAATTTCTGGAAATGGGGGGGTAACCTTGTGAGCTCTGGATTCAGGAGCGGGCCCTCTGCCCCCGACCTTCTCTCTCCTCCTACTTGACTCCCCAACCTGCATGACCATTCTCTGGGGACTTGAACCAGCGCCTGGGAACTATCAGGAACCTCCCCCACTTCTGTCAGCCAGCCTCAGGAGAGCGCCCTCAGGAGCTGCTACACCTCCCCAGGGCCTGAATAGAGGGACTTTTGGGATGTGAACTGAACAACCTTCTGGGGAGAGTCAACACCCTTTTACTCAACAGAGCAGGAACTCAGTCAGTAGGCTATTTGTGTGGAAGGAAATGAAGTCGCTTCCATGGCAGAAGAGCCCCCACCGCAGCAACCTTCGTCCCAGAGCTGCTGGCTGACCTTCTGGCCAGGATCCCTCCTACCTCAGCGTGGAAGGCCCGGCCTCGTGGAGAAGTGTAGATTCTGAAGAAAGACCTGGCACCTGGGTTCTGCTGCTACACTTGCCTTATCTCGTGGCCCTTGTGGCTCTAGCTTTCCCAGAAACCTCAAGGGCTAAGTGCCTGTGCTTGCTCAGAGGCCGCACGCCATTCCCCATTTCCAGCCTCAGGCCCTCCCGCTAGCTGCCTCCTCTAGGGACCCCCTCCCCCCAACACACACACACACACACGCACGCACACTGGGGATGTGCCTTCTCACAGCAGCTCAACCACTGAGATGATTTAGGGACTGTGCCCAAACTCCTGCATCCCCAGCCTCTCAAGTTTTTGCTCTGATCCCTGGCACCCCCTGGAGCTGTTCCACCTTTGGAACCTTTCCTAGGTGGCAGGAGTGCCTAGCACAGGGGTAGTGACCTAAGTCTGAGCACTGGCGACCCTACAAATCTGTTACAGAAAAACATTTTATTGAGCAGTAAGGGACCCCACTGGGGACAGAAAGGGCTGGCAATAAAGAAGCATGTGAACCTCGGGGCGGGGTGCGTGCTGCTTGACTCTCCATCCTGTTCTTGCTTCAGGGAGCAGGGCTTCCTGGGCCTCTGTCCTGCCTCCTGAGACCCCAGGCAGGAGGCTCTTTGCGAAGCCACAGATTGCTGCTTTCAGTTTCAAAAAGCCCAGCTCCCCCCTGGTTTGTGGTGGTGACCGCTGACAATGGCTCAGGGCAGGAGCCCATGTGGTAGACTGCTAAGGCTTCTCTGCACCCTGTCTCTGCTCCTGCATCCTCCTCGGCTCGCAGAGTGCAGACTTCACTATCTCCAGCTCACAAAGGGGCCCCTGAGGATTGAGCAGAGGAATGCCAGGTTTTCTTCCAGGCCAGCTTCCGCCCTGGGATGTTCAGGGCAGACTCTCATTTCAAACCTCACTTTCTGAGGCTCCTGGCTTATGGCCATTTAGTGTGCAGGGAGGCTCCTGGCTGAAGAAGGCTCAGACAGAACGACGCAGGTTCTAATCTGTGGTAGTGGGCAGGGGTGGGGGGCGGGAGGGGTCACTGCAGGAAGAGGCATTCGCTGTCTTAGGCAGTTAAACCATTGCCCTGTCTTCAGAATGGTTCAGCCAGCAAGATTCTGTGGAGTCCGCCTCCTGGCACCATGCTACAATCGCCGGATTTTGGGTCTGGAGCAACCGAGATCTTCGTCCGACTCTTCTGGAGTGTGCTTTCTCTCGGGAGCACATCTGGGGACTAGCTTCTCGGCTTCTGCCTTTGCTGGCATGGCCAAAGGAGCATCCCCCTAGGCCCGGTAGCCACCAACCAGGCAGTATGTCTCCCCATGCCGGCCCAACTGCGTTTCTCCACACCCTCGGTTGAGGACATGGTAGTGACCAGGTTTAGGAGGAGAAATGGGAGCCACAGCTGCTGCAAAGAAAATCAGAACTGATCAGTCACTTCTGCTGTACACAGTCTCCTGCCAGAATTTCCCTCTCATGTCTCTCCCAGTTTCTGGCTGAAGACCTTTAATCTACTTGACATCCAAAACACAGACTTGGCCCATCACCTCTATGAGTCCCTAGAGAAGGGACACTGGCTGCAAAAGCAATTCCTAGAGCCTACGGCTGAATCAGGTGAGGTAGTCTCTTCACCGTTGCCAGGGAAAACAGTAGAACCCGAAAGAAATTGCAATCATGATCCTCTCCATCTCTCCCTTCCACAACAGAGAAAACATTTCTTGCAGTGTGTCACTTCTGAGGCTTTAATGGAAACGTCTTTCAAGTTTTGGAAAAAGATAACCTAATATAAATTGGTTAAGGACCCCTCCCACCTTGGCAACCCCTCTTGGGCCCCATTTATACTGCCTGTTACAACCACACTGAACTCTAGCCCTCTGATACTTTTATCTAGATTAGAACAAGGCCAAATACTGAGGCAGAGTGATCAGGAGACTCAGAACCGGGTTCTGGGTACCAAGTGTAGGCTCACATCCACCCAGCCTCCTGGGACACCATCTGCTCAGCCCTCCAGTCTCACTAGCACTTCATCACCCCCCTTTGTTCTTCCGGTCTTCCCATGAATAAGGCACCACCCTCTCCCCTAGTACTCAGCAGCTCAGTATGGGATGTGTCTGAGGGGACCGATATAGATGTGTACATGACAGCACAGAGGTGCCTGGGTTTGAAGGTGCGGTTCAAGAGTGGCCCTCTTCCTCAAACTGCTCCGTTTACCATCTGCCAACAAAAACGCACTTGCCTTTTGCTAAGAGGCCAATCAGGAAAGGGTCTGAATGGAAGCATCCTGTAGCCCAAAGCGGAAGGCAACATTTATAAAGATCAGAAGCTTCCTGAACACTAGTTCAGGGACGACCTTTCACTTGTCCTCAGCAGTGAGCACTGTGGGACCCTGAAGGTGTCCCAGGTCACTGGTATTACTTACAGCTGGGAAAGTGCTGAGGCTTAACGTAGTGGGCAAGCCCCACAGGAACATGTGGCAGCCAGGTGAGGTTGTGTGTACACCATGCCTCTTCTACAGATGCCCGGTCTCGGTGTACCTGCTGCACTGCCCAGCCAGGGAACAGAGCACAGGTTTGAGTAAATATAGACGATCCGGTCAGACACTCTCTCTCAGACAACCAAAGAGATTGGTATCTGGTGGAGAACTGGTAGGGAAGTTTCTCTGAGGGCAGCACATTTCCATAGTTATGCTGCCATGGAAACTGTGAGAAGGCCTGTGAGGTCATCACTACCCAGTGAGGTCATAATAAGGAACCTGTGACTTGCGGTCAGGCTTCAGGAAGAGGGGCAGTTTTGTGGAGGAGAGCAGGGTGGAGGCAGAGGTACTCTGCCTGGTCCCTCACCCCTGGGCTTCCCCACCCATGCCCTAGTCTAGTAGACACCCCACGTGGGGCGTGCAGGTGGGCTGGTACAGCCCCAGGGGCCCCAGGAGGGCAAGAGAGACCCACATTCTGAAATTGGCTTGAGAGGCAAGATTAACGTTAAGAGACAGCTAGGTTGTATGGCACTGACCCTAAGAGGCAGAGAATTGTGTGGACTGGGGAATCAGGGAAGGCTCCTTGGCAGTGGGCCTGAAGGACAAGTGAGATTTGGACCCATGGGGAAGAGAGGGAAGACATTCCAGTTTGGAAGAATACAAGCAAAGACACACTCTTCTCGACCTTGTCCTGCCCCAAATATAAATTCATAGAACCCTCACATTTTTACACCTGAGGGCTTAGAAAAACCAAGATGTTAAGGAGCCTACCCAGTGTTACACAGCTAGTGGAGAGGGGTTCTGCTCAATGGTTACGTTCATGTCGGGGCTCCGGATTTACAGCTGATAGGAATGTGAGGACGAGCTCAGGCCGTTTCAAACATTTCCAAGTGATACTGAGAGAGATGTTAAAGGTGCAAAATGAGGGTGCTGAATGACCTCACAAAGTGGGAATGGTGGGCCCATTTTAATATGAAATTCAAAACAAATTCATGACAAAAGGACATAATACAAAATGACAACATAATCATTACACTCCCCTCTCCCCTAGAAGTAAAAATCATTATAATCCTCTCTCTCTCCACCATGAAAGGATAAGATAAAGGCTCAGCAGCAGCCCCCGTGAAAAACATGGTCAACACTGTGAAGAGGTGTTAGTAAGACGACTTGGTCCGACTCAGAGAAGGAAAGAGACAACTCTGCCCTTAGCCTGATCAGGCCCACAGGAAGGAACCACACTTGGGGCAGCCTTTGATAGTGTGGTAATGAGAGAGAACCTTCTTTAGGAGGGGACTCCCTGTTGCCGACCTTGAAAGAGCAAAGATGGGACCTTCGTTTACTAGGGCTGTTGCAGAGGGGATGTGCCCAGGAGGTAGAGACTGCTTGGACTACCCTTTTAGAGGTTGGGCCACCCTGGTCGAGAACCACAGCACCTTCTATCCCTAAACTGCTTGAATCTGGGTGCCCGTTAGGACAGACGAAGTCAGGCCTCATTGGAGCAGACTGCCTTTGGGAGTGGTAGAAGGTAAATGTGAAGGGGAATGCTTGCTCTGGCGGAGGTTTGTCACGGCAGGTGGGCCAGCATGAGACCATTTAGAATCTCCAAGGCTCCAGAGATTACATGGCTGGGAGCATCCCTCTGATGTGGTGTGGGGACTCCTACCTTAACAGGACCTGGCTGGGCATCTGGGGGAGGCAGAATAAACGGTTTATTAACTTAAGAGAACAAGAGAATCACCTGGGGGGTTCCACAAAACCACTTAAAAAGCCTTGTACCTGGATTCTTGAGCCAACCCTCAGAAAACTTATCTAGATCTGGAGTAGGGCTCAGGAAGCTGCACTTTTAATAAGCTTCCTGGGCAGTCCCACCACAGTGGTCCATGGATAGAGCGACCAAATTATTGTGTATTCTCGGTTGCTTTTGGGAGTCAAAGTGGGCAATATTAAAAACTGCAGCAGGCATATGTATAAACAGGGAATATTCAAGGCAAGCAGAGGTGTATAGTTATTCTATGCATGAATCAGATTTGAGAAAAGCTAGCCTGGTGGTTAAAGAACACAACCCTTAGAACAGACAGACCAGATTCTTTCCTACTTACTTGGGTGATTTTGACCAAGTTCTTTTATCCTTCTGACTGTTTCTTCATATGGAATAGAGCTATGACTGTACATTTAGCACAATATTCTCTCTCGGCAAAGGTTGCTCTGGGTCCATTTGTGTTCTCTGCAACTTAACCCTTTCCAGTGCTCAAGCATTTTTAAGTTGTTTGGTGAAGTATTACATTTGACTTTCAACAGTTCATTACTTTGGGCAAAGCTTATATAATGCTGCAGAGACTAGAACCTATGCAGAGATAGTGAGAGGATGTTATAAGCTTATTCTGCCGGTTTATAAAAAAGTTTAACCTTTTCTCCTCTTCCTCCACCTGCCACCAAGAGATGAGAAAGAAGGCAGAGCCTGGAAATGCACACCAAGCAATACTTCGGTGTCAGTTTGCCTTTTATTCCTCTGCCAGTACTTCCCAGAGAGATTTCACCAAAAGTGCCTAAGCTTGCCATGGCCATTGTTGTGAAGAAAGTTTCTCTCTATTGCTAGTCACATCCCCTTTTCCTTCTCCTGGGGGCTTAATGGATGTTTGGGGGCAGGAAACAAAATTTAAACTAAAACATCAATTGAAAGAGCCTTCGTCCTAAGTGTGGTAGTTTGGAGTGTGCATCTTCTCAGAGTCTACTGAATTCTGCCCCAGTGGAAACTGTTATTAAGGGGCACCCATAGAAACATCGCTTATTGTTAGAAACCACGACATAATACAGAGCCAAGATCAACATTATTCTTCACGTGAAAGACTATAGAGAGCCGAGCTCAGTAGTTCACCCTCAAGTGCTGGCCAGCAACTTACCTTTTGAAGCCAGACTGCAGCCCGGGTCTTCAGAAGGTGACTAGGCAGCCCAGAGCACCCCACTGACAAGTGTGCTCACCCGTCCAGCACAGAGGGGAAGGTCCCTGTTACGGCATCATATATAAGCCTGCTGCAATAAGGTTTGCTGGTGCAAAGGCTCTCTCACTGAGGACCCCAGTCCCGGAAGGCTTCTCCTCCGGCGAGCTGCCAGTTAAATCTTCTGAGCCAGGCTCACGTCCCAGGGATGGGTCACAAAGCTGACGACGGTGCCTGGCACCTCGCCCCCCACCCGGCCCACCCTCCCTGCTCTGTGGATGTAGTCTTGCAGGGTGAGAGGGAAATCATAATCGATGACTAGCTCCACCTGGGTGCTGTCCAGGCCCCGAGAGGCGATGTCTGTGCAGAGAAGGATGTCTCGGGAGCCCTTCTGGAAAGACTGGAAGATGCCTGCTCTCATTGAGGCTGGCATCTGTCCCTGCAGTCTTAAGTGTTGGATTTTGTGGTCATCCAGAATATATACCCCAGCCAGTTCACAGCGCTGTAGCAATTACAGAACACCAGAACAGTTCCTGTGGGGCCAATCCTATATGCTCTGTCATGCTGCCTGAGGATCTGCACCAACCCAGTCACCTTCTCTGTTCCCTTCGGCCTCATGAATGTCTGTCTGACATGAGGCATGATGCAGTGGAGCTTGTCACTGGTAACGGTGGTTAGAGAGTCTAAGCTGGCAACTTTACTCAGCAGCTGGCCTCCACCTTCGGGAAATGTGGCCCCCACCAGCACTAACTGAGCTTTGAGATTGAAGGGGTCTTTTAAGTCAGCTGGGCCTTCTGCTATATGGCTCCCCTCCAAGATGTAATCCACCAGTTCCAGGAAGCTTTCATCCAACAGCGTGTCTGCATCATCCAACACCAAGAAGGAGAGCGGCTCCAGGCTGATCAGTTGAGTTTTCAGGGCCTTCCACAGAGCCCCCGGAGTGGCCACCAGAATATCTGCTGGAGGTTGTTTGGACAGTTGCAGCCTGATCCTCCTCATGCCATGTACTCTCCCTAACTCCCGCACCTGGAGGTCCAAGGAGCTGCCCAAGGGCTGGGCCACGGCCCGCACCAGTTCGGCTAATTTTCGAGAAGGCACAAGAACCAGGCCTCGAGGAGCAGGGATACGACAGGGGTCCAGGCTTGGCTGGCCCAAGAGCCGTTGAAGGAGAGGTAGCATGTAGCTGACAGTTTTGCCACTGCCGGTTTCTGCGGCGCAGAGGATGTGGCGGCCGCGAAGGAGTGGGGGAATGGTACTCGACCGCACGGTTGTGGGCCGAACAACTTCGGGAGCAGCCTCTTGTAGTGCACTCAGAACGCGGAGCTCCAGACCCAGTTCGGTTCAGCTGCCGTTGGGCGAGAGGTTCCGCAGCGCTGGAGTCTCATATTGCACGCGCTCGATGGAGAAATGGTCCGCGTGGGCGCACCGATTCCTCCAGCCGCACGAAGCGAGTGGCACGGGCTCCCAAGGGCCCAGCGTGAGGTGTGCCGCTGGTTCAACTCCGGTCGCCGCGCTGACATCAGCAGCGGCCCCGGTCGCTCCAGCACCGGCCGCGAAGGGCTCCGCTGCCCGCTCTGCCGCTCTTCCTGCCGCCGCTGTAGAGCCCGCGGGATGCATACCACGGGCAGGGGCTCGTTGGGACCGCGGACCGTCAGGTCCCGGCGAGGCGCCAGAAGCAACTGAACCGCGAGCGACCACAGCCCCACCTGCCGTGCCAGAGCCATACTCCCCTTGCTGCGGGAGAGGCGCACGACAGTGACGTCACGGGCGCGCCAAGGCCTCGCGGACGGTGGCCGGCGCGGCTCAGTAAGGCCCGCGGAATCGGCGAACTGTGTGGAAGGAGCGGGATCTGTAGAGCTCAGCAGCGGCGAGGTCTGTAGGTCCGAACAGGGGATGGTGACTCCAGACCCCGGCCAACCTTGGGGAAGGGTGCGCGACGGAGGCAGGACCGGGGTCCGGCGATACGCGGCGATGGGGCCCTGGCATTACGAACCAGGAGGGCGGAGGGCTTCTGGCGATCCGATGTCCGATCCCTGCCGTGCTCTTTCGTCGCCCTCACAGCTCCTGTCATGGCTCGGCCAGTTCGGGTCTCCCCCTGTGACTTATGAGGGTGCGGCGATGTTCTCCCAGATGTGGTCCCCGTGTAAGGTCTTTGAATACAAGTATTTATTGAGAGTCTGAGTGAATGGTCAGGCCTGGGAGCCGAGACCAGGAGTCCGGAGTCGTAGGTCCAGGCTCACCCTTCCCTTAGAGCTCCCCAGAGAGCTGAGGGCCCCGAGGGCAAGCTGATGGCTTTCAGCGTATCTTCTCTAAAGTCAAGAGAACTCATCTCTTGGTGCTTTTCCCCTTTCTTTTCAGCTGAGGTTCATTCTCCCCTCCCTTGTCACCCTTAACAACTTCTCATCCTGAACCCACTGCTTTCTTGGGTAGTTCACCTCCACCGGCTTTCCAGTCAGATACCTCAATTCCGTAAATAGCAGCGAGGAGGGTCCTGCTACAGGTTTGTGGCCTGTCTCACAAAGCCGCGGTCAGGCAGAATATTTTACTTGAATTCAGTTGTTCAGGTTGCCGAAAAGCCTTACACTACTGGTACGTCTTGAACGGATCCCGAAAACGGGTGTCCGATCACTTCTGTAATTTCCAGGGCCTGGGGTAGGAGATAAGGTAAACGTGGATTAACCACCTGGGAGGTTCTTAACATCTGGAGAAAGAGTTTTACTTTCATCAGATACCGTTACAGAGATAAATACTACTAAATTTCAAATAGCATTTTGATACACGATAGACTTTCTGGAGAGTTACCTGTTAAGCCAGCAGAGAAGAGAGGTTTGAGTACTCATGGGTGAACAGAGTCACCCATGTATAGTCACCCACTGGATAGAGCAGTGGCTCTTGAGTGAGGGTGAGTTTGCCCTCACCCTTCCTCCAGGATGTTTGACAATGGCTGGAGACATTTTTCTTTGTCACATCCGGGGTGTGGGAGGGTGGTGGTGCTGCAGGCATCTAGTGGGTAGAGGCCAGGATGCTACTACATATCGTACGAGGCATAGGACAGCCCTCCCCACCACCCCAAAAGAATTATCTGGCCCCAAATGTCAATAGCATGCTATGGAGAAACCTTGGATAGAGGCTGAGGACTGAAGAGAGGCTGAGGTTGTCACATGTACTCTCACTTCAGGTAGTCAGTCACATTTGCCAGACTCCTGTGTGGCCCTGCCCCTTTCCCAGAATGTGTAGCAGGCACACTGATGCCATTGCTTGTCATGTCCTTGGGATGAGAAAACCTTGGGGGCTCCTCAGAGTCATAAACACAGGAAGGAGTGATTTAGGAGGGTGACGTGGGAGAAGAGAGCTTTAGGAAGAACAAAATTGTCCTCATGTGTTTGAGAAATGTGCCAGATGGAAAAGAGATGAGGTGTGCCATGGAGTGTACCGTTGCAGAAGGCAGACTGGGACTGATGCGTGACAGGGAGTCAGATTCTGAACTTGATATAGGCTGCTGTAGCAACTAGAAATGCCTAGATCTGTCTAGAGAGTGCTGGGTTTTCTGTCACTGCAAAGTTCATGTATAGGCTGATGACCACAGATTGGTGATATGATAGAGGGGAGTTGATATAAAGGATGCTCTGAGATATTGTGATTCTACACTACTTTTACGATTCTTTCCCAGAACTCGGAGCTCTTCGTTCGTTAGCTGAAGAGCTCCTTGGATGTCTGCTCTGACATGTTTCATCCATTTACATGTGCCACTCATCTTTCAGGTACAAAACAAAGAATCGCTTTGCACAAAGCCAGAAGGGATACACTGAAAGAATGATCAGAAAAGAATAATACATAGGTATGTATTTGCATTGACTTTCTCCAAGTATTTGAGACAGGGTAGCTGGTTAGTGGCTGCTTTCTTGTGCTCGAGTCCTTACAGCGTGATCACCTCAGAATGTCATAGGGATTGGAGCCTGTCTGAGCCTGTCTGTCTCTGCCCGTGGCCCCTAGTTTCTTCTTGTCATTGCTTTAGATACTGTGTAAGGCCCTTCTCTTTTCCTCCCGCTCACAGCAGACATTGAGTAACCTCTAGTTGTGACTGAGATGCATATTTCACAGTATAGTACTTTAGAAATGAGAAAGGTTTACTTATTGTGGAAACAAATGTAGGCCCCTGGGAGTGTTAGTGTCACTTGGTAATGATTTTCCCAGGGCTGCCATGGTAACTGACGTTGCCTGGTTAACCCCTAAGTTTTGAAAAGAATTCTTCCTTGGATCTCAGGTGATAGTGGTACATTCCTTCCTTCATTTATTCATTCAGTATATATTTTCTGAGCACTATGTATGTGTCAGGTACTTTTCATATGGACAGTGAATGAAACAGACAAAATTCCTGCCCTAGTGAACTGTATATTCTGATTTAATTGGCTTGGGGTGAGGCCTGGCCATTGGTAGTTTTAAAAATCTCTCCACATGATTCTAATGTACAACTAGGTTTGAGAATCACAGTTATAAGTGAAGCACTTTGGGAATTGCAAAGGCATTGCAGAAATAAAAAGTGGCTATTGGTATTCCTTCGCTATTCCCGCATTCTCCTGCCTGCATCAGGACTGTTGTACAAGTGCCGATCATTTTCTTTTCAGCCCTTTTCGCTCTTTGCCTAGACCCTTTATCCCTCTTTCTAACCTAACACCTTACCTCCTTCTGGTCTTTCAACCTCCAGCCCCTCATCTGTTTGGGATTTATCCTACACTTGCTGGGAAGCCATTGCAGGGTATAAACAGAGAAGTGGTGTTAGCAGAGATGCCTTTTTCAGACACCATACTGGCTATTGTAAGAGAATGGATAGGAGCGGGCAGGAGAAGATTTGGGGAGACTCATTATGAGACTGGCTTTGTGCACAGTGGTGGCCTTGGAGATGGAGTAAAGCAGGCAGGTTAGAGTCATATTTGGAAGGTTAGTGATGGCTTGGAGGCGAATAGGAGTAAGTGATGAATTGGATGTGGGGAATGTGGGTTAAGGATGTGTAATTGGGTAAATGGAGGCACTACTTACTGAAATGGGAAAAATTTTCTCCCCACATATTGGCCTGATAAACACCTTCTCACCCTTTAGACCTTGAATCAGAGATTCTTTCTTTTTTTATTTTAATATATTTTATTTTATTTCATTTTTATTTGGGCTGCGATGCCAGCTTGCAGGATCTTAGTTCCCCAACCAGGGATTGAACCCAGGCCCCCTGAACTGGAGGCACAGGGTCCTAACCACTGGACCACCGGGGAATTCCCAGCAGAGATTTTTTCTTTGTTTTTTTTAATATAAGTTTTAATTAATTAATTAATTAATTTTTGGTCGCGTTGGGTCTTTGTTGCCGCGCCTGGGCTTTCTGTCGTTGCGGCGAGCAGGGGCTACTCTTCGTTGCGGTGCACGGGCTTCTCACTGCAGTGGCTTCTCTTGTTGCGGAACACAGGCTCTATGCGCACCGGCTTCAGAAGTTGTGGCGCATGGGCTCAGTAGTGGTGGCTCGCGGACTTAGTTGCTCCGAGGCATGTGGGATCTTCCCGGAGCAGGGAGCAAACCCGTGTCCCCTGCATTGGCAGGCGGATTCTTGTGGGGTTTTTTTTAATATATTGGTTGGAGTATAATTGCTTTACAATGGTGTGTTAGTTTCTGCTGTATAACAAAGTGAATCAGCTATATGCATACGTATATCCCCATATCCCCTCCCTCTTGCATCTCCCTCCCACCCTCCTGATCCCACCCCTCTAGGTGGTCGCAAGGCACTGAACTGGTCTCCCTTTGCAACGCCGCTGCTTCCCACTAGCTATCTATTTTACATTTGGTAGTGTATATATGTCCATGCCACTCTCTCACTTCGTCCCAGCTTACCCTTCCCCCTCCCTGTGTCCTCACGTCCATTCTCTACATCTGCGTCGTTACTCCTGTCCTGCCCCTAGGTTCATCAGAACCATCTTATTTTTTTTAGATTCCATATATATGTGTTAGCATATGGTATTTGTTTTTCTCTTTCTGACTTACTTCACTCTGTATGACAGAGTCTAGGTCTATCCACCTCACTACAAGTAACTCAATTCCGTTTCTTTTTATGGCTGAGTAATATTCCATTGTATATATGTGCCACATCTTCTTTATCTATTCGTCTGTCGATGGACACTTAGGTTGCTTTCATGTCCTGGCTATTGTAAATAGTGCTGGCAGGCGGATTCTGAACCGCTGCGCCACCAGGGAAGTCCACAGAGATTATTTTTTAAGGGAGACCCTCCTCAACCCCCATC
Source organism: Mesoplodon mirus (assembly GCF_964341445.2). Classification (NCBI taxonomy): domain Eukaryota; kingdom Metazoa; phylum Chordata; class Mammalia; order Artiodactyla; family Ziphiidae; genus Mesoplodon; species Mesoplodon mirus. Next base: position 65,455,600 of record NC_138995.1, on the reverse strand, counting down.
AGTCTCTTCCCTGCTGAGCTAGACTCCCACAGCCTTACGTAAGTGCTCCGTCATAGCACCATGCACACTTTTATTTTCACACATATCTGTAAGTTCCCTTTCTATAACCCTCTGTTCTATTGAACCTTACCCTCCTGCCTCATCTTTTTGTCTCTAGTGCCTAGCAGTGCTTGGCATATTTTAGGGGCTCAGTAAGTGTCTGTTGAATAAATAATTGGAGACAGAGGACAAGGCTTAGGAAGGGAGATCAAGGCTTTGTTTTCTACATGTGGAGTAGGAGATGCCCTTAACACATCCGAGTGGGGATGTGTTTTGAGCAGTTGGTGTGAGGTTGGGATGCCTTTGGAGATGATCATGGCCAATATTTTAAACCATGGGAGTGAATAAATTTGTGAGGGAGGATGTGTGAAATTAGAAGGGAAGAGGGCCCACGACTGAGGAGCAACCTCAACACGTGAGGGCAGGAGGTGAAACCAGCAAAAGAGACCGAAAAGCAGGGGTAGAGAGGAAAACTGGGAGAGTGTGCGGTCGACGAACCCAGGGAGGAGAGAGATCAAGCAAGAGGGGAGGCTTCACCGTGCCATGTGCTGCTAGGAGAACAAGATTGAGGACGGGTCAGTGTCTCGTAGATTGAGCCACTTCGAGGTAATTGTGACTTTAATCAGAGCAGTTTTGGCAGAGTGGCAGGGGGGGAGGCCATGCCGGAGTAGGCTGAGGAGTAAAAAGGTAGTACCTCTGAGAAGAGCATCCTTGGCAAAAGCTTTGTGATTTTTAGAGGGGACCGTGTTTGCTTAGAATAAATAAATTAACAGTTATCTCTGGGACGTGGGATTTTGATTTTCTTCGTTTTACTCCTGTTGCTCTACCTTCAAAATATTTTCAGAATGTGACCACTTCTCACCACCTCCCCTACTATCTCTCCATCCGGAGCCACCATCATCTCTGACATCGGTGACTGAAGAGCCTTCTAACTGATCTGCCTGTGCCTACCGTGGCCCCCACAGTCTGTTTTTCATACAGCAGTCAGCGTGATCATGGGGAATGTGATCAGTCATGCCACTCCTCTCCTTAAAACCCTTCACTGGCTCCTATCGTGAAGAACTAACAAAGCCCGCAGAGCGTCCGACAAGGCCATTCGGGGTCCGACCACTGTGTCCTACCTGCTCGCTGCTCTCCATCCATTGTGTATCTGACTTCCGTTACCCTCTCCTCCTTTCTGTGCTGCAACCACAGTGGCCTCCTTCCTGTTCTTCTAACACACCAGACAAGCTCCTGCCCCAGGGTCTTTGCACCGGCCCTTTCCTCTCCTGTGTACTCTTCCATTAGATACGAACTTGGCTAACTCAGATCTCTGCTCAGATGTCATCTTCTCATTTGAAGTTTATCTGGGCTTCTCTATTTAAAATTTTAACCTATGGGGATGAGGTGGGGTGGAAATGGGTGAGGGTGGTCAGAGGATACCAACTTCCAGTTACAAAACACATACATTCTGGGATGTAATGTACAGCATGGCAACTATTGTTAACAATACTGTATTGTATCTTTTTTCTTTTTTCATTTCATTTATTTATTTGTTTGTTTATTTTAGGCTGTGTTGGGTCTTCGTTGCTGCACGTGGGCTTTCTCTAGTTGCGGTGAGCGGGGGCTCCTCCTCGTTACGGTGCGCAGGCTTCTCATTGTGGTGGCTTCTGTTGTTGCGGAGCACCGGCTCTAGGTGCGTGGGCTTCAGTAGTTGCGGCACGTGAGCTCAGTCATTGCGGCACGTGGCCTCAGTAGTTGTGGCCCATGGGCTGTAGAGCGCAGGCTGAGTAGTTGTGGCGCACGGGCATAGTTGCTCCTCGGCATGTTGGATCTTCCCGGAGCAGGGCTCGAACCCGTGTCCCCGGCATTGGCAGGTGGATTCTTAACCACTGCGCCCCCAGGGAAGCCCTACCTCTCATTATTAACTCAATGTATTAACTCAATTTTGGCTATAATTAGTGCAGTTTCTATTATCATTAATGAACTGGGGGAAGATCAGGTGGTTGTCTAAGTAGCCTGAACTGACTAGAGAGAAAGTCCCTGAGGCACAGGGGAGGAGGTGTGCCCACATCCAGAGCAGTCTAGCCATTGGAGGTCCATGGCTCATTAAGTAGCCTGAGATTCTGGTCTGTGTCCAAACAGGTACAAAGATCATTTGTGATCTAGGCATGTTCTCTTCTTGGGCATCTGAACCAGAATTCCCTGAAAGATCCCCAGGTGGTACTCAGTGGGTCAGGATGTGGATGGAGGTGAGCTACACAGAGGGAACCGAGTAAGGTCCACCCTCCCGCAGCCAGAGCCACCCACTGTTCTTCCAGTGCTGAGGCAAGCCACCTGGGTTTCCTCAGGCCACTGCCAACAGGTCTTCCTTTAGTATCCGGTGTCTAAACTGCAGGGTCCCCCACCAAACCCCAGTATTGGGAGCCTGCACCACAGACCCCACCACGGAGATGGACACTCATGTTGATTCCATTTCTAAAACATTTATTTTCAGGAAATGTTTGTTCTCATATGCAAGGAAACTTTGTGGGGTATCTGTGGCTGCCAAAGTGACATCTGGCAGGATTAACTGGATCACCAGAACCAAACAGTGAGGACTGGGAAAGCGGCAATAACTGTGAGGCCTGGGCCCATGTGGGGGCAAGATTTTGAGAATGACCACTTAGGTGACAACATGGGATTCCCACGAACCGCAGCTCTGGTTAGTTTCTGGTCTGGAGCCAGATCCTCTCTCTGATGCGGACGTGGGAGGACGGAACGGCAAGAGCTGCCCAGCTGCTCGTCTGGGAACTCCTCCTCCAAGCGACTCTGTCCCTCGTCCTCCTCCCGTACCTGGAGGCGGCAGTCAGCGGGCAGCACCTCTCACAGCACCCCGCGGACACCTGCTCAGACCGCCTGCTCAGAGCTACTCTTCTGCCCAGCCCAGCCCACCTGTTCCACCTGCTCCACCTGTCTGAAGACCCGCCGCCCCTTTCCTCGAAGCACACCCCAGAGCTCTTCCTCACTCCAGCCACGCCCCAGCAACTCCTCTATCAGTACCGGGTATATGGACACATCCTCCAGCCCCTGTGGGAACCTGTGTGGCCGCCAGCCAGCCAGCTCTTGGGCCCCAGACCTGTTCCCTGGTCCTGAGTCAGAACCAAAGCCCTATGTGTCCAGGGTCCACTGAACCCCAGCCTTGGTCAGATATGGAAAATGGAGACTTGGAGAGAGTAAATGATTCACTCCTGCTCTTCATCCTTCAGAGGAAGACCCCAAAAGCGCCTCGACTATTCATCAAAAGTCATTGAGTTGTACTGTTAAGATCTATGCCTTTCACTGAATGCACTTTTTGCCTCCATTTATAAAGAGAAGAAAAGCTTTTTAAGAACTGGGTTGAGCCCCCTGCATGCACAGACCCAACCGCAGGCAGAGAAGATGGTCAGCCCAGCCCAGACCTTGCTAAGAGTCTGCTCAGAGGCCATGGGTCTGGTCTGCTGGCACTGGATGGGTGCAGATGCTGGGCAGTTGATCTCTGTGTGGTGTTTTAGACAAATATGATGACCTAGAGTAGGGTCAAACAGACAGGAGAGCCCAGGAAGCAGACCCTGGGAGAGGGGAGATACCATTTGGGCCAGCACACCTGAGGCTATGGTCAAGGCCATGAGGACCACAGTGTGGTGGGCACAGTGGCTGTGAAAGCCCCACTGCTGCCTAGCCAGCCCGAGACAAGCCACGGGGAAGCACCCACCGGCCAGCCCCGTCATAATCTCCGCCGATCCCGATGAACTTGCATCCAATGACTGCCCTGATGTGGTCGAAGTGATCTGAAGAATGGAGAGTCAGCAGTGTGGGGCTACCAGGGCAGGGGTGGGGTGATGACTGACCTCTGTTAATTCCCCTTTTTGCAGCCTGTAGGCCAAACAGGCCAGTTCCTTCATGGCCTGGCACCGAGAGTACCAACTAGAGGGCCCTGAGGTTTGATCTGAAGTGATCCCAGCTGGCTCTAGAACTGGACTTCAGATTTGGAGTGGACCCCAGAGCCCCCTGTTTGGGCCATTTCCCACCCAAGATTCACCCTGCCTCCCAGTCTCCTTGAGAACCTGTGGGGGCTCCTTTCCCCGGGTGTGGAGGATGAGAGAGCAACAAGAGTACAACTGGTGAAGACCCCAGAGACCTAAGGAGCTGTCCAGTCCCTTGGCCAGAGGTAGGGGCAGTGTGCTTTAGGAGCCCCTGCAGAGGCACAGATGGGCAGCACCCGGGCTCTGTGTCTGACAGCCTCCCTGATACCCATCATTATCACAGTTTTGATTCCATGGCTCCAGTTCCACATGGCACCAAGGTGCTGTGTACCGTCCATTATTGGGTTTTGGGGAGCTGTACCTATTGCCAACAGGTGGGTCAAACCACTGGGGCTCTTCTGAAGTCCTCCCCAAATTTGGACCCAGCTTCAGCTCCAAATCAGAGTTTTCAGAGAGCCCAGGGCGAGGCTCACCTGCCCCAGTAGACACGTTGGCTAACGGGTTGCACTGCAGCACCCGCACGGACAAGGACACCATCACGATGCCACCATTCTTCTTCTGCAGGGGCGGACCGGTGGACAGTCAGCTTGGCTCCCAGCACAGCCACCTGCCTGTTCACTCTCTCGGCCCCTGTGAGAAAGGTGTTCAGCCCTGGCCTTGAGGTCAGAGTCGTCTCCTCTCTGGGTTTGTGTGAATGGAGGAGCCGCAGCCCGGGTCTGGGTGGTGTCTTGGCCCTGGGTTTCCGGGTTTGGAGTAGTATCTTACCACCTAGACCCCCACCTAGGGCTCAAGAGTTCAGGGGCTGTGGACCGTGGGTTTTGGGGGCAGAAGATATTTAACCTGGGGTTTGAGGAAATTGAGGGAGAAGAGGCTCAGGTTCAAGGGCTCCTGGTTTGAACCTCTTGCTTTAGAGATTAGGGCCAGGGCAGTCTCTCACGAGAAGCTGCAGGATATCATCAGGAACATTCCAAGTGTTCTTGCACACACCCCGGGCCGCTGAGTGGGAGAAGATGACAGGTGCCTGTGACACTTCTAGGGCTCGCCACTAGGGCTCGCCATGCCACGGCATCCGAGACATGGGACAAGTCCACCATCATGCCCAGGCGGTTCATTTCTGCCACCGCCTTCTACAGGAACAGGATGGGGAGAGGGCATCAGGGCTGCATTTATCTTGTGTGCATTTATCTGTAGGGAACAGGCGGGGCTGTACATTCATGTGGGGCAGGGTACTTACCTTGCCAAGCCGGTGAGCCAACTGACATTGCTGTAGAAGGGGTGGATACCCTTTGCTGTGCTCTGTGCCCTGCAGGATGGCCAGGAGGCAGTCTGACTGGTGGCCATGACTTTGCTACAAGAGCCTAGAAAGAGGTTCTTTCGAACTGTCTACACCTGCAACTCCCTGGTGCAAGAGGAGGGACCCAAACTGGGCTGTGCCTGGCAGTAGGAGGGCCCTTCTGGGGACTCAGTCTTGACTATATTCAGGAAAAAAATGCATACGCCCTTTTTGGTCAACTGCATCATTGTCGAAGTTCTGTCTCTTTTCACTTGCTTTAAAGGCCACTCCAATCTACCTCTTAAAAACTGTTTCCTACAATTCTGCCTTGCTTTCAAATCCTCTTCGTTGCCTTCCCTCAATATATTTTTGGACGATAGTTGTCCTTTATAACTGTACAGGTTTTTGAATTGCAGTGCCCCTGAGCTCCATCTTTCAACTCGCTTTTTTGTGAGCTGGCTGCAAAACTGCAGGATTGCTTCAGACGCTATTCTGATTCCGGGGGGCAGGCTGAGCCTTTGGTTAATTCTTATTCTTGATTGGAAATTAGAGTGACATGTGCCTGTCCAAACACCTAGAGCTGGTCTCTCATTGGTTCCCCCTCTCCCCGTTCATCCTCTGGACAATTTGCAAACTGTATGAAACAGGAGGTTAAAGGTGCTGATTCTCCAAGTGGGGAGATTGATAGTAAAGCGGCTGGAATGGCAAACCCGAGCACCAGGAGATGAAAAATAACGTGCGTTTTAGAAACCTTTCCCGATCACTGGGTGTACCATCCTCTGGGTTTCCCATGCATGTTTTAGCTGTCGGAAGATTCCCTTGAACCTGGAGATTTGGGACCCATGGAATGGGTAGCACACAGTATTACTTTAAAGGGTCTGCATTTGCTCACCCAACCTCACCAATCCTGTCGGACCCAAGAGTGTCCAGCCTTATGTCTCTTCCAGCTGTGGGTCTAGATGTGGTCAATCCAGGTTGCATCACAGCTCCTGAACGAATTTTGTAAGAATTTCTCTTTCACTATCTTTTTTTTCTTTTTTCTTTTTGTAATTTATATTTATAATGGGGTTTAGCTGATTTTCAATGCTGTGTTTATGCCGCTTTACACCCACTTGATTCACTTACAGAGAGATATCAATAAATACTTTTTAAGATTCTTACTACGCGGATATATTCTTCTGTGGTGAATAGGGTGTGTTGAGTCCTGTTCACTGAGCAGTGAGTAGGTCTTGTCTATTACATATTTGGTTGATGGAACGGTATCTGTGCTAATTTCAAACTCTTGTTTTATGCATCACCCCACCTCGTCTTTCCCCGTAAGCAGCCATAGTGTGTTTTCTAAATGTGTGACTCCGTTCTGTTTTGTAATTCAGTTCACGTGTAGAGATTTTTACGTTCCATCTATAAGTGATATCTTATGATAATTTTCTTTACCCGTGTGACTTATTTCTCTTAGTATCATCGTACCTAAATCACTCATTATGCTGCTACTAGCCTTAGGACATTGATTTCATGGCTGAGTGATATTCCATTGTACATAAGTACCACACTTGTTTACCCATTTTTTTGTTTCCTGGGATATTTAAGGTGTACCCGAGTCGAGGTCCTTGTAAACCGAGCAGCCCTAAACTTTGGGGTGCCTGTGTCCTGTCGATTTATGGTTTTCCGAATATACACGCCCATGACTGGAAGTGCCCTATGCACTGTAGCTCTGATTTTTAGATGTTTTAGGAAACACCATACACTTCTCCAGAGTGGCTGTTGGCATTTTACATCCCGCCCATCAGTGTAACAAGGCTCCCTTTTCTCCATGGCTTGTCCTGCATTTCTGGTTTTTACACTTTTCCAGGATGGCCCTTTTGACAGATGCGAGTGAGACTTCTTTGTACTGCTGATTTGCATTGCCCGCTTGCTTGGTTGGCCAAAAAGGGCGTATGCGTTTTTTACTAAATATATTCAGGAAAAACTCATAGGCCCTTTTTGGCTAACTGCACCATTGTCTAAGTTCTGCCGCTTTTCATGTGCTTTAAAGGCGACTCCAAACTATCTCTTGAAAACTGTTTCCTGCAATTCTGCCTTGCTCTCAAATCCTTTTCGTTGCCTTACCTCAATATATTTTTGGAAGATTGTTATCATTTATAACCCTGCAGGTTTGTCAATTGCAGGGCCCCTGAGCTCCATTTTTTAAGTCCCTTTTTTGGGCACTGGCCACAAAACCCCAGGATTGCTTCAGGCCCTACTCTTGTTCCGGGGTGCAGGCTGAGACTTTAGTTAGTTCTTCTTCCTGCTTGGAAATTAGAGTGACATGTGTCTGTCCAAACACCTAGGGCTGGTCTCTCATTGGTTCCCCCTCTTCCCGTTCATCCTCCGGACAAATTTCTAACTGTTCGAAACAGGAGGTTAAAGCTGCTGATTCTGCAAGTGGAGAGCTTGTTAGAAAAGAGGCTGGAGGGGTGAACCCGACTACCAGGAGAGGAGGAGATGAGGTGCCTTTTCCAAACTCTTCCGGGTCAAAACGGTGTACCATCCTCTGGGTGTCAGGCATGTTTTAGCTGTAGGTAGAGTCCCTTTCATGTAAGGAGGACACCAGGGATTTTTCCAAATCAGTGTCTCCCCGAACCCCAAACTGGGAAATTTTTAAGCTATGGGTACACGTATGTCCATTAAGGGCCTTAGGCAGTAGTCAGAGTCCGAGCTTAGTTGATTGAAATCTTCAGGGTCAGAAGCGCTCACCATCGGCCTCCCTTAGGTTACATTTTATCTGTCATTGATACGTGATGTAGATATAGATATGTATTCTTTTTCAGATGATTTCCCCTTATAGGTTATTACAGAATATTGAATGTTGTTCCCTGTGTTATACAGAAGTTCCTTGTTGATGATCTATTTTATACATAGCAGTGTGTATGTGTTAATCCCAAACTGTTAATTTATCCCTCCTCCCGCGTTTTCCGTTTGGTAATACGGTATAAGGTTTTATACTTCTCGGAAATGGGGGAGCTGAAAGAGAGGTCTCATTTTCAGTGGAAAAGCATTCAAAACAAGATTGAAGCTTCAGCCAAGATTATTAGATGTCCATCCTTGGAAAGATATCACGTTATTTCTCTAATATTGACCTGACAAATAAGACAAACCCCTCTACTGAACTTGCTTATAATAAAGTGATGGAAATATCAAATGGAAGTCTTAGAAACATCTTATTTTACCCGAGCCTTATACACTGCTCTATGTTAATTACAGTTTGGCTCACACATCTGTTCATTGAAGTTACAATGTTCTCAATTTCTGTTACTGATCCTCCAGAGCGGACCCCAACAAGGGTCCCCCTGCCCAGTGTTGTTGGAGCCAAAAGAACGAGACTGAGTTTGGTTCAGAAGCAAAGGAAACTTTATATTTTGATCAGAGAATGGAGAGGTGAGAGCATGCGCTCCCCCGCGGGCTGTGGGCTGGGCTGCTGGGTAGGGATCCCAGCAGCGTCCGCGTCAGCAGGAGGGAGGGGACGGAGCTATCGAGGGCCCGGTTGACTGGAGCTCAGGCTCTATGTCGCGGAGTCTGCAGGGGCCCCGCGAGCTGAGGTGTCGGCCCAGCCATTCTGCACTAGGAAATCGGGTCTGAAGTGCCGGGTGTAGGACCTCTGCATGCGGAACCCTAGGAGCACGTGAAATTAGACAAAGCACAAAGGAAAAAAAGGTTAGACTTTATTTTATTGCCCAGATTCTAATTTTATCTCCCAGGAATTTTGAATGGGCTTTGCCGGAGACAAACAACTCCTCTGCTTTTTGTCCCGTTCCTCACTCTTGGGGTGCTGAGGGTGCAGACCCCTCTTCTGTAAGTGCTTCGTGCTGAGTTGGGAGTCCTCATACCCGGGGGGAGGGGCAGGACTTCTCCCCAGCAGCCTCCAGGTGAGGTTGATTGTCCCCAGGCCTCCCGCCTCACTGCTCGTCCGCCTGAGCACCAGCATTGGAAGTGTTATAGATTCTAATGACCTCTAAGGGTCCAGGAAAGAGATGCGCAGAGACGCGGGGGGGGGGGGCAGGTTTCACCCCGCCCCACATTTGTTCGGCCACCTTAGGCTGACGGTTTCTGCCAGCCTAGATGCTCTGGCCAGTAGTCTGCGCTTTCTTCAATTAGGTCCCTCAATTAACGTACAAACAGCACCAGGTGTCGGAGCCCTGCCTGCTCAACTCCCAGACAGTCCAGGGCCGGTGGTGATCCAGGACCATGACGGCCACTGAGTCAACGGCCTTTTGAAGTAGCCAGGAGTCCAGCCGGACTCATTGGCCACCGTCACCGCAGTGTCTGTAGGCTTTTCTATGGTGACAGTGTGATATACGGTTCCCCCGCCAAGCTTATTAGCTCCCCTCTGGGTGCAGTAAGTCCTGCAAGCAGTAGTCTGCTCTTTCGGGGCACACTCTTGTTTTCTGAGAGAAACTCCAGGTCAAGTGATGGTCACATGAGTCGTCATTGGGGCCCGTTGCCCCCGGTTGTCTCTCTGGAGGTTGAAGTTGGAGGGCCTCCTCTCTCGAGGTCTGTGTGTCCACCGAGCAACCCCTGCAACTTCAGGGCATGGTGGGTGGTTAGGATCACCACGTGGGGTCCTTTACCTTTGGGAGGGAGCTGGCCTTGCAGGCTGCTGATTTCCAGGTTTTTAGATACCCCCAGTATCCTGGCTGGATGGGGCCGCGGGCCAAGCCCTTTGTGCCGTAGTTTCTCCTACCTGGAGGGCATTCTTTCGTTGTTCCATTTCAAGTGATCCCAGTTTTTGCACTAATACTAAAAGGGCGATTCACCTTCGACCGGGAATGTAAAGGTCAAAGGGTTCAGCTAAATTAGGGAGTTCCAGGGCAAGGGTCTGAATTGACTGCTCTTTCCATTCTTGAAAGGCTGCTTCTCGATTCGATTCAAAAGGATCATCATCTTTTCCTGTCAGTGTTTCATATAGAGGCCCAGCTATTAGACTGTAGTTAGGGATCCAGATGCAGCAAACCCCGGCCTCCCCAGGAACCCCTAAGCCGTCTTCTAGTTTTAGAAGGGGTAAGGCTGCAAATGGCTTCTTCCCTTTCCTGGGATGGGCTTCTCCGACCTTCTGTGAGAATGAAGCCCAGGCAGGTCACCTTAGCCTGTGATATTTGAGCCTTTTTCTTGGACACCTTCTATCCTTTATTGGCTAGGTAGTTCAGAGGCCTCCTTAGTAGGGCTGGTGATCAGAATGTCGTCTGCATATTGAAGGAGGGTTCCCTTCTCCAGAGGTAGAACTTTTAGGTCTTTAGCTAACGTTTCCCCAAAGATGGTGTGGGAATTTTTGAACCCTTGGGGCAGGACGGCCCAGCAGTATTGATTTTGTTGTATGTTGTGTCCTGCCACTCACAAGCCAAAATTTCTTGTGACTCTGGGAGTAATGGAATACAGAAGAAGGCATCATTGAAGTGTAATACAGAATACCATGTCCTGGTGGATGGTAGAATGACCAGCAGGGTGTAGGAATTAGGAACTACTGGATGTATATCCTCGGTGGATTCATTGACTGTCCTGAAGTCCTTTACCAGGTCACCAGCAGCCCACGGGGCTCTCGTGGTCAGGCCCCTCCCAGAACACGGAGCTCCCCTGGGCAGGTACCCAGCAGCCCACGGGGCTCTCGTGGTCAGGCCCCTCCCTTGATACGGAGCCCCCCTGGGCAGTTACCCCGGCAGGGCTGGGCACACAGGAACCATTCACATAGACGTCACTGCAGAGCACCCCCAGCTCACCTGTTGGTCAGAGCTGACCCAGAGCACCTCAGAGCAGGACTTTACCTAACAAGCAGTACCTCCTACAGGTCTGTGACCCTGGGCTTCACTCTGTGCGGCCTCCCTCCGCCTGGTCTTCCAGAGGCTTCCACTGCAGCCGGGGCACCAGGCCTCTGTCTCCACCCACCACCCCTCCTCTCCCTGACTCCTGGGTCCTTCTCATTAGGAGAGGGTCTTTTCGAAGTTGTCTCCCACTCATGGGCCAGATAAAATGATTAGAAAACAAGCTAGGGCTGCAGCCCCTTGTCTATCCTGACTCTCAGGAGCCCACACCTGTTCTTTGGACCTGGCCGGTGCAGCAAGGCCCATTTCCTGCAACCGTGAGCCCCTGAGGGGCGAGGATTGGCTGACCTGGGCAGGCTGACCCTGCCGGCTAGCCCTCCCCAGGTGTGCCTGGGTTGAGGTCAATATAAACATCCCTCCAGGCAGCAAGAGCCCCTGCAGCTGTGCCTGACGCCATATTCTCTGCCCCGTCAGCAGTGTCGGGGCTGGGCTGGTGGGAGGGAGTGAGGGCCCACGGCTTTGTGGGTGGCCCGGTGTGAGTGGGGCTCTTCTGGACTTTCCGCAGGAGTTTCCAGGCTGCCACCTGCTAAAGAAGAGGATGTGTTACCCGTACCTGTCGCTGGAATTTCTCCCCGGGCAGAGGTAGGAAGGGAAAAAAGCAGTGGGGGCCGGGACAGGAGGGGTACCTCAGGCAGGGAAATGGAAAGCTTCCAGAATAGCGCCCAGGGCCAGGACCGTCCTGGCTGCCCTGCAGGCACCAAGTCGGCCTGCGTGCTGTCGCTGGTGTGGCTCCACGGCCCTTCCTCTAGGCTTTCAAGTCCTTGCCCACATTCAGGTGTTTTACCTGGGAAGGGTGGGAACAGTTCAGCAGCACCTGTCCTGGGGCTCAGCTCAAGTTTACTCACAGACGCCTCGGCGCGGTCCCCCAGCTTTGCAATGAGGACGCTCCTTGCGGGGGAGCTGCTGGCTGCATGGGAGACTATTCCCCACCTCTGACCAACTTCAGAATTGTTTACCGCTGGAGCAAGTGCCCTGATAGGGTTTTCCTCTGTATGACTGGTGGGTTCTGTTTTTTGTTTTTTTTTCCTTTTTTGGTTCAAGGTAGGTTTTATTCCTCTTTTTGTATTTATAGATACAAGCATGGAAATAATCCATTCATATAAATACGTCTATGTGAACGAAAGAACATTTTTTCTGTTTTATTTTTTTAATATTATTTATTTTTTTTAACTTTGAATTTTATTTTATTTTTTTATACAGCAGGTTCTTATTGGTTATCTGTTTTATACATATAAGTGTGTATATGTCAATCCCAGTCTCCCAATTCATCCCACCACCACCACCCTGCCAGTTTCCCCCCTTGGTGTCCATACATTTGTTCTCTACATTTGTGTCTCTATTTCTGCCTTGCAAACCAGTTCATCTGTACCACTTTTCTAGGTTACAGATGTATGCATTAATATACGATATTTGTTTTTCTCCTTCTGACTTACTTCACTCTGTATGACAGTCTCTAGATCTATCCACGTCTCTACAAATGACCCAATTTCATTCCTTTTTATGGCTGAGTAATATTCCATTTTATATATGTACCACATCTTTATCCATTCGTCTTTCTGTGGGCATTTTGGTTGCTTTCATGACCTGGCTATTGTAAATCGTGCTGCTATGAACATTGTGGTGAATGTGTCTTTTTGAATTATGGTTTTCTCTGGGTATATGCCCATTAGTGGGATTGCTGGATCATATGGTAATTCTATTTTTAATTTTCTAAGGAACCTCCATACTGTTCTCCAAGGTGACTGTATCAATTTACATTCTCACAAATAGTGCAAGAGGGTTCCCTTTTCTCCACACTGTCTCCAGCATTTGTTGTTTGTAGATTTTCTGATGATGCCCATTCTAACTGGTGTGAGGTGATACCTCACTGTAGTTTTGGTTTATATTTCTCTAATAATTAGTGATGTGGATGGAGCAGCTTTTCATGTGCTTCTTGGCTATCTGTACGTCTTCTTGGGACAAATGTCTATTTAGGTCATCTGCCCATTTTTGGACTGGGTTGTTTGTTTTTTTACTGTTGAGCTGCATGAACTGTTTATATATATTGGAGATTAATCCTTTGTCTGTTGATTCGTTTACAAATATTTTCTCCCATTCTGAGGGTTGTCTTCTCGTCTTGTTTGTAGTTTCTTTTGCTTTGCAAAAGCTTTCCGGTTTCATCTGGTCCCATTTGTTTATTTTTGTTTTTTATTCCATTACTCTAGGAGGTGGATCAAAAAAGATCTTGCTGTGGTTTATGTCAAAGAGTATTCTTCCTATGTTTTCCTCTAAGAGTTTTATAGTGTCTGGTCTTACATTTCGGTCTCTAATGCATTTTCAGTTTATTTTTGTGTATGGTGTTAGGGAGTGTTCTAATTTCATTCTTTTACATGTAGCTGTCCATTTTTCCCAGCACCCCTTATTGAAGAGACTGTCTTTTCTCCATTGTATATCCTTGCCTCCTTTGTCATAGATTAGTGGACCATAGGTGTGTAGGTTTATTTCTGGGCTTTCTTTATTTTTTTTCTTTTACACTTTTATTGGAGTATAATTGCTTTACAATTGTGTGTTAGTTTCTGCTGTATAAAAAAGTGAATCAGCTATATGTATACATATAACACCATATCTCCTCCTTCTTGCACCTCCCTCTCATCCCCTTATCCCACCCCTCTAGGTGGTCACAAAGCACCGAGCTGATCTCCCTGTGCTATGTGGCTGCTTCCCAGTAGCTATCAATTTTACATTTGGTAGTGTATATATATTCATGCCACTCTTTCACTTTGTCCCAGCTTTCCCTTCCCCCTCCCTGTGTCATCAAGTGCTTTCTCTACGTCTGTGTCCTTCATCCTTTCCTGCCCCTAGTTGCTTCATAAAGTTTTTTTTTTTTAGATTGCATATATGTGTGTTAGCATACGGTATTTGCTTTTCTCTTTCTGACTTACTTCACTCTGTAGGACAGACTCTAGATCCATCCACCTCACTACAAATAACTCAATTTCCTTTCTTTTTATGGCTGAGTAATATTCCATTGTATATGTGTGCCACATCTTCTTTATCCATTCATCTGTCGATGGACACTTAGGTTGCTTCCATGTCCTGGGTATTGTAAATAGAGCTACAATGCACATTGTGGTACATGACTCTTTTTGAATTATGGTTTTCTCAGGATAAATGCCCAGTAGTGGGGTTGCTGGGTCCTATGGTAGTTCTACTTTTAGTTTCTAAGGAACCTCCATACCATTCTCCCTAGTGGCTATATCAATTTACATTCCCACCAGCAGTGCAAGAGGGTTCCCTTTTCTCCAATAAATGCCTCTCCAGCATTTATGGTTTGTAGATTTTTTGATGATGGCCATTCTGACTGGTGTGAGGTGATACCTCACTGTAGTTTTTATTTGCATTTCTCTAATGATTAGTGATGTTCAGCATCCTTTCATGTGTTTGTTGGCAACCTGTATATCTTCTGTGGAGAAATGTCTATATAGGTCTCCTGCCCATTTTTGGATTGGGTTTTTTGTTTTTGTGCTATTGAGCTACAGGAGTTGCTTGTAAATTTTGGACATTAATACTTAGTCATTTGCTTCATTTGAAAAAATTTTCTCCCATTCTGAGGGTTGCCTTTTCGTCTTTTTTATGCTTTCCCTTGCTGTGCAAAAGATTTTAAGTTTCATTAGGTCCCATTTTTTAATTTTTGTTTTTATTTCCATTTCTCTAGGAGGTGGGTCAAAAAGGATCTTGCTGTGATTGATGTCATAGATTGTTCTGCTTATGTTTTCCTATAAGATTTTACAGTGTCTGGTCTTACATTTAGGTCTCTAATCCATTTGGAGTTTATTTTTGTGTATGGTGTTAAGGAGTGTTCTAATTTCATTCTTTTACATGTAGCTGTCCAGTTTTCCCAGCACCACTTATTGAAGACACTGTCTTTTCTCCATTGTATATCCTTGCCTCCTTTGTCATAGATTAGTTAACCATAGGTACATGGGTTTATCTCTGGGCTTTCTGTCCTGTTCTATTGATCTGTATTTCTGTTTCTGTGCCAGTACCATATTTTCTTGATTACTTTAGCTTTGTAGTATAGTCTGAAGTCAGGAAGTCTGATTCCTCCAGCTCTTTTTTTTCCCCTCAAGACTGCTTTGGCTATCCGGGGTCTTTTGTGTCTCCCTACAAATTTTAAGATTTTTTGTTATAGTTCTGTAGAAAATGCCACCGGTAATTTGATAGGGATTGCATTGAATCTGTAATTTGCTTTGGGTAGTGTAGTCATTTTCACAATATTGATTCTTCTAATCCAGGAACATTGTATATGTCTCCATCTGTTTATATCATATTTGATTTCTTTCACCAGTGTCTTACAGTTTTCTGAGTACAGGTCTTTTACTTCCTTAGATAGGTTTATTCCTATGTATTTTATTTTTTTGTTGCAATGGTAATGGGATTTTTTCCTTAATTTCTCTTTCTGATCTTTCATTGTTAGTGTAAAGGAATGAAAGAGATTTCTGTGCATTAATTGTGTATCCTGCAACTTTACCAAATTCATTGATTAGCTCTAGTAGTTTTCTGGTGGCATCTTTAGGCTTCTCTATCTATGGTATCATGTCATCTGCAAACAGTGACAATTTTACTTCTTCTTTTCCAATTTGTATTCCTTTTATTTCTTTTTCTTCTCTGATTGCTGCAGCTAGGACTTCCAAAACTATGTTGAATAATAGTGGCGAGAGTGGACATCCTCATCTTGTTCCTGATCTTAGGGGAAATGCTTTCAGTTTTTCACCATTGAGAATGATGTTTGCTGTCAGTTTGCCATATATGGGCTTTATTATGTTGAGGTAGGTTCCCTCTATGCCCACTTTCTGGAGAGTTTTTATATAAATGGGTGTTGAATTTTCTCAAAAGCTTTTCCTGCATCTATTGAATGATTATATGGTTTTTATTCTACAATTTGTTAATATGGTGTATCACATTGATTGATTTGTGTATATTGAAGAATCCTTGCATCCCTGGGATAAACCCCACTTAATCATGGTGTATGATCCTTTTAATATGTTGTTCGATTCTGTTTGCTAGTATTTTGTTGAGGATTTTTACATTTATATTCATCAGTGATATTCGTCTATAATTTTCTTTTCTTGTAGTATCTTTGTCTGGTTTTCGTATTAGGGTGATGGTGGCATTATAGAATGAGTTTTGGAGTGTTCCTTCCCCTGAAATTTTTTTGAAGAGTTTGAGAAGGTTGGGTGTTAGCTCTTCCCTAAATGTTTGATAGAATTCACCTGTGATGCCATCTGGTTCTGGGCTTTTGTTGGAAGATTTTTAATCACAGTTTCAATGTCATTACTTGTGATTGGTCTGTTCATATTTTATATTTCTTCCTGGTTCAGTCTTGGAACTGACTAAGAATTCTTAGAATTTTTCCATTTCTTCCAGGTTGTCCATTTTATTGGCATAGAGTTGCTTGTAATAGTCTCTTATGATGGTTTGTATTTCTGCAGTGTCTGTTGTAACTTCTCCTTTTTCATTTCTAATTTTAATGATTTGAGTCCTCTCCCTGTCTTTTTTGAGTCTGGCTAAAGGTTTATCATTTTTGTATATCTTCTCAAAGAACCAGCTTTTAGCTTTATTGATCTTTGCTCTTGTATTCTTTGTTTCTATTTCATTTATTTCTGCTCTGATCTTTATGATTTCTTTCCTTCTACTAACTTTGGGTTTTGTTCTTCTTTAGTTTCTCTAGGTGTAAGGTTAGATTGTTTATTTGAGATTTTTCTTGTTTTTTGATGTAGGCTTGTATTGCTATAAACTTCCCTCTTAGAATTGCTTTTGCTGCATCGCATAGGTTTTGGATCATCGTGTTTTTGTTGTCATTTGTCTCTAAGTAGTTTTTGATTTCCTCTTTTATTTCTTCAGTGATCTCTTGTATTTAGTAACGTATTGTTCAGCCTCCATGTGTTTGTGTTTTTTACGTTTTTTTCCCTGTAACTGATTTCTAATCTCATAGCATTGTGGTCGGCACAGCTGCTTGATGTGATTTCAGTTTTCTTAAATTTACTGAGGCTTTATTTGTGACCCAAGATGTGATCTATCCTGGAGAATGTTCTGTGTGCAGTTGAGAAGAACGTGTAATCTGCTGTTTGGGGATGGAATGTCCTATAAATATCAATTAAATTTATCTGGTCTCTTCTGTCATTTAAAGCTTATGTTTCCTTATTAATTTTCTGTCTGGATGATCACCATTGGTGTAAGTGAGGTGTTAAAGTCCCCCTCTATTATTTTGTTACTGTCGATTTCCTCTTTTATAGCTGTTAGCAGTTGCCTTATGTATTGAGGTGCTCCTATGTTGGGAATATATATATATATATATATATATATATATATATATATATATATATATATATACACACACACACATACATACATATTTTTTTTTCTGGTACGCGGGCCTCTCACCGCTGCAGCCCCTCCCGCTGTGGAGCACAGGCTCCGGACGCGCAGGTTAAGGGGGCATGGCTCACGGGCCCAGCCTCTCCACGGCACGTGGGATCCTCCTGGGCCAGGGCACGAACCCACGTTCCCTACATTGGCAGGCGGACCCTCAACCACTGCGCCACCAGGGAAGCCCCATATATATTTATAATTGTTATATCTTCTTCTTGGATTGATCCCTTGATCATGATGTAGTGTTTTTCCTTGTGTCTTGTAACATTCTTTATTTTAAAGTCTATTTTTTCTGATATGAGTATTGCTACTCCAGCTTTCTTTTGATTTTCATTTGCATGGAATATATTTTTCCATCCCTTCACTTTCACTCTGTATGTGTCCCTAGGTCTGAAATGGGTCTCTTGTAGGCAGTATATATATGGGTCTTGTTTTTGCATCCATTCAGCAAACCTGTGTCTTTTGGTTGGAGCATTTAATCCATTCACGTTTAAGGTAATTATCGATATGTATGTTTCTATTACTATTTTCTTAATTGTTATGGGTTTGTCTTGGTGAGTCCTTTTCTTCTCTTCTGTTTCCCACTTAGAGAGGTTCCTTTAACTTTTGTTATAGAGCTGGTTTCGTGGTGCTGAATTCTCTTAGCTTTTGCTTGTCTGTAAAGCTTTTGATTTCTCCATCAAATCTCAATGAGATCCTTGCTGGATAGAGTAATCTTGACTGTAGG
Organism: Mesoplodon mirus; assembly: GCF_964341445.2. Taxonomy (NCBI): domain Eukaryota; kingdom Metazoa; phylum Chordata; class Mammalia; order Artiodactyla; family Ziphiidae; genus Mesoplodon; species Mesoplodon mirus. The sequence continues at coordinate 65,437,318 of NC_138995.1, read as the reverse complement.
TTCTTCCCTTTCATCACTTTAAGTATATCATGCCACTCCCTTTTGGCTTCTAGAGTTTCTGCTGAGAAATCAGCTGTTAACCTTATGGGAGTTCCCTTGTATGTTATTTGTCATTTTTCCCTTGTTGCTTTCAATCATTTTTCATTGTCTTTAATTTTTGTCATTTTGATTCCTATGTGTATGGGCATTTTTCTCCTTTGGTTTATCCTGCCCGGCACTCTCTATGCTTCCTGGACTTGGGTGGCTATTTCCTTTCCCATGCTAGGGAAGTTTTCGACTGTAATCTCTTCAAGTATTTTCTCTGGTCCTTTCTCTCTCTCTTCTCGTTCTGGGACCCCTAAAATGTGAATGTTGTTGCGTTTAACCTTGTCCCAGAGGTCTCTTAAGGTATCTTCATTTATTTACATTCTTTTTCTTTATTCTCTTCCATGGCAGTGATTTCCACCTTTCTGTCTTCCAGGTCACTGATCCGTTCTTCTGCCACAGTTATTCTGCCACTGATTCCTTCTAGTGTATTTTTCATTTGAGTTATTGTGTTGTTCATCTCTGTTTGTTCTTTAATTCTTCTAGGTGTTTGTTCGTTAATTCTTCTAGGTCTTTGTTAAGCATTTCTTGCATCTTCTTGATCTTTGCCTCCATTCTTTTTCTGGAAGGTTGCCTATCTCCACCTCATTTCGTCTTTTGTCTGGGGTTTTATCTTGTTCCTTGATCTGGTGTAAAGTCCTCTGCCTTTTCATTTTGTCTGTCTTTCTGTGAATGTGGTTTGCCTTCCACAGGCTGCAGAATTGTAGTCCTTCTTGCTTCTGCTGTCTGCCCTCCAGTGGATGAGTCTATCTTAGAGGCTTGTGCAAGCTTCCTGATGGGAGGGACTGGTGGTGGGTAGAGCTGGGTGTTGCTCTGGTGGGCAGAGCTCAATAAAACTTTAATCCACTTGTCTGCTGATGAATGGGACTGGGTTCCCTCCCTGTTGGTTGTTTGGCCTGAGGCAACCTAGCACTGGAGCCTACCTTGCTCTGGGTGGGGCTAAAGGCTACACTGGGAGGGCTCGTGCCAAGGAGTATTTCCCAGAACTTCTACTGCCAGTGTTGTTGTCCCCACGATGAGCCACAGCCACACCCCGCCTCTGCAGGAGACCCTCTAAAACTAGCAGGTAGGTCTGGTCAGTCTCCTATGGGGTCACTGCTCCTTCCCCTGGGTCTTGATATGCACGCTACTTTGTGTGTGCCCTCCAAGAGTGAAGTCTCTGTTGAGAATCTGAGTCTCTGAGTGGAGTTGAGACTCTGAGTGGAGTCACACAGACTCTGGGTCCTGTGACGCTTTGATGCTTTGTGGTTCTAGAAATCCTATAGGAGATGGTCCAAAGCAGGTGAAGCTAATGCTGTCAGTAGCGATGTGAAGCCAAAGATCTGCAGTTCTGACTAGAGGTGCCGATGTACATACAGAACAAAATCATCTCGTGTTAATGTAGTTCAGGCACGTTTAAGATGAATGCAGTCATGTTAATACCTAACATATTCTATCCCGTGCCTCCCCTCAGGGACCCCCTCCTCAGTTCCTGAGGCTCCTGTAAGTCATGTACAGGGGAATGGAGAGTGGGCTCTGTCCAGTCTGAGCTCTGAGTTTCCCTGTGTGTATCTTAGGATACCTTGTATTTCTGTGGTGTCTGTTGTAACATCATCTCTTTCATTTCTGATTTATTTTGGCCCTCCATTTTTAAAAAAACATACTACTGTTGTCTTTTATTCTTTACAGAAGCTTAATAAGTGTTAGATCTACTACCCTTACTCTATGTGTACTTTTTGCAGTGAGATTTTTACTTTTGTTTGTTTTCTTGTTACTATCAATAGTTAGTCAGACTTCTTTTAAGCTACCTTCAACATTGCTTATAAAGCTGCTTTATTAGTGATGACAGAGCCTTAATGGAAGTCGTGTTCTGGTTGTAAATTAGAATGCACTGTGCCAGCAAAAAGCCCCTTAAGTTTAGGTCTCATTACTTCTTGTTCGGGGTTTTTTTAAATTATTTATTTATTTTTGGCTGTGTTGAGTCTTCGTTTCTGTGCGAGGGCCTTCTCCAGTTGCGGCAAGCGGGGGCCACTCTTCATCGTGGTGCGGTGGCCTCTCACTGTCGCGGCCTCTCCCGTTGCGGAGCACAGGCTCCAGACGCACAGGCTCAGTAGTTGTGGCACACAGGCTTAGTTGCTCTGCGGCATGTGGGATCTTCCCAGACCAGGGCTCGAACCCGTGTCCCCTGCATTCGCAGGCAGACTCCCAACCACTGCGCCACCAGGGAAGCCCCTCTTGTTCTTTTTTTATTTGATTAAAACGTTTTGTTTGTTCTAGGTGTGCAACATGTGGTTCTTTTACACATATACATATATCTATACTTCTTCGGATCATTTTCCCATGTAGGTTATGACACAATGTCGAGTAGTCTTCTCTCGGTTTTCCGTGGGTCTTTGGTGATGATATATTTCACATGTGTTTCTATATCTGTGTTAACCCCAATATCCTAATGTATCCAATCCTCACACGTTTCCATTTGGTGAACCATAAGTTTGTTTAATGAATCTGTGATTGCCTTTCTTTGTGGAAATATCTTCATTGGTATCAATTTTTAGCTAACACCTGTAAGTGATATTATAGAATATGTGTCTTTTGCTTTCTGACTTAGTACACTTTGCCAGATTACCTCTAGAATCATCTATGGTGCTCCAAATGGCATTGTGTCATTTTTTTCCTTGGCTAATATTCCATCTGTACATGTACCAGTTCTTCTTTGTCCACTCACCTCTTCATGGACTTTTTGGTTGCCTCCATGTCTTGGCTATTGTAATACTACTGCAATGCAGATTTGCCTGCCTGTGTCTTTCCAATTCTGTCTTCTTATGTTATAGGCCCAGGATCGGGCCTGCTGTATCATATGGTAGCTCAGTGTTTACCTTTTAAAGGCACCTCCATTCTGTTCTCATTAGTGGCTCTTTCCAGGTTACGTCCCACTTAAAGTGGAGGGTATGCATTTCTCCACAACACCTTCAGCATTTATTGTTTGTAGTTTCCTTGCTGATGGTTATTCTGACTGGTGTGAGCTAATATCTCTTTGTGGTTGGATTTGCATGTGCCTAATAATCCATTGAAATTTAGCTTTAAGGCATGTCCTTTCTTTTTCAAACTGTAAATAGAGCTTATCTCTTCAAATTCTTTTCTTGAGTATGTGCCACATTTTGAAATTTCTTGGCCATTACTTCCCTCAAGACATTTTGAGGGCAGGTTTCATATTCAGCCCTGCAGTACTTGTGCATATGAAGCGATCCTTAGCACAGGTTTTAAAGCTTCTGTTGCAGGTAACGGCAAGAGGGCAGAAGCATTTCTGTGTTCCCCACCCTGGTAACTAGGGAAACAGACCTTCCTGCCAGCAGTGTTCATCAGTTATAAATTAGAGTAGAATGTGCCCGGATAAACCCCCAAATGGTTATGTCTCCATACTTATGTTGTGTTTTAAATTTAATTTATATTTTTCATTGTAGTAATACTCCATCGTGTACATGGACCACTTCTTCTTTGTGCAGTCCTCTGTTGATGGACATTTTCATTGCTTCCAAGTGCTGGCTATGGTAAATATTGCTGGAGGACAGGATTGCCAGCCTGTGTCTTTTTGATTCTCATCTTCTCAGGTGATAAGCCCAGCAGTGTGTATGCTAGATGGAATGGTAGCTCAATGTTTACCTTTTCAAGGCACCCGAATTCTGTTTTCATTAGTGGCTCTTACCACGTCCAACATACAACCGAGTGTACGCCTTTCTCCACAACCCCTTCAGCATTCATTGTTTCCAGAAATTTTGCTGATAGCCATTCTGACTGGTGTGAGATGATAAATTTTTGTAATTTGCATTTGCTGGTCTTTAATAATTACTAATGTTCAGCATTTTTCCAGGACTTTTCCTTTTCTTTAAAAAAAAGAGAAGAAAAAATGTGTGAGTCCAATCAATATACCTCTTGAAATTGTCTTCTTGGAATGTTGCCTTCTTTTGAATTTTTTGGTCGATTTTTGACCCCAGGACTTTTTTGAGAGCAGGTGTCATTTACAGGCCTGCAATGATTGTGAATATTTGGTGACCATTAGCACTGCGTTTAAAGCTGCTGTTGAGGGAAACGGCCACAAGGCGGCAGCATTTCTCCATTCCCAAATCTGGTTACTAGGGTAGCAGAGCCTTTCTGGAAGTCGTGTTCCTAGTTTGTAAATTAGAATGGAATGTGCCAGGAAAACCCCCCATAAGTTTATGTCTGATTACTTCTTGTTCGTTATTTTTTTTAATCGGGGTAATGATTAGAATATTGTTTGCCCTAGGTGTACACAATCTGGTTTATTTAGACATTATATATGTCTAGTCGTGTACAGAACCTCTTCCCATGTAAATTATTAGAGTGTTCCATACACCTCCCTTGCTATATGGTCGGTCGTTTTGTTATATGTATTTAGTAGGTATTTGTATACGTATGGTAAAATTAATCTTAATTTATCCATTCCCCCACCTTTCCTTTTAGATGAGCACAGTTTGTTTTCTAAGTCTATGAGTGTCTTTCTCTGTGGAAATATGTTCATTTGTGTCAGTTGTTAGATAACACCTATAAATGATATCATAGGATATATGCCGTTAGCTTTCTAACATACCTCATGTTCTGTGATTATCTCTAGGCTCATCTGTGGTGCCTCAAAGAGTAGTGTTTCACTGTGTTCCGTGGCTAATATTCCACTGTGTACATGGACCACTTCCTCTTTATCCATTCATCTGTTGGTGGACATTTTGGTTGTTTTCATGCCTTGGCTATTGTAAATATGGCTGCAGTGCAGCTGCTGCGGCCTGTGTCTTCTCGATTCTGGTCTTCTCAGGTGAGAGGCCCAGCGGTGGGCCTGCTGCATCGAATGGTGGCTCAATTTTCACTTTTAAACGCAACTCCTTTCTGTTCTCATTATTGTATGTTACCACTTTACATCTCACCAGCAGCTAGAGGGTACACAGTTCTCTAAAACCCCTTCAGCATTTATTGTTCATAGACTTTTTGCTGAAGGTCAGTCGACTAGTGTGAGTTGAATCCATTTTGTAGAAAAGATTTGCATGAGTCTAATAATTCCTGATGTTGAGCTTTTGCTGATTTTCCTGTTTTTAAAAAAAGAGTAAAACTTACGTCTTCATACTATCTCCTTGAAAAATTTGCCTGTTTTGAATTTTTTTGGCCATTCCCTAGCTCAGGATACTTTTTGAGGGCAGGTGTCCTTTACAACCCTGAGACCTTATGAATGTTAAGTGACCATTAGCTGTGGGCTTAAACCCCTCTTGCGGGAAATGGCCACAAGTCAACAGCATTTCTACATTTCGAACTCTGGGTTTTTGGGCAACAGAGCCTTCTTGGAAATCGTGTTAGGAGGCTGAAAATTAGAGTAGAATGTGCCAGGGCAAATCCCCAAGAGCTTATGTCTCCTTATTTCTTGTTTGTTATTTAAATTTAATTTTTATTTATTATTAAAGCGAATTAGATAAAAATGTGTTTTTCTAGGTGTACAGAGTTTAGTTTATTATGTCTATGTATCTCTCTATTCATCTTTGGGTCCTTTCCCATGTAGGTTATTACAGAGTGTTGGGTAGACCTCTCGGTATTCCATAGGTATTTTGTGATTATATATTTCATATGTATTAGTACATGTCTGTTAACCCCCATATCCTAATTCATCCATTTCTTACACCTTTCCATTTGCTTAAACGTAATTTTCTTTTGTTAATCCATGCGTGTCCTTCTCTTGGAAATAAGTTCTTGGGTATCAGTTTTTAGGTAATACCTAGAAGTGATGTCATAGGATATTTGTCTTTTGGTTTCTTTCTTACTTCAAGTTGAGTGATAATCTTAAGGTCCTTCTATGGTGGTGCAAACGGCACTGTTTCATTCTTTTCCATGGCTAATATTCCATTGTATACGTGGGCCTCTTCTTCTTTGTATGTTGTTCTGTTGATGGACATTTCGGTGTCTTCCAAGTCTTGGCTATGGTAAATGTTCCTGCAGTGCATGATTGCCAGCCTGTGTCTTTTTGATTCTGCTCTGGTCAGGTGATAGGCCCATCAAAGGGCCTACCAGATCACATAGTACCTCAAGTTTTTCGTTTAAGCACACATCCATTCTGTTCTCGCTACTGGCTGTTACCAGTTTACATCCCCCCAACAACTAGAGGGTATACAGTTCTCTGAAAGCTCTTCAGCATTTATTCTTTGTAAACTTTTTGCTGATGATCATTCTGACGGCTGTGAGGTGAACGTTTCTGTAGATTGGATTTGAATGGCTTTATTAATTCCTGATGTTGAGCATTTTACCATGCCTCTTTTTCTTTCAACAAACAAAAAGAAAGAAAGACAAAGTTTGTGTAACATAAGCCTGTTGAAATTGTCTTCTTGAAATGTTGATGTCTTTTGAATTTTCTGGTCGATTTAGGAAACAACTATATGTGATATCATAGGATAGGTGTCCTCCGCTTTCTCACTTACTGTCAGTTGCGTGATTACCTCTAGACTCATCTACCGTGCTGCAAATGGCATTGTTTCATTTTCTTTCTTGGGTAATATTCCATCTGTACACGTACCAGTTTTCTTTGTCCACTCATCTGTTGATGGACTTTTTGGTTGCTTCCATGTCTTGGCTATTGTAATACTGCTGCAGTACAGATTTGCCTGCCTGTGTCTTTCCAATTCTGTCTTTTTACGTTATAGGCCCAGGAGTGGGCCTGCTGCATCCTATAGTAGCTCAATGTTTACCTTTTCAAAGCACCTCCATTCTGTTCCCATTAGTGGCTCTTACCAGGTTACGTCCCACTTCAAATTGAGGGTATGCATTTCTCCACAACCCCTTCAGCATTGACTGTTTGTAGTTTTTTGGCTGATGGTTATTCTGAGGGGTGCGAGCTGTTACCTCTTTGTGGTTGGATTTGCATGTGTCTTGTAATCCCTTGAAAGTGAGCTTTCAGGCATGTCCTTTTATTTTTCAAACTCTGAGTATAGCTTACTTCTTCAAATGGTTTTCTTGAAGTTATGTGCCACATTATGACATTTTTTGTCCTTTACCTGTGTAAAGACATTTTCAGGGCAGGTTTCATTTACAGCCCTGGAGTAGTTTTGCATATGAACTCACCATTAGCACAGATTTTAAAGCTGCTGTTGCAAGTAAGGGCCAGAGAGCAGCAGCATTTCTACGTTCCCTACTTGGGTACCTAGGGAAACAGCCCTCCTACCAGTGGTGTTCCTCAGTTATAAATTAGAGTGGAATGTGCCCTGATAAACCCACAAAAGCTTATGTCTCCTTACTTGTGTTTGTTTTTTAAATTTAATTTATATTTTTTAGTGGAGTAATATTCCATTGTGTACATGGACCACTTCTTCTTTGTGCATTCCTCTGTTGATGGACATTTTCGTTGCATCCAAGTGTTGGCTATGGGAAATATTGCTGGAGTGAAGGATTGCCAGCCTGTGACTTTTTGATTCTCATTTTCTCACGTGGTAGGCCCAGCAGTGGGTATGCTTGATTGAATGGTAGCTCAATGTTTACATTTTCAAAGCACCTCCATTGTGTTTTCATTAGTGGCTCTTACCATGTCCCACTTAGTACCAAGGGTAAGCATTTCTTTTTTTTTTTTTTTTTTTAGTTTCTGCTTTATAACAAAGTGAATCAGTCTTACATATACATCTGTTCCCACATCCCTTCCCTCTTGCGTCTCCCTCCCTCCCACCCTCCCTATCCCACCCCTCCAGGTGGTCACAAAGCACCGAGCTGATCTCCCTGTGCTATGCGGCTGCTTCCCAAGGGTAAGCATTTCTCGAAAACCCCTTCAGCATTCATTGTTTGCACAATTTTTGCCTATGGCTATTCTGACTGGTGTTAGCTGACAGGTTTTTGTAAATTGGATTTGCATATCTTTAATAATTCCTCGTGTTCAGCATTTTTCCAGGCCTTTTTTTTTTGTATTAAAAAAAAAAAGTGTGTTGGGCTTCCCTGGTGGCGCAGTGGTTGAGAGTCCACCTGCCGATGCAGGGGACACGGGTTCGTGCCCCGGTCCGGGAAGATCCCCCATGCCGCGGAGCGGCTGGGCCCGTGAGCCATGGCCGCTGAGCCTGCACGTCCGGAACCTGTGCTCTGCAACGGGAGAGGCCACAACAGTGAGAGGCGCGCGTACCGCTAAAAAAAAAAAAAAAAAAAAAAGTGTGAGTACGATATACCTCTTGAAATTTTCTTCTTGGACGGTTGCCCTCTTATGAATTTTTTGGTCGATTTTAGATCCCAGGATTTTTTTTGAGGTTAGGTGTCATTTACAGGTCTGCAATGATTGTGAATATTTAGTGACCATTAGCACTGGGTGTAAAGCTGCGGTTTGGGGAAACGGCCACAAGGCGGCAGCATTTCTCCATTCCCAAATCTGGTTACCAGGGTAGCAGAGCCTTTCTGGAAGTCGTGTTCCTAGTTTGTAAATTAGATTGGAATGTGCCAGGAAAAACCCCTATGAGTTTATGTCTTATTACTTCTTGTTCGTTTGTTTTAGTTTTTTAAATCGGGGTAATGATTATTCTTTGTCCTAGGCGTACACAATCTGGTTAATTTGGACACTATCTATGTCTATTCATGTACAGAACCTCTTCCCATGTAAATTATTACAGTGTTCCATAGACCTCCCTTGCTATATGGTCAGCCTTTTTGTTATATGTATTTAATTCGTATTTGTATACGTATGATAACCCTAATCTTAATTTATCCATTCCCACCACCTTTCCTTTTAGATAAGCATAGTTTGTTTTCTAAGTCTGTAATTGTCTTTCTCTGTGGAAATATGTACATTTGTGTCCGTTGTTAGATAACACCTATAAGTGATATCATAGGATATATGGCTTTTGCCTTCCGAGTTACCTCATGTTCCGTGATTATCTCTAGGCTCATCTATGGTGCCTGAAAGAGCAGTGTTTCATTGTTTTCCATGGCTAATATTCCATTGTGTACATGGACCACTTCTTCTTTATCCATTCATCTGTTGGTGGACATTTTGGTTGCTTCCATGTCTTCTCTATTGTGAATATGGCTGCAGTGCAGCTGTTTCAGCCTGTCTTCTCGATTCTGGTCTTCTCAGGTGAGAGGCCCAGCGGTGGGCCTAATGCATCGAATGGTAGCTCAATTTTTACTTTTAAACACGGCTCCTTTCTGTTCTTATTACTAGCTGTTACCACTTTACATCTCACCAGCAGCTAAAGGGTACACAGTTCTCTAAAACCCCTTCATCATTTATTGTTTGTAGACTTCTTACTCGAGATCAGTTGACTGGTGTGAGCTGAATCCATTTTGTAGATTAAATTTGCATGAGTCTAATAATTCCTGATGTTGAACTCTTATCGATTTTCCTGTTTTTAAAAAAAGAGTGAGTAAAACTTACCTCGTCATACTATCTTCTTGAAAAATTTGCCTGTTCTGAATTTTTTTTTAATGTTGAGCCTTCTTTTAATTAATTAATTAATTTTTTTATTTTTGGCTCCAGACGCACAGGCTCAGTAGTTGTGGCTCACGGGCCCAACTGCTCCACAGCACGTGGGATCTTCCCAGACCAGGGCTCGAACCCGTGTCCCCTGCATTAGCAGGCAGATTCTCAACCACTGCGCCACCAGGGAAGCCTGCCTGTTTTGAATTTTTTTGGCCATTCCCTAGCTCAGGATATTTTTTTAGGGCAAGTGCCTTTACAGCCCTGAGTCCTTGTGAATGTTAAGTGACCATTAGCTGTGGGGTTAAAGCTCGTCTTGCTGGTAACGGCCACAAGTTGGCAGCATTTCTACATTTCGAACCCTGGGTTTTGGGGCAACAGTGTCTTCCTGGAAATCGTGTTAGTAGGCTGAAAATTAGAGTAGAATGTGCCAGGGCAAATCCCCAAGAGCTTATATCTCCTTACTTCTTGTTTGTTTTTTAAATTTAATTTTTTTATTTATTATCAGAGCAAATTAGATAAAAATGTTGTGCTTGTTTGATGTGTACAGTATCCAGTTTTTTATGTCTATGTATCTATGTGTCTATATATCTATTCATCTTTGGTGCTTTCCCATGTAGGTTATTACAGAATGTTGAGTAGACCTCTCTTGGTATTCCATAGGTATTTTGTGATTATATATTTCATATGTATTAGTACATGTCTGTTAACTCCCACATCCTAATTCATCCATTCCGTACACCTTTCCATTTGGTTAAACATAATTTTGTTTCCTGAATCCATGCCTGTCCTTCTCTTGGAAATAAGTTCTTGGGTATCAATTTTTAGGTAACACCTAGAAGTGATGTCATAGGATTATCAGTCTTTTGGTTTCTTTCTTACTTCAAGTTGGGTGATGATCTTAAGTTCTGTCTATGGTGGTGCAAACGCACTGTTTCATTCGTTTCCTTTCTTTTTTTTTTTAAAGAAGATGTTGGGGGTAGGAGTTTATTAATTTATTTTTGCTGTGTTGGGTCTTCGTTTCTGTGTGAGGACTTTCTCTAGTTGTGGCAAGCGGGGGCCACTCTTCATTGCAGTGTGTGGGCCTCTCACTATTGCGGCCTCTCTCGTTGCGGAGCACAGGCTACAGACGTGCAGGCTCAGTAGTTGTGGCTCACGGGCCTAGTTGCTCCATGGCATGTGGGATCCTCCAAGACCAGGGCTCGAACCCATGTGCCCTGCATTAGCAGGCAGATTCTCAACCACTGCGCCACCAGGTAAGCCCTGTTTCATTCTTTTCCATGGCTAATACTCCATTATGTACATGGACCTCTTCTTCTTTGTGCATTGTTCTGTTGATGGACATTTTGTTTTTTGCCAATTCCTGGCTATTGGAAATGTTCGTGCAGTGCAGTACTGCCACCCTGTGTCTTTTTGTTTCTGCTCTCTCAGGTGATAGGCCCATCAAAGGGCCTACCAGATCACATTCTACGTCCATTTTTACGTTTAAACGGACATCCATTTTCTTCTCACTACTGGCTATTACCAGTTCACATCCCCCAGCAGCCAGAGGGTACACAGTTCTCTGAAACCCCTTCAGCATTTATTCTTTGTAAACTTTTTGCTGATGATCGTTCTGATGGCTGTGAGGTGAACCTTTCTGTAGATTCGATTTGCATGGCTTTATTAATTCCTGATGTTGAGCATTTTTCCATGCCTCTTTTTTATTTTATACAAACAGAAAAAAGAAAAGAGACAGTGTGCGTAAAATATGCCTGTTGAAATTGTCTTCTTGAAATGTTGACGTCTTTTGAATTTTCTGATTGATTTATGACGCCAGGATTTTTTTTTTTTTTGATGGCAGGTGTCATTTACAGGCCTGCAATTATTTTGAATATTACGTGACCATTAGCGCTGGGTTTAAAGCTGCTGCTGTGGGAAACGGCCAAAAGGCGGCAGCATTTCTCCATTCCCAAATCTGGTTGCTAGGGCAGCAGAGCGTTTATGGAAGTCGTGTTCCTAGGCTGTAAATTAGAATGGAATGTGTCACGAAAAAGCCCCTTAAGTTTATGTCTCTTTACTTCTTGTTCGTTTTTTTAATTCAATTTTTATTTTTTATCACAACGAATTTGATTACAATGTTTTATTTGTTCTAGCTATGCGTGATGTGGTTCTTTTACACATATACATATATCTATTCTTCTTCGGATCCTTTTTCCATGTAGGTTATGACACAATATTGAGTAGTCTTCTCTTGGTATTCCGTAAGTCTTTGATGATTATATATTCCACATGTGTTTGTATATCTCTGTTAACTCCAATATCCTAATGTATCCAATCCTCACACCTCTCCATTTGTTGAACCATAAGTTTGTTTAATGAATCTGTGTTTGCCTTTTGCTGTGGAAATATCTTCATTGGTATCAGTTTTTAGCTAACACCTATAGGTGATATCATATGATATGTGTCTTTCATTTTCTGTCTTACCACAAGTTGCGTGATTACCTCTAGACTCACCTTGGGTGCTGCAAATGGCATTGTTTCATTTTTCTCCTTGGCTAATATTCCATTTGAACAGGTACCAGTTCTTCTTTGTCCACTCAATTGTTGATGGAATTTTTGGTTGCTTCTATGTCTTGGCTATTGTAATACTGTGCAACACAGATTTGCCTGCCAGTGTTTTCCCAATTCTGTCTTCTTAGGTTATAGGCCCAGGAGTTGGCCTGCTGAATCTTATGGTAGCTCAATGTTAACCTTTTAAAGGCACCTCCATTCTGTTCCCATTAGTGGCTCTTACCAGGTTACGTCCCACTTCAAATTGAGGGTATGCATTTCTCCACAACCCCTTCAGCATTTATTGTTTGTAGGTTTTTTTGCTGATGGTTATTTTGAGGGGTGCGAGCTGATACCTCTTTGTGGTTGGATTTGAATGTGTCTCATAATACTTTGAAATGAGCTTTCAGGAATGTCTTTTTATTTTTCAAACTCTGAGTACAGCTTATCTGTTCAACTTGTTTTCTTAAAGTATGTGCCACATTTTGAAATTTTTGCCCTTTACGTGCGTCAAGACATTTTGAGGGCAGGTTTCATTTACAGCCCTGAAATACGTGTGCATATGAAGTGACCATTAGCACAGGTTTTAAAGCTGCTGTGGCAGTTCACGGCCAGAGGGCGGCAGCATTTCTGCGTTCCCCACTCTGGTAACTAGGGAAACAGACCTTCCTGCCAGTGGTGTTCTGGGTTATACATTAGAGTGGAATGTTTCCGGATAAACACTCAAAAGCTTATGTATCCTTACTTATGTTTGTTTTTGAAATTTAATTTTTATGTTTTATTGGAGTAATATTCCATTGTGTACATGACCACATCTTCTTTGTGCATTCCTATGTTAATGCACATTTTCGTTGCTTGCAAGTGTTGGCTATGGTAAATATTGCTGGAGTACAGGATTGCCAACCTGTGTCTTTTTGATTCTCATCTTCTCAGGTGATAGCCCCAGCACTGGGTATGCTTGATTGAATGGTAGCTCAGTGTTTACCTTTTCAAGGCACCTCCATTGTGTTTCCATTAGTGGCTCTTACCATGTCCCACTTAGCAACAAGAGTACTCATTTCTCGAAAACCCCTTCAGCATTCATTGTTTGAACAATTTTGGCCAATGGCCGTTCTGACTGGTGTAAGCTGATAGGTTTTTGTAATTTGGATTTGCATGTCTTTAATAATTCCTAATGTTCAACATTTTTCCACACCCTTTTCTTTTCTATAAAAAAAAAGAAGGGCTTCCCTGGTGGCGCAGTGGTTGAGAGTCTGCCTGCCAATGCAGGGGACACGGGTTTGAGTCCTGGTCCGGGAAGATCCCACATGCCGCAGAGCAGCTGGGCCCGTGAGCCACGGCTACTGAGCCTGCGCGTCTGGAGCCTGTGCTCCGCAACAAGACAGGCCGCGACAGTGAGAGGCCCGCGCACCGCGATGAAGAGTGGCCCCCGCTTGCCACAACTAGAGAAAGCCCTCGCACAGAAACGAAGACCCAACACAGCCATAAATAAATAAATAAATAAAGCAAAACTATCAAAAAAAAAAAAAAAGAAAAAGAAAAAAGTTTGAGTACAATATACCTCTTGAAATTTTCTTCTTGGTAGATGGCCCTCTTTTGAATTTTTTGGTCGATTTTCGACCCCAGGATTTTTTTTTTTTTTGATGCCAGGTGTCATTTACAGGCCTGCAATGATTGTGAGTATTTAGGTTGTAAATTAGAATGGAATGTGCCAGGAAAAAGCCCCTTAAGTTTATGTCTCAATACTTCTTATTAGTTTTTTTGATTTAATTTTTATTTTTTACCACAACAAATTTGATTACAATGTTTTGTTTTTTCTAGGTGTGCATGATGTGATTCTTTTACACATATACATACATGTATTCTTCTTTGGATCCTTTCCCCATGTAGGTTATGACACAATCTTGAGTAGTCTTCTCTTGGTATTCCGTGGATCTTTGGTGATTACGTATTTCACATGTGTCTGTATACCTCTATTAACCCCAATATCGTAATGTATCCAATCCTCACACCTTTCCATTTGGTGAACCATAAGTTTGTTTAATGAATCTGTGGTTGCCTTCCTCTATGGAAATATCTTCACTGGTATCATTTTTTAGAAAACAACTATATGTGATATCATAGAATATGTGTCTCTTTCTGACTTACTACAAGTAATGTGATTACTTCTACACTCATCTACGGTGCTGCAAATTGCATTGTTTCATATTTTTCCTTGGCTAATATTCCGTCTGTACATGTACCAGTTCTTCTTTGTCCACCCATCTGTTGATGCACTTTTTGGTTGCTTCCATATATTGGCTATTGTAATACTGCTGCAATGCCGATATGCCAGCCTGTGTCTTTCCGATTCTGTCTTCTTAGGTTATGGTTCCAGGAATGGGCCTGCTGGATCATATTGTAGCTCAATATTTACCTTTTAAAGGCACCTCCATTCTGTTCTCATTAGTGGCTCTTTCCAGTTTACGGCCCACTTAAAGTTGAGTGTATGCATTTCTCCCCAACACCTTCAGCATTCTGTGTTTGTAGTTTTCATGCTGATGGTTATTCTGACTGGTGTGAGCTGATACCTCTTTGTGGTTGGATTTACATGCGTCTAATAATCCGTTGAAATTGAGCGTTAAGGCATATCCTTTTTTTTCAAACTGTGATTACAACTTACTTCTTCAAATTTTTTCTTAAAGTATGTGCTACATTTTGAAATTTTTTGGCCATTACCTCCCACAAGACATTTTGAGGGCTGGTTTCACTTATAGCCCTGCAGTACTTTTTCATATGTAGTGACGATTAGCACAGGTTTTAACGCTGCTGTTTCGGGTAACGGCCAGAGGGTGGCAGCATTTCTACATTCCACATGCTGGTACTAGGGAAACAGACCTTCCTGACAGTGGTGTTGCTCTGTTATAAATTAGAGCGGAATGTGCCCGGATAAACCCACAAAAGCTGATGTCGCCTTACTTATGCTTGTTTTTTTAAAAATTTAATTTATACTTTTTAGTGGAGTAATATTCCATTGTGTACATGGGCCACTTCTTCTTTGTGCATTCCTCTGTAGACGGACATTTTTGTTGCTTCCAAGTGTTGGCTATGGTAAATATTGCTGGAGTACAGGTTTGCCAGCCTGTGACTTTTTCATTCTCATTTTCTCAGGTGATAGGCAAAGCAGTGGGTATGCTTGATTGACTGGAAGCTCAATGTTTACCTTTTCAAAGCACCTCCATTGTATTTTCATTAGTGGCTCTTACCACGTCCCACTTAACACCGAGGGTACGCATTTCTCCCACAACCCCTTCAGCATTCATTGCACAATTTTTGCCGATGGCCATTCTGACTTGTGTTAGCTGATAGGTTTTTGTAATTTGGATTTGCATGTCCTTAGTAATTCCTAATGTTTAGCATTTTCCCACACCTTTTTATTTTCTATTTTAAAAAAAAATAGTGTGAGTAGTATATATCTCTTGAAATTTTCTTCTTGGAAGGTTGCCGTTTTTAAATTTTTTAGTCGATTTTCGACCCCAGGATCTTTTTTGAGGGCACGTGTTATTTACAGGCCTGCAATTATTGAGAATATTTAGTGACCTTTAGCACTGGGTTTAAAGCTGCTCTTGTGGGAAACGGCCACAAGGAGGCAGCGTTTCTCCATTACGAAATCTGGTTACTAGGGCAGCAGAGCTTTTCTGGAAGTCGTGTTCCTAGCTTGTAAATTAGAACGGAATGTGTCAGAAAAAAGCCCCTTAAGTTTATGTCTCATTACTTATTCTTCGTGTTTTTACTTTAATTTTCATTTGTTATCAGAGCACGTTTGATTACACTGTTCTGTTTGTTCTAGGTGTGCAAGATGAGGTTCTTTTACACACACATATATATATGTATTCTTCTTCAGATCCTTTTCCCATGTAGGTTATGACACAATGTTGAGAGTCTCTTGGTATGCCGTAGTTCTTTGGTGATTACGTATTTCACATGTTTTTGTATATCACTGTTTACCCCAATATCATAATGTATCCAATCCTCACAGCTTCCATTTGGTGAACCATAAGTTTGTTTAATGAATCTGTGATAGCCTTTCTCTGTGGAAGTATCTTCATTGGTATCAATTTTTAGGTAACACCTATAAGTGATATCATAGGAAAGGTGTCTTTCACTTTCTGACTAACTACAAGTAGCGTGACTACTTCGAGACTCATCTATGGGCTGCAAATGACATTGTTTCATTTTTTCCCCAGGTAATATTCCATCTCTACATGTAGCAGTTCTTCTTTGCCCACCCATCTGTTGGTGGACTTTTTGGTTGCTTCCATATCTTGGCTATTGTATTACTGTGCAGTGCATATTTGCCTGCCTGTGTCTTTCCAATTCTGTCTTCTTAGGTTATAGGTCCAGGAATGGGCCTGCTGGATCATATGGTAGCTCAATGTTTACCTTTTAAAGGCACCTCCATTCTCTTCTCATTAGTAGATCTTTCCAGGTTACATCCCTGTTAAAGTTGAGGGTATGCATTTCTCCACAACGCCTTCAGCATTCAGTGTTTGTAGTTTTCTTGCTGATGGTTATTCTGACTGGTGTGAGCTGATACCTCTTAGTGGTTGTATTTGCATACGTCTAATAATCCGTTCAAATTGAGCTTTAAGACGTTCTTTTTTTTTTTCAAACTGTGATTACAGCTTACTTTTTCAACTTGTTTTCTTAAAATATGTGCCACATATTGCAAATTTTGGCCATTACCTCCCTCAAGACATTTTGAGGGCAGGTTTTATTTCCTGCCCTGCAGTACTTGTTCATATGAAGTGACCGTCAGCACAGATTTTAAAGCTGCTGTCTCGGGTAACGGCCAGAGAGCAGCAGCATTTCTGTTTTTCCCACTCTGCTACCTAGGGAAACAGACCTTCCTGCCAGTGGTGTTCCTCAGTTATAAAGTAGAGTGGAATGTGCCCTGATAATCCCCAAAAGCTTATGTCTCCTTGCTTATGTTTGTTTTTAAAATTTAACTTATATTTTTTAGTGGAGTAATATTCCACTGTGTACACGGACCACTTGTTCTTTGTGCAGTCCTCTGTTGATGGATATTTTCATTGCTTCCAAGTGTTGACTATGGTAAATATTGCTGGAGTGCAAGTTTCCCAGCCTGTGACTTTTTGATTCTCATTTTCTCAGGTGGTAGGCCCAGCAGTGGGTATGCTTGATTGAATGGTAGCTCAATGTTTACATTTTCAAAGCACCTCCATTGTGTTTTCATTAGTGGCTCTTACCATGTCCCTCTTATAACTGAGGGTACGCATTTCTCCACAATCCCTTCACATTTATTGTTTGCAGCATTTTTGCTGTGGCCATTCTGACTGGTGTGAGCTGATAGGTTTTTGTAATTTGGGTTTGCCTGTCTTTAAAAATTCCTGAAATTTATCATCTTTCCAGGCCTTTTTCTTTTCTGTTAAAAAAAAAAGAGAGAGAAAAAATTGTGAGTACAATATACCTCTTGAAGTCTCTTGTTGAAAGGTTCCCTTCCTTCAGAAAGTTCTGGTGGATTTTGGTCCCCAGGATATTTTTTTCAGGGCAGGTTTCATTTACAGGCCTGGAATGATTGCAAATATTTAATGACCATTAGCACTGGGTTTAAGCTGCTGTGGTGGGAAACGGCCACAAGGCAGCAGCATTTCTCCTTTACCAAAACTGGTTACTAGGGTAGCAGAGCCCTTCTGGAAGTCGTTTTCCTAACTTGTAAATTTGAACGGAATGTGCCAGGAAAACCCCCCATAAGTTTATGTCTCATTACTTCTTGTTTGTTTTTTTAATTGGGGTAATGATTAGAATGTTGTTTCTGCAAGGCCTACACACTCTGGTTCATTTGCACATTATATATATATATATCTATTCATGTACAGTACCTCTTCCCATGTAAATTATTACATAGTGTTCCGTAGATCTCCCTTGCTATATGGTCAGTCTTTCTGTTATATGTATTTAATATGTATTTGTATACATATGGTAAACCTAATCTTTATTTATCCATTCCCACCACCTTTCCTTTTAGCTAAGCATAGTTTGTTTGCTACGTCTGTGAGTGTCTTTCTCTGTGGGAATATGTTCATTTGTGTCAGTTGTTATATAACACCTATAAGTGATATCCTAGGATATGTGTCTTTTGCTTTCCGAGTTACCTCATGTTCCATCATTATCTCTAGGCTCATCTATGAGCACTGTTTCATTCTTTTCCATGGCTAATATTCCATTGTGTACATTGACTTCTTATTCTTTGTGCGTTGTTCTGTTGATGGACCTTTCGGTTTCTTCCAAGTCTTATCTATGGTAAATGTTCCGCAGTGCATGATTGCCAGCCTGTGTCTTTCTGATTCTGCTCTGCTCAGGTGATAGTCCCATGAAAGGGCCTACCAGATCACATACTACCTCAATTTTTACGTTTAAACGCACATGCATTCTGTTCTCACTATTGGCTATTACCAGTTTACATCCCCCAGCATCCAGAGGGTACACAGTCCTCTGAAACCCCTTCAGCAGTTATTGTAAACTTTTTGCTGATCATCATTCTGATGGCTGTGAGGTGAACGTTTCTGTTGCATGGCTTTATTAATTCCTGATGTTGAGCAGTTTTCCATGGCTGTTTTTTTTAACAAGAAAAAAAAAGAAAAGTGTGCATGAAATATGCCTTTTGAAATTGTCTTCTTGAAATGTTGACGTCTTTTGAATTTTCTGGTCGATTTATGACGCCAGGATTTTTTTTGACGGCAGGTGTCATTCACAGGCCTGCATTTATTTTGAATATTACGTGACCATTAGCGCTGGGTTTAAACCTGCTGTTTTGGGAAACGGCCACAAGGCGGCAGCATTTCTCCATTCCCAAATCTGGTTGCTAGAGCAAAAGAGCGTTTCTGGAAGTCGTGTTCTAGGTTGTAAATTAGAATGGAATGTGCCAGGAAAACGCCCCTTAAATTTATGTCTCATTAATTCTTGTTCGTTTTCTTAATTTAATTTTTATTTTTTAACAGAGCAAATTTGATTTCACTGTTCTGTTTGTTCTAGGTGTGTGTAAGATGAGGTAAAAGTACACACACACACACACACACACACACACACACACACACACACACATATTCTTCTTCAGATCCTTTTCCCACGTAGGTTATGACACAATGTTGAGTAGTCCTCTCTTGGTATTCCGTAGGTCTTTGGAGATTATGTATTTCACATGTGTTTGTATATGTCTGTTAACCCCAATATCGTAATGAATCCAATCCTCACACCTTTCCATTGGTGAACCATAAGTTTGTTTAATGAATCTGTGATTGCCCTTCTCCGTGGAAATATCTGCCCTGGTATCAATTTTTAGGTAACACCTATAAGTGATATCACAGGATATGTGTCTTTCACTTTCTGACTTACTACAAGTGTGTGATTACTTCGAGACTCATCTATGGTGCTGCAAATGACATTGTTTCATTTTTTCCCCAGGTAATATTCCATCTCTACATGTAGCAGTTCTTCTTTGTCCACCCATCTGTTGGTGGACTTTTTGGTTGCTTCCATGTCTTGGCTATTGTAATACTGCTGCAATGCAGATTTGCCTGCCTGTGTCTTTCCAATTCTGTCTTCTTAGGTTATAGGTCCAGGAATGGGCCTGCCGGATCATATGGTAGCTCAATGTTTACCTTTTATTTTTATTTTTTTATTTTTATTTTTTTTGCGGTACACGGGCCTCTCACTTTTGTGCCCTCTCCCGTTGCGGAGCTCAGCGGCCATGGCTCACGGGCCTAGCCGCTCCACGGCATGTGGGATCTTCCCGGACCGGGGCACGAACCCACATTCCCTGCATCGGCAGGTGGACTCTGAACCACTGTGCCACCAGGGAAGCCCAGTGTTTACCTTTTAAAAGCAGCTCCATTCTGTACTCATTCGTGGCTCTTTCCAGGTTACATCCCCCTTAAAGTTGAGGTATGCTTTTCTCCACAACACCTTCAGCATTCAGTGTTTCTTGTTTTCTTGCTGATGGTTATTCTGACTGGTGTGAGCTGATACCTCTTTGTGGTTGGATTTGCATGTCTAATAATCCGTTCAAATTGAGCTTTAAGGCATTTCCTTTTTTTTTTTCAAACTGTGATTACAGCTTACTTTTTCAACTTGTTTTCTTAAAGTATGTGCCACATATTGCAAATTTTGGCCATTACCTCCCTCAAGACATTTTGAGGGCTGGTTTTATTTCCTGCCCTGCAGTACCCACAGTGCTCCTCCCAGCTGAACACAAACCCCTCAGCCCTGCACCAGGACACACGGTCATGGACTCCGCAGCCACAGGAGCCAAACCTGAAAGAACCTGAAGGCCATCAGAAGCGGATGCAGGAATGAACCATGCACGCTCCTAGGAAGGAATATTCCACAGTAATGGAGTACATTTTGTTTAAAGGTAGTAAAACTATAAAAATTATTTTTTAAAAAACTATATTCACAAGATGAAAGAATCTCATGGACACAATGCTGAGCCATCAAGAGCAATAAAGCAGCAAGCACGGTACACCCCCTTACAGACTTTGGAACTAGGCAAAGTTGGGCTGCATTGTTTAGGGATGCGTGCTTATGTGTAAACTATGAGGACAAGTCACTGACGCAAAATCAGGAGAACAGCTACCACACAGTGGGGAGGAGGCTGGGACGAGGGAAGGGCACTCCTGGGTGTCCACTCATCATGTTCTGTTTCTTTTTTTTTGTTTTTTTGCGGTACGCGGACCTCTCACTGTTGTGGCCTCTCCCGTTGCGGCGCACAGGCTCCAGACGCGCAGGCTCCGCGGCCATGGCTCACGGGCCCAGCCGCTCCATGGCATGTGGGATCTTCCCGGACCGGGGCACGAACCCGTGTCCCCTGCATCGGCAGGCGGACTCTCAACCACTGCGCCACCAGGGAAGCCCCATGTTCTGTTTCTTGATGTTTATGATTATTCTTTACATGTATATAACCTAATCCTTAATATGTACTTACAGCTTATCGTTATTCTTTATTAAGAAGGGCGTCCAAAGTAGAAGGAGACCTGCTTCTCCCAAGGAAGAAAAGGAATAGTTTCTACCAGTGAAATCGCGATACCATGGCTGCTTCAACCATCAAGCCTGACAACAACTCCCGTGAGAGGGGCACCGGGGCCACGACACTCAGAAGGAGGCTCTGGGGCCTCAGTCCTGGGTCACTGCCTCTGAGGAGCCCACGGCACCTGGTCAAAGTTCTCAGTCATTCTGTGCACGACCCTTTTGCCTTGGCTGCTCTGGCACAGCTCGGCCGGCACCATCGCTGGGAGAAAAAGAAGAAACGTGCAGAAGAGGGAACCGGGCTTCAAGCTGACCCACCTCCTTCTATGGAGACGATGCCACACTCCCTAAGAGAGGACAGCAAGGCCACAGAATCCAGCCTCTCTGCCTGAGGCCTGGCCACACTAGCGCCCCACGCTTCTGATGCCACAGGGAGAATTTCGCTAGGTGACCTCAGACCACCTGGTTGGACACATGGGGCTTTCAGACACGCAGGTCCTGTCCGACCCCGCACCTCTGGGGTCACAATCTGGAGGTGGGCCTGGAAGCCTCCAGGTTTTCGCTTTTGATAACATCTTTGTTCACGTTGAATTTCTTTACCACACAGTTAGTTAACCCATTTTAAGTATTCAGCTCAGTTGTGTTTTGCATACTCACAGGGTTGTGCAGCCACCAGCACAAGGCATTTGACAACATTTCCATCATCCCCCCAGAACCCCACTCTTTAGAGGTCACCCCTCATTTCCCACAGCCCCGGCACCCCCAGTCCACTTTCTGTCTCTGTGGGAGATGTCTGGATGTTCTGGATGTCTCATGTAAGCGGAATCCACTAAGTGTCTTTTTCTGTCTGGCCTCTCTCACTGAGCATCATGTTTTCGAGGTTCGTCCACATCAGAGCCTGTGTCAGTGCTTCACTCCTTTCCCATGGCTGAGTCGCCCTGACCCTCTCTGCTTTTAACTCTATAATTAACTGTGTCTCCCTGCCTGCACCGCACGCGGCTGAGGAGGATTTCACCTTCTGTCATTCTTGGGGTGTAAGCTGAACTTTGAACCAACACCAAGGGGTCCTGTGCAGAGGCTGAGAGCCCAGCCCCACACGGTGCACAGTTGCCCTGTGTGACCAGAGCCCAGGAGGAAGGGTGAGATTGGCCTGCCCATTCACAGGACCAGCGTCCTACGGTCTCATGGGAAACCAACTCGCTCATCAGCGTCTCGTGAGAGCTGCTCCCCACCATGCCACGCGGGCAAGACAGGCTGGTCAGGGGCCACGGTGCTGCCTTCAGCTCAGGCCCACTCACACTAACTGTCTAGTTGGCAAGTGCCGAGGCTCCAGGGGAGGGTCCTTCCTGCTTCTTCCAGCTTCTTGGGGCTCCAGGCATCCCTGGGCTTCTGGCTGCATCCCTCCCACCTCTGCCTTCATCTTCACGTGGCTTCCCCCATGTCCGTGCCTCCACTCATCATATAAGCACGCAGTTACACAGGATTGGGACCACCCTAGGGCCCCTGTCTCACCTAGTTACACGACCAGGCCCTGCTTCCAAATGAGGTCATGTCCTGAGCCCCTGGGGTCAGGACATGGATGTCCCTTTCCCTGGGGGGTACACAATCCCGCTTCAGTCTGAGATAACAGTAATGTTGCCCAGGAAACAAGCCAGCCCCTTACCTAAGCCAGCCCCTCGAAGAGGTCTGAGCCTGCCTGGTCTCCTGGAAACTGGGCAGGAGAGTGTGGCTCAGGACCCGAGTGTGAAGGACACCAGGAAGCTCCCGTGTGAGGCTCCTCTTCGCAGCAGCAGCACTGGACCAGCTGATGAGGTCCGGCAGGGCAACCCCGAGCTCTTTAGGGGACTCGACCCACGTGGACTGGGGGCGACAGGCAGCAGTGAGTGGGCGTGTGATGAAGTGTATGTGACGGGCCTGCAGTGAGCAGGTGAGCACGTGTGTGTGTGACATCAGGCACACGTGACGGGTCGGCAGTGAGCACACATATCTGAGATCAGGGACGGTACACACGTGACCAGGTTCACATGGCATCTTAGCGGGCAGGGCACCACAGGGCTGCAGTGCTGCCACGGGCTCGAGCCACCCACCCTGCCTGGTGTGGAGCATCCCTCCCCCACCACGTGCCCCAGCGGCTCCCACGTCCGCAGCCGCGCAGTGGCTGCACCTGCGCAGAGTACTTCGCCTGGGCAAGTACTTCTTGAAGAGGGTCACCTCCGTGGTGACGGCGACCTTCCTCTTCTGCTGCTTCAGCGGGGGTGCCCCTGCCAGTGCCTGCTTGTACCAAGGCATCCGGGCCGCAGAGGGCTGGTCTCTGCACCTGAGACCAAAGAGAAGGACTTGAGGGGCTGCGCTTTCTCCCACCAGGAGCCGCATTTCCAGGGGGACCAGCGGGGGCATTTCAGACACACAGGGCCGGACATTCTGGTTCATCGTCCCCCAACACGGTGGGCGAAAGGACAGCCACGTGGGACCTCAGACCACGTAGGACAAGGCGCGTGTCGAGGACCAGTGAGTGTCCGTTGTTGCAGCACGTCCATCCTCCATCGGCCGGCCCCCCTCCCCCGAAGGCTGGGTCTATTAACACAGGGGACCCTGGAAGGGGGTTTTCTGTGTGGCTGGCTCACTGAAGCTGGGTGTTTGGGGGACATGGGGCAGTCTGCAGTCTTGGTGAAGACGTTGTTCTCTCCGGGGAAATGAGGCGGACACTCAGTCCCCGGTCTGTGGATGGTCTAGTCCTCTGGGTGCCATGTCTCTTCTTGGGGGTCACTGGGGCTTTCTCCTCACCCCGTGGGGTACAGGAGGGGAGGGATGGACACGTCCTGGGCTCAATGCACCTGGGCTCCTGGGGAGGACCTCCCCGGCCAACATGTTCACAGGCCTCAGTCACCCCTGCTCGACACCCCCTTCAGGGACTCGGCAAGTGGACCTGCCCTGTGAAACGGGGCGCCTGGGTCGGGGGGCTGGTGGGTCCCTTCTCAGATGATAGCCATACTCAGGTCTCGGGGTGGGTGCGGTGGCCTGTGGCCACTCGCCAAGGTCACCGCGCCGTTGCGGCTCCTTTTTGGGGTCTGAGATGCCCCAGAGGTGGCTGGAGGAGGGGCGGAGGTCGCTGTGACTGGGACTTGTGGGACGGAGGTCCTGGACCCTGGGTCCCTCCCCGAGGAGGAGTGGGGGTCATGCCCAGAGAGGGGAGGCCGGTGACGGTCCTGGGTGTCAGCAAGCACAGCGCCGCGCCCCGCCCCGCGGGCCGGGTGTGTGATTCCTGCGGTCCCGGCACAGAACACCAGACGGGGTGTGGGGTTGGGACAGGGGACGCTTCCTCTCAGGCCTGGAGCCCGAGGTCAAGGTGCTGGGGGCCCGCTCCTCCGCGGGATCTGGGGTCAATCGGTCCCAGGCCACTCCCAGCCCCATCTCCGTCTCTGCCATGACATCGCCTTCTCCCCGTGTGTCTGGGCCCAAATGCCCCCCATGAGGACGCCTGCCCACAGGTCAGTGACCTCGGCTCACCCCGGGCAGCTCTGCGGTGGCCCATCTGCACACAAAGCCCCATTCTGAGGTCCCGGGGAGTCCGTCTTCCGGGGCCTCTTGAAGTGAGACTCCTCGTGGTCGACACAGCTTGTGGGGGCATAGGGGCCCCCCAGGCCGGAATCCAGGAGCCTCACGGAGGAAGTGGTGTCCTGACTCAGGGAGGCCGAGGGGCAGTCAGCCCTGCCCTCCGGGGAGTGGGGAGTCTCTAGAGGTCCGGGCCGGAGCTGGCAGGGGGACGCGGCGGTCAGAGGCGGGCGGCCTGGGCTGCGATGGGCGGGGTCGCTTAGGGGCAGGGGCACGGGGGCCTCAAGGATGCCCTCTGTCTGCTCCTACGAAGGCGGCCGGCCGCGGCCTCCCAGCCAGGTTGGGCCAAACGTGGAGCGGTTTGAACACACCCCCCAGGGCCGCCTTCGAGAAGTGCCTTGTGCCTGGGGACATGGAGCCTCCAGCCTGCTGGGGAGTGTGTGGGCTGGTGGCACGTGGGGCTGCATCAGGGCCCTGAGGAGCTCGAGGTGCATGCTCCAGGCCTCACCTGGTCCGGGATGGAGGGTGGCTGCCCAGGGCCTCCTGCTTCGAGCACCGCCCCTGGGCTGGGCGGGGCCAGCGGGTCCCCTGACCCGTCACTGCAGCCAAGCTGAGGCTGCTGAGCAGCCAGGGCCAGAGCACGGCCTGTGGGTGGGATGTGCATGGGGAGGTCGCAGGACAGTGGTGAGGCGCCCGCATCAACAGAGGCGGGTCATCCACTGGACATAGGACAGGAGCGAGCGGGACAGCAAGGCAGCCGGACGCCCAGATCGAGTGGGGAGGCGGCTGCGTGTCCTCCATCTTCAGCAACCAGACGTGTGTGTAGAGATGATCATCCAGATACCGAGGGGCTCTTTCCTCTGATGCCTCGTATCTCATCATCTGGCAGGTGTGAGGGTCCTGGGGCGACCGTGACAACATGCCAGAAGCCGGGGGAGGTCACAACAGCAGAGATTTCTCTCTCACAGCTCTGGACGCTGGAAATACACAATGAAGGTGCGGTTGGTTCCTTCTGGAACTTCAGGGAATCTGCCCTGGCCTCTCCCAGCTTCTCTGGTCTCCAGAAATCCTTGGCGCCTCTGTACTTGGGGCTGCATCACCCCCATCTCTGCCTCCATCATCACGTGGCTTCTCCTCTGTGTCTGTGTCCAGATTTCCCTCTTATAAGGACACCAGCTGCTGGATTTAGGGCTCTCCCTAATCCAGCATGACCTCATCTTAACCACGTCTGCAGAGACCCTGTTTCAGAAATAAGGCCTGATTCTGGGGACAGAATGGATATAAATTGGGGGCGGGGGGACACTACTGAACCCACAGTAGTAAGTGAGGTGTTAGCGGATGGAGGGAACGAGAAGTGCCCACCGAACTGACAGGGCATCATGAGACCGAAAAGCGAGGCAGGCAGCTCCAGGTAATTAATGGATCCGTTTATTATTGGGTAGTTTACTCACAGGGTGGGACTGGGATGAGGTGGACAGCGATCGGAAGCGTGTGCCGCCGTGCTCTGCATGGCCAAGGGGTCACCGGGACAACTTATGGTTAACTTGTGGGCGGGGTGTGCTTGGAAACAGGACATACATTCCTAAGTCAAGGTTCATGAATGGGTAACTGGCCTCGTGGGCGCTGGGAACATGTCAGTGAAGGTCTTCCTTGTTTGGGGACTAACAAAGCATAGAGGCCACCTGGTCCTGATAATTACTAAACAGCCTCTATTAACTAGAAAAGCCTTGAGGACAGAGACATGATCGACCATACAGTACAGTCCTGGGTAAGGTCAGCGGAAGGACAAGCCCAGGATGGTATCAGTTATGCTAACAGCCTTACATGGCGGGGAGGCAGGCCTGGGGAAGGTGTGGGCTTGAGTCCCACAGGTGCCCCAGAGAAATGGACGCAGGCCAGGCAGTGGGGTGGGCCTTGCACCTCGAATGGGACAGGGACGTGGCCCTAAGAGGTGACCTGACACTTGTTCGTAGGGACCCCTCTGTTCAGGGTGGACACGCCTGTGTCCAGGGTCACGTCCTGCTGCATGGGGCCCGACCTCTACGTGACCTCTGCGGGCCGTCCTGAGTGGGAGTATATTGTGTCAGGAGCCTCAGGCAGGACACATCCTCCGGGTTTGGGGAGGACCCCAGGAGGCCTTGGAGGCCAATTCTTGTGGGGGAGGGGCGAGGGTTCAACTCTGCCACCGTAAGGGCAGCGTCCACACATGGAGGGGGCAGTGTTATCAGTTTACCTGAGAAAACACACTTTCAGGTCCCCCGTGCGTTACGGGAAAATCCTGTCTCTAACATGCGGGTGTTCAGGTAGCTGGAAGTGCTCCAGCCTTACTCTGTGGCTGGGCCCGTGCTCCTGCAGCTCCCGAGGACTGACTGCAGCGCCGTTGGCTTCACCTGGCAGGTCCCACCCTTGGGGCGAGGGAGATCGGGCCATGGTCCCCGTGTCCAGGGCTGCAGTCAGGCAGTGCCCGGCCACCGGCCCCATGGGACTGTTCACAGTGCAATGACAAATCCAAACAGGTTCTGTCCTGTGCTGCTGGGGATGAGCCCTGGGTCTGCCTCTGGACCGTCCCTGTGTGGGGTTGTTCATGCCCGCATTTACACTCCACGGCCCCCACGAGGTCACCCGGGGTCCCAGGAATCACCTGGGCAAGCAGACAGGGTCTCCTGGCAGAAATGGAAATTCCCTGAGGTGTCAAGTTGTTGATGTGATGAATTTTGGTTTTTTTAACTGTGATTAAAATTATGCAAAATAAAATTCACCATTTACCATTAACTTGAACAACTCAGTGGTATTGATCACATTCACAGTGTGGAGCCAGCACCACCTCCCTCTGGTTGTAAAACATTCTCATCCCCCAAAAAGGAGACCCCTCCCCCCCAGCCCTTGGCAACACTAACCCACTTCCTGTCTCTGTGGCTTTGCCTCTAATGGACATTTCATATAAATGGAATCATACAGTTTGTGGCTGTTCTTGGCTGAATGTTGTGTCCCTCCAAAATTCACATGTTAAAATCCTTACCCCCAAGGTGATGGTATTAGGAGGTGGTGCCTTTGGGAAGTGATTAGGTCATGAGGGTGGAGCCCCTATCATGGGATTAGTGTCCTTATAAAAGAGACATCACAGAGCTCCCTCACATCTTCTCCGTGTGAGGACACAGGGAGAAGATGCCACGTACAACGAAGAAGAGAGCCTCACCAGAACCTGACTGTAGTGGCACCCTGATCTCTGACTTCTGTCCTCCAGAACTGTAGGAAACACATTTCTGTTGTTGAAGCCCCCAGCCTGGTAGTTTCTTATGGCAGCCCAAGCAGACTAAGACAGTGTCCTTCTGTGTCTGGCTTCTCTCGCTGAGCATTGTGTTCTCGAGGTTTGTCAACATTGTAACGAGTGTCAGTGCTTCACTCTTTTTCATGGCTGAGTAATAGTCTATTGTGTGGATGGACCACATTGTGTGTATCTGTTCTCTATTTACCAGTTGATGGTCATTTGGCTGGTTTCCACATGTTGGCTGTTGTGAGTCATGCTGCTATGAACATGCATGTACAAGTGTTTGTGTGGACATGTGTTTTCCTTTCTCTTGGGTTTATACGTAGGAGTGGGATTGCTGGGTCTTGTAGTGACTCCATGTTTGACATTTTGAGGAACTGCCAGACTGTCTTCCAAAATGGTGGCACCATTTCACATTCCCACTAATGGTGTTTGAATGTTCCAATTTCTTCCCTTTTGATCGTCTGTCTTTTGGAGTCTAGCACCTTAGTGGGAATGAAATGCCATGTCCTGGGTGTTCTGTCAGCCCATCAGACCCTCACCCCTTTTATATCAAGTACTTTGTAACGCTCCCCTCACTTTCTGAAATCAGATGCAGAGATTAGATAATCTCTCTACCCATATAACTTAAGTATAATAATGTATATGTGTGTATGCATCTCTAGTTACAATAGAAATAAAGATAAACACATTTTATTGAAATAATACAAAACTTAATAGGTGAATGCTTGGCTTCAGCTACACTAAGTTTATTCTGACTGGTGTTTATTCTGACTAGTTTATTCTGATGTTTATTCTGACTGGTTTGAGCTGATACCTCTTTGTGGTTGGATTTGCATGCGTCTCATAATCCCTTGAAATTGAGCTTTCAGGCATGTCCTTTTCTTCCTCAAACTGTGAGTACAGCTTACCTCTTCAAATTGTTTTCCTGAAGTATGTGCCACATTTTGAAACATTTTGGCCATTACCTCCCTCAAGACATTTTGAGGGCAGGTTTCATTTACAGTCCTCCAGTACTTATACATATGAAGTGACCATTAGCACAAGTTTTAAAGCTGCTGTTGCAGGCAACGGCCAGAGGGCGGCAGCATTTCTGCGTTCCCCACTCTGGTAACTAGGGAAACACACCTTCCTGCCAGTGGTGCTCCTCGGTTATAAATTAGAGTGGAATGTGCCCGGATAAACCCCCAAAAGCTGATGTAAAGGACACCTGCCCTCAAAAATTGTGCTGAGGTAGGGAATGGCAAAAAAACTCAACATACAGCAAATTTTTCAAGAAGATCCTATGAAGGGGAAAGTTTTACTCTTTAAAAAAAAGGAAAATGAATAAAAGCTCAACATCAGGAATTATTAGACTCATGTAAATCTAATCTACAAAAGGTTTCAACTCACGCCACTGGGAAGACCATCAGCAAAATGTCTACAAACATTAAATGCTGAATTGGTTTTTGAGAACTGTGTCCTATCTAGCTGCTGGTGAGATGTAAAGTGGTAAGAGCCAATAATGAGAACAGAAAGGAGTTGCATTTAAATGTAAATATTGAGCTACCATTCGATCCAGCAGGCCCAACGCTGGGCCTCTCACCTGAGAAGACCAGAATCGAGAAGACACAGGCCGCAGCAGCTGCACTGCAGCCATATTTACAATAGCCAAGGCATGAAAACAACCAAAATGTCCACCAACAGATGAATGGATAAAGAGGAAGTGGTCCATGTACACAGTGGAATATTAGCCATGGAAAACAATGAAACACTGCTCTTTGAGGCACCATAGATGAGCCTAAAGATAATCACAGAACATGAAGTATGTCAGAAAGGAAAAGATACATATCCTATGATATCACTTATAGGTGTTATCCAACAACTGACACAAATGAACACATTTCCACAGAGAAAGACACTCACAGACTTAGAAAACAAACTATGGTTATCTAAAAGGAAAGGTGGGAGGAAAGGATCAATTAAGATTAGGTTTACCATACGTATACAAATACATATTAAATATATTTATGAAAAAGACCGACCATATACCAAGGGAGGTCTACGGAACACTCTGTAATAATGTACATGGGAAGAGTATCTGTACATGAATAGATATATATAATGTGCAAGTAAACCAGATTGTATACACCTAGAACAAACAATATTGTAATCATTACCCCGATTTAAAAAATTAAATTAGGGCTTCCCTGGTGGCGCAGTGGTTGAGAGTCCACCTGCCAATGCAGGGGACACGGGTTTGTGCCCCTGTCCAGGAAGATGCCACATGCTGCAGAGCGGCTGGGCCCATGAGCCATCTTGTCTGGAGCCTGTGCTCCGCAACGGGAGAGGTCACAACAGTGAGAGGACCACGTACCGCAAAAAAAAAAAAAAAAAAAAAAAAAAAAAAAAAAAATTAGAACAACGGACAACAAGTAATGAGACATAAACTTATGGACGTTTTTCCTGGCACGTTCATTTCTAATTTACCACCTACGAACACAACTTCTAGGAAGGCTCTTCTGCCCTAGTAACCAGATTTGGGAATGGAGAAATGCTGCTGCCTTGTGGCCTTTTCCCACCACAGCAGCTTTAAACCCAGTGCTAATGGTCACTTAATATTCATAATTATTGCATGGCTTGTAAATGACACCTGCCCTCAAAACGTGTCCTGGCATATGTAATGGCCAGAAAAAAATTCAAAGTAGCTAAAATTTTTCAAGAAAATAATTTGAAGACGTAAGTTTTACTCACTCTATTTTTTTTAATAAAAGTACATGGATAAAAGCTCAATATCAGGAATTATTGGTCTCATGCAAATCCAAACTACCAAAAGGTATCACGACCCAACATTCAAAATGCCATCAGCAAATATCTACAAGCAAGAAATGCTGAAGGATTTGTGGAGAAATGCATATCCACTATATGCTGTTGGCTGGATATAAACTGGTAACAGCTAATAATGAGAACAGAATGAAGCTGCGTTTAAAAGGTAAAAATTGAGCTATCATGATCCGGCTGATCCACTAATGGGCCTATAACCTAAGAAGACCAGAATCGGAAAAACACAGCCAGGCAAACATGCACTGTAGCCATATTTACAATAGCCAAGACATGAAAGCAACCTCTATGTCATCAACAGATGAATGGATAAAGAAGAGGTGATAAATACATATAATGGGATACTGCTCAGCCATAAAACAGAGTGAAATAATGTCATTTGTATCTACATGATGGACCTAGAGATTATCATATTAAGTGAAGTCAGATAGAGAACAACAAAGAACATATGATATCACTAATATGTGAAATCTAAAATGAGACACAAATGAATCTACAAAACAGAAACAGACTCACAGAGATAGAAAACAGACTTGTGGTGGTCAAGGGGAAGATGGGGGAGGGATGGATTGGGAGCTTGGGATTAGCAGATGCAAACTATTATATACAGGATGGATAAACAACAAGGTCTTACTGTACAGCACAGGAAACTATATTCAGTACCCTGTAATAAACCATATGTATATATGTAATAAACAGTACGTGTGTGTGTATATATATATATCTGAATCACTTTGCTGTACAGAAGAAATTAACACAGCATTGTAAGTCAACTATACTTCAATGAAATAATTTTTTAGAAAACTAGGTTGATATTATACCATCAATTAGTGTGAAGACACTTTTATAAAGTAGGCCTTGTTTTTCTTGTCCTTTCATCCTGGGTCAAATGTATAACAGATAGAAACTAACCAGGATTACTCCATTTTGAACTCATATCACACAACTTTAATTGTTGAACAAACCATTAATACCAATTACACCATGGGATGTCCTGATCTAATATCAAGTTTGTAAATCTGTATCAAGCCTGCAGAATCCACTAAATTTGGAAATTCAAACTGAAATGAAGCCAAATATCCCATGACTTGTCCAAAACTAGTCATACGACAATCAACTGGAAACCATATGCAATTAAATGAATGTAGACAGAAACAACTATACCCTTCCTTTTCTTTCCTTTTAGATGAAGGTGGTATTTAAGGTGATGTCTTGGGCCATGTCAGGGTGTTACTCAATTTCCTGGGAAATACATATACATATGGGAACATATGTATATGTATAACCGCTTCACTTTGTTATAAAGCAGAAACTAACACACCATTGTAAAGCAATTAGACTCCAATAAAGATGTAAAAAAAAAAAAAGCATCCTTAGTGAAAAAAGCCATACAGAAAAGGCCACCCAGATCCCATACTCATCTTGTCTGCTTTAAATACATCAAGGTTGTCCAAATGAGGGGAAAACTCAGTAACGGTTCCAGAAAAAGAAAACTGGATTGGGATGGAAAAAGACATTTTCATACAGTTGGCACAACAGGCGAAATTTGAAGTGGGTCTGAGTATTAAATTATAATGTAGACATCATGATTTCCTCATTTAGGGGTTATGTGTTGATTCCTCAGGAGAGTGTCCCTCTCCCTATCCCACGACTTCTCCAAAACTAGTCATGGTTTTGTGAGAATTTTGTGTGAAGTGGCAAATGTGAGTACTTTTGCCATTACTGAAACTTTTCTGTACATTTTAAATTACTGGAAAGTAAATTACTTTTCAAAACAACCATGTCAGTACAATGCCAGAAAATCAGATAAGGCAGTCAAAAAACTTTGTTATAGAGGCCAAGACTTACCCAGACAAAGTTCAACCAAAATTGTGACTGTTACTTCCTTTGTAGGAGTCCACATAGTATTAAGAGGCACAGTGGATGGGGCTTCCCTGGTGGTGCAGTGGTTAAGAGTCCGCCTGCCAATGCAGGGAACATGGGTTCAACCCCTGGTCTGGGAAGAGCCCACATGCCACAGAGCAACTAAGCCCGTGGGCCACAACTACTGAGCCTGCGCTCTAGAGCCCATGCATCACAACAAGAGAAGCCACTGCAATGAGAAGCCCACGTACTGCAATGAAGAGTAGCCCCCACTCCCCGCAACTAGAGAAAGCCCGCATACAGCAACGAAGACACAACGCAGCCAAAAATAAATAAAATAAATACTTTTTTTAAAGTCACCGTGAGAGGAGTATATTAGTAGCTACCAAGTCTTGGGTCCTGCGGATTACCTGGGATGCAGTAGAAACAGTGAGATTTTAGCATTAAAATTTTTCACATTCAAAAAAATGTTAAAAAAAATAAATTCAGTAAAGTTGCAAAATATGGAATCGATATGCACAAATCAGTTTTGTTTCTATACACTTAACGAACCATCAGAAAGAAAAATTAAGAAAACAATCCCATTTACGACTCCATCAAAAAGAACAAACTAGGGCCTCCCTGGTGGCGCAGTGGTTGAGAGTCCGCCTGCCGATGCAGGGGATGCGGGTTCGTGCCCCGGTCTGGGAGGATCCCACATGCCGCGGAGCGGCTGGGCCCGTGAGCCATGGCCGCTGGGCCTGCGCGTCCGGAGCCTGTGCTCCGCAACGGGAGAGGCCACAACAGTGAGAGGCCCGCATACCGCAAAAAAAAAAAAAAAAAAAAAGAACAAACTATTTAGGAATAAATTTAACCAAGGACATGAAAGACCTATAATCAGGAAACTATAAAGCACTGATAAAGAAGTTGAAGACACAATAGAAAACAATACTCCATGCTCATGCATCAGAAAAATGACTATTAGTAAAATGTTTATTCTGCCCAAAGCCATCAACAAACAGAACCAGGAAAACTAGACACCAGACTCCAAAGAACGACACTTGTCACCATCTACACTGCACATAAAACTAAAAGCCCACAGTATTCCACATTAAACCCTTTCTCTCCTGAGTCCCCTGAAGATGCACCCCACCTACCCCGCAGTCAGCTGCACAGGAAGATTCTCCACACTTGCTCATCTCTTCCTCTCGTGACATCTCCTCACCAGTGGGTCCTGAGAAAAGCCAGCTCCAGTCAATATAGACACTGCCCCGTGGTCCAGAAACCTAAGCCCTGACAGGAGACAA
Organism: Mesoplodon mirus; assembly: GCF_964341445.2. Classification (NCBI taxonomy): domain Eukaryota; kingdom Metazoa; phylum Chordata; class Mammalia; order Artiodactyla; family Ziphiidae; genus Mesoplodon; species Mesoplodon mirus. Next base: position 65,403,480 of record NC_138995.1, on the reverse strand, counting down.
AGCTCCCATCAGCTTGTCACAGAGCAAAGTCTGTGGGCCGGATGCACCTGTGCCCCCAGGGTCAGACAGGTGTGTTCATTGCCCACTGTGGGATATCAGAGAAGTGCCAGGAGGGCCACACTCACAAACCCAGAGGCCTCATCCCGAATGCTGTTCTGCTGTATGTACTAAGTTTGGAAATCCAAACTGAAATGGAGCCAAGTATCTCACTGTATCTTCTCAAAACATGGTTAAGGAACAATTAATTAGAAACTGTATGTAATGAAATGAATGTAGACACAAACTTTACAATGTAAACCAAAATTCACTCAAAAGTGCCCATAGACAAGTTTAAATTACCAAACTATAAAAATTCTAGAAGAAAAAAGAAAATCTGGGACTTCCCTCGTGGCGCAGCAGTTGGGAGTCTACCTGCCAATGCAGGGGATATGGGTTCAAGCCCTGGTCCGGGAGGATCCCACATGCCGCAGAGCGGCTGGACCTGTGCGCCACGACTACTGAGCCTGCACTCTAGAGCCCACGAGCCACAAAGACTGAAGCCTGCGTGCCTAGAGCCCGTGCTCCACAAGAGAAGCCACCGCAATGAGAAGCCCGCGCACCGCAACAAAAAGTAGCTCCCCGCTCACTGCAACTAGACAAAGCCCACACACAGCAACGAAGACCCAATGCAGCCATAAATAAATAAATGATTTTTAAAATAATAATAAATAATTTTAAAAAAGAAAAAAGAAAATCTAGGACTTCCCTGGTGGTGCAGTGGTTAAGAATCTGCCTGCCAATGCATGGGACACAGGTTTGAGCCCTGGTCCAGGAAGATCCCACACGCCGCAGAGCAACTAAGCCCGTGCGCCACAACTACTGAGCCGGTGCTCTAGAGCCCACGTGCCACAACTACTGAAGCCAGCACACCTAGAGCCCATGCTCCACAATTAGAGAAGCCACCGCAATGAGAAGCCCACGCACAGCAACAAAGAGTAGCCCCCACTCGCCGCAACTAGAGAAAGCCCACGTATAGCAACGAAGACCCAACACAGCCATAAATAAATAAATAAATAAATAAATAAATTTTTTTTAAAAAGACAATCTACATGACCTTGGGTCTGGTGATGTGTTTTTTTTTTTTTAGTTTCTGCTTTATAACAAAGTGAATCAGTCATACATATACATCTGTTCCCATATCCCTTCCCTCTTGTGTCTCCCTCCCTCCCCCCCTCCCTATCCCACCCCTCCAGGCGGTCACAAAGCACCAAGCTGATCTCCCTGTGCTATGCAGCTGCTTCCCACTATCTATCTACTTTACATTTGGTAGTGTATATATGTCCATGCCTCTCTCTCACTTTGTCACAGCTTACCCTTCCCCCTCCCCATATACTCAAGTCCATTCTCAAGCAGGTCTGTGTCTTTATTCCTGTTTTACCCCTAGGTTCTTCATCACATTTTTTTTCTTAAATTCCATATATATGTGTTAGCATATGGTATTTGTCTTTCTCTTTCTGACTTACTTCACTCTGTATGACAGACTCTAGGTCTATCCACCTCATTACAAATAGCTCAATTTCATTTCTTTTTATGGCTGAGTAATATTCCATTGTATATATGTGCCACATCTTCTTTTGGTGATGCGTTTTAAACACACAACACCAAAAGTCAATCAACAAAAGAAAAATAATTGATAATGTGGACTTTATAAAATTAAAACTTTCTATTCTATGAAAGAACTTATTCAGAAAACCAAAAGACAAACCACAAACTGGAAGAAACTATTTCCAAAACACATATCTGATAAAAGGTTTGTACTCAAATTATACCAAACAATGCCATTAAAATTTGGTAAAGACTGAAACACACACCTGACCAAAGAAGATAAACAGATACTAAAAAAGCACACAAGAATATACTCAAGATGCTGGTGGAATGCATGTACAACCAAGCTCGGAAGACGGTTTGGCAGTTTTTTTCAAATCTAAATAGTCTTACCTTAGGATCCAAGAAGCGTATCTCTTGTATTTAGACAACTGCTTTGAAAACCTGTGTTCAAACAAAAACTAGGATCAAGTAATGCACAGCAGCTCTATTCATAATGGTTAAAAGCTTAAAGATATCAGGATGTCCTTCTGTAGATGAATTCATAAGAAATTAGGGCACATCCATGTCAAGGGGAGCAGAATACACCACCCCAAAATATGTCCCTTTGACAAAAGGATTATTTTGGACTGATTAATTTTAAGAAGAGCAGACCCAGGAGAATTTTTGAAAACCAAGTAGAAAATGCCCTTTTATGAGGTAAATTTACATTTATTAAGGATATCTCCATTTGTAAGGGTATGTTCCTCTCTGGACCAGGAATTGAATGATGACTAAATATCAAGAAAGACTTGTCGGGACTTCCCTGGTGGTCCAGTGGTTAAGACTCCACACTCCCAATGTAGGGGCCTCAGTTCGATCCCTGGTCAGGGGGCTAGATCCCATATGCCGCAACTAACCCCTGGTGCAGCCAAATAAATAAATATTTAAAATTTTTAAAAAAAGCTTGTCAGTGAAATAGGTCTGGATGTAAATCTGCATAACAACCATACCCTTGTTTACTGTGCTTTGCCTAAAACCTCCCTTAAATGGCTTCCTCCATTCCTTAACATCTTTCTTCTGTTCTTAGCTGAAGGTAGCCTTTAAGGTAATGGCTTGGGCCAGACTAAGTTTTCCTGGGTATCTTTCAAGTATACAGGAGGTATGCATGGTATATATTAATCTTCTGATTGTTTTTCTCCAGTTCATCTCCCTTTCATTACAAGGGGGATCTCAATGAAGAACACAGAAGGGTAGAGGGAAAATGATTTTTCCTCTCCTATACATGCAATGCAATAATATTCAGAGATATAAAGGAATGAATCATCAACCCGTGCAAAAAAGAATAGATAAATCTAACACTTATATTGCTAAGTAAAAGAATCCAGTCTGAAGTGCTACACACTGTATGACCTCATTTATATGACATTCTAGAAAAGGCAAAACAGACATGGTATGCAGTTTATGGAATATGTGATTGAAAGGTCCGTATGATATTTTAGTAGTGAATACCTGTCACTATGCATTTGTCTACACCCACAGACTTTTTTTTGTTTACAGCCCAACAAGTAAATTATAATCTATTCAAATTTAGTTACTTCGGATATGGGAGTGTCAAAGACTGGCATACAGAATGTAACAAACAATCTAACTGATTTAGAAAAGTATGAAAAAAACTCACTGTTGGTGGTGGGACAGAATGGGTTGACCTAAGTCAACTGTGGAAATGGGAGGACTCCGTAGGCCAAAGGCGAAATATGCCGGACATACACAGAGGACTCTGTAAGCTCCTTCCCATGGGGAGCAGCAGCTAACAGTACTGAAACTACTATATCAGTAATGGAACGGAACAAGCACTGAACTTAATGACAAATGGTGGAAGCCAGGTTTCTTAACCACTGGAGTGAGAAGTCACAAACAAAGGAAGGTTTACAATATCCATGTCATAACAGATCCGGTTGGAGACATCGGTATAAACTATCTTTAGCCTAACAGAGATACACATAGATCCACATGGAAATCTTTATAATTATGTGTATATGCAGAGGCTGGGATCCATGCATGTATTTCTATGTACTGTCAGCTGAGCATATTGAGCTCCCACATGTAAGTTTTTAGTACCATTCTCTAATAAAAGGAACAAGGGCTCTTTGAAGAAAGGGCTGATGCTAGGACTGAGACAGTAAATATATGAAGCAGCATAATCTTAAAATATCAGAAAGTAAAGAAGTACCCAAAATTTTAAAAACCCACAAAAGGAAAATTATGTAAAATGAAAACAGGAGCAAATGGAAAAATCTCTCAACAGCCAAAGCAAGAATGAACTAAGCAGTCTGATAATGTAGTGCTGGATTATAAACAAGTTTACAATAATTATTCATGTGTCCAAACTGGTAAAAATAAATTACATAGTTTTTGATGAATGGTGTTAAATAGAAATCTCCTATGCACAAAGCTTCTAAACAATTCATATAGACACTCAGCTGTCCATCAAGGATGTGAAGCTAACCCCTCCCTCCTCAAGTGTGGCTTCTGCATTATGACTTCCTCCTAAATAAGACACACAGGATGGACATAGGAAAAAATTCACTTCACTGTGGGAAAACTTCACAAACACTACCTCAGCCTGGTGACCAAAGTTAAGAATATAAGTGAGAAGTTTCCTTAAGAGCCTGTCCTCTTGATATATGGTGAAGAGGAAGCACTTCACCTCTGTGATCTGCTTTTTCAAAGCCAAGTCTAACCACAACAAAAACACCAAGCAAACCCCAGTGCCCGGCAGTCTATAAAATACCTGACCAGTCCTCCTCCACACTGTCAAGGTCATGGAAACAAGGAGAGTCTGAGCAACTGTCAGAGCCCAGAAGAGACTAAAAAGACATGATGACCCCATGTCCTATGAGACCCTGGAACAAGGAAAGGTACAACAAAGGGAACAAGAATAGAGACTTCAGTTAATAATAAAGTACCAATATTTGTTCATTATTTGTGATGATTCTGTAGAAAATTAGACTGGAAAAATTAAAAGTCAAATAAGAGAAACCTATTGTAACAAACTGGAAATCTAGAGGAAACGGGTGATTTCTCTGTAAAACCACATTACCAAAATGGACCCTAAGTTAAGGAAAACACAAAAAGGCCAATTAATCACTGAGGAACCTCTTCCCCTACTGGTTATCCTATCATTGTTCCAGGCTTTCCCTCTCCCGGGACAGGGAAGGAGCAGGGACAGAGCTGTTTGGCAGCTCCCCTAGTATATGACCCCACCCAGTGTCTTCACCTCCCCCAGCCACGCCTACCCAGTGAGGACACCTGAGGAAGGGTCAGGGATTATTGATTTCGATGTTTCAACTAGGACTTTTTTTATTCTCAGCGACTGGACACACTTACTGAAGTAAAATAAATTAGTATTTATTGTAAGGGTAGAAATACATTAATACTTGCAAGTGGCAAGTTGAAGAATGTGTTTGGACCTGGCAGGTCCAGCGGCTCACACTGTCTCGGGGTGACCTTATTTCTCTCCAAACCTTTGTCCTGCTCAGTGCCTTTGGGGGACCCCATTCACAGGCACAGGCTCTCTCACTGCCCTCGGGCCAACAGCAATTCTAGGCTGACAACCACTCACCATTCTTTTTCCAAGAAAAAGTTTCTCCTTTTCTTGGGTTCTAAGAAAAGTCATGGTTTTGAATACCTTTGGTCTGGCTTGGGTTTCACTCTCATCCTTGACCCAACACCAGAAGATGGAAAATGGGACTGGCTAGATGTGGGTTGTAAACCCATCTTCGAGCTGGGTGGAACATGGGCTCATCCTTCTGGAACTATCTGGACTGGAAGCAGGTGAGATGTAATTCCCAAAGGAAAACTGAGGCACTAGACTTGGACATGAGGACAGATGTTGGCTGGGAGAAAGCAGCAGGTTCTATGTCCATGACAGCTCACAGCACAACACAGAATCTGACACAAAAGGAAGAAAGGGGTTCACTTAGGTTCAGGGGCTACAGCTACTCATCCAGTGCTCTTACTGTCCTCCCAAGACTGCAAGAAGTTCTTTCACTTGTTGAAAAGGCAGGATCATTTTTGTTGGTAAACTCAAGTCTCCTGCCTTGGGCATCAGGCCTTCACATCTCAGAGGCTGGCCCAGATCAGCCCATGTGCCCTCAGAACATACACAGACCTCATTCCTGCCCCTAAGAGGTGGGAGCCCTTGAGCTATGCCACCTCCCTGGCCATATTAACTTACCCATCCCTGAAAAACAATACTGCTCCTTTTCCAGTTTCTTCTCTCTCCTTTTCTAAGGGAAGAAACCAAATGCTAGGGTGGTAAGGAAACTCTTGTGCAATGAAGTAACGGGAGGCTCAAGAATTATTCCATGCCATGGAACCCATAATTGGCAGGCTTTCCAGAGGCCACATGGATGCATATGGCTCTCCAAGACAATGCAGTGTCCGTGTAAACCTCCCATTGGGAGGCCCAGTTTCTCCCATAACTTTGATTCTTAATGAATATGAATGTCAAAATTTCTAACAACTTGTTCTAAATTATTACACACACTTTTTATTGGTAGACTTTACTTGACCTAGTCATTATGTCATAATATTTCATTGTGGTTTTTAATTTGTATTTCCCTGATGATGGGGGAAGTTGAACACCTTTACTGGTTTATTGGTTCTTTGGATTTTCTTCGCTGTGAAAACCCTGTTCAAGTCTTTTGCCAATTGTTCTATTGGGTAGTCTGTCTTACTTATTTGCTTTTCAGAAATACTGTATTATATTCTGGGTACTAGTTTTGTGCCATGCAACTATATTACAAATATATCATCTTCCATTGTGGGTGTCTTAATTTTCATTTCCTTTGTGGCCCATGAAGTTCAACATCTTTGGATATTTAGTAAGCATTTGGACATTCTCTTATGTGAAGGGTTCAACTCTTTTTGTACAGTTTTTTATGTGTTGTGTAATTTGCAAGAGATTACTGATTTGTAAGAGTTTTTTTTTAATATATCATGGGTATAAGTTCTTTGTCAGATAAATATACTATAAATATATTTTTCTGCCCATGGGCTGCTTTTAGACACTATTATGATTGTCTTGATGAACATAAATTCTTAATAAAATTCCATTATAATTTTAAAAAATTTTTCTAACACCTAAAAGGACAAAGGATTAAAGGGCCATGGTGTGCTGTATGGTTGTTGCGTCAGGGACACACTCAAATATTTAGAGGGTTATTACCTCTCTTGGCAGGCTATGAGGCTGTGAAGGCTGGGAAGGGGAGGCCCTTTTCTCAACCACATGGATGCTGGTAGTTGAAACATCTCAAAGGAATGTCTACACTGCCCAGGTAGCTGTTCCATTGCTCAGTAGCATGGTCAGCTCACTAATTGTCCGTGGGGTCTTGACAGGGCCCAGGCTGAACTGAGCTAGAGGACCACAGATGCCTGCCTGAATGGTCAGAGGTTAAGGACTGTCCTGCCTGAGACTTGATTGTCTATTGCTACCCACTCAGATGGGACAAAGGATGCCTGAGCCCCAGGAGGGCCCCACCAGCCCTCAAGTAGTCAGGGGGCTGGCAGGTTGCTACACCCAGTCCTGCATTAATCCACACATGTCCACTGAGCACCCTCCTGTCTGGGCACTCTGCTGGAACTGGGCCTGCCCAGGCAGAGCAGGGCCAATACCACCTTTCCCAGATGGGAGGGCAGGAAGGAACCAGGCATGACTCCAGACACCCTCCACAACCCGTGACTGACATCGAGTTCAATGTGAAACACTCAGAGACAGTACAGACATTTCATTCTTTTCTCAGCGCCCAGGACTGGGGGGTAGAAAGACAGTGGTCCAGCTCAATTCCCTGACTCATGTGTGACCCTGGGCAAATCCTATCCATCCTGGAGACCTCAGAGAAGAGAAAGGAAGGGCAATGGGGCCCAGTTATGCTTAAACCTAACCCTAACCCTAAGGAACCCTAACCTCTAACCCTAACACCCTAATCCCAGACCCCTAGACCCTCTACCTTGACTCTCAAACCCTGACCCCTGGCCCTTAAACCCTGACCTGACTCAAACCCCAGACCTAAACCCTAGCCCAGTGGATACCGAGGGATGATGGTACTCTGGAATAAACCAAGGGATTCATGACCTTGCATTTAGCAATAGTTTCTCAGATCTGACACTAAAACACAAGCAATGAAAGAAGAAAACAGATAATCTGGAGCTCCTCAAAATTACAAACCTTGGTACATCAAAAGAGGCTATCCAGAAAGTAAAATGACAGCCCACAGAATGGAAGAAAACATAGGCACATTATATACCTAATAAGAGTCTTTATCCAGAATATATCAAGAACTTTTCACCACGCAGTAAAAGGGCAACCCAATTTTTGTAATGCACAAAGGACTTGCATGGACTGTTCTCCACACAAGGCATACAAACGGTCAACAAGCACATGAAAAGATGTCAAACACCAGTAGTCATGATGGAAATGCAAATTAAAACCACAATGTGATAGCCCTTCACACACACTGGAATGGTTATATTAAAAATAAATAAAAATAACAAATGTTGGCAACAATGTAGGGAAATTGGAACCCTTAAACTTTACTTATGGAAATGTAAAATGGTGCAATCTATGTGTACAAAACTTTGGCATTTCTCAAAAATATAAAAATGTAATTATCATATGTTTCAACAACTCCACTCCTAGATATATACCCAAAGAACGGAAAACAGTGTTCAAATAAAAACTTATACACCATTATTCATAGCAGCACTGTTCACAATAGCCCAAGGTAGAAACAATTAAAATGTCCACCAACGGGTGAATGGATAAGCAAAATAAGGTAGATCCATAAGCTGCATTATTCTGTCATATGAAGGAATAAAGTAAAATTGTGCAGCTGCTGTGGAAAACAGTATGGCGGCTCCTCAAAAACTTAAACATGGAATTAACGTATGATCCCTCAATTCTGCTCCAGGGTATACACCCAAAATATTAGAAAGCAAGGACTGGAAGAGATATCTGTACCCCACATTCACAGTAACATTATTCACAATAGCCAAAAGGTGGAAGCAACACAAGTGTCCTTCAACAGATGAATGCATAGGTACAGTGTAGTATATACACAATGGAATATGATTCAAACTTTAAAACTAAGGTAATTCTCACACAGGTTGCAATGTGGATGAACCTTGAAGTCATTATGCTAAGTGAAACAAGCCAGACACAAAAGGACAAACATTCTATGATTCCACTAGTATGAGGTATCCAGATAAGTCAAATTCAAAGACAAAAGGTAGAATAAGTTTGCCAGGGGTTGAGGGGAATAAGTGTTTAATGGTTACAGTTTCACTTGGGGAAAATGAAAAAGTTCTGGAGATGGGTGGTGAGGATGTTTTTACAACAATGTGAATGTATTTAATGCTATAGAAGTGTATACTTAAAATGACTTACATGATAAATGTTATGTGTTTTCAATCACAATGAAAAAATGATACATATTACAATATGGATAAACACTGAAAACATCCTAAGTGAAAGAAGCCATACAGGAAAATCCACCGAGATCATACTCATCTTGTACACTTTAAATCCATGAAGGTCTTTAAAATGAGGGAAAGCCCAGTGATGGTTCCAGAAAAAGAAACCTGGATTAGAATGGAAAAAGACATTTCCACAAAGTTGGGGCAGCTGGTGAAAGCTGAAGTGGTCCTGTGGGTAGGATTATAGTGTGGACACCATAATTATCCCTCATTTGGGGGTTATGTCCTGGTTCCCTGGGAGACTGGCCGTTTTGGCTAAAACACACTGCAGTATTTGGTGTGAATGTAGAAAACTTTGTACTGTTACTTAAAGTTTAAACATTTGAAATTTACTAGAAAATATCTTCCAATACAACCATGTCAGTAACATGCCAGAAAATCAGAGACGACATCAAACATTGCTAGAGAGGCCAAGACTTACCCAGACCAAATTCAAGCAGAGTGGTGATGCTAATCACTTTGTCCACATGGTATTGAGAGGCAGCGTGGGGGATAATATTAGGAGCCACTAGGTCTTGGGTGCTGTGGATGACCTGGATGGAGTGGAAAACAGTGGGATTTCTGAATTCTAGGTTTCTACATAAAACCACCAAAAAAACTGTCAGAACTAAGAAAATGAATTCAGTAAAACCGCAGGATTATTTGTGATTCTGTACACTAATAATGAACTATCAGAAAGAGGAATTAAGAAAACAATTCCATTTATATATAATCTCATCCCCCAAAAAACTAGGAATAAATTCAACCAAGGGCTTGAAAGACCTGCACACTGAAAACTAAGACATTGATGAAAGAAACTGAACAGACACAAATCAATAGAAAGATATCCCATGCGCATAGGTGAAAATATTGTGAAAACGGCCATGCTACCCAAAGCAATGTACACATACACGCAACCACCACCAAAATTTCAATGACATTTCATAGAAACAGAACAAACAATCTTAACATCTCTGTGGAGCCACAAAGGACCCAGAAGAGCCAAAGCGACCCTGAGGCAGGAGAACAGGCTGGAGGCATCTCGCTCCCCGACTTCACACTTCATTACAAAGCTACAGTCCCAAAAAAGTGTGGAATTGGCCCCAAAACAGGCACACGGACCAGAGGAACAGAGCAGAGAGACCAGGAATCAACCTACAGGTATGTGGTCAGTTCATTCACAAGAAAGGAGCCAAGAACATACACCAGGGAAAGGACAGTCCCCTCAATGAACGGTGCTGGGAAAACCGGACACCACACGCCAAAGAACAACACTGCACTCTGTCTACACCACACACAAAAGGGGCCAAAGACCCAGTTTTCCACATCAAGCCCCTCCTCTCCTGGGTCCTCTGAGGACAGATACCCTCAGAGGTCAGCCACGCACAGGAACTTTCTCCCCACTTTTCCTCACCTTCTCCTTCAGTAGCATCACCTCCCGGCAGGTCCTGAGGAGACCAGGCTCCTTTCAGCATGAACTGGACCCCACAGTGTCCCAAAGCTGAAGCCCCAGCGGGTCCTGAGGAGACCCGGGTTCTGTTAGTGTGGACTCGACCCCGGCTTGTCCCAAAGCACGGCCATCAGTGTGGACTCAGCCCCGCATGTCCCAGAAGCCGAAGCCCCAGCGGGTCTTGAGGGGACAGGGCTCCTCTCAGCATGAACATGACAGCATGACCTGAACAGACATCCCGCCAAAAAAGATACACAGAGAGTGAAAGTCATACAGAAACAAGCTCAACATCATATACCATTAGGGAATTACAAATTAAAATCATGAGATAAGACAGCACACCTATTAGGACTGCTAAGCTCCCAAAATAGGACAATACCAATTGCTGGAGGGTGAGGAACAAGAGAAACTCTCCCTCATCGCTGGGGGGATGCATGTGCAGCCACTTTGTAAGACAATTTGGCAGTTTTTTCCAAAGCTAAACAAGTCTCACGTTGGGATCCAGCAATCATGCTTCCAGTATTTAGGCAACTGCTTTGAAAATCTATGTCCAAATGCAAACAAGGATGCAATTATGCACAGCAACACTTCCATAATGGCTAAAAACTTGAAGGAATCAAGATATCCTTCAAAAGATGAATGCATAAGCAAATTGGGGTACATCCATGTCAAGGCGAGTAGAATATGCCACCCCAAAGTATGTCTCTCTGGCATAAGGATTATTTGTCTGCTTTAAAAAAAAAAGGCTTCCCTGGTGGCTCAGTGGTTAAGAGTCCACCTGCCAATGCAGGGAACACGGGTTCGAGCCCTGGTCCAGGAAGATCCCAAATGCTGCAGAGCAACTAAGCCTGTGCACCACAACTACTGAGCCTGCGCTCTAGAGCCCGCGAGCGACAACTACTGAGCCCGTGTGCCACAACTACTGAAGCCCGCATGCCTAGAGCCTGTGCTCCGCGACAAGAAAAGCCACCACAATGAGAAGCCCACGCACCTCAATGAAGAGTAGCCCCTGCTCACCACAACTGGAGAAAAGCCTGCATGCAGCAACGAAGACCCAATACAGCCAAAAATAAAATAATAAATTTATTTTAAAAAATCTCAGAAAACTGAGATTGCCGTTTTATGAAAGACATTTACAATAGAGAAATCTCCATTTATAAGGGTATGTCCCTCTTTGCACCAAACATAGACGGATAATTAAATCTTAAGTAACTCTTTTCAATGGGGAAGTCCTGACTTAAATGTGCAAACAGTCATACCCTTGTTTACTGAGCTTTGCATGATAACCTGCCATAAGTGGTCTTCCCCCCTTCCCCAGCATCTTTCTTCTGTTTTTAGCTGAAGACGGTATTTAAGGGGATGGTTTTGGTCATTTCAGGGAGTGACTCAGTTTCCGTGGTATCCCCCCTGTATGCAGGAGGTATACATGTTATTAAATTTCTGCTTTTCTCCTGGTAATCTGTCTTTTATTACAGGGGCAGGGGGACCTCAACCAAGAACCTAGAAAAGTAGAGGGAAAACTGTTTTTCCTCCCATACACATGCAGTGGAATCCTACTCAGCAGAAAGGAATGCACCACCAACCTTTGGAAAGACATGGATAAATCTTCAGTATATACTGCTAAGTGAAAGAATCCAGTCTGAGGAGGATGCACACAGTATGACCCCATTGATGACATTCCGGGAAAGGCAAAGCTACATAGATGATAGCAGATCATGGGGTGGGGGGTTTGAAGTATTCCACGTGATACTCTAGGATGGATACCTGTCACTATGCATTTGTCTAAGCCCACAGATGTGTGTAGCCCAAGGGGCCAATCATAATCTGTTCAAATTTAGTTATTTAGGATGTAGGAGTGTTGCAGGATGGAATACATAATGTCACAGAATCTAACTGTATTAGAATATATGGAAACAACTCAGTGTAGGGGATGGGGTAAAAGGTGCTGACCTAAGTTACCTTTGGAAATGAATGGAATCTGTAGACTAAAGGCAAAATGGACCATATATAAACAGTGGGCTTTATTCTACGAAGTTCCTTCCAGGGTGTAGTAGCTAACAATTCTGAAACCTCTGCACATGTAACCTGGAAAGGAGCAATGCACAGATAAATGGCAGATGGTGGGAGCCAGCCTCCGTGCTGTGGGTGTGGGAAGTTACAGGTAAGCAAGGGGAGAGCCTCTGCCCTCGTAATCCTGGATCTGGGCTTCCTGGGAGGATGCTGACTGGCCGGGGGAAACACACACATCTTCACGCTGGGAAGACCCTGCAAACATAGGAACTTCACACCCCATCTTTCCACCCAAACCTGCTGGAAACACTCAGCCCTCCATAATCAGGCAATTGCAGCATTTAAGACATTCTCACCCCCAGGCAGATAAAGGAGCATGAGGGTCTTGCTTACCCCTAAGCTGTCCCAGAATCCAGGCCCTGGGGGTGGAGCCAGTTTGGGGGTTCCTGGGCCTCTGAATCCAGGCCCTGGGGGTGGAGCCAGGTTGGGGGTTCCTGGGCCTCTGAATCCAGGCCCTGGGGGTGGAGCCAGGTTGGGGGTTCCTGGGCCTCTGACCAGCAGGTGACAGGAAGGAGGAAGACCGGTCCTGAGGACAGAGGTTCCCTGAAGTCTGTGAGCCCAGGAGCCCCGATGGGATTCATTCCCAGTGAGGACATGGGCGGGGCCTGTAGCGGTTGTGTTCCCCCTGGGCCCTTTGATGAAGCCATGGCAGCACTGGGCCCAGACGTCTCCTGGCGGTGTCTCAAACTCTGACACAGCGGTTTTACAAAGGAACAAGAGAGTGGAGCTGAGCCCCTGACAGCCACTCCTTTCTGGCTCTGAGTTGCTTCCACCAGGACCGCAGTCACCTGCACATAGTCTGCTGTGACCCATCTGCGCCCACTTTGCCTTCCCTCTTCCTCCCTGCGATGATTCCAGTGACATTTCCAGCCTGGACCCCTCCCCCAGGCCAGAGGCCTCTGTCCAGCCACTGCACCCGCATCTCACCTTGGGGGCTAACAGGGCCCTCAGAGGACTGGGATCCCGCAGCTCCCCACACCCAGGAGCAGCCCCACCTTCCCAGGTTGCTAAGCCCAGGCACCGGGTGTAACCGAGCAGGACCCTACGGGGCCTTCCCAGGACAGAGCCCTCCCCCACGTCCTCTGCTGTAGGTCCTCTCTGAAGTACCCGGATAACAGTGTCTGATGCACGCTTCCTCCACTACCAAGTGGAAGAAATTAACCACTTGATGATCATGAACAGGTAGCCCCTGAGCTTCTGGTGCCTAAGAATTTACAATGTTAACCGCCTGTTACCTCACCATCAGCCAGAGAATTGTGCACCAGCTGATCACGTACCCTGCGACCCCCCTCCTTCACCTGGCCTTTGAAACTGCTTTGCTGAAATCCTTCAGGGAGTTCGGGGTTTTAGAGCACAGGCCACCTGGCCTCCTTGTATCGGCACTTGTACAATTAGAGCTGCACTTTCCTTCACCACACCCGGGGTCAGTAGACTGGCTTTACTGCACTCGGGCAAGCGGACCCACGTTTTGTTCGGTAACACTGGGGTCTCCCAGGCTCCCACCCTCCTTGTGCCCCACTGACTGTCATCTGCTCCTCCAGAGCCTTCTTGCAGCAAAAATAGAAATGAAGTTTTCCCTCCCCTGAGAACAAGGAAAACAAAGGGAACAGCGAACAGGCTAGAGAAGAAACATAACCTGGCCTGAAAGACTTCATCACTCCTTGTTTTACTTTGTCACTCATTTGTAGTAACTAGATTTGTACTTTACAAAGCTAACCTCACTCCCTGACACTATGTAATTTACATTCGGCCCCCATCACCCCTGACTCTGTGTGAGTTACATCCCCTGCCTCTCACTCCCTAACCTTATTATGTCCAGCACTTACATTCTATACGCCCCTCATAACAAATCACCCCCTAGGTTTTCATTTCAGAAACAAGTTCATTGGCCGATAAACCAGAGACAAACATATGCAATTACCAGACTGCCGGACCCCAATTACCGGGCAGCCTGACGCCAACTATGACTGTTTTGACATAATGCAAAGGAAAGGAGGAATGCAAGACCTTCACTACTTTGATCCTCATCCTATACCCTGGACTGCGAGAGCCCCACATATAAAATCTTCCCTGATTCTCAAGTAGGGTGTGCCCAGTTCTTGAGGCGCTAGCCAGCTGTGCCTTCCCTGCTGCCTGGCAGAAAAATAAAGCCATCTCTCTCTTCCTCCAAAATCCCTGTCTCTGTATTTCTGCTCGGCCTCAGTGCACAGGGAAGCTGATATTTCGACAACAGTCTGTGGCCAGTTCCCATACTAATTCCCCTCTACACCCACAGCCCTGGCCCAAGCCCGATCTTGTGCCTGGTTCCTCCATCAGGCCTGACAAAACTCCCTGCCCCCACGGTGCATCTCACATCCCACCCCAACGTGGTCTTCCTGAAGCATAAACGAGACTGACTCTCTCCCACCTGCAATCCCCCAAATGTTTCCCCACTTTCGCTAGGGTATCTGCCGGGAAAGACATCTGCAAAGGCCCTGAGAGTCCCCAGCATCCCCACTAGGCTGCTGGCTCCTGGGTTCCCTGACAGTGAGCACCTCAGCAGGCCAGGAGACACGGCAGGAAACCCCAGAACTGCTCACCTCCGGAGGGGACTGGCACTGCCACGGCCTGATCAAAGAGAGCAGAGAAGGGTTCCCCAGCTGGGACACAAACTCTGCACGAGTGGCCTCTCCGTGAGCCATTACATCACCTCGTGTGACTTGAGGGAAGGAAGCACCGAGGCACACTTGGTTCCTAAGGAGGATGGTATAGGCTCAGCCACGTCCCCCCAAATCCACATGCTGAATCCCTAACCCCCAGGACCCCAGGATGTGGCTGTATTTGGAGATGGGATTTTTAAAGAGGTGATCAAGGTAAAAATGAGGTCACTAGGCTAGATCCTAATCCAATAGGATTGATGTCCTACAAGAAGAGATTAGGACACAGATAGGCACAGGGGGAGACCATGTGAGGACCTGGGGAGAAGATGGCTGTCTAAGCACCGAGAGAGGCCTCAGGAGGAGCCAGCGTACAGAAACCTTGATCTCCGACAGCATCCAGGACTGGGAGATAGGTCTGTTATTCAAGTGGCCCAGTCTGTGCTTTGTTACGGGGGTCCTGAGCAGACTCACACGCAGGGTAACTCAGGACTCACACTGGACAGAGCCCACTCTCCATTCTCCTGTACATGAGTTACAGAATCCTCAGGAACTGAGGAGGGGGTCCCTGATGGGAGGCACAAGATAGAAGATGCTAGGCATTAACATGACTGCATTCACGTTAAACGTGCCTGAAGTCCATTCACACGAGATGGTCTTGTCCTGTATGTACATCGGGACCTTCAGTCTGAACTGCAGATCTTTGGCTTCACCACCTCCACTGAGGGCATTAGCTTCACCTGCTGTGGACCGTCTCCTATAGGATTTCCAAAACCACAAAGCATCAAAGCTTCACAGGACCCAGTGTCTGTGCGCTACCATCCAGGTGACGCTCACAGCAGAGCTGCACAGCTGCCCATCAGAACCCATTTCCCTTTTTCCTGTTCACGGCTACCTGCGCCTCCCAGCCTTTCCACCCCTTCCAGCTGCGGCGTAGTGTCTCGTGTTACCAAGGGAAACGGGTGGAGGTGGTGAGAGCCTTGGCCAGCCTGCATCCTAGGACAGAGGGCATGATGCCCACCTGGTCACCCCACCCTGCTGGTTGGAGCCCTCACCTGGAAGCAGGGAGGAGAAACAAGGGGGACAGAGTGGACCTGACACCCACCTGCCCTGGACTCTCACAAGAAGGGGACAGAGATCTTGAGCTTCAGCCCATTTTTGGGAGACACTTTGTTCCAGCAACAAACCTTTGCCTTAAAAGCCAAGGTGCTGGGACTTCCCTGGTGGTCCAGTGGTTAAGACTTCGCCTTCCAATGCAGTGGGTGCAAGTTCGATCCCTGGTTGGGGAGCTAAGATCCCACATGCCTTGCGGCCAAAAACCAAAACATGAAACAGAAGCAATATTGTAACAAATTCAATAAAGACTTAAAAAAAAGCCAAGGTGCTTTACAAACCCCTCCCCAGCTGTCACAGAAAGTCAGGCTTCATCTCATCACACTTTTCTCAAACCACAGCTCATGCTGAGACCACCTCTCAGGTGATGGTGCTTCAGAGCAGCCCCTCTAAAAGATCCCTGGAGTTCAGCTCTCCCAGCCCTGTCTTCAGTTTAAGGGAGAAGTTTCCTTGACAAACCTTCTCAGTTTCCTTGACAACCAAGCAATCTCCCAAACTCTCCTCCTTCAGACATTCCTATTCTAGGCTGGATGAGCCTAAAGTGACAGTGCTGTCATCATGTGCCAGAGAGTGGCTCCTCCAAGCCCGTAGTTATTGGTTACATGATGCTACTGATGATGAAATCCCAGAAGAGCCAGCTTTGCAGTATAACCACTTCTGGACTCGGCACTGGGTCCCTTTCCACGGGCAGAGTGGAGTGGCTGTTTCCACGGGCCCCGTGGTGGAAGAGCTCACCTAATGCAGCCAGGACTTCATCCTTTCCAGGTGATTCCAGGGTCCTCACCCTGCCCAGACCCCACCCACATGGCTGCTGTCTGTGCCAGTCTATACGGGACCTTGGTTACCTCCTAAAATGAGGGTTATTTTATACACAGGTAATGGGATGAATGCTGGCCCCAAAAGATGTGCCCCCCAGAACACGTGAACAGGACCATATCTGGGAAAAGCGTCTTTGTATATGTAGTGAAGGATCTCGAGGTGAGGTCATCTTGGGTTAGGGTGGCCCTCAATCCAATTGAGAGAGTCCTTATGAGAGACAAAAGAGGAGAGACACAGACATAGAGGAGAAGCCACGTGAAGACAGAGGCAGAGACGGGAGGGGCGCAGCCGCAAGCCTGGGGATGCCTGGAGCCCCCAGAAGCTGGAAAAGGCAGGAAGAACCCTATCCTGGAGCCTTTGGAGAGACTTCCGTCCTGCAGCACCTTGATCTCAGATGTCTGGTCTCCAGGACTAGGGGAGGATGAATTCCTGTTGTTTTAAACCACCCAGCTTGTGGTCATTTGTTACAGAAGCCACAAAACAGTCACACAGACCCTGCTCTGTAGGATCCTGGAAGTGAGGGTGTCATTAAAGGTCGACAGAGGCTGGATTGCAGAACCCTTAGAGTCAGCATTGGGCCCCAGAAATCGTAAAGCAGAGGCTGGACACCAGAATGTTGAGGGGTCAGTCGGAAGCCCAGCCCTAAGGGTGCCAGCTGCACATGGCCTCCCCAGGTTTTTACGCCTGTACATGCTGGGGATAAGGATTTCCATCCTGATTCCGGACCTCTGATGTCACCCTTCATGTTGCTAATTAAGAAACCCCTAGTTACACCAGGGCACTTGCTCCAGTGGTAAACAATTCTGAAGTTGGTCACAGGTGGAGAATCGTCTCCCATGCAGCCAGCAGCACCCCCGCAAGGAGCGTCCTCATTGCAAAGCTGGGGAACCATGCGGAGGCGTCTCTGAGTAAACGTGAGCTGAGCCCCAGGCCAGCTGCTGCTGAACTGTTCCCACCCTTCCCAGGTAAAACACCTGAATGTGTACAAGGGCTTGAAAGCCTAGAGGAAGGGCCGTGGAGCCACACCAGCGACAGCACGCAGGCCGACTTGGTGCCGGCAGGCCAGCCAGGATGGTCCTGGCCCCAGGCACTCTTCTGGAAGCTTTCCACTTCCCTGCCTGAGACACCCCTCCTGTCCCGGCCCCCACTTCTTTTTTCCTTCCTCACCTCTGCCCGGGGAGAAATTCCAGCGACAGGTATGGGTGACACATCCTCTTCTTTAGCAGGTGGCAGCCTGGCAACACCTGCAGAAAGTTCAGCAGAGCCCCACTCACACCGGGCCACCCACAAAGCCGTGGGCCCTCACTCCCTCCCACCAGCACAGCCCCGAGACTGCTGACGGGGCAGAGAATATGGCGTCAGGCACAGCTGCAGGTACTCTTGCCTGAAGGGGTGTTTATATTGACCTCAACCCAGGCACACCTGGGGAGGGCTGGCCACCCGAGTCAGGCTGCCCAGGTCAGCCATTCCTCGCCCATCAGGGGCTCAGGATTGCAGAAAATGGACCTTGCTGAACCGGCCAGGCCCAAGGAACAGGTGTGAGCTCCTGAGAGTCAGGATAGAAAAGGGGCTGCAGCTCCGGCTTGTTTTCTAATCCTTTTATCTGGCCCATGAGCGGGAGACAACTTCAAGAAGACCCTCTCCTAATGAGAGGAACCCAGGAGTCAGGGAGAGGAGGGGTGGTGGGTGGAGACAGAGGCCTGGTGCCCCGGCTGCAGTGGAAGCCTCTGGAAGACCAGGAGGAGGGAGGCCGCACAGAGTGAAGCCCAGGGTCACAGACCTGTCGGAGCTGCTGTTTGTTAGTTCCGGTCCTGCTCTGAGGTGCTCAGGGTCAGCTCTGAGTGACAGGTGATCTGGGGGGCTCTGCAATGAGGGCTATGTGCACGGTTCCTGTGTGCCCAGCCCTGCCGAGGGTGCCTGCCGAGGTGAGCTCCAAATCCTGGGAGGGGCCTGACCACGAGAGCCCCGTGGGCTGCTGGGTACCTGCTCAGGTGAGCTCCATATCCTGGGAGCGGCCTGACCACGAGAGCCCCGTGGGCTGCTGGGTACCTGCTCAGGTGAGCTCCATATCCTGGGAGCGGCCTGTCCATGAGAGCCCCGTGGGCTGCTGGGTACCTGCTCAGGTGAGCTCCATATCCTAGGAGGGGCCTGTCCACGAGAGCCCCGTGGGCTGCTGGGTACCTGCTCAGGTGAGCTCCATATCCTGGGAGGGGCCTGTCCACGAGAGCCCCGTGCACTGGGAGGGGTGTATGAACAAGCTCCCTCTCTTTGCAGCTGGCACAGAGTTGCTTAGGATGTAGATTAAAATCAGCCGAGGGCAGACGTCAGGAGCAGCATCAGGGGTCCCTTGGGTGTGGCCACCTAGGGAAGCCCACCTGAATCCTGAGGTGCAGGGTTTTCTGGGGTTGGTCATGTCGACATGAGGACCACCATGTGCCCGACCTCGGCCTCCAGCCCCCGGGGGACTCAGGAAGCCCCGCCGTGTATCACGCCGTCAGCACAGACCAGCCTGGAGCGAGGCCCACGGAGCACGGCCACTCCCGTCAGACTCAAGGTGACCTCCTAGAGCCAGGACAGAGGCCCGGCCTCTCTGTGGGCAGGTGAGCCCACACCGCACGGGCCCTGGTGCAGTGCCCGTTCCACGTGGTCAGTGTGTGTGCACGCGGGTCAGCCAGTGTCTGTGTGTCTCAGCCTGTGACCACAGACCACACTGTCCTGCTCTGCTCACAAGAGCGAGGCCAATGCAGGGACGACGGGGGTGGGAACAAAGCCGGGTCCTGGTCAGGCTGGGTGAGAAAGGGTCCAAGGAGCGAGAACCCGGCTGCCCTTGCCTGGTGAGCCGAGAGCGGACGTCCGCCCTGTGGGCAGCCCCTCTCCCCACGTCCGGAGGTAAGGCTGCCTTTCCTGCAACCTGGGGCAGGGTCATGCCTGTGGATACAGCAGGACGCACAGCAGTGCACACAGCAGGCCTGATGCTTGCCCTCGCCATGTAGTTGGGGCTTGGTGACAGGGAACATCCCGACAGGACATGGGCCAACCCCGGGGAGGATGTTGGGGTGAAGCGTTTGGGAGCATCTGGAGGGGATCCTCACCTGTCTGCACAGGGGGACTGAGGACACCGACCAAGGGGGGCAGGGGGGGAGCCCAGGGAGGGTCCTGGGTCATCCCTGAGGCTGGAGGAGGGGTGTGGAGCTGCGGGTGATGGCGGTTGGGACGAAGAGCTTACCACCCGACAGGAGATAGGCCAGCCGGGGCAGCAGGGGGAGGCGAACACCGTGCCCGACAGAAGGACGGAGAGACCAGCTGGCCCAGCCGTGGGCCTGGGTATCCGGGCTGTTCTTTGTTGGCCCGAACCCGAAGGGCCCCCAGCGCCCCAGGGCCCGGCTCCGCCCCCAGCGCCCGGGGCCCAGTTCCGCGCCCAACACCGCTGGAAAACACCCCGTGTCCAGCCAGGAAGAGAAGACCCGTGTACAGCCTTACGTGATTAATATGCCCAAAAGTGTCCTTTAAAGTCAGTCTCTCCTCTGGCTCTGATTCTACACTGAATGGTGCAGACAGCCAAGCAGGAGCAGCCCAGCATCCCTGGTCAGGTATACCCACGGTGGCCACCCCCAGGAGAGCCTAGAGCTACGGGGACCCACGATGGCCCAAGAGCTGGGGCAGAAGAGTTACCTGCTCGGATGCAAGAGGTCCAGCCAGCAGGGAGGGCTTGCTTTGTGCGTGGGATCAGAGGTCGGCTCTGGGCATGCCTCAGCCAGGTGTACACCGGGGTGTATGGACAGCAGATGGGAGATGTGAGGGCACCTGGGCTCCCCAGCAAAACCTTCAGGCCAAATTTAGCCCCCAACCAATCTCCCGGGCTAGCCCGCCCACCCCCCTGCCCCCCACCTCCTTCAGAAGGAAGGCAGGCTCAGGGAAGGCTTCCTCTAACAGGGCCCCTTGGCTGAAGACAGGGACCACTCACCTGAGGACCCGTGCGTCCTGCAGTAAGGCCAACCCTACCCCCAAACCCACATCCTTACCCCTCCTTCTGTGGGGCATCGTGTGCCTCCCAGTCTTCCCACATGGCATCCGGGGCCTTGTCTCCAAATGCCACCACTGCCTGGAATGAGCCCGTGTCCATGGGAAGAAGAGTCAAAGGGGCATGGCAGGAGTCAAACGGAAACTGGTGGAGAGAGGGAGCACCAGAGGAGAGAGACAAGAAGAGAGGGAGAATTAGCAGCAGGCCTGCAGGGGTGCCTGCAGCCGTGAGGACGCCCGCGCCGGGGCCGGGGAGCCTAGTGTAGTCTCTCCTCCCGCCCCCACCTCCCCGCTCCGGCCAGTCAGCAGGGGCACAGCATCATTTCAGAGGACAGAACAGGATGACAAGACGCATCCAGTGTCCCGGGAGAACAGAGATGGGAGGTGCGTGGCCGGACACCCCTCCCACCCAGGCCCACTCTCTGGGTCCCTGAGTCTCTTTGGGTGCTCATCTGGGGTCAGCCTTTGCCGCCTGCAGGTCGTGACACCCAGCTGAAGGGTGAGCGGGCCAGGAAACAAGCAGAACCCCTCTGAACCCCTCTCGGCTCCGTGAGCCCCAGCTTTGAATACAGGCAGAACTCAGTGCAGTGAGCAAGGTGGCAGGAATACCGTGCCAGGGGTGCTACCCAGGGATTCCGGCTTCCTCATGGGCTTCCAGTAGGAAACCGAGGATGCACTGCTCCAAAAGGGCCCAGGATGCAATAAAGTCACTTGAGAATTCATCAACGCTTCTAAAACCATATATTTGAGAAGTTCACTTGAGACACTAAATTATTTGCTGACAGAAAAACATTTGAGGGGTTAATGCAATGAAATGGAAACATGCAGACCAGTGTCACTTCCATGTGAAAGATGGGGAGGGAGGACCCCCTCTCCCCAGCAAAGTCCGGAGCCCTCAGGACTCCCAACACCCCCTCCCCCTGAACACACACCATCTGGGGCCTCTCTTCTCCTTGAAGAGCTCCCGATAGCAGCCGGTCACGGTGTTCACGCCCCGGCAGACGCGGAGGCTGCGCTCCAGGTTGGGGTCGTTGTCCCTGACGATCTGCAGGCCAGCATCGAAATGTGCTAGGGCCTTGGCCAGGTGCCTGGCCGTGAGCTGGCGGGAGGCCGTCGAACAGTCCTCACCCTCCTCCCCGGCTGCCCGCTCCTGCTCCAGCCCCACCAGCTCCTCGTTGGACAGGCCTGCGCCCTGGCTCTGCAGCAGCTCAGCCACATCCGCCTCTGCCACCTCCCCGAAACCCAAGCCGTGCGCCAGCGCCACGACGTCCTGCCGGATCTGCGGGAGGGCCTCCGCGGGTCGGGGCCTGGCGTCGTGCTGGAGGCAGTCGGGCCACAGCTTCCTCCAACCCCGGTTCAACGTCGCAGGCGGAACCTCCTCCCAGGACTCGGAGATGTTGTGCACAGCGTCCAGGATGCTGTAGTCCCGCCAGAAGTCCGAGGCCGCTGACCGCTCGCCGGCGCCTCCCGCCCTCGCCGCCAAGAGGCGGAAGACCCTCCGCAGGTAGCAGGCCTTGAACGTGGCGACCACGTCCTGGGTCATGGGCTGGATGAGGGCCGTGGTGTCCTTGGGCAGGTACTCCACGCGCACGTGGTCGGAGAGGTCGTCCAGGTTCCCGGGGCGGCCGGGAGCGCTGTCCAGGACGAGCAGAGCTTTATACGGGAGCCCGTGCCGGGCGCAGTACCTCTCCACAGAGGGGCAGAAGAAGTGCACGAACCACTCCTGGAAGAGGCTCACAGTGACCCAGGCCTTCCTGTGTGAGCGCCACAGCACGGGCAGGTTGGGCTTGGAGAAGCCCCGGAGGGCGCGCGGGTTCTCCGAGGGGTACACCAGCAGCGGCTTCAGCTTGAAGTCGCCGGCGGCGTTGCTGCCGAGCAGCAGGGTCAGGTGATCTTGGGCGGCTGTGAACCCAGGGCCTGGCTTCCCCGCCGTGGAAGGGAGCGTCCTGCCCGGCAGCCGCCTCCAGAAGAGCCGGGTCTCGTCCACGTTGAACACCTGCCGGTCCGTGTAGCCGCCCTCCTGGATCACCCTCCGCAGCAGCGCCGGATACCTGCGCGCAGCTTCTGCGTCTGCGCGCGCCGCCTCGCCTCCGGCCCCGAGGCTGCGCAGCCCGTGCCGCGCCTTGAAGCGCGCGAACCAGCCGCGGCTGGCGCCGAAAGTCTCAGCCTCGGCGCCCTCACCCTGCGCCCGCTTGAGCTCCTCAAACAGGCTGCGGGCCTTCTCCTGGACGAGCACCACGCTGACCGGCACGTCACGCCGGTTCTGGTCCTCGATCCACACGCTCAGCAGCCTCTCCATGTTCTCCATCACCAGGCTGCGGCTGCGCGTCAGCTTGGAGGCTGCGTGCGGGGTGGCCGCCTGGGAACTCGCTCGGATCTTGTCCTTGTTGTCACGAATGGTGGCCACAGTGGAGGTGGAGAGCCCTAGTGCCCTCCCGATTCGGCTGAGCTTCTCTCCGGCTTCGAAGCGCCGCAGTACCTCCAGTTTCACCTGCAGGTTGATGGCCTTACGGTCCCGCTTGGCACTTCGGCGCTGGCCCGCCCTCGGCGGCCTCTTCAGGGGGGGCTTCGGGCCCGCATCACTCTCTCCGGACACCACAAGAGAATATTTACGTTCCCGCCCTGTGCCCGCTGATTTCAGGGCCGCTGCCGCCCCAGCCCTGACCCGCTGTAAAATGGGGAGACAACGTTTACCGGTGGAAGTGCTGATGGGCCTGGGTAAAACCCTTAGAGGTCACTGACTAGTCTCTCTCTTTAGGTGGGAGATTCGGGGCCACGTCCGGCCACTCGATGAATTCTGGCCCCGTGGACTAAATAAACTTCACCCTCAGGATCGCAGCAAGCCTCTGAAATCCCACTACCGCTTCCCGAGGGCGCCCCCCGCTGACACCACCATCCCAAGTCACCTACTCGCCGGCCTCCTGAAGCATCCAGGGCGGCGTAATACACCACAAACTGATGTCAGACCAAATATAGAAACCAGAAATTACCAGCACCAGGGTCATAGCCGGGCCCAGGAACAGGCAGCCACTGTGTATAAACCTCAGCTCGGAGCTTGGTGGCAGCTGGGGAGAAGAGCGGGACAAGCTGTCCAATGGAGCCAACGTGCTCCATGGCCCCGAGCTCGCAAGGCCTTGAACAATGTAATTAAGGGTGTCAGGACTCAAGGTTTTTGTTTTGTGTGTTGTTTTGATTTTTTGGTTTGGCCAAGCCGCGCGGCATGGGGGATCTTAGTTCTCCAACCAGGGATCGGACCCGTGCCCCCTGCCGTGGAAAAGCGGAGTCCTAACCACTGGACCACCAGGGGAGTCCCTGTTCTTGGTTTTTTTAATGGAGGAAATACTTGTGCAGGGTTCAGTTACCCAGACGGGCTCCTGAAGAAGCAGGCGAGCAGCAGGCCTGCCTCCCGCCTTGGGGCCCCGAGGTGGCCAAGGAGACCCACTTCCCAGTGGGGCTGGGCCGAGCACCTCGTTTCTTCCAGGAGCAGCATCTCTCAGAGCCCAGCTCTACACTCTCGACTGGTGATGGGAGTTTGACAGTAAAGCAGCCCTGGGTGTTCTCTGGGAGTTGTCGGCAGGACGCCGGCTGAGCCGGACTTGGGCGGATCTAGGCAGGGCCACCGCAGGCCTCGCAGTGTCTCAGGAGGACCAGGAATGGCAGTCGAGGGTGGGGAAGGCCAGGGTGCGGTCCGCTGTCCCCCCTCACCGGGCAGGAAACTCCGGCCACGCTCCTCGGCTGGTCTGCCCTCCTTCCCACGTGTGAGCACGTCCCCCTGTCCTCCGGGGTAAGCCCCCTGGATTACCCACCAGGATCAGAAGACATGCAGGCGCCCCCTGACACAGAGATAAGCTTTGGTCCCTGTGTCTTGAGGCCAACCAGAGGAGAGGCAGGCCCAGGGGCCGAAGAGCCAGGGGGCAGCAGCCAAGAGGAGGGTGTGTGCTCTGGGATGAGAAACCGACCGCAGCCCACACTCCCTAGTGGGGCTGGGCACGTGACTCCAAGAGAGCCACTAAACAGAAAGGCTGGGGCTGCCTGTGCCACCGGAAGGGACCGCAACACGAGACGACGTGAGATCGGCGGGGTGCAGAGCGTTAACGGGGCTTCCTCTGGAAATGTCTGTGTGCCCCGTTCACACACAGGCCCATGTGTGTGAAGTGCACGTGTGTACAGGAAAGAGGAAGGGTGTACGATGGGTGGCAGTGGCCGTCTCCAGAGAGGAAGACTGGCTGTGGCGTTTCAACTTTATGTGCTTTTCTTAACGTTTGAATTACTTTGTAATGCATATACGTGTTTTATATACATTTTAAAATTTTCTTTAAAATGGGAGGATTAATAATGACTGCTGTATTTCTATCTCTGTGCAAGAGAGACTACAACTACAGTAAGTCCCCTACGTATGAACGAGTTCCGTTCCAAGAGCACGTTTGTAAGTCCAATGTGTTCGTAAGTCCAACGACGTTAGCCTAGGCACCCAACTTACACAATCGGCTCTACAGCACTGTACTGGAGTAGGTGTATAATGCTTTTCACACGAATAATACATAAAAAACAAACAAACACAAAAAATAAAGAAAACATTTTTAATCTTCCAGTACAGTACCTTGAAAAGTACCGTAGTACAGTACAACAGCTGGCACACAGAGGCTGGCATCGAGGGAACAGGCAGGAAGAGTTACTGACTGGAAGAGGAAGAGGAGGTGGGAGATGGTAGGGCTGAAGGATCGTCGGCAACAGGAGACGGAGGGCCAGTTGCAATTTCACTCCCGCCTGACGTTGATGGCACAGGTTCTGGTTCCTTGCTGGACTTAATTCTATCTACCCTCTTGTAAAAACGATCCAGTGACGTCTGGGTCGTAGCTCGTTTCTTCTCGTCGTAGATGGCACGGTAGCACTGGATTGCATTCTGAACGGCTGCTGCCACCCTCGTGTGCCGCTCCACGTTCGGGTCCTGTGCCTCAAACACTAACAACGCCTCCTCAAATAAAGAAAACCCCCTCGCCATTTCCTGCGTCGTGAATCTCTTGGGCTCTTCAGTTACTTCTTCTTCCTCCTGTCCCTCTTCACCCTTTCTCTGGGCCTCCAGTTCCATCAGGTCTTCAGTAGTGAGCTCCTCATGTTGCACAGCAAGGAGCTCAATGAAGTCGTCCTCTTGCAGATCTAGCTCCAGCTTCTCGCTGAGGGTCACTAAGTTGCTGAAGACCTCTTTGGACTCCTCATCCAACTTCTCAAATCCACGAAAATCGTGAACAAACTTCGGGCAAAGGTTCTTCCAAACCCCATTCATGGTGACGGCTGTAACCTCACTCCAGGCAAAGTCAATGTTTTTTATGGCCTTGTAGATGTTATAGTCCTTCCAAAATTGTCGCAACGTTGTTCCTGATTCGTCACTCGCCTTTACTGCCTGACGAAAAGTGTGACGTAAGTAATATTTCTTGAAAGTCGCTATAACTCCCTGGTCCATAGGTTGGATGAGCGCCGTAGTATTCAGTGGCAGATGCACTACTTTGACGCTGGGATGAAAGTCGTCCATGAATGGGGGGTGGCCCGGAGCACTGTCGAGCAGCAAAAGAATGTTGAATGGGACGTCCTTCTCCAAGCAATATTTCTCTACCTCCGGGATAAAGTGGTGGAAAAACCAGTCCTGGAAAATGGCCTGTGTAACCCAGGCTTTGGGGTTACTCTTCCACACAACAGGAAGAGAGCCCTTGGCTATGTTTTTAAGGGCTCTTGGGTTCTCTGAGTGATAAACTAAGAGAGGCTTCAGCTTCATATCACCGGAAGCATTGCCACCAAACAACAGCGTGAGCCTATCCTTTGATGCTTTATAGCCTGGCATCAACTTTTCCTCCTTACTGATGTAACTTCGGTCCGGCATCCTCTTCCAGTACAGTCCTGTCTCGTCCACATTAAACACCTGCTCGGGTAAATACGCGCCTTCATCAATAATTTCTCGAAGCGTTTCAGGAAATTCCCGGGCAGCTACTGTATCTGTACTCGCTGCCTTGTCACTTACTTTTACATTGTGAAGTTTGGCTCTAGCCTTGAACCGGTGAACCCAGCTACGGCTGGCATTAAAAGATTTGCCCTCTGATTCTTCGCCATGCTTCTTCTTCAAGTCTTCATAAAGGCTCTTAGCTTTCTCTTGAATCAGCATTAAGCTGAGTGGGACTCGACGCTGACGCTGATCCTGCATCCACACACTGAGAAGTTTCTCCATCTCCTCCATCACTTTTCCACGCTTCTTTGTTATTATTGTTGACGTCATCGGCATAGCAGACTTCACATGTTCCATGATCTTGTCCTTGTTCTTTACGATTGAGCCGATGGTTGAACGATTCAGGTTATAAGAATGAGCGACGTCTACCATCTTTTCGCCTCGCTCCACTCTCTCAATTATTTTCACTTTTGTTTCCATCGTTATCGCGTGGCGCTTCTTGGCAGTACCAGCTACATCACCGCTGCTTTTACGCTTGCTTCCGGACATCCTGGGCTTGAAATAAACATACTGTACTACTGTACTCTATACTGTAAAGTACACAAAAGCACAACCACTTGTAGAGGATGAACGCACATGACAATGTACGCCAGACACGTGAACTAACTTACGTGATTGGACATGCGAACGCATGTTCGCATCTTGAAAGTTTGTAACTTGGAGGTGTGTGTGTAGGGGACTTACTGTACTCTGTACTCAAATGGTGTGAGCCTGGGGAGGCCCCGTCCTCAGAGCCAGGAGCTGGGAGAGGGTGCAGGGCAGGTCCTGAGCTCAGCCTGAGGGTGAGGGGGGGTGGGGGTGGGGGCTGGGCACAGCTGCCGAATGTGACCCTCCACGGCCTGGGGTGAAGGGGGCGGGGGCGGGCGGGGTCCCGCAGGACGTGGCATCTCTGACTGTGGAGGACTCACAGCTCACCTGAGCTCCATCCGTGAAGGGCTTGGCCGGCTCTGCCAGGTCTCCAAACCGTTGGTCCTCGGGAGGGGCCTGGGCCAGTGCTGAGGGGAAAGAGCAGGGTTAGCGTCTGCAGGCCCACCCTGGGGACGAAGGGGCGAGGCACCCAGCCCCACTAATCAACCCGGAGGCCAACATGTCCCACTGGCCAGGAACTCTGTGCCAGATGAGACACCGCTTGCCCTCTGATTCACAGAGAACACCCTACCCTGGCTGACAGGCAGCCCCTTCTGATGCACACACACATATGTACCTCAAGAACACACCCAAGGCCCCTGAAACCCAAGTCACGGAAACACCAAGGAAATAGTCATTAGAAGCTTCCTTCAGCTGCAGCTGGGGGGGGGGGGGTCAGTAAAGGGCTGACTCAGCAGGCCTGAGCTGTCCGAACCCTCCACACTCCAAACGAAAGTCTGGCCCTTGACCTGCTCCTGGGAGGGGACCTCTAAGCCCTTGGAAGATTCTGCCTGATAAGAACATCTTTGTTTACCTAAGTTCTTTGGGTCACACAGATAGTTCATGCTAACAATGTGACACGGTAGTAATCCTGGGCCACACTGTACAGGTCTGACCTCTGGGGGGAGTTGAGGCTGAGTAACTAAGGTCAGTCATGTTCCATAACTCTGTGACTGACCCCCAGTAAAAATCCTGGACGTCACTGCAGGTGAGCCCCCCAGCGGCAGCATCCTGTGCGTGTCGTCGCACATCACTGCTGGGGGAATTAAGCACGACCCGCACGACTCCCACAGGAGAGGACACCCGGAATCTCGTGCCTGGTATCTCCCAGACTAGGCACCTTTTTCCACCGCTGACTTTAATCTGTATCCTTCCACTGTAATAAACTACAACCACGAATACAATAGCCTTGTGGAATTCTGTAACTCCTTCTAGCAAATCACTTGAGGCTAAGGGGGGGTCTTGGGGACCCCCGAACACACAGCCAACAGTGACAGCCAAGGAAGAGCTTGGGACATCATTCTGGTCTCCCTGATAGCATCAGGGCAGTCATCTCCAAAACCACCCAGAGAAAGCCAGGGCCAGGCCCTACCCTCTCCCATGCGGGGGCATCGAAGGGGCCAGCAACAGGCTGAGAGCAGGTAAGGGTACGGAGCAAAGGCAGGAGTTTTCGTGTCAACCTGAGACCGTGCGGCTTCAGGGCTGAGTGGACATAACCATGCATGCCCCAGAGGATCCTCGGGAGCACCAGGCCTAAGTCCGGGCAGTGCCAGCAGGCTGCTTTGCCAACATCCACACTCTTACGATGCAAAATCTCTTTTAATAGTGTGCATCACCTAAGCATCCATTCAGGGGGAAGCTGGGAACTGGTACCAGGGAACAGTCCCCTAAGACGACAAACGCTGCCCATG
Source organism: Mesoplodon mirus (assembly GCF_964341445.2). Classification (NCBI taxonomy): domain Eukaryota; kingdom Metazoa; phylum Chordata; class Mammalia; order Artiodactyla; family Ziphiidae; genus Mesoplodon; species Mesoplodon mirus. The sequence continues at coordinate 65,373,978 of NC_138995.1, read as the reverse complement.
GCTCAGAGGACAGCCCAGCACGACAGCCAGACATCCTGGGAGCACTGTGGACCCATGCGTACAAGGTGTCTCACCTGCACCTCACGTTCATGCCTGGGTGAAAACCAGTCATGCGTTATCAAGGTTTTCCTCAGCAGCGGCTAGATCCAGTTTGCAACTTTTCCAACATGTGCAGAACGGGCTTCATCCTGTCCCCCTGGGAGACCCCAGCACCATCCAGCAGCAGCCCCACCTCCCAGCCCCTCCTTTGAGTCTCTGTCGTAATTCCGACCTCTTCCCAGAGCGGACACAGCTCCCTGCAGTTCCTACCGCCAGGACACCTTAGAGTTCTTTTTGTACTTTTTCATTCCTTCACTGCCTGGGTTACACTCTCTACATTAAATTCCTCCCTTAAAACAAGTGGTGTGTTAGCCGTTCCTCAAAAGGCCAGAGTTACCATGTGATCCGGCAATTCCACTCCTAGGTATATAACCAAGAGAATAAAGCATATGTAACTTCACGTCAGCATTGATCGTAACAGCCAAAAGGTACAAACAACCCAAATATCCATGACAGATAAATGGATAGAGAGAACGTGGTATAACCACACAATGGAATATGACTAGGCATAAAAATTAGTGAGGTACTACACTGTGAATGAACGCTAGAAACATTACACTCGAGAAAAGAAGCCCATCATAAAAAGCCATGTATGATTCCATCAAATGTATGATTCCATTTAATAAAACGTCCAAAATAAGAAAGTGTACAGAGACACAAAGCAGGTTCCTGGCTGCCAAGGCACTAGGAAAGGGAAGAATGGGGAGTGGCTGCTGACGGGCACGGAGTTTATTTGAAGGTGATGACATCAGACACGGGTGATGATTGTACAAACCTGTGACTATACTAAAACCCACAAAGTGTACAATTTTTTGATTATGTGGGTCAGAGCCTAATAAAGCTGGGTTTTTGTTTGCTTGTTTAAGTGCTATGGTTTCCACCCCTCGATACAAGGGGCCAAGCAGGCAAAAGGAACTGCACAAACACACATGAGTAAATAAGTGAACACGTGCCAGGGTGGACCGAGGCGGTAACCAACCATCTCTCCTCCCTGCTGCACGGCTGTCACCTCCTCACAGGTGCGGAAGCACACGTCCAAGGTGAAGACGTCACACAGCACGAACTGCAAAGCCACCCCTGGCCGGGCCGACCTCTGTGCCCATCTCCTCTTGCCTCCAGCCCCGCTAAAGAAAGGACACCCTGCTGGCGATTGGAGGTCTCACTGTCCAACGCTCAAACCAGACTGGGCTCCAACACGCCAAGGACCTTGCCTCTCTCCCTTCCCTGCTGGACCCACAGGGCCTGGCACATGGCACGCACTCCGTGACTTTGCCAGGAAGGAGAAAAGGAAGAGAAAGAAGGCCAGTGCACCTGAGCAGGGGAAATGCTACGCCAACCCCAGGCCCACACCTCTGGGAGGCTCAGAGTCTACGAAAGTCTCCAAACATGCCACAGCTTCTGAGTCTTCTTCCCAGAGACGAGGACACAGGGCCTGGGCAGAGCGGGCAGGCACTCAGGACCCGGCGTCATGACTTGTGTCCCCCTGCACTTTCCCTGCCCCCAAGCCCAGTCCCCCGTGGCTCACCAGTCTCCTGCAACATCTGAGCGAGGTCCTCCACGAGTGCCACAGCCTCCTCGCCACTCTCGGGGCACTGGGACTCGACCCAGACCCGGGTGTCGGGGGGCAGCACGCCCAGGAACTGCTCCAGCACCAACAGCTCCAGCATCTGCTCCTTGGAGTGCACCTCGGGCCGCAGCCACTGGCGGCACAGCTCCCGCAGCCGGGCCAGCGCCTCGCGGGGCCCGGCCGCCTCCTCATAGCGGAAGCTCCGGAAGCACTGCCGGGGGTCCCTACCAAGCCCAGGCAACAGGGTTTGGGGCTGAGGCTTGAAGAACGGTTCAGGATCCCACAGGGCGGCCTCATCCTCCTCCATCTTGATGATCACGAGCTCTTCCTGACCGATGGGCGCTGGGTCGGCTGCCATGGCGACACCTGGGGAAGCTGGCCTCTCTGCCTTCACTCAGGCCACACACACTGTCTTCCTGGTACACACAGCCACCCAATCAGGGCCATGGACCACCCACACCCCTCCACCGACTCACACCCTGCAAGGTCACTTGCTGTGGCGGAAACTGTCCCCACACCTGGCCAGCTGACAGCCTGGCAGGGGGACACCTTCAGCCTCGACCTCCCTATCTGTGCCCTCAAGAGGATGCCTCACACTGGGAATCTGGTTAGGACAGTGAGCGAGCGCTTCCTGCAGGGAAGCCTTCAGGAGTTCAGGCCAGACTGGGCCGGTAGGAGGGCTGCTCCCGGGGGTGGGGCGTGGACATGTCCAGTGTCTCAGTGGCGGAGAGAACCGCATCAGCAGCCAAGCAGAGGTGCTGGGGGAACGAGCAGAGACTCAGTGCCCAGGGAGGCTCCGTGCCAAGGGAGGGTCCAATCCCAGGGAGGCTCTGTGCAAGTGAAGGATGCAGTCTGTGGGGCACTAGAAAGAGTGATGTGGGGGACAGGCTGGAAGGCCAGGATGGTGGTGGGGACGGCTGCACTGCGGCCGCACCGGGAGAGCAAGTGCTGGTTCCTACACTGGAAGGAGCTCCTCCCCTCATGGCACAATGCTATGGGGCCTGAGAGGCTCGGCCCAACTCAACTAGTCAAGGCCAACAATGGACAGTGAGAGGGACGTCCACGCTACGGCGCTAAACCAGGAAGTCAGCTGTGGTCCTCCTCACTTGGCATGATCCCACTAATGGTAAAATTTCAAAACAAAACACAGCAGCTACTGCTACAAGTGTTCAGAAAAGGATCCTGAAAACCAGCAACGCCTCAGCTGGCAATTCCGGAGAAAGGAACTGGAATCTGCATCTGCTTTTTCTTTTGTAATGTCTGCAGAGCACCTGGATTTTTCTGCCAACGGCCATTTGCTACCACTGTAACTTCAGAAAAGAACACAGATTGGGACTTCTTCCCTGAAGGCCCAGTGGTTAAGAATCTGCCTTCCAATGCAAGGGGTGTGGGTTCAATGCCCCGTCCGGGAACTAAGATCCCACGTGCCGCGGGACAATTAAGCCTGCGCGCCACAACTACTGAGCATGCGAGCCGCAACTAGAGAGAAGCCCGCGCGCAACTAGAGAGAAGGCCACGCGCCGCAATGAAGATCCCGCGTGCCGCAACTGAGACCCGACACAGCCAAAAAGAAACATAAATAAATAAATATCTAAGAAAAAAGAACACAGATCATTTTCAATGCCAATGCATGTCTTTAAAGCATTGGTCAGGGCTCCCCTGAACCAGGCCGCCCCATCCAACAGCCCCCAACCCCCGGCTCTCACCCCCAAGTACCCTGAGATGACAGCTAGAGTGGAGGACGGTCTGCGCAGCGCAATCAGCAAATGCGAAGGCTGTGTGGCCTGGGCGAACTTGCACAGCCTTCGGCCAGTGAAGGATCTGGATTTAATCCCCCTGTGCGGGGAGCGTCCCCCCACCCCGCCCGCACTCTCACTTTATAGAGGGACGCACGCAGGTGCAGCAGGAGCAAAGAGGTGGTCTGAGCTGCAGAAATCCAGGAAGACTTTCCAGGGGAGGTGAAAAGTTTAGGGGAAGCTGGGTGGAAAGGTGGACAGAAGCCCAGGAATTCCGCCGAGAACTGGACTAGCGCGGGTGCACGTGCACCGACCCCCGAGGCGTGGCGAGAGCCCAGCTCGGCCCAGAATCACTTCCGGGGCAGGCCCAGCCCCGCCGGACTCCATGTCCCAGCAGCCCACGCGCCGCCCTTCCCCGCGGACTCGCCGCAGCCCGCGGAAAGCAGCTGGTGTTCCTCCGCCCCCCTTCTCCTGCCGCCCTCTGGCCAGCTGCACACCCTACCCCGGGCTTTTCCGACGCCTCCACCGCGTCGCGCCCAGACTCACCGCCCCAGGAAGCCACGCGGACGGCGTCAAACAACACCGTGGAGGAACAAAGACCAACCACCCTGGGGCCCCAGGACCACGAGCGGAAGCTGGACTACTTCCGGTGCCTTGTGCCCACCCCGCTCCTTCCCTCCCTCCCCTAGCAACCACCCACCTCCCCACGACAGGCCATTCGCGCGGAGGTGAGGGGGAGGTAACAGTATACTTCTGCAACTCTTTGGCGACGTCCGGCGCCCGGAAGTGGAACGTGCGCAAGCCCAGCCCTGTCCGCGAGGCCCTCTGGGAAATGTAGTCCTTGGCCCGCCAGAGTAACAGCCCGGCTGACCTACAGACACTACATTTCCCAGAAGGCAGCGAGCACCAGCGCTCGCCGCCGCCGGGAAATGGAGTTCTACAGTGGCCTTCAAGGGGGCGCCAGTGGTGCGACTCCCGACGCTCCGCGGCGCCTTCCCGGAGGTGCTGGCGGTGTCCCGGGTTCCGAGGTAAAGAGCTGTGGAGCCAGATGGGCTCATCCGCGCGACCTCAGATCCCCTCGCTATCCGTCCGCTCGACTGTGCCAGGTTGCCGCTCAGTTGCCTCTCTACTCCTCCCGCCCGGCGGATGTGGCATTTCCTCCCACCTGGTCACCTGCCTCTTTCAGCTGCTGTGCCGCACTCCGCCTCCATCGGGGCTGCTCCTGCTTCCCCGTCCTCAGGGCTTCACCAGCCACACCGTGCTGGGCCGCCTAAAACAGGCCCCTCTCTGATGCCTGGGGCAGCACCTCCCCAGAAAGCCTTCCGTATCATGTCCTCGTCCTCTGACCCCAGCTAGGTTTGGGTCCCTCACAAGTCGCCCATCGTAGCCGTCGTCACACAGAACGTAACAGCCTTTGGGCCGGCAGCTCCCGAAGCCGGTCTCTCCCACCCTGGTCTCCCCAACACCTAGCACGTTACAAGTGCTCATCATTCGTGCCGTTTATTAATCCGGTCAGTCACCGGGCTCCTAAGAAAAGCTCTTCTACGTCCCCTTGCCACCCCCTTTGCCACTCCCCCCAAGAAAGCAAGCAAGGGACCTCATCTGGCCTTTCTCCCAGGAAGGCTGGACCCTGGAACCCCTCCCTGGCCTCCGGCCCCTTTTACGTCTGGACAGCAGGCCCAGCGCTGCAAGTGTCAGCTGGGACAGAGGTAGAGGGGCCCCTTCTCCCGGCTTTACTCTCGGCGTGCGTGTGTGTCACGGGCACACGTTCACAGACACGTGCAGGTACCTGTGTCGAAAGGAGTCCAGGAAGCCAGACAGCCCTGGCTCACGGCCTGTGGCTCACCTAGCTGGAGTACAAGAACTCCTTCCCTTGATGACTCTCTGGGTTTTGGTGGCCCATATGGTATGTCTGCAGAGTCAAGTGGATACCCCAGCGTGCTTGCTGTTACAATCTAGGGGGACAGGAGAACAAGCTGGAATGACGGGAGATAGCAAGACTGTTCAAGGAGCCAATCCATTGGAATCGGAGCCATGTTTCTTTCTAACCTTGGGGAGAGGCTGGGCTACAGCCAATGTGCTCCGAGCTGACCCTGAGGTGGCCACTGAGCCCTCAAGAATGGCTGAGATTTTCCAAAGAGCTCGAGGTCTGGGAGACCATTAAAGTGACAGAAGGCTCAGCCTCAGAGGCTGGAGGGAAGCCAAGACAACCACAGCACAGAAACCCAGGGAAGAAAACATCTCCAACCAAGGAAAGCCACACACACCCATGGGCTCGGGCACAGGGAAGGTACCAGAAACCTCAGACAACAAAAGCTGTGGAAGCCAGAAAGAGTGAGGATGGCACGGAAGGTGAGCAAGGAGAGTAGGAAACCCCCACCTAGAGTTGGCTAGGAAGAGTCACAACGGTGCACGGACAGGTCAGGGTTGGCAAATAGGAGAGGCTTGTCTCAACCCTGGCCCCTCACCACAAGGAAGGCTACCCTGGTGGGCTGTGCTTGGCAACTGCTGTTCTACAGGGTGTGTCTCTGACACGGATGGGCACTCCTGGGTCCCGCAGCTCATCTGCCAATCAGAGAACACCACCCTCTTGTTTCCCAAGGCTGATGCTCTGTGTGCCACTGTACAAAGATGGCAGTGCATGAGGTATGACAACGATGGGTGAGAAGTGGCAGTGTCTCCCCTCCAGAAACAAAACATCATCAGACAAAGCTCATCTGAGGTCAGGCCCAAGCCCTAAATCACACAGGACAGCCACAGAGGTCTGTCCTTCAGGGTTTGTGCCCTTGGCCAGTTGCCCACCCTCTGTGGGCCCCACCTGGGGTGAGTGCAGGCTTTCTGCCAACTCCTTTGTTGCCACCATCATGGGGCCCCTTGAGGCCCCGCAACTGCCCGAGCCTGTCGCCTCCTTTCCCGCTGCAGCTCTCGGAGGTGGGTAAGGGCACAGTGGACACCCCGGGACACCCGCAGGCTGCGTTCCCGGTTGGGATCGTTCTCTATGAGGACTCGCAGGCCAGCAGCAAAGTGGGACAGCGCCTGGGCCAGGTGCTCAGGGCGCAGTGCACCCACACTTACTTCCTCAGTCTCCACACCCACCATGGCCTCCATGAGATCTGACTCTGGTCTTCTGGAGGCCAGGCCTCTCCCCGCCTCACAGGGCAGCCCAGAGTCACTGACATCCCCTACCTCCACCTCCTGGGGGATGCTGCGGGGCGAGGGCTCCCCATGGGCCTGCAGCAGGTGGGCAACATCGGCCTCGGCCACATCCCCGAGGCCTGCGTGGCTGGCTAGTGTCACAATGCTGTGACGGAGCTGGGGGACGGCGTTGGTCTCGGGGGCACCAGCGGGCACGCACTCGGGCCACAGCTTCCTCCAGGCGCCGTTCATGGCGGCAGGCTGCAGCGCTGCCCAGGCCTTAGCAATGTTGTCTACAGCCGTCATGACAGTATAGCTGCGCCAGAACTCCCGCACGGAGGGCCGGTCTGTACCCGCCGTCTCCTGGACCAGCTGGCTGAGTGTGTGGCGCAGATAATGGGCCTTGAAGGTGGCAATGACACCCTGGTTCATGGGCTGGATCAGGGCTGACGTGTTCTTGGGCAGGAACTCAACACGCACGTGGGCTGAGAGGCCACCCAAGTGGACAGGGTGGCAGGGTGCGCTGTCCAGCAGCAGCAGGGCGCGGTGTGGGAGGCCATGGCTGGCACAGTAGCTTTCCACAGCTGGGCAGAAGCAACCAGTAAACCACTCCTGGAAGATGCTAGGCGTCAACCAATCATTGCGGTTGGAGCGCCAGACCACAGGCAGGCTGGCCTTGGAGCAGCCCCTGAGGGCACGCGGGTTCTCCGAGGGGTACACCAGCAGGGGCTTCAGCTTGAAGTCACCAGCCGCGTTGCCACCAAGCAGCAGGGTCAGGTGGTCCTTAGAGGCCTTGGCCCCAGGCCCAGCTGTCCCCTCCAGTGCCAGAAGCATGCGCTCAGGCAGCCGCTTCCAGAACAGGCCCGTCTCGTCCACGTTGAAGACCTGCCGTGGTGAGTAGCAGCCCTCGTCCAGAATCGCGCGCAGCGCCACGGGGTAGCGTGCGGCAGCCTGGGCATCGGCCACGGCCGGCTCATCCGTCAGCAGCACGTTGTGGCGCAGCTTGAAACGGGCAAACCAGCCATTGCTGGCCCCGAACGCCTCAGCCTGGGCGCCGCTGCCCTGGTCGTGCTGCAGCTGGGCAAAGAGCCGGCGCGCCTTGTCCTGGATGAGCAGCGTGCTGACAGGCAGGTTCTGCCGCTTCTGCTCCTCGATCCACAGGCTCAGGAGGCGTTCCATGCGGCCCATCAGCACACCCCGGCAGCGGGTCAGCTGGGTGGTGCTGACGGGCGCGGCTGCCTGCGAATTGGCCCGGATCTTGTCCTTGTTCACGCGGATCGAGGCAACAGTGGAGGTGGCCAGTCCCAGGGCCCGGGCGATCTGCGTCAGCTTCTCACCCTCCTCAAACCTCCGAAGCACCTCCAGCTTCACATGCAGGGTGATGGACTTCCGGTCCCGCTTGGCACTGTGGCGGAGGCCAATCCCAAGGGGCGCCTTCCCCAGCACCTGCGGGTGGGGGGTTGTCTTCATGCCGCTTCCCCGAGCCATGCACCTCAAGAAGCTCTCTCCCCACTGCCCGTCCACGGTAGCTACTGCCGTGCCCACAATGGCCTCTGGGCCTCTCCTGCCACGCCCGCCTCTGCCTGAAGAGGAGAACACATGGGCATTAATGTGTGAGTACATGAGAGTCTGGACCACTGCCTGGCCTTCCCATGCTCTGACCTAAGGCCCCCAGCCCTGCTGACCACTGCCTCAGAGGCAGGCCCAGTCCCTTCTCTCCCTAACGCTAAAGACACTGCAGACGCACTTGCGAGCATACTTTGCGTGTAGAGGAGCATTTCGTTTAGTTTTAGCTGCTGAGACCAAAAACAGCTCTGCGGGGAGACTTTGTTCTTCCCCCAGAAAACCTCTCGCAACCACAAGGAGATGCAAAGAGAGTCTAGAGATCCTGACCCACCTCTCAGACACCGATGAGCAGAAGCACCTCCATGCTGTTCAGAGACACGAAACATCAGTGTGGAGACTGAATAATGGCTCCTAACCACATCCACATCCACATCCCGATCCCAGGAACCTATGAGTAAGTTTACCTTTCAGGGCAAAAGGGACACTGCACGTGTGATTAGGTTAATAATCTTGAGAGGCGGAGATTATCCTGGATTATCCCAGTGGGCCCTAAACGTAATCAGAGGGATCCTTGTAAGAGGACACAGAAGATTTCACTCAGTCAGAAGGCAATGTGACCACTGAAGCCTAGAGCTTCCAGAAGGAACCAGCCCTGCCAATACCTTGATTTTAGCCCAGGAGCCCCATTTCAGATTTCGGACCTCCAAGACTCTAAGATAATAAATTTGTGTTGTTTTAAACCGCTAAGTTGGGACTTCCCTGGTGGCGCAGTGGTTAAGAATTCGCCTGCCAACGCAGGGGGCACTGGTTCGAGCCCTGGTCCGGGAAGATCCCACATGCCACGGAGCAACTAAGCCCATACGCCACAACTACTGAGCCTGCGCTCTAGAGCCCGCGAGCCACAACTACTGAGCCCGCGCGCCTAGAGCCCGTGCTAGGCAACAAGAGAAGCCACCGCAATGAGAAGTCCGCACACCACAACGAAGGGTAGCCCCCGCTCGCCACAAGAGAAAGCCCGCGCGCAGCAACGAAGACCCAACGCAGCCAAAAATAAACTAATTAATTAATTAATTTAAAAATAAATAAACCACTAAAGTCTGTAGTAATATGGTAAAGCAATCACAGGAAACTAACAGAGAAGGGAACCTCCTTAATTCTTGTCATCACCGTGGAGTACCTGGGGATAGAGGAGGAAGGTGGCTCCCCACACAGCAGTCGGAAGGAATGATTCAGTAAGAAGCAAGTCGGGGGGGGGGAGTTCCCTGGCGGTCCAACAGTTAGGACTCCGGGCTTCCACTGCAGGGGGCACAGGTTCAATCCCTGGTCAGGGAACTAAGATCCCAGCAAGCCGCACGGCTCGGCAAAAAAAAAAAAAAAAAAAAAAAAAGCAAACAAAACAGTGGCTCCTCTGCTCAGAGCCCTCCCAGGCCTCCCACCTCCCTGAGTCAAAGTCCACAATCATCACCAGCTTTGTCGAGGGCCTCCTTTGTCCTTTGCCTACTCCTGACCACATCCTCAGGGCAGACTAAGGGCACTCCCGACCCAGGGGCCTTTGCTACTGTGGCTCTTTGGCCCACAGTGGGGGCCCTTCCCTGTAATCTGCATGGCTTATTCCCTCTTCTGCAGGTCTCTGCTCAAATGTAACCTAATCAGAGAGGCCCTCCCCACCTATGTTTTATTATGCATCCATCACACGTTGCCTGAGGGCAGGAGCTGTACCTACTGAGCACTCTGTTGGGTCTCCAGGCCCAGGAAGAGAGCCTGGCACTTTGCAGGCATCCAACAGTCACTTGCTGACTGAATTATTTAATGACGTATAGTGATGGAGGCAGGCTTCTCGCTTTGTCCCTTTTCCATTTCAAACCATGTGAAAGTAGCACCTGATCAAAACAGTAAAAGTTTTTTTTTTTTGAAGGAATGCGTGTGAAAAACAAGGACAGTACCTGACAGGTCTTTGTGTTTTGGGAGTGTCTATGGCACCGAGGAAGAGTACCTTCAGGGACCCATGGGCTGCACCTGGCTTAAAGGGGAGGTGGGCATGGGAAAGGCTTCCTGCCTGGAAGGAGGCCCCAAATTCCGAACCACTCACGCGCCCATCCCTCCGTCTCCACATCCCTGCCTTCGCCTGCTCACCCACAATTTTTTTAAAAAATAAATTTATTTAGTTAGTTAGTTAGTTTGGGCAGCGTTGGGTCTTCGTAACTGTGCACGGGCTTTCTCTAGTTGCAGCCACTGGGAGCTACTCTTCGTTGAGGTGCGCGGGCTTCTCACTGCGGTGGCTTCTCTTTGTTGAGGAGCATGGGCTCTAGGCGCGCGGGCTGCAGTAGTTGTGGCACGCGGGCTCAGTAGTTGTGGCGCACGGGCATGTGGGATCTTCCCCGACCAGGGCTCGATTCCCAACCACCGCACCACCAGGTAAGTCCCTCACCCACAATTTTAAATTAAATTCATTCATTCTCTCCCTCCCGCTCTATAAAGTCCCCAAGCCGGCCGACGGGGAAGGCTCGAGACTACATTTCCCAGAAGGCCGCGGGGCCGCCGGAGGCCCCGATTGGCCCCCTCGCGCGCGTCCGTTCCCTTCCCCCCACGGGAACCAAGGGTATAGGCGCCTCGGCCCTTTCCCCCCAGAGCCCGGGCTCCCGCGCGCCCGACCGCTCTCACCTCCGGACCGCGACGTGGGCCGGCTTCCTCAAGTGGGCCGACTGAGCTGCGGCCCCTCCCCATCTCCGGCTTCAGGTGTCGCTTCCCGGCGGCGGCCGAGGCCAGCCTCCATCTTGTCGGCGGAGGCGGAGGTTGCCGGACGACGGCCGAGATTGGAGGAGGCAGCGTGGGCCCCGCCCCCGACGGCCCGCTAGGTGCTGCGTCCAGTCGCCCAGGGCCTACCGGGAAACGTAGTTCGGCGACGAGGCCGCCGAGCACAGAGTCCAGGCGGGGGCGCCCAAGGCCGCCTCTGCCCAAGGCCTGATTTCTCGCCTATTAATTTTTCTCTCCTGTCTTTCCTGCCGTCTACTTTCGGTCTCTTTCTTTTCTTTCTTTTTTTTTCTTCTTTCATAAAGTTTTTAATAACCTATCGTTTTCTTACATGTACACTAGTAACCTTAAAAAGACAAATATTTACTACCAAATGTTAACTACTGTACAATTTACAAAAAAATATAATTTTAAGAATTTGGAATAATAAAGGAAAGGTACCTACTTCAAATGGATTAAATAAGAAAATTCCACTTTTTAAGAAATTTAACCAGGAAATGGGAACTTTCCAATTTCTCTAAAGGAACACCAAAACATTTTACTGAAGTCAGAGAACTTACTATTTTTGTTCAAGACTTCATCTACATAGTTTTAAATAAACCCTAAAAAATATTTTCCAGTATATGTAAGGCCTCTACACAGAGCGCACGACTAGGGAAAAAAGGACTCTGTCAGAATGAGAAGCCATGAAGAACAGAGATATGTCTTGTTCACCTTTACATCTCCAGTTCCTATCATAGTGCCTGGCTCAAGGTGAAAATGCTTAAGCAATGGTTGTCGCTTTACATTGAACCAGGCAGATACATCTTTGGTCCAGTTTTCATTCCATATTAAGCATGACCTGAGCTGCAGTCCCGGTTCTTGGCCCTTGACCTTAAATTGAGTAAGGCAAGCCAATACGCATACACTTTCTACATCAGCCTTCTGACAGGATCCTCAGAACTGAATTATCACAGGTTGTGAATCTTCTCTTACGTGGTCTAATTCTTATTTCTTGAATAATATCAGTGTGCAAAAGTAATGCATTTTTGGGACTCCCCTGGTGGCGCAGTGGATAAGACTCCATGATCCCAATGCAGGGGGCCTGCGTTCGATTCCTGGTCAGGGAACTAGGTCCCACATGCATGCTACAACTAAGAGCTCGCATGCCACAACTAAGGAGCCTGCCTGCCACAACTAAGACCTGGTGAGACCAATAAATAAATAAATAAATAAATAAATATTTTTTTAAAAAGTAATGCATTTTCAGTGCAGTACAAGTATATTCACATGAGTAAGAATTGAATAAAGGCCTTACTTTTCCATGTTTTAAATAACAGGTACATAGCATCTTATATTATGATGTAATTAGCAATTTTTAGACACTGAACATAATACACTGTATTACAATGCAATGTGGTAGGCTTCCATTTTAGGAACAAAAATCAATTTCACATGAAAAAAGATTTATTTTAAATTCACATAAAATACATTTAGAATAAGTCTAAAATTTTAGCATTAAGTAATGTAAAAAAACACAGAGGAGCTTTCTTTATTATTATTACTTTTATTTTGGCTATGGCAGGTCTTAGTTTTGGCATAGGGGATCTAGTTCCCTGGGATAGAACCTGGACCCCCTGCATTGGGAGCACGGAGTCTTAACCACTGGACTACCAGGGAAGTCCCTCCATATGGGTCTGATTTTTTATGAGCTTTGGATTTTTCTTCATTTGGACCTGATGAATACCCCTGGGCATTTTTTTCTTTCTGTGTTTCCGATTCACTTCCGTTATCACTATTTTTTTTTTCTTTAAACTTTACTTTTAGCTTTTGCATTTCTGTAGAGACCTCTCCTTCCCCCCCCCCCTTTTTCTTTTATTTATTTAGTTTTGGCTGCGTTGGGTCTTCGTTGCTGCACGCGGCTTTCTCTAGTTGCGGCAAGCGGGGTCTGCTCTTCATTGCTGTGCGCGGGCTTCTCATTGCGGTGGCTTCTCTTGTTGTGGAGCACGGGCTCTAGGCGTGCGGGCTTCAGTAGTTGTGGCACACGGGCTCAGTAGTTGTGTCGCGGACTCTAGAGTGCAGGCTCAGTAGTTGTGGCGCACGGGCTTGGTTGCTACGCATGTGGGATCTTCCTGGACCAGGACTCGAACCCGTGTCCCCTGCATTGGCAGGTGGATTCTTAACCACCGCGCCACCAGGGAAGTCCCATTCCCCCCCCCCACCTTTTTCTGCTTGGTGTTCCACATCAGAATCACAACGTGAATCTGATGATTTGGACTCTTCTTGGGTACCAAGTGACTTTTCATTGACTTTACTAGAAAGCAGATCGCCAGAGTGTGGAATGAAATCATCAGGTTTTCCCCATCCGGATTCCCCTGTTTCTGAGTTATGATAATAGGTAAAACCGTCTGCACTTAAACCTTCTACCCAAACAGTCTTCACTGCCATCTTTTTTAAGTTTCCTTGAAATCCTTCAGGTTTCTCCCACTGAGATGCTCCTGTGATAAGATCATCATGGTAATGGTAACCCTCAGAGGTTATGCCTTCTACCAATCTGCCCTTTGAAGGGTCTTTTTTTCTTCTTCTTCTTCTTTTCTTTTGCTGATTTGATGCAGAGGCGGATGGGATAGTGCTGGTTACTGGTGATATGCTTGGCTCTGAAGTTTCTGCCTCTAAGCCCAGGCTTTTCAAATCCTCTTGGTATTCTTTCAGGGCCGCTGCCTCCGTTGCAGCGAACTCCTCTGATGCCTCTCTCCTTCCTTCGCCCTGTCCAGCCCTTTCGCTTTCATCTCACGGAGCGTCTTTGCCACATTTTCCTTATGAGTCTTTCCTCTTTCATGAACTTCAACACTAGACCTATTGTCCGCAATCCAGCACCTGCAGTAATCAGAGAATTTCTTTGGTTGTGACCTCCAGTGGTCTGCCATGACTGGACCAGCCGCCCCGAGGGTCGCCCCCAGGCCCGGCTGAGGCTCGCGTTCCCCACGCGGGACAAGTCAGGGCCCAGCTCACCGCGAGGCCTGCCGGAGCCTCCGCGCCTGGACGCGGTCTCTCTCTTTCCCACCATCCTCGCTACCTCCTGTCCTTTCCTGGGTCTGTCTCACTGTTTCTCTTTCTCCCTGTCTGTCTCCCATTCCAGAGAAATGGTTCCCTTTAGACTGTCAAAATATAATTTTCGAAACAGCTAAAAACAAACTCCGCGAGCACATGTCAAATATCTATTTACCTCCGGTGGGAACTAGCAGGATGACATAGGTGGTTCCGGGAAGATGAGAGACAAGGAACAACAGAAAGGGTGAAAGAATGAACAGTGAAATAAAAGCGCCAAGTCGGATTGGTAGTGCCCCATGGGGCAGGGGGCAGGCATCTCAGTGTCCTGCTTAGTGTCCTACTGGGTGACAAAAAACTTGGGGTACCCTTCTCTACTGGACAGAAAGCATTTACAACCTATCAACCTTTTACTCGTTAGCATCTAACTTCACAGTATCTGGACTCTGATCAAAAGCAGTTCACTTAACAAAAAGTTGCTTCACTTAGGGAATCAGATGACCTGAAGCAGGCTTGGTAGAGACGGTGCTAGTTCTTCTAGTCATCTTTTTTCTCTTAATGGCAAGTTTTGGATAAGTTTTCTTAACATGTGTCCCTCCCGCTCCGTCTTTCTCTCTTCTTGCTGTCACCTTTCTCTGAGTCTTTAAAAACTCTCGATCCACTTTACTGTATCTCTAATTCCTGTCCCTTTCTCCCCTCTTGCTTCTGTACTCCTGATCCTTGTCTGTCCCTTGAATCTCGAGCTGCACGTCTTGTCGCTGTAAATCTTTGTCTCTCCTTTCCTCTCCATCCCGCCCTGATCGCTCTCCCTCTTGTTAACTGTACTGACACGCATGTCTGCCCAGCCCTGACTCTCTGACCTAGGTCTCTCTCTGTCCTGCCCGTGTCTCTGTCCCTGTGTCTGTTCACTTACTTTCACTGTCTCTCCTCACAATTCTCCCCGCCCCCGAGTCTGTGTCTTTCTGTCCTGTCTCTCTCGCTCCGCATCTCTACCCTCACCCCACCTCTCCCATCCTCTTTCAGACGCCGGCCGGTACCCAGGGTTGCCCTGGAAACCGCCTACACGGCCCACTGGTTACCAAGATGACGCCCGGGCCCGCCTACCGCCCGCGAGCGCAAAAAAAAAAAAAAAAACTGTCATCGCGCCGCGCACGCGCGCGGAGGACTGGCTGACCTCCTCCCGGACAGGAGCCGGCCAAACCTCTCTCCAAGGCGAAGTGGGAGAAGCTCGCTTGCGGTCCTGAGGGCGGTGGAAGGGGTGGCCGTGTCTCCACAGGGGGTTGCCATGGAGACGGGGGCTGACGGCGTCCTAGAGAGGGCCGTGATTGGTGCAGAGCCCTGCTAATCCCCGGAAGCCCCGTAGAGAATTCAGGGAGACTTGGTGGGGGCATGCGCGGTTGGGAAGGCGGTGCGGCCGCCCGTTGCCCCCTGAGAAGCGTGCTCGCATCGACGGGCGCCTGGACGCCTGGATTTGAGGCTGGGAGCGCGGGAAGACGCGGCCCGGAGTGTGACCCGATCGTTGCGAACAACGCTGCCCCGGGGCACAGCGGGAGGAGGGTGGAAACTGAGGCGAGGGTCGGGGACGGGCAAGGCGGCGCTCCGGATGGTGCGTGGAGCATTCTGGGAGACATAGTCCGGCCGGGGAGGGAAGGTCGGCGAGTGCGCATGCTCAGGAGCGCGGAGCGGCCCGCTGAATGCGGAGGTGAGGGCGGGGGCCCCTCAACCGGGAAGGTTCGGGCGGGGACGGGGGCGGCGGCCCAGCGGGATCGGGAGCGTAGGACAGGGGCCTGGGTGCCCCCCGTGGCCGGGCCGAGCGCTGTCGCGCGCGGCTCGTCAATCACTGCGCGTTGCCACGGCGACAGAATCTGGAGTCCCCGCCCCCAGTTGCCATGGCGGCACCCGGGCCTGCCCCGGCTCCCTAAAGCATAAGGTGCCCGCCCAGGCTTCTGGTAAATGTAGTTCAGGGAGCTCCGCAGCGCCGGCCCGATTACGGAGGCCCAGCTGTCTCCTGGGGTTTCAGGTTGACTTGGAACCTTGAGGAGCGAAGGTTAGACCCACGGGATCAGGCGGCCCTCGAAATCGAATCCACTTCCTTAATAAACTCAGATCTCTCCACAAAGGTCGCACTGTACCTCCAGCTGCAGAAGGAGCAGCGCGAGTGTGGTGGGGGTGGGGGAAACGGAGGTTCACAGTGGCACAGCGACATGCCGAGGTTACGTGGCAAATAGGCTAGGCAGAATCTCCGACTTTCCTTGCAGGTTCCGAGTCCAGTGGTCTCGGCTCCTTTGTAGCTCCCCTCTGAAAACTCCCCTGTTACCTCCTAGTCCCACCTAAATCAGAAAACGGAGGAGATGGTGGGGCATTGCGTGTTGTGATAAGTCGGGCTCAGAGAACGGGGCTGAATGGGGAGAGAATGGTGTCTGGGTGCTGAGCCATACAGGTGACCTTGCACAGGTGTGGGGTGGGGCAGGTGCAGTCAGCTGCGCTGTGAAACCGCGCTGGGAGGGGAGTGGTCTGAGAGACAAGGCGGGAGAGTGGACACTGCAGTGATAGACTGGCATTGGTGGGGGGAGGGGTGGTAGTGGTGCGGATGCCCAGGCAGTGGATGTTGTAGGTGGCATTCACCTGGTAGAGAGAGGGGTGCAGAGCAGGGGTCAGGTGGTGCATGTAGAAGAAGCGTGGGCTCTGGGGGAGAGACGAGGTGCCTTCTGGGCCTAAGAAGCAGCCCAGGAACAGGGGGCTACCAGAGACTCTGCACAGGCGCAGCTAGGGAGACTCACCGAGGGCTTACCAGCTCCACGGGTCCTTGGTGCGGGGCCGCCTCTGTGCCTCAGTTTCCTCATCCTCCTTCCACTTGGCGGGCCTCGGGATTCAGCAGCACAGCATCCAGCAGGCTCTCAATAAGCATTCGTCGGCACTGTCCTCATCCCATTCCTCCCCCAGGGGGAGGCGCTGGCCTCAGGGCCCCAGCCTGGTCTTTCCAATGAGGCCCACAGCTCTGGGCTCCCCGGGCCACGCACCCCCAGAAGATGAGGGGCCCATCACGGTGAAGCTGGAGGAGTCTGAGGAGGAGGGTGAAGCCGCCCCATGGGATCCCGGCCCAGAGGCTGCACGACAGCGTTTCCGGCACTTCCGCTTTGAGGAGGCGGCGGGTGCCCGCGAGGCGCTGGCCCGGCTGCGGGAGCTGTGCCGCCGGTGGCTGCGGCCCGAGGTGCACTCCAAGGAGCAGATGCTGGAGCTGTTGGTGCTGGAGCAGTTCCTGGGCGCGCTGCCCCCCGAGATCCAGGCCCGCGTGCGGGGACAGCAGCCAGGCAGCCCTGAGGAGGCCGCTGCCCTGGTCGAGGGCCTGCGCCGGGAGCCAGGAGGGCCCCGGAGATGGGTGAGTCAGTGGCCCTGGGGTCGGGGCTGGAACAGTATGCACCTCTGCCTCTTCCTGGGAGGTGCCATGCTCAGCCAAGACACTGGTCCCTTGTGGTCTGGAAGTGGTCACCTGCAGCAGACCCTGTGTGAGGGCAGACGGGGTTCCAGGGCCAGCCTCACTGGCCCATCCCTCCATCACCTAGAGGCATGGACAAGGGATGCAGGGTGGGGAGAGAGGGTGGGTGTCAGAAGCAGGAGAGCAACTGCAGGTGGTCCCTTTACTCCTTGCTCAGTCCCTGGTGGACATGGGTCCTTAGAGGACCTAGTCAGTCAGGACCCCTGGGGTCCGAAGATAGGGTGGATGCCCATGAACTCCCTACCTGAGCTCCTGATGGTGGGGGGCACCTCCCCAGGTCACAGTCCAGGTGCAAGGCCAGGAGGTGCTATCAGAGAAGATGGAGCCCTCCGACTTCCAGCCCCTCCCTCAAATCACACCTCGGACTCCAGAACCTGGACTTGAGATGCCCCATGGGGCCACACAGGAGTCGTCACTGGGCCTATGGGTGAAAGAGGAGCCTGGGGTTACAGAGGATCCAGGTGAGGGTAGGCAACGTGCCCATGCACTGGGGGTGCCCACATCCCGCCCAGCCAGTGGCCGTCATTATCCCTCGCATGCCAAGCCTGACTGTCACCATTGTGGTTCCTTCCATGTTCTCGGCTGGCATGGAGGTGGCTATTGGGGTTTCCTGGTGTGGGAGGCATGTGGGGTTCACTCCCTGAGGAGATCCACTGGGGGACATTAGCCGATTGCTCGAGAGCAGACAGAAGGCTGGGGTATGGGTGGGCACAGCGACGGAGGACCCCAAAGTGCTAGGGAGCATTCCCTTCTCTCATACGCCTCCCGGGCAGGTGCCAGACATGCCCACCCACACTCTCTGCCACTCCCGTGTGGACACTTAGAGCCCCCCTGACATGCCCAGCCCCAAGTCTACACCCAGGTCTCACCCCACCTGGACCCCAGCAGCTGGCACACCACTGAAGAGGGCAGCAGGGTGGGGAGCCCCTGGAGCTGCCTGACCCCACCCTTCCTCTCCAGAGCTTCTGGACTCTGGGCCTCTAACCAACCCCCAGGAGGCCACTTCCACTGTCCTACCTGAGGAGGCCCAGGTGAGCCCCTGCTCTGGGAGCCTCAGTGGGTGGGGGTTGGGTAGGTCCCTCCCTGGGCCTAGCCAGACACAGGCGAGCAGTGACCACTGTGGTTTCAGGGCTGTGGCGTGGCGCTGGACCAGGCCTCTCCCCATTGTGAGACTGGGCCTGAGGCGTCCTCATGGACAGAGCACGCTGAGGCCCTGTGGCAGGAGGAAGCTGGGAGCATCTTCTCCCCGGGTGAGTAACGTGGAGCCCTCCGCAGGGGCAGCACCACCCCTGACCATCCCACTCCTGGCCCTGCTCAGGTGGCCCCCTTACTCCGGCATTCCCCGAGCTGCTCCATCGCCTGCAGCGTTCAACCTGCTTTAGCATCTCCTGCCCGCAAGAGCCAAGCCCCCCACTAACCTCATGGCCCCTCCAGCTGCTGCTCCCCGCCCCCAGTAAAACCTCCTGAGAGCAGGACTTGTGCTCCCCACGTCCGCTCCCAGCCCCGGCACCCTGGATGGCCCCCGGGTTCTGGGCTTGCATCCCCCTGATTGGGGGGCGGGGCAGAGAGGGACAGCAGGTTAGTAGACAGGGTGGGCAGACGGGGGGACCTTGACACAGGGTGGGGCCTGGGCAAGACAGAGCGGTACCCTGCTCTCAGGCCAGATGCCCTGCGCCGTCCACCTCAGCCGCACAGCCTACAACGGTCTGCCATCGGCCAGGCTCCCTGTTCCCTGGACCCCTTCTCTTTGTCGGTTTACTCCCTTGTTATTTTATTTTATTTATTTTTGGCTGCGTTGGGTCTTCGTTCCTGCGCGCGGGCTTTCGCTAGTTGCAGTGAGCGGGGGCTGCTCTTCGTTGCTGTGGGTGGGCTTCTCATTGCAGCGGCTTCTCTTGTTGCGGAGCACAGGCTCTAGGCACACGGGCTTCAGTAGTTGTAGCACGCGGGCTCAGTAGTTGTGGTTCGCGGGCTCTAGAGCACAGGCTGAGTAGTTGTGGCACACGGGCATCGTTGCTCCGCAGCATGTGGGATCTTCCCGTACCAGGGATCAAACCCGTGTCCCCTGCATTGGCAGGCGGATTCTTAACCACTGCGCCACCAGGGAAGTCCCACCCCCTTGTTCTGGTGAACCTTCCTGTGAACTCTGGTGTGGGAAGTAAAGTTCTGAGCTATGTTCCATATCTGACACACATTGGTATTACACTGAATTTTGGCTGAAGAATTCTTTTTATTAACTCTGTCTCAAAACATTTTTTTTAATTGCTGTGAAACTGGGTCAAAACAGTTTTTATCACCACTGTTGGTGAGCCCTTTCAATTTGAAATCCACATTTCTCAATTGTGGGAAACTGGCTTGCATTGTTTCTTTGATTTCCTTCCCCTCCATTGTTCTGTTCTCTTGTTTCTGGAATGCCTGTTACTTGGTTATTGGACTCTAGGACAGATCCTCCAATGTTCTCTTCACTGCGATTTCCCCATCCCTTTCTTTCTGCTCTATTTTCCGGAAAATTTCTTCAGTTATAGCCTCCAGACCCTCCTTTGAGATTAGCATATCTGCTAGCAGAGTTTTAATTTTCCAGGAGTGTCTTCTTTCCCTGAACATTCATTTTTTTAACCACTTTCTGTTATTCTTACAGTTGTAACATCTTTCCTTATTTCTCTGAGGATAACAATTACTTGTTTTTTAAGCTTTCTTCTCCCAGTGTGGTCTCTGGTCCCTCTGGCAGCTCTGAGCAGATGGGTGAGGGTCTTATCGGCCAGGACAACAAATCAGGGCTGGGAGGGGAGGGTGAGGGGTTCACTCCCCCGGGAGACTCACTTCTTGGGAAACATCAGTGGGTGGGTGGAGCATGAGTGGATGCCACTGAAGCAGTCGTAGGGCAGTCTGGCTGGGCTGCTTGAAGGCACCCCTGCTGTGAGGATCTTCAGTTCTCTCCTCTGAGTGTTCTAAGAAGGCACTCCTAGCCTCTTGCCAGCATCCCGGGAGAGAGGCTAGCATCGCAGCGCCCAGTGTGACTTCCCTTAACTCCCTTGACTCCCTCAGGGTCCTCTCCCGCCCTCAACCCAGCCCTTTGCCAGGATGGGAGAGGAGGTCCAGAAGTCACAGCTACAGCACTGCCCACCACTTCCTCAGAATTCTGCAGACAGACCCAGGGCTGTTCCCTGCAGTAGCCCCGCCCAGCTTCAGCTTCTGAAACAGCTTCCCCAGCCCGCCTGGTGCCCCTGCCCCTTTGCCTGCGTGGCCAGAGGTACCTGGTACCTCCAGCTCCTGAACTGTTCAACGTGTGGAGTAAAACGGGTTGATTTCTTTCAGTCTTCCCCACTGCTGACTTACTATTCGCCTTCTCCAGTCTTCTGCACAGTTACCATTGCCCATTTTGCTTTCCAGAGTAGAAAATATCAGGGATTTGTTTGTTTCCTCTCTTCTTCTCTTCATCTCTGTGGATTTTATGCCTTGAAAAAACAAAACAAAACCTTTATGGTGGCTTTTAATGTTGTTTCACAATGAAACAAGTTTAAATAGATACCATTATTACCCAGAAGTCCCCATTTGCTGTTTTTTATCAGTAAGGATCCAAACTCATTCTTTTTTCATAACATCCTTGTTTTGTGGATACTGACCCATCCTTTGAGAATTTGCAAGTACCTTATGTTATTTCCGGCCTGGTTAGTTAGCTCGGTTTCCTTGGGTGTGAATGCTCCCACTGGGTGCACTGTTGACAACCTGCCCGTCACAGCTCTGGGGGCTTCTTATTTGTCCCTGCCCTAAGCATCATCCTCGGTGAGGGACTGCCACAGGGTCCGTCGTAACTCTGAACTGGAAGGCTCCTCTGGGCCGCTAGCCATTCAGTGGAGATACTTCTGCAGCCTCACTGAAAGCAAAAGGTCCACGAGTGCACGGGGCTCACCCAGGCTGTGTCCTCAACCCCCGACTTCGTGACAGAGCCTGGCTCTCATCCTCAGTCTCCACAGCCTCGGCCCTGTAGAGCACAGTGCACCAGGCTCTGGAGTCCTGAGTCTCACCGTCCTTTCTTGCTTTGGAGCTGCCCCAGGTATTTTGAAAGCTCTTTTCTTATGTTCTGTTAGTTGTGCATGTTGAAGCTGAGAGTAGCATCTGATACATGCCCCTTCTGCTGTTTCAGTCTTCAGCTGGCTGGCCAGGCCTGGCTCACGCTGTGTAGCTGACACTCCAGCCCGGACCTGCTTCTCTCGGCCCGCAGCCCCACAGTCTCTCTGCTCTCTCCAGCCACACTGGCAGTTCCACCCCAGGCTCCTCGGCAGGTTCTTTCTCTGCAGTCCCAATCTTTCCTCAGGCTGCACTCTTCCACAGACAACCACAGCTCACCTCAGCCACCTTGGTCTCCCCATAAGGTCTCCTGGCTGCTCCCCTTGCCCTCAACCGAACATCTTCTGTGCAGCCAGAGCTTTTATCAGGAGAACATTTTGAATTGCTAGGACATTCACGTGTTAGAAAATTCAGAAAGCACAGGGGAGTATACAGTGGAATGCCCCTCTCCTGCCTGTGTCACATGGTCCTGCATCCCAACAGCCAACATCACCGGTTTTTTGTGTGTACTTCCAGAAAGATTCTCTGCGTAGAAGAACAAACACAAATTCAGGTGCATACTCATTTCCCGTTTTTAAAACACACGTGGATGCTTTATCTTCACACTGTTCCACGCCTGACATTTTCCGTGCATCTTCCCACTTGAACACATAGCAGCGAGCGCCCTCCTCTTTGGACAGCTGCATAGAGCCCACTGGGGCTCACCGTGGACACACCTGTTTATCCATCCAGGCCCCTGCTGACATTCCTTTGGGTTACTTTTCAGTGAGAACTGAGACACCTCCTACACTGGTCATTTCACACAGGGGGACACAACTGGTGGTGAAGTGCCGAGACGTGGGGCTGTTGGGTCAGAGGGTGGGAAACTGGACATGTTGATGCCCTTTGCCACACTGGCTTCTGTTCATGCTCGCAAGCGGTGCACACGAATGCCTGGGCTCCTGGAGTTAGGGTGTGGGAACAGTGACGAGTACGGCCCTAACACGCACTTTGCTTACTAGGAGGGGACTGAGCATGTTTTACGGAATTTAGGCATCAGTGACATTTCCTTTCCTTTTCCTGCCCTTTCCTCACGTTTGTCAGGTTGTCCGTCTTTCTTGTTGATTGACTGGCGCACCTTACTTTGGTTAATTAGTCCCTTGCCTCTGGAGAGTTCTCAGTTTGTCACTCGTCTTTTGACTCGGAGGGTGTTTGCTGTGCACAGATGATTTCCTTTGACACAGTATAATTTTTCTGAGTTTTCTTTGGCATCTGATAGGTCTTCTGTCACCTACTGACTGAAGTCCTTGCCAGTCGCCCAGTCTCCTTGCTTTAACTTCCTTCTTCTCCGTTGCCTGTGCTCACATCGCCTCCCTCCCCCAGCATCTAATGATGGAGTGCTCACAGCGTGGCTGGAACCTGCTCCTTTTATCCGCAGACACCCACCCCTGTCTGATCACATGCAGGCCCAGGACTCCGCAGGCCATGTACACACCACAGCACCCATGTTCACCTTTCCCGGCAGACTGGGCCCGACTCCTGTGCCCCACAGCCTGCGTGTGGCCTCTGTCCCGCGGGAGTCCCGTGGGCATCTCAAGGAAGGCACGGCAGACAAAAGTCCTGGTGGCCTGCATTCCCTGCCTCTATCCCCTGCCCTATTCCCTTCCTGTTGGCTCCACTTCCAGCCTCCCTCAGACCCACCCACAGCTCTGCATTTGTGGAAACCATCATCACCCACCCGGACAGTGCAAGGGCCACCTGCCCCACCTTTGCCCTACAGCCCTTCCAGAAAGGCGGTTTTCACAAACTTAAGTCAGACCTGGAAAGCGTGTCCCCAGCTTTTCAGTCTTCCACCTCCTGCAAGGGTCTGTCCCACTGTCACCTCCTTAGGGAAGCCTGCACAGACACAACCCCGGCCCCTGCCCACGTCACTTCTGTCTGCCTCCTTGGTCGGTTTCAGGTCGCTCTAGTTCGCACCGTTTCCGCAGGGCTGGAGTGGCTCTGGGCACAAGTGGGTTCTCTGTCATGAATGAGTGGATCCCCTTCTGCAATGCAGGGTTTACACTCCAGATGGACAGCATCTCTGCTGGCCCAGACACTGTGAGCCCCCACGTCCACCTCCCCTGGGACCTCGGCGTGGCCAGCCTCACGGGCCGACTCGAGTCACCCTCCCTCGAAGGTGGCTTCTCACACGCGCTGGTGCTCTCCGGCGACCCGGGAGGTGAGCAGGACCCCACGTACGACCCCCGCCAGGGCGTGGGCCCCGGGCTGGCCGCCGCTCGCTGGCGTGCCCCCAGGGGCCGGAGCCGGGGTCGAGGTCGCCCCAGCACAGGCGCCGGAGCCGTGCGAGGTGGCCGCTGCGACGTGTGCGGGAAGGTGTTCAGCCAACGCAGCAACCTGCTGAGGCACCAGAAGATACACACGGGAGAGCGGCCGTTCGTGTGCGGCGAATGCGGCCGCAGCTTCAGCCGCAGCTCGCACCTGCTGCGCCATCAGCTCACGCACACCGAGGAGCGGCCTTTCGTGTGCGGCGACTGCGGCCAAGGGTTCGTACGCAGCGCGCGCCTGGAGGAGCACCGGCGCGTGCACACGGGCGAGCAGCCCTTCCGCTGCGCCGAGTGCGGCCAGAGCTTCCGGCAGCGCTCCAACCTGCTGCAGCACCAGCGCATCCACGGCGACCCCCCGGGCCCCGGCGCGGCACCCCCCGCGCCTCCTGGCGCGCCGGAGCCCCCAGGCCCCTTCCCGTGCAGCGAGTGCCGCGAGAGCTTCGCACGGCGCGCCGTGCTGCTGGAGCACCAGGCGGTGCACACAGGCGACAAGTCTTTCGGCTGCGTGGAGTGCGGCGAGCGCTTCGGCCGCCGTTCGGTGTTGCTGCAGCACCGGCGCGTGCACAGCGGCGAGCGGCCCTTCGCCTGCGCTGAGTGCGGCCAGAGCTTCCGGCAGCGCTCCAACCTCACGCAGCACCGGCGCATCCACACGGGCGAGCGGCCCTTCGCCTGCGGGGAGTGCGGCAAGGCCTTCCGCCAGCGGCCCACGCTCACGCAGCACCTGCGCGTGCACACGGGGGAAAAGCCCTTCGCCTGCCCTGAGTGCGGCCAGCGCTTCAGCCAGCGTCTGAAGCTCACTCGCCATCAGCGGACGCACACCGGCGAGAAGCCCTACCACTGCAGCGAGTGTGGCCTGGGCTTCACGCAAGTCTCGCGGCTCACCGAGCACCAGCGCATCCACACAGGTGAGCGACCCTTCGCCTGCCCGGAGTGCGGCCAGAGCTTCCGGCAGCACGCCAACCTCACGCAGCACCGGCGCATCCACACGGGCGAGCGGCCGTACGCATGCCCCGAGTGCGGCAAAGCCTTCCGCCAGCGGCCCACGCTCACGCAGCATCTGCGCACCCACCGGCGCGAGAAGCCCTTCGCCTGCCAGGACTGCGGCCGCTGCTTCCACCAGAGCACCAAGCTCATCCAGCATCAGCGCGTCCACAGTGCCGAGTAGCCAGCGCGCGCTGCACCCCCTCTCCGCCCTCACCTCGTTCCTCCGTGCAGGGGGGCGGGGGGGACTGCAGAACACCTACCTCGCGGGGATGCGGTGAGGCCTGTGATCACGTGGGTACAAGCCAGCCCTCTTAGGGCCCGGTGCCCAGTAGGTGCTCAATAAACAGTACACGGAACCTGCGTCTGGGTCTGCACCGATTCAGTTCCTCCCCACTTGCCTGGGTCCCTCTCTGCCCGTCCCACAGGTCCACCACTTTCTTTGCCACCACGTGACTCCGGTAAGAGGCAGAGGCTGGCCACGTCTGCGGGCTGCCCTCCTTGCACCACGGCTCCTGTACTGTTTGCCCATGTTCCCTTCGACCCACACATCTGCCGGCCAAGCCAACTGCCAGATGAGGACCTGGACTGGCAGCGTTCTCCCCAGCCAGCCAATATCATCAGGTGCTGAAGTATCAAACTGGTGTCCAGCATGCCAGAGCCGGCCTGAGGATATGTGTTTATGAAACTTTAAACCTAGGGAGCCATTCCTTAGGTGTAAAAGCTACAAGGCTTTACCTGGGAATCCATATTCTTTCGAGACTTTCCTCTGTTCCCCGCAGACTCCAGCCAGTCCGAGACACGCAGGTGGCTGCAAGCCCCAGGCCAGTTCCCCAGCCTTCTAGTGATGGGTCCCATCATGCGCCGTTCTCCTCCCTCCCTGGCCCCGTGCACAGCCCCTAAGGGCTCCCGCACAGTGGGAGGTCTCTATCTTGAGTGTGTTCAGTAACTAGTCACAAGAAGCACAGCTGGCAGCAGCTTTCATGGAGATGGACAGATACCGCCAGTTCCTGTTCGGTGTCCTGCAGACTTGAGGGCCGGTGTCTCTGGAACCCTCCAGCCTCTTCCTGTGCCATTGCTTCTTTTGCCCTATCTTCCCCTTCCATCCTATTGCTCAAGCCTTGACACAGTCCCCCATTCCACCCATGGGTGCTGTAAGTGCCAGAGACAATGGAGAAAGGCAGTTCCAAAGAGAGCATCTTCATGCAGCAGGGTCTGGCTTGGGACTTAAACCCCACTCTAGGAGGGTGTCAGCCTGCCCTTGGCCTAGAGGGTTCCAGAACAGCCCTTCTAGGCCTGTATGTCCAAGCTTCTTCCAGAAGTGCAGCTGGACTTGCCCCTGCCACTCTGAGTCACCCTGATCCCCTCAAGACTTGGGCCCTGGTATGAGGGAAAGACAAGCCAGCCTGGGCCAGAGGCTTCCTACAGACGTGCTAGAGAAGGCATGCTCCCTGCCTCAGCCCCCCTTCCTCCCCTCCCCTATTCCTCTCTTTTCCCCACCTCCCCGCTAGTCTAGCCCCAGCCAAGACCAGAGCCACTCTGGCATCTACTACGTCTGGCAAAGTCAGCAGCCCCCCCGTGCAGGGGCACTCCCGTGTGGCACAGTCAGGCGTGGGGCGTCCCCGGACCCTCTGACAGCACTCACGGTTCTCTCTGATCACAAAGGGGATTCTAGGAAACCTGGTCTAGAATCTGTAGAATCAGAGGGGAGAGGAAGGCAGGGAGGGGCTGGGAGAATCAGAGCAGGGAAGGCACCTGAATGAACACTGAGGTAGCCAGTGGTCTCAGGTTGGAGGAATGTGGCCGGAACTTTATAAATCTCGTAACATGGCTTTTTTTTTTTTTTTTTACAACTTGTATGACTTTTATAATCTGAAACAAAGAAAACAAGAAAGCTCTCATCTTTGATCATCTTCGTGTTAATCATGAAGGGAAATCTGTGCAGATACAACTACATAAAAACATGAAATTCCACACAGGAAAAATTACAGCAAACATGAAAAGCATGGAGACATCCAGCCAGGGCCCCACACCCGAAGCCTTGAGAAGTCCATGGACCCACCTGCCAAAACAGCCCTCTGAGAAGAAATCAACATGAACAGCTATGTGAGGGCCACCCATGAAAGGTCATTTCTGCAGCTGGCCAGGCACACCTCTGCAATCCAGTCCTGTGGCTGCAGGTCGAGAACCCAAGTGTTACCATACTGTCATCAGGGCTGAGGGCTTGGACACAATGACCACTTGGCCCCACTCGGCCAGAGCCCTGTGAGGAACCCAGGAGAGGAACACCTAAGTACTGGTCATCTAAGAAAGCTACAACAGTGCCCAGCCAGCCTGTCCCTGGACTGTCTGGACCTGAGCCCATATCGTTCACTCCCAAGCCCAGCCTCCCCATGCCACGTCCATCCAATTATTCTCACCGGAAGCCTAGCCTCCCGAATCTATCCACTTCTCTCCACCCCCCAGCACTGTTCTGATCCCAGCCATCCATCTCCAGCCTGGAGGCCCACAGCACTCAGCCTCTCTTCCCTGCCTACTCCTGCTCCCTCGTTCCCCAAACAGACCCTTTCTTCCCAGTGTCAGCTCCCGGAGGCTACGCTAACAACCCTACGTGCACTTCCACCCTCACAACTCACCCGCCACGTTGTGCCCAGTCCCTCCAAGGCACTGGCCCGAGCTTCCCTCAGGACCTCTGCATGCGCTAAGCCCTAGGTTGCATCCTAAGAGACTGCAGGCCCAAGGGCCACAGGCACCTTTGCCACCAAAACCACCTGTGCCTCTCTGCCACTTGAGTGGCCACGAAGGTGACAAGGAATATACAGCTTAGCTGCACCACTTCCAACCCAGCCCCCTGCCTCAGTTAGGCCATCCCCTCCTCCCTGGTCCAGAAACCATGGCCCCCTTTGCCTAGCATTCTGTTGCATGGTCAAGTCTTCCCCCACTGGACGGTGGGGAAGCCACAAGATCAGAGATCACGCGAGTCGAGCTTTGGCTAGTCCTCTCCAGGGAACCAATTCCCCATCCCCAGGTGGGACCTTAGCGGACGGGCCTCAGCAACTGGCCTGGGGATGGGCACATGAACCAGGCTGGCCAATAGAAACCACCCCTGAGACTTTGGCTGGAAACCGCAGTATGGTCATCAACCCTCACGTCCTGTACAAAAATAAATAATCAGCAAGAGCAGAGCGGATGAGAAGAACGGACAGGGAGAGGGAAACTGAGTCTGGAAGAGCCCTCTGGGTCCCAGGACCAGCCAAGTCTGAAGCCTGAGAACCCTGGGATGGTTGCAATCTTGTCAGCCCCAAACCTGAGCCGTTTGCAGCTTCTGATCTCGCATCCTCACCCCGGCGCCTCTCCAGCACTCAGCTCTCAAGGGAGTCAACGAAGCTGGTAGTGTGAGGCTAGGACAACTACAGGGCTGAAGAGGTCCGTCTGGGATGGTGGAAAGAGAATGGAAAGGGGCGAAAGGGGGAGCGGCTGCACAGACACCACTGGGATCAGTCCACGGAGCCCAAAGACGCCGAGGGTACCCGGGCAGGGCCTCTGAGGAGGCTGGGGCCGGGATGGACGCCAAATCAAGACCCGAAGGGGTAGAGCCGACTCCCTGCAGTGAGGATGGGGCCGGGGTCGTTCGCCAAGAGGAGGCCATGGACTAAGCCTGCCCACCCCCAGCGCGGGCCCAACTGGGCCGCCGGGACTACTTCTCCCTTGGTGCTCCGTATGATGGCGGCACGTCGCCTCAGCGACTGGATGGGACGTGCGGCAGGAGCCTCATTCGGACGCGGGCAGGCTGAGAGACAGAGCCCCCGCCGCCCCACGGGCCCGGCCCCCCGCCCCAACCAGCCCTCGCGGCACCGCTCACCGCCTGACGGTTCCCTTGGTGACAGCCTGAAATCGTAGAACCGCTCCGCGCCGCTTCCTCCCGCCCCCCCCACCGAGGCACGCTGAGCTGTGATTGGAGGGGAGATGGGCCCCGCCCACATCTCACGCGCAGCCGGCGGATGGTCGTAGGGCACCTCCGCTGGAACCGTAGACTCGTGCAGAGCGCGGCCCTTCCCACGTTCCTCTTCCGAAGTGTGTCAGCCTGTGTAAACCTCGACAGTGCTTACTACTCTCTGACACAATACACGTTTTATTTGTTAGTTTCCTCAACCAGACTCTCTGCGAGAGGGTTCTTTGGGTTTGCCGTGGGACACCGAAAGTGCTGGACCACGCACCCTCTAGGCAACGCCCCTGCCTTGCTCAGGCTCTGACCTGACCCAGCCTCAGTCTGTGACCCCCGGGGCCAAGTACTTCGTTTGGCCCGCCTACGCCGCCGTCTGCACGAGTGCAAGTGGGAATGGCTGGACCGCAAACGAAGCTGCCCGCATCTGCCCCACTTAAAGATGGCGGCAACAACGCCCCCCTCCCTGGACCCGCGGGCGTCCCCGGAAGTGACCGGCCCGGCCCGGCCTGCACGAACGGAAATACCCGAGCCTAGCCGAAGGAGCCCGATCCCCAAGTCCCATCGCGGAGCAACGCGGGGCGGTGGCGTCGGCGGCTGCGCAGGCGCACAGCGCAGGCCGGGCGGAAAGAGCCGAAGCGGGCAGGCGACGGAAATATCCGAAGAGGTGGGGCGCCCGAGGCCGTTGCGGACCTCCGCGCCGAAGCCGCTGCTGCCGCGGAAGCCGACCCTCCTCCAGTACACGGCCGTCGCCACCGCAGCCCCCGCCTCCCTCTTCCGACCCGAGCCGCAACCCCCTCGGGAAGGGAGCGAGTGAACGGGCCAGTGGCGCGGCCTGAGGACACCGGAGCGGGCGAGGGGGAGGAGGGAGCGGCGGGTGGGGGCGGGGCCGAGCGGACACGAGAACAGCCGAGTGGGCCCGAGCGCTGCCGAGCGAGCCCGAGGCGCCGGGCCAGGCCGGAGCCGACTACGGGAGCCGACGCGGGCCGCGCGGTGGGCGCGGAGCGGCGCGGCAGGCCGGGCGGGCGGCGGCACCAGCCGAAGAGGCCGCGGCGGCGGGTCCGAGTGGCAGAGGCGGCAAGGGCGGCGGCGGCGGGGGGCCGGGTGGCCGGGGTCCCGGGCCCCGCAGGGGCGGCAGCGGCGGCGGCGGCAGGATGATCAAGCTGTTCTCGCTGAAGCAGCAGAAGAAGGAGGAGGAGTCGGCGGGCGGCACCAAGGGCAGCAGCAAGAAGGCGTCGGCGGCGCAGCTGCGGATCCAGAAGGGTAAGGAGTCGGGATGGGGGTGGAGGTCGGAGGTCAGGGCCTGGCTTGGGGTGGTGCGGTCGCCAGGGGTCAGAGGTGTCAGAAATGGGGGGGGGGGCCGCGGATGTGGGGATCGGAGATCAGGGCCTGGGGATTGAGGGATCAGGGGTGGAGTAATAGTCACTGAAGTGGTCAAATGCGGGGCCGAGGATGGGGCACTGAAGGTATTTGGAAAGCCAGATGTCTGATATTAGGGACTGAGAATCTGAGGGTGGCAGTGTAGTGGGGGGATCGGGAACTCGAGAGCCTGGGGGGTCAGACGGGAGCCTGGGTGAAAGGCAGAGGAGATATGGATAGTGGGGGCCGAGGATTGAGAATCCGAGTGGGAGATTTAGTGTATTATGCTGGGGTCAGTGGGAATCAGAGTCAGGCGTGGGCCTGGGTTTCGTGGGTCTGGGCGGGGGGCGTCACATGGCAATTTGGGGTTTAGGGTGACAGGAGGAGGAGGGAGGGACAGTGGGTGCCAGAGATTAGAGATAGGAGTAGGATTGGGTTTAGGCCATGGTGCTGGAGATGCTGGAAATCTTATAGTCAGAACAGTGTAAGGTAGGAGGGCTGGGAACTAACAGATCTGGGGGTCAGATGGGAACCTGGGTTTGGGATGATAGGCAGGAAGAGGACTATATGGATCGTGGGGACCAGGGATTGGTGGGGGGATGATTTAGGGTGTGGAGGGGGAATAAGGTCTTTGAGTTTGGGCAGATAACTGGGGACTCATCTAGAAGGTGGGGGTTATGGCCAGGGATCCTGGGTGTGGGGTAGTCAGAGGCTCTTGGAGGGCACATGGGAGTGGGGGCATTTAGGAGCTGGGTTGGGGGGGACCCCGCTGTTGGGTGCTGGGACTTAGGGCTGTGGATTCAGAAGAGTTGGAACTTACCCTGGGCCAGGAGCTCAAGCACAGTCACAATTGAACATGTGTGTTTGTGGTGTTCTGTAGATCGAGAAGAGCCTGCCTGGAGACTGGGGAGCAGAAAGAGCAGGGAGAGGGTTGGGGATGTGTCCCACTGCCCAGGACAGAGCCGGGGTCCTGGAGGAGGCTATGGAGGCTCTGCTGGCACCTGCACCTGCTCTGAACACCCTCCTCTCTCTCCCTCTTCCTTTCTCTCTGTTTCCCTTTTCTGCTGTGAAAACCTAGACATAAACGAGCTTAATCTGCCCAAGACGTGCGACATCAGCTTCTCAGATCCAGACGACCTCCTCAACTTCAAGCTGGTTATCTGTCCTGATGAGGTGAGGGCACACTCAGCTGGACTCCCAGGCACAGCGGATGGCCCCACCTCAAGTAGGGATACCTGGTTCACCTGCCAGGCCTTGCTGGATGGGATCCCAACTCCTCTTTTCTTCCTTCACAGGGCTTCTACAAGAGCGGGAAGTTTGTGTTCAGTTTTAAGGTGAGTCTCGGTGGGCCGGGGTGGCTCTCTGGGCTGAGGAAGCAACAGCTGAGGCCCCGGCCAGGCACTGCTGGGGCACCTATCCACCTCCCCTCTCTTTTCCTGGAGCCAGGTGGGCCAGGGTTACCCGCATGACCCCCCCAAGGTGAAGTGTGAGACGATGGTTTATCACCCCAACATTGACCTCGAGGGCAACGTCTGCCTCAACATCCTCAGGTGAGGGCACTAGCCCTCCACAGCTCTCCCCAGCCCTGCCTGCCAGGCACCCTTCATGGCCTTGCACTACACCAGTCTCTGTCCATTCCTCACCCCTTGTGGTGTGTGTTCCTCGTGGCTTGACCTTGGCTTTCTCCATGGTCTGTCCTCCTCTGCACCCTCCCGCTAGCGTCTCCCATCCGCACTGTCCCGTGCCCTGGCCCTGACCTGTCCAGTCCCAGCAGGGCCTGTGGCGGCTGCCCACTCACCAGCCCCTGATCGTGATGTTCTCTGCCCACAGAGAGGACTGGAAGCCAGTCCTTACGATAAACTCCATAATTTATGGCCTGCAGTATCTCTTCTTGGTGAGTAGGGACGGGGGCGCTGGGGCCGGGGGAGGTTGGCCTTCTGCCCCTGGGGCTTGTTGACCCCCACCCATACCGGCCACAGGAGCCCAACCCAGAAGACCCACTGAACAAGGAAGCCGCCGAGGTCCTGCAGAACAACCGGAGGCTGTTTGAGCAGAACGTGCAGCGCTCCATGCGGGGTGGCTATATCGGCTCCACCTACTTCGAGCGCTGCCTGAAATAGGGTCGGCGCATACCCACCCCTGCCAGGGCCACCAGCCCCGGCGTCCCCTGCAAATATTTATTGGGGGCCACAGGTGGGGGGGGCATGGGGCAGCCGGTGGGGGAATCCCATGCCCTGACTTGCCACCCCTCCCTGCCACCCGCTCCTAGTTTTTTTTTTTTTTTTAACCACCATGTGATTGAGGTCGGCGCTGCCTCCCCCGACCCGCTCAGCGATGGGAAATGAATTGGCTTGTCTAGCCCCACGCTGGGTGCTATCCAGCCCCCCTAATCTGGGCTCTGGGGTGGGAGGCCAGGGGTGGCTGGGCACCCGGCACCCCACCCCTGCACCACTGGAGGTCCCGCCAGGCTATTAAAGGGGAATGTTACCGCACGGCCTCTGCCTCTTCCTTTTGTGGGGTGGGAGGGGCAGGTGATGTCCACCAGGGCTCCTGCGGCAAGCGTGGTGGGAGTTGTGTGCTCACAGGTGGCATTAGGGGCCCCCCCGCCCCCGCGTCAGCAGGCTGCCCAGTGCCTGGGGCAGCCCTGGGAGTCGTGAGGGGACCAAGCCCCAGGCCTCGGGCAGGGTGGGATGAATCCCACTCCGGAACAAAGGAGGGGCAGGATCCAGTAACCACAGGCTTCCTGGCCAGTAAGCCAACATACAAGAAAGTCCGCACCATCTCCTGTTCTGCCCCCTTCTGCCATGGGAGGGCCTTACGAGGAGAATGCTGCCTGGTGCCACCGGGTGCCTGAGGTCCAGAAACATCAAGGAGAGTTCTGGGTCCCTGAGATGAGCTGGGCCCTACAGTGGGTGACGCGGTGGGGTGCAGGGCCTCCGGGTGGCTGCGCGGAAGGCGCCCGGAAGGGCGCCAACCCCGCAAGGACCAGGACTCCGGCCGTGGCTCGGCTCCCTTAGGCTGGACTTGAACCTGTGGAACACCGAGTCTGCGGCAGGGACACGGAAGCTGGTGCGCATGCGCTTGGGGCCGGCCTGGTTCCCCCGGCGCGTGCGCACGCGCGCTCTTGTCCCCGCCCAGCATTCCGGGCGCCGGCGGGGCGTGTGACGTCGGGTGGTTTAATCCGGAAACGGCGGCGACCGCCGACACGACAGAACCGAGGGCCTGTCGTTGGTGGGCGCTCCGGGGCTCCCAGCGAGAAGAGGGTGACCCGGAAACGGAAGCGAGTCCCTGTCGCAACTCCGGTGAGTGGCTCCTACTGGGGCGCGGGCCCTGGGTGGGCGCGTGGGCGGCGGCGTACGAGGGCCTCGCCCCTCCCTGGGACCCGGCCTTATCATCAGAGGACCCCATGCTGTCTTGCCTTCAGTGGTCAACACCCCGAATGGCCCCCCAGGCTTTCCTGCGTGAACAAGGCACCCCAACACTTAGCATCCCTCCCTCTGTACAGGAGTCCACAACGCCCCCCAACCTTATTCTCCGCACCCAGATTCCCTCAGCATTTAGGACCCCCGCCCCAAACCGAATTCCATCCATACGCTGTCAGCTTCCCATCCACCCTGTTTCTAGCACTCACAGCCTCCACCTCCTCCTGTCAGGGACCCCCCCGCCAAGTGCCCTGTCCTTGGCGCTCAGGGTTCCAAGTGCCCCCTACCCCCGTCCGCCCACACACGGCCATCTCCAGTCTCAGTCCACCGGACACGCTAGGGCCTCATCGCAGGGTCTGCAGGACGAGATGGAAGCCTTGAACCTCTGTGGGGGCACTGCGATGGAGGAGGGGTTGGGGTGGGCACGTCGTCCCCACTCACGTCCCTGGGGCTACCCAAGTTCCGGACTCCACTCTCGTGGCCTTCCGTTCACGCCTTTTCTCCCTGCTCAGCCCCTTCCGTCTTGGGAGCCCCCACCTGTCCCTGCCCACGCACAGTGTGACCCCACTCTGCCTCATGCCCTCGTGTTGGGCCTCACACTGCTCTGCACTTGCCCCAGACCTGCCGGTGGGCTCCTGCGGCCATGGACCTGCTGTTTGGGCGCCGGAAGACACCGGAGGAGCTGCTGCGGCAGAACCAGCGCGCCCTGAACCGCGCCATGCGAGAGCTGGACCGTGAGCGACAGAAGCTAGAGACCCAGGAGAAGAAAATCATTGCAGACATCAAGAAAATGGCCAAGCAGGGCCAGATGGTAAGCTCGATTGGGCACAGCCTGGGACTCAGGCCAGTGCTGTTGCTCGTTCAGACACTGGGGCTGCAGCGAACTGGACAGGCTGAGCACCAACAGGGAAGTGCTTCTAGGGAAACGAAGGGTTGAGTGGGGCTTTCCGTAGTTTCAGGGTCCAAAAGGCTGCCTCTGTGGAGGTGGTATCAGAGCCAAACGTTGAGTAACGGAGAGGGTGAGCCCGTGAAGATGCAAGTGGCAGGTGTGTCAGGTAGAACAGCAGATGCTCCACGAGAGAGCGACGGGTGAGCTCAGAGGAGTGGACGTGGGCCAGACCGCTGGGAATCGTGGGCCACAGTGGGAGCCCACGTGGCATGGGATGCACTGGCCCTGGGGGCAAGTGAGCGAAGAGATGGGCACAGCCTGAACTGCTGGGGAGCAGCACCTTCGACGTGCGAGAGTTTTGGCCTGAGCAGCTGGGTTGACGTGCCATTTCCTGGGCTGGGCAAAGCAAGGAAGAGCTCTGGGGAGGAAGTGAAACGGTGAGGTTTGGATGTGTTCCTGTGTGAATCAGGATTCTGTTCTTGAGGTGAGGGCCTGTGTGAGGTGGAGGGAGACACACGTTCTTTGGCCAGGAGAGAAATTCAGGAATGGGTGTTGACTCTACAGACGTGGAGAGAGAAGAACCCCTCAAAGGTGGCCCCACCTTTCTTCCTCTCATTTCTGCCCGCGGAGGCGTCTGTGCACTCCACTCCGCGGAGGAGTGGTGACCCAAGAGGCACGAGGTCGAGAGGGAACAGGGACCACTGGGGGCAGGCACATAGGAGCCCCTGAAAGCCTCAGTGGGCATGGTGGAGTGGCAGTGAGCATACTCCCAACGCTGGCTCCCTGCCACCTCTGTCCCCTTCGCAGGACGCTGTGCGTATCATGGCAAGAGACCTGGTGCGCACGAGGCGGTACGTGCGAAAGTTTGTGTTGATGCGGGCCAACATCCAGGCTGTGTCCCTCAAGATCCAGACACTCAAGTCCAACAACTCGATGGCACAAGCCATGAAGGGCGTCACCAAGGCCATGGGCACCATGAACAGACAGGTGCGCCTCTCCCGACCCCCCCGCTACCCCGCTAACCTCAGGGGCCAGACTCACCCTCCTCCCACTTCCAGCTGAAGCTGCCCCAGATCCAGAAGATCATGATGGAGTTCGAGCGGCAGGCGGAGATTATGGACATGAAGGAGGAGATGATGAACGACGCCATTGACGACGCCATGGGTGACGAGGACGATGAAGAGGAGAGGTTTGGAGACAGGAGGCAGGAGGGAGGGCGGGGGCGGATGCCTGGCCCTCCGGGTGCCTGGCCCTCATAGTTCTTTTTTTTTTTAACCTAGTGACGCTGTTGTAGCCCAGGTCCTGGACGAGCTGGGGTTGAGCCTGACGGATGAGCTGTCAAGTGAGTGTCCAGACCCTGAGCCCTGTCCTGCGCGCAGCTCAGCCACCGCGCAGACCCTCCCTCTCCCAGCATGACTCCTTTCCGCAGGGGCTCTCTTCCTAACCCCCCTTCTCTGCAGACCTCCCCTCCACCGGAGGCTCCCTCAGTGTGGCTGCCAGCGGGAAGAAAGCAGAGGCTGCAGCCTCCGCCCTAGTCGATGCAGACGCAGACCTGGAGGAGCGGCTCAAGAACCTTCGAAGGGACTGACTGCGCACGCGCACGCCCCCGGCCACCCTAGGGAGCCAGCGGAGGGCCCGGCATTTTCATTGTACCTTCTGCAATAAAAGAAGTTGGCCACTGGTCTTGGGCCTGTGTGAGTGGCCTGACGTGAGCCAGGCTGGGTTAGGGAGTCCGGTGACAGGGCTGACAGGAGTTGCTCAGGCAGGGCTTGGTAACGCGTGCCAGATTAGTTGGGGTATAAGACAGAGGGCTGGACGTTTTCTCGTTTTGGCGCGAGTGGACAGACCAAGCCCACCCGTCTTCAGGGCTTGGGACGTGAAAACGAGCAGCAGACACTGGTCCAGCACCCCCAAGGCGGCAGGCTCCCCAGACACACTGGTAGCATCCCAGGAGTCCAGGCCTGTCCCCCAGGAATACGGTGCCCAACTCCGCTTAGCCCAGCCCGCCCAGCTCACTCTGATGAGCTGGTTGCGAGAAACGGTTCCAAACCAGTCCAGGAAGCTCTCGGGGAGAATGAGCTGCCGTGCAGCACCTACCTGGGGATTCACCCTGCCTGCCCGCAGGTTAGCCTAGGTCTGCCTACCTACCAGGTGACCCTCCTACCCACCAGACACTCCCCAGCTCGCAAAGGGCCCAGGAGGGATGCTGCTCCCCACTCCCTGCACACCCAGGTGGCTGGAGACAAGTGCCCCACCCCGATCTGGCCCAACAGGGTTTGGTGAGGGATCGGTAACAGCCAGAGACCAGGCCCCCAGGACCACTGCCGCCACCAACCAAGGCCTGAGTAACGGGTGAAGTTTTTATTAAATCCACAGAAGTAAAAACCATATCGTGAGGGGCTGGGGTGTGGGCCACCAAGGAGTGGGGACCAGGCCACCGGAGGGAGGAGGAGAGGAAAGAGAAGAGGGTGACAGGACAGAACAGAGAACAGAGCCAGGTTGGAGCGGCTCGGGGGCTGCCCAGCCTCAGGGGCCGTCACCAGGGCCACTGGACAGGTCCTGGGCGCTCAGGCCAGCACCGGGCAGGCTCAGCGGCGGGGGCTCCACCAGAACAGCGGAGAACTTGGTGTCACCAAAGGCTTCGTTCATGCGAGTCTCAAAGAAGCGCTGCAGGCCAATGATGGACTGCACGTCGGCCTTGTCCTGCCGGGCAAATTACCGTGGATGGGTCCTAGGTCGCCCACCTCTCTGCCCCCAGCCTCCCCTCCCCAACCCATCCCCACCCCAACAGGCTCACCTCTGTCAGCTTGTTGAATTGCTTGAACATGCGGCCCACATCCTGGGCAAACTCCTGGGGGGAGCTGTAGGGGGGCGACAGCTTCTCCTGGAGACGGGCTCGAATCAGCGTCAAGTCCAGGGTGCCGCCGGGCTGATCCTTCAAGCGGAGGCCACAGGCTGAAGGTGAGGCCAAACAGCCCCTGCACCTCCCACCCTCCCAAGTCCCAGAACTCACCAGGGAGAAGGTGGAGTCAGTAGCCAGCTGGTGCAGGGGCCGGCAGGGCTCATGGCAGAAGAGGGCCAGCAGGACTCGCTCACACTTCTGCAGGCATTACGTGAACATCAGAGTCATACGGGACTTGGGGTGCTGCTGGCCAAACCAAGGGAGTGGGCCCCACCCTCACCTGCTGGTTGGCCGGCGAGAGCTTGGCCACCACGCCAGTGCTGTCACCCCCGTCCAGGCTGAGGCTGCCGTCCTCCTCCTTCAGGTCGGGCAGCACGTGGCACAGAGAGCAGCTCCACTCCTCCCTGAGGGAACGGACCGTGAGGGGCTGCACGGGACCTGGCCCAGCCCTCCACCCCACAGGCCCCCCACAGCCGCGCACCCTGGCACATCCTGCAGGGCAGGCAGGTGGCAGTCCAGGTGGAAGCAGAATTCGCACTGGTTGCACATGACCAGGTCACCTGGCTTCTGGCAGACACGGCAGATGGTGGCACTGTCATCCAGAGCACCTGGGCCACCAGCTGGGGCTGAGGTGCCCTCTGGAGCCACCACCTCCAGGCCTGAGCTTGTGCTGCCACTGGGTGAAGCCAGGCGGGGGCCCTCGGCACCGGGGCCCTCCGCCAGGGCCATCAACACAGGTTTGGTCTCGGGGCCCTCAGTGGCAGCAGGCGGGGCTCCAATGGCAGCCTCTGTTTCTTCCTCCTGTGAGGAGGCGAGGGGTGTTCAGTGGGGTGCCGGCCTGGGCAGGAGATCTTCATTTCCCAGCCACAGCCACTCGGGCAGGCTCACCTTGACGATGGCCATGCCAGGCAGGGGCGGGGCACCAGGGGCCCCTGGGGGCGCAGTCCCAGGCTGTCCAGCAGCAACAGCTGCGGCACCTCGCTCAATGACGATGAGGTTGTAATCCTCAGTGGTGCTGCCCGGGAAGACCTTGAAGACTGGTGGCTGGCTGTCAGCCGTGAGATCCAAGTCCAGGCGTTCGAGGCTCACCCGTGGCACCTTACGCATGAGGCCACTCACCTCACCATCACTTGAGCGGGACCTGTGGGCGTGGCTTGGTGTGAGCACCCCACCCCTATGGCCACCCTGTCCCTATAACCACCCAAGGGCAGCCACACTCACCGCTTCACCCCTGACACGTGGGGCTCTGCACTCGAGTAAGGGTCATCTGCTCGGAACACAGAAAACAGGTTGGGGTGAACCTAGGGCACTGCAGCTGTCCCACCTACTGGGGGGGGCAGAATCACTCACCTGACCCGAAGCCATAGCCTTCCTGCACCTCCATGGGCTGTGGGCAGAGCAAGCGGACCTCAGTGGACAGGTTTCCCACAGGACCCTGTGCCTCTTTCCTCCCACTATGGTCCCCTCCCTGGCTCACCTGGCTGCTGCCAGAGCCCTGCTTGCTCAAAGGCCCTGGAGCCCGAGGAGGGGCCATGGGTGCAGGGCCTGTGGAGTTGGTGCCAGGACGTTCTGCCACGATCTTGCCTGCAGTAAAGAAGTAAAACAGTGTAAGGAAGTGCAGTGCCTGGGATGGCAGGGTGCAGCAAGAGAAAGACAAAAACCCACCAAAGGCCTCTGCGCTCTTGGTCCAGGCATTGAGGTCCCACTGGAACTTCATCTCACCGTGTGGCTCCACGGGGTCCACGATCATCTTGAGGGCCCGGTGCAGCTGGAAGTAGATCTGGGGGTGGGCAGTACATGAGCACACGGGCAGCGAACAGGGCTGCAGGGTCTTGGGAGGCGCCTACCTGGAACCCACCCCCTGGGTGCCCACCAGCACACACCAGCTTCTTGGACAGCAGCAGAGCAGTGTTGTTATCACTCTCCAGAGCCCATGAGGCAAAGCGCAGGATGTGTTCCTGGTGCTTCTGGATCTTGGTCATGGTCCAGTGCTGGCGCTCCAGGCGCTCCTGCTGCCCCTCGGTCACCTTCTGCAGGCGGAGGGCACATGGGGTCAGGGAGGACAGCCACCAGAACCTCTCCCCGCCCAGGAGGGCGCCAGCAGCCAGCAGAGGGCGCCAAACCCCAGGACGATTCCACTTGAGGCCGAGTGAGCTGCCAACAGAGAAGGACCACGCAGGGGGTACCTGGGCGTCGTTAACCAGCACACGGCCCCGCTTGTTCAGTTCCTTCATGATCTGCAGGATGGCCATCTTAACGTCCACCTGCACGCGCTTCTGTACGTCAGACACTTGGCGGATCCTGGGTAGCAGAGTGGGTGAGGTCAGGGCCACTCAGGCATGTACTCACCCAGGGCCACCCCCAACCCCGCCCCAGCACAGCACGGGCATCCACACTTACGAGCTGCGAACCTCCTTGGTGTTCTTCTGCAAGGTCGCGTGCTTGTCCCCGAGGCGCTTCACCAGCGAGGCCAGGAGCTTGCGCTGGTTCCTCACAGCATCCTCCAGGAACTGGTACCTGAGGGCAGACAGAGGTGGGCCCGGGCGCCCGGCATGGGAACAGGCAGCACCCACCCACCAAGCCTCAGGACTCACTGGTGGTCCTTGTGGGCGTTGAGCTGGCAGTCCCGGCAGGTGAGGGTGTCGCAACTCTCGCAAAACAGCACAAGGGGCTCGTGCTTGTGCACGTTGCAATACACCGTGCGCTCACCGTCCCTCGACTTGGCTGGTCCTGGGGAATGGGAATCTATGAAGCGGGAGCTCATCCTCACCACCTCCAACTCGAGGAGCAGACAGAGATCAGGGCCTCACTTCCTGCCTGTCCTGCAACCCTGGGCTGGGCTATCTGCCGGAAGAACCCAGAGGGCCTACAGCAGTGGACAGGGAGGAGCCAAGATCCTTGCTCTCAAAACCCTCTGCCCTCAGCCTGACCAAGAGGGTCGCAACCCTCTCCTTTCAGCTTCTGGAGGTGACAGCTTAAAGCGTAAGACTGACGGCCTCTGCCAGGAGAGACCTCCCCGCTGTTCCCTCTGCTGAAACTTCCTCCAGGTGGACACTCAAGAAAGCTCCTCCACCTATGAAGCCCTGCCCCCATCCGCCACTGGGGTCCCTTTCTCCTCCACTCACAGAGGATTCTGTCCAGCAGGGTAGGGGATTCTGGCTACTGTGGCATCCCAGCACACACAACATTTGCTTTCTGGCTCAGACAAAAAGCAAATCAGGGCTTAAAGAGACCGTCAGATACTTTTTCCTCATAAGCCATGCCTGGTGACCTCCCCTCTCTTCTCTGGTAAAAGGAGACCACACCATCTTAACAACCCACGGGGGAACCTGCAAAGCCTTCTCAGGCTGGAGAGATGCGTATCAGACCAGGACCCTCAGAGAGGTGTCAGGCCCCTGTGCCGGGAAAAGGGTCCTACTGCTCAGAGCAACGCTCCGCAAAGGCTAATACCCCACGCTGACCCCCCAGCACCCCCCGAGGCTGCTGCCACTAGAAAACCGGGAACATCCTTCCTTCGCTCCTCCCCGAGCCCTGTCATGTCTCGTTACTACGCCAGCCCAGCGTGAGACACAGGGACATTTTGATACAAACGAGCCGAGCCTCAGCTCCTCTAAATACTGCCCGCTCTTGCACCCTGACCTTTGCCTGGAACCCGGGACCCCCTGGAGACCCCTGCCCTTCTCTCCTGGCTCCTCATGCCCCACAGGAACCAGCTCTATCCAAGTTTTCCCATCAAAACTGTTCTCTGGGCTGGCGGAGCCACAGCGTGACTACCGAACCGCCACTCGTGGGGAGTTCTGGGCCGAACGCCAAGCGCAAGCCCCTCTCCACAGCACTTCCACGGCAAGGTCTGGACATACCGAGCTAGGCTGTGACACACCTGTGACCCAATGACGAGAACACCCCCAGCACTCACCGGTGACCGTCCGATGACCCTACCGGCTTGTTAAGACACAAAGGCCCAAAGACCTCACTTGCCCCTACAAAGGCTTAAAACAGGTGCCAGGGAACCTCTGGTCCAGGAGGTCCCTCACATGATTCCCCAAACACCCTGCATTTCCCCGTCCATACATGCCGATCTCTCTACCACTGGAGGCCTATCCCCTGCCTGGGTGGGGGGGGGGGTCCCTGATGAGCTTCCTCAAGCCCTCTATACACCCGCTGCGGCACCATGAGATCCCTTGTGAACTCCCCCGACTCCCTGCCTGTGGCTTTTCCCCTGCCGCTGGACCTGCAGAGACTGCCCACCAGGGCCCCAGCCTCCCCCGTTTTGAGTTCTGCCCTCAGGCCCTTCAGCTGGTACCCCGTAGAGAAACTCCCTGAGACCCTCCCACCATCTGCAACTACCACCATAAGCAACTGAAGGCACACAGAGAAGACCAGCAAGCGCAGCCCCCTGCACGCTGCGTACCAGTGGAACGCACAGTGTGGTCCTTGGTGTACTTCACCCGCTGGTGCGCCTCCACACACGTCTCACACAGCGGCTCAGAGCACTCCACACAGTAACTGGTGGCCGGGGCATTATCCTCACAGCTCGTGCAGCACTGCTGAGCAAAGGCAGAGTCAGAGAAGACAGAACCACCAAACAAATGTGCATTCAGAACCAGGAAATACGACACGAAGAAAGGCGGGGCCTTTACTTAGCCCAGACAACCTGCCCTAAGCTTTCTACTACGGGGAGAGTAAAGCCTGGAGCTGGCGCCACGCTCTGGGCAGGTGACCCCTACTCATGGCCAGACACCTCCTGGGGCTTGCTTGGGCGAGACATACCTGATTCGCATCCTGGGAATCGGTGGCAGCCTTGCTGCCACTGTCGCGCATGAAGTAATTCTCCACAATATCTTTGGAGAAACACTGCTGCTTACATACTGGACAGTCCACCACTACGAAGAACACGAAGAAACAAAACCAACGCGTGGTGAGCGCATCCCCCCACTGGGCCCCAAACTCCATCCCCTGCCAAGCCGAGCCGAGCCGACCCGACCCTCCGGAGGAAGAAACAAACCCTTCTTTTACCGAACTTTAAACAGTCGCCCCATCTCAGTGCCCGGCCCACAGCCCACTGCCCACACACTTTCCGGCCACTCTTCGGGTCCCCATCCTCTTGCCCAGGCGACCCCCGCCATCGTCACGCTGGGAACAGACCCCCAGTCCCCGAGCCTCGTCGGGATCAAAGGCTGCGGGTGGGGGAGGGGCCGCCCCCGGCCCCACCGCACTCACCAGCGCCGTCGCCCGCCGCACCTCCGTCCCCTGAGCTGTTGGCGGCGGCAGGCGCCGCGGGCCCGAGGCAGGCGCTGCAGGCCGAGTGCAGGCAGGGTAACAGGCGCGGTTCCCTCTCGGGCCGCAGGCGCTCCCGGCACACGCCGCAGTGCTCCAGCAGTTCCAGCGCCTCGCCGCCGCCCCCCGCGGGCGACGATGCCGATGCGGACGCCGCGGCCGAGGCCGCGGCCGAGGCCGTGGCCGAGGAGGCGGCGGCGCGCTTCTCGGCGCCCGCCGAGCCCTCTCCCGGGCCCGGGCTGCCAGAGGCAGCCGCTGCCGCTGCCGAGGCCGCCGCCGCCGAGGCCGCCATTCACACGCCGCCGGGGGCGCCCAGGGGGGGAGGAGGGGCGCGGGGCCCGCCGCGCAGGCGCAGACGCGCTCGCCGCCAAAGGCTGGGCCGCTGCCGCCGCGAGGCCTAGCGCCGCCACGCGCCGCCTAGGTCGCCGCCCGCTGCGCGCGGGGCGCTGCCGAGGCCCGGCCGGCCGCTGCCCGCTCTCCTGCCTCCGCCGCCGCCCGCGCTTCCTTCTCAGCGGGGACCGAGACCAGCGCCACGCGGCACGCACACAACAGCTCGACCGCGCGCCCGCTCGCAGAAAGAGCCGCGGCTGGGGGGCGGGACAGAA
The DNA here is from genome assembly GCF_964341445.2 of Mesoplodon mirus. Lineage (NCBI taxonomy): Eukaryota > Metazoa > Chordata > Mammalia > Artiodactyla > Ziphiidae > Mesoplodon > Mesoplodon mirus. The sequence continues at coordinate 65,330,852 of NC_138995.1, read as the reverse complement.
ATAACTGGCGCCGACGCCGTCGCGCACGCGCACTGGGCGCCTCTCGCCCGGGGGCGGGGCCGGGGCGGGCCGCGGCGGGGGAGGCCATGAGTACGCACGCGCCTGAGCGGGCTCCTCCCACCCTCGCCTCCACCACCCGCAGCGCCGCTCGTGCGGCAGGGGCGGGGTATCTGCGTCGCCGCCGCCGCAGCCTGGTCCACCGGCCGGGCTCGCGCCCGTTATTGTAGTCCCTGCTCCAGGCCGCTTACTCCGCACGCGCGCCGGCAGTCCGTTCTTCCACCTCGATCCCCGCCCCTTTGGCCGCCTGGGGAGGTCTCCAGTTGCTGCGTCGACTAGCATTCCCTAGAGGGGGCGGGGCCGAGAGCTAGGGAAGATGCTGGGCCCGGGGAGAGGGGCGAAGGGTCCCCATCCCGTGGAGGAAGTACTCTTCTAAGCCGAGACGCTGACTTTGGGGTTTTAACCTTTTTACTGTTTAACATGAGAAACATTGAAACCTGACTAAATCAAATAGATCCCACGGGGTTCAGAACACCGAGACTGAAATCCCGCCTGGCCCTGCAAGCGCTCCTTGCCATCTTTTAGCCCGCCAATGCGCTGCCCTTAATGCTCTTCAAGCGGGCGAACTGAACCGCAACAGTGGGGAAATTCTGAGGCGGAAGCAGGGTCTGCGTGGGGCGATCCATCTGTGGGCGGAGGCAGGATCTGTAGGGAGGGGAAGCCTGCCTCAGTGGGGAGCAGGATCTGCGTGCGGGGAGGGTGTTCCCGTCTGAGGAAGGACGTAGAGTGTCTGGTGAGAATTCTGTCAGATGGGGGAAGCTAGGCCTGGAGGAGGAATCCTATCCGAGAGAAACACGGTCTATTTGTGGGAATCCTGTCTGAGGGAGAAGCAGAGTCTGTGAGGAGAATCCTGGGGGTGGGACAGGGTCCGTGGGGAGAGAGGAGTCCTGAGCTGAGAAGGAGGGAAGCAGGGCCTAAGGCTGGAGCTGGCGGAGGAGGGGTCCTGACGGAGAGGAAAGCAGGATCAGTGGGAGGGGATCCCGTCGGAGGTGGGAGTGGGGCCTGTGGGAGGGGATCCTCTCTGAAGTCACTAGGCACAGAGAATACTTGAGGCATGGGTGCCTTGGAGCCTCTGCCTGGGGTGGTCCTTCGTCCCTGTGCAGGGCTCCTCAGTCCTGCGGTTGCCAGTCCAGGGGGAGGCTTGGGCGGCAGCTTTGAGAGGATGCAGAGAATCTGGAGGGCCGGCACGTCCAGCCCCCAGGCCCCACTCCGCCTCCCGCTGGCTCGACCGCGCAAAAGCTTCAGGGGAGCGGGGCGCAGCCTCCCCCACCCCAGCTCCCCTAGGCGCCCACACGCGGTGTAGGTGGCGGTGGTGGAAGTGCGTCCGGGGCTGCTCTAGTTCCCGCAGGGCCTGGGGGAACTGGGGCCTATTGTCTCCGCGCCTGCCTTTGTTCCAGCTCGAGTGCGGCCCCCAAATCCGGGCCCCGCCCCGCCCCGCCCCGCCCCTTCAGCCGCCGGAGCGCCCCCCGCCCGGACCGCGCGATGCCCCTCCCCCCCACTGACTGGCCCGCCCCGGCTCAGCCCCTCCCCCCGAGGCCTGGGCTGCAGACCCTCGCCTCCTTCCTCCGACAATTGGGAGGGAAAGTTGATGGCTGGCAGCGCCCAAGCTGAGGTGCGGAACCCTTTAGTGATGTTTGTTGAGTACTTTCCATGCCCCCTCCCGCTGTCTGCGCTGGGCCCCAAAATCACTGGGTTGTGTGGGGTAGAGATGATCCATACCTACCCTGGCTGCCCACCCCCGCCCGGGCAGACGCGGGGCTGTCGAGGGCCAGACAGTCACAACAAGTAGGTGATGGTAAAGAGTGTAGGAGTGGACTTGCCTCGGGGCTGCCCCCAGACACCTGGGGGAAGAACCGTTCAGGGCAGAAACAAGTGCAAAGGCCCGGAGGCAGACAGACACACCGGGAGGAGTGACAGGAAGAGTGGTGGGAGATGCCTAGAGGTTGCTGGACAGCTTGCTGGGGATGGGTTGGGTCCTCCGGTTGCCCCTGGTATGGTCCCTTCACTAGACCCTGGCAACTGTTTCAGAACAGCATCTGTGCGGGCAGGTTCACCTGGAAATCAGGCTCAGGCAAACTCAGGGAAGTGCACGGGAGCATCCTGGGACTGGCCGGGCCAGAGTGGGCATACAGGAGGGCTAGGCCAGGCCAGAACCCTTCCTCGAGGCCCTCTCCAAGGAGCCAGCCTGTCCGGAGGTGAGTGGCAGGACAGGGACACATCCTGACTCTGCCTCCCAGTGGGCCAGCGTCATCCCCTGGGTTCCTTGTCCACCCTTCACGGCATCTCACCCTTTCCAATCCTGGACCACTGGAAACTGCCTATATCCTGGCTTTGCAGACAGGGCTCAAGGGGTGAAGCAATGTGTAGGAGGTGCCAGCCAGACCACCACCCCTTGCAGGCACCCGCCTGCAGACAGCCATCCTTACCGCCGCTTCACTTCCCAAACTCCGCGCTTGCTCCCGATTCTCCCTCTGACCTTCAGGTGTCACCCCCAAAGCCACTTCCTGGGGAAGCCTTGTAGCTGCATCACTCTGACCTTTTCCTCTGTCTTCACAGGTTTCATTTGGGAACTAGGCAATTGTGATGGTTGCACAACGTCGTGAATGTACTTAATGCCACTGAACTGTATACTTACAAAGCGTTGAAATGGCAATTATTTTTTTTTTAATTTTTTGGCTGCGTTGGGTCTTCGTTGCTGCACGCGGACCTTCTCTAGTTGTGGCGAGTGGCCTTCTCATTGCGGTGGCTCCTCTTATTGCGGAGCACGGGCTCTAGGCACGCAGGCTCAGTAGTTGTGGCTCGCTGGTTCTAGAGTGCAGGGTCAGGAGTTGTGGCACACGGGCTTAGTTGCTCCGAGGCATGTGGGATCTTCCTGGACCAGGGCTCGAACCCGTGTCCCCTGCATTGGCAGGCGGCTTCTTAACCACTGCGCCACCAGGGAAGCCCCTGACATGGCACTGTCATGTGTGTTTACACACGTAAATACCAGAGCTTGGTGCGTCTGTCCCTTCTGACCTCTGACCTCACGGCCTGGCTCCGGCCGTACGGGCTGACCTGGTGTCCCCACCTGACAGCCTTGGCACTTGCCGTTCCTTCTAGCCGGAACGTTCTTCCCACCTCCCTCTCTGGCTGGCTCCTTCTCTTCCTTCACATTTCAACTAGTGAGAATCACAAGGAAGTGAGCTCCAAACTCTACGTCACTGCTGCGTCTGCCATGTCTTGCTCGGGGCCTGCTCCACAGTGGGCACTCAGTCAGTGAGTAAAAGGACAAACAAATGCATGAAGATGATGACTGTCTCTACCCGGCCAGTTCTGTAGGCTACAAGATAAGGTTTGAGTTCTATTACTTTTTAAGCTTCTTTTAAAATTGTGTTAAAACTCACATAATATCAAATCCATCAATTTAACTATTTTGAAGTGTAAGTTCAGTGTTATTTCATACATTCACAATGTTGTGCAACCACCAGTTCCTCTAATTCCAGAACATTTTCATCACCCCAAAAGGAAACCCAGTATCCATCAGCACTTACCCCCCATTCCCGCTTCCACCGGCCCCCAGCAGTGACTACTCTGCTTTCTGTTTCTATGGACTTTTAAACCTTTTGGTGGAGGCTTATGATATATAGAGAAAAGCCTACACAGTGTACGTACAGTGAGCACCCTTGGTAGCCAGCTCTGATAGCAAAACACAGAATGTCTCTGGCTCTCAGAAGCCTTCCATGCCCCTGGCAGCCGCCGCCATCCTGACTTCTCCCACCCCGGACAGGCTTTCCTGGTATACATATGGAACCACGCACAATTTGCATGTCCGCACCGTGTGTTCACACGCCTTCTTCCCCACGTTCACATCCACGTGGCTGCGTGTGGCCTTGATTCCCTCCGTGCCCACAGATATCCTACAGTTGGTTTACATGTTCTCTCTTGGCGGCGCTTGGGTCTCCATCCCGCTCGTGCTGCGAGCACAGTGGGGCTGCAGCAGCACCATAAGTGGCTTTTTTGTTTTTTCCGGCGCCAGGCGGCTTGCAGGATCAACCGGAGACTGAACCTGGGCCACAGCAGTGAAAGTGCTGAGTCCGAACCACTGGACCACCAGGGAACTCCCAGTTCATGGCTTTTGGCTGGGCTTTTATTTCGCTGTAAGGAGCTGACAGAAGGATTTAGAATATGGCAGGATCGGATGCCCATTTTAAGTGTTCTAAGCCGGGAACGGATGGTAGCAGGTGGAAAGCAGAAGATAAGCATCCATGCCGGCCAGGCAGAGAAGGCACTAGATCCCCTAAAATCACGCTTTAAAGTAACTATGGTTCGGGAGTTCTCTGGTGGTCCAGTGGTTAGGACCCTGCGCTTCCACTGCAGGGGGCACGGGTTTGATCCCTGGTTGATCCCACAAGACGCCTGGCGCGGTCAAAAATAAATAAATAAAATTAATTAGTTAATTAATGTAATTAAACAACTATGGTTCCTCCATTAGTTTCCTGTGGCTACTGTAACACATTACCACAAACTCGGTACCTTGAGAGAAAACTTTACGGATTTCCCTGGTGGCGCAGTGGTTGAGAATCCATGTGCCAACACAGGGGACACGGGTTCGAACCCTGGTCCGGGAAGATCCCACATGCCATGAAGCAACTAAGCGCATGTGCCACAACTACTGAGCCCGCGGGCCACAACTACTGAAGCCCGCACACCTAGAGCCTGTGCTCCTCAACAAAGAGAAGCCACCGCAGTGAGATGCCCTCACACCACGACAAAGAGCAGCCCCTGCTTGCTGCAACTAGAGGAAGCCCGTGTGCAGCAACAAAGACGCAGTGCAGCCAAAAATAAATAAATTTATATTTAGAAGAATTTAATTCACAGTTCTGGAGGCCAAAATTATGAAAGCTAAGTGTTAGGGCCACACTTCCTCTGAAGCCTCTAGGGGTGAATCCTCCCTCACCTCTTCCAGTTTCTGGTGGCTCCAGGGGTACCTAGGCTTGTGGCTGCATCACATCAGTCTTCAAGGTCCACATCTTCAAATCACTCTCTGTTCCAGCTTCATACTGCCTTTTCCTTGTTTGTCCTTCTATGGACAGAAGTGTGTCCACCCCAAAATACAATGTGATAGTATTTGGTCCTGGGGCCTTTGGGAAGTAATTAGGGTTAGATGATATCGTGAGAGAGGAGCTCTGATAATGGGATTAGTGTCCCATTAAGAAGAGGCACCAGGGAGTTCCCTGGTGTCCTAGTGGTTAGGATTCCAGGCTTCCACTGCCGTGGCCAGGGTTCAGCTCCTGGTCGGGGGACTGAGATCCTGCAAGCCGCATGGTGCAGCCAAAAATAAATAAATTTTAAAAAAAGATGGGGAGACACCAGAGAGTTTGCTCTGGTCACAAAGAAGAGGTCACGTGAGCGGACACAATACAGCAGGCTTCTCCAAGCCAAGACAAGGGGCTTCAGAATGAAACATACCTTGCCGGCACTTTGATCTTGGACTTCCCAGCCTCCAGAATTGTGAGAAGTAAATTTCTGTCCTTTGAGTCACCTATAGTATTTTGTTATGGCAGCCAAGCCCAACTAAGACAGTTGACAAATTTCCCTCTGCCGCTCTTGTAAGGATGCATGTGAATTTACGTTTAGAGCCCACCCAAATAACACAGAATGACTTCCCCGTTTCCAGATCCTTAATCACAATTGCCAAGATTCTCTTTCCTGATAAGGTAACACTTCCGGGTTCTGAGGATTAGGATGTGTATATCTTTGGAGCCACCTTTCTGCCTACTGCAGCCCACATTTCACGGATGGGAAAACTGGTCCCCAGAGAGTAGAAGGTGTCATCCAGGGCCGCACAGCCTGCATGAGTTCAACCCAGTTCTGGGGAATCTCTGGCCCCCAGCGAGAGCAGGGAGGGAAAGAACAGGAGACAACCAGAGCCCAGAGTTTCAACCCTTTCCCTGCAGTTAGGAACCAGGGCTCCTGGGAGAAAGCATTCCAGGGAAAGCCCCAGGTGAGCCCCAGGAGCACGAAAGAAACCTGTTAAAAGGACACAAAAGCCATACATGATGATATGACTCAAGCATCAGAAAAAACAATGACTGTCATTGACTGACACAAAATGAATCCACCCTATCCATGAGTTAAGGGTTCTCAAAAGGAAGAGTCGAAAAATAAGCCCATCTGTCACCACATGGTACTGCTTTTTTTTTTCTTTTTTAGTATATTTATTTATTTTTGGCTGTGTTGGGTCTTTGCTGCTGCACGCAGGCTTTCTCTAGTTGCCGCGAGCGGGGGGCTGCTCTTTGTTGCGGTGTGCAGGCTTCTCATTGAGGTGGCTTCTCTTGTTGCAGAGAGCGGGCTCTAGGCGTGTGGGCTTCAGTAGTTGTGGCACGCGGGCTCAGTAGTTGTGGCGCACGGGCTTAGTTGCTCCGTGGCATGTGGGATCCTCCTGGACCAGGGCTTGAACCCATGTCCCCTGCCTTGGCAGGCAGATTCTTAACCACTGCACCACCAGGGAAGTCCCCATGGTGCTGCTTTTTTTTTTTTTTTTTTTTTTTTTTTGCGGTATGCGGGCCTCTCACTGCTGTGGCCTCTCCCGTTGCGGAGCACAGGCTCCGGACGCGCAGGCTCAGCGGCCATGGCTCACGGGCCCAGCCGCTCCGCGGCATGTGGGATCTTCCCAGACCAGGGCACGAACCCGTGTCCCCTGCATCAGCAGGCGGACTCCCAACCACTGCGCCACCAGGGAAGCCCCCATGGTACTGCTTTTAAGGCAGCTCCTCACTCTGAGAATTCAGCACCGATTCTGCCTCCCCAAAGGAACCTGTATTTCAGGGGAACACATGGCCCCAGTCCTTGATGAGATAATTAAATGCTAGAGTTTGGAAAACATCACCTCCCAAGCAGTAATGAGATTCCTGAGCAGGCTAGGATTATCTGGTGTACATGCTATGAGGTGAATGGAGGGTGGGGTGTCAATGTGGACATCTGGGGGTGGGGACACATGAGTGAGCAGAGTCAGGCTGTCACTGCCCTCTTGTTAGGGTCAGCAGCACCGAGGTCCTGCATGGGATGCAATGCTGCCCATCTAACACCCCCTGTGAGGGGTTCTAGCCAACAATATTTGGCCCAAAGCCCAGCGAGTCTTTAGATCTAATTTTCCATCCGTGGGAGCTAAAGGGGATGTTGGGGGGAGGGAGAGAGGCCATCTGGATGGGGCGTGTCCTGCTAGAAGCCAGCGTCCACTGTCCCCACCCAGTCCTCACTGAGGGGCTGTGTCTCTAGCCAGACGTTGAAGCAGTTGCTGCTGGGGCTGGAGCAGAAATGGACACAGACCACACAAAGGAAGTTTTAAGGTAGAGGGAAATGCTCTAAAACTGAACAGTGGCGATGGCTGCACGATATAAATATTAATTTACTACAAATCCTTGAAGGGTACCTGCTATGGGTGTATGTTATGGCATATAAATTCTACTTCAATACAACTGTTGAAAAAGGAGGGCAGGTCCAAAGAAGATATACAAATGGCCTGGACAATAAGCACATGAAAAGACATTCCGCATCATTAGTCATTAGGGAAATGCGAACCAAACCACAGTGAAGGACTGATTCACACCCACTTAGGATGGCTTCAAAAAAAAAAAATGAAAAAAACAAGTGTTGGCAGGGATGTGGAGAAATTGGAACCCTCCTACATTGCTGGTGGGAAAGTAAAATAGTGCAGCCATCCTGGAAAAAAGTTTGGCAGTTCCTCAAATGGCGAAACATAGATTTAACTTTTTTTTTTTTTTTTTTGCGGTACGCGGGCCTCTCACTGTTGTGGCCTCTCCCGTTGCGGAGCACAGGCTCCGGACGCGCAGGCTCAGCGGCCATGGCTCACGGGCCCAGCCGCTCCGCGGCATGTGGGATCTTCCCGGACCGGGGCACGAACCCGTGTCCCCTGCATCGGCAGGCGGACTCTCAACCACTGCGCCACCAGGGAAGCCCTAGATTTAAATTTTTGATCTAGCAATTAATTCCTAGGTATGTATCCAAAGGAATTGAAAAAGGTGTTCAAACAAATCCTGGTACAGGACTGTTCACAGCAGCAGTATTCACAATAGCCAAAGGTGGAAACAACCCAAATGTCCACCAATTGATGAATGGAAAAATAAATGTGGTATTTCCATACAATGGAGTCTTAGCCATAAAAAAGAACAAAGCACTGGTATGTGCTACAACATACATGAACCTTGAAAACATTATGCTAAGTGAAAAACTCAGACACAAAGGACCACATATTGTATGATTCTATTTTTATGAAATATCCAGAATATGCAAACTCATAGAGACATAGAGATTATTCATTGCCAGGGGCTGGAGGGAGGGGAAAATGAGGAGCTACTGGAGTGAGGAAAATGTTTTGGAACTAAATGCAGGTGGTGGTTACACCACATTGCAACTATACCAAAATCCACAGAGGACTTCCCTGGCGGTCCAGCGGTTAGGACTCCATGCTTCCCATGCAGGGGGCACAGGATTGATCCCTGGTTGGGGAAGTTCACATGCCACGTGGCACAGCCAAAAAAAAAAAAAAATACAAACAAACAAAAATAAAATCCACTGAATTGTTCACTTTAAAATGGTTAAATATAAATAATTAAAATGGTTATTTTTTGTGTTATGTGAATCACCTTAATTTTAAAAGGAGAGGTGAGGCTTCCAGATCAATAGGGAGCAAAGGACTTGAGCGATCCAGAATGGGTCCTGGGCAGGGACAAACCAGCCATCAGGGCCTGTTTGTAGACAGCTGGTGACGTGGAGATGTGGACTAGACATGCTAAGGAGTTAAGGGAGCTTCCAAAGACGGGCAACTAGGAAACCTTGTTTTTTTTTTTTTTTTTTTTTTTTTTTTGCGGTATGCGGGCCTCTCCCATTGCGGAGCACAGGCTCTGGACGCGCAGGCTCAGCGGCCATGGCCCACGGGCCCAGCCGCTTCGCGGCATGTGGGATCTTCCCGGACCGGGGCACGAACCCATCTCCCCTGCATCGGCAGGCGGACTCTCAACCACTGTGCCACCAGGGAAGCCCGGAAACCTTGTTTTTAAAGGACGAATCCTGAGGTTAAAAGAACTAACCAAAGAAGACATAAGGATGGCCAACAGGCATATGAAAAGATGCTCAACATCGCTAATGATGAGAGAACTGCAAATGAAAAGTACAGTGAGGTACCACCTCACACTCGTCAGAGTGGCCATCATTAAAAAGTCTACAAATAATAAATGCTGGAGAGGGTGTGGAGAAAAGTGAACGCTCCTACACTGTTGGTGAGAATGTAAATTGATACAGTCACTATGGAAAACATATGGGGGTTCCTTAAAAAACTAAAAATAGAGTTGCCATATGATCCAGCAATCTCACTCCTGGGCATATATCTGGATAAAACTATAATTCAGGGCTTCCCTGGTGGCGCTGTGGATAAGAATCCGCCTGCCAATGGAGGGGACACGGGTTTGATCCCTGGTCCGGGAAGATCCCACATGCCACAGAGCAACTAAGCCCATGTGCCACAACTACTGAGCCCGCGTGCCTAGAGCCCATGCTCCGCAACAAGAGAAGCCACCGCGATAAGAAACATGTGCACTGCAACGAAGAGTAGCCCCAGCCACAACTAGAGAAAGCCCGTGCACAGCAACGAAGACCCAACGCAGCCAAAAATAAATAATTTAAAAAAAACTATAATTCAAAAAGATACACGCAGGGACTTCCCTGGCAGTCCAGTGGTTAAGACTCCGCTTTCCAATGCAGGGGACACAAGTTCAATCCCTGGTCAGGGAACTAAGATCCCACATGCCTCACAGCAAGGCCAACAAAAAAAAGAAAGAAAAAAAAAGATACATGCACCCCAGTGTTCACAGCAGCACTATTTACAATAGCCAAGACATGGAAACAACCTAAATGTCCATCAACAGATGAATGGATAAAGAAGATGTGGTACAGGGACTTCCCTGGAGGTCCGGTGGGCAAAACTCTGCGCTCCCAATGCAGAGGTCCCAGGTTCGATCCCTGGTCAGGGAACTAGATCCCACATGCATGTCGCAACTAAGAAGTCCACACGCCGCAACTAAGACCCAGCACAGTCTAAATAAATAAATAAATAAATAAATAAAATTTAAAAAAAAAAAATTAAAAAGGTGTCAGTGGTTGAGAGTCCACCTGCCGATGCAGGGGACACGGGTTTGTGCCCTGGTCCGGGAGGATCCCACGTGCCGCGGAGCAACTAAGCCCATGCGCCACAACTACTGAGCCTGCGAGCCACAACTACTGAGCCCGTGTGCCACAGCTACTGAAGCCCACGTGCCTAGAGCCTGTGCTCCTCAACAAAGAGAAGCCACCGCAATGAGAAGCCCGCAGACTGCAACGAAGAGCAGCCCCTGCTCGCGGCAACTAGAGAAAAGCCTGCACACAGCAACGAAGACCCAACACAGCCAAAAATAAGTAAATTTAAAAAAAAAAGAAAGGAGTTTAAGAAAAAAAAAGAAGTAGGAAAGGCTGTACTGGGCCCCTGTGCCAGGGTGCCAGGAAATCCTAGCCCCAGGGCACCGAGGAGCAATGATGGATGGGAGGGGAAGGGATTAGAACATTGATTAAAGCAAACATCCGGCCTCAGGGGATGCATTAAACCGGGATGGAACAAGAGGCCACAAGGACAGAACTGCCTAGGTGTGCCACCTCCAGGGGCTTTCCCCTTCACCTACAAGCTTCACTTAAAAAAAACAAAAACAAAAAACGGTTTTTACTTGAAAAAAATATTTTTAGTGTACTAAAAACAGGAGAAAAAACAAAGATCAAAACAAGAATATTTGCTAATTTGAGAATGTGAGTGCTCCGGTGTGTGCTCTACTGCTTTCTGTTTCTTGGCGCTTTTTGTTTTGTTTTTGAATTTCTGAATTTTATTTTATTTATTTTTTATACAGCAGGTTCTTATTAGTTATCTATTTTATACATATTAGTGTATATATGTCAATCCCAATCTCCCAGCTCATCCCACCACCATCCCCCCACCATTTTCCCCCCTTGGTGGCCATACGTTTGTTCTCTACATCTGTGTCTCTATTTCTGCCCTGCAAATTGGTTCATCTGTACCACTTTTCTAGGTCCCACATATTTGGGTTTTTTAACTTTTTTTTTTTTTTTTTTTTTTTGCGGTACGCGGTTCTCTCACTGTTGTGGCCTCTCCCGTTGCGGAGCACAGGCTCCGGACGCGCAGGCTCAGCGGCCATGGCTCACGGGCCCAGCCACTCCGCGGCATGTGGGATCTTCCCGGACCGGGGCACGAACCCGTGTCCCCTGCATCGGCAGGCGGACTCTCAACCACTGCGCCACCGGGGAAGCCCGGGTTTTTTAACTTTTGAAAATTAATCCAAGGACCAGTACGTGACCTAGGTGCAGGGACCCTGGAGAAGCGATATCGGCAGTTGTGCAGTTAAGATTGTTATTTCAGTTTAGGTCTCCTCCTCCCTACATAGTTTCCTCAGGCCACAGGGCTAGTAGGAGGTTCGTTGTCTTTTAAATATAAAAGCAAATTAAAGCTGCAATTCCTCCCCCCCCCCACCTCTACCCCCTCAATGACAGTCCTTGATGTCTATCTGGATGTTTCTTTTCTTCTAGGGCCTTTCTGGTGTATTAGGGATCCTGCCACTGCCCCTCCCCCACCCCAAAGGGCTCTCCATTTCCTCTCAGCACCGTCTGGAGGGCTAAACCCTCCACTGCTGGTACCTGCCTTGCCAGGGACCTCCCTCGGTCTCCACCCTGTTTCCTGGGGACGTCCTTGGTGTCCAACCCCGGGCTGGCCGAGGGAAGCTCCTGGCAGACTGAGGTGTGTGCCTGAGTCTTGGGCCCTGCATCCCACACCTGGCACAGCCCAGACCCACTAGGATAGGGCTGGGCTCGGAGACCTGAACACTGGGCTTCCCACTGGACAGCGGCTGCCGCGGCAGGAGGTTGGAGAGAGGCTGGGGACCCTGGTTGAGCTGGGAGGAGGGGCTGAGCCTCCTGACTGCTGACATAAACTGTAGGGGCTTCCCTGGCGGTCCCGTGGTGAGGATTCCATGCTCTCAGTTGGGGGGGGCACATGTTTGATCCCAGGTCAGGGAACTGGGATCCCTCAAACCGTGCGGTGCAGCCAAAAAATAAGTAAATAAATGAATAAAATGAAAACTCTGTGTGTGTGTTGGGTGGCTGGGGGTGGGGGCCTGCCTCCCCGCTCAGGAGGCCCTGTCACGCGGCAGCTCAAGTTCTTCTGCTCCTTTCACATGTCTGTGATTGCCGTGAGCTCTCGGCTTCTTCCCTGCAGTGTGGCATTCTCATCCCCACCGCCTCCAGACTCTCAGACCTGGTCGGGAGTTTGCCATATCGGCAGGCCACGTGGGCCCACCCCTGGCATCTTAAACGCGCGTCCTCAGCCACACTATTTATTCTTCGAGATGGCCCCACAATCACCGGACAAGGTCTTTGGAGAGAAAAGCAAAATAGACATTTTCTGAAGGCTTGTATCGCTGGAGGCCACTGCTCCCATCTCCTTTGCAGCCTGAGAGGGGTCGGGGCTTGGGTGTCTCCTCTTGTCTCTCACACTCCTTCAGGGCCAGGTCCTCCATCACCCCCTCATCTGCTGAGAACGTTTCTGAAGCCACCCGTGTCCTCTCCTTCCTACCCTGACTCTGCCCCCACTTGGCCTTCCCTGCTGAGGTCTGAGCCGCCACTGCTGCCTTCTGGACCTCTTATGTGTGCTGCCCCACTAGGTCCACTGTCCTCCCGTTTGGGTCATAGTGGCAATAGTTGTCTGTCAAGGTGAAGGACACAGATGAACCTCTAGCCTCACAGGTCGAGGGGGGCACAGCAAGGGGCCTGTGAAGCCAGAGAGTAATGAACAGTGATAGGAACTGGGTAGAGGAGGTTGGATGAAAGAAGACCCAGTGAGCTGGACAGGCCATCGTGAAGGACTTAGATTCTGAACAAGGACGATGAGGCCACGGGACTGGGATTTTTTTTTTTTTTTTTTTTTTTTTTTTTTTTTTTGCGGTACGCGGGCCTCTCACTGCCGTGGCCTCTCCCGTTGCGGAGCACAGGCTCCGGACGCGCAGGCTCAGCGGCCATGGCTCACGAGCCCAGCCGCTCCGCGGCACGTGGGATCCTCCCGGACCGGGGCACGAACCCGTGTCCCCTGCATCGGCAGGCGGACTCTCAACCACTGCGCCACCAGGGAAGCCCGGGAATGGGATTTTAATGAGGTTCCTCGGGGCATGGGCCACGGAATGCTTCCCACCCGGCACATCCCCTCCCTTCCCTGCCTGGAACACGTCTACAACACATCTAGAACACGTCTAGAACATGTCTACAACACAGCCGCGCGCTCAGCAGCTGCCTGAGGCAGGAGGCTGGCATGCTGACCTTGTCCTCATACTGGCAGCAGAGAAGTCAGGCCCTCCACTCTGGACTCCACACCTGCTGCACAAGGCAGGGGGTCCACTGAGGTCTAGGCACCGCTGCCCCCCGACTCCCCGCCTTCCTTCAGCCCCCATGAGTAGGGCACAAGGCCCAGCCAGCCCACCACTGCAGCCTCACCATCTAGTGGGCCTGGTTCACGGATGTCCTGGACAGCCAGCCCCACCTCAAGGCCCTTGCGGATCAAGGCTGTTCCTCTGCCCAGACAGCTCTTCCCACAGATTCTGCCCCCTAAAGTGTCTTCTGGTCTTTGGAGTCCGGCTGTTCACCACCCTCCGGGCAGACGTAGGACGCAGCTCACACACATACACACCCTCCACTCCCCTTCTCTTCTCAGCTTCGGCCCAGAGTGTGGCATGCAGAGGGCACTAAGTGAACACTACTCGCCCTGGGGCAGGTGGGCCTGGAGTAGGGGCATCGAGTCTGGCTGCCTCCATCTTCTACCCGGGACCCAGGCTCAGGGCCGGCCCGAGTTGGCGTCCGCTCCCACATCCCACTTGCAGCCCCCAGGCCCCACTCGGGCTGGAGTCCCACACCAGGGGCGAGCCCTACTGCTGCTTCCATCCATATGGGTGGAAGGCTGGGGTGCAGCGGGGTTTAAACCTGCCGGGACCCGCCAGGGTCTTCGGAGCCGACCGCCCTCCCACCCGCTTTCCCTCTCACCTTCTTCCGCCCCGCAGCACAAGCGAGTGGGCGCGGCCCACAGATTGACAGCACAGGCTCCGGCCCCGCCCCGTCTCTAGGGCGACACTGCCTGGTTGTCCCAGCCCCTGTAGCTTTGGCCGGAAGTGCGACCTTGCAGCGACGACTAGTCTCCATGGAGACACCGGAAACTTGCTCTGACCTAGTGGTTCGCCGCGCCGCTGCAGCGGCGGACTTTGGTTCCGCCGACGTTGCGGCCCGGAAGTGCGGCCTTGAAAGTGGTGAGCTGGAGGCGGCCACCGCCCGGCCTGGTGCCTGAGGAGGAGCCGGAGGTGGGGTCAGGCGGGCATCCCCCTGCCGCAGGGCCGGCGGGGAGGCCGGGGCGTGCCAGGGGAGGGGAGGGGAGGCCGGGGCGTGCCAGGGGAGGGGCGCCCGCGCTAGGCTTGGAGCGCGCGCCGCAGACGTGAGGGGGCGCTGCAGGACGGGGGCACTTCGCGGGCAAGAGCGCGGAGGCGGGAAACCTAGTCGGCTGGGGCGGGGGCGGGCGCAGCCGGAGCAGATCAGAGAAGAGGGTGCTGGACTCAGGGTGAGGCGCGGGTTATGGCGCGGAGAATGGGAGAGGGTTCTCGGAGCAAAGTGCATGGCGTGGGCAAAAGCGTGGTGGCGAGGACGCCTGGGTGCAGCGTCTCAAGGTGGGCCTTTGTTCCGAGGCGCCCAGAGGCTCTGCTGCACCTGCACTATAGTTGGAGCCTGCTGGGGAGCACGGCGGGGGTGGATCGGAAGAGGAAGGGTTCAGTCCCTACGGATTGAGGCGCAGGTTTCTGCCCCCGTTGCCCGGGCACGGATTTGAAGTCCTTTAGGTGCTTGGGTGAAAAAAGACGGTGAAGGGTGCTTGTGGCAGAGGTAACGGTACGTGCAGAGTCGGCCTGTTTAAGGAATTGCCTGGAGAGCTCTGAGCTAAGGAGGGTCCCGAATTGTTAGGTCTGAACAGGCTCCCTCTGGCTGTCGCGTCGGGAATAGACCGGGAGGTGGGGGGACGCGAGGAGGTTACTGGGGCAGTGGAGGTGTGCAAAGTGGTCTGAGGGGTCAGGTATGGATCATGAATGGCCCCAGCAAAAGAAAGTTTGTTTGGGCTTAAGGCGCCCGAGGGGGTGAGTCTGAGACCGAAGTAGACCCCGAGGGGTTAAGAGAGGCCTCACCTGAGCCAGGCTGGTGCAGAGTGGGTGGGTCTCAGGGTGTGTCTTGTGTCCCGACTGATGCTTCTCCCCTAGACTGGAGGTGTGTGTGGCCTGGGTGTGGGGTGAGCCTCTATCTAAGATAGAGGGGAAACTGAGGCCAAGCAAGCATGGTGCCTGTTTGACGGTGAAGTAGCTGAGCTTCTCAGATTCCCATTGTTCCCAGGGGGGGTGGTGCCCCTTTCCCTTTCCAGTGTCTGAGGGTGGGCAGTGCTGGGATTTCGAGGCCACAGTTTAGCAAGAAGTGTCCATAGTGCTCAGCCATGCTGATCTTGAGGCCTCTGCCGCTCCACCTGCACCCAGCCAATCACACACCCCTGCACAGTCCACAAGCCCCCTCTCTATGCCTCACCCACACCCTGCGCCCCACAGGCCCAATCAAGATTCCAGGGAGCATCAGGCTGCAGGAGGCATCTCCCGCTAGCTGTGCTGGAGCGGCCCAGAGACCATGTCTTTTCCTCCCACAGGGCACCTGCTAGGCTAATGCCCAACCTAGTCTCAACTCTGTGTGACTATGCACACCCCGAATCGCTTAGCCCCAGAGGCAGTTCATGCCAGCCGCACCCCTGCGAAGCCTTCCATACACACTAGTTAACGTAGCCAGGTTCTGAGGCAACAGGCCTCGGTCTGCACAGGGCCTCGGATGTTCCGAGGTTGGGGGCTGTATCAAGGGGAGATCAAAAAGAAGCCACTCGTGGTGGGAGTCGCAGCCAGCAGGGTGGGGAGTGGGTGAGACACGGAAGCCTGTTCTAGATAGGGGTCCCCGCCCTCTCCTCCACAGGGTGTCCTGTCAGAGGAGGATGTGGGGAAGGCTATGGATACCAGAGTTCCGGGAAGGGTGGGTGGGGCAAAATAGGGGAAGCTAGCCCTGGAGCTCCCCACGCTGGCAGTAAGCAAGACCGGAGGGCAGCAAACCTTTGGTATCCCCAGCCCTCTCACAGCGGCGTGCTGGGGGCTGCAGAGGTAGAGGGGGTCCTGGGGTGGGGGCAGGGAGTCCTGCTGTGTTGGGAACCAGGACTTCGAGGGGCCAGGGGCATTGGAGAAGGCTGGGGTTCCTGAAGCCTGGGGGCGTGGTTCACCCTTGGGCCCTGTCCCGCTGAAGGGATGGGAACGCTGGGGCAGAGGGGGGTCCCTGGCCGACTTCCTCTTGCCCACACCCGCTCGTCCGGTGCAGATGGCGGCGGCGGAGGCGGTGCACCACATCCACCTGCAGAACTTCTCGCGATCCCTGCTTGAGACCCTCAACGGGCAGCGGCTGGGCGGGCACTTCTGTGACGTGACTGTGCGCATCCGCGAGGCCTCACTGCGCGCACACCGCTGCGTGCTGGCCGCCGGCTCGCCCTTCTTCCAGGACAAATTGCTGCTCGGCCACTCTGAGATCCGCGTGCCGCCTGTGGTGCCCGCGCAGACGGTGCGCCAGCTCGTCGAGTTCCTCTACAGCGGCTCGCTCGTGGTGGCGCAGGGTGAGGCGCTGCAGGTGCTCACGGCCGCGTCGGTGCTGCGCATCCAGACGGTCATAGACGAATGCACGCAAATCATAGCCCGCGCCCGCGCCCCTGCCCCGGGCACCCCCGCGCCCGCGCCCCTGCCCACGCCCGTGCCCCCGCCGCTCGCGCCCGCGCAGCTGCGCCACCGCCTGCGCCACTTGCTGGCCGCGCGACCCCCGGGCCACCCCGGTGCCGCGCACACACGCAAGCAGCGCCAGCCCGCGCGCCTGCAGCTGCCCGCGCCCCCCGCGCCTGCCAAGGCGGAGGGATCGGATGCCGACCCTGCCCTGACCGCTGCCCCAGACGACGGCGGGGACGACGACGACGACGACGAGACCGATGAGGAGACCGACGGCGAGGATGGCGAAGGCGGCGGCCCGGGTGAGGGCCAGGCGCCCCCTTCTTTCCCCGACTGCGCCGCCGGCTTCCTACCCGCGGCCGCGGACGGCGCGCGCGAGGAGCCGCCTGCACCCGCCGGCCTCTCCGATTACGGCGGCGCCGGGAGGGACTTCCTCCGGGGGACTTCGGCTGCCGAGGACGTGTTCCCCGACAGCTACGTCTCCGCTTGGCGAGACGGAGATCAAACCGCCCCTGAAGGCTGTCCCGCCGAGACCCCTGCCCCGCCCGACTGTGTCCTATCTGGACCCCGCCCACCTGGCGTGAAGACCCCCGGGCCGCCCGTCGCGCTTTTCCCCTTTCATCTGGGCGCTCCCGGGCCGCCAGCGCAACCCCCTCCCGCGTCCTCGGGGCCGGCCCCTGCGCCCCCACCCGCCTTCTACCCAGCGCTCCAGCCGGACGCAGCTCCCAGCGCGCCTCTAGGGGAGGCCCCGGCCCCACCGGCCGCTCCCAGCGCAGCCCCCTCGACCACCCCTGCGCGCGCCCCGGGTGCCGAGCCGCCCGCCTATGAGTGCAGTCACTGCCACAAGACGTTCAGCTCCCGGAAGAACTACACCAAGCACATGTTCATCCACTCGGGTGAGCCGGGCTGGGTGTCTGAGCCCCTTGATCATTGGAGATAGGCTTTTTGTTAATACTTGATGACCCTAGGGGTCACACACAGCCTGTCCCCCCCTCTCTGATTCAGGGAGAGGGGGGCAGCCTGCTCTGTCACCCGGGGGACATGATAGCAGCCAGAAGGGAGGGGGTAGGTATGCCGGGGTCTTTCCCAGTGTAAGGGTGCTAGGCCTTGCTAGACTGTCCCCAGAATGGTGGCCAGCGATCAGACAGTCCAGAACGCTCTATGAGCGTGGCAGGGAGGGCGGAGGGGTAGCCCGGCCCTGTGCCAGGCACGGTGCGGTTTGGGGGCGGGGAGGTCCCTGGAGGTGGGGGTAGACCTGAGTGGTCGGCCTCGGTGGGCAACGATGTTCCAGACCTGCGGGGTTCCCCGCTGGGAGGCTACCTGTTGGAGTTGCGGGTCACAGACAGGCAGTGACATCCCGGTATGACCCTAAGGGTCGGGGAGAGGAGCGTCGCTGCCAGGCGGGGGGATTCCGGGTGGATGGCTGGTCCGGTTGGGGAGGGGAATCCCTGCCCGGCAAAGGCGCCCCGGGGCCCTTTCCCAGCTGACCTGAGTTTGCTGCCCGCCCTGTCGCCCGCAGGGGAGAAGCCCCACCAGTGCGCCGTGTGCTGGCGATCCTTCTCGCTGCGCGACTACCTGCTCAAGCACATGGTCACGCACACGGGCGTGCGCGCCTTCCAGTGCGCCGTCTGCGCCAAGCGCTTCACGCAGAAGAGCTCGCTCAACGTGCACATGCGCACCCACCGGCCGGAGCGCGCGCCGTGCCCCGCCTGCGGCAAGGTCTTCTCGCACCGCGCGCTGCTGGAGCGCCACCTGGCCGCGCACCCTGCGCCCTGATCCGGGCCTGGGGCCTGGCCACGCCCACCGAGGGATCGGTCAAGCCCCACCCGCTGTCACGCCTGCCGCGGCCACTAGACCACGTTCCCGCCACCAGCCCACGCTTTCTCCTGAGATCAGGCCCCCCTCCTGCTTCCACCCTCTCTCCAGCCCAGCGCGCCTTATTCCTCTCCTCCTACGTACTCGGCCCTCGGGTGGGGGCTGGCTGGGGATGGTCACCTCTGAGAACTGGATCATCTCCATCCTGAACTAGGGCTCAACCATGGTGCGGGGCCCAGGATTCAGGGCTCCGACTCTGGTTCACGCCCCTCCCCTCCCATGAGTGGGGTGGGGTCTGCTCCCCTGCCCCTGTGTCAGGCCGGGAAATGTCCCCGGGTCCCCGACCCGAGCTAATCCTCCCTCATCTGGCGCCTGGGGCGTCTCAGGTGGGCCCATCATGGACTGAGGCCTGGCCTTGGGACCCCTGCTCTGTAATAAAGGACTGTGGGCCGTGGGGCCGAAACCTGGAAGCGTGAGCTCCCGGACCCGTGTGTTCCTCTTCCTCACAGACCGTCTGTGGGTGTTGGGCCTCAGTGCCCCTGTCCCTGGGCAGCATCCCTGCTGCTCCCTGGGCTCCTTTGGGCTGCGAGCGGATGATCCGCTTTGCCATCTCGTGTCTCTGTTCTCTGGGTGGGAGTGGGGTGCACGTATGACTGGCGCTTGACTCTCCCAGAGCCCTCGGTCCTGTGCGGAGGGGTACAGGCGGGTCTCGGAGAGGGAGGCCACGTGTGGGAGATCCGCAGCCACAATCCCAGCTGCTGCCATCCAAGATAAAGATTTCGAGGGCCCCCCCCATATCTTCCAGACAGAATCTCTAGCCTTCAGACTTCTCCTCCCCTGTCCTGATGGGCATGATGGTTGAGCACCTCACTTTTGGGGGTCCAGGGGGTCTTTGGGGCCAGGCTGCCACTAGGGGGTCCAAGCCCCAGGATAGCTGTCCTGGCTGGCAAGGTCGGAAGTGCCAGGCAGGGCTGGGGTGGGGGCAGGGCAGAAAGCGGCAGCCGGGACCCTTGGGCTGCCCATTGGGCTGCGGAAGATAGCCAGCCAGTGTCAGTTCGAGGCTACTCTTCGCGTGCCCCCATCACACTGTCGGCACGTGGCCTGGGCACCCCGGTCCAAAGTATCTGGAGCCGGAGAGGGGTGTGTGGCCTGTAGGGTGCTCCAGTAGCCCGGCTTGCCGTGATCCTAGGCCAATGGCAACGTTTCTCTGCGCTACCCCCTGTGACTGCCTCCCAGAGGAGGGGGGCTAAGGCTTTCCTGGTCCAACCATGCACAGACTGCCAGACCCACATTCCGGGCAGAGTTCACCCTCCTGAACCCTGAGCATGGTCCCCATTGATGCCAAGGGTAAGGCAGAGAGTCAGAGTGGACCACATGGGTTGGAGGTCAGAGGTGGGTTTGAATTCGGGCACTGCAGGTGTTCAAGGGCTTACTGAGCACGTGCTGTGTACCTGGCAAGAGGCTGGGGGCTCATCCCGGCCAGGCCCCATCTCCCGGAGGATTCAGATTAAGTAGGTACCACAGGAGAACTTCCTGGTGAGGTTTGCAGATGGGAAGGCAGTGCTTACAACCAGAGCTGCCCTGCTATCCTGCTGAATTTGCATTTGGCATGGCTGGAAGTTCAGTTTCCTGAGAGAGGGATTTCTGCCTATTTCCCAAGTGCCTGGGACACAGCGTGGGGGACAAAGGCAGAGGGGCTGGAACCACGTGGAAGACCAGGCAGAGTGAAACAAACAGTTGGGGTTAAGAAGGGCTGGAGGCAGAGTCCTGGAGCCACCACCATGGTCAACAGCCTCTGGGTCACCGCCAGGGGGTGGGGCTGACGGGTTATCGGCCCGGGCAAGAGGTGGGCATTCCTGGTCATTTCCCTGAGGCAGCAGCAGGTATCATGGGCATCTGGGGACGACTGGCCTTCTTGCTGTTGCTGCTGCGAGGCCTGGGGCAGTCCTCATGGCCTGCAGCAGTGGCCCTGGCTCTGCGCTGGCTCCTGGGAGACTCCGCCTGCTGTGTGCTGCTGGGCCTGGCTGTGCTCGCGCGGCCCTGGCTCGGCCCCTGGATGCCCCACTGGCTGAGTCTGGCGGCCGCGGCCCTCACGCTGGCTCTGCTGCCCACGCAGCCGCCCCCAGGGCTGCGCTGGCTGCCTGCAGACCTGGCCTACATCATCAAGTATCTCCGCCTGGGCCTGAACATCTGGGCGCGCTTGAGCCGCCAGCCACCTGACACCTTCGTAGATTCCTTCGAGCGGCGGGCGCGAGCGCAGCCAGGGAGAGAGATCTTGGTGTGGACGGGGCCGGGGAGCCGGTCGGTCACCTTCGGGGAGCTGGACGCCAGGGCCTGCCGGGCGGCGTGGGTCATGAAGGCCGAGCTCGGCGGTGCCACGGGGCCCCGCGCTCAGGAGCCCATCGCCCTCCTCGTGCTGCCCTCGCAGACCATTCCTGCCCTGGGCCTGTGGCTCGGGCTGGCCAAGCTGGGCTGTACGGTGGCCTGGATTAACCCGCACGGCCGGGGGGCGCCCCTGGTGCACTCGGTGCTGAGCTCTGGGGCTCGGGTGCTGGTGGTGGATCCAGGTGAGGACCTCAGAGACCAGCGGAGGTCGGATGGGGTGGGGACAGGGGCAGGAGGCAGACGTGGAGGATTGCTGTTCAGAGGGTCCTGGGTGGGGGCTGGGCAAGAGCTCCGTGCCCCTCACCCACCCCCAGGCAATTAGGGCCAAAACTTAGTTGCTGGCAAGTAATTCTGAGGGCACCAGAGCTTTGCTTTGTGTTTTCTTCAACATGGCTATTTCAACTTTTTTTGCCCCCCAGTACTAATTACGGAGTTCTTTACACATAAGGCAGAAGCTGGCTGCTTCCTCCATGGCTGGCAGTGGGCTCCTCTCCCATATCTCGGGTCCTCCCCCCACCTCAAAGGTGGGCCTCCTCTAAATTCCTCCTCTGACCCATTCCCACAGACCTCCGGGAGAACCTGGAGGAGGTCCTTCCCAAGCTGCAGGCAGAGAACATCCGCTGCTTCTACCTCAGCCACTCCTCCCCCACGGCAGGGGTGAGGGCTCTGGGGGCTGCCCTTGATGCTGCACCCTCAGACCCCGTGCCCGCTGACCTTCGAGCTGAGATCAAGCCGAGAAGCCCAGCCCTGTTCATCTACACCTCGGGGACCACCGGTGAGGAACCCCAGCTGTCCTAGCCCAACCTCTGAACCCTTCTGCTGACATTACTCCAAGCCTGACCTGTGCCTCAGACTTGACCTCTGAAACCCACCCTGCCCTTTGATTTTGACACCTGGCCGAACACTGACCCCCAGTGTTATTTGAATGGTCAGTGCCAGAATCCTGCCTGTGCCCAGTAAACAGCCACTGAAACCCTGAACTTTGGAATTCAGCCTCTGAACTCCAGTCCAACTTGTCCTCCCCCAAACCCACCCACAGGTCCCACACTTGACCAGCTTTCGAGAGCCTCAAAGCCCTGACTGTGACCTGGTCCTGGAGTCCCACTCCTGCGTGCGGGCCTCTCTGGTGCTGTCCGTGTGCCAGCCCACTCTTCCCATTGCTTCTCCCCCCAGGGCTCCCGAAGCCAGCCATCCTCACGTACGAGCGGGTGCTGCACATCAGCGGGTTGCTGACCCTGTGTGGGGTCACAGCTGATGACGTGGTCTACACGGTCTTGCCTCTGTACCACACGATGGGGCTGGTCCTTGGGGTCCTTAGCTGCCTGGAGCTTGGTAAGCCCTTCGCTGAGGACCACCCCCCAATCCACAGGACTGCCAGACTGGATGTCAAGGCCCCATAGGTTACCCAGCACCCCAGGTTCTTATATTCGACAAGGGACAGTGAGCCCCAGGGCTACCTGGACAGAGGGCTGGACACCCAGACAGTCCTTAATGGCTGTGCTGTGGTCAGGAGGTGAAAGAGCTGATATGAGTGTTGGTCACTCATATCTGTCATCGTCACAGGCGGAGCTAGTGAGGGAACACTCACCAAACATTCCATCAGGTTGTCGTCTGCCTAGACACCTGACCATGAATTCAATCAACAGACTGCGCTGGTCTGTTTTTTTGTCGTTGTTGTTTGTTATTTTGTTTTTTTTCCCTGAAATTTTAACATGGAAAATTTTGAAATATAAAAATTTCTGAAATTCTCTACATGCATCCTCAAGTACTCACCACCCAGCTTCAGCCACCGTCAACATTCTGCTCTCTGTGTTTCCTTTATCGCCTCCCCCTTATTCCCACTTGTCTTTTTACTCATATTTTATTTAAAACATTTAAAATCATGGACAATTTCAAACATACACTAAAGCAGAGCAGACAGTTTGATGATGCTTCCCATATCCTCACCCAGCCTCAACAACTGTTAACATGTGGCTAATTTTATGTCATATGTACTCACTTCCTTCTTTCTGGATGACTTTGGAGCAAATCCTAGACACTATCTTTTTGTTGGTAAATCTCGCGGTATGTATCTCTAACAGGTGAGGCCTTAAAAAACTGTAACCAGAGTGATCATCACACCTGAAAGAATTAACAGTAACTCGTTGATATTATCTGATGTGCACTTGATGTTCAAAATCTCCCCAACGGTCTCACTGCCTTTTTGCAGTTAAACTGTTCTCATTGAGCTTGCTTGCTTGGTCTCTGCTCCTCTCCCTCCCACACTTCCTGGTAGACTAGATGTTCCCTCTAGAGATGTTTTCAGATGCAGTTCAATTATTCTTGTCAAGAACCTTGGTGGGGTGCAAAGTGCCTCCTAATTTGTCAAGTTGGAGGCTGCTCAAAACTGGGATCCTATCTAAAGCTAAAAAGAATTGGGAATCTTTCATTGGAAAAACCCTTATCAACCTCCCCCCTGGTTTTAGCAGCTCTTGAAGACCTTTCCAGAATCCAGGCATTTCGCTAGGGGTTGCTAACAAAGCTATCGCTTTCAAGGATCCAGCATCCATTTTCACAGAGGGGGCATTATATTTCACGTCTGTCAAGATACAGTCTCGAAGAAGACACACACTTGCTACCACACCAAGCACACACGCCATCGCCCCTTTGGGTGCAGGGATGATGATATTTAGCTTTCGGGGTTTTGTTGAGGATTGGGGTTGAGGTAAGGAGAGTGCCATCCACAGAGCCAGCTGCAGAGGAGGGGATCAGAAAAGGAGGGCGCAATTTCCTGGGGTGGATGTAGTGGCCCCTAAGATGTATTAACCCATGTGTCCACCCTTCAGAACATCCCCATATCCATCCACCAGCCACCCATCCATCATCCATCCACCCTTCCACCCACCTTTCCATCCACCTACCCATTCATCCATCTGTCCATTTGCCGAGCTAGACATTCCTAAGACAGTCATCACAATCAAGAGTGCTTCCTACTCACGGCCCTTATCCGGCAGTGCTCGCTTTGTGCCAGGCACCGAGCTTTCCACACACACTGGAGACGGGATTCAAACTCAGGTTCAGCTGTGCTCTTCTCATGGGAATAGTTTTGGCTGGGCCAGCAACACAGAGATGAGTCTGATGTCATCTTGGGTTTCAGGGGCCACAGCCAGGTGATCAAAGCAGCTTCTCACAATGGCTTGGAAGCATGACCTGAAACCCTTTCTTCTCCTCCCTCCAAGGAGTGACCTGTGTCCTGGCCCCCAAGTTCTCTGCCTCCTGCTTCTGGGACGACTGTCGGCAGCATGGTGTGACTGTGATCCAGTACGTGGGCGAGGTCCTGCGGTACCTGTGCAACACCCCCCAGGTGAGGTGCTATGATTAGGGCTCCAAGGTGAACACCCCAGGAGTCATCCCAGGTAAAGATCTCAGGTAGATTCAGTCCAGGACTCAAGCAAGTTCCCTCAGGTATCAATAAAACACCCCAGACAAGAGGCACGGACAGTGAGACCCACACAAGGTTTCCAATCATGGCTGCCTTGATGATCAGCTGTGCTATCTTGGGCAGGTGACTTCACGTCTCTCAGCCTCAGTGTCCTCTTTTGGAAATCAGGAATAATACCTCAAGGGGGTATTGTGAGAATTAAACACGTAAAGTGCCTAGAACAGGGTGTGGCTCAGGATAAACTCACTAGATGTGAGCTGGCCTCATGCTATGTATCAATGATGTATGGACCCTGGGTAACTGTCTCTAAGCAAGATGCCCAGGTATCTTTCCAAATATAGTCTCCAGGTAACCCCTCAGGGAAAGGCTCCTGGTAACTACCCCCCAAGTAAGGCTCCCAGATAACTCCCCAAGATGAAGCTTCAAGTCACTCCCCAGATTACCTTCAGGTAAAGGCCCCCAAGTAACCCCTCCTGGTAAGGCCTCCAGTTAACCACCCCCCCCCCAGGTAAAAGCTTCAGGTAACTACCCCTATATAAGACCCCAGATGTTTCCCCTAGGTAAGAGCCCAGATGAGGCCTCCCATCACCCCTAGATATCTCTCCAGGTAAGGTTCCCAGGTAACCTCTGCAGGTAACCCCTGCAAGTAACTCTCCAGGTACAGACTCCAGGTAACTGCTCAAGTAAGAACTCAGGTAGATCACCTAGGTAAAGGTCCCCCATCACCTCCCAGGTAGCTGCTCAGGTCAGGACCCAAGATAGCCCTCCCGGGTAAGGGCTCCTGGGCACACCCGAGGGCACCACCTCCTCCTCACCCTTCTTGGGATGTCCCTGCAGCGGCCAGAGGACCGAACACATGAAGTCCGCCTGGCGATTGGCAGTGGACTCCGGGCAGAAGTGTGGGAGACCTTCCAGCAGCGCTTTGGCCCCATTCAGATCTGGGAAGTCTACGGCTCCACGGAAGGCAACGGTGGCTTTGTCAACTACCCAGGGCGCTGTGGGGCCCAGGGCAAGACAAGCTGCTTCCTTCGAGTGAGTGTGCTGGGCGTGACAGTGGCCCTGATTGAGGCTGAGCCCACAGGACCTCTGCTGACACCTCCCCACCCTCCACTCAGATGCTGTTCCCCTTCGAGCTTGTACAGTACAGCATGGAGACAGAGGAGCCTGTGAGGGACAGCTGGGGCCTCTGCGTCCCTGCGAGGCCAGGTATGGGGGCTGGGAACCTCCCCTGGGGGTGGGGAGGGTGGAGACCCTGGGTCTCCCCCGCGGCTGGAACAAGCCACCCAAAGCCTTGAGGTTGATGTCCAGTGGTGGTGTCTGCAGTCCTCACCTGGACCCCGAGCCCCAGGCCTGTCTGACAGCGGTCCGGGGCCCCCTCCCTCTCAGCTTGTCAGCTCTGCCCAGCTCCTCGGCCTCAACCTCTTGTCCATTTGAGTTGTTCTCTTGAGCTTTCTGTGGAAGCCACATCCTCCCAGGCATCAGTCTCTTGTCCTGAACCTTCTCCTAGCGTCTTCTCTCCGGGGGCGTTGCAAGGTCCTGGCGGAGTCTCTCTCTTCCCACCACCATTTGCCTCTCTCCCTCATCCATCCTTGTTAGACTTTCCCTGTTTCTTTTCTTTCTTTTTTTTTAACACTTAGATAACATTTACTATGTGGCAGGTATTGTGCTATACATACAATTATTTAGTATCTACCCCCAGCATATTGTCTGGCCCATGGCCAGCGGTCAGTTTGTTGAGTGAATGAACCCAGCCCCTATGTGCACACCTGCAAAGTTGCTGACTACCCCCCGGAACAGCCCATTACACTGATAGGTAACTGGTGGTGATTGGAAGGATCTTCTTTATATTGACCCCAGCTGCCTCCCTGCAATTTCCACCCACTGATTCTATTTCTGCCCCTGTGGGGCCACGCAGTACGAGCCTTCATTGTCCTTCCGCAAGCTCGACTTCGCATCACCTGAAGGCTCATCCGTCCCCCTAGCGTCCCCGTTGCCGGCCCTCCCTGCAGAGGCTCCTCCGGGCTCCTGTCCGCGGCGGCGGCCCCCTGTTCCTAATGGCCTCCCTGATGCCGCCTTCTCTCTCCTCCTGCCCCTCATCTTCTGCCTCTGGATCTGTTTCTGGGTCTCCCCCTGCCTCTTCTCTGGCAGAGTCCCGGCCGCGGCCTGGTGGGCTCCCGACGTTCTCGTCCACTGCTAATGGCGGACTCCCGCTCCTGCCCCCCAGGGCAGGCAGGGCTCCTGCTGACCCAGGTGCTGCGTCACCAACCTTTCCTGGGCTACCGTGGGCCCCGGGAGCACACAGAAAGGAAGCTGGTGAAGAACGTGCGGCGCCCGAACGACCTTTACTACAACACGGGGGACGTGCTGGCCCTGGACGACGAAGGCTTCCTCTACTTCCGCGACCGCCTCGGGGACACCTTCCGGTCCCGCGGGGTTTCTCAGGGCGGGGCTTCGTGGACAGGAGGCGGGGCCTCTCCTCTCCGGGGCGGGGCTTCTGAATTCCGGAGGGGATGGGGCCTAGTCGCCAGGAGGCGGGGCTTGGTCAGGGGCGGGGCCTCCTCTCCTGGGCCCTGGTCCCAGCACCCCCTCCAACCCCGCAGGTGGAAGGGTGAGAACGTGTCCACGCGGGAGGTGGAGGGCGTGCTGTCACTCGTGGACTTCCTGCAGGAGGTGAACGTCTACGGTGTGCCTGTGCCAGGTGCGGAGGGTTCACCTCTTTCTAACCCCCCAACTGCTTTGTGGGTGGTGCCGGAGCTTTGTTCCAGGTGGGGGGCTGCTGGGACCCAGGGAGAGAGCCAGCCGCGGGCACTGTGAGGTGGGTCCACAGGGGATGCGTGTGCTCCACAGGATGTGAGGGCAAGGTGGGCATGGCTGCCGT
This sequence comes from Mesoplodon mirus, assembly GCF_964341445.2. Lineage (NCBI taxonomy): Eukaryota > Metazoa > Chordata > Mammalia > Artiodactyla > Ziphiidae > Mesoplodon > Mesoplodon mirus. The sequence continues at coordinate 65,303,398 of NC_138995.1, read as the reverse complement.
GCAGCTGGCCCCCGGCCAGGCCTTTGACGGGCAGAGGCTGTACCAGCACGTGCGCACTTGGCTCCCCGCCTACGCCACCCCCCATTTCATTCGTATTCAGGTGAGCTCACCGTGGCTGGAGTAGGTGGGTGGGAGGTCTTGGCGGGACAGTCACAGTCGGGGTTACAGTCCCTGCCCTTGCAGGATGCCTTGGAGATCACAAGCACGTTCAAACTGGTGAAGTCGCGGTTGGTGCGTGAGGGCTTCAACGTGGGCATTGTTGCTGACCCCCTGTACCTGCTGGACAACCAGGCCCGAGCCTTCCGGCCCCTGACGCCAGACATATACCAGGCAGTATGTGAGGGAGCCTGGAGACTCTAACCATCGGGTCAGCCCACAGGACATCCGAAGGCACTAGGCCCAACGCTGATCACCACCCCCTCTTGTACTGTCACCCACACCCCAGACCTGCACGGCGTCGTCAGGAATCCCAGCCTGTCCTTATCCCCAGCTGCACAGTGTGGGATGACCCTGGCCCCACAGCAGAGCGAGAATAAACTTGGATGTGTACACAGATGTCTGTGTGGATGGGGAAACAAGCAAGGAGTGCAGGGGCCGGTGCCCTCACTTACTTCAGGGTCCCCCCCCTTCTTGAGGAGTGGCCTTGTCTGGTCAAGGCCAGGGGTGTGGGAGAAGCCCGCAGCCCCACAGCCACCCCAGGTGGAGAGACAATTCTATCTGTGGGTCATTTGTGGCCTCTGATGCAGCTGAGGCTTGGCTAGGCCAGTGGATGTGGACGTGGTCTGGAGGATGTGGGGAGAGGTGCCATGATGGGCAGTCTGACAAAGGCCAGAGGGCGTTGGACTGAGGCAGGAAGGGTGTGACTGGGGGAGGAGTGTGTCTGGCAGAGTGCATGTGCAAAGGCCCTGTGGCAAGTCCCTCTGGGGGAAGCAGAGGCAGAGGCTTCTGGAGAACAGAGTACACAGTGTCTTAGGGGCCACTGTGGGAGCAGTAGGCAGGGGGATGTTAGCAGGAGCAGTTGTTGCTGGGTGACGTCCCCGCGGCAGTATCATGGTCCCACGGGTCCCTGGGCATTTTAAGGTGGGTTTGCTATGAGAATCTTCTCATCAGTGGTGGCGGCCGGGCGCTGTGTGCAGCCTGAGCACAGCAGACCAGGCACTGCGGGCCACCCCTGTGGTTATCTTCCGGGATGTGGCTATTCCTGTTGTCATTGACTGTTTCTCTGCCCTTGGGGCCAAGGGAGCCCCGGCTGTCCCCCACAGAACCACAGCCCGTTCTTGCCACTGGTGCACACAACTGGACTCAATCTGGGCCCACTGTGGTCCAGCCCACCTCCCTGCACACACTAGGTCATCAGGTTTACGCACATGCCTGTTCCCTCCATGAGAGACCCTGGCTAGGAAGGGAGCTGGGGCTGTGTGAACATAGCAGCAGAGGCCCAGGCTGGCCACCCCTGCTTTGGCCCAGGCCTACTTCCTCCTGGAGCACACAGTAGGTCCAGTATCGTTTGACAGCTGGCACATAGCAGCAGAGACTGGGCTGGTCCACCTTGAGGCCCAGTGTCCTGCACTTGAGGCCCTTGTACCCTCTGGGACCAGAAACCAGCCTGGAAGAGAGCTTGGAGTGTATGGATGAAGCAGTAGAGGCTGCCACTGGCCACCCCACTGTGACCAAGTGCTCCTGCCATGACTTGTGACTGTCCCTTAAGACCTGCTGGGCACTGCTCTACAGGTTCTCCAGGCTTCCCTGGAGAAGGAGAAGCTGCCCATCGCCTGTGCCAGCATGAGCCGATACGTCCACTTCTCTTGCATGTACCATGCTGCGAGTGGGGTGAAGCTGTGGCCATCCCCCCCGATGAGGAACACTGCATTCCTGCACCCAGGTCAAGGGGCCCTGACTGGTGAGGCCATGTCACTGCGTCTCCTCTTGACAGAAGAGGCTAGCATCTGGGATGTGAGCCAAAGAGACCCACCCGGTCAACAGAAGAACATGTGCTGGGATGCCTGGAGAGTGGCGCGGGGGGACGTGTGCTGGACGCGAACCTGGGTCTGTGGATCCCGGAGGTTTCAGTGTGGGTTGAGAGCTGGCTGCTTACAGGCTGGATGGCCTGGGGCAATGCCTAGAACCCCTTTCCTCCCGAGCACTGTCTTCCTTCATTGTAAAATGGGACCGGTGATCGTGTCCACCTCAACAGATGTTTATGGGGATTAACCAAGATAGAAGTGCAGGGAACGTTCCACACAAGGGCTACCTGGCGTCCCTGACATTGGCATCCTGGCTCGGCTCTCGCTGTGGGCCCATTTCTTCAGCAGCAGCGTCACCGGGAGGGATCATTGTCAGAACAACAGGATTAAACTGTACCTAAGACCCCTCAAGATTGCCCTTGTAGCCGGGCCAATGCGGGTACGTCTCAGTCAACAGTCTGTGTCACCCTCATCCCATCTCACGGGGTGGTTGTAGCGTTATTCCCACTTTACCGTCAAGGAAGCCCCAGCAGAGGAGGTGCTTCAGCCATGAGTTATCTAGCCAGCACCATCAGGGTAGGCGTCAAGTCCCTCCGTCATCGCATGGATGTTATAAAAAGATCTCACTATGGATCTGAAGGCTTACAGGTTCACCAGCACTTTAAACAAATTCCTGCCCCTGCAAGCCCCAGCCAGCTTCGGACATTCACAGTTTTTGCTATTACCTTTGCAAGGTTAAAACATAATTGTTGGGGCTTCCCTGGTGGCTCAGTGGTTAAGAATCCACCTGCCAATGCAGGGGACACGGGTTCGAGTCCTGGTCCGGGAAGATCCCACATGCCGTGGAGCAACTAAGCCCATGAGCCACAACTACTGAGCCTGTGCTCTAGAGCCCGCAAACCACAACTACTGAAGCCCGCAAGCCACAACTACTGAAGCCCGTGCGCCTAGAGCCCGTGCTCTGCAACAAGAGAAACCACTGCAATGAGAAGCCCACGCACCACAGCGAAGAGTAGCCCCCACTCGCCACAACTAGAGAAAGCCCGCGTGCAGCAATCAGGACCCAATGCAGCTAAAAATTTTTTTTAAAAAAATGTGGCTGGTGTCCCCAGCTTTCTCTCCCAAAGGCTGCTTCATGTTAATGCCAGCAAGGAAGTTGGCGTTTGTTGTTTTCTGCTGCCTTGTCAGTTAGAGTCACAGCTTGTAGCCACTTTAAATCCCGTGTCTTCAAGTGACAGGGACATTGGCTGTTCCTCCTTGTGACTTCTCCATTTGTGTGTTTTGCTGACTTTCCTTTGGATGTTTGCCTTGTTCTTAACAATTTAAAGGAGCTCTTTGTCTTTTCAAGATATTAGCTTTTTATCTGTACTGGGTGGCACAGATTTGGTGCAGACTCTTTTAATCTTGTTTCTGTATCTCTTTGCTGTACAGAAATTAGACTTTTACGTAGTCACATAAGATTAAGCCAGTTCCATAAAATAACCAGGTAGATTTCTGTATCCCTGGGTTTCTGTTGTAGAAAATCCATTTCTAATGGATTTTTAAATGTGTTGCCATGGGGTTGCTCATAATATACATAAATTTATATTTCCTTATGTCTCTGATACAAGTCTATTTGGTGGGTACATCTAACTCTTTTTTCATGACTAGACTTACATACTTTAGTGACCTCTCTCATTTCTTTACTCAGGTTCAGTGATGTAATCTATTTTATTTATTGTTCTGTGCAGACAGCTCTATTTTGGATTTATTTGCTTTACTCTTCTGGATTGGTCTTTTAAGTTTGTGTACTGTCCCTGCCTGTGTAAACTTCTGGGATGATGAGCGGGCACAGCCGGGAGAGCTGGCACAAGTGGTCCTCTCAGCTGGGCCCGGCTGTCCTCGCTTCAGCTCTGAAAACAAGATCCCTGTGAGCCTGCCCTGTGAGCAGAGTCTGGGAGCCACATCTAGCTTCACTCTGCCGTGGTTTTGTGACTTCAGGCCTTCACCCCAAACCATGTCTCCCTCACGCTGGCTTGGGCCTGAGGGCCCTAATATACATTTGGCAACAGAAGAAAAGCAAGTCCTGTAGCCCCCCCGAGAGATTCTTTCCCTTTTGGATGCCAGCAAATAGATCGTACAGCAAGACACAGTCTGATTTGGGAGTCCCTTCTTGGCCTGGCAAATTCAGTGGACAAGAGTCAATTTACTATGAAACAGCGATTCCTTCTCTGATCCAGAGGTCTTTCCAGGAGAATTGTCAATAGTTTGCTTTTTTGGTCTTATTTCTAAATGTGTTTGATTACGATTAAAGAGGTAGATCCTATAGCACCTCTTTATCACACTTCACACCCTTTAGCGTGGTTATAAAAAAAGACAATAACGGGTTTCCCTGGTGGCGCAGTGGTTCAGAGTCCGCCTGCTGATGCAGGGGACACAGGTTCGTGCCCCGGCCCAGGAAGGTCCCACATGCCGCGGAGTGGCTGGGCCCGTGAGCCATGATCGCTGAGCCTGAGCGTCCGGAGCCTGTGCTCCACAACGGGAGAGGCCACAACAGTGAGAGGCCCGCGTACGGCAAAAAAAAAAAAAAAAAAAAAAGACAATAACAAGTGTTGGGGAAGGTGTGGAGAAACTGGAACCCTCGTACGGTGCTAGTGAGAATGCAGAACAGTGCAGCTACTTTAGAAAACAGTCAACTCAAAGTTAAATGTAGAGTTACTGTATGACCAGTAATTCCAGTTCTAACATAATCATTTTTTTCCCTATAATTTTATTTATTTATTTATTTTTGGCTGCGTTGGCTCTTTGTTGCTGCGCGGGCTTTCTCTAGTTGCGGCGAGCGGGGGCTACTCTTCGTTGCGGTGCGCGGGCTTCTCACTGCGGTGGCGTCTCTCATTGCGGAGCACGGGCTCTAGGCACACGGGCTTCAGTAGTTGCGGCACGCGGGCTCAGTGGTTGTGGCTCGCGGGCTCTAGAGTGCAGGCTCAGTACTTGTGGCGCACGGGCTTAGTTGCTCTGTGGCATGTGGGATCTTCCCGGACCAGGGCTCGAACCTGTGTCCCCTGCGTTGGCAGGCGGATTCTTAACCACTGCACCACCAGAGAAGTCCCCTAACACAATCTTATACCCAAGACAGATAAAAGCATATGTCCACACAAACCCTTGCACATGAATGTTCATAGCAGCATTATTCACAGTATCAACACGTGCAAACGACCCAAACTGTCCAAACAACTCAGGATTGGATAAACACAATGTGCTACATGCATGCAATGGAATATTATTCTGCAGCAAAAAAAAGCAGCCCTGAGAGATCCGCAGGGACAGAAAGGAGGTTGGTGACCGCCAGGGGCTGGGGAGAGGAGTTAGGGATGACTGCTAACGGGCGTGCAGTGTTTGGATAATGTGAGATGTTTAAATGTGTGATGATGGAGGCACGGCTCCGTGGATAGACTGAAAACCACCGAATTGTATACCTTCAAGGGGTGAATTGCATGGTATGTGAATATCTCCATAAAGCTGTGAAAAATCAGCACACTGAAATGTAACATTTTATGATGTTTGCATTCATTTTATTTTGTAGAATATGAAGCTATTACCTGTCTTGATGGTGAGTCTGTGGCATCCCTTCAAAGCCCTGCTCTCCTCGCCCTGCTTCAGCCTTGCTCAGCAGCTTTGGGGTGTGGTGCCCCACCCAACTCTGGAGCGTCTTCATCTAGTACCATGGCTCCCACAGTGGGCAGTGGGCACCCGAGGGGGCCCACTGTTTCTTTTTTTAAGTTTTTTTCGTTTAAAAAAATTTTTTTGAATTTTATTTTATTATTTTTTTTACACAGCAGGTTCTTATTAGTTATCTATTTTATACACATTAGTGTATACATGTCAATCCCAATCTCCCAGTTCATCCCACCACCACCACCCCCGCCACTTTCCCTCCTTGGTGTCCATACTTCTTTTTTCTACATCTGTGTCTCTATTTCTGCCCTGCAAACCGGTTCATCTGTACCATTTTTCTAGGTTCCACATATATGCATTAATATATGGTATTTGTTTTTCTCTTCTGACTTACTTCACTCTGTATGACAGTCTGTGGATCCATCCACGTCTCTGCAAATGACCCAATTTCGTTCCTTTTTATGGCTGAGTAATATTCCATTTTATATATGTACCACATCTTTATCCATTCATCTGTTGGTGGGCATTTTGGTTGCTTCCATGACCTGGCTATTGTAAATAGTGCTGCAATGAACACTGGGGTGCATGTGTCTTTTTGAATTATGGTTTTCTTTGGGTACATGCCCAGTAGTGGCATTGCTGGCTCATATGGTAATTCTATTTTTAGTTTTTTAAGGAACCTCCATAGTGTTCTCCAGAGTGGCTGTATCAATTTACATTCCCACCAACAGTGCAAGAGGGCTCCCTTTTCTCCGCACCATCTCCAGCATTTGTTGTTTGTAGATTTTCTGATGATGCCCATTATAACTGGTATGAGGTGATACCTCATTGTAGTTTTGATTTGCATTTCTCTATTAGGGATGTTGAGCAGCTTTTCATATGCTTCTTGGCCATCTGTATGGCTTCTTTGGAGAAATGTCTATTTAAGTCTTCTGCCCTTTTTTTGATTGGGTTGTTTGTTTTTTTAGTATTGAGCTGCATGAGCTGTTTATATATTTTGGAGATTAATCCTTTGTCCGTGGATTCATGTGCAAATATTTTCTCCCATTCTGAGGGTTGTCTTTTTGTCTTGTGTGTAGTTTCCTTTGCTGTGCAAAAGCTTTTAAGTTTCATTAGGTCCCATTTGTTTATTTTTGATTTTATTTCCATTTCTCTAGGAGGTGGATCAAAAAAGATCTTGCTGTGATTTATGTCAAAGAGTGTTGTTCTGATGTTTTCCTCTAAGAGTTTTATAGTGTCCAGTCTTACATTAAGGTCTTTAATCCATTCTGAGTTTATTTTTGTGTATAGTGTTAAGGAGTGTTCTAATTTCATTCTTTTACATGTAGCTGTCCATTTTTCCCAGCACCACTTATTGAAGAGACTGTCTTTTCTCCATTGTATATCCTTGCCTCCTTTGTCATAGATTATTGACCATAAGTGCGTGGGGGCCCACTGTTTTAATCATCTTCTGTTCAACCAGCCCTAGGGCTATGGGGAGTGGCTGAACGCACAACACGTGTAGATGAGCTCACGGCCTGCGCAGGAGAGCACCTCACACCACACAGGGTCACGTGCTCTTGGGTGGCCCCTGGCCCCTGCTGCAGGATGTGACTGGCTTTCTGGAATAATTCTGCAGGCTTGGCAGGATCAGCCATTTGATGAGGGGGGCTGTGTGACTTGGGGCTCTTACTGCGGGAGTAGCGGAGGGAGGGAGGGGGACTTGCTACCTGCCCTTGGGGCTCTCCTGGTTTCAGGAGTTAGGGAGGCACCTAGAATCGGGCTTTGCTTTTAGCCTGTCCCCACATCCACAGATGCTTCCACAGTCAGACGGACCCGCGTCAGATTTTGGCTCTGCCAATCACTGGGTCACCTCAAGTAGGCTGACCTCAGGAGCAGCGGCCGAGGAAGGAGAAGGGGCTGGAGGGAGACCCAGACGAGGAGGAGAGGCGCTTGGGGTGGTCGTGAGGATCAGAGGAGACTGGGGGCGGGGGGCGCGCAGCTGGAACTCGGCAGGAAGACACCTCCTGCAGCCTCAGCCCAGAGGCAGCCCAGGGGGTGGCAGGGGTGAGGGGGTGCCACAGGAGGGGTGGCCTGGCCCGGTTTCTAACGTGAAGAGGTAGATTCTGGAACCTGCCCTGCAGGCTGACCATGCTGCTGAGCTGGCTGGGGCAAGCGGTCTAAGAAAAGCGATGGAAAGGACTTCCCTGGTGGCACAGTTGTTAAGACTCTGCGCTCCCAGTGCAGGGGGCCCGGGTTCGATCCCTGGTCAGAACTAGATCCCACATGCATGCCGCAACTAAGGAGCCCACCTGACACAACTAAGACCTGGGGCAACCAAATAAATAAATGAATGAAAAAAAAAAAAAGACCCGGCACAGCCAAATAAAGAAATATTTAACAACAACAAAAAGTGACAGAAGATGAGGACGGTGATGGATCTGACTACGCGAAAACTCAAAAGTCAGATCAGATGCATGAAGATGTGACCAACGGTGTGGCCCACACCGTGCGTTCATGGGAGAGGAGACCCACGTGAGCGGCTGTGGGGAGGAGGGTGCAGCCTGCCTGGCATCCATGGAGAAACAGTGTGCTTGGGTTCTGCCTACAGGATGGAGAAGACGGTAGAGAACGGGAGTCCAGGGTGTTCTAGCTGCCAGGGAGCCCTTCTGGAGGGAAAGCAGACGGGCGGGCCCCACATTTCCGGAAGACACTGACGTATCCATGAGAATTTAAAACGCCCATGGCCCAGGGCTTCCCTGGTGGCGCAGTGGTTGAGAATCCGCCTGCCAATGCAGGGGACACGGGTTCGATCCCTGGTCCGGGAAGATCCCACATGCTGCAGAGCAACTAAGCCCGCGCACCACAACTATTGAGCCTGAGCTCTAGAGCCCGCGAGCCACAACTACTGAGCCCATGTGCCGCAACTACTGAAGCCCGTGTGCCTAGAGCCCGTGCTCCGCAACGAGAGAAGCCACCGCAGTGAGAAGCCCGCGCACCGCAATAAAGAGCAGCCCCTGCTCACCGCAACTAGAGAAAGCCCCGCACGCAGCAACGAAGACCCAACACAGCCAAAAATAAATAAATAAACCCCCCAAAAAATTGTTCTGGATGATCCAGGTGGGCCCAACGTCGCCATGAGGACCCTCAGAGGTGGAAGGGGAGGCAGAGGACAGTGTCAGGGTGACGCCCTGTGGGAGAGAGCCGACTGTCCACCGCTGGCTCAGAAGGTGGGGAAGGGCCGTGAGGCCATCTCTAGGGTGGAAAAGTCGAGCACACGGGATGGGTTCTCCCAGAGTTCACAGAAGGAACTCAACCCTGCCGCACCTGGAGCTTAGCTTAGTGAGGCTGTGCCTGACTCCTGACCTCCAGAACTATAAAATAATGTTTTAAGACAAAAAGAAAAAGGAAAAAACGAGAGCAGAAATCCCATGCTCCCGGAAACTCAGCGCTCCCACTTTGGGGGGTGTCTGTTTTGAGGAAACAGCCAGGTTGCATCTGGGGTGTCTGCTCAGGTGCGGCCACCACAGCACTGGGTGCTAAGGGGGGCGGGAAACAAGGAACTATCTGGGCTTGGTGGGAACAACACTGCCGGCCAGAAAACGGGATTTCCACCCAGGCATTTTTAAGAACACAGGGAGCTGCGTGGGAAGAGCACGATGCACAACGTCCAGTAGCTTCACAAGCTGTGTGACACAAACCCCCGCGGATGAACACTGAGAATAAGACAGCGGCATCAGGGTTCGTTTTTGCGATCTCCTTTGCCCCCTTGTATATTTCATATTTCTCTAAGTGAACATAAACTACTTTTAAATACGGAAAATTGCATTAGAAGATTGCTCACCGCTCTCCCTCAGCAGCTGGCGGTCCTGACGTTTGTCCCTCGGCCTGGCCTGAGCGTTCGGGCCCTGCTCTGTTCTCTTCCGCCGCGTCCCCGGCACGGATGAAGCTTCCTGCTTGCCAACCAGATTGTAACAGGGAAGCACCTGTGTATTCTGTTACAAGTGAGTCCCTGGAGGGGTGTTGCCTATAAGCTTCAATATACACAATGGCCCATTTCTGCGAGCCCGGCCTCCCAGGTATAATGGGCATTAAGCTAAAACACCTTTGTTCAGCTCCCAGGAAACCTCCTGACCAGGCCCCCTGTGAATGACTGCAAGGAGAAGAAATGAACAGATCCCCTCCCGGGGCTGATCTGAGCCAGGAAATATTTGACTTTACTCCCTCCCCTTTCAGTATGAAAGAAACCTGAATTTTAACTCAGGCAAGATGGTTCTTTGGGGCACGAGTGCACCACCTTCTTGGTCTGCTGGCTTTCTTTTTTTTTTTTAAAGCACTTTCTTTTTTAATTAATTAACTTTTGGCTGCGTTGGGTCTTCGTTGCTGCACGTGGGCTTTCTCTCCAGCTGCGGTGGGCTTCTCATTGCGGTGGCTTCTCTTGTTGCAGAGCACAGGCTCTAGGTACGCAGGCTCAGTAGTTGTGGCTCTCGGGCTCTAGAGCGCAGGCTCTGTAGTTGTGTCGCACGGGCTTTGTTGCTCCGCGGTATGTGGGATCTTCCCAGACCAGGGATCGAACCCGTGTCCCCTAGGTTGGCAGGCGGATTCTTACCACTGCGCCACCAGGGAAGTCCCGAGTCTGCTGGCTTTCTGGATAAAGTCACTACTCCTCGCCTCAACAACTCGGCTCTCAAGTTATTGGCCTGTGGTGCGGCCAGCAGTACAAGCTTGGACTCGGTAACAGGATCACCAGTGCCCAGTTCCACCTCCAGCCTGGCTCTGCTTCCCCAGGCCTGAGTGTGGCCGACAGGTCTAAGGTCCTCAGAAGACTGGGGATGGAGGAGACGGGTCCTCCAGATGGAGGCCTCTCCCTCCCAGTTTCAGGCTGCAGCAAGGTCCCCCCCAGGCAGCCCAGGTGTCCACCCCACCTCTGCTAGTAACCATGGTCACAGCCACACTCAACACCCACCTGCCACCCCTGCATGAGCCTGAGGCTGCAGAGGCCTCCTTCTGTGGGTGCACCTGTTTCCCTGAAACCACTTCCCACAAAACTGTCCCTTGTTTTCAGAGCAGAAAGGTGACAGAGAAGGGTGTGGAGTAACAGTTCCCAAAGACATCCATGTCCTAATCCCTGGAACCTGTGAATGTTGTCTCACATGCAGAAGGGATTTTGCAGATGAGATCAGGTGTGTAGGTAGGGCATGGGTGAGATGTGACCCTGAGATGGGGAGATCATCACGGGTTACCAGGGGAGCCGTAGATGTAACCCTGAGGGTCCTCACAAGGGGGAGGCAGCATAAGACTTAACCATCCACTGCTGGCTTTGAAGATGGAGGAAGGGGCCACCACCGAGGAACGCGGCGGCCTCTACAAGCTAGAAAAAGCCTTGAAGTGGATTCCCCCCTTAGAGCCTTCAGGAGGAACCAGCCATGCTGACACCTTGATTGGGCCCAGCGAGACCCAAGTCAGAGTCCTAAGAGAGTACGTTTTGTGTTGTTTCAAGCCACCGAGTTCGTAAGAGCAACAGTAGGAAAGTACTACAGGATACTGGCCGAAGTCCTGAACGCCCGCAGACGGACCGCCATGGGCAGCAGGCAGCGGATCCTCCGTCCTCCTGCTGTGGGACTCACTGACCCGCCAGCATGCATGGCCTAAGTGACATCTGTTCTCAGACGCCATGCTTGTCCATCCATACTTGGAAAGAAGTTCCCTTAATGTCCGTTCAGGCTGGGACTTGGCAGCTGGAAGGACCACAAGGCCAGGGAGTGACGTGTGTGGCCGAGGAACGGGTAAGCCGGACACCGACCCTGCTCGTGGGCGGGCAGCTCTGAGGCTCCAGCTGCCGGGCAGGGGCTGCTGATCTGACCAGCAGAGACCAGAGATCAGGATTCTTACGCAGAAGCTTCTCCAGGATAAAACTGGAATTTGTTAAAAATCTAAAACGCACAGTGGACAGACTTTAGCCTTCCACCTGCCTGCAAACAGAAGCAGGCTGTGCTCTCCTGGGCTTTCTGCACCGGCCTGCACCATGTCACAGGAAGGGGTTTGGAAGTCACCTGGCCGCCACGGGTCTGGTGCGTCGGTGCACTGGAGCCCAGACCTCTCTCTCTGAAAGGTGGGGTGGGCGAGACAGGAGAGGAGGGAGCCGCGGCTTTGGGGGGGAGACTGAGCGGGGATGGGGGACCCTCCTGGGACTCTGACTTCTGCCCTGGGCGGCCTCCAGTTCTCCAGGCTGCGGCGGAGTGGAGTAGCAGGGGCGGGCTGGGCACGGGGCCCTGGCGAGGCTGCCCCTCCAGCGCTCACGGGGCCTCGGGCCGGTGGCTCTTGCGGTGGATGACCAGCTGGGACTTCCAGTCGAAGCTGTGGCCGCAGTCGCCGCAGAAGTGGCGCCGCTGGCCGGCGTGGCCCTTGCGGTGGATGACCAGCTGCGACTTCCAGCTGAAGCTGCGGCCGCACTCCTCGCAGGCGTAGCTGCGCGGGCCCGGGAGCGCGCGCCGGGGCGGCCCCACCGTCTGCTTCTCGGCGCCCAGGCCGCCCGCGTGCGCGCGGCGGTGGATGACGAACACCGACTTCCAGTCGAAGGTGCGGCCGCACTGCGCGCACGTGTAGGGCTTGCTCCGCGCGGGCGGCGGGGCCTCCGGGCAGCCGGGCTGGCCCTTTCGGGAGCTCTCGCTCTCTCCTCCTGGTGGGGGGGCAGAGGTGGCAGAGCCAGGTCGCCTGGTGACTCCGCCCGCAGCCCCCCAGGCGCGGGGCGGCCTGGGCTCCCCGCCCCCCGCCCCTGTCGCCACCGGGGAGCGGGAGGCCACTCACCCGGGAGGAGGCTTCTCGCTCCCTCGGATCCGGTGCTCAGCGTCTCCGGCTCCGGCTCAGTGCGCGCCTCCGGCAGGGGGCACGGCAACCCTGCTGGGGTCGGGGGCCCATCAGGCGCCAGCCCTGGCACGGGGGCGTGAGGGGTTCGCACAAATGAGGGACAGGGGTGGGGGCCCCGGCGGGTGGCCAGGGTGCGGCTTGGGAAACGCCGGGAGGCAAGGTGCGCGCAAGGACCCGGAGGAGAGGGGTCCTCACCCAGGGAGACCACCGTGCCATACTTCTGCAGCATCGCGTCCCAGTACACCTCCTTCTGTGACGGGTCCAGGAGCCCCCACTCCTCCTGCAGGGACGCGGCCCATCATCCACAGAAGGCCCGTCTACCCCGCACCCCACCCGGCCCACCCCATGGGCCCAGCCTTGTTAATCACCTGGGGAGCAGCAGGTAAACCACCCTCACCTGCCTGGGGGTGGGGCTAAAGAGGAAGCTGAGATGGGAACCTGTGAGTGCTGGGGATGCAGGGCCAGGAAGGGAGCTGCCTTCTGGCTCACCTGGGGGATGCACCAGTCCCCCCTCAGCTGCCCCACGCCGTGTTCTGGCCGCACAGATGGAACCTGAGGACCCATCCAGGATGGGCCTTGAACAGTGTGTGCTGCACCGAGAGCAGAAGGCCAGGGGGATGCAGGGACCCCAGGCACCTCTCCCAGGCCTCTGGTTTCAAGAGCAATAGAGATCCTCCTGGGGGAAGTGCCACGGGCCTCAGCATCCCTGGCTGCGGGGACCGGGCTGCAGGGAGGCAGGTGCCGCAGAGGGCCAGGCACAGCCTCCCACTCAGGACATGGCTGGGCTGGCTCCTGGGTGCCGGGGGTTGAAGCAACCATGGCCTTCAGGCTGCGGCTGGGTCCTGGGCGACTTCTCAGTGTGGAGTCGATTAGGAAGGGTCGCTGGGAGAGGACAAGAGCCCTGCCGCCCACACTCAGGAACCAAGCCCTCTGGGCGGCAGGGGCTTCCATGCCCAGCTGGTCGCAGCGGAGGGCTGGTTGGCCTTGGAGAAAAGCCCGGGCAGAGGGGGAGTTGCGGGCACTTCCTGGGAAGAGTGTCTCCACTCTGATCTCAGGTGTGCAGGGGAGGCCAGACTCTGGGTGGCACTCAGGCTTTCCTGGTCATCCTGTCCCCTTCCCAGGTGCCAGCTCAGGACTGCTGGGAGCTGTCAACCCCCTGACTGGCTTCTCTGTAAGTGGGAAGCCAACCCCTGCCAGTTCCAATCACTCTAAACCAGAATCCCAGTTACCTGAGGCCAAAATCCTTTCCAAGCACTGGTCTGTCCCCCTGCCCCCCAGGACCTGCAGGGGGTGCCCTGATACCGACTCCACTTTGGGGGAGCAAAGAGCGTAAGAAGTGCTGGCCAAGGAGCCTGGCCAACGGGCAGGACACTCTCCTCCCACTGTGGGCCTGCACCCGCCACCAGGGGCTGCTCACCTGAATCCTGGGTGGCTGCAAGGGCACGGAGGTCGGTTCCTGTGGTTCAGCGGGCCCCTCATGGGACTGGGCTGCATGTGGGGGGCTGGACGGTGCTAGGAAGCAAGGCAGACAGGGGTCAGGGGCTCCCACGTGAGCCAGAGCAGGCGAGGAGCCGGCGTTGGCGTCGCAGCCTGGGCCCTCCTCGGCAGCAGGGAGGAGTCCTCTGTGTGTGCCAGGCACACAGCAAGCAGGCGGGCAGCCAGCCCTTCCCTCCAGCCTCCTGGGGACCCCGCTCTGCAGTCCGCAGTCCCTGCGGGTCCCGCTCCCAGGTGGGGACACCCACACTCCCTCCAGGAGCCCCCAGCTCCAGCACAACCTCACCTGGGTTCCCCGCCCTAGCTGGGGACGTTCGCACTCTCTCAAGGAGGCCTCAGCCCTCGCGCACCCCCGCTCTCACCTGTCTCCTGCCCGTAGCCATCAGGCTCCTCCTTCACGCTGCAGCTGAGCTGGGCGTTCCCCTCCAACTGGGCATCCTTGGACCCCTCCCCAGAGGCTGCCCTTAGGGGCTCCACTGTCCCTGAAGGGTTGGAGCTCCCCACAGACTCCTCTGTTTTCTGTGTGGCTGGGAGCACCGCTTGCTTCAGGACGCGTGCTGTAATCTGAGGGGGAGACGCAGGTCACCGGGGCACTAGTCTCACTCTGTCCCTCCAAGAAGCCAACACCACCACACTCACCCAGCCCAGCAGCTGCCCAGGGTCATGCTGCAGGCCCTCGACCAGGACAGTGGCCTCCTCAGGGCTGCCTGGCTGCTGTCCCCGCACCCAGGCCTGGATCTCGGGGGGCAGCGCGCCCAGGAACTGCTCCAGCACCAACAGCTCCAGCATCTGCTCCTTGGAGTGCACCTCGGGCCGCAGCCACTGGCGGCACAGCTCCCGCAGCCGGGCCAGCGCCTCGCGGGGACCGGCCGCCTCCTCATAGCGGAAGCTCCGGAAGCGCTGGCGTGCTGCCTCAGGATCCTCCAGGGTGGCCTCGGGGTCCACAGAGGACAGACTCGGGGGGCCCAGTGGGGATGGCATTGTGCCAGGAGTCTTCTGGAGCCACCAAGGGGGACCTGCAGGAAAGGAGGGGTCAGCGTGCCAGCCACAAGGCCACAGCCAGGGTAAGGCACTGTGCAGAGAGGCCCAGCCCAGGGGGCTGAGGCTGTGACAGAGAGGACCCTGGTGTGGGGAAGCTTGCGGCTGAATTGGGGAAAGCTTCATGGAGGGAGGGGTCACAGGAGCTGGAACTGAGAGCAGAAGGAACCGACACTTGGAGGCAAGTTGCCAGTGGAGCTTCCAGGAAACTGCAGGAAACTGTCTGTCGGGAGATGATGCTGGAGCGCAGGCAAGAGGAGTTAGCACAGGCTTCCAGGGTCAGGCTGAGGAGCCCCGGCAGGTGCCCCCGCGGCGGAGAGAGGGGGTAGCCAGGGAGGCGGTGGGGCCGTGATCCAGGGTGAGAACTGGGGCCAGGCTGCCTGTCCCCACCATCTCCAGGACACGCTGACCCAAGTGGGGCACCCTGAGGGGCTGGCTTGCGCCATGGCTCGAGGCAAGGGCTTATGTGGACCCCGAGACGCCGTGCTCGCTGACCGCGGAGAGCCATGACTCACACGGTATGGACCGTGCGTGTGAAATGCAGAAGCAAAGCAAAACGGAATCACGAGTTGTGTGGAGCGGTGGACGGGCAACTGTGTCCCGGCCCTGCAGAGGGTCTGGAGTGAAACACGCCCACTTTGGCGGCGGGGGGGCCTGTCCGACAGGCTGGACTAGGCCTGACTCCTGGAGTCCGCCTTCCACAGAGGAAAGTGGGGCAGGTCTTCCCGAAGGAGAGGAACGGGGCTCCGGAAGGGAGGAGGGGCCCGGGAGAAGGCTCGGAGGTGGGGCACGTCGGGAGATAGTGGAAAGGCCACGCCCACCCAGCCGGCCGGCGCTCACCTCGGCCACCCGAGGCCACTTCGGGTAAGTGGGCCCACGCGGTCCCGCGCGCCTCTCCCCGGACCCAGCGGTCAGCCCCTCGCGCGTTGCCCTGGCGACACCGCCCTGGCCAATCACACGTCTGCTCCGAAGGCAGCGCCCCCTCCCTTCGGACTACATTTCCCATGAGCCTCAGCAAACAGGGACAGGCGCGGCCTCCGCCAGTAGATGATCATTTTCGGAGGCCTCTCACGACTGAGAGGCGCCCCATCCCTCCGAGAGGAATCTGAAGAGTCGCAGGGTTTGGGGGACTCCCTCCCCTCCCCGGCAGCCGCTCTTCCTTTGTATCGCACCCTAGGACTCACCAACGGCGGAGACGGACGGTACCTTCGAATCCTGCGCATGTGCATAACAGGCCCGGCGTCTATTGGCAGGAGGTGATGGATGGGGAGGAGCGTGACCTTTCGGTCAATCAGGGTTGGCGCTCAGCCTAGGCTCCTCCCCCAGCGACCTACCTGAGGCTTCTTTCTGGTCGCCCGGCGGACGCCTTGGTAACCCCTGGAGCATAACCAACCTGCTCCAGCTGTTTCCAAGACAGCGGCCCGAGAGTTGCCCTACCCTCCCCGGAGACCGGAAGTCGCGGCCTGGGGGAGTGTTGTTTCGCCGAGACTCGCCTCCCGATGGTCCTAGGAGGATGCAGGGACCTACCGGGAAGGCTGGCCTAACCCATGGGCTTTCTCCTCCATCCCCGGGGATTTCTCCAGCGAGGATGGTGCTGGGGTCCTTCATTCGACCACTGCTGAGCGCCCTGCAGATATGCGGGGACAGCAGGCATCCATCTCCTGATGAAGAAACTGTTCTATGATTTTTACCCTCAGAGTCTCAGACATGCCTTCAGCTAGATCAGTACTGCAAAGTGAGGGCTGGAGGTTTTTGTCCAGAATTATGGGACGTGTTCAGCCTTTTATTTACTTTGGGGACCAGAACTAGTAAGGGTGACCTTTATTTTTATTTTATATCAGTAGACGATGTTATTGTTTTTAAAATCTGACTGTGGGTCAGGGTGTTTTGCTTCCACACATCAAATGGCTAAACCATGACTTATTTATTCTATCCTAAGGTGCATCTGCCTGCCTGTTCTGGTTTCTTCTAATACCTAGGAATCCCTGGCTACCAGGGATTTGATTTTTTCTCTGGGACTGTTCAGATTCCCCAGAAAGGACTCTTCCACCATCTACCCTGTGGGAAGAGCTGGAGCTCTAACAGCTTCTCCAGGAGCTCCCACTTCAGTCATCTTTGTTTTGGGTCTCCCCTTCCGGGGGGCTGCTGGTTTTCAAGCCTTCTGGAATTCTGCAGCGTAAGCCTGATGGGATCTCCTTCCACTTCCGCCAGTGCCAACTCAGTATTTGGCTTTCCCCAAATCAGTGACAGCTCTCCCAGCCCCAGCCACTTCTAGCTTCAGAATGCCGTTGCCTCCTCTTCTACCATCCTCATATTTGTGGGTTTGTGTTATAGTTAATTTAATTTATTTACTTATTGGCCGTGCCGCTTGCGGAATCCTAGCTCCCCAACCAGGGATCGAACCCGAGCCCCCTGCAGTGGAAGCACAGAGTCCTAACCACTGGACCACCAGGGAATTCTCAAGGGTTTGCTTTAAGTGCTCTCTGTGGTTTCAGTGGGCTTCTGGACCAAGTGAGATGCATGTGTTCAGTCCATCATCTTGACCCAGAAAGCCCACGGATACTTTTTACAGTCATGACCTGTTCACGGTTGAGTGGAAGGGTCAGCCTGGCAGGACGTGGCCCAACATGATCAAAAAGGTTTGGGGGAGGACAACTTAGGGGCCAAGACATGGGGGAAGGTGGGTGCTCATGGTTGCTGTTCCCACAGGAACAGGGCTGGAGCGTCTGACCACCCCTGGTGCTGGGAGGGTGGACTCGAGGAGGGTGGAGGGAAGGAGGGATAGTAGGGGCCAAGCACACAGGCAGGAGAGGCTCAGTGCAGCAGGAGGAGGCTGCTGGGGAGACAGGATAGAGCACCAGGCCCAGCTTCTGTCCAAGAGGCAAAAAAAGGTTGCAAGTGACTCTCTGGGCATCCACTTGATGTTCATTGCTTTGCTCCCGACTCCCATGGGCTCCCTACAATAATAGCCTTCTGTAAGCTCTGTGGGGTTTGTCTGCAGCTCATAGCCATCCACACTGACCCTGAAGTGAGCTGCTCAAGAATCCCTCATGGGGGCCAGCCTGGGGGAAGATGAAATAGGGCGAGGCCAGGGCATGGACCAGGTCAGAGAGAGGATGGGCCCCAAGAGGGGTGGACAATGGCTCAGAGGACCTGCCCTTGAGGAGTCTTGGGGAGCCCGGCCCCATGTGACTTCTCCCTACCCCCATGTCTCCTTTCCTTGCAGGAACTTGTGAGGTTTCAGGGGTGGAACCGTGCTGGCAGGTGGAGAGTTGGGGGTGTCATGTCTCTGTTCTTTGGCAATGGCAGATACCTGCGAGGTCTTTGAGGTGATTGAACTGGGGCACCCAGTGGGTTAGGGTCAACCTTTCGGGTCTCCACGTGTGCCCCCTGCCTCAGATTCCAAGGCCTGGATCCACAAAGGCTCATGTCCCAACAGAGCTGCTGCTTGGGGCAGCCTCACCCTGTCCACGTCTCCTGGCTGCCAAGGGGACACAGACCTTCAGTGGCCGCGGACAGGCTGCACCTCTACCCTGCGGCCTCTCAAAGGGACCAGGGTCGAAGCCAAGTCCCTGCAGCTGTGTGATGACACGTTTGCATCGTGCTGGGATGAAACCGGTTTCAGGCTGCTACCACTCACGTGTTTTTAAGAAGAAACCTTTATTAGAGAGTCTCTCTGGACTCTGTATTGTTAAAACCTTCTGAACCATGACCTGGAGGCTGAGGCTGTGGACCTACACAGTGCCGTGCAAGAATTTACGACGTCCATCCATTCCAAGCTGTAAGTTCTAGTCTTTTTTTACCCCCAGTAAAAACACCATTAACTTCCCTGCGGGTGAGGCCCAAGGTGGAGATGGGGCTGGTCTGTTGAAGGCCACAAGAAGCCAACCAGGCCCCCACCCAACTTGTCTGCCTCAGTGTCCCCACCCTGTGGGTTATGTCACACTGGGGAGGGGATCTTGGGAGGGCGCCACACACAGCCTTAGGTAATGGCAGGCACGTGGCCACTGGACCCCAGAGAACCAAGCAGCCCCACCTTGTCTTCTCTGCGCCTGTTGTTATGGTCACCTCCAGTCAAGGCAGTGGGGATGGAAAGGCTCCTGTATCGCTGACTTTGGTAACGACAGGACGCGGCCGAAGCTGAGGCTTGGACCACACTCTGAGTGCCCCAGCACAGCTGGGGAACCATCACGCTCAACCTCCGTCCTTCACCCGGGGACTTCCCGCCTCCACCCTCCTCCACCTCCTGAGGGTCTGCCATGAGCAGGAAGCCAGGCAGGCTTCACCCGGCCCTCAGAGCTGGCAGGCTAAGTGTGGGGGTAAAGCGGTGAGCTCTCTGGATGCTGGGCCAGTGGCCCTGCTGTTGTGCAACTCACGTCCCCTCTCTGTGCCTCAGTCTCCTCATCTGAGAAGTGGGGATACTAGCCACAGCAGCCACCTCACAGAGCTGTCAGGAGAAACTGTGCAGCGCTCAGAACGGGGGCTGGCAGTCGGCACGTATTGGCCCTTACCAAGATGCTGCCTGTCAGGGTGCTGCAGGTAACCTCTGCAGGGCTGAATCTTTCCTCTTCCCTAGAGGAGGGAGCTGAGGCTCAGAGCCCAGCCACTTGTCCGAAGCCAGTACCTGCCTCCCCCATGACTTCCTGTCTTCTGGGCCTGTTCCCAGGAAGCCCTGGATGAACTGAGGGCTAGGGAAATACGCTGGGGGTGGGGGTGGGGAGGTTCCACACAGACCCGGCAGGTTGGGTGTAAACCTCAGAAAGTTCTCAGGACCACCTCCGCCCCGCCCAAGCACCTGCCGTTCGCGCGCACAGTCAAAATATGGGCGAACCGGCAGCACCATGCTGGCCTCCCCCCGACCTTTGCGCAGCGTGACGGCTCGGGGCTGGAGGAGCTGTGGCTGACGGGGGGCAAATCTTGTCACCACGTGCGGGGGGCATGGCAGTGCCCGCGCAGAGCTTCTCCACAGCGTGGCTCTGCAGAGGGCGGGGCCCGCACCCACGGAAGCGACTCACAACAGGCCGGGGAAGGTCGGGGCTGCGACCTCAAGGCTCAGCCGTCTTCGGAACCGTGGCCGGGCCCGAGGCGGCAGTGGGCCCGGCTTCCCTCCCCAGTGCGCCTTCAGACGGTGCCCCGGGAGGAGGCCTGGCCTGGGGGAGCGGGCTGGCCCGGGGCCGCCGCGCTGGCTTCTCACCGGTGTGGAGCCTCTGGTGGTGGAAGAGGGCCGGGCGCTCGCGGAAGGCGCGGCCGCACTGCGCGCACACGAAGGGCTTCTCGCCCGTGTGGATGCGTCGGTGGCTGAGCAGCACGGCGCCCTTGGCGAAGGCCTTGCCGCAGTCCGAGCAACGGAAAGGCCGCTCTCCCGTGTGCAGCAGCCGGTGCTGCCTGAGGTTGGAGCTGTGGCTGAAGGCGCGGCCGCACTGCGCGCAGGCGAAGGGCTTCTCGCCGGTGTGCACGCGCCGGTGCTTGAAGAGCGACGAGCCCTGGCTGAAGGCGGCCCCGCAGAGCGCGCAGGCGAACGGCTTCTCGCCCGTGTGCGTGCGCTCGTGCTGGATCAGGTGCGAGTTGCGGCAGAAGCTGCGGCCGCAGCGCGTGCACGCGTAGGGCCGGCCCCCGGCGTGGATCTTGCGGTGCTGGCTGAGGTTGGAGCGGTGGCTGAAGGCCTTGCCGCACTCGGCACAGCGGAAGGCCTTCTCGGCCGTGTGGATGCGCTGGTGCCGCACCAGCGACGAGCTGTGCCGGAAGGCCTGGCCGCAGGCCGGGCAGGTGTAGGGCGTCTCTCCGCTGTGGATGCGCTGGTGCTGCGTCAGGTGCGACGTCTGGCTGAAGGCCTTGCCGCACTGCGCGCACTCGTACGGCCGCTCCCCGGTGTGGGTGCGCAGGTGCTTCAGCAGGTCCGAGCTCTTCACAAACACCTTGCTGCACGCCCGGCACTCGAAGGGCTTCTCCCCAGAGAGGAGGCCCGGGCCAGCGTGCAGGGCCTCGCCCAGTTCGGCCCAGCTCGGGGGCTCTGGGACAGCGAGCAGTCTCTGAGGCTCGCGCCAAGCCTCACCCATTCCTCGGTCCCCCTGAGCCTCTGGGGCGCCCGGGAAGGCTCTCCCCGGGGCCTCGCGTGCGTACAGCTTCTGCCGCTCCGAAGCCCTCGGCTGCTTGCCTGGCGCAGGGTGGTCAGCGAGGGCCTTCTCCCCGGGTGGGGCCCGCAGAGAAGAGGTCAGCCGCAGGCTGACGCTGGCCTCGCCGCTTTCCCAGTAGATCACAGACACCCCTGTGGGTTTCCTCTCCCGAGAGGGGGACACGCCGCGCCGACCCTCCAGGCTTTTCCCACGCTCAGAGGCACCAGCGCTGGGGAGACCCCTAGTCGGGGCCAGAGGGGGGCCGTCCCGGAAGGCCCCTGGCAATGCTGCTTCTCCAGAAACATCTCTGTCCTCTGCCAGATGAGGGGAGCCTGAAGGAGCAGAAACGGTGGACGCCTGGGTCATCCCGACAGGCCGCGTGGGTAGGCAAGGGGGCCCGCGGGACCGGGCGTGGAGGCTGGGGAGAGGAGCAGGGGCCAGACCACCTTCCTGCACGGAGCCCGTCCCCAGGGCGCTCCCCGGGTGGCTTTGCCCCTTACACCGACGGCCTCTGACCGCCTCTCCCCCAGCAGGGTCAACCCCACAAAGGCAGGACCAGGAGCGACCTGGGCAAGGCTGTGTCCCCAGTGCCGCGAGTGGGACTGGCTCTGCAAGTGCTCAGCGATGAACACGTGAACACACGGCCCCACAGATGAGGTGGTGAGGGAAGCCGGGCAGGGTCTGAGGCCACACAGACCGGCTGAGGGTGGGATTCTGAGCAGGTCTCGCCACGGCCTGGGGGTGGCCCTCGGAGCCCCCTTCAAGGGCAGCCGAAGCCGGAGCCTCCAGAAGAGGCTGATGGTGGAAGGAGTCGGTCGGGTGGGAAGCTGGAGAGCAGAGTGTCCAGGAGGGAAGGTGGACAGAAGCTTGGCCGTAGGTTGGCCCCAAGCTCCTACCCCTGAGCCCCCACTCACCGGGGCTCGGCCTCCTCTGGGCGTTGCTGGCCAGGGTCACGTCCGTCCCACTGAGAACCCAGGGCTCCTCGTCACACTCAAGCTGGACGACCACGCGGGGTCGGGAGACAGAGAGTCCTGTGAGAGAAGACAAGCAAGTGAGGGGTCACCCCCGGCAGATGGCAGGAGTCGGGGCTTCGTGGGCCACGGACGGCATCATCTGTGCAACCAAGGATACCCGAGGTCACATCACAGGGCAGGGCTCTCGGAGCAGCTCGATGGTTCCTGTGAGGAGAACCGTGTTGGCAGCACCAGAAGGGGACTGAGCACAGAGGCACCACAGCTAACAGGGACATTCAGCCAGAGGACATGTGGCTGCTCACAGGCCGCCGGCTGGTAAGAGGTTAGTGCTGGCAGCCTAGCCTGGCAACAAATGAGCTCCCCATGGAGGACCCAGGGCTTACCCAGCGAGGCCAGGAGGGTGAAGTTCTCCAGCATCACACGGCGGTACAGAGCCCTCTGCGCTGCATCCAGGAGCCCCCACTCCTCCCGGGAGAAGTACACAGCCACGTCTTCAAAGGCCATCAGGCCCTAAGAGAGTTGGAAGATGGACATGATCTAAGCTATAGCTGTGTGAACCAAGACCCAGCTCCCTGCCCCAAAGGCTACCTCCGCTCATGCCCCTCAGATGCTCACCCTCCGCCCCCAAGGCTCTGCAGATGGGACTTCCCTCACCTGTCTGGATCCCTCCCCACCACCTTCCCCATCTAGGCCGTAGATGCCTCTTTAACCCCACCTGGCCACTCTACACAAGGCAGCCAGAGGAAGCCCCTGGCCTTCTGCTGGCTGCCACACCAAGGTCAGCCCCTGGTGTCCACTCACTCTCCAGCCTTTGCACAAGCCGAGCCTCCCCGAAGGTGCCCTCATCGCTCTTGCATAAGTAACTGTACAAGTCCCCTCTGCAGAGCCCCCAGGACATGCCCATCCCTATAGGGATGCCCTCTCCTGCTGAACGTGCCTGACGTTTCAAAGCTGCTTTTTGAACCTGAAGGACTGGCTGATCCCCTCCAGTTGCCACAGGGGTGGCCCCAAGGATCCGGCGGGCACACAAGAAGCCATGTCCCTCCTCCCTCCATAGCCAGGCCCCCTCTATCTCCTCCTCACTTGGCTGCCACCTTCCCTTCCCTCAGCCACCTGCCAGACTTCCCCTGAGAGCCCCAGGGACTGCCAGCCATTCCTCACCTCCCTAGAGCCCTAACTGCCCATGCCTATCCCTGGCTGAGTCTGTGAGATGCCCTCTTCCTAAGTTTGATTCCCAGGCTCTCCCTCACTCAGAACATCAGGACTCTGTCCTTGGACACCTACAATTCCAGGTCCATGTGACACCTCCACTCTGAGACAGCACAGACTTCCCAATTTCCCCTGAAATCGACTTTCCCTTCAAATTCCTTATTTTGTCTACAGCAGCTCCGTTCTGTTTTTCTCTGTCCCATTGAGTGACAGTTGCCACTGGCACAGTCCCAGGGCAAGGATACAATCAAGGGTTTTCAATTTCAGCACCAGCTACCAAATCCTGGCCCCACTGCCTGGGGGAGGACCTGTGAAAGTGCTAGGCAGCTCCGTTCTTTTGCGTGCTCCGGCGGAAAACCTTAGACTGGCCCTTCACGCAGGACACTCCCGCACACCCCGCACTTGATGCATCAGCAGATCTATCCAGAATCCAACGGCTTTTCGCACCTGCACTGCCCGGACTGTGGCAGTAACCTCCTCCCTGCACACCGCCACGCCCCTCTGCTTCTGTTCTCCACTCAACAATAGGTGGAATTCCCTTAAAAACCGTTAACTTAAAGCATGTCCAGTCTCCCGGTGCCCTCGGGATAGTCTTAACTCCTCGGCCTGCCCTTTCAGACATACATATCTTCTCCCCGCCGAGCAGCTCAGTTCCGGAAGCGCCTACACTCAGGCTTCCCTCCCAGCTTTTGCAGACGGGGAACCCTCCCCTTGGAACTTCCTTCCACACCTCACCCCCTTAGCTGCCAGAAGTGGGGATCCCACGCGTGCACTCCCAACCGGCCGGGACAGCAGGGCCTAGGACGAAGCGCGAGGGGAAGACAACACGTCCAGGTAAAGTGCCTCCCTCGATCGGGGCTCGGGTCCATGAAGGAGGCATCCGGGTGGGTGGGGGCCTGGGGTTCCCGCTACTCACCTGCGCCGGGTCTGTCTGCGCCGCCGCCATCGGAACCTGCAGAACGGTGCGGGCGCTCAGGCTCCGGGCCTCTCTCCCAGTCCGTCAAGGGCGCCGCGTCGGAACGGTGTGGAGGCCGGAGAGCACGTGGCTCGGGGGGCGCCCACGCCGCACCCCGGGAAACTGAGGCCGGGGACTGGCCGTGGGCCCCTGGACTCGGCTGCCCGTGCCTCGGATCTCCGCCCGCACGTCCTCCCTGCCCGCACCTCGGGTCTCCAGACCCTTCCGCAAAACCGGCCCCGACGCGGCGCTCTCCGGCCGTCACCGGCGTGGCCCGACGCCGGCAGCCAAGTGACAGTCCCGGACGCCGGAAGTCCAATCTCGCGAGCCCTCATTGGCCCGTGGCGCGCTGCGGACGCACGCGCAGAGCCTTCTGGCTGCCGGCGCGGTAGGCGGAGCGCGCCTGGTCTCCACGGCAACGGCCAAGCGCCGCCGCCGGGGCCGCTGGGAAGTGGAGTCTGCAGCAGCGCCAGGCTTCGGGCTGAGCGTGGGGTGGGGTGCTGGCGGGGCCGTCAGCGCTGCGGGTGAACGCTGAATTGCTGAGGCCCCGGGAGGCCCCCTCCCCCACCCCACTGCGCCCAGCGCCCAGCGCAGCACCGAGGACGGAGCACGACGGGGGTCCCATCCCATCCCCGCCTCCTGGGGCCTCGCACCAGGGCTGGGTGTGACCCCCGCGGGTCAGCGTCCCGTTATGGTTGGGAACAGCCCCCACGCCAAGTCGCAAGGCCCTAGCCTAAGTTTTTCTAGCGTCTGAAATCATTCTGAGACTTCCTCCACCATCTGTTTTCTTGGCTCAACTGGGCCGCGCAAAAAGTACTTTCCCAGACGCACTTGTCCCTAGGTCGGCTAGGTCTTGCCTTGCCCCGCACGTCATGGTGTTGATTCCCTGTTCCTTTATTTTGGGGGGAGAGGGCAACCTACATGGGTACGACACATAAAATCAAACGGAAGGGAGGTCTCAATGCAGACTGACTACTGCTGGCAGAGAGTAAAAGGTTTTCTCTTTGTTGTTTCACTCTGAGGGTCTTTTTTTTTTCAGTGTTCTTAGTGCTCATACACAAAATGGGACAGTAGTGGTACCCACCGCACAGGGCTATTGTAAGTTAATATGGAACCAATCTGCGTCGAATTCATTCACTCTGTCTCCCTCCCTGCTTACCTCCCTAGGTAAGTTATAAGTGATTGTTATAACATCTATATCAGCTCTGTCTGCAGTATCACTACTCTTTGTAAATCCTTGTAATGCAAGAGATAACATCAATTTTGGAGTATTTGTGTGTAAATTTTGCTCACTTTGAAATAAATGAAGAAAATCTAATGTATTTGTGGGTAGGGAATGTTTCTTGCCATTCCAGTAAACAAAGAATGTTTGAGTCCCTCCCTGGTGGTCCAGTGGTTAAGACTCCGCCCTCCCGATTCAGGGTGCCTGGGTTCATCCCTGGTCAGGGAACTAGGTCCCACATGCTGCAGCTAAGAGCCCACATGCCGTAACTCAAGATCCCGCATGCCGCAACGAAGATCCTGCATGCAGCAATGACTAAGGGCCGGCGCAGACAAATAAATAAATAATTTTTTAAAAATAAGAATGTTGAAGTCCCACGTGAGGTTCACCTCGAACCCACGTGCCGAGACTAGAACCCAGCCTAAACCCAGATTGGGACTTGAACCCATGGTCTCTTTTTCCGGCCGTGCCGCCCGGCATGGGGATCCCAGTTCCCCAACCTGGGATCAGAGCCACACCCGCTGTAGTGAAAACGTGGAATCTTAACCACTGGACTGCCAGGGAAGTCCAAACTCCCAGTATTTTTTTAAAAATTTATTTCTTGTATTTATTTATTTTTGGCTGTGTTGGGTCTTTGTTGCTGGGCGCGGGCTTTCTCTAGTTGCGGTGAGTGGGGCTACTCTTCGTTGTGGTGCGCGGGCTTCTCATTGCGGTGGCTTCTCTTGTTGGGGAGTGTGGGCTCTAGGCGCGTGGGCTCAGTAGTTGTGGCTCACGGGCTCTAGAGCGGAGGCTCAGTAGTTGTGGTGCACGGGCTTAGTTGCTCCGCGGCATGTGCGATCTTCCCGGACCAGGGCTCGGACTCGTGTTCCCTGCATTGGCAGACGGATTCTTAACCAATGCGCCACCAGGGAAGCCCCAACCCCCCCGTATTTTAACTGAGATGACACATCTGGTCTCAGGACTTAATGAAGCTCAGGTCCTTTGTGTCTCATCGCAGAAAGAATTCAGTGAGATACAAAGTGATAGGTAAGAAATGGATTTATTGAGACAGATACATATTCCATAGATAGAATGCAGTCTGTCTCAAAAGGTGAGAACAGCCTTGGGAGAAACACACTCCACAGAGTGTGGGCCATCTCAGAAGGTGAGAGGTCCCGAAATATGGGGTGGTTAGTTTTTATGGGCTGGGTAATTTAATAGACTAATGAGAGGGAGGGCTATTTCAAGTATTTCAGGGGAAGGGGTGGAGACTTCCAGGAATTGGGCCGCCACCCACTTTTTGACCTTTTATGGTTGGCCTCAGAACTGTCATGGCACTGGTGAGTGTGCCATTTCGCTAATGTATCACAGCAAGCATAAAATGAGTCTCAAGGTCCACTGGAAGTTGAGTCTTCTGCCATCTTGGACCTAGTTGGTTCTAAGCAGTCTTTGTCATGTCCTATGTGTGTCATTCTTTTAAAGGTTGTGCCCTGCCCACTTCCCTCCTGTTTCAGAGGGACCAGCATGTGCCAAGGCTTGGAGGCAAGCCTGCAGGCGGGCATTCAGGAAACCTGAAGTTCTTTACTTCTGGTGGGACCAGAAAAGCCTTAGGGGAGAAGGATTCATGCTAGGCCTTTATCCTGGGGGGGTGAGGGGTGGGATCTGGGGAGATGTGTGATAGAGAAGTGACCTGATCTGATTTGACAAGAATTCCCTTTGGCTTCCATGTGGAGAAGGGATGGGGGGCTGGGTGAAGGTGGAGGTGGCTGGGCCCATCTTGGGCCTCCACATCTGACACATTCCCTTTTCCCACTCTTGCGGTCAGACCCTTTAATTCAGCCTCCCCTTCCTGGTCAGCAGAATAATGCCCCCCACAAAGGTGTCCATGGAATTATTCCTGGGTGTGTCACAAGACCACACTTGTGAAGAAGTCCCAACCCCCCAGGGCCACCATCAGGCCCGGAGGGGAGGAGGGGTGCTGTCTGGGCAGAGTGTGTCTGTACCAGTGGGGTTAGTATCACAGGCCAGGACCACCAGGCAGCCCCTGAAAGCCGGAAAGCCCACCCCAGTGACACCTGTGCACCCATCTTCAAAGACACCTGGCTGCAGTACCTGAGGAAGCCGTGTACCTAGGGACACGGCGCAGAGGCTCCCGGTTCAGCCCAAGCCCCTGCTAACACCAGAAGCAGCTGAAGGTGGGGCTCCATGCAGAGCCCCTCCCCAGTGGGGAGAAGCCCCGGGGGCTCTAATTGCGTGGTAGCCAGGAACTGACCCGCTCTGACCAAAGGCCCCACAAAGTGTCTGCTGGCAGCTCAGGGAAGCTGCTCTGCGTCATGGACAGGTTAGGTCTGCCCTGGGCACCTGTAACGTCCCGGGGGCACCTCCTCACCTCACCTCCGACTGCTCCGGACTGTGTGGCAATAAAGCCGTGTTGGTTACATCACCTCTGAGCTAGGGCTATGGCCCTGGAGGCAGAGAACAGACATGGGTCACTGCCAGCCTGCACAGGGGTCAGATTCTCGGAGGCGACAGCAATGTCCACCTGCGTCTGAGGATGGGCTGGGAGGGCAGCGGGTGGCACTCTGTCTTCCTGGGGTCCAAGGGGTCTTTGCTGCTTCAAGTCCTCCAGGGAAATAACTGTGGCCAGGAGTTCAGAGTTACCTGTGTGCACAGAGCTTACCTGAGGCGGAAGTAGATGATCTCAGGGGTACAGTGGTCTGAGAGAATAAGGAAGCAGGTCCCTCATCCCAGGCACGTCTCAGGGTGGCCACCAGCTGAAGATGAAGCCATCTTTCTGTGCCCGGCCAGAAAAACCAGATCCCTGTAGTCAGGCTCACCACTACAGGCTGACAGGGGCAGGTCAGAACTCTATGTAGATGGGAATGATGAGGCATAGGTAACGGGGAATGGGGGAGGCCAGAGCCCAGTAGGCAAGGCACCGTCTTTGAGACCTGCAGGGGCCAAACTCGTATCTACAATGGCCGAGGTCACTTTCTGAGCAGATAAAAGTTGTCCTGTATTCTGCAGTCTTCTAAGCCATGTTCTTGAGAGTTGTCACCCCTCCAGCCAAAACCCAGGGAGGCTTCTGTTGCCCAGGCTGGGTTCCCAGTGACTTTAGCAAACATGACCTTCACGGCTGTCCAGTGTCAGGTCAGAGGCATGGCTGGCCCAACCTAGTGCAGAGAAGGGAAGCCGGAAATTAAACTCGGTGTTGGGATCTTCTGTCGTGTGTGTTCCCTGGAGGAGCTAGAGCTTCAGATTTCTTTGTCAAAACTTCTGCTTTTATAATTTTGGCACCTGCTTTATTTTATTGTTTTGGCCGCGCTGTACGGTATGCAGGATCTTACTTCCCTGACCAGGGATCAAACCCGTGTGCCCTGCAGTGGAAGCGCAGAGTCTTAACCACTGGACTGCCAGGCAAGCCCCAGCACCTGTTTTAAAATATCTAATAGCCATGTGAGTTCAATATGGTAAGCAGAATCATGGTCCTCCAAAGATGCCCACATCCTAATCCTCAGAACCTGTTAATATGTTACCTGACATGGCCCACTTTATGGATTAAGTTAAGGATCTTGAGATGGGAAGAATATCCAGGATTGTCTGGGTGAGTCCAGCATAATCACGTGAGCCCTTGAAAGCAGAGAAACATAACACAAATTATTAAAAATTTCTGGATGTCATAAGTCTGACACTTGTGTCAGCTACTCTAAAATCAAGGAATCGGGACTTCCTTGGTGGTCCAGTGGCTAAGACCCTGCACTCCCAATGCAGGGGGCCCGGGTTCGACCCCTGGTCAGGGAACTAAATCCCACATGCCACAACTAAGAGTTCACATGCCACAACTAAAGATCCCGCGCGTAGCAACGAAAATACTGTGTGCCGCAACTAAGACCCGGTGCAGCCAAATAAATAAATATTTAAATATTAAAAAAAAATCAAGGCATCAGCAGGGCTGGGTTGCTTCTGGGGACCCTGGGGAAGAATGGGTTCCCTTGCCTCTTCCAGACTCCACAGTCTGCCAGCATTCCTTGGCTTGTGGCTCTTTCTGTCTTCAAAGCCAGCAACGGCAACTTCTTTCTCACATTGCATCACCCTTACTCAATCTCTCTCCATCTCCACCGCATCCCTCTTCCACTTTTAAGGACCCTTGTGATTACATTGTTTCATCTCACCCTCCCAACCTCAGATAATCCAGAATGATCTCCACATTTCAAGGTCAGCTGATTATCAACCGTAATTCCATCTTTCATTTTAATTCCCCCTTGCCCTGTAACATAACATATTTACATGCTCCGGAGATTAGGTCCTGGACATCTTGAGGGGAGGAGAAGGCATTAGTCTGCCTACCATGAGCATACTTTAAAAAAAAAAAATTTAAACATTGCCTACCTGGCTACTCGTTAAGTCAAGAATGAATAAAAATAATAAGAGCTGGCAAAAAAAAAAGAATGAGTGCATTTTATATTCACCTATTGAGGGATGGGGAAGTCATTCTGGCTTATACATGATTTGACTTTTTTATGCTAACTAAAACAGCCTGTTTGTGGCCTATCAAAAACACATGGTACATCTGCTGTAATCATTAAAGAAAAGGGTGCATTGACCAGAAGTAAAGAATGTCCATGTTAAAAATAAAGTTTAGGGGCCTTCCCTGGTGGCGCAGTGGTTGGGAGTCCGCCTGCCGATGCAGGGGACACGGGTTCGTGCCCCGGTCTGGGAAGATCCCACATGCCACAGAGCGGCTGGGCCCATGAGCCATGGCCGCTGAGCCTGCACGTCCGGAGCCTGTGCTCCGCAACGGGAGAGGCCACAGCAGTGAGAGGCCCGCGTACCGAAAATAAATAAATAAATAAAGTTTAAATGCCTCCCTTCCTGGGATGCCAATGCTGGTATTCCTTCAATAATAAGACTAGCTTCTTCTCAAGGCCATATTGACTGTGTGCATGCTGACCTGTTTTTTGTTTTTTTTTTTTTTTAAACCTTGAAGGAATGCATCCTTGACCTGTCTGATGTTCTTTGTTCTGACAAGAACAAATGTGCCATGCTTCAGTGAAGCAGTTCCTCAGAGTTATCTGAGAGGCTGTCTTCTGGGCTATAGTCCTCAGTTTGGCTCAAATAAAACTGTCTTCTATCCCTAGTAGAGATTGTTTATTGATTACTTCCAGCGACAGTGTCAATAAGCATTCTGTAGACAGGCATCTCTCACTTGCCCTCCCTGGCAGTGCATGTAAGAGCCTTGGGATGATGATGCTCGTGACAGTAAGGACAATCACAACGCTAGCTCTCTCATACATGTAGCACCGCGTGCCTGGCCCTGTGCTAAGCACTTTTCATGTCACCTCTCATGAGGAAAGTTGTGGTATTTTCCAAATTTTGTCACAGGACTTTGAATTAGACCTGATTCTTTGAATTTAGAGCATCAGAATCTCCATAAGGGCTTGTCAGGCTCATCCCTGTTGGGGGCGGGGACAAGAATTTGCATTTCTAGCCAGTTCCCCCGTGATGCTGATTCAGGGACCACAGTTTGGGGACCACTGGATTAGAGAGACATTTAAGGTTACTAAACAAAGTCTCCATGAGGAAGATAGTATTTTCACTTGACACTCTCAAAGGCAACACGTGGTTCCCCAGGGGCCTCCTCACGGCTGGTTGTCCGAGGCCCAGGACACGGGTCACTTGCTGGATAACTCTCTCTGCGGGAGGAAACCTGGGAGCGGCCCCTTTAAGAGGAAGCAAAGACACGCCCCTGCCAGTCTTTTTTCTCAGCTCTCCATTTCCCAGCGCCCCTCTAAAGGTAGTTTGGCCTTGCCATGGAGAACGGAGAATGTGTGGGCGCCGCTCTCGGGGGTGGGGATGTGGGGGTGGGATGGAAATGCAGGACTGAAACTACATTGACCACAAGGCATCGGGGGCGGCGGGTTCTGGACCAATCACAGCCCAGAACAAGGGCTGTTTCCTGCTGCTCGGTCGGCGGGGGCGGAACTTCCGGCGTCGCCACTTGGGGCATTTTTCTGCTCTTGACAGGTCGTTTTCCATTGCCCTTGGGGACCCGAGTGTTGGGTCGTGGCCGCTTTCCAGGCGCCTCCTCGGGACCCGGCCGAGGTGGACAGTGAGGAGGATGGGACCGGCCTCCGGGCTCCGTACGAGCCGCAGTGTCCTGTAACGTGGTGTTCTGCGTCCCCACGGTCCCTGGAGGCGGCGTTTACACCGTGGGGACAGAGGCCCCGCGAGCAACGGGCGGTGGGAGGCCCCCGGCCTGGGGCTGGGGGTGTAGGGAGCGGCAGGGCCCGCCTGGGTCTGATGGCGGCGGCGCTGAGGGACCCGCTGCGGGTGAGTGGAGGGTCCCCACAGCCCCCACTCACTCGGACCCCTACCCATGTGGCCCGGGACCCCCGACAGAGGGGAGGGGTTGCTCCCGGACTCTGCCGCTCCATCTTCACTACTGGGACCCTGGGGTCACTGAAAGCCCAAGGTGCCGAGTCCTGGCCAGGTTTTTTGTGGAAAAGTTCTCATTCTGGAATCCAGCGGGACAAGGCGTGCAAAGCAGTTTCAGGCACAGGGACCAGGATGTGCACATGCTTGGCGGTGAAGCTCAGTTGGCAGTGTTCAGGGAACTGAAGGTCTCCCTGGTGCCTGGTGGACAAGAGCTT
This sequence comes from Mesoplodon mirus, assembly GCF_964341445.2. Taxonomy (NCBI): domain Eukaryota; kingdom Metazoa; phylum Chordata; class Mammalia; order Artiodactyla; family Ziphiidae; genus Mesoplodon; species Mesoplodon mirus. The sequence goes on along the minus strand of NC_138995.1, from coordinate 65,271,300 downwards.
GGCCTGTCACCTGAGGGTGGCGGGAGCCACGGGAGGTTTGGAGCAGAAGAGGGAGGTGATCTGACTCAGGTGTTCACAGGCTTCCTCGGGCTGCAGAGTGGAAAACAGACAGGAGAGTGACAGTGAGGGAAGAGAAAAGGAGGCACACAAGGATGCTACCTTAATATAGCAGTGGCTTGGCCAGAGCGGTGACTGGAGTTGGGAGAAGTGGTTGGAGCTTGGATCTGTCTTGTAAGTTAAGCCAGCCTGATTTTAGGTGTGTGTGTGGGAGAGAGAGAGAGAGAGAGAGAGAGGAGAGAGAGAGAGAGAGAGAGAGATTGAGAGAGAGAGAGAGAGAGAGAGAGAGAGAGAGAGAGAGAGAGAGAGAGAGAGAACAAGGATGTGGGGATGTCCCCGTGGGTTTTTGGCCTCAGTGCTTCGGCTGAGATGGGGAAGTTGGTGGGTGGAGTGGTTTCAGGGAAGATCAGGAGGTGGATTTTGACCACGTGGAGACTGAGATGTCCCGGAGACTTCTGAGTGCAGGTCTAAGTTACGCTGAGGGCTTCCACTTGGAGACATCCAGTTGGCGGTAGCCAGCCTGTGAAGTGAGGTGGAACTCGGGTGCGGATTTAGGACGGAGCGTCTTTAGGGTGTGGTGATGGATGCCCCATGCGGGCAGCTGAGGACTGGCTGGTTCTTCGGGTACCTGGACAGGGGTGGTGGGTGTCACAAATTCAGGTGAAGGGAGGAGCAGCCACAAAGGAAGGGGTGTGTGGGAGAGGAGGGTCCAGAAGGGGCCTCCGGTCGCTGGGGTGGAGGCTGCGGCACATTGTAGGTGGAGGTAGATGCCAGCAGGACCGGGGCTAGTGGCTACTCACCTCTCTATGGCTCACCGGCCTTTCTTGGCCCCCTCTGTGGGGCCTGTGAGTTTCAGTTAGGATGGCAGGTTAGCTCAGTGGCAGGCAGGCAACTGGGAGCGTCGCAGGCCTGGGGTGGGAGGTGGTGGGCCTGGGCTTTGAGTATACATTAGGAGAGAAGGATACAGTGGCTGGGGAGGCGACAGCGGCAGACAGTCAGAGGCCAGGACATGCCAGAGACCCGTGTCTGGCCTTGGTGGCTGAGAGTCAAAGGTAGGAAGAGGCACAGTTTCAGAAACAATGAAGGAAACTCTGGGTGCCACCCCTGGCAGTTGGAATTCTTTGAAGTCTGGGTCAGGAAGGGGTACTGGTTGACCTCACCAAGTAGCCAGGCTCTGGACACCATTTGCAATGTGGCATGTGGGATGGCTGGGAGATGCCCACTGTGTGCCAGGGAATGGTGTGGGGTCTGGAGACATGCAATACAAAGCCTGATGTGTGCATGCAGAGGAGATGAGTCAGTGGACTGGAATCTGGTACTGGGGGCCCTTTGGGAGAAAGGGGGCCTCCGGTTTGGTGTTTCTGGGCGGCAGGATCTGGGGACCCAGGGGAATTACCTAGCAGGAGGAAGTGGGGCCCTACATGCCAGGCTAAGGGTTTAGATGGCATCTGTCTTTGAAGGACAGTGACCGATGGGACATGAGGAGACAGCGGCACCCGTGACCCTGCATCTGGGGGGAGTGTTTGGGGAGAACGGTTGAGGGGTCGGAGCCTGCCCACCACAGAGGCGGTGTGATGCAGGGGGAAAGAGCTAGGTCCGTATGGGCTCATCTGTGCACTGCTGTTCGTTTTTCTACCACCCTTTGGTCTAGCTGACTTAATTGTCCTCATCATGGCAGGGCTGGGGGACCTTTGAGGACATTGCCGTGTACTTCTCTCAGGAGGGGTGGGGGCTCCTTGACGAGGCTCAGAGGCACCTGTACTGTGATGTGACGCTGGAGAACTTGGCACTTGTGGCCTCACTGGGTAAGGCCCTCCCAGCCTCCTAGGCTCCGTCTTTCCTTTTCTCCCAGAAGCAGCTCTCTCTCCCCGCAGCTGAGCGTGGGCGCTCCTTCCTCCCCTGGACCACCTGCTTCGTGTTTGCCTGCTCCTTTCTCTGAGGAGCCCCAACACCTGATTCCGAAGCCTTCTGGGGAAGGGCTCAGTCTTCGGAGTCTCAATCCGGCTGCCTACATTTGTCTGGATCAGTGGCACCTCTGTGCCTGGCTGTGCTGTGGACTGCAGACACCGACGTGGTCACTGCTTGTGGAGACCACTGAGCTGTTCCTGGGAGCCGCTCCTCAGGAGCTGATTTTGTAACACTGGGTTTTCTTCCCAGTTGCAAAGATGACACGAGCTCCCTTTGGTCTGCCACTGGATAGGCTGCCCTGAGCTAGGCCACCCCCTTACCCGCTCTTTCTGCCAGGACTTGCATATTCCACGTCCTGTGTGGTTGCCCAACCACAGGAACAGGGCAAAGGACCCTGGGTGCCCATGTCTGCAGCCACAGCAAGAGAGGCTGGGAGGAGGCCTGGCTCTGGTGAGTGGGAGCTGGGGGCAGAGGTGACATTGTGGTGGGCTCACATTATACTGGGTACTTCCCCTGTGTCCACTGGAGCTTGTTGCTGGAGCCAGTAGCCCCACCCGACCCCCACCTTCCTTCTTCATTGAGGACAGACCACCTACTTGCCATTTGTCTTTTGTACCTAGGCCCTGACGACGGACAGCCTCACTGCTCTGATCTCCATTTCTGCTCCATTCCCCGCCTTTCCTCCTTTTGCAGGGCTGTCCCAGGTTAGCCTACAGTCCATGTGTCATGACATGTGTGTGTATCTTCATGGAGACTGAGAGCACCAGGTGCCCTGGGCTTTCCTGAGCTCGTGCACATGGCTCTGTGTCCTCTTTCTCTCGTCTCCTGATGAAAGCTGAGGAATGAGCTGGAATCTCTGCTTCTCCTCCCAGCCTGAACCTCACCCATGTTCTCACAGGTGATGGGCCCTTGCTTTCTGTGGCCTTCCTGGGCCCAGTCCTGCACCACTGGCTCTACCCTACCCCGACTCGGTCTACAGACTCATTCCTGAATGTGTCAGACACACATCTGTGAAGGGGCTGCCCTCTCCCGACAAAGCCTACATACATGTCGCCTGCATTTCTCTGCCTTCAGATTACTGGTGTGGAGCAGAGGCTGGGGAGGCATCTCATGAGCAGAGTGTGTACGCAGCAGCGCTCCCGTCCAGGACCCCCAAGGCAGGTCCATCATCCAGAAGGCCAACACCTGTGACGTGCGTGACCCAGTGTTAAAAGACATATTACACCTGGCTGAGCACCAGGGAATACAACCCAGGCAGAAACCGTACACGTGTGAGGCATGTGGGAGAGGTTTCTGGCTCAGTGCAAACTCTCACCAGCACCAGAAGGAGCACAGTGAAGAGAAACCTTTCACATGCAGGGAGTGTGCTAAGGCTGTCCTGGACAGCCATGGCCTCCAGCCCCAGGCCACCCACGGAGAGGGGACATCACACAGAAGTACCAAGCGTAAGGAGGCCTTCCCACCCAGCTCCATTTGGCAGCAACAGCAGGGAGGCCACACCTCACAGAAGCCCTTCAAGTGCAGCGACTGCGGGCAAGCCTTCCTGAAGGCCTTCGCACTCCTCAACCACCTGATCACTCACGCCAAAGAGAGACCCTTCAGGTGCCCAGCAGGTGGAAATGCCCCCACGGAGAGCTCAACCCTGGTTCATCACCGAAAAACTCACACTGGAGAAACATCCCATGTGTGTAAGGAATGTGGGAAGGTGTTCAGCCACCTGTTTAGCCTGAGGACGCATCAGAAAGTTCACACTGGAAAAGTGCATCTCAGTTGCAGTGAACGTGGAAAAGTCTTCACCCGCAAACACTCACTCACTCAGCACCAGAGAGTTCACACTGGAGAAAGGCCTTATGCATGTAACAAATGTGGAAAAGCTTTCCGCTACAGCTCAAACCTCTCTAAGCACCAGAAGGGTCACACTGGAAAAGAGCCGTCTGAGTGCAGTGGACATAGGATCACTTTCAGCCAGAGCTCCAGCCTCCCTCAGCCCAGAGAGGTCACAGCAAAGAAAGGCCTTAGGAATGTGGCAAGAGTGGATAAGCACTAGTGGGGACCTTCTCCTTGTTCCATAAAAGGACTCACTCCTGAGAAACTCCTATGAAAGAAACCTTTGTGAGGAAGCCATCAGCCAAAATTTGAAACTTGAGCATCCCACACCCCTACTGGGAGATTGGCTGTAGTGCCAGTGGTAAGTGGTAAGCTTGCAGGAGCTATGCTGCACTTTCTAACCTGTCCAGGTGCTTTGCCAGATTATGTCACTGCCAGATGCCCTCTCACCTCTACCAGCTAGCAGGTCCCCACACCACCTGCCTGTCATCTCAACATACTCAGGGAATGCAGGCTTGTGTTCTCATTCCCTGGAGGGAGCCATAAACGTTGGGAGTCCATTGGGGTCGCCTCATTTTCCACCTCTCCCCTGTCCCAGTGGCTCATGTGTTGCCCTGACGTAGTTCTCTCCAGGAGGATCTGAACTGGAGTCTGACGATGTCCAGAGGAAGCTTCCTTCTTCATGGGCATTGTTGAGTCTACAGATGATGCCTGCAGTGAACTGGTCCAGCCTCCAAATCACCCAGCCTTGGAACTGCCTGCCTGCAGAGTGTGATAATAAAGACCTTATTGCTGAGGCCATCTTTAATCCTGAGACTCCGTCCATTGTGTATGGGGAGAGATGGAGAACAGAATTGGGCTCTAATGGTGCCAAGAGAGGGAAGGGCTTTTGTGGGGGCCCAGACTTTGATAGTAGGACGGCAAGGAATAGCGTGCAGTCTAGGCCCCTGATGTCCAGAATCTGTAGGTAGGTATCTCTGGATTTAAGATCTACAGGGGCCATGTAGAAGCACAAGTGGGTGTGGACACACTGGGTTTGAGCTCAGGAAGACTGTGACAAACGTAGATGTGGCCGATGCTGTGCTTGGGCCACGCACATCATACCCACTCACAAGAGCTGAGTGTGTTCAACATCAGTGGGCAGCTTGAAATAGCCATGGTGGAATTTATACCACAGAAATTAGCAATAGCTCTCGGGGGAAAAAATAACACACTTGAGAAAACCTGATTTGTAGTGTTTGCCAAACTTGCTGACAGTGACCTTCGCCACAGGAGAGACTCAGCTGTACAGGGGAGTCCTGCACGCTCTTGCCTTGTCCTCCAGAACAAGTGCGATGCCACTTGAGGGGTGTAACCAGGGGTGAGGTGCTCACTGCCAGACAATAATCTCGAGGTGGTTTAGATCCCTACAGCCTCCCAGAGCTGCTCCCTTCAAGGCCAACACTGCAAAGGCAGGAACCCTGGGACTGAGAGGAGGGAGGTCCTGCAGTCCAGGATTTTAGTGGCCCAGTCAGTATTCCGGGCGAGTGTGGTGGCCACTGGCCTTATCATATCCTGTTTTCCGCTGCCACTGAGGCACAGCTGTCCCCGGGTGTAGGGGTCAGAGACGGTGGAATCAACATATGGTTGCCCCATTTTCTGGTTTTCCAAGAGGAGTGAGCGATCCATGTTTTTATGTGGAGACTTTTCATTTTATAAAGGTTGAAAACTACTTCCCCCGAACTTCAAAGTTTATAGGTATAAATACAAACTATACATATGGGTTCCATATGTGTTCCTGGACCAACACTTATGACTCTCAGAAAATAAGCAAACCAGGCTTCAGGGAGCCCAAGGGTCCCTGGGCGTCCCCAGACACGAAGGCTTTTGGCCCGGTGTTTGCTGCACAGCATGTGGCAGGGACAGTGGCACCGCTGCTACTCCACTCAGGGTGGCTCTCTGCCCCCCCCATCCTCCGCCAGTTCCCTGAAACTGACCATATGAGGGATGGCATTCCTGGCAGGCTTGTGGGCAGCCGAGCACGTGGCAGATGTGCCTGAGCTCTCCCCAGCAGCCCAAGGTGTCAGGGAATCCCCTGAACTCAGACCATCCCTTCTGGGTGTAATGACTGTCTTCCACCAACTTGGGGGGCTTGGGATCAGAGTTACACTCAGTTAACCTTGGGGCCTCAGGCTTCCCAGCAAAGGGTGGAGACGCATCATCAATGGCTCAAGTCCTTGAACCTGTGTTGTCAGCTGTGGTTAGACAGGCCTCATAACACTGCCCCTAGTGCATGGGTGAAGCCCTTCACCTCCCTTCTACTCTCCCCACCAGGGCTCTGTCACACCGGCCAACTTACTGGAACCTTAATATTTCCCTGGTGATGCCAGAACATACTGAACAAAGGTGTGTTCGTTCTGAGCGTCTGACTCCCCAGAGTACCAATTCATCCCTAGCATCACAAGATATCCAGGGACCCTTGGCCTGCTCAGGCCCACTCTCCTGGGTGTATCAGTTGCCTCCCACCAACATGGAAGAGTGGCTTGGGATAAGAATTAAAGTCCAGCTGAGACATGTGGAACTCAGGCCTCCAAGCAAGGTAGGGCAGACACCTGTCATCAGAGCTGAATCCTTTGTACCCCAAATGGTCTGCGATGTGTAGATCCTGTAAAATGAAGACTTTTGGTGAAGAGTCCTTGATTTGGTGAAGTGTCCTTGACCTGAACCTGCCTTGTGGTCTCCCCAACAGGGCTCTGTGCAGGGCAGCCAGCCTGCGGGTGTGTGTGTGTGGGGGGGTGTCTGTGGGTACATGATCATGTGCATGTGCCAGAACATCCAAAATAAAGCCCTTATGGCTCTGAGCATCTACGAACTGGGGCTACTGACATCTGTCTTGACTCTACGGGAAGGTTGATCTGTGAATGAGCCACGGAGGAAGGCAGCGTTAGTTGAGCCCCAGATCCACTTAGTGCCTGAAGCCAGATGCAAGTGGACTTTTGGGTTCCATGTACCAAAACTGACCAAAGCAATTCACAGAGGAAAAGGTAATTTTTTCAACCAACCAAATCAACAATTGGACAGCCATATATCACAACAACCAATTTCCACCCATACCTCAAGTCATGCGCAAAAGTTAACTCAGACTTGATCACAGACATACCTATAAAACTTATAACCATAAAAGTTCTAGAAGGAAGCATAGTGACCTTGGATTTGCTGAATTTCTTAAATATATCATAAAAAGCATAACAAGAAAAATACAAATCAAATGGACTTCATCAAAATTTTAAACTTTTGTATTTCAACAGTCCCTCTCAAGAAAATGAAAATGTAAGCCACAGACTGGGAAAACTATCTGTAAAACAAACACTAACAAAGGACTTGAATCTCGACTATATAAAGAACTCTTACAACTTTTTGGGGGGCCACACCACAGGACTTGTGGGATCTCAGTTCCCCAACCAGGACTGAACCCAGGCCACAGCAGTGAAAGCACCAAACCCTAACCACTAGACCACCAGGGAACTCACACAGCCTAGTTTTTAAAAATGGGCAAAAGTGACTTGAACACTCACTTCACTAAAGAAGATATCTGGATGGCAAATAAGCACATGGCTTCCATGTAAAACGTGTTATTTATTTAAAGCTCACGGCACCCCCATAGGTGTTCTAGAGATACTGAGCCGGTAAAGGACACAAAATCTGGAGCTACACATCACAGCTGATAATTAGCTGTGTCTCACTGGACATATTACAAAGTCTCAGTTCCCCCTATATGTAATAGATTATTGATTGGTTGATTGATTGATTGATTGGCTGCGTTGTGTCTTTGTTGCTGTGCACAGGCTTTCTCTAGTAACGGTGAGTGGGGGCTACTCTTCGTTGTGGTGCTCAGGCTTCTCACTGCAGTAGCTTCTCTTGTTGCGGAGCACGGGCTCTAAGTGCGTGTGTTTCAGTAGTTGCAGCACATGGACTCAGTAGTTGTGGCTCGTGGGCTCTAGAGCGCAGGCTCAGTAGTTGTGGTGCATGGGCTTAGTTGCTCTGCAGCATGTGGGATCTTCCAGACCAGGGCTCAAACCCATGTCCCCTGCATTGGCAGGAGGATTCCTAACCACTGCGCCACCAGGGAAGCCCTATAATAGATGATTGACAATGACTCCCCTATATTTATTATTTTTATTTTTGGCTGCGTTGGGTCTTCATTGCTGCATGTGGGCTTCCTCTAGTTGCGGCGAGTGGAGGCTACTCTTTGTTGCGGTGTGGGGGCTTCTTATTGCAGTGGCTTCTCGTTGCGAAGCACGGGCTCTAGGTGCATGGGCTTCAGTAGCTGTGGCACATGGGCTCAGTAGTTGTGGCTCACAGGCTCTAGAGTGCAGGCTCAGTAGTTGTGGTGCATGGGCTTAGTTGCTCCACGGCATGTGGGATCTTCCTGGACCAGGGCTTGAACCCATGTCCCCTGCACTGGCAGGTGGATTCTTAACCACTGCGCCACCAGAGAAGTCCCGATTCCCCTATATTGAATTGATGGCTTTGGCAGAGGTGCAGGTCTGCAGATCCTCAGAAAGTCTGCACACCCTCATCCCACATGGACTCAGTCATCAAAGCAGACTCATGGGCTTCCCCGCCTTTCAGGGTCTGGTGTCTGGAGGATATGATTTGTAGCCCAGGAGAAGAGCTTCCTCTCATTGTGGCTGGGGGTGTGATGTGAAATATCCTCTAGAACAAGAAAGCAGCAGCCTCGCCTCCTGGACCACTGGTATGTTTTCAGAGCCCCCTCTCCCTTCCCTGGGTGAGCTCTTAGCAGCCAAATCAAAAGATTTGGAACATAGAATCTTTCCGCCTTTCCCAGGAGAGCAGATATGCAAAGGAGGATACCCACTGGAAAGGAAGAAGTAAAAGTGTCTTTATTTGCAGATGACGTGATCCTGTATGTAAAAAAATCCTAAGGAATCCATTTTAAAAAGAAAACCTCTATAGTAAATAAGTTTAGCAGGGGGCAGAATAAAACCCAAAATATATTAGCAACAATCTGAAAATGAAATTCATGAAACAACTCCATTCACAGTACCTTAAAAAAAAGATTAAAATGGTAATAAATTTAACCAAAGAAGTGCAATACTTGTACTCTGAAAACTATAAAACAGTGCTAAGAGAAACTACTGAGAGACATTCCATGTTCGTGGATTAGAAGACTTAATGTGTGGGACTTCGCTGGTGGCACAGTGGTTAAGAATCCGCCTGCCAATGCAGGGGACACGGGTTTGAGCCCTGGTCCAGGAAGATCTCATGCCGCGGAGCAACTAAGCCTGTGCGCCACAACTACTCAGCCCACACACCACAAGTACTGAAGCCCATGATCCGCAACGAGAAGCCACTGCAATGAGAAGCCCGTGCACCACAACGAAGAATAGCCCCCACTCACCGCAACTAGAGAAAAAAAAGCCCGCATGGAGCAACTAAGACCCAACACAGCCAAAAAACAAAACAAAACAAAAAAAAAGACTCAATGTGTTAAAATGACAACACTCCCAAATTGATGCATAGATTCCATGCAATCCTCATCCACAGCTGACAGTTTTGGTAGAAACTAACATGCTGATCCCAAACTCATAGATATGCAAAAGACTTACAACAGCCAAAAGAATTTTGACAAGGATCAAAGTTGGATTTACCTTATCTAATTTCAGAAGTTTCTATAAAGCTGGGAATTCCCTGGTGGTCTAGTGGTTAGGACTCCCCACTTCCACTGCAGGGGGCACAGGTTCGATCCCTGGTTAGGGAACTAAGATCCCACAAGCCGAAGCAAGGCCAATTAAAAAAAAAAAAGTTTCTATAAAGCTAAGGTAATCAAGACAATGTGGTGCTGGCATAAGGCCAAACATACAGATCAACAGAATAGATTTGAGAGTACCAAAATGCCCTTAATTGATTTCCAACAAAGGTACAATGTGGAAAAGATGCCTTTTCAGCAAGTGGTTCTGGGAAAATTAGTTATTCACATGCAAAAAGATGAATTTAGATCCTTATCTCACACCATACGTAAACGTTACCACGAAAAAAACCATAAATATAAGAGCTAAAACTATAAAATTTATAGAAGAAAACAAAATTTTTGACTTTTGGTTAGGCAAAGAATTTTTTAGGTATGACATTATGACAATACATAAAAGGAAAAACTAATAAATTATACTTCAAATGTAAACTTTTGCTCTTCAAAAAACACCATTAAGAAAACTAAGGGACTTCCCTGGTGGTGCAGTGGTTAAGACTCCGTGCTCCCAATGCAGGGGGCTCGGGTTCGATCCCTGGTCGGGGAACTAGATCCCACATACATGCCGCAACTATGAGTTCACATGCCGCAACTAAGGAGTCCATGTGCCGTAACTGAGGAGCTCGTGAGCCGCGACTAAGGAGCCCACCTTCCACAACTAAGACCTGGTGCAACCAAGTAAATAAATAAATAAAGGGGCTTCCCTGGTGGCGCTAGTGGTTGAGAGTCCACCTGCCGATGCAGGGGACATGGGTTCGTGCCCCGGTCCGGGAGGATCCCACATGCCGCGGAGCAGCTGGGCCCGTGAGCCATGGCCGCTGGGCCTTCCCGTCCGGAGCCTGCGGTCCGCAGCGGGAGAGGCCACAACAGTGAGAGGCCCGCGTACCACAATAAATAAATAAATGAAAATTTTTTTAAAAATTAAAAGATGAGCCACAGACTGAGAGAAAATACTCGTGTATATATATACGGATTCTGAATATAAAATCTATGAAGAACTTTACAATTCAATGATAAGAAGACAACCCAATTATCATCACAGAAGATAAAGAGATGGTTAATAAGTACATGAAAAGATGCCCAACATCATTACTCACAAAAAAAATGTAGATTAAAACACCAGTAAACGGAGGCGGAGGCTGGTTAGCGGCCGGGGGGAGGCCGAGACGGGTGAGGAGAGCGGTGGACTCACGGCTGCTGGCCCGAAATGTTGGGGGCCAGAGTCTGGTTATATATGAATGCAGATCCTCACCCATTCTCAAATAAACCCAGGAATCTCGACTGAGAGGATCGCTTTGCTGTAGGCCATTACCCCAGTGGTTGAGAGTCCGCCTGCCGGTGCAGGGGACACGGGTTCGAGCCCTGGTCCTGGAAGATCCCACATGCTGTGGAGCAACTGGGCCTGTGCGCCACAACTACTGAGCCTGCGCTACAGAGCCTGCAGGCCACAACTACTGAGCCTGTGCTCTAGAGCCTGAGAGCCACAACTACTGAGACCGCATGCCACAACTACTGAGGCCCACGCGCCTAGAGCCCGTACTCCACGAGAGAGGCCACCGCAATGAGAAGCCCACGCGCCACAACAAAGAGTGGCCTCTGCTTGCTGCAGCTGGAGAAAGCCAGCACGCAGCAACGAAGACCCAACGCAGCCAAAAATAAATAAATTAACATTTAAAAAAAGTCCCCCACTAAAAAACAAAAACAAAACAAAAACAAACAAACCAAAAAAACACCAGTAAGATGACTGCTTACTGGGTAGAGAGTTTCAGTTTAGGATCATGAAAACTTTCTGGAAATGTGCAGGAGCGTCAGTTGCACGACTGTGTGACTTTATTCAAGGACGTCGTACTGTATAGCTAACGGCACAGTCACTGTGGAAAATGGCTTTGGAGTTTCTAAAGAGTTAAACATAAAAGTATCACATGACTCGGCAATTCCACTCCTAGGCATTTACCCAACAGAAATGAAAACATATGTCTACACAAAGATTTGTAAGCAAATATTCCTAGAAGCATTATTTATAATTGCCAAGAACTGAAAATAATTCAAAGGTCCATCAATTGGTGATGGACACAATTTGGTATATATGCACAAGACAATGTCATTCAGCAATAAAATGGAATAAAATACTGATACATGATATAAGGAGCTTTTTGGGGCAATGGGAATGGGGTAAGATAATGGCTGCAGAACTCTTTACATTAATTAAAAATCATTAAATTGTATACTTATACTGGGTGTATTGTTGGAGGGAGGTATTCCCTGGAACAGAGACCATCATGTTGCTTCTTCCAGACCAAACACTGTCTTCCCCAGGAGAACTCCAGGTCAGAAGCTTCAGAACAGAGGCTTCCATCATTTCATTTCACAGGGACATGGGGAAGAAATGCAAATTGAGTCACAGCTGGACACAGATGCTCCATGCCTTGCTGCTGTGCCTTTTTTCAGCCCAATGGCTAATTTGGGAGCACCTCTCAATTCAGTGTTCTCAATTCACTCCATCCACTAAATAGGACTCCAATATCAAAGGTAAATTGGTGATGGAGTCACTGTCAAACAGTACCAGGGCTGAATGACAGGAATGCACAAAGCCATCATGTTATGACTACTTGAAGCAGCTCCATGAAGGCATCGCTGACATCAAATGCAGACTTCACAATGTCCATGAATAACGGGAACCTTACCCAGAAGGCCCCTTGCTCAGAGCAGGAGTGAAGTCCATGCCCTACTCAGTCACAGGAGAGCAGCACGATGTCATGCCAGTGGGTGCAGGGCCATCACCCTCCAGGGCACTGCAAGCAGGGAACAGGGGCTGCTTTATGCTGAGCAATTGTGAGGTGACCATCAAACACGGAAGGGCTTCTTCCCTAAGAGCCAGTGGTGCGACAGCTCTCCCAAAGTCCCCCAACAAGTCACAAAGTACAACACTGCCCCTTCAGGCTTCCCCATGCGCAGGGCAGTCCTGGAGTGTCTCCTCTGGTGGCGGTCCTTCTATACAAGGTCCAGCTTCCGCCTGAAGGCCACTCATGTAGGCTCTTTCTTGAGTGTTAATTCTCTTATATTGATAAGGTTAAAAAAGAGGCTGATTATTTTAAATAAAACGTTAAAAAAGGGGGGTGGGGGTGGAGAGCTGAAGACTTTACTGTATTCCCTGCCCTCAGAAGGCTTCTCTCCAGAGTGAGGTTTCTGGCATTGGGAAGGAGGAAGTGTGGCTGACACCTCTCCCAGGTCAGCTGTGCACACAGGGTCCTTCTCCAGTGTGAAGCGTTCTACGCGGAACAGGCAGGAGCTGCAGCTTTTTGCCCTCCTACTTACCTCACTCACAACGTGGTAACTTGCTGCTGCAAAACGGGATTAACTCGGAGGAGGCTTTCCAACACCAGCTGTACTCGCTGTGCCTTTCTCCGACGGGGACTGCAGGCAACAGGTTTCATATTTTCCTGAAAGTTTTCATGTAGTTACTGCATTTGCACAACTGTTGCCTGGTGTGAATTTTCTGGTGCTAACGAGAGTGGAGCCTGAATGGAGATGCCCGTTCTCTACACCTGTGAGTCCTTTATCAGTGTGAATGCTTTGGTACAGGGGGAAGTGCAAAATTTTGCTCAAAATTTTGGGCCGCACTCCCTGCCCTCATAAGGGCTTTCTATGGGGCAAATATTTTGGTGCTCAATGGAAATAGAGGTCTGGCTGGAGGCTTTCTCATGTAACATTCAAAGGTGTGAACGTACTCCTGCTTTCTCAGGATGGAGACAAAGGTGAAGGCCTTCAAAATGCACTTGGGATTTTTTTTCCCATTCTTAAGTTTTTTCTGGTGGTAGAAAAGGGAACACCTCTCCATTTGCTGTGCATTGATCAGGTGTCTCTTTCAGTGTCAGTTCTCTGTGGATTCTGCAGAATGTAGAGCTGGCAAGGCCTCAGTGTCTGGTGACAGACAGGTGCTGTGCAGTGAAGGGAGTCCAGGCCTGGGACCCCTGACACTGTGCCCACCTTCCTCAGAGGGAACAAGTCAGGCTCATGGAAGAACAGGTTTTCAAGAACTACTTAAGGATATGTGAAGGGGAGGCCAATGATGGATGACCCGGCCATAAGAGGGGAGAAAGAGAGAGGCTGCGAGGCAAAGGACCAAGAGGGGTTAGCCAGGGGACAGGAAGTCAGGGGAAATTAGGATGGAGTGTCAGAAAGATAGAAAAGAGGCATGGGTACTCACACTGATGCCAGGGCAACAGAAGACACAGGTCAGGTACCAGGTAAGAGATCAGCCCACTGCCACAGGCCCTTCCACACCTGTCTTGCACTCACCAGGACTGGTCTTCCATGGGTCTCTCTGGTCATGAACTGATTCGAGCCACCCTGTCCACCAGCCAGGTCCCCTTTCGATGTTCAAGGTGGGTGACCGCACTGGGGTGGGTGGAGACAGTAATTCTTAAGGGAGATCAAGGCGTTTGTGAGAGGTCAGCCAACCCCAGGTCAGGGTTGATTCACTCCATGACAGACCAAGGTGGATGAGGATTACTTATGCATCTGGGAGAACTGAACCTCACAAAAAATGAACACCCCAGGAAGGCCTCACTAGAAAAGCTCAGTGGCCGCTGAATCAATGACCACGTTAGTGCCCATAAAGCCAGTAAAGGCACTGACAAGGGGCAGCTGGCAGGAAACTTCCACGGGAGGAGGTGTGACAGAGGGACCGAAAAGTCACAGACCCTGACTGGTTCATCAGACCAGAAAATAACCAAGCTGGATGTGATCGGCTACTCGGGTTGTGATATTTTTGACCTTGGACCACAGCTGTCAAGGTCCCAAGGCAAAAGGTGTTGGGGGTTGTTTATACAGTAGTCTGGGAGGAGAGGGAGCAGAACATTGGACAGCACTCGGGCCAGCAGCACCTCTCACGGGGAAGCTGGCAGCCTGACCTGGTGCAGACAGCACCATATCCCAGCAGAAGCCCCACTGGGCCTCACTAAGGAGACCCACTCCTTCTGAAAGAAAGGCAGATGACCTTGTCCTCAAAGGTCACTGGGTCCTGCGACAGCAGGCAAGGGGCACATGAATGTGCTCTAAGCATCGGGCACTGGACCTGACACGCCAGTCTCTGTCCTGCCACACACTTCCCCTTATGTCTCCCAAACCCTGTCCCCTGACACACCTGCCCACCCTTTCGTATCTGAGAGCATGGGCCGTCCTCCTGGGTATGCACTCTCCCCATGTTCATTGGTGTTTGGACAATGCTTCTACTTTTCTGCACCCACCTCATCTACTCAGCTGTTGGTCCTTAGTCTGGACACCCCACACTCACCTCAAGGCCTATCTGTAACAACCTAAGAGTTTCCTTCCAAAATCCCATTCTCAGCATCTTCCCTGGTCCAGGCCACCAGTGCACTGCAGTCTGGACATCAGGAGGCCAAATCAAAATCCCCTATCTATCTGTTCACGGGCACATGTGTCACCTCCACCTAGAGGCCTCCAGACAACTCAGTCTCTACCCGTACAAAATCCAACTGCTAATCTTCCCCCAAACGTACTCCTCCTGCCAACCTCCGATCTCCATCTCATTCTTTATCTGAACACTTAGGGTGGTCCTTTACCCTCCACTAGGTTCACTCTCCACGTGTAACTGGAGGTCCCATCGACTCCACTTTGAAAGACGCATCCAGAATCTGAGTATCTCTCCCACCTCTCCTGCTTCTATTCTGAGCAGGCCACCCAACATATACCTGCAGCAGCAACCTCATGAAGCTGCCTGCTTTCAGCCCCACCACAACCCCTCTCCCACAAGGCTGCTCAGTGTGTTGACGCGGGATCCACTGGGATAGTTTCAAAATCCTAACTCAGATCATAGCCATCCATCTTCTAATGAAAAATCTCTGTGGCTCCCAGTATCCTCAGCCCGTCAAAAGAGGTAGGACTCCTATCCTCACGCTCTCGGTTACCCGCAACGGAGACTGGAAAACTTTCCTGAATGCTCTCAGGTCAGCCTCACCTCCGAGGCTTCGCACATGCACATTCCTCCGCCTGCACGCTCCACATTTTATCACACTGGATTCTGAAAGGGAGACCCCCAACCTGTGAACGTTCCACTGTCCTGAACACCCAGGCCTGAGGCTGAGTCAGGGACTTGGGGCACTGGGGTTCGGAGTCCAGCCAGGTGGAGGTCAGGAGACTCTACCTCATCCGTGCCTAGTCGATCGGCTCGCTTATCACGCCCGCAGTCCAGCTACATAGTGGGTTAAGACCTCGGAATGGCTGGCTTTTGAGCCTGGGTCTTCTTCTCGGTAAAGCGGACACAACGCACAGGGCGACGACTCCGGGACGGCCACGGACACAGACGGGCCTTGACGGAGGTATCCGCAGGGCACCCCGACGCCAGGCGGTCCCCCGACAGCCGAGGACACACGAGCTCGGGGAGGCGGGACGTTCGCTGCGGTCATGGGGCGTACAAGGCCAGCGGCTGGACCTCCCAGGCTCTCGTACTTACCCTACTCCCGTTTCCGCGGGTCCGGGGAGCCTCCTGGATGCTGTCCACAGCCCAGCAACTACGTCCCCCAACGAAGTGCCGACACAAAGGCGGGGCAAGGAAGCAATGGTCCGACCCCGGAAGTCCCGCCCCCGCCCGCGCGGCCGTTCCGGGAACGCCCCCTTCCGTAGGTTATCATTGGTCCCTATCCTGGGCTCTCATTGGTCAACACTGGGTGCGGTCGCACGGCGAGGGCGTTTCTGGGTAATGTAGTTCGTGTCTCGTGAGCCGTGACGCAACGGGCGCCCTTCCTGATCACCTAGGCAACGACTAGGCGGCACCGCGATTGGCTCCGGGAAAAGCGTCATAGGCGGCCGCGAGCCTTGAACCAGTGAAGGGTCAGGTTTCGGGCGTTTTCGCGTGGGCCGCAGGGGGTGGGGCGGGACTTCCGGCGCGGCCATTGCAGTCTTCGTTTTGCGGCGGGTGGGGCTATGCGCAAACCGTCACTGGGACGTGCGGCGAAGGGGGCCGGGGGGGACATGCTGGAGCAGTCATCGCACCTTGGCAGTCACTTTTACCCTCGGCTGACGGCCCTTCCTTCCTGAGCCTCGGTTTTCCCGGAAGTGGAACGGACGCAGAGAGTCTCCGCGCCCCGCCTTCGTCCCACATTCCCGGGAGACAGCTCCTATATCATACTGGGGAAGACAAAGGCCTGAGTGCGACCGTCAGCCTGCGGTCACTCCACCCAGTGGGTGTGGGAGTTCGGATGAGCCCGCTGGGCTCATCCCGGTCGCCGCCTGGCAGGGCCCCGCCCAGCCCACAGGTTGTGACCGGGCCTGCAGCGTCGCAGATGGACCCGGCGCAGGTGAGTGGCGGTGCACAGGTCCTCACCTGCTGGGATCCACCCATCCTGTGCCTGGAGCCCGTTAGAGAATGGTCGTGTCCCGAATTCTTCACCTGCACATGAGTCTGGGGCCCTGAGAGTCACTTTCCCCTAGCATCCGGAACCTAGGCCAGAGGTTATATGGAGCGGATCACGTGGGATAAGGTCTGGAAAGGTGCCCCTAGCACAGGGATCAGCATGTGCCAGTTGCTTGGAGGTGAGTATAAGGTGGAAGTGTTCAGGGAAACCACAGGTCTCCATTTCGTCTGGTGGAAATAACGAGCAGGGGAACTGGAAGCCGGCCTGGAATAGCAGAGTGAGGTGCTGGGCCTCTGTTCGCAGTGTGATGCGAGTCACGGGAAGTGCAGAGCAGAGGAGGGAGGTGTTCTGACTCGGATCTCAACAAGCTCCCTCTGGATGCCGGGTGGAGAAGAGACTGGGAGGTGGGGCGCGGTTGCAGGCAGGAAGACCGTTGAGGAGGAGACTGCAGTAGTCCAGGTGTGTGCTCTTTGTGGCTGGAGCAGAGAGGTGCCTGTGAGGTAGGAGAAGTGGTTGGCTCCTGGATGTGCTTTTTAAGTAGGACGGACTAGATTTCCTGATGTGTGGCAATGAGGTATCATGGTTGACCCTGATAGGTTTTCCGGATGTGGAAGTTGGTGCGAGGAGTAGATTTCAGAGGGAAGATAAAGAGTTGGGTTTTGGCCTTATTGTATTTGAAATGGCCCAGAGGGACTTACCCGGTAGTCCAGTGGGTAAGACTCTGTGCTCCCAATGCAGGGGGCCCAGGTTCGATCCCTGGTCAGGAAACTAGATCCCACATGTGTGCCGCAAGTAAGAGTCCTCATGCCGCAACTAAGAAGTCCGCATGCCACAACTAAGAGTCTAAATGCCACAACTAAAGATCCCGCATGCCGCAACTAAGACCCGGCGCAGCCTAAATAAATAATAAATACATATTTAAAAACAACGTCCCGGGGCTTCCCTGGTGGCGCAGTGGTTGAGAGTCCGCCTGCCAATGCAGGGGATACGGGCTCGTGCCCCGGTCTGGGAAGATCCCACATGCCGCGGAGCGGTTGGGCCCATGAGCCATGGCCGCTGGGCCTGTGCGTCCGGAGCCTGTGCTCCGCAGCGGGGGAGGCCACAGCAGTGAGAGGCCCGCGTACCGCAAAAAAACAAAAAAAACCCAATGTCCCAGAGACTGCCAAATTGAGGTGCCAAGTGTGCTTTCTGCCACGTCCAGGCTGGAGACATCTAAGGGGTGGAGGCTTGTGCTTAGACACTGTGTGCAGCTCTGAGCTGGGTTCAGGATGATGACCAAGCCTCTGAGTACAGTGTAGACTTGGGATGAAAAAATGAAGCCCGGAAGTACCTGAGGCAGGATAACAGAGGGGCCCGAGGTTAGACTGTTTTACTCTCTGCAGCTCACCAGGCTTTTGTGGCCGTCCTCCTTGGGTCCAGGGGGTCTTTTCAGGCTATTGGAGTAGCAGGGACATAAAGGGTCAGCCCAAGCTAAGAGTTCCTAAGCCAAGAGTGGGAGCCAGTGGGTCTGGGATTCGTGTATTAGGAGGGGCAAGGGCAGCTATGACTGGTGAGGGGACAGCATGCGCACGGTCAGAGCTGGAAGAGAATAAGGCTGTTTTGAGATCTTACTCATGGTTCTGCGGTGCAAGGTTGAAGCAACAGAGCAAAGAAGGGAGGCACTAAATAGAGGGGTGAGGGCTGTCTCTGTCAGTGGGAAGTTTTGGCAATCAAGGGCAGTCCAAGGTTAGTATTGGATTTTGCTTGCCTTTGTCGGCAAGCTATGTACACAGTGGTTTATGGGTACACTAGGGAGATGCCGGTGGTGTGGCCAGGGAGAGGGGCGATGGCATTGCGGGCTGTGGGGAGTGGAGATATGAGGAAGGTATGGTCCTATGTGTACAAGGTAAGGGAATGAGCCCTGGTACTAGAGGCTTAAGGAAGAAAAGAGAGCCCAAATTTTCTTATATTTAGGAGGTGTGACCTGGAGGACACAAGGGAAATTGTCCAATGGGGGAAGTGGGCTGTGTGCCAACCTAGAGCTGAAATAGCATCCACCTATCCACCTTCCATTTGTTCCTCTTGTTTGGTTTGGTCTGGATACAGTGGCCAGGGGGACTGTGAGGAGAGGAGGACAGCAGTGGGGCCAGCACCTGTTGTCTTCTCTGAGGTGAGGGCCTGGAGAGGGGGGTGAGCTGAAGGCAGGTGAGGGGAGGATGGACTGAGGGGGTCATGCGAAGAGGAGACGCCAGTGGTAGATGTGGCAGAACTCTGAGTCACAGGTCAAGGGCCTGGATGTGCCACTGGACTATTTGTTTGTTATTCAGCCCACCTGTTGGCCCCCTGGCTTAGCCGTCTCATCACTGCAGAGTCTGGTGACCTTCGAGGATGTGGCCGTGCGCTTTTCCAAGGAGGAGTGGGGGCTCCTTGATGCAGCCCAGAGGCAGCTGTACCACAGTGTGATGCTGGAGAACTTGGAGCTCGTGACCTCACTTGGTAAGGCCCTTCTGTTCGGCCCGTCCTGGTGGCCAGCATCTGCCTTCTGCCGTCTCCCCACAGAACGCTCCGTTCATCCCAAAGCCGGACCGTGGACACGGCTTCCTTCCCAGTTTCCTGTTGTAGGTGCCGTGAGTGCTGGGACTGGGCTGTATGCACTCCCTGAGCAGCCTGATGAGCAATCCTAACGGCTGTTATGTCCCGCAGAGTCCTTGTGGGAGAGGAGGTTGGGGATCAGGCATTCCGGTCTGCCTAACGGATCCCACTGAGCTTGGCCAGTCCCTGGGGGGTGACCTAGCGTGAGGCCACGCCTAGGTTCTGCCCCTTCCCCCAGAGACATTGTTTTTTAATGGCTTTACTGATACATATCATAACGTTCACCTTTTTTTTGGCTGTGTCGGGTTTTAGTTGAGGCAAGTGGGATCTTTGATGCAGCATGCAGGCTCTTTGTTGCAGTGCACAGGCTTCTCTCTCATTGTGGCAGGCAGGCTCCAGAGCACGTGGGCTCTGTAGTTTGTGGGATGCGGGCTGTCTTGTTAAAGCCCACAGGCTTAGTAGTTGTGGCACACAGGCTTAGTTGCCCTGCAGCATGTGGGATCTTAGTTCCCTGACCAGGGATCGAACCCGTCTCCCCTGCATTGGAAGGTGGATTCGTTACCACTGGACCACCAGAGAAGTCCCACATTCACCTTTTTAATGTGTACAGTTTAGTGGTTTTTCATATGTTCTCATTGTATAAATATCACCATAATCCATAAAACTCCTAGAAGAGAACACAGGCAGTATGTTCTCTGACATAAATCATACCAGTTTTCTTAAGTCAGTCTCCCAAGGCAATAGAAATAAAAACAAAAATAAACAGATGGGACCTAATCAAACTTACAAGTTTCTGCACAGCAAACGAAACCATAAACAAAACAAAAAGACAATCTACGGACTGGGAGAAAATATTTGCAGATGATACAGCTGACAAGGGTTTAATTTACAAAGTATACAAACAGCCCATACAATTCAGTAACAACAACAAAAAATCCAGTTGAAAAATGGGCAGACACCTGCTGGGCCTGTGTGCCACAAATGCTAAGGCCCGCACGCCTGGAGCCCGTGCTCCGCAGCTGGAGAGGCCACCGCAACGAGATGCCTGCATACCGCAGCAAGGAATGGCCCCCCCTTGCTGTGGCCAGAGAGGAGGCCATGTGCAGTGGCAAGGACCCAGCACAGCCAAAAGTAAAATAAATAAATTAAGAAAAAGAAAAAGAAAAATGGGCACAAGACCTAAATAGACATTTCTCCAAAGGAGACATACAGATGGGCAATAGGCACGTTAAAAGATGCTCATCATTACTAATTATTAGAGACGTGCAAATGAAAACTACAGTGAGGTACCACCTCACACTGGGCAGGATGGCCATCATTAAGAAGTCTACAAATAACAGATGCTGGAGAGGGTGTAGAGAAAAGGGAACCCTCCTACACTGTTGGTGGGAATGTAAATTGGTGCAACCACTATGGAAAACAGTATGGAGTTTCCTTAGAAAACTAAAAATAGAGTTGCCATATGATTCAACAATCCCATTCCTGAGCACATATCCAGAGAAAACTCGAAAAGATATATGCACCCCAATGTTCACAGCAGCACTATTTACAACAGCCAAGGCATGGAAACAACCTAAATGTCCCTCAACAGATGGTAAAGAAGATGTGGTGTATATATACAATGGAATATTACTCAGCCTTAGAAAAGAACGAAATAATGCCATTTGCAGCAACGTGGATGGACCTAGAGATTATCATACTAAATGAAGTAAGTTCATAAGGAGAAAGACAAGTACCATGTGAGATCTTATATGTGAAATCTAAAATATGACAGAAATGAACATATCTATGAAGCAGAAACAGACAGATACAGAGAACAGACTTGTGGTTGCCAAGGGTGGGAGTTGGAGGAGGGATGGATTGGGAGTTTGGGATTAGCAGATGCACACTAGTACATATTGGATGGATAAACAAGGTCCTACTGTATAGAACAGGGAACTGTATTCAATATCCTGTGATAAACCATAATGCAAAAGAATATGAAAAAGAATTGTACATATATGTGTAATTGAATCACTGTGCGGTACAGCATAAATTAACACAACATACTTCAATTAAAATTTTTAAAATTAGAGGTAATAAATAAATATCACCATACTCTAATTTTAGAACATTTTCATTACCTAAAGAAAAACTTTGTAGCCTTTAGCAGTCACTATCCATCCCCCTCATCCCTTCCTCCTGAGTCTTAGGCAACCACTAATCTACTTTCTGACTATACAGATTTGCTTATTCTAGGTGTTTTATACAAATGGAATCATACAGTATACATTTTTCTGTGACTGGCTTTCACTTAGCATAATGTTTTTGAGGTTCATCCATGTTGCAGCACATATCAGTAATATGTTGTTCATTTTTATGGCTGAATAATATTCCATTGTATCGATATACCAGTTTTTTAAATCTATTCATCAGTTGATGGGCATTTGGCTTGTTTCCACTTTTCAACTGTTACAAAAATTATGGCTGTTATGAACGTTCATGTACAAGTTTTTGTGTAGATATGTTTCATTGCTCTTGGGTAGATACATAGCAGTGGAATTCGCAAACTGTTTCCCAAATTAGGAGCACCATTTTACATTCCCACTGCAGTGTATGAGTGTTCCAATTTCTCTACTTCCTCATAAACAGCTTGTTACTATCTTTTTTCTTATAGCTATCCTGGTGGGGTGGTATCTCATTGTGGTTTGAGTTTGCATTTCTCTAATGACTAATGCTGTTGAGCATTTTTTCACGTACTTATTGGCCATTTGTGTATATTTATCTTTCTTTGAGAAATGTCTTTTCAAGATCTTTGTCTCTGTGTCCATGCCTCTTGTAAGGCCCCTTTACTCTGTGGCTTGCTGGGCCCTGTCCTGCACAGTGAGCCTTTCACTCTTACTCTGGCCCCCTGGCCTATCAACAAACCCTTGGGCCCATTTCTGTATGTGTCAGTCACACATTTCTAACGAAATCACCCTTTCCACTAAGTGGAACACTCAGTTAACCAGAAATTTCTCGGCTTTCAGGTTGTTGGCATGGAGTGGAAGATGAGGAGGTACGTTCCAAGCAGGATGCTTCTGTAGATGTGGTGTCACGGGTCAGGATTTTCAGTGCACATCCTTCCACCCAGAAGGCTGACAGTTGTGACATGTGTGACCCATTCTTGAAAGACATTTTGCACCTGGATGTACATCAAGGAACACACACTGAGGAGACTCCCTACACATGTGTAGCATGTGGCAGAGAGTTTTGGTTTGGTGCAAACCTTCACCAGCATCAGAAGGAGTGCAGTGGAGAAAAGCCCTTCAAATGGGACAAGGACAGGGACTTGTTTGTGCAGAGCTCAATAGTCTGTCTATCAGAGAAGCCCTTTACATGTGCGTTAGGTGATAAGGATGTCTTGGACGGCCATGACCTCCTCCAGCACCCAAACACAGGTCGCAGTGGGAAGC
This sequence comes from Mesoplodon mirus, assembly GCF_964341445.2. Lineage (NCBI taxonomy): Eukaryota > Metazoa > Chordata > Mammalia > Artiodactyla > Ziphiidae > Mesoplodon > Mesoplodon mirus. Next base: position 65,248,378 of record NC_138995.1, on the reverse strand, counting down.
CACACAGCAGCACAAAGTGCAGGGAGGCCTTATCACACCCTTCCAGTCTTGGGCAGCTCCCAGAAGTCCATGCCTCACAGAAGCCCTTCAAGTGCAGTGACTGTGGAAAAGCCTTCCAGAAGAGTTCTGTCCTCCTCATCCACCTGAGAACTCACTCTGAAGAGATACCACTTAGATGCCTAAGAGTTGAAAATTCCTTAGAGGAGAAATCAACTCTTGTCAATGACCAAAAGTTTCACACTGGAGAAACATCTCACGTATGTAAGGAGTGTGGCAAGGCCTTTAGTCACCTGTCTAAGCTGAGGAAGCACCAGAAATTTCATACTGGAGTAAAATACTATGAGTGCAGTGACTGTGGGAAAACTTTCAGCCACAAACTCACACTTGTTCATCACCAGAGAAACCACACAGGAGAAAGGCCTTATGAATGCAGTGAATGTGGGAAAGCTTTCAATAACAGGTCACACCTCACTAGGCATGAGAAAGTTCACACTGGAGAAAGACCTTTTGAGTGCAGCAAATGTGGAAGAGCCTTCAGCCAAAGCTCCAATTTCCTTCGGCACCAGAAAGTCCACACCCAAGTAAGACCTTATGAATGCAATCAGTGTAGCAAAGCCTTCAGCCGCAGCTCTGCTCTCATTCAGCACTGGAGGGTTCACACTGGAGAAAGGCCTTATGAGTGCAGTGAGTGTGGGAGAGCTTTTAACAATAACTCCAACCTTGCTCAGCATCAGAAGGTCCACACTGGAGAACGACCTTTTGAATGCAGTGAATGTGGAAGAGACTTCAACCAAAGCTCTCACCTCCTTCGACATCAGAAAGTTCACACCGGAGAACGGCCTTTTGGATGCAGTGAATGTGGGAAAGCCTTCAGCAATAGCTCCACCCTCATTCAGCACCAGAAAGTACATACTGGTCAAAGGCCTTATGAGTGCAGTGAATGTAGAAAAGCCTTCAGTCGCAACTCCAGCCTGATTCAGCACTGGAGAATTCACACTGGAGAAAGGCCTTACGAGTGCAACGAATGTGGGAAAGCCTTTGCTCACAGTTCCAGTCTCATTGAGCACTGGAGAGTTCACACAAGAGAAAGGCCCTATGAGTGTAGTGAATGTGGGAAATTCTTTAGCCAAAACTCCATTCTTATTAAACATCAGAAAGTTCACACTGGAGAAAGGCCTTATGAGTGCACTGAATGTGGGAAGTTCTTTAGCCGCAAGTCCAGCCTCATTTATCACTGGAGAGTTCACACCGGGGAAAGGCCTTATGAGTGCAGTGAATGTGGGAGAGCCTTCAGCAATAACTCTCACCTTGTTCGTCACCAGAGAGTTCACACACAAGAAAGGCCCTATGAATGCAGCCAATGTGGGAAAGCCTTTAGTGAAAGATCCACACTTGTTCGACACCAGATAGTTCACACCAGAGAAAGGACTTACGAGTGTGGCCACTGTGGGAAAATCTTCAGCCGCCTCTGCAACCTTGCTCAGCATAAGAGGATTCATACCTGAGTGGAGCATTGTAGAAATGATCTTCGTGAGAAAATCTTCAGCCACGTCAAACTCATGCAGCAGAATACCCACAAAGAAATTATCTAATGTGTCACTAATGTGGACGAGCCTTCAGAAGCTACTCTGCCCTTTTTGAGCAGCCCAGGAACCCAGGCAGCACTGTCTTGCCTCTGGAGCATAAACCTCTTTCTAGCTGCCTGGATCCAAATATTTTCAGCAGTCACCTACATATACATGGAGAGAACACCTCCCTTTGCCTCCCTTCTTTCCTGGAGGGTGTTGGGATTGTCCTAGGCTCACTGGCATGGCTTCATTCCCATTGCCTCTGAGAAGGTTAAGGAATGAACTGACCCCATGCCGGTTGAGAGATTAATTAATCAAGACACATGACAGTCCTAAATGTTAATATACCTAACAGTGCTTCAAGGTACGTGAAGCAAAAACTGATAGAACTGCAAGGAGATATAGACAAATCCACAATTATAGTTGGAGATGTCCACATCCATCCCAGATAATCAGTAAAGACAGAGAAGACGAGCAACACTGCCAACCTACTTGACCTAATTGACATTTATAGAACATTCTGTCCAATAAAGGCAGAATACACATTCTTGTCACAGGCACATAGAACATTTACCAAAACGGAGCATCTTCTGGGCCACAAAACAAGGCATGATAAATGGAAAAGAATTGAAATAGTACAAAGTATGGACCCTGACTATGAGAGAATTCAATAAGAAATCAAGAATAGTATGATGTGTGGAAAACCCTCACCTGGAAACTAAATAGCACACTTGTAAATAATCCATGGTCAAAGATGAAATCAAAAGAAAAATTTGTATTTTGAATGAAAATGAAAACAGGATATCACAACATATGGAACGTCTAAAACAGTACCAAGGGAGAAATATTTGTGTGTGTGTGTGTGTGTGTGTGTGTGTCTCCATGTATACTGGTGAGATATGAATAAGCCCTATGGAGTGTAAAAAAGAATCATTAAATGCTCAATTTTTTAAAAGTTACAACAAAAGAAGCAGCCATGACAACTTCTTCCCTTCACTAAAAGGTAAAAGCCAATTGCAGAGGTCACCTGAGCCCCCAGGAGACAGAAATGCAGAACATCAGGAGGGGCCTCATCGACAAACTCGGGGCCTCTCCACAGCCCTGCTCACAGTTGCCAGTTGTGTGGTTTCTTAAGGGATGTCTGTCTCCCCGTGTCTTAGTCCATCCCAACGGACAGAACAAAAATACCATAAACTGGGTGGCTAATAAATAATAGAAATTTCTAGGGCTTCCCTGGTGGTGCAGTGGTTGAGAGTCCGCCTGCCGATGCAGGGGACACGGGTTCGTGCCCCGGTCCGGGAAGATTCCACGTGCCGTGGAGTGGCTAGGCCTGTGAGCCTTGGCCGCTGAGCCTGCGCATCCAGAGCAGTGAGAGGCCCGAGTACCGAAAAAAAAAAAAAAAAAAGGCTAATAATAGAAATTTCTCACAGTTCTGGAGGCTGGAAAATCCAAGATCATGGTGCCAGCAGATTTGGTGTCTGGGGAGGATCCTGGTTAATAGCTGTCTTCTGTGTCCTCACACAGTGGAAGGAGAGAGGGAGTTCTCAGAGGGTCTCTTTTATGAGGGCACTAATCCCATTCATGAGGGTTTCTCCCCCATGACCTAATCATCTCCCAAAGGCCCCCACCTCCAAATACCAAACATTGAGGGTTAGGTTTCAACCTATGTATTCTGGGGGGACACAACATTCGGTCTGCATCACCTACTAGAATGTCAGTTTCATGCAGGAGGGCCCCTGTGGGTGAGTTCAGTCTCCAGAGCACAGCAGCAGCTTGCACAGCCTGGGGTAGGTGTGCAAGCACTCAGGGAGTGCAGGAAGGGGGGCGCACTACTTCTTCCCTGTGCTCTCCTACCTTCCTCCCCAGAGTCAGCTCTGATGACGGGGCTGTGGTCTGGGCCCAGCACAGTCCTTCAGAGCAGCCAAACATTCCCTGGGGTCCTACTGTGTGCCAAGCTCTTGCCTGAGCCCTGTGGTAGATACATTTCATCTCCATCTGATGTGCAGTACAGAGATTTAACGTGCCAGCAGACTAAAGTAGCGTCATTGCAGGGTGGCTGGAGCTATGGAGGAAATGAAGCAGCGCTGACAAAGTGATGGCTGCTACTGCAGATTGGTTGGGAAGAGCTGAGGAGATGACTCCAGGGGAAGGGTATTCCAGCCAGAGGGAACCATAGTGCAGAGGCCCCAGGCAGGAATGAACAGTGAGGAGACCCAGTGGCCCATGAAGAGACGGCCAAGAGGTCAGGAAACAGGTCATGCCGTCCCTTTTGGCTGGGGTGAGGAGTTTGGTTCAGTCTACCCTACCCCCACTTGTTTGTCATCTGAGCCCTACTCGGCTCAGCTGGACTCTAACTCAGCTCCCACACAGACGGCCATGCCAGGGGCAGACAATTATTACACACAGGGAGAAGGGCCCGAGCAGGCCTGTGGGTGGGCGTATGCCTTGCGGTGTTGGAGAGACATTGAGCAGACTGGCCGAGAACTCCGTAGGGTCCTACCCCACGTGGCCACCACCCCTCCTGCCATCGGGGGTGGGTGAGAGGAATCACTGAAGCTAAAGGAAGCAGCGGTTTCCAACCCCAACCCACAGTACTGGCTGAGCACCGTGGCCTGAAGCCCCTCAAGTCCAGGCTTGGTGGCTCTCTCCCCAAACATACCTCCCAGCTACCATTTCCTTCTTGACATGAAGCACAATTTCTAGACCAGGGACACAGCTACAACCACATAACAAGTTTCGCTGAACTGGCACTTTATTTACCTTTTGAAAAAACAGTTTCCAAAATTTTAAACATAGATCTGGATCCATATGTCGATTCAACCACTTCTTTCCCTGGAGCCCTGGGACAGCGGCAGCAAGAACAGCCGAAGCCATGGTGTGCAGAGACATCAGGAACGCCAGCTGGGTCACAGAAGCCACATCCTAGGACTACAGAATCTTCTTTAAGGCCCAGGGTGATGGCCATGAGGTGAACATGCCCGGAAAGGCTCTGAGAATCCAGGAAACCTGTAGATTATTTGCTGACAGTGACCTTAGACACGCGGAACAGCTCCATTCTTCAGGTGACCTCTGAATCCTCAAGTAAACCTGTCATCCAGGCTGAAGATTTATCCACAAAGTCCTTCAATATTTCCCTGGAGGTCTCAGGCACCAGTGCAAATTAGGCCAACCTTGACTGGAGCTGTCCTCTGCCATCCTGCTGTCCCCACTGAGGTAGACAAAAGTCAGGGACCCCCACAGAAACCGTTCCCTCTATCCGTGAGCCCAATTTTGTTCTCACTCCTTCCACACACAGATCCCAAAGATTAAGGGTGGTTTAAACAAAAAGGCCTTTATTACCAGACATTCCAGAGCAGTGTGAGCCAGTTCCAGGGTTGGATAAATGCACGACAGGGACCAAATGGAGTGTCAACAGTGTCCATGAAAATGGTTAACCTTCCCTGGAAGGCCCCAGCAGACACTGCTCAGCTACTCTTGGCCAGAACTAGGTCATGTGCACACCTAAACCAGTTGGAGGGGGAGAGAATAAGACCCATTATGGGCTCCACCACTCATGATTCTCTCCTTTATCAAGTGGGGAACACACAGGTCAGCTTCCCTGAGCACACACAGTGGCTGATGCACACCACGGGGACCTGCCAGGTGGTAGAAGTGGGATGGCTTCTGTCACAGAAACTGGCAGTGACTCAACACTGCCAACAGCCTGGGCAGGTGAGAGTGCAACACAGCTCCTGAATGCTTCCCACGTACCTGGCACCAGCCCAGCGTGGGTGCTGGGGTGTGACGTGTTTAGCTTTCAAATGGCTACTCTCCTCAACCTCCTTTCTGGAGTGAGACCTTTCATGTTGACCCAGGTGCCAGCCATGGCTAACGGTTCTCCTGCACCCCCGTCCTCCTATGGCCTTTCTTCGGTGTGGACTTTCCTGTGCTGCAGGAGGGTAGAACTGTGTTTAAAGGCTTTCCCACATTCTGTACATTCATAAGCCCTCTCTTCAGTGTGGAACAGCTGGTGCCGATTCCGGTAGGGCCTGGTAGTGACGGTTCTCCCACACAGGCTGCACTCGTAGGGACGTTCTCCAGTGTGGAGTTTCCAGTGCTGATACAGCCCAGATCGGGTCACGTAAGTCTTCCCACATCCCCTGCACGCGTAGGGCCTCTCTCCAGTGTGAACCTTCCGGTGCCGAATGAGGGTAGACAGAACGCTGAAGGACTTCCCACACTCGCTGCACTGGTAAGGCCTCTCTCCAGTGTGAACCCTCTGGTGAAGAATGAGGCTGTGGTTGCATCTGAAGAACTTCCCACATCCCCTGCACGCGTAGGGCCTCTCTCCAGTGTGAACCTTCCGGTGCCGAATGAGGGTAGACAGAACGCTGAAGGACTTCCCACACTCGCTGCACTGGTAAGGCCTCTCTCCAGTGTGAACTCTCTGGTGCAGAACAAGTGCATCTTTGCGGCTGAAGGTTTTCCCGCACTCACCACACTTGAAAGGTTTTATGCCAGTATGAACCTTCTCATGCTTCCTCAGTTTAGATGGGTAACTGAAGGCCTTCCCACACTCACTACACACATGGGATGTTTCTCCAGTGTGAGTTTTTCGGTGATGAACCAGGGTTGAGCTCTCCGTGGGGGCATTTCCACCTGCTGGGCACCTCAAGGGTCTCTCTTTGGCGTGAGTGATCAGGTGGTCGAGGAGTGCGAAGGCCTTCAGGAAGGCTTGCCCGCAGTCGCTGCACCTGAAGGGCTTCTGTGTGTCGGGGGCTCCCTGCTGTTGCTGGAGAGTGGAGCTGGGTGGGAAGGCCTTGCGCTCGGTGCTTCTGTGTGGTGTCCCCTCTCTGTGGGTGGCCTGGGGCTGGAGGACGCCTAAGGTGGCAGGGATGTCCTTCCCAGACACCCCGCACAGAAAGGGATTCTCTGACAGGTGGACTCTGTGGCTCTTCACCTGCTCAGGAGGGGCTTCCTCATCCCGCAGTCTACACAGAAAACCTGAGACAGAAGAGTCAGTCACTGAGAGCTGGCTTAGACGGACCATCACCAGTGCATGTCGGACACACCCATAAAGGAGTCCACAGAATTGCCAGGAGGTTGCAAGGAAAGGTCTGGACGAGGAAGGGCTGGCCCAGTGGAACAGGGCTCTGCCAGAGCCCAGAATAGGGGAGACCTCAACAGGGACCAGAACACAAAGATGGGAGCAGTGCAGGGAAGGGATTCAGGGCCTCCAAGTCACTCCTGTGCAAAGGGTATTGGCAGGGCCTTAGCTGCTGGGGACAGCAAGCACTGTGAAGAGGCTGTGTCTACTCCAACGAAAACATGACTGTGACACAGTAGCTGGTGCTCAAGTATTACTGAAGGATATGTACGCATCTCAAATCACACACACAGGAGGTCACAGTTGACAGCTCTGCACTGGCACAGAGGAGAGGAAATGACAAGACACAGAGGCCAGAGAGGTGGGTCATCCAGAGCCATGGTAGAAATAGCAAGACCACACAGTGAGTCCACAAGAGGGGAGAGGAAAGGTGGGAATAAGCTGTGGTCACTGGCCCCAGCACCAAAATGCCAGTGTACTCAGATACCCATCACTGAAACCAAGGCACCCCCTAGCCCCATTCACCAAGACCAGGACCCATCCTGGCCTCTGCTCTGCTGACCACAGTCATATCCACCACGTTGGGCACCCAGGGCTCTTCCTCACCCTTCATTTGGGCCACCTCACCCTTCATAGGGACCTCAAAGGTGCAAAGCCTAGGAGGTAGAAAGGTAATAAGATGCCAGCCCAAATCAAGGCTGTCCCTACACGTACCACAGGATGCTTATGTCACCATGGCAACCAGGAAGGAAACCAAGTATTAGAACATGAACCTCTTCTGTACATTTTTTAAAAAAATTGTCAGAGAAGCAATTGTAATGTTCATTTTTTAAAATTTATTTTTTAAGTTGAAATATAGTTGATTTACAATGTTGTATTAGTTTCCGGTGTACAGCAAAGTGATTCAGTTATATAAATATACATATATATTCTTTTCCATTATAGATCATTACAAGATACTGAATATAATTCCCTGTGCTATACAGTAGATCCTTGTTGGAACCTCTTCTGTACATTTAAAAATTTGTTAAGAAGGTAGATGTCTGGTTTATTTGCTTTACCACAATTTTTTTAAAAAGAGCCTCCTGTGAAGCAAAACTGACATAACTAAAGAAAGAAACAGACAAACAATAATATTTAGAGACTTCAATTTCTAACTTTCATATATGGATAGAACCACTAGGCAGAAAATGAACAAGGATATAACACATGAATAACACTAAAAATCAACTAGACCTCCAAGACATCTATAGAACATGTCACCTAACAACAGCAGAATACATATTCTCCTCCATTCTCACATGCACATGGAACATTCTCCAGAATAGACCATTTGCTAGGATATAAAACAAGACTCAGTAGACTTCAGACGATTGAAATCATACAAAGAATGTTCTCTAACTACAAATGAATTAAAACATAAATCAACAACAGAAGGAAATTTGGGAAACTCATAAGTTTTTAAAAATTCATTCCCATTATGGTTTATTACAGGATATTGAATACAGTTCCCCTGTGCTATACAATAGGACCTTGTTGTTTATCCATTCTATATATAATGGTTTGCATCTGCTAGTCACAAACTCCCAATCCATCCCTCCCCTGCCCCCCGCTTTCCCTTGGCAACCACAAGTCTATTCTCTATGTCAGTGAGTCTGGGAAACTCACAAATTTATGGAATTTAAATTAAGTACTCCTAAATAACCACAAGGAAAGTTACAAAACATTTTGAGATGAAAGAAAAAGAGAACACAACATACCAAAAGTTATTGGGAAAAGTATTGCTTAGAGGGAAAATTACAGAAACATCTCTGAGCTGTCTTATTCACAACACTTCTGACACCATACACATGGGGGCTTTTCCACACCATTTCTCCAGCTCTCTGACACCAACTGGGTGTTCAAGGATTCAATTCAATTCTGACACCAACTACCTGGAATTAACATCAGATCCCACAGGTTATGGACGCAGTCCCATAGACTGCCCCCACTTCAGACATCAACGGAAAGTCCCAGGCCTCCTGTACTTTCTGACCAACTGACTATAAATCTGGGATTCTCACAATTATTGATTCCTCCTCAGGTTCAACGATTTGTTAGAACAGATCAGAGAACTCGGGAAAAGAGTTTGCTTACTATTACCAATTTATTTTAAAGGATACAACTCAGGAACAGCCCAATGGAAGAGATGAAAAGGTCAAGGTATGCCACGGGTGTGGATTGAGGACATAGGGGGTAAGAAGTATCCATGCCCTTGATGGCACCATTCTCCCAGCATCTCGCTGTGTCCACTAACCCAGAAACTCTCCAAACTGGTCATTTAGGAGTTTTCATGGATGTTTTATCACATAGGCATGATTGATTAAATCACTGGCCATTGATGACTGGCCCAATCTCCAGCCCCTCTCCCTTCCCCAAAGGTCAGGGTAGGGAGGTGGAGAGGAGGGGTTGGGAGTAGCTGAACATCCAACCTTACAATCATGCCTTGGTCTTGCTGGTGACCATCCCCCATCCTGAAACCATCTAGGGGTCCCCAGCCACCGTCAACCCATTAGCATACAAAAGACTCTCTTATCACTCCAGAGATTCCAAAGGTTTTAGGAGCTGCATGCCAAGGAACTGGGAACAAAGACAAAGTATATATTTCTTATGGCACAACACACATATTAAAAAAAAGATCTCTATATGTGTAACTGAATCACTTTGTTGTACCCCTGAAACATTGTAAATCAACTACACTTCAATTAAAAATAAATTTAAATTTTTTTAAAAAGAATCTTCAACCAATGTCCTAACTTTGTACTTCAAGAAACAACAACAACAAAAAGCAACCCAAAACTAGAAGGCAGGCAATAAAAAAGAGCAGAGATAAACCGATTGAAGAAGAAACAGAACAGCTGAATAGACCTTAAAAAAAAAAAAAGGGCTTCCCTGGTGGCGCAGTGGTTGAGAATCTGCCTGCCGATGCAGGGGACACGGGTTCGTGCCCCGGTCCGGGAAGATCCCACATGCCGCAGAGCAACTGGGCCCGTGAGCCACAACTACTGAGCCTGCGCGTCTGGAGCCTGTGCTCCGCAACAAGAGAGGCCACGACAGTGAGAGGCCCCCGCACTGCTATGAAGAGTGGCCCCTGCTTGCCACAACTAGAGAAAGCCCTCCCACAGAAATGAAGACCCAACACACCAAAAATTTAAAAAAATAAAATAAATAAAAAATTCCCTCATAGGAAAAAAAAAAAAAAACCTAGGCTGAGATGGCTTCACAGATTAATAATAACACAGGAATAAGAATTAACATCAGGGGACTGCCTGGTGGTCCAGTGGTTAAGAATCCGCCTTCCAATGCAGGGGACTCGGGTTGGATCCCTCGATGGGGAACTAAGATGCCACATGCAGGGCATCTAAGCCCAGGAGCCACAACTACAGAGCCCACATGCTGCAACTACTGAGCCCATGTGCCACAACTAGAGAGCAGCTCACATGCCACAACGAAAGATTCCACGTGCCACAACTAAGACCCGACGCACCCCAAAATAAATAAATATATTTTTTTAAGAAAAGAATTAACACCAATATTTCACAAACTGTTCCAGAAAAAGAAGAGAAGGGAACATTTCCCAACTCATCCTCTGAAGCCAAAATTATCCTCATACTCAATCCAAATAAAGACATAACCAGAAAAGAAAACTACACCATTGAGAACTCTATGACTATAGAAAATCAATTACTGTAATATACCACATTAACAGAATAAAGGACAAAAATCACATGGTCATTTCAATAGACATGGAAAAGCACTGCACAAAATCTAATGACTTTTCTCTACAAATGCCCTCAACAAACAAGAGAAGGGAACTTCCTCACCTGAAAAGGGCATATGCAACAAACCTACAGCTAACATCATACTTATTAGTGAAAGACTGAACGCTTTTCCCATAAGATCTGGAACAAGACAAGGATGTCTACCCTTACAACTTATATTCAATAAAGTACTGAGGTTCTAGCCGACCAAGTCAGTTAAGCAAAGGAAGAAGTAAAAATATCTCTACTCACAGATGACATGACATTATATAGAGAGAAAATACCAAGGAATCCACCAAAAAGAATAACCATTAGAACTAATCAATGAGTTTAGCAAGGTTGCAGGATACAAGATCAGTATATAAAAATCAATTATATTTCTATACACTAGCAATGTACAATCTAAAATGAAATTAAGAGGCTTCCCTGGTGGCGCAGTGGTTGAGAGTCCGCCTGCCGATGCAGAGGACACGGGTTCGTGCCCCGGTCCGGGAAGATCCCACATGCCGCAGAGCGGCTGGGCTCATGAGCCATGGCTGCTGAGCCTGCATGTCTGGAGCCTGTGCTCCGCAACGGGAGAGGCCACAACAGTGAGAGGCCTGCATACCGCAAAAAAATAAATAAATAAAAATTAAAAAAATAAATAAATAAAATGAAATTAAGAAAGTAATTCCACTTAAAAGAGCATCAAAATGAATAAAATATTTAGAAATAAATTTAGCTTTGTACACTGACAACACTTCAAAAAAATACAGAGCTAAATAAATAGAAAGACATCCATGTTCATGGATTGAAATACATTAAGGTGACAATCCTGGGAATTCCCTGGTGGTCCAGTGGTTAGGACTCCACGCTTTCACTGCCGAGGGCGCAGGTTCAACCCCTGGTCGGGTAACTAAGATCCCACAAGCCACTCAGCGCAACAAAAAAAAAAAAAAAAAAAAAGACGGCAATCCTGCCCAAATTGATCTACTGATTTAAATTCATGGCTCACGCCTGGCCCAGGGAGGCCCCTATAAAACTTCTTTTGTTGGAAGAAGGCAAACACCAGAGCAGAGAGGGCCCACAACTTCAGCAAAGTCACGCGGCCAGAAAGAGGAAGAGCTGGATAGGATTTGTTAGGCAAACTGTAGCCATCTGAACCCCAAGCCCTACTCCAGGAGCCTGTAGGGGAACAGGTGTTGCGGCTGCCAACAGGGCTGCTCAGAGAGAGGCAGGGGAAGAGCACACAGCCTCTGTGGGCTTTAAGATACACAGAACTTCCCATGGATTAAAGGCAGAGGTGGTCAGTTTGCTGAGGGAAAGTGTGAGAGACTTACCCAGCGAGCCAATGAGTGCGAAGTTCTCCAGCATAACATCACGGTACAGGCTCCTCTGGGTCAAATTGAGGAGCCCCCACTCCTCTCGGGAGAAATACACAGCCACATCCTCAAAGGTCACCGGGGCCTGTAATGATGAATTCAACTGAGCCTTAGGGTCAATAGTGGGCAGAAAGCCAACCAAAATATGAACAGAGAGACACATCCATGCCCTTGACCTGTGTCTCAGGGTCCGGCCACATCTCTCACTGACATCATCTTTCCCTTTGAGCCCACACCCCTCACAAACTATACCTCCCTCCTCCTAACACCCCTATCTCAAAGGATTCCCAGGGGCCCCAGTACCATTGATGCCTCTCTCTTCATGCTGCTACTAAATTCTGCATCCAGCCCATAACATCAGGCTGGTGACCAGAGAGATGCCATCTATGTACCCCGCCAAGCACTCAGGCCCCACCCTATTTCCTGCCAGCCAGTTCCCTCCGTGTCCCAGAGATCACCTTTCATACGGAAAAATACCTATGTTCTCCTCTCTCTCTTAGGCCTGAGCACATCATCCAAGGGCCCTCCAGTCTGTCCTCCTGCATGCCAGACACACAACTGTACCGCAGCATGGAACAACTCCACACCCTCACCACAGCCTCGCCAGTCCACCCCACTGGCAACTCCCGCGTTCCACGGTGCACAGTGGTGTGTGTCTCCAGTGCGCTACCACAGAGAGAATCTTCAATCCCATCCTGCCTCGTCCACCCCACACCTCCAATGGCCCACAGCCGAGGACAACCCCCAGCTCTGCACAGAGGACCTCCTCATCCTTCAACCCTCAGCCGCCGGGATCCACACACGGAGCTCCGAGACCCCCGACCCTCCTCTTCTCTATCTCTGCATACACTGTCCCTTCACCTGTCATAGCCTTCCTCACCTGTCACGGGCTCATTCAGAGTCCGGACCCGCTGGGTGGGGATCCGGGTGGTGAGAGCCTGGGGCGCACCTCCCACTCACCTGCGCCTCCTCTGCCATTGGAACGTGTGGGCGGAGAGTTTCAGCGGACGCAGCTGAGATCCGCACCCGCCACCCCGCCCAGCGCGCTGGAGCTTCCGGCCGACCGAGGAAAATGTGCCCGAGGACTGGGAGCAGCCTCGGGACGTTCTCAGGGTACGACAGCGAGTCTCAGGAAAAGCGAGTCATGCCCGGGGGTCACGGCGCAAGCAAAGGCGTGGCGAGGGTCCCTGCGCTTCTCTCAGCCGGGGTGGTCCCTGCGGTGCGAGCGCTGCCCTCAAAAGTGCTCGCACCGACCACCAGCGGCGGCAAAATGGGTACCACAGGGCAACGCCGGAAGTCCCGCCCCGCCCCGCCCGTGCGCCTCCGTTAAGTCTGCGCCCGCGTCACCCGCGACCTCGTTCGGGGCGGGCGCGAAATGCATTTCCCATACGTGACGTCGCAGACTGCGTCCGTACCGACGTAGCCAATGACAGCCCAGGAGAAGGGCGTTTCCGGGAGAGCCTCGTGGGCGGGGCAGAGACTTCAGTGTCGGCTTTAGTCCCTTTGGACCCGCGCCGGGGCGGAGAGAAAGGGCTGCGGCAGCGGGGATGGCGTCCAGGAGGCCCCCCGGGCCCGCGGCCAGCGGAGTGGGCGAGGCGCGAGAGTCGGGGAGGTCCCACCACGCCCTGTACCCGCGGTGACCGAGCCGAGGTGACCCCGGCCGTAGAGAGGTGCAACTGAAATGCACTCATTTCAAGTGCAAAGTTTGATGAGGTTGGAAAAATAAATACACCCATTAATTAGATTCGAGTCACTCTCTGGAGTTATCTCCTTAGCCCAATACAGCTTTGTCCCACCCACCTCCATTATGCTGTTATTGGCAAATATATTTGTTATAGGCCAAACAGTACAATTATACTGGTTTTATACAGTTGCTTTTAAAATAAGAAATATGAATTTACGCTGTCTTTCATACACATGTCAATCATTACAGTATCATACAGAATAGTTTTGCTGCATGAAAAATCCTCTCTGCTCCATCTATTTACCCCTCCCTCCCCCTGAGCCCCTGGCAACCACTATTTTACTGTCTCTATAGTCTGGCCTTTCCCAGAAAGTCATAAAGTTGGAATCATACAGTATGTACCTTTTTCAGACTGACTTTTTGACTTAGGAATACACATTTAGATTCCTCCATGCCTTTTTGTGGCTAGATAGCTCAGTTCTTTTTATTGCTAAATAATATTCCATTGTATGAATGTACCAGTTTCTTTATTCATTTATCTATCGAAAGGCATCTCAGTTTGATTCCAGTTCTAAGCAATTATGAATAAACCTGCTATAAACATTCCTGTTCTAGTGTCTGAATGGACATGTTTTCAACACATTTATATAAATACCTAGGAGTGTGATTGATGGATCATATGATAGGACTGTATTTAAGTTTGTATGAAACTGCCAATTGTCTTCCTAAGTGGTTATATCATTTTGCATTCTTACCAGCAGTGAGTGAGAGTTCTGGTTCCTCCTGTTGTCAGTATTTTGGATTTTAGCCATTCTAATAGGTATGTAGTGATACTGTTTAAATTTGCAATTCCTTAAAGACATATGATGTTGAGAGTATTTTCATCTGCTTATCTCTGCCATCTGTGTATCTTCTTTGGTGAAGTGTCTGTTCAGATCTTTTGCTTTTTTTTTTTGGCCATGCTACGTGGCATGCGGGATCTTAGTTCCCCTACCAGGGATCGAACCCATGCCCCCTGCAGTGGAAGTGCAGAATCTTAACCACTGGACCGCCAAGGAAGTCCGCATTATCCTTTAAAAAATTGACTTCGTATTCTTGAGTTTTAAGAGGCTTTGGTTTTTTGTGGGGTTTTTTTGGTGCATTTTGGATAAAAGTCCTTTATCAGATTTATGTTTTGCAAATATTTTCCCCTAGTCTATGGCTTGTCTTTTCATTCTCTTTCATGGTATCTTTCACAGAGCAGAACTTTTAATTTTAGATAAGTCCAACTGAATTTTTTTCTTCATGGATCATGCTTTTTGTGTTGTATCCAAAAGTCATCTCAATGCCAAACTCAAAGTCACCTAGATTTTTTTCCCATGTTATCTTCTAGAAGTTGTATAGTTGTACACATTTAACTCTATGATCTTTTTTGAGCTCTGGGTCCAACATGTAGCCTTGACATTCTGGCCACAAGATCTGGCCCACAGAGCTCTTCATTCTTTCTAAGGAGATCTTGGGCAGCAAGACAAATGAGACCAAACCTGAACTTAGACCTGCTCACTACCATCATGCTGTCCCCTCTGAAGCGATGTCAAGATTTCCCATAAAAGGCCCTCACTCCCCTTCAGGCCAGCACTGCCCAACTCTGTTCTCAGTCCATTCCACACAATGAACAGAAACCTCAGGATTAAAGGTGGTTTAAACCATTTGTCATCACACAATCCAGGGGAGCATGAGGCAGACAGTTCCTGGGTTGGAAGAATTCAAGGCCAGACAGATCTCATACGGGCATCATGTGTGGGGTGAAAAACAACCATGAAGAAGAGAGACCTTCTCTAAACCCAGAGCAGACCCCAGCTCAGATCTTCTTGGACAAGGGTGGGTCATGTCTGTGCCTAAACTATCAGTGAGGAGGCCAAGAAGCCCACTAAAGGGCTCACACCACTCATGATTCACTCCAGGGGGACTTCCCTGGCGGTCCAGTGGTTAGGACTCTGCACTTCCACTGCAGGAGGCATGGGTCTGATCCCTGGTTGGGGAACTAAGATCCTGTATGCCACGTGGTGCAGTCCCACTCCCCCCCGCCAAAAAAAAAGATTCCCTCTAGGAAAGGAGAGCACTGAGGTCTTCCTTCCTTGGGCATGCTGGGTGACTGATGCTCACTGTGGCAGCTGGTAGAGGGTATATGACTTCTACCACAGGCCCTGGCCCAGGGATGGTCAGAAAGTGCAATGTAGCTCTGGAAAAATGTCCACGTACCCAGTACTCACAGGGAATCTCCTCAGTGGGATAGGACTGTTAGAACATAAGAGCATAGTAGTCAGAATTCTAAGATGGTTCCCAAGATTCTTCCATTCTAATCCATGAAATTGAATATGACGGATTTTACTACCATAATTAGGTTGTTATGTGGCACAGATGACATTCAGAAAGAGAGATTATCCAGGTGGGCCTGATCTAATCACATGGGCCCTTTAAAAGCAGAGAATTTTCTCCAGTTGTCAGCAGGCGAGGGAGTCAGAGATTCTAAGTGTGGAAGGGATTTGATCCACTCTTACTGGCTTGAAGATGGAGGGTCCCACATGTCAGGGAAAGTAGGTGGCATATAGGAGCTGAAAGTGTTCCTCAGCTAACAACCAGCAAGGAAACAGAGACTACAGTCCGACAGCAAGGAAGTGAATTCTGCCAACAAGAATGAGCTTGAAAGTGTATTTTTTTCCCCAGAACCTCCAGAGGAGAACTCAGTCTAGCCAGCACCTTCATCTCAGCAGGAGCAAAGAACTTAGCCACATTGTGCCAGAATTCTGACCTCAGAACTGAGTTAACAAATGGGTGTTTTGGTAATTGTGGTAATTTGTTAATAACAATAGAAAATACAGTAATAGCACAAAGTTGAACAGAAGTTGGCTCCCTCGAAAAGTCTACACCCTCAACCTTCTCTGCTGTGAGGCTGAACAAGGTGACTGACATGGCTAAAGGCTCTCCCACTGTCATTGTACTCCTAAGGCCTTTCTCCATCATAAACTTTCTGATGTTGAATAAGGGTGGAGCTGCAACTGGAGGCTCTCCCACACTGGCTGCACTAAAGAGGATTTTCTGTGGTGTGAAAACTTGCATGTAGAACAAGTTTGGTGCTTTGGTGGAAAGGTCTTCCACATCCACTGTACTCATAAGTCCTTTCTTGGGTTGTGAATTTTCTGGTGTGGAATGAGGATGGAACTATATCTGAAGGCTTTCCTACAATTTCTGGTGTTAAGTTGGGAGATGCAGCTAAAAGCTCTCAGACACATGCTGCACATATGAGGCCTTTCTGTACTGAGAACTTTCTGCTACCAAATACACGTGGATATTTCAACGTAGACTTTCCCACATTGGTGGCAATCTTATGGCCTTTCTCTCACAGGAACCTTCTGGTGCCAACTGAGTGAAGAGATCGTGCTGTAGGGTTGCCCACATTCAGTGCGTTCATAAGGCCTTGCTCCAGTGTGAGCTCGCTGGTGCTGAATGAGGTTGGAGTTTTGGCTAAAGAACTTCCCACATTCAGTGCACTTATAAGGCCTTTCCCCAGTGTGAACTTTCTGGTGCTGAATAAGGGTAGATGGAAAGCTGAAGTCTTTCCCACATTCACTGCACTCATAAGGCCTTTCCCCTGCATGAATTCTCTGGTGCTGAACAAGTGTAGATTTGTGGCTGAATGTTTTCCCATGTTCACTGCACTTGTAACGTCTTGTTTCACTATGAACTTCCTGATGTGTGCTCCATTTGCTTGGATGACTGAAGGCATTCCCACACTCCTTACAGATGAAGGATGTTTCTACAGTGTGAATTTTTCTCTGAGTTATAAGAGTTGATTTCTCCTCGAAGGCATTTGCACCTGTTGGGTGCCTATGGGAACTCAATTCACTGCGAGTTCTTAGGCAGTTGACAAGGGCAGAGCTCTTTAGGAAAAGATTTCTCACACTTGCTGCATTTGCAGGGCTTCTGTCCCGTGTGGACTCCTGGCTGCTGCCTGAGACTGGAGCTGTGAGGGAAGGAAGCTCTCTCCATGCTCCTCTGTGGCTTCCCCATACTGGGAATAGCCCATTGTGGGATACGGTCCAAAGTGGCCTCGAAATCTGTGCCACACTCTCCACACGTGGAGGGCTGTGCTTATGGGTGGGCCCTGCAGCTCTTCACCTGCTCAAGGGAGTCCTCCTCATCTTCCACTCCACACACACGACCTGAAAGCACAGAAATGTCAGCTAACAGAGTGTTGCATTGGAGGGGGTGGCCCCTTCATCACCAGTGCCTGTCAGCACACTCAGGAAGGAGTCTATGGGATTGCTGAAGGGTCCTCGGGGGAAGGGTCTGGATAGGGCCAGGGCCCAGCCAGACGATAGAATGTGAAAGACCTCAACACAGATGAGGAAACAAAGATAGGGAGTATTGTGAAGAGGAGGGTGTCTGGTGACATGAAAAAACAACTGCAACAGAGTGGCTGGTATTCAAGTGTGACACAGAAGGATATGTGCATGACTCATGTCATGTGTAGAGAAGGTCAGTGCTGGACAGCTCTGCGTAAGCTCTGGGCTGGCCATCACTTTACTATCTCTCAGCTCCAAACACCCATTTGCCTGCTTTGTGAAAATGGACCTGGACTTCTGAAATATTTTCCTTTTGCCAGCTTGCATGATGTTAAGTTTTATCAGTAGAGGGCACTGGAAATAAATTGCAGGATGAACAGGGTTCTGCTTCCCGCCTGCTGTGTGCTCCGCTGGCATCCTGCTGCAGCCTCTGCAACATCTCCAGGGGCTCTCACAGCCTCTCTAGCACCCAGCCCCTGTCCTCATTACTCCAAGCCCCTGGTGTAGTTCACAGTTCTCTGCCATGGTATAGTCCACAGAGATCTTGCTCATCTTGGCATTACATAAACCTCACATTGGTCCACTTTACTGATGACATTATGCTGAGTGACTCTAATGAGCAATTACTTTAGATAGCTTAGTAAGACATATGCAGACAAGAGGGTGGGAAACGAAACCTACAAAAAGTCAGGGGCCTGCCACCTGAGTGAAGCTCCTACGAGTTCAACAGCCCAAGTTGATTGCTGCATCTCACACCATCTATCACCAAAAAAGAGGCACAACTGTTGGTAGGCCCTTTTGGATTTTGGAGGCAACCTATACCACATTTGAATCTACTACTTTGAACCATCTACCAAGTCAGCCAACAGGCTTCCTGTTTTATTTACTTATTTTTTAATAAATTTATTTGTTTATTCATTTAATTTTTGGCTGCATTGGGTCTTCACTGCTGCACGCGGGTTTTCTCTAGTTGCAGTGAGTGGGGGCTACTCTTTGTACTCTTTGTGGTGCGTGGGCTTCAGTAGTGTGGCATATGGGCTTCGGTAGTTGTGGCACGTGGGCTCACTAGTTGTGGCTCGCAGGCTCAGTAGTTGTGGCGCACGGGCTTAGTTGCTCCGCAGCATGTGGGATCTTCCCAGACCAGGGCTCAAACCCGTGTCCCCTGCATTGGCAGGCGGGTTCTTAACCACAACCACCAGGGATGCCCCTTTACTTTTTTTTTTTTTTTTTTTTTTTTTTTTGCGGTACGCGGGCCTCTCACTGCTGTGGCCTCTCCCGTTGCGGAGCACAGGCTCCGGACGCGCAGGCTCAGCAGCCATAGCTCACGAGCCCAGCCGCTCCGCGGCATGCGGGATCCTCCCGGACCGGGGCACGAACCCATGTCCCCTGTATCGGCAGGCGGACTTCCAACCACTGTGCCACCAGGGAGACCCTTTACTTATTTTTTTTAATATTCATTTATTTGGCTGCACCGGGTCTTAGTTGCACAGCCACATCCTCAAACGTCACCAGACCCTAAAATGATGGGCTCAGCTGATCCCTGGGGTCCATGAGTGGGCAGAAATACCAACCAAAATATGGAGAGATGGTCACATCCAGGCCCTTGACCTGGAAGGGTCCCGTCATATCTTCCGCTGACATCCTACTTCTCGAGGCCCAAACCACCAGCACCCCCCACACACACATCCTGATACCACCTTCTTCCCCAGAACCTTACCTCACAGGGGATACCAAGGTCTCAGTGTCATTGGTGCCTCTCTCCTCATGTTACTATTTGGCTCTGCATCCGGCCCACAGCAACAACAGGCAGATGACCAGATGGGTGCCATCTATGCTCTGGTCCAGGCACACAGGCCTCACCCTTTCTGCTTCCAGCCAATTCCCTCTGTGTCCCCCAATCACACCTCTCAGATGCAACCAAACCTAAGATCACCATTCTCCCTTGGGGCCAAGTGCCTGCTCCCAGGGCCCCTTGGTTTGCCCTCCTGCCCGCCAGGCATATAAACTCTCTGTACTTGGCACGCTCATAACTCCACACCTCCCAGCACAACCTCACCAGTTCACCCCCTTGGCAACTCCCTGGCCTCCCCACATGCCACTCTCCATGTGGTGTCCAGAGAGTGCTAGGCATGGCAACCACGATCCTATCCTGCCCAGTGCTTCCCACACCTCCCAGGGCCCACTGCCACAGGCATCCTCCAGCCCTGCATCGAAGACCTCCCCAACTGGCCCTGTTTCTAGTAAACACTCAGCCACCCAGAACTACAACTGGATCTCTGAGACCCCCGCCTTCCTTCACCTCTGCCCTTGTACAGGCTGTCCCCTCACCTCCTGAGGCACAGCCCCCAGGCCTTAGTCCCTGCCTGTCTGCCAGGTGACCCCACCTGCCGCTGAATCTGAAGCCCTGCATGAAAAGTCCCAGGCCCCAAAGACGGCACATATAAAAACCTGGCAAGCCCACAGAAGGGCGGATCGGCCCAACCCCAGACCCCACAGACCCCCTATCTCCACCACCACCATGCCACAGGCTGCATGCAAGGTCCACTTGCCCCGCAGCAGCCTTGGCCCCCTGTCACTCCCCCTCTGCATTCTCCTCCTGACATAGGCCCAGCCTTCAGGACAGCCTTAGTGACGCCTACCACCACCTTCACACTGCCTATGCAGGACATCCTCAGGTCCCAGCCTCCCCTCCTCCACCCTGTCGTGGCATTCATCACCCTCCTTCATCCATCACACACTGATCCTAGTCCACTCTCCAGCCCCACCCTTTGGATGTTCCCAGCCAGGACCCTGCAGAATTCCACGGCTACATGTCCAGGTGCCTACCCAGTGCCTCTATTCGGGAGTACCTGGATTTATCATGCTTAATGTCTCCAAAGCCATGCTGCAGATCTTCTCCCTGGAAACTGCTCCACCCACCAACTTCCTCATCTCAGATGATGAACCTTCCATCCGTCAAGCCACCGAGTTCAAACGCCTAGGCTCGTCCGTGAGGGCTCACTGTCTCTCTCTGCCGCGCATCAGGACACTGCGCTGGTCCTACTGAAATAACAGATCCAGAGTCTAAGCACCTCTGTCCCCTCCACGGCCACCACCTTGGCGCAGCCGCCCATCCCCAGTGGCCTCCTCGTGGGCGTTCTTCAGGCACAGTCTGTTCTCCCCTCCCCCGCCAGAGGGAGCCTGCTAACACCTGAGTCACATCACCTCCCGCTGCTCTAAACCCACTGCTCCCAGCGCCCTCAGGACAGAAGCCTGGACTCATTCCACGCCTGGCTCCTGCCCCCTGCTCACTGGCCTCACCAGACGTAAGTGAGATCTACGGTTCCGGGAACAGTCCCAGCTCAGCTTCATTGCCAAGTATTTGCACATGCTCGTTTCTGTGTCTTTAACACTTTCCATGTCATATCCCGTTGACTGCCAGAAATGGGAACCTTTCTGCGTAACCCCCGACTGGATTCAGGATTCTGGGCCAGATGCGACTCCCCCAAAGCCCGAGAAACTAGGGCAAGGAGGTGACGGGGAAGGAGGAGGAGTCTCAGGGGACCGACATCCGCTGAATGGAGTCCGAGCTTGTGAGGGAAGGCCACGGGGCACCCTCCACTCACCTGCGCCAGGTCCATCATCACCGCCGCCGTCGGACACAGAAAGAAAGGCGGAGACCCCTGCCGAGGGATGGGTGGCCGCGGGCTGACCGTGGCAGTCCGGGCCTCAGTCCCCGACCCCTCCTGTGTAAAATGCCCACAAGGCCCAGGGGGATAGAGGGGGGTGTGCAGCCCCGCCGGACACCTCCGTGCGAGGCAGCCCGTCCCACAGTTGGGACAGAGCGCCTAAGGAAAGGCCTCTCCCTACCGCTGAAACCTCCACAGAACTCAGCCTAGCCGGCGCGCGAGCCCTGCGGCGGAAACTACGTTACCCAGAAGACACTGCGCCTACGTCCCGGCGCTGGCCAATGAGAGCCCAGGAGATGGGCGTTTCTGGGAGGGTGGATGGGCGGGACTTCCCCCGCTTATTTGGGCAGACCGTTATTTGGGCAGAAACAGCTGGTAGTCGGGCAGGGGTTGACGTCCAGGAGGCTCCCTGAGCCCGCAGGGACCGCACGAGAGTCGGGTTGGTCCCACCACGCCCTGTGCGCACTGTGACCGCGGCGAAAGTCCTGCCTCCTCGAGCCCCGGAGTCCCTGGCCGTAGTGGGCCGCACCGCGCGGGGGCGTCCCCTCCCCCTTCCCGGGGTCAATGCAAAAGCCGGTCGGTGCCTGCAGCCGCCGTGGATTCGTCGCTTTTGACGTTGAGCAGCTGGGGACCAGGGGCCAGGAGACTCGGCAGGAGGAGGAGGTGTCGGGAAGATCAGTGGTTGGACGTGTGCAGAGGTGTGGATGTCCCAGAGCCTGTGCTGCACTGCTCAGTGCGTACCTGTCTCCAGCAGCTGGGACCTCAACAATCCCTTTTGCAGAACCTCATGAGAACGGACGCTGAAAACTCGCCCTATGCATGCACGGCTTACAGAAAGGCCTTCGGGGAGAAGCAACCCTTCTTTACCACTGAGGAATTCACGATGGGGCAAAATCCCGTGTGTGTAAGGCGTGTGGAAAGGCATCAGTCATATCTCCCACCTCTGAAGTCTGCAGCAGCAAGTTCAACACCAGAGAGAAGTTCTACTCGGGCAACCACTGCGGAAAGCCTTCAGTCAAAAATGCCCTACAGGACTTCCCCGGTGGCGCAGTGGTTAGGAATCCTCCTGCGAACGCAGGGCACACGGGTTCGAGCCCTGGTCCGGGAACATCCCACCTACCTCTGAGCAACAAAGCCCCTGTGCCACAACTACTGAGCCTGCGCTCTAGAGCCCAGGAGCCACAACTAACGCAGCCAAATAAATAAACTTATATATATTTTTTAAAATGCCCTGCATACCTTTTCTTGTAGGAGCTCATAAAGCTGTCACCTTGTGAGTGCAGCCAAACTACAAAACTATAATTTTGTGTTTTCTAGAATTCATATGTGGGGGTCTTACAGGTTATTATTTTTTTTTCGTGGCTTCTTTCACTTACCTTCATGCTTTTCAGATTTTTTCCCCATAGTGTTGCACATAGATCATTAATTTTTTGCTTCTGATGGACTTAACGGATTTCATTTTATGGATGCACCACATTGTGTTTATCCACCCTGGTAATGGGATATTGGAGTTGTTTCTACTTTTTATTTATTTTGCATAAAGTTGCTATGAATATTTGCATATAAGCCTGTGAACATAGTTTTCATTTCACTTGAGTAAACACTTAGGAGTGGGATGAAATCAGTATTTAAATGTGGACACAATTAGTTTCTTAAATCCGTAAGCTTTACTCATTCCACCTGTAATTATTTAGAAATTTGGATTGCTTCATGTTTTAAAATGCTAACTGACAAATCCATGTTAGTAAGTTGGGCATGAAATAAGAAAAGTAACATCTTCCTCTGCACACACAACAGTCCTGTATCCCCGGGTTCAAACCCCAACCCAAGCATAATTTCACTGGGGACAGGAGTCACGTGGGGCAGGCAGTTGGACCTCTGTGAACTCTGGTGTCCTCACCTACAATATAGAGATAGTAGCAAGTACTGCACATTTTGAGTTCTGCTCGATGGCCTTTACCCATATCAACTTGAGTCTCTCAAACACCAAGAAAGCATGTGCCATTATCAGCCCCATTTTTATTTATTTATTTTTGGCCACGCTATGCGTGGCATGTGGGATCTTAGTTCCCAGCCAGGGATCAAACCCGTGCTCCCTGCAATGGAAGCACAAAGGCCTAACCACTGGACTGCCAGGGAATTCCCTATTGGCCCCATTTTTAAATTAAGGAAGCTGAAGCACAAAAAGCTTACATTATTTGTCCAAGAGCACAGAGCTTATTATTAGCTGGGGTGGGATGTGAACCCACATAGTTTCGCTCTGGAGTCTACGTCCTTATCTTCTTCACAACCTCTAGGACTTACCTGTGGAGGTGTTATGAGCTTCAAATAAAAGGTATGACAGGCAAACCATAGTGCTTGGAATTCAGTGAACTCTCAATAAGTGTTATTACTTCATTAACACCATGGTTATTAACACATTATTATTACTGGAAGATGGGTGCTGGTGAAATTTTGCACTGAACTAGAAGCCTCTCCCACATGCCCCACATATGTATGGTTCCTACCCAAGGATTATTTCTTAATGCTCAGCTAAGTGTAAGTCTTTAAGACTGAACCACACGTTTTAAAGAAAGGCAGTAAAAGCACACCGAATCAAGATGAATGGGAAAACATCCTAATAAACACATTTTAGATTTAAAAAAAAGACTGGACTACATGTGTCACAGAGGTGGTCTTCTGGGTGGAAGGACCTCCCTTGAGGACTTGTGACACTCTTACAGAAACACCCTGCTTGAAAGGTGCCTCCTCATCCTGCACTCCAAGTCAACAACGGGAAAGCCAAGAAATGCTGGCAAAAGTGCATCTTGACTTTGATAGGAGAGGACAGCCCCATCACACATGTGTGTCTGACACCCAGAATATGTCCACTGAGGAGGCTTGAGTCAGGTTAATGGGCTACTGTGCAAGGTCACAGAGTGGAGGGTTCCTTGTGAAGGGCAAGGAGACAGGGATGCAGTACAGAAGGTGGAGAGTCTGCTTGGAGGTACACTCTCAAACACACTCCTCCGTAAATGGGTTTCATCTGTGAACACTGCGTAGAAGGACGTGTTCAGGCCCAGGAAAATCCAACTGTAACTGAGTAGCTGGTGTTCACGGACTATTCAAGCATATATGCACACCTCATGACCACTAAGTGAAGGCCGACTTGGAGAGCGCTGCAGAGAGGAGCAGACAAGAGGCAGAGGCAGAGGACAGAGAGGTGGGAAACAGGCAGGGGAGGAAGTCAGACTAGAAATGGCAATCCTGGTAGGTCCCTGGTGGTCCAGTGGTTATGACTCTGCGCTTCCAATGCCGGGGGCCTGGGTGCGATCCCTGGTTGGGGAACTAAGATCCTGCAAGCCATGTGGCGTGGCCAAAAAAAGAAAAAAAGAAAAAAGAAATGGCAAGAGGGTGGAATGTCCAGAAAGGGGAAGGAACAATAGGCGTATTCATTTCCTAGGCTGCCATAACAACGGACCAGGAACTGGGTGGGTTAAAACAACGGACAGGTCTTCCCTGGTGGCTCAGTGGTTAAGAATCCGCCTGCCAATGCAGGGGACACGGGTTCGAGCCCTGGTCCGGGAAGATCCCACATGCCACGGAGCAGCTAAGCCCGTGCACCACAACTACTGAGCCCGTGTGCCACAACTACTGAAGCCCACCTGCACACTGCAACGAAATTAGCCCCCGCTCGCCGCAACTAGAGAAAGCCCGGGTGCAGCCACAAAAACCCCATGCAGCCAATAAATAAAGAAAGAAAGAAAACCAAAAAACCCAGACGTTTATTGTCTGACAGTTCTGGGGCTAGAAGTCCAGAATCAAGGTGTCAGCAGGATCACGTGCCTTCCACAGTGTCCAGAGGAGAAGCTGTTCCTTGCCCCTTCCATCTCCTGGTGGCTGCCAGCCTTCCTTGGCTTGTGGCCACATTACTCCAATCTCTGCCTCCATCGTCACATCTCTTTCTCTGTCTCCCCTGTCTCCCTCTTGAAGGGTACTTGGGATTGCACTGAGGGCCTACCCAAAGAATCCAGGATGATCTCCCCATTTTAAGATCCTCGATCACATCTGCAGTTTCTTCAGCCACATAAGGTAAGTAACATTCACACATTCTAGGGATGAGGACGTGGATATCTTTGGGGGCCACTATTCTTCCCACTACAGAGCCCTTCACACTGCTTAAGGGGGGAGTCCAGAACTGCTGGGAGCATCAAGCTCTGGACTGGCCTTTTGGCAAGGGAGGGGCCACCTGTGTTGATGAGCCAAGTCTGTATCCCATGGGGGGTTGGGGGGACCACCCAGAGCGGACTGGATCAGAAGAGCCTTACTCCAGCCTGGTGCAGACGTGAATGATGCTTCTCAGACCACATGCACACAACCAGTCAGGAAAGGACACTCGTTTCTGGGGATCCCTGGAAATCAGAGTCGAGAGTCGTGAGTAATTTAAGCCAGGGCTCAGCAGACTACAGCCTGTGGGCCAAATACAGGCCATTTTCTGTTTTTGTCTCGTCCCCAAAAGGAGAACAGTCCTTACATTTTTTTAGTGATTGAAAAAAAAATCAAAAGAATACTATTTCATGACATGAAAATTACATGAAATTCAGATTTCCACGTACATAAATAGAGTTTTATTGAAACAGAGCCATGGCCATGCATTTACATATTGTTTATGGTACTTTGACTCTGTGGTGGCAGAGTTGAGCAGTGACCAGAAACTTCACATCCTGCAAAGGTGAAAATATTTACTATCTGGCTCTTTACAGAAAAAGTTTGCTGACCCCTGATTAAGAAGTCATAGAGCTGAAGAATTTAACCAGAGGAGCGGCGTGTAAAACAAAGGTGGCTGGAAGGAATTTGCTGGAGGAGGAGAGGATGGGGATGGCCACGCTCAGCAGTTGCGGTGCGACTGACTCCAGCGCTGCCTGCAGGTGAAGATCGAAGATCGCGAGGGCGCCCTCCCATCACAAGTCAGCAGCTGGCAGGAGGCGGCCCTGCCAAGAACTGCAAGACAGCTAGGAGCCACCTCAGAGCCCTCGGTTCTGAAGACTGACTAAAAGGACACACTGAACTCAGAAAATCTGTCAAACTCTTAGTTACAATTTATTACAACGAAAAGGTACAAACTAAAATTGGCAAAGGAAAGAGGCACACAGGGCAGGTTCTAGGAGAGACCAGGCACAAGCTTCCCAGAGAAGCTTCTCTCTCTCTCCCAGAGAGACCAGGCACAAGCTTCCAGGTGCCCCCTCCCAGTGCAGGGCTGGGTTCTCCCAGCAACAATATATGACGATAGAAAAGGCTGAGGCAGAAACTAATACAGGCAGGAAGATCAATGTCTTCTTCAAGACTGTAGCCTAATTCTTTTTTTAAAAAATATCTTTATTGGAGTATAATTGCTTTACAATGGTGTTACTTTCTGCTTTATAACAAAGTGAATCAGCTATTCGTATACATATATCCCCGTAGCGCCTCCCTCTTGCGTCTCCCTCCCACCCTCCTTATCCCACCCCTCTAGGTGGTCACAAAGCACCGAGCTGCTCTCCCTGTGCTACATGGCCGCTTCCCACTAGCTGTCCAGTTTACGTCTGGTAGTGTGTATATGTCCATGCCACTCTCTCACTTTGTTCCAGCTTCCCCTTCCGCCCCACCCCGAACCGTGTCCTCTACGTCTGCGTCTCTATTCCTGCTCCCCCTTTTTAAAAAAAATTATGTATTTATTTCGGGTGCTCCAGGTCTTAGTTGCGGCATGCATGTGGGATCTAGTTCCCTGACCAGGGATTGAACCCGGGTCCCCTGCATTGGGAGCGCGGAGTCTTACAACCACTGGATCGCCTGGGAAGTCCCAACTGTAGCCTACTTCTTAGCACAAAACACGATGAGGCTTTAAACCCCCTGGAAAACAGGCAGCATCTCTCAAGAATAAGCTGCCTCCTTATCTTGGGGATACCTCAAGTATGAGAACATGAAGCTCATAAAGTACCTGGACTGGCTTCCTAAATACCTTCAGAAAGAAAGAGAAACAAAAGAACCCACGTATCACTAAGGGCTCTTCACCAACATCAGCCCTCCCACACTCCTGTCCGTCTTGGCCACCCCTCCTCCAATGGCCACCCCTCCTCCAATGGCCACCCCTCCTCCAATGGCCACCCTTCCTCCAATGGCCACCCCTCCTCCAATGGCCACCCCTCCTCCAATGGCCACCCTTCCTCCAATGGCCACCCCTCCTCCGATGGCCACCCCTCCTCCAATGGCCCTCTGCTCCTCACGGTGGCGCCAGTAAGCCTGTCCCTGCCTCAGGGCCTTTGCTCTTGCCATTTTCTCTTGCAGGTTGTTCCCTGGCCTCTGCTTGCCTTGTTTGGGCATCTGTGCTCCTACTCCCTGACTCCCCCCATCGAAGTTGGGCCCCCCACAGTCTTTGTCACATCATTTTGCTTTGTCTTCCACAGAACACTTAGCTTTGACCTAAAGAATACTATGAATGGTTTGTCTGGCTGTGGACTGTCCAGCTCTGCCCTGGAACATGACTTCTAAGGAAGAGAGAAATAAGAACATCTGTGACCTTCTTGTTCACCGCTACCACCTCAGCAGTCAGCCCAGAGCCTGGCAAATATCACAGGTGCCCGTTGAGATAAGGAAAGAACTATGAGATGAAATTTCAGCATGCGACAGATATTGAGGAGGTCCGTGGCTGACGGGGACAAATGCCTGGCCTGAAACAAGGCTGGCCAGAGGACAAGCCCCCAGGGCCCATCTGCTCCTGTTGTGTCTGGCCTCCTGTGGCTCCTTAAAATCCAGCAGAGACCCTCAGCCCTGTCACAGCCCACCAGTACCTGAGAGCAGGGAGCACGGCCTGAGTGAAGCCAGGAGAGCCCAAGGTCAAGAGTACACCCCACCACTCCCCAAGCGGAGAGTGAGTTTCAGAAGGGCTAAGAACAAGGCCATAATAGGAGTAGGAGTCACAACCACATCTCTCTGGCTCCAGAGTCCACACCCATGGCTGAGCTGGCCCCACCAGTTGGGAAGAACAATCCACACACTGCTGTTTTTAAGAGTGGATTTCTACAAACTGTATGATTCTATTGGTACGAAATGTCCAGAATAGGCAAATCCATAGAGACAAAAAGTAGACTAATGGTTGCCAGGGGTTGAGGAAAAGGAGAAATGGGACATGACTCGAAAGGGTATGGGGCTTCTTTTTGTAAATGTTCTGGAATTCGATAGTGGTGATGGTTGCATAAACTGTGTGATCATACTAACAACCCGATGAATTGTACACTCTAAATGGGCAAATTGTATGGTGTGTGAATTACATTTCAAGAAGGCTATTATTAAAAATAAAAACGAGTAGATTTCTGGAAGATTCCTGGGAGAAGTCCCATACCCAATGTGGAGTTTTCCACGGCCATTAGAGTGGAAACTCCATGCCCCAGAAAGAGGGACGCAGGTCATAGGTCTCTCCTGGCACCTCTGGCCCCAAGCCTCTGCAGAGACTGACAGGGCATAGGAAGCCACAGCTTAGGACAGGCCCAGCTCTGCCCCGCCAAGGTGTGTGCCCCTAGGGGAGACGCTCCCCATTCGAGCCTGTTTCTCCCTTGGGACGGAGTCGGCCTTCGCTTCAGCTTCGGGCCCCTGATTGGTCGGACACACACACACACACACACACACACACACACACACACACACACACACACACACACACACACACACACACACACACACACGCCTCCCCCAGTTCCCCCCACACACATACACGATGCGCGCGACAGGCCGAAGGCGGGCGAAATCGCCATAGCAACGATAGTCTCAAGCTTTCGATTGGCTATCAGTGCTGGCGCGCCTTCTCTGCCCCTCCCACCAGGCTCCGGGAGGGGCAAGATGCGCGCGCAGCCCTACAGAGCGGCGGGGCGAAGGCGGGCCAGGTTGCTATGGCAATTAAGGTCACGCCCCCAGCCCAGAATGCGGTCTCCGATTGGTCCGCGTTGCTGACAACCTCCCAGCTTTCCCCGCCTCGAACACCGCTTGGGTTTGTGAGCGGGAAAGACTCAAGAGGATGGCAAACTCGGAGGACAGAGGAGAGCTGCAGTTGCGGGGCCCGGGGAGGAAGGAAAAGCGAGGCTGCCCTGCCAGGGTGTGGAGTTGAGGGGAAGTGTTTTGCAGAAAGCTCTCTGGTCCCTGTTCGAATCCACGCTCTGCCCCGCTCCCAGCCTCAGTTTCCCCATCTGTAAGCTGGACACTTCCGCTCTCAGGGTCCAGCGAGGGCCCCCCGTGGGCCTTGTTCCCTCGGCCTGAACACAAGAGGCCCCAATGACAGGAGACGAGTGTGGTGTGGGCAGAGATCTCCCTGACCCTCGCGAGGAGAGAGGCTGGCTGGATCCCGGTAGAGGGGAGCACTCGGCGCCCCTCGGGGGCAAATGCAGGAGACCTGGCGGAGGGCCTGGAAAAGGCCTGGGGAGTTGAGGGCCCCACGAGCGTGGAGGGGGAGGCGGTGTTGCCAAGATGATGGCTCCTCTCCTCAGCCCCCTGGACACCATCTGCCATGCGAAGTCCCTCGTTCACAAGGTGCCCCGAGTCCCCCCTTGGTACACAGCAGGCGCTCAATAAATACTTGTGGATGAACGAATTCTTCCTGCAAGTAGCTTATTGTCTCCCGTTTTACAGAAGCGAGAACCAAAGTCTGGCCGGTAAAGGCGTCCCTGGGCACCCATGCCAGGCACTGAGGCTAACCCCCACTCTCTGGGTGTTCACAGGCATTGGGACCAGTGGAAGGAGGAGCAAGCCTGGGACAGATGCGTGGGGGGTGCGTCCGGCGGGGATGGAACGGGCAGAGGGAGGGCCCGGAGAGCACAGCCCCAGGTGGCCAGAGGCTGGCAGGCAAGTGTCGGGAGGAGTCCCCTGTGATCCCGGCCCCGGGGTGGTTTCAGGCAGCCCCTTTGTTCGCGGGCAGTGGGCGGGCAGACATCGAGGAAGGCTTCATTTTGCGGGAAGAGAGACTGAGGTCTCAGGCTCCCAGCTGGGAGGGTGGAGAAGCAACCCTTTCCCACAGTCCCGAGGAGGAAGCACGTTAGGACAGGGAGGAGCCAGCCCTGACCACTGCCCTCAGCCACCAGCTCCCTGCTTAGGGCCCCCTGCCTCAATGCCAGCTAGCATTACTCCTTAGCTTCCTTAAAGATACAGCCCCGGGCTTCCCTGGTGGCGCAGTGGTTGAGAGTCCGCCTGCCGATGCGGGGGACACGGGTTCGTGTCCCGGTCCAGGAAGATCCCACAAGCCACGAAGCGGCTGGGCCCATGAGCCATGGCCGCTGAGCCTGCGCGTCCGGAGCCTGTGCTCCGCAACCGGAGAGGCCACAACAGTGAGAGGCCTGCGTACCGCAAAAAAAAAAAAAAAAAAAAAAATACAGCCCCGAGGCCTCTTCCTCCAGGCAGCCTTCCTTGAACACCCTCAGGCAGAAAGCGTCATCTTTCTCTTCTGTGCACCACCAGCCAAGGGCCCCTTCTGACCCCCCTGGCTGGGCCCATCCCTGCCAGTTCTACTCCCTCACCGTAACTCTCCCAGCCTGGGGGGGAGGAGGGAAGGCATGAGGAGGGGCATATTGGAGACCCTCTGGTAAGCCTAGTTGGGGCCCCCAAAGGTATCCAGATCCTAATCCCTGGAATATGTGAATCTGTTACCTCACATGGCAAAATGGGCTTTGCAGATGTGATTAAATTAAGGATATTGAGTTGGAGAGGTTATCCTGGATTATCTGGGTGGGCTCAGTGCAATCCCAGTGTCCTTATAGGTGAAAGAGGGAGGCAGGAGAGTCAGGAAGAGATTGCAAGAGGCTACATTGTTGCCTCTCAAGACAGAGGAGGAAGCCAAGGAATGCAGATAGAAAAGCTAGAAAAGCTAAGGAAATCCTCTCTCAGAGCAGCCAGAAGGAACTCGCCCTGTGGACGCCTCCACTTTAGCCCGGTGAAACTGATTTCAACACCCTTGACCCGCAGAACTGTAAGATAACTAACACGTGCTGTTCTAAGGACCTGATTTGGTGGTAATTTGTTGCAGCAGCCGGAGAAAACCAATACAGACCACCAGTCAGTCCTGCTCCTGCCCGACCAGGTCTCCTCCCTGTCACCTGCCACACACAGCATCCCAACCTGGGGTGAAGTGAGGCAGACTGGGGGCTCCAGGGCCTGGGGGGAGACAGAAAGTCCATGTTCAGTTTGTGCAGAAGGTGGCTGCTATCTACCCCACTGTGACTAACCCAGGAAGGCTTCTGAGAGGAGGACCACTCTCCCTGCTGAAGGAGGGCTGAGGCTTCATTCACCCCAGCGTACAGCAGGGTTGCTACAAAATGCTGATGGAGCCCTGGAGGAGGTGAAGTAACCGACGCTGAGTATTTAATGAGTGGAGATGGGGGTGATGAGGGCTCTAGTGGCTAAGGAGAGGGACCAGGGATGTCCAGGAGCGATCCCTCACCCAAAATCACACGACACTGTCTGACCCAGAGGGCAACCTTGGCCTCTTTGAGCCTCAGTGACCACAGCCGCCTCTCAGCATATTAGGAGAATCCCAGAAGCCACTAGCCATAGGGGAAGTCGAGGTCCCATTGCAAGTTGATATTCAGGACCCAAGTGGGAGCCAGTCTTTGAGGCTCAGGCCCTGTCGGTCTCTCCCCAGTCCTGGCCAGGCCACACCTCCCCCTTCAAGCCCAAGTCCCAGCCAGGTGTGTAAGGCAGCAAATGCAGGACCAGCATGCAGATGGCTGGATCCCACCCAGGCTCAGCCTGCAGGCAGCAACTCCACAGCCTGGGGAGGAGTGGGGTGGTTGGTCCTGCAGTGGGCCACTCACAGGTGTGGCCAGGGAATAGTCTGCCCTCAAAGATGGGGGCCCCAGCACCTGCAGAAAGCCCAAAGGACGAGTAAATCAGAGACTTAAGCTCTGGTGCCAGCCAAGGATGAGCGTCCTCCTGGAGCTCGGATGATTGGGGTTTACTCAGTAGGACCCTTAGGAGGATCAGGGATGGGGTACCCCTAGCAGGGCCACTGCACGACGTTGGTCAGAGGGACTCTGCGGCCGGACTCCCACAAGAGGATCGAGTGTATCCCCAGCTGGTTTATGAGCGCCTCCCAGCTAGACCTTTACAGACATGGGGGTCCCACAGAGATTGGTGTCAGGGGTGCTCCTTGAGAGGGTCCCTGCACCGTGCTAATGATGCCAGGAATGATCCCTCCAGGCCTCTCTAGAGAAATGGGTGCTTGCCGTGCGCCCTCTAAGGCCTCCACGGGGATCACGGCGAGCATCAGGACGACACTGGGGTCCCCAGGCCTGAGGCAGGGCCTGCGGTGCGGATGCGTTTACTGCGCCCCCCACCGCCTGCTCCCGCCGCGTGCCCGCGGGGCCCAGTCAGGCCCACCTCCGCCCCCCACCTGCGGTCCAAGGACCCGTCCGGAGTCTCTGTCTCTTCGGGAACCCCTTCGGGCTCCAGCGCGTCCTCTGCAACTCCCGGCGGGGCGGCGTTCAGGTCATGGCCCACGGGGCCCGGCATCCAGCCGGGGGTCCAGGGCGCCGCCGGCGTGGCCCGAGGCAGGAACCAGGAGAAGCCGGGCGCCGGGGCGAGCGCCACGAGCTGGGGCCGAGCGGGGCTGGAGGTGGTGGCGCGCGGGATGAGGCAGATGTAGAGGCCCGTGCCCACGAGGCCCGCGGCCACCAGCACGGCCAGGGCGACGGCCGCGTGAAAGACCCAGGCCGAGCGGGCCAGCGTCAGGCGGCGCGACAGCGGGCGGCCGAGGCGCAGCGGCGGCGGCGGCGGCGGCGGCGGGGGGCGGGCCTTGCGCGGTCCGGGCGCGGGCGGCGGCTGCCGCAGGTAAAGCGCCGCGCCGGCGGTCAAAGCGCACGGCACCCTGGCGCGGGGGCGGGGCGCGTGCGGAGCCGGGCAGCAGGCTGAGCTGCGTGGGCAGCGCGGGGAGCCCGCGGCGTGGGGCCAGGCGCGTGGGCGCGCGGCACAAGGGACAGGCCACCGCGTCGCCGCCGCCCGCCGTGGCCAGAGACAGACGAGCCAGGCACTCGAGGCAGAAGACGTGGCTGCAGTTCCGGCACTTGGGCAGCTTGAATACGCTGTCGAAGGGCGACACGCAGATGAGGCATTCCACGGGGGACGCGGGCGGCAGGATGGGTCCCCGGCTGCCGTCCCCTTCCTCATCACCCCCGTCTTCGTCCTCCCCCCTGCTGGGGGACCGGAGTGTGGACGGCGAGCCCGGGATGCTAGGCTCCGAGCTCAGGGGGACCCGGGGGCGGCGGATCCAGGGCGGCCGTGGGCAGGGCATCTGGACCCGGCCTGCGGGGAGAGGCCGTCAGGCAGCGAAGGGGCCGGGGGGGGGAGACGGCAGAGGGGGTCTGGGGAGGGTCAGGGGCTGGGCTCTGGAAGGACCACCCCACACAGGGCAGGGGCGTCCAGAGAAGGGGCAGCAGAGCCCAGTAGGCAAGGAGCCTGGGAGTCGGGACAGAGAAGGACCTGGACTGGAGGCACACAGGCAGGTGAGACCCAGAGGGGTTCTGAAGAGGATTAGGGACAGGCAAAGGGAGCACCACAGAGTCTGAGCTACACTTGGGGGACGCCCCAGCCAAGGGCCAGGTGGACCTGGGTGACTCCAGGAAGGATCCCAGACAGGCGTGGAGAGGAGAGACAGGGACTCCCAGGAGAGCTGGGCAGAGACAGGCCCTGGGGAGACCACAGAAGACAAACGGGAGAAGCAGATGGAGGAGAGGACGGAAGCTTCAGGACAGGTGGCCAGCAGCCCCGGAGTCAGACTCCCCAGTGACAGACCCCAGCGGGCCAGCAGGCTCTTCCCACCTGCTGGCGCTCCCTCCCTCTGGCTGGCGCTTCCTTGCCTGTTCTGACGGCAACCCTAGGTCTACCTGCAGCTGGATGCGAAGTGCTCCTCCCCGAGGGAGGGTGCCTGTGGTGGGGCCACTCCCTCCAGATGCCAGGTTCCCACCAGACCTGTCACACTGCCCTCCCTGCCCCCAGGGAGGTGCCACCAGGACAGGGAGCAACAAGCCTGACATCGGCCAGATGTCGGGGGTGCAAGGAAGGAGGCACAGCTGACAGGGCAGTGACAGTCCAGGCTCATCAGGAGAGGGGGTCCCCACCACCACTCCGTCTTCAACACCTCATGAATCCTCCACCTAGCGCCACTGGTTGGGTGAGTGCAACCTGCGGTGTCAGCGGCTCTGGGCTGAGGCAGTGTGTCCAGGAGGAGTGGGACTTCTGGAGTCCTGGGGGTTGAAGGCAGGCTGACCCCACAGTAGACTGGACAGGACCAGCCCTGTCCAGCCAATGACAAGGGGCTAGAAACTGTCTTGGTCCAGAGCCCAGGCCTTGGCTTCCTCCCGGTGGGGCTGCTTCCTGGCAACACACCTCTCAGGGCGGTGGGCTGCAGCCACCAAGCCCCTCCCCAGACCAGTGACATCTCTACCAGGACAACCCCACCCCTCTCATTTTCCAACACCTGCTGGAACAGTCCAGGCAGCCAGGCCTGCCGCCCGGGGTGCCACGGTTCTGAGTCAGTGGTGCTTCCTGAGCCGAGCACTTCCCTGGTGAGTCCAGGTCCCGACAGACCAGAAGACATGCCAGGAACATGGGCAGCTCCTCAAAAACACCAGCCATCATGCCCCTCACCCCCTGCTCCCAGATACCCGTCCCCATTGAGCAGACAGTGGCACAGGTGGGTGGGGCCACCCCAAAGGGCAAACAGGTTTATTGCAGCTGTGGCCAGGCAATCAGCGGTTGGACTTGGCCACACGTTCCAGCTCATCCTTCTTCTTGATAGCATAGGAGTTGGAGGAGCCCTGCAAGAAGGGATGGTTAGCTCCAATGTCGGAGGACCCTCCCCTTGAGACTCGTCCCCCCCCAGGTGTCCTCACCCACCTTGGCAGCGTTGATGAGCTCGTCTGCCAGGCACTCGGCAATGGTCTTGATGTTCCGGAAGGCGGCCTCACGGGCACCCGTGCACAGCAGCCAGATGGCCTAGGGAGCACAGGGGTGCCTGTACTAAGTAGGGGTTGCCCCTACACCACGCAGGGACACGGCTCTCCAGTACCCTGGGACCCAACAATGCTGCCTACCACATCGCCATCCGCAGGCCAACTGAGGCAAGACACAGTGGGAGCCCACAGCGCTGCCCGGGTGCCATGCTGCTAGATCTGGGATCAGACTGAGGGGCACAAAAAAGTGTGCAGACACAAAGGCTGAAGCTGGGTCCCTGATGACAGGTGACTTAAAACTAGCTGTGACAGGGAAATGCAGTGTGTTCCCTCCTGGCCTGGAACCCTTGACTGAAAACGAACAGCTATAAAGGGTATGCTTGGGGACAGCTCCATAAACTGGAACAGTGATGTAATGTCAAATGTTAGATTGCTGTTAAATTTCTTGGGGGTGACGGTGGGGATAGAACATCTTTCTTCTAGGGAGACACCCACTGAAATGTGAGCAGGGAAATGGTCAAAACACCTGCAACTGATTCTCAAATGGTCCAGGAGAATTAAAAAAAACAGAGTAAAAACATATACCCAAATGAAACGGGCCCTTCAATCAAATGCTGCCCAGGAGAGGGCCCAGAGCTAGGACCTGCTCTGCGTGTGGGGGGGGATCCAGGAAGCCTTCATTACCTGACACTCAGGTAAACATGCAGACAGAGAACATTCCCACTTGTCAGCCTCTGCTGCCCCAGGCAGGATTCTGCCAGAGCCTGGTGGCTGTTCCCGGCCACCCACGTGTGCCCCAAAGCCCCAAGCCCACCTGATTCACACGCCGCAGCGGGGACACGTCCACAGCTTGCCGCCTCACTGTTCCAGCTCGCCCAATGCGGGTCGAGTCCTCCCGGGGGCCGCTGTTGATGATGGCATTCACCAGGACCTGCAGGGGGTTCTAAGAGAGAGGGGGGCCATGAGCCAGATACCTGGCAAGCATCCCTCCCCGACCCTTCACCCCTAAATCCCGGAGCACCCTGGCATGCATATCGTGGGGCGGCCGCTGGCTTTAGGGCGTGCTAAGGGCGCTCTGCCCGAGCTGGCCTCGGGCCCTACCTCGCCCGTGAGCAGGTGGATGATCTCGAAGGCGTGCTTCACGATGCGCACAGTCATCAGCTTCTTGCCGTTGTTGCGGCCGTGCATCATCATGGAGTTGGTGAGGCGCTCCACGATGGGGCACTGCGCCTTGCGGAAGCGCTTGGCCGCGTAGCGCCCTGCACTGTGGGGCAGGTATTTGGCATACTTCTCCTTCACTGCGATGTAATCCTAGGGCAGCAGGAAGAGGGGGTGAAGGGACCATGGTCAGGAGCAGGACGGATCTTGGCAGGGGACCAGAGAGACTGAACACCCACTCAGGGTACCTCCCCCCCACCTGCCTGCCACAGAAAAGTAAAACCGAAGCAAGTGACTTTACCAGGACACTAAAAAGAGTACTTCCTTTCTAACGGGAGGAAGCGTATGGAAAACTAAGTAGATAACCACCCACGATACCAGTCTTGTTTTAAAAGTGTTCTTCACTCTGCACTGACGTTTTATATCAAATAACTCTTTGTTCTGGGGGGGCTGTCCCGTGCACTGTAGTATGCCAGTAGCCCTCCTCATTACTGACACCCAAAAATGTACCCCTAAAGGGGTAGGGGTGGGGGGAACTAACCCAGAGAACCAGTGTTTCAAAACAATCATTCAACAATCCTGCCTATATATACATACATATCCCAAGACAGTGTCTAGAAACACTAAACCATCCGGGGGGGTTGAGTAAGAGGAACTGTGTATGTGAGGACTACTTTGGATATTTCTAGTACGAAACCTACACAAACTCATTCTACCACACAAACATGAGAACATGTACAAACAATGAGTTTCTACAAATACAAGGATTAAGAGGAAAAGAACACAGAGGATTCTGATGTAGACACGACAGTCTGGTGTCTAGCCTGGAGAGGACCACTTGCACAAATAGGCAAGTAGACAGGTGTCCATGCAGGGACTCACACTGTGCCAAAAAAAACCTGCGAATACCAAATGCCCCACCAAGCGTTTGGTTAAGCTGTTGGGCCCCATGGTAGAGCCCAGCACAGCCTTCCAGAGAGTGAGAACCCTGATACCTTGCTGACTTCTGCTTTCCCAGCCCCTAGGAGAGGACCAGGGGAAAGTGAAAAATAGTGTTTACATTATTAAAGGGTTGTACAAAAAAAAGCAAGAAAAAGAAAACAAAGAAGCAAACACGCATGTGACAGACCACATGTGACCTACAAAGACTTTATAAAACATTTACTAACTGGCCCTTTTAAATTTGCAGACCTCTCCCCCAGCAAACCCATGAAGGAAAACAGCTCTACAAGACATTCAGAGTGAAAAACAGGTTTGAATTCTCTGTTAGGCTCAGTACCTAGGTACCATGATATATTTAGAGGCAACAAAAAGCTTTAATTTCTTTTAAAATAAGAGAAAAATATGATCAAACCTGAATCTTATTCATTATACCAATGCAGTCACAAAACATAAATTTCTTTTTATGAAGGCGCCACAAAAGTCCTAATGAGGCCAAGTGTAAAACAGTATGGGGGCAACATACAGTGGGAGAACTCCCATTCCCCAATTTCAAAACCTATTACAAAGCTATAGTAATCAAGACAGTGTGGTACTGGCAAAAGGATAGGCATAGAGACCAATGAAAGAGTTCAGAAACAAACCCTTACATCCTTGCTCAACTGATTTTCAACAAGGGTGCCAAGACCATTCAATGGGATAAATACTCTTCAACAAATGGTGCTGCACATGTGGGATCTTAGTTCCCCAACCAGGAATCGAACCTATGCCCGCTGCATTGAGAGCACAGAGTCTAGACCACTGTATTGCCAGGGAAGTCCCTTTACCTTTCTGTTCTTAATTTCACTGATTTCTGTTCTCATCTTTATGATATCCTATCTTCTACTTTACTTTGGTTATTTTTTTGCTCTTTTTATTTTTTGAGGGATGCTGAGATTATTGATTTGAAACTTTTTTTCTTTTCTAACGAATCATTAAGTATTATAAATTTCCTTCAGTAGTGTTCCAGCTTTATCCCACAAGTTTTCATTACAATTTATTCAGTTCTAAATATCCCTTGATTCCCTTACGAGACTTCCTCTGTCACCCGTGTATTATTTAGAAGTATATTGTTTCATTTCCTGTTTGGAGCATTTTCTGGTACCTTTTTGTTACTGATTTCTTATTTGTTTCACGTTTGGTTTGATTGTTTAAATTTGTTGAAGTTTGTTTTATGACCCAGGGTGTGGTATATCTTGCTGAATGTTCTGTGAGGCTTCTTGAAATGAATGTGTATTCTACTGTTATTGGGTGAAGTTTCTACAAGTGTCTTCACAATCCTATTGGTTGGGGTTATTACTCAGACTTTTTACATCCTTGCTGACTTTCTGTCTAGTATTTCTGTCAGTTGCAGGGAGAGGGATGATGAAGTCCTTAAGTATAATTGAGAAATTGGCTATTCCTCTTACAAATTCTGCAAGTTTCTGCTTCATGTATTTCAAAGTTCTGTTGTTTGGTGCATACACATATAGGATTGCTATGTTATCTTGGTGTACTGACCCTTTAATCATAATAAAAGGGTTCATTTTCTTGCAAAAACAAACAAAAAAAACAAATGGTGCTGGGACACATACATATAATGTATAAATGAGATTGAAGTTACATTTTATTGTCTAAATTTAAGTAAGATACAGAAAACTCC
This sequence comes from Mesoplodon mirus, assembly GCF_964341445.2. Classification (NCBI taxonomy): domain Eukaryota; kingdom Metazoa; phylum Chordata; class Mammalia; order Artiodactyla; family Ziphiidae; genus Mesoplodon; species Mesoplodon mirus. The sequence continues at coordinate 65,209,165 of NC_138995.1, read as the reverse complement.
AAGAGATGAAAACAAAAGGTGCCGGGACAACTGGATTTCCCCACACAAAATGATAACGTTGGGCCCTTACACTTTATGGGACTTCAGCATCTGCAGATTTTGGTAAACTTGGGGGCTCCTGGAAAGAACACCCCTCAGATACTGAGGCACGACGGTAAGGCATTTAGATTTTTAGGCATTTGAATCTTTATAATTTAATTGACTCTTCTCTCCAAGGCACAACTTCTGAACTTGAAGAATATTGTCCATTTTTATTTAATTCTAAAACATGTAATTTAAATAAAATTTTATAGCCTGAATGAAGTATTGTCCTTGTCATCTTCAATACTTGAGTAAAACAAGAACACTCAAATCTTATAGATGACCTTTAAAAAATAAAATATATGAAACTAAAAAGATAAACAAATAAAAGGTACCATGGTGAACTTTATGTGTATTTCACTACAAAACAATTAACTAAACAACTTGTGGGATGTGATACTCCCTCTGAGGAAGGAACCATCTCCTGACAAAAACGGTAGCAACCTCTAACAGGATACAAGGAAAAACAGACACGACGGGTGTGGTGGTCCAGGGATCCCTCCTTTACCATCTTCAACTCTACTCAGTGGGACAGCTACAAGCTTCCAGTGACCGCACCCCAGCTGGGGAGCACAATCATTACCCCCCCTCACCTGCAGGGAGATGTCATTGATCTGCACGTCATCGGTGCTCCACTTCCCAAAGAGCTTGATGTCGGGGGTCTCTGCTACTGCAGGAGCAGCCGTCTCCCACTCCGTCATCCTAGGGACAGAAACTGTCAACGCCCAGGCATACTCACCACGGACTCTGAGGCTAGGGCACAACCTGAGAATTGGGAAGTTACCAGGAACCGAGAAAGGCTGTGAACATCTGAGTCCACCTTGTGGAACCTTAAAAAAACCACTCATCTGTCAGCAAGAAGCACCTGTCTCTCACCCAGGAACCCTGAGACCAACAGCTGGCAGGCACCCCCTCAACGGTTGCAAGGCGGCCCAGAGACGGGCAGGAGATGCCAAATGCCCTGACGCTACATCCGCTCGAAGTCAAACCCCAACCTTGTTCTTCAAGAGCTCTGCGACCCTAGGAGAGCCTACAAGCCGCTGTGGATTCAGCTTCCTCATCAGTAAGACAGAAGGATCAATGGTATGAATTCTGCGCTTTACCAGTGCAAAGGTCGAGTTTTGGTATCCGACCCCGACGGGGGGATTAGGGGCTGCTATTTAGGAGAAAGCGTGTCCAGACCCAAGTGTGCATCGTGCATGTAAGGATAACGGAAACTTCTTATAATAAATAAAGTAGAACTGCAGAGACCAGGTCAACATTCCCCAGTCCGCTGGGGGCAAGGCTACGGGGCGGCGGCGGGGCATCAGCAACGGGGCGAGAGTAACTTCCCCGCGCCTCCATCCTTGTCCCCTGCCGGAGGGAAGCCCCCGGTCTCGGGGCCCACCCACGGCTCCCAGAAGACCCTGAATCGGCCTTCAGACCTCCGACTCCGCGGCAGCCTCACCTTAAGTCACAGCTGAGGCGTCTCGGTCGCTCAGCGTGGACCACGCGCCGCCCTGGCACAGACAAGAAAAGGCCGCGCGCCGCCGGCCGACGCTTTTAAGGGAGGCGAGAACTTCCGGGTCACCGAAGGCGGCGCGTGCACAGAAGAACAAGGCGTATTTACGGACCAATTCGGAGCGAGCATGTAAAGGCGCCCTCTGTGCCAAACGGAAACCGTAAACCTCCAGCGCACGCGTACTTGCAGAAGCAGGCCCAAAGGTTGTGCCTGGCGGATGTCCAACTTCCAGCACTTGCCAGTTCGTGGGTGGGGGGCCCCTGCACAGGCGCAGAGGTCTCTATGAGGTCAACGCCGCCATGTCTAATGAGGGCAGAAGTCTGGCCCGCGCTCGTCGCTGCCCATACAAGCACGCGCTACAGGACCCGGCAGCTCAGTGAGGCCAGGGCGTCGCGACTGCTGTCCGCTGTGGTCCCGGCCCCGCGCGCGTGGGCGGGCACCACTCGCGGGTCCCCCTCCCCCACACTCGCGCGCTCTGGGCTGCTTGGGGCCTGAGCCTCCGAAAGGGGACCCTTCGCTTCACGCCATGCCGGGGTCCCCCCCACGACCGACCATTGTCTCTCTTTGGCCCCCGCCTCTCCTGCCCCGTTACCGCGTGCGGGAGGGGGTCGGGGAGGGGCCCTGGAGGAGGAGCCTGAGGGACAGCCCCCGCCCTTTTTGATCCAGCTGGGGCCTGTGCTGCCGAGGTCACTGATCGAGTGCAGGGTAGGCACGGTGGTGCGTGCCCTGCGCACTCTGCAGCCGCACCCAGTGACCCCGGCGGTCTGCGTGGAGAGCACGTGCCAAGACTTCACATCCCCCGCCTAGACTCTGGAGCCGAACTGGGTTGTGGACGCCTCCTCGGCGGGCTTCGCAGAGGCAGCGACCACTGTAGCTGCACACCCATGCTGGCTGCAGGTGGCAGGGAGTGGCATCTGGCAGAGCTTGGTCTCCAAGGCGCCTGAGGCTCCTCACCTCCAGGTGCCCACCTCAACCTCCAAGGGTGGGAGTTCCCCTTCTCAGACACGAAGGGGCCCAGCCACGTGACCCAGGCAGTCCTTCATTTGTCCGCACCAACCCCACTTGCCCACCTTCGGGGCATGCGCATTACAGGTGCTCAGCAGCCGCGATGTTTGTTGACTGACTATAAAGGCTCGCCCCTATCCCTATCCCAATTCCAGGAGCGTTTCAGACCAGAAACTCTGGGCCCCCTTGGACTGTCGTCGTCAGTCACAGCTCATGCCACTGCTCAGGGGGACACAGGCCTTAAAGCTGGTCTGGGCAGCGGGTTAGACCTCAGGCTCGCGTGGATTGAAGTCTGGGAGCCGCACCCAGAGAGGCCAAGGCCCCCAGCCACTGCAGCCTGTGGCCTTATCCCTGGCCTCTGCCCTGGTATGTACAGAGCAGCAGCCTCGGGCCTTTTACTGGGGTTGGGGAGGAGCTAAGTAGGTTCCTTCCTGGTCCCGGAGGGACCCTCTCTGATCATTGGACCTCCCTGGTCCTGGGGGACACAGATGGGGAGGTGCTGACTGGGGGAAAACAGGGAGGCTGGGAGTAGGCACCAGGCACCCTCACACTCAGCAGGATCCAGGGGGCCCCCCAACCCTGCCTCTTTCTCCTCAAAAGTGGACAGGGGCCCACCCCCTCTGAACCTCAGTTTCCCCTGTCAGTGTGGAAAAGAGAACTAAATCAGACAAGGTGAGTTTGGAGCCTGTGGCCTGACTGTCAGTGGTCACTCAACAATGGGCATCTTTATAGACCTGACAGGAATGACTCACCATGCATGGGAGGGCAGGAGAGAGGTCCTGCAGTAAAGCCCTATGTGGTGCGAGGTAGGGGGTCACCTTGCATAGCTGACGATCACACACTACTTGCCAGGCCTAAGACAGTCCAGCTTCCTCAGGTCCCCAGGACACAGGCACAAAATCCGGAGTCTGATCCCATAAGTCTAGGGATGTTGGTGCTGTGTTCTTCAGGCTGGAGGAGGAAAGTCTCTGCAGAAGCCCCTTTGCATTCCTGGTGCATCATGTTCATTCTGGGCTGACCAGCTCTGGCCATCTCCTCTGCCCTGATTTTTAACTGCTCCATGAGGGTAGAGGCTGTTTGGTTTCTGCCCCACTGTGTCCCCAGCTGGAAGTACTGAGTCTGGCACACAGTATCTGCTCACAAGTAACTGCTGAAAAAACGATGGATGGACGGATGGGTGGGGCAGTTCTCCCCAGTCTTGCTGCTCCCTCTCTGGGCTTCAGGCAGACACCAAGCGGCTAGGCCTCCCTCCTCCACCAGACACCAATTCCAGACCCGGAGTCCTGCTATCTCCTGTTCAGAACACCTCCTTACCTGAGTCTGCCCCTCTTCCTGGCCACAGCCTGGGGAAACCCCTTCCTAATGCCAGGTAGGCACTAGGAGTCTGGGAATCAGACCATTTGCTCTTCAGAACAACCTGATTAGGCAGTCAGGGAGGCCCAGAGAGGTGCAGTAACTCGCCCAGGGTCCCATAGCAAAAGGGGGCAGAGCTGGGACTCTAAGGTGGTTGGCCCCAGAGCCTGACCTCTCCCTCCTCCGCTGGCCTCTCCACCATCTCTGCATCACGTCTCCCCCAGTGCCGCCGATCTCTGAACATACAAAGTGCCCAACAAACAAATGAGTTCAGTCAACTCTGGGCCTTTCCACTGGATCTAGCATGATCCAGAGAGGGGCTCTCCCTGCGCCTTAGGCTTCTCCGGTTTTAAAGAAAAGGCTGCTGAGCCAGTAACCATGTAATTACTGATGAAAGATGGTCTCTTTGGTTCCAAACCTGCTCAAACAAAGGAACAAGTGAATGCGAACAAACAAGCATATTTATTGTTCCTCTAACTCCCGCAGGACTGTGTCTCCCCGCCTCCCACAGCTGCTTGGCAGAGAACAAGTTGATCTCTCCCACTGTCCTGGGCCTCTCAGTGCCTTGGCCACTGACCATGAGTCTAAACCTGGGCTCACAGGGGTGGTTGGCTTGGCCTGGGTGCGTGCTGCAGGAGGGGAAGGTCTAGACCTCAAGGCAAGGGAGGTGCCTGGGCCAGTTCACCTGCTAGGTGGGCCAGCCTAAGCCCCTTCCCCATTCGCAATTTGCTTCGCTGTAAATTAGGACCACGTGTTCACAGTGGCTCACTGGAATTGGGGGCAGGGGTGAGGCAATGGTGCAGAATGTGCAGGACAGGGGCGGCAACGCTGGAGCAAATCCGGACCTGCCTTCTCACTTGCAGCACTTGGGGTAAAGAAGAGAGGGGAGGAGGAACTGGGCTGGGTTTGGAAACCTTAGGACAGGGTATTAATAGGGGTCTCAGAGGCTTGGGTTAAGGATAAATGCAGAAACACATTGTGAACATCCAAATATCCAAAATTAGTGGGTACAGGATCTCAAATCTTGGAGACCAGATACATGAATTCACAAGCCTCACAGATACAGATTATGGTGGCTGCGATTTGGAGGTGCGAGGCACAAACTGGGAGAGAAACGGGGACCTGGACTTGAAGGGGAATCCAAGGCCTTACCTGCAGGAGAAACAGAGACCTGGATTTGGGGGGGACTCAGAGGCAGGAATTGGGGGGAGAACCAGGCATCCGGATTGGGCGGAAGTAGAGTTGGGAACTTAAGAAGTTACTGGTCACGGAGCGGGAGGACCCGGCCATGGAGATCTTGCGGGGGTCTAAGGACACGGCCTAAACCTTTGGAGGGACGCTCCGGCCTACCTCGGTCCTGCACTTGGAACCGACTGACAGCTTGGACCTAAGCCGGAAGCCCCGCCCTTCCCTGGGAACGACCAATCACCAGAATCCAAGTGATTGCCTGACTGGATGACGTAATGCGTCTCCAAGGCGATGGCGAATCGCAGGAAGGCTCCAGCTTCACCCGGAAGCTGGAGTTCCCACCGCCCCCTGCGGAGGCGGGGGAAAGGGGGTCGCCATGGTAACCCTAAGGCCCAGTCAAGCCTGGACAAGATCGCCGGTTCCCCTTCCGCCAGGTTCTCGAACCTCATTTTCTCAAGCCTCTCCGTCCCGGCCTCCTCTGGTCACTTTTGGGAAAAGGAACCCTGACGCCGCGCTGGCCCGGAGAACCACGGAGATGGCCGTCTTCCGGGCGCCAAGAGCAGACCGCTCAGGGCACCCCGAAGGACGAACGCCAGGACTCCTGCGCTTCCGGTCCGGGCGGGGCCGCGGCGGGGTCGGCTAGTTGGTTCCGGAGCTGAGGCGGTGCGGGGTCTAACTCGGGCTTGTGCGGGAGTCCGCGGTCTAGAGGGGCGGCCGGCCCGAGCCTCCTGCTCCGTCGGAGCCACAGGTCCTAGTAGAGGGCCGGCTAGAGCTCCCGAGGAGCCACCCATTTTCCGTGAGGGTGGGAGCGCCTGGATACCGCCCCCGGGGCCCTCCCTTCCGCCCTTCGGGGATGGAGGCGGGGTCACGATGCTCCCGCGGCTCGCGGGGCTGAGGTGAAGCGTTGGTGCAGGTCGAACCCTGGACTGTGTCGTGGACGGTGGCTGCGAGTCCGGCTGCATGGGTTCTGACCGGGATGCGCGGCTTGCCTATCTGGGCCTGTTTCCCCATCTGTAAAGTGGGGATGACACGTGCAACCACCTCATGGAGAGGTGTGTGAGCTCCAGTCTTTCCAGGTGGCCCCAGAGCTGCATTTAAAGCCCTGCACTGGGCGCTAAAGTTTGGAGGTTCCTGGAGGTCTGAAGGCTAAGAATTTGGCCCACGCCTGGCTTCCTCTGTCTGAGCCCCTATTTCCCCATCTGTAAAATGGGTGGGGTACTGCCACCTCCTTTCTAGACTTGACATGAGGACTAAAGAATCAGTGTGTGGGGGGCTTCCCTGGTGGCGCAGTGGTTGAGAGTCCGCCTGCCGGTGCAGGGGACACGGGTTCGTGCCCCGGTCCGCGAAGATCCCACATGCCGCGGAGCAGATAGGCCCGTGAGCCATGGCCGCTGAGCCTGCGCGTCCGGAGCCTGTGCTCCGCAACGGGAGAGGCCACAACAGTGAGAGGCCCGCGTACCGCAGGGAAAAAAAAAAAAAAAAAAAGAATCAGTGTGTGTAACACTCTCAGCACAGGGCCAGGTGGTGCCTAGCGGGCACTCAGAATTGTGGACGCTTTTAGCTTAGTAATAAAAGGGATGATCCAGGGACTTCCCTGGTGGTCTAGTGGTTAGGACTGCATGCGTTCACTGCTGAGGGCCTGGGTTCGATCCCTGGCCAGGGAACTAAGATCCCGCAAGCCTCGCTGCACGACCAAAAACTAAATAGAAATGGATTGTCCATTCCGCAGACATTTATGAAACTCTGCTGTGCTGCAGACATTTATGAAACTCTGCTCTGCTACAGACTCCTGGTGCTCCAGCTGTTGGAGCTACATCCCCTGAGGATCTGGTTAGAATGGAGTTTTGCCGGAATCTCGATCTCCACACACAACCTGATAAAGCACAGGTTTTCCCCGCTGGCCGAAAGTAGAGCGTTTCTATGAAACCTTTCCTAAGTCAAAATGGTGTACAGCGAGGAATCAATTACCTTAGGACACATCTTGCTAATAGATGCGCAAAATAAATAGAAATAAAGCACAGATGCTCACAGACACAGTTCGAAGCTATGGCAACTTGATGCTGAGGCGGTGAGAGTAGTTCTGGGGAAGGAGCTCCTTCGGCGATGCCTCACCCCCTGATTGGGCTGTGTGCTTCCTCTATCACTCAGCTCACTGCAAAAAAAATGCTGAACACTGTTTTCGCTTTTTAACTTTTTTCTTAAAAGTGAAAATTTCTTTCACTTAGTTAAAATAGGTCCTAATGTAGGTCTTTCATAACAGCAAAGTGGCAGAAAGCAAACTTTTGAAAGCGGGGGAGGCATGTATTGGGGCGGTTTGTTACTCAACAGTAGATGACTCAGCCCAGGTGTCAGGACAAGTGGGCCGCTGAAATGTTGTAACAGCAAAAACGTGATGCCTTCCGATTACACAGTACTTACCTTCTGGACAAAATACAGGAAAGGTATGATCACAGAGGTATAAAGAGATGGCCCACAGTCCCAGACCCACCCAGAGGCAGCCACCGTGAGTTGAATGCCAGAAATACTTTCCCTGTGAGGTCGCTTTTGCACCCTTTGTTTCCACTTAGCAACTTCAGTGTGGAGTCTTAGGTCCCTCAGGTGTCTGCAAGGAGGCTGAATGGTGAGGGGAAGACCAGAGGCTCCGCCAGCAGGTTATTAGTATGAAGACGTGGGGCAGACAGACAGCAGACCCTGCCAAGTGAGTCGCCCCCTGACTCAGGTTGGGTGGCGCCAGGGGCAAGGCCATCTCCCGGGTTTCCAAGGAAGCGGGGGAATGGGGCTCTGACATGGGTTGGGACATGTGAGGCTCCTTGTGTCTGGGAGTCAGGCATAGCCATGGGGCCTCAGACACTCCTCAACCCTGCAGAAAGTTAGAGGTTCGGGCTAGGCCCCAAAGAGGAAAACATCCATTCTCACATGGCAACCAGAGGGAGCCTCTGAAAACCCAAGTCAGATTTCATCCCTCCCCTGCTCAAAATCCTCCCTGTGTCACTCACGGGAAAAAACAATCCGCACAGTGGCCTGTTAGTCCCAGAGGATATGGCCCCTGTCACCCTCCACTCTCTTCTCCCCCTCAGCTCCGTCCCAGACACACAGGCCTCCTCAGGGCCTTTGCACTTGCTGTTCCCTCACTGAACATGCTCTTCCCCAGGGAGCCTCATGGCTCAACTCTGCCCCTACCCCCAGGTCTTGTTTTTTTTTTCTTTAAAAAAAATTTTTTTTAATGACTTTCGCATGTCTTTTACTTATTTATTTTTATTTTTTGGCCACGCCACGTGGCATGTGGGATCTTAGTTCCCCGGCCAGGGATTGAACCCATGCCCCCTGCAGTGGAAGTGCGGAGTCTTAACCGCTGGACCGCCAGGGAAGCCCCCCCACCCAGGTATTGTTTTGAATCCCACCTTCTCCATGAGGCCTTCACTGACTACTCTACTTACTGTATTTTTTTTTGCAGATATTAGTCATGTACCATAAAACTATTTCAAAGTGTACAATTGAGTGTTTTTAGTATCTTCACAAAGTCATGCAACCATCACCGCTTTTTAAATTCCAGGACATTTTCATAACCCCAAAAGGAAACCCCATGCCCATCAGCAGTCACTCCCATCCCCCCACCCTCCAGCCCCCGGCAGCCACGAGCTTAACTTTCCGTATGGATCCGCCTATTCTAGACATCGTATACAAGTGGAATCACGGAATACGTGGCCTTTCACGTCTGGCTTTTTTCACTTAGCTCCAAGCTCAGTTCCACTTTGTCCAAGCGACCCTTTCCTCCTGCACGTGCCTCCTGTGCTTCATGGTTTTCTTTACACCAGGGTTTCTTCACCTCAGCACTACTGACACGTGGTCCTGGGGTTGGGGGTGGGGCTGTGCCGAGCGTTACAGGGTCCCTGGCCTCCGCCCAGTGGATGTCACAGCACCCTCATCCCCAGCTGTGACAACCAAAATTGTCTTCAGGCATTGCCAAGGGTCCTCCTGGGGGGCAAAACTCTCCCTGGTTGAGAACTGCTGATTTACATCAACTCACTTGTTTTTGCTTAGAAGGAAACCTGACGGCATCCACCAAAACATAAAAACAGCCAGAAAAAGAAGGGAACTCGAAGTGTAAATTCCTAGACAGACTCCTTTGGTTAAACGGTGCTTGATGATGCTGAAAGCAGAGGCCCCGGTCTTGAGGCCTGCCCTCACTCTGACAAGAGAGACGGGGGCCAGAGTGGAAATGTCAGAGACCTCCCAACGCCTCATGGAGGTTTCCCGCTTGCTGCTGCAGCAGCAAATTACCACAAACTTAACACATTTTTATTATCTTAAAGTTCTGGAGGTCAGAAGTCCAAAGTGAGTCTTAGGGGCTAAAATTAAGGTGTGGGCAGGGCTGCGTTCCTCCTGAAGGTTCCTTGCCTTTTCCAGCTTCCAGAGGCGGCTCGAATTCCTCATTTCTGTGGCTGCACCACTCTCACCTCTGTTTCTGTCATCACACCTCCTCCTCCCCTGACTCTGGCTCTCCCTCTTATAAGGAGCATCGTGACCACATTTAGGGCCCACCTGGCTGATCCAGGACACTCTCCCTATCTCCTGGTCTCTCATCACATCCACAAAGTCCCTTTTGCCATACGAGGTGGCACGTCCGCAGGCTCTGGGGATTGGGATGTGGATCTCTTTGGAGTCTGTTATTCCGTCAATCACACGTATACATTGCACTCTAATCCCTGGTCAGCAGCAGTTTCCATCGTGGGGCTGGCGCAGCCACCAAACGGCCAGCACTGGGTGAGTGCTGTCATATGGGCAGTCCGTAAGTATGTGCAGGGCAGCTGGTGAAGGGGATGGGTCTGAGGGAAGCAGAGGTCAGCCGGGGGCCAGTGGTCAGACAGGTGAGAGAGGACAGTGGAGGGGCGGGGCAGAACCAAGCCTGGAGACGCGCAGAGTTACCCTTGACCACCTCACCCACTGAGCGGGCTGCTTAAGCTCCTGCTGAAACGCCTTTCTTTCTGTTCTCCCCTTTTTACAGCTTTCAAGACTCTGGAGGAAATTCGGCCAAGCCATCCGGGATGCCTCAGCCATGGGGGTTTGCTTTCATGACTCCTGGCACCTTTTCCCCTCTTGGAAACTTCCAGCCTCTCCCTTTCTTGGCTCTTCGGGCCAGTACACTGAGCAGGCTGATTCCCAATGAGCTGCCCTGGGATGTCAGGAGAGGCTGAGGTGGAGCCTAGGACCCTGGCAGAGGACAGTGCGGAGAGGCCCCCCTCTCAGGAGGGGAGCCTGCATGGAGGGGTGGTGGGCAGCAGGACAGCTACCCCAGGGCGCAGGCTCCCAGGGCTGTGGCCTTGCTATGAGCCCCAGTCCAGGACCTGACATTTCAAGGAACCTCATGTGGGAACCTCACTTCCTCTCCAGTGTCCTGTGTGACCAGGGGTCTTGCTCCTAATCCCCCCTGCACCCCGTGAGTGTACTGAGGTGCTTTTCTGGTGCTGCTCCCAGCATAAGCCCTAGGGGGCAAGGGCCTGGGGTAGGGGGAGCGCATCCTTGGCAACAAGCTTCTGTAAAAGCAGACGCTGCAGGCGGCCCCCGTCCAGACAAGCCCCGCACACTGGCGCCCGCCTTCAGTTGGAGTTCCAACCTCCAGGCCTGCCTGACAGCAATAAGGCCTTTGGTAGGTGGGCCTGTGGCAGCGCCAGATAATTCACTCGAGAGGGAGTGGCCCTTTCTGTGCACCCAGAGTGCGAGGTCCTTTCACAAGAGCTCCACGCTCTTCCAGCAGTGCACCCACAGACATGAGAGGTCCCAACGTTGTAAGCCTCTTGAGCCCTGGGAGAGCCAGCAGTGAGAAGCCCCAGGGAGTGCACAAGGGCCTTCTGCCAGAGGTGGAAGCTGCCCATACGCTGGCACACCCGTGCACCCACACTTTTTCCTCTGCAGCAACCCTGGCCAAGCCTCCGTGTCCCATCAGGGTAGGCATGCAGGCGAGCGGCCCTCCGAGTGCCCTTCAGCCACCGCTCCAACCTCATTGAGCGTGGGAAGTCCCACCAACAGCTTCAACCAAGCCCTAACACTGCCCCTGGGCAGGGAGACAGACCTCACCGAGGCACGGCGTTTGATGTGCAAACACCCATAGGATGGAGAAAGGGACACACAGTGGGAGCAGACCGTTGGGGCCGTCACAGCCGGCTGCTGAGTGCCGTACGGGGGCCGCATCGGCTCACAACATCAGATATGTCTGTATGGTTGTGGTGCAGGGGCCACGGGATAGGTGGGCACAATATGTGGGTTGACATAGGGGGCGGGGGGGCGGGGCCTGACCAGCGCATCCCTCCCAGGAGAGCAAGCAGGCTCAGGGTCACCTTTGGGGCCCCGGGGGTCGCGGTATCTGCCCTGAAGCTTTCAAACCCAGATGTTCCAGCCCCACTCCCAGAGATTCTGATTTCAGCTCTGGCGAGCGACCCGCTCACCGGGATCAGAGCCGCCCAGGTGTTTCCCACCCGCGACCCTCACACGCCTTTCCCTGTCCAGATCTCCCAGAAGTCTGACTGGGGGCAAGGGCTATCAACCACCGTCCTGGCCACTCACCCGCTTTTCCCCAGCCGGGTGGGCTGGACTGCCCCGTCCGGGACGCCATCTCCTGGCGACGACGCAGGCTCACGCCTCGCTGGCCTTGGTTACCACGACAACCGGAGTCCTGGGGCGGACGGAGAGCAGGGGACCCGTGCCGGCAGCCCTCAGCGAGTAAGTGGCATCCTGCGCGTACCCACGACCCCAGCCAGCGAGGCGGGGCCTCGGGGCGCTCGGCGCGGCCGCCACCCCCACACGCGGGGTCCCCGGCGGAGGCCTGACACGAGCACTTCCGGTCCGCATGCTCGGGACCCTGGCTGGCCGCAGCACGTCGGTCCTTCAGGTCCGGGTGGGTCTGTTCTGTAGATCTGGCCCCCGCGTCCCACATCCCGATCGTGGAGGCTGAGGCCCACGAGGCGAGGCGCTACCGGGAGGACAGGCATAGAAGGGAGTTTAGCCCGCACTCAGAGGGTACTCCTTTCGCCCTACTGTGTGTCATGCTCTGACTTCCCATTGGGTGTACGGTGTAGAATAGGACAGACGCGCTGGGATTTGCGTCCTCTGGGGCTGTCAGTGGGGGTGAGCTTGGCTTGTGATTCAGGGTGGTGGAGCCGCCCCCGCCTCGGCACGGAATCTGTGCCCTCCTCACCTCAAAACTGCCTCTTTTTTTTTTTTTGCGTTATGTCGGCCTCTCACTGTTGTGGCCTCTCCCGTTGCGGAGCACAGGCTCCGGACGCGCAGGCTCAGCGGCCACGGCTCACGGGCCCAGCTGCTCCGCGGCACGTGGGATCTTCCCAGACCGGGGCACGAACCCATGTCCCCTGCACCGGCAGGCGGACTCTCAACCACTGCGCCACCAGGGAAGCCCAAAGCTGGCTCTCTTGATTTCCCTGAAAACCCTCTCATTAGCCTCAGTGGGCCACGTCCAGGTTCTGAGAACGTTCAGCCTCACTAACCTCCTTTCCATGGGCTGTTGCCATGCGGTTCTGCAGGACTCGGCCTGGGTCATATTAACCTCTCAGCACCCCACCTCCCTGCCCAGAGGTGGTTGCCTCGTGTCCTATTCCCGTACACCAGCAGCCCCGGGGACAGTTAGAAAAGCTGGGCGAGCACCTAGAGTGGAGGTCGTGGTTACCCAGGGCAGACGGGAGGTTACTGGTAGAACACCTGGAGCAGCTGCAGTTCAGGGCCAGGGACAGGTTCCTGGCAGCCCTTGCCGAGCTCAGTCACAGATCCTGGGTCCATGGCTGGAAGGTCATCCAGCTACAGGTAAGGGAGTTCGATGGTGCAGGCTACGAGCAGGGCAGGAGGGGCGGAGAGACGCAGCCATGGTCTGCAGCTTCCCTCTGCTGAGTCCAGCGCCGGGAAGCAGTTGGGCAGAGGGGCCACGGTGGGAGCAGGGTGTCTGGGGACAGTTCTGGAGGTGCCCTGTGCACATGGCTAATGGGTGCCCTCAGCCCCTGCCTCCTGTGAGTTCAGGGTCCCTTCCTGTAAGACGGGGGCTGCTGCTTCCTGGGACCACGCAGTCTTCCTGACCCTCTATCTAGGCACTGACCAGTCATCTGACTCTGCATCACCAGGGATCAGGAGAGCCCCCTGTGCAACCCACCCAACCTGTCGAGGGTGCTGGGCCGGTCTCTGCATTGGTTTCCTGTAGCTACTATAAATTACAACCTACTGGGCATCTTAAAACAACAGAACTTTATTTTCTCATTTCGATAGGCCAAAAGTCTGAAATCAAGGTGTTGGCAGGGCCATGCCCTCGGCAGGCTCTGAGGCAGAAACCATCCTGTACATCTGTCATGGCTTCTGGTGGTTCCATGTGTTCCTTGGCTTGTGGCTGCCTCACTCCAATCTTGGTCTTCTCTGTCTACCTCCCTGTTATAAAGATTCTGTCACTGGATTTAGGGACCACCCCAGGAATTCAAGATGATCTCATCTCAAGATCCTTTTTTTTTTTTTTTTTCTGGCCACACCCAGCGGCATGTGGAACTTCCCCAACTAAGGATCAAACCCGCACCCCCTGCAGTGGAAGCACAGTCTTTTTAAAAATTTTTATTTATTTAATTTAAAATTTTAATTTTAGTTATTTTTTTATACAGCAGGTTCTTATTAGTTATCTATTTTATATATATTAGTGTATATATGTCAATCCCAATCTCCCAATTCATACCACCACCACCACCACCCACCACTTTCCCCCCTTGGTGTCCATACGTTTGTTCTCTACATCTCTGTCTCTATTTCTGCCCTGCAAACCGGTTCATCTGTACCATTTTTCTAGGTACCACATATATGCGTTAATATATGATATTTGTTTTTCTCTTTCTGACTTACTTCACTCTGTATGACAGTCTCTAGATCCATCCATGTCTCTACAAATGACCCAATTTTGTTCCTTTTTATGGCTGAGTAATATTCCATTATATATATGTACCACACCTTCTTTATCCATTCGTCTGTTGATGGGCATTTAGGTTCTTCCATGACCTGGCTATTGTAAATAGGGAAGCACAGAGTCTTAACCACTGGACCACCAGGGAAGTCCTCAAGATACTTAAGTACACCTGCAAATACCCTTTCCCCAAATAAGGTCACATTCACAGGTTCCAGGGATTAGGGTGTGGACATATCTTTTGGGGGTGGCGGTGCCATTCAATCTACTACAGCCTCCTTCAGTGGAACCTGCTCAGTCCTAGGTGACCTCATGTCCACTGATTCCACGGTGACTGGTTGTCCTGGGTTGGCCAGGCTGCCCTGACGTCTTCTCTCATCCTCTGGGTCCTTGGCCTCTGGGTCCCTGGGAGTCCAGAAAGTCATACTCGGGATGGCCTGAGGCCCTGCTCTGGCTGCCAGCTGTTGTGCAAACCAAGATGTGAGGCCAGCAGTCATGACCCCACGGGGGCAGCATTCACTGGAAGCCTTGGGACAGGTCCCAGTATCCTTCACACAGGTGACCTGGTGTTGTGTCAGAGGGACCTGGAACCTGGCTGTGGGGCTTCCAGGATACACATTGTAGAAGTCTGGTCCCTCTCCTGAGCTGATGCACAGAAACCTGGGCGCCTGCCCTCCTGCTGCTCAGCACTCATGTGGCGTCCCCTCCTCTGTGTGAGGGGCTGGAGTTCACCCTGGGGTTATAGTTGTACAAGGAGAAGGGGTGGCAGGGTCCCCACATCAGCACTCATGGCTGGGGAGCCCCCGCTCCCTTGTGTGTGGGGACCTCGGATCCTAGCCTGGTGGTGTCCCTGGACTGCTCCCCATTAGTAGAGGGTCCTGGTGGCAGCGCCAGCAGCTCTGCAGTTGGTCCCCCTGCAGGGTCAGCCTGGCTTCTCGGAGGCAGACCAAGGAAATCCACAAAACCTGCAGCGCCCAGAGGCAGAGACTCAGGGGTACAGGGAAAGCTGGGGTGATGGCGGCATGGGCCTGACCTGCACAGCTCTCTGGCTGGCAGACACCTGCCAGAGGGTGAAGCCCACACCTGTGAGAGGCAGATGCTGAAAGCCGTGGGTGGTGGTAGAAGCCAGTGGGCCCCCTGGGTGCGGAGACAGGGCTCCAGGGTCAGACAGGCTCGGCATGAGCGCACGTGCTCCACGTCCTGCCCGTCTCGCTCTCGCTGAATCGCAGCTTGCCATCTGTGAATTGGGACAGCAGTGCCCTGGGGCTGGGGACACCATAAGGCGTCACCCTGTGCCCAGCATGCTACCCTTTATTCCCAGCAGGTATGTCCAGCTTCCCACAAAGCGTCTTCTTCTTGAAACGAGTGGATTAAGAGACACCCGACTGAAGAAAAGTCTGTGCCCTGTGGGAGAATGCTGCCAACCCGGCATTAAGCTTCTGATGTGAAAACTGCTTGGTGTGCAGTTAGCTTGGCCATGGGCAAGAAGTTGATGTTTTATTTTTACCTAACGGTTTTGTAGACCTTGTTTTTCTTGCTATAAGAGTATTGTATAAACACACACACACACACACACACCTCCTTTCCATGCAGTATTGTCCCTGGGGCCGGGGCTCAAATGACTTCCTGGATGTGGCAGGGTGGGCTGGCCCAGGCAGCCTTGGGCAGACACACCGGCACACCAAAGGCAGGAACACCTTGTGGCATGAGTGCATTCCATTTTTTGGGGGGAGGGGATACAATTCACATAACATAAATGAACCATTTTAAAGTGTACAATTCAGGTTGGCTTTTGGTATATTTTTTAGTTTATGTGTTTTCTGTGTTGTGCAGTCATCATCACTAATTCCAGCATCCCAAAATGAAACTCCACATTCATTAAGCAGTTACTCCCGATTCTTCCTCCCCTCAGCCCCTGGCAACCACGAATCTACCCTTTGTCTCTGGATTTGCTTTTTCTGGATTTTTCATATAAATGGAATTATACACTATGTGGTCTTTTGGTGTCTGGCTTCTTTCACTGACCATGATATTTTCCGAGGTCCAACCGAGTATCAGTACTTCATCTCTTTTTATTGCTGAGTAATATTCCATTGTATGGATAGACCACAATTTGTTTATCCATTCATCAGCTGATGGACATTTGGGTTGTTTCCACTTCTGGCTGTTATGAAGAATGCTGCAGTGAACATTAGCATACACATTTTTGCTTGAACACCTGTCTTCATTTCTCTCAGGTAGATACATAGGAGTGGAGTTGCGGTGTCATGTTTAACCATTTGGGGCAGCTTCCAGGCTGTTGTCCACAGTGGCCGGCCGCGTCCTTCTCCACTCCCACCAGCCGTGTGGGAGCGTGTTCTGCACTTGCCTTTTTCTCCCGGCTCTTCCTGTGCATCTGTCCTTGTCAGGGCAGACTCTGCCTGTGGAGAGTGCTGGATGAGTCTGAGCAGTTTACCTGCAGTGGGTGACGCACAACAGGGCTTGCTGCCAGCAGCTCTGCGAGTCCTGGTGTACAAGTGACGCTTTTTGGAAACTGGACCCTCCAACTTGTCTACTTTATTTGCACAGCACACTCCACATTCTAGAGAAAGCGCCTCCCTTGACCTCCCCCAGGCAGGGCCCCTCAGGAGCCACGGCCACTGAGCCCAGCTCCATCACCCCTGAACTCGTGTCCGCTGTAGGTTAGATTTGTCCCCACCTGCTGATGATCACGCTAGTGGGCAGGTGAGGCCCACAGCTGCCTGTTTCCCAGTGTGCCCAGGTCACCCCCACCCATGTTCTCAGGAAGCTGCACAGTCAGTGTCTCAGGTGGACAGGCAGGATTGCATCCAGTCCACTTCCCACATGGGAAGAATATCCTTGGACTCAAACCCACAAGTGTTTGGGAAAGAGATGTTTCTCTTTCACATCCTCCCATTTTTTCACGTGGTGATGGGTGGTGACTCTGTCAGGGTCCCGTGGACAGTTCACCATGGGGCAAGATGTGCCAGTGTTCATTGTCACCCAGGTGTCCTCATACTTGCTTGGAGAAGGGGCTCCGAGTACCCACCCTTTGGTCTCGAGATCCAGCTGGCTAACTTGTCAGGTGGAGAAACCAAAGTACAAAGTGGCAGTTGCCACAGTGCGGGGGAGGTGTTGGATTTCCAAGGAATTAGCCCTGATCAATGCCACGGGTGGGGGAAGGAGAGCCAGCAAGGGGAGGGGGTGGTGTCGGCTTCACCTGCCCTGGGTCAAAGGCCAGTCCTGCACAGGCCCAGAGGGGATGGAAGCGTTGTGCAATTATCACATGTGTGATGGATCCTGCAGGGTCCTGTCCTTCTTGTCATCCTTTTTTTTTTTTTTTGAATTTTATTTTATTTATTTTTTATAACTTAGTTATATAGATAACTAACTTATTAGTTATTTATTTTATACATATTAGTGTATGTATGTCAATCCCAATCTCTCAATTCATTCCCCCCCCACCCCCCCTGCCACTTTCCCCCCTTGGTGTCCATACGTTTGTTCTCTACATCTGTGTCTCTGTTTCTGCCCTGTAAACTGGTTCATCTGTACCATTTTTCTAGGTTCCACATATATGCGTTAATATATGATATTTGTTTTTCTCTTTCTGACTTACTTCACTCTGTATGACAGTCTCTAGATCCATCCACGTCTCTACAAATGACCCAATTTTGTTCCTTTTTATGGCTGAGTAATATTCCATTGTATAAATGTACCACATCTTCTTTATCCATTCGTCTGTCGATGGACACTTAGGTTCCTTCCATGACCTGGCTATTGTAAATAGTGCTGCAATGAACACTGGGGTGCATGTGTCTTTTTGAATTATGGCTTTCTCTGGGTATATGCCCAGTAGTGGGATTGCTGGCTCGTATGGTAATTCTATTTTTAGTTTTTTAAGGAACCTCCATACTGTTCTCCATAGTAGCTGTATCAATTTACATTCCCACCAACAGTGCAAGAGGGTTCCCTTTTCTCCACACCCTCTCCAGCATTTGTTGTTTGTAGATTTTCTGATGATGCCCATTCTAACAGGTGTGAGGTGATACCTCATTGTAGTTTTGATTTGCATTTCTCTAATAAGTAGTGATGTTGAGCAGCTTTTCATGTGCTTCTTGGCCATCTGTATGTCTTCCTTGGAGGAATGTCTGTTTAAGTCTTCTGCCCATTTTTTTGATTGGGTTGTTTGATTTCTTAATATTGAGCTGCATGAGCTGTTTATATATTTTGGAATCCTTTGTCCATTGATTCATTTGCAAATACTTTCTCCCATTCTGAGGGTTGTCTTTTTGTCTTGTGTGTAGTTTCCTTTGCTGTGCAAAAGCTTTTAACTTTCATTAGGTCCCATTTGTTTATTTTTATTTTTATTTCCATTACTTTAGGAGGTGGATCAAAAAAGATCTTGCTGTGATTTATGTCAAAGAGTGTTCTTCCTATGTTTTCGTCTAAGAGTTTTATAGTGTCCGGTCTTACATTTAGGTCTCTAATCCATTTTGAGTTTATTTTTGTGTACGGTGTTAGGGAGTGTTCTAATTTCATTCTTTTACATGTAGCTATCCAGTTTTCCCAGCACCACTTATTGAAGAGACTATCTTTTCTCCATTGTATATCCTTGCCTCCTCTGTCATAGATTAGTTGATCATAAGTGTGTGGGTTTATCTCTGGGCTCTCTATCCTGTTCCATTGATCTATATTTCTGTTTTTGTGCCAGTACCATATTGTCTTGATTACTGTAGCTTTGTAGTATAGTCTGAAGTCAGGAAGTCTGATTGCTCCAGCTCCATTTTTTCCCTCAAGACTGCTTTGTCTATTTGGGGTCTTTTGTGTGTCTCCATACAAATTTTAAGATTTTTTGTTCTAGTTCTGTAAAAAAAATGCCACTGGTAATTTGATAGGGATTGCATTGAATCTGTAGACTGCTTTGGGTAGTATAGTCATCTTGACAACATTGATTCTTCCAATCCAAGAACATGGTATATCTCTCCATCTGTTAGTGTCATCTTTGATTTCTTTCATCAGTGTCTTATAGTTTTCTGAGTACAGGTCTTTTACCTCCTTAGGTAGGTTTATTCCTAGGTATTTTATTCTTTTTGTTGCAATGGTGAATGGGATTGTTTTCTTAATTTCTCTTTCTGATCTTTCGTTGTTAGTGTATAGGAATGCAAGAGATTTCTGTGCATTAATCTTGTATGCTGCAACTTTACCAAATTCATTGATTAGCTCTAGTAGTTTTCTGGTGGCATCTTTAGGATTCTCTATGTACAGTATCATGTCATCTGCAAACAGTGACAGTTTTACTTCTTCTTTTCCAATTTGTATTCCTTTTATTTCTTTTTCTTTTCCGATTGCCATGGCTAGGACTTCCAAAACTATGTTGAATAATAGTGGTGAGAGTGGACATCCTTGTCTCGTTCCTGATCTTAGAGGAAATGCTTTCAGTTTTTCACCATTGAGAATGATGTTTGCTGTGGGTTTGTCATATATGGCCTTTATTATGTTGAGGTAGGTTCCCTCTATGCCCACTTTCTGGAGAGCTTTTTTTTTTTTATCATAAATGGGTGTTGAATTTTGTCAAAAGCTCTTTCTGCATCTATTGAGATGATCATATGGTTTTTATTCCTTAATTTGTTAATATGGTGTATCACACTGATTGATTTGCATATATTGAAGAATTCTTGCATCCCTGGGATAAATCCCACTTGATCATGGTGTATGATCCTTTTAATGTGTTGTTGGGTTCTGTTTGCTAGTATTTTGTTGAGGATTTTTGCATCTATATTCATCAGTGATACTGGTCTGTAATTTTCTTTTTTTGTAGTATCTTTGTCTGGTTTTGGTATCAGGGTGATTGTGGCCTCATAGAACGAGTTTGGGAGTGTTCCTTCCCCTGCAAGTTTTTGGGAGAGTTTGAGAAGGATGGGTGTTAGTTATTCTCTAAATGTTTGATAGAATTCACCTGTGAAGCCATCTGGTCCTGGACTTTGGTTTGTTGGAAGATTTTTAATCACAGTTTCAATTTCATTACTTGTGATTGGTCTGTTCATATTTTCTATTTCTTCCTGGTTAAGTCTTGGAAGGTTATACCTGTCAAAGAATTTGTCCACTTCTTCCAGGTTGTCCATTTTATTGGCATAGAGTTGCTTGTAGTAGTCTCTTATTGATGCTTTGTATTTCTGTGATGTCCGTTGTAACTTCTCCATTTTCATTTCTAATTTTATTGATTTGAGTCCTCTCCCTCCTTTTCTTGATGAGTCTGGCTAAAGGTTTATCAATTTTGTGTATCTTCTCAAAGTACCAGCTTTTAGTTTTATTGATTTTTGCTATTGTTTTCTTTGTTTCTATTTCATTTATTTCTGCTCTGATCTTTATGATTTCTTTCCTTCTACTAACTCTGGGTTTTGCTTGTTCTTCTTTCTCTAGTTCCTTTAGGTGTAAGGTTAGATTGTTTATTTGAAATTTTTCTTGTTTCTTGAGGCAGGCTTGTATTGCTATAAACTTCCCTCTTAGAAATGCTTTTGCTGCATCCCATTGGTTTTGGATCATTGTGTTTTCATTGTAATTTGTCTCCAGGTATTCTCTGATTTTCTCTTTGATTTCTTCAGTGATCTCTTGGTTATTTAGTAACGTATTGTTTAGCCTCCATGTGTTTGTGTTTTTTACGATTTTTTCCCCTGTAATTGATTTCTAATCTCATAGTGCTGTGGTTGGAAAAGATGCTTGATATGATTTCAGTTTTCTTAAATTTAACAAGGCTTGATTTGTGACCCAAGATGTGATCTATCTCGGAGAATGTTCCGTATCCACTTGAGAAGAAAGTGTAATCTGATGTTTTTGGATGGAATGTCCTATAAATATCAATTAAATCTATCTGGTCTTGTGTCATTTAAAGCTTGTGTTTCCTTTTTAATTTTCTGTCTGGATGATCTGTCCATTGGTGTAAGTGGGGTGTTAAAATCCCCCACTATTATTGTGTTACTGTCAATTTCCTCTTTTATAGCTGTTAGCAGTTGCCTTATGTATTGAGGTGCTCCTATGTTGGGTGCATATATATTTATAATTGTTATATCTTCTTCTTGGATTGATCCCTTGATCATTATGTAGTGTCCTTCCTTGTCTCTTGTAACATTCTTTATTTTAAATTCTATTTTATCTGATATTAGTATTGCTACTCCAGCTTTCTTTTGATTTCCATTTGCATGGAATATCTTTTTCCATCCCCTCACTTTCATTCTGTATGTGTCCCTAGGTCTGAAGTGGGTCTCTTGTAGACAGCATGTATATGGGTCTTGTTTTTGTATCCATTCAGCGATTCTGAGTCTTTTGGTTGGAGCATTTAATCCATTCACGTTTAAGGTAATTATCGATATGTATGTTCCTATTACCATTTTCTTAATTGTTATGGGTTTGTTTTTGTAGGTCCTTTTCTTCTCTTGTGTTTCACACTTAGCGAAGTTCCTTAGCATTTGTTGTAGAGCTGGTTTGGTGGTGCTGAATTCACTTAGCTTTTGCTTGTCTGTAAAGCTTTTGATTTCTCCATCGAATCTGAATGAGATCCTTGCCTGGTAGAGTAATCTTGGTTGTAGGTTCCTCCCTTTCATCACTTTAAATATATCATGCAGCTCCCTTCTGGCTTGTAGAGTTTCTGCTGAGAAATCAGCTGTTAACCTTATGGGAGTTCCCTTGTATGTTATTTGTCGTTTTTCCCTTGTTGCTATCAATAATTTTTTTGTCTTTAATTTTTGTCAGTTTGATTACTATGTGTCTTGGTGTGTTTCTCCTTGGGTTTATCCTGCCTGGGACTCTCTGCGCTTCCTGGACTTGGGTGGCTATTTCCTTTCCCATGTTAGGGAATTTTTCGACTATAATCTCTTCAAATATTTTCTCAGGTCCTTTCTCTCTCTCTTCTCCTTCTGGTACCCCTATAATGTGAATGTTGTTGCATTTAATGTTGTCCCAGAGGGCTTTTAGGCGGTCTTCATTTCTTTTCGTTCTTTTTTCTTTATTCTGTTCCATGGCAGTGAATTCCACCATTCTGTCTTCCAGGTCACTTATCCGTTCTTCTGCCTCAGTTATTCTGCTATTGATTCCTTCTAGTGTATTTTTCATTTCAGTTATTGTATTGTTCATCTCTGTTTGTTTGTTCTTTAATTCTTCTAGGTGTTTGTTCTTTAATTCTTCTAGGTCTTTGTTAAATATTTCTTGCATTTTCTTGATCTTTGCCTCCATTCTTTTTCCGAGGTCCTGGATCATCTTCACTATCATTATTCTGGATTCTTTTTCTGGAAGGTTGCCTATCTCCACTTCATTTAGTTGTTTTTGGGGGGTTTTATCTTGTTCCTTCATCTGGTACAAAGTCCTCTGCCTTTTCATTTTGTCTATCTTTCTGTGAATGTCCTTCCTGTCATCCTTGTTTCTTTCTTTTTTTTTTTTTTTTTTGCAGTACACGGGCCTCTCACCATTGTGGCCTCTCCCGTTGCAGAGCACAGGCTCCGAACGCACAGGCTCAGTTGCCATGGCTCACAGGCCTAGCTGCTCTGCGGCATGTAGGATCTTCCCGGACCAGGGCTGGAACCCATGTCCCCTGCATCGGCAGGTGGACTCTCAACCACTGCCCCACCAGGGGAGCCCAAGAACATTTTATAAATAAAAATAAAATTGTGAGTTTCCTGCTGTTCCAGTGGTTAGGACTCCACTGCAGGGGGCAAGGGTTCAATCCCTGGTCAGGGAACTAAGATCCTACATGCCAGGCAGTGTGGCAAAAGAAAAAAAAAAAAAAACAGAGAGAGAGAAAAGAAATACATTAAGGGCTTCCCTGGTGGCGCAGTGGTTGAGAGTCTGCCTGCCGATGCAGGGGATACAGGTTCGTGCCCTGGTCTGGGAAGATCCCACATGCCGCGGAGCGGCTGGGCCTGTGAGCCATGGCTGCTGAGCCTGTGCGTCCAGAGCCTGTGCTCCGCAATGGGAGAGGCCACAGCAGTGAGAGGTCCGCGTACCGCAAAAAAAAAAAAAAAAAAAAGAAAAAGAAATACATTAAAATAAAATAAATACTAAACCAAGTAATGTAATAAATAATGACAAATACATTTAAATAATAGAATGGAATCATAGTTAGCAAACAAAATTGCCAATAAGTAATAAAATGACTAAAGTGAAAATAATTAATTAATGATGAGAGAAAGGATAAAACACTAAGTATTAAAAATAGATAATGCAATAAATGACAACAAATTAATAAAAGTAAAAAAATAATGTTAGAAATATATAGTATAATAAATAAGAAATACATTAAAGCAATAAACGAATATTTAAATGATGGTTTGTTTATAAGTAAAATAATTGATGATAATAAAATAATAAATCATAAATAAAATAAAAATAAATAATAAAATTATGAGGCACCTACTGTTGTGGTTCACAGCATTCTGCACGTGGACTTGGGCAGTAGGTGGTGTTACTATCAGTTCCACGTTAGGCGTGAAGGAAATGAGGCAGCTGGGGGCCTGTCCTCCTGGCATGTTCCCCTCTGCAGGGCCTCTCATGTCCTCCCCCCAACAGCTGAGCAGTACTGGGATCCCCACTCACCCTGGGGCAGGTGAAGGCAGTGGGCAGGGCCCAGGCCAACCCCAAGCCCCACGTGGGCCCACCCAACATGCAATGTCGGAGGTGTGCCAGCCAAGGTAGGATTCGCCTGTGTCTGGATTTTCTACACTTGGCATCACATGGGCCTCCTGCAGGCGCATCCTGGCTCTTGCCTGGAGCTGTGGTTCCTTCTCCCTCGTTGGTTAATTCCACAATGTGTGACCCACCATGGATTTGGAGACACATTTGCACCCAGGCCGTTCAGTTCAGACCTGTGCTTCCACCCTGGTCCTGCCCCTGTGCTCAGGTTGTGGACAGTTTTCTGAGCTGCCTTTGGTCATTCTTGTGGCTGTCACTCACTGTGGAGAGGCCAGGCCTCGCCTGTCCCCAGTGGGCCTCCCCCTTTCCCTAAGACATAGCCCAGTGGGAAAGAGTGGGAGGTGTGAGGACTTGTGTTCTCACTCTGGACCTCTGAGGGGGTCCAGTCATCCCACCCCTGGAGGTCTGGTCCTCACCCCGGGTGTCCAGGCCCCAGCTCTCCAGCTTGTCGAGGGCTTGTGAAAACCTCCCAGCTCTCATCTCCCACCTGACCCGCCTTCCTCCTCACCCATGCATCCCACAAGCATGTACTGAGCATCTCCTGTGTGCCAGACACAGAGAAGACAGTGTGAAAATGTCCACCCAGGCCCTGCCCGTGTGGAGCCCAGGCTGGTCAGGGAGACAGAGGTGCTGGGAAGAACACACATCCCGAGGACATGGTGGAGACTGGGGCAGAGGGGCCATGTGGCTCTGGAGGGTCAGGGAAGGCCTCTTGGGGATGTTGAGCCCTGCGCGTCACTGGGGGAGGAGCATCAGGCAGAGGGAACAAACAGCGTAAAGGCTGTGAGGCAGGTTGAGCAGTGAGGAAACCAGGATGGTGGGAGTGGGGGAGCGGGGGAGGTGCACAACACCTTGAACACACAACAGTAGGTGCCTCGTAATTTTATTACTTATTTTTATTTTATTTATCATTTATTATTTTATTCTCATGGATTATTATTTATAAACAGATCATCAATATAAATATTCATTTACACTTTCATGTTTTTATTTTATTTTTTGGCCGCGCCACTCACCTTGTGAGATCTTAGTTCCCCAACCAGGGATCAAAACCAGACCCCTGCAGTGGAAGTGCAGAGTCCTAACCATTGGACACCCAGGAAATTCCCACTATAATGTATCTTTTATTTATTATACTACCTATTTCTAACATTTATTATTTTACTTTTATTATTAATTTGTTGTCATTTATTGCATTATCTATTTTTAATATTTAGTGTTTTATCCTCTCATCATTAAATAATTTATTATTTTCACTTTAATCATTTTATTACTTATTGGTAATTTTATTTGCTAACTATGATTCCATACTATTATTTAAATGTATTTGTTATTATTTATTACATTACTTGGTTTAGTATTTATTTTATTTTAAAAATTATACTTATTTTTCCATTTACATTATTTTATTATTTATTAATTTTCTTCATTTGTTGTTTACTGTTATATCATTTATTTTGTTATCTTTACTCTTTATTATTAATTTAGTTTATTCATTCTGCATAGTTATTGATTGTTGCTATAGCTGAGACTCCTGAGGCCACATCTGCCCTTTGTCCCTACCCCCTGGAGTCCTGCTTTCCTGGAAATACGAATGAGCTGCGAGGTCAGTGCCCCGCACCCTCCCCCACGCCCCACCCTCCCAGCCACCCTGGCTGGGCCTTATCACCCGGCAGACACTCCTGGAGCTGCAGTGAGGCTGACCATGTCCGCACGGGTGGCCCTCCTGCTGCTCTGGGGTGAGGCGTCCGGCCTGGGGTCCCCGGGGCCGGATGAGGGGCGGGAATGAACAGCCATGGGGTCTCACAGGTGGTGGGTCTCCGCAGGTCTCACCCTGAACCCAGTGACTGAGGAGGCTGTATGTGAGTGGGCCAGGCCTGGGCATGGTGGGCGCTGCGGGGTGAGCCCCTGGCTCGGCACCCAGATCTGACACCCGTCCCCACACAGTCTTCGACACAAGGCCAACCCTGTGGGCAGAGGCCGAATCGCTGCTGGAACCCTGGGCCAACGTGACGCTGACATGCCAGAGCCCCCTCTGGACCCTGGAGTTCCAGCTCTTCAAGGATGGGGTGGCCCAGGAACTGGTGCACCTGGGTTCACCTGCCACCGAGTACAGATTCCCGTTGGGAGCAGTGACCGGTGACACCCGGGGTCTCTACCGCTGCCGCTACAGCATGGACAGTGGGAGGACCAGCCTGAGCAACCTCGTGGAGGTGACTGGAGCAGGTGAGTGGAGGGCTCACGGGCCTCGAGGCAGGAAGAGAGGCTGCTGGAGAGGTCTCCCTTCCTCCACTCCTCACTCTCCCTGTTCTCTTCCGGCCCCCTCCCCGAGTGGCTGGTGGCCTTGGGTAAGTCAGGTGACATCTCTGAGCCTCAGTTTCCCCATTGGTAAAATGAGGGTGATGTTTGTACCAACCCTAGAAGGCTGTGAGGAATAAATGACTGAATCCTCAGGAAGCGGTTAGGGCAGGCCTGGCCACAGTTGGGCCCTGAATGCGTCTTCCTCTTGTAGTAGTCCCCTGTCCCTGTCTCAGCTTGTCCCGCCACCCCTCCACCCCTCCACCCCAGCCAATGCCTTCCATCTCCTGGATCCCTCACATTTCCATGAGTGTGGAGGTCCAGGTCCGGCTGGGGCCCTGTATCTTCCAACTCAGGCAGAACCAACCATGACCCCTGCACCCCACCCCCCGCCCCCGCCGCAGATCCCCTGCCCCCACCCTTGCTCTCAACCAACCCCGTGCCCTGGATCACACCGGGCCTGAACACGAGACTGCTGTGCCTCGGGGGACTTCGCGGTGTGACCTTCCTGCTGAGGCGGGAAGGCGATGACCAGTTTCTGGAGGTGGCTGAGGCCCCAAAGGACAGGCAGGCCACCTTCCCAGTCCACCGGGCTGGCAACTACAGCTGCAGCTACCGGACCCACGCATCAGGCGCCCCCTCGGAGCCCAGTACCACTGTGACCATAGAGGAGCTGGGTGAGTGTGTGGACCATCCCAGAGGGCTTCCTGGGGGAGGAGGCTCCTGGAGACAGAGTAGCTTTTACCCTCTGACCCCGGCCCTGAATACCCCTGCCCAGGACTGGCTCTGGGAAACAGTGGCCACGTAGTTGCCCCGCCTTGATAGTGGCGTGGGAATTTGCCACAAGGAAGGTTGTTCCCAGGGCAAAAGGTCTGGAGGCTGGGCTCCAAGGAACGCTCCCACAGCGCGGGTGGCTGGGACTCTGGCCGCCCCAGTGACTGTCCCTGCCTTGCAGCCACGCCGCCGCCACCCACGCTGACTCTGAATAGCGGGTTCGACGGGCTCCTGCGCCCCGGCTCGGGCGCGACTCTCACCTGCGTGGCGCCCCTGAGCGGGGTGAACTTCCAGCTGCGGCGGGGCGAGGACGTGCTGCAGGTACCCGTGGCCACTACCAGCCCAGACCGCGTCTTCTTCCAGCTGAACACGCTGGCCCCGGGAGACGGCAGTGTCTACACGTGCCGCTACCGGCTGTCAGAGGAGCTAGCGCCCTGGTCCTTGGACAGCGCGCCCGCTGAGCTGGTGCTGAGCGATGGTGAGCCTGGGGGATGTGGCAGCGGGGAGGGAGGGCGGGGCGCTCTGCCCGCGGGGCAGCGGAAGGAGAGACCCAGGGAAGGGTCCCGGTAACTGCACGGCTCAATCCCGACTCATCTGCCCGGCCTCAGTTTCCCCAGCTGAGGATAGAAAAATGAGCCCAGCCTTGTGGCCCCGCGAAGAATAATTGGGTCCACGCGCAAGTCTGGCCATGCAGGCGCTACATGCACGGGGGCCCCCAGCCTCCGGGGTCCGGGTGGGCGCTGAGGCCTCTCTGTTGAGAGTGGCCAGTTTGGGGCCGCAGGACCCGCCAAGGACCAGGGGCGTAAACCCCAGGAGTGGACGCCGGCGGGGGAGGTGGGCGCGGATGCTCCGCCAACAAAACACGACCCCACACCCCTCGATTTTTGTGGGCACACAAATTAGTTAGGAACAGTGTAGGAGCGTGCGTGAGCGCCCAGGGAGGACAAGGGCCGGGACGTCAGGCGGATGGTGCGGGTTTACGCCGGGCGGTGCCGGCGGGCCTCCCGGGAGGGAGCAGAGGGAGCGGGGCGCACTCTTCCCGGCGGAAGGATGCGGCGTTGGGCGTCAGCCTTGCCGCGTCCTGCCCGCAGGGACGCTCCCGGCGCCGGAGCTGTCGGCCGAGCCCGCGACTCCGAGTCCCGAGCCGGGGACGCTGGTGCAGCTGCGGTGCCGGGCCCCCCGCGCCGGCGTGCGCTTCGCCCTGGTGCGCGAGGGCGCGGGCCAGCGCCGGGTGCACCGTCTCTTGAGCCCCGCGGGGACGGAGGCCCACTTTGAGCTGCGCGACGTCTCGGCGGTCGACTCGGCCAACTACAGCTGCTTCTACACAGACACGGCGCCGCCCTTCGCGGGCTCCGCGCCCAGCGCGCCCGTGGAGCTGCGCGTGCACGGTGAGCGGCGGGCACAGCGGCCCGGAGCCTCCCTCTGCCCGTGCGCAGAGCGAGGGTGACTACCTGTCCCAGGACGCCGAAGGGAAGCGCTCTGGGCCTCGGCCCTGCCCGCAGAGTCGGCTCCTTAGGGGAGCGCGAGGTCGGCCGCCAGGGCCCTGGGACACCCAGCCTTTTGGCCTGTTTCCCACCGACGTGAGCACCGGGGCTACGTGTAGCGCTTTGGTGGAGGTCGTGGAGAGAGGACCCAGAACTTAGGGTTCAGAGTGCTAACGGCTTTGAACTGGCTCACGCCTTAGGTTCCCTGTGCGACAGGCCTGTCGGCTGCGGTCAGATTATGACCCCACCGCTGCCTGCGCCCAGGGGCCCACGGCGAAGGGTTGAGCTGTAATTCTCCCCGAGCTCCCGCCGGCCCTGGGGTCTGTGTGTTCCTCTGATTTCCTCATCCGGATCTCCTGGGGTCGGAGGTCAGGCAGAGCCCCCCGCACAGGGTCCACCGCCAGACCACTGACTGCGCTGTGCCCTCTGCGGGAACCCGCTCCCCTGGATCCTGTCTTCCTTCTCCTCACCTGTCTTGAAGCCCTGAGTGCCGTTCGCTGGGGACCCCAGGAAGTCTCAGAGAAGGCCCGGGTCTGGGGGGTGGGGGGGCGTGTACGGGGAGACACTACAGTTACAGTGCAGTGACCACGGTGTGAGGCCAGCAACCTGGGCTGGAGAAGGGGGCTGGCAGCGGAGCGGGGCTGGGCCGCTGCTGCCTGGGGCAAGGGGCTTCACTTGACCGACCCGCTGCTCTCCCAGGACCCCTGCCCAGGCCGCGGCTCCGGCCCCTGTGGACGGGAGCCGTGACTCCGGGCCGCGATGCTGTCCTACGCTGCGAGGGCCACGTGCCCGACGTCTCCTTCCTGCTGCTACGGTCCGGTGAAGAGGAGCCCTCGGTGGTGGCCTGGACCACCCACCCCTCCGCGGACCTCGTGCTGACCTACGTGGGGCCCCAACACGCCGGCAACTACAGCTGTGGCTACCGCTCCAACTGGGCCCACTCCCTGCTGTCCCAGCTCAGCGACCCGGTGGAGCTCCAGGTGGCAGGTGGGGCTCGGTTCCGTGGGCACGTCGAGGCTCCCGGCCTTTGCCCGGATTGTACCTTCCTACAGGAGTGCCCTTTCCCGCACCTCCTCCCACCACTAACACTGGCCTAGTCTGCTGGGGTGCGTGGGGGGGGAATTGCAGGCAGGGAACCACATAGGCAAAGGCCCTAAAGCAGAGAGTGGCGTGGCCAGCTGGAGCACCTGGAGGGAGGCCCAGGTCTGTGTGTGTGGGAGGGGGGGTCTTAGCTGGCAGCTGACCAAGCCACTTCCTTCCTGGGGGGTCTCAGTGAGGTCTGCCCTGACTCACCAGGGAGCCTCCTTCCCCTAGCATTTCTCTCCTGTCAAATTTGTCTAGGAAGCTGATCCAGCTGCAGACCCACGCTGCTGATGGTATCCTTGGGAAGTCCTTTCTCCAGTCTGGCTCTGATCTTTCTTCCTGCAGCTGGAAGCTGGACTTCCCCTGGGGAGAGAGGGCAGGGATGGCTCTTCCTCAACCATGCCAGGAATCAATAAATGTGAAGACAGACTTTAAAAATGTGTCTTTGGCCAGTGGCAGCCCCGGTGCAGGGGGGCTGGAGTCCCAGAGCCGAGGGAAGTGGGCTGGGATCCTGGGTCTTGAAGGTGGATGGGCTCCGGGTTGGATCCTGAGGGTAGGGGTGCCGAGGATTGGCTTCTGGGCCCCCACTTTTCAACTGCCTTCTTCTGCCTTCTTCCATTAAGCTGCTCCCCAGTCCCCTCTGCCCCATCCCCAGCAGGTGTGGGTGGGCAGCGTGAGGCTCCAGACACACCCTGACTGAACTGGGAGGCAGTTTGGAGGCTGCACTGTGTAGTTATCTTCCCAGTCTGAGTGGCCACCCTGTGGTGGTGCCAGACTGTGTCTCCAACCAGAGGCCAGGTCTCCCACATCAGAGCTTGGAGCTGTGGGAGGAGTGGGAGTCCTGTCCTTCCCCACTGTCCCTCAATTCTGAGCCCCCTTTGCCCACCCGATGCCCTCCTGGACTATTGCCCAGCCCCTGCCTGGAGCTTGGCCCTCTAAGTGCTGGCATACAGCAGTTGGGTATTAGGCTACCATTATCAACTAATACTTGATAAACTGTGTTTTTTCAAGGAATTTGCCTATTTCTTCTGGGAGGTCTGATTTACTGGCATGGAGTTGCTCATAACACTCCTGCATTCTTTTAGTGCCTGCAGGGTCTGTAGTGATGTCACCTCTTTCATGACTGATGTACTGTCCTTTCTCCCTTTCTCTCTGTCAGTTTAGCTAGGGCCTCATCAACTGCATTAATCTTTTCAAAGAACTTACTACATTTTGGCTTTGCTCATTTTTGTATTGTCTCTTTTCTACTTTGTGAATCTCTTCTTGTATCATTACTAGTCCCTTCCTTCTACTTACTTCTGAATTAATTTCTTCTTTTTCCTTTTCTTCATGTGGAAACTTAGATCATTGACTTTTGGGGTTAAACATTAGTAACAGCCTAATATTAGGCTTAAAAATAGGTTTGTCTTACTTTATTTTTATTTTATTTTATTTTTTGTGGTACACGGGCCTCTCACTGTCGTGGCCTCCCCCGTTGCGGAGCACAGGCTCCGGACGTGCAGGCTCAGCGGCCATGGCCCACGGGCCCAGCCGCTCCGCAGCATGTGGGATCTTCCTGGACCGGCGCACGAACCCGTGTCCCCTGCATCGGCAGGTGGACTCCCAACCACTGCGCCACCAGGGAAGCCCTGTGTTACTTTAAATCATGGGAAATTACTTCTTTGTGAACAAAAAAAAGATCGACTATTGGCAGTTCATCCATTACATCCAGTTGGTTGATATGTTGTTCAGTTCTTTTGTATCCTTATTGATTTTCTGTCTTCTTGTTCTGCTGATTCTAGAGAGAGGGGTGTTAAAGTCTCCAAGTATAATTGTGAATTTGTCTGTTATTTTCTTTCAGCTCTACCAGGTTTTGTTTCCTGTATTTTAAGGCTTTGTTGTTAGATGCATACATATTTGGAATTGTTTTGTCTTCTTGGTGAATTGGCCCTTTATTACTATGTAATTTCTCTCTTTATTCCTGGTAATTTTCCTTGTTTTGAAGCCTACTTGGTTTGATATTAATATAGTCACTGCAGCATTCTTTGATGGAGTTTTCACATTATATACCTTTCCCCACTCTTTTACCTTAAGCTTACCTATATCATTATATTTAAAGTAGGTTTTTTATTTTCTTTTTTAAAAAATTCCTTTTAATTGGTATGTTTAGACTATTTACATGTAACAGTGGATATGCTTGGGTTTTGGTCCACCTTTTTCTTTTCTGTTTGTTCCTTCTGTTATCCGTCTGTTTCCCCTTTCCTGCCCTCTTTTGGGTTATTTTTTCTCAGGTTCCATTTTATTAATTCATCTACTGAGTTGTTTTTTTTTTTTTTTTTTTTTTTTTGTGGTATGCGGGCCTCTCACTGTTGTGGCCTCTCCTGTTGCTGAGCACAGGCTCCGGACGCACAGGCTCAGCGGCCATGGCTCACGGGCCCAGCCGCTTCGCAGCATGTGGGATCTTCCCAGACCGGGGCACGAACCCGTGTCCCCTGCATCAGCAGGCAGACTCTCAACCACTGCGCCACCAGGGAAGCCCATCTACTGAGTTTTTGATCATTTCTTTGTATAGTCTTTTTTAGGGATTTCTCTAAGGATTACAGTATGCATACTTAACTCTTCATAGTCAACTTAGAATTAATATTTTACCACTTAAAGTGGGATTTAGAAACTTTATCACTATATAGGTCTCTTTATCCTCCCCTCTTTAAATTGTTT
The DNA here is from genome assembly GCF_964341445.2 of Mesoplodon mirus. Taxonomy (NCBI): domain Eukaryota; kingdom Metazoa; phylum Chordata; class Mammalia; order Artiodactyla; family Ziphiidae; genus Mesoplodon; species Mesoplodon mirus. Next base: position 65,177,082 of record NC_138995.1, on the reverse strand, counting down.
TAAAAATCTTGTGCACTAATGGTTTTCTTTGAGATATAATTTATATACAGTAAAATGTACAAATATCAAATATATCACTGAATGAATTTTGATACCCTCCTCTCTTTATGCTGCAGTTGTCATATATACCACGTTAACATACACTGAAAACCCTACCAGAAAATGTCATAAATTTTACTTTCGACCATCATACATATCTTAGAGATCAAATGTAAGCAATCTAAAGTCCCTTTAGCATTTCTTTTAGTACAGGCCTGCTTGCAACAGATTGTCTTAGTTTTGCTTCACTTGAGGATGTCTTTATTTTGCTTTCTTTCTTTTTTTTAAAAATTCATTTTATTTATTTATTTTTGGCTGCACTGGGTCTTCGTTGCTGCGCACAGTCTTTCTCCAGGTGTGGCGAGCGGGGGCTACTCTTCATTGTGGTGCGCGGGCTTCTCCTTGTGGTGGCTTCTCTTGTTGTGGAACATGGGCTCTAGGCCTGCAGGCTTCAGGAGTTGTGGCACGTGGGCTTAGTAGTTCTGGCTCGTGGGCTTAGTTGCTCTGTGGCATGTGGGACCTTCCCGGACCAGGGCTGCAACCCATGTCCCCTGAATTGGCAGGCAGATTCTTAACCACTGCGCCATCAGGGAAGACCCTGCTTTCATTCTTGAAGTGCATTTTCACTGCATATAGAATTCGGACTGACAGTTCTTTTTCTCAGCACTTTAAAAATGTTGTTTCCCTGCCTTCTGGCCTTTATGATTTCTGATAAGAAGTCTATGATCTTACAGGACTTCGCTGGTGGTCCAGCGGTTAAGATTCTGCGCTCCCAATGCAGGGGGCCTGGGTTCAATCTGTGGTCAGGGAACTAGATCCAGCATGCTACAACTAAAGATCCTGCACGAGGCAACGAAGATCCTGTGAAACTAAGATGTGGCACAGCTAAATAAATAAAAAAGAAATCTATGATCTTTTGTATTAATCTTTATGTGAGGCATAGTTTTTCTCAGCGGCTTTCAAAAAGTTTAAATGTTTTTAGTTTTCAGCTTTGATTAGGATGTGTCTGGGCATGGATTTCTTTGAGATTCTGCTGTTTGGGTTCACTGAGCTTTCCAAACCTGTAAATTTATACCTTTTGCCAAATTGGGAAAGTTTCCAGCCATTATTTCTTCAAATATTCTTTCCACCATCATCACAAATAATATGATTTCATTTCTGACTATACTTATGGTTTCATGAGTCTCTCATTGTGATTCTGTCCTATAACAAGGCTGTTAAAACCTGCCTGGTTTCAAACTATTACATCATCTTAATGCATTGTTCCTTTTATAAAAATACAGTGATCCTTTGATCTTAATGTCTTTCTGCATTAACAGCTATTTTGTCTGAAATTAATACAGCTCCATCAGCTGGCTTCAGCTTCATGCATCCCTTATATATCCTTTTGTGTTCCTCTACCCTCAACTTTCCCATGTCCTTGTTTTAGGTGTATGTCTTCTAAAGAACATATGTCTGGGGAATTCCATGGCGGTCCAGTGGTTAGGACTCCATGCTTCCACTGCAGGGGACATGGGTTCAATCCCTGATCGGGGAACTAAATCCTGAAAGCCCCGTGGTGTGGCCAAACAATTAAAATAAAAAAATAGAAAACATATGTCTGGATTTGAAAGAAATCCAATCTGTTAGCATTTGTCTTATTTGGTGTGTGGAGTATAGTCATGCTTACTGAAATCACTGATATATTTGGATGTGCTCTCAAATCCCAGTGCTTCCATCCTTCTATTCTACATTCTCTGACCCCTCTCTGCCTCTATATAATGGGGATGCTGGGCTTCCCTGGTGGCGCAGTGGTTAAGAATCCGCCTGCCAACGCAGGGGACACGGGTTCCAGCCCTGGTCCGGGAAGATCCCACATGTCGCGGAGCAACTAAGCCCATGAGCCACAACTACTGAGCCTGCGCTCTAAAGCCTGCAAGTCACAACTATTGAGCCCGTGTGCTACAACTACTGAGCCTGCGTGTCTAGAGCCCGTGCTCTGCAACAAGAGAAGCCACCACCATAAGAAGCCCGTGCACCGCAAGGAAGAGTAGCTCCCGCTCACAGCAACTAGAGGAAGCCCGTGCACAGCAACGAAGACCCAATACAGCCAAAAATAAAAAAAAAAAAAAATAAATTTTTTAAAAAATGGGGATGCTTGTCCTGCCCTCAGAGTGTTGTGTGAGGATTACATGAGATGCTGTATATAAATTATTTGGCAGACTGACCAACACAAGTAGACCATTAATAAATATTCCTTTCTTCCCCTGACCTCCTTCCCCTTTAGCAAACATGGGCAGACACACTTCTCATGGCAGAGTGGGTGTTAGAGATGCTCAGAGCACCGAGGGGAAGATTTGGTTCCTCAGTGACAGAGACTGAGAGGGTGGGGGCAGAGAGGTGGAGTCAAATGCCACCGGTCAGAGCAAGCGGCCAGGCCCTGGATCAGGCGCTGCACAAGGCTGAGTAGGTCACTGAGGTGCAGGGAGGTCACTGATCCAACGCCCCCAAAGCAGCCTGACTTCAGGGCCACTCCCTGCAGCCTGTTGGAGGCCTGGGGACACTGGGAACATGCATCTCTTGCCTCTGAGTCTCCCCCCACATCTGTCAACTTTCTCAGTCTCTTGGCCTCGGCCGCACTCTGTGTGGAAGTCGACCTGTGTCTATGTGTACCTGGGACTCTCTCAGAGATGCTGACACAGGATCTCCGTGTCCCTGGGTCTCAGCCTTCCTGTTCTGAGCCACCCACGTCAGTCGGTCTTTGTTTACTCATGACACAGAAGGAACGAATCCAATACGGAGGGAGAAACACAGGGAGAGACGGTGACGATGACCAGTACACAACAGTATGGGGGGTGGTGTCAGATGGTTCACACGCGATGGGGTCATCAGAGAAACAGAAGAAAGAAGGCTGACGCCCTGGCAGTTAGGAACAGAGGCTGCGACACCCAGTTACAGACATGGGCCCTGCAAGAGGGACAGGGATACCGCATTGTGAGAGAAGGCAGAGAGCACAGTGACAGGATGCTGGCTGCCAGAGCCCATGGCACGAGGGGGGCTCTGGGGCCATGGAAAGGGTGGACTCGATACAGGAACATTTTTTTTGAGGCTGCTGCATGCCAGGCTGGTCTGAGTGCTGGGGCCCTGGAGAAATTGGATTGTTTTGCCCTGTAGGGCCCACAGTTGGTGTGGGGGAGAGAGCCACGTAAACATCTATAAGGACGACGTAGGGTGGAGCGTGGTGACCGCCTCCGGGAAGGCGTCAGTCATGCATTCAGCAGACATGGGTCAGGGCCTGTTGCCCTGTGTGCTGTGGATACTGAGAATAAGACATGGCCCCTGCTCTTGGAAGCTCACAGTGTCCTTGGGAAACACAGTTTCCAAGCTCTGTAAGGAGTACATATAATATGACAGGAGGCTTAAGAGGAGCAAGGGGGAGGCGCTCTGGAAGCACAGGGGGCGAGCTGAAGGCTGTCTGAGGTGGCTGGGGAGGGACACTGGAAACCTCTTGGAGGGAAGGAGAGAGGCGGGTTCCAGGCACAGGCACAAAGGCACGTTCGCGGGAAAAAGGGTGGCTTCTTCAGGAACCGCACGTTGTTCCGTGTGGCTGGTGCGTGGGAGGTGTGGCCACGGGAGACAAAGGCTGGGGGCCAGTCATGGATGACCGTGAACAGCAGGTGACGGATCTGAGGTTTATCCCGCAGGGCAGTACTTGGAAACCATCTTCACTGCACACACAGAAAAATGACAGTATTCCTACACACATAGGAAGGTAACTGGAGAGACGGCTTGGCACCCAAAGCAACTTATATCTTGGCAAACTTGTAACCCATTCAGGAAGCTTTGCTGTAGAAGGTGATGCAGTGGAGAGCTTCCCACATGGAGAGATACAATCAGATTCGGGCTGTGGAAAGAGCCTGCTGGAGGCTGGTGTGGAAAAGAAAACAATGGTGTGTGTGTGGGGGGTGTGTGTGTATGTCTGTGATGTGTGTGATGTGTGTGTGGTGAGTGTGTGTGGTGTGTGTATGTGTGTGGTCTGGGATGTGGGTCGTGTGTGTGTGTGGTGTGTGTATGTACGTGGTGTGTGTAGATGTGTGGTCTGGGATGTGTGTGGTCTGGGATGTGTGTGGTGTGTGTGTGTGTGTGTGTGGTCTGGGATGTGTGTGGTGTGTGTATGTACGTGGTGTGTGTAGATGTGTGGTCTGGGATGTGTGTGGTGTGTGTGTGTGGTGTGTGTATGTACGTGGTGTGTGTAGATGTGTGGTCTGTGATGCGTGTGGTCTGTGATGTGTGTGTGATGAAAGCAGGAAGGGGTCAGGAAGGAGGCCCCTGCTGGAAGCCAGGTGACAGGTGATGTGGGCTTGCAGAAGGTAACAAAGGCGGAGGAGATGGAGCAGAGGTGGTTGTAGGTAAAACCAGCAGGGCTGACGACTGGCGGGGTGTGGAAGGAGAAGGGAGGGAGAAACGGATGCCAGGCAAGCGGCCAGCCGTACCCTCAGGACACAGAAGATGCGATAGAGGCTGAGGGTCTGAAAAAGGCAGCCTCACAAGCTGGCCTTGGAGTCAGACATGAACAGGTGGAGGGAAACAGCATGTGTGAAGGCACAGAGGTGGGCGCGGGCAGGTGTCCCTCCTGGGCTACGCGGGAGAGGAACAGGCAAGAAGAGACGCCATGTGGGAATGTGAAGCTGGAGCCTCCCCACCCCAAGCATCCAGGGACCACTGAGTCCTGAGAGCAACCTGACCCTGACTGCCTTGGCTCCGAGGACCAATCCACATCCTCAGCTCAGCTGTCCTCTCTCTGAGATGGGCTTGAGTGGGGTATGGAGGGCAGCCGGAGCCTTCTGGAAGCTTCGCCAGATGACCTGAATAGCTTTCTGTTCATCGGGGCCTCCGTCTGGGTCCCAGAATGAAGAGTTGTTCCCGGACAGCCCCAGAGTGTGCCCTTTAGCATCTGGTAATTTGGGGGGATTCATCAGTCACCCACCCCGCCCCTCCCAGCTCTTTCAGAACTCAGGTTTCTCTTCGATGCTAAGCCACTGTGGGGAGGCTTCCTCGGTCACTGCAGGACGGTGATGTGGATCCGCAGGTGAGCCATGAGGGCCGAGCTGTGGCTGAAGGCCTTCCCACAGTCGCTGCATTTGTAGGGCTTCTCCCCCGTGTGGAGCCTCTGGTGCTCGAGGAGGGATGAGCTCTGTGCACAGGCCTTTGGACAGACCTGACGCCGATAGGGCTTCTCCTCGGAGTGGGTCCTCAGGTGCCGGATCGGAGCCGAGCAGTCGCTGAAGGCTCAGCCGCAGGCGTAGCACCTGTAAGGCTCCGCCCCTGTGCGGGTGAGCAGGTGCTGGGTCAGGTGGGAGCTCTGGCTGAAGGCCTTGCCGCACTCCACGTACGCATACGACTTCTCCCCGGTGTGGATCCTCTGGTGCTGGGTCAGGTGGGTGAGCCAGCTGAAGGCCCTCCTGCACTCCTTGCATTCGTGGGGCTTGGCCCCCATGTGGACCACCTGGTGCTGGGCCAGGTGTGCACTCCGGCTGAAGGCTTTCCCACCCTCACTGCAGGTGTGGGGCATCTTCCGAGCATGGCTCTTCTGCTGGGCCTCCAGGGCCAAGGGGCTCCGGAACGTCTTCCAACTCACCACACTTGGAGGGCTTCCTCCCCAAGTACGTGCCTGGAGGCTCTGTGCCATAACCATCCAGTGGATCCACTTTCTCTCTGGAAGGAGTCTTCTCTTGGGAGGTGAAGTCTGGCCACACGTTGGGACTGTCCTCCAAAGCACCAGCTTCACAGCCGGGCTGGTCTGTGAGGGCGCCCTTGTGAGGCCCTGAAGTTTTCCTGAAATCCATCTCTTGGGTGACAGACTTTGTCCACATCTTCCCTGAGAGTCCGGCCTGCCTCTCTGAGCTGCCCTCAGGTTCGCAGGCATCACCAAAGGTGGGTCCTGGGGAAAGCTCTCCTACCAGGGTTTCAGTGGCCCTGTCCAACGGCTCTGACTCATCCGAATGGCTCTGCTTACAGCTCGCCTCTGAGAGCTCAGATCCCAGCACCTGCCTGTAACAATCCGAACCACAGTGTCACCACTTTTTCCATACCAGGCCTCCCCTCTCTGCTGGGCCCTGGCCTCACTCTGAAAGGGGAGATGTGGGCCACTCCTGATATTTGGCCCCATTTCCAAAGGAGAGTTTCTCATTTGGTGTCTTGGATGACAAAAGGGCACAGTGCTGTCCTCCCGCACCATCAAAGCCAGCGTCACACACACAGATGGCCAATAGGCACATGAAAAGATGCTCATCATCGCTAATTATTAGAGAAATGTAAATCCAAATTACAATGAGATGTCACCTCACACCAGTCAGAATGGCCATCATCAAAAAGTCTACAAATAAGAAATGCTGGAGAGGGTGTGGAGTAAAGAGAACCTTCCTATACTGTTGGTGGGAATGTAAATTGGTGCAGCCACTATGGAAAACAGGTGGAGGTTCTTCAAAAAACTAAAAATAGTGTTGCCATATGATCCTGTAATACCACTCCTGGGCATATATCCAGACAAAACTATAATTCAAAAAGATTCCCCTATGTTCATAGCAGCACTATTCATAATAGACAAGACATGGAAGCAACCTAAATGTGCATCAACAGATGAATGGATAAAGAAGATGTGGCACATATAGACAATGGAATATTACTCAGCCATAAAAAAGAATGAAATAATGCCATTTGCAGCTACATGGATGGACCTAGAGATTATCATGCTAAGTGAAGTAAGTCAGAAAGAGAATGACAAATACCGTATGATATCACTGGGAGTTTGGCATTAGCAGATGCAAATATTATATATAGAATGGATAAACAACAAGGTCCCACTGCATAACACAGGGAACTATATTCAATATCCTGGGATAAACCATAATGCAAAAGAATTTTAAAAAGAATGTATGGGACTTCCCTGGTGGCACAGTGGTTAAGAATCCACCTGCCAATGCAGGGGACACGGGTTTGTTCCCTGGTCCAGGAAGATCCCACATGCTGCGGAGCAACTAAGCCCGTGTGCCACAACTACTGAGCCTGCGCTTCAGAGCCCGCGAGCCACAACTACTGAGCCCACGTGCCACAACTACTGAAGCCCGTGCGCCTAGAGCCTGTGCTCCGCAACAAGAGAAACCACCGCAATGAGAAGCCCGCGCACCACAACGAAGAGTAGCTCCTGCTCTCCACAACTAGAGAAAGCCCACGCGTAGCAATGAAGACCCAATGCAGCCAAAAATAAATAAATAAACAAATAAATAAATTTATATATATAAAAAGAAGAATGTACACATGTGTATAATTGAATTGCTTTGCTGTACAGCAGAAATTAACACAACATTGTAAATCAACTATACTTCAATAAAAAAAAAAGAGCCTGCATGACATGTTTCCATCCACCCCTCAAACCACCCACCGCAAACTCTCCATTCTTTAAGGCTCCTGATTTTGTCACAAGTGTCAGGAAGAAAACCCTGAGGTTGAATGGATCTGAAAGAGAGAGGGAGGGAGAGGGGGAGAGCGAGTGCGCCAGGCGCCTGTGTACCTGCTCCCTTGGGCAGGCTTGAGCTCCGTCCCCACCACCTGGATCTGGATGCATCTGCAGATGCTCAGTAAACACCGGCTGAATGAGGGAATCAATCCAGGATGCAGTAGACTCTACCCTGAACCCCAAGTAGACACCTGCTGCTGTGGTGGGTGGGTGATGCCTCCACCTGGCCTCCCTGAGCCCCCGGGAAGCCTGAGGCCTGCTCTTTATAATGTGCTGTGAAGGCAGCGCATGGCTGAGCGGCAGCTGGAGATTGGCTTGTGTGCGAGGTAGAAGCATTCCTGAACGGACCTGCCCTTGACGGGTACACAGAACACCTTAGCACGCCTGACTGGACATCGTTTACTGGACAGATTCCAAGAAGTGGTGGTGGGGGGTGTGTGTGGCCGGAATAACTGCTGGTTAAATCCACAATGGGGCCCCAGCTCTGCCGCTTGCCAGCTCCAAGGGTTGGGTAGTCCTGCCCTCGTCTGGGCCGCCGTTTCCTCATCTGCAAGAGCGGGATGCTATTCTGCTTGCCTCCCAGGGCTGCTGGCCGCCGTTAGGCTCTTGTTCTGGGCTCGGCTCCAAGTGCAACGGGTAACTCCCACTGCCGCATTTCAGCTTCATTCTGCTCTCAGAAAGGGGCACTTTGACAACTGGGTCTCAGGCAAGGAAACTTGAGGCCCAGCTGAGGGGAGGTCTTGAGTAACTGGTACAAGACCACATGATTAATTCAGAGAGGCTGAGTCGCTTGTACAAGGTCACACAGTTAGCTAGTGGCCAAGTCGGGATTTCAGCTCTAGAATCTCCTCCTCTAGACCCACAGGTGTTCCCTAAGTCCCTCAACCTCCCTAGCCACATGCTGGGTCCCGACCACCCTTTTTTCCTCTATTCCAGAAACACTGCACCACCTGCTCTTCCCAGAATGCAGCAGTGCATACCATACCCCAGGGGCCTTTGCCTCTCGCCATTCCTCTGCCTGGAGTGTGGCTCTTTCTTGCTGTTTCAGTGCCATTTTGCATTCTCCCTGAAGACTCTCTTGACCCTACACAAGCATGGGGCCGCGCCCTCCCTCCTCCCCCGTCCGTGTCTCGGCTGACGGGGCCAAGGGAGCGCAGCTGACAAGCTCTTTCAGAAAGGTTCGCTTCTCAGGGAGCAGAACACGTTTTCCTAACAGCTCCAGTTTCCACGCGTCTGATTCGTGCAGGCACCGTTTCACAGGCCGCATAGACTGCCTTGTTCACACCTCTCGATGACGCTGAGGTAAGTATTAGGACTACAATCCCCATTTTACTGACAGGGAAACTGAGGCACAAAAGAAACACACAGCCAGGAGGCGGCAGAGGAGTGGTTGGACGTACCAAGCCTCGATGATTCTCCTGAGCCCAGACTCCATGGTCTCCCTGCCCACGACCTCCGCCCTGGTTGCTGGCACACCCACCCCACCAAACGCTCCCATCAGGTGGGGCTGGGTCCTGCTGGTGTCCCATCGGGTCTCCCTGGGCCGCGACGTCTGAGTGGGTCTCTAAGCAATGGTGCCCACTCTGGCCTGGGGCAGGTCTGTCTCACCCAGATGCTGGAGGTCAGCATAGGGAGGGCTCCGAGGGGGTGCATCGGGACACACGGCGTTTCTGCCCTCTCCCCAGCCCCAGGCATCCAGCCCCCTTATCTGATAGCAGCAGCCTGGTTTTCCTTTGGGGAACTTCCCTTGCTCACATCAGTCCCTGAGGCTTTGGTCAGTCAAAGACAAGCACAAGACCCTGACCAGCTCAGCTCAGCTCAGCTCAGCGAAGCTCAGCTCGGGGATCTTTCGCTGTTCTCCCCATGAGGTTTCTACGTTGATAAGGCACAAGCATGAGATTGCTAGGCCAACTGTGTCTCCCTTGGGGACAGAAGCTACTTAAAGATGAACCTAACGTAGGAAAACTCAACTGAGAAAGAAAGGAGAATGAGAGAATCCTGATGCCGTCACCTGAGCTCTTGATACACAGCCATGAAACCTCCCTCCTTGGCTTCTGTCAGTTTGAGCTGGGCTTTTGGTCACTGGCAGTCAAAACAGACCTGCTTACCGCAGCGTGTGAGGGTTTGGGTGAGTGCCCCCAAGTGCAAACCTGTGCCCCCAGCATTCCAGTCCAGGCTTTGCCCCGTGTGCTGTGGGCACCTGCCCGTCACCCCCTCACCTCTCTCGTCCAGCGTCTGAGTCAGGTCCTCCACGAGCACCACAGCCTCCTCGCCACTCTCGGGGCACTGAGCCCGCACGCGGGCCTGGATCTCGGGGGGCAGCGCGCCCAGGAACTGCTCCAGCACCAACAGCTCCAGCATCTGCTCCTTGGAGTGCACCTCGGGCCGCAGCCACCGGCGGCACAGCTCCCGGAGCCGGGCCAGCGCCTCGCGGGCACCCGCCGCCTCCTCATAGCGGAAGTGCCGGAAGCGCAGACGCGCAGCCTCAGGGTGGGAGGTGTGGCCAAAGTTAGACTCCTGGACCTGAGAGAAGCTGGCCTCCTCATCCTCGACCTTCACTCGCAGAAAGTCATCCTGTTCCCAGGGCACCGGGCTCACAAGGCTCTTGGGGATGGCCACTGGGCAGCAGACCTCCAGTGAGATATGGGATGGCTGGAGCCTTGGAACTGGGTCTGCAGGAAGATCAGAACTTGGTCATCCTGTGAACTTGGGGCCCTGCCTTGTGGCTGCCGAGTAGGGCAGATGCAGGCCTGGGGCCTGTGAGATGTGACTCACTCTCACAGAGTCACAGATGATCAAAATAATCAGGGCAGCGCCCGTTTGGTGCTGAGCACCTTTCTAAATGCTTGCATCCAGTCACTCGTTCAAAACTCACAACAAACTCAGGAGATGGGGGCTTTCTCTCATTATATGGTATAAAGACAGACAGACAGGAGAAAGAGATTTGCCCAGAGTTTCCCAGATAGTGAAAGGAAGGGTGGCTGCTGAGCTACAAACCCCAGTAGCCTGAGCCCATGGCCAGTCTGCTTCAGGCCTATGCTCCTCCCACACAGAGCGGGTCTGTCTTCCATCTCACACACAACCCACTCCCCTGGGAGCCACAGGGGCATTCCCTTACTTTACTTGCTAATTATTTTGTAGTTTCTGAGATGAATATTTAGACAACTGATACTCAGCCTTTCTTCTTTTCTAATACATGTATTTCAGGCTATAAATTTCCGTATAAACATAGCTTTAGCTGTACACCCACAAGTTTGGTTTTGCATCTTCATTATCATTTAGTTAAAAATATTTTCTAATTTCTCTTTTGGTTTCTTCCTGAACCATGGGTTACTTAGAACTCTGCTGCTTCATTTCCGAACAATTCAGAGTTTTCTGATAGTCTTTTTATTACTGATTTCCAGATTAACTCTGTTGTGCTCAGAAAATGTGCTTTGGTCAGTTTTAATCCTTTGATATTTGCTGGTTTGAGACTTGGTTTGTGACCCAGTGTATGGTTTTGTGGTCAGTGTTCCACATACACTCAAAAATAATGCAAAGCCATCTTAGGTAAGTGACAAAAGAGGAAATAGATAAACTAGACTTCAACAAAATTAAAAACCTTTGTGATTTGCAGGACACCGTCAAGAAGGTGAAAAGAGGAATTCCCTGGCAGTCCAGTGGTTAGAAGTTGGAACTAAGATCGTGCAAGCTGTGTGACAAGGCAAAAAAAAAAAAGGTGAAAAGGCAACCCGCAGAATGGGAGAAAATATTTGCAAATCGTATATCCGATAAGGGACCTGTATCTAGAACAACTCCATAATAAAAAGACAAATAATCCTAAATTAAAGAATGGGCAAAGGATTTGACTAGATATTTCTCCAAAGAAGATATACAAATGGCCAACAAGCACATGAAAAGATGATCGACATCATCGGCTACCAGAGAATTACAAATCAAAAGCACAAGGAGATATCACTTTACACCTGCTAGGATGTAATACTCAAAATAACAGATAACAGCTGTTGGCACTGGAGCCATGACCTTGGGCACAGGGAGAAGTGAACACGAATACAACAAGATCTCAGTCCTGAAACCTTTCAGTGGCAGCTGGTGATTTCTGGCAAAGCTGTGCTCTAGCCCCTAACTCCACTGTAAAGCTTACTTGGGCCTCTTGCAACCTTGCCTTTGCCATTATCCCAACTCCTGAATTCCTTTGTCCCTGTTAGTCTCTTGTCCTAAAATCCCCCTCTGCACCTGAGCAATTTCTCCTAGTTCTCCAGGCCCCACTTTAGCTGTCATCTTCTCCAAGAGCCGTCCCAGCACCTGGGAGCAGGCTGAGTATCCTTCTGAGTGCCCCGGGTCATTCTCCCCCAGCTCTGTGCTCTAACCTTGTTTCCCCAGAGAGACTGGGCATGCTGGAGCCGCAGTGCCTATATAGCAAGTGCACAGTGAACAGGTGCTGAGAAAACGGAGGGACCAGGAAAGGCGGAGTCTGAGGCAGGGAATCATTGTTCAGAGGAGGGGGAACAGGGTGGCAGGACTGACAATAAATACAGAGACAGTTTCCGAGCTCCCTTGTGTACCCCTGAAACTGCTGTTTTGGAAGATCCCTGAGGACAGTCTCTGAGACACAGGGACGTGAACCATGATCAGCTCACCCCCAACGTGCTGACCTCGCATCAGGTCGAGGTCCCCTGTCCACAGCTGCTTGACCCACTTAGGAGAGCAGTTCTTTCATTTCTTGCTCCGTCCTGTACCCGTCCTGACAACAGGCCTGGCACACAGCAGACATGCAGTACATGCCCAATCTGATGACTCCACAGCCCCTGCCAGGCTTAAGTCCATAGAAGGTGCTAGTGGGCATCAACGCAGCTGGGTGACTGCAGGTCACATAATTTCAGCTGCAGACAAACTCTCTGTCACATACTTGGTAAACTCCCTGCAAATCATCCAAATAGAGTCCCCCTGACAAATCCCAGGCAATCCCATAGTTACATGCATACACCCTACCTCAGGCGTAGTCTGTCAGTCATATCCCAGAATATACCCCTGCACCCAAACTTTCTCAGTGTCACTCATAGCCAGTCCAATAAACACAGGAGCTCACAGCATCGCCAGTCGTTCATAATCATCACTCACTGTCTCAGCCAGTCACATACACAGACTCTCGGTTACGCCTGAAATCACAGTCACAGACACACCCTCTCACGCACAACACACAACCCTCCGACAAAATCTCAAACAACTTCTTTGTCAGTCGCACACTTGATCAGGTCAGTCAGGCATCCTATCAGCCGACCACACGCTCCCAGCCTGTCAGTCAGAAACACACCAAAACGAGTCAGACACAGAAACACAACCACACACACATACATACAACTGGTCAGTCAGCCGGTCCCGCACTGGAACAGAGTTCCACACTCGGTCTGTCTGTCGGTCCACGCGCGGCTCGGGGTCAGCCCCTCGCTCCCCATCTGCGCGTGTCGGTCCCACACATCTCGCTTAGACCACCGCAGGCGTTCGCCGCCTCGAGGTTTCCCGTAGTTTCTCTCCGGCAATCCGGGGGGAACCCCACCCAGACCCACCTCACCCGCTGGCGCGCGGGCGGACGCTTCCGGGAGGCGACGCGGCGGCGATGGAGTGAGGAGTCCGCGCGCCAGCTGAGACCACAGCTCCCAGAACGCGCCGCGTCTCAGGCGCCCCGGCTCGTGCGACTGCACGCCCACCTGGACTACAATTCCCAGAAGGCGCCGCGTCGCCCCCCCCGCCAGCAGCCCGGGGTCACGCCGGGAGTTGTAGTCCGGCCAGGTGCGTGGGCCGTGGGGACAGCGGCCGTGACTTTGTGGGGCAGTGGTGGCGGTGTGTGGATGATCCGGCCGGAGGGTGTGCGGGAGGCGGAACCGTGCATGGTGCGTGGGGGGTGAGAGGTGTGAGGGGTGTGTGAGGAGGTGTGTGAGGAGGTGAGAGGTGTGTGAGGAGGTGAGGAGGTGAGAGGTGTGAGGGGGGTGTGAGGAGATGAGAGGTGTGTGTGGGGTGTGAGCAGGTGAGAGGTGTGAGGGGCGTGTGAGGAGATGAGAGGTGTGGGGGGGTGTGAGCAGGTGAGAGGTGTGAGGGGCGTGTGAGGAGATGAGAGGTGTGGGGGGTGTGAGCAGGTGAGAGGTGTGAGGGGGGTGTGAGGGGTGTGGATGCTGTGGGAAGGTGTGTATCATGTATGGAATGTGTGTGACACGCTGCAACCATGTGGTCACAGTGCCTCTTTACCTGGTCCTCTTTCCGTTCTCTTTCCCCTTTAAACTTTTTGACCATTTTTCTGGAGCTGTAACTCACATACCTCAGTTCACCCTTGTAAAGTGCACAATTCAGTGGCTTTTCGTATCTGTGCAAGGCTGTGCAGCCATCAGCACTATCTATGTCCAGAACACTTTTATCGCCCCCAAAGGGAACCCCATGCCCATCAGCAGTCACTCCCCACTCCCCCGACACCCACCAATCTGCCTCCTGCCTCTGGGGATTTGTCTGTTCTGGATATTTTATGTAAACGGTCCCTTCGCATTTCCTGACCACCGGTAGGCACACCATGGGCACCCACATCCGAGGAATCCTTCACTTTCCCCAACAAAGACCCATCTCACCCATCAAGTGCTGGGCTTTGGCCTGTGGGTGGCGCTGGTGGCCTTCATTTCTTTGGGTCTTCTTGGCCTTCTTTGTGGTCCTCTTCACTTGTTGTCAAAAGCACAGCCCCACGCTGCCCACCCCCAATAATCATAACAATAAACCACATCTGCACTGAGCCCCGTTTGCACGCCAGGCGATCACTGAGCCCAGTCAGCTCATCCAGATGGTCAGCTCTGCCCACGACCCTCTCCCTTTTTGCACCACCAGAGGCTTTCTCTCTGGCAGCTCTTGCTTCCCACCCTCCAGCCCTGCCCTCTCCACCAAGCCCAGCTTCACGTCACTGATGTCTTGCGGCACCTGCCTTGATACCTCCCTGCCTCCACGCCTCACTTGCCTCCCACCAGTGAGGGGACCCCCGGAGGGTCCTGGTTCCTATTCTATCACTTCTGTGAACCGTCATGTCCGTCTTCCTGTTATACACATGGATGCAGTTGGCTCTGCTAACTGGTCTGATTTGTGTCTAAAGAGGCTGTATTCGTTTCCTATCACTACTGTAACAAATTACCACAAATGCAGTGGCTCATAACAACAAAAACCTCTTATCTTAGGTTTCTGGAGATCAGAAGCCTAAAATGGGTCTCACTGGGCTAAAATCACCATGTTGGCATTTGTGCTCCTTCTGGAGGCTCTCGGGGAGAAATCCACTTCCTTGCCTCTCCCGCCTTCTAGAGGCGCCCCTCGTTCCTGCTCTGTGCACCCGCCTCGCCGTCATCCCATCCCCTTCTCTGACTGACCCTCCTGCATCTCTTTTTCACTTATGAGGATCCTTTGTGATTACGCTGGACTCACCTGGTAATCCAGGATACTTTCCCCACCTGCAAATTCCCTTTTGCCATGTAAGGTAACATACTCACAGGGTCTGAGGATTAGGATGTGGACAACTTGGGGGGCGGGGGAGGCATTATTTTGCCTATTACAGACTCTAATTTCATTGGTCTGGGTTTGGCCTGGGCATCCAGACTTTTTTTTTTTTTTTGGCCACACCATGTGGCATGCAGGATCTTAGTTCCCCGACCAGGGATCGAACCTGTGCCCCCTGCAGTGGAAGCGTGGAGTCTTAACCACTGGACAGCCAGGGAAGTCCCCATCCAGACTTTTAAAAGTTTCCAGATGATTCTAATGTACAGGCAAGGCTGAGAGCCACTGGCTAAGAAACAGCATAATGCAGTAGGAAGCAAAGGCTATGGAGAGGGACCCAGCTGATTTCAATTCCCAGTTCTGCCTCTTAACTCTTTTATGGGCAAATGACTTCATTTATCCGGCCTTCTACTTCCTTCTCTGTAACATGGAGATGATAAACCCTCTCCTCTTCCCAGATGATCATGACGCCCTCTGCTTCTCCATGTCCATGGTGGGAGGCAAAGTTGTACCTGCTCAGACACAGCCACACACTTAGGCTCACACAGACATACAGACCCACATAAAGACACACAGACAAACAAAAACACAACTTGCATCCAGGATATATAAAGAACTCTTACAGCAAAGTCCCTAAATAACCTAATTTAAAAATGGGCAGGGAATTCCCTGGTGGGCCAGTGGTTATGACGGCTGAGGGCCCAGGTTCCATCGCTGGTGGGGAAAATCTTAGTTTCTGTGCTCCATCGCTGGTGGGGAAAATCTGTGGCTTCTGCAAGCCACACAGTGTGTCTATATAAATAAATAAAATAATAATGGGCAAAGACAGTAACATTTACCCAAGGAAAACATGCAAATGGCCAATAAGCACATGAATGGATGCTCAACATCCTCTGTCATCAGGGAATTGCAAATCGAAGCCACACGGTGATGCCACTTCACACCCAAGAGGATGGCTATGATCTGAAAGACAGGTAACAAGTGTTGGTGAGGATGTGGAGAAATAGGAACCCTCAAACATTGCTGGTGGAAATGTAAAATGATGCAGCCTCTGTGGAAAACAGTTGGAGAAATGAAAACATACGTCCACACAAAATCTTATACAGAAATGTTCGCAGTAACGTTGTTCAAAGAGGTAAGGGAGAAGCCAGGATATAGAGAAGGTCTTTTTGCTGGAAAAACAAACAAACGAACAACAAAACATGTAGTCGAACATCAAAAGATTACTGCTAATCGCAAAGAACAGACACCTCAAGTTAATTACGTTCGTGCTTTTCTATGTATTGGAAGATGCAAGAGTCTGGGTTCAGTGAAATTATTCCTTAGACATGTATCTTAACTATCCAGGGCCAGTATCCAAAGCACAGAATGGATAACATTCTGTGTTATCCACAGAATGCTTCCTGTTTTTCTCCATCCTGAATTCCCCTCAGGGCTCACTGTCTGGAGGCATGTACTGGCTGATGGCTTGATCTTTGTCTACTGGAATGGCAGGCAACATTCCCTGTCCACAAACCACAGGGTGGTCTGGGGGACCCCCCAGTAGTTGTTTTGTATTCGGTGTCTCATTGGCTCACTCATGCATTCCCCATATGTGCCAGGAGATAGGGACACAGAGAGTGGACATGTGCTAATGGGGCTCCTGGCCCAGGGGGGCTCTGAACAAAGACACAGGCAAAAGCAACACAAGGGATGTGCTGCCACGGTGGGGGGGCCCCAAGGAGGCCGCGGGCCTCTGACTTGCTCAGGGAGTCACCCTGGAGCTGCTGCTGAGGACAGGAAACCAGAACAAGCTGGGCTGCCTAAGGAACCGGAAGGAGGTAGGTTTGGTCACCGCAAGCTGCCTGGGGGATGACGAGAAATGAGCCTGGAAAAGCGGGCCACGGTGGGGAAGTGCAGGGGCTTCGAGGCTGGGCTTGAGGTTGGTTCTTACCTTGGTGGCCACAAGGAAGCCCTGAGCAAAGTTGTACAGGAAGTGAAAGGCCCCCGCCTGTGATGGGAACAAGCTCGTGGCTCCCAGCAGGCATTTCACCAACGACGTCTGGATTGAGCAAGGGCTGCCCAGTTCCCATGCTGCCTTTGCCTCGAGTGGGTCAAATGGTTCGACTGCTTCTTCAGATGGGACCCAATCCTCCTGTTGTCTCCCAATTCTCAAGGGGGCTTTATGTTCCAGCACCGCCTCCTCACAGGGAACACGTCTGGGTGTCCGCTGAAAGGGGTGGATGGACTTCCACTACGCTCTCCTTATCTGCTACATCTAATATTTCCGTCCTGAACAGTGAATGGCTTCCAGCTGGCCTTGGGCAAGCAGTTTAACCTCTCAGAATCTCAGCTCTAAGTGGGGATAGAAGTGCCTGCATCCCAGGGCCGCTGACAGGATGAGATAGGGACAACACTTGCAAAGTGCTCACACAGTGTGGGCGCCTCACACCGGCATCACCGCCGCAGCTGATTTCAACAAAGTCTTCATGCTGAAGCTGAGGAGCGACGCACAGTCTTTAAAGAGCTGGACTTGGTGACACCACGTTTCAGCACACAGAGCTCCCTTTTTTTGGGGGGTGGGGTGGGAAACAAAAAACCACATGGCCCGAGTTAATGCAAGGCACAAAGGACTAAAAAAAAAAATACCTTTTTTTAAATAGTTTTTTTTTCTCGTTTGTTTGCTTTTTAATTACACTTTTCCCTTGGCGAAAACTTTGAAACGAGCTGTTCCAGGCCTGCTGAGAGGAAGACCATTCACACCTGTGGATCTTTCCTACCAGAGAGTGGGCACCCGTGGGAACCTGCACGTGGGGGAGGATTGGGGGTGGCCGTGACTCCCCTTGAAGTTCACGGAGAAGCATCTCCAGAGGACACGTCCCAGGCCCAGCTCTCTCACCCGACCAGGTGGCCCTGCGTGGAGAAGCGCATTAAGTGCAGCAGGGGCTGCTCTGTACCAGCCCCACGTTCCTGGCGCTCCCAGGGCCCTCTCAGGCTGGGGGGACAACACACCCAGGACGGACAGGTCTCCGCCGCATCTGGCACGTCCGCAGTTCACTGACGCATGAGAACCAAACGATCAGGGAGGGTTTTCCGACACCCGCTGTGTTCGCGTGGTCTCCCCCCACCCCACCCCGCCAAGGCACCTGCTCTGGCGGAAGGCCCCGCCGCACTCCCCGCACGCGTGGGGCCGCTCGTCCATGTGCGCCCTCAGGTGCTTGTCTAGGGTCCAGCTTGGCATGCACTCGGTGCAGGCAAAGGGCCGCTCACCCCCGTGGATGCGCCGGCGCTGGACCGGGACGAGCCCGCGCTGAAGGCGCGCCCGCACTCCAGGCACGGGAACAGCTTCTCACCCGCGTGGGTCCTCTGGACCTTCCCACGCTCCTCGCACGCGTGGGGCTTCCGTCTGCCGGGACTCGGCGGACAGCCCACGAGGCACGCGTTCTCGCCAAACGTACCTCCCCACCCACCGCGTGCCGGCGCGTCCTCCCCAGCGTCGACTCCTAGAGGGAGACTATGGTCCGGAAAAGAGCCGAAGGCTTCCACGCACACGCCCTCTCCCGGATCCAGGGCTGAAATGCACGCGACGCCCTCTTGGCGAACATGGTTCGCGCGAGCTTGCGCCCGTGCCCGCGTGTCCTGATGCTCGGTGAGGAAGGCGAGCCTGGGGAAGCCTCCTGCGAGGCTCCGCTCGGGGCTCTGCTCCCGCCGGCTGCGCGTCCCCGCTGCCGCCTGGCCTCTGTGCTCTGTGGCTTCACGATGGTGTGTGCCCTGGCAGCCCCCGCGTCACCTGCCCTGGCAGCCCCCGCGTCACCCTGGAGCCTGCCCTCTGTCGGGAGCTCGGGACCCAGGCTCTGATTCTGAAATGTAAGCAAGAAACGTGCTCAAGCGGCGACCTGAACGTGCACTGCCGATCTGCGCGGGGACACAGCCCCAGCGGCCTGACTTGGACAACAGAACGAGCTGCTGGCCCGGACCTGCGGCCTCAAGCAAAGGCTCCCGCATCTGAGGAAGGGCACCCACCGCAGAGCACGTACCAAAATTCCAGACTCCCAGAAGGAACGCAGGTGCCCAGTATGAACCATGTTGTTGGTACCCACAGTTCAGGCGCAGTGAGCCGCTGTTACCATTTAGGGAGTGGTGAGAACCCCACACTCCCGAAATCCAAGTTCAGACACCAGCCAAAGGCCAGCCTGGCATCAGGCCCTCCCAAGGACGGCAGCCTCAGACCTGCTGTGTTAACCTTTTTCTCCACAGCGAGGAAGGAAAACGGTAGAAGGGAACAGAGAAAGGCACGGGCCAAGGCCACCGAGAGCCATCCCCTCGGTCAGATGCCATGAGGGGCACAGCCACGCCCTCACCGGACCAGGGCCTGGCCAGCGGAGTGGAGAACAGGCACTCAAACACAAACTTGTATGTATGTGAATGTTCCCAACAGCCAAAACGTGGAAACAGCCCAACTCTCTGTCAACTGAAGAGTGCATGAATAAAATGTGGTCTATCCATGCGATGGAATATCATTCAGCCACAAAAAATAAAGGACTGATAATGTGCTACGATGTTGATGAACTTTGAAAACATTATGCTAAGTGAAAGAAGCCAGATACAGAGGCACAAAGCAGATTAGTGGTTGTCAGGGGCTGGGGGGACTGATTGCTTAATGAGTAAGGGGTTTGGCTCTTTTCTGTTGGGTGTACACCCCACCTCCTTGCCCCAGGAGGAGAAATAAACTCATCTGAAACATGGTGACTATAGTTATAATACTGCATTGTATACTTGAAATGTCCTAAGACAGTTTATCTTAAGTGTTCTCACCACGGTGAAAAAACGGTAACTCTGGGCTTCCCTGGTGGCGCAGTGGTTAAGAATCCATCTGCCAATGCAGGAGACACGGGTTCGAGCTCTGGTCCGGGAAGATCCCACATGCCGCGGAGCAACTAAGCCCGTGTGCCACAACTACTGAGCCTGTGCTCTAGAGCCTTCGAGCCACAGCTACTGAAGCCCGCGCGCCTAGAGCCCGTGCTCTGCAACAACAGAAGCCACCGCAATGAGAACCCGCGCACAGCAACGAAGACCCAACGCAGCCATAAATTAAAAAATAAATTTATAAAAAACAAAAAAACCCCGGTAACTCTGAATCAATAGCTTGATTGTGGTAATCATTTCACAGTGTATACGTATGTCAAAATACAACCTTGTACACCTTAAATATATATAACCTTTATGTGTCAATTACACCTCAGTAAAGCTGGGAGAAAAAAAAAGAAATTTAATTTAAAAAATGATTAGATAGAGAGACCTTCCTTCACTTACCTGGACCTCTCGGGACGTCCCTCTCCACAGTCCACGGGTCCTCCCACTGGTCCCGCTTAGAGATCACGTCTGGTTTGGAATCAGGGAGTCCTGCCCATGGTGACAAAGGAGGAGGGGGTTGCTACAAGCCACTCAGGCCCCAAGAGGCTGAACAGTACTGCAGTGTGTGCCCCGAGGCATGGGAAAGCCCTCTCCCTGGTGATTCAGGGAGAGGCATCCAGTCTGTACAAAGGGCACCCAGCTGGGGACACAGAGCAAGGACACATCTGGGTGTGAGTGACCGGGCACGAGGCAGGGGACGAACACACACACACACACATGCACACTCACACAGAGCATCCTGTGCGTTGGGCCCAGCAACCCCCATTCCTCCCTTGTGAAGCCCATGGCCACGTCCTTGAATGTCACTGGCTCTGAAACATCCCACACGCATTGGCTCAGCCAGGGGCTATGTCTGACAGGGGTCAGCCCCATGGGAAACAGCAGGACGTGAACACCCTGTTGTCATGGGGGGACTCACGCTAAGTGGCCCAAGCCAAGCGTTGGCGCTGTGATCCCACTTGAATATTTGTGTCTCTCCCAAAGTCCTATGTTAAAGCCTTAACCCCCAATGTAAAGGTATTTGGAGGTGGGGCCGCTGGGGGTGATTAGTTTTAGATGCGGTCATGAGCCTGGGTGTTGGCTGGTAAACAGTGTGGCCACAGAGAACCCCATGTCCCACATCTTCCCAGGGTCAGGGTTTCTCCCAAGGTGCCCTCGATTAGTGACAGAGTCACTGAGCTCCACCCTGGGGTGAAGAGAGGAGGAGGAAGAGGAGGGAGAGGAGGAGGTTGGCCCTGCCCCAGGACCCACCCTCCCCGGGGTCTGCAGCTCCAGTTCAGCTCGCAGGTGAAGCGGCGCAGAAGCAGAAACGGAAATGGGTGTGCCTGCTGAGAACATTGGCATTTTGGAGACTCATGTGGACGGCATCTGCCAGGAATGTGGTGTCCTGGGCCTCAGGCTTATGGTCCTTGATCCTCCCCTGAGAGGGAGGAGCTGGGGGAGGGCAGGGGAGGGGCTTGAGGGAGGCCAGATCTGCCCTCAGACCCCAGGGACTGCAGCCCCAAAGTCCCCTCACCCAGAAGCCCTGCCAGCCAGTGGCCCCTTTCCCAGGGACCCTGGCCCTCCCAGTCCAGACCCTCCCACAGGCGTTTGCTCCTGTGCTGCCTGCCCTCGGCCTGCTCCCTCCTGTTCGCCCTCCAGGGCTCACAGAGCCACAACCCCCAACGTTTGCTGTGAGCCAGGCGTGCTGTGCGAACCTTCCGTCAGCTTGCTTGACCCTCACTCTGGCCCCACGAGTGAGGCAACACCACCTGCCCCATTTGACAGGAAGGAAACAGGCATCAAGAGGGGAAGACGCCCTTGAGTTCACATGGACAGATGTGGTGATCTGTGCCCCTGGAATTAGTCTGGGGATGCGGCACACCACCTCGGCTCTGGTGCAGGGGTCTGCACAGCCACCATGGATCCAGGGTGACCCGGGGAAGATGTATGCTTGGACCAGGAAGTCCTGGGCCTCTGGCCCCATATCCCTGCTCTGGGCCTGTTTCCTCGCAGGTACAGCAGGGACAGTCTCCGGGAGGATGGACAGCATATTATGCTGTGAAAAGTCTTTGTGAAATGAAACACAACACGGGAACAGCGCACAGGGCCTTTGCTGCCCAAGGCCACACCGCCTTTACACCCTGCATCCCCGTGTGGCTCCTAGGCTGGGCAAGGGGTCATGGGGCTCAGGGCTCCATAGGGACTTCCCTGGTGGCACAGGGGTTGAGAGTCCACCTGCCAATGCAGGGGACAAGGGTTCGTGCCCCGGTCCAGGAAGATCCCACATGCTGCGGAGCGGCTGGTCCCGTGAGCCATGGCCGCTGAGCCTGCGCGTCCGGAGCCTGTGCTCCGCAACGGGAGAGGCCACAACAGTGAGAGGCCCGCGTACCGCAAACAAACAAACAAAAAAAAAGGGGGTCATGGGGCTCAGGGCTCCATAGAAAGCAGCCCTCTGATTTGATGCTTGGGGGCTGGGCCTCAGACCCTGCCTCTAAAACTGTCCCTGAGCCTAGGCTGAGTCCCTGAGCTGCAGCCCCATGCCACCCCCAGCCTGTGAGCTTCTCAAAGGCTCTCTGTGCCACACTGGCCCAGTTCCCTAATGTGGGGACAATCAGGTACTGTCACTACCCTCTGTTATACAGGTGGGGGAAAACGGGGGCACAGAAGAGTTAAATCTAAGGTTGTGAAGCAAATAATGGGTAGGTGGGGATTTGAAACAAGGCAGTCAGACGAGTCCGTGCCTTCCAAACGGTAATTTTTATTTTTTTTATTTTTTATTTATTATTATTATTTTTTTTTTTTGCGGCACGCGGGCCTCTCACTGTTGCGGCCTCTCCCGTTGTGGAGCACAGGCTCCGGACGCGCAGGCTCAGCGGCCATGGCTCACGGGCCCAGCCGCTCCGCAGCATGTGGGATCTTCCTGGACCGGGGCACGAACCCTTGTCCCCTGCATTGGCAGGTGGACTCTCAACCACTGCGCCACCAGGGAAGCCCAAAACGGTAATTTTTAAAAAGAGAGATATCAGGGCTCAGCTCAATGAGTTCTGAGCAATGCACACACCTGTGTAACCATCGTCCAGATCAAGCTCTAGAACTTTCTGTGAGGATGGAATTTGGCAGCCATCAGCCCCATGTGGCTCCTGAGCAGTAGGAACGCAGGTGGTGTGACTGAGAAACTAGATTTGTGATTTTTAAGTTTATTCCTTTAATTCAGATTTCAATATGTACAACGTGGCTCAAAGATACCAGTTGGAAAGTTCAGCCCTGGGGCGTTTCAGCACCATGGACGGACCCCTCCTGGCTCCCTTCCAGGCAATGCCCTCCCCAGCTAGGAGGTGGTTACTGCTGGGATTTCTGACGGCGCATGAGTTGTGCCTATTCTTGAACTTCGTACAAAGTGAATGATATGCTGTGTAACAGTCTGAAGTCTCAGCTCCAAGCTCTCTCAGGCTTATGGGTAACAGCAGCAGAAGGCACATTTCAGGATCCCTTGTTACAGGGACGGGTGGGGACGAAGTGGAGCTACCAGGGGGGCGAGTACTCAAGAGGGCTGAAACTCATAGTCCCAGCTGTCTTGAATTCAGGTCCTGACAGAGACTCCCAGGAGGGAACGGCTGACTGAGGCCTTCTGACCCTCCCCACAGGGGTGAGAGTGGTGGGTGAGCAGATCCCTGGGGCCCAGGGCGCCCTTCCTCCTGGTGTCATTGCTAAGCTGGGGACAGCGAGCAGAGGTGGGTAAGTGGAGTCTGTCAGATCTAGGATCAAACCCACCGTCACCACTCCCTGATGGGTGACCTTGGGCAGCTCAATTCCCCTGGGGCCTCAGTTTTCTATCTGTAAAATGGGGTAATAATACCTTTTGTGGGAAGCTGTTTGTTCAGTCATTAACAAGTACTCCACAGACTGGGCACCACATCATGAAATTTACAGTCTGTGATGAATGGGAACAAGTGTAAAGTGTTCAAATGTGGTAAGAGATAAAAGCGTAATGTAGGTTTGGGTGGCCAGGGAAGGCCTCTGAATGGCTAAGCTTATACCCTATTGAGTGGCCGGTGGGGCGGAGGAGGAGAATGATGGGCAAAGGGAGAGCCATAGGGGAGGCCTGGAAAACAGGTAGAAGTCAGGTCGTGCAGGGCCTGGAAGGCATGGAAAGAAGTGTGAACTTGTTTCAAGTCAGGGGTCAGCAAACGTGGCCCCGTTGCCTGGTTTTGTGCGGTCTGTGAGCTAAGAATAGTTTTTACATTTTTAAGTGGCTGGGGCGGGGGGGAAAGGTGAAAAGAAGACAAATGTTACATGAAAATCAGATTTCAGTGTCCATCACCAAAGTCGTGGATTACGTCAGGAAAAAAGAAAAGAGCGTGGATGTGTGTTTTCTCTCTTGTTAGATAAGAACCTATACGACATCCTTACTTTTGCCTCTTGGACTGCAAAGCTCAAAATCCTTGCTATCTGGTGCTTTACAGGGAGAGTTTGCTGACCCTGCTCTTATGACTTGGGCAGTGACAGAGGGTTTAAGGGGAGGGGTGGCCTCACCATGCAGCGTTAAAAACCCCTCCAGTCTTATGTGGAGAGAGATGGAAGGGGCAAAGGGTGGCAGAGACCTGTGAGGAGGTGGTGGTCTGGACTAGGCTGAGGAAGGCAAGGAGAAGGGCATGTTTTGAGGGAGATCTGGTTTCTGAAAAATGTCCAGCCCTGTGACCACCACCCTGCCGCCTGCCTCACCTGGTGCCTTGGGCTCCATCAACTGCCATTCTGCTCCATCTCTGGGCTGCTTGGCCTCACCAGATACATGACAGTGGTCTTAGTCTCAGGCTGAGGAGCCAGGCTGTAGGTGACACGGGCAGGGATGGATTCCTGTCCCCAGAGTCTACTTCTCACACAGCAGTGGGGCTCCAAGCTTCTGGCTTGAACCTTGGGGCCCAGGGCTGGGATTCTCGTAAATGAAGTACTGCTGGCTGAGCACAGGCAGCAGGGAGTGGGTGTGGCCACAGCCATACACATGGGCTCCCCAATCGCCTCAGTCCCCCGAATTGAGAACCAACTGCCTCAGTCCCCCGAATTGAGAACATATGTCCACACACAAACCTGTGTGTGAATGTTCACAGCAGCGATGCTTGAGTTAACAAACTGGTCTATTTCCATACGATAGAATATTATTCAACTACAAAAATGAAGTAAATACTGATACACAGCACAACATGAATGAACTTGGAAAACATTACTTCCAGTGAGAAAAGCACACACACAAAAGCACATATTGTAGGACCCCATTTATATGAAATGTCCAGAACAGAGACAGAAGGTAGATTAATGGTTGCCAGGGGCTGGGGAGGAGGTGAACGGGGGAGTGGTGGCTACGGGTTCAGGGCATATAGGCACACACCTGAGGTCACACCTGCATACACAGGCGGTGTCACACATGCGGGGTCGCGCTCGGATGCACAACTGAGGTCTCAACTGCCAGCACAGGTCGCTCCCCCACCCCCACCCGCTGGCGCGCATCACCGCCTCTTCTCTCCCCTCCCCCACAGCCCGGCCGCCCCTGTCCACGCCCCTTGGGCCCCACCGCCTGCACACACGGGCCTCCCCGTTCCTCACACTCGCACCGCCAACACGCTGGGACCGCGGACTCACCACAGAGTGGGATGGCGCCCCTACTCTCCCGCATGCCGCCCTGTGCAGGCTCGCTAAGGCCACTTCCGCCCAGCGCCGGTGGTTGGGGACTTCATCTCCCAGCGGGCCCCGCGCGCTCCGTGCCTGGAAACAGCCGGCATAGGGTGAAGGCCCTTCTGGGAAATGAAGTCCAAGTGCACCGCCAAGGAAAGAGCGTGGGGACGTGTCAGTCCGTCTTCCCCGGGGGGGTTGGAGGACTGGACATACAGTGACAGGCACAGTTTCCTGTGTCCTTTTAGATATGCAACGTATGTACTTTTTTCCTCTTCCTCCTCACACACATACATGTATAAGTATTAATGGAAGAAATTTTCATGTATTGAGGTACGGGGAAGTCATTCTGGCTTGTACACGATTTAACTTTACTTTTACGCTAACTAAAACTTAAGCCTGTTTGCAGTCTATCACACACACATTGTATATCTGCTTTCATCATTAAAGAAAAGTGTGCACTGACCAGAAGTAAAGAATGTCCATGTTAAAAATAAAGATTAAATGCCTTCCTTCCTGGGACAGCAATGCCGGTCCTCCTTCAAAGATAAGCCTCCCTTCCCAGGCGCCAAGGCCATACTGACTCACTGTTTTTTGTTTGTTTGTTTAAATTTATGTTTTATTTATTTATTTTTGGCTGCGTTGGGTCTTCGTTGCTGCACCCGGGCTTTCTCTAGTTGTGGCGAGCGGGAGCTACTCTTCGTTGCGGTGCGTAGCCTTCTCATTGCGGTGACTTCTCTTGTCGTGGAGCATGGGCTCTAGGCGCGTGGGCTTCAGTAGTCGTGGCTCATG
This sequence comes from Mesoplodon mirus, assembly GCF_964341445.2. Classification (NCBI taxonomy): domain Eukaryota; kingdom Metazoa; phylum Chordata; class Mammalia; order Artiodactyla; family Ziphiidae; genus Mesoplodon; species Mesoplodon mirus. The sequence continues at coordinate 65,150,702 of NC_138995.1, read as the reverse complement.
GGCTTAGTTGCTCCACAGCATGGGGGATCTTCCCGGACCAGGGCTCGAACCTGTGTCCCCTGCATTGGCAGGTGGATTCTTAACCACTGTGCCACCAGGGAAGCCCCATGACTCACTGTTGATCTGATTGGTTTTGTTTTTGTTTTTTGAAACCTTGAAGGAAGGTATCCTTGACTTCTCTGATGCTCTTTGTTCTGAGAAGATACAAAACTGCACTGAAAACCATGCTTCAGTGGAGCAGTTCCTCAGAGTTATCTGAGATGCTGTCTTCCAGGCTATAGTCCTCAGTTTGGCTCAAATAAAACTTTCTTCTATTCCTACTATAGATTGGTTTATTGATGGGAAATGTATGTGCTACAACTAGCTTGCAGGAAACTTTAGGGAGTCTAGGCTGTTTTACACTCAGTTGGTCCTGTTAGCTCAACACACACGTGTGCACCTGCAGAACAGGTGTGGCCAAGACACACAGTCATGGGGACATTTAACTCGGGGGAGACAGACAGTGAATGAAACAAATGAACAAACTTAGTTTAATTTTAAAGAATTAAGGTTTTGTTTAAATTTATTTTTTGAACTGGTAATACTTTTACATGTTTCAAAATTCCAAAAATATCAAAAGATAGAGTGAAAATTCTTCCTCATCCTTTTCCCCTCACTTCTCCTCCCCAAGAGCAAGTAGTATATATAGTAGTATGTTCACTCTGTACCCTTCAGATATAGTGTGTGTGTGTGTGTGTGTGTGTGTGCATAAGCAATGGCTTTACACAAATGGAAACATACCATACAAACTGTTTTATACCTTTTCACTTAACAATCTTGGTGCTCTTTTCCACAGTTCATAAAGACAGTCCCCATTTTAAGGGCTGTGTAAAAGCCAGCCAGTCCACCGTAAATCACTTAGCCAGTTCCATGTGGTGGACACTGAGGTTGTTTCCAAATTTTCACTTTTGAGATCAATACCGTGGTTAAAACTACATACAAACAGTTTGCACGGGTACAAATATATCCGTAGGATTCATTATCAGCAACTGGCTTGCTGAGACAAAGTGTTTGTAATTTAGATAGCAACCAACAAAGTGCCCTTTACAGAGGCTGTATCAATTCATACTCCTTCAGAAATGTGTATGAATCCCTCCTCCCCCTTTTGGATAAAAGTCAAGGCTGGTAAGATGCTGGGTGGAGGTCACATTGTTACAATCCTCCTGAAAGGTAATTTAAAAAGCTACATGAAATCCATTTTCAGAGGAAAATGTTCAAGATAGAGTAAGAAGTACATGTTACAAGAGAAACAGAAGGGATTCTAATTTTCTAAACACAAGATAACTACACATAAATATTTTTGTTGTGTGTATAAGATTTAATGTTCACTCTATGTATACACACATGTATATTTCAAGAAAAAATTACAAGGAAAATTAACAAAATCTTAAGGTAATGACCATCTCTGGATGGTGGAAGTATGAGGAATTAAATTTTAAATAAACCTCCATACTTATGTGTATTTTACTTTTGTGCATTTTACAGGTTTTGCTACAAAGAATTTGCATTACTTTGACAAACTGATAAAACCATATATTTTCCCTAGTTTATAGTAATTTCCCCTGAGGAGTTTCTTATCTGACTTGGTTTCAAAGCATCTGTAAGGAAATTAGTAGGAATATGATGCCTAGAAAACGTGACCCGAAAAGAGAAATGGAAAATTCCCAAAGATCTGCAGTGCACGGGAGAGGGCGGCAAATGGCAACAGTGACAAGCTTGTTCCAGGCTTACCTGGTGAGGCCACTGTAGCCTCAGCCCACCCAGTGTCCACTCTGAGAACTGTGGAAACATGACCCTTCGGCAGCTGCCATTTTTCGGGCCAAGGCTGAGGGAACGGGGCAATCGCAGGCCTGGATTCCAAGCTGTCCAGAGCTGTGAAGTTACCGCGGGGTCTCCCCTCCTCAGAGCACACTGGCAGTGGGAGCATTCCGAGTCTGCACCCCACACCGCTGGTGGGGCCGTGAGGAGGTAAAGTCAAAAGTGGGGAGGGCTCTGGTGGCCAGGCCACTTGGTGTCATGTCACTCCCCCTCTCGTGGCCATCCTGCACCAGTGGTGGCAGAGGGAATGGAATGGAATGAAGAGAGCTGAGATGTTTAGATGGTAAAACCAACAGGATATCTATCTTCTGGCTTGAGGGATGGGGTGGGGGGGTGGCAACCATCCCCGTGAGAGGGCCCAGGGGAGAAGGAACAGGTTTGGCCTGGAAAATGGCCTTTCCCTCCAGGTAGGCTGTGTTTTGGGACTTTGCAGGACATCTAGGGGAGCTGCCCAGCAGCATGCAGCTGCTGTTCTAGCCTGAAGCTCAGAGACCAAGATGTGGCAGTGAGCAGCACAAAGCCATGGGTGTGGACGAGGACATCTGGGAGTGAGCGGAGCATGCAATGGGCCTCCGGGACCACACCCCAGGGACCCCAACATTTAAGAGGGGAGGGGAGGGGAGGGCAAGAAGCCCCTCGAGAGGTAGAAGGGATCTGGAAGAGTGGGGTGTTCCAGAATGCCAGGGGACCCAGCATTATGGGCAAGGGGGCCTGGCCGGCAGGCTGAACAATCCAGGGGATGAAGAGGCGGAGCTGAGAGGCGGCGGCGGCATCTGATCAGGAAGTGGGGAGCACCAGCGACTCCTCCAAGAAGAGACTGGAGGAGGAGGACTGAGGGTGCTGCCAGCTGCCTATCCATTACCTGCTTCCCGAGACATTCTTCTGGTGCAGTCCCAGCCACAGAGGTTAGAGCAGCTGAACACTAGCTTTCCAAGCGCCCTCGTCGTTAGGCGGCGCCCTGTGACCCAGGCTTGGCCAGTGAGACATAAGGAGCACGGGCTGGAAGCTTCGGGGAAAGGCTTTTCTTTGAAACCTCACTGGAGAGATGAACATAGGCCTGCCAATCCCGCCGTCCTCCAGTCCTGATTGTGGACCAACCGCTGAGGCCGCAGCAGTCTCCCTGCGACGAGGAGGGACGGGGTGGGAGAGAAAACACTGCGTGTGACGTAGCTGAGGCCCTGAGGACACAGCCTGATCTGTTTAAGACATTGTTGACGGGATGCTGACTTCAGGTTCTGGCTCCTAGCCGTGCGAGCTGGCCACGGCTACTTTTGTCCTGTGCCTCATTTTCCTCGCGTGTAAAATGGCACCACCTCACACAACTGTGAGGCACTGCCTGTCTGAAAACACACCTTTTCTGAGCCATGGAAATAGAAGGTTATTTGCTAAGAACGAAGTGGCAGGTGGTGCAGACTAAGCCATGAGGACAGAGGTGTTGAGACAGTGAGAGCCGACAAGGGAAGGCCATGAGGACAAGCCCAGAGGACAGGTGAGCGCAGAGAAGCAAAGCGCGAGGCTTCAAGGGCTCTTGTGGAGCCTCTGGAGATGAGCGGTGAGGCTGGCTCTGAGCGTCCTGGAGGCCAGCTCTGCTGGGATGGAAACCCCACTGGCTGTGACACCCACAGCACCCAAAGAACAGAAATGGACACGAGAAAGTTCTGACAGGGTTCTGACACTCGACCATCACGTCTCAACAGTGAGAGTTCTGAGGCTCAGTCATCCTGACAGAGGTCTTAGAACTGCCGCTGTATCCTTCCACGATGATACTTCTTCCATTCAACTTGACGCTCTGCCAATCCAACATTCTGTGGATATTTTTAGGAACAATTTCCACAAGCTGAGATGTGCCATAACCAATTTTCCTTCCTTCCAATTCTTGATGTTTATGGTTTGTGTTTAACTTCACTGGAACTCAGCTGCAGTGGGAACAGCAAACAAACAAAAAAAGGCAACCATGCTGTGTAACTGGAGCACACGACATAGTGTCCCGGTGGGATGGGCATTTCGCTCTTTCATTGTAGGTTAGAAAGCAGGCAGGTTAAAATCCTTGGTTTTTACATCCTTTCTGCTATGAGATACCAAGGATCACATCTCGAACACAATGTTCTTCTTTATGTCAAGAACAGCATAGACAAAGGTCACAAGGCTTTGCTTTCCTGAGGAGTAAAGTTGGAGGAAAGCAAAAAGATGATCCAGACGAAGTTTCCAATTGTGGACATGAAAACGGTCATGCTAGAATGGTCTGCATCGTATACAAATAAACCATTTTCTCAGATGTCTCTCTTTCCTGGGCACTGACAGCTGAAAGGTCTTCCGAAGGTCTTCCGGCAGAGACCCCAGCAAGATGGGGAGGCGTGCTTGAGATGGGGCAGAGAACGGAGCAGTGAGTCACACCATTCACACGGCCCCTCAGCACAGCCTGGTGACCTGACGCCAAGTCAGAAGTCACTCCACCAGGCCAAGGAGGGTCTGACGGGAAGGCTTGGGACGGAGACAAAATTTAGGTTATCCTGTTGTTTGTTTCCCCCAATATATAAAAGACTAAAAAAGAAAAAGAAAGAAGGGAGACCTATAGATTAAAAGAGACCTAAGAAAAATATTAAGCAAATGCACCGTGTGATTTTTGTTTAGATCATGATTAGAACAAACCAAATAGAGAACAAAACAAAATTTATGAGGCAACCAGGAACATCTGAACACTAGATACTTCATAATATATTGACGAATTACTGTTATTTCTGTTTAGATGTGAAAATGGTAATACAGTTTTACTCGGGGTTTAACGAAATTAATCATTTTTTCCTGCTTCATCCCAGACAACCAACATTTTTTTTCCCTTTACTGAAATGCCGGGGAAGGGAGAATATGAACAACCACCTCGGGACCCCTTCCTTGATTCCCACTCAGGCTCTGGCAGTCTTACCCAGTTGCTTTTGCACTATCAGCGGAAACATCAACTTGGTGAAAAAGGCAAATGACGGCTCAGAATGATTACGAAAATGGTTTCTGTCAGCACGGGCTAACATGCTTTTTAGAGATATCCAGAAAAATGGATGAAATGACAAGATTTCTGGGGCTGATGTAAAAACAATCCCGTGGCAGGCAGGGGTGCCAGTGAAAATGTATTATCCATGTTTTACATGGAATTTCCAAAATAAAATGCTAAAATTTAGATTACTCAGAAAAATAAGTGGATTCTTTTCCTTCATACCAACTACGAATGCTAAAAAACAGTGAAAAAAATTACTAAAAAACATGTTGTGCACATGCTCATGATATCACTTGTTAAAATCAAATGTATATAGGATTGTTAATACAGCCCTGATCAATCAATTTACAGAGTCTGGGGAAAATCGGCTCTTGTGCTGGGCGTGGTTTCTCCACCTCAGGGCCATGTGATTCTTTGCCGAGGGGCTGTCTGGGGCTTTACAGGATGTTCAGCAGCATCCCTGGGCTCCCCTACTGGATGCCAGGGGCACCCCTCCCTTCCGCCGGTCATGACAACCAAAATTCATCCAGACATCATCAAGTGTCTCCCGGGGAACAAAAGCACTCTGAGTGAGAACCTCCATCATAGACCACACTGCTGTTCTAAGGCGATGGTTTCCAGCGGGAGCTGCGACACCCCCAGGGAACACTGTGGAATTTCACGGGGGCTCCTCTGACATTTGACTTGGGCATGAGTGTGGCTGCCATGCATGCTCTAATGGCTCTGAAGCGCAGAACTGGCCCCCAGGGACCGTGTATGTATGTGTGAAACCACCTGTCTGTAATGTATGAATTGAGACCCTGGGTTGACTCCATGTACAAACCAATTAATTCCTGCAAGTTTAAATGTTATGCATAAACCTTCCAGAAATGCACTGGCATTTTGTTTTGTTCAAACCTTTTCCAAGACTGAGTCACCACTTTGGGAAATCACACCCACACAGGAATGCCTCTCGTAATATTTCCATGGTCAACACTACACCCCGTGTACCAGACGGCAACAGGCAATGCCCCAGGTCTCCGGGCACAATGGCCACAAGGTCACAGGGAGAGATACCACCAACTCAGCACACGTTACCCCACTGTAAATTACTTTCGCTTTAATTATCCTTTACAAAATGGGGGCACGTATGGATTTCTCAACATTACACGTGTGTGGGTTACATTACCTGTGAATTCATTTCAGGGTACTGGGCTTGATAGATTGGAGAACCACTGAGCTCAGGTGTTTGGGAAGCGAAGCTTCCTTAGGAAATCAGAGGGCATTTAAACCCCAGCCCCGCCTTCCATAAATACACCTTGTAGGACTTACCACGTTTTTGTACCTGTGGTTCAAAAGTCATCCGCAGAGTTTCTCCCCTAGGTGGATTCTCTGATGTCAAACAACACGGACGTGCCCACAGAAGGCTCTTCCACCCCAATAACATGCACTGGGTTTTTCTCTTGCATGATTTCGTGGATGTCAAACAGGGCCAGTGCCCGGCCTGCCGGCTGCCCTGCCTTCGTCCCGGCCCCAGGGCTCTCACCCGTGGGCCCGAGCTGGTGCCGCCCGAGGTGCGGGCTCCGGCCGCAGGGCTGCGGGCGCCGCCGGCCCCGGCCTCGGGGATCCTCCCTGGTGTGCGTTATCTGGTGTCGGATGAGGTGCGAGCTCTGCGTGAAACCCTTGCCGCACTGGCCGCACCTGAAGGGCCTGTCGCTGCGGGGAGCCCCCTCCCCAGGGGTCAGGGGCTCCGGCCACGCCGGCGTGGGCTCGAAGGCCAGCCTCTGGCGGCAGTCGTAGGGGCCCTCGCCGGCGTGCTTGCGCTGGTGCTGCGCCAGGGACGAGCTGTGCCGGAAGCCCTTGCCGCAGCGGCTGCACTCGTAGGGTCTCTCGGCCGTGTGCGTCCGCAGATGCAGGAACAGGCACGTGGTGCGCGAGAAGGCCTTGCCGCACACGCTGCAGGTGAACGGCTTCTCCCCGGTGTGCGTGCGCCGGTGGCGGCCCAGGGACGAGTTCTGGTTGAAGGCCCGCCCGCAGTCCTGGCACGCATAGGGCTTCTCCCCGGTGTGGATCCTCCGGTGCACCGTGAGGTGCGTGCTGTGGCAGAACGACTTGCCGCAGTCCGCGCACTTGTAGGGCTTGTGGCCCGTGTGGATGCGCTCGTGCTGCACCAGCGAGGAGTTCTGGCTGAAGGCCTTGCCGCACTCCTTGCACGCGTACGGCCGCTCACCCGTGTGGATCCTCCGGTGCACCGTGAGGTGCGCGTTGTGGTTGAAGGCCTTGCCGCAGTCCGCGCACTTGTAGGGTTTCTCCGGCACCTGGCTGCGCGCAGGCTCGGGTTCTGGTTCCAGAACCGCCTGACCAAAAGAGTTGCTGCGGTCACTGTTGTCACACGGCTGTCTTCCCGAGGAGCCCATCTGCTCACCGGCTGCGCTCGGGTTCTGCTGCGAGCCCGTGACCCGTGAGCCGGGAGCACACAGACACTCTGTCCTGGAAGTCTCCGGGAGGGGATTTGGGTTTGGACTCCGGACACAGTTTTCCCCAAGTCTGAGACTTTCGTGGCTTCCATCTTGAACCAGCGCTTCCTTGAGGCTGAATTCCAACTGCCTCCAATTACCCTGCTCCTTCTCGGGCCCCTGTACCCGGCCCTCATGTTCCCAGTCTTCCCCCGGCGTAGCGGGACGTGGAGCCTCCCCCAGGAAGCCTTCCCGCCCCTTCTCCTCAGGAAGGCCCTGCTCCTGGGGGGGTGCTCGGCCCTCAGGTCCAGGCTCCCAGCCTGAAAGAAAACCCAAGAGCTGTGAGGGGCTGGCGGACACACCCTGGGCCTGTGACCTAACCTCTTGCCCCGCCCCCCAATTCTGCTCTCACACTGACCCCAGTGCCCTGTCTGCAAACACAGCTTCACTCATTCATCCTTTCAACAAAAACTTCTTGAGCACCTGCCGTGGGCCAGATATTGGCCTAGATCAGGAACTGGCCAACTACAGCCCCCAAGCGACCAATGCTTTTCATGTTTTTAAAGGGCTGTAGGAAAAAAATATGTGACAGAGATGGGCGGGATTCTGAAGCTGTTGGTAGCTGTTCAGGCAGTCATCCAGGTACTGCTATCAAGGGATTTTGCAGGTGACATGAAGTTTACTCATCAGCTGACCTTAAACCTCAAAATAGGGAGATGATGCTGGATTAGCTGACTGGGCCCAAAGCAATCCCCTCAAGCTTTAAAAGCAGAAGGAGGTAGAAGGCAGAGGCTGGCTGGGCAGGGGGCACGAGCCGGGGAATGCGGGTGCCTCTCAAAGGTGAGAGAAGCTCTCAGCTGAGTCTGCAAGGAAACAGGAATGTCAGTCCTATGACCGCATGGAACTGGATCCTGCCTGTGTCTAGATGCGGATTCTTTCTGTGCCTCCCAGTAAGTCGGCCCCCCGACTCCCAGCCCGCCGACGCCTTGCCTTTGGCCTTGTGGGCCCCAGAGCAGATAAACCAGTCAGGTCTGAAAGAACTGGGAGATAATGAATGTATGTTGTCTTAAGCCGTGTTTGTGGCAATCTGTTTCAGCGGTGACAGAAAACAAACACGGCAACTGCAAGTTGCCTGCCAAGCCTAAAATATCTACTGTCTGGCCCTAGATGCTGGGGACAAGGCAGTGACCCTCTGGAGCTGGGGAGGCAGACACTGAACAAAGCGCAGAAGGAGCAGCCTTGGGTGGGGATCGGGTAGCTCAGTACAGAAAACCTAGGTGTGACAGGCCAGATCCCCAAGTGCAAGTGCCCTCTTGTCTGGGGACACCCTGAAGGAGCAGCACCTGGCCTGCGGATCCTCCAGAATCACCCCTCACGCAGGCAAGGCGTGAAGTGGCAGTGGAACAACTTACCACACACTCACCCCTACAACAGCACACGCCTACTCTCTGGAAGGCAGAGTCTAGAGCCAGGTCTGGCAGGGCCGTGCCCCTCCTGGGGGCGGCAGGAATGGGTTTCCCTGCTGTTTCCAGCGTCTGGAGGCGCCCACGTTCCTTGGCCCTTGCCCTCGCCTCCAGAGCCAGCAGCGGAGCGCCTGCCAATACGTCTCTGACGTCACCTGTCCTCTTCCCGCCTCCCTCACTAGAGGACTGCTGTGACTGCAATGGGCTGGCCCAATAGTCCAACGGACAGGCGCTGGGCATCAGGACGTGGACATCCTTGGGGGCCAGGCTGCCGGCTCACCCCAGCCCTCTCCAACCTCCTCACCTGCTGGAATCCTGTCCACAGCACACTCTATGTATTCATTCACTTAGGGTCCATCTCACCACACCAGAATGTCCACAGCCAGTTCCTAGAGCTGACAGGGAGCAGGTTCTCAAAAATACACGCTTCAGATGCGAGGCAATGAGGGAGCACTGGCCGGGGGACAGGTGCCGTAGGAGCCAAGCCTGACCAGGCAGCAGGAGCTTGTCCCACTCACCTCCGGTCCCCAAACTGGACTCCATGCACAGCGCCCAGAGGGTACTTAACAAAAACACCAGCCAGGCCACAAGAACAAAACCACCAGCCAGTCCACAAGAAGACTCTACAGGAATGTTTACAGCAGCACTTTTCACAAGAGCCAAAAAGTGGCAACAAACCAAACGTCCATAAGCGTGGTCCATCCCTATAATGGGATATGATTCAGCCATGGAAAGGAATGAAGTCCTGACATACGCTACACATGACTGAACCCTGAAAACGAGATGTTCACTGAAAGAAGCTGGACACATACAAACCATCAGGTATTAAAATAAGCTGCAAGGATATATTGTGTTGATACAACACAGGGAATTTAGCCAATATTTTATAATAACTGTAAGTGGGGTACAGCCTTTAAAAATTGTGAATCAGTATATTGTACACCTGTAGCTTATATAATATCATACATCAACTATACTTCAATAAAAAAATAAAAAATAAAACACAAACGGAAAAAAAGAAAAAGCTGGACACCAAAGGCCACATATTTTAAGATTCCATTTAAATGGAATATCCAGAATATGCAAATCCATGGACAGAAGGCGGATTAGTGGTTGCCGGGGGCTGGGAGGGATGAGGCGATAGAGTGACTGCCTTTGATATTGTCACTTATGAGAAATATATATTTGGTCTTCCTCTCTGGTCCCCGGACACAGCTCCTAAAAGCCTTGGGATTTCCTTAGTGAGAGGGGTCAGGAGTGTCTTTTGTTAATTGTAATAAGTCCCCCTCAACCACATGAATTCATGCTAACGAGGTGACTCTTGGTGGGCCTCTGGACAGCTTCCGGATGGGGAGCTTCAGCCCCTCTCCCCTGACATCTGTCGGTTCATTTGTATCCTTTATATTATCATTTACAAAAAACAGTAAATGTAAACAGTGTTTCCCTGAGGTCTGTGAGCTGTTACAGCGCATTACTGAACCTGAGGGGGCCGTGGGAACTCCTGATTTACAGCCAGTCGGTCAGAAGTATGGGAGGCCCTGACTCGTGGCCAGTGTCTGAAGTGGGGGCAGCCTTATGGGACTGAGTCCTTAAGCCGTGGGGTCTGCACCAGCTCCACGGAGACCGCGTCAGAATTGGACTGGATCGTTGGGACACGCGGCTAGTGTCTGGAGGGGTGGAGAATTGGTTGTTGATGTGGAAACCCCACACGTTTGGTGTCAGGAGTGTTCTGTGGGTAAAAACAAACCATGGTACTGCTGATGGACAACCTCTGGGCAGCAGAAATGTTCTGGAACTAGACGCTGCTGATGGATGCACAACCTGTGAATACACTCAAAACCACGGAATCGTACACCTTACATGGATGAATTTTGTGGCACGCGTGGGACCTGGCAGCTGGAAGCGGGCTGGCCTGATGGGAGTTAGTCCAGGGCCTGGGGGTGAAGGCCAGCATTTGGGGCTGGAAGATGTCAGACAGGCTCCGTGGCCTCAGAGGAGACAGGGCACTTGTTAGTCCTGCCCCCGGGTGATGGGCCACACCCTATCGTGGAGGTACCGGGGCTTCCCTACAGATGGTGTCAGAGGCTTTCAGGTGGGAGGCTGGGCTGCAGGTACAGCTGGTTACGTATCCCGTGGTCAGAGCCCACTTCTTTCAGAAAGTAGTCAGGGTACCAATGCACCAGCCCGAGGGAAGGGATGGATAAGCCAGTGATGACAATCTAGACTCCCTCCTTCCAGCTTCCCTAGCAGCGGGGGTGACCCCCTCCTGACCAAGGAGACCTCAATGGACAACATCTGGAGTTCTGATAAAAGGGGACAAACGTGACTGGCGCCATTCTTCCCAGCTCCTCCTGCCCGTCTGGAGCACAGGTGTGACGGCCAGAGCTGCTGCAGCCACGCTGAGCCCCAAGAAAAGGCCAGGAGAATCCGAACCATCAGCCCTGGCATTCCTGGAATGCCAAGCCAGCACCAGCAATGGCCACCTCTGGGTTCCTGCTTCACGAGAAACATGCTGCGCTCTCGCTCTGAGGAGCTCTAGCCCAGCTGTCAGGTATTTGCGGCTGAACACAATCCTGTTCCCGAGAGAACAGAAGGGTGTAGGGAAGAGGTTTACAGGCTGTGGACGTGCAAGAATGAAACAGAGAAGATGAAGGGCACGTTCACACATCAGAAACGACCCTGTGGTAAGGGCGCGCCGGGAAGGTTGCTGAGAGAGGGAAGAAGTGGTGCATTCTGACCCCTCGAGCAGAGGCGGGAGGTCTCTGAGCTCAGAGAAAGGGGAGCACAGGTGAGGAGGCCTCGGAGCACCGGGAGCACTCCAGGCAGGGGACGGGAGGGCAGGGCCCAGACTGCCTGTGCAGAAAAGAGCTACAGGGTCGGCCCAAGGCTGCCATCCTAAGAGGGCCAGCTTTCAAGGCTGGTCTTTGGCTGGGTCTGGAACTTGGGTTTGGGGAGGGCTGCCATGAACCTAACTGGTCAGAGAGGCTCACTTGTGCCCAAACTCTGTGACAACAATATGGTTTAGGGCGAACACCTGCTTTCTCCTGGGAGCCTGGAGTCTTGGTCTGTGCCAGGTAGGGGGTGCCCCCGTGACGAGCCCCCAGTAAACCCCCTGGCACAGAGCCGATAGTGAGCCTCCCCGGCAGCCAGCACTTCTCCCTGGTGTCACAAATCACTGCACCTCCAGGGAGGGATTCTGAAGCTGGCGTCTGGCTCCCTCTGGACTCGGCCCCACTGGCCTCTTCCCTGTGCTGACTTTCCTCTGTATCCTTTCTCGGGGACCCTGACACACCACCCCTTCCAAGCAGCACAACTGCTCCTGTTAGGGGTTCCCACTTGGCGAGTTCTCACCTGGACAGCAGCCCTGGGCAATTCCTCTCTCTGCCACCCATAGCTCAGCCCCTTGCTCCAGCTGGGAGATGACTTCGGGTTTGGGAAGCTCAGGCCCTGGAAACAGAGAAAGACAAAGGAGGTGGGAGCCTGCTCTGGAGAAAAAGAACCAGCCCAGGCTCCAGCCCTAGATTCCTGACCGTCAGGACATGGGGGCACCTCGTAAGTTTTTGCGTTGGGACAGGAAAAGGCAGACACCCTCCTACCCGCATGTCCCACAGGAAATGAGGATTCAAGGTCTCTGATCCCAGGTCAAGTCCTCACACCAGAGGCCCTAGGACCCATAACCCATGAAGAATAAGTCACCACAGGGATCTGATCGTCAGCTTGGGAAGTGGGCCTCACCCACAGAGAGCAGGTGCCCGAAGGTCTCCAGCATCACATCACGGTACAGGGTCCTCTGGGCGGGGCCCAGTTGCCCCCACTCCTCCTGGGTGAAGTCCACAGCTACGTCCCGGAAAGTCACCGGCTCCTGAAACATCACACACACTCTCAATCAGCTGGACTGTCCTCATCAACACGCTCGGGAAAAGGAGGAGGAGAGGGGAAGGTGAAGACAAGCAGGCCAGTGTCCAGAGAGTGCATATTCCGAGCGATGCAAGTCAGGTTTCACTGGGCACCTACTGGGCTGTCTCACGCGGGGGTGGGCTGTATGGTGAGGACATGAGAAAGGATCCAGGCAAGATCAAAGCCAACCACAGCTGACCTACAACTGATCTCAGACAGGTGCCGGTGCCGACAGAGACCAGTTTAAACTGCTGACTTGCAGATCTGTGGGCTAAAGAAATGGCTACTGTTCTAATCCACTAAATTTTGGGACAGTCTGTTGTGCAGCAACAACTAACTGACACACTAAGAAATCCTCAGATTCAAAGCAAGGCTTATCATCCTCCCTGAAAAGAGGGATGTGCCGTTGAGGTCAGAAACTCACTGGCCTTGAGAGACTGGGCAGGCTCACAAGTGACTAAAGTGGGCCCATGTAAGAGCTTACGAGGGTTTAACCTATAAGAGGTGACACGGGAAGTGATGAGTAATATGTGTGACCTGTATGCAGGGGTGGCTGGGACTCAGAATCCGTTGACTGTGGGGAAATACAGGCCCCATGTGGTCAAAACTCCCAATCTCTGGTGAGAAGCTGAAAATTCGGTCACATTTTATGAAGTGAAAACTTTAAATTTTGGTAAGTTTACGCAATGTATTTAAAATGTTTCCCACAAATGAAACCCTTCTGTGGGCTGGCTGTGGCCATGATTCAAAGCTGGATCGAAGGTTTGGCTCCGCCATTTCCTCGAGAGGCAGAGAGCAGGTACCCACCTCTGCCTCCTTGTTTCCTTGTCTACAAAGAATCACTCCTTGGGAGCTGTGATAGGGATTCAGTGGCTGTTAAACACTTCTGACAGGGCAACTGGATAGCCACATGCAAAAGAATAAAGTTGGTCCCCTACCTCACACAATATATAAAATTGAACTCAAAATGCATCAAAGACATAAATGTAAGAGCTAAAACTATTAAATTCTTAGAAGAAGGGACTTCCCTGGCGGTCCAGGGGGTAAGACTCTGCACTTCCAATGCGGGGGGCCCAGGTTCGATCCTGATCCAGGAACTACATCCTGCATGTATGTCGCAACTAAGAAGTCCACATGCTGCAACTAAAGATCCTGAATGCTGCAACAAAGATCCCACGTGCTGCAACGAAGACCCAGTGCAGCCAAAATAAATAAATAAATATTTTTTAAAAAAATCTTAGAGGAAAACATAGTGCTAAATCTTTATAACCTTGTATTTGGCAAAGGATTCTTAGATATAACAGCAAAAGCACCAGCAATAAAATAAAAAAATAAGTAAAATGGACTTCATCAAGATGAAAAACTTTTGTGTTCCAAAGGACATTATCAAGAAAGTGAAAAGATGGGAGATGATAACTGCAAATCATATATCTGATAAGTGACTTGTATCCACAAGATATAAAGAACTCTTAAAACTCAATAATAAAGACAATCCAACTGAAATGGGCATAGGATCTATATAGGTATTTCTTCAAGAAGATATAAAAGAATATATAAACAGCTAATAAACACATGAAAAGATGCTCAACATCATTCACCACCAGGGAAATGCAAGTCAACATCACATACCAAATACTTCAATTTTAAAATTGTATTTTCTTTTAAGAAAAACAGTCAGATTTAAGAACATTAAAGATATTAAAGAAATATAGTACAGGTGGCATATGGCTCTGACAAAAATTGTGCAGCAAATATGCAGAACCCTTTGGTTGGGAACAGAGGTCTCTGCTCCTGTCCTCATATCCTCATCTCCCACTCAGAAGGTCCTCCAATCCCGACAACATGCTCCCTGTGCCTCCTGCCCCCACCCACCACCACCTAATCTGCATGGGGTACCAGTGACAGCCCAACCACCAGGTCTTCAGACCCCTGCAAACCTCCTCCTCCTCTGCACTCTTGGGACCTAGAGAATGGGCTTTGTCAGACCCCATCCTCCCCCCCACCTGGTGCCTTAGTTAGCTCTCAGTGTCTCTCCTACCCCCAACCCCCAGATGCCTGAATGTTTTTTCTCAAACCCATGCCATTCCTGCTTAAAATACTTGAATGGCTCCTTTCCATCTTTGGATACAGGATGACCCCTTTTAGCCTGGCTATGGTTGGCTGAAAAACGGCCCCCAAAGGTATCTGGGTCCCAGTTCTTAGAACATGTGAACGCTACCATAAATGGCAAAAGGGATTTTGTGGACGTGATTAAGGATTTTAAAAATAGGGAGATTATCCTGGATTATCCAGGAGGTCCCTAAATTCCATCACAAATGTTCTTCTGAAGGGAAGGCAGAAGCAGAGTTAGTTACAGAAGACAACGTGACCACTAAAGCAAATGCTACGCTGCTGGCTTTGAAGATGGACAAAGGGCTATGAGCCAAAGAATGCAAGGTCTACAGCTCTAACAGCTGGAAAAGGCAAGGAAACAGATTCTACCCTAGAGCCTTGACAGGAAGGGTGGATCTGCCCACATGTCGATCACAGCCCAGTGAAGGTGACTTCACACCTCTAACCTCCAAAACTCTAAGAACAAATGTATATATTTTAAGCCACCACAACTGTAGTAATGTTATGGCAGCCAGAGGACGCTAATACACTGGGCCTCAAAGCCCTCCACTTCGGGCCCTCGCCTCCTGTGGTGGCTGGCCTCCAAGATGGCCCCCAAGGATCCCCAGCCCTTTGTAGCCCCCTCCTATACGAGCAAGTTTGACTTATGTAACCAATAGGATATAGTAGGGTGTGAATTCTGACCCCAGGTCATAAGACATTGTGGCTTCCACATAGCTCCCTCCTGGATCACTCACTTTGTGGGAAGCTAGGTGCCATGTTGTGAGGCCGCCCAGGCAGCTCCACAGAGAGGCCCACATGAGAAGGAACAGAGGCCTCCTGCCTGTCATGTGAATGAGCCATCCTGGAGGTGGATCCTCCAGAACCAGTCGAGTCTCAGGTGATAGCAGTCCAGGCTGACACCTCGACTGCCATGAGCCCAAGCCAGAACCAACAGCTAAGTCATTCCAGGATTCCTATCATCAGAAACTGAGATCATATTTATTGTTGTACGTTTTTCATTATTTGTTACACAGCAACCGATAATGAACACACTTTCTCTTAAGCCTCTCACTGCTGACAAAGACTCCTTGACCAAACTTTAGTCTGGCTCCTCACAACCCTCTTCCCAACTAAGCTTTGACTTCTGGGCTTCTGTGTCCGTTTCTGCATCACCCAGTTTTACCAAAAATCCACTGATTTAGCCAGAATCCCACCCTCCATATCTGACCACTCTTGGTATCTTTTCAAAGTCCTCATCCCCCAAAATCCTCCAGATAACATCCCCTCATTTGGGTGCTTCAGCAATAATCCTGTTTTAAGTCAGTTTAGCAAGAATTACCCCCGCCCCCCCCCCACTATAAATACCCGCTTTTCCCTGTTGTATTCGGAATAGAGCCCAGTTCTATACTGAAGTCTCTTTCCCCCTATTGCAACAGTTCCCGAATAAAATCTGTTTTTACTGCTTTAACTACTGTCCAGCTCTGGTATTCTTTGACACTGCTCACTCCCTGCCATCCACAGCAAAAGCAAACTAAAGCGTAGTTGCATTTCCTGCCAATCTGCAACAACACGTCTCTGAACACATGCACACCTAGGATTGTCAAGAGTCTCACTCTGCATACCAAATGTGAAATAAGTGCAAACCCCCGCAGACAACAAGAAAAAGACAGAAAGTCTGTAATTTCAAAGACCCGGAGCTTCAGGAATTATGAATTTCTTTTGGTTCCTGCTGCGTGGAGTCAGCACTACATGGAGAACAGAAGCCACTTTGTCTAGAAAGGCTGCAGCTTTGAATCACGCGCCTTCCCAGACGGCCTTGCAAGCAGACTACCCTGTACTGAGGTCCCCCACAGCCCCGTAGGGGTCAGACCCGGTGGTCGCTCCCGCCCCATTAACGCGGTGTGTGGTCACCTGTCCTCACCCCAGAGGCTGTCCCCGTCCGCGGGCCAGGGGGTTCGGGGAGCGGGGCTCTGGGTGGGTGTCGGTTGACTCCGCATGTTGAAGCATCTCTACTCCAGTTACTATTACCCATCCTCACGGTGGTCTGCCTTCGGGGCGGGGCCAGCCCGGTCCTCGGGAATGACCCCAAGTTCTAGGCCGGGACAGAAAGGCGGGGGGACTTGCGGAGCATGCGCAATCGGGGACTGGAAGGCCTGGGTTCTATTCCCGACGCCACCCCTCACCAGCTGGGCTAGTCGGGGCGCCCGACCTGGGCTTCAGTCTCCCCGGATGACCAGGGGATAACGCCCGACCCTGCTCACCGTGCGCTGCGAGGGGTAAAGGGTCAGTATCTGAGGGAGATGCCCGGCCTGGGGCCCGCTGCCGTCGTTGTTATTGTTACTGTTATTGTACCGCCGTACCTGGAGCCGTTCCGCCGGCAGCCCCGTAGCCATCGCCAGTGCCGCCGCTTCCTCCTCGGGGTCCATCCTGGGCCGACAGGTCGAGGACAGGCGCCCGAGGTGATCCTGAACCAGAGAGCCCCAACCGCTACAGGGAGCGCGGGACTCGCCGCCCGCCGGACAATGGCGGCCGCGCCGGCGACGCTGCAACTACAGCTCCCAGAAGGCTGTGCAGCGCGCTGCAGCCCCGGCCAATGAAAGCCTTCGTTCATCGAGCCTTCGACCAATGGGGGCTTCCTCTCGCTTGCCCTTCGGCCAATGGGGCCCCTCAGGCCGCCGCTGTGGGCCTAGGCGGGCGGGGGTCCAGTGCCAGTCGCTATGGTGTTGCGGACCCGATGGTGGGGGAATCGTTCTCCCAGACCAAATGCCAGTCTGCGCCCTGCGGCCCCGCTTCCAAACGCCAGTCTGCGCCCTGTGGCCTGGCATCGGAAAGCCAGTCTGCAACCTGGAATGCCACGGCCCGGGTTGAAATCTGGGCCTGCTCTTCCCAGCTGGAAAGGCGCAGGAGGAGGCCCGGGGCTTTCCTTGTTTGTCTGTGGATCGTATACTGACGTTGTGCTTAAAATATTTCGGTGCTTTACAATTACATGAACGTTTAAAGATTTTGTTAATAGAATAGGTTTAGGGGGCTAGTGGCCCAGAAGGGGCACAGGCGGGTTCTGAGAGCTGATCATGTTCTGTTTCTCGATTTGGGGTATTCCTTTGTGAAGGGTCATATCTGTGGTTCTGTTAGAGTCCATTAAAAAGTTTATTGGAAAAGAAGAAAGGAAAAGCAGATGTTCACCAGGATGCAGTCGAACCAGAACAAATATTTATTTGATCATGTACTGTGTGCTAGGAACCAGGCACAGCAAGGCAGAGAACAGAGATACTCGCCCGCCCCCACGGGGCTGTTGGTATAGTGGGGAGAGACAAACAGTAAACCACAAACATGACAAAAGGGTGAACGACCGTGGTCACCGCGGGGATGGGGTAGCCGCGGGGATGGGGCAGCCGGCTTCCAAGGGGCGCGCGGTTTCCGCACTCACTCCCATTCCTGTCATCCCTTTGCTGCTCCTGCGTCTCTCCACTTCAGTCCAACCACCGCTCTGCAATCTGCTGGGCATCTCCCCTGCAATCCCACCCAGGACCCAACCCCACCAGGCCTGCGGTGCCAGGAGGAACATGTGTTCACTCACCACTCACCGTGGCTGTGGGAACCACGGATCAGGCAGCCTCCAGACCGAATCTGGCTTCTGCTGGGAGCCCAACAAAATTTCCTGGTGGTATCCTTTCTCCGTGGGCAGAGAAGGTCCCAGGAGGTCCCAGGAGGATCTATTGCCTTCCCCTTAGCAGCAGCTCCCCAGAGGGTGGAGAAGGTGGTGGTGGGGTGTTGAGTCTATTATCTTCTCCTTGGGAACAGCTCTTTATTTATTTATTTAAAGTAAAGTTTTTTTAATATATAAATTTATTTATTTTATTTTTGGCTGTGTTGGGTCTTTGTTGCTGCGCGCCGGCTTTCTCCAGTAGTGGCGAATGGGGGCTACTCTTTGTTGTGGTGCGCGGGCTTCTTTGGTGGCTTCTCTTGTTGAGGAGCACGGGCTCTAAGTGCGTGAGCTTCAGTAGTTGTGGCTCGCAGGCTCAGTAGTTGTGGCGCACGGGCTTAGTTGCTCCGCGGCATGTGGGATCTTCCTGGACCAGAGCTCGAACCCGTGTCTTCTGCATTGGCAGGCGGATTCTTAACCACTGAGCCACCAGGGAAGCCCTGTATCCTTTATTTTTATTCTTAAGTTTTTGGCTGTGCCACATGGCATATGGGATCTAGTTCCCCGACCAGGGATTGAATCTGGTCCCCCTGCATTGGGAGCACACAGACTTACCCACTGGACCACCAAGGAAGTCCCAACAACTGTGTATCCTTAGTACACCACTGCCGTAAATCTCAGCCGTGAATACAGTTAGATGCTGAGCCCCATGAATTCTAGAAAAATCTCTAGATGTGGGAGTGGTCTTGTGGGCCACCAATAGATTCACTACTGGTTGTAACAAAAATACATTATGATTATTTTGGTATCTGTGTTTTAAAAAGCAGGGGTGGGGGTGGGCAGGGAGAATGGATTTCTGTTAAAAGGAGCCCCTGGGTCACATGTAACACAGGTGTGGTATCTGTTTAAGGTCTTCTAAAAATTAAGCCACAAATGTAAGTGAAACCAACAACGAGGAAATAGATACATGGATATACAATTTTGAGATAACTTTTTTTTTTTTTTTTTTTTTGTGGTACACGGGCCTCTCACAGTTGTGGCCTCTCCCATTGCGGAGCACAGGCTCCGGACACGCAGGCTCAGTGGCCATGGCTTACGGGCCTAGCCGCTCCACGGCATGTGGGATCTTCCCAGACTGGGGCACGAACCCGTGTCCCCTGCATCGGCAGGAGGACTCTCAACCACTGCGCCACCAGGGGAGCCCGAGATTACTCTTTACAACATGTTAAGATGGGTCCAATAGCTGTAATTCTAACACTTCCTTTCAGGTGTGTCTTATGTATGTTTTGATTTGGAACCACTGGGTATGAGTATCATTTGGGCAGAAAGGTCTCAGGTTCCTATTTCAAATGAGCCCACTTCTTGGGTCCTTAAGAGCCTCCGGTTTCCGATTTATGAAAGGGTAGAACCCCTCTCAGAGCAGGGCCTGAAGCACTCACGGTGTACACAGCAACTTCTGTCTTCCATCTCCCCCAGCCCCCTACATGCATCCTTCTTGTGTGATTCCCACAGGGTGTGGTCTCCAGGAACCCATAACCCCTATGCTCCTGTGTGGTTTCCCCATCTTGGGAAGAAGGACTTGAGGGCACTGCGGCATCACACGCATCTTCCGTACTGAGTCCCTAAATAGTGCCTTCACTGAACAAGGCTACTTTTAAGACTTGCTGAATGGAAATGTCTCTCAGGTATTTGGTCAACAAGAATCGTCAAACAACACTCACTTTGCTAGATCCATTGCGCAAGTCCTTCCTCCCAGGCCCCGGCATCTTCTGAAAGCTACATAAGGTTGGTCTCAGCAGCAGGACCAACTGCCTGACCAGGCAGCAAAGTACCCTCTGTTCTGTCCCGGCCACTGTAGGAAGGCATTTCCTGTCTCGAACTCCGAGTCTCATATGAATCATGTGGGCCGTTACTTATAGGGTCTTATGGAAAGTAAATACCAGGTAACTGCCAGAGTGACCTTGGGGAAGTACATTCAGTATGTGGTGGTTATACAAATTCACACACCTGTCTTGTCCGCCCAGGTGTCACAGGATACCAGCACCTCTCTGGGGCCCACTGACTTCCTGGTGATAAGGCTTCTAGAAAATAAAGTCTTAGAGCCTTAAAAGGACTCCAAGGAATTCTAAGAAGCCATGGAATCAACTCTGATTGGCAAAACAGAAGAGCCTGACATCTTTTCTTTAAGCTCTTGCTTCTTTAATCTTCAATTTACAGTGACACTGAATCAAAAGGAAACGTGTACATAACCCCCAAATCAACTGCAGATGTCTTCATGCACTGTAGTTTTGCTCACCTATAGATACACATTTGAAATAATTTGTTACCCAAGTTAAGAAGTGTACCACCAGGGAATAAAACACTACAGAAGGTTTAAAATGGAAAGCAGTTGTCTCCTGCCCCACCTTACCCAACAGTCACAAATCCCATCAACCACTTTCAGCCATTTCTATTCTGGTTCTTCCTGAGGCCACCTCTGCAATTCTGAGCTTTCAGTCTATAGACTTTACTGGCTTTCTGCTCTGATGAGGAATTTAGATTTGACTCACGTCGCTGCTCTTCTATTTGCTTCCAACTTTTTGTCATATTACTGTTTTGAGCTCTAGTTTTGGTCTCCTAATAAGCTAAAGTATTGTATTTTAAAGCCCGCTTCCTAGGATGATGATACGGGGATACACTCCCTCCTTTCTACTGCTCTTCCCCTTTCTACTTTGTTAACAGCCACAGGCTGTGCCATGACTATTGGTGACAGGACTGGGAACAATGGCACGCCACTCTGTTGCCATTATGAAATCTATTGTGTCACAGATCTGGGTTTCTCCCTAACATTGAAACATAAAAATGAACAGTATCTACTGTTTCTCTCGGAGCTCTGCAGACACTGTTCAGTGACGGGCCATCAACACAAGTCTGTTTCCCCCTTGTTTTCCGATTTCCTGAGTCCTCTGCCTCTTCCAGGAAGAATTATTAACACGAGGGTCAAATGAATACTCCTTTCTAAAGTTTGCTTCAGGGGCTTTCCCGGTGGTGCAGTGGTTAAGAATCCGCCTGCCAACGCAGGGGACACGGGTTCAAGCCCTGGTCTGGGAAGATCCCACATGCCGCAGAGCAACTAAGCCCATGCGCCACAACTACTGAGCCTGTGCTCTAGAGCCCAAGAGCCACAACTACTGAGCCCGAGTGCCAGAACTACTGAAGCCCGTGAGCCCAGAGCCCGTGCTCCCCAACAAGAGAAGCCATGGCAATGAGAAGCCCACACACCGCAACAAAGAGTAGCCCCCACTCACCGCAACTAGAGAAAGCCCAGGTGCAGCATTGAAGACCCAATGCAGCCAAAAGTAAATAAATTTATATTAAAAAAATTTGCTTCACATTTGGACTGCAATTGTCTTGTACAATCTGTACATTTTCTTGAACAATTTGCTTATTTTGGAGTCTCTGATTAACTTTTTTTTAATTAGAAGAAACATTCTATTTTCTTAAAAAATATTCCTTTTCTACTTTCAAAATTCTTTCCAGAAGTTTCTGTGATTTTATGTGTGTGTGTGTGGGGGGGCTTTCTTGGGTCTTTGTTGCTGTGCGGGCTTTCTCTAGTTGTGGCAAGCAGGGGCTACTCTTTTGTTGTGGTGCGTGGGCTCCTCATGGTGGCTTCTCTTGTTGCGGTGCACAGGCTCTAGGCACACGGGCTTCAGTAGTTGTGGCTCCCGGGCTCTAGAGTGCAGGCTCAGTAGCTGTGGTGCACGGGCTTAGTTGCTCTGTGGCATGAGGGATCTTCCCGGACCAGGGCTCGAACCTGTGTCGCCTGCATTGGCAGGCGGATTCTTAACCACTGCACCACCTGGGAAGTCCCAGTCTGTGAGGTCTTTTTAATTGTGTTCTCAATTTCTCATGCTGCATGGATTTATCCATGATCTGAAGATCTTTCAGCTCTGGAGAAGTTTCCCTTTTTCTTTCTTTCTTTTCTTTTCTTTTTGGCCCAACAGTCTTACTTTTAATTTCAGGAAGGCTATTCTTTTTAAAAGAGCATCTTGGGTTTATTTTTCATTTGCAATTATTTGACTCACTCCTAGAATAAAACATATAAAATATTTATTTCTCCTGAATATCTCTTCTCTTTGGCCTTTTTCTTAGATTTAAAAAAATAATTTTATTTATTTATTTTTGGCTGCGTTGGGTCTTCGTTGCTGTGCGTGGGCTTTCTCTAGTTGTGGTGAGCGGGGGCTCCTCATTGCGGTGGCTTCTCTTGTTGTGGGTCATGGGCTCTAGGTGCGTGGGCTTCAGTAGTTGTGGCTCACGGGCTCTAGAGTGCAGGCTCAGTAGTTGTGGCACACAGGCTTAGCTGCTCTGCGGCACGTGGGATCTTCCCGGACCAGGGCTCGAACCCATGTCCCCTGCATTGGCAGGCGGATTCTTAACCACAGCACCACCAGGGAAGCCCCAGATATTTTTTCATTCACATTGGAAGCTTTCTTAATCTTTCACTCCCTAGTTCTCATGATATTGAAGAAGCTATCAGAAAGCAGAGGGGAAGCTCCACAGATGGGTGGGGCTGGTTTAATGGCACACTTTGCTTTAGGATTAAAAGGGTAAGAACCAGCTGTTAGGATGGACGTCCTTGAAATGCCAAAATAAGGCAGCACTTGTTCTGGAGCATAATACACCAGATTCCCTAGTCCCTCGGACTTTTTTTTTTTTTTGGCCGTTTTATGGTTTTATTAAACAAAACGTGCACACAAGCTGTCTATTCATCTTCTTTGCTGCGCAGCCTGGTGTTGGGATTGGTAACTCTGATGGCCAGCTGGGCTGCTCTCTCCACAGTGGCTTTGCGGTTCTTGGAGGAGACGTTGTGCGCAATCTCAGCACGGTAAGACTTGTTGCACATCAGCAGCACTTCAAGCTCCTTGACGTTGTGGACCAGGAACTTCTGGAAGCCACTGGGCAGCATGTGCTTTGTTTTCTTGTTGCTCCAGTAACCGATGTTGGGCATCAAGATCTGGCCCTTGAATCTCTCGCGCACCCTGTTGTCAATGCCTCTGGGTTTCTGCCAGTTCTGCTTAATTTTTTTTTTTTTTTTTTTTTTTGTGATACACGGGCCTCTCACTGTTGTGGCCTCTCCCGTTCTGGAGCACAGGCTCTGGACGCGCAGGCTCAGTGGCCATGGCTCACGGGCCCAGCCGCTCCGCGGCATGTGGGATCTTCCCGGACCGGGGCATGAACCCGTGTCCCCTGCATTGGCAGGCGGACTCTCAACCACTGGGCCACCAGGGAAGCCCCCGCTTAATTTTGACATATTGGTCTGACTGGTGCAGGATGAACTTCTTGGTCCTTTTTGATGATCTTGGGCTTCACGAGGGGTCTGGGG
Source organism: Mesoplodon mirus (assembly GCF_964341445.2). NCBI lineage: Eukaryota > Metazoa > Chordata > Mammalia > Artiodactyla > Ziphiidae > Mesoplodon > Mesoplodon mirus. The sequence continues at coordinate 65,126,962 of NC_138995.1, read as the reverse complement.
GTAGCCATGATGCCGAGTAAGAGATGGCGGCCACCTCCGTAGGCAGCGCCGGGGACCTCAGACTTTTTTTTATAGCACATAATTCATTCTCTACTATATTTTTTGCTTACCCATGGTCAGATACTTAATGCAAGAGAAGGGAGAGCAAATTAGGAGTTTCACGGACAGACCTTCAATGAACCCTGCTTTCCTGCCCCACTTGTCAGTCTACAGCTCTGAGAGGGGGGCTGTGACCTCCACTCCTGCAGCTCCCTCTTTGCAGGTTCCTAGCTACAGCCTCTTCCACTCTGCATCTCCAGGCGATGCTCTCACCTGCTTTCACCTTGCTCAAACCTGCAGTAATGGCCTCTCCCACTTGCTTCACCAATGATTTACACTTCAGCCTTTTTTTGAACATGCTGCCGAGTTGACCTTCTTAACCAACCATCTGTGCACATGATTTTATATGTTGTAACATTCTGTGTATATACTGTTTGGAGCCCTGTTTTCACTTCACTTGACATCTTTTGATTAGTCAACCTAACTGAGCAACAAACTTAAGTTAGAGCATGACAGAGTCCCTGAAAAATTCAGTCTACTTTTAATCCCAATAAAAATCATTTTAGAATACTTCCCATCATTAGTTTTCCTTCAATTTGTTTTCTGTTTATTTTTGCCACGCCACGCAGCAGGATCTTAGTTCCCTGACCGTTGATAGAACCCAGGCCCCGACAGTGAAAGGACCAAGTCCTAAACATTGGATCACCGAAAAATTCCCCAATTGGTGTTTTTAATTGCTGGTTTACACTAAACATGGCTGGCTTCAAATTTCATTTCCAAACACCAACTTCCTCATGCAACGGTTTCTTCTTAGGTTGAGTGTTTGGGGCTCTGTGTAAAGAGTATCTTTCAGTTCCCCATCATTTCCATAAATGTGGAGATGTCTGATTGAGTTTGGGTGGCTGTATGCACTAAAAAGATTATCTGGTGGGTAGAGCTCCATTCTGAGTTTTCTAACTTCTGCTGAGAGCTCTGTTTTTCATCAGTGGTCATATTCATGACCTAAATGCAGAAGTATATAAATTTTAGTATACATACAAATCACGTGTGCTCCTTCTGGAAACTGCAGGCTCCTGGGTTTTACTGCTAGATATTCTGATGTAGTAAAATGAGGGTAAGCTTGGTAATATGCAGTTTCAACACACACATTCCAAGCAATTCTGATGTATGTCATCATTAGACTACACTCTGAGAATCATACCTTGGTCATCTGATGTCTAGTAAAGAAAGTCTGGCAGTGAGCTTTTCCATCTTGATTATTCATAGTGTTTCTCTCCCATGGGTTTTCTCATGTTGAATAAGGGATGTACTATAACTGAAAGCTTTTCCACACTCATTACATTCATAGGGTTTCTCTCCAGTATGGAGTCTCTGATGCCTAGTAAGTTGACACCGCTGGCTAAAGGCCTTTTCACAATGATTACATTCATAGGGTTTTTCCCCAGTGTGTGTTCTCTCGTGTTTTGTCAGGGTTGATCGATCATTGAAGGCTTTCCCACAGTCAGTGCATTCATAGGGCTTTTCCCCAGTATGTGTTCTCTGATGTTCCATAAGGCGTGACCCCTGACTGAAGGCTTTAGCACACATGTTACACTGATAGGGCTTCTCTCCAATGTGTATTCTCTGATGCACAATGAGGGGAGACCTCTGGCTGAAAGCTTTTCCACAATGACTACATTCATAAGGCTTCTCTCCAGTATGTGTTCGCTGATGCACAACAAGCTGAGATCGCTGCCGAAAAGCTTTCCCACAGTCATTACAGTCATACGGTTTCTCTCCAGAATGAATTCTCTGATGTGAAAGAAGGTGAGAGCTCCCAGTGAAGCCTTTCCCACACTGATTACATTCAAACGGTTTCTCTCCAGTATGAGTTCTCTGATGTTCAATAAGGTGAGAGCTCCCAGTGAAGGCTTTGTCACACTTATCGCATTTATATGGCTTCTCTCCAGTGTGAATTCGCAGATGCCTAATAAGCTGAGTGCTTCGAATGAAAGATTTTCCACACTGATTACATTTATAGGGTTTCTCTCCAGTGTGAGTCCTTTTATGTGCAACAAAGTCAGAGCTTTGACTGAAGGACTTTCCACAATGAGCACACTCATAAGGTTTCTCTCCAGTATGAATTCTTTGATGAACAGTAAGGTTAGAGTTCCACCTGAAAGATTTTCCACATTCATGACATTTATATGGTTTTTCTCCAGTGTGAGTTCGTTGATGCCTAATAAGTTTGGAACTCTGGGTGAAGGATTTCCCACACTGGTTGCATTCATAGGGCTTTTCTCCAGTGTGAGTTCTCTGGTGTACAACCAGGTCATAGCTCTGGCTGAAAGACTTCCCACACCGAGTACATTCATATGGCTTTTCTCCTGTGTGTGTTCTCTTGTGTACAACAAGCTTAGAGCAACAGCTGAAAGATTTTGCACACTGATTACATGCAAATGACTTCTTTCCAGTCTGAATGATGTCACAGTCAGGAAAAGACGAGGCCACATGGAAGGCACCACAGTCCTCCTCACATCTGAATGGTGCCTCTCCAGGATCACTTATTTCGGTTTGTACAAGGCATTCATTGCACTCGTACTGACCTTCTCCAAAATTCATTGGCTTGTGTTCATTCAGAGACATGCTATGATTAATGCTGTTTCCATCGTCCGTACTGTCACTGCCATTCTCTGCTGAAAAAATTCTATTAAGAAAATGAAGGGAGGTACCACAGTTGAAAGAGTCACTACTGACAGTATAATCATAAGGTTTTTTATTTCCCGTTTCAACAGTTGCAATTTTATTCAAGTAAATGCTCTGACAGAAGGCTCTAGCACTTTGATGATCTTCACAGGACTTCAGATCAGCCCAGTTTTTCTGATGATTAATGAAAACCGAGTTCTGTTTCAACCTTTTAACCTGTGAGTTGAGCTTATGGAAATGTGTTCTTGTGGGTAATGTTGGAGGCAGAAGGCTTAGACTCAGATAACTACCCCCTTGAGCAAAAAGTCTCTCTGAGGTAAGTACTGTTTGACTCAGAGAGTCCTCCTGGTGCTTCCCTAGCTGGTCCCTCCAATGCTGCACTTCTCCTAATGACACCAACCAGGGGCCCTCCTCCTGTGCACAGTGTTTCATTTCCATGTGGTGAGATGGCTCTTCCACAGCAATACCCTCTTCAGAAGCTGATTCTTTCTTTTCAAGTGTAGTCTTCCAGTCTGAAAGAAATCCAAATTGCCTGAATTACTGGAGAGGCATTAGAAGGGGAGAGTGGGATGAAGGAGACCACCAAGTATGAGAGGTATCTCTGGGTTTGTTTCTAATCCAGGGACTGTAATTTCATGCAGGGTGTGAAAGGAAGGGATGGCTCAGCAAAGAGGAAATCAGTGGTAAAATACAAAAATGCAAGCAAAGATAATGAAGAGATGACTCAGGAGGACTGGTCCCCAAAGAGGGAGCAGAGGAATGAAATAAGCAGGGAAGGGTGACGCTTAAAGGAGAAATTCACACAAGACATTTGGGTCTGAAGGTATAAAGCCCTCGGTCACCACAACAGATACCTATGTTCTCTTTGCTGGGACCTGTCAACATGACACCTTATTTGGAAAAAGGATCTTTACAGGTGTGTTAAGGATTTGAGATGGGGAGATTATCTGGATGGGCCCCAAATATTATCACAAGTGTCCTTATATGAGGGAGGCAGAAGGAGATTTGATCCACACAGAGAAAGCATTCTGAACACAGAGCAAAGAGATCTGAAGGTGTTGGCCTTAAAGACTGAAGTGATGTGGGCAGAGACCAAGGAATCCCACAGCCACCAGAACCTGGAAGAGACAAGGAATGGATTCCCTACTGGAGCCTCCGGAGGGAGCATGGCCCTGCTGCACCTTGATTTGAACTCAATGATACTGATTTTGGACTTGTAGCCTCCAGAACTGTGGGAGAATCAATTTGTGTTGTTTTAAGCCACCAAGTTGGTAATCTGTAATAGCAGTCACAGGAAACAGGATCTTAACATGTACCTCAACCGTATGATCCACAATCTTAGTCTATCCACTTCCTGGTGCTGGATCTTGAAACAAGATCCCAAATACCAACACTAATTTAATATTCTTAATGCACCATTTCTACCATCACTTCAGGCAGCCCACAGAGAAAAAAAAGGCCCTTTAACCACTCCAGAATTGATGTCACAGACTCCCCAGAAAAGTGCTGTGGTCCCTGAAGCAGGGTGCTTGGCCAGACTGGGCCACAGGTGGACTCCACCAGCTGGCGACTTCTGAGGCTCGATTTCCTTGGCAGTAAGCTAGGAATACGAATGCTTAGCTAACAAGGGTTACTTTGAGGCGTAAACGAATCAGCACGTGAGCCTCACACAGTGTCTGGCACACGGTGCACTGCTATACACGGTACTGTTGATGTCATCACCCTTATTATTGTTCTAAAGGGGATTCCTCCGCCTGTTGAAGATACTGGGCCTTTAGCGAAGAGTGCCACAGGCTCCCAGCTCATGATCCTCACCTGCATCCTCCAGGTTTCCCTTTTTACTTGTCACTTTGCCCACATACTGTCCTTTTCAGTCAGGTAGCCACCCACATCCAGTAATAGCAAGGCCTTTGCCCAGGGTCCCATGCTTCTCTCCCTATGCCTGCCAAGGAGATAAGTATCCTCCATTTGGCAAAGTATGACCTACACTCTCTGGCTATCCTTTGACTTCCAGGAGGACGTTTCCCTTCTGCCCAACAAAGACCTTCTTTCCCTCATGGGGAAGGTCCTTATCTATGCCCAACCCCTCCCACGACCAGCACTGTTCTCCTTCCCAAGACTCTGCTGTGTTCCTTTGGGGTGCTGACTTGGAATCTCTGATGATGAGAACTTTTCAAATGAAACAACAGCCCCATGAAGGGGAGTGAAAGGGTATTTGGAGGAGGAAAGGAAAGAAATCTTTGAGTGGCTAAGATATGTCCAAGATGTGCCTGGCTGTTGGAAACTGGGCAAAGGAGGTTAAAATTCTACAGTAGCATCTGCACCAAGATATTGAAATGAGGAAGACAGATTGTGTGGGTCAGCAAGAAAGTAACGTCTATGACAGAAGAGAAGAAAGACACTGTGCTAAACTAAATTCAGAATGATGTCATTTGAGAACCAAGGGTAAGTAAAAGTAGGTAAGAGTTCAGAAGTAAGAAATAACAGAAGCTGCAGGCAAGAGAGTAACAGAGTAAAAAGGCGCAGGAACACATGAGATAAATTAAACACCTCCAGGCTGGGGCAAGGTGGTATAAAGGACAAACATGTTGCTTATTGCTAAATGAAAGCAGCCACTCAGCAAAGAACACGTACTGCATGATTCCAACTCTATGATATTCTGGAAAAGGTAAAACTACAGAGACAGTAAAATAATCAGTGGTTACCAGGCGTTAGGGTGGAGGGAGGGTGAATAGGTGGCGCACAGAGGATTTTTAGGGCAGTGGAACTACTCTGCACGATACTATAGTGGTGCACATATAACATTATATATTTGTCCAAACCCACAGAACGTACACCACCACAGTGAACCTAATGTAAACTGTTGATCTCTGTTGATAATAATTTATCAGTATAAGTTCACCGACTGTAACAAATGTGCCGAAGAATGCAAGACATTAATAATAGGGGAAACTGTGTGGGGTGGGGTGGTCTACGGGAACTCCGTACATTCTGTAAGCATGACACTGCTCTACAAAATAAAGTCTATCAATGGGGACTTTCCTGGTGGTCCAGTGGCTAAGACTCCACGCTCCCAATGCAGGGGGCTGGGGTTTGATCCCTGGTCAGGGAACTAGATCCCATATGCCGCAACTAAGAGTTCTCATGCCGTGACTAAAGATCCCACATGCCGCAACTAAGACCCAGCGCAGCTAAATAAATAAAGAAAGAAAGAAAGAAAATAAAGTCTATGAATTAAAACAAAACAACAGAAGATCAGAAGCAGCCCAATTAGTCAGTATGATGAACGTGTTCTAAAATAGATCGTGGTGATGGATACACATGCTGCGAATATACTAAGAGTCTTTGCATACTTTAAATGGGTGAATTGTAAGGTATGTAAACTGTATTTTGATACAGCTCTAAAAGAAAAAAAGAAAAAAAAAATAATTCCAATTAGGCTGACACACAGGGTAGGAGGTGAGCCTATGGGATGAGGGGAGGTGGGAAAGCAGGTCCAGGAAGATTTAGTAGGAATCCTTCTGGAAGGTTTGGATGCACAAGTTTTTACCACACCTTGGGATCATCTTGAAGACATGGGAACGTCCAACATGGAGGAGGGCTGATCACCCAAATGGCAGAGCAAAGACCAGCCTGAAGGGGAGGGCTGAGGAGCTTCCACCCTGGGTAGAAGTCAGGATGAGAGGATGGAGGAAAAGAGGGGGCATGAGGACATGGGAATGAGATGCAGCAGCAGAGGGGTGAAGACCAGAGGAAGACGGGGACAGAAATGAACCCATGTGTGAGACATGTCCTGACGACAGCAACAAGTGTTCTCTGTGGGTGGGCTGGGCACAGAGACAGGCTGATGTGGATGAGAACATAGCTGCCTTGTTGGACACGAGGAGGCAGCAGAGAACACCTGAGCAAACTCCCCGAAAACGGCCTCCCTGCTCCTTGGACCTTAACCATTGGGCAGCTGGCCTGTTCTCACCTTGGGGAGGTCCCTGCTCCACCCTCCATGGGTCCGCCCCTTGCTCCAGTCGGGCGATCACATCCGGTTTTGAAAGCAGAAGCCCTGGTCAACGGAGGAAAAACAGAGTGCTTGGTCTTCTGCTTGGTGACAGGCCCAGCCCTCGCCCCTGGGGTCAGACGTGAATGGACTAGGAGGGCCCCCACCCCCTCCCAAGGAGATTTCCCACTACCTGAACCACAAGCTACAGACCTGCTCTGGAGGTGGAATGAGCGGCAATACCAGGACCCAAATCTCAAAGGGACCCACTTCCAGCACATTTTGGCCCAGCCTGGGCACACCCTTGAGATGAGCCTCACTCTGGGTCCTGCGATGGGCAGTGCCTGCCTTACCCAGGGAGACCAGGTGACTGCAGGTCTCCAGAGTCACCTCACGGTACAGCATCCTCTGGGCCAGGTCCAGCTGTCCCCACTCCTCCCATGTGAAGGTCACAGCCACGTCCTTGAAGCTCACAGGTGGCTGAAACATCACTGGTGTTACCATGGGACCCTGCTTTCTCGACGAGGAGGGTGGGGGGACAGGACAGTACCGGGGAGGGAGAACCCCTTGCTCAGATCAGTCCCAGACTCAGGTCCATGGCGTTTTCATTTCTGCCTCGGTATCTCATCTACTGCTGGTCACACCAGTGATCCCGATTTTCTGTTTTGGGAAACAACGGGGACCCCTCTTGGAGATCCCCATCCCCAGCCTCTCTACAAAATCACAGATTGGAAGCCAGTCAAAGAGGATGCTCTAGGGCCTCCCTGGTGGCGCAGTGGTTGAGAGTCCGCCTGCCGATGCAGGGGATACGGGTTCGTGCCCCGGTCTGGGAGGATCCCATATACGGTGGAGCGGCTGGGCCCGTGAGCCATGGCCGCTGGGCCTGCGCGTCCGGAGCCTGTGCTCCGCAACGGGAGAGGCCACAACAGTGAGAGGCCCGCATACCGCAAAAAAAAAAAAAAAAGAGGATGCTCTAAATCAGGGGTCAGCACACAGTGGCCCATGGGACAAATCAGGGCTGTGGTGTGTTTTTAGAAGGCTAATGCCATGAGCTGAATTGTTTCCCCATGAATCCCCATGTTGAAGTCCTACCCCACAATGTGACTTATCTGGAGACAGGGCCTTTACGGAAGTAATTAATGCTAATGGAGGTCATAGGGCAGGGCTCTAATGTGGTGGGACTGGTGTCCTTACAAGAGGAGGAGAAACCAGAGGCCTCTCTCTCTCCCTACTATGTGGAGACACAGAGAAGGCACCATCTGAAAGCCAGAAAGAGTCCTCACCAGAAACCAACTCTGCTAGCACCCTGATTTTGAACTTCCAGCCTCCAGAACTGTGAGAAAACAAATGGCTGTTGTCCAAGCCACCCAGCGGGTGGTATTGTGTTACAGCAGCCCAAGTAGACTAATAGAGCTGAGAAAGGATTTTATGTTTTTAAAGGACCACATAAAAAAAAAGAACATGAGGTAGAAGCTGTATGTGGCCTTAAGAACTTAAAATAGTTCCCACCTGGCCCTTTACAGAAAAGGCTGGTCAAGCCTATGCTCAAGGGAGGCCAGGAGGTAAGGGGCCACATGCCCTGGCCTTGGGGGCCAGGCTAAGTTGGCCTCTCTGCTTCACGACTTGTTAGCTAGACACCTGGACGTGTCCCTGAACTTCTCGGCATGAGCTGCCCTGATGCGACTACGAAGACAGCCTCCTGCACCAGGGAGTCTCACAGGACATGAGTGCAACTGACCCCTGGCACCCAGGAAGCACAGGCAAGTGTATGATGCTGGGGCCCTGAAGGAGGTCAGGGTCCCGCCCCCACCCACCATGTGCTGCACCGTGAGCTGTCTAAGGGCGACTCTGGCTCTTTATGGGGACACTCTCAGATGCCCTCCTGAGTGGTTTCAGCGAGGATCAATGGGCCCAGAGTGCCTGCATGTTTATGGAGGCTCAGCTCTGCCTGCCCTCAAGGGCCCACTGAGCAAAAACCACAAATAAAAAGTCTGAGGCACAGACCTGGCCCAGGGAACCAGGTCTGTGAAGCTCCTGGCTTGTTCACGCAGGGAGCCTGTAGACTTCACCCCAAGGCATAGGGCAGCATTACAGAACTCTCGTGTGTGCTGGCCTGAGGAGTTGGCTGTTATCCTTGGACACATTTTACAGCCAAGGAGACTAAGGCAATGAAAGTGAAGGTCCCCAACTCACCTGAGACAGGATCTGCTGAGTATATGCCTCCATTTCCTCCTCATACCTGGAGAAGCTGTCCTGAAGAGGGTAGAGGTCCTCAGAAGGCAGGGCTGGGGTTGGGGGAACAATTAGGGATTCAGCCCCACCTAAGTATCTCCACGCTCCTGAGTCCATTCCCATCCCCAAAGAAGAGGGTGGCCAATGCCAGCTGAGGACCATCCCTTGGGGAGCGAGGGGCAGGGAGGCGGGGCTCTGACCACGTGTTCTCCCTGTTCAAGGCTCTGAGGTCAGCTGAGGTGGCCGAGCCAGCTTTCCAGTTGTGGAGAGGGCCGGTCTGCCTGGGTCCGGGCCTGGGCTATCCTAGGCTCAAGGTAAATGCCTTGAGGCACGTGCTGGGGTGTCTGAACCATGAGCCCAAAGATACACAGCAGTTCTTCAACACTCAAATAAGGGAGGGACCAGTTTTTCTTCTTATTTCAAGATACTAAATAGAGAGAAGTGGAGGCAGGGTCAAAACAATTAATCGTAAAATTTAAAAATATCCCAATGAAACATCAGCTGGTTTCTAAAAATGGAGGTGGGGGATGGGGACACGGAGGATATGAAAATCACCAGGACAGCTAAGGGCACTCTGCGAGGCGGGTATCATCCTTCTGGAGCTGCTGGGTGCTGCCCTACTGCCCGTGGGCCACACCTATTATCCCCTGCTTTACTCACCACTGTCGTGGCTTCCCATACTCTGCCCATCTAGTAGCTTGGCTGTAGTCACGTGACAGTCCCACTGAAACAGCCAGGCAAAAATCCTCCCGGATCTTGCCCCAAACCCTTCCCTATGTTTGACTCCCTCTCACCCTGCCTGTACCAAAAGCACACCCACACCACGCACACACACAGATGTTCACCACACGTAAGAAGGCCGCTGAAGACTCTGTATGTATGACGCTACCTTGTTCTGACATTCCCATCCATCCACGGGCAATCTCCTACTACCCGTGTCCATTTCTACCCTCTGATTCTCTTCTTCCTAGTCTGGAGACACCCCAGGGTAAGGACTGAGAAAACCTCCCCTCTGCAGCCAGACTGCCTGCTTTTTTTTTTTTGCGGTACGCGGGCCTCTCACTGTTGTGGCCTCCCCGTTGTGGAGCACAGGCTCCGGACGCGCAGGCTCAGCGGCCCTGGTTCACGGGCCTAGCCGCTCTGTGGCATGTGGGTCTTCCCGGACCGGGGCACGAACCCGTGTCCCCTGCATCGGCAGGCAGACTCTCAACCACTGCGCCACCAGGGAAGCCCCAGACTGCCTGCTTTCAAAGTCCTAGTTCCACCACGTGCCTCTGTAGGACTCTGAACAGGCCTCCGTAACCTCTCTGAGCCTCATCTCTAGACATCCGGGAGAAGAGCAGGCCCTGCCTTGTGGTGCTGCTGTGATGATTATGTGAGCTGCATTTACAATTGCTTAACATTGTGCTGACACACAGTAGGGGCACAGCAGATTTCATTATACTGGTTATAGTTGGACATAAAACTCCCCTTCTTTTCATCATGCTGGACCCAGGAGGGGGCTGGTCTGGCAGAGGTCCCTCTTTCTAGTGGCCTCTCTTTCTCCTTCCTTTTCTAGTTTCCTCTTTCCCTCCCTGTGAGGGGGTGGGGTTTCAAGGGCTGCCCTAGGCTTTATGTCCAGCCTAGAGCTCCCTCCCAGGTTCCCTGTCACTGCCGTTCCCTCCTTCACATCCAACCATGCCTCTAAAGACTTGATGAAATAAAATTCATATTTTATGGCAAGACAAGAAAAATTTAAACATAAACTTTTTCTCTGCTTGTTTGGGTCTCTTCCCTCCCCCTTAGTGTGTATCCTGTATCTGCATTAACCCTATCTCCTTAGGAGACAAACTTCCTTCTTTGTAAGGAGTCACAGTGACCCACTACTGGCTTTGTACTGCAGCTCTGGATTACATAAACTGTCAATTCATCATTTGATATATGACCCTTTGTCTCAAAAAGGTATATAACTGTGCTTTGATCTCTAGGGTGGAACAGTCCTCAGAGCTTTCTGAAAGACTATTTCCTGAGTTATAATCCTCAGGTTCGCTTGAATAAAATGTTCCATTTCTCGGCTTCCCTGGTGGCACAGTGGTTAAGAATCCGCCTGCCAATGCAGGGGACACCGGTTCGAGCCCTGGTCCGGGAAGATCCCACATGCCACGGAGCAACTAAGGCCGTGCGTGCTCCACAACTACCGAACCTGTGCTCTAGAGCCCGCGAACCACAACTACTGAGCCTGCGAGCCACAACTACTGAAGCCCATGCACCTAGAGCCTGTGCTCCGCAACAAGAAAAGCCATCCCAGTGAGAAGCCCACACACCACAACGAAGAGTGGCCCCCGCTCGCTGCAACTAGAGAAAGCCTGCGCGCAGCAACAAAGACCCAGTGCAGCCAAAAATAAATAAATAAAACAAATAATTTATTTTAAGTTCCATTTCTTTCTTAGATCAACTATGGATTAAATCTATCATTGACAAGACTCCTGGACTCAACACAGCTGAGAGTGACCACGGATTCCTCATCTCTTGCACTGCGGCCTCCATCCTGGCTCCTCACTAGACATGGAAAGTCAAAGTCCTCCTCATTCTTTCTACTCCCTTGGCACTATCCCTTGCACTGCGTTAACCACCACCTGATGCTTCTACTTACTGAGGCTCTGTAATCCAAACCCCAGCCCTCACGCACAAGGGAATTTGTGTCCCTGCTCTTCACACCACTAGTCCTGCTCACCAATACAACCCCTTCTCACACCAAGCCCTTAATTTGGGGCATCACCAAACACAACCAACACAGGCCAACACCCTGGTCCGGAGTTTGCCCGATGCCATTTGCTCTGCCAGGACTGCCCCTAATTCTTTGTTCATCTGGACAACATACGCTTTCTCTTCCAGTTAAATTCAAAGTCCACGTACCAGTGGAAGAAAACGTGTCCATGTTCTGGGGCTGGGGTGGCCTCGGGGGTACAGCGGACCCCCCAGGCGGGTTCCCGGGCCAGGCTCACCTGCGCGCGCGGGTAATGGCGGCACTTCCGGTTGGTGGCGGAAGTGCGCGCGCTCGGCGCAACGAACTACAAGTCCCAGAAGGCCGTGGGGGTGGCGGCCGTTTTTCTCGCTTCGGTGGCAGTTTTTCCAGTTGCTGCTGCGGCCGTTGCTCTGGGCGTCGGCGGCAGCGGCAGCGTCGAGGCCTTTGGTGTCTGGGCGTCGGCGACCCAACTTTTTATCTCTTACAACAGCTCGGGTTGTGGCTGAGAATGTTGCTCCCCTTTAGCTCTGCCCCTCGGCCCCGAATTAATGGACGACTCTGATTCTCCTCATGGGCGTCTGCGACAGAGGTCGAGGGCGCGACGTTCGTGTCTGAACCGTGCACGGCTTCGTGCTTTCCTCGTGGGCCTTTGCAACGGCCAGACCTGCTGTGGAAGTAAAGGGAGACCACCTGATGAGGACCACAGAAGATGTTTTTTCAGAGCCCGCTAGAGCAGGGGAGTCCACCACAGTCTTTGCGTTTGGCAAAGGCTCAAAGGCCGGCACAGGAGAGGGAAAGCTTGACAGCAACAAACAGAAATGGCCTCAGGTGTGTCCTGAGTGTGGAGTATGGAAGTTGGAGGCCGGCTAACTAGTAGTGGGTCATCCTATGTGATTGCTCAGGGGAGCTTATCTGGCTTTTTCCAGTGGGTCGTAAGTGGGACAAGGGCAAAAAATAGGGAAGCTGGCAGTTAGTGACCAAGTCCTGTTTTGGGCCTGTTGCTACAGAGGTTGTGGGTCAGAGAGTTCTGTTCTATGTGGTCTGGCCGTTGTTTGTGGGGCCAAGACCCACAGACCTGGTAACCTGCCCTGGCTCTTCAAGGCGGGCGAGACCACAGGAAACCTTCCCAGGCCTGCCTTCTGGTGGGAACCACTCTGGCTCTACTTGAACCTCAAGCATCGTTAAGCTCCTGGATTGTGCTCTTGTGTCGGGGTTGCTCCTGTGACCAGTCTTCCTTGCCTTGACTCTCATGGAGTTGACCTTCTTGGTTGCTTTACCCAAGGCCATTGCTTCTTATTTGTACACTTCATACTTGCTCATGTGACTCTGCAATTTGTATATTCTTCCAGAATGTCTGGAACCTAACTTCCCAAAGGAGAGTCTTGATGGAGTGGTCTCATGCCTCTTGCCCTGTGATTGAATTAGTCAAGGGCATTCTGGCCAAGGAGAAATGACAAGTCTGCTGGGGGCTTCTGGGGCAGCTTCCCTCTCTCTTAAAAATGGACATAAGACACTAGTGTGTCCCCTTATATTGCCTCTGGACAGTGTTGTCTGCATGTAATGTATAGAAAAGTACCGCCATGCCAGCACCATGAGGAAACCAGCCCAAGAGGCAAAGTCAACATGTTGAGAATGGCAGAGCAGAAAGATGGAAAGAACCAGAATAAGTAATGGGATCCTCCCGGAGTCACTGAATCAATATTGCCTATGCCCACCTTGGGACTTTTCATTATGGTAAAATAGACGACCTTGTTTGTTTTTATTACAGAAAATTACGAACATACAAGAGTAGAGAGAATAGTATGATGAAACCCCATGCTTCCTCTATGCACTACTCAGCTGCATTTACTGTCAGCATTCTGCTTTTTAAATTTAATCTATCCCTACCTGCTCTCAGCCACCGCTGGATGATTTTGAAGCAAATCCCAGACACATCATCTCACGCATAAATGCGAAGAACGTATCTCTAAAAGGTAATGATTTTTTCCAGAATAGACAAATCCATAGAGAAAGTAAATTAGTGGTTACCTAGAGCTGGAGGAGTTTTGAGGTGATGTGAGTGACTGCTAAATGGATATCTGTGTCTTTTGGGGGTGGTGAAAATGTTCTAAAATTGTAAAACTCTTGAGTATATTAAAAACCATTGAATTATACGGTTTAAGTGGGTGAATTGTACAGTTTAAGTGGGTGAATTTTATGTGAATGATGTCTCAATAAAGCTGTTAATAATCAGTACATAAAGTTACCAATATCTATCAGAAAAAAGATAGTACACCTGAAAATAACACAACATTGTAAATCAACTATAGTCCAAATTTTTTTAAATAAATAAATAAAATGTTATAAAAAAGAAAAAAGAGCTAATGATGGCATAACTTCCTGGGATGTCTGAGCGATTGAAAAAAAAAAGATATCATGGGAAAAAATGAGTTTAAATATATAACTACAAAATCATTAACACACCTAAAAATATCAGCAATAATTCCTTAATGTCAAATATCCAGTGTTTAAATTACCCCAAATTGTGTCTTTAAAAAATTTTTTTGTTTATTCAAATTGAGATCTGAAAAAGGTTCACACCTTGCATTTGGTTAATGTGTGCTTAAGTCTTGTAGTTTATGGATTTCCTCCACAAATGCTTTTTCATTTCCATTTATTTGTTGAAACCAGGTAAATTTTTCCTGTAAATTTTTACTACATTTTGGATTTTGGTAATGGTATCCTTATGGTGTCATTTCTCTTTCCCTTGTTTATCCTGTAAACTGGTAGTTGGATCTAGAGGCTTAATTAGATTCAGATTTTTATGTATATTTGACGGTCTTTCATAGGTGTTGCACATTTCCTTTTGCATCATATCAGAAGGCACATGATATCTGGCGCGCTTCTTTGATGTTTATTTTGATCATTCAGGTGTTGACAGCCTGATCCGTCTATTACAAAGTTCTCCAACATTTTTCATAGAATGGGTTCTAGCAGTCATTGATGATCGTTGCCTTACACCCATTATTTCATTAGGAGTTACAAAATAGTGGTTTTCTGATTATATCATTCTTTCTGTGTCTACTTGCTGGAATTCTTCCATAAGGAAAATTTTTCCCTTACCAACTTTTTTGGTTTCCCTAAGATGTACAGGAGAGAGAGGATAAATGCTTCATTCTTTCCCTTTGCTTTGAAAAAACTGAGATGTGTTAGCATCCTTCAAAGGTGGACAATGAGTGTGTTTTATATAATTGGATTTTAAACATATTCTCTGTGTTTTAACCTATTTCAGTGAACAATTTGATGCTTCAGTTAACCAAACTTTGGCCAAGATCAGCTCCTTCAGTCTGGCTCCTGTGTCCTTTTGACACGACCTCAGTAGCCTTTGATAGCTTATTTACTTTCCTGTCTGAGAAGATGTTACAGGCTCATTCTGTAAATTTCCAGTCCCAGCCTTGGAATTGACCATTTTGCTGAGGAACCCTGGTTCTTTTTCATGGGAAATGTGTTTTAGAGACCATAGTCTGGGTACTATTAGTACTCATTGCTACTATGGTAGTTATTGTTAAAAACCTCTTCAGTGGACATTTAAAAATTGGGATATATATATATATATATATATATATTTTTTAAGAGAAACATTTTAGATTTATCCTGATATTTCTATATCAAATTTAGTGTGACAGGGCTTTAATTATTTATTTTATGCTTTGATCTTTTTTTTTAAGCTGAAAATCTTGGCTCCCAATTACATCAGCAGAATTACTTAGTTGCTTTGTGTTTCAAATTACCTCCAATCTTATTACTGACAGTTCAAGAGTTATCTGCAGTTCTTTTTGTCCTTAGGATCTATCTCTACAGTGAAATTGCTGTGTTTTAAAGTTAATGGAAATAATTATTCACGTGATAAGCTTTTCACTGAACACTTTCAATTTTTAGAGATCACTTAAAACTTAAGTAATTTCTAATTATGCAAAGCACTCTCATGGTTCCAAAATGAAAACTACAAAAGCAAAATTACGCTTAGAGAAGCCTAGCCTCTTTGGCTGCTCCTCCCTCTATCCCTGCCCTCTCCCACTGGTAATCATTTATATTAATTTTGGATCATCCTTCCATTTAAAAAACTATCTAAGCAAATACATTCTGCATGTGTATCCCACACTCTTCCTTGGGTAAAATATTCCATACCACACATAGTGCTCTGATGTACTTCGTTGCTTATACCTAATGATTTGGTGGGCAATCACTCTCTGCCAGCTGCTAGGACACCATGGTGTTGCAGGACCACAGCCCCCTACTGATGACATGTAAGCTGTACTGAGTATTTTACTATTACAAACAGTGCTGCAATGGATACTCCCGTGCCTATGTCATTTTGCATTTTTGGCAGTGTGTATTTGGAATAGATCTCTAGAAGTGGGATTACTGGGTCAAAGATAGATGTGTTTTTAATTTTGCCCAATTCCTGTCCTTTGAGGTTATACCTTTTGCATCCCACTAACAATGTATGGTAGGACCTGTTCCCCACCGTCTCATCAGCTGGGTATGGCACCAAACTTTTGAATCTTTGCCAACCTGATAGGTAAAAAATGGTATTTCAATACAGTTCTAATTTGTGTTTCTCTAGTGAGTGAGAATTTCTCTAGTTATGAGCATCTTTTAATGTGTTTAAGAACTATTACATTTCTTGTTCTGTGAACTGTTCATATTTTAGCCATTTTTTTTGGTTGGTCTTTTACTCTAGCTTTGGAAGTTCCCTACTAGCAATATTAACCTTGCAAATTGCAATTTTCCACAGTTTGTAATCTTTTTATGTTGCTAATAGTGTTCTTGTTGTTTTTTTTCATGCAAATGGTTATTTTTACACCATCAAATTTATATTTTCCTTTATTGCTTCGGGATTTTGATTCGTGGGTAGGAAATATTCTCAAGTTTTGCAGACATTCACCCATGTTTCTCCTAGTACTTGTATAGCTTCATATTTTACATTTAAATCTTTGATCCACTCAGAATTCATCCTAGTGTAAGGTGTGAGGAATGAGTTTCATTTTATCTTTTGCCACAGGTAGACTAAGTAGTTTAGCAAAATTGTCTACTTTTTCCTCACTGTTTGAGGTGCTCCTGTTATCATACACTAACTTTCCATATGTAATTGAGTCTATTTCTGGATTTTCTTTTCTGTTGAATATGTCTGTCTACTCATGTGCCAATACTACAACTTTAAAATTATAGATGTTTCATAATACAGTTTACTATCTAGCAGTGCTGGTTCTCCCTCATTGCCTTTGTTTTTCAGGGTGTTTCTGGTTTTTCTCTATTATTATTTAGTGCTTATAAATTGTCAAGTGTTGAAAGAGGAGCTAGTAATAATAGTAATAACCATAGTAATAGATGAAGGGCTTACTGACTACCAGCCTGGTAAAGCACACGTGTGTATTGACTCAGTTCTCCTTTTAGCAACCTTATAAGATAGATTCTATACGAACTTCCCCTTGGAACAGATAGGAAAGCTGAGGCACAGAGAGGTTAAGTAACTAACTCGAAGGGCACAGCCGGTAAGACGCAAAGCCCAGATTTGAACCGAGGCCATCTTGCTGCAGAGCTTGTGTTTTTTGTTTGTTTGTTCGTCTGTTTTCAAATATCTGACAGTTTTAGACCAGACTGACTTGGAAATCCCAGATTCTCTCAACTCCTGGTTTGGCCTAAGACATGTCTCCTCTTCTCTGGAAGATCAATTTCCTCATTGTTACTGGGGGAGCCCTCAAAGTTGGGGTGTAAAAGCTGAGTGTTGGTGCCACTGGCAGGAACCACTCTGCCTCACATGGATGAGGGAATATTGCAGGTGGAAGAAGCCCAGCACCCCACCCAGGACCAGATGGAACACTGCTGACTAGCTCGCCTTCGATCAGTTGGGCCCCCGCAGGCTTGGGTGTGCTCCTAGTTCCAGGAACAAAACATTGCCCCATTGGGCAGCCCCTCACAAAACTCCAGGGGGCGCCACTCCCACGCACTGCTCACACATCCCTTTCCTTCCCATTTCGTGGGCTTTTAACTTCTGAAACCAGCTTTTCTTTCTCTTGGTGTCATGAAAGGAAAGGAATTCCTGCCTTTGGCTGTTCCCAGTGGGAAGACAGCAGGGATATTCTCTGCCACTAGAGCTGCAGCAGCTACGCTGCTGTATCAGGGGATCACCTTGCAGAGGTAAGGACACTTGTCAGCCACCTGGACTGTAGGAGCTGTTGCTATCCCCTGTGTGAGTAAACGTTAACCTCTAAGTTAAGTCTCTAATTCTGATTGACTGTCGTATCACCAGTGTGGCCCTGATGATATACTTCTGAGAACGTTGACCCTGCTACCCAGCCCTGTATTCCAGGGAAACAGCAGCAATAGAAGAAGCGTCTCTACCTTGTGCTCCTGGAAACTTCTTACTGCAAAGAACCACCTTTCCACACTTGACTTAGCTAAGACTCGCGGATAACCCCCTTGTTTATCTAGGATAAGACCAGACACTTTTCCATTCTTTGTCTCACCCATGATTAACTGAGCTGTTTGTCCCATTTGCCAGTTAGAACTTTTGTTGACCAAGTTTTAGTTAATCTTCTGTCCTTCCCACAGGACCGTGAACTTTGACATCAGCCTGGGCCAGCGTCAGAATGTTGACCAGCCCCTCCTTAACAACTCCTCCAGAAAATCAGCTGACAAAATTTAAAAAAAATTGCTTGATCAACTGCCCAATGCCTGTTCCTTTTAGCATCCCTGTAAAAGCAAAGCCTTTTTCTGCCTGACCTTTGAGATGCAGATCTTGTGGTCAGAGCTATTTTCATTTGACACCTGCAAGATCCCGAGAGTTCCCTTTGTTAAAGCCCCAGAAGACGGTGGATGCCACAAGCCCCATGCCTGGGGTGGAATTACAGGCTTCTGCTAGATGTTCTATTTATTTATTTATTTGGCTGCGCAGGGTCTTAGTTGCAGCATGCGGGATCTAGTTCCCCGACCAGGGATCGAATCTGGCCCCCCTGCATTGGGAGTGCGGAGTCTTAACCACAGGGCCACCGGGGAAGCCCCTACATGTTTTATTTAAACAGAATTTTAAAGTCAGAGCCTCACACCAACTTAATACCTAAGATGCACCTCGGGGTGGTGCAGAGTGAACCTGGCCGAGGGCTTCTTGTTGCTGAGGGCTTGGTTTCAGTGAAAAACAAGATCCTATGGGCTTAGTGTAGGGAAGGATCTTTTAGACCCCCTACAAAGCCGGGAATGAAAGCCATTCTCTTAAGAAGTTTCATTGCTAGTGTCAGAAGAATGGTTGAGCAGGCATTCCCATCTTTGAGGCCCTCTGGTTACTGCATAATTCAAATGCACACTGCACATTAGGGAGGGAGAGAGGAGGTGCAAACAAACAGAGAATTTTATGTTTAATTTTTTCTCATCCTGCCTTAAAATATAAACTTTCTTTCATTAAGGGAAAGCAGCAAACACTGACCTCCAGGAAAACTACAGCCAGCTTATGGAATGAATCTCACTCTGGTTTCATGTCAGACACTCAAGTGAGATAGACTCAGGTGATGGGCAATGGGTTGAAGCTCTTCCTTCCTGAGACAGGCTGGGACCTGAAACCTGGGACCTAGGATCCTCTGCCGTGGGGCTGGCACTTGGACAAATGTCTCCTCGAGCAACAAAATGCAAAGAAACTATAAGGGACAAAACAGCTGCACGCATGTGCAGTTGGGGCAAATTATGGACAAGATACAAAAAGACCAAAAACCCAGCAAAAGCAGGGTGTTGGGAGCAAGAGCAGCGCACCGCACATGCACCCTCACACACCGCCACCAAGCGGGTGGGCAGACCACCTAAGCCACCCCTCTGGGCCAACCACTGGACTCACCCCTACCCTCACCCCATGGAAGGAACCAGCTGGCTCCCCGTCATGGAGCGAGAAAGGGCACCTGTTACTTGTTTTCGCTTCCTTGTGCTGCAGCATGAGTCCTAATAAAGACTTACCTGAATTTCTTAGCTGGCCTCTCAGCAGTTTCTATTGATTAAGGAAGCCAAGAACTCTGGGTGGTAACATTCCCATTTCTAGGTTTCCTGCATCACTGATCACTCTCCCCAGGCTGGACACAGAAGGATGTAAGGACGTTCTGGGTAAATGGCACTAGTGAGTACAATGACTGGAGCATACATACCTTCTGTGCTGCCCAGGCACTTTCAATTCTGTGATGGGATTCTCCAGTGGATTTCAAGTCACCTCCTGAGAAACTACTGGGTCCTCAATGGTGACTCTCTGGGGAACCCGAGAATGATAGGAGTTGTGGCCGTCACACGCTTTTCTAGAAATCCTTCCCAGAAGCCAGGTAGCACTTAACTTCTTAGTTCCTTGTCCTTCTTCCTGATATCCTCAAAGGAGGTAAAAGGTCGACAGGATTCTATTTTTGTTCTGGACTTTTAAAATTTGTTGTTAAGTAATTATCACAGGAACATTTAAATATTTTTAAATGGGACAAATCAAATCAACTATTTATCCATTCCACTTTTATTCTCGCCCATGTACAAACATATTTTAATATGACAGCACAATCATGCACATCATGCATTTTTCACTTCACATCAAAATTATGTCTTACAGAATCTGCATAAAGCAGATTAGAAACTACACAAATGTCCCCAAATGGTAAAATATCTAAGTAAAAAAGAACACTGATATTACATTTCCATCAACTGTTTCAATCTCTGTACAAATACTGTAATCATCTGAGGAAACAATTTCCCCACCTCAGTGTTTATATTATTCATTTTCGCGTTCTTGTTCCTTCTCAGATTTAGGCCTCAGTGCTGTTAAGAACACTGCCTAGTAGATCAGCTTTTGTAGGACTGTGTCATAAGAGCAGAGATTGACCATATGTCATTACACTAAAAACTGTTGTTTAACAGTTTTCTTCAAGAATGAGTTCTCTGATGTCCAACAAGGGGAGAGCACCATTTGAAAGCCTTTCTGCACTGATTACATTCATAAGGTTTCCTTCACTATGAATTCTTTGGTGTTCCATAAGTCAGATGGTCTGCTGAAGGCTGTTTCACAGTACATTCAAGTTTTTTGTTTTTTTTTTAAATTTATTATTTCTTTTTGGCTGTGTTGGGTCTTCGTTGCTGTGCACGGGCTTTTTCTCTAGTTACGGCGAGTGGGAGCTGCTCTTCGTTGAGTGTGCAGGCTTCTCATTGCGGTGGCTTCTCTTGTTGTGGAGCACAGGCTCTAGGCACGCGGGCTTCAGTAGTTGCAGCTCGTGGGCTCTAGAGCACAGGTTCAGTAGTTGTGGCGCACGGGCTTAGTTGCTCTGCGGTATGTGGGATCCTCCCAGACCAGGGCTCGAACCTGTGTCCCCTGCATTGGCAGGCAGATTCTTAACCACTGTGACACCAGGGAAGCCTCTATTTTTAAAATTTTTAAAATATTTATTTACTTGGCTGTGTTGGGTCTTAGTTGCAGCACACCAGATCTTTGTTGCCGGGAGTGGGCTTCTCTCCAGTTGTGGCGCTCAAGCTCTAGAGAGCGCAGGCTCAGTAGTTGCAGTGTGCAGGCTTAGCTGCCCCAAGGCATGCGGGATCTTAGTTCCCCAACCAGGAACTGAACCTGTGTCCCCTGCATTGGAAGGCAGATTCTTTTTTTTTTTTTTTTTTTTGCGGTACGTGGGCCTCTCACTGTTGTGGCCTCTCCCGTTGTGGAGCACAGGCTCCAGACGTGCAGGCTCAGCGGCCATGGCTCATGGGCCCAGCCGCTCCGCGGCATGTGGGATCTTCCCGGACCGGGGCACGAACCCGTGTCCCCTGCATCGGCAGGTGGACTCTCAACCACTGCGCCACCAGGGAAGCCCGGAAGGCAGATTCTTAACCACTGCACCACCAGGGAAGTCCCTCATGTGGTTTTTCACCCTTATGAATTTTCTGATTCACAGTAAGATAAAAGCTCCGTCTGAAGATTTCCCACATTGATTACATTTATATGGATTCTCTCCAATATGGATCCTTTGATGTCCAATATGGTGACAGTTCCAGTGGAAAGACTTTTCACACTTATGGCATTCATGAGATTTCTCTCTTGTGTGAGTTCTCTGAAGAGTAACAAAGTGAGAACTCCAACTGAAGCATTTCCTGCACTGATGACAATCATAAGGTTTCTTTCTTTTCAATGTGAGTTCTTTGATGTGAAATAAAGCCAGAGCTCTGCAGGCAACACTTCCTATATTAACTACATTCATAACGCTTCTCTCCATTATTCTTTTTTTAAAATTTTATTTATTTATTTTTGGCTGCATTGTGCCTTTGTTGCTGCACGCAGGCTCTCTCTAGTTACAGTGAGCAGGGGCTACTCTTCGTTGCAGTGCGTGGGCTTCTCATTGAGGTGGCTTCTCTTCTTGCAGAGCATGGGCTCTAGGTGTGCGGGCTTCAGTAGTTCTGGCACTCAGGCCCAGTAGTTGTGGCTCGTGGGCTCTATAGAGAGCAGGCTCGGTAGTTGTGGCACACGGGCTTAGTTGCTCCACAGCATGTGGGATCTTCCCAGACCAGGACTCGAACCCATGTCCCCTGCATTGGCAGGCGGATTCTTAACCACTGCGCCACCAGGTAAGTGCCTGCATTATTCTTTCTTTGATACACATTAAAATCAAGGATGTGACTAAAAAACTTCCCACATCGAATACAACAGAACAGTTTTTCTTCAGTGTGAGTTTTCTGATGCCTAATTAGTTAAGACCTCCTGCTGAAAGCTCTCCCACATTCACATTCATGGAGTCTCTCTCTAGTACAAATTATGTAATGTCAACAAGTTGGGAGCACCAGGTGAAAGACTTCCCACATTGATTACATTATACAGTTTTTCTTAGGTATGAGTTCTTTAATGTGCAGCCAGATGAGAACTCCACTTAACAGATTTACCACAGTGGGCTTCCCTGGTGGCGCAGTGGTTAAGAATCCGCTGGTTGGCTTTCATTAAGTTCCAGCTCCAAAGGAACCATAATGGTGGCTGTTTCTATGTTCTGTGATCTAGGAATCTGAGGCCACATCTTACCTTGTGAATGGCACCCTTCTCCACTTTCTCCAGCTTTCAGCTGACTCACTGTAATTCTTCCAGTTACTATCCTCATCCATTTCCACAAGTTCAGCTGCCTCTGCCCCAGAGGATACATGTGCACCCTTTTCCACCAGACAAAAGTCTAAGTCCCAGGCTCACCAAAAAGTCTGAGCAGCCTACTCTTCCAGACTGTTGGAATTTCCTACGCAATCTCCATGTTTCTGTGAGAACAGAGAACCATTCCACACAATTCCAAGCCCCTAGTTCCTTGCGGTCTGCCAGCCCTAGGCACAGTGCCTGCCCCCTCTCCCTTTCCCAGATCCAGTGCTTCCTGGAGGGATACACCATCCCTTTGGGTACAGTATCCATTAGTGGAAACTTTCATATCATGTACACCCCCTGCTATTACTGCAGAAGCAAATTACCACAAACCCAGTGGCTTGAACAATACAGATTTATTATTTTACCCTCTGGAGATCAGAAGTCTATCACTGGGCTAAAATCAAGGTGTTGCCAGTACTGCATTTCTTCTGAAGGCGCTAGGGAATGAATCCATTTCCCTGCCTTTTCCAGCTTCTAGAGGCCCCTCATATTCCTTTGTTTATGGTCCTGCGTCACTCAAATCTCTGCTTCTGTCACCATATCTTCTTTTCTTACTCAGATCCTCCTGTCTCCCTCCTGTAACGACCCTTGTGATGTTACTGGGTCCGCTGGGATGATCCAGGATTATCTCCCTGTTTCAAAATCCTAATGTAATCACATCTGCAAAGTCGCTTTGGCCACGTGAGGTACCATATTCACAGGTTCCAGGGATTAGCAGTGAACATCTTTGGGGGCCATCATTCTGCCACTCACAACCCTGCACCCAGGATATTCAGACACATTCTGAGCCCTGATGGCAAATTTATGACTGAAATGCTGGGTGGTACACGTGTGAATTACGTGGGGCTGGGGAAGGATTAGGAGCTACCAGTTTATTGACTTATTTGGCTGCACCAGGTCTTTTTTTTTTTTTTTTTTTTTTTGCCGTACGCGGGCCTCTCCCGCTGCGGAGCACAGGCTCCGGACGCGCAGGCTCAGCGGCCAGGGCTCACGGGCCCAGCCGCTCCACGGCATGTGGGATCTTCCCGGACCAGGGCATGAAGCCGCATTTCCTACATCAGCAGGCAGACTCCCAACGACTGCGCCACCAGGGAAGCCCTGCACCAGGTCTTAGTTGCAGCACGCAGGATCTTCGTTGTGGCATGCAGGATCTTTAGTTGTGGCATGGGGGATCTTTTAGTTGTGGCATGCAAACTCTTAGTTGCGGCATGCATGTGGGATCTCGTTCCCTGACCAGGGATCGAACCAGGGATCGAACCCAGGCCTCCTGCATTGGGAGTGTGGAGTCTTAACCACTGGACCAGCAGGGAAGTCGCATGTATATTCAAATCCTGCATCATTTCATCCTACGTTAAGGAAAGTGGAAACTCTTCCATTCACCTCAGAGATGAGTTTCTCTGACCTTCTGAAGAAGTCAACTTATGATATTAAGTTATCTATAGCCTTAAATCTTTCCTAACTCAGCATTTATTACCTTCAGGTTTTTTTTAGTGAGAGTGGTGAGTACAGAGGCTCCTGCCATGAGACTAGGGCATTGCTGGCCCTCCTGGTGGCATCATCCACCATTCCCTTGGTTGATCATCCTCCAGCTCATCATCCAGGCTCCTCCTATAATCCTGACAGATGTCCATTCATCTGAAGGAGGTTCGTGCAACCACCTGCCCTGCCACCTGCTGATCATGCTCCCAGAGCACTTCCTTCACTGCCTTGGCCCCCACTCCCCTTATCTACCCCAGCACAACTTCCCAGGTCTACCCAGGGCCCACCCCTTTCGTTTTAACATTGCTTCTTTTAATCAAGTCATTAGTGAAAAGACGTTTAATCAAATAGGTGGGAAAAAACACACAGAGATCCTACCACAGAAATATATAGTTTATTTATCTATGGTCTCTTTCAATCCTTGTCCATATGCATAAATACTTTACCACAAATATAATATCAGTGCACAGACTTTTTGGTACCTGGCTTTTTAAACTTAGATTATAAGCATTTTCAGGTTTCACTAATATCAGTTTTAATAACCAATGAACAAATTAAAATGGCAAATCAACTAAGTGAAAAATTAAATGTTTTTCCAACTGATGTATTCATTAGCGATACTCCCCACTGCTTTTCTTACTGACTTACGTGCAGGGCGGTCTCCCTGGTCATCCTTTGGTCTTGAGAACTTCATCACTCAAGGCTTTCCACGTTCAGTCCCGAATCTCAACCAGGCTCGCTCATGTGACACTGCAGGATCAGGCTTCAAAGGCGATGTCTCTTCACTTGGCTTGAGGGCTACGAGGTAGGCTGTTTCTTCTTGCATTTCACCCCGCTGTGTGTTTTCTGATGCCCTATCAGGTGCGAGCTCTGGGTGAAGGCCTTTCCGCACTTGTTACAGGTGTAGGGGCGCTCACCGGTGTGAGTCCTCTGATGCCTGATGAGATGGGAGCTCTGGCGGAAGGCTTTGCCACAGTCCTGACATGGGTAGGGCTTGGCCCCGGTGTGAGTCCGCAGGTGTTGGGAGATGGCCGAGCGGTCGTTGAAAGTCCTTCCACACTCGTGACACTCAAAGGGTCTCTCCCCAGTGTGAACCCTCTGATGCTGCGTGAGGGAGGAGCTCTGCACGAATGCCTTCCCGCAGTCCGGACACACGTAGGGCTTCTCTCCCGTGTGGATCTTTTTATGCACGGAGAAGTACCTGGGGTTCCGGAAGGTTTTCCCACATTCGCTGCATCGGCACACCTGGCTCCCTTTGTGAATTCGCGTAAACGTGATCTGCTGAGTGCTCCGGGGTAAGGTCCTCCCACAGCTCCCGCTCTCCTGGTCCTTTGCCCTGCTGCAGCTCTTCTGATGAAGTTTTACACAGGGGTTGTGTGTCATCTTTTTGACCCTGGGGTCACGCTTGCGCAAGCGTTTTCTAGAAATGATCTTCTGAAGGGAGATGTGGCTTGTGGCGGGACCTGTGCTTGCCTGGGGTTTGGGGCTTTCACCGGGTGGCTTCTGAGGGAGGGTTTTTTCCTGAGTGAGCACTACTGGTTTCAACGCTGTGTCCAAGACCTCCGGGGCCCCAGCCTGCAAGGTGTCTCCTGAGGTAGAGGGCTGGGCGTCATCCCTCGAGAATTCCTCCACTTTCAGGTGGCAGGCTGGCTCTTCCTCGGGCGTGTTGGGGTTTGGAGTTAACTGTTTGCTTTCCAGAGTAGTCTCCCACCCTGAAAGAAACACAAAGGTACAGATACTGTAAACAGAAAGTGCTAAAACGGGTCGACAGTACAACATAAGTCAATATCCAGAAGCTGTGTTTTCCCCCAAGTACAGTCATGCACCCTGGGGAGGGAGACTGAAAGCAGTGAAGCAGCAAAGAGCGGCACACTGAGCTTGGGCGAGGGCTGCGAGCGTCTCCCAGCTCTCAGAGTCCCTGTTCTCATTCACCCTCAGGGTGGACAGCAAATCAGTCCTTCACTGGACCTGAGGCTGCCTCTGTTCATACGAGTCCCACCCCTCCAGATGTACAGTGTCAGCTAAAGGCCCTGGACAGTGCAGGGGACTCGAGGGCATGTCCAGGGCCCAGAAAGTGTGTAAGCCCAAACTCAGAGCCCCCATGGCATCCCAGTCCCGGAAGCGTGGAGGGGCCTTACCCACAGAGACCAGGTGTCCAAAGGTCTCCAGCATCACGTCGTGGTACTCGGTCCTCTGTGTCAGGTCCAGCAGCCCCCACTCCTCCCTGCTGAAGTCCACAGCCACGTCCAGGAAGGTCACCGGTTCCTGCAATGTCACACACCTTGTATTTCAGCAGGAGGGTCAGGGAGTCCTTGGTGGGGACAGAAGAGAGGCTGGCGGGGACATTCTGACAGAGCTCGCTGTGCTGGGGATGCCCCAGCTTTGGGGGTTTGCTTGGAAACACTGACTGGGGCCTGTAGAAAGTCCAATGGGTCTGTTCTCACAAAACCAGAGTCTGGGGCCCAGGCTGGAGGAAGAGCCCTACTTCACAAGGAACTACAAAGTGCCACAAACAAACTGCCTCTACCCTTTGCCCATGACTTCCCGCCGGAGACCAACCCTCGGGCCAGCCTTGCACCTCCCTGGGCATACCCCATTCTGGAACAGCCCCTCCCCATGGGGACAGGGGTTGCCTGGGGGTGGGGTGGCTGCCTGGGCCGCACCATGATGAGTCCTTTCCGAGGAGCTGACCAGCACTCCGGGAGGAAGAGGCTTCCCACCGCCCTCTGTCTGGATCTGGGAGGCATTTTGCCCAAAAGGCGCAGAGCCTGCTTGAGAAGGAAGAGGCTGGAGCCCCTGAATACAGCTGTGCCTGAAGCCTGCACCAGACCACTCACTACATGAGAGCTGATAAATTCACTCCTATGCTCAAGCCAGATGTAAGCCCCGACCAAGATCACACAGACACCATCACTGGCTGCTCTCTAAGCCTCAACAGTCAGCAAGACAGGGCCAGTCCTATTTCGTCTACACCCCAGCTCTGACTATTTTGAAGCAAATCCCAGGCTTTGTTTCAGTTATAAACACCCAGCTCTGCGTTTCTGAGGGATGAAGCCTCTTTTGTTCTAACTGGGATCCAGCCTTGATCTGGACGCCTGGGCCCTCCCCCTCCTCCCTCCAGACTTCCTGACTCCTGGTCACTGGGCCCTGTCATGGTCTCCAATGACACCACAGTCGCCGGAGGGCAGGCCTGCCCTCCACACTCAGCAACTCTGAAAGGCCTGCCCGTGGGAGGCCTGCAGGGGATGCTGGGACCAGAGAAGGAAAGGGTGACACTCCCCACTCACCTCAGGCAGTGCCTTCGCCAGCCTGGTGGCCACGTCCTCCTCCTGCTGAGCTGTGGTCTGGAGAGAGCTGGTGGGGCCCTGGGTGGGCGGTGCTGGGAAAAGATGGCAGCGCGGGGTTAGGTGGGGCAAGGACAGCCCACGTCTGTCTCCAGGACCCATAGCTTATTGTGCCCCCCATTCTTCTCCCAAAGCCTGTGCCCACATCCCCATGTGTGTGACCAAAGGGCGCCACTGTCCCCACCGCGGGTCCCACCCACTCGCCCTCCAAGGACTGTTCCGGACCCATCCCTCCACCGAAGTAGCTGCCTCACCGCCACGCTCACCTCAGCAGCTGGCCTCACACCTTCTCCTCAGAGACAAAGACCCCATTTCTGGCCTCCATGCCCTCCAGCCCTTCATCCTTCCTTTCTGTTACCCCACGGAGTGGGGAGCTTCCCCTGGCCCCAGGACCAGACTCATTCCCCCAAACTCATCTCGATGCAAATTTTACCAAGTTTCTTCCACCTCAGAAAACAGCTGTGCCTGGCTTTATGGCCCCTCTTGACCATGGCTCTTTGATGTCTGACTTTCCCTATGTATCCCCACATGGTCCTTGGGCTTCTATAATGATGACGCCACCCCACTATCAAGGGGGACACACGATGTGACCCAGGCTGGCCCACCAGGCCGTTGCTTCCTCCTGGCCAAAATGATTGGATCAGGGATGAACATGGGCCCCCCAGCCAGCCAATCAGAGCCAAAGGAGCATCTGTTGGAACATTTAGGAAAGAGAAATTCCATCCTGGGAGCCCCTGCATGGAAACAGTGCCTTTGAGTGAAGCCATCAGAGGCCAGCAGAAGTATGATATAGCAGAGAGGACGGGTCCTGAAGACGAGTGGAGTTGCTGGGTCTAGCCATGCCTGAAGCTGGATTACCCTTAGACTTTTTCAATATATTGTCCTTCTCCCTTGGGCCACTCTGTGTAAGGCTTGTGGCAGTCATGCCCAAGAGGTTCAATGGACATGCTGACCACAAACGCAGGACTCATAGGTTCCCTGGAAGGCCTCTTTCGTCGTCCCCTGTAACACTAACTGGTTTCATTCACCCCCAAGGTGTGAAACGGACTCACTGCCTTTCATCTCAGTGGGCTCGACAACCGCCTCCCTGGCACCTGTATCAGCTTCCTAGTGCTGCTGTAACAAGCTGCCACGCCAGTGGCTCGAAATAACACAAATCTGCTGTCCTACAATTACGGAGATCAGAAGCCTGACCCACAAGCCTCACAGGGCTAAAATCAAAGTGTGCACAGGGCTGCATTCCTGCCGGAGGCTTCAGGGAGAACATACTCCTTGCTCCTTCCAGTTTTTACAGGCTGTGTAAAATACACGGCTCGTGACACTTTCCTTGCATCACCCCTGCCTCAGTTTTCACACCTCCTATTCTGACTCTGACCCTCCTGCCTGCCTCTCATAAGGACCCTCATGACATTGGGCCCATCCAAATGATCCAGGATAATCCGTCCACCTCAAGATGCTTAACTTAATCACGCATGCGAAGTGCCTTTTGCCATGTGAGGTTCAAGGGGTTCCAATGTGGATAACTTTGGGGCCCTCACCCCGCAGACAACAGCACCCCACACTCGGTGCCTGTGGAAGAGACCACTCCCACTGCCGCCTGGCCCTCTCCTTCCCCGCACCTGCTTGTCCAGGAAGCCCTCTTCTCTGCACCCCACCATCCAGCCTCAGATTCCCCCCTCCTCCTCAAGCATCAGAGTCAATCAGTCAATCATTCATTCACTCAAGAAACATCTTCCCGGTACCCGTCACAGACACACAAAGCGGTGTCCGTGCTCCACGGAACTCAGCCTGATGGACATCAAGCCTCATGGAGGCTGGCTCCCAAATACGTCCCGAACTTGTGCCGTCTCCCTGGCCCACCACCACCGGTACCCTCTCTACCCCACCACCGTCAAACACACATTCATTTGTCAGACTCCCGTCTTTCTTACTAGATCGGAGGCTTGCTGAGCTCATAAGTCCATGAGTCCTATCTCGGTCACCACTTTATCCACAGCCTCCACTGAGTGTATGACGTTAGAAGGCACACCAAGGGACTTCCCTGGTGGCACAGTGGTTATAAGACTACGCGCTCCCAATGCAGGGGGCTCGGGTTCGATCCCTGGTCAGGGAACTAGATCCCACATGCCTGCCACGGCTAAGAGTTCGCATGCTGTCACTAAGGAGCCCGCCTGCCGCAACTAAGGAGCCCGTGAGCGGCAATTAAGGAGGCAACGTGCCGCAACTAAGCCCCAGTGTAACCAAATAGTAAAATAAATAAATAAATATTAAAAAAAAAAAGAGAAGGTGTACCAGAAATACAAAACCTCTGTGACTGATACTGATATGGCAGCGATCCCAGAGGGATGAAAATGAAGCACATTATCTGCTGGCTTCCATCAGAAATGTGTGGAGGGCTCATTAAAGAACGCAGTGCCAGGGCTTCCCTGGTGGCGCAGTGGTTCAGAGTCCGCCTGCCGATGCAGGGGACACGGGTTCGTGCCCCGGTCCGGGAAGATCCCACATGCTGTGGAGCGGCTGGGCCCGTGAGCCATGGCCGCTGAGCCTGCGCGTCCGGAGCCTGTGCTCCGCAACGGGAGAGGCCACAACAGTGAGAGGCCCGCGTACCGAAAAAAAAAAAAAAAAAAAAAAAAAAAGAACGCAGTGCCAGGCCTCACCCAAGGGTTTCAGCAGCTCTGACGTGGGGCCTGAGACCTTCCATTTCCACAAAAGGGTCCAGAGAGAAGGCCATTCTCAGAGCCTTGGCCCAGGGGTGGTGACAGGTACGTCAGCAAGCAAGTATCTAAAGCTCTGGTTCCTGAACTGGGGTTGGGGGAGGGGGGGGAAGCAGATGTCCCTGGTGTAGCTGGAGTGGGCACCAGCCTTCCCCCCCCCCCAGGAAGCCCGGGGTTCCCTCGCCCCCTCCCTCCAGGATGCCGTCACAGGAGCTGCCCTCTCCCCACCCGTCCACTGCACTCACCGTCCTCCTCAGAGATCCAGGTCACATCTTCCACCAGGGCTACTGCCTCCTGGCAGCCCACTGGGTGCTGCGACTCCACCCACACCCGGAGCTTCCCGGGCAGCGCGCCCAGGAACTGCTCCAGCACCAACAGCTCCAGCATCTGCTCCTTGGAGTGCACCTCGGGCCGCAGCCACTGGCGGCACAGCTCCCGGAGCCGGGCCAGCGCCTCCCGGGGCCCGGCCGCCTCCTCAAAGCGGAACCCCCGGAACCTCTGGCGAGCGGTCTCAGGGTCAGTGAGATGCTTATCCAGATGTTGAGTGGGCTCCCTGAGGATGTCTGGGCTCAGGCCCTCATCTTCAGCATAGAGGGCGCGGATCTGGGCGTTCCGGGGAAGAGCCACCTCCTCGTTCAGTGTGAGGATTTCAACAACCTCGATCTTCATCAGGGGATTCCCAGCAGGAAAAGGATGGAACTGAGGGTCCAACGGAGCCTCAGGACACTCTGTAAGTCAAAAGCAGAGCAAGACAGATGGCCAAAAAATTCATGAAAAGGTGAGCAACATCGTTAACCACCAGGAAAATGCAAGTCAAAACCACTGTGAAATACAACTTCATACTCTCTAGGATGGCTATGATCAAAGATGGGTGGTAACAACTGTTGGTGAGGATGTGGAAAAATTGGAACCCTCGTACGCTGTTAGCAGGAATACAGACTGCTACGCTACTTTGCAAAACAGTCTGACAGCTCCTCCAAAAGTTAAACACAGAGTTGTATCATGATCCGGGAGTTTCAGTCGAAGAGAATTGAAACCATGTGTCAACACAAAAACTTGTACAAGAATGTTCACAGCAGCATTATTCATAATTGCCAAAAAGGGAAAACAACTCAAATGTCCATCAAATGATAAATGGACAAACAAAATATGGTCTAGCTATACAGCATGGATGAACCTTGACTACATTATGCTAAGTGAAAGAAGCCAGACACAAAAGGCCCCATACTGTATAATTCCATTTATATGAAATGCCCAAAATAGGCAAATATATAGAGACAGAAAGCAGATGAGGGGTTTCCAGGAGATGGGGGAATTGAAGGGCTTTGGGGTGATGGCTAATGGATACAGGGTTTCTTCTTTGGGATGTAGAAACTGTTTTGAAGTTAGATCATACTGATGGTTGCACAGCCTTGTGAACATAGTAAAAACCACTGAATTGTATACATTCAAAGGGTAAACTTTATGGTATATAAATTATATCTCAACATAGAAGGAAAAAAAAGACCAAGAGATAACAAGAATTGGTATGCTGTATATGCCTGCAGCCATGAGGGGAATAGAACCTGATCCCACCTCCATGGGGGCCAAGAACAAGGATGTCTGGGAAAGGCAGGGACGCTGGGTCTTGTCATAGAGTCCACAGAGCATTTGCTGAACAGAACTCCAGGATGGTCCTGAAATGCTAAGGAAAGCTCTCTGTAACTCCAAGAAGAAATGCTAATTCTAAATGACTTAGAGGTTTAAAAAAATAAATTAAAAAAAAGTAAATAACACAGACTATGATTTATTTTTGGTTAGATTTCTGTTTTATAGAGTTTTCTTTTTGACCCCAAGCCAACAATCTCCAATCAGAACCTTCTCCTTTTTCCCACTATGAATCCTCCCCCTCCCAGCCTGCCTTAGTCTCTACCAAACATAAGGGACGGTGGCTGCCCCCTTGCTCTGAGTCAGCAGCCTCTGCATGTCCTCTTCTGAGCGGTCTTTATTTCCACAACACTCACTTCCTAGCAATGTGGTAAATGATGAAATAAAACTGGAAGACGCAGGTAGTGTTAAAACACAGGTCAAGAAAATTGTGAAAGATTTCCATGTAAGCATTAAAAAAATTAATACACTGGGTTTAGGGGGATTATGACAACATAGGAATGTTCCTGTCACATGAAGTAAGAAGCAGAACAGGAAATTACTATTGAATGAGTCCTCCTAAAACCGATTCCCCTGCCGAGTTTATGATTAACCTCTGTTATCCAAAACTTTATCCCCTTTCTTGTCCCTGCTGACCTCAATCCTGTGCTAACTGAACATCAATCAACCAGTGTCAGGTGACCAATACTGCTGTGATTGATAATATCATTAAAATACAAATTCAAGTTGTCTCTTCACGGTAATATGAGCTAACAGATCCTGGAACCATGGACCACCTGGCCAGAGAATCCTAAACCAGAGACATGATGACTCCTGAAACCACGATTAAGTAATGTCACAAAACGATGATTAACCCTAGACTCTCAGTTCTTCCTTTAAAACACTCCTAAGTCAAAGACCAAGTTGGAGTGGATCTGAGACTTGTCTCCACGCAATAACCTCTTACTTTGCTGCAAACTCCTGCTGTCAGAATTTGGCTTTCTATGCCTGGAGCACAGGAGCAACTTTGCTCACACTACTGTGGAGTAATTGCAATTGCGTTAAAAAAAAAAAAAAAAAAGACTCAGGAAGCGATTAGGAGCAGCGGCTCCCTGCATACGCTGCCTCTGCTTTTCCTCGCCGTCTGCGGCCTCCCAAGCACCTGTCACATCGGCCACCGGGCGCACTTATCAGACAGCGTTGGCTGCTGAGCAGCTGGCTTTGGCAGAGTCCGCGGAGCGCGCCCGGCCCCTCCTCCGAAGGGTGAAGCAGTAAAAGGCCCATGCCCCACCCCGCCCACCCTGAAGCCTCACTCGCTCCTCTCAGAGCTCCAGGAGCGCGGGGCCGCGATTTCCGGCCTGGACGGAAGTGCGTCAGGCCCCCTCCTCACTACAATTCCCAGGAGCCTCCACGCCTCGGACTTCCGGCCCCGCCATGTTGAGGGTTTGGGTTCGCCTGAGGCCCTTGGCAGGATGGCAGCCGGTCGGCTACTGGTGGGGCTTTCGCCTCTGGCCTCCACTCGCGTTCTCTCTCCCGGCCTCCCCGGCGACAGTGGACGCGTCCTGGGGCGACGCCGGCGGAGCCTCCACACACACCTATCCGAGCTGCAGGTCTTCCCCGTTGGGTGACGCGGGGTGAGGGAGCGCGGCCGCTTTCCCCGCGAGCAACGAGCACCCGGATTCCCCACCCACTTTCCTCCCCCGCCCCCACACTCTTCCCCTGTCTCCTTACGGCTTTGTCTTCCCTTCTCGGAATTTCCTGACTACACACTTCGGGTCGGCGGCGGCCTCCACGGGCCTCACGGGCGTCGCCCGTTGCTGGCGCGCTATCCGAGGAGTGAGTCAGCTCGGGGTCAGGAGTCGCCCAGTGCCGGGTGGGGCCGCCCCGCCACCCCAGACTGGCCTTGGGCGCTCCAGGGTTGAAAAACAGGTCCTGGGCCATACTATGACTTACCGGCCGCTGCCAGTCACTTCTTTCCTACGTTTAAAGTGACTTTTTCCTTGATAAAAATCATGACAGGCATTTGATCTCCCATTTCTAACCTCTTCCCCCCACTTCCTCCCAAATAAGGTTTTGAGTTCGTTTCATCGGGAGGCTTGCCCGCCCAATTCATATCTGCGTTATCTTGAGCGTTTAGTTCCCTTCCTGTTCCTTAGGATTTCTGGAGGGTTATCTCCACATACCCCCCACCCCCGCAACCCGGTCATTCTTGATTTGAAAGCTTAGTTCACTTTTCTTTCACTTACAGCTCTTAACAGCTCTTAAGGCTTCGTTGGAATTTCTCTCTGAGGATAACTTGGGAAGCCAGGGATAGGAGTTTATACCAGAATCTCAGCAACACTGGCCTGAGAAGCAGCCCCCACAAGGGGTGGGCGTGGGGCTCCCTAGCGGCTCCGTGCTGGGCCACAGGCACCATTTTGAGCAATAATCATGCATGACACTTAAGAACAAACTTAAGTCTCCGTATTGCTTCATAGCTTTTTAACTTCTGAAACTTCCGTTTTGTACTCCTTGGTTAATCAGAGGAATTTTTATTTCATGCTTTCTCCTTTAAAAAAACCACGTTGGGTTCTTTTTATTCTACTTCATCCCCTCCATCCCCAGCCCTTCTCCTTTCATCTTGATCATGTATTTACTTCCTCCTCTTATCCTCGGGGGCACCAGGGTGTTTTCCTAGAATCTTGCATTGAATGCTCACTTAAAGTGTTAACTGTTTTAAGCTGTAGAGCCTGTCTGGGTTTGGATGCCAGGAACTCTGCCGATGTTTTTGGTGCTGAGAGTCCAGTGTATCCGCCCTCTCCCTGCTGTAGCAGCCCTTCAGGCGGACACTGGTTCTGCAGTTGTCATAAAGCACCTACAGGGTACTCTGCAGTATGTGAGACGGCCACAAGCCTCTAAACCCATGCGTAAATGTCATCCTAGGCTCCTCAGTCCTCTAACCGTCTCATCTCTTGGACCACTCCCCGAAACCTCTAAGGTAATCCTCACGGCATTCGCCCCACTTGACAGCTGTGTTTAACAGCTAACAAGGCTGAAACTGGATCTCCACCTCACTGAGGCGGGGCTGACTGACCCGCCCACTTACCCACCCACCTGCCTGGGGCTGCATAAAATCATCCCTATCAGCTGCAGCTCCAAGTACTGGCTTTCAACCCACCAGCTGAATAACCCTGGGGGGAATTTGGGCAATTTAGTCCCCTCCCCCCAACTCCCTATCTAGCTAGGGGGCTATTACACAAATTCACTGAGCCTTTGGGCAAGGGTCTTAATTCTTCTGGGCCTCAGTTTCCCCTAAGTCCTAAGTGATGAGGGACCCAAAACCAGTACTGCATGAACAATGGTAAAGGCTGATGGGAGCCGCTGTTCTCTTCTTCTAATTACCGTTTTCTTCTCTCATGTTCTCTCTGCTGCCCCCTTTCCAGGTAAGCTGTCTCCTTCATAGTGCCCACTTTCCTAGTGAACGCGGACTGATTAACCAGGTACACTAGGGCTCCCAGTCCACAAATATAATAGTAACTAATTACAATGATCTTTTACCAGCTTGTTGGGGGGCAGGGTCAGCTCCCCTCATCCCTGCTGCATACTCCCCTGTCCCTCTTCCTCCTTGTCCAGGATGCCCCCAACTCTCACCCTTTCTCCTCCTTTCCCCATCACTCTCTTCAGCTCTGCTGGGCACCCTGCTATCTCGCCTTCTAAACGTGTCTCCCCCACTGCACTGCTAAGGCTGCTAACTGGGTCTCGTGCATTGGAAACCCCTAGGCCAGACCCAGAGGAGGATCTGCCAAAGCCACGTATGGCGATCTTTACATCAGTCAAAGTCTTTGAATCAGTAACAGATTTCATGAAGGCCCCCCAAGACCTGGGCTTTTACACCACCACAGCCCCACTATGCAATAGCGTCCAACCTTTACACAAAAGAAGTCCACGCTGGGAGAGGACAGGAACCTGCCCAAGGCCACACACTGGGGAAGGGAGCAGCTGGGATCCAAACCCTCTTTTATGCCCTTTACACCAAAGAGGGCGTCACACAGCAACTATCTTACTTTTCCTCAAACGTGCCCAAATGTGTCTTATCCAGAAGTCATTGCACTTGCCTGATAGTCTCTCCTAGCATCTCCACCTTGATCTCCTTCCCCATCCAGCTCTCAGCTCTGATGTCATCATCCCAGAGCTATCTTCCCGCCCAGTTCTAAACTAGTATTGCTGACCCATGCTTCCCCACTCCCCGATAGATATCCTATTGTTTCATTTTTCTTCATAGCACTGATTGCCACCTTAAAGTATCTGACCCACTAATTTCTCTCTCCACCTCCTCTAGAACAGCACTGCCCAGTGGAACTTTCTTTGGTGAAGGAAATGTTCTAGATCTGCACTGTCCAACACAGTAGCCATTAGCTGCAGGTGACCAGTGAACATTTGAAAGACGGCCAGTGTGACTGAGGAACTGACTGGTAAGTTCATTTTAGTCGGTTTATGTTTCATCAGCCACACGTGCTAGTGGCTATTCTGGAATGAATGTAAGCCCAGTGAGACGGGGCCTCTCCACCCTGTTCATCGTGGTGACCCACCCCTATAACAGTACTTGGCATTTTGGCAGGTGCTCAAGCAGTATTTGTTGACACAACACAGCTACTAAGTGCCTTGGTGAACGGTTCACCAAGACATTTGGGCCTTTTAGCCTTATGTCTGGATTTACCCATATTTCAAATTCCAGGAAATCTCACTGGCACTGTGAGTGTCCCGTCTGAAGTTATCATGGGAGGATGGCTGTTGCTACAAAGTTCCCATCTTTTACTTAGGAGCCTAAGCAGGCCATGGGGTAAGAGGACACTTGGTTTGCACCCCACCTGCTTCTTCCCAGACCAGCCAGGTCAGGGACTTGCATTCATGCTCCCACAGCAGCACTTCTGTGGAGGACTTATAGGACTTAAGAAAGGGACTTCACACACTTCTAGCCTTTGTAAGCCCTCAAAAGAAGTCAATGCTTTTACAGTACTTACTTAAGTCTTGCATGGCATTCTGAGCAGGCTCTATTAACAATTTATTGAGCCTGCTCATTAACAATTTATTCTTCGGTTCCATTTCAAAAAAGTATCACTCACAAAATCTTTCTTCTATCTGTTAAATTGGTTATTCCTGGTATAAGCCAGAGCTATTAGCTTCTGTAATTTGCAATCTGTTGCAACTGCTCAACTCTTATAACTATTTCAGAGGATTAGCTTTTTTTTAAAAAAGGTGTTAATTGTTACAAGCTACAAGTATTTCCTCTTTTTCAACATTTTTCTCATTTTGTGCTTTGGTGAGAACGATGCTATGTATACATTGCAGAAGAACCTGTTAACATAGCACCCTGTGTTGTCACTGAGTAGCTCATGTTCCATGGAAACTATCTTTTAACAGGAAGCTGGAAAATATTCACTGCCCAGGTCAATATAGAAACACAACTAACTGGCCACTTTGTTCTAAGAAAAAGTGGTTTTAACATTTCTCCTGGGACCAATTTTGCCAACTTTACACTTTTCCAGAAATCTTTCCATCTTATTGTTGGTTCATTCCTGTACTCAACAGATAATTACTGAGCACCTACGTTGTGGCAGGAACTGGTGACATAGCAGGAAGAAGACAGTCGTTTCCATTTTATAAGCATAGTTACCGGCAGCACCTCTAAAAATGGAAAGTCACCCTCCCACCCAGTTTCCTTCTTGGGAGACAGTTACATCCTATCAGTTTCTATATTCTCCCAATGATAACCAATTGACACATTCATACTTGGTGTGTGTTTGTATGTTTTTAAGGAAAAAAAACCCATGTACATATATATATATATATGTGAAGATACGTATGTTAAAAGATATATATTTTAAGAAACATATATTCCTTGGAGATTGCTTCATATCAGTACATAGAGCTGGCTTATTCTTTATGACAGTTGGGTAAAGTACTATAATGAGAACTACATGTATTGCTGAATATCTGAATAGAGTTTCTTTTCCCCGTATAGGTTTTTAGCTTGCCTTTTATTTATTCTGTCTATCCAGAAAATGGGCTTTTTTTCTTCTTCATTTCTGACTCATTTATTCCTGCTTTTATCTTATTTTCCCTCAGGACTTTTGGAAGTATTTTTTCGCCAAAAAAGGTTTGAGTCAAATGCTTAGTTCATTTATTTTCCTTCTTATTCAGTTAACAGTTAAAGCACTTCAGGCTTTGAAATTACTCCAGGGACTGTATCTGGACACCAGAGAGAGTGGTCCCCAGATAAAAGGATTAAGATTACATGGTCCTAGAGAACACACAGGTGGATGGTAACAGAGAACATAAAGTATTCTTGAATAAAGACTGCACAGTATGTGACCACACCCTGATAGGCTGGATTCCTGCCAAAACACGTTTGATGGTCACTCAAGATTCTAGACTTTTGCTCCGTCCCCAAGGATGTGACCCTCTCAAAGTTCTTTGTAGCAGTATCTTAAGATTTCCCTTTATCATCCCTTACCCACTGTCTTGTCTCAGAGCCTGGCCTAGTCTTCAGAGTCTCCTCTTTGAAGATTCCCTCTTGTCTCTTGAAAATTTTCCAACCATTTATTCTCTCAACAGTTTCCTGAGCTAGAAAGTCAGTCATTGTCCTAGCAACTGGGGACTTACAAGGGACACTGAAATAAGGATGCATGCTCTCACCCATGGTACTTAACATTTGTTCTAGATGTTCAGTTCAGATAGATAATAGAACCCAAATTGGAAAAACAGAATGTTTTGCTATGTATTTGTACAGTTGACCCTTCATGTCTGACTATACTACACCACTTTATTTTCTTTTTAAATATGGAACGCTTCATGAATTGTATGTCATCCTTATGCAGGGGCCATGCTAATCTTCTCTGTATCGTTCCAGTTTTAGTATGTGTGCTGCCAAAGCGAGCACTGTACTACACCATTTTATATAAGGCACTTGAGCATCTACGGATTTTGGTATCCATAGGAGTCTGAAACAATCCCCCATGGATACCAAGGGATGGCTATCCTTACGTGATCAATGTTTTGCATAGTTTGCCTTCCTTATGACCTGATATAAAAACAATGAGACATTTCATTTATATTAAGTGTGGTTCTCTTCAGTGTAAGTTTTTCTGTTGTTCTGTCAAATAAGGTGAGAGCTAAGATGAATGACTTGCCTGTGCATATTGCATTGAGAGTCTACTCTCATATGAGTCCTCTGATGCTGAACACAATGAGGACTCCTACTGAAGGGCTTCTTGCCAGTGGGTTCTGTGACTCCTGAAACCTTCCTAACACTAATTATTTTCTCAGACACTCTCCAGTATGACTTCTATGATGCTGAAAAAGAGAGCTATTCATGAAACCTTTCCGTAGCAATCATGTTCCCATGATTTCAGAGTTCTCAGATATAATTATTTGGTATAAGAAGTTTCCCAAATTGAACAGAACTGGAATTTTTTGTCCAGTATGAATTCTCTCAAATCAGACTATATCAGGCCAGAAGCCTTTCCTGCTATGATTATATTCCTGAGATTTCTTCCATGTTTGAGTTCTCATGTTGGAAAACTCATGATGAAAAGGACTTCCTCCATTCAGGGTCTCCTGTGAGTCTGCATGTGAGTCTCCTGTGTGAGCTTTCTCTTAAAGGCTGAGCTGAGAATAGGCTTTCTCACACTAGTCTTGTTCTTGAAAGAATTATCCTTTGTATAAGACAATTGATTTCCTACATCCCCCACATGTTGGTTTTATATAGCCCATGTGAGTCCTCTCAGGCTACACAAAGGATGAAATCTGGAGAAGAATTTCCTTCTTTTCCTTCCAGCAAAAAAATCTTCTTGTACAAGCTATTTTTTTCTACTGATGTTTGTACTAATTTGAGAGTTGCCACGTTCATGTTTGCAGGGCTCTTCTCCTGCTTAAATTCTTAACCAGTCAAAAAAAGTTAAATATCCTGCAGGCTTTCCTACAATCATGACCTTCAAAATAGTGTCTTTATTGCTTTCCTAATGTTTAAATCTAGATTATGTCTCAAGCTTTCCACCCAAACCACACATATAGTATTACTTTCTTGAAGAACACTGAGTGAGAAGGCGGGAGATTTGAGTGCCATCAAATATTTCTCCACATTCCTTATCTTCATAGCATCTTTTCAAATTAGTGCCTTCTTGAGGATAAATACCTGTCTTCAGCATTTATCCAGTTCCCCTTCTACTTCAACCAATGCCTATGCTGCCATTTTTACTGTCATGGAGAGCTGAAGACATGCGAAATGCGCTGCATCAGAGAGGCCTAGCTTTCATTCAGTCCCAGTCCTCTGCACTGAGGAGAGGCACAGCTACTCTAGTGCTGGGAGAAAGAGACCGCGGCAGGAGACGGCTCTCCTACCAGTACAGCAGGCCACCCCACACACCTGATTCCCGTGTGGTTGAGCACTGCCTCAGGGGGGGGTCCAGGCAGATACACTCAGCTGGCTTCACAAACCTCTACCTGGGTGTTTCAAGTCCCCTCGCATTCACACGTCATTAACAGAGCCAGTCAAGACATGGCAGAGT
This sequence comes from Mesoplodon mirus, assembly GCF_964341445.2. Lineage (NCBI taxonomy): Eukaryota > Metazoa > Chordata > Mammalia > Artiodactyla > Ziphiidae > Mesoplodon > Mesoplodon mirus. The sequence goes on along the minus strand of NC_138995.1, from coordinate 65,086,435 downwards.
TCTAAAAACATTTGAGTCTACGTGAAAGCTATTAGGTAGTTCTTTGTACTAGTCAACTAACTGTTTGCCTAAAATTATTTCAACATAAAAATAAAAACCAAAGAAAACCTCTATTTCCACCCTTCAAAAGTCTCTGCCTTTATCAGACTTACCACGTCACTGACTAATGCCAAAAATTCCAGGGTCGTAATATCGCTGTTATTGTATTTTTAAAATGAAATACTGATACGTTAAAAAAAATGTATATAGTAAATGTATATGTTACAAAGAATAGTCACAGGAAATCCCTTGAAGCTTTCACCTATGAGCAGTTCTCAGCAGTTTCCTTTCCTTTGCTCTCTTGGGTCAATTACTCAACTAGCCCCACTGAATCCACCTACGAATGGGGAGGAGCCAGCTTCTCCCCAACCCGCTGCTACGCTCTCAGGCCAGGTATTAGCACCTCTTCCCTAGATGGTACCACAGCCTGCTGCCTGCTTCCGTCTGTGCCCTTCCATTTTCACAGAGTGAGCTGTGAAAAGCACACCACACACGTACTCAATGAAAATCAAACCCCCTTTTCAGGAAGCCCTGTGTGCTCTGCCAAACTTAACTTGCACGTCAGTACACCTCGGTTACCTCCTCCCAGCCCATTGGGTGACTTTCCATTCCCAGAATGTGCCATGCCTGCTCCATCCTCACAGTAACCCCAAGTGGTGTTTGTACCTGGAAACTCTTCCCCACCACTCTTACACGTCTGCTGACTTTCTTTTCTTCAGGAATCGGCTTAAATCTCACCCCTGCATTGTCACCTGACCAACTCCTCTAGAGTAATTCCCCATTGCTCCCTACTTTACACCGTGTTCTTTTTCTTCTCAGTACTTACCACTGTTTGTGTTTACACAGTTATATCTATGTAGCTTGTTTGTAGAAGGCTGTCATCTATTAGACTAAGGAGTCTACAATGGCAGGGATTATGTTAGGTCTTTGGCTTACTACCTAAGTGTACAGTTTTTTGTTTTTGTTTTTTTTATATTGCATAGGACACAAGAGGCCTTCCACAAATATTTGTGAAGGAAAGAGGAGGCAGTGGAGGAAAAAAATCACATAAAGGACTCTTTGTGACACAGCAGAAACGTGTTAAGCACCTATCACCTCAGGCCTAGCCTGCAAGTGTCCTGGTAAGCCTCCCTGCACAAGGTCTCTTGTTCTGGGGCACCACCCCTGCATCTCCTGTCACCTGTCAGGCCAGGTCCCCTGAGATGTGCAGAACCATAGGTGCCCAGTGCCCCCCCCGACAGCAGCTAGATTTAGGAAACTACTAGACCATCCAGAATTGCATGGCTGGGAGGTTTGCCCACATGGGACTTAAGTTCCAGAGAGGATGAGACACAGACCTAAGCCAGAGCCACAAAGATGGGAAGAGACCTTAGGAGGCTGGATCAACCAGGGGGAACAGAAACCATGTTGGGTGAATACAAAGTGCTTGTGTTGCTGGGGACCTTCCAGGTAAGGTTTGGTTTAGTGACCTGTGCTCATGGTTAGAAGGGAGGTTTTCATTGTAGAGAATGAAAGGAATGACGTGAATATGGAAAAGAAAAACAAAATACTAATGTTGAGCTATCAGGCTAACAAAGGAGTCCAGGAAAGGGGGACAAAGAGTCAGTGGAGACTCTGGTCTGTGTTGTGGCAAACAGAAGGTCATCGCCAAAGGTGGGGCCAGGTGCAGGCTTCACAGCCGAAGACTGCCAGGCTGCTCCGAAGCCACTTTCATGAGAGCAGAGAACAAAGGCGGGGAGAACACCCGAAGTTTTCCTTATAAAGCCAGGACACTCTGATACAGAAGTGTCCAAAAATAACAAACACAAAGAAGAAAACCACCCACCTCCCCAACCTAATTTATGAATATTGATGCAAAACCCCTAAAAAAATAAGTTAACAGACACCAGCAACACATTACAACAAGGGCACTTCTATGATTATGTCACTGTTAATTGTTCAAATGAGAAAATCCCCATGGTCGCTTTGGAGGGGGGAAATTGGGGCTATTACTAATTTTCATTTATTAGAAAGGGTGAGGTGACTATTTCTTTATCCAGATAAAAACTGATTTGAATCACAGAATCCAGCAGCATGCTTGTCAAAACCCAGAGACTTGCCCTTTTAAGTCTAAGACCAGATACTCAAATCATCACACTCTCAGCCCAGTGTTTTGGAAGTACCAGATACGATGAATGCAATTACATGATCATGCAAATGAAGTAAAATAATACAACTGCCTCCTTTACACTTGCCAGTAAGATGACTTTGTACTGAGAAAATTAGTGAGACTCTAACAAAACTGTTACAAATAATAAGAGAATTTAGCAGCATGACAGGTTCATCTGCGACAACTAAGGAAAACTGCAAGGGATGATTAACCTGAGCAGATTAACAGCAACTACAGTGAACTCCCAGCAGCACTTGGAAGGCCTGACTAGCACGGTGAGGTAAGCAGATCCCTCTGTACACCTGTGCCAAAGCTCAACTGAGACCAGTTCTGCATCAAGGAATGTCTGAATTCAATCAAATGTAAGACACATTCTAACAAGATTTTCTCAATGAATCCTGACAAGCTGATGGTGAGTGTTCATTTGGTTGAGAACAGATAACAGGTGTGTTGTTTTCTCTTTTTTTTAAATAATGAGAGGAACTACCATTTATCCAAGTTTGTTGTAAAGTTACAATAAGTACAGCAATATGGTGTTTACTCAGACACTGACAGACCAAGGGAGCATAAGGGGCCAAGAAGGCCTGCACATGGTGATGACTATGGGAATTAAGTCTGTGATAAAGATGGCGTTTCCAATAATCAGAAGAACCAAGTCAGAAAACGGTGTTGAAAAACCTTGTGCCCCACATCATATACACAGGAAAACCCAGTTATAGGAAACAGCTAAAAAACCCCCACAAAAATACCACAATTGACAAAAGTATTTGTACAACCTGCCTATGTATGACGTGAAACCTAGAATACGAGTAAAGACAGATTTGAAAGAAAAAATATCTGAAATCATAAAACTTCTTTATGGAGACTAAATAAAGGTAAAAGATAAATGTTGGACTGGTATTTGCAGTATTAACATCCATAACATATAGTATATAGAGTCCTCCTGACCACACAAAGACAAACCAAATAGGAAAAGGGAAAATACATAAACTAACAAAAGCAAAAATACAGATGATCTGTAAACTTATGAAAATACGTGCAACTTCATGAGGGAAATATGAACTAAACTGAACATATCTTTTCCCATCAGATCTGCAAATCTTAAAAGAGGACTATAAATCGCTGGTATCTTATGAAAAGGAAAAGGAGCTCTCATGTTCTTGAGCAGCTATATGTATTTTAAAAGATCTTAGCAACAGTTTGTTGCTACCAGATTTTTTCATTTACATCTTGGTTGATTCTAAGTTCCATTTCTAGAAATCCTTACCTACAAAAAGATAACTTGACTGCAAAAAAAAGTATGCGAGGAAGTTTTTTGCAACAACTTGAATGTCCATCACGAGAAAAATCCAGGGCTTCCCTGGTGGCACACTGGTTGGGAGTCCGCCTGCCGATGCAGGGAACACGGGTTTGTGCTCCGGTCCGGGAGGATCCCACATGCCGCGGAGCGGCTGGGCCCGTGAGCCATGGCCGCTGAGCCTGCGCGTCCGGAGCCTGTGCTCCGCAACGGGGGAGGCCACAACAGTGAGAGGCCCGCGTATCGCAAAAAACAAACAAAAAAAGTCAAAAAATCAAATGTGGACTACGCTGCATTTGTTAAAATGAATGATGGAGACCTGTCTGCACTGAGTATGGAAACACCCCCCCAAAACAAACATATATCCGTAAATGTAAACGTAAAACATCTAGCCCGAGACACACACCAGTTACTGGAGATGACAGGATGGAAGGGCAGTTAGACGACGAGTGAAGCAGGGTGAGGGAGCCCCTGCTGCCAACGCGGCACCGGCAACAGGTTTACGTTCACCCAAGGAGTACACCCCTGATTCTGAAGCCAGAGGAAAATGCAGGGCTTGATTCAGCATGTCTGCAGCTACTCATCACAACACCCCACTGGGGGTTTTCCCCATCCACCTCCTTTTCTAAAACACTAGTTCCTCACTAACCAGGACTCACGTGCCAGGACTCCCATGTGCCTGGTTCTCACCTGAAAAGGTGCCTCGAGGAATTCCTCTCTCCACGGACCAGAGCTCTTCCTCCTCCTCTAACTGAGATACCACATCTGGCTTGGAAAGCTGATGTTCTGCCCAAGGGAAAAGAGACAGTGCTTGGGGGGGGGTCTGTGTTCGGGAGAAAATACTTTCCTGCTGTAGCAATTCTGTTCCTGTGTTCTCCCCTGCTAGGGCATGACTTCTGGTCTAGGGCAGTGTTAATAACCCCACCCATCCCATTTGCCAGCTGCTTGCTTTTCTGGACTCTTGCCAGTAAAGGAGGCACTGGGACCTGGTTTTGGCCAGCAAGACACAAAGGGAAGTTTGTCAGCTAGGGCCCTAAGGCATTTTTTTTTTCTTTGTAAGTATGACAGCTGTAGAAAGAGGACTAGCCAGGGTTGCCGTCTCTCCTTCTTTCTGCCTTGAACACGGACATGATGCTTGGCATCACGGCCATGCATATACTAACCTAAGAATGGAAAACTTCACACTAACCATGAAAAAATGGAAAGGACCAGGGTCTCTGATGATACTCCTGAGCTGTCAGACACAGACACCACGTCCTGAAATTCTTGTTACAAACACAGTAAACATCCACTGCGGCAGCTGGAAACATCCCTGATAGACCCACCTCCCTGGTATTCAACGCCTCTGACGGATGGACTAGGTAAAGCTTCAGAAGTTATATGTGAAGTTGCCCTTTTTCAATGGGTACAGAGTAAGGCCCTCTCCCTCAGGCTCCAGGGCCTTGACACTTGAACTCGGATCCCTGCAGGCTGAGCCGAAGCAGACACACACTTCAGAGGCACCACATTCGTGCTGCAAAGCGCAGATCTTTATTGACACAGAGACCATCCTTACCCACTGAGACAAGGTTCCTGTAGTTCTCCAGCAACACCTCCCTGTACAGGGACTTCTGTTCGAGGTCCAGCATTCCCCACTCATCCGGGGTAAAACCCAGGGTCACATCTTCAAAGGTCACTGGTTCCTAAAACCCACAGGTGTGTGTTCAGCCAGGGCCTGTTCACCCATGCTGACAGGAAGGGGAGGCTGACTGAGCACATGTAGGCACAACAAGGTGACCTGAGCATTCCAGGTGTGTCTCATCATGAGTTCCTGCATTTGTCTAAAACAGCAAGCCCAAGCTTGACCCTATCAGGTCACAGCAAGGAAGACAACCCATGAGGCTGGAGAAGATTTTTCATTCTCTGAAAACCTCTCCATTTTTTATTGACCTGGGGATTCCAACATTTGTATCAGTGTGTATACCTCCTGCTAGGAGATTGTGTGAGCTGAATCATCAAACCCCAGCCTTCAGCCCCCACCCACTGCCCATACTGCTTCTACTTCCTTCACCTGTCAAGGATTCATCCTCAGCTCTCTTCTCTCAGGGACTAAGCTCTAATGCCAAAGTACTGTTTAAATATAAGCCTGATCCCTGTTTAGACCTGACAATGCATACCCCCACGCCACCTCCAGTTTAAACGGTAAATTAGTATCCCCCATACTTGGACCTCTATTCTAACCACTCCCTTGGAAAGTAACTTGCTATCTCTCCACTCACGAGGGTCTCTTCTTCCCATCCACTCCCCCTCCCCTTCCCGAGATGCTACGGGGCCCGGGGGCATCTCAGGGAAGGTGGTGTCCCACCATCATCCCGCCACCCGCGCTCCCAAATCCAGGGGTAGACTCAGAAACTCAGAAAGAAGCCTCTACTCACACGGAACCAGGCCGTCGGAAGCCCGGTGGCCATACCTTCCTCTTCCTCAACGTGTCTCGTGGGAGTGGGCAGAGTCCTGAGAAGGTCGAATTTGGGAGGTGGGAGGGGCGTGAGTGCTACGCCAAGGCCCCCCGCCCCCCTCGGCCCAATCAACGGGAAATGACAAGTCCATTCCCCACCTCGGAAGACGCCCTAAAGGAATGTCTCCACCTGCTCTTGAACACGCAAAGGGACGGTTTCCCACCTTCCTCACCGAGAGGGAGTTGCCCCCCGCCCCGTCTGCCCGCAAGCGCCGGGAGGGGGTGGCCCCGCCCCGCGTCCTCTGGGCCCCGATTCCCCGACTCCCACTGCCCCTAAAGGCCACACGGCGGAAGGACGGCAGGCGAGGCTGCCTCTGGGCTGCTACGCTTGGTGTGGTAGGGGCCGCGGCTGGGCGCTCCCCGCGGAGTGGCCCTAGAACTGAGCCCCCGACAGGCGCAAGTTTCCCGCCGCACTCACCCCGCGCGCGGCGCACAATGGCGCCCGTCGGCCCGCGGCGAAGTGCGTCAGCGCGCCGGCCTGGACTACAACTCCCAGGCATCCCCGCGGCGCGGTGCGCCCCACCTCGCGGGCGGCGGCCATCTTGCCCGGCCAACTCGGGGCGGCAGGCGAAGCCCAGGCGGCGGAGAGCGCCCTCGGCGGTCCCGCCGGGCAGGAGGAGGCCTTGGGAGGGGCAAGTCAGGCCGCTGGCCCCCAGCACCTGGGTGGGCGACGACGCAGGCCGGGAGGGATCCACGCCCTGCCACGAGGGCTGCAACGCATGGGACCGGCCGGAAGTGGAGAAAGGGAAGCTTGGGAGGGGCAGGGCCGGAAGTGCTGAGGGGCGGGGCGAGCTTCTGCTCACACCCAACATGGGGGGGCGGGGCTAAAGTCCTGCCAAGTTCTGGGAAGAGGGCGGTGCTAAAGGTGCGTCCACGTCTAATGGAGAGGAAAAAGGGGCGGATTGGGAGGGTGGGAAATGTTCTGGAGGCGGGACTGAAATCTGCCAGAGGTCCTGGGAGGAAAAGAGGGACGGGTGTGCCCCAAAGTGTGCAGGGGGTGAGACTAAATGTCCTCCAGGTCCAGGGAGGGGAGTGGGGGTCAGGACTGTCTACTCAAGTTGTGCGAAGGGCAGGGTTAAGTGGACCCAAGGCACAGGGATGGGGGTGTGGCTGTTGTCTACGGCAAACCAGAGCTAGACGGAAGTTAAAGCGGTGAAAGCAGGTTTTATTCAATAAACTATTGCAACCGAGGAAGGGAGACTCCAGTGTAGAACTGAGATCAGTTCTGAATACAACCAGAATAAGTGGGGATTTATGGCCTAGGATTGGCGGAGTGGGATACTGGTGGATAGAAAATGAAGAAAAGGAGACATCAAGTCTGGGGGGATTCTGGCTGAACCAAGATAATAGGCTTTTTTACTGAAGGCAGGCCCAGGTGATGGGATATCACCTGGGATAGAGAGTGGAGATGAGAAGTTTGATCAGATATCCAGATGCTTTATCAAGGAATTCTTGATAAACTGACTTAGAATTCTTGCTAAAATGGGATTCTACGAGAAAGTACACGTATGGAGCTTACTGGGGAGAAGGTTCAGGGTAGCCTGTCTGATGTTTGGTTAAGCAAAGAATCAGGGAGTTGGAGTGGGCAGGACAGGGTTCTCGGCCCTGTGTCCTCTTCTGTGAGCGAGATGCCCATAGCTAGGAAATGGGAGAAGTCTTTCGCTGCCCAGGACCTGGTGTGTGCTCTTCTTCCTTGAACCCAGCCCACTCTCATCTTTCTTGGGAGCCCAGGACAAATTATTGTCATGTCTTCCTCAGAGTCCAGTATCTGGTGTCCTTTCACCTTCCTTAGGTCCCAGGGCCCAGGCTCTGATGTCCTCTCTCCTCCTCGGTGCTTGGGGCTCTCTTATCCTACTCTGACCCAGGGCGCAGTGTACTCTTTCTCCCCTTCCTTGGGGTTTCCTAGCAGGTTTCAGCAGCCCTGTTCCTCTGCTTGGATCATCCTGTCCACTGCATGCTAAACTTGATCCAGGAGTTGTTAATTTCTATGGCCACTGTGGAGAATCCACGTGCAGGGTGCACATTGTTCATCTTATTTGTTGCAGTTAAGACAGTGTATCTGTTGACTTTTGCATATTATTATTTAGAGACTATGCAGATGTCTTTACTTCTAACAGCACTTCCCTGGATTTTACTTGGCTGTTGATAAAACAACATCCCATTCATTAAATAATTTAGGCCTCTTTTCCGTACTTTGACTTTAAAAAAATTGATGTTCTATAGCCCTAGGTAGTGGGACTGGACAATTAATTAGCCATATTATTGTTTTGTTTTGGATGTGACTAGAGATGCTTCCAGTGATTCACCATCAAGTCTGATGGAGGCCTTAACATCTTAAGAAAGCAAGCCTTCTTGGAAGTTCAGTTTTTTCTGTTTGTGTGGTATAGAATAAAAACATGATTTTAGGTTAAAAAGTGTTTTTAAATAAGTATAGTATTTGAGATTGATTTCATGAAACCCACTTGAATACAACTTTTAATAATAAATTGCATGTTCTTTTTTCATTTAGCAAATTAAGCACACTAATTTACTGTAATTGATTACATTTAAAAAATTTCTGAACAGATGTTAACTATTATGCATGTAAAACGTCAAAAATGTTATGCATCCTGTTTGCATACAGGACCCTAATCCTTTGTTCTAAGCCTTCAGGGCCAGAAGTATTTTAGAACTCATAAGCATTTGGATTTTAGCAGTATAGTAAGGTGCATACACTGTGCAATATGTAACATCCCAACAGGTCTGGGGCAGCGTCTGGGTATATCTTTATCAAAATATATGAGGAGTCCCACTAAGTTAAGAGAGAAACAAAGTGTAAATAGCCGTGTTAGTTCAGGTAAATTTTGCAGATACATAATAGGGGGAAGAAGCTTTTCATCAGAAAACGTTTTAGAATTTAGAATTGCAGAAAAGGCATTGTGGATCATTTATGAAAATTGCTGGATTAGCAGTAATAATTGTTTCATTCAATTGCAAAGTTTAATTTGCCCTTTTCCTCTCTTAGTATTGTCTGAAAAACATGTTTATTGAGATACTGAATTGTTGAAATATGTTAACATTCTTTCATATGCTTTTTAAAATCAGTAGTCCACTATTGGTTTAATTTAAACAATATATGACTAAGAATAAGAGATATAAAACTATATATTGACCAAATCACTGTGGTAGCTGGTGGCATTCAATCGACTGAATCATGGACCTACAGTTTGATTTCCATTCACCGTTATTATTTCATCACACATAGCATCTCAAAGTGTTCTATGTGAAGGGGAACACTTTAGAAGTCATTTAAAAAACAAGAAAACGAAGAAAGATGTATATTTTTGTCTTTAAAACATGAACCTCTAGGACACTTCTCAACTCCTCAGAGCTTAAGAACTTCAGGTTAGAGAAGGAGGAATAAATGAATCAGCATTTTACCTGTAAATTATTAGTATCATAACCATTTCCTGAAAATAGGCTTTGGGGTCTATTTATTACTGCTACACATTTGTTCTTCGCCTGTTCTCCCACACGTCAAGAATAAGTTCAAAATCACGATAATCCAGACAGGATGTAGCACATGGGGGAAAGGTGAAGAACCTGAGCTCTGAGCAGAGACAGACCACGTACAGCTTCCAGAAAGTGATCTGTTTCAAAAAGGAGTGTAGGAAGTCCACAGAATACTGGACAAACCAGTAAGTTGACTTTGGAATAATCCAGTTCAAAGCTTTGTACCCTGTATCCTATAGGGTGTGTTTAGCTGTAAATAACTGAAAATCCAACTACCATAAATAAACACCATTTCCTCACTGAAATGGATGTCTACAAGTAGGAGGTTCCTGGTACTGGTTAAGCTGCCACCAGTGTCATCCAGGATGAGGCTCCTACTTTCCCTCTTGGTATCATCAAGTGTAGGAGTGTCTCATCCTTTGGCCACTAGGATGTAGACAAGGGATAAGCCAGCAACCTGCTTACTGCTGGTCCTGAATACAACCCATTTCAATATTTCTCTCTGCCTTAGGAAATTGACCTTTTCCTCTCTGATGAAAATTGACCCCCATCTTTCTCCATTCTCTTGTTTATTCACTCCTCTGTTCGATAACCATGGATTGATATACACATCCAGTGCAGAAGGATATCTGCTTTCAGCAACATGAAGTTTAAGGTTTCTGTATGTCCTTGTTACCACAAAAAAGATAGGAAACAGACGTAAGAGCTGTAACTATTAGAAAAGAGAACATAAAAATGCTTCTATTAATAGATAACATTACGGACTTCCCTGGTGGTCCAGTGGGTAAGACACCCCACCCCCAGTGCGGGGGGCCCAGGTTCGATCCCTGGTCAGTGAACTAGATCCTGCATGCATGCTGCAACTAAGAGCCCACATGCCACAACAAAGCTCCCGCATGCCACAACTAAGAACCAGCGCAGCCTAAATAAATAAATAAATAAATAAATAAATAAATATTAAAATATATATATAACATTAGAATACTTTAAAAATCCAATTGGAAATTTTAAAAATCCATAAGATTGTAATAAACCAGACAATAAGAAATAAAGATAGGGCTTCCCTGGTGGCGCAGTGGTTGAGAGTCCACCTGCCGATGCAGGGGACACGGGTTCGTGTCCCGGTCTGGGAAGGTCCCACATGCCGCGGAGCGGCTGGGCCCATGAGCGACGGCCGCTGAGCCTGCGCGTCTGGAGCCTGTGCTCCGCAACGGGAGAGGCCACAACAGTGAGAGGCCCGCGTGACGCAAAAAAAAAAAAAAAAAAAAGATACATGAATCAACACACAGGTACACACAAAATCTGTATAACCTTAACAAGTATATTGAAAAGGAGATTCAGAGTAGAAGCATAAAGACGTAATTGTCTGGGATTAATTTGTTGGGAAATGCAGGGAACCTACAGGAAGATAAGTTTCTGGAAAGAATTACAAGTAAAATTGCATAGATGAAGATGAGTATTATGTTCCAGGTTGGGAAGCCCAACTATAAATCCCAAATCATTAGGCTCAGTACAACAGCAAATGGGATTGCGGGACTACAGTGGGCTCTTTGGGAGCCTGGCCCTTGACTTTGCTTGTACTTCCTTCCCCTTTAAAATGTGAGGGAAGGAGCTGACTGCCGTCTTCACAAGAACAATCAAGTTGGATTCAAACTCATCTTAAGGAGAAATGCCCTCAGAAAGTACTAGTTCAAAAAAATTCTTTTTCTCTCCAATAAATTTAGACTTCAAAGCCATCAACAGCATGCAGTAATAATCATAGAATTGTGTGTGTGTGTGTGTGTGTGTGTGTGGTGACAGGGCATTCATCTTGTTCAGCAAGTTGGCACATTTTTTTTTAATGGAGGTATGGTTTTCTTCAAGCACCTTTTTGTTTTTTCCCTACCCAGAGAGGACTCATGTCACCCACTATGAAGACTGAGGGGGAGAGGGTACCCATGTCTGCAAGTGTAATTTGGTGAATCCACCATATGCCCTTGGTCCTGTGTGTTTTCACATCATATCCTTGGAGCTCTGGAATGTTTCTTTGCCTCCTCTGTAGCCCCTTGGCAGTGCCTCTCAGGCTGCAGCTGACCCTTCTTGCTCACCAGTGGGTCTCTGCTCCTTGTGGGGTGTCCACCTCCCGAGGAGTGACTCTAAGTCAGGTAAGCAAGCGTCAGCCTGAGCCTGCAGAGCCTTATTACCTGTGATGGCTGCTCCTAGGAGTCCCTGACTTGTGTCTCAGCATGATTAAACAAGAGACTTGAGAGCAGAAGCTGGTTGGGAGCAAGAAAGGTTATCATGTGAGATTTTGGGGGGCCATGAGTAACAGAACGTGCCACCATGCACTATCTCGTTGCGTGAAATCCAGAGCAAGAGCTTCCAGGGATGGTTTCAGGTTTCTGCATCTTCTGCTCAGCTCTCCTCAGTGTATTGTCTTGCTTAATCCCAAGGCTCGTGTCCTCATGGCCTCAAGGAGGTTGTCACAGTTTCATGCATCACATGAAGCCATACAACCTTTGGCTGAAGATATAGCCATCAGGGAGTGTGTTTGTTTCCTTTGCCACTGTAACAAATTACCACAAACTTTGTGGCTTAAAACAGCACGAATTTATCATCTCGGCTCTGAAGGTCAGAAGTCCAACACGGGTCTTTCTGGGCGAAAATCAACATATTGGCAGGGCTGCCTTCCTTCTAGAGGCTCTAGGGAGAATCAATTTCCTCGCCTTTTCCAGCTTCTAGAGACGTCCTGCACTCCTTGGATCGTGGCCTCTATCTCCATCACCAGAGCCAGCAGTGTAGCATCTATAAGTCTCTCTCTGGCTCTGACCTCTGCTTCCTCATCACATTGCCTTCTCTGACTCTGACTTCTCCTGCCTCTTCTTAAAACAAGGACAATTGTGATTACATTGGGCCCAGGATAATCTCATCTCAAGATCCTTAACTTAATTGCATCTGCGAAGCCCCTTTTGCCCTGTGAGGTGACATAGTCACTGGTTCCAGGCATTAGGATGTGGGCAGCTTTGGGGAGCCATTACCTTGCCTACCTCAACAAAGGAATACATTCTCTTCAGAAGCACTCTTTCTTGTAGACTTCCTCAGGCCCCGTTGGCTCAGGTTGACACACGTGTCCGTGTCCTGGCTGTGACAAAAGCTGGAAGAGGGTGGCTCGCATTTGGGCATCTGTAGGTGACCCCTCCACAGTGGCTGGCACAGAAGCCGGCGTGGGTGAAGCCTCTCTTCAAGTTGAGGTCTAAGGACATATGCCCCATCTGAGAGCAGCTGGTGCGAGTAGTTTCTGGACTTGCTACCAGCAAAGATCTGGAACTGAACAAAGTCTCAACATCCAGGGAGCAGCAAGGAGATGGGGATCTTGATGGAGGATTTGATGGTAGTGCTGGAAAGGAAAGGTGGTATTCATGGAGTATAAGGGAAGAGCAGGAGCTCTCCCTTGGGTTTAGGAGGAAAATCAGATTTTCAAAGGATTCTCATAAAGGGAGAGGGAGAGGAAGGTCTTCAGAGTTCATGTGTGGGACATTTCCCTTCATCCCTTCCCCAGAACCATATACCCTTTTGAGCAGCTATGGGTGACGTTGCTCCCAGTCCCAGTATCACCCTTGGAGTATGGACACTTCACCAGGCTGTGGTATGTCTTTTTAAAAATAAACATTTGGGGCTTCCCTGGTGGCGCAGTGGTTGAGAGTCCGCCTGCCGATGCAGGGGACGCGGGTTCGTGCACCGATCCGGGAGGATCCCACATGCCGCGGAGCGGCTGCGCCCGTGAGGCATGGCCGCTGAGCCTGCACGTCCAGAGCCTGTGCTCCGCAATGGGAGAGGCCACAACAGTGAGAGGCCCGCGTACCGCAAAAAAAATTAAAAAATTAAAAAATTAAAATAAACATTTTATTTTTTTTCCTTCCAGTTTTATTGAGATATAATTGACATCCAGCACTGTATAAGGTTAAGGCGTACAACATAATAACTTACATGCATTGTGAAATGATTATCACAATAAGTTTGGTGAACTTCGATCGTCTCACATTGATACAAAATTAAATAAACAAAAAAATTTTTTACTTGTGATGAGAACTCAGGATTTATTCTCTTAACATCTTTCGTATATAGCATACAGCAGCATTAAGTATATTTATCATGTTGTACCATCTGACTGCCTTCATCCGATTCCCCCTCCCCCCGCCCCCTCCCCCCCTCTGGTAACCACAAATCTGATCTTTTTTTCTATAACTTTATATGGTTGTTTATTTTGAAGTATAATTGACCTACGATACAATACTATGTTAGTTCCTGATACACAACATAGTGATTTGATATATCTATATGTTTGAAAACGATCACCATGGTAAGTCTAGTTACCATCTGTCACCATACAAAGATATTACATAATTATTGACTATATTCTCCACACTGTACATTTTATACCTATGATTCATTTATTTGGCAACTGGAAGTTTGTACCTCTTAATACCTCTCACCTATTTCTCTCCTCCTCCCACCCTTCTCCCCTTTGGCAATCACCTGTTCTCTGAATCTGTGACTCTTTCTGTTTTGTTATGTTTGTTCTTTTTTGTTGTTTTTTAGATTCCAAATATAAGTGAAATCATGCTGTATTTGTCTTTCTCTGTCTGACTTATTTCACTTAGCATAATACCTCTAGGTCCATCCATGTTGTTGCAAATGACAAGATTTCATTCTTTCATGGCTGAGTAATATTTCACTGTGTATATATACCACATCTTCTTTATCCACTGACCTACTGATGGGCACTAGTTTTTCTTCCATATCTTGTCTATTGTAAATAATGCTGCAGTGAACACGGGTGCGTATATCTTTTTAAGTTAGTGTTTTTATTTTCTTTGTATAAATACGTAGGAGTAGAATTGCTAGCTAATATGGTAGTTCGATTTAATTTTTTTTTTTTTTTTGGTAGTGCTGCGTGGCTTGTGGGATATTAGTTCTCTGACCAGGGATTGAACCTGGGTCACAGCAGTGAAAGTGCGAAGTCCTAACCACTGGACTGCCAGGGAATTCCCTGATTTAATTTTTTGAGGCACCTCCATACTGTTTTCCACAGTGCCTGCATCAATTTACATTCCCATCAACAGTGGCTAAGGGTTCCCTTTTCTCCATATCCTTGCCAACACTTGTTATTTGTTGTCTTTTTGATAATAGTCATTCTGACAGGTGTGGGGTGATATCTCATTGTGGTTTTGAATGTGATGTTGAGCATCTTTTCATGTGCCTGTTGACCATCTGTATGTCTCCTTTGAAAAAATGTCTATTCAGATCCTGTGCCCTTTTAAAAATTGGTTTTTTTTGATGTTGAGCTCTATGAGATTTTTTAATATTTTGAATATTAATCCCTTATCATATATATCACTTATAAATATCTTCTCCCATTCAGTTGGCTGGCAACCTTTTCATTTTGTTGATAGTTTCCTTTGCTGTGCAAAAGCTTTTTAGTTTGACATAGTCCCATTTGTTTATTTTTGCTTTTGTTTCCCTTGCCTGAGGAGACATAGCAAAAAAAAAAAAATTACTAAGACTATTGTCAGAATGTGTACTGCTTTTGTTTTTTTCTATAAGTTTTATGGTTTCAGGTCTTATGTTTAAGTCTTTAATCCATTATGAATATATTTTTGTGCATGGTGTGAGAAAGTAGTCCAGTTTGATTCTTTTGTATGTAACTGTCCAGTTTTCCCAACACGATTCATTGAAGAGGCCATCTTTTTCCCCATTGTATATACTTGCCTCCCTTGTTGTAGATTAATTGCCCATAGAAGTGTGGGTTCATTTCTGGTCTTTCTATTCCATTGATCTATATGTCTGTTTTTGTGCCTGTACCATACTGTTTTGATTATTGTAGCTTTGCAGTATAGTTTAAAATTAGGGAGCATGCTACCTCCAGATTTATTCTTCTTTCTCAAGACTGTTTTGGCTATATGGGGTCTTTTGTGTTTCCATACATATTTTTTTTTTTTTTTTTTTTTTTTTTTTTTTTTTGCTGTACGCGGGCCTCTCACTGTTGTGGCCTCTCCCATTGCGGAGCACAGGCTCCAGACGCACAGGCTCAGCGGCCATGGCTCACGGGCCCAGCTGCTCCGCGGCATATGGGATCCTCCCAGACCGGGGCACGAACCCGTATCCCCTGCATCGGCAGGCGGACTCTCAACCACTGCGCCACCAGGGAGGCCCTCCATACATATTTTAGAATTATTTGTTCTAGTTCTGTGAAAAATGCCATTGGTATTTTGATAGGGATCACATTGAATCTGTAGATTACCTTGAGTAATATGGTCATTTTAACAATATAAATTCTTCCAATTCATGAGCACAGTATATCTTTCCATCTGTTTGTGTCATCTTCAGTTTCTTTCATCAATGTCTTATAGTTTTCCCAGTATGGTCTTTTACCTCCTTAGTTAGATTTATTCCTAGTTATTTTATTCTTTTTGATTCAATTGTAAATGGGATTATTTTCTTAATTTATCTTTTTGATAGCTCATTGTTAGTGTATAGAAACTCAACAGATTTCTGTATATTAATTTTGTATCCTGCAACTTTACAGAATTCACTGATGAGTTCTCATAGTTTTGTGTGTGGTATGTCTTTTTAGTCCTGCCTGAACACTGACTATGCTCCTAGAAACATGAAGATGCAGGCAACTCTTTATGATACCTCTCTTAAAGTTAGTAGTGGAATGCCACTTGTGAAACATTTGTGAGTTTTTATAAAAGCCTGTAATTTGCTTGACGTGACAGGACTATGCAAGAAAGAAATTGTTGGCATATTTTTCAGCTCTCTTCTGTGACTACTATAAAATTGTACATATGTTGATCTCTATGATACTATAAGATAAATGATCTCTGCATGATACTTCAAATTTGGTGGTTCTCTGATTTTTATATGATGTAAAAAATATGCTGTTGTCATTGAAACATTTACATTTTATTATCTATGGCAGTCATTTCTATGAGACATTGTCCATCAGGCCTAGACCCCGAGTCCCATTAAATGACGTTCTATGGGAAATCAAGGGCATATGCAGAGCATAACTGCTCATACCTCATTATCTGTGACTGCAGCGAGTTACAAGTGCAGAGTCTTATTATATTCAGGTACCTGTTTATGGGTCAAAAATAACTTGTGGATTCTGCCTTCTTTGTGGTTTATTTCTGATATCAAATCACACGGAATTCCAACCAATAGCTTTTCCATATTATGTTCAATGGTTTCTCTAATCTATATGAATTTCCTGGTGTCAAATAATGTGAAAGCCATAGTCGAAAACCTGCCAATATTGCCTCTCTTCAAAATGTTCTCCAGTATGAGTCCTCTCGTGTTGGATAAAGTGAGAACACCGCCTGAAGGCTCTTCCACACCATTTACATGTATAGGGTTTTCCCAGTATGAGTTCTCTGATGTAGCATCATAAGTTCTGAGCTATGTTTAAAGCTTTTCCCACAGTGAATATATCCATATGTTTCTCTCCAGTGTGTGTGCTGTGATGTTGAGTAACTGAGAAAAGCACGAAACTTTTCCCTGAATGATTACGTTGTAGGCTTTCTTTCCTTTATAGATCCTTGGATGTAACATAAAGCAATCATACCTTGAAAATAAGCTCCTGAATTCACTGCAAATATGAAGTGTCTCATAAGTATAAATTCTCTCATACTGAGTAAGGGATAATTTGTGCCTATACATTTATAGAATTTTTCTCCTATATGAGTTCTAAAATGTACTGAAAGACAATCTTTCTCAGTAAAGACTCTCCCACACTCAGCACATTTGTAAGATTTGTCTCCTGAGTGAATTTGCTCATCATTATAAGGGTGGAGCTCTGTTAAGACTTCTGTACACTCAATACATTGGTATGATCTCTCTTGAGTATGACTTTTCTGATGTCATTATATAGTGGAAGAAGGAAGGACTGAATTCTAATTAACTTTTCCCCAAAATGTATTATTATTGCCGCCTCTGTCCTGAATCAGTGTTTCCTCAAGGGCCATGTGTTCCACACCTCTTTTCTGGTTCTCCTGCTGCTTCTTTAAGTGAGCCTCACATTCCTGGTCTCTGCCAAATGTGGAGGGATGTAGTTCAGCCTTTGTGTATTTTCAGGACAGCATAGGATTCTAAGAGAAATGCCCTGATTTCTGGCTAACTCTTTGTTTTTGAATCCAGTTTCCAAACCTGGAAAAAATATAAATAATTATACAAATATAGACATATATGTGTGTGTGTATATATACATATACATATATATCACATATATATGCCTCCTTCCCACTTGCACAGGGAGGCTTTGCAAGTCACTAGCAACATGTGAGGACATGTAATCCTTCTTCAAGGAGGGCAGTGAAAAATTGGGACCAACAATTCAACTGACTGGTTTTCAGTCAATGAATATTCATTAAGTACCTAGTATGTGCCAGGTATGAATAAAGACTTAAAGAGGATAAGGAATGAGCTGGGCAGATATCTGATGGAAACGTATTCCAGGCAAGGGGGGAACAGCATGTGCAAAGGCCCTGACGTGGGAGCATATCATGCATGTGAGCACCAGGGAGAGGACGAGTGTGGCTGGAGCTGAGTAAGGCAGAGAGAAAGAAAGGTGTGGACAGTGAGCTCAGTGCTGACCTGGCTGCCTTGCAGGCTGTGGTGTGGACTTTCCCCACTGAGGGAGCTGGGAGCCCTCAAAAATTTTGAGCAAAGGAGGGAGGTGCCATGGGAAGTCTCTGGCTGCTATGGGGAAATTTAGTTGGGGAGAAGGATAGAACCAGGGGGGCTGGTGACATGATCACTGTAAGAGATGCTGGCCGTCAGGCAGGCAGTGAGAGTTGGCTGCATTCTGGGTAGGTTTGAGCATGATGCTGGCAGGACCTGCTGTCCAGTCACAGGTAGGATATGAATTAGCAGAGTCCAGACACCAAAGAAGATTTGGCCTGGGACTTCCCTGGTGGCTCAGCGGTTAGGAATCCGCCTGCCAATGCAGGGGACACAGGTTCGAGCCCTGGTCCGGGAAAATCCCACATGCCGCGGAGCAACTAATCCCGTGTGCCACAACTACTGAGCCTGCGCTCTAGAGCCCGCGAGCCACAACTACTGAGCCTGTGCTCTAGAGCCCACGTGCCACAACTACTGAAGCCTGCACACGTAGAGCCCATGCTCCGTAACAAGAGAAACCACCACAATGAGAAGCCCGTGCACCACTACAAAGAGTAGCCCCTGCTCACCACAACTAGAAAAAGCCCTTACACAGCAACGAAGACCCAACGCAGCCCCCCGCCAAATTAAATAAATAAATAAATAAATAAATAAATAAATAAATAAGTTTATTACCAAAAAATAAAAAGATTTGGCCTTTATCAGGGAAAGAATGGAAATGCTGGTGACCAAGACAGGCAATGCTGTGAGAGGAGCTGGGATTGAGGACAGCACTGGCATTTGCTTTGGGGCGTGTAAGATGCTCATCAGGCCTTCCAGGGGAGAGTCAAGGAGGCAGGAGACTGTTTTAGTCTGGAGTACAGGGAGGGACCTGGGCTGGTATGATGTACTTGGGGATCATCAGCAATGGAAAATCTGAAAAGATGAGGCACTGACCAGAAGAGGGAGTACAGAGGAGAGCGCTCTGCAGAGCAGGGGAGTCTGATAATGGGGAACCTGGTGTGAGGAGGGGTGAGGCAGGGGCAGATCCCGACCTTCTTTCTCAAGCCTGAGGCACTTTGGCCTTCGTGGGCTCCTTCCTCCATCAAAAAATAGAAAAAAATACATTTTATGACTACATTGGTATAAAGATGAACATAAGCCAGACTGGATTACATTCATTTTTCTCCTCTAATTTTAAAAGGAATGATACCATTTTGGCAGACCCTTAAGGAACCTTAAGCACTCTGGCTTCTGTTCCTGATGGAGAAGTCTAGGAATTGAAAGAGGATCAGAGGCCACAGAAACCAAGGGGCTAGAACCTGATGGAGCTGGGGGGCAGGACTCGACCAGGCAAGGCTTTGTAACCTGAGTGAAGGATCTTTTTCTTTAAGGGCACTATGTGCACCAACAGAGGACAAGGCACCACGGATAGACTATTGGTTGGCTGCTACCCTGACTTGCCTTCAAAGAGGGACCTGCTGTCAGCTGTGAGCTCCTTAGGAGCCCAGGTCACACTCTTTTCCCAGCAGCCTCTGGCCACCAAGCACGCAAGTCCATGGTCCACAGGCCTGGATGTTTGCACCCCACACAAGACTCCTCTCACCGGCAGTCTGCCCTGAGCTTATTGCTGGGGCAGCATGGCGGTCTGACAGTGCCTCCTGGCCAGTCCTGCTTTCTCCCCTTTTCACTTTTTCATTCTTTTACTAGTATTATTCCCCAATAACCTTTTGTACTTCTGACTCCATCTCAGGGTATGCTGACCCTGACTATGACACCTGGAGAAGCCAGACAGGAACATCAGAGGAAAAGGAGGCAGGGGAGCTGCTACATAGAAGTTCATACACAGTTGTGAGGTAGACTCCAGCATATACATGGATAAACAATGTGAAGTGACCAGTCCCGAAAAAGATTGGGTAGCTAATGAACAGACATACAGGAAGTGTGCAGACTTGCTGGTTGTCAAGGGCCTGTAAGTTAAATCAATGCATTTCAACGTCTAGAGTGGACATTGTGGTAGGCAAAATTCTAAGACGGCACCCATGATTTCCACCTCCTGGTATTACACCCTGATTCATTTCGGTTGTACAGCAAAGATGAAGGGATTTTGAAGATGTAATTTAGGTTTTAAATCAGTTGACCTTAACCTAATCAAAAGGGAGATTATTGGTGATAGATCAAGATGGTGGAGTAAGAGGGACATGGATCGCACCTCCCTCCATGAACACATGAAAAATACATCTACATGTGGAACAATTCTCACTGAAAACGAACTGGAAGTTGGCAGAAGGACTCCTGTACATCCAAGGCTGTAAGAGAGATCCACAAGTAATTGGGTAGGAAGGGAAGAAAAGCGACCACGTTGGGACCTGTGTCCCTGGGTGGGGACTAAGAGGAAAACCCTAATAACCCAAGTGCCTATCAGCAGATGATTGGTTTAAGAAGGTATGGGGACTTCCCTGGTGGCGCAGTGGTTAAGGCTCTGCGCTCCCAGTGCAGGGGGCCCAGGTTCGATCCCTGGTCAGGGAATTAGATCCCACGTGTATGCCGAAACTAAGAGTTTGCATGCCACAACTAAGGAGCCCACCTGCCACAACTAAAGACCCAGTGCAACCAAATAAATAATAAAATAAATATTAAAAAAGATATGGTATGTATATATTACATATATACATGTGGTATGTATATATTATATATGTACACATTACATATACATATATGTGTATATATGTAATGGAATATTACTCAGCCATAAAAAATAATGAAATATTGCCATTTGTAGCAACTTGGGTGGATCTAGAGAATATCATACTGAGTGACGTAAGTCATACAGAGAAAGACAAATATATCACTTACATGTAGAATCTAAAAAATAATACAAATGAATCTATATACAAAACAGAAACAGACTCACAGAGAAAACGAACTTATGGTTACCAAAGGGGAAAGAGAGAGAGGTAGGGATAAATTAGGAGTATGGGATTAACAGATACAAACTATGATACATAAAATAGATAAGCAACAAGGATTACTGTAAGCACAGGGAACTATACTCAATATCTTATAATAACCTATAGTGGAAAAAGAATCTGAAAAAAAACCTGAATTACTTTGTTGTACATCTGAAACTAACACAATATTGTAAATCAACTATACTTCAATTTAAAAAAATCCACAATCACCAATACGAAAACAAAAAAGTGTATATATTGGGCGAGATCCTTTGAGAATTGTCTCCTTCACCTTAGGCTGTGTAGGAACTGTGCCTGGTACCCTAGACCTCACACACATCCCGCCTGGGCTACTCTGGGGGTTGCCCCCCCCCACATTCATGCTGGATAGTGTAAGTGTGGGTATTTATTATTTTTTGTACATATACTAATTATTTCTTTTTGAAATTGTTTTATTTTATACACATACATAAAACTGCGAACATTTATTTCTTTTAAAAGCACATTTTCTAACTGCTTGCTGCTAATTTTTATATACTGATTTTTCCACAACACATACATTGATTTGCATTCCTAATCGTCCATCTAAAATCCTTATCTAACTCCCATTAATTCCAAAAATGTGCAGCTTCTGTTTAGATTCCTAAGGAAATAACTATACTGTCAATGGATAATGAGTTGCCCTTATCTGAATTTTAACATATTTTTCTTTAAAAAATGTGATGATATAGAATTATTTCAGCAAACTATGCAGTACATAAAAATAAGGCTGCACAATAATGATGTCCTGGGATAAAGCGAAAATAAATGTCAGTGAATCCACATTGATATCAATAAATAACTGAGTAAGTAAATGCGGCGAAGGAACCTCTCTTCCTGACAGCACCGCTCTTAAGTCCCTGGGCTGGAGGCGAAGACTGGGCGCAGGGCGGGCGGTGGGAGCCCGGAACCCTGCGGCTGACCCCCGCCCAGGGCGAGGGGACTGGATCCGGCGCGGTGCCGAGGAGAAGCGAAAGGCAGGTACTCGGGTCTCTACACCGCACGGGTCCAGCGGTGACCGCGGAGTCTCCTGGGACGCGCACATCCGGGTCCCGGCGCGCGCACGCGCATTTGCACCGAACATGGCCGCGGCAGTCCCTGCCGCTGCCGCAGGTGCCGCCGGGCAGCCTCCGGTGAGTCCGCTGCGCCCCTCGCCCTTTCGGTGCCCCGATTTCCCCCTGAGGGCGGTGTGTGTGTCGCGGGGGGCGGTGTCCGCTGGGTCTTGGTGACGCAGGAGCGGAGCGTCTGCCGGCGGGTTTCCCGCGGGCAGTGGGCGCGTCCGACTCGCAGGGCCGGGAGTCCGCCCGAGGCGCGGCGGCCCTAGCGAGTGAGGACGCCCCCAGCCAGTGTAGACGCCCCCCTTCTACGGTGTGGATGTCCCCCGCCGGGCGTGGACGACCCCCTTTTGCAGTGTGGACGTCCCATGCAGTTGAGGACGCCCCCGGGCGAGTGTGGACGCCCCGCTGCGGGTGTGGACGTACCTCGGCGGGTGTGGAAGCTCCCTCTTAGGGTGAGGACGCCCCAGCGATTTCCTCCGCGTTTCCCGGCGGTTCCGCGCTCGTATTGAGCTCGTCCTTCCATAGGGACCTTTTTGCCCCTGCCTGCTGGGTGTCCTGGCTCGGCCGCTGGGGCGAGCCCCGGGTCTGCCGCCCTTCTGCTGCCGGGTAGTGGGAGGGCCCGTGTGGGCGTCGGTGGGTCTCGGGCCGAGGTGGCCGCGTTGCGCCCGCAGACTGTGCCGTTTCCCACCACTCGGCAGACCGGGAGGTGTCAAATCACCTGTTTTCTCCCCACCTAATAGCTGCAAAATCAGATTTTGCAGCACTTCTCAGTGCGGGCTGCGTTTTTCCAACTGTTGGTGGCCACTTCGCTTTCCTCTTCCTTGGTTTAGTGGGTTCGTTTCCTTAGATCCTCTTCCCCCAGTAGTTTATGATAAAAGTTTTTCTACATATAGAAAAGTTGAGACACTTGTGCGTCCTTATACCAACTCATTAACTCTCTGCAGTACTTGCTGTGTGCCCTATATTTGTTCCCTTTGTCCACCCTTTTAGCCACCCACTAATCTTTTTGGGATACAGTCAAAGTAAATGGCAGATATCACTCCACTCCCCCCTCAAACACCTTACTACGCTTAACATCAATTAGAGTTCAGTATTGCTTTTTAAATTTTTGAGGGAAAACTGACTTACATTGAAATGCACAGATATTCATTGTATCACTGGATGAGTTTTGGCAAATGCAGTCCAAACCTTTATCAAATTTACCATCACCCCAGAAGGATCCCTTGTCCTTTGCCAATTAAAAAAAATTGCTTGTTAGCGACTTGGGCTTGTAAAAATATGTTTTGAACACTAAGACTTTGTTATTTTGTCCACCCACAGCAAGCAACTTTTCTCACTTCTATTGATTGTTTCTCTCCCTTAGCACCCGACTTTTTATTTTGAAGTTTTACACCTACAGAAATGTTGCAGGAATAGTTCAATAAACACTTGTAAAACCATCCAGATTGTCAAGTTATTAATACTTTGCCTCATTAGCTTTACCCTTCTTTTCTCCCTGCCTCAAACACAGATCTTTTTATATCTTACATACCCTCCCACAAGAAGACAAAAGGTTTATTACTCACATAATGAGACTGTCTTGGAGAGCAGGGCAGACTTCCCATGATGATCCAAAGAAGTGTGAGTTGGACTTCCCTGGTGGTCCAATAGTTAAGTCTTCTCCCTTCCACTGCAGGGGGCGTGGGTTCGATCCCTGGTCCGGGAACTAAGATCCCGAATGCCACGTGGCGCGGCTAAAAACCAAATAAACAAACAAAACTCGTGAGCCAGCAGGAAAAGGCGGCTCGCTGGGCTTTTATAGTGATTAATGGAGTTGGGATGAGGGTGGCCTTGCATTGGTTGGGGCTTGCATGGTTTGAACTTCCTGCCAACACCGAGGAGAAAACACTGAGGCTTTCCTGTTAGCTTGCCTCGTTTGCAGAAGGAGAAGGGGCAGTGGGTGGTGGTGAGGACGGGGGGCTGACAGCTGTCGGCAGTGAGTCATCAAACATGAAGTCAGGGGCCTCCCTGGTGGCGCAGGGGTTGGGAGTCCGCCTGCCGATGCAGGGGACACGGGTTCGTGCCCCGGTCCGGGAAGATCCCGCATGCCGCGGAGCAGCTGGGCCCGTGAGCCATGGCCGCTGAGCCTGCGCGTCCGGAGCCTGTGCTCCGCAACGGGAGAGGCCACAACAGTGAGAGGCCCGCGTACCGCAAAAAAAAAAAAAAAAAAAAAAAAAAAAAAATGAAGTCAGGCTGTTAACCACAATTGGTAATGAGGTGGGTAACTTTATTTGGACAGGGCTAAAGTTAGTGGCAAACAATTTATTTTTGTCAAAGAATGTATCATTTGAAGAAGTAAACATTATCACGTGTGGTCCACAGAGATGGCAAGAACCATGCAGGTGGGGTCAGGCATCTGAGGTCTGGCAGCCATTGATGTCAAACATCCAGTCGTTGGGCTTAAGTGGATCCCTCTGCAGGGTCATAGAGACTGGGTATAAAGCCCTTCAGAGGTGAGTGCCTGGGAGTGGAATTCTCCACAAGCTTTATTTTATTTATCTATTTATTTATTTATTTTTATTTTTGGCTGCATTGGGTCTTCGTTGCTGCACGCAGGCTTTCTCTAGTTGTGGCGAGCGGGGGCTGCTCTTCATTTTGGTGCATGGGCTTCTCATTGTGGTGGCTTCTCTTGTTGTGGAGTGTGGGCTCTAGGCGCGCGGGCTCAGTAGTTGTGGCTTGCGGGCTCTAGAGTGCAGGCTCAGTAGTTGTGGCGCACAGGCTCAGTAGTTATGGCTTGCAGGCTTTAGAGAGCAGTCTCAGTAGTTGGCTCGCGGGCTCAGTACTTGTGGCTCGTGGGCTCAGTAGTTGCGGCTCGCGGACTCTAGAGCACGGGCTCAGTAGTTGTGGCCCGTGGGCTCTAGAGCGCAGGTTAAGTAGTTGTGGTGCACGGGTTTAGTTGCTCCGCGGCATGTGGGATCTTCCCGGGCCAGGGTTGGAACCCGTGTCCCCTGTGTCGGCAGGCATGTGCCTAACCACTGCGCCACCAGGGAAGCCCTCTCTGCAAGCTTTAATCCCAAGATACCAGAAACATGCCAAGTGGAGCCTAGACCAGTAGTTCTGACTCCAGCAGATTCAACACCTGCTTAGTTGTTTAAATAGCTGTATCGAGGTATAATTCATATACCATATAATCCACCCTCTAAGGTATACCATTCAGTGCCTTTTAGTATGTTCACCAGGTGGTGCATCCATCACACAGATTAGTTTTAGAATATTTTCATCGTCCCCCAAAAGGAAACCCCTGCCCGTCAGCACTCACTTCCCATTTCCTCCATCCTTCTTAGCCCCAGGCAATTACTAATCTACTTTCTGTCTCTGCATTTGCCTATTGTAGGCATTTCATACAAATGGCCATACAATATGTAGTCCTTTGTTTTGGTTTCTTTCACTTAAAAATGCTTTCAAGGTTCATCCATGTTACAGTGTATCAGTACTTGGTTCATTTTTATGGATGAATAATAGTCCCTTGTATGAATATATTAATTTGTTTATCCATTCATCAGTTGATATCCATTTGAGTTGATTCCATTTTGGGAGTATTACGAATAATGCTTCCGTGAACATTCACAGACAAGTTTTGTGGGTTTTTTTTTGTGGAAATATGTCTTCATTTCTCTTGGATGACCTAGGAGTGGAACTGATTGTAGCCACCCTAGGGGGTGTGAAATGGTATCTCGATGTGTTTTTGATTTGTAGTTCCCTGATGGTTAATGATATTGAGCTTCTTTTCATTGTGCTTATTGGCCTTTTGTGTATCTTCTTTGGACAATTGTCTATTCAGATCCTTTGCCCATTTATGAAATGGGTTATTGGTCTTTTAATTATTGAACTGTAAGAGTTGTTTATTTATTCTGGATACCAGTGCCTTACCAGATACATGATTTGCAAATATTTTATCCTATCTTGTGGATTGTCATTTTACTTTCTTAGTAACATTCTTTGAAGCACAAAAGGTTTTAATTTTGATTAGTCCAGTTTATCTACTGTGTCACTTGTGCTTTTGGCGTTGTATTCAGGTTTCTGAAGAATTATGCCTATGTTTTTCATTTAAGAGTTTTATAGCTTTAGCTTGTATATTTAAGCTTGTGATGCATTTTGAGTTATTTTTTGTGTAATGCTCAGTCTTTTTTTTTTTAAAGGTGGATTATCTGAAGCCATTCTGTCTCTGCTCTTTCCACAGGAGGAGTTCTACTTTTTAAAAAAAATTATTTATTTTATTTTATTTATTTTTGTCTGTGTTGGGTCTTTGTTGCTGTGCACGGGCCTTCTCTAGTTGTGGTGAGCAGGGGCTACTCTTCGTTGCAGTGCATGGGCTTCTCACTGAGGTGGCTTCTCTTGTTATGGAGCACAGGCTCTAGGCGCGCGGGTTTCAGTAGTTGTGGCTCGCGGGCTCTAGAGTGCAGGCTCAGTAGTTGTGGCTCGCAAGCTTAGTTGCTCTGCGGCATGTAGGATCTTCCCGGACCAGGGCTGGAACCTCTGTCCCCTGCATTGGCAGGCGGATTCTTAACCATTGTGCCAACAGGGAAGCCCAATGCTCAGTCTTTATGATCAATAGTAGCAATATGCCTTTTACTGTCCTGAAAAGAATTTTATAGATAATATTAAATATCCATATAACTTTAAAAATTAAATGTAAAGAATCAATAAAAGGAAAGGCATTTGTATTAAAAAATATTTCTCTATTTAAATGTTTGGCACAGCTACCTTGAAAACATAAGAAGCAGTCTGCTGCTGCAGACTGTAGGTTTGGATTAAGAGAAATAGGACAGTCAGAATTCATTGTCTTCAGTGCAGTTGAATGAGCTGAGGTATGGCTGGATGCTGCTGGAACAGTGAGTGTTGTGGGTGGATCCAGACCAGGTGTATTAAATAGGAATGGAAGAAAGTACCTTGGTGGAAGCAGGTTCTCAGCACTTAACGCAATTAAGGCAACCCAGGCTGCCTGGATGATCTGGGGTGACAGGTGAAGGGTCCGTCACCCCCTCTGCTATGACCTGGAACAACATCAGGACACTATCACAGAAAACAGTTCTCCAAACAGACCTGAAGTCTCAGCATGTGCTGGGGCAACATTCAGTGTATAGAAAGTCTTAGAGACCACCTTCTTTGGCGGCCATGGGGAAGAGAAGGACAGGCTGGGGGAAATGAGTCATACCGGAGCTCCAGAGAAGTGGTATTGTGAATATCTGAGGTCAGAGGATGAGTGGGGTGTGGGGGGGAATAGAGACGCCCCCCCCCAAATTTGTGAACAGCATCAAGGTGAAGTTTTTACAACATAGTTTTGGTATCATTGTACTGCCAGAAATAGCTACACAGATATGTATGAGGGCAATAATACAAGATTTTTAAAACAACCTTAATTAATGAAATTCAGTGTAGTTCCTGCATTAAATACCCTAATTTAATACTCTTTCCCTGAAGTCTGTCCTAATGTCCTCCTGTATGCTTGTGATTGTTTGTTCTTCTTGCAGTAACCGCTATGGCACTCAGGCCCTCATTGATTGAGCGTAGAGTTGGAATGGCCAGTTTTGGTCAAGGAGAGAGATGCAAAATAGGGAATGAGTTCATAAATTCAGGGCTGTATCTGGATTTCCATTCAACTTCCTTCTCCTAAATGAAGGCACCTTTTCCCTGGTGTCTTGTAACACATGTAGTATTGTTCCGTAGTTCAATACTCCAGGTTAATACGTGCAGGGACTTTGGTCCACAGGTTGGTCAAACATCACGTGGAGCAGTCCCACGTGTGTTAGCAACTATGCATCCCTGGTCCAGGCCCATGAGATGCGAGGAGTTCCCCCTGCTTCCACCTTTGTGACAACCTGACACCTCCACAGATTTCTGGATGCCCCCAGGGGAAATACTGCCAAGGTCCAGCGCTGCAGGTCAGCCTAGGTGAAACTTGTCCCCTTATAGGTGTAAATTTACTTATCACAGCTTTATTGAGATATAATTCATATATGATTCATTCATTCAAAGTGCACAACTCGGTGGTTTTTAGTATATGCACGAAGTTGTGCAGCCATCACCACTATATATTTCCAAAACGTTTTCATCAATCCAAGAAGAAACCCCATACCAATTAGGAGTCACTCCCCATACTGCCTTCTCTCAGCTCCTGGCAGCCACTAATTGACTTTCAGTGTGTATGGAATTGCCTCTTCCGGATGTTTCACTTAAGTGTGATCATACAATATGGAGTCTTTTGTGTCTGAGTTCTTTTACTGCGTATAATGTTTTTAGGATTCATCTGTGTTATTGAAGCATTTATCAGTATTTCACTCCTTCTTAAGCCCGAAGAATACTCCATTGTGTGTATTTCGACACTTTGTTTATCCATTCATTGGTTGGTAGACATTTATTTGGGTTGTTTCCGCTTTTGTTTATCATGAATAGTGCGGTTATGTACTCATAGTTCATGGAGAAGTTTATGTGTAGACATATGTTTACACTTTTCTTGAGTAGATACCTAGGAGTGGAATTGCAGGGTCATATGATAACTCTGTTTAACTTTTTGAGAAACTGTCAGACTTTTTTCCAAAGCAGCTGCACCATTTTATCTATTTATTTATTTTTTGGCTACGTTAGGTCTGTTGTTGCTCGCGGGCTTTCTCTAGTTGTGGCGAGCAGGGGCTAGAGCACAGGCTCTAGGTGCGCGGGCTTCAGTAGTTACGGCACATGGACTTGGTTGCTCCATGGCATGTGGGATTTTCCCGGACCAGGGATCAAACCTGTGTCCCCTGCATTGGCAGGTGAATTCTTAACCACTGCGCCACCAGGGAGGTCCCAGCTGTACCATTTTACATTCCCCCCAACAGTGTGTGAGGGTTTCAGTTTCTCCACATGCTCACAACACTTGTTATTGTCTTTTTTTTTTTTTTTTTTTTTTTTTTTGCAGTGCTGTGCAGCTTGACCTCAACCATGGATTGAATC
Organism: Mesoplodon mirus; assembly: GCF_964341445.2. Lineage (NCBI taxonomy): Eukaryota > Metazoa > Chordata > Mammalia > Artiodactyla > Ziphiidae > Mesoplodon > Mesoplodon mirus. The sequence goes on along the minus strand of NC_138995.1, from coordinate 65,057,307 downwards.
CAGGCCTATGGCAGTGAAAGCCTGGGTTTTTTTTTTTGTTTTTTTTTTTTTTGCGGTACGCGGGCCTCTCACTGTTGTGGCCTCTCCCGTTGTGGAGCACAGGCTCCGGACGTGCAGGCTCAGCGGCCATGGCTCACGGGTCTAGCCGCTCCGCAGCATGTGAGATCTTCCCGGACCGGGGCACGAACCCATGTCCCCTGCATCAGCAGGCGGACTCTCAACCACTGTGCCACCAGGGAAGCCCCTAAGCCTGGGTTTTGATTAGCATTTCCCTAATAACTAATGATGTTGATCATCTTTTCACGTGCTTATTGGCCATCTGTATGTCTTCTTTGGAGAAATGTTTATTCAGATCCTTTGCCTATTTTTAAAATTTGGGTTGTTCTGTAATTATTGGGCTATAAGAGTTTTTTATATCTTCTGCAAGTCCTTTATCAGATACGTGCTTTGTAAATATTTTCTCCTGTTTGGTAGGCTGTCTTTTCACTTTCTTAGTGGTATGTAAGTCTTATTTCAATAAAGGAAGTATCTATTATAGATGAAATGGACATTCCCTTTGCTCCTCTAGGGCTGTTCCCTTCCACACTCCCAAGACAGTCATGATCACAGCTTTGGTAGATGTGTTGCCAGGGCATTTTAATATTTTTACTTCGAGAATACTTTGTGTGTCTAAAAATTTTCACTAAGTGGTATCATCCTATATATGTCTGACTTACCTCATTTCTTTTAAGTGCACACATACATCCTCCCCTTACAGACTTGTAGGGAGGTGCTCTCCATCTCTTGTTTCCACAGGACAACTGTAGGCCACCCAGGCCCCAGTCTACTCAGAAGGCTCAGTAGAGGAAACATGCAGCATGGTAATAAGGCAGCCTCCGGAGGTCTGAAAAGCAGGAGCGGCCAGGAGTGACAGCTGGGGATATGGTCCTCCTGGCCAGCTGGCCCCTCCGCATCACTGTTGAATGCTGTGGACCTAGCAGGCATCTGGGGTCTTGGCCTTGGCTTCAGACTGAACAATTCTCATGTTTCCTCACGTGTGATGTTTACCTTAATTCCCTGTGTTCATAGTTGATAAGAATTTTCATCATGAGTTGGAGCTTTCCTTAAAATACCTTATCAGTTTATTGACGTAGGGTAAAGGGGTCTACTTTAATCTGAGAGCATTTTGATCAAGAGTCTGGGTGAGATTTGTTCAAATTACTTTCTGAATTTATTGAGATAGGATGTAGGGGGCTGTCTTCTACTTTAATCTGAAAATGTCGGGCATCGTATCAGTAGGTGTTCTAATGTTTCATAGGCCTTCCTTTGTAGGATAAATCTAATGTTGCCATTTTGATAACTTTCTTCTGTTTCTTAATTAAATCCCCTTTTTATGACGAATATCACCTATGTATGCCTTCTTGTTCTTTATTTTATGATTACTCTTGCCAAAAGTAATTTCATTAGTCTTTTCAAATAACAGACTTTTGGTTTTCTTCATGTTCTTGGCTGTTTCCTTGTTTTTGGTTTCTGTAATTTTTGATCTTACCTTTATTATCACCTTCCTTTCACCTCCTGTTGGTTTTCTCTGTGGCTCTTTCCCTTACTTCTTAAGTCGAACAGTGATCTCACTAACTTTCAGTCTTCTCTTTAAAATACAAGCATCAGGGACTTCCCTGGCAGTCCAGTGGTTAGGACTCTGCGCTTTCACTGCTGAGGGCTCAGGTTCAATCCCTGGTTGGGGAACTAAGGTCCTGCAAGCCGCATGGCATGGCCACAAAAAACAAAAACAAAAACAAAACAAAATAAAAACAAAAAACAATAATAAAAAAAACCAAACCAAAAAAAAGCCCCACAAAGACCAGCATTTTTCACCTAGGAACTTCTTTAGCAGCATCCTCCTTTGCTGCATGTTTTTTTTTTTTTTTTTTTTTCTTTTGGCGGTATGCGGGCCTCTCACTGTTGTGGCCTCCCCCGTTGCGGAGCACAGGCTCCGGATGCGCAGGCCCAGCGGCCATGGCTCACGGGCCCAGCCGCTCCGCGGCATATGGGATCCTCCCAGACCGGGGCACGAACCCGTATCCCCTGCATCGGCAGGCAGACTCTCAACCACTGCGCCACCAGGGAGGCCCTGCTGCATGTTTTGAGATGTGCCATCATCATCAGTTGTTCAGTTCTCCGTGTTTTCTAAGTAGATGCTTTCTAATTTGCATCAAGATTTCTCTGTGAACTACTGAGAAACAGGTTTTCATTTTTCCAAATAAATAGGGTTTTTTTTTTTAAAAAAACTTACTATTATTTTTTGTATTTGGCGTTCTTTCTGTTACTGGTTTTTAACTTGACCACATTTGTAGTCAAGAGACTGTTGTCTGGTCTTTGTTGAACTTATTCTTTGGCCTGGTTTATGACCAATGTTAGCAAATGTTCCACTTGTGCTTGGAAAGCCTTTGGCTCTAATTGTTGGTAGTGGGTCTTCATTCAGCTGTGTGACCAGGCTGGCTAATTACATTCTCTTATGCTTGTCTCTATTCAGTCTTTCTGCATTTCCATTTCTGAAAGAGGTTCATAAACCCTCCCAGTATGGTTGGATTTGCTGACTTTGCTCTGTGTTTGGAGGCATGCTGTTAATGTAGACATCTTTGCCATTGTTATATTGCCCTGTTATCATCCTTGAAGTTTATTGTTGGTTAGCAAAGCACCATTCAATCTTTGTTTGGTTAGCATTTGTCTGTTCCGAACTTTTGCTTTTGTCTTCTGTGTCCTTTTGCTTTTGGTGTCTGTTACAAACACATTTTTTAATACAGTCTGACACAGTGTTTATCTTGCCCATCAAAGCCACTTACATTTATTGTTATTGGTGATGTCCTATTTTATACTTTCTATCTTAACCTGTCCTTTTTGAGCTTTCCCCCTTAGCACCTTCTTCTGGATTGATCTTTTTTCCTTTTCTTTATTATTCTTTTCTCCTGTAACAGGGTTTTTCCACTTCAGCACTATTTACATTTGAGTTTTGAGGCTGGTCATTCTATGTGTGAGAGGCTGTCTTGCGTTTTAAATGTATTTCACAGCATCCCTAGATTCCAATAGCATCTGACGCCAAGTCATGACAGCCAAAAATGTTCCCAGATGTTGCCAAGTGTCTTTTGAGGGTAAAACCGTCTCTGGTTGAGAACCACTGTTCTGTGGGCTTGGAAGTTTTACATATTCCTGACTTGACCAGGTCTAACATGAATCATGAACAATATGAGAATGTCAGGACACTTAATTTTGCTACCCTGTTTTCATCTCACAGGCCACTGCCATTCAGTATTTTAGTCCATCCCATTGTTAACCCCTGAGTCATTGTTACTGTTCATTTTATGTGGTCAGTGCTGGATTTTATTTAAATACATGTTCTCTCTATTCCTTCCTTCTGGGTTTTTTTTCCCCCTGAAGAACAGTTTTTTTCTAATTCTTTTGGCAAGTGTCCTTGGATATAAACCCTGCTTTTGCATTTCTGAAGCTGCCTTTGTCTTTCACTCTTTTTTTTTTTTTAATTTAACTTTGGCTGCGTTGGGTCTTCGTTGCTGCATGTGGGCTTTCTCTAGTTGTGGTGAGCGGGGGCTACTCTTTGTTGTGCGCGGGCAGTGAGAAGCAGTGGCTTCTCTTGTTGCGGAGCACGGGCTCTAGGGGCACGGGCTTCAGTAGTTGTGGCATGAGGGCTCAGTAGTTGTGGCTTGTGAGTTCTAGAGTGCAGGCTTAGTAGTTGTGGTGCACAGGCTTAGTTGCTCTGCAGCATGTGGGATCTTCCCAGACCAGGGCTTGAACCCGTGTCCCCTGCATTGGCAGGCAGATTCCCAACCACTGTGCCACCAGGGAAGTCCCTTACTTTCACTCTGACAGTTTTTTCCCTCGGCACTTTGATGGTAATCTTCCATTACTATCAGGTTTCTATTTTTGTTACCAAGTTAATCACAGTACTGTTCATTCCTTCATTAGTGGTCTTTTTCCTGGTGGCCTTTAAGACCATCTCCTTAGGTATAGCTTGATGTCCAGTTATGCCTGGGACTCAGGCTTTTTGAATCTAAGACACCACCAAGTGGAATTGCAAGGTGGCGGAATGTGCCTGTTTTATGTTTCGATGGCCACTACCAAGTTACACCGCCAAGTGGACTGACCTCTTTACGTGCCCACCAACTCTCTTCTTGCATGACCTGCTCAAGCATTATATTATCATACCTTGTTTTACTTTTACTAGTGTGAAATGTGCATACTTTGTATTCTTAAAGTTACAGTTTGTAAATACCTTTAGGTGCGAATGAGCAAGAATTCATGTATTCAGGACATTTCTATTTTCTCTCCATCAAGTTCCTCTTTGTATCCTTTACCCATTTTTTTCCCTTTTATGTGCTGTTCTGTAAGAATTTTTTTATAGATCTTCGGCACTATTCCTTTGTCTCTTTTATACTTTATAGTATCGTCTCTCCACCTGCCACTTGTATTTTGACTCTTACTCTGTTTTTTGTTGTTTGGAATTTTTTAAAAATTAATTAATTAATTAATTTTAGTTTTGGCTGTGCTGGGTCTTTGTTGCTGTGCACGGGCTTTCTCTAGTTGCGGTGAGCAGGGGCTACTCTTCATTGTGGTGCGCGGGCTTCTCACTCTGGTGGCTTCTCTTCTTGCAGAGCACGGGCTCCAGGTGCATGGGCTTCAGTAGTTGTGGGACGCAGGCTCAGTAGTTGTGGCTCGTGGGCTCTAGAGCGCAGGCTCAGTAGTTGTGGCACATGGGCTTAGTTGCTCTGTGGCATGTGGGATCTTCCCGGACCAGGGCTCAAACCCATGTCCCCTTCATTGGCAGGCAGGTTCTTAACTACTGTGCCACCAAGGAAGCCCGAAGCCAGTTTTCGTGATATCTTCAAGTCAAAGGGGTGGGAGCATGGTTAGAGAAATAGCCGTAACAGTGAAGACACTGGCAGCCACTTACAGTACTGTCTGTTCCCCAGCTCAGAGCCAGCACACATGATGTAATTCTCATAATGACCCTGCAGGAAGATCGTTGACAGATCTAGGAATTTCAGAACTTTCAGGCCACCAGGCCTGTGTTGTGTCCCATCCACGAAGGCAGAACTCTGACCACAAAGGTGGGGTGAAAACTGCTCGTTCAATGCTATTGTAAACCCATTGTGAAGTGGAAGATCTGGAGTGTGTACTGATTATTGGTAGGGGAAGTGGGTGATGGGGACAAGCACACAGTGGCCGAGATGTGTTCCTGTGTGATCAGAGTGACACCTGGCCTCTGATCTCCCATGTCTCAGGCTAATACTTTTGGTGATATTTACCCCCAACACCATTCCCCCTGCCTGTTCTCTAGGAGGATGGAAATGCCATGTGGCTCTTCTTGAACCTGTTCTTGGCTCCATCCCTCGACTCACAGTATCTCCCCCTCATATAGATCTGAATTTCAAAAAGAAAACAAGGAAAAAGACAAACTCACACACTTGGCCTGTCACCATCTTTCATTCCTCTTCCACACATGGCTTCATGTATTTAAGTCTGTCTTTTTCATTCTTTGCTTTCCAGCCTGGGACAGAAGATTGAAAATGACAGCTGAGAATATTCCTGAGGAAGAACTGTCCTGTGACATGGAGCTGGAAGGATTTACACGAGATGGTCCTCATTTCTCCATTCTAGGTAACAGTTGGGACTGTGAGAACCAGGAGGGACATTTGAGGCAATCAGCCTTAACTCAGGAGGAACCAGGAGCTCAGGAAGCAATTCGTGAATATCCCGGATTTGGGGAGCATTTGAGCCTGAGCCCAGACCTTCCACGACGTCAGAGAGTTTCCACAAGAAACGGTTTCCATGTACGTGGCTCGGGTGTTAAAAGCCTGGATTGTGACCCAGCTTTACACAATTGTCAGAAAAGTTATATAGCTAAGAGAACGGGTGACAGTGACACCTGTGGGAAAGCCTTCAACCATTCCATGGAAGTTATTCAATTTGGAAGAACTCAAACTAGAGAGAAACCCTATAAATACCCTGAAAGTGTTAAGTCTTTCAACCATTTTGCCCCTCTTGGTGAACAAAAAATAATGAAAAGAGGGAAGAAACTGTATGAAGGTAAGGACTTTGGGGACATCTTTACCCTGAGTTCATCTCTTAATGAAAACAGGAGGAACAGCCCTGGAGAAAAACTGTACACATGTACTGAATGTGGCAAGTGCTTCAAACGGAACTCTTCTCTTGTTTTGCATCACCGAACTCACACTGGAGAGAAACCTTATACCTGTAATGAGTGTGGAAAATCCTTCTCCAAGAACTATAACCTAATTGTGCATCAAAGAATCCATACAGGAGAGAAGCCCTATAAATGCAGTAAATGCGGGAAAGCCTTCAGTGATGGGTCAGCTCTGACACAACACCAGAGAATTCACACTGGGGAGAAACCTTACGAATGTCTAGAATGTGGGAAAACCTTCAACCGAAATTCGTCCCTCATTCTGCATCAAAGAACTCATACAGGGGAAAAACCATATAGATGTAATGAGTGTGGAAAACCTTTCACTGACATCTCCCACCTCACTGTGCATCTCAGAATCCACACTGGGGAGAAGCCTTATGAATGTAGCAAATGCGGAAAGGCCTTCCGAGATGGCTCATACCTCACCCAGCACGAGAGGACTCACACGGGAGAGAAGCCCTTTGAATGTGTGGAATGTGGGAAATCCTTCAACCGTAACTCTCACCTCATTGTGCATCAGAAAATCCATTCTGGGGAGAAACCCTATGAGTGTAAAGAATGTGGGAAAACGTTCATTGAGAGTGCTTACCTCATCAGGCACCAGAGGATTCATACTGGTGAGAAGCCCTATGGCTGTGACCAGTGTCAGAAACTTTTCAGGAACATTGCCGGCCTCGTCCGTCACCAGAGGACTCATACTGGCGAGAAGCCCTATGAGTGTAATCAGTGTGGCAAAGCTTTCAGGGACAGCTCCTGTCTGACCAAACACCAGAGAATTCACACTAAGGAGACCCCGTACCAGTGTCCAGATTGTGGAAAGTCCTTCAAGCAGAACTCTCACCTGGCAGTACATCAGAGGCTCCACAGCAGGGAGGGTCCCAGTCATTGTCCTCAGTGTGGGAAAACATTCAGAAGGAGCTCTTCCCTCATCCGACACCAAAGATCACACCCTGGAGAACAACCCGTGGATATTTAATGAACGTGGGCCACACTCATCTTCCGACTGGCTCTCAAAAACCTATGTGAGGGAGAAGTGTCTTCAGGGGTGGCTCCTCCCTGTCAGTGGAAAAGACTGCTCCGAGCTGTCCAGCGAACTGGTGGATGTGAGACATTCCTTAGCCATCCTGTTAAGCCTATACATTAGGGAACTCTTGCAGAGGATACAGGATGGTAGTAAATGTGGCAAAGGCTTCAGGGATGATTCAGCCTGTACCAAACATGATAGTGTATACACTGGAATAAAACCTGAGAAAGTCAGGTAGATACTTCCCTGGAGAACTCACCTACCCGTACATCCGAGTCCTTAAACTGGAAAGAGCCTGTGTAATCAGGAAGAGGAATCCTTTAAGAGGGAGTGTCTGCCTTACTGTACGTAAGCAAACTCTTACTGGAATCCAGCAAGGGAGGCTGTCGGCAGGAGCCCTTGCTGTCTTAGCTGTGTCAGCAAAGGCATGCTGGTGAGAAAACCCCACACAGTGCTCCAGCTCACAGCAACCACAGAATTACTGCGGATTGACATTTGAATGTATTTCCACGTTACATTCCTGCCAGGTGCTGAGGACTCGTCTCAGCAGGGGCACCTGGGTGAGGAAGTCGCTTGTGAATGAACAGTGATGTTATCCCTCTTAATATGGAGACCAAAGCAGGTTCTCCTAAGAAGGAAAGGGCTGCTGCTGAGAAATATGATGCGTTGTTTTAGTTGTTGAGACAAACAAACAGAAAAACACTGAGTTGTTATGTTTACGTTGTCACCCCTCATTGTTCATTTGGGACACTTATGATTTGCTCCATGCAACCATGCCAAACCATGATGATAAAGGTTTTGTTGCCATATTGAAAACGCTTATAATATGGCCGGCAACCAAAAGCATAAAATAGAAGATTTGCCATGTAAAGTGTGCACACATACGGATGTAGGTTGGGAGTTGATCATGGAGAAATAAACATGGGGTCTCCTAAGTGACTGTTACTTGTGTATGATTTTTCTTCTATCACAAATCATACATTGTTATAATCATTTGATGAGGAATAAAAAGGTAGAGATAAAAAGAGGTGAGTTTGGGTTTTCCTTGGACCTTTTTAAAACCAGAAGTGGCTAAGTCAGGGTCGCAGGGCAGTTGTAAGCATGGATGGGGGCATCTCGGCAGAAACTTCTCTGAATCAGCATCCCACAGCTCAGGGCCTAAGAATAACTTCTTTCTTTGGGAGTTGGATCATGAGAGGGTGTTATTGTGAAGAAGAGGGTGGGTCTCCGGGAATGGGGAGTAGGAGGCTACAGAGAGGTCTGGGAGGACCTGGGAGCATCCCTCCTGAGGCCCTGCAGTGCTGGCTGGCTGAGAGCTGCTCACACTGGTTGGCATAGCCTTGGAGCCCCGGGGTGGCTCCCCTTGGAAGTTTGACTTGTTCCTATGGAGGCAGCGTCAGAGGGAAGGTCACTGAGTTAATTAAGGCTATGAGATAATAAATATGCGTTGTTTTAAGCTATGTTTGTGGGACTTTGTTATGGCAACAATAGAAAACTAGCACAGGCATTAAGGAAAACTCTTTCCTGCCCTTTCCCTCTTTCTCCTGGTCCTCCTTGCACTCTTTCAGCCTGCTCCTGGCTGAGACCGCAGCAGGGCCGCTGATAGTCTACACCTCACCTTCATACAAATTAGGAACACCAACCCCACCCCCACACCCCGCAGGGCAATGCAAGAGGAAAACTCTCTCCTTGGAGCAGCTCTTGCTTTGGAGATGCTGCAACTGGATGTTGGGCTTCTCTACACCAGGGCTAACAGCTGAATCTGAGAGAGACCCAGGGCATAGCCTTTTTTAAAAAAATTTATTTATTTATTTTTGGCTGCGTTGGGTCTTCATTGCTGTGCACGGGCTTTCTCTAGTTGCGGTGAGCAGGGGCTACTCTTCGTTGTGGTGCTCAGGCTTCTCATTGCGGGGACTTCTCTTGTTGCAGAGCACGGGCTGTAGAGCGTGTGGGCTTCAGTAGTTGTGGCACATGGGCTTGGTTGCTCCGCAGCATGTGGGATCTTCCCAGACCAGGGCTGGAACCCATGTACCCTGCATTGGCAGAAGGATTCTTAACCACTGCGCCACCAGGGAAGCCCCATAATGTTTTAATTGATAGCCCTGTCACCTCCCTGTTCCCTCTTCTCCCATCTCCCCCTTGGTCACTCTATTCAAGTTTCAGTGGCCTCCCTGCTCTTCCTCATACACACCAGGCATGTTCTCATGTCAGGGCCTCTGCAATCCTTGTTCTCTCCATGGGGATCCTCTTCCCCCAACACCTTCTGGCTCAGGTCCTCACCTCCTGCAATTCATCAGTCACACAGCACCTACTCAGTGAGGCCTTCCCAGAATTCTCTATTTAAAACTGTAACTGCCCTGCCCAACAGTCACACTCCATCCTCTTTCCCTGCTTTATGTCTCTCCAAGGCATCAACCCATCTGACTGATACATGATGCATTGTGCTTGTTTACTTTCCCTGCTGGACTGTAAACACCTTGTCCTGTTTTCTGCTTTATCCCTGGCTGTTGGAATACTGCAACAAGTACTCAATAAATGTTTGTTGAACTAAAAGAGCTAGATGGAGGTACACCAGCAGAAGTGAACAGTGGGCAGCCACACCTTGGGTACATGTCTTTGTTGTTTTCTGATTCTAAAGTAATCCTTGCTCACTGAAAGCCAAGACTTGCAATGTCCAGAAAAATATGAAAATAAGAAATCACATCCAGAGTCTCAGCTATCACCAGCAATCATGATTCATGGTTTGGAAAACATCTTCCAGTTCATTCAATCCACAAACACTTGATGAGCATCTCCGATGTATATCAGCACGTTGGTCCCTGTAGAGTCTAACTAGGAGCATGACAGACAGTGTGTCCAGCCTTGTGGAACTGGCTAGTTAGAAAACAAGATGGACATTTATCAAGCTATCACAAAAGCATCGACGTGAACTTGAATAGGAAAAAGAAACAAAATAACAGCAGAGAGCTGTGAGGAGTGATTAACCAAGTGGTAGAGAAGGAAGACTGCCCCTACAGGGAGTGGTATGTGCTCATGTGGGAGGGGAAGTAGGGGCATCAAGGAGAAAGGGGTGAGGGGAGTGGGCAGGATGAGGTAGGTAGAGCCTTGTAGACCTAAGATTAGGTTAGGGGAACACTCAGGGAGGAGACCCAGGAAGCAAGCAACCATGGGGAAAACAGGGAAAGGAGGCAGCCGGATGAAGACGAAATGGCCAAGAAGGGAGGAGGGAAGGTAAGGGTGGGTGATGTTATGGACCAAGAGAGAATGGGATTTAGGGAGGAGAGACCCCCTCCACCGTGGGAGGGGCAAAAGGCCATAGGTGAAATCCCTTCGTGGACCACAGTTGGGGAAATGGCTTCACTGGAGAAGAGGCGGGTATAGGGTTCAAGGCTGCCTTTGCCAAATTAAAAAAACCCACATTTACAAGGGCAGCACTTAAGACCCCAAGAGGTGAATAGGTTGAGAGTGTGTTTAACCCAGAAGAAAATAGCAAATACATAAGTCTAGGATGTCTAGGCTTAGAGTGACCAAAGGAATTCAACTGAGTCCTTTCTGGTAAAATAGATTAAACAATTTTTAAGTAGAAAAATTTGTAGGTGTAGAAATCAGTGGATTTTAGTATTTTCATGAGGTCATGCAGTCATCACCATTCTTTTTTTTTTTTTCAGTATGCGGGCCTCTCACTGTTGTGGCCTCTCCCGTTGCGGGGCACAGGCTCTGGACGTGCAAGCTCAGCGGCCATGGCTCACGGGCCCAGCCGCTCCGCGGCATGTGGGATCTTCCCGGCCCGGGGCACGAACCCGTGTCCCCTGCATCGGCAGGCGGACTCCCAACCACTGCGCCACGAGGGAAGCCCCATCACCATTCTTTAATTCCAGTACATTTCATTACCCCCTCCCCCTCCAATTAGCAGCCACTCCCCATTCCGTCCTTCCTCCAGCCCCCGGCAACCACTAACATACTTCCTGTCTCTACAGATTTCACCACGCTGGACATTTCAGATAAATGGTATCATACGACAGGTACTGTGACTTCACTCAGCGTAATGTTGTCAGGGTTCATCCGTGTCGTAGCAAGTGTCGGCACGTCATTCCTTTTTATGGCTGAATAATATTTCATCATATGGCTATACCACATTTTGTTTATCAGTTGATGGACCTTTGGGTTGTTTCCGGTTTGGGGCTCTTATGCATAAGGCTACTATAATTGTTCATGTACAAGTTTTTTTGTGAATATATGCTTTCAGTACTCTTGAGTAGATGCCTTGGAGTGGAATTGCGGGGTTACATGGCAACTCTGTTTAACCTGTCGATGAAAATTCAATGAACAATCAAACTAAGAAGAGAAAGAGGAGGATTTTATTTGAGCCAAACTGAGGATTATAACCCAGGAGACTCTCAAAAAGTTCTGAGAACTGTATCACCTGCTAGAAGTCAAAGATACATTCATGGGCTTCCCTGGTGGCGCAGTGGTTGAGAGTCCGCCTGCTGATGCAGGGGATACGGGTTCGTGCCCCGGTCTGGGAGGATCCCATATGCCGCGGAGCGGCTGGGCCCGTGAGGCATGGCCGCTGAGCCTGCGCGTCCGGAGCCTGTGCCCCGCAACGGGAGAGGCCGCAACAGTGAGAGGCCCGCGTACCGCAAAAAAAAAAAAAAAAAAAAAAAGATACATTCATACACATTTTCGGGGCAAAGGAACGTACATCAAAATGATACACTGATATTGTACATAAAGTTCATCAAAGACACATAGTCCAGGTAAGCACAGACGATGTGAGCAGTGAGTCACCACGACCCCCTACAGAGTTGGGAAAGAACCCCGGCCGCCTGGCCCCGCCCCCGGCGCCCGGCCCCGCCCCCGGCGCCCGGTAAAGCCACAGCTCGGAATGCGCATGCGCACAGCCAGGTGGCGCGCTGACAGGGACGAGGAAGTCGACGGTGAGGTGTCCGGCACTGTGAGTTCCCTTCATGTGGTTCTTGGGCCTCGGTTTTCAACCCCAGGGCGGGGAGAGAGCCCTAGGTCTGGCTGTGGGGCGCGTCAGGGCGTCCAAGGCGACTGGAAGCTGCGCGGCGGCCACCTCCGGGCGGGGCGGGAGCGGGGTGGGCTCGGGTGCCCGGCAGTGGGGGGGGACACCTTTGCCTGTGTGGCACGGACCCCCTTATCTCCCGTTCTCCCCATGGGGCGCGGAACCCCTAGTCTTCCCCCATACCCGTGAGGTACCGACCCCCTATTCGCTCCTCCGCGTGCTGTGCAGACCCCCATTCGCCTCTTCCCGTGGGGCGCGGGCCCCTATATCCCCCTCCTCTCCCTTCGTCCTTTCTCCTCCCGCGTGGGCGGATTCCCCCTCTTTCTCCCGCCCCCTGGGCACGACTCCCTCACCTCCTCCCGGTCCTTGCCTGTCTTCACCCTCTCAGGTGCGCAGCCCTCCGCCCCCCTGCCTAGGTGCAAACGCCTCCACCGCAGTCTCCCAAGGTTTGGGCTTGCGCAACCTGTTTAGTTCCCTGCGTCGCGCTCCCAGGGCTACTTTCCCCTCTTTTCGTCTTCCTCACCCCACAGGCTTGTTCCTGCCCGCCCCGCTTTGCTCTTCCAAAGGCCGATTCCCCCCTGCCCAATGGGAACTCTCCCTCACCCCCAAAGCCCGGTCGTGGACTGAGGTACCCTTACCCACAGGCCCCTAATCCCCTGAAGCTGTCGTCCACCCTCACCGCGCCCCCCCGGTCCCCCGGCACAGACACCTCAGACTGTGGGGTCCTCAGCAGAACCTCTGGGCCCCAAAGCCAGTCCTTCCACCCTCTGGAAATAGCGCCTCCGCCTTCTGCCCACGTTCCTCGCCGTCCGCCTTGATGTTTCCCTTTCACCAACCCCCACATCATCTCTGCCTGAAAGTCCTGCACCTCCAGTATAGTTCCAGAGTCCAGCCACTGCACCACCCCTTCTCCCTGGAACGGGACTGCTCCCTGCCCCCCCCCCGCCTCTGCCCTCCCCACCGTCAGTTCCCCAGCAGAAGCCCGTCAGCTTATGTGTCACATCATGTCCCATCTGTGCTCCAAGTCCCCCATGGCTCCCCTTGCTCGGTAACAGCCGGAATCCTTCAGGGGCTGGGGCTGCCGGCCAGGAGCTCTTTGCTCCTGGACTCCCGGTGGTAAGGAGCTTGCATCCCAGTGAAAATCAGAGCCCTGCCTGCTTCCTTGGGCAGCGTGGTCCCTGAATCTGGTTGGTTTCTGAGTTGTGGATAGTGCTGGAGGTTGGAGCAGTCAGGGCCACCAGCCGTAACTCCAAAAACTGACCCAGGTCTGTGCGCTCTCTGAGTATGCAGTGAGTGTTTGACAGCGACAGATTTTGCATTTTGTCCTTTGTCTGCATCTTCCCCACCAGAATGCTAGCTTCACCAGGTGGAGGTCTCTCTCTTTTTTGTCATTTACTTATTGTTATTTATTATTTATTTATTTTAATTAATTTATTTATGGCTGCATTGGGTCTTTGTTGCTGCCCGTGGGCTTTCTCTAGTTGCAGTGAGCGGGGGCTACTCTTCGTTGGGGTGTGCGGGCTTCTCACTGCGGTGGCTTCTCTTGTTGCAGAGCACAGGATCTAAGCACGAGGGCTTCAGTAGTTGTGGCACGCGGGCTCGGTAGTTGTGGCTCACGGGCTCTAGAGCACAGGCTCAGTAGTTGTGGCGCACGGGCTTAGTTGCTCCGTGGCATGTGGGATCATCCCAGAGCAGGGCTCGAACCCGTGTCCCGTGCATTGGCAGGTGGATTCTTAAACACCGCGCCACCAGGGAAATGTCCCTAGGTGGCGGTCTTCATCTGTCTCATCCACTGATGAATCATCCCTGCCTAAACAGGGCCTGGCTCACAGTAGGTGTTCCGTAAACATTTGCTGAGTGAGTGGAAAAGGGCCATTCCTGTGCGACCATGGGAAGAAGCTAGTCCTTGTCCAAGAGACTTGAGATCATAGAGGTGGTGTGGTATACATCTAGCAAACACTCATCTGTTGTCTCCAGGCTGTCGTTACAGCTTTTCCCTTTATAATATCCGTAGCTTCGAACAATATGGTGTGTGTGTTTGAAATTGTTATGTTCAGTGTGTGAAACTCTGCTACCTGCTTCTCTCACCAACCTATTGTGTACTAAGTGGAGCTTTCTGCACAGACTGTTTTCACTACCATACAGTATTCCACCTTGTGAGGCTGCCACAATTTATTTGTTCCTTCCCACCACCTGTTGATGGACATCTTGTAAATTTACGGTTTTTCAACATTCCTGAGTGCCTTAGGGGGCATCTTGAACATGTGTCCTTGTGAAATGAGTAAGGATTTCTTCAGCCTGGTGGTTCTCAAGGTTTTTTAACCCAGGCATTGTAAGAAACACATTTACATCACGACCCCCATACATATATAACTGGAGGAAAAGTTTGATGAAAGAACACTATGTGTGAGGTCCTCTTATGTTAGTTTTGAATTTTAATTTACATCATTTTAAGAAGAATGCTAGTGTTGATTCACTACATTGCTGTGTGGTTTACTTTTTGAACCTGAGCCACAGCAGTGAAAGCACTGAGTCCTAACCACTGGACCGCCAGGGAATTCCCTGCTGTGTGGTTTAAATTTTGATTTAAACTCAAAATTATCATCCAAAGAAGGTGTGTCATTTTTTTATGCTAATAAAGACACATTAATGAGATGGACACTACCAATAATATAATGTTAACAGGGAAAAACAAAAAGAAGGCCCAAAATTGTCTGTACAGTTTGACTTTAAGTATGTGAAAAAGATTCTGCAGGAAGAAAACAGGAAGTAAATGCACCCAAGACAATTTTCTTTGTATTTTATGTTTTCCAAGTTTTCCATATTGAGTGTGTATTATATTAATTCATTATGTTAATTTTATAGTGACATTTTTAATAGTAAAATATTTAAATGGAATTTGAGACAGGTTTTATTTAAATAGGATGCTCCCCTGTTGAATCTAAAATAGAATTGTTTGCCCTACTTCACTTACTTACAACTTTTCAGAAACATATTTGACTCATAGAACAGAGAGATAAAATAGCTTTTCAATTTGGATCAGCTGCCAGCTGTTGCAAGCAGCTGGAGGGCCAGGCGATTCTGGAGCTGGTTGGAGGGAACCGAGTGGTTTGCACAGCTCTACCCTGCCTCGACCCCAGTTCTTCAAGGCAGAGTGGAGATGTCCAGACCACCCCAGCCTTCCTGTTTTCTCCTGCATCAAAACCTACTGTGTAGAAAGGATTTTACAAGTCAGCATTTTGCTAGGGTGGTTACTCCATGGTTTTCATACAGGTCCCAGCTGGTATCATATTTTCCCTGTTAGAATGCCTGTAACCATCTCTTGAACACCTTTTGAGAAAACTGTTATAAATTTATTCTCACCTGGGTGTTAATGAATGCTGATCCCTGAGGTAGTATCTCTCCCTTAGGAGCATTAACGTTTCCCTTTTTTTCTACTTTAACAAGTTTCTAAAATATTAACAGGAAAGTTGAAAAAACAGTATAATGAACACCCATCACCCATCATCTAGATTTATATGTATGCAATATATAACAGTTATATAGTATGTATTTATAGTATGTATGTGTGTATGTGGATGCATATTTTTGCATATTTGTGTATATGTATTTTAATCTGTATTTGCGTGTATGTGTGTATATATGTATGTACACGTGTTTATATGTGCATATTGGTATATGTGTATGTATGTATGTTTATGAGTGTATATGTGTCTATGTATATTTATGTGTGTGCATGTATATTTACTGTGTGTATAATATGTGTATTTCTTTATGTGTGTATGTATAACCATTTGAATGTAAGGGCAGATATGACACTTTACCCTTAAATATGTCAGGACATAAATTCCAAGAATAAGAGCATTCTTCTGCACAACCATAATACTGTAATTGCTAAAAAAAACTAGCAATAATTCTCTGTATCATCTGATAATCCATCCGTATTCAGATTTTCCCAATTGTCCCCTAATGCCTTTTTCTTAAATTTATTTTTTTGAACTATAGTTGATTTACAATGTTATGTTAATTTCTGCTCTACAGCAAAGTGACTCAGTTATACACATATATACATTCTTTTTTATATTCTTTTCCATTACAGTTTATCCCAGGATACTGAATATAGTTCACTGTGCTATACAGTAGGACCTTGTTGTTTATCCATTCTATATGTAATAGTTTGCATCTACTAACCCCGAACTCCCAGTGCATCCCTCTCTCACCCCCTCTCCTCCTTGGTACCCCCAAGTCTGTTCTCAGTATCTGAGTCTGTTTCTGTTTCGTAGATAAGTTCATTTGTGTCATATTTTAGATTCCACCTATGAATATGGGAGAATTCATACTGGAGAGAAACCTTGTTAAGTGTATGGATTGTGGAAAATCCTTCACCTGCAATGGTCACCCCATTGTGCATCACAAAATCCATTCTGGAGAGAAACCCTGTGAGTGTAAAGGATGTGGGAAAACTTTCATTGAGAGTGCTTACCCCATCAGGCCCCAGAGAATCCCTATGGCCGTGACCAGTGTCAGAAACTTTTCAGGAATATCCTTGGCCTCGTCCGTCACCAGAGGACTCATACTGGTGAGAAACCCTACGAGTGTAATCAGTGTGGCAAAGCTTTCAGGGACAGCTCCTGTCTGACCAAGCATCAGAGGATATAGGATCAAGAGCCCCTGTACCTGTGTGTCAAACCCTGTGGGACAGGGTTCCAGAGCACCTATGCTCTTACTGGACATCAGAGTCCACTGGAGAGACACCTGTGGAGAGTCAGCGAATGGGAAGATCGCTCTGTCTGATTCTCTTTACTTATGCCAAGTCAGAGACTTCATATTGAACAGCAGTTCTTTGAAAATAGTATAATTCATCCCTTACTCCTCAGAACAGAAATCCTGAGACGCTGTATTTGTGTAATAAGCTGGGAGGATTCTTCTGCCACTTTGCTGAACTTATTGGAAAGAAACTCTAGAAACATAACAAATATGTTAAAACCTTCAGGGACTGTGCTAAACATACATGAGACTGTGACACCTCACAATGAAACCTTTTGAAGGATGGTGACACAGTTGAGAGAGGGAACCAGGATGGCAGGGGGAAACTCCTTGTGGCGTTTCTCTGTTGTTATATGATATGCAAATCAAAATCTAGGAATAGACTTAACGTGGGAAACATTTAAACTGGAACTCTTGCTTTTATTTGCATTAAAAAGAAGATTTGGTTAATGTGATGAGTTTGAGGTTTCGGTAAGAACCCTTGCCAAGGGACTTCCCTGGTGGTGCAGAGGTTAAGATTCTGTGCTCTCAATGCAGGGGGCCTGGGTTTAATCCCTGGTCAGGGAACTAGATCCCACATGCATGCCACAACTAAGGAGCCCGACTGCTGCAACTAAGGAGCCAATGTGCCTCAACTAAGGAGCCTGCCTGCCACAACTAAGACCTGGCACAAGCAGATAAATAAATAAATAAATAAAATATTAAACAAACAAAAAGAACCCTTGCTGAAACTCTTATGTAAAAGGGAACGTATTTTTGAATTAGCCAATATGGAGTGATAATATAGGAAAGTCCCTTAAGGTGATACTAAGTATTTTGTGAAAGAAAGCTCATACTAAAGATGGACAGAAAACGTACACTTGATGTGGGAAAATTTCCACCTGGAGATCTGATCTTCCAGGGTAATGCTGTCTGCTGGAAATACAATGTGAGCCACATGTATAATTTCAAATTCTTTAGTGGCCACATGTTTTTAAAAGTAATAAGAAAGAGGTGAAATTAATGTCAATAAGATTTTATTTTACCGCCTATATTCCAAATACTAATAATTTAAACATATGACACTCACTCGTTTCAGGTCCTCTGTACCTGCACATCTAGTTGCTACTTCACTGGACAGCACGACTCTAGTGTATCAGAGAATGAGTTCTGGAGAGGAGCCCCGCATAGAGCAATTGTCCCATTACAAACCCACAGTCAGGTTTTTAACACATTTCTAGAAAAAGTGTGTGCCTGGAGGTTAGTCCTGACATAGAACCCTAAGGACTCAACTGTATTCCATTTTTTTCTAATATGCACGTTCTTTTCACATTGTAACATCTCAGAAATCAGTTTAATTGGTAGCCTTTTGTCTTCTCATTTGCATTTTGTCTTCACAAAATGTGCATCTTACCATCAGTTGTGTCTTAGTTCTAATAAAATAACTAATATCAGGAGGAGGAATTAAATGACTAGTGAGATTCATTCATTTGAGGAAACTAGAACTTTCAAGGAAGAGACTGTTGCTGAGATAATGATTAACGACCTACCAGCTGGAACTAAAGGTGGTGATGTAGTCCCTGTCGTGTTGCTGCATGTTAAGTGTTATTCCTTTCCTGTAGCCTGTATCACCTGTAATTGTTTTATCACAAGATTGAAAATTCTCTTAAGGTGGAGGGAAGCAAAACACAGAAGTGTGCATAGGCTCTTAACAAGCTGGTTAAACAGGAGAGAGTTCCTGAGCTCATGGGGCTTCTATTCTAGCTCATATATTGAAATATCTTTATGTTTAGTATTGTGTGTGCACACTTTGGGCCTTTTAGTTATAAAAGAAAACACTGTGCCTGATGGTCAGTAGACGCTCATTCAAGTGGCAGTTCCTTGGCTGCTCAGAAGGCCTATACAGGAAAGTTAATCTCAGTTAAAGCAAAATTGTACGAAATTGCATGAAAACATTGGACCGCACCACGTGAATGTTAGTGTCATGGTTAGGAGCACATCTCTTGACTTCAGTCAGACTTGGGTTTCTCATGGGATTACATCTCAGTAGCTGTGTGATCTCAGGTGAATTATTGAATCTCTCTGTGCCTTAGTTCTTCACTTATAAAATGTGGATAAGCCCTACCTTATTAGGAGTAAGAGAAGTGAGGTATGCAGAGTGCTTGGGACGTGACAGTGTCCAGTGTGGATTAGCTGCTCCGGCTCCCACCCCTGTTGCTATTACCGCATTTCCTACCATTACTGCTGCTCTTGTTATTGATGTTTTTGTTTTGTTTTGGCTGAGCCATGTGGCTTGCAGGATCTCGGTTCCCGATCAGGGATTGAACCTAGGCTACATCAGTGAAAGGCGGGGTTCCTAACCATTAGGCCACCAGGGGACTCCCCATGTTTCTGTTGCTGCTGCTGCTGCTGTTGATGTTACTCCTCTCTGACTCAGGAGACTGAAAGAGAAGGGACGTCAGCAGCCTTCTCAACCTCTGTAGACTCTGGGCCCCTGTCACCAGTACTTCACAGCTGGCACCGCTTCCCAAACCTTGGTGTAGTGATTGGCTGGAAGCCTCCTGAAGGAGCTACGTGGGAGAGGGCTAGAATCTCCCGATGTGGATGATGGCAGCTGGGTTGTGTGCGGATGCCTGACCGGAGTGGAGGTGGGGCTCCAGGCGCTGTGAAGATGAGCTCCCTGGCACGTGTGCCCCAGAGTGATGGCGCATATTGTGCTGAGAAGGAAGATGTTGCCCAGTGCTCATTCCACTGTGGTACACATCCATCCCACAGCAGTTGCAAGAGCCTGGTCCTGTTTGGGCCTCAAGCTCCTGGACTCAGTATCACAAGGACTTCTGCCCCAAAACACAGCTTCTCCCACTCACCCAAGACTCCTCACAGGCCCTGCCCCAGCGGCTGAGCCACAGTCGGATGATAACTGCTGCTCCCAGGGTAACTGAGCCACACATGGGCCGTCCAGTCTGCAGCAAGACTTCTTGTGAGATGTTGCCTCGCTGGGGTCACGTGAAGACTGAGACCTGCTCCACTTGAACAAGGTTGGCCTTGTGTGCCTCTTGGCAGTCAGGACCAGGGCCTCAGTTGTATTGCTGTGCTGGAAGAGCAGCAAGTTGGTGTCCTAACTTCCTTCCAGTGGAGCTGGGGTCCCCAGTGTGGGCACTTCCCTTATATGTGTGTGATTGGACTCCAGTCAGCTGAGGCTGCTGGACTCGTGAGGCCATCTTGGAGGCTGGGGCTGCCATTCCCTGGTGTGGGCAGGGATAAGAATAAAGCAGACAGTGGGGGCAGAGACAGGAGTGTGAGGCCTCATAGAGAGGAGTGGCTGAGACAAACGGGGTGGAGGGCTGGCACTTCCCCGCTCCAGGGGTCAGGCTGCACTCACATTGTGAGACGCCCTGATAGACAGCCAGTGGATTCTCCTGTATCGCTAAGCTCATCCAGGTGTGTTCTCACTGCTTGTCATTGGAGAGAGCCTTAACTGTCCCTCCAGCTAGCTTTTGTAGTTCTCTGTTTGGGACCAAGTATTTTTACTTTAGTTGAAAAAGCAACCCATGCATGTGGTAAAGAATTAAAAAGGAGGGAAGCAGATGAATCAAAAATGAGCCTCTTTCTCACCCGAGGCCCCTCCTTGGAGACCACAGTTGTTGACGTGTTCTTGTGTATCCTTCTAGAGACATTTAATGGGGGCGGGGGAAAGGGCGATCTCTGGACACCTAGGTTGTAGGTTTTTGTGTTCTACCTTGATTATTCTCTTCACGGTGTGTTCTGGAGGCCATTCCGTGTGTGCATGTGTGTCTGCCCCAGTCTTTTTAATGGCTGAGAGAGAGATTCTGGGCTGTTGAACACATCGTCGTGCTGAGAGGGTGGCATGCCGGGAGGAAGCATGGGAGCTCTGCACACTGCCCCCTTCCAAACCCTGCCCTATTTTCATTTGGTTGTTCCTGAGTTATATCCTTTATATAAAACTAGTAAACATTAAGTAAAGTGTTTTCCTGAGTTCTAGTGTGAATTTCAACCTGAGGGGCCTGCGTGTTGTGGGAACCACTGATTCTGAAGTCTGCTGAGCAGAAGTGTGCGTAGCCCGTGGCAGGCATCTGAAGTGGGGACAGTCTTGTGGGACTGAGCCCTTGGCCTGTGGAGTCTGCGCTAATTGTAAGCAGTCAGTCTCAGAATTGAATTGTTGGGCACCTTTTGTGTTGGAGAATTGGTTGGTGTTGAAAAAAAATTACACATACGGTGTCGGAATTAGTGTCAGAAAAAGGACGCCCAACATCAATAGGGGGAAAAAACGAACCTCAACGTAAACCTCACATCTTATACAAAAATTAACTCAAAATTGATGGTTGGGGCTTCCCTGCTGGCACAGTGGTTGAGAGTCCGCCTGCTGATGCAGGGGACACGGGTTCGTGCCCCGGTCCGGGAGGATCCCACATGCTGTGGAGCGGCTGGGCCCGTGAGCCATGGCCCCTGGGCTTCCGCGTCCGGAGCCTGTGCTCCGCAACGGGAGAGGCCACAGCAGTGAGAGGCCCGCGTAACGCAAAAAAAAAAAAAAAATTGATGGTTGACTTACATGTAAAAAGTAAAATGGAAGTCCTTGGGACTTATAAACAAAGAGTTCTTAAACTTGACATAAAAAGCATGATCCATAAAAGAAAAATTGATAAATTGGACATCTTCTGAATTAAAATACTTTGTTCTGCTAAAGGCTCTGTTAAGGGAATACAACTACAGACTGGCAGAAAAGGTTCACAAACCATATGTCTGACAAAGTACTTATATTTAGAATATAAAAAGATCTCTCCAAACTCAACAGTTTTTAAAAACTAGAATATGGGCAAAAGACATGAACAGACATTTCATTGAAGAGGATATACAGATGGCAAATAAACCTGAAAATATGCTCAACATTATTAGCTGTTAAGAGAACAGACTTGTGGTTGCCAAGGGGGAGGGGAGTGGGGAGGAAAGGACTGGGAGTTTGGGATTAGCA
Organism: Mesoplodon mirus; assembly: GCF_964341445.2. Taxonomy (NCBI): domain Eukaryota; kingdom Metazoa; phylum Chordata; class Mammalia; order Artiodactyla; family Ziphiidae; genus Mesoplodon; species Mesoplodon mirus. The sequence goes on along the minus strand of NC_138995.1, from coordinate 65,035,322 downwards.
GATGCAAACTAGCATATATAGAATGGATATACAACAAGGTCCTACTGTATAGCATGGGGAACTATATTCAATATCCTGTGATAGACCATAATATGGAAAAAAATATGAAAGGGAAAAATATATATGTATAACTGAGTCACTTTGCTGTACAACAGAAATTAACACAACATTGTAAATGAAATATACTTCAATGAAAAAATTTTAAAAGTTATTAACTGTTAGGAAAATGCAAATTAAAAGCACCGCGAAATGTCACTACACATCTATCAGAAAGGCTAAAAAACAATAACACCAAACACTTGTAAGGATGTGGAGAAACAGGTGCACACATACATTGATGGTGGAAATGTAAAATGGTCCAACTACTCTGGAAAAGAGTGGTAGTTTCTTTTAATACTAAACATGTGCTTACCTTGTAACCCAGCAATTGCACTCTTGGGCATTTACCCCAGAAAAATGAAGACTAACGAAGGTTCACACAAAACCCTGTACACAAATGTTTACAGCAGCCTATGTGTAATAGCAAAATTTTGGAAACAACCCAAATGTCCTTCAGTAGTGAATGTTTAAACAAACTGTGGTATATCCTTAGCATCAATGCTACTTAGCAATAAAAAGGAATGAACTGAATGGATCTTAAAAGAACTATGTTTGGTGGAAAAAAGCCAATCTCTAAAGTCCACATACTCTATGATTCTGTTTATATGACATTCTGGAAAATGCAAAACTATACTGGGGAAAACAGATCAGTGGTTGCCAGGGTTATGGGTGGGGGAGGTCACCAGGAAGGAGGGTTTTTTGAAATTTATTTTTTATTGGTGTATAGTTGATTTACAATGTTGTGTGTACAGCTAAGTGATTCAGTTATACATATATCCATTCTTTTTTATTTTTATTTATTTATTTTAAAAATCTTATTTATTTTTGGCTGTGTTGGGTCTTCGTTGCTGTGAGCAGGCTTTCTTTAGTTGTGGTGAGCAGGGGCTACTCTTCGTTGTGGTGTGCGGGCTTCTCATTGCAGTGACTTCTCTTGTTGCGGAGCACGGGCTCTAGGCACACGGGCTTCAGTAGTTGTGGCACGTGGGCTCAGTAGTTGTGGCTCATGGGCTTAGTTGCTCCACGGCATGTGGGATCTTCCCAGACCAGGGATCGAACCCGTGTCCCCTGCATTGGCAGGTGGATTCTTAACCACTGCGCCACCAGGGAAGTCCTAGCCATTCTTTTTTTAGATCCTTTTCCCATATAGGTTATTACAGAATACTGAGTATAGTTCCCTGTGCTATACAGTAGATCCTTGTTGCTTATCTATTTTATATATAGTAGTGTGTACATGTTAATCCCCAAACTCCTAATTTATCCCTTCCCCCCAACGTTTCCCCTTTGGTAACCACAAGTTTGTTTCGAACTCTGTGAATCTGTTTGTTTTGTAAATAAGTTCATTTGTATCCTTTTATTTAGTTATTTATTTTAAAATATTTACTTATTTGGTTTGCCAGGTCTTAGTTGTGGCAGGCGGGCTCCTTAGTTGTGACACGTGGGCTCCTTAGTTGTGGCATGCAAACTCTTAGTTGTGGCATACATGTGGGGTCTAGTTCCCTGGTCAGGGATCAAACCCGGGCCTCCTACATTGGGAGCGTGGAGTCTTAACCACTGCGCCACCAGGAAAGTCCTTGTATAATTTTTTTTAGATTCCACATATAAGTGGTATCATATGATATTTGTCTTTCTCTGACTTACTTCACTTAGTATGATAATCTCCAGGTCCATCCACGTTGCTACAATGGCCTTATTTCATTCTTTTTTATGGCTGAGTAATATTCCATTGTATACATGTACCGCATCTTTATCCATTCCTCTGTCTATGTACATTTAGGTTGCTTCCATGTCTTGGCTGTTGTAAACAGCGCTTCAGTGAACATTGTGGTGCATGTATCCTTTCGAACCATATTTTTCTTCGGATATATGCCCAGGAGTGGGATTGCTGGATCATATGGTAGCGCTGTTTTTAGTTTTTTAAGCAACCTCCATACTGTTCTCCATAGTGGCTGTACCAATGTACATCCCCACCAACCGTGTAGGAGGGTTCCCTTTTCTCCACACCCTCTCCAGCATTTATAGTTTGTAGACTTTTTGATGATGGCCATTCTAACTGGTGTGAGGTGATACCTCATTGTAGTTTTGATTTGCATTTCTCTAGTAATTAGTGATGTTGAGCCTCTTTTCACGTGCTTTTTGGCTATCTGTATGTCTTCAGGAAGGAGTTTTTGGTGCAACGGATCTATTCTTTGTTCTGATTGTGTTGGCGGTTATATAAGTTAAAATTCATGGAACCGAATACCAGAAAATGGGAGTATTGTTGTAAATAAATATGTAAAATAAACTGTTCAGAGAAACATTTTTAAAAAAATCAGCTTGCACAAAATGACAGCCTCATAAACTGCCCTCTAGAAAATTCTGGAATGGGAAGCATCATCCTGACCCTGGCCCTGTCTACCGGAGTGGCGACACCTATTTGGGGTTTTGGAGGACATCACTCACCCCAGTCGCTTCTCCTACGTTTTCCTCCATTTCAGCAGCTCCTGAAGCCCCCAGCATGGCTAGTCTTCAAATTCTGTCAATTCCCTGGATGTGCAGAATGATTTTTTTTTGCCTCCACATCCCTGTCTCTCAGTGTCCCCACCTCTATTTCTTTTTCTTTTTTTAAAATTTATTTATTTTTATTTATTTATTTTTGGCAGCATTGTGTCTACGTTGCTGTGCGCGGGCTTTCTCTAGTTGCGGCTCGTGGGCTTCTCATTGCAGTGGCTTCTCTTGTGGCAGAGCACAGGCTCTAGGCGCACGGGCTTCAGTAGTTGTGGTGCACGGGCTTAGTTGCTCCGTGGCATGTGGGATCTTCCCGGACTAGGGCTCGAACCCGTGTCCCCTGCATTAGCAGGCGGATTCTTAATCACTGCACCACCAGGGAAGTCCCTCACCTCTATTTCTAAGGCTGTGGGTCTCTCTGTCTCTGTTGTCTCCCCGTTTCTGTTTCTCACCTTCTCTGTCTCCATGTCTAGGTCTTCTTATCTCAGGGTCTCTGCTTTCTCCATTCGAGGCCTGCCCATTTCTACCTGTCCCTGTCTTGGGTCTTTCTCCACATCAGAGTCTCCCAAGCTCTGGATCTCCCCTTCTCTTCCTCTCATTCTCTGTGTCTCCATCTGTTGGTCTCCTTGTGTCTGTCCTCCTTAGTATCTCGCTATCTTGGGGACTCTGGGCCTTCTGGTGTGCGCGCCTCTTGTCCTCACCTTTCTCTCCCTCCCCGTCTCTGCGTCCGTGTCTCCTCTTCTATGCCCCGCTCCCTGTCTCTGCGTATGTGTCTCTTCTGTTCCTTTCTCCGTCTGTCTCTCTGGTCTTCTCTTGTTTATGCCGTTGCCATGGCATTAAGGACGGCGCAGGCGCAAGGGAGGTCGGACGCCAGGCTGGGCTAGCTCGACCTCTGATTGGCTGTCTGGTCGGCCGTCGCGTCTTCGCTCTGCCCCCGTCCGCGCCGACGGCCTGCTGCCTTCTGGGCGTCGCAGGTTCCGCGCACGCGCAGTCGGGCCCGACTCCGTCGCGCCGGGCTCGCGGGGCCGCTGCGTCGAAGGAACGTAGGCTGGCGGCCGCGACGTATCGTTCCTGACGGGCGAGTTGTAGCGGCCCGGCCAGTGTACGCGCGCAGCTGCGTTCCGAGGTGACCGGAGGGGGCTTGACGGCTGAGGGTGTCTGTGGGGGGCGCTCAGGTGGGAGCAGGGGACCGTGCCAAGCCGCCCTGGGCTGCGGCCTGGAGCTCGGGGTCGTCTCTGCCGGCCGGTCGCCCTGCGTCTCTACCCCGTCACCCGGGCGTGGGTTCGGTTTGAGTGAGGTGCCTGCCTCTGCTCTGGGACCTCTTAGGTGGGCGAGGGAAACCCTATTGGGGAAAGGGCAAGAATGGGTCAGGCGGCATCGGGCACTGAGGACCACAGAGGGTTGTTTTTTGGACCTTTTTAAAATAGCGTCAGAGGGCTTCCCTGGTGGCGCAGTGGTTGAGAATTTGCCTGCCAATGCAGGGGATACGGGTTCAAGCCCTGGTCTGGGAAGATCCCACATGCCACGGAGCGGCTGGGCCCGTGCACCCCAACTACTGAGCCTGCGCTCTAGAGCCCGTGAGCCACAACTGCTGAGCCCGCGTGCCACAACTGCTGAAGCCTGCGTGCCTAGAGCCCGTGCTCCACAAGAGAAGCTGTCGCAGTGAGAGGCCCGCGCACCGCAATGAAGGGTGGCCCCTGCTCGCCACAACTAGAGAAAGCCCACGCACCAAAGACCCAACGCAGCCAAAAATAAATAAATAAATTTTAAAAAAATAAAATAAAATACTGTCAGATAGGACTTCTGCATACCCTTTGTTCAGATTCACCTGTTGGTATTTTATGTTTTGCACACCTCTGTCTCTGTCTCTCCCTTACCCCTCTCTCTCCATTTTCTCCGCCCCCCGATCCCATCATATACAGACCTGTCTCTTGGCTGACTCAGCGGAGGCCAAGTTGGACAGTTCCACCATCCTGGACTCCATACCAGCGTCTGGTCCCTGTTCCCCCAGTCACCCCAACAACTTCTTGTGGACGTGTCTTCTCCTGCTCCCCAGCCAGTTCAGGGCCCGGCGTGACACATTGTTGCTTTTCCTCTGCTTGCTCCTTGGGACTGTGACCTCCTTAAATTCCTGGTCTTGAGGCTTCTGGGGCGCCCAGGCCGGTCTCGCAGGATGTCTCTTGGTTTTCTGTCTCTCCTCGTGAGCGGGTCCAGTGTGCGCGTTCTTGGCAGGGACTGAGGAAGGCAGCTGAGATACTCAGGACGCTCCTTGCTCCACGTGCTTTTCATTCTAAAGGCACTTTTTCCCCCTTTATAATGAGTGAGTAATCTCTGCGTGAGGCCAGGAGCCGCTGTGAATACCCTGAGTCATCTAATGTGGAAATGTGGGGAGAAGCGACATGGGTGCAGGGCTGGGCCTGGAGGTGGGAGCGAAGCTTGAGCTCTGCACAGCCCTGTGTGAAGGGGATTTGCCTCCACCCTTCAGGATCAGCTGGGGATGGGGAGAGGGCTGGCCAGGACCTGAACTCCCACTCACAGGCCCGTGCCTCTCACTGTGTGGGTACCTCTCTGTCCCTCTGCAGGTCTGGGCTCTGGCTAAGATCCCAGAGCATATTGTCATCCCTGGTCTGTCTCCCTCGGAGCCTCAATCCCGTGAACTCACCCTCCACAACAGGCGCCTTGCATGTTTGGAAAGATGCTGCCTTTGGAGAAAGCGTTTGCCACCCCCAGGAACTCCCCAACTCCCCTGGAATTGCCCACACTGGAGTCAACAGCTGGGGACCAGTAGGAGGGGCCCAAGACCAACCCTGGAAGGGCTCCTGCTGACCACGAGTTCTGCCTGCACTTCCAGAACTTTGTCTACCAGGAGGTGGCTCGGTCCCACCAGGCCCTGGCCTGGCTCCGGGACCTGTGTTGAGAGTGGCTGCAGCCTGAGGTGCACTCCAGGGAGCACATGATGGAGCTGCTGGTGATGGAGCAGTTCTTGGGCGTCCTGCTCGACAAGCTCCAGCCCAGGGTGGTGGCAGAGCAGCCCAAGAGCTGCAAGAAGGCGGCCTCCCTGGTGGAGGACCTCACCAAGGCCCTGGCGGAGCCAGGTGAGGCCACCTCCCCAGAGGACAGTGTGCCTTTGAGGAATGGGAGGGGATCAGCCCTGGAAGCAGTGACATGGACAGCATGGATCCCAGACCCCAGCCAGCGGGTTACCTGAGAGAGTTCAGTTCCCTCATGTAAAAGAGGCATAGAAGCTAAACACTCTGAGCTCGTGGGGCAGCTCCTCAGTCAGCAGGGATCTGGCCCACACCACCCTGCCCAGGGGCATCACCCTCGTGGTTGCCTCATGGGCCAGGAAGGCTGCTTGGGTTCCTGCCCTCACATCTGCCTTCCAGATGTAAGGAAGCAGGAGGAAGCAGCCCCTTAAAAACTAAGTAAGTGTTCTCAGCACGCTTCCGTCTCCTTATCATGGGAAGAAGGGGAGCACTGGGGCTGGGCGGGCAGAGTCTCCACCACACCTGAGGGCAAGGCCTCCGGGCTGGTGGTGATGGGGCTCTGCAGCCTTGGGCTCAGGGTCAGAAGCCTGGGTCCATGTTTGTCCCCCACCCCCAGCCCTGTGCGCTTGCTGTGAACCTCTTGGGCTTACTCTCCCCTTGGGTGTAAACGGGGATGCCATCGAGATCTCCCTTGGGGTCCACCCACAGCTTTGAGCAAGGCGGTGTGTCACAGGGAGGCAAGCTGAGTCTCTCCTGTCTGCCATTACCAGGTGGGCCGGTGAGAGCCAGCGAAGACCTGGAATCCAGTACAACCTAGGCACCCCCGAGACCTGTGAGTGACCAGCCAGCTCTTGGGTACGTGTGGTGGGCCAGGGTCTGTGGTTGGGAAAGGCCAGGAGGGAGACATCGTGCTAGTTCTTGAGGGAGCCCGACAGAAGCCAGGTAGCTGAGGCCTGGGAGTCTGTGCTGTAATTCCGACTTCTCCCCACAGGCTCTGTGAATGTCACGAGTATTATTTTTATTTTTATTCTTCTGCGGTACGCGGGCCTCTCACTGTTGTGGCCTCTCCCGTTGCGGAGCACAGGCTCCGGACGCGCAGGCTCAGTGGCCCTGGTTCACGGGCCTAGCCGCGGAGCAGAATGTGGGATCTTCCCGGACCGGGGCACGAACCCGTGTCCCCTGCATCGGCAGGCAGACTCTCAACCACTGCGCCACCAGGGAAGCCCACGAGTATTATTTTTAATTAAATTACCCTTCAGCGATGATTCAAATTGTACGTGCTTATCAGAAACAGTGAAAAGCATCAAGGTATAAAGAAGAAAGTAACGATCTCCCACTCCCTCGTACCCCCTGCAAGTCAAACCAAGGTGTGCACCCTGGCGTTTGCCCCTTCGTGTTCTTTTGTACATCTCACCTGAGTGCACACACATCTCACCCATGTGTGCACACATCTCACCCACGGGCCTGTGCAGAGGTTGGCAGCCCGTTTCCCTGGAAATGATGCCTGTAGCACTGGCTGTTTGCATGGAGCAACCCCTCACCCACCCAGGCCCCTCCAGGCAGTGGCTCAATATCCAATGCCGTCTCCTCCTCACCTCCATGGCGTTTCACAGGACCCACCGTTCGTTGTCCTAGAGGGAACTTTGCTGCCGTTAAGGTTTCTGCCTCTTCCTGTAAATCTGCAGTGAAACGTCCTCAGACATGTGCCTGGGTGTGGGAAGTTAGTTCTGTTTGGGTAGGGCGGGATCCTCAGGACCATTGGACAAGGCATTTCCATGTGGTTTTCCAAAAGTTCTATAGCATATATGTACAGTGCCAGCATACAAGGGTGCCTATTTTCCCACATCTGTGCCAGCACTGCATATTGTTGCTTTTTAAGATCTCTACCAACCTGATGGGTAGAAAAATGCGTTATCTTCTTTTTGGCTTTTCTTTGAATATCTAGGGCCACCGCTGAGCTTGAGCTGCTTTTTGCTTTCTTCTTGGCTGTTCTGCTCTGTCAATTGAGGACACGTAGGGTCAGTGGAACCCGGGGACCTGCTGTGATGTGACCATGCTGGGGCCTCCCTGACTGGCTTGGGGGTGCCCAGCTGTGAGATCTACTCTCCTCAGCTTTGCCTTCCCTTCTCCCCAGTCTCTCCTGCTCCAGACCCCGTGCTTCTGGGACAGGAGAGCATCGGGGAGGAGAAGACCAGAGAGGCCGGGCCCACAAAGGCTGAGCCAAAGGTGGGTGGGTGGGGGCCCACTTGCCCAGTAGCTCACAGGGCCTGTCCCACCCTGTCTCATCAGCCTCCCTCCCTCCCTCGTCAGTGTGCTGCCAGCTGCCCCAGGGAGGCCAGAGGACGAGGAGCGGGGGTGGGCTGAGGTTCCAGGGCTGGGCACCCAGGCTGCTGCGTCCCCAGGAAGCTAAGGGACGAGCCTGGCCCTGAGCGGTGGGTGAGGGTGGGGGAGTTCTCTGAGACCAGGGGGAGGGCTCTGACTCGAGCCGTCCCACTGCCTCCTGGGGAGTGCTGGCCAGGTGGCCCCTGACTGCAGGCTCCCCCGCAACCCACTTTGTGGTGACTCCATGGCCTCTTCCCTGTCCCTCTGGCTGTGTCTGGTGCACCCCTAGTCCCCCCGAGGGTGCACTGTGGCTGCCAGCGGCAGCTCCCCTCCTACCCTTCCTGCTGCGTCTGCTGTCCCCAAGTCCCACCTCCCACCAACCAGGACTCCTGGCCTCGCCTGGCCCCCCACCCAGCAGCCACCTCCCCACCCTTGTGCACCTTGCTCTTCTGCATCGAGTCTCAGGTTTTGTTGCCCTTGGGCCTCACAGGTCCCTCAGACCTCCTGGGCTGGGCAGAGTGCAGGGTCCCTGGCCACGTGGGCCACCTCTAGCCATGTGCTGCCCTGCAGTACATGAGCCTGGGGGCTGTCCCAAGGGAAGCCCTAGGTGGGCAGCACTTACGGGGAGACCTTTGTGTGGATCTCTGGTTCATGGATCTCAAGAGCCACGGCAGGAAGCTCTACACGTGCCAGAGCTGTTGGAAAACTTCCACTTCAGCCTGGCCCTGGCCGAGCACCAGAATTCCCATGAGAAGGAGAAAGTCAATGCATTGGAGAGTGCCCTGGGCACCCCCATGCTGCATGTGGAGCCCATGCCAGTGGAGGATTGGCAGGCTCCTGGAGAACATGGAAGGTGATGTTTCCCCTGTGCGCTCTGAGGCACAGAGATGAGCCACTTTGCTGTAAGTGCCCCCAGAGAAGGACAACTACCTGCCTGAAATTTCAGAGTAACACACTGGGCTCCTTCGAAACCCTTGCGTGGCTTCCTGCGGTGTCTGTGTGGATGTAAGTCTGCTTGTTTTCTAAACGAGCTAAGGTGGCTGAAGCACTTAGAACCCAGGAAGGGCCCACATGAAGCCCTCACCTTGCAAACACAGCTGTAAAGATGCTTACCTGTGAGCACAAGCTGCCAGGAGTGAAAGAAGACTCTGCTTTCTTCTCTGACCATTTCAGCACCACCCACACATTGGAACATTGGTCTTTGTGCAAAGTGTAGAGTTGCCTTAAAGTGTGTGATTTGCCAGCTCTTTCTTGGAGTCAGCCTTGTCTGTTCCTCTTGTTAGAACTTCCCAGGGCTGCTGTTCAAGCAGAAATCTTGCCCGCTGTTTTGTTTTTTTCATAAATATGTGATGGCAGGTTTACTTCTGAGTCCTCAGTAGCATACCGTTCTCCAGTTTAACTCACATGGGTATGGAGTGGCTTACAAAGATCACAAAAACACTCGGAGCCTAGTAATGCAGTGTTTTCAAACTATGTCTCAGCCCATTAGTGAGTTGCAAAATCAAATTAGTGGGTGGCCACCGGCATTACAGAGCAATGAAATAGAATAAAATAGGTCAAAATTCATAATGTAGTAAAGGCAGATATTGTTTTGTGAAACTTTTCAGCCATACATCTAAATATGAGAACTGGTTGCAATGTAAAATGTATATCTTACTAGGCAGGGAGTGGGGGGGACTGTGATCAAAACCAGTTGAAAACACCAATAAAGGTTGATGAGATCTGCCTGCGTGGGCAAGGGGAACTTAACTCCTTGGGCTATGTAAGGCGATCTTTTGAGTTTTGCATTTAATCTTAGGCTGCAGCATTGTTTTCGTTGCCTGAGCATAAATTTAACTGCTTTCTGTGGTTAGAGACACTGGTGCCTCTTTCTGTCACTGTGTTTGGGCAGGCAGTCTGTTGTAATGGTGCCTGAATCACGGGGGCTTAACATAATAAAGGATTCATTTCCTCACATCACAGTCTGGGGCTCAACATAATAAAGGATTCATTTCCTCACTCACATCACAGTCTGGGGCTCAACATAATAAAGGATTCATTTCCTCACTCACATCACAGTCTGGGGCTCAACATAATAAAGGATTCATTTCCTCACTCACATCACAGTCTTGGGCTCAACATAATAAAGGATTCATTTCCTCACTCACATCACAGTCTTGGGCTCAACATAATAAAGGATTCATTTCCTCACTCACATCACAGTCTTGGGCTCAACATAATAAAGGATTCATTTCCTCACTCACATCACAGTCTTGGGCTCAACATAATAAAGGATTCATTTCCTCACTCACATCACAGTCTTGGGCTCAACATACTAAAGGATTCATTTCCTCACTCACATCACAGTCTGGGGCTCAACATACTAAAGGATTCATTTCCTCACTCACATCACAGTCTGGGGCTCAACATACTAAAGGATTCATTTCCTCACTCACATCACAGTCTTGGGGTGGTTGCTGCTGCTTGAGTGTTACTGGGTTCACACACAGTGTCAGAGGGAAGCTGTGTTCATAGGGATAGGGGGAAGGTAAACCACATAAATGGAAACCTGGCAAGATGGGAATGAGTTCCAATGGGAAGGAGATGCTTAGATACCTTATGTAATGGACTGAGTTGTGTGCCACCGTGCCCACCTTCCCTCCTTCCTCCTGCCCCCAGCTCACATGTGGAAGCCCTAACCCCTAATTTAGAGATAGGGCCTTAGGGAGATAATTAAGGTTAAATGATGTCATATGGGTGGGGCCCTAATCCCATGGGACTGGTGTCCTTATAAAAAGAAAGAGGAGAGATTGCTCTCTCTTGCCAAGTGTGCACAGAGAAAGCTAGGAAAAAAGGTCTCACCAGAAACCAACCCTGACAGCACCTTGATCTTGGACTTCCAGCCTCCATAACTGTGAGAAAATAAATTTGTGCTGTTTTAAGCCAGCTAGCCTGTGTGTTTTGTTTTTTGTTTCTCATGGCAGCCCGAGCAGACTAATACATGACCCCCATTATTATTTAGGTTGATGAGTTTTGTAAATCAGTGTCAACCAGTGCAACTATCTGGAACACAAACAGCCCAGTTGCTTAAGAACTACTTTGACATTTGTGTTCCTTGAACTTTCAATTTCAGATGTGATTTTTCCTAGAGAATTAGTGGGGGAAAAAAGGAGAAAGCTACATACATTGAGAGGCTGAAATCCTTTCTGGATCTAGGTGCAATACTAAAAGTGAAATACATACGAGTGACTAGGATGCCTATTTACATGGAGTTAAATACCCAATTACAGAGGAATGATGACTTAAATTTTGGTAGAGCCATTCAAAGGAATAATGAAGCATAATGATAATTAAGAAGACTATAGCAACATGGAAGAAAAATTTCTAAGTGTAGCTCAAGAAGTAGAATACAAATATTTGTTACATTATAACTATAAAACATGGTGGAATTTTGGCTGCATTTGTTTTTGCTTTTTGAATTCCCTTGAAAATTCTTTATTTACAGCACTTCTATAATAAAATTCATTTTTCACCATTTTGAAAAAAATTCTCCCAATCATGGGAAACTTAAAAAAAAATGAAGGAGAAAAAATTTTTTCTCATGTTCGCAGCTCATAGGAACTTTTGACATCTCAGTATCCTTCCAGTCATTTTTCTGTGTACAAGATTTGGTATGTATGTGTTCAGTGTATATATAAAATTTGTGAGCATCTTCATTATAAATGTGTGTGTGTTTCTTGAGTATCCTGAGTGACGGATCAATCCAGATTCATTGGGCCTGTCGCTCACACGACTGAGAAGTCCCTCTTTGGGAGGAAGAATTAAAAATTACTAAGATAGGGCCTCCCTGGTGGCGCAGTGGTTGAGAGTCCGCCTGCCGATGCAGGGGATACGGGTTCGTGCCCCGGTCTGGGAGGATCCCATGTGCCGCGGAGCGGCTGGGCCCGTGAGCCACGGCCGCTGGGCCTGCGCATCCGGAGCCTGTGCTCCGCAACGGGAGAGGCCACAACAGTGAGAGGCCCGCATACCGCAAAAAAAAAAAAAAAAAAAAAAAAAAATTACTAAGATAAAATGAGGTAGGCTTTGGAAGGGGTGCAATAGAGTGAAGGACCTTGGAGTTTCATCTTCATTTACTTCATGGCCAATCCATGAAACCCGATCCTCAAAACATAATGTAACTCAGGCCTCTCTCAACCAGTGAGCACCTGAGTTTATAGAAAGACAGTTTCCAGAAGTCTCAGTGAAACAACTGCTCTCCAGCTCCAGCCTCTGGCCGACAAAAGCTGTCTCTTGAAAGTTGGGCTCCTGAGAGGCCACACACAAACTGAGGCAGCCCTTAAGGAAACCCTCCCAGGCTTCCCAGAAGTGTGGGGAAAGGAGCGTGGCTTCTGCAGTAGGAGGTTCTGGTTTCCTGTAGTGGAGACTGCTCTGAGAGGGAGACTCTGGGACAGATAAATCTAATCCTCCCCAGGTTCTTACCAAGTTTCTTCTCAATGGTTCATGTCCCTGCACCTTTGGATGGGAGTTAAGACCCTCAGCACAGACCCATTTTCCCTAATGCCTGACCCAACCCAGCTTCCCCTGAGGTTAACAAGTGGGGGCATCTGGTGATATTTTTGTCTCTCTGTAGCATAAATCATCCATTTGTGTGCTTTACCATGTGTTGGGCAGGGTGGTGATGGAAGAAGAACAGCAAACAAATTCTAAATTTCTTTTAGTAGGTTTGTTTTTGTAGTGGTTTGAGAAAAGCAACTCTGAAACTATTTTACAAGTATTTTAGAATTCAGCAAATTAGTATGTTTATTTTAGGGGTCTCAGCATTCTCGCTATTGAAGAGAGACAAAAATACGGGGAGTCACAGATTGGAATGGGAGGTATTTCTGTGTATGTATATGCACCCATATATCTTTTTGTGTGTATCTGTGTGTTTATACATGCGCCTTTATTTCCTAGCTCAGCAGTAGACAACCTAGTAGCAATGAGCACACCTGGCACTCAGAGTTGGTCCTGAATAGCATCCCCTACTAAAATGAACCAGTTCTTTGGACCTGCAGAAATATGGCTGATTTCGGGGCTGATTTCAGGGTAGAAACAAGATGAGTTTTTAACATCTTATACTGAAAATGATGAAGGCATGTCACAGGGATGGCAGGAACTTTCCTGAAGGGACTATTATTGGCCACATCTGGGACAACATGAGCACCAAAAAACCTTAGGACAGCAGTAAGTCATAAAACAGGTGTTCACCAAGGCATCAGGGCAAGCCTCTCTGAAAAAGCCAACAAACCACAAGTGCAGACGCTCCTAATGTGAGACCCCTCCCACCTCCCAATCCACCACATAGTAATGCAGGTGTTATTATCTCTGGCCAATCTTCACCTTGTCTCCTCTCTATTCTGACTTTGATGCTGCTCTTCCCAGCACGTCTAATTTCCTTGAGGACAAGAAGCTACACAAGGATAGAAGCACAGGGAAAGGGAAGAGGATACATGTAATAAAGGGAGGGAGGACAGAACACCTGACCACAGGACCAAGGCTATTGAGCTGCCCTGTCCTGTACAGCCACTCGCTGGCTACATGTGGCAAGTAAGCACTTGAAATGTGGCTACAGCAAGTTAAAATGTACTGTGAATGTAAAACACACACTGGATTTCAAAGACATAGTATAAAAAGAAAGCAAAATATCTCAATTGTGATTTTTTTATATAAACAACATGTCAAAGTGCTAACATTTGGGATATATAGGGACAAATAGTAACTTAATTTCACCTGTTTCTTCTTTTTAAATGGGACTATTACAATATATTTAAAATGTACTGATGGGGCTTACGTTGTGTCTATTGGAGAGTGCTGCTGTGCACTATTTACTGATTTTCTTAAGTTTTTTTTTTCACTCTCATAGTTCTTTATTCACTTATTGTTCCCCCCCCCCACACACACACACACTAGAAGGTAACCTCAGTGAAGGCAGGACCTTGTCTGTATTGCTGTATCCTCAGAGTGTATGACAGTGCCCGTAGTAGGGGTGTATAGACATTTAATGAGTGAACAGTAAGTGACGTCTCTTCATCAGTTTGAGTAATTTAGAGGTGATTATGTTGGTATCATTAGTCATGATTATGTATACACCCAAGATGCATTTTTACTCTTTGCTTTGCAACTTCTGGTTACTGTTTCCATCCATCCAATTTATATTCCTCCCTGTCATCTCCCTCCCTTGCAGGAATTTACTGACTCTCCAGTGTGTGCTTTAAAAAGCAATATTGTTTGATTACTACCAGCAGGAGGGGCCTGCATGGGGTGGTGGGTGTGCCTGGCTCAGGGTATGTGTGGGCTGTGAGGGGTAGATGATATGTGGGAGGCTGAAGGAAAGGGGGTGGGGCCGCAGGCCAGGCCCAAAGGCTCCTCTGATTTACCTCTGGGAGGAGGTAGACTTAACAAAGGAGTCATGGCAAGCTACGGCCAGGCCACCAATACGATTAAGAAATTCTCGGAAATCTAGCTGCCCATCAGAGTCGAGGTCCAGTTTCTTCATCATGCGGTCAAGGACACTAGGGTCCTTCTGGTTCTTTGTGAAGGCACCCAGCTCTGTATTCATGAAGATAAGGAACTCGGCCTTGGAGAGTTTGCTCTTGTTACCGTCCCTTCCGGCGTGCTTTTGGAAAACAGCAATCAGAAGCTCAATGCACCGTTCAGTCTCTGTAGGGCTGGATATTTTTGCCATGTTCGGAGAGGAGCGAGGCACGGGGCTGAGAGTGGGGAGCGGCGCGGCAAGCCATGATGTTCTCACGTGGTTTTTAAATGACTGAAATTAAGTCCAAAAAAGAGGGGGCATTCCACAAGCATACTGAGGAACAGTATTGGAAGACTGCAACATGGTTTCCCCAAGGGAGAAATTTCAAGTTAACTGGAAGCTTATATCCTAGCATTGTGATTAGAAAAGTCAAACTGATTGTTATAACCCTAACTGATGGTTAGTGACCAAAACCAGCCAATGCAATTTACCTATGGGTTCTAGTGAGGGTGACAAGTCACTGTTTAAGGATCACGGTTGTCAGGGTGACTGCTGTTAGTGGATTCAGGGTTCAGTGAAATACTATAGACTGCCTTCAAGTTAAATTTTATAAAAACAAAAGCTTATTAAACACCAGGATAAAGAATCAATGAAAAAAACAGTTCAAAAGATGAACTTGTACATTTCTCAAGAGATAAATCTAGCAAAACATAAGGTTCCAATGTGGGTGTGCTCTTGCTCATAAGATGGTGGCTTAACAAAGAAAAAATCTTCCTCTTTTTGTGAAACAGCAACATCTGCATTTCTAATGCCTGTGAGTCCTGTAGAAAAATTTATAGCAAGAACAGAGCAGCAAAAGCCATCTCAGAATCTGCAAGACTCCATGGAAGTGGCTTTACCTTTCAAGTCTTCCTATACAAATCTTTTCAATTCCATTGCATATAAAGATTAACTTATTGCAATATAATGCATATAACTACTTTAAAATCTGTTTATAGTACATGGATACTTTGTCATATGGCATTCACATCTGTGAGGCTGGTGGCCATGTACCTTGACCAAAGAATTTACACACAAATCAGAAAATTTTGTACTGAGACAGCTGAATATTCATGGTGATTCCATAAAGGGCCACTCTCATGTCTGGAACACTCTGCCATATTGTTTTTAGGGAATATCAGAGTCAAGTTGCACCATTCATAAGCAACCCCTGCCAAGAATGTAATGTACAATAATGATAAATTCTGACTGCGTTTGGTTCTTTTATATGAAAGGCATTTGCTGACTTTGTCACCACTTTGAAAATCTCTGGTTTGGAATATGGTGAATCCTTAGAAGCCACCCCAGATCCACTACATTTTTTTCCCATTTCTCTTTTGTAGGTTCTATAATGAAGCATTAGTGGCCACTCATGGCTGAAGGTCCTCAACAGTGATTAACTCCACACTTCCCTACTGTCTGGATGATCTGATATCCCGGGATGGATGACCCAGAGCTCGGTATTCCCACAATCATTTCCATAAATGTGAACTCTCTGTGGGGGTGTGAGGAGTTTGCTGAGCATGAAGGTTTGTGTATAAAGTTTGTGTTGTTTCTCAGGAGTATGACTGGGTCAAATCTAGTAAGCGATGCGCTATGGCTTAAGGCTTTGCTGGGTCCCAGAACACGTGGAGTGGGTCTACCCAGCATGAGTTCTCTGGTGCTTGGTAAGGGAGGAGCTGTGTGTGAAGGCTTTCCCACAGTCCCTGCACTCGTATGGCTTCTCTCCTGTGTGGATTCTCCGGTGCTGAGTGAGGTGGGTGCTCTGCCTGAAGGATTTTCCACAATCCTGGCACTCGTAGGGCTTTTCCCCAGTGTGTGTCCTCTCGTGCTGGCTGAGCGATGAGCTGTGGCTGAAGGATTTTCCACATTCGTTGCACCCATAGGGTTTCTCCTTGGTGTGAATCCTCTGGTGTTCTATGAGGAGGGAGCTCTGGCTGAAGGCCCTGCCACACTCGTTACACTCATAGGGCTTCTCTCCCGTGTGGATCCTCTGGTGTTGAATGAGTGGAGCAAGCTGGCTGAAGGCTCTGCCACACTCGTTACACTCGTAGGGCTTCTCCCCGGTATGGATCCGCTGGTGTTTGGTGAGGGACGAGCTGTGGCTGAAGGCCTTGCCACATTCTCCACACTGGTAGGGCTTCTCCCCGGTGTGGATTCGCAGGTGCTGGGTGAGGTGGGTGCTCTGCCGGAAGGCCTTCCCGCACCGACTGCACGCGTAGGGCTTCTCACCCGTGTGCGTCCGCTCGTGCTGGCTGAGCGATGAGCTGTGGCTGAAGGTTTTCCCACACTCGTTGCACCCGTAGGGCTTCTCGCCGGTGTGGACCCTCCGATGCTCGGTCCGGAGCGCGCTCTGGCTGAAGGCCTTCCCGCACTCGCCGCACTCGTAGGGCCGCTCGCCTGTGTGTGTCCTCTGATGCTGACTCAGTGGTGTGATCTGGGTGAAGGCTTTTCCACATGCCTGGCACTCGTAGGGCTTCTCCCCCGTGTGGATCCGCTGGTGTTTGGTGAGGGACGAGCTGTGGCTGAAGGCCTTCCCGCACTCGCTACACTCATAGGGCTTCTCCCCGGTGTGGATTCGCAGGTGCTGGGTGAGGTGGGTGCTCTGCCGGAAGGCCTTCCCGCACCGACTGCACGAGTAGAGCTTCTCACCCGTGTGCGTCCGCTCGTGCTGGCTGAGCGATGAGCTGTGGCTGAAGGTTTTCCCACACTCGTTGCACCCGTAGGGCTTCTCTCCGGTGTGGACCCTCCGATGCTCGGTCCGGAGCGCGCTCTGGCTGAAGGCCTTCCCGCACTCGCCGCACTCGTAGGGCCGCTCGCCTGTGTGTGTCCTCTGATGCTGAATCAGTGGTGTGATCTGGGTGAAGGCTTTTCCACATGCCTGGCACTCGTAGGGCTTCTCCCCCGTGTGGATCCGCTGGTGTTTGGTCAGGGACGAGCTGTGGCTGAAGGCCTTCCCGCACTCGCTACACTCATAGGGCTTCTCCCCGGTGTGGATTCGCAGGTGCTGGGTGAGGTGGGTGCTCTGCCGGAAGGCCTTCCCGCACCGACTGCACGCGTAGGGCTTCTCACCCGTGTGCGTCCGCTCGTGCTGGCTGAGCGATGAGCTGTGGCTGAAGGTTTTCCCACACTCGTTGCACCCGTAGGGCTTCTCGCCGGTGTGGACCCTCCGATGCTCGGTCCGGAGCGCGCTCTGGCTGAAGGCCTTCCCGCACTCGCCGCACTCGTAGGGCCGCTCGCCTGTGTGTGTCCTCTGATGCTGAATCAGTGGTGTGATCTGGGTGAAGGCTTTTCCACATGCCTGGCACTCGTAGGGCTTCTCCCCGGTATGGATCCGCTGGTGTTTGGTGAGGGACGAGCTGTGGCTGAAGGCCTTCCCGCACTCGCTACACTCATAGGGCTTCTCCCCAGTGTGGATTCGCAGGTGCTGGGTGAGGTGGGTGCTCTGCCGGAAGGCCTTCCCGCACCGACTGCACGCATAGGGCTTCTCACCCGTGTGCGTCCGCTCGTGCTGGCTGAAGGAGGACCTAAAACTGAAGGATTTCCCACATTCACTGCACGCGTAGGGCTTCTCACCTGTATGGGTTCTCTGGTGCTGGATCAGTGGGGCAATTTGGTTGAAGGTCCTCCCGCACTGAGTGCACTTATAAGGCTTCTCACCAGTGTGGATTCTCTGGTGTTTGGTAAGCGCTGAGCTGTTTCGGAAGCCTTTTCCACATTCGTGACATTCATAAGGTCTCTCTCCCGTGTGTGTTCGGTGGTGTTCGATGAGTGCTGAGCTGTGACTAAAGGCCTTTCCACATTCCTGACATCTGTAGGGCTTTTCTTTTGCACAGGTTTTCTGTTGAGTATCTGAGTCCGGATTCTCCCTCTTTCCATGTGTTCCCCACATGGGGGGGCCTTGCCTTTTAGGAGTCATTGGTTGAGTTGGGAGATCAGGCCTCAGACTCAAGTTTTCCCCAAACCCATTCCCCTGCTGCTGCTCCTGAGTGGGTGTCTTCACAGGCATGAAGGCAGCCTGCACCACATGGCTATCGGGCCTCTTGCGACCCTGTTCCCAGTGGCCCTCAGCATTTTCACCCTTGGAGTTCCACAGACTTTCCCACAGGAACCTTTCTACCAGGGCATTATTGGGTATTTCTTCAGTTATGTCTTGCTTCACAGTTGATAGTTTGGTTTGTCTAGTTTCAAAGTCTGAAAGAAACAGAAAAATGGAAATGTCCCTTAATCCCAGTTCTGGAGGAAGAGTTTGTGGTGGCTGGGTGGGTGGATGGAAGAACGAAACTGATGGTTTTGAAAGGTCCAAGGCACAGGTGGCTTTGTCCATTAAAAGAAATTGAGTTTTGCAAATCAGAGAAGGAACGGGAGAGGGAGGAGAAGCACAGAGAATAACCAGGGGTGGGGGACTTGGTGTAGGGGTGTGGATGGGGTTTTCAGGGGGAGCACAGAGAATGAGGGTGGGAGACGGTGCTGAGGAGAGAGCTCGCATCCAGGGAGACTGCTGACAGATGCCCTGGGCCTGGAGAACTGCCAGCCCAGAGCAGAGCTCAGTGGGCACGCTGAACGGACAAATGGATACATTCGCTCCTCCTCCTCCTTCATTTTGGCCCTCTCTGCACAGCCATGGCTTCGGTGTCCCCACCCTGACACCGAATTGGCCTAAAGGTGTGACATGGGCACCATTCCCATTTATGTTACACTCTAGTGAAAAGCTAAAGATAAAAAAGGTCAAGCCAGATGTGGCTGGCAAAACAGTGGCTCCCAAATATATACACATCCTCATTTCTGGAACCTTTGAATCTGTGCTTACCTTACACGTCAAGGAGGAATTAGGCCGCTCATCATTTGACATTAGCAATCATCTGTGATTACCCTCATTGGCTTATCGGGGTGAGCCCAATGTAATCAGAAGAGTTCTTCAGTGTGAAAGAGAGAGGCAGGAGGGACATGATGTGAGAAGGCTTGACCAGCCACTGCTGACTTTAAAGATGGATAAGGCCTTGTGTCAAGGAATGTGGGCAGTCTCTAGAAGCTGGACAATGAAAGGAAACGGATTTTCCCCAAACCCTCCAGAAGAAACACTGCCCTGCTGACACTTTACTGTAGCCCAGGGAGACCCATTTTGGACTTCTGACCTCTAGAACTGTAAGGTAATTTGTGTTGCTTTAAGCCACTAAGTTTGTGGTAATTTGTCACAGCACCAATCCAAAGCTGATATACTAAGTGAGGACTGGTTATTATTCGAGGCTAGGGAGACCCTGTTATAACCCCCGCTACACACTGGCCCATCCTGTCTTAGGCCCTGGTGATGGGCCACTGCTTACATAGGGTCAGGGACTGTTGCCAGAGGGCCGGGACACTCCCACTCCCAACAGACTTGCCTGCTGGTCTCAGGAGCTGGACAAGAGGTATGAAGAGCAGAACTACCCAGCCAACCTACAGGCATATGGAAGAGCCCAGCCTGGCTCCACGAGCCCACAGATGCATGAGTCATAAGTGATTCTTTGGTTTAAACCACTGAGGCTGGAGTGTTTGTTACATGGCAAGGGCCGGCTGTTGCACTGCCTTGGGGGCTTTGTGCTTGCTGTTTCCTCTGCCTGGAGTTCTGTTCTCCCAGATTGTTTCATGGTCCCATTGTTCTCATGGTTTAGGCTTCAGCTCACACACCACCTCCTTGGAGAGGCTAGCCCTCATCTCTCTGCTCAGTCCTCGCCCCAATCCTAGTCTCTGCCTCATCCCCTGCTTCCATTTCTCAGCATTCATCATAATCTGTAATCATCTTGTTCACTGTTATTATTATTATTTTAGCTATTTATTGTGTGCTCCTGTCCCTCACCAAAAATGTAATTTCAGTGAAGATGGGAACTTGCTCTCACTCACAGCAAAATGGATGTTTGGTGAATGTTCCCTGAAAGACTGAGTAGTTAATTTGCTCTGAAGAATCTGAGGGCAGAAGTGGAGAGAGAACTGGGGGGTGAATGGGTTCCTCCCAGACCTACAGGGCTTTCATCTCACCTGTGCACACACCTCGGGGGGCTCCCTTGTCTACCACCCACAGCTCCGCCTCGTGCTCCAGCAGGGAGATGACGTCCGGCTTTGGGAGCCAGTGTCCTGCTCAGGGAGAAACCCATGGAGTGAGCATGTGTGTCCCAGGACCCTCCCCAGCCCTCTGCCCGCTGCACCCTCAGTCTTGCAGGACCCAAGTGGCTGGGGCTCGAGGAGGCCCTGGTGTGGTAACAGCCTCTGACATTCCTTAGCGACCTCCTCCCCTCACTCAGTCCCTGACCCCATCCCCGGCCCTGCTGTGGCCAATCAGAGCTCTGCTTCGTCCCGTGCCTGCTGGCAACAACGACCAGCCTGGAGGGGACCTGGCTGCCAAAGCAAGACAAGCCAGGGGCCTTCTGTGGGTGCCCGGGACACAGAGCCTGCCTCTTCTGCTGGTCTCAAACCTGGGAGAGGCACCCTCTCAGCTGTCTTGTCACCTTCAGAGGGGCCCGTCTGCGAATGGAGGCAGAAAGGGGTATGGGGGCGGGCAGCACAGGGGTCCCGACAGCACCATAGGAAGATCCAGGTCTACCCGGGGTTCTGTGGTCACGGGACCCGGTATGTCCCTCTTACCCCATGACTTTCTGCTTCTGGCATTGTTAGCTAGGGTCTGTCATTTGCAACCAAAACATCCTAACTGACATTCCCTGCACTGAAACAGGTCCCTGAAGGCCAAGTATTTGCTTTTAAGGTATTTGCTTTTATGGCCTAGATTTACTCCCACTTTTATCCCAGGAAAATGAGAATCTGTACTGTAGGCAGACCATCAGGGGCACGGGGGTGGCCTCACCCACAGAGGCAAGGAGCCCAAAGGTCTCCAGCATCACATCTCGGTACAGGGTCCTCTGGGCTGGCTCCAGCTGCCCCCACTCCTCCCAGGTGAACTCCACGACCACGTCCTCAAAAGTCACTTGCTCCTGAAACGTCACACATGAACGTCCTCAGTGTCCCCGGCGTGGCTGCCAGTGGCAGCATCTGGTGAACGGGGGCCTTGGCCAAGTGGGTGGGGGGGTCTGGGGATTTGGATCGGGTTTTTACTGTGGGGCCTGGGACCCTGCTGGAGAAGAGTCTCTTGAAATGAGAAATGCTGCTGATGTGTCATCAATGAAGGGGAGGACAGTCCTGGCGTGTTGGGTTCACAGGAAGTGTGCTTGCGCGGTGGCCCCTCCGAGAAGCAGCTGGGTCTGGGCAGCGGGGAAGGAGCATCTGGAAACTGTCAGGTTGGCTCTCTGCCTCACCCTTTGGCCAAAATAACATCCTGATGGGTCCAAGATGTATATATAATGAATGAAACAGAGCCCTCTTTAAGAGATGAGAGGGTCCATGCTGCCACGAGCACATTTTACAGAGACTGGGAAAGCTTAAGTGTCTTGCCCAAAGTTATAAAGCTAGTAAGCAGCAAATCCAAGGATTGAATCTGGGTGACTTTATTAAGAATCTGTTCACGTGTAAATTAAATTCAAGTACATGAAGATCCATGTATATGTAGAAAATCAGCGTGGTGGTGGGAGCATTTCAAAGCAATGGACACACCAGGGCAACTGGCCCTCTGTTAGAGGGAAAAATCAGTAGATCCCTACCTCACCATAAATAAAAATAAATTCCAGAAATCTTAAAGAGATGAATATAAAAAAGGAAAAAGCTGGAAAAGTATAGGCCATGAATTTAATAAATGGGTGGTAGAGAAAGTCTTCACAAATAAAATATAAAACACTAAAAGTCAGAAAGAAGAAAAATGAGTGTGGTAGGCAGAATTGTGTCACTACCATCCCTGGATTACATGGCAAGGAGGAATTAAGATGGCAGATGGATGGGACTTCCCTGGCGGTCCAGTGGTTAAGACTCTGTGCTTCCACTGCAGGGGGTATGGGTTCGATCCTTGGTCAGGGAACTAAGATCCCACATGCCATGGTGCGGCCCAAAACAAACAAAAAAAAAGATGGTAGACGGCATTAAGGTTGCTAGTCCGCTGCTCTTAAAATAAGGAGATTATCCTGGAATATCCTGGTGAGCCCAATATAATCACAAGGGTCTTTCAATGGGGAAGAGGCAGAAAAGTCAGCCTCACAGTAACAGTGTGTGAGGAAGACTCAAATGGCCAAAGCTGGCTTTGAAGACAGAAGCGGGTCAGGAGCCAAGAATGTGGGAGGCCTCTAGAAGCTGGAAAAGGCAAGGAAGTGGATTCTCTCTTAGAGCTGCCAGAAAGAACACAGCCCTGCTGACACCTTGATTTTAGCCCAATGAGATGTACTACAGACTTCTGACCTCCAGAACCATAAAATAATAAATTGTGTGGTTTTAAGCCACTAAATTTGTTACAATTTGTTACAGAATCGACAGGAAAATAACACATTCAGCAATCAAAATTCATGATTTCTAGATGACCGAGTCTTCACAAGCCACTTCAAGGACCCATGACAGCAGAATGAATATTTGCAACATAAATGGAAGGAAAAGGATTAGTGGCCAGCACATGCAAAGAGCTGACAAATCAGTTAAGTAAAAGGCAGACAAGAGGACAGAGAGTCTGGTCCTTCTGAGAAGAGGATGGCTTAGTACCCAGGCATGGATTACTTTCACAATTGGCAGGTTTTTAAAAATACGGACACTTGTCACGCCAGCAATTCCACTTCCCCTCCGTCTCCCCCTTCCCCCAAGAGCCTTTCTCCCCTGCTGCAGCGTCCTAACAGGCACCTGGTAATGGCCTCGATGCCCATCGTGGCAGAGCAGCCAAGGTCAGGTTCTGGAAACTCTGCAGCCAAGCACAAGACGGGGGTGACTGATATGCACAGCTGGGGAACAACCTTCCAGATGGAAAAATCCTGGATGGTGGGACGTTGCCAGCCCAGTGCTATGTATGTAAAAGGAAACAAAGCTCTAATTCTAATATTTGTCTGAAAGTGTGTACATAAACACAGGAAAATGAGGTGCGTGGAATTGACAGCAGCGGCAGCTTTAGATGGAAGCCTGGGAGACGGGGCTGAGGGGCAAGGGGGGCTTTATAAGTGCTGCTTGACATGTTTATAATGAGAATATCGTTATGGGATTGTGTGGCCTTAAAAAAATAAATAAGACAATTCATCAACCTAGAAATCACTATGAAAGATATCAGGGTTTTGATACATTAAGAACTTTAAACTTGTGAACCTTAAAAACAAAATTCAGAGCAAACACATAGATTGTGCTGAAGGATGCACGTGGATCGCTCACTTAATAACCCCAGGCCACGGGTGATCACATCCAACCACTGTTCACCCAGGAAGGACGCCAACGAAGTCACCCAAAATCAGCCAGGGAGAAAGGGCTGAGCCAGGATTTGAACTTGGGTAGTCTGGGTCCAGCGCGTCCGCCTACTGGCCATGTGGCTGAACCACCTCCTTGAAAGACAAGTGAGACGAAAACACACCCCGGGGGTCAGAATGGAGGTTCTGGGCCGGCAAGGAACTTGCATCCTCCCATCCGTTCCTCCTGAGACAAACAAGGACCCCTGAGATGTCACAGCAGCAGCGACTGAGGGAGGGGCACGAGGGAGCCCCAGGGAGGCTGGGAACTTCCTGTGCCTCAGCTGCACCATCCACTGGTGTCCATATCTGAGTGTCCAGCCTGTGCCAGGCTGCACACTCAGATAAATCCACGCTGTGCATAAATGACACCTGAATACACAGAAGAGGGGCTGGGGAGACAAAGAGCCAATGGAGAGTGGCCAGGAAAATGAAATGGGTGGGGGTCTCCAGTGGCAGGACCCCTGAGGACTGTTTCCTAGTCTTCAACTTTGGACATTTAGATAATGGGTTAATAGAACTACCATATGATCCAGCAATCTCAGGCCTGGGTATATATGTGAAGAAAACAAAAACAGTAATTGCAAAAGACACATGCACCCCAGTGTTCATAGCAGCTAAGTGTCCATCAACAGATGAATGGATAAAGAAGATGTGCCATATATATATATATATATATATATATATATATATATATATGTATACACACACACACACATATAATGGAATACTATTCAGCCATAAAAAATGAAATTTTGCCATTTGCAATGGCATGGATGGCCCTGCAGGATACTATGTTTAGTGAAATAAGTGAGACAGAGAAAGACAAATACTGAGTCTTATCTCTTATATGTGGAATCTAAAAAAATGAATGAATGAAGATAATAAAACAAAAACAGACTCCTAGATATAGAGAACAAGGCCAGTTTCTTCCGTGATCAAGTGGGGAATTTAGGATTTTCCTTAAGGCCTGTGAGGTTTGGGCACAGATAGCCTCCACAAAGGGATTTTCATCTCACAGAAGCAAGTGCTATGGATGGCTAGTGGGGGAGATGCAAGGTCTATAGACTTTGGCCATGTGGGCGGGAGTCAGGGACACAAGGTGGCCCACATCCTGGACCCTAGTCTACCAGGCAGAATCTGCCTCTGCTAGAATTCCTCCCACCAGAACTGGGCATCTGGGAGGTGACGCTGTGAAGACCCGGCCCTGGATCCACATGATGGAGATTGAAACTCCAGCACTAGCTGTCTTTTAACTGCACTGCGCCTCCCTGCCCTCATGTGCAAGTTACTGGGAGCTCCCTGAGGGCTGTTGGGAGGAGCGAGGGAATTCACAGGAAGTGTGTACCCTTGGCCCGGTGCATAGTGGGTGGTTTACCTGAGGACCCACTATTCAAACAGCTGTGCTGGGGGGCCCGGGGAGGTTTTATTTTCTGTCATCAACCCTCCTTGCTTGCTCCACACCTTCCAGACTCATTAGGTCTCGCTCAGTGGTTATCTGCGGAGTCCTACTGAGTGCAGGTCACCGTTCTGGGCACCGCAGAGGCCGTGGAAACAGGACAAACACAGCCCGCCTCCTGGTGCTTGTATGCTAGTTGTAGGGTCGGGAAGCTGGCAAAAATGAAAACCCCAGGAGAGGCCAGTGCTCTGGAGAAAATGGGGGGATGCTGCTGAGCAGCCACACAGGGATCTGGAGGAGCCATGAAGGCAGCAGGATGTGTGCTGGGCACTGGGGACCTCAGGGGGCAGGTGGTCTGAGCCAGGCCAGGGGTCCTGAGCTCACGCCTGCCTCAGCCACTCCCAGTTACATGACTTGCGCCTGTGCCTTGATCTCCTCCTCATCCCACCACGTGGGACTGATGTGGGGGCTGAACAGAGTGACATGTGTCCAGCACTGACCAGAGTTCCAAACATTCATTGTTCACCCATTCACTGTGCACCTACTGTGTGCCGGGCCTTTGCACGTGGCCAGAATGGCCAGAACTGCTTCCCAAGGCCCCAGGCCCCTGCAGCCGGCCTAGGAGACCTGGTTCTCGGTCTTCCTGCCACGCGTGTGCCTGGTCTTCACGTCAGGTGCCTGGCGTGGCCCCACCTCCAGGCCTTTACTCATGCTGTTCCCTCCACCTGGAACATTCTCCCTGTGGGCCCTGGCCTCACCCTCTCCTTTCCCGTAGGTCTGTTTGGGGGCCGCTTCCTCAGAGAGGCCTCCTGGGCTGTACTGGTTAATGCCTGGTCCCCCAGTCCACCCTCTTCTGGGCCTCACTTCCCTGCCCAACACTTGGCACGTTTACATTCCTCGTACGGTCTGTGAGCCCCCAGGGACGGAGATTTCTGCTCATCCTCTCTGTTCCTCTACCTGGAGTACCTGGAACGGTGCCTGGAACGGTGCCTGCTCATTGGCAGTGCTCAGTACAGGTTGGCCAAGTGACTGGAGGAAGAGAGTGAGCTGGGAGAACAGACCTAGAGCCCTGTGTTGAGAAAGTGCCAGACACATCAGTGGGATGGATGAACCATATCTGCCAGGGTGGCACGGGGCAGGGGGGAATCCAGGAGGTCTTCTCTGAGGTGGTGAGGTGAGAAGTGGAGGAGGACATGGAGCTGATTAAAGCACATCCTGGTGAGGGCAGAGGCCCTGAGGGCACAATGAGCCTAGTGGGGACCACAGGCAGAGCCTGGGAGGCCTGAAAGTGAGGTGGTGGTGTACTCACTGGGTCCCTGGCAGTGAGGAGCCCGGCGGTCATTCCCTCCTCCTCGGGCCTCTTGCAGGAACAGCCAGCTCCTCGGCAGGCAGTTCTAGGGGGAAACGGGATGTGAGAGACTGGACAAGTGACAGGTGACCAGTAACCCCAGGCCCTGGAAGCCCTGTGTGCAGGTGGAAGGAGCTCAGCACCCAGGCCAAACCCAACAGCAGAGCATCCTCAGCTTGGCATTTCCCGAGCTCCTGCTGTGCACCCAGATGCTATTCCAGGCACTGTTGAAGTATGAGCTCAAATCTTCCTTACCCATTCCAGACAGGAAAACTGACCGCCAGGTGGGCAAGGAGCACAGTCTGGGTTGCACAGATGATTTCCAGGGTGATGACTTACTGTGACAGAAGGCCAGACAGTACGGGGGTCTTGGGCACTGTATGGTATGCGTCAGCTTCCCTCATAAAATGAGGGTGGTGACCCAGCACAGAGCTTATGGGAACTGAAATGTGAAAACGGCTGGAAATGGAGCCCAGCAGGCAGCAGAATACACAGGAAGGCGATTGTTGCTGGGAGTGAAGTCTCTTGCTTCAGTCAGCATCTGTTTAGCATCTACTACCTGCACGGCCCAATTCCCAGTGATTTACAAGCCGTTCCCTGGCTGATTGCCTAAAATGAGTCAGGCCAAAGGTAGGACGTGTTTCTCTTCTCTCTGTACTGTCCCTTGACGACCCTGCCTATGCACCCCTGCCTATGCCCCATTCAGCTTGTGCTCCGTTGTCTTCGTTGCAGTTTCCTGGATGGGAGTTATCTTGTTTAGTGATGTTTTATGGGCTTATCATCATCTCCCTGACTCTCCTGTGGCATCCAGTGTGGAGACAATGTTGGGGGGCTCTAGGATATAAGATGGGCCTGGCACCCAGGACATATAAATACCTGCTTGTTGAATTAATGAAGGAGCCTGGATGGTGCCTGGCATGCAGTCGGTGCTCAATAAGATTTTAATACAATGAGTCTGTTTCCTGGGTCCCAGGTGGCTAGGATCAAAATCTGGTGCTTTGGCTCTCCCTCACCTTCATTCTTTAGACACAAGTCCCTCAGGAAGGTGAAGCTCCAGAGATGACATTGTGGTGGGGCCTCGGCCTTACCCACTCTCCAAACCCTGGACGTCCCGCCAAAACAGGGAAGGGATGCAGGTCAGGCTGGCTCCAGGCTCTGAAGGGTCCGGCCAGCCAATCTCTTACTATGCTCGCGAAGCCAGAGGCCCCAATGCCTTCCACCAAAGCCAGTACCCAACCCCTGCCCCAAGCCCTCCTCTCGGACCCTGAGACCACCAACCAACCCCCTACCCAAACCGGGCCCCGCCCACTCAGCCCCGCCCATACTACCCCCAGCGACCCACCCTGGGCCCAAAGCAGCAGAAGAGACGAGACACAGACGCGCGCCGTTAGGTACACACCCGGGCCGGGGCCCCATAGAAGACCTTGGACCCGCTCCCGGCTCGGCCTCCGCCGCCCCAGCCACCCCCAATCTCACTTACCCGCCGGACTGTAGGACAAAGGCCACGGCAGCCACCAACCAACCTGCGCCTGCGCAGGGACGTCTAACTACATCTCCCAGAAGGCAGCACGTGCGCTTCCGGTCGTCTTCCGGCGCGCTCCGCCCCCGACCAGGGCCTAGGCTGAGGAGTTCGAATACTGAGCTCTGCCTTTTCTCCTACCCTGGGACCCTCCCACGCCGAGCTCCTTCTGGGAATGGAGGACGAAGACCACGCCCGCCACGGGCCACTACTGCGCCGGGATGGGCGGCGCCGAACTACATCTCCCAGAGGGCGGCGCGTGCACTTCCGTTCATCTCCCTGGTCGCCCCGCTCCCGCCCGGGGCGAGACTGAGCGGCTCAGAGCCCTCCTTTTGCTGCGTTCCATGGAATGGAGGAGGAAGGCTGTACCACCAAGGGCCGGGACCGCGCCTGCGCGGAGCGCGCTGAACTACATCTCCCAGAGGGCCACGCGCGGCCTCCCTGCCCATCTGTCCCCTCCCGTTGGATTCATCAATTACAGGAGTTCGAGTCCTGACGCCTGTACCTGTGTCACCGTCAAAAATATTCCCTACCCGCTGATGTGTGAGGAGCCTTATGACCGTGGCGCCGGCGCTCAGCGGGTGATTGGCCGGGGGGACTAATTTTGGCAGAGGGTTCAGGAGTGAAAAGGAGCAATCCCTGGATGGGCTCTCTTGGTAACAGACTCCTTTGTGTTCTCTATTTCTTGCTTAAAGAAAAACTTTTGTCCACTGAACCTTCCCGGAGTTTCAGAAAGTCTGGCTTGAAGGTTAATGATCAGAGGAGTGAAAGCAAGCAGAGACAAAGAACAGAAGTCCAGCTGGAGAACTTGTAACAATTTAAATAATGGATCAGTCATATAGCAGAGTCATAGGACCTTTAGTTCCTCCCTGAAGGACATAGATAACAATGTCAGACTTGCATTCCTAAGTGGTTTTTACAGAAACCAGACTCCCATCAGATGGAAACTGCTGACCATAAGCACATAGACTCCAGGCCAGTTGGAACCAGAAGGTTGATGATGTTGACTCTGAAAACATCCTCCTGTTACCTCGCCACCAACCAATCAGAAGAAAGTCCGTGAGCTGCAACCCTTACCCCAATGTTGCCTTTAAAAACCCTTCCCTGAAAGCCAAGGGGGAGTTCAGGTCTTTTGAGCACGAGCTGCCTGTTCTCCTTGCTTGGCGCCGTGCAATAAACACTACACTTTTCTTCACCACACCTGGTGTCATTAGATTGGCACGTAGGGCAAGTAGACATGAGTTCAGTTTGGTAACAATATTGGAAACTATACTGTAAACTTTATTGTTGTAAAACAAACCAGTGTTTAAAAATACATTAAAACTTGAAATGAGAGACTTCCCTGGTGGTCCAGTGGTTAAGAATCCACACTTGCATTGCAGGGAGCGTGGATTGGATCCCTGGTTGGGGAACTAGGATCCCACATGCTGTGGGGCACGGCCAAAAAGTAAAAAAAGAATAAAAATAAAAAATTCACAAAAACTTCAAACCCAAGAGCAGTTTACATTTTGCCACACTAACCCAGGCTTGAACAGTTGCCAGTATTTAGTACATGGTTATAAGAAACATCACAGGCTAGACACTTGAACATTTTAAAACTACTTTACACATTGCTATGTAATTGTCAAAATGGTGCATTTCAACAGCAGCATAATATTCAAAGCTGATGTGCCCTCACACGATTGCATTCGCCATTTGGTGAACACTGACCAAGGCCTACCAGGTGGCAGGCCCAGGGTACAGCGGCCAAGTGTACGAGGTGAGAACATTCACCATTCCCCCACTTGAGCTGGACTTATTTTCACTAATGCAGGTGGAACATCCGTGGAGTAGTGAATGGAAAGAATCTAACCATGGCTGAGCCATGTGCCTTTGCCCTTTTAAGAAGGGGCTGATTGATTCCAATCAGTTGGGGCTTGCATGATGGATCTGAAGCTGAGAAAAAGTTTCAAGACAAGGGCATTTCTTTCTTTGACTGAAACAACTATTTCTTTGGAAAAACTCTGACTCTGGAAACAGGAGAGAAGACAATAAGAATTCTCATGTTAGGAAAAAACCTAGCTGGTTACATCTTCTTTACACGTACAGAGACGTGAAAAGATTTGGCTGGTTCACATGTGACTGAAAGACTTTAAATCTTGTAAGCTCTATAACAGTGGTTGTTATGAGGAGACATGACAGATGGCTCAAAATTGGAATGCACTGATGTAAGCAAAGCAAAGCCAAGCTTAGCAGCTTTCCTTTAAAGGTGTCCTGTACATTCAGAGACTATAAGCTTTAAAATGTACATAAAACATCAGTTATCACTTCCCTCACCCACAAATCCAAATGCAAAAAAAGACTCAATTTTTTTTTTCTGTTAACTTTTTCTTCCACAAAATGTGTACCCTTTTCTCCCCAATTTCCTTTTACCAGATCATGAAGCATGAGCACACTTGTCATGACGAAATCTTTTCCCCAGAGGTCTGGGCAGAGTCCTGGTGAGGAGCTGTTGGTGGAGCCATGCCAGGTTTGCCTGCCCATGAGGACACAACCCAGCCCTGGCGTTGGTCCAGGTCGCCCTGCTCAGCTCCCCTTGGACTTGCCCCTCTGTCCCCTGCCTCTGACCATCTAATTCTTGTTTTTTCCCAACCAGCTTTCACAAGTTTAAACGCCTGCAGGGGCTGGGTTTTTTCTAAAGGCGCTGATACTAATGGCTCCAGCCAAGTGGTGTCATGGGGACAGGTAAGCCCAGTGTCTGGATTTCTCAAAAGAAGCCAAAGGTCTGCATTTGTGTGTGAAATCTCTTGATCTTTAAAAGCTGGCAGGGATTCAAAGTTTTTAAAAACACTCTGCCAGTCAAATAACATATACTGAAGGCTACCTCTGAGCTGACCTCACCCTCCAGACCACGATGTCACCACTGGCTGGGTCTTTTTGAGCCCAGTCTTTCTCCAACCACAGGGAGGCGCCTCCATTTATCTGTGACAGGACCCACCATGAGCAGCTGCATTACAAATCAGTGTAACTTTCAAGGAATTCTATAATCATATCCTGGAAAGCACAACTGCATTAGGCTGCATTTTTTTAAATTTGTTTGATATGTACATCTAAATATACTACAATGTTTACATAGCCCTGTGGATACATTTTTTTTTTTTTTTTTTTTTTTTTTTTTTTTTTTTTTGCGGTATGCGGGCCTCTCACTGTTGTGGCCTCCCCCGTTGCGGAGCACAGGCTCCGGATGCGCAGGCCCAGCGGCCATGGCTCACGGGCCCAGCCGCTCCGCGGCATATGGGATCCTCCCAGACCGGGGCACGAACCCGTATCCCCTGCATCGGCAGGCGGACTCTCAACCACTGCGCCACCAGGGAGGCCCTGGATACATTTTTTCCTTTAAAAAAATATCATTTCGGGAGCCTCAAAATCTAGCAGTGCCCAGCCGTCCTCTGACCCCAGAGGCCCTGGCTGGGGTGGGGAAGAGTCCTCCGGTGCATGAGATGATGAGGGCCAGCAGTGCATTGCAGCACCCAGAACCAGGCTCAGCAGCTGCTGAGCTCAGACCCCGGGGGTGCGGAGTCTGAAGCCTCTAAGGGAAGCCGGGCTCTGGGGGGCTGTGTGAGGAAGGACGGATGGCGGGAGGGAGCTGGGATGGGGTGGTGCAAGATTATTCCACTTTCAGGTTAGGGATACGTGGAATGGTGTGTTTGGCTGGATTCTGGATTTTTTGTTTCTTGCTAAACACTAGGTTTGATTGTAAAACATACACCATTGAATTCTGTAATAGTCACCAGAGGACCCGCCGTCCACAAGGGGGAAGGCAGGGCTCCCTTCGCTCTTCTGTCTCATATGTGACACCCTGAGACCCTCAGCAGCATCCTCCTCAGTGGCTGTGGCCGTGACCAAGGATGCAGAGGGACTGCGTGAGTGAGAAGACCAGGACATGTGTGTGCTGGGGGGTACGTTAGGGCATGTTTAGTACCCCCTCCCCACTTGGAGGTGTGGGCTGCCATCCAGAGGTGTCTAGATACACATGCTTCGGCTGGGCACCAACACCAGGACATTCCCAGGCTCTGTCTGTACCTCCAAATATAGGAAACATCCCGAAAGTCCCGTGGACCTGGCCTTTGATCATTACAGAGACCGCGAAGGGTGGTGAGTGGGACCTGGGGACCCAGATCTGTCGTCTAACCAACGAAAGAAAAGCAAAGAAGAGTAATGGGGAAATGTGACTGCCAACTGGTTATTTATTGCTTTCAGGGACAGCAATGGGGGGGACAGTCAGGAAATGGGTAAACGTGGTCAAAATGTACAAACTTCCAGTTATAAAATAAGTCCTGGGGATGTAATGTACAGCATGATGACTCTAGTTAATACTACTATACAGGCATCACCCCTTATGGGGGTGAGAGGGGATGCATTCTAAGACCCCCCCAATGGAGGCCTGAAGCCACAGAGACTACCAAACCCTATACATACTATGTTTTTTCCTATACATACATACCTATGATAAAGTTTAATTTATAAATTAAGAGATTAACAACAATAACTAATAATTAAATAGAACAATTATAACCATAGACTGTAATCAACGTTATGTGAGGGGAATTCCCTGGCAGTCCAGTGGTTAGGACTCCACACCCTCACTGCGGAGGCTGGGGGTTCAATCCCGCAAACTGCGAGGCGCGGCCAAAAAAAAAAAAGTTAGGTGAATATGGTCTGTCTCTCTCAAAATGTTGTAGTGCACTCACTTTTTTCTTGTGATAAGAGACGATACAATGCCTACAGGGTGAGATTAAAGTGAAGTGAAAGACATAGGTATCGTAACCTAGCGTTAGGATACTGCTATTGACCTTCTGGTGATACTTCAGGAGGAGGATCATTTGCTTCGGGTGATCCAGGAGCATCACGTGATGATGTAGATGGTTGGGTATCCGAGGCAAGACGGAGCAGGACTGCTGAGATTTCATCACGCTACTCAGAAAGATGTGCAACTTAAAACTTACGAATTGTTTATTTCTAGAAATTTCCTTGTAAGATTTTTGGACCACAGTTGACCTCGGGCAACTGAAACCATGGAGAGTAGAAGCTTGGATAAAGAGGGACCACTGTATTGTATATTTGAAATATCCTAAGGTTTAGATCTTAAAAGTTCTCATCACAAGAAAAAAATTTTGTAAGTACAGGCAGACCTCGGAGATATTTCGGGTTTGGTTCCAGACCATGGAAATAAAGTGAATGTCGCATAAAGCAAGTCACACAAATTTTTTGGTTTTCCAGTGTATATAAAAGTTATGTTTACACTATACTGTAGTCTATTAAGTGTGCAATTGCATTATGTCTAAAAGCACAATATACATACCTTAATTAAAAATACTTTATTGCTAAAAAATGCTAAACATCATCTGAGATTTCAGTGAGTTGTAGTAGTAACCTGAAAGATCACTGATCACAGATACCATAACAAATATAATAATAATTAAAAAGTTTAAAATATTTCGACAATTACCAAAATGTGACTTAGAGACATGAAGTGAGCAAATGCTATTGGAAAAATGGTGTCAATAGACTTGCTCCAACGCAAGGTTGCCACAAACTTTCAATATGTAACAAATGCAATATCTGCAAATGGCAATAAAGCAAAATATGCCTGTGCATGTATGGTGATGAATGTTAGCTAGATATATTGTGGTGATCATTTCATAGTACAGTAGTCCCTCTTATTTGAGGTTTCACTTTCCGTGGTTTCAGTGACCCTGGATCAGTGGCAGTCTGAAGACATTAAATGGAAAATTCCAGAAATATGAAACAATTCGTAAGTTTTAAATTGCAGGAGATGACATTCATCTAACTTTTATTACAGGATATTGTTATAGTTGTTCGATTTCATTATTAGTTACTGTTTTAACCTCTTACTGTGCCTAGTTTATAAAGTAAATTTTCTCAAAGGTATGTATGTATAGGGACAGAACATAGTATATATGGGGTTCGGTACTGTCCGTGATTTCAGGCGTCCACTGGGGGTCTTGAAACGTATGTACCTGAGTAAGGGGGGACCACTGTATATATAAATATTGGATCACTATGTTGTACACCTGAAACTAATGTAGAAAGAAAGAAAGAAAGAAAGAAAGAAAGAAAGAAAGGAAAGAAAGAAGGAATTCGTCAAGCCCAGGTCTTCCTTGCTGTGCGTGGAGATGGCGTGTGAGCACGTCTATAGGGAGAATCCAGGATGGAAAAGGAGTTCCATCTACACATCTGGCTGTCTGTCAGGCACTTGTGTTCCACCTGGGGCTGACTTCTCCATCAGGCACTGGAAACCTAGTGCCCAGGACCCATAAAACTTTTCTTAGAGGAGGAGATTTCTTATGATAAGTTTTAAATTTTATTTATTTATTTATGGCTACATTGGGTCTTCGTTGCTGTGCGCGGGCTTCTCATTGTGGTGGCTTCTCTTGTTGCGGAGCACTGGCTCTAGGCACGTGGGCTTCAGTAGTTGTGGCATGCAAGCTTCAGTAGTTGTGGCTCACGGCCTTGGTTGCTCCGTGGCATGTGGGATCTTCCCGGACCAGGGCTCAAATCTGTATCCCCTGCATTGGCAGGCGAATTCTTAACCACTGTGCCACCAGGGAAGTCTGTGATAATGTTTTAATTTCTTTTAAGATCAGACGGGGAAAAAATGAACATAATGACTACTACAGCCTGGAATATATTCATCTTTATACCAGCATGGTCATAAAATATAACTTTTAAAAAATTGAAGTAAAGTTGGCTTACAATGTTGTGTTAGTCTCTGGTGTACATTAAAGTGACTCAGATCTGTATATACATATAGATATAGATATACTTTTTCAGATTCTTTTCCATTATAGGTTATTACAAGATTTTGAATATAGGTCCCTGTGCTATACAGTAGGAACTTGTTGTTTATCTATTTATATATAGTAGTGTGTACATGTTCATCCCAAACTCCTAATTTATTCCCCCCCTTCCACTTTGGTAATCATAATTTTGTTTTCTGTGTCTGAGTCTATTTCTGTTTTCATTTGTATCATTTTTTCGATTCCACATATAAGTTATAGGTATTTGTCCTTTTCCGTCTGACTTACTTCACTTAGTATGATAATCTCCATGTCCATCCGTATTGCTGCAAATGGCATTATTTCATTCTTTTTTTATGACAGTAATATTCTGTTATATATCTCTATATATTTCGGTATAGATATACATGTATCTGTCTCACATATTCTGTGTCCATTCATCTGTCGATGGACATTTAGGTGGCGTCCACGTCTTGGCTATTGTGAGTAGTACTGCTATGAACATTGGGGTGCATGTGTCTTTTTGAATTAGGGTTTTCTCTGGATGTATGCCCAGGAGTGGGATTGCTGGATCATATGGTAAGTCTATTTTTAGTTTTTTAAGGAACCTCCATACTGTTTTCCATAGTGGCTGCACCAATTTACCTTCCCACCAACCGTGTAGGAGTGTTCTCTTTACTCCACACCCTCTCCAGCACTTATTATTTGTAGACTTTTTGATGATGGTCATTCTGACTGGTGTGAGGTGATACCTCATTGTCATTTTGATTTGCATTTCTCTAATAATTAATGATGTGGAGTATATTTTTATGTGCCTTTTAGCCATCTGTATGTCTTATTTATTTATTTATTTATTTATTTTTCCCTGTGTTGGGTCTTCATTTCTGTGCGAGGGCTTTCTCTAGTTGTGGCAAGTGGGGGCCACTCTTCATCGCGGTGCACGGGCCTTTCACTATCGCGGCCTCTCTTGTTGCGGAGCACAGGCTCCAGACGCGCAGGCTCAGTAGTTGTGGCTCACGGGCCTAGTTGCTCTGTGGCATGTGGGATCTTCCCAGACCAGGGCTCGAACCCGTGTCCCCTGCATTAGCAGGCAGATTCTCAACCACTGCGCCACCAGGGAAGCCCTGTATGTCTTCTTTGGAGAAATGTCTATTTAGGTCTTCTGCCCATTTTTTTATTTGATATTGAGCTGTCTGAGCTATTTGTATGTTTTGGAAATTAATCCCTTGTCAGTCATATCATTTGCAAATATTTTCTCCCATCCTGTAGATTTTGTTTTCCTTTTGTTTATGGTTTCCTTTGCTGTGCAAAAGCTTATAAGTTTGATTAGGCCCCACTTGTTTACTTTTGCTTTTATTTCTTTTGCCTTAGGAGACTGACCTAAAAAACATTGCTACAATTTATGTCAGAAAATGTTTTGCCTATGTTCTCTTCTAGTAGTTTTATGGTGTGATTTCTTATATTTAAGTCTTCAAGCCATTTTGCGTTTATTTGTGTGTTGGTGTGAGGGAGTGTTCTAACTTCATTGATTTACATGTGGCTGTCCAGCTTTCCCAACACCACTTGCTTAAGAAACTATCTTTTTCCCATTTTATATTCTTGCTTCCTCTATCAAAGATTAATTGACCATAAGTGTGTGGGTTTATTTCTGGGCTGTCTATTCTGTTCCATTGATCCATATGTCCACTTTTGTGCCAATACCACACTGTTTTGATTACTGTGGCTTTGTCATATTGTCTGATTCTGGGAGGGTTATGCCTCTAGCTTTGTTCTTTTTCCTCAGGATCGCTTTTGCAATTCTGGATCTTTTGTGGTTCCATATAAATTTTAGGATTATTTGTTGTAGTTCTGTGAAAAATGTAATGGGAAATTTGATAGGGATTGCATTAAATCTATAGACTGCTTTGTGTAGTATGGCCATTTTAACTATAATTCTTCCAATCCATGAGCATGGGGTATCTTTCAATTTCTTTAAATCATCTTTAATTTTTGTTCTTTCTTTTTTTTTTACATCTTTATTGGACTATAATTGCTTTACATTGTGTATGATAATTTTCTTTATCAATGTTTTATAGTTCTCAGCACATAAGTCTTTCACCTCCTTGGTCAGGTTTATTCCTAAGTATTTTATTTTATTTTATTTTTTATTTTTTATTTTATTTTATTTTATTTTATTGATGCAATTTTAAAAGGGTTTTTTTGGTAACTTTCTCTTTCTGATATTTCATTCTTACTGTAAAGAAATGCAACAGATTTCTGCATGTTAATCTTGTATCCTGGACTTCCCTGTGGGCACAATGGTTAAGAATCTGCCTGCCAATGCAGGGGACATGGGTTCAAGCCCTGGTCCGGGAAGATCCCACATGCTGCAGAGCAACTAAGCCCATGCACCACAACTACCGAGCCTGTACTCTAGAGCCCTCGAGCCACAACTACTGAGCCTGCGTGCCACAACTACTGAAGCCCGCGTGCCTAGAGCCCATGCTCTGCAACAAAAGAAGCCATTGCAATGAGAAGCCCACACACTGAAACAAAGAGTAGCCCCTGCTTGCCACAACTAGAGAAAGCCCATGCACAGCAACGAAGACCCAACACAGCTAAAAAAAAAAAAAAAAAAAAAAAGCCCGTGACTGCTGATGCCAGACCTGCCCCAGCCACGGGAGCGCCAGATGCCCCAGCGGGTAAACCCTTGGAAGTCACACAGCCGCAGGGAATCAGCTCAGATTTCAGCCCTGCCTCTGCATGTGGGTAACCTGCAGGCACTCGTGCGCTCCCAGACCTTGTAGGGGTTGAGCTGAGCCCACTGTGAGCACGCTGAGAATGAGGCTGCTATGGGGGGGGCATGCCCTCCCCTTTATGTGTGCATTGACAATGGCCTCCCCAGTTGTGGCCTGGACCACACTCCAAGCCCTTTGGGCTGTCCCCACACAGCTGACCTCAATCCTCTCCCTGAATCTGTCTGTTGAAGCCTGAGTTTCAGCCCCCAGGCACTGCATACTCCAGCTGGTGAGCATCTCTGGCTGGGAAGTGCAGCAAGGTGGCCAGGACAGTCTGTGCTGCTCTCTCTCGGTCCTGCCTGATGCAAGGTTGCTGCACTCACCCCTGAGCCTCTGAGGCTCCCTATCTGTGCTGGCTGATCTCCCAGCCAGGGAGGATTACCAGGGAAAAGGAACCCTTCCTCCTTCACAGCTCCCTCCCATGAGCACAGGTCCCGTCCAATTCCTTTTTTTTTCCCCTTTGGTCCTACCCAATCTGGGGATCTTTCTTGCAGCTTTGGTTGTATGAGATCTTCTGCCAGCTTTCAGTAGGTATTCTGTGAGAACTGTTCCACATATAGATGTATTTTTGATGTACTTGTGGGAGGACGTGGGCTCCATGTCCTGTTTCACCATCTTGATCTCTAGCTCATTAGATCTTTTTTCAAATATAACTTTTTGTTTGTTTGTTTTTGTTTTTTGTCCGCACAGTGTGGCTTGTGGAACCTTAGTTCCCCAGCCAGGGATTGAACCCACACCCTCAGCAGTGAAAGCACAGAGTCTTAACCACTGGAGAGCCAGGGAATTCCCGTCAAATATAACTTTTAATATTATTTTGTTCAAGCTCACGAATGTAACTTTTTTTAACGAAAATTTATTTATTTATTTATTTATGGCTGCATCGGGTCTTCGCTGCTGCCCGCAGGCTTTCTCTAGTTGTGGTGAGTGGGGGCTACTCTTGGTTGCCGTGCGCAGGCTTCTCATTGCGGTGGCTTCTCTTATTGCAGAGCATGGGCGCTAGGCACACGGGCTTCAGTTGTTGTGGCTCGCGGGCTCAGTAGTTGTGGCTCATGGGCTCAGTAGTTGTGGCTCGTGGGCTCTAGAGCACAGGCTCAGTATTTGTGGTACGTGGGCTCAGTAGTTGCAGCTTGTGGGCTCTAGAGCGCAGGCTCAGTAGTTGTAGTTTGTGGGCTCCAGAGTGTAGGCTCAGTAGTTGTGGCACAGGGCTCAGTTGCTCCACGGCGTGTGGGATATTTCCAGACAGGGATCGAACCCGTGTCCCCTGCATTGGCAGACAGATTCTCAACCACTGTGCCACCAGGGAAGTACTGCAAATGTTATGTTTTGATATTACTTTTATGGGGCAAAACCACACAGGGCCCACAAAAGTCCTAATACAGCCCTGGGTCCCTGCCTTTACTCGGTCTGCTTAGGTGTATACACTGTGTCTGAGCCCCATGCCTGCTGTAACAGGTTACATTCCTCTGGCCTCTCTGCCTCGGTTCGTGTGGTGCGTATGAGCTCCTGCCCGGCCTAGGCAAAGCTTGGTGCACTCAGTGGCTGAAAACACGGTCAATTAACTCCCGCAGCTTTTAGAAGCCACAAGTCCAAAGTCACTTGCCCTGCGCTCATGCCCAGGTGTCTGCCGGGCTCGTTCCTTCTGGAGGCTCCAGGGAAGAGTCTATTTCCTGGCCTTTTCTCAGCTCTCGGTGTCCCCACATTTTTATGCCTTGTGGCCCCCTCCTCCCCCGCTTCTCTGCGGTCTTCACGACCTCTGTGCTCACGTCACTGTCCTCCTTCTCTGCCCCCTTCCCGCTTAACACCCTTCAGGAACTTCCCATCTGAGGAATGAAACCCAGCCTCCTAGGGAGCAGCGTGTGATACACCTGCCATGTCCCTGGCTCCCAGGACTTGGAGCGGGAGATGGAGAAGCCATATCAGGCCCAGCAACCCGCCACCCCCGTAACCTCACCGCTCCACAGACCCAGGCACAACATAGAGGAAAGTCCCTTGCTGGAACTTCAGGATGGCAACGGGGAAGCCTTAAAGCCAGCCCGGGCCCTGCAGGCTGCGCAGGTCCCCCAAGCACCGTGGCAAATGCTTCTGGGCTCCTCTCCCTGGGGAACGGGGAGGAGTTCCAGGGCTGCTTTATCTGCCTCGCCCCACGTCGCCACGATGCCACAGGAACCCGGACCACTCAGCGCCTGCGGATGCGGACGAGGCTCGTGCCTCTGCAAAGCCGCACGTGTCACCCGGCTTCCCGGGGCAGCGTGCGGAACCGGGAACCCTGTTTTCTGTAAACGGCAAGTCCATTCTGAACCGAGGGGCTGGAGACGCCCTAATCTCAGCACTCATGCGTGATGGACCTGCTCCAGACGTTGTGATGGGGCCTGACCACATGGTGGGCAGCCAGGCACCAATGACCACGTGCACAATGGATAAAAATCCCGCCCACGACCCCATGGACTCCTGGAGCTGGCGACAGGAGGGCGCACCCGCGCACAGAATGGCCCTTCTCACCAATGACTCTTGTTCCTGCTGTGCCCTCCGCCTGGTGTTTCCCTCTTGTTCACCATGAGCTCACTGACACTCCTCCCACAAACCTTGGCTATTCCACCCTGCGTCGTCTGCTTTGGGGGGGCGGCCCTCAGAGTCCAATTCCTGCACTTGTGTTGACATTCCTGGGAAAACGCGAGCCCTGTTCCATGCAGCCGGCCCTGGGAGGATGCAAGCTCGCATGGGGTCACAGGGGCAAGACAGCACGAAGAGGGACGAAGTCTCTTCAGGGGAAAGGGGAGCCCAGGGCGGCGTGGGGTCAGGGCCGCCCGAGGGCGAGTCCCCTCTGCTGAGCTTTCCCGGACAGACCCGGGCGTCCATCTGCACAACCAGCCCGCGAGTCTCTGGGACAGGGTCTGCGCCCCACCGACCTAGCGCAGGGTAGGGTTTCCGACAGGGCCCAGGGTCCGGGTCGGGGGCAAGCCTGGTCTGCAGCAGCGCCGGGGGGAACCGGTGTCCTTCTGAGGGAGAGCAGACAGACGCAAGCCGCAGGCCAGATGGACACGTGGTAAATGGAGGCTCTCCAGTCACCGACGGAGCGAGAGAAGTGAGGCAGAGGCGTGCGGCACAGTGACATTTGTGTAAAAAACAAAAATTAAAAGCACAGGTGCACGGAACTCGAT
Source organism: Mesoplodon mirus (assembly GCF_964341445.2). Taxonomy (NCBI): domain Eukaryota; kingdom Metazoa; phylum Chordata; class Mammalia; order Artiodactyla; family Ziphiidae; genus Mesoplodon; species Mesoplodon mirus. The sequence continues at coordinate 64,994,571 of NC_138995.1, read as the reverse complement.
GCATGTTGGGCAGGACGTGTGCAGGGACTCGGTTTGCTGGGATGGCCTGAGGCGCTGCGGGCGGGGAGGGGGCTGGGACTGGAGCGGCTGCTGGGGTGAGAGCAGGGCTGGGTGGATGCAACACTGTAAGTCCCAGAGGAAAAAGAAGCGATCCGTGGGCACCGGACCGTGGAGACGTGGGCTGGAGCCCAAACTGGGCACCCGCAGGCTCTCGGTGCGGCCGCCCCCTCACGTTCCTGCCGCGGCATCTGGGTGAGGTCCTCTACTAGGCTAGCGGCCAATCGGAAGCCGATGGAGTCCGGGTGTTACCGGGACCCGGATTCGGTCGCCATGGCAACAGGGTGCCCCGTCCGGAGAGGGGGCGGAGAAGGTGCAGTGTCTGCACTGCCTCTGAGCGGTGCTGTGCAAACGTGCTCCCTTTGCAATTCAGCTGCCAGACAAGGCCGAAATTCCACGCAAATGAGGAAAGTTTTTCTTTTTGACTATGAGTGTGTCTCATATTTAGTATGTTAAAAATTTTGTTTTAAAAATATTTATTTATTTGGTTGCGCCAGGTATTAGTTGAGGCAGGCGGGCTCCTTAGGTCCCGCACATGGGCTCCTTAGTTGTGGCATGTGGTCTCTTAGTTGCGGCATGCATGTGGAATCTAGTTCTCTGACCAGGGATGGAACCCGGGCCCCCTGCATTGGGAGCTCAGAGTCTTAACCACTGCGCCACCAGGGAAGTACCAAAAAAAATTTTTTTTTAAAAATATGTCTTGGTTAGTGTAATATGTCCCAGTATAGGATTTCCAGATTTAGCAACTTAAAAAATAGGAGAGGGGCTTCCCTGGTGGCCCAGTGGTTGAGAGTCCGCCTGCTGATGCAGGGGACACGGGTTCATGCCCCGGTCCTGGAGGATCCCACATACTGCAGAGCGGCTGGGCCCGTGAGCCATGGCCGCTGAGCCTGAGCGTCTCGAGCCTGTGCTCTGCAGCAGGAGAGGCCACAACAGTGGGAGGCCCGTGTACCGCAAAAAAAAAAAAAAAGGAGAGGCCCAGTTAAGAATTGAATTGCAGATAACCGTGAGTGTTTTTACGGATTAGCATGTTTCACATTGAGTGTATTTTAAGAACTTCAAATAGATAAGGAGCAAGGATCTATTGTACAGCACAGGGAAATATAGCCATTATTTTGTAATAAATTTAAATGGAGTATATTCTATAAAAATATTGGACACTATGTTGTACACCTGAAACTAATATAATATTAGTTTCTATACTTCAATTTTAAAAAGTGATTAAAAAATGCCTGTGGGACTTCACTGGTGGCACAGTGGTTATGAATCCGCCTGCCAATGCAGGAGACACGGGTTTGATCCCTGGTCCGGGAAGATCCCACATGCAGTGGAGCAACTAAGCCCACGTGCCACAACTACTGAGCCTGAGCTCTAGAGCCTGCGAGCCACAACTACTGAAGTCCGCGTATCTAGAGCCTGTGCTCCGCAACAAGAGAAGCCACCACAATGAGAAGCCCGTGCACCCAACTAGAGAGCCCACGCGCAGAGACGAAGACCCAACACAGCCAAAAAAAAAAAAAAAAGAAAACAAAAGCCTGGGACTTGCCTGGCGCTCCAGTGGTTAGGACGTCATGCTTTCCCTGCGGAGGGCACGGGTTTGATCCCTGGTCGGGGAACTAAGATTCCGCGTGACCACCTAGTGGGAGACCTGCGGTCAGCCCTGCACATCCCCGTGGCCTGGCCCCTAGGGCTCCATAAACTTCCCAAGGTGAGTCACCCCAAAGCCTGTCCCTTCACAAACTGTGCGTTCGCTACTACCGGCCAGGTGTCCCGCTAATGCTTTATGTGCCAGACACTATTTTTACTCCACGCCATAACCTGGTGGTGAGGGAACCTCAATCCCTGTGACATCAATGAGGAAACTGAGGTTTAGAAACAAATCAATGATGGGTCCAAGCTCACCCAGGCAGGCTTGGAATGCCACCACCTGGTGTTCCCCAAATTTCAGGCCCTGGGCGTCATCCCTACGATGGTGGTCCTCTTCTTGTCTTCCTTTAAATCTGGCTCCTACGTTCACAGGTTTGTTGAGATAGAATTCACACACTACGCCATTCACCCACTTAAAGTGGACAATTCAGTGCTTTTAGTCTACACTCAGAGTTATGCAGACATCACCACAATCAGAGAACATTGTCATCACCCAATAAAGAAACATCAAACCCATGAGCCACCACTTCCCGTCATCCTCAGCCCCTGGCAACCACTAGTCTGCTTTCCATCTCTATGGATTTGCCTTTTCTGGACATTTCGTATAAACGGAATCATGTCTCATGGGGCCTTTTGTGTCTGGCTTCTTTCACCCGCCATAATGTCTTCAAGGTTCATCAGTGTTGTAGCATCTATCATTCCATTTTATGGCTGAGTGATATTCCATTGTATGAATGGACCACGATGTGTTTATCTGTTTATCAGCTGAGGGACATCTGAGCTGCCTCCACTCTTTGGTTATTGTGAATAATGCTGCTGTGAACAGGGTAGGTTTTGTGTATGTGTGTTTTCAATTCTCTTGGGTATTTGAGTGGAATCGATGGGCCACCTGGTAATTCTATGTTTAACTATTTGAAGAACTAGCAGAGCATTTTCCAAAGTGGCTGCACGGTTTTACATTCCCACCAGCAATGTCTGAGGATTCCAATTTAAATCTATTCATTTTGACTTTGAAACTATATACTGGAGTGAATTCTCTCCTTGAAGCCTTAAATCTGCTAGGTTCCCAGGCCTTCCGGGAGAGGATTTCCATCCTACCCGTGAAGCTGGGGCCTTATAAGTCACAGAATAGGTTCCAGGGCATTTCTGGGGGCGGGGCTTTGGGGGTGGGGGTGCCACAGAGGAAGTCCAACCCTGGTTCCTCCTCGGAGGGCTTGTCATGTGACAGGGTTTATTCTTAAGTGTGACACTCCAGGTGCGGGCTCGCCTGTCTGACTGATTCGTCCAGTTCTCTCCTGATAGAAAGGAGTCTTAGAGAACCTCTGCAAGTAACCACACCACTGTTACAGGGGAAGAAGCTTGGGGGAGGTACCTGTGGATTCTGACAGGGCTGTGAATGCAAGATGCCATCTAAAGAATAATGCTTGTATGGGGGGCAGGATGCTGAGGTAGCCCCTGAGATCCTTGCCTGCGGGTGCACACGCCCCCTATGGTCCCCGACCCTGAGCGGCCAGAGCAACCTGTGAGCATGCTGGGGCCCTCGCTTTCATGATTATGTTACATCATACAAGACTCGACAGAGTAGCCTGAAGAGACGCTTTTCTCCTCTGACATAAAGGAGAATTAAATGGCCAAACTGATATTTTTCCTTTGAGATAATTTATCTTTTTATTAAAAACTTTTTTCCATTTTAACTTATTTATTTTTATTGAATTAGAGTTGATTTACAGTGTTGTGTTAGTCTCAGGTGTACAGCAAAGTGATCCAGTTATATATATTTTTTTATATATATTCTTTTTCAGATTTTTTTTCCCTTATAGGTTATTACAAAAATTTGAATATAGTTTTCTGTGCTGTACAGTAGGTCCTTCTTGGAAACAGCCATATTGTGAGAGTAGGAGGCCATGTGACAAGAATCTGAGGTGGCCTCCAGGAGCGGGGAGGGGCCCTCCACCAAGAGCCAGCAAGAAAACAGGACCTCACTCTTACAACTGCAAGCAACTTAATTCTGCCAACAACCAATGATCCTGGACGTGGAGCCCACACCCCAGATGAGAGCCCAGCCCTGGCTGATTCCGTGCTGGCCGCCTTGGGAGACTCTGAGCAGAGGATCCAGTTAAGTAAGCCATGCTCTCACTCCTGACCCATAGAAGATGTTAGCTAAAAAATCCGTGAGTTTTTAAGCTGCTAAATTGCAGAAAAAACTGGTGTAGTGGTCAGGATTGGGGTGTAGTGGCCAGGATTCCTGGTTTTCATCCAGGCTCCCCAGGTTCAATTCCTGGGCAGGGAATTAAGATCTTGCTTCACACCATCACTCACTGCTGCCTCTCTGAGGTCCTTCCCCCACACCCCCTACCCCTTGGTAACGCCAGGTCTGTTCTCTGTGTCTGTGACTCTGTTTCTGTTTCATAGATATGTTCATTCGTGTCATATTTTAGATTCCACCTATAAGTGATATTATATGGTATTTGTCCTGAAAGAGCTAATTTTAACTGTGTTGTTTCTTTTAGAATCTAATCAGATATATGACTATTAGTTTCACATAATGTTTAAGATTTTTAAAAAATGTAACCTGAGACTTCCCTGGTAGTCTAGTGGTTAAGGCTCTGAGCTTCCACTGCCAGGGGCATGGGTTCCATCCCTGGTCAGGGAAGTTCAACATGCTGCAGCACAGTGCAGCCAAAACAAAGAAACAAAAAACATGTTCAACTAAGTTGAATTATCATTCTGACACATTTTTATATCAATAGTAATTATGGTACATGGGGTATCAACTGAAGGATAATTTCCAAGAACCTAACTTAACGTTAAGAGATTGGACTCATGCTAATTTCTTAATTATTTAACGATCTTTGGATACTGGAACAATTTCTAAGTAAGACAGAATACTGAAAGTCTGGCCTCAAAGAATAGATTTGGTGTTTTTGTTTTCGTTTTTGTTTTGCCACACCATGCTGTTTGCAGGATCTTAGTTCCCTGAACAGGGATCAAACCTGGGCCCCCTGCAGTGAAAGCGTGGAGTCCTAACCACTGGACCACCAGGGAATTCCCTAGATTTTGTATTTCTACCTTGACTTCATATTTCTACACATTGTAGGGTAGCATAGATTTGGGTCGTGTTAATGAGTGTGTTTATTTTTGACACTTTACAGTGTGTAAAGGATGTGTGTGGCTTTAGGGGGTAACATCGCGCCTCCCAACATACCCGTCCTCAACAGCCTTTGGGTTGTTGGGTCTTTTGACTTGTGGGGTGTGATGCCATCTCACTGTGGTCAGAACAGCAATTTAATCTCCACAGGAAGGGGTAGCGGAATGGGTGAGAGTTGCTGTCCTAGTCGGCAAGGGGCTGCCGCAACAAAATACCACAGACAATGGGGCGTAAAGCACAGACGTTAATTTTCGCAGTTCTGGCGGCTAGACTTTCAAGATCAGAATGTCGACAGCATTGATTCCTTCTGAGGTCTTTCTCCTTTGGCTTGCAGATGACCACCCTCTCCCTGTGTTCTCACATGGTCATCCCTCTGTGCATGTCTGTGTCCCAATCTCCTCTTCTTACATGGGAAGTCCACTGTGGCCGTGGAGTGATGTAGCTGAAAAAAGATGAAAAATGACATTTTATGAAAGAACTATCCAACAACCTATGACGGATGCTTGCCTTCATTACCCACCTAATAAACAAAAACACCCAGGCACAGGATATAATATTTAAATATGTCTAAATAAATAAATACATCTTTGTCTCTTATTTAAAAAACACAGGGCTTCCCTGGTGGCACAGTGGTTAAGAATCCGCCTGCCAATGCAGGGGACACGAGTTCAAGCCCTGGTCTGGGAAGATCCCACATGCTGCGGAGCAACTAAGCCCTTGAGCCACAACTCCTGAGCCTGAGCTCAAGAGCCCGCAAGCCACAACTACTGAGCCCACGTGCCACAGCTACTAAAGCCCATGTGCCTAGAGCCCGTGCTCCACAAGAGAAGCCAATGCAATGAGAAGCCTGCGCACTGCAACGAAGAGTAGCTCCAGCTCTCCACAACTAGAGAAAGCCCACACACAGTAACGAAGACCCAACGCAGCCAAATAAATAAATAAATTTATTTTAAAAAACCACTAACAGGGCTTCCCTGGTGGCGCAGTGGTTGAGAGTCTGCCTGCCGATTCAGGGGACACGGGTTCGTGCCCCGATCCGGGAAGATCCCACATGCTGCGGAGCGGCTGGGCCCGTGAGCCATGGCCGCTGAGCCTGCGCGTCCGGAGCCTGTGCTCCGCAACGGGAGAGGCCACAACAGTGAGAAGCCCGCGTACAGCAAAAAATAAAAATAAAAATAAAAATAAATAAAGAACCACTAACAACAAACCAAATAAACAAGTCAGGTGACATTTATTTTTACTTCATCTCCAGGAAGGTATATTTGTGAAGGTAGCATCTTCCACACCTGGTGTGAAGGGCAGGCTGTCCTCAGAGGCCTCACGAGGCCTGGAGACAATGGACTACAACTTCCAGAACGCCTCGCTCCAAGAGGTCGCAGACTGGAACCGCCCGCTGCACCGCGAAGCCCCCTGGGAGATGTAGTCGACGCTCTAGGTGCCCACGCGCGCCGCCTGGCGGACAAGGTTAGTGTGATTATGAGTTCCTAGAACGCCCTGAACGCCCAGAACCCTCATCCTCAGGCTCCCCGGACCCTCTGGATGCCCGCCCAACAGTCGCTTCTGTGTGTTACAGTGAGATAAAGTGGTCTCAGAGCGTCCTAGACCTGGCCCGGGAGCCAGGACTTTGATTCCCGAAGGCCCTATTCCCAGCCTAGGCCCGGCCCCGCAAAACCATTGGGCGGTCCCCCGAGCCGCCACGCGTTCTGGGAAATGTAGTCTGGCTCCGTGGACGCCCTGGCGGTCCAGAGTCGGCTGCAGGAATACAACTCCCAGAAGATCCAGCGCAGCGGCGTCTCAATGTCCCGGGCTCCCCCGTCGCGCTCTCGCGTTGGTCGGTAGGTCGCGCCACAGGGCCTTCTGGTAAATGTAGTCTGACTCTCTGTGCGCTCAGGAACAGGGCTCCGGCAGCGGCGCACACCTGTTGGTCGGCAGGCCGCGCCGCTGGTCTCCTGGTCTTGGTAGTTTCCCCGGAGGGCGCTCTGGGCCGGGGTCTCCGAAGTCCGCGGTCTGGGGACGGAGTAACCGTCGGGAGAGCTGTGGGGTCCGGCCGGCCGGGGCCTGGGGCGGACGGTGTCGGGAGCTGACGGGACCCGAGAACCGTGGCCCTGGCCCTTCCCTGTGTGCAGAGACGCCGGGGTGGGCGCTGCGGGTCGGACCTGACCGCCGTCGAGGTTTGTTACTCGCCTTTCCCAGCTCTGACTCGGTCGAGAGCTCGGAGTCGGAAGAGATGACGGCCACGGGGCTCTTGGCTGCCTGCCTCCCGGTGAGTGGCCGTTCCTCTCCCTCCTGATGGGCTGGGCCTGGACCCCAGGCTGGGGGGCATAACTCCCCCGACTTGGGACCCTCAGCCCGTCGTTCTGGCCGAGGAGGGATGAACAGAAGAGGCAGAAAACTGCCTGGTCCTGCAGTCCTTAAGTGTATCAATAAAGCCCTAGAGCCAGTGAAGACCTAGTCACAAAGCCCCCCCAGCAAGAAACTTCCTGACCCGGATGGCTTCAGCTACCACCCGTTTAAGGAACAAACGATTCTGGTCTTTCCATCATCTGGAATGATTTGTCTAAAAGAGGGAGCGTGTCTCTGTTCATTCTTATGAAGCCCGCATAACCTGTGTTCCCAAACCTGTGCACTTCTCTCAGCTCAGCCTCCTCCTCTGAAAGGACAAAAAAACAGTGGCAACTACTTTCTCAGACTGTGAATTTCCGTTAGAGAAAGTGCTGCCTTAGCCCTGCGCTCAGCCTGGAGAACTCTTGGCAAATGTTAACATTGTTATCAGCAGTTAATAACATCATCTTTTTATGCCTGGTATATAAAAAGGAAGAGGAATTCTGAGGGATGACTGTACATTTTGATCTTGTGGAGGATCCCTAGTTTATCAAGAAATGCGTGAGATTCTTAGGGGGTAAACATGTCAGTATTATGGGGGCTCTCCTCTGAAATGGCTGATGGAGGCCCCCAGATCCCCCGGGGAGCCCTGATTAACCCTCAGAAGCCAGAACCCTCTCAGGACACCTCTGTGTACGCCTGAGTCCATCCTCACGTTCTCATGTGTGCCGCTCCCAGCCCTTGTGGGAGCTTTGCAGAGATCAGGGTCTTAGCTAAGCAGACACGACACTGACATTTCAGGGACAGGTAACCTTCGATGATGTGGCTGTGCACTTCACCCAGGAGGAGTAGGGGCTGCTGGGCCCTGGCCAGAAGACCCTGTACCACGACGTGATGCTGGAGACCTTTAGGCACTTGGTCACTGTGGGTGAGGCTGTGCCTTGTGTTGACTTGCATCTGCCTGGGGTCTCGGCAGAGTGGGTGTGACCTGGCTGGGAGTGTGGCGTCAGTGAACCCGAGAAGGGTTTCTCTTCTTCCAAGCCCTCAAGGCCTGATCTCTCACTTGGACAGTGTCTTGGATCTCCAAACCAGCTATCGTGGCCCAGCCAGAACTCGTAGTAGAGCCATGGATAGTGGACAGGACTTTCCCAAGATTCCTGCCCAGGTGAGAAAGGGTCTTTACAGTCAATGTTTATATTTTTCTTCATATCTACCTTTTCATATACTCTTCACTCCCTTTGGTATTTCCCTAATTCCTCCTAGGATCATTTTCCTTGTGTCTGAAGAGCTCCCTTTATCATTTCTTTTAGAGTGACAGAATTCCCCCACTTTGTGTTTGCCTGAAAATGTCTTTATTTCATCTTCATTTTGGAAAGATACTTTAAGCAGAGAATTTTAAGTTGGCAGTTCTTTTTTTTTTTTTCTTCAGCCCTTTAAAGACACCATGGTATTGTTTTCTGTACTCCATGGTTTCTGTTGAGAAGTCAACTCTCCGTCTTATTATTGGTACTTTGAAGACAGTGGGCCTTTTTGTATGTATTTTTGCTAACAGTGCTTTGTTAAATACACAGATTTTAAGTGTACAACTGAAAAATTTTGACAAATGTATACCTATATGTAATCATTCAAATTGAGCTTGAGGACATTTTCATTACCTCACAAATTCCTTTTGTTACCTCTTTCCATTTTTTAAAAAAAAATTTGTTTATTTACTTATTTATTTTTGGCTGTGTTGGGTCTTGGTTGCTGCGCGTGGGCTTTCTGTAGTTGCAGTGAGCGGGGGCTACTCTTCGTTGCGGTGCGCAGGCTTCTCACTGTGGTGGCTTCTCGTTGTGGAGCACAGGCTCTAGGCACGCAGGCTTCAGTAGTTGTGGCACTTGGGCTCAGTAGTTGTGGCTCACGGGCTCTAGAGCACAGGCTCAGTAGCTGTGGTGCACGGGCTTAGTTGCTCCACAGCATGTGGGATCTTCCCAGACCAGGGCTCGAACCTGTGTCCCCTGCATTGGCAGGAGGATTCTTACCACTGCACAAGGGAAGCCCACCTCTTTCCATTTAACAAAGGCAACCACTGTTCAGATTTTTTCCACCATAGAACTTTTGCCTCTTCTAGAACTTCATATAAAGAGAATCATACATTATTTCTTTTGTGTAAGGCTTACCCTAAGATTTTTGAGATTCATCCATGACATTGTATGCATTGTTAGCTTGTTTCTTTTTACTGTTGAGTACTATTCCAGTTTTTGAATGAACCACAATTTATTTATCCACTATCTTGTTGCTGGACATTTGAGTTGTCTCTCATTTTGGACTTTTATGAGTAAAGCTGCTGTGAACAGTTTTCTACAGTGCTTTTAGTAGAACCATGGTTTTATTTCTCTTGGGAAAACATCTAGGGGTGGAATTGCTGGGTCATGAATTAACAAGGTCAGATTTTATCAATTTTTTCTTTTATGGTTAGGTTTTTTTTTTGTGTGTGTGTGTGTGTGTGTGTGTGTGTGTGTGTGTGTGTGTTTAATGTCCTAAGGAAGCTTTGCCAAAACTCCAAACATATTCTCCTGTTTTCTTCTGGTAGTTTTATAGTTTTTGCTTTTATATCAAGACTTAATATCCACCTTGAATTAATTTTTATGTAAGTGTGAGGTAGTAGACAAGGCATTTATTTTTCTTACGGTTGTCCAGTTGTTTCAGCACCGTTTAATGAAAAAATTTTCTTTCATAGTATTGTTGAAAATTTATTGAATGTATATGTGTGGATCTATTTTGTTGCTCTCTTCTCTTCCATTGATCTATTTTGCTCGCCGTGTGCCAACATGATATGTCCTTTTTTTATATTCATATTTTGACCCACGTTTCAGTAGATCTATTTTATTTTTTATTTATGTACCACCTCAACCTCCGATTAGAATGGAAAGTATGGATAAAGCTAGTATTAGCTTTAGATTGATTGATGGTGAGATTTGATATAGGATTGATAGGAGTGCAAGTTTTTGTCATGTTAATAGGATTAGGCCTACTGTTAAAGGTATGCCTTGTGGGCTTCCCTGGTGGTGCAGTGGTTGAGAATCTGCCTGCTAATGCAGGGGACACGGGTTCGAGCCCTGGTCTGAGAAGATCTCACATGCCGTGGAGCAACTAGGCCCGTGAGCCACAACTACTGAGCCTGCGCGTCTGGAGCCTGTGCTCTGCAACAAGAGAGGCCGCGATAGTGAGAGGCCTGCGCACCGCGATGAAGAGTGGCCCTCGCTTGCCCCAACTAGAGAAAGTCCTCGCACAGAAACGAAGACCCAACACAGCAAAATAAATTAATTAATTTAAAAAAAAAAAGGGATGCCTTGTGTTACTTTGGGCACTCAAAAGTAAAAAGGGGATAGTCCTAGTTTTATAGCTATGAAATAAAATGAATTAGCTTTTTCATAGCCATGAAAAAGAATGAATTAGTCTTGTTTTAATGAGACTTTCAGGCAACAATAATTTAATCATAAAATATCATCTCGAAAATGAACACACTCTTATCAGTATCGACTGGTAAATTAATTGTGTTATCCAAAAAGGCCAACAAATCCTAGCTAGTATGAACAGGATATTAAATTCATGAATGATTCATACAACTGTTTTGAGCATACAAATAATCTCTGGTTTTATACCCACTACAGTTAAGACTTCTGTAAACTGTGAGGCATTCAATGTGTTTAATGTGGCAGACAATCATAATAAATGTTTCATTATTTTATTTTGTTCAGTCCCTTTCTCATTAAGCATGCAAACACTGTCATAACCATCTTGGGTTTCACTTCCGCGAGGTCATCGGGTGAGGCATGTATCCGGGCACTGACCTTGTCGGTGTTATCATTGTTGATGCTCTTGGGTTGAGTAGTTTTGTGATGGTTCATTGGCCCGAGTGTACTAGCTTAATGATGGCTGCTATTATAAGTAGTAGGGATGCAGTGGCCTGTGTTAGAAAATATTTAGTGGAGGCTTCTCTGGCTCGTGGATTAAAGTGTTTTATTGTAATAGGGATGATGGCTGTTATATTTGTTTTGAATCCAATTCAGGCTAGTAGCCAGTGAGAGCTGGTAATTACTATTATAGGCCCTAAAATGACAGTTGTCAGGATAATGGTAAAGATAGTGGGATTTGTTAGTACGGGAAGGATATAAACCCACATTTTCGGGGTATGGGCCCGATAGCTCGTTTAGCTGACCTTACTGTAGAATGTAGTGTAATATGGTAGCACGGAGAACTTTGAATTCTTAAGGGTAGGTTCAATTCCTATGATTCTAGAAATAAGAGGGTTTGAACGTCTGTTATTTACTCTATCAAAGTAACTTTTTTGTCAGACATATTTCTTATGTTTGTGGAAGGATGCTTGCTGTTATGACACACAGTGATACATGTCATGTGCATGGGGCTAGTGTTAGAGGTAGGAAGCTTTTTCAGAGTAAGTGTATCACTTGGTCATACCGAAATCGAAGGTAGGATGCTCAAAGCCATAGGAAAGATATTGTTAGTAGTAGTGATTTAAGGATGAAGTTAAGTGTACATAGTTCTGGGGTGTAGGGGTTGTGGAATGCTCCGAGAAATAGAATTGTTGTGAATATATTTATTGTAATGATGTTGGCGTATTCTGCTAGGAAGAACACGGCGAAGGGGCCTGCTGTGTGCTCTACATTGAAGCCAGGCACGAGTTCGGATTCTCCTTCTGTTAAACCAAAAGGGGCTCGGTTGGTTTCTGCTAGGGTAGAAATAAATCATGTTATGGCTAGTGATCGTGATGGGAAGATTAGTCATAGTTGTTCTTGTGTTGTGTTTAGGGTTGATAGGGTGAAGGATCCATTTATTAAGAGTACTGATAAGAGGATGATTGCTAGTGTTACTTCATATGAGATTGTTTGTGCTCGTAGGGCTCCAATTAATGCGTATTTTGAGTTGGAGGCCCAGCCAGATCATAGAATAGAGTATACGGCTAGACTTGATATTGCTAGTATGAATAATACTCCTAGTTTTATGTTGATGAGGGGGTATGGCATGGGTAGGGAGATTTATATTGTGAGGACTAGGGTTAGGGCTAAGATGGGTGCGATGATAAATATGGAGGTGGAGGTTGTAGCTGGTCGTAGGGGTTCCTTAGTGAATAGTTTGATTGCATTGGCAATGGGTTGGAGTAGGCCGTGCGTTCCTACAATGTTTCGTCCTTTTTGGAGTTGTATATAGCCTAGGATTTTACGTTCTACTAATGTCAAGAATGCCACGGCTAGGAGAATAAGAATGATGAGCATTAAAATGTTAATTATAAACATTTTGTTAGAGAGAGGATTTGAACCTCTGGGCATAAAGGTTTAAGTTTTACGCAATTACCGGGCTCTGCCACCCTAACAAAACCCTGGTCTTGGGCGGTTAGTTTGTGCTTAGTTATTAAGTTGAGATTAGATCATTAATTGTTTTGAAGGCGCTTTTTATTTTATTTTATTTTATTATTTATTTTTTTGTGCTATGCGGGCCTCTCACTGTTGTGGCCTCTCCCATTGTGGAGCACAGGCTCCGGACACGCAGGCTCAGCGGCCATGGCTCACGGGCCCAGCTGCTCCGCGGCATGCGGGATTCTCCCGGATCGGGGCACGAACCCGCGTCCCCTGCATCGGCAGGCGGACTCTCAACCACTGCGCCACCAGGGAAGCCCTGAAGGCGCTTTTTAAAGTGAACCTTTTTTCTCTTGTCTTTTCATACTGGGAGAAATGCGTAATAGATAGAAACCGACCTGGATTATTCCGGTCTGAACTCAGATCACGTAGGACTTTAGTTCTTGAACAAACGAACCCTTAATAGCGGTTACACCATTGGGATGTCCTGATCCAATATCGATTGTCGATATGAACTCTAGAATAGGATTGCGCTGTTATCCCTAGGGTAACTTGTTCCATTGATCAATTTTTTGGATCAATAAGTGATATTTTGCTTTGGCTAGTGGGTCTAGGCTTTAATCACTTGGAGGGTTTTTTGTGCTCTGAGGTCACCCCAACTGAAATTGTCAACCCATGTGAAATTTTGTTATTCCTTGGCGGTTTGAGATTATGGTTTTTTGGGTTGATTAATTGAAGCTCCATAGGGTCTTCTTGTCTTATTTTGTTATCCCCACCTCTTCACCGGGAGGTCAATTTCACTGACTGAAAGTAAGAGACAGTAAAACCCTCGTGAGGCCATTCACACAAGTTCTTATTTAGAGAACAGATGATTATGCTACCTTTGCACGGTCAGGATACCGCGGCCGTTTAATGGTTGTCACTGGGCAGGCGGTGCCTCTAATACTGGTGATGCTCGAAGTGATGTTTTTGGTAAACAGGCGGGGTTTGCATTTGCCAAGTTCCTTTTACTTTTTTTAATCTTTCCTTGAGTGCACGCCTGTGTTGGGTTAACTGTGTATTTAATAAATAGATTAGTGTTGGATTGTACTTATTTACTGTTAATTATCAGTATATTATTAGTTGCTGATGTAAGCTTGTGCAAGGAGAAATATTTCTTGTTACTCATGTTAACAGTATTGCTTCTATAATCTTATAGATTAGTCCAGTAATAAGACTAGAAGTTGATTTACTTAATATTGGAATTGGGATGTGTTTTGTTGTTGAGCTTGAATGCTTTCTTTTTTTTTTTTTTTTGCGGTACGCGGGCCTCTCACTGTTGTGGCCTCTCCTGTTGCGGAGCACAGGCTCCAGATGCGCAGGCTCAGCGGCCATGGCTCACGGGCCCAGCCGCTCCACAGCATGTGGGATCTTCCCGGACTGGGGCACGAACCCGTGTCCCCTGCATCGGCAGGCGGACTCTCAACCACTGGGCCACCAGGGAAGCCCCTTGAATGCTTTCTTAACTGATGGCCGCTTCTAGGCCAACTATGGTATTGTTTGTTTCTACTCTCTAGTTAAGGTTGTATCCATTTCTAAAAAGCTGTACCTTTTTAGACTAACGTTTAAATATACGTGGTAGCTTATTATGGTTTTTAGTATTATTTAACGTTGAACTGAAATTCTTTTCCTGGACAACCAGCTATCACCAGGCTTGTTAGGCTTGTCACCTCTACTTATAAATCTCACTATTTTGCCACATAGATGAGTTTGTTCTAGTAACTGTTCATAAGTAGCTCGTCTTGTTTCAGGTAGTTTAGCTTAAGTTCTCTGTGTTAAGTTGTTGCTAGTTAAGTCATTAAGCAAAAGGTACAAGGGGTAAGCTTTGCCTTTTATTACTTTTAATATTTCTTTCATCATTCCCTTACAGTACTTTTTCTATAGCGCCATCAGTGTCTAAATTTCTATCTCCTATACTTTAGATGTCTGGTGAATGTTTTATTTGACTAACTTGTGTTAGTATGGTGGGAAAGGTGTGGGCTAGGTTTAGTTCAAGACATACATAGCTTATGAAATCTTCGAGGTGTAAACTAGGTGCTTTATTTAAGCTATGCCTTGTTTTATCCAAGCATACTTTCCAGTATGCTTACCTTGTTACAACTTATCTCCTCTCATATAATTGTTTGGCATGTGTTAATGAATTGTGGCTTTGTCATGGCACTTGAGGAGGGTGACGGGCGGTGTGTGCGTGCTTCATGGCCTTATCCAATTAAGCGCTCTATTCTTTTTTTTTTTTTTTTTTTTTTTTTTTTGCGGTACGCGGGCCTCTCACTGTTGTGGCCTCTCCTGTTGCGGAGCACACACAGGCTCCGGACGCGCAGGCTCAGCGGCCATGGCTCACGGACCCAGCCGCTCCGCGGCATGTGGGATCTTCCTGGATCGGGGCACGAACCCGTGTCCCCTGCATCGGCAGGCGGACTCTCAACCACTGCGCCACCAGGGAAGCCCTGTTTCCGTTGTTTCTTGTGGGAAGTCAGCTGTTTTCCTTCTTGTTGTTCCATGAATATAATCTGTTGTTTTCTTCTGATTACTTTTAAGATTTTTACTTTTTATTTGGTTTTCAACAAATTGTGATGTTTTAGGTGAGGTCTTCTTTGAAATGATTCTGTTTGAAGTTTGCTGAGCTTGTTGGATCTATAGGATGGTGCCTTTAGTCAATCTAGGAAGACTCTCTCCCACTTCTCTTCAAATATGCCTTCTGCTGCTTTCTGTCTCTCTGCTGTAACATTACACGTTACATGTTAATCCTGTGTCAGATGCTCTGTTTTTACATTCTTTTCACTTCCTTTGTATCATCATAAAGTTTCCACTTACCTGCCTTAGTTCACAATCCTTTCTTCTACTGTGTCCAGACTGCAGTTAAGTGCATTCATGGTTTACGTCAGATATTATATTTTTATTTAGTTCTAGAATTTTTTTTGGTTCTTTTCTTCTTTTTTTTCCATGAAATTATTTATCATGTTTATAATAGTTATTTTAAAATCTTTTCCTGCTACTTCTGATGTTTGGGATATCTGTTTTTGTTGACTTTCTTTTTCTTGATAATGTGTCACATTTTCCTGATTCTAGTCATCTTTTTGTATACTGGATACTGTGGATGATACGCTGTAGGGACTATAGATTGTTATCTTCTACTAAAGAGTGTGAATTTTGTTTTGGTAGGTGGTTAAATAATTACAAATCACCCTAATCCTGATGAGGCTTGGTTTAGGATTGATTAAGGTAGAGTTACTTTGATTTTGCTTAATCCTTGGATGTAGCCCTTATTCTTGGGCATGGTCTTTCCTTCTGGGATGTAGCTTTCTAGGGTTTCAGCTGAATGCCTTGGGTGCTTACTGAAGTTCTTTTGCCCAAGCTGGGTCAGAACTCTAATGCCTCCCAACACTGTGTAACTCCTGAAACCTCTTCTCAGAACCCTAGCAGCTGTTCTTTGCCAGGTCTTTGAGAGCCTTTTCCGATACATTTGCAGTTAGGGTCCAGCTAAGGACTCATGGAGAAACCTGCTGCAGGTTTCTGGGTCCCCTCCTTTGCTCTGCTTGACTTTGCAAAGCCCTCCTCACAGACAATCCCATAGCCTCCTCCCTGTGGACAGGAATGTAAGGCCTCCCCACCTGGCAGGAGCACAACTGTGTACCCTCTGTCCACCTCACAGGCACCCACAGAGCCACCCGTGCTGTGCTGGTGTCTGGGGATGAGCAGACAAGAAAGGACCAAAAGAACAAGGTGATGTTCAATAGCGCTAACCAGTGCTGAGCAGCAGATAAAACAGGGCAGTGAGCTGGACAATGAGGAGGAACCCATACAGGAGGGGAGGTCGGAGAGGGTCTCTTAGAGGAGGTGACCTGGGAGTTGTGACCTGAATGATGAGAAGAAAGGGAAGGGTTGCTTCACCTGAGACCTTGGGGATCAAAGGCAGGTCCTCAAACAGACAGGAACTGTGTGTTCATGGGGGAAGTGGTCACTTACAGGGAGAACGAAGGAAACCCAGCAGAAAAAGGAACAAGGAGAGCTGTGGAGGTTTGACCCTGATTCTGAGTGCTCGGGAGGACTGGGTCTAAAGAGGTATCCTCTTGACATTGTGAAACTTGTTTGTTAGGAAGGTTAATATGATGTCAGTTACGGGAGGAATGGACCTAACTAGGGAGATGGATCAGAATTTGGAGGTATCTAAGCATTAAAGAGGGGTGGCTGTCGAGAATATTTTGTTTGGGATGTCTGCTTATTCCATGATGTTTCCCCTAATATGTCTTCTCCCCCTGTTTTGCTGATGACTTTTTTAGCTGATCAGTCTTCCTGTGGATTCCTCTTGTTCTGTGTGTACATTTTGTGGCTTCTCTTCTCAACGTTCCATCTGTTCCCTTAGTTGATATTTAAAAACATCTACTGGTATTGTGCACATCTTGTTGCTTTTATCTCATCATTCTCACTCTAGGAGTTTTTTTCCCAAGCACCTGTTTTTCATTTCCTTCCAGCATGGAAGAACAGACCTAAAAGCCAAGAGTCACCATCAACAGAGTCCATTTCTGGTGACGGATTACCCAGCAGCATGAACCTAGAAAGATACACAATGGGTGATTCCTGGCGTTCTACCGTAGCAGGTGACTGGAAATCTGAGGATGAATCAGAAAAGCAGAAGATGTACAGTGTTAGTGTGGGGCCAGTGGAATATGAACAAGGGCAACTAGTGACCCTGGATAGGGATTGGGAAAATGCTGAAGTTGTGGGGAAATGCAGCTTCAATTCCGACTTTGTTTCTTCACAGAGATTTCTTATCAAAGAACATTTTCATCAAACTGACTCAGGAGTTCACAGTTTACAGCATAATTTTGTTTTACAGAATCATCAGGAAATCTTGGTAAAAGAAATCTTGTAAAGGCAGTCCATGTGGAAAAGTCCTGGAAAAATTGTGTAAGTTGAATGAGCACGGTAAATATACCAACCAGAGCATATACATTTCTACACATGAGATAATTAGTACTGGAGAAAAGTGTTATGGATATAAGGAAAGTGGGGATTTTTTTGCCCATAGGTCACACCTCTCTCAGTTCATGAGAACTTATGGTAGGGAGAAATCCTATGAATGTAATGAATGTGGGAAAGCCTTTAAGAAGCTTTCATCTCTTTCTCACCATCTAAGAAATCTCAGTGGAGAAAAAGCCTATGAATGTAATGAATGTGGGAAATCTTTCTGGCAGTGTTCACCTCATTTTGCACCAGAGAATTCACACTGTTGAGAAACCTTATGAGTGTTCACCTCATTTTGCACCAGAGAATTCACACTGTTGAGAAACCTTATAAATGTAATAAATGTGGAAAATCTTTTAGCCAAAATTATCACCTTAATGTACATCGGAGAACTCATACTAGAGAGAATCCCTATAAATGTGATGAATGTAGAAAATCCTTCAGTGGACGGTGTAATCTTAATGTGCACAAGAGAACACATACTGGAGAGAAACCCTACAAATATAATGAATGTGGGAAAACTTACAGTTTTCATTTATCCTTCACTCAACATAAGAGAACACACACTGGAGAGAAACCGTATGAATGTCATCAGTGTGGGAAAGCTTTCAATCAAGGTTCTAACGTTATTGGGCACCAAGGAACTCATACCAGGGGGAGGAAATTACACATTTCATTTTAATTCACAAAAGCTGTACAAGTATATGTAGATTTTGTCTTTTTTAACCACTTCCAGAGAAGGACTGAGACTGGGTGGTATTTGATACTGGGTAAATTGCCAATGAAAAATAATTAGTAAAATCAAAACTCCCTTCAATAATACTAGTTAATACAATCAACCAGTGTGAGAAAGGCCGTTGCTGAGAAGTCAGAATAGGTTGATGATATTTGACTCAAAGACTGAATGTACTATTTCAAAGAGCCAGAGTGCTATGATTTACTTCTTTGTTCGCCAATGCTAGAAAGTTAGGGTACTAATAATTTGTTTCAGGAAGTCACCATAAACTGTTATTATGAACACTGTGTAGAAATTTGGAAAGCACTTGTAATGTGTACTGAGAAGTGCAGAATTGTTGTGGCTGTGTTATCCAATGTGTGCATCTGGACAAGGGCTTAGAAGAAAACAGAAATGAACATAGCTAATTTAATAAGAGTCTGGGAATACTGTGCCTTTTTATGTTTCTCTAAATATTGGTACAGTTTTACAACAAATAAAAATACAAGGAGGAGAAAGAAGCTCAAATGTCAGTCTGAATCATTAGAAATGGGTGCACTAAAGTAGCAAAAACAAGAAGAAATGGAAATAAATTTAGTGCTAAACACAAGAAATTAGAAAAAAAATATTTCTAATCAAGGCAGAAACAAGGATGTAATAGTGATAAAAGGAGAAAATACTTTTGGTAAAAGAAGATTCTGAGAAAAACAAACTATAAATTCAAACTAACGGGCTTCCCTGGTGGCTCAGTGGTTGAGAGTCCACCTGCCGATGCAGGGGACACGGGTTCGTGCCCCAGTCCGGGAAGATTCCACATGCTGTGGAGCAACTAAGCCCATGCGCCACAACTACTGAGCTGGTGCTCGAGAGCCTGTGAGCCACAACTACTGAGCTCATGCGCTCTAGGGTGTGTGTGCCACAAATACTGAGCCTGCGTGCCACAACTACTGAAGCCCTTGTGCCTAGAGCCTGTGCTCCACGACAAGAGAAGCCACCACAATGAGAAACCCGCGCACCGCAATGAAGACTATCCCCCACTCGCCACAACTAGAGAAAGCCCGAGCGCAGCAACGCAGCCAAAAAAATAAATAAATAAAAATAAACTGCATGTATTTAAAGTGTACAATTTCATAAATTTTGACCTTTTTAAAAATATTTATTTTTGGCTGCATCATGTCTTAGTTGCAGCACGCGGGATCTTCACTGCGGCATGCAGGATCCTTCGTTGGGGTGCATGGACTTCTTTCTCTAGTTGAGGTGTGCAGGCTTAGTTGCCCTGCAGCACGTGGGATCTTAGTTCCCTGACCAGGGGTCGAACCTGCGTCCCCTGCATTGGAAGGCGGATTCTTTACCACTGGACCACCAGGGAAGTCCACTTGACTTTTCTTTTCCCCCTTGACCTTTTTTTTAAAAATTATTTTTTATTCTTTTGGCCACGCCATGCGGCTTGTGGGATCTTAGTTCCCCTATTAGAGATTGAACCCATGCCCCCTGCAATGGAAGTGCTGAGTCTTAACCACTGGACCTCCAGGGAAGTCACAATTTTGACGTTTAAGTCTGTAAAACCATCACCACAATCAAGAAAATGAACATGACCATCACCCCCCCGCACGTTTCTTCTTGCCCCTTGAAGTCCCTCCTCCTACCTCTCCACACCCTTCCCCATTCCTCTGTTCCCAAATGACCACAGGTCTGCTTTCGGTTACTATAGATTAGCTTGAATTTTCTAGACTTGTATATAAATGGAATGATATGTCACATACTCTTTTTTTGGGGAGGGGGAACGGGCTTCTTTTACTTAGCATAATTATTTTGAGATTCATCCATGTTGTTGCATGTATCAATAGGTCATTCCATTTTACTGCTGACTAGTATTCCATTTTATGGATCTACCACAATTTGTTTATCCAGTCATTTGTTGGTGGACATTTGGGTTGTTTCCAGTTTGGGGCTATTACAAATAAAGCTGCTATGAACACTAGTATAGTGTACAAGTCTTTGTATGGACATATATTTCCTTTTGGATAAATAGGATTAAAATATCTGGATCATACAGTAGGTGTAAGTTCAGCATTTTAAGAAACTGTCATTTTGTTTTTCAAAGTGGTTATACCATTTTACATTCCCATCAGCAAAGTATGAGAGTTCCAGTTCCTCCACATCCCCATCAATATTTGGTATGGTCAGTTTTTTTGATTTTTGCAACTCCAGTAGATGTGTATTGGATTCTTGTTGTGTGTGTTTTTTGTTTGTTTGGTTGGTTTTTTTTTTTTTTTTTGCGGTACGCGGGCCTCTCACTGTTGTGGCCTCTCCCGTTACGGAGCACAGGCTCCGGACGCGCAGGCTTAGCGGCCACGGCTCACGGACCTAGCCGCTCCGCGGCATGTGGGATCTTCCCAGACCGGGGCACGAATCCGTGTCCCCTGCATCGGCAGGCGGACTCTCAACCACTGCGCCACCAGGGAAGTCCTGTTTTTTTAAAAAATAACTTTATTTTATTTATTTATTTTTGGCTGTGTTGGGTCTTTGTTGCTGCGCGTGGGCTTTCTCTAGTTTTGGTGAGCGGGGGCTACTCTTCATTGCGGTACACGGGCTTCTCATTGCAGTAGCTACTCTTGTTGCAGACCATGGGCTCTAGGTGTGCGGGCTTCAGTAGTTGTGGCATGCAGGCTCAGTAGTTGTGGCTTACGGGCTCTAGAGCGCAGGCTCAGTAGCTGTGGTGCATGGGCTTAGTTGCTCTGTGTCATGTAGGATTTTCCCAGACCAGGGATTGAACCTGTGTCACCTGCATTCTTAACCACTGCACCACCAGGGAAGCCACTCATTGTGGTATTAATTTATATTTCTCTAATTAGTATTGATGTTGAACATCTTTTCAAGTGCTTGTTTGTCATTTTCCTATCTTCTTTCATGAAAATATTTTACCCTTTTTTCAAAAATTGGGTTCTTATTGTTGATCCACTTTTATTTAATTTTTGTACACGGTGTGAGTTAAGGATCAAAGTTCTTTTTCAAAAAAAATATAAAGATAGATATCCTGTTGTTCCAGTACTACTTGCTGCAAAGGCTATCCTTTTCCCCCTGTGTTGTCTTCTGTGCCATTGTAAAAAATCAGTTATCCATAGATGTATGGGCTTATTTCTGAACTCTGTATTCTGTTCCATTGATGTATCTGTTTATACCAATACCATGCTGTTTCGATTATGTACTTTATAATAATTTTTGAGATCAGATAGTGGTAACTCTCCACTTTTCTTCATTTCTGAGTTGTTTTATTATTCTAGGTCTTTGCATTTTCATATGATTCCATGTCTACAAAAACTCCTGCTGGGATTTTGATTGGAAATGCATTGAATCTATATATCAATTTGAAGATAATTGACATCCTAACAATATTGAGTTCTCTAACATATAAACAAGTATATTTCTCTATTTGTTTAGGTCTTCTTTAATTTCTGTCAGCAATATTTTGTCTTCAATGTATGAATTCTTCACATCTTTTGTCACATTTATCCCTAAGTATTTCATATTTTTTGATGTTATGGTAAATAGTATTTTTACTATTTTCAATTTCCAGTTGTTCATTACAAGCATATAAAAAGGCAATCCCTGGCTGTCAAGTGGTTAAGACTTTGCATTGCAGTGCAGGGGGGTGCAGGTTCGATCCCTGGTTATGGAGGTAAGATCCCACATGCCTCATGGCCAAAAAACCAAAACATAAAACAGAAGCAATATTGTAACAAATTCAATAAAGACTTTTAAAAAATGGTCCACGTCAAAAATAAAATCTTTAAAAATAATGCAAAAAATAATAATAATGCAATTTTTAAATAATGCATTAGGACTCCATGCTTCCACTGCAGGGGGCCGGGTTCAATTCCCTAGTTGGGGAACTAAGATCCCACATGCCACACGGAAAAAAAAAAAAAGAACACTGAAAGGATAAATCTTTCAATGATAAATATATGGAGCAAAAAATGCAAGTTGCAGATGAAATCTTATGCGTTTATATGAATGCAAAACGTGCTTTGTATTGCTCTCGAATACAGGCATGTAAAGTTTCAGGAAATGTATGGAGTGATCCACATCTCATTCAGGATAGTGGCTGCCTCTGGAGGAACGGGGGTTTCTAGTGGCGAGGGAAACACAGGTGTTTCAGCCTGTAGGTTGATGTTCTTTTTTTTTTTTTTCAGCTTAGGAGTGTGTTCACAGGGTTTCATTGAATCTCTTACGAGTTTACTGTGTTTTACATATTTTTCTTAAAAGAAAAACGAGCAGACGTCTAACGTTAAATTCCAGGGATGTGAGAATTTGGACGCTGAATGGTGAACTGGTGGCAAAGAAAAGCTGTGGAAGGGGGAGCTTCTGCGTGGTCACCAGCACTAGAGAAGCATCTTGACGTCCTTCTGGGGGGACTCAGAATCTCCCATAGTGTTGACCTTAGTGACTCTTGGACTCTTAGCTGGAGAAGATGAGTTAATCCTAGGATTTGAGAGCATAAGGTAACTTCAAGTCTAGCTGACTTGTGCTAGTTATTATACTATTGGTGACCCTACAACCCAGTTCATAAAATACCCTACTTGTTCCAAGTAATGTATCCTGGACTCCTCCTCCCTTTACCTTAAAAAAAAAATTAATTAAGTAAGTTTTATTTATTTATTTTTGGCTGCATTGGGTCTTCCTTGCTGCGTGCGGGCTTTCTCTAGTTGTGGCCAGTGAGGGCTACTCTTCATTGTGGCGTGCAGACTTCTCATTGAGGTGGCTTCACTTGTTGCAGAGCATGGGCTCTAGGTGCGCGGGCTTCAGTAGTTGTGGCTGGCGGGCTCTAGAGCGCAGGCTCAGTAGTTGTGGCACACGGGCTTAGTTGCTCTGCAGCATGTGGGATCTTCCCAGACCAGGGCTCAAACCTGTGTCCCCTGCATTGGCAGGTGGATTCTTAACCACTGAGCCACCAGGGAAGCCCCTCCCTTTACCTTTCATTCTTATCTGGTTATGAGGAAATGGAACCAGCTGAAGCCCTTCACGTGGCATGGGGTGACCACATTTTGGGCACCTCTCAGAGGAAGGGCATGTCCACAGACAACCTAGATTCTCCTACTGCTCTGGTCTCTCCCCACTCAGAAACCTCAATAACAGCTCAGACGTAGCCCAGACTTCCATAATGTGGCATCCAAGATGGCGGTTCGCCCCAGCGTTTGCCACCTCATGACACAGAGAGAACAAGGTACCATCCAACAAGCTGGGGTACCTGAAGTAGGAGAGGGCCTGGGTATGAGGGAAGCAATATCATCACACACCTGTAACCCACTCCCCACCGGGCCTTGGTGAACAGCTCTGCATTGAGGCCTCCTCCATGCCCTTCCTTGTTCTGGGTATTACAGACTGGACTGCAGCCTATGATGCACAACCTTTAACCTACTGCCTGTTGGCGCTACCTTTAGAACACTAACATTTCCACAATCTGACCACGGATCACCACCCACGAGGATTACTGCATTGGTACAAAGGTCACTCTGGTCCTTCCCTCACCCTCTTTAACTCAGCTCTCCTCACAGAAGCCAGAGTGAGTGATCCTTTGAGGAGGCCAGAGCCCATGACTGCTCTGCTCAGAACCATGCCCTGGCTCACAGCCAGAGCCATTCCGATGCCCCTAAGGCTCTCTGCAATTGGCCACTCTCTCTCTGACCACCATGCTGTTCCCCCAACTAAACAGTCGAAACTAGGGTGGAGAAATGAACAGGCATGGCGAATAAGGAGCAAGGAGGAAGGGGCTAGGGAGCTCTGGGCAAAGGTCACCACCCAACACAGCTGGGAAGGAGGCCTCGGTCCAGCGGACTCAAATTCGTCTCGGTAACAAGGAGTAGGGCTTCATATGTGAGGGGAAGCTCAAAATTAGGTTCCTTGTCCGAAAAAGGTATCATAACAACCACTTCTTTACAATCTTGTAACTACTGAACGAAAAGGAAAGTCTCAGACTTCAACCAAGTTCCCACTGTTAAGTGCGGCTACCGCGAGCCGCCGTTTTACGGACGGGCAAACTGAGGCTCGCCGATCGGCGATTTACCGAGGCCCCCTAACGTAAGGCAGCGGTGGCTGGGGAGCGCGGTCCGCGGCTGGGAAAGCACCGCCCGCCTCGCCGAGGCCTCTGGCACGGCGGTCCGGGTAAATCCCTAGAAGGCGGAACTCGGAGGCCGAGCACCTCCAGGAACTTGCCAAGGAGGCGCTTCCGGTCCAGCCGGAAGCGCTCCGCCTGGAACTACCACTCCCAGCAGCCTGCGCGGCGCGTCCCGGTCGACGCCGGGCCGAGGTGGGTGGGGGGAGCGGCCGCCATTGTCCGCTGCTGAGGTGAGGCGGTCGCCCAGTCCGTGGGGTTGCTACTGCTGCCGCTGCCGCTGCCGCTGGCTGGGAGGGTCGGGAGAACGGGTGGGGAGAGCCGACGCCTACACTCGCGGCGGGCGCGACGCCAGGGCGGGTCCCTCGACCCGCCTACGGCCTCGCGGCCGCGCTGGAACGGCTGGGCGGGCCCGGGTGAGCCCTGCGCGTCGGGCCTTTGTCCTCCGGGCGGGAACCCCAGACGCACGGGCGAGCCGGGCCCAACGTCCCCGGCGAAGCAAACGCGAGCTTGTTAAGTCGTCCGCGAAGAGCGGCGGGCACTGTCCCTCAGGGGTGCGAGGCCGGTGGCTGCGAACCAGGTGAGTCCGGCCGTTCCCGGGACGGGCTGTGAGCATCGCACCCGCGGCAGGGTTGCGGAGGAAATCCGGGGCGGGAGGCCAGGAAGCAGGAGGCGAGGACGCCTCCGAGGCCGTTCCGGGGAGTCCACCTTTCCTTCCCTGGCGGCCGTTTCTCGTGCGAGTCCGTTCTCATCTGACGCGGAGGCAAGTCAAAAAGGGGTTGGGAACAGCCCAGGGCTCCTTTAAACGTACAGTGACCGAGGACTTTGTCAAGCTGCAGGCAAGAGTGCAGCATACTCAGTGTGCCGACTTGGAGTTCGGGCGCAGGTCCCGGTGCTCCTGGTGCCCAGTGGGCGTCCCAGTGCTTCATGCACGCTCCCAGGAATCCGCGGAGCTCTGCCAGTGGGCGTCGGGCCCTCAGAGAGGTGCGGGACTTGCATAAATAAGCCTAGAACTTAGGGAGTTGGGGATGGTCTGGGCTCCAAACCCGGCTTTCTGTTGGCCTCTGTACCAGCAGAGACAGACTTGGGCCTGGTAGGTCTTCCAGGTGGATTTTTTTTTTTTAAGATAAAATTTACGTAACATAGAATTAACCATTTAATCGTACAAGTCAGTGATTTTGTTGTGCTTTCTGAACGTTGTGGAGTCATCACCACTATATAATTCCAGAACATTTTCATAACCCCCCCCCAAGTAAAAAACCCCTGAACCCGTTAAGCAGTCATTCCCCCGTCCCGCCTTCCTTTCTGCTCTAGACAGCCACTTACGTGTGAAGCTTGTAGGTGGATTTTACAGTAATTTTCGTTAAATCAACAGAAAAGCTACCTTGTCGTTGTCAGTACCCGTCTCTTGAGAACCGTTGACAACTTTCTGCTCTCTTACTCTGGAACGTGCCCATTTTTCAGCTAATTCTTGTCACCCTTCATTTCTCTTAAGAAATTCTGTCATGTTTTTGACATGTAAATTGTACTCTTATAATGCTCTGTAGGAGTCTTCTGTTGTTTCTGTGGATGTGTTCTCTTTATTCCCACTGGATCTTCTGTGAGGAAAGACCATTTTTTGTCTTTTTTCACTTTTATCACTAGGTGGGTATTGCAGTTGCTTTCCGTAATCACCCAGATCCACTGCTCCTGGCCCAGCTCCTGGTGGGTTAATGCTGCAGGATGGCAGCCATCAACCCGTGGGCTTCCTGGGGTGAGTACAAATCTTGTTTCTTCTGGGCCTCCCCAGCAGTGATCTGCTGGAGAGGGGCTGAGGGCTTTTGGGATTGGAGCGGGGGGGTCTCTCTGTCTTGGTACATAATTAGAACTGAGTGACATTTCTTTAAAACATTGGTAGTTTGTATTAAAGGCAATGTAATTGTTGTGTATTTCATAGTCATCTCCTGAGAAGTCTCATTAGTTCTAAGAGATTTTCTAGTGATTTGTGTGACAGTCGTACGTACAAGCAAAATTTCTCTACTACTCCCGTATTTTTTACTATTATTATTGTTTCTTAGTATATAGCACTGGTTTATAATACAAGAACAATGTTAAAATAGTGTCAGTGGTGTGTTTTATCTTTAAACGACCTTTCATGTATTTGTCATTAAAGACATCAAAGAAGTATCTTTCTACTAATTTTTTTTTTAAATTAAGTAATGTTAAATTTTATCAAATACCTCTCCAGCCCATTTAAAGAGTTCTGTTCTTAATTATTCCGTTGCTGTATCATATCAATAAAATTCCTGAAAGTGACCCACCTGTGCATTTCTGCTCTAAATCTAGCTTATGTTGGGTTTGTTTCACACGTCCTTGGTCTCTGCTTACGGAATTTTGTTTTGCGCATTAGTGAGACAGTTCTCCTTTTCCATTTGTAGCCTTTAGTCACTAGGATTGGTGTCACAGTTCTTTCCTTTCCTTGTCCTAACCGGATCCTCTGATGCAGGTATCCTTACGGACCAGCCCTGGGGGATGGCGGCTGTTGACCCGTGGGCCTCCTGGGGTGAGTCAAGAACTTTTGTCCCCGGACTTCCCTGGTGGTCCAGCAGTTAAGACTCCACACTTCCATTGCTGGGGATGGGGGTTCCATCCCTGGTCGGGGAACTATGATCCGACATGCCTCATGGTGTGGCAAAAAAACCCCAAAAAACAAAAAACAACAACTTGTGTCCCTATCAGCCACATTGGTTAACATGTTGTGGTCTCTCCCAGCAGTAACCTGCCATTGCCAGGGAATTAGAGCCGAGGAGGAGGGGGCCGGGGACGTGGGGTCTGGTCCAGCTCTGTCTCTGGGCAGAGCTGGAACAGGGAGGGACCAGAACACTCCACTGGGGGATACAGTGTGATGGTATCTCCAGGACAGGATGCATGAGAATGAATGTGTGGCCACTTAGGGCTCAGGCCTAGAAAGTCTGTGAAGAGGCATTTTGCCTAAGACAGTGCCTCAGCAAGGCGGGATGGTTCATGTGTTTAGGCACATTCTTTAACTCCTCAGCCTCACTGCTTTCATCTATACCATGAGGAGGTAGGGTTTTCCCCTTGCCCAGAGGGGAAGGACAGCGTCAGGAGGTGGGACTCACGTGGGCACACTTCTGGCAGGGAGAACCGCCTCTGTGACTTCACTTTCCTCCCCCAGCTCTGTGTCCTCAGGACTCTACCTGGTGCGTGGAGAAGACCCCTGAAGAGAGGAGGAGGGCCCCCAGGCTTCCGACAGCCCAGGCCCAGGTGAGATGGGGCTTCTGCTTTTTCCTCAACGGTTGCCCTGTTCCCTAAGGTGTTCAGGGTGTTCCCGGCCATCCCAGTCGATGTACTTCCTCAGTTTACCACAGCTAGGGTTTGGGTAGAGAAGGAATCAGCTAGAAGTTTATTGATTCCTGAGCACAGGTCGGGAGAATTCTGTTTTCCATGACTTGCAGCCTCACTGTCAACCAGCCTGTTCAGAGTCCCGAGCCTCAGCTGTGCTATGGGCTGTTTGGTGGATAAGGGGCAGCTCCCTTTTGGCTAGCAGCCCCCTCCTCTTTTTCCCTCCCACCTTCCCTCATATATTCAGTGCCTGACTCAGATTGATGATGTCTGCTGAGCTCTGTGCTTACTGGGAAGAGAACAAGGTGACGTGTTAGCCCCCATCCTGAGGGGCTCCCATGCCACTTTCCAGGGTGGTTCAGTCGACTGCTGAGACCTCACCATCTGCCTAGTGCTGCACAAGTGGTTCAGGACACAAGCCAGAGATGCTTAGGGAGGCCCTGAGCCCTGGAGGAGCTGAGCACACCTGATGCCTTGGGAGAGTCTGCATAGAGGCCCTGGGGCCCAGAGCACCTGGGGTCCTTTTGCTGTGGAGAGGAGGCTGCCTGGGAGATAGGACACCCCTGAGCCAAGGGGCAAAGGGGACACGTCAGCCGGGTGGGCATAGCCTGGTGAGCAGGAATCTGGCCTCCTGTAGCAGCATGGGGACACACTGCATGACCAGCATCTGGGTGAAGGCTGACCATAATTAGATTTTAGGCCAAAGAGGCCAGGACAAACCCAGCCACATCCTGAATGCCCGCCACCGGACTGGGTCTCCATCCTGGTGGTAATGAGAAGCCTCCTAAGTGTTGGGAGCAGCAGGAACCAGGGTCGAGAATGTGGCTGGAAAGTGGCCCCTGGTGGGGGAGTGGAAAGAAGGGGGGCCGTGGGACGCAGGCTTCAGCCCGACCAGCGCCGGGAGCCAGATCTGAGAGGCACAGGGGAGGTGAGGCAGGAGGACGTCGGGACTGTACGGGCACAGGGTGGCTCCCGCGAGAGACAGGGCAGCACAGGTTATGTCATCTCCCTCCTCCCCTCTTGCTCAGCCCCCTTACTGGAGGCAGCCACTTAAAACAATTTTTTTAATAAAAGCTTTATTAAAATATCCATGTACCATAAAGTTCTAATTCTAGAACGTTTTCATCATTCCAAAAAGAAACCCTATACCCATTAGTAGTTACTCCCTGGTTCCCCAACTCTCAGCTCCTGGCAACCACTAATCTACTTTCTCTGTATTTGCGCATTGTGGGCATTTCATATAAAGGGAATCATATAATATATGGCCTTTTGTGTCTGGCTTCTGTCACTTAACCATATTTTCAAGCGTCCTGTATGTCGTATCGTTTATCAGTATTTTATTTCTTTTCATGACTTGGAAGTAGCCATTTTTAACTTACTGTTTCAGTTTCTTAGGGTTTTTTCTAAATGAGAAATTTTTATCCTAGTTCTTCAGATTTACATGTACTCTAATGATTCTCTGCTGTGAAAGACAAAAATAGTTTCATTACTATATTTAGATTTTTCATTTCTAAGTTAAAATAATGAATCGAGCAAATGTGAGATACTGTGATATAAAAATGTTAATAACATCTCTGCTTAGCTTTACCCCTCCCGCCAAGTTAAAAAAAAATTAACAAAACCTCCCACAGTTTCAAGGCTGACTGGTGAAGCACGTCGTGAGTATGCTGTCCCCACGTCACAGCACTGCCGTCTCAGGTCTGAGCCACGTAATGAGGGCATCACAGCTTGGGTGACTGGTGTTTGCTGCTCTTACAACGTGCGGTCATTTGCAGACAATCGATAGCGAAGCTAGACTAGGCTGAAAGATGGGCCCTGATCAGTTGCTTGGGAACAGAAGTTAGCTGTAGTGAAGTGCTGTGAAGAAGTTCTAATAACCACTGTGCTGCACTCTGCTGTCAATTTATGTGAGGGTTTCTGAGAGTTATTAGAGTTAATGCCGAGAAAATAAAATGGAGAATTAAAATAACACCACCCCCTAATGTCTGAAGAGTTGTGATTTGTGAGCATGTACTCCTGGCCCCTTCCCACACCCACTTTGGATGTTTCCCTGTGGGAAACTCAAGACTTGAGTGTGTGAGTTTTGTATTAAGTGAGGTCTTGGGAACACAAACAAGAGCCCCTTATCCCTCTGTTGTTCCCTCCAAACTAAATATTTATTGAAATAAAGCATTCACCTGGTGAAAATACCAAATGCTGTCATCCCTTGTTATCTGAATAGTCCGATCTTACAAACATGTTGGTTAGTGAAGTTTCAGCTAGTGGGAGCCCATTATTTTGATGAATAGGGAAAATAATAATAATATCCCAGCCCATATAAAAACCCCAGCCAGCCCCCCCAAATACGGAAACTCTCAAACCCCCACTATAACAATCCACCAAAGACTTCTGCACAGTAAACATTCACATAAAACACCAATTAATGGAATACTCTGCCTCCATCTTTGGTTGTCTCAAGGTTGAGCACAGTTTAGTTATATTTTCCTTCTCTGCAAAGAGCTTGCCCTAAAATATTAATAAATAATGCAATTCTGAAGATGCCAGAGAGTATATCTGAACTTCCCCAGGTTCCATGAAGGGGCCAGTTGTCAGAGAATTCAGATAATGCAGGAGCAATCAGATGAGATCCTTAGCTGTCAGGCAAACAGCTAAGACCCAGCTCAGCACCCCCTCATCCTCCCTTAAACCCTCCTGTAGTTTAAACGTGAGGCTGGTGTGTCAGATTTCATAAAGTGCCGTAGAATGTCTAGATAAATGATTATACTTGTGTACAAAGCAACATGTCCAAAAATGTTTATGAGAATTTGGGTGAAACATCTTTGCAAGTCATCCTGGCAGATGATATTTGGAAAGTAGGAGTTCAGGTAAGGGTTACCTGTGAAATGGAAGGGCTCACTCCTACCCAGGGGGTGGGGCCCTTCTCTGTCCTGCGTCCTTGCTCCTAAGCATTAGGTAACAGTGAGACTTTCATCTCCCAGCCCCACCCCTTGTCTCTACAGTTGGTGAGACTAGGTGCCTATCTTCTGCTGTCTCTTCTGTTTCATCACCAGCCTCAGTTTTGCATTTTCTTTGCATCCCTAAGGCCTCCTCGAGTTGTGAGCCCTGACATTGGGGCATATTCCACTGGGGGTCTTTTTCCTTCCTGATTGGCAGTCCATGGGCCCTTGCAGTTTTGATGACATCTCTCAACTCTGAAAATACTTTTTATTTAAATTTTTATTTTGACAAGTTCCATAACTGCAGAAAAGTGTAAAAAGTGATTAAACAGACAGGGTCCCACTCCAAATTAATCATCGTTGATGTTTTGCCATATTTGCTTTTCGTTCCTTTTAGTCCCCAATCACATTGTTTTCACACCCTTCCTGACAACAACCACTTAAGATATGTACACAGTTAATCCATTTTCATACTCAACTGTAGGTAATAAACTCTGTAGACATTATATAATAGGTAATAATCTGGTTCTTTTAACAATGCTTTTTCTACATGTAGCTTTTCTACACCTTTCAAGGTCAATTTTGAGGTCCATCCATGTGGTAGATGAAGGTCAAGTACATTTCTTTCGCCACCTCTATTCATCTCTTCTGAGAATAGGCTTACAAGTCCTTCCTCCTTACACCATTTTTCCTATTCCAAACGAAGCCCTGTGGGAGTTCTTGTGGTTTACTCTGTGCGCACGTGTGAGTTTATCTAGGCATAGCCTGGAGGCAGCGCCTTGCTGAGTTTTAGGGTGTTTGTGTTTTCAGTGTGACCAGTGCTGCCATGTGGCTCTGAAAGGGCAAAGCCCCTTCTCGGTCTCCCCACTCGGAGAAGGTGCCTATTTCCCTGCATCTTTGCTGCCACTTGACAATATTAATATCGGGTCTTTTAATTTTTGTTTACCTCCAAGACCACAAAAGTTTATTGCATTATTTTCATTTGCATGTCCTTGATTGCTAGTGAGGTTGAATATCTTTAAATGAGTTATTGGCCATCTGTATTTCCTTCTTTCTGTGTGTGTCTCCCATCCCTAGATTTCTGTAGATTCTCACAATATATAGGCATTTCATGCTTTCTGGATCCTGAGTCTTTGCCGCATATGGATTATTTTCTCCAAATCTGTAGCTTGTCTCTATGGTGTCTTTTATCAGTGAAATGTTTTTTGGTATATTTTTGTCAAATATATCTGTCTTTGTTTATGGCTAGTGTTTTGTGTCTTTTTTAAAGAAGTCCTGTGTTTTTTAAAAATTCCCTCCTGTTTTCCTTTATATTATTTTTCTGAGGTTGTCTATTAGATGGCCCCCTGACTGCTGTGTTTTTTATCTCTTCATATTCTCTGAGCCTCTTGTATTATCCTGTCGCATTTTACACTGAATCTTTCCAATCTGGGAATTTAAAGTATAGGTCATTGGAAGTTGGATGTGACTGCTGCCTGGATTCTCTGTCCTCTTAGCTGCTAAATTCGGTCTTTCCACCTGTGCAGATGTTGCTCATGTGTGCAGGGGCCCTCTGGTCTGTCTTTGTTTACCAGAGAAGAGCTGCGAGGCTGTGTCTGACAGATCTGCTTTGTACACCTGAGCAGGTCTGGTTCCTGATTGACCTGCCTCTAGGTCTCTGTCTCTACCTGTCTCTCTCCCTCTCTCTCCCTCCCTCCCCTGACAAGTCTCACTCTAATCTCCATGTGCCTCGGTGGGCCAGGATCACCAGGTCGGTTCTGCTTCCGGTTTCCTGGGTGCACAGCTGGCTGTTAGGCCACAGACCCCTCCCCTCTCCCTGTGTTGGGCTGAAGCGGTCTGAACTCCACGGTAGTCACTCATCCTGAGAACCTCCCGCACTCTTGAGTATGAGGAGGGTCCAGGGAGTTTTGCCCATAAGGCAAAGTGGCTGGCAGGAATATGGGGCAACTGGCAAAGTTGTCCTGAATATAGAGGTCCTGAGTATAGACCTTGCAGCCTGATTCTCCTGACTTCAGTGGCATTTAAGCTCAGAGCCCAGAGCCTCTCCTGGGGTCCTGCTTCCCCTGCAGCCCCTTCTAACGTGCAGGCCTGGGGTCTCCTTTGCTCTGTTTCCTTGGTCAGCCACACTCATCTCCCCATCCTCCGGGAATGTGTAGAACGCCACATGCCGACAGGCTCTTCGCTGGCCCGTTACGTCGTTTACTTTCTTAAAAAAAACTTTAGGAGATTTTAAAACCCTACGAGTTTCCTGTTGCCGCTGTAACAGATTACCACAAACTTAATGGCTTAGAACAACATGAATTTATTCTCATGCTCTGGAGTCTGAAGTCTAGAATGGGTCCAAAGGGTTGTGTTCCTTCTGGAGGCTCAGGGGAGAGGCTGCTTCCTTGGCTTTCACTCGCTTTCAGCTACCTGCCATTTCTTGGCTCATGGCCCCTTCCTCCATCTTCAGTGTGCATCACTCCGACCTCCGCTTGCATTGTCTCCTTTTCTCTGACGCAGACCCTCCTACCTCTTTCACTTGTAAGGACCCTTGTGATTTCATTGGGCCCACTGGATAATCCAAGATAGTCTTCCCCTCTCAACATCCTTAACGTAATCACATCTCTGTAACTATGACATCTTTTGTCATATTAAGGTAACAGTCATTAGGACGTGGAGGTCTTTGGCAGTGCCATTATTCAGCTGACGACAGACACCCACATTCACCAGCCTTAGCAAATGTCACCTTCCAGCTTTCTGCCTTTTCATTTATTTGGACAACCTTTAAAAAAAAAACGAGTATTTTATAGTGAAGCACAGATACTGTATCATTTCACACTTCTGTGTATGTATCTGAGACATACATACCTTTTAGAAGATAAACACAATACCTTTACACACCCAACAAAATTAACACCAGTAATTCCTTACTATTACCTAATACCAAGCCCGTATTCGCTTTTCCCCACTTGTCCCCAAAATGTCTTTTGCAGTTGTTTATTCAGATCAAGATCCAAGCCAGGACCGCATGTTGCATGTGCTTCATATACTGAAGAAACCAGGTCACCTGTCTTGTTGGGTTGCCTGATTTTGCCCTTGGGATGACCTTGGATGAGCTCCTCTATACTGCTGTTTCCCATAGACTGGTAGGTGAGCTAGGGAATAGGGCAGATTCAGGCTTTGTATTTTGGGCAAGAGTACTTGATAGGTGGTGCTGGGTCCTTCCTACTGTCCTGCATCAGTGGGCACAGGTTGTCTGGTTGGCCCACTTCCAGATGATGTGATGGATTAGTGGGTGCAGGTATTGTCAGCCTGACCCCTCCATCGGACATTTCCCTTTCTGCCTTTCACCCGTGGTTTAGCAGTCATCGATGATCATTGCCAATGTCCACTATTTTAGTAGGGGTTGCAGAATCTCTCTAGTGATTTCATTCCTTCTGTGTCAATTAGATGTGGTGGTTTTGTTCCTTCTTAAGTATGTGTATGGGGATCTGTTGGGGTCTTGGGAAGGGTGGGAGGTGAACTTGTGGCTCAGTCCACCAGCTTGACAGCTGCCACGATGTGGGTTTGGACCTTGTTAACTATTGAACTTTGAAGCCATCTAAGTAGGTGCACCCTTCAGGGAGATTAGGGAGCGTGAGACGGGCACACCAGGAGCACCCTGGGTAGGAAGCCTGGCCTCCCAGCTGGTCTCCCAAGTGTGACCACTCTGAAAGTGCATTGAGTTTAGGTATGGTGCACACTTCGGTTTTGTGCACTTCTCTACCCGAATGTTACATTTAAGTAAAAAAAGTTTACCCAAAAAATGTAGAAGCAGCAGCCAGTAAGGAAACTGAGGCCTGGGCATGACTGTAAGAGGAAAATCAAAAAATTGGAATTGAGAAGTCCAAGGTTAGGGAGGGTTTCACTAAAGGAGGTTGTGAATAGCCGTTGTAAATGCTTTTTGGAGTTAGAGAATCACTGGAGCAGAAGCAGTTCTGTGTTTCAAGCCAGTCATGTGAAGGTGGAGGAGGAGCAGTTCAGACTAGCAGAGTAAAGTCTACACTGAACCAGCATGAGGGCTGACCCTGATCAGGGATGACTCACAGGACAGAAAGGAAGGCCGCATGCGGGTGGAAGAGAAGTGATTAGCAGGCTGTGAGGAAGTGGAAGGATGCTTGGAGCGGAAGCGCACTGCACGTGTATCCATTCAGTGGGTGTTTGTCCTGGGGATGATTCTGCACTGACATGGAGGGGAGGACCGTAGTGCACAGACAGGCCAAGAGGGGGCCCTAGGAAGGAGCAGGGGCTGCGGGGTTTGTCGCCCACTCACCTCCCATGAAGCACAGCTCGCTCCCCAGTCCCCCTGCCCCACCCTGGAAGTGCCCAGATACCTGAGTCTCACGTTGATGGCTTCAAAGGACTGTAAGGGATGCATTCATTGCAAAAATCAGACTTCCCTTTAGCTTTCTAGTGGGTATTCCTGGTTCTCTTTTTCCTAAAAACATCAGTTTGAACTTTTTCAAACTCAAAGTGCTTTGACAGCAACTGTAAGTGATTCTCTTTGGCTTGGGCTGCTCTGCTCAATCCTGTCTCACCCCTACCTCCAGTCCTTGGGTCAGAGACAATCTGGGAGTGGAAGTGTCTCTCCTGTGGCCAGGAAGGCGGTCACCCTTCCAGATCCTAGATCCACACGTGGAGCAGACTTGAGCCCCAGGTTCTCTGGTCTGTGACCAGGGCTCAGAGTCTGCATCCACCCTGGTCCTGGTCTCGGTCTTATTAAGTGTCTGCAGTTCCAGAGAAGCAGGAGGAATTGCCCAGATGGGAGTCCTGTCCATACTAGCCAGTGTTAACTAGAATTGGGCAAGATCTTAGGAGAGACCTGTTCATCTTTATTGTGGTTATTGTGGGCCCAGATATCTAACTCCCTAAGAGTACATCCCAAATGCAGGGCCCTGGGTGGCTCCCAGTGAGACCTGACCCATGTCATTGAGAATACTGAACGCATCCAGGACAATTCCTCTATGTACTCTCTCCACCCCAGGGCTGTCAGCCTCACTCCAGCCCCAGAAAACACTGGAGCGGGGGTAGCTCCGGGCTGAGGAGGAACATGTGTGCTCTTTTAGGAACCAGTGACCTTCAAGGATGTGGCTGTGGACTTCACTCAAGAGGAATGGGGGCAGCTGGACCCTATTCAGAGGACCCTGTACCGTGATGTGATGCTGGAGACCTATGGGCATCTGCTCTCTGTGGGTAAGGCGGGGACTGCCCAAGTAAACGATGCTGTCCCCCTTGCGATCCCCCTGTGCTACTCTCTGTTTACAAGCTTACGAGGCTTCAGAAGGGCTGAGATGATCTTGAGCCCTGAGGTTCAAGGACGATATTGCTCATAAAGCATGAAGTGAAGTCATTCATGAGAAATAGGCAAGGGAGGGTTACATGGCTCTACAAGTCTGTGTTTTTCCTCCACATGTAGGGAATCAGATCGCCAAGCCCGAGGTCATCTCCCTGTTGGAGCAAGGAGAAGAGCCGTGGTCAGTGGAGCAGGCATATCCTCCTGAAGGCACTTGTCCAGGTGAGAGCAGACCCCAGGTGGGAGCGAGGAACCTTCCTCCAAGCCCTCCTTGTTTGAGAAGTGGGCTGAGGCCGTGAGGAGTTCACTTCCTCAGAGACAGTCACAGTTCCTTCCAAGGAGCTTTACCCCTTATATTGACTTTTTTCTGCTGTTGATTCAGAGCAAAGATGCCCACCTTTTTAACACGGTAACAGTTTTTGTATGCTACAGTTTCCCTCCCCACCTCTCATGTTCTCTGCTTTGTCCCTTTGTCTAAGAAGACTTCTCATTCATTTACCTGCTTTTTAATTTTTTTTTTTTTTTTTTTTTTTTTGCGGTACGCGGGACTCTCACCGCTGTGGCCCCTCCCGCTGCGGAGCACGGGCTCCCGACGCACAGGTTCAGCGGCCACGGCTCACGGGCCCAGCCGCTCCGTGGCATGTGGGATCTTCCTGGACCGGGGCACGAACCCGTGTCCCCTGCATTGGCAGGCGGACTCAACCACTGCGCCACCAGGGAAACCCCTGCTTTTTAATTTTTTATTGCTAAACTTGTGGCCTGTAGTCACTAACTCTTCTTTCGAAAAAACAACAAAAAATGTTTTTTTAATATAGATAATGTATTTACATGATTCAAAAAACTCAAAGCTATATAAAATATAAGCTGAAAAAAATCTCATTTATACTCTCTCCTCTTATCCACATTATTATTATTCTCCAGAGAGACACACAGACAGACACACAGACACACAGATGCACACACAGGTAACCACTTTCCTTTTACTATAAATTTTGGGGTTATTTTATTAATGGTTGCCCTGGGAATTACAATTAACATCTTAATTTATAACAATTTAGTTTGGGTTACTATCAGCTTAATTTTGATTGTATATAAAAACTTCGCTTCTGTATAGCTCTGTCCTCCCTCTTTTGTGCTGTTATTGTCACAAATTACATCTGTACATTGTGTCTCAACATAGATTCATAACAGATTTATAATTTATTTATAATTATTGCTTTATGTAGTTGTCTTTTAAATCAGATAGGAAACAAACAAAAAATGCATTTGTATGCTCTTCTTGTATTTACCTATGTAGTTACCTTTACTGGTGGTCAGTATTTCGAGTTAGTGTCTTTTCATTTCAACCTAAAGAACTCCTTTTAGCATTTCTTGTAGGGCAGGTTTACTAGCAGCAAACTCTTAGCTTTTGTTTATCGGAGAATGTCTTGATTTCTCCATTTTTGAATGATAGTTTTGCCAGGTATAGAATTCATGGTTGACATATTTCTTTTTCTCTCTGGCCTCCGTGGTTTCTGATGAGAAATAAGCTGTTTGTCTTGTTGAGGATCCCATGTATGTGATGACTTGCTTCTCTCTTGTTGCTTTCAGGATTCTCTCTTTGGCTTTGGCTTTTGAAAGTTTAATTACAGTGTGTATG
The DNA here is from genome assembly GCF_964341445.2 of Mesoplodon mirus. Lineage (NCBI taxonomy): Eukaryota > Metazoa > Chordata > Mammalia > Artiodactyla > Ziphiidae > Mesoplodon > Mesoplodon mirus. Next base: position 64,956,978 of record NC_138995.1, on the reverse strand, counting down.
CATGGGCCTTCTAGATTCCCAGGAATATGTTAGGACTTTTCAAATCTATGGACATCTCACTCCTCGGGTTTTACTTTCATTTTCTGGTTTGTGTATTGTGTACCCCATCTGCTTTCCATCACCTCAGACAGTAACGCTTTAAAACATTGCCATTAAATGTTTGACACATACCTACTTCCTAGAAGTTTTTAGCGCTATGCAAGTTCCCACAAGCCTTTCAAGTGGGGGTCTTCCTGGGAACCACCAAACAGGTCAGATAATGACTGTTCTTTGGGAATGAGGCTTTGAAAAAGCTCTAGCTTTGTTCTGTTCCTTCTATCACCAGAACTGTGAGCTGTTATTTTCCAAGGCTACTGCTGAGTTGAGGAGTCAGATGGGATTAGGGTAAGTTAAAATGCCACAAAACTCACCGTTATTATTGAAACTCAGTTTTCCTTGAATAAACTCTCCCTGGGTTGCTGCAAGGCTTTGGTTAATTTAGATAATTCTGAAGAAACTTATTCTGTCAGGTTTTGCCAGTTTTATGGTTGCTTTTATGGAGTGGTGAAATTTCACTGACATCTTACCGAGGTTAATTACTTGCAATAATTTCGATTGTTTGTTTCCTGAGTTTCTTTATGCAACTATAAGCATATAGGCATATGTAGTTACTTTTCACCTTTCCAAAAGTAGAATACAATACACATCGTTCTGTATCTTGTTGTTTTTAATTTAACGATGTACCATGGCCCCCTCTTGAGTCCTGAGGTTGGACATCTTCCTATCTAACAAAGTGAACTTTTGTGGAGTCTTACCAGTTGCCCCCTATCTGGATCTGAAACCTTCCACCAAGGAGTCATGAATTCCAGTAGCTTTAATGGTCAGTGCTGACCATTCTAAGTAACTGTCCTGAGCCCTGTGGTTCCACCACCTCCATCCTTACACTTCTGCCTTCTTGGAAGTCATCTCAACTGTCTCCTTGATCTTGATAGAACCAGGAATCTCGGCTCTCCCTTCTAGATTGTTTCCCCGTCTTCCTGATCTATATCCCTGATGCCAACCTTCTGTGAGTCCGCTAAGCTGGAAATGGGGAAGTCATTCTGACTGCCTGCTCTTTCCTCTCTAAGAAGTAATCTCTTGTCTGACTTCTGAGATTTTCTTCCTCTGAAATGTCAGCTGTGTCATTCAGCTTCCACCAACATCACCCTCAGGTAGGCACCCTCATAAAATTCCAGCTCAAGTTGGTGAGTGAATTATTATTTGTTATTAGCCCCCTCAGATGTTGTTTCTAGATTTATATCCCTGAAATCTTCCATTATGAGGTCTCTGCCAGTAAACCTACAGTGACTTGAGTTGCCTTTTAAATAACTCTGACCAGATTTCAAGACCTTCCAATTTTTTCTATTATTTTGCTCATTTCCTGACTAGTTCCTGCAGTTTACTCAGCTGGCATCCTTAAGGCCCTCCTTATATTTCAGTCACATCACACATGCCTTTGCTCATGCCATACCAGCAGTCTGTCTGTATTTGAGCCATGCCCAAAGACTGAGCTCATGTTATTTCTCTTGTGTGAAACCTTCCTTGATTGCTTCTGTTGTGGTCTCCTTTTCTGACCTGCCATCCACTTAGCATCTACAACCCCACAAACTCTCAGTGATGTAATGTGTGTATTCATAACTGTTTAGATTGTCACCTCATCACATAGATTATAATTTACAGGTGGAAGAGACACTCAGGCCATAAGTACTGAGTATGAAGCTGGACGGACATTGCTTATCTAATCAGTGACTTGGTCAGCTATCATTTTTAAAAGTTTCTACTGGAAAAATTCAAAAGTTGTTTGAAGATCATTCCCTAACTACTAGGAGCTAAGCTTAAAATTGATAGTAAGTGCCATTACTTGAGCAGAGTAGGATCTCTCTCTGTTGTAATGGACTTGGGTAGTAAAAGGGGGGAAATGGTATATAGTGAAGAAAGAAGAAGAACCTGGAGAAAGAGGACAAGGGTCTAGGCCCTGTTGGGTACCTGCAGCATTAGACCCTGTGGTATGCTGAATAATGATACCTGCCCCCGCAAAATGTCCACATCTGAAACTTGTGAATATGGTGCCTTATATGGCAAAAGAGACTTTTTCAGATGTGAATTAAACTAGGGATCTTGAGATAGATTATCTTGGATTGTCTGGATGGGCCCTTGTTATCATGAGGTCGTTCTAAGAGTGAGGCAGGAGTGTCAGAGACACAGAAATGTGACTGACAGAAGCAAAGGTTGGAATGATACACTTTGAAGACGGAGGGGGGAGCTACGAGCCAAAGAATGCAGGCAGCTTTTAAAGCTGGAAAAGGCAAGGATGTGGATTTTCCCCTAGAGCTTCTGAAGGAAAGCTGTCTTGATTTTAGCCCAGTGAAAGCCATTTAGAACTTCTGACTTTCGGACTGTGAGACAGTGAGTTTGTTATTTTAAGCCACTACACGTGTGGTAATTTGTTACAGCAGCAATAGGAAACTAATACAGACCCCTGTTGTTGGAGGACTGATACCTCAGCAGTGATGATAGGTAGCTTCCACATATTGAATTTGCCAGACATTTTGCTGGATTCACAATCTCATTTAATCTTCAGAAAAGTCACGTAAGGATAGTGGCAGAGCCAGTACTAAAATACAGATTATTAGACTATAACTCCTGTATTTGCTTCATTGCAGTGTGCTGTCTTTCCAGTCTATCTCTTCTGTCATTATTCTACACATGTTAGAAGAACTTTAGGAGTATCCTGAAACCATGTGATTTTTGCCATTCGGGCGGATGATTTTGTGTTATTGACTGAACTCTGTGAGATAGAAAATAATGTGATAGCTTGAAACCTTTGTTGGTGATACTTTCTCTTAACCCCATCCCCTTCTTTTTTTGGCAGGTGTCAAAGTAGGGGAACAGTAAGGACATTATAACATAGAAATGAATTAGCACACTTTAATAATTGAAACATTAGTTGCTGAGGGGCTGGTTGTTCATCTGTCTTTTGTTAAACCTGTTATTATTTTTTCACCTTAATAGTATTAAATGCATCTGGATCCTCCAGACAACCCCCAGGTTCAGTGATTCACTAGAAGGACCCCCTGGACTCAAAAGGCATTATATTCAGGGTAATGGTTTATTACAGTGCAAGGACACAAAGCAACATCAGCAGAGGGTAAAGGTGCATGGAGCTAGGTCTGGAGGAAACCAAATGCAAGCTTTCAGTAGTTCTTTCCCAGTGGAGTTGCAAAGAACTCACTTAATTCCTTCAGCAATGAGTTGTGTGAAGTGTCATCTACTAGGGAAGCTTGCCCAAGCCTGCGAGTCCAGGGTGTTTATTGGGGGTTGGTCATTTAGACACACATGACTGACTGAGTAATCATGGAAGCTCCAGAACCCCAGAAGGAAAGCAAGTGTTCACCATAAATGACATTGTTTGTACAAACTATCTAGAGAAGTTGGTGCAGTATACTTCAAGGGTTCAAGCATTGCAGAACACTCCTATGAGTTAGAACATTCCAGGATCTCAGTCCTTAGGAGTTGGCTGAGGGCCAGTCATGAAACAGGCCTTCTTGGGAATGTGCAAAGTGTGACCAACTCAAGTGTGTAGAGTTAACTCTTTCCTGCACACACGTAATAACTGGTCCTCCTTTTCATGGGAAGATACTCCTAAATGGGTTTTATTCATATTCAGTGCACACTTTGCATTCTGGTTAACTACTTTTGTTCACTTTTTACTATTCTTCTCTTTCCTATTACGATCTTCTTCTGGGTTACAAGTCTATTTGGAAACAAGTTCATGCTTACCTTTTCAATAATATGGACAGTAAATCTTACCTTTTCCACTCTACTCTTAGAAGTTCTTTCCCTATGCTCTCATGGATATTTTCTGTTTATTTCAGAATGGATGAGAAATCTTGAAAGCAAAGCGTTGATCCCAACACAGAGCATTCTTGAGGAGGAACAGTCCCATAGCATGAAGTTGGAGAGATACATATGGGATGATCCTTGGTTCTCCAGGTTAGAAGTTTTGGGATGTAAAGACCAATTAGAAATGTATCACATGAACCAGAGTACAGCTATGAGGCAAATGGTCTTCATGCAAAAGCAAGTACTGTCTCAAAGAGGCTCTGAGTTCTGTGAACTTGGGGCAGGGTGTAGCCAGAGCCTAAGCATTGTTCCATCTCAGAAAGTTTCTCAAATAGAACATTTCTATAAGCCTCATACAAATGCTGAAAGTTGGAGATGTAACTCAGCCATAGTGTATGCAGATAAGATTACCTGTGAAAATAATGAGTATGACAAAGCCTTCTACCACTCCATGCAACCTGTTCACCCTGCAAGGGTGCAGACTGGAGATAATCTTTTCAAATGTACTGATGCTGTTAAATCTTTCAATCATATACTACATTTTGGTGATCATATGGGAATGCATACAGGAGAAAAACTATATGAATATAAGGAATGCCATCAAATCTTTAACCAGAGCCCATCATTTAGTGAACATCCAGGACTTCATATTGGAGGAAACCAGTATGATTACAAAGAATATGAGAATATCTTTTACTTTTCATCCTTTATGGAACATCAAAAAATTGGTCCTGTAGAGAAAGCATACAAATACAATGAATGGGAGAAAGTCTTTGGGTATGACTCATTCCTTACACAGCATACAAGCACTTACACTGCAGAGAAGCCCTACGAATATAATGAATGTGGGACGTCTTTCATCTGGAGCTCTTACCTTATCCAACATAAGAAAACTCATACTGGAGAGAAACCCTATGAATGTGATAAATGTGGAAAAGTTTTTAGGAATCGTTCAGCCCTTACTAAACATGAACGGACTCACACTGGAATCAAACCCTATGAATGTAATAAATGTGGAAAAGCCTTCAGCTGGAATTCTCATCTTATTGTACACAAGAGAATTCATACGGGAGAGAAACCTTATGTATGTAATGAATGTGGGAAGTCTTTCAACTGGAACTCCCATCTTATTGGACATCAGAGAACTCATACTGGAGAGAAACCTTTTGAATGTACTGAATGTGGGAAATCTTTCAGCTGGAGCTCCCATCTTATTGCCCACATGAGAATGCATACTGGAGAGAAGCCCTTTAAATGTGATGAATGTGAAAAAGCTTTTAGGGATTACTCAGCCCTTAGTAAACATGAAAGAACTCACTCTGGAGCAAAACCATATAAATGTACTGAATGTGGAAAATCCTTCAGCTGGAGCTCCCACCTTATTGCCCATCAGAGAACCCACACAGGAGAGAAACCCTATAACTGTCAGGAATGTGGCAAAGCATTCAGAGAACGTTCAGCCCTCACTAAACATGAAATAATTCACTCTGGAATTAAGCCCTATGAATGTAATAAATGTGGAAAGTCATGCAGCCAGATGGCTCACCTTGTTAGACATCAAAGGACTCATACTGGAGAGAAGCCCTACGAGTGCAATAAATGTGGAAAATCCTTCAGCCAGAGTTGCCACCTTGTTGCCCATCGGAGAATCCACACTGGTGAGAAACCCTACAAATGTAATCAATGTGAAAGATCCTTTAACTGTAGCTCTCATCTTATTGCACACAGGAGAACTCATACTGGAGAGAAACCATATAGATGTAATGAATGTGGGAAAGCATTTAATGAGAGTTCTTCCCTTATTGTACATCTGAGAAACCATACTGGAGAAAAACCCTACAAATGTAATCATTGTGAGAAAGCTTTCTGTAAGAATTCTTCTCTTATTATTCATCAGAGAATGCATAGTGGAGAGAAACGCTTTATATGCACTGACTGTGGAAAAGCCTTTAGTGGTCACTCAGCCCTACTTCAACACCAGAGAAATCATAGTGAAGAGAAACTCTGTGAATTGAATTGATGAGAGATTTTTCTTTTATTGTACATTTGATAACACGTTGCAAAAAACCCTATAAGTATAATCAAGAGGGGAAATTTTTAATACGAGTTCAGTAAGACTTCTCCCCTTACTAATCAGTAGAAATTATCTTCGTAGAAGAAACCTGTGAATGAAAAGAATAGGCAAAAGCCTTCCACAGTTGTGTAGCCTTTATTTAACATCAAATAATTACAGTGAAGAGGACACCAGGAATCCTACTTGAGCAACATGAACGTAGGGAATGAGACATCTTTTCGTAAGAGATCTCAACTATTTGTGGATCAGAGTGCATTGTTAAGGGAAAATCTTTATCCTAGGAAAAGTGTTTCAACTAGAAATACGCTGTTTCGCATCAAGCTGGAATATTGGATGGAAGCTTTACAGTAACATTTTGTGCGTCATTACGGAAACACAGATTGTGCTATTATAAGGGGAGGGTCTGGGTGCCCTTTAAGGAATAGAATATGGAATACTAAACCTGAATTTAAGGGAAAAAAAAGTGTTGAATGGGATATTTACTGTTGATCGAGATTAACCTTAGAAAAGGTTAGTGAATGAGATTACTAATGATGGAATGGTATTGCCCATAAGTATGAGACTGATGTTGGAACAAAAGGTGATACTTAATAACCCAGTGTGTCAGTGACCATGGTTTACTCATTACTGCATTGTTGGACAATTAGTTTGTAATGTGTTTTAGGCAGTCACTGTAAGTTATAAATTATGGATACTGAGTCAATATACATAACAAAAAAGGAATAAAAAGGACACAAAATTGTATATACATATCTACTATAACATCTAAAAAGTGTATATGCATAACGACTGGAAAGACTCATGGATAAATTAACCCAGTTAAGGTTTTTTTTAAAGTTTTACAAACACATACAGCACTTATCATGTGCTAGACTTTGTTTTAAATACTCTTCAAATATTAACTTGTTCAGTCCCGTTAACTCTATGAGATAGGTACTATTATTAGCCCAGTTTTACAAAGGGAGAAACTGAGGCAGAAATCATGAGAAACCTACCTAAGGACACACAGCTAGTTAGTAATAGAAAGATTGTTTGGCTCCAGAGATTGTTTTAACCACTGTGTTGCACTGCCCCTGCAGTGATTTTTTTCCCCTAATGTTTTTTTTTAAATTTTGTCCAGTGTTCTTATAGTAGATATTTGATAATAAAAATCAAATTCCTAAACAATGAGAAATAAAGTTACCTGGCTTTCTGCCCTGTGGGATTTCGGGTACCATGAGAGCAAAGCTCCCTTTGGAATATGAAGTCTGGATTGGACATTCAGAATCAGTGCATTTTCTGGGCCCTGGGTTCCCTAGAATTTCACCACCTATGACTCTGAAGATTACAGCAGAGCAGGGGCTGGAGGACTCACTGGAGGTTTGGGCAAGTCAGAGGAAATGCCCCTTGATGGGTTTAGAATGCCCTTCATGAGGCAGAGGGCAAGAGACACATCTGCACATGAGAGCACCATTTCTCAAGGTCTCCCTAGAATTCAATGTTTATATTTTCTTTATCTTCTCCAGATGAAGAGATTACTTGATAGTAGGGAAGATTCAGAAGGGAAAGGAGCTAATCAGTCATAAAATGAGGAAGTTTCTCTGAGTGCTCAGAGTGGAAAGGGGGCAAGATGAATAGGAGGACTTGGGTGGCGTTTCTTCGGTTCACAAATATTTCCTGTATTTCCCTAAGGTACGGCTATAATTAGGGGCCAGCAGTCCTTCCTGGATGGGTTTCAAGGGCATTGGTTAGCAATCCAGGGTACAGAAGGTTCATCTAGTTCTCGAGGGGTCCATGACTCTCCAGTGGTTGAGAAAAAGTGGCCTGCTGGTATGGTGGGACTCTGTGCTCACTGTCAGACTCCCGTAGCTGGCGCTTCCATAGGTATGTAACACTGACCCTACCTTAATGTATAGGGGTTACACAGTAAAGGTTGCCGGGGTAAATTAATTGGATTTCTTGTGTGATTTGTGCAGAGATCCTTGGAGAGAACAGAGGCAGCACTATTAACCTCTGTATGACACAGCAGCCTAATGCATCAAGAGGTGTACTGCCAATATATGGGTATTGTATCCTAATACCCAAAGTAATACACTTTGAACCCAGATTTTCTGAGTTAGGGACTACAAAGGATTTTGTAAGTCATACACAAATACTCCACAAGCATCCTGGCAAGTTCTGTAACTGTACCACCAAGCTTAGTATCTTTTAAAAAATATTTCTAAAAGGGCCTCCTGGACTTCTAAAGTGTCCTTCTAAAAGGGTCCCAGACTTCTGCTTCCTCCTAGAAGGATTCCCTACCTCCCTACCACCTATTACACAACCTTGTGTATGCCAAGGGCTCTCAGGTCCCCTCTTACCTCCCTTATTCTAACCCACATCTAGCTCAGTTCATTGCCCTTTTGATCCCCACGCTCCACTCTTCCCCAACTCTGAAACCTGCTGGGCCCAGGTGGAACTCTTCATTCAGCCACCTTCTGCTGTGACTGAAACTTGGGTCTCCCCTCTGCACAGTACCTTTTCTTATGATCCTTGCAGGGAGTGGCTGCTTTCTCTCCCACTCTTCATTTGTTGCTTCTAGTTTGTTTTCCCTCCCTTCTCTCTAAAACTGAGTTCTGACTCTTGGGACACCAAACTGTCATATCACTCTTGCTTCCCTCTGTTGCAATCACCTTATGAATGGTTCACCCTTCCCATCCGTAAAGATTTCAGCTCTTGCTGTATTGCATCTAAAACCACCCCCATCATAATACTTCCTGATTTTATTGTCCAGGTAGATGATCTTCCTGTGTCCTGACCTCACAGTTCTTTGACCTGTCTGCTCACGGTTTTGTCACCCACCCTGCAACAGACAGTCACTCCCATTGTCATCCCTAGGACCATTCCATTACCAGTGACTGGAACCTCTCCACCATCGGTTTCAAGTGTCTTTTCCTAAGCTAGTTGGCTGTTTAGTACCAAGATTCCAACAATCCCTTCACTGAATCTTCCCTTACGCTTGCTCCCAGCAGACGACTTTGCTTCCTGTTTCCCTGAGTGACAGAAGCCAGCAGAGGCCTTACATGACATCTGTCCACCTTCCCTACCCACTTTCCGTAATTTCCGTGCCTTCCCACTGGTGCCTGTATATGAACTGACTGGGTTGGCACCAGAGCCTGTCCCATGTCCACTACTCCAAGACATCGCTCCAGCAAGTTTCCCTTATCTCTTGTATCCTCAGGTTTTCTATATATACTGGATTATCCCCATGGACATGTAAACATACTTAAAAAAAAACAAAACAAAAAACCCTCTGGCTCCTGAATCATTCTCTGCTTTGTTTCAGAAAGCAAAATATCTCAAAAGTTGTCTCTTCTTGCTGTCTTCACTTCCCTTCCATTCTTTCTTTTTTAAAAAAAAATATTATTTTTGGTTGCGTCGGGTCTTAGTTGGGGCACACGGGATCTTTCGTTGCGGTGCATGGGCTTCTCTCTAGTTGTGGCACGCAGGCTTAGTTGCCTGGCAACATGTGGAATCTTAGTTCCCCGACCAGAGATTGAACCTGCGTCCCCTGCATTGGAAGGCGGATTCTTAACCACTGGACCACCAGGGAAGACCCCTTTCCATTCTTTCTTGGACCCACTCCAAAACCTACCTTGCTGCCAGATGACCTCCACACTGCTAAATCCAGTGGTCAGTTCTGTTTTCTTCCTTGACGTTATCAGCAGCATCTTAGATTCTTAGATAATAGATCATTTCCTCCTTGAAACTCGTTCACTTGGCTTTTGGGACTTGCCTCCTGCCTCTCTGGCCTTCATTTCAGGCCCCCTTTGCTGTTCCTTCCCCACCTCCTTTACCTCTTACTGTCAGACTGCCCACTTCCCATCTGCTCACAGTGCCTTGATCTCATCCATTCTTGAAGCCCTGTAAACACCACTGGTATGCTGATGACTCTCCCTTTAAGGCCACAGTTCGATGAATTTTGAAAAATGTCAACACCCTTGCAACCACCACTACAATAAAAATAGAGAATATTTGCCCTTCTCCAAAAAGTTCCCTCATGTCTTTTCACAGTTAATCTCCACCCTACCCCAAGACCTGGGCAACCACATGTCTGCTTTGACAGTACATATTAGAATTGTCTTTTAGAGTTTTATAAAGATAGAATTCATACAGTATTGTATTCATATGCTACGTTTGTATCTAGATTCTTTTGCTCAGCATGTTTTGGAGGCTCATCCACGTTGTAGCATTTATCAGCAGTCTACTTTCTTTGCTGAGTAGCTTTCCATTATGCGGATGTGCCACAGGTAGTAGTCATCCTGTTCACCTGTAGATGGACATTGACTTGTTTCCAGTTCTGGGCTAGTGTAAATATAGCTGCTATGGACATTCTTCTTCAGGGCTTTTTTCTGTATGCAGGTTTTCATTTATCTTGGGTAAAAACCTAGGAGTGGAATAGCTGAGTTGTATGGTAAGTAAACGTTTAACTTCATAAGACACTTCTATGGGCCTTTTAATCTGATGTCTTTATTCTGTTTTACATTCTGGGAAATTTATCTCGTTTTTTAATATTTCATTTTTGCCATTTAAAAAGTTTCTCTTTTTAGGACTCATTATTTAGATGTCAGCGTGTCTGTGTCTGTTGTTCATATCTGTTACCTGCTCTTTTATGTTCTCTAGTTCCTTCTCCTGTCTTCCTTTTGTCTGGACATTTCCTCAGCTTGCTAGTTTGTTTCTCAGCTGTCCATTTTGCTGCTCATTTCCTCTATTGTGTGTTCATTTCAACCACTGTTTTACATTTCTAATATTTCTACTTGGTTCTCTTTTATGTGTTCTTATTCTCATTTCCTATTGTTAGTATTATGCCGTATCTCTTTAAATGTACTTAACTGACTAAGTTAAAATTTTGGTCCATCTGTTCTAATATACGTGCTTCTGGTGGAATCTGTAATCCAGTGTGGTGTTTTTCTTTTTGAAATAGTTATGCTCAGAAAATTGCTTACTTCCTGGCCAGTGAGCACATTTATTTCTCTTAGGGGAGCAGCTACTCCATCAATTTTTATGCATACATGAGACAGGATCAGATCCTGGTCACTGTAAGCCCCACTGAATTCAGGGGGGGGAGGATGGATGCTAGGATGGAGAGGTGAAGGCATCAGAAAGCCAATCACTGCCTTCTTACCTCACAAGGTAACTGAAATGTGATTCACCAGCCCAGGGCTCTGTGGAGGCAGGATGGAGAAACATGTGCCTGATGTGATGTAGTCTCTGCCTGTCTCTCAGCTACTCCGAAGCCCTGCCTTGATTCCACTCCTCAGGAAGCCTGAACCAGAGGCTGTGTCACTGCAGCTGTGGGTGATGCCGGACCGTCCAGTCAACGAATTCTCACTTTCCACCTCACTGCCCTGTCTTTACTTGCTTCATCGAACACGTCACTACGGAACATCACCTGGTCTATTTTTTTCCTTCCTTATTGTCCACACCATCTCCCGAAACCACAAACTAGGCTGTGATCTCCATGGGGGAGGGCACCTCGTTGGTCCTGGTCGTGCTGTGTCCCTAGTGTCCAGCACAGCACCGGTGGTTCTGTGAGTGCTTGGAACACACCAGCAGGTTGTTGCTTGTGCTTCCCAGCAGCCAGACCTCATCAGATGGGGTGGCCATGAGTTCTCATCATCCTGGGTCTCCTGACCATGGAGAAGAGACTGGGGGTGACTGTGGGGTGGTGCCCACAGGGAGAAGGGCTTTGCAATCATAGACAGATGGTCAAGAACCCCTGTATGTGGGAGGACTAGTCAGAAGGCTTGACCATAAAATGGGGGGTGGGGGTGGATATCAGAGACGCCACAAATCAGACTCACCTTGCGGGCAGAGGAGAGAAGTGGCCAGGAATGTGGGGGGTGCTGGGAGCTCCCCAGCAACACAGAGTCTTCGAGTCACGAGGGTCAGGGCTCATCCCAGCCTTCCCTGCAGGTACTGTTCTGTCTGCACAGGCAACACCCGCCCTTGTGTCGTCACAGAGACAAAATCCCTCTGCAGATGGAGTGAGCAGCACTTACGGGCAGCACTGGGCTCAAGGTGGGTCCTCGTGGTGGGAGGAAGTGCTGAAGAGTCTAGACAAGTATGTATGCCCTCAGGATGGAGGGTCCCCAGGTGGAGAACTGGGGGCCCAAACCACAGGGAACCCGATCAGATTTTCCAGCAGGAAGTCACTAAGTTTGGCCTTGCTCCCCAAACTCCTGATCCTAAAAGTCACTTGGGGGCTTATTAAAAATATAGACCTCCTGGCCTCAACCCCGATCCGCTAGACCCAGTGCTCTGGAGATTGTTGTCATGCTGGGAGCAGACATCCAGTGGGACCTGACGTGGAAGGATGCCAGCTTGGATTGGGTCATTATGGGTCCACTTTGGGCAGGACCCAAGCAAGGTGTGAGGGACTCTAACCCGGCCCCATGCAATGATGACACCATAGGAAAAGGTGGTAGCCCAGGCTTCATGTGGCCTAGAGAGGCAACCCCAAGATCCGCTTCAAAGGGTCCTGGGATAAAGGAGGGGTGAAACCTGGAGGTGAGGGGTGACAGTGTTGAACCTTACCTCCAGGCTCCTGGAAAACAGAGACAGTTGAATCCCTCCAACCTTTTGTGTTCCAGGAAGCGGCTTACTGCGAAGGACAGACAGGACTCTTGACCCCTCTGTCACATAGGACAAGGCCAGAGCCAGACTCTCCGAATTTCCATTCACTCTCATAAGTGATTAGCTAGACTGTCCGTGCTGATCAATCAGAACAAAAGTCTCTTGAGTTGACTTCACCAAACTTTAGTTCGGCTTCTTCCCTCCCCAAAGACCCTTGAACTCTGACTTACTCCTAAGGTTAAATAAGTATTCGAATGCAGGAAAGTGGCCCCTCTCTAGAATCAGCTGACAGCAAGACATCTGCTGCTGCAGTCCTATCTTCCACTCCCCACACCCGGTTCTTTCTAGACTTGTTCACTCCTCCCTGTGAAAGAAAGTTCCTTTCTGCGCAACCTTGGAGAGGCTTGCAGATCCTACTGTCAAGAGTGTTCTCCCTACTGCAACAGTCCCCCTCTCCTTACTGGAATCGTCTTTCTGAATGTAGTCTCTCCTTACCTAAGCTTGATTTTGTTTTCTGTTTGGCAGAAGTTGGCTCCAGGCCCTGCTTCTGGGTCTGGTCAGAACCCACAGCAGGAAGGATGACCTCCCACAAGGCCTTGGTGAGCTGCCCAGACACGCACGAAGGCTGGGTTTCTGTATGGGAACCACTGAGCAACTTCAACCAGGAAGGACAGAAAATGCTTTTGTTTTTAAAGAGGTCCTAGTGGCTGCTGTGTGTATAATGACCTGATGGAGGCAACCTTTACCAAAGAAGGGAAGCGCGGAAGCTACTGTGGTCGTTCGGCAAGACATGAAAACTTGGACCAACGTGGTGCAGCAGTGCGCAGAGTAGTGATGAAACGCTTCACCGTACAGATTCAAACCGCTCAGTGAACCTCAGAGCAAGATAAACACAAAGAAACCACATTATTAAAAAGTACTGAAGCCCAAGAGAAAAGGTCATGGTCATGGTGGAGAGGCTTGGATCGGATTTACCTTCTTTCCGGTAATAATTAAAAACTCCTAACCTTAAGCAAAAAGCTTAAGGCAACTGGAGAACAACCGTAGCAGGAAGAGACTACGGTGGAGCCCATCCTCAGTTACCTAGGAGACGCGGCTGGGCTGCACTGCCTTCTGGGAGTTGTGGTCCATAGGCCGGGCCCCGGCCTCCTCGGACAGGGAAGCATCTGTGAGGCGAAGACTACAACTCCCAGAAGGTACCGTGGTGTGCCTCCGACCAATGGGAGCACTCAGACCGCTGGGAGACAGCGGCCTGTGCGGCCTTCTGGGAGTTGTAGTCCATGGGCTGCACTTAAGATCACCCAAACTCAAAGGCTTTTCTCATTTTTAAAAAATAATAGCTTTGACAGGGAGGGACAAGACAGGGGTAGGTGATTAAGAGGTACAAACTACCATGTGTAAAATAAATGAGTTACAAGGATATGTTGTACATCACAAGGGATATGCCAATATTTTATAGTAACTTTAAATGGAGTATAGTCTATAAAAATTTTGAATCACTGTGTTGTACACCTGAAACTAATATTGTGAATCAACTACACCTTATTTTAAAAAGAGCTTTGAAGCTTTGACAAGAAATGAGTTGCCAAGCCATGAAAAGACATGAAGAAACATACTACTAAAGAATATATTAAATAAGTATTAATAAGTGAAAAGAGCCAATTTGAAAAGGCTACATACTGTATGAGTCCAACTTATGACATTCTGGAAAAGGGAAAAACTATGGGGATAGAAAAAATATCAGTGGTTGCCAGAGGGTTGGGGGAGGAGAGAGGGATGAATAGGTGGAGCATAGTGGATTTTTACAGCAGGGCACATGTGCCGTATGACATTTTATAAGACTGGATACCTGTCATGATACCTTTGTCAGAACCCATAGAATGTGTAATCCCGGGAGTCAACCTCAACATAAACTAGGGACTTTGATTATGATGTGTCAATGTAGGTTCCTCAGCTGTAACAAATGTACCTCTCTGGTGTGGGATGTCAATCATGGAGAAGGCTGTGTGTGTGTGTGTGAGTGTGTGAGGGGGCAAGGGGTACGTGGGAACTCTGTTGTGAACATAAAGCTACTCTAAACAAGAAAGTCTTTTGAAACAACAATAGCTTTCTTGAGGTAGTCACATACCATAACATTAACCTTTTTCAGGTGGTTTTTAGTATATTCACAATACTGTTCACTCATCACAATCATCTAAGTCCGGAACATTTCATCACTGTCTTGAGGTAGTCACATACCATAACATTAACCTTTTTCAGGTGGTGTTTAGTATATTCACAGTACTGTTCGTTCATCCCGATCATCTAAGTCCAGAACATTTCATCACTCCAAAAGGAAACCCCAATAGCAATGACTCTTCTCCCTATTCGTTCCTCCCCCCAGCCCTTGGCAACCAGTAATCTACATTCTGTCTGTTGGATTTTCCTGTTTTGGACCTTTCATATAGATGGAATGATATAACGTGGCCTTTTGTTTCTGGATCCTTTCACTTAGCATAATGTTTTCATAGTTCATCCGTGTTGTAGCATAAATCAGTACTTTGCCCCTTTTCTTGGATGAATAATATTCCATCATGTGGATATACCCTTTTTGTTTATCCATTCATCAGTTGATGGACATTTGGGTTTATAATAACTTTTTGGTTATTATAAATAATGTTATGAACACTGTTTTATGTTCTTTTAGGTGATGGTCAGTCAGGTGCAGCCATAAGAGGAGACACAGGAGAGTAGCAGGAAGAAACAAAGTTTATTATACTCACAGGTCCTAGAAAGACGGAGTTACGGCATGCCACGAAGGTCCACACATGCTGCAAGCCAGGGAGCGGGCTCAACCAAGCAGGTGGGGAGCAGAGAGTGAAGACTAGCCCACAGGCAAGTGCTTTTCTTAGGGGTGGGGGTAGAATACACAGGAAGAGGCATGAGGCATGTCATTGGTGCTTTTGAATGTTACTAGGGCATGTTCAGGGGAGAGCAAAGAGGAAGCCCCTTGTAGCAGGGCCAGCCTTATCACTTGAAAGCCTGGTCACCTGGGAGGGGTGCTCACAGCCTGTTTGCGGGTATGTTGAGGCAGGAGGAAAATACAAACTTTAAACTTTTACAAGGAAAGAGGTGAAAGGGGTAAAAAGGTACAAACATCCATTCATAAAATAAGTCATGGGGACGTAATGTACAGCGTCACAACTGTAGTTAATAATGCTGTATTGCATATCTGAAAGTTACTAAGAGAGTAAATGTTTTTATTTTTATTTTTATTTTTTATTGAAATATAGATAATTTACAATGTTGCATTAACTACTGCTGTACAGCAAGGTGACTCAGTTATACATATATATACATTCTTTTTTTATATATTCTTTCCCATTATGATTTATCACAGGATATTGAATAGAGTTCCCTGTGCTATACAGTAGGACCTTGTTGTTTATCCAGTCTCTGTATAAAAGCTTACATCTGCTAACCCCAACCTCCCATTCCATCCCTCCCCCAACCCCCTCGCCCTTGGCAACCACCAGTCTGTTAAGAGTAGATCTTTTTTTTTTTAATATTTATCTATTTATTTATTTTTGGCTGTGTCGGGTCTTAGTTGCAGTGCGTGGGCTCTTCATTGTGAAGTGCGGGCTCTCTAGTTGTGGTGCAAGGGTTTAGTTGCCTCTCGGCATGTGGGATTTAGTTCCCCAACCAGGGATCGAACCGGCGTCCCATGCATTATAAGACATTCTTAACCACTGGACCACCAGGGAAGTCCCAAGAGAGTAGATCTTAAGAGTCCTAATCACAAGAAAAAAGTTTGTAATTATATATGTTGTAATATATATATGTGACAGATGTTAACTAGACATGATCATTTCACAATACATACAAATATCGAATCATTATGTTGCACACCTGAAACTAATATAATGTTAATGTCAGTTACATTTCAATAAAAAAAAAAACTACAATACAATCCACACTGTAGTGCTCCAACATCATTAACAATATTATTTGGGATGAATAACACTTGCCACCTGGGTTGTCGAGATGCTAAACTGACTGGGACGGCTGGACATGGCCACTGATGGCAAATTTTAGTAAAGGTGACAATGAGGAATAGTCCTATAAGGCATATGACGAAGGTTGGGAACACAGTTTTGAAACCGGACACCCTACTTTGGAGGAAAGCCAAGAGAACAGGTCAGGCACCTCTGGATTTAAGGGAATCTGTTGAAAGGTTTTGGTGACATTATGAAAGATCTTATCTCTTGGCCTAATCCTCATAGCTTGACCTTGTATTCTCTACACATCTGTCAGCATTATTAACTCACAGTGGTATTCTGATGCTTGTAGGATTCATCCAGCTGGGCTGGGTGCACAGACTGTAAGAACCAAGTCTAGGAAGAGCCAGGTGTTCACAGACCTATCGGAAAGGATTGGGCAAGGCAGTAGTGACCATTGGGAAGTTGATATCCCAGACCAGTCCCAAAGACAGAGGTGTCCATCGGGAGCTTGAGAGACCTAAATCCAGTCTAAAGGTCACAGTACCAATAGGGAGCCCCAACCTAAGTTCAAAGAGACACAGCAGATGAACTCATCCAGATGGGCTTGATTGGGGGTGACTCTGAGACTGCAGGATTTAGAGAGAGAGTGTGGGGCACTGTTCTTACCTGGCTCATCCCTGGGCATGGCAGGATGGGAGGAAGGCAGATTGGGCTGTTGTAAGAGCAGAGCAAGAAACTTCATGGCCCACAGTGGGCGTATATCTGGAGGCCTGCCTTCTCATCTCCTGACATTCAGGAAGGACAGCTGCCCTTTGGGGCACAGCACATGAGGAACCAGCTCCTAACCCCAGAGGACTTTACAAGCCTCAGAAGGTCTCTGGTCTGTTCACTTATTCTAATTGGTAGGAGGAATGAAAACCTGTTTTCTGTATTGTGGGAACTACCAAATGGGCAAAGGGTACGTCCGGGGACAACCTTCTTCCATGCCGTCTAATTTTCTAACCCATTTCCACATTTTCAGATGATTCATTTAATCTCCTTTAAAGAAACTTCTGGAGATGGCCACTTGGGTCTAGGTTTCTGAACAGCACCCCCAGAGGCTGGAGGAGTACTGAATTGCTTTATTGCAAATATTATACTCTCCCATTTTACAACCAGAACTAACGTTCAGTGCTCACACTCTTTTTGAGCTTTGCATGGACTCCCTTATTGAGCCATCGCTGTAACCCTGTGAAGTAGGTATTAGTTCCTGTCCTATTCTTCTGATGAGGAAACTGAAGCTCAGAGGGGTAAGTAACTTGATCAAGCTCAAACATCTAGGAAGCCAGAGATGAGGGTTAGAATTCAGGCATTTGAACACAGAGCCCTGCTTTTTTCTCTGTTGGCTTCTTATGATGTGTCACATTGAATTATTACTATTTTTTAAATATTTATTTTTTTATTTAGCTGTGACGGGTCTTAGTTGTGGCGTGCATGTGGGATCTAGCTCCCCCACCAGGGATTGAACCCGGGCCCCCTGCACTGGAAGCACAGAGTCTTAGCCACTGGACTGCCAGGGAAGGCCTCACATGGGATTATAATTGATTTCTTTCTGCCTCCGCACTAATCTGGATGCTCTCTGAGGACAGGGACCTGTTCTTATTCACATCTGTACCCAAGAGGTGAGCATCCCTCCCAGTGCACTCACTCATTCTGTTAGGCTCCCCACTGGCTGACTTGGTTCCATGAAAGAATTCCATGTGGCAACGTGAGCTGATGTCACACTGGTGTTTCCCAGTCAGAACCCAAACATTCTGTAGCGAGAAGAGCTCCTTAGTTCCTCAGAGAAATATAGGACAGATGCTAGCCTACAACTAAATACTTCCTTTCACCCATATGATAACAAACTAGCAGTTTTGGAATGATGGACAAGGTTCAAAGTTCTTTTGCCATTTTATTTTTGTTTTTAATGGAATTCCCACTTCATTTGTGCTTGCCTTATGCAGGTGAGTTCAAACCAGCTGGACAAACAACACACGTAATGGGTCGCTTCAAGCATGTTTTCACTTGTTTTAGGGGAAGTAAAAAGGAGTAATTAGGGGCCTCCCTGGTGGCGCAGTGGTTGAGAGTCTGCCTGCCGATGCAGGGGATGCGGGTTCGTGCCCCGGTCTGGGAGGATCCCATATGCCGCGGAGCGGCTGGGCCCGTGAGCCATGGCCGCTGGGCCTGCGCGTCCGGAGCCTGTGCTCCGCAACGGGAGAGGCCACAACAGTGAGAGGCCCGCATACCGCAAAAAGAAAAAAAAAAAAAAAAAAAAAAAAAAGGAGTAATTATATTTCACTGCCACAAGTTTTCTTTTCCAGGTTATATACAGTCACAAAGACCCACAAATGTCACCGAAAAGCCCACACTGTACGCTAAGGAATTTCAATTATCTCATGTTCAAGGAGCTTTCTCAAAACACAGAGGTGAGTCATTGTTAGTACTCGTTCAGTGAAATGAGAACTGTATCCTGGGGTCCTCTTATGTGCTATATCAATGTGTCTCTTTTTTTAAGATTTAAAAACATTTATTTATTTTTGGCTGTGTGGGTCTTCATTGCAGTGCGTGGGCTTCTCATTGCAGTGGCTTCTCTTGCTGCAGAGCACGGGCTCTAGGCACGCGGGCTTCCGTAGTTGCAGCACATGGGCTCAGTAGTTGTGGTGCGGGGGCTCTAGAGTGCGGGCTCAGTAGTTGTGGTTTGTGGGCTCTAGAGGTGCGGGCTCAGTAGCTGTAGCACATGGGCTTAGTTGCTCCACGGTATATTGGATCTTCCCGGACCAGGACTTGAACCTGTGTCCCCTTCATTGGCAGGCTGATTCTTAACCACTGCGCCACCAGGGAAGCCCAATGTGTCTCTTCTTGTATATTTGTTAGTAGCGTGGTCCATAAAATAATAAAATTAGATAAGCATTGCTTGGAAATTATATCCTACACTCTTCACTCTCTGTAAGCTGGGTGACAGAAGGGCTGTGACTGTTGGGCCCTCCCTGGCCCTGGCTCTCCGACCTGATGAGAGCACAGACCTCTTCAGCTCTGTGCTAAGTTTCTCCAGGTCCTCAGCTTGGGAGGAGGTTTCCCAGCTTGCGTGACTGCAAAAGCAGACCAGGACCCAAACGCATTGTGTTCTTAATGGTCCAGATTCATCAAAGGAAACACTGGATGCAAGCAGAGCACCATGCTTCTGCAAATTAAGCCACGCATTTCTGTCAATACTAGGCATCGGAATAAACTTACTGAGGACATTTACCATCTTAGCTATTTGGAAACTACGTTTTAGGCCCCCTCATCTAATACCAAGTTACATCCTGACTTTCCTAAGTGCATCTTAAACCTGGCTCTTCTTTCTGATCCCCTTCAACGGCCGTCTAGCTCCAGCACGTACTACACCCACGCCATTCCCGGGGCGTACTGGTAAGTCAAGGCATCTGGGACGGTGGGTGGGATCCATGGACGTTCACAAAGCTGCTGAGCTGTATGGCTCCAGAGGGCACCCCGTGCTGCTTGTCACTAACCTGTACAGCCCCTTTGTGCAAATTAGAAAAAGGGGCCCCCCGCCCCATGGTTGGATTAGTAATGATGTTGCTTGGGGCAGATTAGAAAATAGCACAGAGGTCAAAGCATCAGGAAATACAGAAAAAAAACCAACCAAACCCACAATTAATCCATCCCTCCATCCATCCCAAAGACGTTATTACCCTTCCTAAAGCTCAGCTATAATATTTCACTTCCCAGTTCACCCCCCACCCCAGCACCAAAGCCCAGAAAAGGAGTTCGGGCCAAGGTGTCAGAAGGCCCACATTATAGTCCTTACTTTGACACTAACTTGTCTTGTGAGATGGCAATAGAGGTTCGCTGAAACCTCTGCCACGCCTGAGCTTTGGGTCCCAAGTGTAGCTTCTGATACAGAGACAGAGACAGAATTGTTTGTCTAGTCAGATCACTGGAAGACTCCCATTTTCTCCTGTAACCTTCAGCTCTTGGTTATATGGAAAGATGCCTACTTCATAATAGGAAAAATACACATTGAAAATACACTAGAATTCCAGTTTTCAGCTATCATGTTGAAAATAGGCAAAAAATTTTACAACAAACTCTCCTGGCAAAGGAGTAGGGAAAGATAATCTCATATCTTGTTTGTAGGCTAGGAATGAGTACAACTTCTACAGAGCGCAATTGGCAATTCTTATAAAAAGAATGCATTCACTTTTTGACCCAGAGTGTTGAAATATCCCTGGGATTTGTTTTAATCAGGTATGGTAAGACACGCAGACACAGAAATGATTGTCATGAAGGAAGACGTTTATACACACGGAATCCTAGAAACAGAAGGCATGGCACAGCATGCCGGGCCATGTGGGGAAGGACCAGAGTGGGTTAGGAGGCAGGAGGAGGAGAGGGGAGAGAATGACCCAGAGCTTCTGTTGGGGGTTTTGAGGGAAGGAATGGGTGAGGTGGGGTAGGTACATGGAGTAAGCTTAGTGTTGCATAGTTGGAATAATTTTGCTGGGCTCTGGGCTATAGGAGTGGTTCTCAGGTGTCCAGTACCTGGCCGTGGGGTGATTCAGGGCAGAGGGAGTATTGGCCTGGTGTGTGAGGGTTTGATGGTTGGTTTGAATATCAAAGACACCACAGGGGAGTCGCTCTGGGAAGTAGCCAGCCCTGAGAGGTGGAGCCTTCCCAGGATGAAGGCCCCAAATGGTAGACCATCAAGGATATAGAAAATAAGAAAATAGAGTCAATATACCCTGCAATTCCATTTCTGGGAATTTTATTTAAAATATGCTACTCCAGGGAATTTCCTGGCAGTCCAGTGGTTAGGACTTAGCACTTTCACTGCCAGGGCCCGGGTTCAATCTCTGGTCAGGGAATTAAGATCCCACAAGCCACATGGCGTGGCAAAAAAAAAAAAAAAAAAAAAAGAAAGAAAGAAAGCTACTCCATTTTCTTACTTCATTTACCCTCCCCTTTTGCTTGGTGACTTTCTCATCTATTTTTCTCATCCCACAAATACTCCCAACATATCTAACCCAGGCTCACTCTTAGGGGATGACCTTGTTTCCTCCATCACTGACAAAATACAAGCACTTGACAGAGTGTCTGCTTCCCCTGATCCAGCGCAGTTGTACCTTCTCATTTTTCCTCCCGTCTAGGCCAAGGCTGACTCCTCGCCTGTGCACCAGCTAACATCCCCTCAGGCCAACTGGGGACACCCCAGGCAATTCTCTCTCCCTTTCCAGGAACATCACAGCATTTAAAAGTATCATCACCGTTCTTCTATGAACATGCTGTCGGTTTTCCCATATTAAAAAACAAACCTCGTCTCTTGATCCCTCAGCCCCCGCTGGGAGCTGCCCCCATTTCTCCTCCCTCCATGACAGCAAAACTCTTCAGGAAGTTTCCAAAACTTGCTCTCTCCAATGCCTTTCCCCCTGTTCTCTCTCAAACCTGTTTCACTCACGCACATCGATAACATCTCCTTTGACTAGGTCTCCAACGACCTTCCCATTGCCAAGTCCAGCAACCAATTTTCAGGAGTCATTGTATTGAAACCGACTGTAACCCATACCCCCCCACCTAATATTTCATTAAGAAAATGTGAAAACACAGAAAAGTTGAGAGAATCATAGAATGAACATCTATGTACGCCACACCTGAAGTCTACAATTAAGCGTTGAATCTGCAAGCATTTTTACAGTCCAGGTTCTTTTTGTCATGTCAGGCTGACTTCACATGGAGGTATGAATCTCAAAGTATTTCTCAGCTCAGTCGTTGAACCAGTGAAGGGACACAAAGTGAGGGAGGGCCACGTTTGCGACAAGGAGTAGGCACTTCAATCTGTCAGATTTTTACAAGTGGGTAGTTTTGTTGTTGTTGTTTTTTTAAAATACTTATTTATTTTGTCTGTGCTGTGTCTTGCAAACTCTTTAGCTGCAGCATTCGGGATCTAGTTCCCTGACTAGGGATTGAACCTGGGCCCCCTGCATTGGGGGCATGGAGTCTTACCTACTGGACCACCAGGGAAGTCCCTACAAGTGGTTGAGTAATGTACTTAGTCAATTGCTCTTTTGTTCAGTTTGTACCAACAATAGCTCTGCTTATTTATTTTTATTTCAGATAATGGGAGAAGTGGTACACCTGAGCCTACAAAAAGCATCCAAGGTTTTGTAGCACATTCAGTGGGCCTAAATACCAACCCCAATACAGGTTTGCGGAATTAGATTCTGAATTGCCCTACAATATTCCTTTTGTAACAGCACTACACAACCTAAGACCATCCGGGCAGCACTTGAGCTGTAAAACTAAGGCCACTCTCCTTTCAGCTACATTGATGGCCGGTTCTGCTGTACTGAGTCAGGGATCCAGTCTCATAAGAGAGGGCTTTGACCAAAGACAGGAGGCAGATGGAAAAAGGAATCAGAGATTGGGTGGGAATTCAAATGATATTTGTTCACACAGGCTGTACAATCTAGCCTCTGTGTTTTTTTTTTTTTTTTAGTTAAGAATACTATTTTTAAGGTTATTTCTGATTTTCTCTCCCATTCTGCCAAAACAATATGATTAACAAATATATTAACTGATAGTCACACCTAAAATGAGATTTTATGAGAACTTTTTTTTTTCCATTTTTAGCACTGATTCCTCATAGACCTGCTCTTGTTCAAGTAATTACAATTGCGTGTATAGCCTTCAGTATTGCCCTGATATGTGGGATCACTATTTCCTACATGATATAGTAAGTCTATGCTAAATAACTTTTACCATCCTTAAGTAAGACATAACAAGTTAACTAGTTTATTATTTTGTGATAGTAATGATGATGATGGTGATAATTCTTATAATCCTTAAATTATTATGGTCATTATACATTTTCAGACAGTGTTTTTTAGAATATGGGCTATATTCATGTTGGGTCATGATATAAATGAAAAAATTTAAAAGAAACTGGATAAAAAGAATTTTTAAAGTAAAAATAGAAATTAATTTTTTAAAAAAACAAGCAAAGAAGAAACAGGACAGAATACAATTTAGTAGAATAGAAAGTATTAAAGTAAATGTTGGGCTTCCCTGGTGGCTCACTAGTTAAGAATTCGCCTGCCAATGCAGGGAACACGGGTTCGAGCCCTGATCTGGGAAGATCCTACATGCCACAGAGCAACTAAACCCGTGCACCACAACTGCTGAGCCTGCGCTCTAGAGCCAACGAGCCACAACTACTGAGCCCACGCACCACAACTACTGAAGCCTGTGCACTAGAGCCCGTGCTCTGCAACAAGAGAAGCCACCACAATGAGAAGCCCACACACCGCAACGAAGAGTAGCCCCCGCTCACCCCAACTAGAGAAAACCCACACAGCAACGAAGAACCAATGCAGTCAACGACAACAACAACAAAAAGTAAATGCTGATTTTCAACCTTTTCAGACTGAAGATTGTGAGGTAAATCTTATCTCTTACTGTGGATCATGATCAAAAATGTTTGAAAGCCACAGTCAGAGATGCTGCCATCCTCCCAAAATGTGGCTTTCTAGAGTGAACTTGATACTTTGGAGGGAATCTTAATAGTGCAAAGCAGAAAAGAGTGACCACTCTCTCTTTCACTAGAAACTTATTATCAATGCAATAATAGTAGGGGTAAGAGTAGCGTTTAGGGAAGACACTTCATCTTGTTCACACAAATAAAGGTTGTGGTCAAGCTCAGGTTATGTGATCATTTTGAAATTAGTGTCAGACGAAAGCGAGCCACACTGTGACATCATGCTACTCTGATCAGGACCAACACATTGATTTCTATTCTAGGATTTAGTTCCAGGACTCCATTATATCCCATCAGAAATAGCTTGAGGAAGTACTAAATTATTTACTCTATCAGAATTAAGTGTGTACATGGGAAATGTATTGCCATGTATGGGATATTTTTTAAGGTAGCCATTTTAGGACCACTTGGAGTATGTCAAATGAAGGCAAAATTAAAGGTAAAATTGAAGAAAATTTGCTAAGGAGAGAGTGTCCCCAGTATGTTTGGTTCTGGGTTATCTATGACTCAATTTATGTAACTGGAATTTCAGTTTATTTCATTAGTCTAGACAAAGATGTTAACATATGAAGATTGCTAAAGTAACTCACTACAACGTATCCTCCTGGAATTTCAGTGCCCAATTAAATTACTGAGCTAATGTCAACATTTACAGCTTTTACATTTGTGTTACCCCCTAGTGACATTTTAGAACCTGAGGCAAAAGGAAAAATATGTGCCCCAAAGTACATGTTTTTACATAATTTTTAGTGGTTAATTTTTTCCAGAAGTAGATTTTTTTTTTTTTTTTTTTTTTTTTTTTTTTCTTTTTGCGGTATGCGGGCCTCTCACTGTTGTGGCCTCTCCCGTTGCGGAGCACAGGCTCCGGATGCGCAGGCCCAGCGGCCATGGCTCACGGGCCCAGCCGCTCCGCGGCATATGGGATCCTCCCAGACCGGGGCACGAACCCGTATCCCCTGCATCGGCAGGCGGACTCTCAACCACTGCGCCACCAGGGAGGCCCCAGAAGTAGATTTTTGAAAATATATTGGTGAGTTTGATTTCACTTAAACCAGGAAAGTAAAGTTATAATAAATTTTGTTTCTGGTAAAGATAAAGTATTTAAACTTAAAATAATGCTGTGAGTTTTGATACAGCATTTTTCAATTTTTAAAATATATTTCAACTACTTTAATGTTTTGGAAAAGAAGAATCGTAAAATAATACATAAAAACATGTACATAGGGACTCCCATTTTCCCATTTGACTCAGTCTCCCATATGGTTCATCACAGCTCTGATGGATCCTGTCTTTAAAATTTTGATATTTTGTTTATCATGGATTTTTCCCATTCATTTCTTTTATTTTTTTGGCCATACCATGAGGTTTGCAGGATCTTAGTTCCCCGACCAGGGATTGAACCTGGGCCCTAGGCAGTGGAAGCACCGAGTTCTAACCACTGGACCGCCAGGGAATCCCCTCATTTCTATTTTTTACAATATTAAGTCAAAATATTTATCCCCATTACTGAGTTTTTTGGCACCCCCTTAAAGTGTTCACCTAAAGCGAGCACCTCACTCTCCTCACCCAAAATCTGGTCCTGTTCCAGCTTCCTGATTATCTGTAACAGTGTTTACAATCAGGCCATTTCTTCCTGCTACAGAGCATGATTCTGGAATGTTCCCCCTACATCCCTTCCTCCATCACAGCCCCTTAGAACACAAATAAGCTAACCCTAAACTGATTTGTTATTACATGAGTCCAACACAAGTAAGAAGGTAAGTATGTCAGGAACAAGTAGAACTCTGTTACCCTTCACGTCACACAGAAATGTCTGTTCAACGATCCACTTCCAAGCTTGGGCCTAGGGTGGGGCGAGCGTGGCACTCACCTCAGGTGCAAAATTTAAGGGGGTGCAGTAGTCAAGAAACTCAGTAGTCAAGAAAAATAATAATTTATTGCAATATTTTTAAGTCTAAATGCCCTCAAAAATCCATGATGAACAAAATATCAACATTTTAAATAAACGATCAGTGATGGTGTCAGGCCAAAGCATATTGGAGACTAAGCGAAAGGAAAAATCAGCGGTACCTATGCTACCTTTATTTAAAATGTTGACATTGTGTTCCTCATGGATTTGTTGGCATTAATTTTTCTTTTGTAAAATGTTGCATTAAGATGTTATTGAACTTGATCATGGAGGTTTGTGCCCAGCCCGAGTGCCCCATTCCCGTCACCTGGCTCCAAATCACTCACCCCTTTTCTGCGTGTCAGCCCCAATCTGAGTTCTATAATTCTATAGAACTATAGAATTCTATAATTCTAATTATATTTCTATAATTAATTATAGTTCTATAATTATTTGGGTTTAAGTCTATTTCTGCCTCCTCCCCCATGTACTAGTGATCCCTTTTCAGTCAGAAAGTCACAAGATTAAGACAGGATGATTTAGTGGGAAAATTGTGCTTTTAAATTTATCTATTTTGTCCTCCAGTCGACTGGTACAGGCTGAGGAAAAACAACAACTTGCGTCACTCTATGAAAATGTCAAGATACCATTATTAGGAGAGGAAGAGGAGGGCTCTGAGGACGAGTCCATGCGCCTCCTTCCAGAGAGGGAGAAGGAGCTGGAGAAGTTCATTCATTCAGGTAGAGAGTCAACCAGCTTATCCTGTCAGATCCAAAATCCAAGGGACGGCTTCCCTGGTGGCGCAGTGTTTGAGAGTCCGCCTGCCGATGCAGGAGACATGGGTTCGTGCCCCGGTCCGGGAAGATCCCATATGCCGCGGAGCGGCTGGGTCCGTGAGCCATAGCCGCTGAGCCTGCACGTCCGGAGCCTGTGCTCCCGCGTACCGCAAAAAAAAATTCAAGGGAAGCTGAGCTGACAATGGTGGTTGGGTTTTCAAAGGCAAAGCTAATGAATATTTACAGCCACACATGCAGGAATGAGCCATTCGCATCAAATTACACAGAGGGGCAAACAGCTGTGTGGTTGTTTGATTCCTTTTGCAAGGCAATTCCAGGGACTGAAAAGAGAGTTAAGGAAACAAGACTTTTCCTGGACTCAACATTTCCCTTAAACATACTTATCAATGTCGTGTTGTTGCCGAGTTTTGACCACAGACAGGCAGATGCCCTCCTGCGCTGTCTGCCTCAGTCTGATGTGGAAATGGGATGCAGGCCCACGAAACAGAGGTTACTACCCCCAGGTCAGAGACGCCCCAGTGAGAATTGCCCACTACCCCTGCAAATCCTTGTGAGGAGAGAATAACATATATGCTCAAAGAAACCTGATTTTGTAGAAGTTCTAAGATTCTTCAGTACTTGCTTAAAAAAATTCTAGAGCAAAACGATGTAGATTGCAGTGTCTGATTCAATACTATTAAGCATCCGCTGCATGGATCTGCTCTCTAAGCACCCCAGAGACAGTCAGAGAGAGGCTGAGAGGCCAAGAGTAGAAGAGATAATTGATGCTTACTGAGGCAGACCGCTCTTGTACTCTTAGAAAATATTTTTAATGTCTTTTCATTGCATTGAATTATAACTTTTCTAAATGTTTAAAAATTGAAGTATAGTTGATTTACAATATTATAAATTTTTAAAACTGGATATTTATAAAGCTTGAATACAGAAAGTGGGAAATCATTTCGAAATGCAATTTTCACCATCCTTATCAGACAAATAACATTCATGAAAGCCTGAAAATTCCATTGTTTGTTCCTTTATTTTTCCATATATTTCCTCCCTTCTTTTGTCTCTACTTCCTGATTTATTAGTAGCTAAATAATGTTATGTCTACATTTTAGTCATTAGATCAAAAAGAAGAAAACATATGGAAAAGAAGAGATTGAACACACAGCAAAAGTTGGTAAAGGAAGTGGAAATAAAGGATGCTATACGTACCGCAAATCCGGGGCTTCTGTGAAAAGAAATGAAAGAGAGGCAGGACATGCCAGCCAGTGTGGAGGAAACAGTGACAGATGACAGAATGTGAGCATGACTTGCTCCTGGAGAACCTTGTGCAAGAGCACTCTAAAGGAAGAACACCAGACGTAAAAACAGGAAATAAATTCATATGATCTAGCAATCTTGCTTCCTAGTTCTTAGAGTTTATGAATAAATACAACTTAATTGGAAAAGAAAAAAATCCAACTTCGTAAGTGTGAAAGAGAAATTGTCAGGATTTTCTTTTCTCCTAACCAGCAGTTTCTTCGGGTAAGTCTCTCAGACCATGTGAGGAAACCACTTTCATGAAACAAAGCTTCCCCAGTGACATTATCTGTTAATTCCAGTAGCTCGCTTCCATTTTATGTATAACAAGACTGAGAATGTCAAAATGAATATGACAGCAGACAGTAACCTTTGTTTTTAGGGATCTGGGATCTGGTGCAGGAAATAGGTCTGCAGGCAAAGAGCTATAACGCATTGCCAGATGTACTGAGTGCTGTAAACTGGGAGTCACCGAGAGCTGTGGGAACACAAAAGGGGCAGGATTTAACCTGAGTGGTGCTGTTGCTGTGGAAAACAGTCTGATGGTTCCTCGAAAAGGTAAGCATAGAGTCACTGCCTGACCCAGCAATTCCACTCCTGGGTATATATCCAAAAGAACTGAAAATATATGTACCTGCACACAAGAGAAACCCTCACACAGACCTTCATAGCAGCATTATTCATAAGAGCAAAAAGGTGGAAACACTGCATATGTCCATCAACCGATAAACAAATTAACAAGATGTGGTCTCTCCATAGAGTGGGAGAAAAAAGAAGTACTGACACATGGTACAACATAGATGATCCTTGAAAACATTATGCTAAGTAAAAGCGGTTAGACACAAAAGGTCCACAACTCGTATGATTCCATTTATACAAAATATCTAGAATAGGGCTTCCCTGGTAGCACAGTGGTTGAGAGTCCGCCTGCCGATGCAGGGGATGCAGGTTCGTGCCCCGGTCCGGGAAGATCCCACATGCCGCGGAGCAGCTAGGCCCGTGAGCCATGGCCACTGGGCCTGCGCGTCCGGAGCCTCTGCTCTGCAATGGGAGAGGCCGCAACAGTGAGAGGCCCGTGTACTGGAAAAAAAAAAAAAAATCTAGAATAGGCAAATCCATAGAGGGTCAAAGTAGATAAGTGGTTCTAGGTGCCGGAGGAGGGGAGAAAAGGGAAAAATGGCTGGTGGGTAGGAGGATTCTCTTGGGGGCAATGAAAATGTTGAAAAGAAGATTAGTGTAACTTGAGGAGGCTGGTACCGAACCCAAGTTCAGCTGCTCACCACTCAAAAGACCAGTACTCAAGAGACAGGCGTTATATTTGATTTACAACATTGTTTTAATTCCTGCTGTACAGCAAAGTGACTCAGTTATACATATATATATATATATACACTCTTTTTCTTTCTTTCTTTTCTTTTTTGGCCACACCTTGCAGGACCTTAGTTTGCCGACCAGGGATTGAACCTGGGCTACCGCAGCAAAAGTGCTCAATCCTAACCACTGGACCGGCAGGGAAATCCCTGGACTGCTTTTTATCAAGTATCAAGTACATGAGAAGAACATGAATCTTCTCAGGCAGATGTGTCTTAGCAAGAATCACTGAGGCAGGCAGAATTCTAAGATGGCCCCAAGACGCCTGCCCTCTGGTGTACACAGCTGTGTAGTTCCCTTCTCTTGAGTGTGGGTCTTTGAATATGAGGGATGTCACTCTTGTGATTACGCAAAAGTGATGGGATTGTCGCTCTCTTAATTGTTACAGTAAGCCACCTGTCCAAGTCTTTAGGGACTGGTTCCGTGCAGGGAAAGACCTTTACTAATCAACCCAGTGTGAAGGCTTCAGGCTTTCTCAGTTTTTTACCAGACATGCATCTTCCCTGGTGTGTGTGTGTGTGTGTGTGTGTGTGTGTGTGTTTCACCAGTTCTACCATATACAGTATGCTGCATTTATTTTTATTTTTTAAAAGTAGGATTGAAAGCCTTTTAGTCTTTTTTTTAATTAATTAATTAATTTTTTGCTGCATTGGGTCTTTGCTGCTGCATGCGGGCTCTCTCCAGTTGAGGCTAGCCTTTCACTGCGGTGGCCTCTCCCTGCTGCGGAGCACGGGCTCCAGAGCACAGGCTGAGTAGCTGTGGTGCTTGGGCTCAGCTGCTCTGAGGCATGTGGGATCCTCCCGGACCCGTGTCCCCTGCATTGGCAGGTGGACTCCCAACCCCTGCGCCACCAGGGAAGTCCCTATGCTGCATTTAAATGTCTTAATTTCCCTAATAGTCTCACTCCCCACCCTTGCTCTGATTTTTCTCAGGGCATTAAACATTGTATTGGATTCCTCTGCCTTAGTCTTTTTGTTGCCCGGCACTGCAGGACTGCAATCTCCCTGCAGCTGCCCCAAGGTTTGGAATCTACCAGTGCCCTTACCGGCAACTAATATTTGTGTATAGTTTGAAGAGGAGGTCTAAATTCATATTTTACCATTTGTGTACTTCAGTGCTGCAGACCTTATTTATTTATTTGGCCACGCCACTCGGCATGTGGAATCTTAGTTCCCTAACCAGGGATCGAACCCGCACTCCCTGCATTGGAAGCGTGGAGTCTTAACCACTGGACTGCCAGGGAAGTCCCCAGACCATATTTATTTATTTATTTTAATTAATTTATTTATTTTTGGCTGCATTGGGTCTTCGTTGCTGCACAAGCTTTCTCTAGTTGTGGCGAGCGGGGGCTACTCTTTTTTTTTTTTTTTTTTTTTTTTTTTTTTTTGCAGTATGTGGGCCTCTCACTGCCGTGGCCTCTCCCGCCGCGGAGCACAGGCTCCGGATGCACAGGCTCCGGATGCACAGGCCCAACGGCCATGGCTCACGGGCCCAGCCGCTCCGCGGCATGTGGGATCTTCCCGGACCGGGGCACGAACCCGTGTCTCCAGCATCGGCAAGCGGACTCTCAACCACTGCGCCACCAGGGAAGCCCGGTGGGGGGCGGGGGCTACTCCTGGTTGCGGTGTGCAGGCTTCTCATTGAGGTGGCTTCTCTTGTTGCGGAGCATGGGCTCTAGGTGTGCGGGCTTCAGTAGTTGTGGCTCGCAGGCTCTAGAGCACCGGCTCAGTAGTTGTGGCGCACGGGCTTAGTTGCTCCGTGGCATTCGCGGACCAGGGCTCGAACCCATCTCCCCTGCATTGGCAGGTGGATTCTTAACCGCTGCGGCACCGGGGAAGTCCCTGTGTGTGTGTTTTTGTTTTGTTTTGTTTTGTTTTTTTAACGCGGTACGCCGGCCTCTCACTGCTGTGGCCTCTCCCGTTGCAGAGCACAGGCTCCAGACGCGCAGGCTCAGCGGCCATGGCTCTCGGGCCCAGCCGCTCCGCGGCATGTGGGATCTTCCCGGACCGGGGCACGAACCCGTGTCTCCTGCATCGGCAGGCGGACTCTCAACCACAGCGCCACCAGGGAAGCCCCCTTGTGTTTGTTTTTTACTGTAGATTTATATCTCAATTTGTTTCAAGCAATTACTTCAAACGTACATAGTTAATTTATTTTTGTCTATCTATGATCATTGCCGTATGATTGTTAAAGATAATTTCTTGAATTCCTAAACATGGTTGAATTTTTGTAATTTTGACGCTTGAATTGCATACGATAATTTTTATGAGCTTCCTATACCCGGGGACACAACTTTTGTGACTCTATGGAATGACAGGTGTAGCCTTTAGGGGCGTCTGAAAGAATTTGTTTAGCCTCTGAGAGCACGCTTGAGCTTCCCGGGAGTCCAAACTAATACGTTTCCAAACACCTGCGCGATCAGTTGCAGAAAGGGCTCCCCAGAAATCTGAGTATGGCCTTTTCAAGAAGGAGCGAAGTCCCTCCAATGCCCGGGAACCCAGACGCACCATTTCCCCCTCGCCCCCGGCAGCGGAGCTCTGCCTTTTTTTTTTTCTGCCTTCTTTACTAGAGGTCTGCAGGGAGAATCCTCACACGTGGCCTGTGGCTCTGAGGGAACTACATTACCCAGAACGCTCCACGACGGGCGGCAGCGCCACTCAGCCAATCAAAGTCTCATAAAAGGTGCGTTTCCGTATCAGGTGCAATTCATAAGGGGGGACTTCCGCTTTCCTTCCCGTGGCGGCCATTCTAACTGCTCTGAGTCAGTTCTGGTTCCAGACTGCTGGGTCTGGACCGACGTGACGGCCAACAAGATCCGAGAAGAGGCTTTGTTCCCCCAGGACAAAAGCAGGTCTGAGGCTCGGCGACGCCGCCCCGATGCCCCGCGCCAGGCCTGGGAGAGGGACTGCCGATCCGGGTCCCGCTCTGCCCACAGACCCCAGTGGCAGCGGTGGTGCGGAACGGACCCGCCTCAGGTAGATGCCTGTCCTCCGGGCCCTCACCGCCCTCACCCCAGCAGACACTAAAGCCCCCAGTGTGGGGCGCCTGCTCTCGTGCTCCCAGCCCAGGACCCGGTGTCCAGGATGGTGAGGCGGCCGTGGGTGTGATGCCAAAAGCTTGGCCTCTGTGCACAGGTGCCGAATCGAATCTCGGAGACAGTTTTCGGTGAAGCAGAAAATAATAGTTTTATTGCTTTGCCAGGCAACGGGGGACACAGTGGGCTCGTGCCCCGAAAACCTGTTGTCCCAACCCCGGGGGAATTTGGTGAGGAGTTTTATAGCAACAGTTGAAGAACGCGGTTGTTGATAAGGATCAGGGTGTGAGCAGGGCTTGCATTCCTTTAATCTGGCCTCAGGTGGTCTCCTGATCTTCTCTGAAGAATGCTTCATCAAGTAGTTAGCATCTCTATTTGTTGGGGGTTTTAGTTCTGCAGTAGAGCTCAAGGATATTGTTATGCGTATCCATTGACCTACAAACAAGAAATGCAAGACACAGAAAGGCTTCCGTACCCAGGAGCCCCT
Organism: Mesoplodon mirus; assembly: GCF_964341445.2. Lineage (NCBI taxonomy): Eukaryota > Metazoa > Chordata > Mammalia > Artiodactyla > Ziphiidae > Mesoplodon > Mesoplodon mirus. The sequence continues at coordinate 64,924,053 of NC_138995.1, read as the reverse complement.
CAGGGTCCTGCTAGGTTTCTGGTGGGGCCCTGTTTCTGACAGTGTGGTGGCAAGTGGGGGAGGGTGACAGGCACAGGGACACCTTGTAAAAGGCGAACTGATCACTGAGGCTCAGAGATTAAGTAGCTATCCCAGACTTCAGGGCCAGGCAAGGGTACATGGAAGCCTGAGCCCATCAGACCCCTCCATAGACTCATCACTTGTTCCACATTTCCATGGCTGCTTATGGAACCAACACAGTCAAGTGGAAGGTGTCCCGTTCCCTCGCTGGGCCTGACACTGTATCACATGTTCTCTGGATTGTGGTGTCTTGAGACTCTTAAGTGCTATTTCCCCAGTCCTTGAGTCCCACCTGGGGTGGTGGAAAAGGAATTGGGGAGGCTCTCAGAGACAGTATTGTCTGGCAGGTGGCCAAGGCTCCCAAGAAAAGACTGGACATGAGATGGCTGCAGAGTCATAGTAGCAATTGAAGTGAGATGATACTCAAGCCAGAACTGGTGCTTATTTGCCACTCTCTATACACACCAGGATTTTGTGAGGACTTTGGTGGAGCTTGTTCCTCTCTTTAAAAAAAACATTCATTCATTCATTCATTCATTCATTCATTTATTTATTTATTTATTGGCTGAGTAGGGTCTTTGTTGCTGCACGCAGGCTTTCTCTAGTTGTGGCGAGCAGGGACTGAGCGGGGGCTACTGTTCGTTGCAGTGCGCGGGCTTCTCATTGCGGTGGCTTCTCTTGTTGCGGACCACGGGCTCTAGGTGTGCGGGTTTCAGTAGTTGCAGCATGCGGGCTCAGTAGTTGTGGCTCACGGGCTCTAGAGCACAGGCTCAGTAGTTATGGCACACGGGCTTAGTTGCTCCGCGGCATGTGGGATCTTCCTGGACCAAGGATCGAACCCGTGTCCCCTGCTTTGGCAGGCGGATTCTTAACCACTGTGCCACCAGGGAAGCCCATGGAGCTTGTTTTTCATTCAGCCTGGAGGATAAGGTCAAGAGCAAATGTAGTCATCTGTGAGAGTCACTAGGCCTGGCGTAGGCCACCTGTGGGCTGTTCTTTGAACGAGGGGTAGGTGGACAGAGGAAGGTTGTGAGTGGTAGGGGGCAGCAAGTGAAGCACACAAGTGGAGGAGAGCCATGTGTGTCTGAAATACACGTGTGGTTCTGTGTGACTAAGTCAGAGGCAAGGAACTGAGCCAGGCAGGGAGATCTTCATAGAAAGTTTTGGGGCTGTGACTGATAGTGGAAGCCATGGGATGTCTGGCATCATACTGGATTGTGTTTAACTATGTCAAGCATAATCTGTATGTCATCTGCCAAATTGCAGCCTAGGCCCATTATGGGTAGCCTTAGCATGGGTGGTAGAAACTGGGATGGCTCAAATGTCCTCAGTGCAAGTTGCCCTCCCCACTCCGCTCCTACCAGATACCCCCTTTTTAGCAAGGAGACCAGAACAGTTCCTGTTCATCCCTTTGTAGCAGGTTTCACTTCCTACCAATCCATGGAATTTTGCACAAAGCCAATCACATCCTCCCATGGGAACCAAGGAACACTTCTCCCTCTTGATACTACAAAGCTTATGTCCCACAGCCCCCGGTGTACAGCCTCTCTTCTGGAGTACAACTTCCATATGGCCCTGTGTAGTGTGGTGTGTCCTCCTCTCTCAGGCTATGAGTATATGTGATTTATAAACTGCTGTCTATCTCATATGTTCAGTGTCAAATGTCACATGTTTGGCTGTCTCCATAACTATACACTGGGAATTCCACCCTCAACAGTGGGGTGAAGAGGTGTTGATTAAGACACGAGTAATGTGGGGAGACCAAGGACATGCCTGTGGTGTGGGCCCTAAGGTGGTGGTGGCCATGGGCATGTGGCTGTGGAATCTAGGGATGTGAGGGATGTGCATTCTAAAGAGTGGTGTGAACTTAGGGAGTGTACCTGATGGTTCCAGGATCTGGTATTGAGACTTCGGTAATACCAGGGTAATATGAGCTGCTAGATCCTCTATGCCAGGCCCATGGCTTAGGTATTGTTGACCTTCAACAACAAGGGGTTAGGAGCGCCAACGCTCTGCACACTCGACAATCTGCATAAAGGTGTACAGTTAGGCCCTCTGTATCTGTAGTTCCACAACTGCTGATTCATCCTGCCTATACACAGATCATGAGTACTGTAATATTTATTTATTGAAAAAAATCCAAGTATGAGTGGACTCTTGCGGTTCAAACCTGTGTTGTTCAAGGGTCAACTGTATGTTTGTCCACCTGCCTCCTTGACCCAGTGATTAATGGGCACATGAAGACACAATGGCATCAGTGGTGCCAAGGCCTAGTTTCTCAAAACGCTGAGTTAAGGAGCTTGGGAGGAGGGTGGGCATGGAATAGATGTGTGGGGGAAGGGACTGTGACTCAGAAGTGGATTGCTTTTGGTTCTTCTGTCGTCATCTTAGCAGGGCAATGTGACCTTTGAGGATGTGGCCATGTAATTCTCTTTGGAGGAATGGAATCTCCTTGACGAGCCTCACAGATGTCTGTACCAAGATGTGATACTGGAGAATTTGGCACTTGTAACCTCCCTGGGTAAGACCCTCAAACCTACCCCTGTGCCCAGAGATAGTCTCTGCCCAGGACCAGCTCTGTCCTTCTCAAATGAGGACTGTGGGCACTGCTTCCTCATCTTCCTGAGTAGGTGCTGTGGTTGGTAGGACTGCCCTCTCCTCTCTTAGAGCAGGTCCAACACCTGCTTTCCTGAAGACTCCCAGGGAAGAATGCAGGGTCTGGAGTCTTGTACTCATCCTGAGTCCTACCTTACTTGCCTTCTCCCTGGCCAGGTGACTTTGTCCACATCCAAGGCACGTGTGTGACCCAGGTCTAACTTACTTTCTCTAGCTGACATTTCCTCATGCCTGCCTGTGCCAGCAGTTACCATCACTGACATAGTCACTACTTATGTGCATCATGTTCTGTTCTTGTAAGAGCCTCCCCCAAAGTTCCCTTTGTAATAGTTTTCTTTCCTGTCGGCTATCAGTATTCCGGGCCAATCCTGAATGCCGTCTGTGCTGTCTTGCCCTTAACACTTCATCACCCAGGTCCCATGTAGTTGCTTATCTTGGGGGTGGGGTGGAGAGCCCTTGGTGGTTCACAGAATGGAAATAAATTGTCGTAGTCAGTTCGTGCTGCTATAACAAACTAACATGGCTGGATGGTTAAACAAACATTTATTTCTCACTCTTCTGGAGTCTGGGAAGTTGAAGATCAAGGCACTGGCCTTGTGGAAAGAGCCTCCTCTTTTTCTACGAAAAGAATAAGTATGTACTGTCTACTGCCCTAGGATGGTTTGCCTCTTTTTGACAACTTCTCAGGATTTGGACAACATTCCATGAGGACATAAAACAAAAAAGTCCTCTCCTGGAGCCTCTGGTGAACAGTTGGGTCTTGCTTTACAGTGTGGTTCCATTCACAGCCTCCATCCTCCACCCAATCCTACTTCTAAACATGGCCTCTCTCAGCAAAGAAGCCAAGCATAGATTATGGGAAAAATGGTTAATAACCAGGAAACTGGGTCTCACAGAGGAGAAGCAGCTTGTCCAAGGAACTATGGCCTCAACACCCACAAATCCCATTAGAGACTTCAGGGTTCCAAATCCTGCCTTATCACTTGCAACCTGGAGTGCTTAAATGAGTAACAAACCTCATTCTCCTTTAGATCTGTAGAGCACAGTGATTTTCACATTCTAGGAACTATATCCTGACACTGTACATTTTTAAACCTGCAGTTTAGGAGACAGTTTAAAAGGTAGAAAGGGAGCTAAAGGGCAGAAATTATGATTACATAATACATTAGTGTGTTGCTTAGTAGCTTACCTAACCCTTTTACCCACATGTTTATCCCTGTCTGTCTTAGTACATTCAGGCTGCTGTAAAAAAATACCACAGACTGGGTAGCTTATAAACAACAGAAATTGATTTCTCACAGTTCTGTGGGCTGGAAAGTCCAAGATCAAGGCACCAGCATGAGGTTCTGGTGAGAGCCCTGTTACTTGTTCATAGCTGCCACCTTCTCTTTATGTCCTTATATGTTGGAAGGGGCTAGAGAGCATTCTGGGGTCTCATTTATAAGGGCACTAATCCCATTTATGATGGCCCCACCTTCATGAACCTAATAACCTACCAAAGACCCCCACTTCCTAATACCATCACATTGAGGATTAGGATTTCAACATATGAATTTTGGGGGGACACAAGCATTCAATCTATAGCATTCTACCCCTGGCTCCCAAAATTCATGTCCTCTCACATACAAAATAAATTTATCCATTCCAACAGCCCCCAAAATCTTTTTTCTTTTTTTTTTTTAACATCTTTATTGAAGTATAATTGCTTTACAATGTTCTGTTAGTTTCTACTGTACAAGAAAGTGAATCGGCTATATGTATGCATAAATGCCCATATCCCCTCCCTCTTGCATCTCCATCCCACCCTCCCTATCCCACCCCTCTAGGTGGTCACAAAGCACCGAGTTGATCTCCCTGTGCTATGCGGCTGCATCCCACTAGCTATCTGTTTTACATTTGGTAGTGTATATATGTCAAAACCACTCTCTCACATTGTCCCAGCTTACCCTACCCCCTCCCTGTGTCCTCAAGTCCATTCTCTATGTTTGCATCTTTATTCCTGTCCTGCCCCTAGGTTCTTCAGAAACTTTTTTTTTTTTTTTAGTTTCCATACATATGTGTTAGCATATGGTATTTGTTTCTCTATTTCTTTTTTTTTTTTTGCATTACACGGACCTCTCACTGTTGTGGCCTCTCCCGTTGCGGAGCACAGGCTCCGGAAGTGCAGGCTCAGCAGCCGTGGCTCACGGGCCCAGCCGCTCCGTGGCATATGGGATCTTCCCGGACCGGGGCACGAACCCGCGTCCCCTGCATCGGCAGGCGGACTCTCAACCACTGCGCCACCAGGGAAGCCCTGTTTCTCTATTTCTGACTTACTTCCCTCTGTATGAGAGACTCTAGGTCTATCCACCTCACTACAAATAACAATTTCATTTCTCTTTATGGCTGAGTAATATTCCATTGTATATATGTGCCACATCTTCTTTGTCCATTCATCTGCTGATGGACACTTAGGTTGCTTCCATGTCCTGGCTATTGTAAATAGAGCTGCAGTGAACATTGTGGTACATGTCTCTTTTTGATTTATGGTTTTCTCAGGGTATATGCCCAGTAGTGGGATTGCTGGGTCATATGGTAGTTCTATTTTTACTTTTTTAAGGAACCTCCATACTATCCCCCATAGTGGCTGTATCAGTTTACATTCCCACCAACAGTGTGGGAGGGTTCCCTTTTCTCCACACCCTCTCCAGCATTTATTGTTTATAGATTTTTTGATGATGGCCATTCTGACCAGTGTGAGGTGATACCTCATTGTAGTTTTGATTTGCATTTCTCTAATGATTAGTGATGTTGAGCATCCTTTCATGTGTTTGTTGGCCGTCTGTATATGTTCTGTGGAGAAATGTCTATTTAGCTCTTCTGCCCATTTTTGGATTGGGTTGTTCCTTTTTTTGTTATTGAGCTGCATGAGCTGCTTGTATATTTTGGAGATTAATCCTTTGTCAGTTGCTTCATTTGCAAATATTTTCTCCTGAGGGTTGTCTTTTCATCTTGTATATGGTTTCCTTTGCTGTGCAAAACCTTTTAAGTTTCATTAGGTCCCATTTGTTTATTTTTGTTTTTATTTCCATTTCTCTAGGAGGTGGGTCAGAAAGGATCTTGATGTGATTTATGTCATAGAGTGTTCTGCCTATGTTTTCCTCTAAGAGTTTGATAGTTTCTGGCCTTACATTTAGGTCTTTAATGCATTTTGAGTTTATTTTTGTGTATGATGTTAGGAAGTGTTCTGATTTTATTCTTTTACATGTAGCTGTCCAGTTTTCCCAGCACCACTTATTGAAGAGGTTGTCTTTTCTCTGTTGTACATTCTTGCCTCCTTTGTCAAAGATAAGGTGACCATATGTGTGTGGGTTTATCTCTGGGCTTTCTATCCTGTTCCATTGTTCTATATTTCTGTTTTTGTGTCAGTACCATACAGTCTTGATTACTGTAGCTTTGTAGTATTGTCTAAAGTCAGGGAACCTGATGCCTCCAGCTCCATTTTTCTTTCTCAAGATTGCTTTGGCTATTCAGGGTCTTTTGTGTTTCCATACAAATTGTGAAATTTTTTGTTCTAGTTCTGTGAAAAATGCCATTGATAGTTTCATAGGAATTGCACTGAATCTGTATATTGCTTTGGGTAGTATAGTCATTTTCACAATGTTGATTCTTCTAATCCAAGAACATGGTGTATCTCTCCATCTGTTTGTATCATCTTTAATTTCTTTCATCAGTGTCATAATAGTTTTCTGCATACAGGTCTTTTGTCTCCTTAGGTAGGTATATTCCTTGGTATTTTATTCTTTTTGTTGCAGTGGTAAATGGGAGTGTTTCTTTAATTTCTCTTTCAGATTTTTCATCATTAGTGTATAGGAATGCAAGAGATTTCTATGCATTAATTTTGTATCCTGCTACTCTACCAATTTCATTGATTAGCTCTAGTAGTTTTCTGGTAGCATCTTTAGGATTCTCTATGTATAGTATCATGTCATCTGCAAACAGTGACAGCTTTACTTCTTCATTTCCGATTTGGATTCCTTTTATTTCTTTTTCTTCTCTGATTGCTGTGGCTAAAACTTCCAAAACTATCTTGAATAGTAGTGAGAGTGGGCAACCTTGTCTTCTTCCTGATCTTAGAGGAAATGGTTTCAGTTTTTCACCATTGAGAACGATATTGGCTGTGGTTTTGTCATATATGGCCTTTATTATGTTGAGGAAGTTTCCCTCTATGCCTACTTTCTGGAGAGTTTTTATCTTAAATGGGTGTTGAATGTTGTCGAAAGCTTTTTCTTTATCCATTGAGATAATCATATGGTTTTTATTTTTCAATTTGTTAATATGGTGTATCACATCGATTGACTTGCGTATATTGAAGAATCCTTGCATTCCTGGGATAAACCCCACTTGATCATGGTGTATGATCCTTTTTTTTTGCGGTACGCTGGCTTCTCACTGCTGTGGCCTCTCCTGTTGTGGAGCACAGGCTCCGGACGCGCAGGCTCGGTGGCCATGGCTCACGGGCCCAGGCGCTCCGCGGCATGTGGGATTCTCCCCAGACCGGGGCACGAACCCGCGTCCCCCGCACCGACAGGCGGACTCCCAACCACTGCGCCACCAGGGAAGCCCCTGGGTCATCGTGTTTTAATTGTCATTTGTTTCTAAGTATTTTTTGATTTCCTATTTGATATCTTCAGTGATCTCTTGGTCATTTAGTAGCGTATTGTTTAGCCTCCATGTATTTGTGTTTTTTACAGCTCTTCCTGTAATTGATATCTTGTCTCATAGCATTGTGGTCGGAAAAAATACTTGATAAGATTTCAATTTTCTTAAATTTACCAAGGCTTGATTTGTGACTGAAGATATGGTCTCTCCTGGAGAATGTTCCATGGCCACTTGAGAAGAAAGTGTATTCTGTTGGTTTTGGATGGAATGTGCTACAAATATCAATTAAATCCATCTTGTTTAATGTGTCATTTAAAGCTTGTGTTTCCTTATTTATTTTCATTTTGGATGATCTGTCCATTGGTGAAAGTGGGGTGTTAAAGTCCCCTACTATTATTGTGTCAACTTTCGATTTCCCCTTTTATGGCTGCTAGCAGTTGCCTTATGTATTGAGGTGCTCCTGTGTTGGGTGCATAAATATTTACAATTGTTATATCTTCTTCTTGGATTGATCCCTTGATCATTATGTAGTGTCCTTCTTTTGTCTCTTGTAATAGTCTTTATTTTTTTTTTTTTTTTTTTTTTTTTTTTGCTGTACGCGGGCCTCTCACTGCTGTGGCCTCTCCCGTTGCGGAGCACAGGCTCCGGACACACAGGCTCCGCGGCCATGGCTCGCGGGCCCAGCCGCTCCGCGGCATGTGGGATCTTCCGGGATCGGGGCACGAACCCGTGTCCCCTGCATCGGCAGGCGGACTCTCAACCACTGCGCCACCAGGGAAGCCCTAATAGTCTTTATTTTAAAGTCTATTTTGTCTGATATGAGAACTGCTACTCCAGCTTTCTTTTGATTTCCATTTGCATGGAATATCTTTTTCCATCCCCTCACTTTCAGTCTGTATTTTTCCCTAGGTCTGAAGTGGGTCTCTTGTAGACAGCATATATACAGGTCTTGTTTTTGTATCCATTCAGCCAGTCTATGTCTTTTGGTTGGAGCATTTAATCCATTTACATTTAACGTAATTAGCAATATGTATGTTCCTATTACCATTTTCTTAATTGTTTTTGGTTTGTTTTTGTAGGTCTTTTCCTTCTCTTGTGTTTCCTGCCTAGAGAAGTTCCTTTAGCATTTGGTAAAGCTGGATTGGTGATGCTGAATTCTCTTAACTTTTGCTTGTCTGTAAAGGTTTTAATTTCTCCATCAAATCTGAATGAGATCCTTGCTGGGTAGAGTGGTCTTAGTTGTAGGTTTTTCCCTTTCATCACTTTAAATATGTCCTGCCACTCCCTTCTGGCTTGCAGAGTTTCAGCTGAAAGATCAGCTGTTAACCTTATGGGGATTCCCTTGTAAGTTATTTGTTGCTTTTCCCTTTATGCTTTTAATGTTTTTTCTTTGTATTTAATTTTTGATAGTTTGATTAATATGTGTCTCGGAGTGTTTCTCCTGTATGGGACTCTCTGTGCTTCCTAGACTTGATTGACTATTTCCTTTCCCATGTTAGGGAAGTTTTCAACTATAATCTCCTCAAATATTTTCTCAGACCCTTTCTTTCTTTCTTTTTTTTTTTTTGCGGTATGCGGGTCTCTCATTGTTGTGGTCTCTCCTGTTGCAGAGCACAGGCTCCGGACGCACAGGCTCAGCGGCCATGGCTCACGGGCCTAGCTGCTCCGTGGCATGTGGGATCTTCCCGGACCGGGCCACGAACCCGTGTCTGCTGCATCGGCAGGAGGACTCTCAACCACTGTGCCACCAGGGAAGCCCCAGACCCTTTCTTTTTCTCTTCTTCTGAGACCCCTATAATTCGAATGTTGGTGCATTTAATGTTGTCCCAGAGGTCTCTGAGACTGTTCTCAATCTTTTCATTCTTTTTTTCTTTATTCTGCTCTGAAGTAGTTATTTCCACTATTTTATCTTCCAGGTCACTTATCCGTTCTTCTGCCTCAGTTATTCTGCTATGGATTCCTTCTAGAGAATTTTTAATTTCAGTTATCGTGTTGTTCATCATTGTTTGCTTACTCTTTAGTTCTTCTAGGTCCTTATTAAACGTTTCTTGTATTTTCTCCATTCTATTTCCAAGATTTTGGATCATCTTTACTATCATTACTCTGAATTCTTTTTCAGGTAGACTGCTTATTTCCTCTTCATTTGTTTGGTCTGGTGGGTTTTTACCTTGCTCCTTCATCTGCTGCATGTTTCTCTGATTTCTCATTTTTTTTAACTTACTATGTTTGGGGTCTCCTTTTTGCAGGCTGCAGGTTTGTAGTTCCTGTTGTTTTTGGTGTCTGCCCCCAGTGGGTGTGGTTGGTTCAGTGGTTTGTGTAGGCTTCCTGGTGGAGGAGACTGGTGCCTGTGATCTGGTGAGTGAGGCTGGATCTTGTCTTTCTGATGGGCAGGACCTCGTCTGGTGTTGTTTTTTGGGGTGTCTGTGAACTTAGTATGATTTTAGGCAGCCTCTCTGCTAATGGGTGGGGTTGTGTTCCTGTCTTGCTAGTTGTTTGGCATGGGGCGTCCAGCACTGGAGCTTGCTGGCCGTTGGGTGCAGATGGGTCTTAGCATTGAGATGGAGATCTCGGGAGAGCTTTCGCCATTTGATATTATGTGGGGCCAGGTGATCTCTGGTGGTCCAATGTCCTGAACTCGGCTCTCCCACCTCAGAGGCTCAGGCCTGACACCAAGCCGGAGCACCAAGACCCTGTCAGCCACATGGCTTTCCTGGGCCTTGGTTTGCTCATTTTAGTTTTTGGTCGAGCTCCAGTTGACATTTGGTTTGGCACACCATCAAGATTCTGAATGTTTCCAGTTTTATTTCTCCAATTCCTTCCTTCTGATGATTTTTCTAAAAGCTTACCTTCAGGTTTATAGAATTCTCATTTTTTTCTTCTCAGTAATTCTGTGAGGTGGGTCCTGTTGGTCAAATTTTATAAAAGAATTCCTAAAGAGAATAAGTTGCTTGACTAGGATCACACAGCAAATAAGAATGCTAGGATCTCTTGATTCTTCTCAGTAACTTCTCTCTTCCCCCATGTTTCTCTTTGTATCCTGGCCCAGCCCCACTTCCACAACCTCTCCAGTCTAAATCTCAGCAAGGGTCTATTCCATCATAGTCTTTGTTCAGCTGGTTAACGGGCTTGGGCTCCTTTTAGCCCTATTGAAGACAGATACCGCATATACCGTTAATTTTCCACAAAGATTTCCAGAAACCTGACTCCCAGCCAGAAACCCAAACCCTGTGGGCAGAAAGGAAAAAACAAAAAAAAACCCCAAACACCTACTACGCCACCATTTCCACCTTGCAGGGCCAGCAAACATGCCCCCAAAATCTTAACTAGTTCTAGCATCAACTCTAAATTCCAAAGTCTCATCTAAGTATCATTTATATCAGATATTGGTGAGACTTGAAATACAGTTTACCCTGCAACAGATCTCTCTCCAGCTGAGAACCTATATAACCAAACAAGTTATGTGCTTCCAAAATATAGTGGTGGGACAGGCATGAGGTAGACATTCCCATCCCAGAATGAAGCAATTCCCATTCTAAAGGGAAGGGAGAAAGGAGTGATAGGTACCGAGTAAGTCCAAAGCTTACTGGGGCAAATGTCTTTGGACCTTAAGCCTCAAGAGTAATCCTCTGTGGTTCACTGCTCTGTCCTCCAGGCCCACTGGGGAGCAGTCCTGCCTCTGCTGCTCTCCTGGATTGGGATCTCATGACGGTGGCTCTCAGACTGGCACTGTTAGCTGGTGGCTCTGTTGGTGTTGGGTCCAGGTGCTACGGCTCTGGGAATCCCTGGCCCCATGTGTCCGCCGAGCACACCACAGCTCTCTGCCGGGGCCCCACCATGAGGCACGGAGCAGGAACATCGTGGTGTGCCTGACCCAGATAGGTGGCCCCACTTATTGGAGTCATGTTGCTCTCCCTTGGCCCTTGCTCTCTGGGCCTGTGGTGGAGGTGGCAGCCATGAGGGTCCCTGATCACCCTAAGGGGCATCATTTTTTTTTTTTTTTTTTTGCGGTACGTGGGCCTCTCACCGTTGTGGCCTCTCCCGTTGTGGAGCACAGGCTCCGGATGTGCAGGCTCAGCGGCCATGGCTCACTGGCCCAGCCGCTCCGCAGCACATGGGATCTTCCTGGACCGGGGGCACGAACCCGCGTCCCCTGCATCGGCAGGCGGACTCCCAACCACTGCGCCACCAGTGAAGCCCAAGGGGAATCACTTTTGAGATGGCAGATGAGGTTCCTGGGTCATATGCATGCTAATCTTATCAAAGTCTTAGTGTTCTTTTCTGAAAACACCTCATTCTTTTCAAAATGGATAGGCTGAGAATTTTTCAGATCTTTAAGTTCTGGTTCCTTTTTGCTTAACAATCCCGTCCTCAAGTCATCTCTCTAATTGTATCTTACTCTAAGCAGTCAGGAGGAACCAAGCCGCTCTGCAGCACTGTTTAGAAATTTTCTCAGCTAAATATCAAATGTCATTGCTCACACATTTTACCTTCTATAAAACACTAGAACATGAACAAAATTCAGCCAAGTTCTTTTCCACTTTATAAAAAGGATCTTCAGTGTTCCTTGTCTAATAACATGTTCCTCATTTCTTTCTGAGACTACATCAGAATAGAATAGCATTTACCATCCATATTTCTATGCACATTTTGTTCATGATTCATTATCATCTAAGAAGATGGAAGCTTTGTCTATAACTCCCCTCTTTTCTTCCTAAGCTCCTACCAGAATTGACAATATTGGCTTTTGCAAATATGCACCTCAAAACTCTTGGTAGCCTCTGACCATTACCCAGATCCAAAGCCACTTCTAATTTTTCAGGTTTTTCTTGCAAGCAGCATCCCACTTCTCAAACCAATTTCTGTTTTAGTCCAGTCAGGTTTCTATAACAAACTACCATAGGCTGGTACTTACACAACAAACATTTATGTCACAGGTCTGGAGGCTGGGCAGTCCTCAATCAAGGCACTGGCAGTTTCAGTGTCTGGTGAGGCCCACTTCCTTGTTCATAAATGGTCTCCTTGTTGCCGTGTCCTCACGTGGCAGAAGGAGAATGAGAAGGCTTTCTGGGGTCACTTGTACAAGGGCACTAATCCCATTGGTGAGGGCTTCACCCTCATGACCTAATCACCTGCCAGAGTCCCCCACCTCTTACTACCATCACATTGAGGGTTAGGATTTCAACATATGGTGTTTGCAGGGACATAAACATTTGAGTTTGTAGCATAAATCCAGCTACAGCAGTATGGATTCCATGGGAGCCTAGCCCTGGGGGAGGCACGATGTCTGAGCTGTGCTCAGATCATACAGAAACCTATTCTGTTTGCGTATTATTTTGGTGCTGTTGACAAAGGCAGCCTAACGCCTTTCCTTTCCCATTCTTGACACTGCCAACTTGTCAGCTCTGCTATTTGCCACTTCTGCTCTTCCAGCTCAGGGCTGTCCACCACATCTGTGGGCTACACGTATCACTTGCCGTTCTCATTGCTCCATCTGTAGTACTCCCTGATGTTGGCCTCTGCATGTGCATCATAACATGCATACATATTCTTTCTTTATTGTTTTAAAGGTTTTTTGGATGTGGACCATTTTCAGAGTCTTTATTGAATTTGCTACAATATTGCTTCTGTTTTATGTTCTGGCCCTTTGGCCCCAAGGCATGTGGGATCCCAGCTCCCCGACCAGGGATCGAACCCATATCCCCCGCATTGGAATGCAGAGTCCCAGCCACTGGACTGCCAGGGAAGTCCCACACACATATTCTTAAACAGTCATTGAACACCAGCTACTCTGTTGCAGTTGCATTTTCTTGGGCCTGAACACACTCTTCTACATAACACACCCATGTCAGCAGAAGACCAGATCTCCGGAGAGAGTTGTTTCCAAAGGAAGGAGTTGGAGACCCTTTCCTCCCTGTGCTGCACCCAGTGGTGGTGTATTTAACCTTGTGAGTCCTCCCCTGTTCTGTGATCTTTAGAGGCCCAGTTCTGCTAAGCAACCCATTCTCAACCTGTACCCAACTCTTTGGTTCCCAGAACAATCCCACTGATTGTTCCTGGGTTTGTCCCCCACACACTTTTCTACAGGTTACCCTTCTCACCGGAAACAACATGCACTTCACCAGCATTTCTTTCTTTCAGGTTGTTGGTGTGGAGTGGAGGATAAGGAGACATCTTCTGAGCCCAGCATTTCTGCCAAAGTAATGCCACAGGATAGGACTCTCAAAGCAGGTCTGTCTCTCCAGAAGGCCCACCTCTGTGAGATGTGTGGCCCCATGTTGAGAGACAGTTTGCGCTTGGTTGAACACCAGGAAACACATCACAGGCAGAAACTGCACATGTGTGGGGCATGTGGAAAACAATTTCCTCTCACTGCAGACCTTTATCAGCTGCACAAGCAGTGTGTTGGAGAGAAATGCTTCAAAAGCAGCATGAGCAGAGCCTTGTTCTTGAAGAGCTGCTAATTCCATGTGTCAGGGAAGTCCTTTACCTGTAAGGAGGTTGGGAAGGACTTTCTGGCCAGCTCGGGACATCTTCAGCAACAGGCCACTCACACCAGGGAGAAGTCAAAACAGCGGACTGGAGTGTGCGGTTGCCTTCCACAGTGTAAACAACCATTACAACCAGCGAGAGCGCATGAAAGCTCGCAGCCCCAAACACACCCTTGTTCCGCACCAGAGTCCTCAAGAGGGCAAGATCTTACAGGTGTGTGCGTGTGGGAAATCCTTTAGAAAAAACTGTAGCCTCGGAGCATTTGAGAGTTCACACTAGTGAAAAGCCTTATGAGTGTGGAGAAGGTGGAAAATTATTTAGCAAGAAGTACAACCTTATCATGCATCGAAAAGTTCACCCTGCTGAAAAGCCATGTGAGTTCAGTGAATGAGGGGAATCTTTTAGCCAGAGCTCTCACCTCATTAGACACCAGAGAATTCACGCTGGAGAAAGGCGTTATGAGTGCAGTGAATGGAAAGTCCTTTACCTTCAACCCCAGTCTCCTAAATACCAGAATGTTCACAAGGAATAAAGGCCTTTGCATAATATAGCTAAGTCTGTTACGGACTGAATTGTGTCCCTCAAGATTCATATGTTCAAGCCCTAACAGCCAATGTAACTATGTTTTTAGTTATGTCCTATAAGGAGATAACTAAGGACAAATGAGGTCATAAGAACGGGGTCCTAATCCGGTGTGACTTGTATCTGTGGAAGAAGACAAGGCACCAGAAGGTGCTCACTTTCTCGCTGTATTCACAAACAGAGGAAAGGCCATTTAATGACACACCAAGAAGGTGGTTGATTAGGAGTCAGAAAGAGAGGCCTCACCAGAAACCATTCCTGATGGCACCTTGGTCTTAGACTCCCAGCCTCTAGAAATAGGAGAATATAGATTTCTATAAGCCACCCAGTCTGTGGTATTTTGTTGTGGCAGCCTGAAAAGAGACAAAGATGCAAAGAAGGTACCACGTTGTATTCTGTTTTTGCCGTACTGATAATAGTAGACGCAAATAACCTTGAGAATGTATAGAATAGTAAAGCATAGTGAAATAATTAGGAAGTTACAAATTTTAAGAGTTACCTTTGCTTTTTAAACAGCTTTACTGAAGTACAATCAGTTGTCATTCACGCTAGTCATGTTCTCTAATTCTCTGAATCAGTGAATATAGAGCCGTTGTTCCTAGGGGAAATCTGTAATTAGGTTCCTGAGAGCCTTTGGTCACAACGTTTTTGTCAACTGGTCAGTACATAACATGGTTTTCATGTGTTTCTGTTTAAAAACAACTCATTTACTGTATACTGTTGATTCGTTAACACTGAAGTCACGGCCAACAGCACGATGATTCATGCTTGAACAATGCTTACCTAACATGTATTTTCTTTAAGCCACATTGTTTGGGCTTAGGAACTCTAGGCCGCCCATAAGCGCCAGTTTTGGAGGCCATTTTGGACCACAAAACCACCAAGAAGAAGCATAAATGGGGCACTAAATACATCATGGGAAGAATGCTTGTTTACAGTATGAGAGCCGCAAAGAGAAGACAGAGCATCATCTTGTGTATCTCACATACACTGGGTGACTCGGATTTTTTGTGTCTCCGTATGTCTGAATAAGTGTAAAAATGTAAGTATTGATTTGGGGGGTTTCCAGTTTTGGCAGGTAGGCAAATTTACAAATACAGAGTCCATGAAAAATGAGGATTGACTGTCTTCCCATAAATTGTTCATACTTAAAGATATACTCAGGCTGAAACTTGTGCTTTTTTACCATTTTATGGACTCACCAAGATTTTGTGAGGGCTTTGGTGGAGTCTAGGATGTTTCATTCAGCCAGGTGCATATGATCAGGGGCAAATTCAGTCATTTGTGAGTCACCAGATCTGGGGTGGGTTATCAGTGGGGCTGGGCTTTGAATGATGGTTGGATGGACAGAGGAAGGGTGTGATTTCTGAGGGCCCAGCAAGTGCAGAAAAAGCAGATAGGACCATGGGTAGCTGTGATCCACACATGGTTCTCTGTGGCTGTGTCTGAGCCAAGGAGTTGAATGAGACCTGCATGGAGTGATTTGGGGCTGTGGTTGCTAACAAGAACCATGGGAAGTCTGTAGTTGTACTGGATCCTCTCTGAATTTGTCAAGGATATTCTGGATGCTGTCTGCCAAGTTGTGTTGTAAGTTCTAAAATTAAGGCCAATAGGTATGCTGCCTTGACATCTGGTGAAACAAGGATGCCCTCAAATGGCCATGGTGCAGGTTTCCCTCCACATGCTTCTCACAGGTAATGTCTCCTAACCTTACAACCCTTTTTATCAAAGGGAGCAGGCACAGTTCCTGCGTATCCCTTTGTAGTGAGTTTCAGTTCCCTACCAGCCTGCAGAGTCATTTAAACAAGCCAGTCATGTCCTCTTGCAGGAAGCAGGGCACCGTACCCTCTCGATCCCACAGAGACTGCATCCCACAGCCCTTGGTTGGTCACTCCGCCGGCGTGTGGCCTTCCCATGGCCTTGTGTGTTGTCTCCCACATGTTAATATGTGGTTAATAAATGGCTGTTGATTGCATCTGGCCAGTGTCAGGGGTCATGTGTTTGGCCACACCCTTAGGGTGGGAATTATACCCTCACCAGTGGGGTTATGAGGAGGTGACTGAAATACGAGTAACAAGACGCCTACAGTAAGGGGCACTGATGCTGGTGGCCATGGGCGTGGGGCTGTGAGGGATGTGCATTCAGACAGGGAGCACGTCTGATGGTCTAGGGCACTGCACTGGAAACCACATGACTGTGGCCACACCCAGGCAATAGCCTGTGGAGGTGGTACATCCTTCTGTGCTTGTCCCAGAGCTTAGCTGCTGATTGCCTATGTGCCTCCTGCTGCTGATGGCTTTGCCCAGTGATCAGTGGGCCCCTGAGGAGACAGGGGCACCAATAGTACCAGGGCCTGGTTTCTTCTCTGCGTTGGGGAGGTTGGAGGAGGGTGGGCCTATGATAGATGTGGGGGTGGGTGGGTTGGTGGAGAATGGATCGTGGCTCCTTGAGAGTGGAGCCGTTTGTGGTTTCATCTGTCCCCATCATAGCAGGATGGCGTGACCTTTGAAGATGTGGCTGTGACCTTTTCCGGGGAGGAATGGGGTCTCCTTGGCGAGTCTTGGAGACGCCTGTATCGTGATGTGAAGCTGGAGAACTTGGCACTTACAGCCTCCCTGGGTAAGAACCTCAGATCCACCCCTGTGTCCTTCCCCTTTCCCCAGTGGCAGCTCTGTCCTCTCATCAGGACCACGGATACTGCTTCCTTTTCCATTTCCCTGGGTTGGTGCTGTGGTTGCTTGGGGTGATGTGTGAGCACTGCCTTCTGCTCTCCTTGAGCAGCCCAACACCTGCTTCCTGTGGTATCACATGGAAGGTGTCAGAGGCAGAGGCTTTACAGTCACCTTAATGGACCCCCCCTGGTTTGGCCTTGCCTTGGCCAGGTAACTGTCCAGATCCAAGGCACCTGTGTGCACCAGGTTCTAGTATTTTCCTCTAGCTGACGTTTCCTCATGCCTGCCTGTGCCAGGAATTGTCATCGCTGACATGGTCAGGACTCATGTGGACTGTGGTCTGTTCTTGAAGACCCGCCTCTGAAATTCTCTTATTTTATTTTATTTTATTTATTTATTTATTTGGCTGCGTTGGGTCTTCGTTGCTGTGCGCAGGCCTCCTCTAGTTGTGGCGAGTGGGGGCTACTCTTCGTTGCAGTGTGCGGGCTTCTCATTGCGGTTGCTTCTCTTGTTGCGGAGCACGGGCTCTAGGCGTGCGGGCTTCAGTAGTTGTTGCTCGCGGGCTTCAGGAGTTGTGGCCTGCGGGGTCTAGAGCGCAGGCTCAGTAGTTGTGGTGCACGGGCTTAGTTGATCTGTGACATGTGGGATCTTCCCAGACCAGGGCTCAAACCCGTGTCCCATGCATTGGCAGGTGGATTCTTTACCACTGTGCCACCAGGGAAGTCCCTAAAAATTTCCAGTTCTTAAGGATACACTCCAGAGTTGTTTCTTCTGGCTTAGAAGGGGATCCTCCCATGTTGAGCAACCTACAACCGAGCATTCCTAGAAATGGAATCCGGCGTCCCGGAAACATTTACCAGGAGGCTTTAACTTGAAGGGGTCAGAGCATCCTCCGAATTCCTTTCGAACCTAATGGGGTTTTCAGTGTCTTCTGCTCTCCCATCGCCCAACCAGATGTCTGTAGTCAACCCAGTCCCTTTCACGAGGGTCCCCAGGGGTTGGGGGTGGGGACATTTGAACCAGTGCCAGTGCATTGCCAGGACTCTCCCTGAGGGGGATCTGTTGTGTATGAAGCCTGTGTCCTATAACAAGTTTCCCTACACTGGGGTGTATTCCTCATGCTTGAGCATCTACAGAGTTTATAATGTGGGCTTCTGGGCAGCGGCCAGCCCGATAGGCTGTCCGTAGCAGTGTGTGGGCTGCCAAGGCCCGGAGTGAAGGGGCTCCGATAGATTCAAAGCGGAATCCTTGGAGAAACTGGAGCTGGGCAAGGGGTTCAAGACCCGAGGCCGCGAAACAGAGAAGTTCTTTAGATTTTTGCAAGTTGGGTGAGGTGAGAGACTAGAGAGCAGTAGAAGCCGAAATCCTTTCCCCTGTCTGTTTTGTGGCTATGAAAAAACTGGGGAGAGCCTGATGATTCCATCTGCCACAGGCAACAGCGAGCTTGGACAATGTTTCCCATGTAATTTAACACACCAAGTGAACCCAACTAGTTTAGGATCTCTCTTTGGGATGCTCCAGGGGCCCTTTGAAGCACCCCAAAGTTAGCTAGAGTTCAAAGAATGTGATATTTGGAAAGTCTGTTCAAAGTTTTAAAACACCTCGTCAGAGGGGATCATACCCAAAAGATTAAAAGCAGGGCCTGGGACAGAAATGGGTACACCCACGTTCCAAGCAGCGTGAATCACAATACCAAGAGGCAGATGCCACCCAAGTGTCCATCGATGGATGAATGGATAAACTACATGCGATATCCACACAAAGGAATGTCATCCAGCCTTAACAACAAAGGAAATGCTGGCAACTACAGCATGTACGAACCTCAAAGGCATTATGATCAGTGAAACAGCCCTGTCACTTCAAGAGGACACACATGATGAGTCACTACATACAGGAGGTATCCAGAGAAGTGCAATTCAAAGGCAGGAAGTAGCGTGTGGGTGCCAGGGACTGAGGGGAATGGTGTTCAGTCAAAGTACAGCGTTTCACTGTTGAAAGTGGAAAAGATCTGGACGTGGATGGTGAGGATATTTGTACAACGGCGTGCCTTGGTTAATGCCATAGGACTGTGTACTGAACATGGTTCAGATGCTAAATGTGATGCCCATTTAGTCACAACAAACAATGAAGTACTGATCTGTGTTACCACACAGAAAAGGCCACCGAGATCATGCTCATGTTGTGTGCTCTCAATCCATCAAGGTTGTGAAAAGGAGGGAAAGGATCTGTTAGTGTTTCAGAAAAAGAAACCTGGATCAGAATGGAAAAAGACATTTCCCTAGCGTTGGGCCACCTGGTGAAAGTGGACGTGGGCCTGTGGATTGGATTATAATGTGGAAACCATAAAAATGTCCTCACTTGGAGGTCACGTGCTGCTTCCCTGGAAGAGGATTTCTGCTTTGCATAAAGCAATATAGAATTCTGTGTGAAATGGCAAATGTGAGTCTTTTCTACTGCTAGGGACAATTTTCTAGACTTTGGAAATGACTGCAGAGTCAATTACTTTTCAGAACAACCATGTCCATGACGGGACAGAGAAGTAGAGAAGACGTCATGGTTCGTTCTGGAGGCCAAGCCCTGCCCGGATCCTGCTCCCCAAAGTGATGATTCAGTTCACCGCGGTAGGATGGCAGAGGTTTTAGGGGCCCGGCGGGAAGATTATGTCAGTAGCCACCATGTCTTGGTGTTCTGGATGACCTGGATGTTTTAGAAACAGTGGTATTTCTAATTGCAGTTTTCCACATCCAAACACCAAAACACGGTTAGCAGTAGTGCATGAATTCAGGAAAGTTGCATGATACAAAATCACAAATACACAAAAGTCAGTTGTGTTCCTGTACACTAATAATGAAACATGAGAGAGAGAAATGAAGAAAACCATCCCATTTACAATAGCATCAGAAGGACATAACCCCTAGGAATAAATGTAACCCAAGAAGTGAAAGACCCGCAAACCTGCCCACAGAGAGGCCAGGCATCTGCTCCTGGCTCCGGGTGGTCACCTTGCATCAGGCGGGTGTGTCCGTGCTCCGTGGTCTTCACACTGGGCTGGTCTGTGCTGACGGCGTGACGCATGGTGGGGCTTCCTGAGCCCCTCACAGGCGCTGGCGTGAAACTCCAGCCACACGGGGTTCCCCACGTCAACGTGGTGGACCTCAGTGACACCCTGCACCCCAGGGTGAGTCGCTTCCCTAGGTGGCCACACCTGATGGACCCCAACTCTCCTCCTGACCTCTGCTCTCAGCTGATGTTATCTGATTTCTTTCACCATAACAAATCCTGAGCCTGAGTATAAGCTTCAGTGAGTCCTGGGAGCCTCTAAGAAAAAAACCTGGGGTGGTCTAGGGGCTCCCAGTCTTGCAGTTGGGGTCAGAAGTGGGGTGGTCTCAGAGCCCTAGAACCTGCAGGGCCCCTCTACCAGGCACGGTGTGGGAGACCCCTGAGTCTAGTGCCCTTGGCATATGGGGCATCCTAGGCCCGTGGATCAGGAGGGGGCCCGCCCCCCTCCTCCTCGGCTGAGTCTCTGGCTTTTGTAAAATGCCCTGGGGGTCGAGGAGGTGGGGGAGAGTTGGAAAATCACCCCGCCCTTATCTAACCCTCCCTCCCATTAGGGGCAGCCCCCTGCACCTACACTTTGCACAAACCATGTGGTTCGTGCTGAACAAGGCTCCCCTTCCGGGCCCTGGCACTTGGGAGGGTGAGGGTGGAAATCACGCGACCAGCCCCCAGCCGAGTGCCAAGTCTAAGGAGCTTCCCTGGGAGAAATGTCATGGTTTTATCCTTCGTCACTGGGGTAAGACGTTCTCGAGACCCTTGAGGAAAGGGGGGGTCACGAAGATGCCGGCGCAGGGATCCGCCTTTGCATCTCTACCGCGCGTCCCGACCCATCTTAGCCTTGAGCACACGGCATGTGCTGAGCCCCGTGACCTCCCAGCAAGTCCCCGAAGGTGAGGGAGGCCCTGCAGACCCCACCCCTTTCCTCCACGTCTAGTAGGTGGAAGACCCACTGCTTGCCATTCTGGGAGCAGTTCTAGAGCTGATCTGGGAGTTCTGGGGTTTTGCGGGCTGAGCCCTGTTGCTATGCCCCCACTTCCCCACAAGAGCTTCCAGAGCAAGCTGTTTGCCCTGTTGCCTGAATGCCCCCCCTCCACCAATATTCTCAGGAAAGAATCAGGGGTTTCTGTAGCAGCGTCTGCAGGCAGCTCTGCATCTCCGGGTGCCCCACCCACCCCCAGCAGGAAGCATCCCCCCACATTTTCCTCACCTTTCCCTCCCAGGGTGGAGCCTCCCGGCAGTTCTTGGGGAAACCAAGCTACCCTTCATGTGGATGCAGGTCTGCATTTTCCGAAGCCAAAGCCCTGGCCGGTCCTGCGGAGACCTAACCCCTGTCAGCTGTGCACAGGGCCAAGCCTGTGGGCAGAAGAGGCAAGGTCCCGCCCTGGTGAGAGAGGCCGGCTTGTCGCCCTCCACTGGCCACCTGGGAAAATACAAGCAGCACCCACTCCCACTTCAGGGGAGGCTGAGTTCCCTGTGGGCAGCCCCGCTCAATGCACTACACTCTGCAGATTCCAAGGGACAGAGGCCAACATCCCAGGACTTCCGGAGCCTAATTACAGGAGAATTAGGAACCGCGTGCCACGAAACGAATGTAGGCACAGACTTTACAACTCGCACCAAAAGTCACTCCAGATTGTCCACAGGCAAATTTAAAATATAAAACTTTAAAAATTATGGAAGATCATATAGAAGAAAATGGACATGGCCATGGTTTTGCTCACATAGATCACGAGCTTTGATTTCTAACACCACGTGAAAAGCCCTCACACAAAAGGGAAAAAATTAATAACGTACTTTATAAAACTGAAAATTGTACTTGGTGAAATACCTTATTCTGAAAGCCAAGAGACAAGCCAGAAACTGGGAGAAAAATATTTGCACGCTACATATGTGATAAATAATTTATACTCACATAATATGAAGTGCTGTAAAGCAAATAGCTACATTCACAGCGGGTCTGCAGCACAGCAGCCAGCGCCCACCTGCTGACCTCCTTGCTCTACGCGAGCCCACGCGGGTTTCAGGAGCCCACGGCGTCTCCTGGGTTTCATCTCACCCCAGCGCTGCCCAAGGGTGAGGAAGCAACTGTGTGCTGGTGGCAAAGAGGATGCTCGTTCCACAGCCCCTCCCACTGCAAGGGCTATTCTACACAGGCCCCTCCCAGGATATGGAGCTCACCTGAGCAGGCACCCAGCAGCCCACGGGGCTAAGGTGGGCAGGCACCTTCCAGAACATGGGACTCACCTGGGCAGCCCATGGGGCTTATCTCGTCTCCCTCCACCGGGTCTTCCAGAGACTTCCACTGCAGCCGGGGCACCAGGCCTCTGTGCCCACCTACCACCCCTCCTCTTCCTGGCTCCTGGGTTCCTCTCATTAGGAGAGGGTCTTCTTGAAGTTGTCTCCCACTCATGGGCCAGATAAAATGATTAGAAAACAAGCAGAGCTGCAGCCCCGTGTCTATCCTGACCCTCAGGACCCCACACCTGTTCCTTGGACCTGGCCGGTGCAGCAAGGCCCATTTTGTGCAACTCTGAGCCCCTGATGGGCGAGGAATGGCTGATGTGGGCAGCCTGACTCGGGCGGCCAGCCCTCCCCAGGTGTGCCTGGGTTGAGGTCAATATAAACACCCCTTCAGGCAAGAGTACCTGCAGCTGTGCCTGACGCCATATTCTCTGCCCCGTCAGCAGTCTCGGGGCTGTGCCGGTGAGAGGGATTGAGGGGCCACGGCTTTGTGGGTGGCCCGGTATGAGTGGGGCTCTGCTGGACTTCCTGCAGGAGTTGCTGGGCTGCCACCTGCTAAAGAAGAGGATGTGTCACCCATACCTGCCGCTGGAATTTCTCCTCGGGCAGAGGTAAGTAAGGAAAAAAGCAGTGGGGGCCGGGACAGAAGGGGTATCTCAGGCAGGGAAATGGAAAGCTTCCAGAAGAGCCCCCGGGGCCAGGACCGTCCTGGCTGGCCTGCAGGCACCAAGTCGGCCTGCGTGCTGTCGCTGGTGTGGCTCCACGGCCCTCCCTCTAGGCTTTCAAGTCCTTGCACACATTCAGGTGTTTTACCTGGGAAGGGTGGGAACAGTTCAGCAGCAGCTGGCCTGCGGCTCAGCTCACGTTTACTCAGAGACGCCTCCGCACGGTCCCCCAGCTTTGCAATGAGGATGCTCCTTGTGAGGGGCCTGCTGGCTGCATGGGAGACTATTCCCCACCTCTGACCAACTTCAGAATTGTTTACCACTGGAGCAAGTGTTCTGATAGGGTTTTCATCTGTATAACTGGTGGGTTCTCTCTTTTTTTTTTTTTTGCGGTACGCGGGCCTCTCACTGCTGTGGCCTCTCCCGTCGCGGAGCACAGGCTCCGGACGCGCAGGCTCAGCGGCCACGGCTCATGGGCCCAGCCGCTCCGCGGCATGTGGGATCTTCCCGGACCGGGGCACGAACCCGTGTCCCCTGCATCGGCAGGCGGACTCTCAACCACTGCGCCACCAGGGAAGCCCCAACTGGTGGTTTAATTAGCAACGTGAACGGTGACATCAGAGGTCCTGAATCAGGATGGAAATACTTATCCCCAGCATGTACAGGCGTAAAAACCTGGGGAGGCCGTGTGCAGCCGGCACCCTTAGGGATGAGCTTCCGAGTTGACCCCTCAACGTTCCGGTGTCCAGCCACTGCTTTAGGATTTCTGGGGCCCAATGCTGACTCTAAGGGTTCTGAAATCCAGCCTCTATCGGTCTTTAGTGAGACCCGCACTTCCAGGATCCTACAGAGCAGGGTCTGTGTGACTGTTCTGTGGCTTCTGTAACAAATGACCACAAGCTGGGTGGTTTAAAACAACAGGAATTCATCCTCCCCCAGTCCTGGAGACCAGATGTGTGAATCCAGGTGTGGGCCAGGCCTTGCTCCTTCTGGAGGCTCCAGGGGACTGTTCTTCCTGCCTCTACTGGATTCTGGGGGCTCCAGGCGTCCCTGGGTTTGTGGCCGCCTGTCTCCCATCTCTGCCTCTGTCTTCACGTGGCTTCCCTGTGACTTTCCTCTTCCATCTCATATAAAGACACTGTTATTGGATTTAGAGCCGCCCTAATCCAGGATGTCCTCACCTCAGATCCTTCACTAATCCTGCAAAGATCTTTTTCCCAGACAGGATCCCTTCACACGTTCTGAGGGACACATCTTTTGGGGCCACCATTCAACCCACTATCCTTGTGTAAAATAACTCTTGTTTTAGAGGTGACTGAGGTCCCATATAGACTGGCACTGGCAGCAGCCATGTGGGTGGGGGTCTGAGGAGAATGAGGACCCTGGAAACACCCTGGATGGGGTAGGGTGAGTGGCCAGGCTACCTCCCAGCTTGTCTTTCGGTGTTTCACTTCGATGTTGGGGCAGCGTTGGCCTCACCACTGGGTTTTGTTTGTTTTTAAGCAGTCAGATAATCAGACTTTTCTACGTGGCGTCTCCACTTATGACATATTTGGAAAGACCTTCCCTATTCTGATAATATAAAAATTATTATCCCTCGAGCTCTTCTACTACTGTTCTTCTGTTTTTTTGGTTTCTGGTTTCACATCTTTGATCCAGCTGGAGTGTATGTGTATGTGTGTGTCTATCAGGTGTGAAATAGGAGGCTTTTTTCCTAAATGACTACCTAATTTTGTCAATACCACTCAATGAAAGACCCCTCTTTTCCCAACTATCTGCAATATTTATCTTCTACTAAAGTCACATATGATTTTGGGTCTATGTCTGGCATTTTTATTGTTTTGTTCATCTGAGAATCCATGCATCAATGCCATCCCAAGGCAGATATCTTTTCACACTTGTAAGATCTTTGAATCAGGAGGCATCTAGCAAGTCATAGCCTAATAGCCAGTGTTTTTCTTAGTGGCACACGAACCAGTGATGCACCTTATAATACAGTGTCCTAGATTCAACAAGACAGTAATAATTGTGGCTGTAAAATATGTTTTACCTCCTGGTAAGCCTTATCACACCTCATTACTTGGAGCCACTTTTTTCCCCCTCAGGGTTTTCCTAGGTATTCTTGCTCATTTTTCTGTATGAAATTTAGAATCAGATTATTCTGAAAATAAATCTGAATGGTTTTTAATTAGGATTGCATTAGATGATAGACTAATAAGTGACATTTATATGACATTCAGTCTGACCACTAAGAACATTATGTGTCTTCACAATGACCCAAATACTTGTATGTGTGTATATCCCTCCAGAGAGTGTGGAAGTTTCCTTTACGTTCATTCTGTAAATACTGGGCGTCTACATTGGAGATGCAGCATTAGACATCGCAGACACAAATTCCTGCCCTCAGATTTTTGCCTACATGAGACCATGAAGACATTCTCCTACGTCATCTTCTGGTTTTTCTTACCTTTCCCATTTAGATCCACTATTCACTTGGAATTGACTCTTGATGAATTTTATTCTATCTAGATGGTCAGTTGATGAAGCACCATTTACTGAGAATCTGCTTCACTGCTCACCAGTACTCATATCATAATAAAGCAAGTGCTCATATATGGGTAGGTATAGATGTATTTCAAAATCAGAATCAGCTTTATTTTTCAATTCAGATCTGGAGTTTGTGGAAGAGGAAGGAGCCAAGAATGACCCGGTTGGTTTGGCCTGAGAAACAAGAAGAGGTGTCAGATATGGGGGAGGCACCTGGAGGAACAGAGTGGGGGTGGAAAGTCATAGCTTTGGACGTGGGTGAGGTTGAGGCAGTTCTTAGACATCAAAGTGAAGATGTAGGAGAGGCAGGTGGAGATGAAAGTATCAAATTACATCTCTGAGAACCATTAACTTTATAAAATTTAAATCTTAATACTTTTTTTAAAAAGATTTTTTTTGGGCCTCCCTGGTGGCGCAGTGGTTGAGAGTCCGCCTGCCGATGCAGGGGATACGGGTTCGTGCCCCGGTCTGGGAGGATCCCATATGCCGCGGAGCGGCTGGGCCCGTGAGCCATGGCCGCTGAGCCTGTGCGTCCGGAGCCTGTGCTCCGCAACGGGAGAGGCCACAACAGTGAGAGGCCCGCGTACAGCAAAAAAAAAAAAAAGATTTTTTTGATGTGGACCATTTTTAAAGTTTTTATTAAATTTGTTACAGTATTGCTTCTGCTTTATATATATATTTTTGGCCGTGAGGCATGTGGGTTCTTAGCTCCCTGACCGGGGATCGAACCCGCACTCCCTGCATTGGAAGGCGAAGTCTTAACCATTGGACTGCGAAGGAAGTCCCAGTCTTTATGCTTTTTTGCTTTCAATTCTTTTGCTGAAATTAAAAACTGGGGCCTCCCTGGTGGCGCAGTGGTTGAGAGTCCGCCTGCCGATGCAGGGGATACGGGTTCGTGCCCCGGTCTGGGAGGATCCCATATGCCGCGGAGCGGCTGGGCCCGTGAGCCGTGGCCGCTGAGCCTGCGCGACCGGAGCCTGTGCTCCGCAACGGGAGAGGCCACAGCAGTGAGAGGCCTGCGTACAGCAAAAAAAAAAAAAAAAACAAAAAAAAAACTGCCATTACTGCTTCTTTTTATTTCTTTGAGAATTGGTAATTTTAAGTGTATAATTTTACACTTTTGTAAGTGTATAATTTTTAAGTGTATAATTCTGTGGCATTAATTACATTCAGAATGTTTGCAACCATCACCCCATTTCCAAATTGTTTTCATCACCCCAAAACTGTACCCAATCATTCCATTTCTTCCCTCCTCCTAGTTCCTTGTAACCACAAATCTTTCTGTCTCTCAGAATTAGTCTTTTCTAGATATTTGTCCTTTTGCATCCAACTTCTTTCCATGAGCATAATGTTTCTAAGGTTTATGCATGTTGTAGCATGTATCATAGCTTCATTACATTTTATGGTTGAAAGACGTTCCACTGTATGTACAGTTGACCTTTGAACAATACAGGGGTGAGAAGCGCTGACCCTCCATGCAGTCAGAAATCTGTGTACACTTGACAGTCAGCTCTCTGTATCCTCAGTTTCACATCCGTGGATGCAACAACTATGGATAGTGTAGTAGTACATATTTATTGGAAAAAAATCCGAGTATAAGTGGACCCCTGCTGTTCAAACCCGTGATGTTTGAGGGTCAACTGTCTAACACGATTTTGTATCCATTCATCTGCCGATGAACAGTTGGGCTGTTTCTACCTTTTGGCTGTTGTGAATAACGCTGCTATGAACATTCATTTACAAGTATCTGTTGGAATTCCTGTTTGCAGTTCTTTTGGGTATAGACCTAGGAGTAGATTTGTCAGGTCATATGGTAATTTTTTTAAAAACATTTATTTTTGGCTGTGTTGGGTCTTTGTTGCTGCACGTGGGCTTTCTCTAGTTGCAGCGAGCGGGGGCTGCTCTTCATTGCAGTGTGCAGGCTTCTCATTGCAGTGGCTTCTCTTGTGGGGCAGGGGCTCTAGGCACGCAGGCTTCAGTAGTTGTGGATCATGGGCTCTACAACGCAGGCTCAGTAATTGTGGCACACGGGCTTAGTTGCACCAGCATGTGGGATCTTCCCGGACCAGGGCTCGAACCCGTGTCCCCTGCATTGGCAGGTGGATTCTTAAGCACTGCGCCACCAGGGAAGCCCTCATATGGTAATCTAAACTCTTAGAGGAGGGACTTCCCTGGTGGCCCAGTGGTTAAGAATCCACCTGCCAATGCAGGGGACACGGGTTCAAGCCCTGGTCCGGGAAGATCCCACATGCTACGGTGCAACTAAGCCCGTGTGCCACAACTACTGAGCCTGCGTTCTAGAGCCCACGAGCCACAACTACTGAGCCTGCATGCCACAACTAGTGAGCCCCCGTGTCACAACTGAAGCCTGTGTGCCTAGAGCCCATGCTCTGCAACAAGAGAAGCCACTGCAATGACAAGCCCGTACACCACAACAAAGAGCAGCCTCTGCTGGCTGCAACTAAAGAAACCCTGCCCATAGCAACGAAGACCAAACGCAGCCATAAATACATACATACATACATACAAAAAACACTTAGAGGAACGACAAAATTGTTTTCCACAGTGGCTGCATCATTTTACATTCTCGCCAGCCAAGTACAGGGTTCCAATATCTCCACTCTCTCCTCCCAACTCTTGTTAATTCTCTCTTGTTATCTTCTGTTGTTGCTTTTTAAATTGTAGCTATCTTAGATGTGAGATGGTTTCTCATTGTGGGTTTGATGTGCTTTTCTCTAATGACTACTGGTGTAAAGTACCTTTTCATGAGCTTAATATAATCTACATGCAATAAAACTTAAGGGTAGAGCGTCATGACTTCTGACAAATATATACACCCATGTAACAACCGCCACAATCGAGATACAGAATATTTCCATCACCCCAAACTATTCCCTTGTCCCCTTCCCAACCATTTCCATCAGCACGAGGCAACCAATGACCTACTGGTCTTCAGAGGTTAGACCTACTTTTCTAGAATTTCATACATACCGAACCATGTATATTCCTTCGTGTCTGGCTTCTTTTGTTCAGCATAAGGTTCTGGATATTCTTGGGTATTGTAGCAGCAGTTCATTTCTTTATAGAGCTAGGATTACATTGTATACACATGTGTTGTTCAGCTGTTGGATACTTGGATGTTTTCCAAGGTTGGGCTATTTTGACAAAAACATTCACGTGCAAGTCTTTGTGCACGTATTTTTCATTCCCTTTGGCAAAAAATCCTAAAAGTAGAATTACTAGGTCATATTGTATTAGCTTTGTTAAGAAACTGCCCAACTGGTTTCCAAAGCGTTGATAACATTCCCACCAGCAGTAGATGAGATTTCCAGTTGCTCCAAGGCCTCACCAACATTTGCTATGTCCATCTTTCTAATTTTATTTATGTGTGTCTTCAGTGGTATCTCATGATGACTTTAATTTGAATTTCCCTGATGACTAATAATGTTGAACATTTTTCCTGTGCTCATTGGTCAACTATTTTTTGTGAAGTGTCTTCAAGTTTTTTGCTCATGTTGGGGGCTTATTTGTCTTATTGTGATCGCAGCTCTGAATATAAGAGCTCTTATATTCTGGATATAAGTCCTTTGTCAGATACGTATCTCTCCCCCACACATAGATGGACACACGTTGGGCATATTTTATCCTGTTTTCTTGGATGTGTTCGATTGTTTTTGCTTCTATGATTTTGATTATGACCTACTTCAAATTTATTTAGTGGGATAGTTTGATCTTTACTTCTCACTAACACACAGGTTCACTTGGTGATAATTCCCTTGGTGATAATTCTTTGAGCTATACATTCATTCATTCAAGATCTGTGTACTTTTTCTATAAGTATGTAATACTTAAAATAGAAGCTTATATTTTTTTAAAAAACAAACATAACAAGGGACCTCTCTGGTGGTCCAGTGTTTAAGACTCCAAACTTCCAATGCAGGGGAATGGTTTCCATCCTTGGTCAGGGAAGTAAGATCCCCCATGCCTCATGGCCAAAACATAAAATAAATCAAAGAAAAAGAAAAGAAAAAAGAAAAAATACTCTAATTGAGACATTTTCAGTATTAGTTTTCTAAATTTTTAGCTAGAAGAGTCAGATTGAAATGAAAGGCATGATTCATGAGTAAGAGTCTTTGTTTTCTTAATTGCTGTGAGAACACTTAAGTCTTTCTAAAAATGTAGTATGTATTCCTGAGATGAAATAAATATATTTGCATATTTATTAATAACTGAAGATCACCAGGCTAAGTTAATTAACTCAAGCAAATTTATAAAAATGTCTGGTAATTTCCTGGAGGCCCAGTGGTTAGGAGGCCATGCTTCCACCACAGGGGTCATTTCTGGGTACAATTCAAATTTTCAATTTTGCTTTTGGACATTTTAAAACAAATGTCTGTGACAAACCCACAGCCAACATCATTCTCAAAGGTGAAAAACTGAAACCATTTCCTTTAAAATCAGGAACAAGGCAAGGATGCCCACTCTTACCACTAAAAAAAACCCAAATGTTTTTGATGAACCTAGGGGCAGGACAGGAATAAAGACGCAGATGTAGAGAATGGACTTGAGGACACGGGGAGGGGGAAGGGTAAGCTAGGACGAAGAGAGTAGCACTGACATATATACACTACCAAATGTAAAACAGATAGCTAGTGGAAAGGAGCTGCATCACACAGGGAGATCAGCTCGGTGCTTTCTGACCACCTAGAGGGGTGGGATAGGGAGGGTGGAAGGGGGACACCAGACGGTGGGGATATACGTATCCATAGAGCTGATTCACTTTGTGATACAGCAGAAACTAACACACCATTGTAAAGCAATTATACTCCAATAAAGATGTTAAAATTTTTTTCATATCAGGCTTCATCTTTTTGATATTACTAAAGGTCCTAATTGAATGGAAAATGCAAAAAATAAAAAAATAATAAAAATGAAAGAAATGTCTGTACCTTGTGTATCCCACTGCAAACACTACTTCCACTTTCCCCCCAAGAGGTATGTACTAACATGAGTTTCTAGTTTAGTCTTTTCTGACTTTTCTATGTTTTCATATGTATGAATCCCTACCTAATATAATTTCTAGCTTGAATATTTTTGAACATGAAATCAATAGTATATTTATTTATTTTTGGCTGCGTTGGGTCTTTGTTGCTGTGTGCAAGCTTTCTTTAGTTGCGGCGAACGGGGGCTACTCTTCGCTGCGGTGCATGGGCTTTTCATTGCTGTGGCTTCTTGTGTAGCACGGGCTTCTAGGTGCGCAGGCTTCAGTAGTTTTGGCTCACAGGCTGTAGGGCACGGGCTTAGTAGTTGTGGCTCACGGTCTTAGTTGCCCCACAGGATGTGGGATCTTCCCGGGTGAGGGCTCGAACCCGTGTCCCCTGTATTGGCAGGTGGATTCTTAACCACTGCACCACCAGGGAAGTCCCCAATAGTATCTTACACTATAAATTCTTCTGTTGCTTGTTTTCAGCTCACAATACTGTTTTCAGGATTCGTCCACGTTGTTACATGTGGATGGAATTCATTCTTTTTCACCATTGTGTAAAATAACTTTGTATAAATGAACCATAGTTTATTTATCCATTCTACTGTCAGTGAACATTTGGGCTTTCCCCTGTCTGTGCTATTATGAATGTTGCTGTCATAAGTATTATTTACATGTTTCCAAGTCTATTTTTATATACAATTTTTTTCTACAGTATAAATCTGGGAGAATTGCTGCTTACTAGATTATATAAACATTCAGGTTTCCTAGAAAATGCCAAAATGTTTACCCAGTGCTTGTTTGAATATATATCCCTAAAAGAAAAACATAATTATTTTTGTCCGTATTACTACCAGGAATACATCAGACTGATCTGCTGGTTGTCATTGTGGTTTAAATTTGTATTCTCTGATTACTAGTAAGGTTGAAAATCTTTTCACATATTTGTCATTTGTATATATTTATCAAATTCCTTGTATATTTTGTTCTTTTAAGAGATAAAAATAAATGTCTGTAGAGAAGTGTATTGGCCATGCCAATATGATCGTGCCAATAACAATGATAATAAAAAGAATTAGAAAACAGTCTGCCTCAATATATACCCCCAAAATTCCAAAGTTCAATATCATTTTCAAATAAGTGATATTTTTAAACCAAAATTTGAGAATTTAAAAAAGCTTTCATAATTTATGCAGCAGTGTATATAAATATATCCCAGTTGTCACTAGATAAAAGTTTACTCTTGTGTATTTAAATCTCATGAAGCACATAAGGTTAAAACCTTGGTGTTATTCAAACTCTGGATGATAATATGTATGTAGTGGCTTTTTTTTTTTTTTTTTTTTTGAGGTACGCGGGCCTCTCACTGTTGTGGCCTCTCACGTTGTGGAGCACAGACTCCGGACATGCAGGCTCAGCGGCCTTGGCCCACGGGCCCAGCCACTCCGCGGCATGTGGGATCTTCCCGAACCAGGGCACGAACCCATATCCCCTGCATCGGCAGGCAGACTCTCAACCACTGCGCCACCAGGGAAGCCCTGTAGTGGCTTTTAAGGAGCATTTTTATTTTACCATTTTTAAAAATAAATTTATTTATTTATTTTTGGCTGTGTTGGGCCTTCGTTGCTGCACGTGGGCTTTCTTCTTAGTTGTGGCGAGTGGGGGGTTCCTCTTCATGGTGGTGCGCAGGCCTCTCATTAAGGTGGTTTCCCTTGTTGCGAAGCATGGGACCTAGGTGTGTGGGTTTCAGTAGTTGAAGCACATGGGCTCAGTAGTTGTGGCTCATGGGATCTAGAGCACAGGCTCAGTAGTTGTGGTGCACAGGCTTAGTTGCTCCATGGCATGTGGGATCTTCCCGGACCAGGGCTTGAACCCATATCCCCTGCATTGGCTGACAGGCATTGCCTGTCTCAGAAAGGACAGTCTCCAGTCCATGAACCGAGTCTTGCCCTGGGCTTTGTGGGTAACTCGGCAACTTGAGGAAATCATGGCTCACGCTGTGTTTAGAGAATAATTTCTCCCTAGGAGTCCTGTGACTGTGCTATTTATAGCCAAGTCTCTAATGATTTAAGAAACAGCTGAAGGACTGTTGTTATGTCAATTAGTACTTCAAACACACCAACGACAGCAGCATTTACTCTCAAGCCCAGAGCCTGAATGAACAGCAGGTACAGTGGTGACAACAATGATGACTGGCTCACTTCAGCATTTGCTATGTTCTTTTCATCCTTTGGGTGTTGTCGGTGTCTCTTTTACATGTGGTCTCTTTCTCCCCCTGCATCAGTCTGTTTCTTTGAAAACGCCTCATTTTAAACAATCTTCTTCCCCAGATTCCATATTTTTTTTCAATAGAGGAACGTATGATTTTTTAATTTTTGGTTGCGTGGGGTCTTCATTGCTGCGTGCAGGCTTTCTCTAGTTGCAGCGAGCAGCCGCTACTCTTCGTTGCGATGCACAGGTTCTAGGCGTTCAGGCTTCTGTAGTTGTGGCACGTGGGCTCAGTAGTTGTGGCTTGCGGGCTCTAGAGTGCAGGCTCAGTAGTTGTGGCACACGGGCTTTGTTGCTCCGCGGCATGTGGGATCTTCCCGGACCAGGGCTCGAATCCGGTCCCCTGCATTGGCAGGCGGATTCTTAACCACTGCGCCACCAGGGAAGCCCCCATATTAATTTTTTAATAGTGCCTTTGTCATACACTGTGACACCTCTTTTTCTAGCTTCTCGTGCATTTTTCCTTTTATATAAGCTTTCAGCTTTTAAATGTAAAACAGCATAAGAGATATGATATAAAATTGAATTATATATTAGGAGAGAAATGATTTTCTCTTTACGTTATTATGCCTTCTCACCTAGAAAACATGATTATCTATATTTTCTATTCCTGCAGGTCTTATTCTATACCCATCAGTGAAACTGTGCAGTTTTCTCATTAAGATCATATACTTTTCTTGTTAATGTTACAACTAAGTATTTTCTAGGTCTTGATCATTACTGTGAATAATTTCCCCCCCAGAAACTCATTGTAGATTTATCAATGCAATGTACCAAATCTAGTTTTAAACAAATTGCCTAAATTTTCCAGTTACATAATCATCTACCCAAGGAAAAAAATCCATCTCGTTTCCCAGCTTTTAAAAAATTATTATTTTGTTTTCTACATCTGTCTAAAACATAGACCAAAAAATTAAAAAGTGTGTGTATTACCTCTCAATATCAATGTAAGTGGTTTTAATAATTCTTATAGTTTAAGTGGTTTTATAATATTTTATATATTAAATTTGCCTGTGGAGAACTTGGAGTGACTTTTGGTGTGAGTTGTAAAATTCTGTGGCCACACTCATTTTGGGGCATGTGTTTCCTCATTGTCCTGAAACAACGAGCGTTCCAGAAGTCTAGGGATATTTACCCCCATGCGTTTTGAGTTTCCACAGTGTTGTGAATTCAGCAGGACTGCCCCCATGGAACTCAGCCTCCACTGAAGTGTGAGTGGGTGCGACCTGTATTTTCCCAGGTGGCCAGTGGAGGGCGACCAGCCTGACTCTCATGCCAGTGCAGGCCCTGTCTCTTCTGCCCACAGGCTTGGCCCTGTGCACGGCTGACAGGTATTAGGTCTACACAGGACCAGCCAGGTCTGGCTTCGGGAATATGTGGAGCTCCATCCACACTAGAGGAGCAGTTTTCCTCAAGACTTCTCAGGAGGTTCCACCCTCGGAGGGACAGGTGAGGAAGATGTGTGGGGATGCTTCCTGCTGGGGGATGAGGGATGAGGGTAGGCAGGGGTCCGTCTTGAGAAGACCCATCAGAGGAAAGCTTGGGGAGGAATATTTTACTTAGTCATGTGTGTGGGGCAGGAGGAGTCCTTCATCCTTTAAGGGGGTCCTGATCAGTTTTCCAGGTCACTGATTCGGCTGATTGTGCTTTCACTGAATTTGGGTCCTGGCAGCTTTGTTTCACACTAACAAACCTCATATGTGTGGGTCTCTTCATAAGCTCTCTCGACTCTTCCTCACAGACTGATGAGTTTATTTCTGGGATCTCCATTCAATTCCATTCATCTCATTGTATATCTTCAAGCCAGTATCACAGTGTTTCCCTCATTGTGGCTGTGTAAGTACATATGCAACTGGGAAGTGTGAGCCTTCAAATTAAATTTTCCTTGTGAGAAAAAATTTTTTAGACCTGTGGGGTGTCTGAATATTATATACTTTGCGGGTTCCGTTTCTGTTTCCCCATTACCTGAATGTACCCCCTCCGTCTTTGCTTATGACCTCACGTCCCTATGACCTCACGTCCCTATGACCTCCTGATTGTTTTAAAGTGTCAACAGTATGAACAGAGCTTCCATGCAAAAAATGGTCCTTGCTTTTGTCTAGATACAGTTTCTGAAAACAATTCCATGACTCGTTGGAAGCTTGAAAGATGGTCTTCAGTGTTGGATTTGATTGGCTTTGGAACATGTTTCCAAAGGGTGTCTCGAGGGGCCTTCAATGTGTTCCATCAGCAAGGAAGGAGATTCTAGGCCCATCTACCTCACTACAAATAATTCAGTTTCATTCCTTTTTATGGCCGAGTAATATTCCATTGTATATATGTACCACGTCTTCTTTATCCATTCATCTGTCGATGGACACTTAGGTTGCTTCCATGTCCTGGCTATTGTAAATAGTGCTGCAATGAACACTGGAGTGCATGACTCTTTGAATTACGGTTTTCTCAGGGTATATATGCCCAGTATTGGGATTGCTGGCTCGTATGGTAATTCTATTTTTAGTTTTTTAAGGAACCTCCATACTGTTTTCCACAGTGGCTGTATCAATTTACATTCCCACCAACAGTACAGGAGGGTTCCATTTTCTCCACACCGTCTTCGGCATTTATTGTTTGTAGATTTTTTGATGATGGCTATTCTAAGCAGTGTGAGGTGATATCTCATTGTGGTTTTGATTTGCATTTTTCTAATGATTAGTGATGTTGAGCATCTTTTCATGTATTTGTTGGCCATCTGTATGTCCTCTTTGGAGAAATGACTTTTTTAGGTCTTCCGCCCATTTTTGGATTGGGTTGTTTTTTGAGATATTGAGGTGCATGAGGTGCTTTTATATTTTAGAGATTAATCCTTTGTCAGTTGCTTCATTTGCAAATATCTTTTCCCATTCTGAGCATTGTCTTTTCATTGTTTATGGTTTCCTTTGTTGTGAAAAACCTTTTAAGTTTCATTAGGTCCCATTTGTTTTTGTTTTTACTTCCCTTACTCTAGGAGGTGGGTGAAAAAGGATCTTGCTATGATTTACGTCAAAGAGTATTCTTCTTATGTTTTCCTCTAAGAGTTTTATAGTGTCTGGCCTTACATTTAGGTCTTTAATCCATTTTGAGTTTATTTTTGTGTATGGTGTTAAGAAGTGTTCTAATTTCATTCTTTTACATGTAGCTGTCCAGTTTTCCCAGCACCACTTATTGAAGAGGTTGTCTCTTCTCTATTATATATTCTCGCCTCCTTTGTCAAAGATAAGGTGACCATATGTACATGAGTTTATCTCTGGGCTTTCTATCCTGTTCCATTGATCTGTATTTCTGTTTTTGTGCCAGTACCATACTGTCTTGATTACTGTAGGTTTGTAATATAGTCTGAAGTCTGGAAGCCTGATTCCTCCAGCTCCATTTTTCTTTCTCAAGATTGCTTTGGCTATTCAGGGTCTTCCATGGTTCCATACAAATTGTGTGATTATTTGTTCTAGTTCTGTGAAAAATGCCATTGGTAATTTGATAGGGATTGCATTGAACCTGTAGATAGCTTTCAGCAGTACAATCATTTTCACAATATTGATTCTTCCAATCCAGGAGCATGGTATATCTCTCCATCTGCTTATGTTATCTTTGATTACTTTCATCAGTGTTTTATAGTTTTCTGAGTACAGGTCTTTGCCTCCTTAGGTAGATTTATTCTTAGGTATTTTATTCTTTTTGTGCAATGGTAAATGGGATTGTTTCCTTAATTTCTCTTTCTCATGTTTCGTTTTTAGTGTATAGGAATGCCAGAGATTTCTGTGCATTAATTTTGTATCCTGCAACCATACCATATTCATTGATTAGTTTTGGTAATTTTCTAGTGGCATCTTTAGGACTCTCTATGTATAGTATCATGTCATCTGCAAAAAGAGACAGTTTTAATTCTTCTTTTCCAATTTGTATTACTTTCATTTCTTTTTCTTTTTTGATTGCTGTGGCTAGGAATTCCAATACTACGTTGAATAGTGGCGAGAGTGAACATCGTCGTCTTGTTCCTGCTCTTAGAGGAAATGCTTTCAGTTTTTCACCATTGAGAGTAATGTTTGCTGTGGGTTTGTCATATATGGCGTTTATTATGTTGAGGTAGGTTCCCTCTATGCCCACTTTTGGGAGAGTTTTTATCATAAATGGGTGTTGAATTTTGTCAAAAGCTTTTCCTACATCTATTGAGATGATCATATGGATCTTATTCTTTAATTTGTTAATATGGTGATCACATGGTTGGCGTATATTGAAGAATCCTTGCATTCCTGGGATAAATCCCACTTGATCATGGTGCAGGATACTTTTAATTTGTTGTTGGATTCTCCTTGCTAGTATTTTGTTGAGGATTTTTGCATCTATATTCATCAGTGATATTGGTCTATAATTTTCTTTTTTTCTGATCTTTGTCTGGTTTTGGCATCAGGGTGATGGTGGCCTCATAGAACGAGTTTGGGAGTGTTCCTTCTTCTGCAAGTTTTTGGAAGATTTTGACAAGGATAGGTGTTAACTCTTCTCTAAATGTTTTATAGAATTCGCCTGTGAAGCCATCTGATCCTGGACTTTCGTCTCTTTGAAACTGTAGTTAAAAATCTTCCATTTCATTACCTGTGAATGGTCTGTTTATATTTTCTAATTCTTCCTGGTTCAATCTTGGAAGGTTGTACTTTACCAAGAATTTGTCCACTTCTTCCAGGTTGTCCATTTTATTGGCATAGAGTTGCGTGTAGTGGTGTCTTATGATCTTTTGTATTTTTGTGCTGTCAGTTGTAATCTCTCCTTTTTTATTGCTAATTTTATTGTTTTGAGCTCTCTCCCCTTTTTTTCTTGATGAGTCTGGCTAAAATTTTATCAATTTTGTTTATCTTCTCAAAGAACCAGTTTTTATTTTTATTGATCTTTGCTGTTGTTTTCTGTTTCCATTTCATTTATTTTTGATCTTTATGATTTCTTTCCTTCTACTAATGTTGGGTTTCCTTTGTTATTCTTTTTCTAGTTGCTTTAGCTGTAAGGTTAGATTGAGATTTTTCTTATTTCTTGAGGTGATCTTCAATTCCTATGGAATTCCCTCTTAGAACTGCTTTTGCTGCATCCCATAGATTTTGTATAATCGTGTTTTTGTTGCCATTTTTTTCTAGGTACTTTTAAATTTCCTCTTGATTTCTTCAGTGATCTCTTGATTATTTAGCAGTGCACTGTTTAACCTTCATGTATTTGTGTTTTTTGCTGTTTTTTTCCTGTAATTTCTAATCTCATAGTGTTGTGGTCAGAAAAGTTGCTTAATCCAATTTCAATTTTCTTACTTTTGCCAAGGTTTGATTTGTGACACACGAATTGATCTATTCTGGAGAACGTTCCATGTGCACTTGAGAAGAAAATGTATTCTTCTGCTTTGGGGTGGAATGTACTAAAAATACCAATTAAATCTATCTGGTCTACTGTGTTATTTAAAGCTTGTGTTTCCTTATTTATTTTCTGTCTGGATGATCTATTGGTGTAAGTGGGGTGTTAAAGTCCCCTACTACTATTGTGTTACTGTTGATTTCTTCTTTTATGGCTATTAGCATTTGTCTTATGTATTGAGGTGCTCCTATGTTGGGTGCATAAATATTTATAATTGTTATATCTTCTTCTTGGATTGATCCCTTGATCATTATGTAGTGTTCTTCCTTATCTCTTGTAACAGTCTTTAAAGTCTATTTTATCTTTTATGAGTACTGCTACTCCAGCTTTCTTGTGATTTCCGTTTGCATGGAATCTCTTTTTCCATCCTCTCACTTTCAGTCTGTATGTATCCCTAGGTCTGAAGTGGGTTTCTTATAGACAGCACATATAAGGGTCTTGTTTTGGTATACATTCAGCTAATCTTTGTCTTTTGGTTGGAGCATTTAATCCATTTATATTCAAGGTAATTACTGATATGTATGTCCCTATTACCATTTTCTTAATTGATTTGCATTTGTTTTTGTGGGTCTTTTTCTTCTCTTGTGTTTCCTGCTTAGAGAAGTTCCTTTAGCATTTGTCGTGAAGCTGGTTTGGTGGTGCTGAATTCTCATGGCTTTTGCTTGTCTGTAAAGCTTTTGATTTCTCCATGGAATCTGAATGAGATCCTTGCTGGGTAGAGTAATCTTGGTTACAGGTTTTCCCCTTTCATCATTTAAAATATGTCCTGCCAGTCCCTTCTGGCTTGCAGAGTTTCTGCTGAAAGATCAGCTGTTAACCTTATGGGGATTCCCTTGTATGTTATTTGTTGCTTTTCTCTTGCTGTTTTTAATATTTTTTCTTTGTATTTAATTTTTGATAGTTTGATTAATATGTGTCTCGGCATGTTTCTCTTTGGGTTTATCCTGTATGGGACTCTCTGAACTTCCTGGACTTGAATGACTATTTTCTTTTCCACGTTAGGGAAGTTTTCAACTATAATCTCTTCAAATATTTCCTCAGACCCTTTCTTTTTCTCTTCCTCTTCTGGGACCACTATAATTCGAATGTTGGTGAGTTTAATGTTGTCCCAATGGTCTCTGAGACTGTCCTCAATTCTTTTCATTCTTTTTTCTTTATTCTGCTCTGGGGCAGTTATTTCCACTATCTTATCTTCCAGGTCACTTATCCGTTCTTCTGCCTCAGTTATTCTACTATTGATTCTAGAGCATTTTAAATTTCAGTTATTGTGTTATCACTGTTTGTTTGCTCTTTAGTTCCTCTAGATCCTTGTTAAATGTTTCTTGTATTTTCTCCATTCTGTTTCCGAGATTTTGGATCATCTTTA
This sequence comes from Mesoplodon mirus, assembly GCF_964341445.2. NCBI lineage: Eukaryota > Metazoa > Chordata > Mammalia > Artiodactyla > Ziphiidae > Mesoplodon > Mesoplodon mirus. The sequence goes on along the minus strand of NC_138995.1, from coordinate 64,884,465 downwards.
CTGTCAGTACTCTGAATTCTTTTTCAGGTAGGCTGCCTATTCTGTTTTCATTTACTTGGTATTGTAGGTTTTTACCTTGCTCTTTCGTCTGCCACTTTTTTTTTTTTTTTTTACGGGTGGGGCTGTATTCCTGTCTTACTGGTTGTTTGGCCTGAGGCTTCCAGCACTGGAGTTAGCAGGCAGTTAGATAGAACCGGGTCTTGGTGCCAAGATGAGGACCTCCAGGAGGCCTCACTCTGATTAATATTCCCTGGGGTCTGAGGTTCTCTGTTAGTCCAGTGGTTTGGAGTCGAAGATCCCACCACAGGAGCTTGGGTCTGACCTCTGGCCTGGGAACAAAAATCCTGCAAGCCACGTGGTGAAGCAAAAAAACAAAACAAATCACAAAAAATTAAAAACAAAATAAAATTAGAAAGATAAAAATATATTGGGGGCTTCCCTGATGGTGCAGTGGTTGAGAGTCTGCCTGCCGATGCAGGGGACGCAGGTTCGTGCCCCGGTCCGGGAGGATCCCACATGCCACGGAGCGGCTGCACCCGTGAGCCATGGCTGCTGAGCCTGCGGGTCTGGAGCCTGTGCTCCACAATGGGAGAGGCCACAACAGTGAGAGGCCCGCCTACAGCAAAAAAAAAAAAATTATATATATATGTATATGTAAAAAAAATAATTGAAACTGCAATAAGGTAAAACAAAACCACAACAGAAAAAAAAAGCCAAAAGCAGCAGAACAGTAACAAAGTATAAAAAATAAAATTAGAAGAATAAAAGATTAGAAAAAATATATAAAGGGATCAACATCAGTGAATCAACAAGGTAGAACAGAACCCCAATCTAAAAGAGGAAAAAAAAAAAAAGCCTTGGCTACAGGGTGGTGTGGCTGGTGTGGAGTGTAGGCAGAGGTGGAACTCAGGCAGGGGCAGGGTTTAGGGTGGGGCAGGACCTAGGTGGGTGGGTGGGGTGACGTTTGAGTGTGAGGCGGAGCCTAGGCACAGGACCCAGGCAGCCAGAAAAGGCCTTGGGGGCAGAGCCCAGGTAGAGCGACATTCAAGTGTGTGGCGGGGCCTCTGCTTAGCACCTGCCCAGAAGTGGAGAGGCAGCCTACAGAGTGTGGAGTTCTGGAATTTGGAGGTAAGGCCCTCAGCGAGGGTGTGTGGGTGGGGTTTAGGCCCAGTGTGTTAGAGGGGGTCTCTGAGTATAGAGGTAGGCCCTGGGGGTGTAGGGGCAGGGCTTGGGTCTGTGGGCAGTAGGGAGGCTCTGAGGGCAGAGGATTAGGCCTGGGAGCCCAACAGGCTCCCCGGTGCCTAAGTGGACAGGGAAATCACTGCCCGTGTTCCCTTCTGTTCCTCCGCAAACCCCCATGTCTCCCCCAGGGTCTCCCACATTCCTGCTGGACCCCAACCATGGGTGTAGGAACTCCTCCCCTCCCACAACCACCCCTCAGGGGGTGCCAGTTCTGTAGGTCCAGCCTGTACTTTTGCTCCCCCTTCCCTCCCTCCCACTCCCTTCGGACCTGTGTGGCTGGAGGGGGCCTCTGTGAGCAGAGTATCAGGACCAGGAACTCAGCAGGCTCCTGGGGGCCCAAGAGGGCAGGGGAAACCTGGCCACGCTCCGTTTTTTTAAAAATTTTATTCATTTTTGGCTGTGTTGGGTCTTCATTTCTGTGCAAGGGCTTTCTCTAGTTGTGGTGAGCAGGGGCCACTCTTCATCACGGTGCGCAGGCCTCTCACTATCATGGCCTCTCTTGTTGCGGAGCACAGGCTCCAGACGCGCAGGCTCAGTAGTGTGGCTCACGGGCCTAGTTGCTCCGTGGCATGTGGGACCTTCCCAGACCAGGGCTCGAACCCGTGTCCCCTGCATTGGCAGGCAGATTCTCAACCACTGCGCCACCAGGGAAGTCCCATGCTCCCTTTTGATGCTCTGCCCTCCCAACGGTCCCCCAATCTCCCCCATTGGGAACAGGATACCTTCTCCCCCAGCCACCCCTCAGGGTCGCCAGTACAGGCCCACCTCCTCTTCTCCTCACCCCTCACTCCCCTGCCACGCCCCATGTCCTACCCAGTCGCTGGGGGTCCCTCCCATCCCGTTAGGTGTCCAAGGTCCCCCACCGGTGCCTGGTAGGTGCCCTAGTTGTGCAGAGATGCGAATTCTGCATCAACCTAGTCTGAAATCTTGACTCCTGTCCCAAGTCATATTGTTGTCTGCACTTCTTTATTATCTGAAGATCATCTCAGGTCAGGTGTCTGTTCAGATCTTTACCCATTCTGAATGTAGCTGTTTGGTTTCTCATTCCTTTCACAAACTGAGTAAAATTTTAACTGATATATGTTTGGGAAATATATATTTCTCTCAGTGTGTGGCTTCTCTTTTTGCTTGGGGAGGAAGGTAATTCACAGAAAATAATAACACATGCATCAGGTGTTACTGCTGTTTGTTTCCTCTTGTGGAGGGCTCTTGTTCCAAATCCTGCTTCATGAGCTATGTGACCAGACCCGTGGCTGCCCTCATACTGTCTACACCTTAAAAGAATCAAGAGATCTTCAATACATCTGTGCCTCCACAAAGGGGAGCAGAACAGGACACCCCGAAATATGGAATGTCAATGGACCCCACAGCTTAACATAATTATTTAAAAAATAAACACCTCAAAATAGAAGGCTCAGACCTCCCACTTTCAAATGTTCTGAACAGAACCCCAAGAAATGAAACACAGTGAAACTGGCATAAGGAGGTATATTGAGATGAATGGAACTCAAAGGATCTCCCAGAAGTAAACCCATCAGTTTGTAAGGAATAGTCGAGAGACCCCAGCAAGAACACACACATCTCTGGTGTGTTAGCTGAAGATAAAAGCTGCCAGGGATCTAGAGCAGTGAAAGGACAGTCACTCTAACAACAACAAGAAAAAGACCTAGAATATGGAACATCATGACCCTAAAAGAGGAAACTGGACTCCTTCCCCACCCCAAACAAGATGAAAAGTCACAATCTTCCTCCCCATTTTTCCTCTGCTGGGGCCTCTGAGACAGACCTCCCTGCCCCCAGTAACCCCAACCAGCAGCCCATCAGGAAACATCCCCCCACCCCACCATTTCCTCACCTTTCCCTACCAGGCCAGACGTCCCAGCAGGTCTAGAGGAAACCTAGCTAACCTCCATATAGATGCAGCTCTGCATTTTCCCGAAGCCAAAGCCCTGGCCTGTCTTGGAGAGACCTAACGCCTGTGAGCTGTGCACAAGGCCAAGCCTGTGGGCAGAAGAGGAAGATCCCGCACTGGTGAGAGAGGCTGGTTTGTCACCCTCCTCTGGCCAACTGGGAAAATGCAGGGGGCACCCACTCCCACTACAGTGGAGGCTGAAATTTTTGCAGGCAGTCCCGCTCAATGCACCACACTCTCCAAGTTCCAAGGGATGGAGGCCAATATCCCAGGTCTTCTGGAACCCTAATCATAGGACAGTTAGGAACCACGTGCCACAAAACGAATGTAGATACAGACTTTATGACTCACACTAAAAGTCACTCCAAATTGTCTGCAGGCAAATTGAAAATATACAAAAAACCATAAAAAATTACACAGAATGACAGAGAAGAATCTCGGCATGTCCATGGGTCTCATCACGTCCATCATGAGCTGTGAGTTTCAACACACATCGTGAAGAGCCCTCACACAAAAGGAAACAAAAAGTGACAACAATTACTTTACTAAATGAAAATTTCTCCATGCTGAAATACCTTATGCCGAAAGCCAGAAGACAAGCCACAAACTGGAAGAAAAAACTTATTTGCCAAACACAGATTGGATAAAGAAATTTTCCTCAGAGAAGACAGAGAACTAGAAAAAAAAACAGCTCGATTCAAGATAAGTCAAGATCTGAAGAGACACTGGGCCTATGAAGATATGCAGACAATACATAAGTGGACAGAAATATGATCCAGATTGGACCTTATGAGGAATGCAAAATTACAACCACAAGACAGCACTACACACCTCTGAGTCCTGCTAACCTCCTCCCGAAATGATGATACCCATCTCTGGAGAATGGGGAACAACAGCAACTCTCCTGCTAACCTCCTCCCGAAATGATGATACCCATCTCTGGAGAATGGGGAACAACAGCAACTCTCCTTTCTTGCTGATGAAACCCATATAACAGCCCACAGAGACACCACTGGCTACCATTTGCCAAAGCCAAAATAGTCTAACACCTGCACACCACCAGGCAGGTCTGCCAGCATTCACACTATTGATTTGAAAACCCGTAACCAAATGAAAACAAAATGTTTTGCACAGAAGCTCCACTCATACTGTCTACACCTTAATGGAATCAAGAGGTCTTCAATACATGTGTGCCTCAGCAAAGGGGAGCAGAACAGGACACCCCGAAATATGGAATGTCAATGGACCCCACAGCTTAACATAATTATTTAAAAAATAAACACCTCAAAATAGAAGGCTCAGACCTCCCACTTTCAAATGTTCTGAACAGAACCCCAAGAAATGAAACACAGTGAAACTGGCATAAGGAGGTATATTGAGATGAATGGAATTCAAAGGATCTCCCAGAAATAAACCCATCTGTCTGTAAGGAATAGTCGAGAGACCCCAGCAAGAACACACACATCTCTGGTGTGTTAGCTGAAGACAAAAGCTGCCAGGGACCTAGAGCAGTGAAAGGACAGTCACCCTAACAACCAGAAAAAGACCTAGAATATGGAACATCATGACCCTAAAAGAGGACACTGGACTCCTTCCCCACCCCAAACAAGACGAAAAGTCACAATCTTCCTCCCCATTTTTCCTCTGCTGGGGCCTCTGAGACAGACCTCCCTGCCCCCAGTAACCCCAACCAGCAGCCCGTCAGGAAACATCCCCCCGCCCCACCATTTCCTCACCTTTCCCTATCAGGCCAGACGTCCCAGCAGGTCTAGAGGAAACCTAGCTAACCTCCATATGGATGCAGCTCTGCATTTTCCCGAAGCCAAAGCCCTGGCCTGTCTTGGAGAGACCTAACGCCTGTGAGCTGTGCACAAGGCCAAGCCTGTGGGCAGAAGAGGAAGATCCCGCACTGGTGAGAGAGGCTGGTTTGTCACCCTCCTCTGGCCAACTGGGAAAATGCAGGGGGCACCCACTCCCACTACAGTGGAGGCTGAAGTTTTTGCAGGCAGTCCCGCTCAATGCACCACACTCTCCAAGTTCCAAGGGATGGAGGCCAATATCCCAGGACTTCTGGAATCCTAATCATAGGACAGTTAGGAACCACGTGCCACGAAACGAATGTAGGCACAGACTTTACGACTCACGCTAAAAGTCACTCCAAATTGTCTGCATGCAAATTGAAAATATACAAAAAACCATAAAAAATTACAGAGGATGACAGAGAAGAATATTGGCATGGCCATGGGTCTCATCACGTCCATCATGAGCTGTGATTTTCAACACACATCATGAAGAGCCCTCACACTAGAGAAAACAAAAAGTAACAATTACCTGTTTTTTTGTGTGTTTTTTTTTGCGGTACATGGGCCTCTCGCTGTTGTGGCCTCTCCCGTTGTGGAGCACAGGTTCCAGACACGCAGGCTCAGCGGCCATGGCTTATGGGCCCAGCTGCTCCGCGGCATGTGGGATCTTCCCAGACCAGGGCATGAACCCGTGTCCCCTGCACCGGCAGGCGGACTCTCAACCGCTGCACCACCAGGGAAGCCCAACAATTACTTTTTTAAATGAAAATTTCTCCATGCTGAAATACCTTATGCCCAAAGCCGGAAAACAAGCCACAAACTGGAAGAAAAAACATATTTGCCAAACACAGATCAAAGATAAATAATTTTTCCTCAGAGTAGACAAAGAACTTGAAAACAAAAGCTCCATTCAAGGTAAGTCAAGATATGAAGAGACACTTGGCCTACAAAGGTATACAGATATTACATCAGTGGACAGAAATATGATCCCGATCGGATTTATGAGGAATGCAAAATTACAACCACAAGACAGCAGTACGCACCTCTTAGTCCTGCTAACCTCCCGAGATCATGATACCCATCACTGGAGGATGAGGAACAACAGCAACTCTCCTTTCTTGCTGATGAAACCCATATTACAGCCCATAGAGACACCACTGGGTAGCATTTGCCAAAGCCAAAATAGGCTAACACCTGCAGACCACCTCGTAGGCCTCCAAGTGTTCACGCAGTTGCTTTGAAAACCTGTATACAAACAAAAACAAAAACAATGTCTTGCTCGGAAGTTCCACTCATGCTGTCTACACCTTAAAGGAATCAAGAGGTCTTCAATATATGTGTGCCTCCGCAAAGGGGAGGGGAGTGTACATATCAGCAAAGGGGAGAAGAGAACCCCCCGAAATATGGAATGTCAACAGACCCCACAGCTCTACCAGAGTTATTAAAAAAAACCCAAAAACCTCAAGATTGAAGGCTCAGACCTACCACTTTCAAATGCTCTGAACACAGCCCCTGGTAAATGAAACACGGTGAAACTGGCATGAGGATATATACTGAGATGAATGGAATTGAAAGGTGATCCCAGAAATAAATCCATCGGTCTGTGGGGAAGAGTCGAGAGACCCCAGGAAGAACACACACGTCCCTGGTGTCTTAGCTGAAGACAATGCTGCCAGGGACCTAGAGTAGTGAAAGGACAGTCATGCTAACAAAATAAAAAGACCTAAAATATGGTACATCATGAACCTAAAAGAGGGCACCAGACTCCTTCCCCACCCCACACAAGACTGACTAAAATTCACAATTTTCCTCCCCCATTTATTCCTCTGCTGGGACCTCTGAGATGGACCTCCCTGCCCCCAGTGCCCCCAACCAGCAGCCCCCGTCAGGAAACATCTTCCCCTCATTTCCTCACCTTTCCCTACCAGGCCAGCACCTTCCAGCAGGTCCAGAGGAAACTTAGCTACCCTCCATGTGGATGCAGCTCCACATTTTCCCAAAGAAAATCGACACAGCCATGTGTCTGGTCATGTCAGTCACAAGCTGTAATTTTCAACACACACCCTGAAGAGCCCTCACACAAGAGGAAACAAAAAGCAACAACATGTACTTTATTAAATGAACATTTCTCCTCGCTGACATACCTTAATCTGAAAGCCAAAAGTGCAGCCACAAAAAAATGGAGGTAATGAATACAAAAAAAAAAAAAAAAGAAAACCTTGAAACTGGCAGAGAAAAATATTTGCTGAATACACATGGGATAAAGAATATTTACTTACATAAGACATAGAACTAGAAAAGCATCAACTACACTCAAAATACATAAACATCTGAATAGACAGGATGGGCAACACCTGCAGATCTGGGGAAAGGGCCAAAGAGTGTCTGCTTTTCGAGTGTGTGCTCCTGTGTGGAAGATAGTGACAAACCTGCCAGACAGGGCTGGAATGTGCAAAAGAGTCTGGGGCATTGATGCCATGGATTGAAATAAATTCAGTGGACTCCCCGATTTCGTGGACATCTTTCCAGGACAGTTAAGAGCACAGATGGGCACTCACTAGGCAGGGATGTTTCAGTGGTCGGCCATGCAGTGATTCAATTGGAGGTGGTGAGCCTGGATGTAGAGGGTCCTGTTGGGAAACTCCTGGGACATTCCTGTAAGACAAAGTTGAGTCCTGCGCCAGGGCAATGGTTGTGAGGCTGGGTCATTGGGAAGAGGCAGTACAGACATTCTAGTGGCAGAATCAAGCACCGGGAGTTAGTTGTAGGCGGGACGGCAGGGAAGGAGTCCCGTCTATACTCAGATGTCTGGCTCAGACAACTGGACTTAACACTGCACCAACTGGCACACTGGAAGTAGATGGGTCACAAAGCAGGTGCGGACAGATGAGGAGCAGTTCAGTGATGGGTGTCAGACACGTTGTGAAAGCCCCGGTGGAATACAGCTGTGCTCGTCTGAACTCTGACTCCTGGGTCATTCTGCCTGCCCAGTTTTGTACATCACACCTCGTCAGTTTTAAAACACACATCCTTTTTCACTTCTCTGAAATCAGGATTTTTTAAATGACTGTGTGACATGGTTTAGTGGGTAGTGTACTTTTTTAGAGGTACATAAAATAGTGGTTCTTCTTATAATGGATGAAATCTTGGCTTTGGTGAAATACAATAATGTCTATCAAACTCAGAAGAAAATAATACATGAATGTCTCTCCTTATGTCCTAAATTTTACCGTGTTCCAAAAAGATCTGAAGTACCCTTTCAACATAAAGCGACAGGACAGGACAATTTCTGTAAAAAGACAAAATCCACACCTGGGATCGAATATTGGAAAGAATCCTCAGAAGGCCCTTCTCTCCCACAGGAGGGGTTATTGGTTGACTGTGTTTACAGCTCAAATAAAAACAACAGAATGGGAATTCCCTGATGGTCCAGTGGTTAAGAGTTGGCCTTTTCACACTTTCACTGCTGTGGCCCGGGTTCAATCCGTGGTCAGGGAACTAAGATCCCAGAAGACTTTTGGCACAGCCAAAATAAAAACAAAAAACACAGAAGGACAAACAAGCTTCCAGAAGCTCCCAATCCTAAGAACTAAAACCCAAACCAGGAGACAGAATAATCTAGAAAAAAAAAATAACAGGAATAAATTGACTTTCAGACAGCACAGAGATGGGTGTGGCCTGGAGGTCTCAGGAATGGCATCTTTTAAAAAGAGTGGATTTGGTGGAGACTTAAGAGCTTCATTGCTGCTCTTTCCAAAAAGAATGTGATGAAAGACAAGGCCCACTAATATCTTAGTGATACTGTTCAAGGGCTTCATACATCTTCACTGAAGAACTGAACAAACATCTCCTGGGACACACAACATTCTGAAAGAACAGCCTCTATGCTTTCTAGCCTGTTCGGTGGCACAGCACGCAGCTGGGTCCACACTCGCATTGGGAGAAGCCAGGCTGCTGCGACATGCAGGAAGCAGAGCCTCTGACTCACTGAAAGTAGTGGGTACTTCCACACTGGGGTTCACAATGCAGACCATGTGGCTGCCTGCCTCCTCCACACAGGAGCAAAACAAGGGCTCCAAGACGTCAGCATCGGAAACCCCAAGGGCTTTACTTCAACTCTCTTCTGAAACTTTGCCTCTTCCCACCCATCACTGAATGCCAAGTCACCCCTTTCCTTTCCACAGCTCTGACCTTTTCCAGCTTCTGTAACCAGGCTCTACTTGGGGCTAATAAGAATAGCAATAGGTGGCGCAGTGGTTAAGAATCCGCCTGCCAATTCAGGGGACATGGGTTCAAGCCCTGGTCCAGGAAGATCCCAAATGCCGCGGAGCAACTAAGCCCATGCGCCACAACGACTGAGCCTGCACTCTAGAGCCCGTGAGCCACAACTACTGAGCCTGCAAGCTACAACTACTGAAGCCCGTGTGTCTAGAGTCTGTGCTCCACAACAAGAGAAGCCACCACAATAAGAAGCCCACGCACCACAACAAAGAGTAGCCCCCGCTCGCTGCAACTACAGAAAGCCTGTGTGCATCAACGAACACCAAACACAGCCAAAAATAAATATTAAAAAAAATAAGTAAAAGAATAGCAATAAGTATGGAAGTGTTCATACTAACAGCTACAATTTTTGAGAACCTGCCACGTGCCATGCTTTGTTTATACACTCTCATTTGATTCTCACACAAATTCCTTGGGAGCATGAATCCCATTTTCTTAATGAAATCCTGGACAGTGAAGGTAGAAAAATATGGTTCCTATGCATCAGCTTAAAGAAAAATATCTTCTTTAAGTCAGAAGTGGGGGGAGGTGGTATATTTGTTATATTATTCCTTATATGCCTATGTTTCCACAGCCAATTTCTTTTCATTAATAGAAAAATGAGCCTGAAGTTTACCACTCAGCCTAAAAATACCACCACTACCAACACCAAGAGAATAGCAGGAAGAGGTGCCGCTGGCCGTTTGTACCCCCACACCCTGAGATGCCTTCACCTGGTTTATTATGACTACTTAAAGGCTGCACCTGAGGGAGAAACAGAGAAATAATAAGCAAAAGGACCAGATTCAGGAAACTCTTGTTCTACAAATACATGTGGCCAGAGGTCTTTAAACTGTTAGGCACAAACTCTTATTAAAAATAACGGTGCCAAAAAAAAAAAAACAAAAGCGTGGGGCTTCCCTGGTGGAGCAGTGGTTGAGAGTCCGCCTGCCAATGCAGGGGACACGGGTTCATGCCCCGGTCCGGGAAGATCCCACATGCCACGGAGCGGCTGGGCCCATGAGCCATGGCTGCTGGGCCTGCGCGTCCGGAGCCTGTGCTCCGCAACGGGAGAGGCCACAGCAGTGAGAGGCCCACGTACTGCAAAAAAAAAAAAAAAACAATGGTGCCAGAGAAGGATGTCAGCTCACCTCCTCTCACTAAAACACCAAAATCACAACTAACTGCTGTGATCACAACACAGCAAATAACAACAGAAAAACAATGGAACCTACCAAAAAAATTATCCTACATCCAAAGACACAGAAGAAACCACAATGAGATGGTAGGAGGGGCTCAATTGTGATAAAAATCCAATCCCATACCCACCAGGTGGGCAAAGCACAAACTGGAAAATAATAATATCGAAGAGGTTCCCCCACAGCAGTGAAAGTTCTGAGCTCCACATCAGGCTCCCCAGCTTGGAGGTGTGGCATCTGGAGCAGGAGTCCCCAGAGTATCTGGCTTTAAAGACCAGTGGGGTTTGATCGCAGGAACTCCACAGGACTTTGGGAAACAGAAACTCCACTCTTGGAGAGAGCATACATACCCTAGGCCAGACCTACCTGGTGGTATTGGAGAGTCTCCTATAGAGGTGGGGGGTGACTGTGGCTCAATGCAGGGACAAAGACACTGGTGGTGGTAGTTCTGGGGGATTCTCATTGGCATGAGCCCTCCTGGAGGCTGCTGTTTTCTCACCAAGACCTGGCCCTACCCAACCTATAGGCTCCAGTGCTGGGACTCCTCAGACCAAACCAACAGGGCAGGAACACATCCGCATCCATCAGCAGATAGGCTGCCTAAAGTCTTCCTGAGCTCACTGCTTCCCACTAAATACACCCCTTGACACGGCCCTGGCCACCAGAGGGACAAGACCCAGATCCATCCACCAGTGGGCACGAACGAGTTCCTCCCACCAGAAAGCCTGCACAAGCTTCTTAGACCAGCCTCATCCTCTAAGGGGTAGACACGAGAAGCAAGAACTACAACCATGCAGCCTGCAGAACGGAGACCACAATCACAGAAAGTTAGACAAAATGAGACGGCAGAGGAATATATCCCAAACGAAGGAACAAGATAAAGCCCCAGAAGAACAACTAAGTGAAGTGGAGAGATACTTGATATATCCAAAAAAGTATTCAGAGTAAAGACAGTAAAGATGATCCAAGATCTTACAAAAAGAATGGAGGCACAGACTGAGAAGACAAAAGAAATGATTAACAGAGCTAGAAGATCTAAACAAACAGAGATGAACAATAAGATAACTAAAGTGAAAAATACACTAGACAGAATCGACAGCAGAATAAATGAGTCAGAAGAAAGGCTGGAATGAGCTGGAAGACAGAATGGTGGAAATCTCTGCCATGGAACAGAATAAAGAAAAAGGAATGAAAAGAAATGAGGACAGTATAAAAGACCTCTGGGACAACATTAAACACACCAACATTCACATTGTACGGCTCCCAGAAGGAGAAGAGAGAAAGGACCTGAGAAAATATTTGAAAAGATAATAGCTGAAAACTTCCCTAACATGGGAAAGGAAGCAGTCACCCAACTCCAGGAAGTGCAGAGAGCCCCAGTCAAGATAAACCAAAGGAGGAACATGCTGAGACACATAGTAGTCAAACTGACAAAAATTAAAGACAAAGATAAAAAAAGCAACAAGGGAAAAGCAACAAATAACATACAATGGAATTCCTATAAGGTATCAGCTAATTTTTCAACGGAAACTCTGCAGGCCAGAAGGTACTAGAACCATATACTGAAAGTGATGAAAGGGAAGAAACTACAACCAAGAATACTCTACCCAGCAATCTCATTCAGATTTGAAGGAGAAATCAAAAGCTTTACAGACAAGCAAAAGCTAAGAGAATTCAGCAGCACTGGACCAGCTTTGCAGCAAATGCTAAAGGAACTTCTGTAGGTGGAGAAAAAAAGAACAGGAAAGAAAAAGGCCACAACTAGAAACAAGAAAATTACGAATGGAAAAACTCACGGGTAAAGGCAAACATACAGAAAAAGTAGGAAAGCAACCAAACACAAATACAATATCAAAACCAGCAATCATGAGGAGAGTACAAATGCAGGATACTGGAGATGCATTTGAAATGAAAAGAGCAGCAACTTAAAACGATCTTGTTTATATAGACTGCTTTATCAAATCTCATGGTAATCACAAACCAAAAATCTACAATAGATACACACACCAAAAAAAAAAAAAAAAAAAAGGAATCCAAAACACAACATTAAAGTTAGTCATCAAATCACAAGAGAAGAGGGAGTTCCCTGGCTATCCAGTGGTTAGGACTCAGCGCTTTCACTGCTGTGGGCCCAGGTTCAATCTCTGGTCAGTGAACTAAGATCCTGCAAGCCACACAGGACAACCAAAAAAAAAAAAAAAAAAAAGTCTCAGTAAATCAGAAGAGAAGAGAACAAAAGAGGAAGGGGAGAAAAAAGACCTACAAAAACAAATCCAAAACAATTACGAAAACAGCAATAAGAACATACATATTGATAATTACCTTAAATGTAAACAGATTAAATGCTCCAACCAAAAGACACAGACTGGCTGAATGGGTACAAAAATAAGACCAGTATATAGGCTGTCTACAAGAGAGCCACTGCAGATCTAGGGACACCTACAGACTGAAAGTGAGGAGATTGAAAAGGGTATTCCATGCAAATGGAAATCAAAAGAGGGCTGGAATAGCAATACTCATATCAGACAAAACAGATGTTAAAATAGACTGTTACAAGAGTCAAAAGGGGTTTGAAATTCTGCGCAGGCCTAACGGCTCGCGGAACAGCTACTGGGAGTGAGACCGCTGGTGCTTGCAGGTGGTTGCTGCACTCGGGCCTGCGTGGAGCGGGTCGGGGCCTCGAAACCCGCCTGCTTGGAGCATCCGCCATGAGGAGAAGCAGCCTCAGAAGCAGTGGATTAAAGCTCCGCAATCAACTTGATGTACCCTGCATCTGTGGAATACATGAATAGACAACGAATCATCCCAAATTGAGGAGCTGTGTGGATGAAAGGTTCTTGGTGCTGCAGCCAGGAGTCAGTGCTGTGCCTCTGAGGTGGGAGAGCCAACTTCAGGACACGGGTCCACAAGAGACCTCCCAGCTCCTCATAATATCAAACGGCGAAAATCTTCCAGAGATCTCCATCTCAACACCAGCACCCAGCTTCACTCAACGACCAGCAAGCTACAGTGCTGGACACCCTATGCCAAACAACTAGCAAGACAGGAACACAACGCCACCCATTAGCAGAGAGGCTGCCTAAAATCATAAAAAGTCCACAGACACCCCAAAACACACCACCAGACGTGGACCTGCCCACCAGAAAGACAAGATCCAGCCTCATCCACCAGAACACAGGCACAAGTCCCCTCCACCAAGAAGCCTACACAACCCACTGAACCAACCTTAGCCACTGGGGACAGACACCAAAAACAACAGGAACTACGAACCTGCAGCCTGCAAAAAGGAGACCCCAAACACAGTAAGATAAGCAAAATGAGAAGACAGAAAAACACACAGCAGGTGAAGGAGCAAGATAAAAACCCACCAGACCTAACAAATGAAGAGGAAATAGGCAGTCTACCTGGAAAAGAATTCAGAATAATGATAGTAAAGATGATCCAAAATCTTGGAAACAGAATAGACAAAATGCAAGAAACAGTTAACAAGGACCTAGAAGAAATAAAGATGAATCAAGCAATGATTAGAAACACAATAAATGAAATTAAAAATACTCTAGATGGGATCAATAGCAGAATAACTGAGGCAGAAGAACGGATAAGTGACGTGGAAGATAAAATAGTGGAAATAACTACTGCAGAGCAGAAGAAAGAAAAAAGAATGAAAAGAACTGAGGACAGTCTCAGAGACCTCTGGGACAACATTAAACGCACCAACATTCGAATTATAGGGGTTCCAGAAGAAGAAGAGAAAAAGAAAGGGACTGAGAAAATATTTGAAGAGATTATAGTTGAAAACTTCCCTAATATGGGAAAGGAAATAGTTAATCAAGTCCAGGAGGCACAGAGAGTCCCATACAGAATAAATCCAAGGAGAAATACACCAAGACACATATTAATCAAACTGTCAAAAATTAAATACAAAGAAAACATATTAAAAGCAGCAAGGGAAAAACAACAAATAACACACAAGGGAATCCCCATAAGGTTAACAGCTGATCTTTCAGCAGAAACTCTGCAAGCCAGAAGGGACTGGCAGGACATATTTAAAGTGATGAAGGAGAAAAACCTGCAACCAAGATTACTCTACCCAGCAAGGATCTCATTCAGATTTGATGGAGAAATTAAAGCGTTTACAGACAAGCAAAAGCTGAGAGAGTTCAGCACCACCAAACCAGCTTTACAACAAATGCTAAAGGAACTTCTCTAGGCAAGAAACACAACAGAAGGAAAAGACCTACAATAACAAACCCAAAACAATTAAGAAAATGGGAATAGGAACATACGTATCGATAATTACCTTAAATGTAAATGGACTAAATGCTCCCACCAAAAGACACAGATTGGCTGAATGGATACAAAAACAAGACCCATATATATGCTGTCTACAAGAGACCCACTTCAGACCTAGAGACACACACAGACTGAAAGTAAGGAGATGGAAAAAGATATTCCATGCAAATGGAAACCAAAAGAAAGCTGGAGTAGCAATTCTCATATCAGACAAAATAGACTTTAAAATAAAGACTACTAGAAGGGACAAAGAAGGACACTACATAATGATCAAGGGATCAACCCAAGAAGAAGACATAACAATCGTAAATATTTATGCACCCAACATAGGAGCACCTCAATACATAAGGCAAATACTAACAGCCATAAAAGGGGAAATCGACAGTAACACATTCATAGTAGGGGACTTTAACACCCCACTTTCACCAACGGACAGATCATCCAAAATGAAAATAAATAAGGAAACACAAGCTTTAAATGATACATTAAACAAGATGAACTTAATTGATATTTATAGGACATTTCATCCAAAAACAACAGAATACACATTTTTCTCAAGTGCTCATGGAACATTCTCCAGGATAGATCATATCTTGGTTCACAAATCAAGCCTTGGTAAATTTAAGAAAATTGAAGTTGTATCAAGTATCTTTTCCGAGCACAATGCTAAGAGACTAGATATCAATTAAAGGAAAAGATCTGTAAAAAGTACAAACACATGGAGGCTAAACAATACACTACTTAATAACGAAGTGATCACTGAAGAAATCAAAGAGGAAATAAAAAAATACCTAGAAACAAATGACACTGGAGACATGACGACCCAAAACCTATGGGAAGCAGCAAAAGCAGTTCTAAGAGGGAAGTTTATAGCAATACAATCCCACCTTAAGAAACAGGAAACATCTCGAATAAACAACCTAACCTTACACCTAAAGCAATTACAGAAAGAAGAACAAAAACACCCCAAAGTTAGCAGAAGGAAAGAAATCATAAAAATCAGATCAGAAATAAATGAAAAAGAAATGAAGGAAATGATAGCAAAGATCAATAAAACTAAAAGCTGGTTCTTTGAGAAGATAAACAAAATTGATAAACCATTAGCCAGACTCATCAAGAAAAAAAGGGAGAAGACTCAAATCAATAGAATTAGAAATGAAAAAGGAGAAGTAACAACTGACACTGCGGAAATACAAAAGATCATGAGAGATTACTATAAGCAACTCTATGCCAATAAAATGGACAATCTGGAAGAAATGGACAAATTCTTAGAAATGCACAACCTGCCAAGACTGACTCAGGAAGAAATAGAAAATATGAATAGACCAATCACAAGCACTGAAATTGAAACTGTGATTAAAAATCTTCCATCAAACAAAAGCCCAGGACCAGATGGCTTCACAGGCAAATTCTATCAAACATTTAGAGAAGAGCTAACACCTATCCTTCTCAAACTCTTCCAAAATATAGCAGAGGGAGGAACACTCCCAAACTCATTCTACGAGGCCACCATCACCTTGATACCAAAAGCAGACAACGATGTCACAAAGAAAGAAAACTACAGGCCAATATCACTGATGAACATAGATGCAAAAATCCTCAACAAAATACAAGCAAACAGAATCCAACAGCACATTAAAAGGATCATACACCATGATCAAGTGGGGTCGATTCCAGGAATGCAAGGACTCTTCAATATACGCAAATCAATCAACGTGATACACCATATTAACAAATTGAAGGAAAAAAACCATATGATCATCTCAATAGATGCAGAGAAAGCTTTCGACAAAATTCAACACCCATTTATGATAAAAACCCTGCAGAAAGTAGGCATAGAGGGAACACTCCTCAACATAATAAAGGCCATATATGACAAAACCAAAGCCAACATCATCCTCAATGGTGAAAAACTGAAACCATTTCCACTAAGATCAGGAACAAGACAAGGGTGCCCACTCTCACCACTCTTATTCAACATAGTTTTGGAAGTTTTAGCCACAGCAATCAGAGAAGAAAAGGAAATAAAAGGAATCCAAATCAGAAAAGAAGAAGTAAAGCTGTCACTGTTTGCAGATGATATGATACTTATACATAGAGAATCCTAAAGATGCTACCAGAAAACTACTAGAGCTAATCAATGAATTTGGTAAAGTAGCAGGATACAAAATTAATGCACAGAAATCTCTGGCATTCCTATATACTAATGATGAAAAATCTGAAAGTGAAATCAAGAAAACACTCCCATTTACCACTGCAACAAAAAGAATAAAATATCTAGGAATAAACCTACCTAAGGAGACAAAAGACCTGTATGCAGAAAATTATAAGACACTGATGAAAGAAATTAAAGATGATACAAATAGATGGAGAGATATACCATGTTCTTGGATTGGAAGAATCAACATTGTGAAAATGACTCTACTACCCAAAGCAATCTCCAGATTCAATGCAATCCCTATCAAACTACCACTGGCATTTTTTCACAGAACTAGAACAAAAAATTTCACAATTTGTATGGAAACACAAAAGACCCCGAATAGCCAAAGCAATCTTGAGAACGAAAAATGAAGCTGGAGGAATCAGGCTCCCTGACTTCAGACCATACTACAAAGCTACAGTAATCAAGACAGTATGGTACTGGCACAAAAACAGAAAGATAGATCAATGGAACAGGATAGAAAGCCCAGAGATAAACCCACGCACATATGGTCACCTTATCTTTGATAAAGGAGGCAGGAATGTACAGTGGAGAAAGGACAGCCTCTTCAATAAGTGGTGTGGGAAAACTGGACAGGGATATGTAAAAGTATGAGATTAGATCACTCCCTAACACCATAGACAAAAATAAGCTCAAAATGGATTAAAGACCTAAATGTAAGGCCAGAAACTATCAAACTCCTAGAGGAAAACATAGGCAGAACACTCTATGACATAAATCACATCAAGATCCTTTTTGACCCACCTCCTAGAGAAATGGAAATAAAAACAAAAATAAACACATGGGACCTATTGAAACTTAAAAGCTTTTGCACAGCAAAGGAAACCATAAACAAGACCAAAAGACAACCCTCAGAATGGGAGAAAATATTTGCAAATGAAGCAACTGACAAAGGATTAATCTCCAAAATTTATAAGCAGCTCATGCAGCTCAATAACAAAAAAAACAAACAACCCAATCCAAAAATGGGCAGAAGACCTAAATAGACATTTCTCCACAGAAGATATACAGATTGCCAACAAACACATGAAACAATGCTCAACATCATTAATCATTAGAGAAATGCAAATCAAAACTAGAATGAGATATCATCTCACACCAGTCAGAATGGCCATCATCAAAAAATCTAGAAACAATAAATGCTGGAGAGGGTGTGGAAAAAAGGGAACACTCTTACACTGCTGGTGGGAATGTGAACTGGTACAGCCACTAAGGAGAACAGTATGGAGGTTCCT
Organism: Mesoplodon mirus; assembly: GCF_964341445.2. NCBI lineage: Eukaryota > Metazoa > Chordata > Mammalia > Artiodactyla > Ziphiidae > Mesoplodon > Mesoplodon mirus. The sequence continues at coordinate 64,866,301 of NC_138995.1, read as the reverse complement.
TAAAAAACTACAAATAGAACTACCATATGACCCAGCAATCCCACTACTGGGCATATACCCTGAGAAAACCATAATTCAAAAAGAGTCATGCACCAAAATGTTCATAGCAGCCCTATTTACAATAGCCCGGAGATGGAAACAACCTAAGTGTCCATCATCGGATGAATGGATAAAGAAGATGTGGCACATATGTACAATGGAATATTACTCAGCCATAAAAACAAACGAAATTGAGCTATTTGTAATGAGGTGGATAGACCTAGAGTCTGTCATTCAGAGTGAAGTAAGTCAGAAAGAGAAAGACAAATACCGTATGCTAACACATATATGTGGAATTTAAGAAGAAAAAAAATGTCATGAAGAACCTAGGGGTAAGACAGGAATAAAGACACAGACCTACTAGAGAATGGACTTGAGGATATGGGGAGGGGGAAGGGTAAGCTGTGACAAAGCGAAAGAGAGGCATGGACATATATACACTACCAAACATAAGGTAGATAGCTAGTGGGAAGCAGCTGCATAGCACAGGGAGATCAGCTTGGTGTTTTTTGACCGCCTGGAGGGGTGGGATAGGGAGGGTGGGAGGGAGGGAGACGCAAGAGGGAGGGGATATGGGAACATATGTATATGTATAACTGATTCATTTTGTTATAAAGCAGAAACTAACACACCATTGTTAAGCAATTATACTCCAACAAAAAAAAGAGTCAAAAGAAGGACACCACATAATGATGAAGGGATCAATCAAGAAGAAGATATAACAACTGTAAATATATATATGCACTCAACATAGGAGCACCTCAATATATAAGTAAAATACTAACAACCATAAAAGGAGAAATCAACAGTAACACAGTAGTGGGGGACTTTAACAGCCCAGTTTCATCAATGGACAGATCACCCATACAGTAAATCAGTAAGGAAACACAGGCCTTAAATGAAACATTAGACCAGATGGACTTAATTGATATTTATAAAGCATTCCAACCACAAGCAGCAGAATACACATTCTTTTCAAATTCACATGGAATATTCTCCAGGATTAATAATATGGTGGGCCACAAAGCAAGCCTTGGTAAATTTAAGAAAATTGAAATCATATCAAGTATCTTTTCCAATCACGACATTATGAGATTAGAAATCCACTACAAGAAAAAAACTGTAAAAAACACAAACATGTGGAAGCTAAACAATATGCTACTAAACAACCAATGGATCACTGAAGAAATCAAAGAGGAAATCAAAAAATATCTAGAGACAGAGAATTCCCTGGTGGTCCAGTGGTTAGGACTCTATGCTTTCACTGTCAAGGGCCTGGGTTTGATCCCTGGTCAGTGAACTAAGATCCCACAAGCCGCACAGTGCAGCAAAGAAAGAAACAAACAAAAAAACGAGGCAGAAATGAAAAAAAAGAACGAAAGCACAAAGATCCAAAACCTATGGGATGCAGCAAAAGCAATTCTAAGAGGGAAGTTTATAGCAATACAATCTTACCTCTGGAAACAAGAAAAATCTCAAATAATCTAACCTTATACCTAATAGAACTAGAGAAAGAACAAAATGAAAAGTTAGAAGGAGGAAAAGAAATGATAAAGATCAGAGCAGAAAGACATGAATTAGAGCCAAAAAAAAATAGAAAAGATCAATGAAACCAAAAGCTGGTTCTTTGAAAAGATAAACAAAATGTATAAACCTTTAGCCAGATTCATCAAGAAAAAAAGGGGAGAGGGCCCAAATCAATAAAATCAGAAATGAAAAAGGAGAAGTTAAACTGAAACCATGAAAATACAAAGGATCATAAGAGGCTACTACAAACAACTATATGCCAATAAAATGGACAACATAGAAGAAATGGACAAATTCTTAGAAAGTTACAATCTCCCAAGAACCAGGAAGAAATAGAAAATGTGAACAGAGCAGTTACCAGTAAGGAAATTCAATCACTAGTTTTAAAACTCCCAGAAAACCAAAGTCCAAGACCAGATGGCTTCACAGGTGAATTCTACCAAAAATTTAGAGAAGAGTTAACACCTATCCTTCTCAAACTATTCCCCAAAAATTGCAGAGGAAAGAATGCTTCCAAACTCGTTCTACCAGGCAAGCATCACCCTGCTAGCAAAACCAAAGGTATCACAAAAAAGGAAAATTACAGGTCAATATCACTGATGAACAGAGATGCAAAAATCCTCAACAAAATATCAGCAAATTGAATCCAACAATACATCAAAAGGATCATACACCATGATCAAATGGAATTTATCCCAGGGATGGAAGGATTTTTCAATATCCACAAATCTATGTGATATACCACATTAACAATTAAAGAATAAAAACATTTCATTTTAATAGATGCAGAGAAAGTTTTGACAAAATTTGACATCCATTTATGATAAAAACTCTCCAGAAAGTGGGCATAAAGGAAACATACCTCAAAATAATAAAGGCCATATATAAGCCCACAGGTAACATCATACTCAATGGTGAAAAGCTAAAAGCATTTCCTCTAATATGAGGAACAAGACAAGGATGCCCACTCTTGTCACTTTTGTTTAACAGAGTATGGAAGTTCTTGCCACAGCAATCAGAAGAAAACAAAATAAAAGGAATCCAAATGGAAAGGAAGAAGTAAAACTGTCAGTGTTTGCAGATGATGCACTATACATTGAAAACAGTTTAAACCACACAAACTTAAAATCTACCTTTTGATCTACTGATGCATGCTTACAACCCTGAAACCAAGTTTCCTCCTGCCTTTTAAAATTTATCCTCTCAGCATATAAAATTACTGATACAAGGGCATATATATTTTTGTTATGAAAAAAGACTGTTATGAAAAAAAAGACTGTTATGAAACCAGATGAATCTATCCCCATCTTCCATCATTTCATGGCCATTCGTATTTCATCTATCCCCGTTTACACCAGTGCCTTAGTTTACCACAGTCTCTCCCCTATTCACAGATTTGCTTTTTGGGGTTTCAGTGACCCAAGGTCACCTAAGGTCTGAAAATATTAAATAGAGAACTCCAGAAATAAGTCATGAGTTTTAAATTGCGTGCCTTTTTGTATGCTGCACTCTCTCACTGCCCTCTTCGTCCCACCCACAGCATGAATCATCCCTTTGTCCAGTGAATCCACATAGGCATTGTATCGTCTCACATCATCACAAAAAGGGCAACTACAGTACAATAAGCTATTTTGAGAGAGACACCACATTCATTTAACTTTTATTACAGCTATTGTTATCATCTTTGTCATAGGTATGTATGTATAGGAAGAAACATAGTACATATAGGGTTCGGTACTATCTGTAGTTTCAGGCATCTATATGGAGGTCTTGGAACGCATCTGCTGCAGATAAGGGGGAACTACTGTACTAATTCCAGACATGGTATCATTTAATGCATAATCTCTTCAGAATGGATTTTTCATAACACAATAGTTATCAGAAAAATATAAATATTGTATCAATGCTGAATTGTCTAAAAAATGTGTTTGTTTCTTAAGTCAAATTAGTTGCAATCAGAATCCAAAATATATCCTTACAGGGTTCAGTAGCTGTGTCTCACAGATCTCTTAACATGTGGGGTCCACTTATCTTTTAAAATTCTTATTTGTTTCTCATAATTTGCTGTCATTGGTTCATCAGAATTTGGCACATTCAAGATGGGTCTTAATGAGTCTCTAATACTGTTTAACTGGTCACCCTCCCCCCATATATCCTGTATACTAGATGTTGATGAGATGGGTGATGAGGTTTGATCCCTGCAGTCAGGTGCCTGATGATGACTGTTAGGGAAATAAAAACAAAAATCTCTCCCAACCTGGTAATCCTTTCCACAATGGTAGTAGAGACAGAAAACCACTTTTATTATTGAATAAGCATTAAAGCAAAGTACTCGTGCATCACAGGCAATCCACTAGGAAACTGCAAAGACAGAAAACACCTAACTCCCCTATTTATCCAAACAGATACAACCCACTGCATATGTATATTCAAGATAAACAATACCTAGTCCTCAAGTAAGAGGAGTTGACAGTAACATTTGTCACACAGAGTTCTAATTTTACCTGGTAATTGGGGTGACTATCTGTGTTTGCTTATTGGTTTTAGCCACAGGAAACACAAACTTCTCATCTTTGTAATAGGAGGTAGTTTTTTAAGTTGGAGCACAGCATCCACTAAGATGAGATTCCTATCCTCACACAAGAACTGATAAATGAGCTACCTCCCTGATGTCTGCAGTTTGAGAAAGCACGTTCTTGAGAAAGACATTTCTGAGTCCTAAAACTGGAAGAAAAAAAAGACCAGCTGAAAAAAGTCCTCTCTAGTCTTCAAAGACATGCATTTTAAAAGAGATGAGACAGTTCCTGCAAGTTTTCTAAGGTAAATGGTCTGAGGGAGAGGAAGGAAATCTCTTTCCCCACTTTCAACAGGGAGAAGTAAATCCCTTGTTTTTTACGTGTGTATTTGTCAAATAAAATAATTTGTATGTGACACACCTAGAAACACAAATAGTGTGACTGTGTTTTGCTACCACACCATAACACAGCCTGGAAACAAACGTTTCAGGTATTGGATATGACCTGCCTATATATATCTGGGGACACGGTGTAACAAGTGTGGGACAGTGTCATCCTGTGATATGTGAATGATGCAGGATTTACAAGACAGGCCAGACTTCATCTAGCCCATTCAGGGAATGGTGGTCAAGTTTAGTTCCCCAAGAGGGAGCAGGAATATTCTTAGGGATTAGCAGTCATTGGTTTGCTTTTTACCTAGAGTGTTGGGGAGGACCAAATCCACCAGCTGGAGGGAGAAGAAGAACCATGGGGACAGGGACAGGGGAGTGTTACAGCAGACATTCTTAGTCCTTAGCATCTCTTCCAATGTCCACAACAGTGACAGCTGAGTAATGGGGCACTGATTGGAGAAGACGCCCTGAGGTGATGTTAGTAGGAAGACCAACAGCCTTGGGATGACTCACATGTCGCAGCAAGTCACGTGTTTGGGGTGACACCTGGGGAAGGTGCTGCATGCCTGTGGGGGTGGGGAGCCATGTCAGAGGGAAGACCATGTAAAGACAGAGGAATAGGACAGCTATTTACAAGCCTCCAAAGAAACCACTGTTAACCTCTTGATCCCAGACTTCTACCCTCTGGAATTGTGAGGAAATAATTTTCTGTTGTTTAAAGCGCCCGGACTATGGTGCCATGTTTTGTCAACCTTAGCAAATTAACACAGGGACCATCAGCATCTGGGAGAGGATCTGCAGGGCAACAGGGAAGAGGTTGAGAAGGCTCCTAAGAGGAGCCCGAGGGAATAAGGAGAGGTTTCTTGGGGTGCAACCAGGCCAGAGGGAGGGGGGACACAGTGGGTGAGCCTGTGATTGATTTTTGCATCCCCACCTCTGCCGGGGTCACAGTAAGAGATACCCCCTTCAGTCCCACACATCCTCAGTTTCCCCCAGTGCAAAACGGGGCTAATGATGGAGCTGCCTCAGGGGCTCTGGGAGGATGCATAGGGCCGGGCCCATAGTAAGGCCCCCAAGGAGGTAGCTGTTGGAGTCCTGATACCCTGGAGAGTGGTGGCAGTGCCCTTGGGGAGACTGCAACAACAGGAGAGAGTTCCAGGGGCTGAGGGGCCCCTTCCCATAGTAGCTCTGATCCCTGCTTGGGGTCCTACCTGGCGGCTACACCTGTGTCTTCAGCCAGCAGGGAACTGCCCAGGGCACCTGTCTGCACAGGAGGCGCCCTGAGATACTTCTGCCACAGGGGTTCGGGTCTCTGCTCTGCCTCTTCCCAGCCACAGGACTGTCCCCTGGTTCTGGACACTCAGTTTCCCTGCCTGTGGAATGGGTATGCTACAAAAGAAAAACAGACGCACAGACATAGAGAATAGACGTGTGGTTGCCAAGGCGGAGGGCGGGGAGTAGAGGGAAGGATTGGGGGTATGGGATTAGCAGAGGCAAACTATTATAAAAAGGATGGATAAACAACAAGGTCCTATTATATAGCACAGGGAACTATACTCAATATCCTGCGACAAACCACAGTAGAAAGGAATATGAATAAGATTATACATATATATGTATAACTGAGTCACTTTGCTGCACAGAAGAAATTAACACATTGTAAATCAACTATATTTCAATAAAATAAAAAAAATCCCAAAAAACAAACAGGAAGCAAAATGCTGGAGGCCACTCAAAACTGGAAACAAAATCCTAGAGGACAGAAGCCGGCAATAGAGGACACCCAAATAAACTAGAACTTCTACCAACATGGGTGGCTTAGGTACAGGAGGACTCACCACCACGACCTGGGATCACCAAGGAGATGATAAAGTATAACAGGCTCTTGCAGGCACCTTAACTGAATCCAAGGCAGTGTTAGTTAAGAGTTGGTAAAGGCTTTTGCAGGTCGCTCTGTATCCCCCTTCTGACACCATGTAATGCCAACCAAAAAACAATGTAGGAGGCTGCAAATAAGAAGAGTTTAGGGACTTCCCTGGTGGTGCAGTGGTTAAGAATCCACCTGCCAATGCAGGGGACATGGGTTCAAGCCCTGGTCTGGGAAGATCCCACATGCCGCGGAGCAACTAAGTCCATGTGCCACAACTATTGAGCCTGTAAGCCGCAGCTACTGAAGTCCGCGTACCTACAGCCCATGCTCTGCAACAAGACAAGCTACTACAAGAAGCCCACGCACTGCAGTGAAGAATAGCCCCCACTCACTACAAACAGAGAAAGCCCGCGCGCAGCAACGAAAACCCAACATGGCCAAAAAAACCCAAACCAAACAAACAAAAAAACGTTATAAAAAAGGAAAAGAGTTTATTTGGAGTCTGCAATTCAGGAGACACAGATTCAGGTAACCCCAAAAGATGTTCCAGGAGAAGAGAGTAAGGGGCTTACAAAGACAAAAAGCTCTGAGTTTGTTAAAGCTGCCTCTTGAGAATTGTGATTGAGTCTGATGCAATTTAGGAACTATTTGTCCTTAAGCAATCAGGAGTTATTTTAGGGTTTGGGTCTGATAAGTAGACAGGCTGTCATGAATTATTTTAGGATGAGGGTTTGATAAGAATCTTGACTTTCTGGCAGATGTTCTGGATGGCCTCATTAGGACAATAAGTAGTCAAAAGATCAGATTCCATCCAGGCTGAGAGGTGCATAAGTCACACTTCCTTAATAGATTCCCGGCTCCATTTTAGACAGCCCTGAGCAATATCGACTCCATTTTTATTTTCCTTTCACAATAGTCACCCCAATTGCCAGATAAATTTAGAAGAAGAACCATGTGTGACAAGTGGTACAGTCAAATTCTCTTGACTATTTTTTTGTTTGTTTTCTGGGCCTATTTCTTACTTTTAGAGTAGACCTACTTTGATGGTTTTAAGACAAGGAATCAGATGGAAGTTTAAGAATCTGAGAGACCTTCCAAAGGATTATTCTGTTGCCTCTTTGCTCTGACCAAACCATATTTAAAATTAATCAAATATTATCCATATAGTTTCAGTTCTGGGCAGCCATGAAAGTAGGCTGCTCAGTTCTTCCTTTATGATGTATCCTGCTCTGAGTGTAGTTGGCCAACAGCCCCCAGCTGTGCTGCCTTGGGAGCCACCACAGCGTTCCAAAAGCCACTCTCAGAAAGCTGTTCTCAGCCAGTGACTGGGCATGGCACGGGTACTAGAGCTAGGCGACTAGTTATTATCATCAAAACATGTATGTAACGAGTTGTATCTGCTTAGCTACATAAGGTGGAGTTTTTTTTCAGCCTTTGCAATTTCTTAGCATATGACCTGTGATACACATCAAACTCTGGTTTAATGCTTACTCAATAAGAAAAGTGTTTTCTGTCACTACCACCTTTGAGGAGAGGATTTCTGAGTCCAGAGAGTTTATTTTTATTTACCCAATAGTCACCATCACACACTTTGCTGGGACCAAACTTTAATCACCTACCTCATTAATATCTACTGCACAGGATTATGGGGAAAGGGTGACCAGTTAAACAGTATCAGAGATTCAATAAACCACATCTACAATCCGCCTAATTCTGATCAACAAATAATAAAAATGGCAAGTGAGACTTAAAGGTTAAGAGACTTAGTGCGACACAGCTACCAAAAACCCTAAGAAAACATTTTGGATCCTCACAGTAATTAGTCTGCCTTAAATACATTTTTGAGACAGTTGAGAAAACTGAGCATACTTCCAAATTCTTAAGTGTTTCCATTTTATGTGATAGTTATTAGAGTTATGAAGGAGCACTCCATTTCTGAAAATGCATCCTGAAGAGGTTATGCATTATATGTTATGTCTGGGATTAAAAGTAGAACAATCCACTAGCGTGTATGGAGATGAATGAAACAATGGCCAAGAAATGATAAATAATGGTGGCAGACTGGAAAGGGGTTCATCCAGCTTCCTAATACAGTCTTTTCCATTTTTGTGTATATTAGAAGTAACAAATGATATGTCATTGTATCAATAATTTTATATGTGGAGAAGGCTGAGTGAAAATAGGGAGCAGGAAAATTTTGGTTTCCGTTGTAAGCATGTATCAAACCATTAAAATGTACATTTAAAATATGTGCAGTTTACTTTATGTAATTTTACCACAATTGAACGGTTTAAAAATATATAAAAACTTCTAACTTCTTAGTCATCTCACTACATTTTTCTTCTATGTTCTTGAAGCTTGTGGCTACTGTATCACTATAGTGGAAAAAGAATATATTGGTGCGCTACCGTCAACTTACAAACTCCACGTTCAGTGCTATCACATTGGAAGTTTTAAATTGACGAAAGTGGGAACATTCACACTGGGGAAACTGCAAACAATACAAATCTTGGCTTGATTACGGAGAATATGTTAGTAATGCTGATTAAACTTTAAAAAGTATATGCTGTATGTGGCCACTGCACTGTGTACAGCAGAAAAAAATTTAGGAAATAGTATTTCAGAATTCAAAAATAATTATTTCTTATGGCTAGGAGTCACATCACTAAAGAATGAAGTTTCAAGTCTTCATTGTTTCATTATCTTATTTATTAATGAAGAGAGAAATAGTCAAAATTGATTATTTTTAAATGGACAAAAGCTATGAAAAGACATTTTACCAAAAGAGGACTTAAAAAATGAAAAAAATGCTCCACATCATAAAACATCTGAGAAATGCAACTAAAACCACAGTGACATACTGCTACACACTTATTAAAAGGGTCAAAAAGTCTTATTAAAAGACTTGGGACTAACCTGGCGGTCCAGTGGTTAACAATCTGTCTTCCAATGCAGGGTACATGGGTTCGACCCCTGGTTGGGGAACTAAGATCCCACGTGCTGTGGGGCAACTAAGCCCACATGCCACAACTAGAGTGCCCACACGACATAACCAGAGCACCACTGCGCCACCACTGCTGAGCCCATGCTCTCTGGAGCCTGTGCACCACAACTAGAGAGAAACCCGCATGCTGCAACGAAGAGCCCACACACCGCAACAAAAGATCCCGCATGCCATAATGAAGATCCCATGTGCCACAAACTAAGACCCGATGCAGCCAAATTAAAAAGCAAAAAAAAGTTTAAAAAGACTAAACATATTGGCAATGATATGGAATAACTGGAAGTCCCAAACTCTTCTGGTAGGAATACAAAAGGAAACCACCATTTCAGATCACACTGTAGAGTTCTTTAAAACGTCATCCATTCACTAACCCTGTAACTCAGGCACTGCACCCCAAAGTATTAATAGAGGAAAAGTGAAATATAACCATGTATAGAACTATATTCAAAAGTCTGCAGCAATTTTACTTCCAACAGTCAAAAACTGGAAACAACTCAAATACGGATAAACAGATGAATAAACAAATAGTGGTATATCCTCAGAACATCATACTTCTCAATATCAATATAAAAAGAATGAACTACTCACTGATGACTCTCAAATAAATATGTCACATGCGGGCACCTGAGGGGAAAAGAATAAACACTTTATGACTTTAATCATATAAAATTCTAGACAATGCAAACTTAACTACTGTAAAGAAAAATAAATCAATGATTGACTAGAGGTCAGAGTAACATCAATAAAGGAAACAAGGTAAATATGAAGGTAGATAGGTTTATTATGGATGTGATGGTGGTTCCATGGATTTATATAAATGTCAAAACTTATCAAATTGTATATTTTAACCATGTGCATTTTATTGCATGTATTCATACCTTATTAAAGCTTAAAAATATTATCCAAAATAAAAATCTGGATTTCTTACTCTTTTTGTAAAATCCCCTATATTGACTACACCACTTTCTGCCTCACGCCCTGGGAGGGTCACCTTGCCTCAGTGGTCAAAAATATAAGTAAGCAATGAAGACTGTTCCCACCTGATTCAACAGGAATACTGTCTGGGTCACACAAAGTCCATTACTCGATGAAAAGATATCCCTTCTCTCTATTCTCATTTTTCTGTCTGCACAGAAATGGCCTTGAAGAGGATAGCCCACAGAGGCTACAGAAATCCACAAAACCTTCAGATTATTTTCTCTTGTAATGCTCTCTGCTATACAAGCTTCACAGTTCAGGAGATCTGAGAATTTCTGTACATGCTCATCCTTCACAGCCACAGCGACTGCAACACTGTCATCATGGACGCCCTTTTAACTGAGGCATATTCCAACCAGCTTGTAATAGTGTCCTCCTCCCACTCTTGGTCCAGTGTTTTCTGTAACAATTATCATCCCCCTATAATCTTACAACCAGCGGTGCTATGCTACAGAATTCTGCACCTAAGGGCACATGGCTCTACTGCAGGACCTGGGAGAATATTTTCCTCACTAATGCTGAGCTCAAGGCAATATCCCCTGTGAACAATTTCATGTTACTCTCAGAAGCAAGGAAGGTTGTCACAACAATTGCTCCTTCCCCAGGCTGACCTCTGAACCAAGAAAATATGGTACTCAGGCCACAAATTAGAACCAGAAAGTTCTGTAGTCTTTCCTTGGAAGCCTTGGGCAATAATGCAAACCAGGCCAAAATGGAGAGAGGTGTATCTGCTACCATACTGTGCCCTTAAGGCCCACAAAGCGTGGGATTCCCAACAAAAGCTGATCACTCCTTTATGTTAGCAGAACCCAAGTGTTTTCAAATCATCCCCTACAGTGAATGGAACCTCAAGATTAAATGTGGCTTAAACAGTGAGACCTTTATAATTTGCACAAACCAGAGCAATGGGAGGGAAGCTACTCCTGGATTGGTGACTTGATGGCTAGAAAATCCTATCATAGGAGTTATGTGAGGCCAACAATATCCCTGAATAAGGTCGTCCATTTTTGCAAGTCACAAGCAGAGTCTTTTGGGCCAAAAATGGGTCAGGTCTGTGACTTAACTCATCAAAGAAATGAGAAAGGAGTGAGTGCTCAGGCTTCTCACAGTCCCTCCTGTGAATGGGAAAAACCAAGGCTTCTTTCCCTGAACACCCTGGGGTGGGTGAATGCTGTACACTCTGAGTACCTGCCAGGTGGGAGAGGTGAAATGGCTTTGGCCACAGAAACTGTCAATGAGAGAAATCTGGCAAGGGACCTGGGCAGTTTAAAAAGTACAATGCAGCTCCCACATACCTGGGATGTTTGCAGATGTCTGGATGTATGAGGTTCAATTCAGATGGTACGAGGAGGGCTCTCAAGTGCTGACATACTGAAAAAGGAAACTGTACATCCCTGCACATGTAAGATGTTTTTTTCCTTCTGAAATCTGTGGTTCCAGAGTCAAAACCTTGGGCTAATGGCCTTATCATATTCATTGCATTAACAAGGCCTTGATCCAGTGTAAACAGTCTAGTGTTTTAAGAGACTGGAGCTGTAGGTAAAGAATTCAGCATACTCCCCAAATTGTAAGGCCTTTTCTCACTGTGAACTCTGATGTGTGATGAGGTTAGAGCTTTGGCTAAAGGATTTCCCACATTCACTGCACTCACAAGGCCTTTCTCCAGTGTGAACTCTCTCATGTCTAATGAGATGGGAGCTTTTGCTAAATGATTTCTCACATTAGCTGCATGTGTAACATCTTCCTCTAGTGAGGACTCTCTGGTGCTGAACAAGTGTGTTTCCCACTCAAAGTTTCTGGGCAGTCTCCCCATTTATAATGATTTTTTCCCCTTGGAAAGGGAGTCTCACGCTCAGTTCCACTATTTGACTTCTCCCAGGTGCATGTGGCCTGTTGGTGAAGAAATCCTGAGTTGCCCAGGAAGTCCTTCCCAACATCCCCAAAGGGCTTCCTTGATACATAGAATTTGCAGCTGTTCACAAACAATGTTCTCCTCACATCACTTCTCAATGGTTTTTCTCCAGTGTGCTGCTTTTGGTGATGGAGGTTTGCTCTGAAATAGAATGGTTTCTCACACGCCCCACACGTGTAGTTTCTGCCCACAGCGTGCTACCTGGTACTCAGCCAAGTGAAAAATGTCACTCAAGATCGGGCCACACATCTCATAGAGATTGGCCTTCTGGGGAGACAGACTTGCCTTAACAATTTTGCTCTGTGAGCTTCCTTGATCAGAGATACTCTGCTCAGAAAGTGCCTCCTCATCCTCTTCTCCATGCCAACAACCTGAAAGCAGAGAAATGCTGGAGATGTACATGTTGACTCTGTGCAAGGAGAAATCCCCAATACAAATCTGTGTCTCACAAATCCAAGGATGAGTCCATGGGATTGCTTGCAAGACAAGGTAGTTGGGTTCAAGTTGAGGATGAGGCTGTTTAGCAGCACTGGGCCTTTAAAGATTACAGAATGGGGGAGGCCTCACAAGGTGAGGAACACAACCATGTGGAGTGACACAAAGAGAAGAGGCAGGGTCTACAGCTCATTCTGCAAACAACTTTCAGCAGGATCTTGTTTGGTGGTGACACATGAGTACTATGTAGTAGGTTGTATCCAGGCTCAGGAAAATCCAACTGCAACAGAGCAGCTGGTGTTCAAGGATTAAGAATGTGCACACCTCATGACATAAACGGTATAGGCCAATGTTGGACAGCACTGCAGACGGACCAGTGTGAAAAAGCATTGAGAGATGGAGTCCAGGGAGGTGAGAATTAGCCCTATGTTGGAAATAAAAAGTGACAAGTAGTAGAGTTGAGAAGGTGGCTGAATGGGGAAGTACAGGCAGAAATGAGGTGTGGCCGCCACTGTGATTGGCATCAAAAGGCAAGTCAGAGAATAGCTTTCTGGTATGATTTGTATATGGCCCTGACATCACGCCCTCCCCCAGGTGCCACTTATCAGGGCCAGACTATGTATGAGTCCTTGCTGTAGTTGGAGTCCTTTCTATTCTGTGAACCTCTCCACTTCACCCCCTTGATGAGCAGCTACGCAGAACCTGGATGATTCAGGTACTAAAGTAAAGACAGGACAGATAAGCAGCCAGTACTGGCCAAAAAGATAGAGCACAAGAAATAAAATTAAATCTTACGAAAAGAACTTCAGAGGAATATCTAGCAAGAATAGCCCATGGTCCATATAATAACAGTGACCAGGTCAGTAACAGCCATTTCTGGCACAAGCAAGAAAGAGGAGATGTTAGCTAGGTGAAGGAAGGAGAACCTGGGGCACACAGGTGCCTTGGATCTGGAAAATTCACCTGGCTGTGGAGAGGGCAAACAAGGTGGGATTCATGCCTACAAGACAACCGACTCTGGATCCATCCCTGCAAGGCAAGGGATAGCAGGTGCTGGACCTGTCACAGAGAAGGGACAGCAGTGCTCACACCTCAGCCCCACCAACCACAACACCTACTCCGGGAACTGGGGAAGAAAGCAGTGCCCAGGGTCCTGATGTGAGGAGGGGAGACTTGCCAATGGATAAAAAGAAAGGGCAGGGCCTCCCTGGTGGCGCAGTGGTTGAGAGTCCGCCTGCCGATGCAGGGGATACGGGTTCGTGCCCCGGTCTGGGAGGATCCCATGTGCCGCGGAGCGGCTGGGCCCGTGAGCCATGGCCGCTGGGCCTGCGCATCCGGAGCCTGTGCTCCGCAACGGGAGAGGCCACAACAGTGAGAGGCCTGCATATCGCAAAAAGAAAAAAAAAAAAAAAAAAGAAAGGGCAGAGACCAGCTCAGGGCACAGGGGTGGGTTTGAGGGCCTTACCCAGGGAGGTTGTAAGTGCCAAGTTCTCCAGCATCACGTCACGGTACAGGCAACTCGGAGCCTCGTCAAGGAGACCCCATTCCTCCAAGGAAAAGTTCACGGCCACATCTTCAAACGTCACACTGCCCTGTCGTGATTGGGACAGAAGAAATCACAAAGAAGCCTCTCCCAAGAGGCCCTACAATCAATTCCCCTATTTATCTCTTCTATGTCTGTCCTCCTCCCAATCTCCCCGGTCAGAGGAGAAACTAGGCCCTGGCGCCATGGGTGCCATCGTCTCCCTATGGGCCCAAGGACTACTGGGTCCAGCCATCAGCAACAAGAGACAGATATGTAAACTGTGGGCCTGACACAGAGGCACCCAACCCTCCTGCCAGGCAACACCCCTGGTGTGATCAAGGTCATGTAAGTCCCAATACCAGGGACCTGGGACCATCAGACATACTCCCTCTCCAGGTACATATCACTCTGGAGACTGCACATCCCTCAGATCTAGACATGCCCATGGTCACCACCACCTCACCATCCCACTCTATAAGCATCTCCCTGATCTCCCCACACGTTGAAATATTTTTATCACCTCCTTTCTTTTTTATAAAGTTTTTTTAAAATTTTTATTTATTTTTGGCTGTGTTGGATCTTTGTTACTGCGCGCAGGCTTTTCTCTGGTTGAGGCGAGTGGGGGCTACTCTTTGTTGTGGTGCACAGGCTTCTCATTGCAGTGGCTTCTCTTATTGAGCACAGGCTCTAGGCACGCAGGCTTCACTAGGTGTGGCACAAGGGCTCAGTGGTTGTGGCTTGTGGGCTTAGTTGCTCCGTGGCATGTGGGATCTTCCCAGACCAGGGCTCAAACCCATGTCCCCTGCATTGGCAGGCGGATTCTTAACGACTGCGCCACCAGGGAAGCCCTGATCACCTCCTTTTCACTCCACTGGTGAGGGTGGGATTTCTGCCTAGGGTTAGGGCACCTGACACAGGACAGATGTTATCAGCAGCATCTTATTAATCATATATATCCACAGCCTGGAATAGGAGGACACCACATTCCACACAGGGCTACATGGAGTTACACTCTGGAAAACAGTGAACCACCAAGAGCTGTGGGACACAAGTTTTGTAGTATCAAGAGGGTAAGGTGCCCCTGGTTTCCATGGGAGGATGCAATTTCCTTTTCTGAATAACTCCAAAGAGCTGACAGGGAACTGAAACTCACTACAAAGGGATAAGCAGGAGTTATACCTGGTCCCCTTTCTAAAAAGGGTCGTTTGGTTAGGAGACCTTATCCACTGGAGCAAAGTGGGGAGCTGCTGCTCAGGCCATTTGAGGTCCTGCCAGTTTCAACACGTGTCAAGGAGGCATAGAATACTGGGAGTTAAGTTTAGGCCTCACACCACAACTTGGCTGACAGCATCCAGAGGATGCTTGGCAAATTCATAAGGGATCCAGTCATTCTCTAGGCCTCCATGGCTCCCACTAGCAGCGGCAGTAACAAAATCTTCTGTAATGGCCGCCCTGACAGGCTCCATTCCTTACCTCACACTTAGCCGCACAGAATCGACTGTTCATTTCAGACACCCATGGCCTTATTCCACTTCTATGCTGTACTTGCTGTTCCCTTACCAAGCACAACTTTCCTCTGTCCACTTAACCCTCATTCAAAGCCTAGCCCATCGGTGGCCCACCCCAGGCCTACTGATGCTCACATAGGACCACATTTCCCCCCGATCTTATCCTCCAGGCTGAATGAAACACGCCAGAGCATACCAAAGTCATCCAAAAGTCCTGGAGCATCCATAGGGAAGTAAGCACCAACTCCAGCCTGACTGTCATCTTGCCTCAATTACTTCTAGGCCTCTGCATCCATCTCACTTCCATTGGCCACTCAGAATGTCTAGTCATCTGCCACACTGCGTTGTCCCCAACACAACCTCCCTTTATGGCCACTTACCTTCCTCACTTTTGTTTGTGAAGCCCAATACCATGACCCAAGTACTGAAGCCAGATATTGAGTCCACAGCCCCACCCTCCCTTTCCTGGGCGCCTAATCGCTTTACACCGTAACCTGAAGACCGCCCCTCCTTAATGTCACCACAGCTTGCTCATCATGGTCTACAGAGTACCGAGCACGTTTTGGACGTCTCCACCCTGAACCCCTCCGCACATTTCCACACCTATGTGTTCAGTTACTCCTTTCACGCCTCCACTCAGTGATCTCTGATACACCTCAGACTTTAAACATGGCTAAACCAAAGCTCTTGTTACCCCCAGTGACGATCACTGACTACAGTCTTTCTCATCCCAGATGATGGAGTTTGCATCCCTACAACTGCCAAGGCTGGAAACCCTGGGGTAATCTCTGACTCCTGCGTTTTACTCCCTCACTGTTCACATTAGGAAAAAATCTAGTCCCTTTTTAAAACATGCATCCAGAATCCCTCCTCTGATCCAAATCTCCCTTCACCTCTAGAACAGACATCCACCTTTTCAGAGAACCATTTCTATACTGACTCCTGTCCCTGCTCTTTGTTCTCACCTGAAAGAAAGGAGACCTGTGGTTTCCTGAACAATCCCTGCTCAGTTTTACCTCTAAACATCTGGAAATCTTGGAACCAGTTCCTGGAAGAACCCTCCACGCCTGTTTACACTGGTTGCCTATCATGAGAATACCTCTATATAAAGCCTCACATGGATTCAGGGCTATGGGTTTGGAGTTTCTCCAGAGTTCCCAGACTCAAGAATTGGAGGGATAGCATTAAGAGTTCCAGGAAACCACAATTCAGAAAACACAGGAGTGGGGTTTGTGGCCCTGAGGGACTGGGACACGCTCCACCTACCTGTGTGAATTCCACAAGCACTTCTGCAGCCATGGGAACCTGTGCAAAGAGGCAGGTCTCGGAGGAAGGGATCCATGGTGGGGTTCCGTATGCTGATCGCCTCCCTGTACCATTCCCTGACCCTGGAGCCAAGTGACCTCAGGCTGATGGTCTAATCTCAATGATCAGTGTCCTTAAGCGCTGCGCGAGAACCTGAACAAAGATTCAACCTCCCAGTACCTCAATGTTGTCAAAGCCTCTCTCATTTTTCCTTTGAACAGCTTTTGGGAAAATTTTAACCTCTGACGTAGATCCTGTATTTCTTTTCTTAAAACTCCCCATGGCTTCTAGAGTTCTAACATTAAGAACCCTCACCCTGCTATTCCAGGCTTCGCCTCATGTTGTTTGTTCCCTGCGGACAGAACAGGTTTCCCGAATCCTTCCGCCTCAGTCCGACCTCCAAGCCTTTGCACCTGCGGTCCCTCCACCTGAAACCTCTCCACCTGAAACCTCTCCCACGCGCCATCACACTGTCTGTCTGAAACAGGGCCCCACCCACGACCGCCTCACCGTCCAGGACACCGCGGCCTGGGCTGCGGGCACGTGAGCAGGCGCCCCGCACTCGGGGCTTTAGTGTATGGTGGGGTGAGGACGGTGAGGGGCCGGAGGACGAGCGTTTACCTCAGGCGGGTCCCTCAGCACCGCCGCAGCCATCGGACTCTGTGGGCGGGGCGGGGCCGGTAGCGGCGGGAGAGGAGGCGGGACGCGGACACGGCGGCCCCTCTCCCGGCGGTCCCTCTCCCGGGTCTGGCGCTGGGCACCCCGAGCGGCAGCGCCGAACCTCAGGCCCGCCTCTATGACACAGGGACAGCCCCTCCTCTCGCACCTCTTCTGTCCCGTCACCTCCGTCCCTACCCAGCGTTGCGGAGCTGAAACAGACCAATGACAATTAAAATGGCCGCCCGAAGGAGGAGACAGGAAGTCCCGCCCGACCCTTTGTGCCCAAACAGAAACTCCTTTTTCCTGAGCCTTTATTGGCTCAGGGACCCTGCCTTCGACGCAAGGCATTCTGGGTCATGTAGTTCCCATTTCCAGGAGAAAAGGCCAAGATCCACCGCGAGGATGCGCTGGAAAATCGCGTGCAAAACGTGTAAGAGACACTTTGAAAATGGCTAATGAAAGCGAAGGCATCAAGCATTTTCCTTACTTTGCTGTACAGACTGCACTTTAGGGGTAAACAAATAGAAAATTAGGAGTTTCTTCTTTATATATGCAGAATTCCTGATAAGAATTAGGTAGAATAGGGACTGGTCTACAGCGCATAAAGTAATGAATTTAATCAATGATCACCAACCAATTACTTCAGCCAAATAACTGCAAGGGACAGCTAACACAACAGATAAAAGTCCAGTGAGGGAAAAATGACATTGGATGAAAAAAACCTAATAACATTTGGACCCACTGTGTGAAGTGTCCAAGAAAATTTAATCGGTCTACCTAAGAAAGAAATGGAAAATTTTATTCAAGCCAAGTAGGATTATAATCCGGGAACACCCTCTCAGAAAGCTCCAAGAACTGTTCTGGTCGTTAAAGGTCAAAGCAGTTATATAGGTTTATAATTATATAGACAGAGGGCTGTACTTTAAATGCCATAGATAGTTTGCACCATCCAGATCTGTAAGTACAAAATGGTGGGTCATCGTGACACCTTACAAGATCAAGAAGGCATGTTATCTTTTTTTTTTTTTTTTTTATAAATTTATTTATTTATTTATTGGCCGTGTTGGGTCTTCCTTGCTGTGTGTGGGTTTTCTCTAGTTGCGGCGAGTGGGGCCAATCTTTGTTGCCGTGCGCGGGCTTCTCATTGCGGTGGCTTCGCTGGTTGCAGAGCACGGGCTCTAGGCGCACAGGCTTCAGTAGTTGCAGCACGCAGCCTCAGTAGTTGTGGCTCTCGGGCTCCAGAGCGCAGGCTCAGTAGTTGTGGCTCACGGGCTTAGTTGCTCCGCGGCATGTGGGATCTTCCCGGACCAGGGCTTGAGCCCGTGTCCCCTGCACTGGCAGGCGGACTCTCAACCACTGTGCCACCAGGGAAGCCCAGGCATGTTATCTTTTAAGGAGTTTTCTTGTTGGTGCTAGGAGAATGTTGCTCTTTATGGTTGAGCAGGTATTTCTGCCAATGGGGAGGTCTGGTGGATGCATAATGCAGATATACAACGCACAGTAGAGGGGAAAGAGGAGGCCAAAGGACACAGAAAATTTTTTATGTTTAAATTATCCTTGACTTGCCTCAGAATACAAATTTTTATTGCATCAATCGTTAACTTTGAAAAGCAGAGACACTCAGACTTCAGAGCATCTGTTGGTGATGAAGTCATAAGTCTCAGCCCTGCCTGTGGAGTACAGTGACCAGAGTGAATTTGATCAATGCCTCTGGCTCTAGTTATACATTTATTGGAAGCAATGCAGAACATGTTAGGCCATCAGAGAAATGCAATTAGAAGATGTGGGAAATTATACCAAATGACCTAGTTATGCCACCAAATATATGACAAATATAACACAAAAATGTAAGACAAATCTTTGAAATAAAAGAGAACTAAGATGCATAATTAAACATAAAATGGGAGTATATTGTTTGTGATTTAAACATAATGATTATGAAAAAATAATTTTAGAAAAAGTAGGAAAATTGAATTTCAGTTATTGGTATTTCTGTTAGTGTGAAAATGATATTGTAATTGTCATAATGAAAGAGAATGTGTACTTTATAGACATACTGGAAAGATTTATAAGTGAGGTGATGTGTCTGGCATTTTCAATGTTGTAAGTTTAGGAACATATTTATGAATTATATATAGAGAAAATGAAAAAGTACATATTTATACTGAAAGTTGACCTATATATAGCTAAGAATCCTTTTAAAATCATTTGAAATATTATAATTAACAAGAGATTATGGGTATGCATATATGCAATAAAAATTAAAAATCAATATTAATCTTGTAAGAAGCTTTCTCCTATTTAAAAATTTAAAGCAAATATTACTGAAATACAAACAAAAATTTGAAAAACATTAAAGAAATGTGAAAGAATTGAAGAAAATTGAAAACCACAGAAATTAAACCAGAAATTATAAAAACCACCTCTAAATAAAAGTAGATATAAAGCAAGTTTCTATATAGAAAGGCTATTATGAATAAAAATACTAAAAGAGGTCATTCACTTTATGTATTTCAAACAAAATGCTAGTGTTTCAGAGCTTATTAGTTAAAGCTTACTTAAAGGGATAACAAAAGTATTTATTAGAAGAAATTATAAATATATCCAACAGCTTATTCTGGCAGAGAAAATAGTAGTGGGGTTAACAGTACATAGCAGTGAGCCTGGAAACACACCTTATTGATATGTACATATTGAATAATTTAAGGGGGCATATATATATTAAACTTGATTATCAATTTGGACAGAAAATATATAATGCAATGAAATATTAAAATGGATTAAAAAGTGAGATGGAGGGCTTCCCTGGTGGCACGGTGGTTGAGAATCCGCCTGCCAATGCAGGGGACACGGGTTCGTGCCCCGGTCTGGGAAGATCCCACATGCCGCAGAGCGGCTAGGCCCGTGAGCCATGGCCGCTGAGCCTGTGCGTCCGGAGCCTGTGCTCTGCAACAGGAGAGGCCACAACAGTGAGAGGCCCGTGTACCGCAAAAAAAAAAAAAAAAAAAAAAAAAAAAAAAAAAGTGAGATGGAAAAATATTCTCAAATTGAAAATAATTTAATCAAACCTACACATGAAAAATCATATCTGTATGGATTGGGTAAAAATTTTCTCAGTGATGGGACTTCCCTGGTGGTGCAGTGGTTAAGAATCTGCCTGCCAATGCAGCGGACACAGGTTTGAGCCCTGGTCCGGGAAGATTCCACATGCTGCAGAACAACTAAGCCCGTGCACCACAACTACTGAGCCTGCACTCTAGAGCCTGCGAGCCACAACTACTGAGCCTGCATACCTAGAGCCTGTGCTCCACAACAAGAGATGCCACCACAATGAGAAGCCTGCACACCACGACGAAGAGTAGCCCCCACTCGCTGCAACTAGAGAAGCCCGTGCATAGCAACAAAGACCCAACGCAGCCATAAATTAATGAATTAATTAAATTAAAATTTTTTTCTCAGTATTTTAATTTATATAGCATTCTATAAAATTGAACAACACTAGCAAATTGGTAGTCCAATAAAAATACTAAATTAGAGTAAGAGAATTATAAAAAGGAAAAAAATGGAAATAGTTTATATAAAACCTTTGAAATGAATTTAAGTCATATACAAGCAGCATTACTTGTTTTGTATGAGGCGTAACAAAACTTGTTTTATTTAAAGAGACAAGGGCCTGCAAATTCTAAACTTGCTCTCATTATTGTACACATTGCCCTTTACAAACTGCAGTTTTGAGATAACAAAGGCTCTTAAAATTCCCGATTAGAGAGGTTCTATGTGAGCAC
Source organism: Mesoplodon mirus (assembly GCF_964341445.2). Taxonomy (NCBI): domain Eukaryota; kingdom Metazoa; phylum Chordata; class Mammalia; order Artiodactyla; family Ziphiidae; genus Mesoplodon; species Mesoplodon mirus. Next base: position 64,844,845 of record NC_138995.1, on the reverse strand, counting down.
AAATAAGGTTTAATCAAGAAAACTTCACTCTCCACAAAGTGATTGAAAGATACTTGTCAGTATGTGTGATCAGGATATGATTTGTTAGAACCGTCTCATGACTTCTAGATAATGAACTAGATACCTACTGATTCACCACTGAATCATCGGAGATCTTTCCAGAGAGAGGAGGCAAAATATTTATAATAATGAAGGTATTATGTATATATAAAACATGCCGTCATACAAGATAACCTTTAGCTTTGAGATTCTTTACATCCCTGATTATCTTGCTCTTTGTATCTTACAGTCTTTTATTCACATGTTTTTAAGTGTGTCTTGCTTTCACGAAATCTGACAGGAAGTTTTAACAGTTGCACTCATCAAAGACATCTTAGTAAAACACTCCTACAGATTCCATTTGCAAATCATGCACCCAAAAGATAAAAAATGCACATCCAACAATTGACATAAATGTACACTCAAAAACTGAATAAAACAGTCTTCTTACTCTTCGTGGGGAGCAAAGCTCTTAGAATGGACATTGTGAGGTTCAATGTGTTTGGTCAGCAATAAGAGCAAGTATAATCTAGACAGGTTGTAGAGGAAACATGGAGAGACACTAGGCAGCCCTAAAGCAAGTAGATGAAGTGGCACCATGCCTCTTGGTCCCTCAGAATGCATCCCTTTTTTATCTCTTTGTCAGTATTTGTGTTCCAATCCCAGAAAGCAGACTTCCCCCCCCCCCATATGTTTCTTATTGAATTTTCTGAGATATGGTCTATTTCTTCTAAGAATATGACATGTATCTGGGAATAGTGCTTACTTACCAAATTTGCATTTGTTGCCAGGATGGCCAAAATATCGGCATCTGTGTATGGGGTAAAAGGTGGGCATCCAAACAAGAGATAAAGGTTTTTAATTCCATGATCTCATCTCCTTGCTGGGCAGTGATTATTATTTCACCTGTAAATGCAGTGGCAGTGTCTGTAAGGGGACTCAAGAATATCTCTGAAAAATAGTTGTAGAGTGAGCAAATTACAGAAAGTTATTAATGTTGATTAATGGAGTCATCCATTAAGCACTGTGGAAATCACTAGAAGAGAAAAGGACTTGTGAAACCTGAGAACAGGTAAGTCTCAATGGGTGACAAATGAAGTCCTAACACTGAGTCCTAAAATGTGAGAGAATTGAGTCCGTGGTTATGCTGGAGACTTGGCTACCATGAAATTCTTGTTTCCACAAAGTGTGAATCCTTTCCATTCATGACAATCCTGGGAAAACAAACTTGAGAAAAAGAAATAGTAAGGTGAGAGCAGAAAGAGGTAGAAGAATGGAAGGAAAGATATGGCATCATGTTTTATTCCATCAATAATCATTTACTAAACATCTCATCTGGCTCAGAGGCTCATCTAGATATGAGTTATACATCAGCAACCAAAGAAATGTGTTCTCATGCAGTCTTCAATCCAACTCTTTATTGAAGGAATAGTCAATAAATCACAAAGAAAATATTCTATATTATAGTAATTATAAGGTGATAGGTGGTGTGGAAATATAAAAGAGCAGCAATGAGGAATGCAGGCATGTGGAGTCTGAGGATTTCAGTAGGAAATAGAGGGGTCAGAGATGTTCTCATAGTGCAGATAATATTCGAGCAAATATTTAATGGAGAGAGTGACAAGGATACATCAGAAAGATGTTCCATGGAGAAGAAATAGCTAGTACACTTTCCCAAGGGTAGTTGTTTGCCTGGAGTGCCAGACCACTCATATGACCATTGTGCCAGTTCCAGGGTGCTAGAGATATTTTCTGGCGTGTGTTTTTGTTTTGTTTAAATTTTATTGGAGTATGCTTTACAATGTTGTGTTAGCCTCCACTGACAACAAAATGAATCATCCATACACAGATATCCCCTCCCTTTTGGACGTCCCTCCCATTTAGGTTACCACAGTGCATTAGGTAGAGTTCCCTGTGCTATATAGTACGTTCCCATCAGTTGTCTATTTTATACATAGTATCAATAATGTATATGTGTCTATCCCAGTCTCCCAATTCCTCCCTCCCCACCCTTTTCCCCTTGGTATCCATACATTTGTTCTCTATGTCTATGTCTCTATTTCTGCTTTGCAAATAGAATCTATACCATTTTTCTAGATTCCACATATATACGTTATTATACGATAATTGCTTTTCTGACTTACTTCACTCTGTGTGACACTCTCTAGGTCCATCCATGTCTCCAAAAATGACCCAATTTCATTCCTTTTTATGGATGAGGCGGTGTGTTTTAATATACTGTAAAATACAGTGGAAATATGTTGGTCTCTACCACTAGTTCCTGCCACCAAGCTCTGAAATCCCTTGGAATTTCATTTTATTTCTTTTTCTTCTCTGATTGCTGTGGCTAGGACTTCCAAAACTATGTTGAATAAAAGTGGCAAGAGTGGGCATCCTTGTCTTCGATTAAATGCTTTCAGCTTTTCATTGTTGAGTATGATACCAGTTGTGGGCTTATAATATATGGCCTTTATTATGTTGAGGTATGTACCCTCTATGCCCATTTTCTAGAGAGTTTTTATCATAATGGGTGTTGAATTTTGTCAATAGCTTTTTCTGCATTCTATTGAGATGATATGATCTTTATTTTTCAACTTGTTAATGTGGTATATCACATTGATTGATTTGTGGATATCCAACCATCCTTGCATCCCTGGAATAAATCCCACTTGATCATGGTGTATGATCCTTTTAATGTATTGTTGGATTTGGTTTGCTAATATTTTGTTAAGGATTTTTGCATATATATTCATCAGTGATATTGGCCTGTAATTTTCTTTTTTTGTGATATCTTTGTCTTGTTTTGGTATTATAGTGAGGCTGGCCTTGTAGAATGAGTTCAAAAGTGTTCCTGCTATAAGTTTTGGGGAATAGTTTGAGAAGCATAGGTGTTAACTCTTCTCTGAACTTCTGGTAGAATTCACCTGTGAAGTCATCTGGTCCTGAACTTTTGTTTGTTGGTATTTTTTTTAAATTGCTGATTCAATTTAATTACTGGTTAATTGGTCCGTTCATATTTTCTATTTTTTCCTTGTTCAGTCTTGAGAGAGTGTACATTCTAAGAATTCATCCATTTCTTCTAGGTTGTCCATTTTATTGGCATATAGTTTTTGATATTAATCTCACAATCCTTTGTATTTCTGTTGTGTTGGTTGAAACTACTGCTTCTTCATTTCTGATTTTATGGATTTTGGCCCTTTTTTCCTTGATGAGTGTGGATAAAGATTTATCAATTTTATTTTTCTTTTCAAAGAAACTTCTCTGACCATAACTTTTCCTACTTGTCAAGTATCTTTTTCGACCACAATGCTATGAGACTAGAAATCAACTACAAGAAAAAGAAAAAAAACTGCAAAACACACAAATACATAGAGACTAAATAATATGCTGCTAACAACCAATGGATCACTGAAGAAATCAAAGAAATAAAAAAAAATCAGGAGTTCCCTAGTGGCCTAGTGGTTAGGATTCCAGGCTTTCACTGCTGTGGCCTGGGTTCAGTCACTGGTTGGGAAACTGAGATCCCTCAAGCTGCCCAGTGTGGCAAAAAAAAAAATCTATAGGCAAATGAAAACAAAAATACAACAATCCAAAATCTACGGGATATAGCAAAAGCAGTCCAAAGTGGGACGTTTATAGTGATACAAGCCTACCTCAGGAAAACAAGAAAAATCTCAAACAACCTAAACTTACATCTAAAGGAACTAGAAAAAGAACAAACAAAACCCAAATTTAGTAGAAGGAAGAAATAATAAAGATCAGGGCAGAAACAGAGACTAAAAAAAAATTGAAAAGGTCAATGAAACTGAAATTTTGTTAGTTTCTTAACAACAAAAAATTCACCTACCATCTGACTCAGGAATTATACTCACAAATCTTAGTTCAAAATAAATGAAACACATTTCCACATGAAGACTAGCTATAAACGTCTGCAGCAGCTTTATCTTTAACATCCCCAAGCTAGAAATAACTCAACTATCAATAACAAGTGAATTGAGACAGGTGAATGGCATGTAACTGATATTCAGCTGATCCAATTGGGGACCCAGGTTGGCTGTCTCTGGCATCTGTACTATTGAACTACAGCACTTCACAACACTGCTCTAGAAGGTGCCAAGTTCAGGCATGTTGATAATGAGGATAATGATGATGATGACAGTGATATCAACAGGAGCAGTGATGGCAACAGAGATCATACCTCAGACCTGCAGTCAGGAAGTAACAGACTGGTCTGTTTTCATACATGAACCCATTTAGACAAACAATGGTACTGTGACATAAATACCATATTACCCCATTCTGTCAAGGAGGACTCTAAGGCAGGGAGAGGTTCAGAAACTTGCCTGGGGCCATACAGCCTGTGAGAAGCAGAGTTGGAGCTCTGGCTCCAGGACTCGGCCTCCTGAGTGCTACACTGAGGAGGAAACAGTGCACAGCACTGTGTAGGGCCAGCATTCTTGGAGAAGGTAGCCATGTGAGGGGGAGGTGATCTGGAGTATTTAATCCTCGAGAAAGGGGAATCTGTGTGAGAGGATGACTTGGTCATTCCCAGATTTTGACATTTCATGGACTTGTAAAATTTTTTTTTAAATCAGAAAATCTACATGGCGATTTAGTGCAGAGAGGACATCAACTATCATCTACACTCACTCACATTTCATTTTTAAAAAGGACTTTTAGGGAATTCCCTACTGATCCAGTGGTTAGGCCTCTGTGCTCCCACTGCAGGGGGCAGGGGTTCGATCCCTGGTCTGGTCTGGGAACTAAGATCTTGCATGCCGTGCAGCATGGGCACAAAAAGGACTTTTAGCAGCAAAGAAAGCACAGGTTGCACCTCATAAAGAAGGCACATCTTCTACATTGAATAACTTGAGGTTTCTGAGGGACTCACTCAGTGGCTGTATTTTCCTTACTTTGCTGAGGACAGGATGTTGGAATTCAAGGAATGGAGTCTCAACAGTGCCTGCAACAAACCTGACACCTGGTCTGTGCTTACGGGAACTCGGCTGTGGCCAGTGTTACAATTCTCTTTTAAATGACCTACATTTTATTTTTCTTATATAGATTGCATCTTTAAAAAAGTATTTGTATCTCTCTAATTGGGAAAACCAGTTTGACTTGGGACAAGTGGAAGTTTACCATGAAAATACAATGAAATCAAAATAATGCTCTTAAGTTCCAGGGACCTCATGGGGTATGCTCACGGGTGCCCCCTCTATTAAAAAGGAATATTAGTTTCATGTCCCTGTTTGGGCACCAAAAAAGGGGAGGGGGATATTAGTAACAGTGGGCAATAGAGATCTAGCACTATACCAAGAAGACTTTCTCCTGACAGCAGCAAGGGAAAGAGCAGGGAAAAAGAATTGCTTTCTCAGGGTGTCCAGGCATTCCACTTGATGTCGGATCTGTGCACCCTCTAAAATCATCTCCTGAAGCAGCACAGGAGCATGGTCTAGGCCTTAAGAAACAAGGGACAATGGTGTAGCATTCAGGAGCTATCCCCACCTTTTTTTTTTTTTGGCCGTGCTGCGCAGCATGTGGGATCTTACTTCGCCGACCAGGGATCGAACCAGTGCCCCCTTCGTTGGAAGTGTGAAGTCTTAATTACTGGACCACCAGGGAAGTCACCAGGAGCCTGCTTTAACTGGGATTGTATGGTTTAAGAAGATACCCTGGATGAACTGATGCTATATGGTTCTAAAGAAGTACTGCCTGACTCACACTCTTCTCTGAAGCAGCCTATCACCCATGACCCTGCTAACTGGACCCAGGGGACACATGACCCAACCAGGATAGGCTAGTCAGTTCTCCTTCTGTGGAATCTGGAGTGGGGACCTCAGATATGGTTAGAGTGTGATGGGCACTCAGATGAGGACTTGTGTTTTTTACCAAAAGACCCCGGGTGCAGACAGAAAGGTTAGAATAGAGGATGTCGGTCCAGAACATGGTGAGGAGTGCAGGGAAGAATGATGGTGTGTGCCAGTGGTCTTCTCAACCAGCCAGTCCTGGACAGAGAGGACAGAACCAAATAGGCAGCAGGTCCATGAATGGAGCAGAGGTGAGCTGTTACCCAGTGAGACCAGGAGCCCAAAGGTCTCCATTATCACCTCCTGGTACCAGGTCCTCTGGGCTGGGCTGTCTCTACTCCTCCAGGATGAAGGTTACAAACACCTGAAAAAGTCAAACCTCATATTGGGATGTTAGATGGCATCAGAGGCTGTCACTCAGTCTCTGATGAAGGTGGAGAGACCCAGCCCTGAATCACTGATTCTCGAGGGTTAAGCTCTGTGCTGTGCTCAAAGGGGAGGAAGGTGCGGCCTTTGGACAGAATGCAATTGCAGCTGAGAGAAAAACCTCCCATGGGGGAAGCCACTGGTAATGACAGACAAGGGCATTCCTGTGAGAACTGTGAGGGCAGGTGGTAAGTGGGGAAATGGTCATGTTGATAACTCCAATAAAGGTAACAGCAGCTGAGACTCCTTGAACTCTGTGCGTGCCTGCCCAGGGATGAGTGCTTCACGTGCTGAGGTAAAGGGATTAAACATCCCCAGCTCTGGAGCTAGACTTAGGGGTATGAATACAGCATCCTGAATCAGACACTTGTCCATTGTGTGACCTTGGGGAACCCACAACATCATTCTGACCCTGGCTTTCCCCGGCAGTACAATAATACTTCCCACTTTCTTGGCTTGTTGTGAGAATTAAAGAGAATATGTTCATAAAACAAACCCTGAAATCCTGGCACCGTTAGGTACTCAGTGTTTTGTTACTTTTATTAATCCTCACAGGGACCAAGGTAAGCGCCTCATCACCTCCATGTCAGTCAGCGAACGGAAGCTCAGGGAGCTCTAGCAAGTCGCCCAGAGATTCCCAGGTGGGGAACCCACACTGAGAGGTCGGTGCTCTGCAGCCTCTGCCTCCTTGTGGGTGGGCGGAGTGGGTGGGTCAGTGGCTTCTGAGAGGCCCCACTTCTTTCCCAAATGTACCCGGGGACTTTGGGGAAAATGACGGGTGCCTGGCCAGGGAATGTCACGGCAGGCAGGGCTAGTGCTGCCTAGGTTCAATGAGGTTGCGGGTATAGCCATGGCACAGCAAATGGACGTTTCAGCTCTTCACCTCTCACAGCTCACTGGGAGAGCCACACCTTATACCTGTTTTACAAAGGGGGAAACTGAGGCTCAGAGTGGGTGGTCATTTGCCTGTGAGTCACAATGATATTTTGGGATCAGGATTCAAACCCAGGCTGCCTGACCCAGGGCTTGGGGAGTCTGATTACTGCCCTATTTCCAGTCCTGCTAGGCTTTGGGACTCAAAAAACACCCTGTTCATCCTGATGCCATCTCGTCTCCCTCCCCAAGAGTTCTGCTCCAACCCACCAACCCCCATGATGATAGACCAGGCAAAGGGGCGAACACTACTAGGCAAGGGTTTGTGGTATTATTAAATGTCTGGACTTTAGAAAGTGATGGAGAGTACATTAATAACACAGATTAAAATTAAAAGTATATGGTATATGTGTCCATTACATTGCACATAGCATAAAAAATTGAAAAAATGAGAACATATTATTCCAGTATTAAAAACAATTATTCCATAAATTTATTCCATAAATTAAAGTCACAAAATGAGTGAAATTCCAATACAGCTTGGCTGTTTCACTGTTCTTTTGTGAAAGGAAGAAAATAGCCAAAATTCATAGAATAGGCAGAAGATATGAACATTTCACTAAAGATATAGAGGTAGCAAATATGCATCTGAAGAAATGCTCATCATGAATCTTTAGGGAAATGCAAATAAAACAACAGTTAGATAGCTGGACAAACTTACAAAAAGAGTTAAAATTAAGAATGATCGACTATAAAAAAATACAAATAATAAAAAAAATACACATTCCCAATAAAAACACTAATATTCTGGAATGTTATCTTTTATCCCATTTATGTAGAAAGACACATATGTACAATATAATAAAGTGACAACTTTTGTTAAAAAAAAAAAGAATGATTGAACAAATGAAGTATTCACCAGGATGTGGAAGAAATGCTCTCATACACTGCTGGTAAGAATGAAAAAAATGGGAATTCCCTGGCAGTCCAGTGGTTAGAACTCTGCACTTTCACTGATGAGGCCTGGTTGGGAAACTAAGATCCTGCAAGCTGTGCAGCGCGGTCAAAAAAAGAAAAGAAAAAGGTATAATTAGTTCAGATCACAATTTGCTAGTTTGTTTAAGTTAAGCATTCACCTACCCTATGACTCAAACTTTGCACTCTGAGTTACTGAAGATAAACATACATCCACATAAACACTTATAAACAAATGTTTGTACCAGCTTTTTTCCCCAATAGTCAAAAATTAGAAAAACCCCAAATGTCCATAAGCAAATGAATGGATAAATAGTGGTATATTCAAATATAAGAATGTTTCTTAGAAAAAAAAGTATGAGCTGCTTACGTATCATTGATGACTCTCCAAGTATTTATGTAACATAAATAAAAGCAGGAAAGAGTAAATACTTTGATTCCCATCACATGAATTCTAGAAAATGGAAAGTTATATATTATAATGGAAAGTAAATCAATGCTTACTTGAAGGGGTGTGAGTGGCAAGGAGAGAGAGATTATAAAAGGTCATGAGATAAATATACAGTAACAGATACAGTCATTACTATGACTACAATGATGGTTTCACACTTGACCCCTCCTCAGGGTGCCCTCTGAGTCTCCTAAAACTCATAGCATCCAGGTCTCAAATGAGGACAAAAAAGTCCTGCAGTCTTTCCTAGGAGGCCACAGGCAGAAATGCAAATTTGGCAAAAACTAGTAAGTTAATTTCTGCCTTTGTAATGTCTCCTCTGAGGCCTAGAAGGTTTGATATCCCCATAAAAGTTGCTCACCCCTTCATGCCCAAATCTGTTTATAACCTACCCTATTTGGTAAATAGAATATCCAAGATTAAAGAGGACTTAAACAGTAAGGTCTTTGTTACTGTTCAAACCAAAGCAATATTCTGGCAGATCTGCCAGCAATGGCTGGCAGTTCTTTAGCTGGTGACTCAGAAGGTAGAAAAATTCATCACAAGTATCTTGAGAGCAACGTGTCCCTGAAAATGGTAATCCTTCTCTGCAAGCTGCCAGATGAACTCATATGATGTTCTGTGGGCTAATAGTAGGTCAGGCCCATGCCCAAGCTGGTCAGAAAGCGAATGAGGACATCCTAAAGGTTCAGGCTATTCCTAATTTCCTCCCACAAATGAGAGAAGAGTTGGCTTCCCTGAGCACACTGCAGTAGTGACTGACGCACACTGTGGGGACATGCCAGGTTATAAAGGTGAAATGGATCTGGCTACAGAAAGTGGCAGTGACATAAATCTATCAAGAGCCCTGGGTAGGTCAGGGAGTGCAACCCAGTCACACATGCTTCCCACAAAACTGAAAATTATGAGGAATCTCTCTACTCCTGATGTTTGGATGCATGGGACACCTAGTGCCTCACAGTTTCATCCAATGTCATTACACTGAACAAGGAAATTATACATTTCTTACACATTTAAGGCCTTTCTCCAGTGTGAACTCGCTGGTGCTGAGAGAGGTTAGATTTTCGGCTAAAAGACTTCCCACATTCGCTGCAGTCATAAGGCTTTTCTCCTGTGTGAACTCTCTGATGATAATGAAGGGTGGAACGAGAGGTAAACGATTTCCCACATTCACTGCACTCATAAGGCCTTTCTCCTGTGTGAACTCTCCGGTGAATTATGAGCTGAATTCTTTGGGTAAAGGACTTCCCACAGTCACTACATGCATGAGGCCTTTCTCCTGTGTGAACTCTCCGATGGCGAATCAGTATTGAGCTATTGGTAAAAGACTTCCCACAGTCACTGCACTTATGAGGCCTTTCTCCAGTGTGAACTCTGTGATGATAACCAAGGGCAGAGACAGAAGTAAAAGATTTCCCACACTCACTGCACTCATAAGGCCTTTCTCCAGTGTGAACTCTCCGGTGTTTAGAGAGGTATGAATTCTGGCTAAAGGATCTCCCACAATCACTACATTCATAAGGCTTTTCTCCAGTGTGAACTCTCTGGTGTTGATTCAATTGGGAACTGCCCCTAAAAGATTTACCACATTTACTGCAGTCAAAAGGCCTTTCTCCTGTGTGAACTCTCTGATGACAACGGAGGGCAGAGCTAGAGAAAAAAGATTTCTCACATTCGCTGCACTCATAAGGCCTTTCTCCCATGTGAATTTTCTGATGATAACGAAGGGCGGAACCAGTGGTAAAAGATTTACTACATTCACTGCACTCATAAGGTCTTTCTCCTGTGTGAACTCTCTGGTGTATGTTGAGATGATTTCTTTGCGTAAAGGATTTCCCACATTCACTGCACTCATAAGGCCTTTCTCCTGTGTGAACTCTACGGTGTCGAATGAGTATCGGTCCACTGGTAAAGGATTTCCCACATTCACTGCACTCATAAGGTTTTTCTCCTGTATGAACTCTCTGATGATAACAGAGGGCGGAACCAGAGGTAAAAGATTTCCCACATTCACTACATTCATAAGGCTTTTCTCCAGTGTGAACTCTCTGGTGTTGAGACAGGTAACATTTGTAGCTAAAGGATTTCCCACATTCACTACACTCATAAGGCCTTTCTCCTGTGTGAACTTTTCGGTGTATAATGAGGTGATTTATTTGGGTAAAAGACTTTCCACAATCAGTACACTCATATGGCCTTTCTCCTGAGTGAATTCTCTTATGATAACGTAGGCCAGAGCTAGAGGTAAAAGACTTCCCACATTCCCCACATTTATAAGGCTTTTCTCCAGTGTGAACTCTCTGATGATAACGGAGGGCAGAGCTAGAAGTAAAGGATTTCCCACATTCACTGCACTCATAAGGCCTTTCTCCTGTGTGAACCCTCCAGTGTTCAATGAGGTCAGATTTTCGTCTAAAGGACTTCCTACATTCAGTGCACTCATAACTCATTTCTCCAGTGTGAACTGTCTGTTGTTGAAAAAAGATGGAGCTATGGCTAAAAGACTGTGCACACGGATGGCAAATGTGGCAATTTTCTCCAGTGTGACTCCTCTGAGGATAAATGAGGACAAATTCTTGGCTAAAGGATTTCCCACATTTGCTGCACCTGTACTGCCTTGCCCCAGTATGAATTCTTTGATGTTGAATGAGGGCTGAGCTTCCCCTAAAAGATTTTCCACACTCGCCACAGTCATAAAGCCTGTAACCAGTGTGAATTCTCTGGTGCACAACAAATGAGGATTTATACTTGAATGATTTCCCACATTCACTGCACATAAAACACTGTCTTTCAGTGTAGACACTCTGGGCCTGAACAAGTGTGTGTTTGGGGCTGAAGGCTTTCTTGCATTCTCCCCTGGTGCAATGACTTTTTCTGCTTTGTAAAGTTTCCATGCAGTGGGTGACTGTGTTTGGCTTTTCCCCAGTGTGAATGGCCTGTTGATTCAGATGTCCTGAGGTGGCTGGGAAGTCCTCTGCAACTTTCTTGCAGGTAAAAGGCTCCCCTGACACATGGAAATTGCTGCTCTTCACAAATGAGGCCCTGTCCACACCGATTATGAACGGTTTTTCTTGCATGTGTTGCTCCTGGTGCTGCTGAGTGTCTGCACTGAAATAAAATCCTTTTGCACATGCCCTACACTTGAATAGTTTCTGGCTGTGTTGTGTTCCCTGCTGCTCAGTCAAATGGAAAATGTCTCTCAAGACTGGACCACACATCTCACAGGGGTGAGTCTTCTGGCAAGATGAAGGTTCCTTGGAAGTCCTGACCTGTGACATTACCACAGAAACACTCTGTTCAAAGGATGTCTCAACATTCTCTTCTCCACTCCAGAAACCTGAATGCAAAGAAACACCGATGAGGTACACATTCACTTTATTGGAAGGGGCAACCCAACCACAAACGTGCAAATGAAACAAAAAAAGAGTAGGGGTAATTATACTATGTCAGAAAAGACAGACTTCAAGTAAATAGACAAAGGAGGACATTATATAATGATAAAGCAGTCAATTCATCAAGAGGATATAACAATTACAAGTATATTTGTACCCAATATTGGAACACCTGAATATATTAAGCAAATACAAACAAATCTGAAGGCAGAAAAAGACAGCAGTGCAGTAATATTAGGGGTTCAATGCTCCACTCTGAATAAGAAAATGTTGGTCTTGAACTGCACCTAAGACCAAATGGACCTGACAGACATGTACAAAAGATGCCATCCAACTATAGCAGAAAACACATTCTTCTCAAGTACACAGAGAACACTCTCTAGGATAGATCACATGTTAGGTCACAAAACAAGTATTAACAAATTTAAGAAGATGGAAAACATATTAAATATCTTTTCCAACCACAATGGTATGGAACTAGAAATCATTAACAGGAGGAAAGCTGGGAAATTCACGAATATGTAGAATTGAAATGACACACTCCTGAACGACCTATGGGTTAAATAAATAATTAAAAAAAAAACATATTCAAACAAATGTAGATGGAAACATAACACACCAAAACTTATGGGATGCAGTAAAAAGCAATTGTAAGAGGATAGTTTATAGCAATAAATGACTACATTATGAAAAAATAATGATCTCTAATAAACAACCTAACTCTATATCTCAACGTATGAGAAAAAGAAAAAACTAAGGTTAAAGTTAGCAGAAATAAAACAAATAATAAAGATCAGAGCAGAAATCAATGAAATAGAGACTAGAAAAATGACAGAAAACACCAATAAAACTAAGAGGCTTTTTTTTTTTTTTTAACTTTTTACTTTGTTTTTTGGCCACTCTGCATGGCTTCTGGGATCTTAGTTCCCTGACCAGGCATCGAACCTGGACCCCCTGCAGTGGAAGCGCAGAGTCCTAACCACTGATCACAGGGAAGTCTCAACAGTTGGGTTTTTGTGTGTGTGTGTGTGGTATGCGGGCCTCTCACTGTTGTGGCCTCTCCCGTTGGCAGAGCACAGGCTCCGGACACGCAGGCTCAGCAGCCATGGCTCACGGGCCCAGCCGCTCCGCGGCATGTGGGATCTTCCCAGACCAGGGCATGAACCCGCGTCCCGTGCATCGGCAGGCGGACTCTTAACCACTGCGCCACCAGGGAAGCCCAACAGTTGGTTTTTTTGAAAAGCTAAATTGACAAGCCTTTAGCTAGATTATGAAAAAAAGAGACATGACTCAAAATCAGAAATGAAAGAGGAGACATAACAACTGATACTGCAGGAATACAATCAATCAGAAGAAACTAGAATGAACAATTATTTGCCAACAAATTGGATAACTCAGAAGAAATGAATAAAACTCCTATAAACATAAAACCTACCAAAATAAAGTCGTGAAGAAATAGGAAATCTGAATTAACCTATAACTGGTAAGCAGATTGAATCACTAATAAAAACATCTCCCAACAAAGAAAAGCCCAGGACTAGACAAAATCACTGGGAATTCTACTAAATATTTATTTATTTATTTATTTATTTAGCCTCTTACTGTTGTGGCCTCTCCCGTTGCGGAGCACAGGCTCCAGACGCGCAGGCTCAGTGGCCATGGCTCACGGGCCCAGCCACCCCGCGCATGTGGGATCCTCCCGGACCGGGGCACGAACCCGCGTCCCCTGCATCAGCAGGCGGGCTCTCAACCACTGCGCCACCAGGGAAGCCCTCTACTAAGTTTTTAAAACATTAATATCAATCCTTCTCAAAGTCTTCCAAAAAATTGAAGTAGGAACAGTTCTAAGCTCATTTTATGAGACCAGCATTACTCTGATATCAAAGCCATTTAAGAAGAATAAAACAGAAGAAAATTACAGGTCAATATTCCTGATGAGGATGTCCCTGGTGGCACAGTGATTAAGAATCCGCCTGCCAATGCACAGGACACAGGTTTGAGCCCTGGTCCAGGTAGATCCTACATGCTGCAGAGCAACTAAGCCCATGTGCTCTAGAGCCTGCGAGCCACAACTACTGAGCCCGCGTGCTGTAACTACTGAGGCTTGCGTGCCTAGAGCCCGTGCTCTGCAACAAGGGAAGCCACCACAATGAGAAGCACGTCCACCACAACAAAGAGGAACCTGTTTGCCACAACTAGAGAACACCCACGCACAGCAATGAAGATCCAACAAAGCCAAAAATAAATAAATAAAATAAGTAAATGAAAAAAAAAATCCCTGATGAATATAGATGCAAAAATCCTCAACCAAATACTTGCAAACCAAATCCAACAGCACATTTACAGGATCATACATCACAATCAAGTAGAATTTATCCCTGGGATGCAAAGATGGTTCAACATCATGTGCAAATCAATAAATGTGATACACCACATTACCAGAACGAAGGATAAAAATCATAATCATATGAATAGATGCTGAAAAACCATTTTAAAATTCAATATCCATTCATGATAAAAACTCTCAACAAGTTAGGTATAGAAGGGGGACTTCCCTGGTAGTCCAGTGGCTAAGAATCCACCTTCCAATGCAGGAGACACAAGTTCGGTCCTGGGTTGGGGAACTAAGCCCACGCACTGCAACTACTCAGCCCACGCAGGCAACTACTCAGCTCATGCACTGCAACTACTCAGCCCACGCACTGCAACTACTGAGCCCACACGCTCTGTAGCCCGCCTGCCACAACTAGAGAGCCCATTAACTGCAACTCCTGAGCCCACGTGCCCTGGAGCCCGCACGCCATAACTAGAGAGCCTTGTGCTGCAACTAGTGAGCTCATGTGCTCTAACTAGAGGGCCTGCAGGTCACAGCTACTGAGCCCGCACACCACAACTAGAGAGAAGCCTGTGCACCACAAGTAAAAGATCCTGCACACTACAAGTAAGACCAGACACAGCCGAATTAATTAATTAATTTTTTTTAAAAAAAGCTAGGTATAGAAGGAATGTACTTCAACATGTCTGACAAGCCCATACCTAACATCATATTGAATATTCAAAAGCTAAAAGGTTTTCCTCTAACATCAGGAACAAGACAAGGATGCCTACCCTATCCATTTTTATTGAACATAGTACAGGAAGCCCCACCGAGAGTAAGAAGAGAAGAAAAAAGAAAGAAAAGGCATTCAAATTGGACTGGAAGAAGGAAAAGTGTTTGTTTGCAGGTAAGGCACTCTTATCTGTAGAAAATCCCAAAATTCCACCCTAACAAATGAATTCAGTAAAGTTGCAGGATAAAAAGAACCAATATACAAATTTCAGTTGCATTTATATACACTAATAAAAAACTGTCTGAATAGAAAATTAAGAAAACAGTCTTATTTTAAATAGCATCAAAAGAATAAGATACTAGGAACAAATTTAACCTAGGGGATGAAAGATTTACATTCTGAAAATCATAAGACAACGATGAAAGAAAGTGAAGAAGACACAAATAAATGGAAAGATATCCAGCATTCTTGGATTGGAAAAATTAATATTGTTAATTTTACCAAGAGCAATTTACAGATTGAAAACAATCCATATCAAAATTCCAATGACATTTTCCACAGAAATAGAATAAACAATCCTAAAATTGGTATGGAACCATGAAAAATCCCAAATAGCCAAAACAATCTTGAAAAAGGACAAAGCTAGAGGCATCACACTTCCTGATTTCAAAATATTACAATGCTATGGTACTGGCATAAAAACAGACACATAGACCAACTGAACAGAATACAGAGCCCAGAAATAAACTCACGCATATATGGTCAACTCATCTTTGATAGGCACAACAAGAACACACAATGGAGAAAGGGCAGCTTCTTCCAAAAATGGTGATGGAAACACTGGATATCCACATGAAAAAAACATGAAACTAGAGCCTTATCTCACACCACTCACAAAAATTAACTTGAATTGGATTAAACATTTTTAAATGTAAGACCGAAATTGTAAAACATTTAGGAGAAAACACAGAGAAAAAGCTCCTTGACACTGGTGTTGGCAATGATTTTGTTGGATGACACCAGTAGCAGAAGCAATGAAAGCAAAACCAAACAAGTGGGAGTGTATCAAGCCCAAAACCTCCTGCACAGCAAGGGAAACGAAATGAAAACACAACCTAAGGAAAAGGAGAAAAGACCTGCAAAGGGTTCCTCTGATAAGGGGTTAATATCCAGAAAATATCAGAACTCATACAATTCAACAATAAAAAACCAAAGAATCCAATTAAAAATGGGCAAAGGACCTGAACAGATATTTATCCAAAGACATACAAATGGTCATCAGGTACGTGAAAAGGTGCTCAACATCACTAACATCGGGGAAATGCAAATCCAAACCACAACGAGATATCACCTCACACCTGTGTGGAACACTACTATCAAAAAGACAAGAGATAGGTGTTCACGAGGATGTGAAGAAAAGGAAACCCTTCTACATTGTGGGTAGGACTGTAAATCGGTACAGCCGTTAGGGAAAACTGTATGGAATTTCCTAAAAATTAAAAATAGAACTCTGCATGGTCCAATAATCCCAATTCTGTGTCTATTTCCAGAGAAAACAAAATCTGTATCTCAAACAGGTGTTTGCACCCCCATGTTCACTGCAGCATGATCCACAATAGCCCAGGTATAAAAACAGCCTAAGTACAGGCATACCTTCTTTTATTGTGCTTCACAGATAACTCATTTTTTTACAAATTGAAGGTATGCAGTAACCCTGTGTCAAGCAAGTCTACTGGCGCCATTTTTCTAACAGCATTTGCTCACTTTGTGTCTGTGCGTCACGTTTTGGTAATTTTTGCGATATTTCAAACTTTCTCATTATTGTTATACTTGTTATGGTGATCTGTGATCAGTGATCTTTGTTTTGGGGTGCCACGAACTGGACCCATAAGACAGCAAACTTAATCGATAAACACTGTATGTGTTCTGCCTGCTCTACCAACTGGCCAATCCGTCTCTCTCCCTCTCCTCATGCCTCCGTATTTCTTGAGATGCAACAATACTGAAATTAGGCGAATTAATAACCCTACAATGGCCTCTAAGAGCTCAAGGAAAAGGAAGGATCACATGTCTTTCACTTTAAATCAAAAGCCAGAAATGATTAAGCGTAGTGAGGAAGGAGAGTTAAAAGCCAAGACAGGCTGAAAGCCAGGCCCTTGGACCAAACAGTATTAACCAAGTTGTATCAATAAATGCAAAGGAAAAGTTCTTCAAGTAAATTAAAAGTGCTACTCTAGGGAACACACAAATAATAAGAAAGCAAAATAGTCTTATTGCTGATATGGAGAAAATTTTACTGATTTGTATCCAAGATCAAGCCAGCCACAACATTACCTTAAGCCAAAGCCTAATCCAGAGTCAGGCCCCAACTCTCTCCAATTCTGTGACAGCTGAGAGAGGTGAGAAGCTGGAAAAAAAAAAGTATGAAGGTTGGTTCATGAGATTTAAGGAAAGAAACTGTCTCGATAACATAAAAGTACAAGGTGAAAAAAAAAGTACACAGTGAAGCAGCAAGTGCTGATGTAGAAGCCGCACCAAAGTTATCCAGATGATCTAGCTAAGATAATTAATGAATGTGGGTACACTAAACAACACATTTTTAATGTAGATGAAACAGTCTTATGTTGGAAGAAGATGGCATCTAGGACTTTCACAGTTAGAGAGGAGAAGTCAATGCCTGGCTTCAAAGTTTCAAAGGACAGGCTGACTCTCTTGTTAAGGGTAATGCAGCTGGTGACTGAAAGTTGAAGCCAATGCTCGTTTATCATTCTGAAAATCTTAGGCCCTTAACAATTATGCTAATCTACTCTGCATATATTCTATAAATGGAACAAAGCCTAGATGACAGCACGTCTCCTTATAACATGGTTTACTGAATATTTTAAGACTACTGTTGAGACCCACTGCTCTGAAAAAAAAAATGTTCTCAAAATATTACTGCTCACTGATAATGCAGCTGGTCAGCCAAGAGCTCTGGTGGAGACGTACAAGATTAATGTTGTTTTCATGCCTACCACTACAACGTCCACTCTGTAGCCCATGGATCAAGTAGTTCACACTGTCAAGTCTTAAGAAATACATTTCATAAGGCTACAGCTGCCATAGATAGTAATTCCTCTAATGGATCGGGGCAAAGTAAATTGAAAACCTTCTGGAAAGGACTCACCATTCTAGATGCCATTAAGAACAGCTGTGAATCATGGGAAGAGGTAAAACTATCAACATTAACAGCAGTTGGGAAAAAGCTGATTCCAACTCTCTAGATGACTTTGAGGGGTTCAGGATTTCAGTGGAGGAAGTAACTGCAGATGTAGTGGAAAAACCAAGAGAACTAGAATTAGAAGTACAGCTGGAAGATGACTGAATTGCTGCAATCTCAAGAGAAAACAGATGAGGAGTTGTTTCTTACGGATGAGAAAAGAAAATGGTTTCTTGAGATGGAATGCACTCCTGGTGAAGATGCTGTGCAGATTGTTGAAATGATGACAAAGGCTTTAGAATATTACATAAACTTAGTTCATAAAGCAGCAGTAGGGTTTGAGAAGACTGACTCCAATTTTGAAAGAAGTTCTACTGTGTGTTAAATGCTATCAAACAGCATCACATGCTACAGAGAAATCACTCCTGAAAGGAAGAGTCCATTGATGTGGCAACCATCATTGTTGTCTTATTTGAAGAAATTGCCAAAGCCACCAAAACCTTCAGCAACCTGATCAGTCAGCACCTTGATCAGTCAAAATTAAGGCAAGGGACTTCCCTGGTGGCACAGTGGTTAAGAATCCACCTGCCGGGCTTCCCTGGTGACGCAGTGGTTAAGATTCTGCCTGCCAATGCAGGGGACACGGTTCGAGCCCTGGTCTGGGAAGATCCATAAGCCGCGGAGCAACTAAGCCTGTGCGCCACAACTACTGAGCCTGCACGCTAGAGCCAGCGAGCCACAGCTACTAAGCCCGCATGTCACAACTACTGAAGCCCGTGTGCCTAGGGCCCAGGTTCCGCAACAAGAGAAACCACCCCAAACAGAAGCCTGCACACTGCAACGAAGAGTAGCCCCCACTTGCCACAACAAGAGAAAGCCCACATGCAGCAATGAAGACTCAACACAGCCAAAAATAAATAAATAAAATTAACAAACAAACAAACAAAAGAATCCACCTGTGAAAGCAGGGGACATGGGTTCAGGCTCTGGTCCAGTAAGATCCCATGTGCCGTGGAGCAACTAAGCCCGTGTGCCACAACTACTGAGCCAGCACTCTAGACCTCGTGCGCCAAAATTACTGAAGCCCATGCACCTAGAGCCTGTGCTCCACAACAAGAGGAGCCACCGCAATGAGAAGCCCCTGTACCGCAACGAAGAGTAGCCACACTCGCTGTAACTGTGCGCAGCAATGAAGACCCGATGCAGCCATAAGTAAATAATTTATTAAAAAAATTTTTTTTAAATAAATTGCTCCAGCAGCAAAAAGATACAACTCAGATGATGATTAAAATTTTTTTAGCAATAAAGTATTTTTTAACTAAGGTATATATGTTGTTTTTTAAGACATAATGCTATTGCACACTTACTGGCTACTATACAGTGTAAACATAAAATTTATAGGCACTGGAAAACAAAACTTTCTGTGACTTGCTTTATTGTGTTACTCACCTTATTGCGGTGGTCTGGAACCTAACCTGCAATATGCCTGTATCTGTCTACGAATGAATGGATTAATAAAGTCTGGTATTTACATGCAATGGAGTATTATTCAGCCATTAAAAAAGGAGGAAATCATGCATTTGTGACAACCATGATGAACCTGGAGGGCATAATGCAAAGTGAAATAAGCCAGAGAAAGTTAAATACTGTATGCTATCACTTATATATGGGATCTTGAAAAAAAACCAGTTGAACCCATAGAAACAAAGAGTAGAATGCCAGGTGCTCAGGTCTAGGAGAAATGGGGAGATGTTGGTCAGTTTTATAAGATGAATAAGCTCTGAGGAACTAATACAGTATGGAGCCTATACTTAATAATGCTGTATGGTATACTTCAAATGGGCTAACAGAGTAGATCTTAAGTGTTTTCACACACACGAAAAATGTAAATACAATTATGTGAGGTAATGGATGTGTTAATCAACTTGACTATAGTAATCATTTCATACTGTATGTGTGTATATATAAAATCATGACATTGTACACTTCCCTGTACTTTTTAATTTTTTTTCATTTTTTGGCCACACCGCGCGACTTGTGGGATCTCAGTTCTCTGACCACAGATGGAACCCGGGCCACGGCAGTGGAAGCGCTGAATCCTAACCACTAGACCACCAGGGAACTCCCTGTACACTTTAAATACACAGAGTATTATTTGTCAATTATACCTCAATAACCTGGAGAAAAGAAACAAGAAAAGAGATCTAAACACCACAAGTAGAACCATAAAGGACAGCCTTGGAAAACAGCCCATGGTCCAGGTAAGTAATGGTCATGACAATACCTTCAATTCCTGGCATATGGAGGCAGAAGGAAATGTCAGATGATAAAAAGGAACAAAACCTGGGACACAGAAGTGCCATGGACCTGGATTCACCACCTGACCAGGGAAAGGGCAAGTAAGATACAATCCATTAGCCTCACTGCAAGACTGCTGACCTCAAATCCATCCCTACGAGGGCTGAGTACGGACTGTACTGGGACTATGGGGAGAGAAGGGGGCAGTGCAAACAACGCAGCCCTACCTATCACAGCAACGACCCCGAAAGCTGGGGAAACAGGCAGTGCCCAAGGTCCACATGTGAGAAGGACGGAGCACACCTTGGAGAAAAGAGGGTGAGGCCGGATACAGAGCCCAGCCCAGGTCACTGGGGAGGGTGAGGCTCTTACCACCCAGTGAAGATATGAGCGCCAAGTTCTCCAGCATCACATCACGGTACAGGCGTCTCTGAGCCTCATCGAGGAGCCTCCATTCCTCCCAGGAGAAGTACAGGGCAATGTCCTCAAAGGTCACACCACCCTGTCATGAATGAGATAGATGGAACATCAACATTCTCTCTCGGAGGACCCACAACGCATCTCCTCACACGTGTATTCCACGGTCCTCCTCCATCCGAGCTCCCCACGTCAGGCCTGGTGCCCGTGATGCCTGATCTCTCCTCCCTGCGTTCAGCCCTCAGCAACACAAGGCGGTGGCCGGGGGGATAAACGCCATCTGAACTCGGGGCCTGGCCTGCAGGGTCCCATCCCTCCCCCAAGTAACTCCCCTGAGGTCTCCCACACTGTGCCTCCAGGACACGGCCAAACATGGGCTCATCTTTGCCCTTGACCCCCACACCAGGGCCTGCGGGCCCTCAGCTCACACCCGCCCTTGACGTGCACGGCGTCCGGTCGACCAAACCCCTCTCGCAGCTTCCGGCCTCACAGCCGCCCTCCCACGGCCCTACCGCCCCCCCGCCCCACGTCACAGGCACCTCTCTGGACCCCCCCCGGGACTTGGAACATGGCACCCACAGAGCGCTCAACAAAATCCAACGTGATCGGGTACGACCCCAGTTCTCGACGGAGCCCAGAGCCAGGGAAAGCCCTGCCTGCCTCGCTTCTGATCTGTTTCAGGATTAGCCACCCAGAACCAGGGAGGGACTGGGACACCCCCTCCTGCCTTACACAGGCTCCGTACGTGCCTCTTCACCCTTCAGAACCTGGGCGAAAAGGCAGGCAACCATGGCTGGGCGCCGTGTGTGCAGGACCCCCTCGCACCCCCACCCGGCCCTGGAACCTAGCGACCTCAGGCTGCCTGACTAACCTCGGCTGCCTCTCATCGGATCCTGTGGCCTCGGACGAGGACTCAGCTCCCTGTGCCTCTCTGTCACCCCCATTCCAACCCAAGCCGTTCGTTCTCTTCTCTGAGCGGCTGTTTGAAAACCTTTAAAGCCCGCACACACACCGCTCCTCGTCCGTTCACAGCCCTCCGTGACCCCCAGGTCCCTCAGAATAAAGGAGCAACCTCTCTCTCTGCCGGCCCAGGCGTGGTTCCCCCTCACACTCTCTTTACTGCAGTCATCACATGCGCCCCAGGTTTCCCGAATCCTCCCGGCTCAGTCCGACCTCCAAGCCTTTGTACCTGCCGGTCCCTCCGCCTGTCACCCTCGCCCACGCGCCACCCACGACCGCCACACCGTCCAGGACACCGCGGCCTGGGCTGCGGGCACGTGAGCAGGCGTCCTGCACTCGGGGCTCTAGTGTCTGGTGCAGTGAGGGCGGTGAGGGGCCGGAGGACGAGCGTTTACCTCAGGCCGGTCCCTCAGGGCCGCCGCCGCCATCGGACTCGGTGGACGGAGCGGGGCCGGGAGCTGCGGGAGAGGAGGCGAGACGCGGGCACGGCGGTCACTCTCCCGGGCTTGGCGCAGGATACCCCGGGCGGCGTCGCCGAGCCTCAGACCTGCCTCTCTGTTGCAGGGACAGGCGCTCCTCTCGGATCTTCTCGGTCCAGTCACCTCGATCCTGACGCGACGCTCCGGAACGCGAACAAACCGTAGGGAAGCAAAAATGACCGCCACAACGGGGTCGCCGGAAGTCCCGCCCAGACGCGCACGCGCGGGAACCCCTCACCCTGATTGGCCGTTGCCTCGTAACGGCTGCCTCTCGGCCCTTGCCTTCAGGGTAATGTAGTTCCCAGCGCTCCAGAGGCCGCGGCGGAGCTACTTCATGATGTTCAACCGGAGCATTGGATTCGCAGCCCCCTGAGGAACGCTGCTGCTGGTGTTCCTACCTCAAAGGAGGGAGGGGCTTTGGTCGTTGTTGAAGGCCGCGAAGACCTTCAGACTCCATGAAGCCCAGGCAGCTCCCAGAGGATAAAACTATTATTTGCGATGCTCTCAAACCTACTCATCTAAGTGGCCGTATCATTCCAGTCATTCGTACATAAAAGGAGTCCACACATCGCTAGCAACATTGTTCATTGCTCTTCAAATGCATGTGGCCTGAAGTGTTATTCAGATTTTTAAGTTTCCGTTTGTTTGGTCAGGAAGAAGAGAAAAGACTCCAGACAGGTCCATGACAGAAAAGCAAGTAGTGCGACGTTAGGCTGCCCCGAAGCGGAGGGACAAGCAGGAGCTCCGCCTCTGGTTCCCACAGAAAACGGTTCCCCCGCCTGTGTTATCAGTCACTTTGAGGAGTAGAAGCAAAAATGAACAGGATCATCAGAAGCGGAAGAAAAACAGGAGCTGCCGAACTCAACGCCCTAAAGTGTATAAAAGCTAATTTTTATTTTGTGGCCGTTTTAGAATTGTTACAATTGTGTCCCCTCTCTCTATATATATATATACATATTATTAAAGGCTAGCAAGGTTTCGAATGGCGGTGCTTCTATGGTCCTTCGGTTCCGTCAGTTGTCTGACGGCAGACTTGACTGTGACGGCAGAAGTGGTGCTGCAGGCTAACTATATTTCTTGGGTGTTGAGCTCATTTACTTGGTGATGAGAAAATATTGAATGAGAATTGCGTTAGTCTGCTAGGGCTGCCATAACATTTGAATACTACTGAAACCTCGGGTGGTCGTAAGTTATGAACTGTAACCTGCCTTCACGGATCAAGCTCACTTTGCTTTTACAAAATCTTGCGGGTACCCCCAAGCGGCAAATAGCCTAAACAATAAGATCTTTGCCCAAGTTGTGTTTTAGGAAATTGGGAGTCAGCTGTGTCCAGTTTGCGCTCGAGCTGGTTAAAACTGGTTAAGACCACCGACCGCACCGACCCGATCTGGGCACGTGCAAATGTCGGCTCAGTGACCTTTTGATGTCAGAGGGCCAACAGCCCACCCTCAGAACATGCTAACGCTGCCATTTTCTGAACAGGTGTCTCATGAAAAAGTCTGTAGCTTACTTTTACCTGTGCAGAACAACAATCACCTTTTCTTATCTTCACTTCCCATCCCCCCACCCACCCCCAGCTTTATCCCATAAACATTACTAGCCCCTCCCCTTTGGGGAGGTGAATCTGAGATTTGTCTTTGCTTCTGCTGGACTGGCTGCCTTATGAATAAACAGTTTCTCTGCTGCAAACCTCAGCGTCTCAGCGCTTGGCTTGCTGTGCATCGGGCAAATGAAACTGGTTTAGTAAGAGTATAGCCTGGGTGGCTTAAATAACAGAAATTACTTTTCTTGCAATTCTGGATGCTGAGAGTCTACAGGAAGTTGTCAAAAGGTGTAGTTTTTCCGGAGGCCTCTGTTTTGGCTTTTGGGTAGCCAGCGTCTTGCTCTGTCTTCACATGGCCTTTTCTCCCCGTGAGCATACTCCTGGTGTCTATCCCTCATCTTATGAGTGATGCAATGAAATTTATATTTCAAGGCAGGACAAGAAAATTTAAACATAAAAGTTTCTGCTTTGGCCTCTCTACCTCCTGAATGTGCAGTGTGCCTCTGCATTACACACTAACTAGTCTTCCTCAAAGATGGGAATGCTTTCTTGACTGGAAAGATCAATTTTTTTTCCCTTTCTTCTGATGCTAGCAATGGAACTTCTTAAAAGATTAGCATTGTTTCCCAACTCTATTGGGAGTTATGGTGACTCACTGACTGCTTTGTACATGCTTACTTGGCCTATGAACCTTGTGTAAAATGTCAGCATGTCATTTTGTTGTATGATCCTTTGTCTCATAAATGTATATCGTTGTGCCTTCAACTTCTAACAGGCAGAACAGATCTCAGACATTCTGAGACTCTGTCTCCCGGGTTATAAACCTGTTTAATTGAATAAAGTTCACTTTTTTCTTCTTGATTGTTAACTGAGTTTTTGTCAACAGAAGGAAACCAGTCTTAATGGAATACAGCCACACGCTTATAACCTCACTTATCCTTATTTACCTCTATAAATGCCCTGTGTCCAAATATAGTCCCTTTGTGAGTTAGTGCTTCAACATTTGACAGGTATTATGTTAATAAATGTTAGTGGTAATAAAAGGCAAATAACTTACTACAGTTGGGTAATAAAGAGGAAAAGAGCATTCAACTTTTAAAAGTATCCTCCAATTTCCAATAGATCACAATTTCTAAAATTCACTTTCATAAAAGCATTAATTTCCAAAATATGCCTGTTAAATACTATAAATGCATCACTTCTAAGAACTACTTCAAACAAACACAAAGTTTTCAATTAAAACAAATATTAAATGAGGCTAAACTGTAGAGTTTAATAAAGTAAATTTATTTGAATCGAATACTTACACTTGTTATCATCTACAACACTGATTATTATCCCACCCGACTAATCCCCACAAACTCATCATCTTCCCTACAAAAAGTTCGGATCATTCTCATCACTGAGGTATCCTCTGATACCTGGCAAAAGAAGACTTCCCCTGCTTCTTTCCTCATCACTCTTCCCATCACACACTATACCACAAACACATTGATCTTCCTTCAGTCTTTGAATTCCATATGTGACTTTACAGCTCAAGAGTAGTCCCAGGTTTTTTTCTCTCCAAATGAAACATCTATTTTCCCCACTATGCTTTGTAAATTCAAATAAATCTTTTAAGTGTCAACATAAAGCTTAACGTTTCAGTTAAAGTGCTGTTATAACCTATACTCCTAAATCTTGAACATTCTCTATGTTATCGTAAACTTCCCTGGACCTGTAGTGAATAACAGTGTATAGTTTGAGAACATTATTTTGGAATCATTATGAGTAGCTTTGCTGTGTTTACACTCTACATGTAACACGAAGCAGAGCTTTTATCACTGGTACCACTTTTGAGTCAAAACATTCTGGAAGATGAAATGACATACAACATGAGCCTACAAACATATAAAGTTGATTAAATAAACGGTGGGGTGTTCTAGAGAGAACTTATAGCCCAGGAACTACACTCAGAATATTTGTTTTCCTTACCCAACAGGAAAGCTAAACGGAGAGAGCTGAGTGTCACTGCCAAAGAGCACTAAGGGATGAATGTCGGGAAACCTGAAAATGTGTGGGTTCATGATCAGGGTTATCCAAAAAGATAAAATAAAAAGAGAGGGTAAAAGCAGACAACATATTCACCAGAATGAGAATGGTGAACGCGGCTTTTTTCCTCAGCACGATAAGAATGGTGCTTTGGTCTCATGGGAAAGTCTAGGGGAGAGGCTGCTGCTGTGAACGCATTGGATTCTCTGCTTGTGTCTGTGCGGGGAAAAAACCCATGGAGCCGCTGGTAGACCATGAGCCCGTAACATATCAGGTCAATGAAGAACAACATGAATGCATGTAGTGAGGCAATACACCTTTCTGAAATGACTGAAAAACAGTACCTATGAATTTTTTCTGTAGTTGTTTTTCCTCTTTCTTGGTCCAGTTTACTCACAGCAACTAAAAGGTATTTATCAGGTGCTACAGTATCCAGCAGAGCAAAGAGCAGAATCCAATGCACTTGGGGGATGTCACTCTGAATTCCACCCACCTTGAAATACTGGGGCAAAGCTTAATGGCTAAGATAACTCCTCCTGCCCACGCTGTGAAGACAAAGGACAAGTTTATATCCAATATCATCTAGAAAATATTTCCTTCCAAAAGTGCCACTGTTTTCAAAGACCCTTTACGGAGACACCCTAAGGAGAAGCTCTTGGCCAAGACAAGCTGTTTTATCAAATCTCTTGTAAGATAATCCCATCAATGCGCTTCAGTCTCTTTGAATCTCTTAAAAATAACTTGATAAATATTGGACACCTTGAAACAATTATGCAACACTCTTTCATCCAGTACATTTTCTGATTCTACCATTTCTCACACCCTTTGCAACTCCACTGTTTTTTTTTTTTTAATTTATTTTTTGGCTGCGTTAGGTCTTCGTTGCTGCGCACAGGCTTCCTCTCTACTTGTGGTGAGTGGGGTCTGCTCTTCATTGCAGTGCACCGGCTTCTCATTGCTGTGGTTTCTCTTGTTTTGGAGCATGGGCTCTAGGCAGGCAGGCTCAGTAGTTTCGGCACGCGGCCCTAGAGCGTGCGAACTTCAGTAGTTGCAGCGTGTGAGCTCGGTAGTTGTGGCTCGCAGGGTCTAGAGCACAGGCTCAGTAGTTGTGGCGCATGGGCTTACTTACTCTACAGCACCTGGGATCTTCCCGGACCAGGGATTGAACCCGTGTCCCCTGCATTGGCAGGCGGATTCTAAACCACTGCACCACTGGGGAAGTCCCTACAACTCCACTTTTTTAGAGCGTTTTCCCTCTCTTATTCTATTATCTCAACTCTCAGGTAATTCTTCACTCATTCTACGTGTGGTTTTATCCTCACAAAACCAATGTCATGAGCAAACTCCTAAACATAACAGTGATAGGTAAGATTTTGGTTAAACTTCCTCTCAGTAGCTTTAGACACCATTGATAATTTTTGTATTTTTAACTTAAATTTGCTGATTCTTCATTTTCTCTCATCCACTTAGTAATGGAATTCCTGAGAGTTTAATCAATAGTCATCTCTCCTCACAATCTGCACACATTAGTGATCTCATTCAATGTCATGGCATGAATACCACTGTAAGCCAAAATTTTCCAAATTCCTATCTTTGCACATGTACACAGGGGTCGTTTTACCCGGTAGATGAAGGTCTGGGACAACATCAGGTCATGTACTTGCTGGGAAGGAATTTTTATTCCACACACAAATGCAGTGGCAGTGTGAGCATGGGGACTTGAGGTGATCTTAGAGAAACATTTAAAAATGATCAAATTATTGAGAACTATTAGTAGTGATTAAGTAATTTATTGAGGAGGGGGAGAAGCCAGGAACCCAGGCCATAACATATCTGAAATGGCTGGAAAAGATCAGGTAAAACTGATAGGCAAGACACAGTCTAAAAAGTGACAGAAAACAGCTAAGACAAAGGATGGGCTTCATGGGCTGTGTTTCTCGCCAACCCAAGTGTTTTACCTAGAAAATATTATTATTTTTCATTTCTGATTTCTGAGAACTATTGCAGCCTGGAAGAAGAAGAAAAGAGAGAAGTAGGAAGAACTTACAGAATCTTAAAAAGGAACATGAACAAAATGGGTATACTTTTATTCACTGATTCAATAGGCATGTGTTAAGCATCTGATGTGTGTCAAACATTATTCCTGTCTATAAGAGGTATCAGAAAGAAAAATATCTGGTAAAGGACCTGCCTCTATTAAGCCAATACTAGCCACAAAAAAGATGTACATCAGACAAAACAAATAATAAATGAAATATGCAATATATTGTAAGATGATAAGGGTACACACAAGGATAGAAGGAATTGTGCCTCCACGTTGTGTACACACACACGCACAACCACGGATTCTGTTTCCCCGAAGAACGCCGACTAGCACAGACTTCGGCACCAGGAAGAGTGGTGCTACTATGACAAACACCTACACATATTCAAGTGGCTTTAGGACTGGGCAATGAGCAGGGCTGAAGGAGTTTTGAAGAACAAGTTAGAAAAGGCCTAGACTGCCCTGAAGAGACTGCTGATTGAAACATGAAGGTTAAAGGTGATTCTGAAGAGGGCTCAGAGAGAAAAAAAGAAGAGCTGTAGAAAAAGCTCCTATCATCTTACAGATATACATGCATCATCGTAAACAGAAGAGTGGTAGAAATGTAAATATTAAAGCTGCTTTTGATGAGGCCTGAAACAGAAATGTGGGAACATGTTATTTGAAACAGGAAGAAAGGCAATCATTGTTACAGTGGCAAAGAACTTGGCCAAACTGCATTTTCATGTTTTGTGGAAAGTAGAACTGGTTAGTGATGAACCTGGATACTGACATGAGATTTTTAAGCAA
Organism: Mesoplodon mirus; assembly: GCF_964341445.2. Lineage (NCBI taxonomy): Eukaryota > Metazoa > Chordata > Mammalia > Artiodactyla > Ziphiidae > Mesoplodon > Mesoplodon mirus. Next base: position 64,816,072 of record NC_138995.1, on the reverse strand, counting down.
GCTCTTGAAGGCATGGCCTGGTTTCTCCTTGCTGTTCACAGTACATGCAAGAAGAGAGAAAGAAACTGAAGCAGGAATTGTTAAGCAAAAAGGAACAGGAACTTGAAGACTAGGGGAATTCTAAGCCTATCTCTCTTCTAAAAACTGGGGAAGGCTGCTCCTGAGAGAACATCAAGGCTGTGGCTGGATGATTATTTGTTGAAGATATGATGGGCATGTGATGCATGATCCAAGGGGTTAAGACTTTGAGGGCAGGTGGGTTGGAGTCAATGTATTTTTTATGTGAGAAGGACATGAATTCAGTGATGCCAGAGTATGAAGTATTATGGCCTGAGTTGTGTCCTCCCATGCCCCCCACCAAATTCCTATGTTTAAATCCTAACCGCCAGGACCTATGAATAAGCCTGTATTTGGAGACAGGGTCTTTAAAGAGGTAATTCAGTTACTGTGAGTTCATTAGGGTGGGCCCTAACCCAATATGACTGGTGTCCCTATAATAGGAGGAGATTAGAACAAAGACACTTACAGAGGGAACTCTGCCTATAAGCTGTCTTCAGACTGCAACATCTGCTATTCCCGGGGTCTCCAGTCTGCCAGCCTTCCCTGCAGGTTTTGGACTTGCCATCCACCACAATTTTGTGAGCCAGTTCATTAAAATGTCTCTCTCTTACCACTGTTATCACTGAGAAAAGATAAACAGATAAACAAATAATAAATTAAGTCTCTCTCTCTCCCTGTCTACATATCGGTTCTGTTACTACAGAGAACTCTGAATAGTCTCTGTAAACTTTCTGTGATTAGTATAGAACTGAACACCTCCATCTTCTTTCTTACTGGTTCTGGGGAACAGGATGCACTTTATCAGTAATTTTATGTCTACAGCAAATTACTGGGATCAGTGCAAAGAAGGTACCTCTCATTCGAAATAATAAACACTTCATTTGATAAAAGAAAAAATGAATGAAAGATTGCCAAGCTTAGAGGGAAGGACTAATGAAGGTGCATAATGGTGTTAAGGTCTAAGTGCTTCCCTGAAAGTCACCAGTGGCTCCAGATCTGAGGATTTTTAACGATTTCACCCCACTCCTTCTTTGAGCAGTGATAACTTGGTCTGATCTGACCTCCAAAATTCAAGCCACAGACCTGGGTGGGGGTTGGGGGGGGATTTTCCTGTCACATCCCCTGAAAATAAGATGTGCTTGATTCAGTCCCTAAGTGTCCTTCAACAGCAATCACTCCAAAAAAGGCAGGACACAGACTAGATTTTTTTCATGAATGACTGCAGTTTTTAATGGGGATGAGACATGTGACCACAACTGATCCAGGATTCAAAGATATTTTGTGATCTCTTGTAATTACCCAAACTTTGTGGTGCTCACTCCCATTTAAATGATGTATCTGGTTATTATTGAAATTCATTTATGTAATTTCTCTTTATTATAATTCTCTATATCTTTCTATAATTTGCATGTATTGATTAATTTCATACATATCCCTCCACACATTTTTTATTTTGTTTTACCAGTGTTTTCCTGATTATTTTTTCAATTTGTACTATAAAACCTAGACTTTTTGTTTAGAAACTTTTGAGTAGATTTAAGTGCATATACATAAAATGCTATTTCCTCATTCTTCTGTTTACTCCCCATCCTCTATAATACAGGAGTTAAGTTCTGTTATCAACTACTGTGTATCCTGCCAGAAATATTTTATTTGTTAGCATATAATCATGATAACTAGTCTGTACTTCATCAAAAGTTAGATGTCCCCTAAGCTCTAGTTTGAATTAACCATTTGTTATTTAATAATTTATTGACTGGGACTTCCCTGGTGGTCCAGTGGTTAAGAATCACTCTTGAAATACAGGCGACCCCAGTTCAATCCCTGGTTAGGGAGCTAAGATCCCACATGCCATGGGGCAACTAAGCCCACATGCTACAACTACTGACCCCATGCTGCAACTACTGAGCCTGCGCACCACAACTAGAGAGCCCACGTGCTTCAACTACAAACCCTATGCGCTCTGGAACCCTCGTGTCACAACTACAGAGGCCGTGCACTCTGGAGCCCGTGCACCAAAACTAGAGAAAAGCCCATGCACCGCAATGAAAGATCCCGTGTGCTACAACTAAGACCTGATGCAGCCAAAAAATAAAATAAATAAATAAGTAAATATAAAATAATTTATTTAATAATTTATTGACCATTAACATAAACAAGTAAAATATGAATCTGAAGGATGTGATGCTATGATGAATCCTAATTTGAATTCTTTGGAAGCATCTAAATTTTAGGTGGTTTAAAAAAATTGCTGTTGGGACTTCCCTGGCGGTCCAGTGCTTAAGACGCCATGCTTCCACTGCAGAGGAACAGGTTCCATCCCTGGTCGGGGAACTAAGATCCTGCATGCGGTGCAGCGCAGCCAAAAAACAAGACAAAAAATTGTTTTCATGTAAATGTGGTTAATAAACTTGTTTTGCTGTTGTTTTTCTTTATATAACAATAAACAGACACCTCACAAAAGAAGATATATAGATGGCAAACAGCATATGAAAAGATGCTCAATATCATTTGTTATTAGGAATTTCAAATTAAAACAATGAGGTATCACTACATATCTTTTAGAAATAGCCAAAATCCAGAACTCTGACAATACCAAATGCTGACGAGGATATGGAGCAACAGAAACTCTCATTCAATGCTGGTGGGAATGCAAAATGGTACAGCCACTTTGGAAGACAGTTTGGCAGTTTCCTATAAAACTCATCATACTCTTATCCTATAGTTAGGCATAGAGCTCCTTAATATTTACCCAAAGCAGCTGAAAACTTATGTCCACACAAACTCCTCAGATGAATGTTTACATCAGCTTTTTTTGCTCCACGCTGGGTCTTCATTGCTGTGTGCGGGCTTCCTGTAGTTGTGGAGAGCAGGGGCTACTGGTTGCAGTGCACAGGCTTCTCACTGTGGTGGCTTCTCTTGTTGCAGAGCACAGGCTCTAGACTCACAGGCTTCAGTAGTTGGGGTGCGCAGGCTCAGTAGTTGTGGGGCACGGGCTTAGTTGCTTCCTGGCATGTGGGATCTTCCCGGACCAGGGATCGAACCCGTGTCCCTTGCATTGGCAGGCAGATTCTTAACCACTGCGCCACCAGGGAAGACCCCAGGGATGATATTTTAAACACATAGCATACTCATAGAAATCAGCAGAAACAGAATAATCTGATTAAAATATGGGCAGAGGATCTGATTAGACATTATTCCAAAGATGATATACAAATGGCTAACAAGTATAAGAAAAATTGTTCTTCCTCGCTGAACATCAGAGAAATGTAAATTCAAACCACAATGAGATATTACTACATAACTGTTAGGATGGCTATCATCAAGAAGACAAATGTTGGCAAAGGTACAGAAATAAGGGAACCCTTGTACACTTGTTGGCAAGATAAACTGGTACAGGCGTTATGAATAAACAGTATGGAAGTTCCTCAAAAATTCAAAACAGAACGATCTCATACAATCCAGCAATCCCACTGCTTGGAATATAGCCAAAAGAAATGAAATCCAAAGGGGAAAAGATAACCTGCACTCTCATGTTTGCAGCAGCATTATGAAGAATACACAAGACGTGGAAACAATCTAAGTGTCCATCCACGTAGGGTTGGATAAACAAGGTGTGATATACTCACACACACACATGCATGCCTTGAATATTATATAGCCTTAAAAACAAAGGAAGTCCTGCCATGTGGGACAACATGGATGAACCAGACGGACACTATGCCAAATAATGTATGATATCACTTACATGTAGAATTTAAAACAAACAAAAAACATTGAACTCATAGAAACAGAGAGTAGAAGGCCAGGGGCTGTGGGATGGGACAAATGGGAAGTTGTTGCTCGAGAAGCACAAACCTTGTTACAAAATGGTACAGATCATTAAACACACTGCAGGACTACAGACCTCAAATTCTTCCCCGTGAGGATCCGGTACAGCAAATATTGGGGTTGCAGGGGAGAGAAGAAGGAATTGCGAACAACCCAGGCATACCTACCACAGCAACTACCCAGAAAGCTGGGGAAACAAGCAGTGCCTGAGGTCCACACGTCACAAGGACAGAGCATCCCCGCAGAAAAGGGGGGTGAGCCAGAATACAGAGCTCCCTCCAGGTCACTGGGAAGCCTGTGAGAGTCTTACCCAGTGAGCATATGAGTGCAAAGTTGTCCAGCATCACACCGTGGTACAAGTGCCCTGAACCTCATCAAGGAGCCTCCATTCCTCCCACGAGAGGTACAGGGCAATGTCCTCAAAGGTCATACTGTCCTGTCAACTTGGGGACAGATGAAACAATGAACACTCTGAGAACCCACAGTCCATCACGTCACACATCTACCCCACTATCATCCTCCTCCCAAGCTTCCCACCTCAAAGGAGATACCAGGACCTGGTGCCACTGATGCTCACTCTCTCCTCAGGTCCCATGAACCACTGTATTCAGCCCTCAGCAATAACAGACAGGGGGACATATAGATGCCATGTAAGCTCTGGGCCTGGCTAGCAGAGCCCCATCCCTCCTGCCAAGCAATTCCCCTGAGGTCTCCCAGACTGTACGTACAAGACACAGTCAAACACAAGTCAAAGCTCATGCTTCACCATTAAGTCCCCAATACCAGGGCTGTGGGGCCATAAGCTCACATTACCTATGTATGTGCACATCATTCTGTAGACTCTCACTCTCTAACATCATCATTTTCCAGGTTTACACTCCCACAGTGTTGCCTACCTTCCTGCTCTACAATACAGGTATCTCCCTGGACTTAACCATATACCTGGCCCATAGTTTCCTTCGAGACTGCTTGACACTCAAAAACTATTCAGTACAATCCCAGACCTCTGATGAATCCCAATACCAGGGAAAGCCCCTCATGGTGCTTTGCAGGCCTCTCCACCTGCTTCTGATCCTTGCTTCAATATTAGCCACTCAGAACCACATGTGAATTACAGACACCCATGACATTCTTCTACTTCTGTGATGCGCTGTCTGATTGCCTGTCCCCTCAACAGTCACAACCCTCCTCTCTCTACTCAAACTTCCTCACAACCCCAGCCCTTACAATCTCCCTGCCAGGCATAACGACTTTCACAAATGACTCCATTTACCCTGGATCTTATCCACCAGCAAGACTAAAACACTCCTGACCCCAACAAGGCTCACTACACGATTCTGGAGAATCTGGACAGTAGTGAATTAGCAGGAGCCCTGGCCTCAGTGTCAAACTGTCTCAATTATTTCTCTGCCTCCCAAACCACGTACTTTGCACCCATTCATCCCATGGAAGCCTTGGCCACCTGCCAGATCATCTCTCCCAGACCATCCAGAGCCATTCTCTCTCTCACCTGTGTTTGTTATACTCAGGAACCTCAACCAGGTGCTAAGCGAGAGACCCACTCCTCGGCATGCACCCTAGTCTTTCTGACCCGCTAATAGCATTACCACTCTAACCTGCATTCCACTTTCGAAATGTCATCCACAGCTACACTCTGGTCCTTACAATAGTTACCACTTTTGAAAATCTCCATCCTGATCCCCTCCCCAAATTTCAGAAATGTGCGTCCAGCTGCCCATTTGATGCCTCCACTCACTGTTCTCTGAAACACCTCAGACCCTTATCAGGACCAAAACAAAACCTCTGATATTCCCAAGAAAAATAAACCTACTGACAACTGCCACATCCGATTTGATGAAGGATCCATCCCTTCAGCTGCTAGGACTAAAAATCTTGGAGTCATTTCTAACCTCTACCTTACGTAACAACATCTAAACATCTACTTGGCTCTTTAAAAATGTACCTAGAGGGGCTTCCCTGGTGGCGCAGTGGTTAAGAATCTGCCTGCCAATGCAGGGGACATGGATTTGATCCCAGGTCCAGGAAGAGCAACTAAGCCCATGTGCCACAAATACTAAATCTGTGCTCTAAAGCCCGCGAGCCATGTCTATTGAGCCCGTGCAGCACAACTACTGAGCCTGCACTCTGCAACTACTGAAGCCTGAGCGCCTAGAGCCCGTTCTCCGCAACAAGAGAAGCCACCGCAATGAGAAGCCCATGCACCTCAAAGAAGAGTAGCCCCCGCTTGTCACAACTAGAGAAAGCCCGCGTGCAACAATGAAGACCCAACACAGCCAAAAATGAATGAATGAATGAATGAATGAATGAATGTATCTAGAATCCAAACTTGTCTCCCACCTTCATGGCCAAAACTCTGGGGCTTCACCACGAGTCTGGATTACAGCAGTGACCTCTTCCGGGGCTCCCTGCCGCCCTCCTTAACTCCAGTCTTTTCTCTCCAGCCAGATGGAGCCTACGAAAACCTGGTTAATACCACTTACTTCCTCTTATCCAAACCTCTCATTACCTCCATAAATGATGTTGAAGTTCTTAGCCAGATCACAGGCCTGATTACTGATCCCCTGCTCTTTGTTCTTTTTTAAAAATTTTTATTTATTTATTTTTGGCTGTGTTGGGTCTTTGTTGCTGGGCTTGGGCTTTCTCTTGTTGCAGCAAGTGGGGGCTACTCTCCGTTGTGGTGCCTGGGCTTCTCAGTGCAGTGGCTTCCCTTGTGGCAGAGCACGGGCTCTAGGTGCGCAGGCTTCAGTAGTTGTGGCACACGGGCTCAGTAGTTGTGGCACGCAGGCTGTAGAGTGCAGGCTCAGTAGTTTTGTCACATGGGCTTAGTTGGGCATGTGGGATCTTCCCGGACCAGGGCTCGAACCCACATCCCCTGCACTGGCAGGCGGAACCTTAACCACTGCGCCACCAGGGAAGCCCTTGCTCTTTGTTCTTAACTAAAAGAATGAAGACCTGCTGTACCCTGTTTCTAGCTCAGTCACACCTCCAAGTACTTGCACATGCTGGTATCTATTCCTGGGATAACTTTCCATACCATTCTATACTGGTTGTCAGGAATGGGAACTCCTGTATGTTATCCTTGTCCTGCACTCAGGACCCCGGGCTTGGGGATATCCTCAGGGCCCCCATACCCAAGAGCTGAGACTGTATCTAGGGAAGAGTCTCAAGACACAATACCCAGATAACCTACGGGTGGTGTCAATACTAGTGAGGGACTGGGACACCCTCTCCTGCCTTGTGTAGGATCCCTAAGTGCTTTTTTTTAAAAACATCTTTATTGGAGTCTAATTGCTTTACAATGGTGTTAGTTTCTGCTTTATAACAAAGTCCATCACCTATACATATACATATATCCCCGTATCTCCTCCCTCTTGTGTCTCCCTCCCACCCTCCCCCTAAGTGCGTTTTCAACCTTCAGAACCTGTGGGAAGAGGAAGGCAACCATGGCTGGGCTCCATGTGCGCAGGACTCCCCTGTATTCCTACCCGACCCTGGAACCTGGACCTCGGGTAACTTACTAACGTCTGTGTCTCAATCTTAGAGCTGCCTCTTACCAGATCTCTGACCTTGGACAAAGGCTCTATTCTCTCTGTCTCAATGCCTTCGTCACCCACATTCCAGTCTGTTCCCCCTCTGGGCAGCCTCTTGATAACATTTTTTTTCATTTTATGTATTTTTACTTTTTTTTTTTTTTTTTTTGGCCTTGCCCCACAGCATGTGGGATCTTCGTGCCCCGACCAGGGTGTGACCAGGAATGCCCACCTGCATTGGAAGCGCGCAGTCTTAACCACTGGACCACCAGGTAAGTCCGTGATAACTTTTAAAACCCTAACACATAATATGTCTCCCTTCTATCCACTACCCTCCGTGGCCTCCAGGTCCCTCAGAAAAAGGAACCACCTCTCTGCCGAACCAGGTGCCACTCTACTACACGCTCTGTTCCCTGCAAGCGGAAGGCTCATCCTAGGTTTCCCGAATCCTCCCGCCTCAGTCCGACATCCAAGCCTTTGCACCTGCCGGTCCCTCCGCCTGGCACGCTCTCCCACGCGGCATCACACTGTCGGAAACAGAGTCCCAACGACGACCGCCTCACCGTCCTGGACACCGCGGCCTGGGCTTCGGGCACGTGAGCAAGCGCCCCGCACTCGGGGCTTTAGTGTCTGATGGGGTGAGGGCGGTGAGGGCCCGGAAGACGAGCGTTTACCTGAGGCGGGTCCCTCAGCGCCGGCGCCGCCATCGGACCCTGTGGACGGAGCGGGGCGGGGACAGGCGGGACGCGGGCACGTCGGACCCTCTCCCGGGCCTGCGCGGGGCACCCCGGGCGGCGTCCCCGAACTTCAGACCCGCCTCTGTGCCGCGGGGACAGCACCTCCTGTCGCGTTTTCTCACCTCGTCACCCTGGTCCCGACCCAGCGCCCCAGAGCCAAAATAGACCCGGACAGTTAAAATAGCCGTCACTAGGAAGAGGCCGGAACTCCCGTCCCGAGCCGAGGAATTTTCCCGGAAGTGCCATTATCCTGAACTATCAGTGGCTCAACCTGCCGCAATTTCTTCTGGGTAATATAGTTCCTAGAGTCCTAGAGGCCGCAGCGAAGGGTATTCTCGTTCCTGACCAACTAGAACCTGTTCCACGCGGATCCAGGAAGGATGCTGCGAGCTGATCCGGCCTCAAGAAAGGCAGGGCTGGGCTTCCCTGGTGGCGCAGTGGTTGAGAGTCCGCCTGCCGATGCAGGGGGAAACGGGTTCGTGCCCCGGTCCGGGAAGATCCCACATGCTGTGGAGCGGCTGGGCCCGTGAGCCATGGCCGCTGAGCCTGCGCGTCCGGAACCTGTGCTCTGCAACGGGAGAGGCCACAACAGCGCGAGGCCCGCGTACCGCCGAAGAAAAAAGAAAGAAAGAAAGAAAGGCAGGGCTTTGCTTGTTAACTGCAGCAAAAAGACATAATTTTACACTTCGTGAATCTCAGCTGCCAAAGGATTAAAATATCATTTAAGGGAATTCCCTGGTGCTCCAGTGGTTAGGACTCAGTGCTAACACTGCAGGGGACGCGGGTTTGATCCCTGATCGGGATATTAAGATTCCGCAAGGCGCGTAACATGGCAAAAAAAAAAAATCATTTGAGATGCTCTCAGATCTACTGTTCTAAGTAGCCATTTTACTATAGAGTCATTCAGACATAAAATGATTCAGTGCATAGCTGGATATATTATATACTTGTCATTCAAATGCATGTAGCCTGAAGCTATCCATTGGAAGTGTGTGTGTGCATTTAGTTGTATTATGATTGGCTATGAGCAAAACAGTCCGTACAGAACCATGACTGTGAAGAAAGAAGACGGATATTCTGAGGGTAGTCACATTCCACTACCCTCCCCAGCTCTGACAACCACTCAATTTGATCTTTTAGTTTACCTGACAGTCAGACATTTTATGCAGCTGCTTTATATTTTATCTCAATAAACCCTCAGATTGATTTCCACTCCTTGAGAATGTACAACCTTATAGTCATTTGCATGCCAAAATGATGAGATGTAAAAGCTTATTTAACTCCCAACTCTCATATTATTCTTGGAATATGACTTCATATTTATACAATTTCATACAGTCTGTAAATATTTATTGGGAATAAGTTCATGCAATAAGCTGTAATGAGGCTGTGTCCTTCCCATGCCTCCATTTACGGAATCTTTATAATCAGGTCAAGGGTGTGTTTCGGTAAACCACAAAGACTTGAATACTTTCCAATTAGCTAAATGGATCACCAACTAACATTTGCCCCCAATATAAAATTATACCTTTGCCCAATGATAGCTAATGAATACTGTTAAACAATGAAGCCCCAACAGATAAAACAGTTTAGTTTAACCACACTGATGCCACCACCTCACACACACACAACCTTCACAAAGTGAGCACTCCCCAACTTGCTCTAACTTTGTCTTTCTCAGTTATTTCATTTCTTCGCATGCCTATCCCTCTATTCATTTCTTATTGCCCCTGCAACAAATTACTATAAATGTAGAACCTGAAAACAGTACAGATGTATTATTGCACAGTTTCTGTAGACAACATATAGTTTGGTCTTGCTTTTTTTTTTTTGCGGTACGCAGGCCTCTAACTGCCGTGGCCTCTCCCGTTGCAGAGCACAGGTTCCGGACGCGCAGGCTCAGCGGCCATGGCTCACGGGCCCAGCCGCTCCACGGCATGTGGGATCTTCCCGGACCAGGGCATGAACCTGTGTCCCCTGCATCGGCAGGAGGACTCTCAACCACTGCGCCACCAGGGAAGCCCTGGTCTTGCTTTTTGATCCACCCTGAAAATCTTTGAATTAGTGCATTTAGACCATTCCCATCAAAGTGATTATTGATGCAGTTGGATTAATATTTACCATATTTGTTATTTCTTTTTGTAAATTCTTATTTATTTTTGGCTGCGTTGGGTCTTCGTTGCTGTGTGCGGGCTCAGTTGCTCCACAGCATGTGGGATCCTCCTGGACCAGGAATCCAACCCGTGTCCCCTGGATTAGCAGGTGGCTCCTAACCACTGCGCCGCCAGGGACGTCCCTCTATTTGTTACCCTCGTTCTCTGTTCCACATTTTGTACTCCACTCTTATTGCTTTTTGTGGTTTAAATTGAGCTTTATAAGATTATATTTTCTCTTGTTTCTTACCGTATCAGTTACACTTCTTTTTCAACTTTTTTTAGTGCTTGCTCTAGTTTCCAATCAACATTGACAACTAATCCAAGTCCACTTACAAATAACACTGTATCACTTCACAGACAGCGAGTACCTTATAATAATAAAATATTCCGAATTCTTCCAATACTTCGTATCATTGATGTCATTCATTTCACATATAAATACACACACACACACACACACACAGGATGCACATCAATTAAGATGGGGATCAATTAAGAAAAGTAACATTTGGGGTTTCCCTGGTGGCGCAGTGGTTAGGAATCCACGTGCCAAGGCAGGGGACCAGGTTAGATCCGTGGTCCAGAAAGATCCTACATGCCACAGAGCAACTAAGCCCATGCACCACAACTACTGAGCCTGAGCTCTGGAGACTGCAGGCCACAACTACTGAAGCCCACGCACCCTGGAGCCCGTGCTCCGCAACGAGAAAAGCCACCACAATGAGATGCCTGTGCACCGCAACAAAGAGTAGCCCCCACTCGCCACAACTAGAGAAAGCCCGCGCACAGCAATGAAGACCCAATGCAGGCAAAAATAAATAAATTAATTAATTTTAAAAAATTCCTTCTGCTTAAAAAAAAAAGTAAACTTTTATTTTACCTTATTACTTCTTTGATGTTCTTCTTTTATGCAGGTCTAATTTTCTGACCTCTATAATTCTCCTTGTCTCTAAAGTTCTTTTAACATTTCCTCCAAGGCAAGTGATATGGTCTAAATATTTATGTCCCCTAAGCTTCCTATGTTGAAATTCTAACCACCAAAGATGATAGTATTAGCAGTTAGAGACTCTGAGGGACCTCCCTGGTGGTCCAGTGGTAAAGAATCTGCCTTCCAATGCAGCGGACGCAGGTTCCATCCCTGCTCGGGGAACTAAGATCCCACATGCCGTGAGGCAACTAAGCCCACGCGTCACAACTACTGAGCTCGGGTGCCTCAACGAGAGAGCCTGCGTGCCACAAACTACAGAGCCCATGCGCTCTGGAGGACGCTATGCCACAACTAGAGAGAAGCCCACTGCAATGAAGAGCCTCTGCACTGCAACGAAAGATCCTGCATGTCTCAACGAAGATCCCACGTGCTGCAACTAAGACCCGACGCAGCCAAATAAATAGATAGATAGATAGATAGATAGATAAATAAATAAATAAGGAGTTAGGGACTTTAAGAGGCATTTCCTGGGGGTGGAATCCTCATGAATGGTGCCTTTATAAAAGTGGCTACAGAGAGATCCCTAGTTCCTGCTACCATGTGAGCACACAGCAAGGAGGTGCCAGCTATGAACCAGGAAGCAGGACCTCAGCACAGAATCACCCATGCTGTCACCTTGATCTGGGACTTCCCAAGCCTCCAAAAGTATGAGAAATAAATGTTTATTTTTTTAATAGACTACCCAGTTTGTGGTATTTAATTATAACAACCAGAATGGACTAAGGTTGCAGATTCAATGGGAACAAATTCCCTATTTTTGTTTATTTGAGAAAGGCTTTGTTTACCCTGCACTATCAAAGGATAATTTTGCCAGGAACAAAACTCTAGGTTGTTGTTTTTTTTCTTTTTCAATACTTCAATTATTTCACTTCAATCTCTTCTTGCCTGCACAGTTTCTAAGAAGATGAATCTAATTCTTATCTTTGTTCTGCTATAGGTAAGGGATCTCCCTCCTCCCCCTGCCCTGACTTCTTTCAGGATTTACCTTTGATTTTCTATAATTTGAAAATGATATCACACGTAGAATTTTAGCATTTATCCTCCTTAGTGTTCTCTGAACTTCCTGGTTCTGTGGTTCCTTGTCTGACATTAATTTCTCCCCTAACAATATATCTTGGATAGTCCAATCAAGTGTGAGTGTGAGTCCCTAGTTGGCTCCAGAGATCAAATATGAGATTTTAAAATAAATTTATTTATTCATTCATTCATTCATTCATTCATTTATTTACGGCTGCGTTGAGTCTTCTTTGCTGCATACAGGCTTTCTCTAGTTGCAGCGAGCGGGGGCTACTCTTCGTTGTGGTGCACAGGCTTCTCATTGTGGTGGCTTCTCGTGGAGCACGGGCTCTAGGCATGCAGGCTTCAGTAGTTGTGGCTTGCAGGCTCTAGAGTACAGGCTCAGTAGGGCTTAGTTTCTCAACGGGCTTAATTGTTCCACGGCTGTGGTATCTTCCTGGACTAGGGCTCAAACCCGTGTCCCCTGCATTGGCAGGTGGATTCTTAACCACTGCACCATCAGGAAAGTCCCCAAATACGAGATTTTTGACTCAAAGACTGAGTCCTGTTTTTCCACCTCAGAGTCAGAATCCCAACTTTTGCATGCTGTTACCAGGGTGTGCCCAAGCTGTGGACATGGACGACTGAGTGTCCCTACCAGATGCACGAGTGGTGGACGGTGGGGTGCTCCTGGGCAGGGTGGGGAGCCTGTGGATCCCCATGAACTCTGTTGCATCCCTCAGGGGACTCCAGGGGCAGATCTACCAGAACTCTGGGAAGGACACAGCCTTAGACGATTAGTTTCTAGAGGGAGAAGCAGGGATTCAGCCCAGTGGGTCCTTCCTGAGTCTCCACATGGGGCAGACAAATGCTAGGTGTCTCCTTTGGTCCCTGCACTGTCCCAGCCTTCCCACCCAGCATTGTGGGTCTGGCTCTCCCTGCTGTGGTCCTCCATCACCACCAAACCTGTACTCCTCCTCCCTCTGTTTAGAGATGCAACCTCAGATCACAGGTGTCCCCGCTGACTTGACACATGTGCATCTTGGAGGAAAAGATGTAACCAGGTCCTTCTTAAGGTGTAGAGCAGAGAAAGCGTGCGCCAGACCCCTGCCCTGCACACTCCCAGCCCCAGTACTTATGAAACACTGCCTAAACCGTGAAGGTAGGCAGTGGCCCTGCATCTAGAATGCGGTCCTGGGGTGCAGGTGTCTGAAATAGTATCCAAGTAGGTGGGGAGACCCATAGAAGGTAAACACAGTTGGAAATAAACAGTCAACGATTACAGAAAGGTAGAGATGAAAAGAACTTTGGAGAGTTCAGAGGGTGAGAATCCCTTGCAAGGTAACTGGTGGGGTGAGAGGAGGCAACTCAGGATAGTGTGACTGCTCTGATACCTTGTCACTAACAAGGTGAGGCCAACTAGAGTTTCCACTGACCCCCCAGGATGTTCAGGGACATACCTCCCCCTGGCCAGTCAGAATTATGTCTCTGAGGCGTCTGAGCCTCCAACCAGCCCGCAGCCCCCGCAGCTGTTGTCTGCCTGGCCTTGTAAAGTCTCCTCCTGCACATGCTAAGTTTAGTTTTCCATCAAAAAACCTGGGGGACCTTGAGTAGAATTTTTCAGTTCCTTCTCTGATCACATTCCAAATGAGTGGTGGGAGAATTTACACTTCAGAAATTGGGAAATACTACAAAGCAGGACTACATTTAATGTATTACTGAATGCCTGGACTTAAGTGATGGAGATTATGTTAATAATACATACTGATCTTAAACATGTGTGGGATTTGTGGTCATGACATTTTGCACAACACAGAAAATTTGAGGAAAAATCCTACCTTAATACAGGTATATCCTACCTGTATTAAAAACAATTATTCTGTATGGCAAATGTTGCTCACTTCATTTAAGAATGAGTAAAGTTCCACATGTCTTTGTTGTTTCGATGTCTTATTTGTAAATGAAACGGGAAACAGCCATAATGCATATTAAAAAAAAAAAGCAAATAACAAGAACTGAAACAGCACATGCATACACACACACACAAATATATATATGTAAATATATATATACACATACATACATACAGGTGGCAAAGACCTGCAAAATGTTCAAAATCATGAATCATTAGAAAAATGAAATTAAAACCACACTGAGATAGCACTATACACTTATGAAAAGGCTGACATAAAAGATTAACCATATCAAGCACTGGCAGGGATGTGAAAGAAATGGAACTCTCTAACATACTGCTGGTTAATATGCAAAAAAAAGTACAGTCACTTTAGATCTACCCTGTGACTCAGACACTCCACTTTAAGTTACTGGCACAAGATCAAAGAGACACACATCCATATAAACTGACACAAATGTTTGTAACAGGTTTATTTCCAATAGTCACAACCTAGAAATAACCTAAAGACCCATAAAGAGATGGATAAGTAAACCAACAGTGGTATATCCAAGGATAAGAATATTACTCAAAAAAAAAAAGAGATGAGCTACCCATATCTCAAAGTAATTACAAAACATGAAGGAAATCAGAAAAAAATAAACAGCTTATTATTCCAAGCATATAAATACAAAAAGATGCAAAGGTTATCGATTTTAAGGGAAAGTAAACCAATGGTTACCTGGAGAAGCTGGAAAAGTAAGAAGAGATTATAAAAAGACATGAAGTAAATGACATATATGGTCATTATCGGGACTAGGATGATGTTTTCAGAGGTTCATACCTATGTCAACAGCTATCAAACTGTACACTTTAAATATAAGCTGTTGAGTACATGTAAATTATATCTTTATAAGGCTTTAAAAATTAGCTTGATAAAAAAGAAGAAAAAAAATGATGTCCCACTCTTTATGGAAAATAGGTTGGGCAACCCTGTATTGACTCCAGCATCTCTCTCCTCATGCCCTCTGGAAGGTCAGTCTTGTCTCAGTAGCAGCAAATATAGGGAGCAATGAACGTCTCCACCCAAGTCAAGAGGAGTGCTGCATGGGTCAAGAGAGCCACATCCTCAGAATATGAATCCCCTTTTCTCTTTTTTCTTCCCTGCGCAGTAAGGGCCTTGAGGCAAACACCACCGAGAGGCTACAGCAATCCACAAAACCTGATTAATTTCTCTGACAATGTCCTCAGCTACACAAGATAAGCATGCCTAGAGGTCCCAAGATTTGTGTACACACAGATCCTGCGGTCACAGAAACATTTCTGGCTACACTTTTAGAAGAGAACATTTCATCTAGCTGGCTGCAGACTCCTCCACTACCTACTAAAGTAGGGTTTCCATACCTATCTATTATGGTTTCCCTTGGAACCAACAGTCTTATAACCAGTGAGACTAGCCCAGTGACTTGTGGCCATCAGGGAATGTGGATCTTTGTAGACCTGGGGAAAATATCCCCTCGACAGTGCTGGGATACCCTGTGATATCTACCTTGAGTAAGAGAAAAAAATCATGCGGCTCTCAGAAGCACTCTTAAGATTCTCACATGTTCCCCTCCTTAGAGTCATCCAAGACTCATAAAAAACATAGGATACAGGCCTCAAATGAGGAAGAGAAAGCCCAGCAGTCTTTCTTTCCTAGGAGGCTCTATGCAGCAATGCAAATTTGGCAAAAATTGTCAAGCTGTTTTCTGCCATCATGCTGTCCCTCCTCAGGCACAGCGTGTGACCCATAAAATCTTCTTCCCCCCTTCATGCCTGTAGAGCACAAATTTGTACTCGTTTATAAACTACCCTACACTGGAATAGAACTCCCCAAATTAATGAGGACTTAAAGGCCTTAGTTATTATTCAAGCCAAGGCAATGTGTGGCCAAGACTTCTAGAGTCTGTGACTTGCAAGCTGGAAAGACACAAGTATCACGTGACACCAACATGTCCCTGAAAACTGTAGTCTTTGTTGGAATGCTGCCAGAAAACTCAAATGATGTTCTATGGAAGAACATTGGGTCAGGTCCATGCCCAAGGTAATCAAAGAGGAGGGAAATATCCCCTAGGGCTCAGGCGACTCCTAATTTGGCCAACACGGCGGAGGACAGAGTCAGCTTCCCTGAGCAAACTGGGTTGGCGACTGATGCACACTGTGTGGGCCTGCTGGCCGGTAGAGATAAAATGGCCTCCCCATATAACTGGGGATTCTCCCCACTGTGCATGCTCAGATGTATGAGAGTCAATTCAGACAGATGGCTCCTCAGATAGTTTCCTCAAGTGCCCTTATACTGATCACTGAAACTGCACATTTCCTGCCCATCTATGCCATTGTGTAGTGTGAACTCTCTGGTGTTGAAAGAGGTTACATTTTCCTATACAGTAACTCCCCTACATACGAACCTTCAAGTAGTGAGCTTTCAAAATGTGAACATTCGTTCCCATGTCCAATCACGAGTTAGTTCACGTGTCTGGCGTACATTTTAACACGTGTTTATCCTCTACAAGTGCTTGTGCTTTTGCGTACTTACTGTACAGTACTGTATACAGTAGTACAGTATCTTTATTTCAAGCCCAGGATGTCCAGGAACAAGCATAAAAGCAGAGGTGATGTGAAAGATTTTGGACGATGTGGACCAGCAACAAACTACGAACACTGTAGAAAACCCCCTGGATCTCATCAAGCTCAGCCTGGATGAGTGAAAATGAGAAACAACACAGAGCTTCGAGGCAGGTTACATTTAAATATGATATTGGGAGATGTGGAAGAAACTGGGACAACTATAGAAATTGATGAACAAACATATGAAGAAATATATAAATCAACAAAATGGAATATTCCAATGCTCTTTTTCTGGGGAGATGGTGTTGTCCTGGTTGCCCCACCATTGAGAGTTGGCTGAAACAAAGAATCTACCTTATGTGGAAAATGAGATTTTGTATGATTGCCTCTTTAAATGTAGAAGATATTCAAAAGAGAAACTGGCGTACAGTTTGATATTAAGAAAAAACCAAGAATTCTTCCACTCCTGAAATAAGTTGATTTTCAGATAACTCACAAATTCTTAGGCTAAATGGCAGTTTCATTTTCTCCAACCCTTCCAATAAATGTGATCACCAAGATGCAGAACTTTTTCAGGAGTTCATTTGCCCCACTTTTTTCAGACAATTTCTGGGTTTCTTTCTTTACACTGAATTGTTTCCTTTTTTGATTAAAAAAAAAAAAAGCAATGGTGATGGAGCTGGTAGTATTGTACTTTTCAAGGTACTGTAAAGTATGATTAAAAGTGTTTTATTTTTTGTTTGTTTTTTACGTATTATTTGTGCGAACAGTATTATAAACCTATTACAGTACAGTACTATATAGCCCATTGTGATAGTTGGGTACCTAGGCTAACTCTGTTGGACTTAAGAACAAATTGGACTTACAAACTCACTCTCGGAACGGAACTTGTTAGTTCATATGAGACTTTCTGTAAAAGGTTTCCCACGTTCACTGCACTCTTAAGGCCTTTCTCCACTGTGACCTCTCTGATGACAACGCAGTTTGGACGTGGTAATAAAAGATTTCCCACATGCACTGCACACATAAGGCCTTTCTCCAGTGTGAACCCTCTGATGATAATGGAGAGTGGAACTACAGGTAAAAGATTTACCACATTCACTGCACTCATAAGGCCTTTCTCCTGTGTGAATTCTCTGATGTATTATGAGGTTATTTCTTTGGATAAAGGATTTCCCACATTCGTTACACTCATAAGGTCTTTCTCCAGAATGAACTCTCTGATGATAATGGAGGTCAGACCTAGAGATAAAAGATTTCCCACATTCATTGCACTCATAAGGTCTTTCTCCAGTGTGAGCTCTCTGATGGTAACGAAGGCTGGAGCTGAAGGTAAAAGATTTCCCACATTCATTGCACACGTAAGGCCTTTCTCCTGTATGAATTCTCTGGTGTAAAATGAGGTTATTTCTCCGATTAAAGGATTTCCCACATTCACTGCACTCGAAAGGCCTTTCTCCTGTGTGAACTCTCCAGTGTTGAATGAGTGTCCACCTATTGTTAAAAGATTTCCCACATTCAGTGCACTTAAAAGGCTTTTCACCAGTGTGAGCTTTCTGGTGTTGATTCAATTGGGACCCATATTTAAACAACTTCCCACACTCACTACATTCATAAGGCCTTTCTCCTGTGTGAACTCTCTGGTGTTGAATGAGAACCCACCTATTGTTAAAAGATTTCCCACATTCACTGCACTCATAAGGCCTTTCTCCAGTGTGAACTCTTTGATGATAATGAAGGTTGGAGCTAGTGGTAAAAGACTTCCCACATTCACTGCACTCATAAGGCCTTTCTCCTGTGTGAGATCTCTGATGGTATCTGAGGGCAGGCCTAGAGATAAAAGATTTCCCACAGTCACTACACTCATAAGGCCTTTCTCCTGTGTGAGATCTCTGATGATAAGTGAGGGCTGAGCTAGAGGTAAAAGATTTCGAACATTCACTGCACACGTAACTGTTTTCTCCATTGCGCCATGTGTGGGGAGAAATGAGGACAGATTTGTAGGGTAAGGATTTCCCACATTTGCTGCACTTGTACTGCCTTGCCCCAGTATGAATGCTTTGATGTTGACTGACGGTTGAGCTCTGCCTAAAGGATTTTCCAGATTCACCACACACATGAAGCCTTTCTCCAGCGTGGACTCTCTGGTGTACAACAAATGAGGATTTGTACCTGAATGTTTTCCCACACTCACTGCACACAAAACAAGGTCTTCCAGTGTGGAACCCCTGGTCCTGAAGAAGTGTGTGTTTGGGGCTGAGGGCTTTCTTGCATTCTCCCCAGGTGTGATGACTTCTCCTGCCTTGTGAAGTTGACCCGCACTGGGTGATTGTGTTTGGCTTCTCGACAGTACAAGTGGCCTGTTGCTGCAGATGTCCCACAATAGTCAGGAAGTCCTTTTCAAACTCCCTATAGGTAAATGGCTTCTGTGACACATGGAATCTGCAGCTCTTCACAAACGAGGCCTCATCCACACTGCTTCTGAGGGTTTTCTTTTCCATGTGCTGCTCCTGGTGCTGTTTAAAGTTTGCACTAAAATAAAATCGCTTCACGCATGCCCCACACCTCAACAGTTTCTGGCTGTGCTGTGTTTCCTGATCCTCAGCCAAGTGGAAAACGTGTCTCAAGACTGGACCACACATCTCACAGGGGTGCGTCTTCTGGGAACACAAAGCTGCCTTGGGAGTCCTAGCCTGCGACACGCCTAGAGAAGCGATCTGTTCAGAAGGTGCCTCTGCAGCCTCTGCTCCACAGCAGCAACCTGAACAGAAAGAAATGCTGGTCAAGGGCATGTCGACTATAGGGAAGGGTCAAGCTCATCACAGATGTGCACCTGTCTCAACTACAAAACAGCCAGAAAACAATTAACAAGATGGCAACAGTAAGTGCTTACAAAATTCTACAATTCAAAAACAGCAGCAAGGGGACTTCCCTGGTGGTGCAGTGGTTAAGAATCTGCCTGCCAATGCAGGGGACACGGGTTCAAGCCCTGGTCCAGGGAGATCGCACTTACCACAGAGCAACTAAGCCGTGTACAACTATCGAGGCCGCGTTCTAGAGCCTGTGAGCCACAACCACTGAGCCCATGTGCCACAACTACTGAGCCCGCATGCCACAACTACTGAGCCCACATGCTGCAACTACTGAAGCCCATGCACCTTGAGCCCATGCTCTGCAATAAGAGAAGCCACCGCAATGAGAAGCCCATGCACCGCAACGAAAAGTAGCACCCGCTCACCACAACTAGAGAAAGCCCATGTGCAGCAACAAAGACCCAATGCAGCCATTCATTCATTCATTCTTTTATTTTTTAATTTCAAAATAAAAAGAGGGGCTTCCCTGGTGGCGCAGTGGTTGAGACTCCGCCTGCCGATGCAGGGGACAAGGGTTCGTGCCCCGGTCCAGGAGGATCCCACATGCCCCGGAGCGGCTGGGCCCGTGAGCCATGGCCGCTGAGCCTGCGCATCCGGAGCCTGTGCTCCACAATGGGAGAGGCCACAACAGTGAGAGGCCCGCATACCGCAAAAAAAAATAAATAAAAGAAAATAAAAGAAAAAGAAAACAGCAGCAAGGACTTCCCTAGCGGTCCAGTGGTTAAGACTCCATGCTTCCACCACAAGGGGCATGGGTTTGATCCCTGGTGGGGGAACTAAGATTCCCCATGCCATGTGGTGTGGCCAAAAACAAAAAACAAAACAAAAAAACCCAAGCAGCCAAATCAATAAAAGAACAAGACCCAATCATACACTGCCAAAAAAAGACTCACTTCAGGATTAAGGACACACATAGGCTGAAAGTGAAGGCAACATAAAGACATTTCATGCAAATGGAAAACCAAAAGCCAGCAGGAGTAGCTATACTTATATCAGACAAAATGAACATTAAGTGAAAATCTGCCACAACAGACAAAGAGGTTCGTGATATAATGACAAAGGAGTTAATTCATCAAGAGACTATAACAATGGTAAGTGTATATGCAACTAACATTGGAGCACAAAAATATATGAATCAAATATTAACCAATCTGAAGGCAGAAATAGACAGGAACACAATAATAAGGGACTTCAAAATTCTCCTTTCAACAAAAGGTAGATCATCCAGACAGAAATTCAATAGGAAAACTTTGCACTGGAACTATACTTTAGATCAAATGGACATATACAAAACATACCATCCAAATGCAGCAGAATACACATTCTCAAGTGCACACAGAACACTCCCTAAAAAATAAAAAAAAAAAAACCCAAACAAACAACAACAACAAAGGAACATTCCCTAGAGCAGATCATATGTTAGAGGTTATAAGACCAGATCTAACAAATTTAAGGAGATAGAAATAATACAAGGTATCTTTGCTGACCACAATGGTATGAAACAAGAAATCAGTAACACAAGTGGGGAAATTCACAAATATGTGTAAATTAAACAACACAATCATGAAAAAACAATAGGTCTCAGAAGAAACAAAAAAACACCTTAAGACAAATGAAAACAGAAACACAAAGTACCAAAACTTATGGGACACAGCAAAAGCAGTTCAAAGAAGGAAATTTAGATAAATAAATGCCTAATGTAGGCATTTATAGAAAAATAAAAATCTTGGCTTCACAGTTGACATCTACCAAACACTCGAAGAAGATTAAATACCTATCCTTTTCAAACTCTTCCAAAATATTGAAGAAAAAGGAATGCTTCCTAACTGATTTTACTAGGCTAACATCACCCAATACCAAAAACAGACGAAGACAATACAAAAAAAGAAAATTATAGGACAACATCTCTGATGAACACAGATGCAAAAATACTGAACAAAGTATTAGTAAACTAAACACAACATTAAAAGGACCGTACACCATGATTATTCCAGGGATGCAAGGATGGTTTGACATCTACAAATCAATCAATGTGATACATCACATTAACAAAATGAAGGATTAAAACCATATGATCATCTCAATAGATACAGAAAATGTATCTGGCAAGATTCATCATGTATTTATGATTAAAAACTCTGAAAGAATTGAATAAAGGAACATACCTCAACATAATAAAGGCCATATATGAAAAACCCCTCGGCTGACATCAAACTCAACGGTGAAAAGTCAAAAGCTATCTCTCTAAAATCAGGAACAAAAAAAGGATGTCCACTATCTCCATTCTTCTTCAACATAGTATTGGAAGTCCTAGCCAGAGCAGTAAGGCAAGAAAAACAAAAGGCATCTAAAGTGGAAAGGAAGATGTAAAATTTTCACTATTTGCAGATAACATAATTTTACACATAGAAAACTCTAAAGACTCCACCAAAAAACTATTAGAAATAATCAACAAATAAAATTGCAGAGTACAAAGTCAACATACAAAACTCAGTTGAATGTCTAAACTCGAGCAATGAGCTAGCAAAAAAAAAAGGAATTAAGAAAACAACCTCATTTAAATGGCAACAAAAAGAATAAAATACATAGGTATAAACTTAACTACGGATAAAGACCCGTACAATGAAAACTGTAAGACATTATTGAAAGATTGAAAAAGAAATCTTTTCAAACAAATGGAAAGATATTCCATGCTCATTGATTGGATGAATTAACATTGTTAAAAGGTCCATATTAGGGACTTCCCTGGGGGTCCAGTGGGTAAGACTGAGCTCCCAATGCAGGGGGCCTGGGTTCAATCCCTGGTCGGAGAACTAGATCTCACATGCATGCCGCAACTAAGAGTCCGCATGCCACAACTAAGACCCGGCACAGCCTAAATAAATAAATATATATATATATATACTTAAAAAAAAAAAGTCCATATTGGGACTTCCCTGGTGGCGCAGTGGTTAAGACTCCGCCTGCCAATGCAGAGGACATGGGTTCGAGCCCTGGTCCAGGAAGATCCCACTTGCCACACAGCAACTAAGCCAGTGTGCCACAACTACTGAGTCTGTGCTCTAGAGCTCGCGAGCCACAACTACTGAGCCCACACACCACAACTACTGAAGCCCACACGCCTAGAGCCTATGCTCCGCAACAAGAAAAGCCACCACAATAAGAAGCCCATGCACCGCAATGAAGAGTAGCCCCAATCGCCGCAAGTAGAGAAAGCCTGCACGCGGCAAGAAGACCCAACGCAGACAAAAATAATAATAATAATAATAAATAAATTTATAAAAACTAAATAGGGGCTTCCCTGGTGGCGCAGTGGTTGAGAATCCGCCTGCCAGTGCAGGGAACACAGGTTCGATCCCTGGTCCAGGAAGATCCCACATGCCGCGGAGCAACTAAGCCCATGCGCCACAACTACTGCGCCTGTGCTCTAGAGCCTGTGAGCCACAACTACTGAGCCCACATGCCACAGCTACTGAAGCCCACACACCTAGAGCCCGTGCTCTGCAGCAAGAGAAGCCACTGCAATGAAAAGCCCACGTACTGAAATGAAGAGTAGCCCCTGACTGCCGCAACTAGAGAAAGCCCGTGCGCAGTGAGGACCCAACACAGCTAAAAAAAAAAAACACGAAATAAAATAAAATGTCTATATTACCTAAAGCAATTTACAGATTGAATGCAATCCCTATTGAAATCCCATAAAAAATAAATTTATAAAAATAAATAAAATAAAATGTCCATACTACCTAAAGAAATCTACAGATTGAATGTAATCCCTATTGAAATCCCAATGACATTTTTCACAGAAATAAAACAAAAAATTCTACAATTTATATAAAACCACAAAAGATCACAAATAGCCAAAGCAACCTGAAATTTAAAAAAAAACAAAAAACAGGGCTTCCCTGGTGGCGCAGTGGTTGAGAGTCCACCTGACGATGCAGGGGACACGGGTTCATGACCTGGTTCAGGAAGATCCCACATGCCGCGGAGCGGCTGGGCCCGTGAGCCATGGCTGCTGAGCCTGCGCATCCGGAGCCTGTGCTCCACAACGGGAGAGGCCACAACAGTGAGAGGCCAGCGTACCGCAAAAAAAAAAAAAAAAACAAACAAAAAAAACAAAACCAAGCTAGGGGAATTCCCTGGCAATCCAGTGGTTAGGACTCAGCGCTTTCACTGCAGTGGCCCAGGTTCAATCCCTGGTCCAGTAACCAAGATCCAACAAGCCACACTACATGGCCCAAACAAAGAAATAAATAAACACCAAAAAACAAAAAAAAACCCAAACAACAACAAAAACAAAGCTATAGGTATCACACCCCCTGATTTCAAACTATATTACAAAGCCATAGTAATCAAAACAGCATGGTATTGGCAGAAAAACATATACATAGATCAAAAGAAACAGAATTGGGAATCCAAAAATAAACCCACAGATATGTGGACAATTAAGATTGATAAAGGAGCAAAAACCATACAATGGAGAAAGGTCTTCAATAAATGGTGTTCGGAAAACTAGACAGTCACATGCAAAGAAATTAAACTAGACCTCTATCTCACATCATACACAAAAGTCAACGCAAAAAGAATTAAAGACTTGAATGTAATATCTGAAACCATAAAACTCCCAGAAGAAAACACAGGCAGCACACTCTTTGATATCGGTCTTACCAATCAATAACTTTCTAGATATGTCTCTTCAGGGAAGGGAAACAAAGGAAAAAATAAACAAATGGGATTACATCAAACCAAAAAGCTTCTGCACGGCAAAGGAAACCATCAATAAAATGAAAAGACATCCTGGGACTTCCCTGGCAGTCCAGTGGTTAAGACTGCCTTTCCACTGCAAGGGGCACGGGTTCGATCCTTGGTTGGGGAACTAAGATCCTGCATGCCATGCAGCAAACCACCCCCCCACCCCCCGCCCAAAAAAAAGACACCCTATTGAGTGGGAGAAGATATCTGCAAGTGATATATGTAATAATGGGTTACTATCCAAAATATATAAAGAACTCACACAACTCAACAATAACAAAACCAAAACAACCCAAGTAAAAAATGGGCAGAGGAGCTGAAGAGACATCTTTCCAAAAGACATACAGATGGCCAACAGGAACAAAACCAGTATCTCCATGAAATACATGCACGTGCATGTATACAAATAGATATATATATATATACATACACACGCACATACATATACATATATAATAGTGCAGCATTATTCAGAAGAGCCAAGATATGGAAACATTATAAGGTGTTCATCAGGGGATGAAATGATACAGAAAATATGATATACACATAGACACACGCACCAACTTTCCCATGCATGTGTGTGTACAAATACTCAGCCATGAAAAAGGAAAAACTGCCACTTGCAACAAGGATGAACCTAGAGGACATTATGCTAAGTGAAATAAGCCAAAGAGAGAAAGACAAATGCTGTATATTACTTATATATAGACTCTTAAAAAAAGTAAAACTTAGAGAAACATAAAGCAGAATGCCAGATATTGAGGGTTAAAGAAATGGGGAGATGTTGGTCAAAAACACTTTCAGTTATAAGATGAGTAAGTTCTAAGGATCGAATATGTAGCATAGTGACTCTAGTTATTTATAATTCTTTTCTAAATTAATTAAGTAATTTATTTATTTTGGCTGCGTTGGGTCTTCTTGCTGCATGTGGGATTTAGTTACAGGGAGCAGGGGTTACTCTTCATCGCAGTGCGCGGGCTTCTCATTGCAGTGGCTTCTCTTGTTGTGGAGCATGGGCTTCAGTAGTTGCAGCACGTGGACTCAGTAGTTATGGCTTGTGGGCTCTAAAGCGCAGGCTCAGTAGTTGTGGCACACAGGCTTAGTTCTCCACGGCACATGGGATCTTCCTGGACCAGGGCTCGAACCCAGGTCCCCTGCATTGTCAGGTGGATTCTTAACCACTGTGCAACCAGGGAAGTCCACTATAGTTATTTATTAACACTGTATTGTACACTTGAAATTTGCTAAAAGAGTAGATCCTAGGTGTTCTCATACACGCACACATAGAAAAGTAATTATGTCAGGTGATAGGTGTGTTAATTAACTTCACAATGGTAATTATTTCATAATATATATGTATATCAAATCATCACGTTATATATATTAAATGCAGAAATTTTGTCAATTATACCTCCATAAAGTTGGGGCAGGATTAAATGGATAGAAGAGGTCTAAACATCACAAAAAGAACTATATAGGATAGAGTTCAATAGTAGTCCATGTACGTAGTCACCATGACAGTGGCTGCAATTCCATAAACAGGCAGGCACAAGAAATTGTCAGACACAGGAGTGGCCACAGAAACTGCATGGATCTGGACACACTGACGCATCCACGGAAAGGGCAAGCAAGCTGCATCCATGAGCCTTACTGCAAGACTACTGACCTCAAATCCTTCCCTATGAGGGTTTGGTACAACAGGAATTAGGGCTGTAGGGGCGAAAAGAGGGTAGTGCAAACACCCCAGGCCTAATAACTACCACAACTACCCAGAACACTGGGGAAGCAAGCAGTGCCTGTACCGCATGCAGCACAGAGCACCTTCTGGGGGCGGTGACGCAGAATACAGACGCCAGCCCAGGCCACCGGGGAGGCGGAGGGTCTTACCCAGCGAGGACACAAGTGCGTAGTTCTCCAGCATCACATCACGGTACAGGCGTATCTGAGCCTCATCAAGGAGCCTCCATTCCTCCCAGGAGAAGGACACGGCAATGTCTTCAAAGGTCACACCAACCTGTCACAAAGGGGACACATGAAAGCTTGCACATTCTCTGAGAAATCACAACACATCTCCCCACACACCTATGCCATTCCCATCCTCCACTGGAGCTCCCCACCTCAGAGGACATACCAGGCCCTGGCCACTGATGCCTGCTCTCTCTTCATCATCCCGTTTTACCACTGTGTTCAGGCCTCAGCAGTAACTGGCAGGGGGGTTGCACCCAGATGCCATCTAAGCTCTGGGCTTGGCCGGTAATATCCCGTCCCTCCAGCCAAGCAATTCCCCTGGGGTCTCCCAATTTGTGGGAATCCAGACACAGCCAAATGTAAGCTCATGCTTCACCAGTAAAGCCTCAACACCAGGGCCTGGGGGCCATCAGCTCACACTTCCTCTCCACGTGCACATGATTCTGTAGATGACATTTCTCTCACAATTTCAGACCCTACAGTTGCGCTTCCACAGCACTGCCACATCCCTGCACCACACCACAGAATTCTCCCTGAACATACCCACACATTTGGCGCTTGGCATCCAGCGAGGGCTTAAGAAATTCAGACAAGATTTGGTACAACCCCAGTCCTCTGATGGATCCAACACCAGAGTAAGCCACAAACGCTGCTTAGAAGATCTCCCCAACTGCCTCTAATCCTTGGTTCAGTGTTAGCCACCCAGAACCACGGTGAATTTCATATTCCTTCAACTCTCGTCAACTTTCTTACTGCCAGTTCTGCCCTTTCAGCAGCCACAACACTTCTCTCTCTCTCCACTCAACCTCTGAAATAAACAAACAAACAAACAAACAAACCCAGTCCTAAAAACCTCCCTGCCAGGCACAGTGACCCACAAATGACGACATTTGCCGCAGACCAGATCCACTGGCAAGCCTCAAACGTCCCAGACCCCGTCAAAGCTCACCACAAAATTCTGGAGAAGCCACATAGCAGTAATACTAAATAAGCAACAGACCCAGTCTCACTGCCTTCTTGTCTCAACTACTCCTACGTCTCCTCAGCCGTCACTTGTCCACTCGTCCCATGGAAGCCTCGGCCTCCCGCCAGACCAACCTCTCTCCCATACCGTTCCCACCGCCACTTCTCCACCTCACTCGGGTCTGCAATGCCCAGCAAACCAACCAGGCCCTGAGCCAGAGAACCACTCCTCAGCACACACCAGTCTTTCTGACCTACTAATACTGTGGCCACTATAACCTGCATCTCCTCCTAAATGTGATCCACAGCTCCACCCTGGTCCACACAATGGCCATCACTTTTGAAAGTTTCCATTCCTGAACGCCTTCCCCAGTTTTCCAGACCTGCCTGCCCACTGCCCACTACTCACTCTTCTCTGAAACATCTCAGACTCTTAATAGAGCCCAAACAAACGTATAACATTCCCAAGAAAAATTAACCTGCTGCTGACGTCCCCATCCAGTTCATGGGTCTTCCTTCCCTTCGTCTACTAGGACCAACACCCCTAGGGTCATCCCTCACTACTTCTTTTCTCTTGGCACCAGCAACACCCACAATTTGCTTTGTCCCTTCTCAAAAAATTGATCCAGAATTCAACCACTTCTCGCATATCCAAGACAGTCACTCTGGTCCATCAACACTCACCTAGGCTATTGCTATTAATCCGTCTGTGCTTCCTGTCTCCTCCCTTACCCCCCTGATTTGTTCTATTCTTCGCGGCCAGAGGAAGCCTATTTTGGTCTGGGTGACATCACTTCCCACCTGAGATTCAACCCTATATCACCTGTGTAATAAACGGCTAACTTTTTTTTTTTTTTTTTTTGGCCACACCATGCGGCTTGTGGGATCTTAGTTCCCCGACCGGGGATTGAAACCCGCCCGCCCTTAGCAGTGAGAGAGCGGAGACCTAACCACTGGACCGCCAGGGAAGTCTCATAACCGGCCAACTTTTCATGCAGCAACGCTGCAAGCTTAACTCTGGGCAGCAGCATCTTGATCCTAGCAGAAAAAATCGAGAATTGCCCCAGTCCCTGATCAGTCAGACCTCCAAACCTCTGCACGTGACGGTGCCGGTCCCTCCGCCTGTGACCCTCTGCCACGCGCCAGCACACTGTCAGAAGAAACAGGGCCCCACCCACGGCCGCCTCACCGTCCTGGACACCGGGGCCTGGGCTGCGGGCACGTGAGCAGGCGCCCCGCACTGGGGACTTTGGTGTCTGGTAGGGTGAGGGTGGTGAGTGGTCGGAGGACGAGCGTTTACCTGACGCGGGTCCCTCGGCGCTGCCGCCGCCATCGGACTCTGTGGGCGGAGCGGGGCCGGAGCTGCGGGAGAGGAAACGAGACGCGGGCACGGCGGTCACTCTCCCGGGCCTAGTGCGGTGACCCCAGGCGGCGTCGCCGAGCCTCAGACCCGCCTCTGTGCAGCGGGTACCTTCTCAGTCTCGTCACCTCTTCCCAGCACCGGTAACCAAAGCTTTCAAATTGTGAAAACGCTCAAGCACATTCAAAATGACGTCCACAACGAGGCGGCCGGAAGTCCCGCCCTGACGCTAATGCGTCCCAGGAAAACCCGGCTTCTCTTGCCTTAATTGGCTGATCTTCGCAGCCACCCATCGCACAGCCGTCTGGGTAATGTATTTCCCACAGATCCACAAGCGTAGGTCCAGTATGTTACAACTCTGACATCTTGGAGAAAAGGCAAAGCTACACCGCGAGGACTTACCGCTAGGAAAACCAACCAAAGTCCAGAGACGGAGGACGGGCATTGCCTCTTCTTAAAGAGAGTGCACTCAGATGTTTCAGGAATACTAACTGTAGCTGATCACCCAAGTGTTTGGAGACGTTATTTCAGGCTCTGTGAAGCTCAGCGTGTTCCCAGAGTCGAAGAGTATCTTTCGAGATGCTCTCAAATCCATTAATCCAAATGTACATACCATTGCAGAGTCATTTAGACAAATAATGGAGCCACTGGAAACTGAAGCTAATAAACAATAGTGTACTCTTCGTCTGAGTATGTTTGGTAAAGACAAAATAAACACCCCAGAAAGTGTAGCGATAAGAAAGATAGAAGGATGTTGCGCCACCTTGAGGAAGGAGTACAAAGATGGGTCTTTGACGGTGATTCCCACAGAGTACAGGTCTCCTGCCTGTACAGTTAAATACTGTGTCCACTTCATTGAGCAACACTTTCATCTACTTAATATATCTTACTCCATATCCTCACATGTATTCAATTCCTTTCTGAATCTGACGTCAGTCTCAAAAAGAGAAAAACAAAACAAATGCCATTTTGGCATGGGACAATGGCTGCAGTTTTTGCCATATTCCATCATTATTTATCATTTCATGGTTGGTCTTGTTTCATCTACCCCATGCACCTTAGTATAATATTTCACCTGTAATCCTAGACAGCTTGTATTTTAATGTGTAAACTCTACAGAATGTGTTTTTTAAATGTAAGGGTTCTTTCATAAATCCAATAACGTTAGCACATAAAATCATAATATTTAAAATTATAGGGACTTCCCTGGTGGTCCAGTGGTTAACTCTGCGCTCCCAATGCAGGGGGCCCGGGATCCATCCCTGGTCAGGGAACTAGATCCCACATGCATGCTGCAACTAAGTGTTCACATGCCGCAACTAAGAGTCAGCACGACACAACAAAGATCCCGTGTGCAGCAACTAAGAACTGGCACAGCCAAATAAATAAATAAATATTTGAAAAAATAAATAAAATTATAAATATGTTAGCGCTGAATTTTCTTGTTGTCGTATTCGTTATTTAGGGAGGATTTATTGCAATCTGGAAACAAAATATATATTTAGCCAATTATTGTGCCTTGTTAGTCTATTAACCTATAGGTACCCACTCAGTGTGGGCACACTAGAGCCAAGTAGGTGGAAGGCACTGCAGCCTGTAGACTGTGGTGGGCCCACTGCATCTACCAGTCAGTGGAAATTTGTTGTAACCTCCCTAGGGACACAGGAGGATATGGAACCCTGAGGCCTGTAGTCCATTTACCCTTCTGCCCAACCCACTCTTTGCCACTACTGGGGAAGGAAATGTTTGCATCAGGTAAGAGTTAGCTCTGCTTTCCAACTGCTGAAACTTATCATATGGGTTTGTCCCCACCAGCTCTGGACCCTGGAAGAGTTGTAAAATGTCTTTGTACCTCAAGATAAAAGTTAGCCTAAGTTCAATATAGCTGATTTCACAGATGTACAAAACTCATCTTGGCTTAGCACAGGATGAGTTTTTCTCATTTATAGATATGTTCCTATGTATAGGGCAGTGAACTCAGCACCACACAGTGATTCAGGGACCAAGATGCCTTCTATTGTAAACATGTGGCTTTAACGTTTCCTGGCACCATCCAGCTGACCAAGAGGAAACAAGAGGAAAGGGAGAAGTCACACCCACTATCACATACCTGACTTCCAATCACATTCTGTTGACAAGAACTAGTCTTTTTGGCCACCCCTTTGTGCATGGGCAGGAAAATGAGGTTGAGCTGTGTGCCCAAGAGAAGACCAAATGAGTCTGGTGAACGTATATGCAGTTGGCTGCACGCCGCATACTCTTGAAAAAGGACAGCCGTAATAGATTCGATGCCGTGTAAGCAGATAACGCAGGAAATGATCCACATAGGACCTCGGTCACAGTGTGTGGCTCAACAAAAGTTACTTATTAATATTAGTTATGTAACAATGATAGTCATAATGAATAATATTAATATCTCAAATTTATTTGCAGACTCACTTGAAAAGTCACACTTCCTAGTTAAATATACCCAAAAGGGACTTCCCTGGTGGTCCAGTGGTTAAGACTCTGCACTCCCAATACAGGGCGCCCGGATTCGACCCCTGGTCAGGGAACTAGATCCCACATGACACAACTAAAAATCCCACATGCCTCAACTAAAGATCCCACATGCCGCAATGAAGATTCCACATGCCGCAACTAAGACCCAGAGCAGCCAATGTGTGTGTGTGTGTGTGTGTGTGTGTGTGTGTGTGTATACACCCATGAATACTCTTCATCCCGCACCTTATACCTTCACTGTATATGTTTATCCTTCTGTTTATTAGTGAGACACTGAAAAAGTCTTTTCCCCCATGTCATCCTGTTCTCACTGTCCTGTAAAACATCAAGAGGTAACTTGCTCTTCTTTCGTATCCGGGCGGATGCAGGCAGCTGGAGCCATGAGGCATATTGATAGCTATCACGCAGAGTCATGGTCTCTTCCCTCTGGTAGCTTCTCCAGCTGGCCAGATTCTCCACTGTTCCTCAAACGCTTTTCCCAATCTTCACCCCTCTCCTCAGTACCACGCCTCCACTTTAATATGACAAGCTAACAGACTCTTTATTCCTAAAAAGGGCCCATAATCTTTCCCAGTCCTCCAAATCCCCCAATTTTAGTGGTCCCTGACTTCCAAGAGGTTGAGAAGGCTGGAAACAAACTCAGGTTCCTCAGTCCCTCTTCTATGAAACCCAACATGAAGCCATAGACACCCACATGTCTTGTCCATCTGACATTATTTTCACCCCCTGGATTCACCACGTCAACCAACTCAATGAGCTCCGACACTACTATCCTATTCCAAGGTATCGTATCTTGCCTGAGTGTGATTTCCCCACATTTGCACTGCGCACTGTTCAGCTCAGACTCCTGCATCAGCTCCCAAATCCACACAGACCTTGCTCCAGACCGCCACCACCTCCCACACAGCTGCTCACTCCTCATATAACCTACTTCATGTTCAAAATGAGGAGTCTGTACTTTTGTGTTCACTCCTTGACCCTTACACACTCATGTAGAGCTGTACCCTCCTTGCTTCTTCCTTTCTCACCTCTGCAGAAGTGGTCCTGACTCTGGCTGAAGCCATTATCTGCATCTGAACCTAAATGTCACCTTCATTTTTTCTCAGGGAACTCACTGCTTCACTTATTTCCTGCCTCTGGTAACTTCATTCTCTCTATGATCAACATTTTAAAATGCTCATGTTGGGGCCTCCCTGGTGGCGCAGTGGTTGAGAGTCCGCCTGCCGATGCAGGGGATACGGGTTCGTGCCCCGGTCTGGGAGGATCCCATATGCCGCGGAGCGGCTGGGCCCGTGAGCCATGGCCGCTGGGCCTGCGCGTCCGGAGCCTGTGCTCCGCAGCGGGAGAGGCCGCAGCAGTGAGAGGCCCGCATACAGCAAAAGGAAAAAATAAAAAATAAAAAAAAAATAAAATGC
The DNA here is from genome assembly GCF_964341445.2 of Mesoplodon mirus. Taxonomy (NCBI): domain Eukaryota; kingdom Metazoa; phylum Chordata; class Mammalia; order Artiodactyla; family Ziphiidae; genus Mesoplodon; species Mesoplodon mirus. The sequence continues at coordinate 64,783,422 of NC_138995.1, read as the reverse complement.
TCATGTTGTTGAGAATGGGAAAAATATAACAAACATAAAATACTCTCAGATATATAATGAATGGCTTCTAAATGGTGTTGACTGTATTTCAGCTGCCCAAACACACTTCCTGGAGAAGTTGTTTCATCTTAGGAATGGATCAGGATGGTCAAATACTTTCACACATTCATAAATTAATTTTAAAGAGAAGCTGCTTACAAACATACTGTATAAATAAACTCTTTCCCCAGTGGGGCTTTCTGCAAAGGTGAGGGTCACTGGTCAGAAGTGTTCTACCTGTTTTCCATACTGCCCATCCAACTGCACCAGATACTCACAGTCCTTGTCACACTTAGAGCATCTGAGATACTACTTTACGATTTTTATTCTGTTACTATACTTTGGGATGAATTGTTTGGATAAATACCCTCCTGTTCTGATATTCATTGATTTTCCATCTTGAACTCCAACCTGAAATATATCAATAAAGCAAATCATTGCCCTTTCCCCTATATTTCTTGATAATAAACTTCTATGCTGGAAGTTAGAGAATGGGACAAAAATAAAGCCCCCCTCCACTCAGACATTTCAATGATAATTAAACACACCAGAGAGAATAGAGTCCAAGCACAGAGGCATAAACAGAGAGTGATAAGGGAATATGTTAAATGTGAAAAATGGTAGACTCAGAAAGAGAGGAAGGCGTTCTAGATTCAGAACCACCATTTTGAGCCTATATTCATGTGAAGAGGTCACACTTTGTCTAACTGCCTTGGCTCTGCAACCTACAACTACCATGAATTTACTGCCATTTTGATCGGCTTAAGATGGGCAATTTATAGTGCTGCATTAAGGAAACACGATAGGAGTGCCAACAAAATCATGTGAGTGCCCCTAGGGCACACAAAGACCGAGACATCGGCTTTCATTCAGGGTCTGTGGGCGCATTCAGTCATTTATGGGGTACTGGCAGTACTGTCCCTGGAAACCACTGCGTGTGCTCTTCATGTCCTCTAACACGCAGGGTCGTATCGGGTCCCTGAAGCTCAGCTGTAGAGGAAAAGTGTTTTTCAACCTAATTGACAGCTTTTCTTAGCCAAAACCCAGTACTATATTTACCTTCACCGAACTTAAGAAGAATGATTTGCCATTAAAAAAATAAACTACGGGGCTTCCCTGGTGGCGCAGTGGTTGAGAGTCCGCCTGCCGACGCAGGGGACGCGGGTTCGTGCCCCAGTCCGGGAAGATCCCACATGCCGCGGAGCGGCTGGGCCCGTGAGCCATGGCCGCTGAGCCTGTGCATCCGGAGCCTGTGCTCTGCAATGGGAGAGGCCACAACAGTGAGAGGCCCGCAAAAAAATAAATAAAGTACCTATGTAAATTGTTATGATGGTAAACACCTCCACCTTAAAGAAGATGCCATTGCTAGGGAACCATTGACCGAAACTGCCCGCCTTGGCCAGGCATGCAGGAGTTGTCTCATGGCAGGAGGTCCTGATAAGGAACATGGTGCTGCTGCCAAAAATCAGGAGAGGCCAGAAGGAGGGAGGAGGGGACTTCCCTGATGGTCCAGTGGTTGAAACTCTGCACTTCCAATGCAGGGGGCGTGGGTGGAGAAGTAAGATCCCATCTGCCTCCGGGCGTGACCAAAAAAAAAAAAAAAAAAAAAAAGGGAGAGAGAGGAGACGCCAGCCCAGATTATGTCTTGTAAAACTAACCAGAAAGCTCGGTGCTTTGACCACCTAGAGGGGTGGGATAAGGAGGGTGGGAGGGAGACGCAAGAGGGAGGACATATGGGGATATACGTATACTATAGCTGATTCACTTTGTTATAAAGCAGAAACTAACACACCATTGTAAAGCAATTATACTCCAATAAAGATGTTAAAAAAAAAAAAACTAAACAGAAGAATTCAGAAGGGGCCTAAAGGAGGGAGGAGATGCCAGTCCATATGTCCTGCCAATTTCCCAGAAACCCTCACGCAGGAATCCATCTTGGCTGAGAGATACACGTGCCACCAGGAAGGACCCTGAGCCAGACCAAATATGGGCACGAGCAAGATGACTGGCCAGAGACAACCTGGAAAGCTAACCCCATCACCATAATACCTGAGACTGGGAGCCACATGGCAGAGTGGTTCTCCTGGGATCCCTCACCCTGCTGTTCTCCTCCCGGGCGCCCCTTCCCAATAAAGTCTTTTGCTTTGTCAGTACGTGTGTCTCCTCGGACAATTCATTTCTGGGTGTTAGACAAGACCCCACTCTCAGACCCTGAAAGGGGTCCCTCTTCTGGTGACACCATAACAGATATAGACAGATAATAAATGGAGATAGAGGAATGGTCCTTTTGGAGCCTATGCTGAAGATCCCTCAACTTCCTTTTCATCTGGGATCCTAGAATAGAGTATCCCTACAATATCCTAAAACGTCTTCACACTTCCTACAAGGATCTTTTCTACAAAGACTTACTTGGGCTAATTCACCACAACTTACCCAGAAACATACCTTTTGACAGGTTTTTCTGCCAGCATCTAAGCCTCCTTCCCTTCCTTCAGTAAGATGGTCACATCTGCCTTAGTGCTATGAAACAGTTACAGTCCTCAGGGAGGAGAGGCCATCACAAGAAGGATTAGAGGGAAAATTGAAAGATATTATTGAAATGGGAAGATAAGCTTCAGAAGTAGCAAAGTGGAGCTGCCTGTTTCCTTGGGAACATGGAACAGAACTTAGGGCATTTACCTAGGAGGTTCCCTGGCAATTCAGAGTGGCAGAAAATTAGAAACAACAGGTTCTCATATTACTGCAAGTCACATCCATGTATAAATCTCTGTGAGCAGAATCTGGCCTTTGACATTCTTCTTGAAAAAAGTCTATGACCACATCAGTCCAGAGACTGCGGCTCACTTCAGATGCCAATCTCAAGTAGTAGGTCCCCAAGTTACCCACAACTTCTCTCCAACTTGGCTACAAATTGGAGGTTCCCATGACCTCCTCCCCTTTGGATCAAATTATTTGCTAGAGTGGCTCACAGAACACAGGGAAACATTACTTATGTTTACCACTTTACTGAAGGATAGGATAAAGTATACCAATGAACAGCCAAATGGAAGAAATGCATAGGGCAAGGTACTGAAACCAATCAGGACCCTTTTTGCCCCCTGTTTCTTATTTGTAGGAGATAGGCTTCCTTCAGCCTCCTAGACATTCCCTGAGTTCCAAAGAACAGATTCAAACAGTTGCTAATCAGGGAAGTGAGGGGATGCAGAAACAAAGGAAGAGCCGTCAACAAACAAGTGTGGCAATGCAGCAAGATCCTGGTTGCTGCTCAAGGGATATACATAATCCTGCATAATGCTGCAGAACTCAGTATCTTTGAGTTCTTCTGCAGCAACTAAGGCCCTCACCCAGGTGGAAGGTGGCAACTTCAGGTTGAGCACAGGTTCCCACCCTGTTACCTCACTACCAACCAGTCAGAAGAAAGTCACACACCCTGCGGCTCTCACCCCCAATTTTGCCTATAAAAACTTCTCCCCCGGGAGTTTGGGATTGACATGTACACACTGCTATATTTAAAATGGATAACCAACAAGGACCTACTGTATATCACAGGGAACTCTGCTCAATGTTATGTGGCAGGCTGCATGGGAGGGGAGTTTGGGGGAGAATGGATGCATGTATATTCATGGCTCAGTCCCTTTGCTGTTCACCTGAATTTATCACAACCTTGTTAATCGGTTATACTCCAATATAAAATAAAAAGTTTAAAAGAAAAAAGTTCTCCTCCAAAAACATCAGGGATTTGGGGGGTTTTGAGCACAAGCCACCTATTCTCTTTGCTTGGCCCTGCAATAAACCTTTCTCTGCTCCAAACTCCAATGTTTTGGTTTGCTTGGCCTCACTGTGCGTTGGGCACAGGAACTTGCATTCAGCAACAAGAGAAAAAGAGTGGGGAATAGAAGGAGTCAGGGGCTTATAAAGACAAAAAGCCATAAGGTTGTTAAAAGTTGCCTGGTGAGAATTGTGTCAGACTCTGACCCGAGTCTGGAGATACCTGTCCTGAAAAGAATCATTACTTGTTTTGGGGTAAGGGTCCGATAAGTAACTTGAGTTTCTGGCAAACGTTCTGGATGCCTTCATTAGGGCAATGAGTGGTCAAAAGGTCAGATTCCATCCAGGCTGAGACATGCATAAGTCATAAGTCCTTAATGGCCTCCTGGCTCCATTTTAGAGAGGTCTCTTAGCAACAGAGACTCCATTTTGATTTTCCTTTCACAAACCATCGTCTCTATGAGGACTTCATCCAGATTTTGTTTTTACAATTCTAGGTAAGGGAAGTATTTCCCAGCCAGACATAATATCCATTTCCATTAAACACTGAGGTAAAGTCGACAAAACTTTATATCCTGGAAACTTCTCTTTGAAACTGCACAACCCAGATAGGACTTCAAGCCACTGTCTTTTAATTGAAATCGCACACTTTGTTTCAGGACTTAATGAAGCTCAGGTTCTTTATGTCTCTTCGCATAAAGAATTTAGTGAAAGACAAAGTGATATGTAAGAAGTGGATTTATTTAGAGAGATACATATTCCATAGACAGAATATGGTCCGTCTCAAAAGTCTTGAGAGTGGCCCCAAAATACAGGGTGGTTAGTTTTCATGGGCTTGGTAATTTCATAGGCTAATGAGTGGGAGGATTACTCGAACTATTTTGAGGAAGGTGAGGATTCCCAGGAATTGGGCCACCACCCACCTTTTGGACTTTTATGGTCGGCCTCAGAATTGTCACGGTGCCTATGGGTATGTCATTTAGCATGTCAATGTATTACAACGAGTGTATAATGAGGTTCAAGGTCTACTGGAAGTGGAGGCTTCCACCATCTTGGACCTAGTCGGTTCTAACAAGTGTTTGTCATGTCCTCAATGGTTATGTTATTCGTTTAAAATTGTGCCCTACCCCCTTCCCTCCTGTTTTATCTTTTCCACTCTGACCATTTTACCCACTCTTGTGCAAAAGGCTTTGGGTCCACAGTAAAGGGTGAAGCCAAGGGACCCTGCCCCTTACCTTGACTAATCTTCCTAACCACTGCCCCCAAGTGACTGCTGGTCAGGTTACTTATAGTACTCTTGGCTTTCAGGTTTTTTAATGTCTCCAAACTGGGGTAGATAGAGCAGACTCGTTTGGGGCCATTTAATGTTGAGTTCCAGCAGGGGGTCCATTTGGCCTGCTCAGTAGTGCTGGATTGAAACTTTTTTCTCAACCCCATCAATATCTGCTAGATTCAACCCATTTCTTTTTGGCCATGCCGCTTGGCTTGTGGGATCTTAGTTCCCTGACCAGGGTTTGAACCTGGGCCCTTGGCAGTGAGAGCACGTAGTCCTAACCACTGGACCACCAGGGAATTCCCTAGAGTCATCCCATTTCTTAATAGCCATCTATAGATTTCCAAACTGCTAGGACAAGTCATATTACTCGTTCCTTTACATTTCCTCTTCGTTTCGCTCATATTAGTATTTCCTTTATTCACCTCATTTCTTAAAAACTTTAAAAATATTTTCACCTTCTTGGGGAGAGTCCCTTGACGCTGATAAAAACATTGTTAATTAATAAGAGACTGGGAAGAGGCCTAGGGGAGAGTCAAGGGACTCTTCTCAATCTCTTATTAATTAATATAATGTTTTTATCAGCATTTATAATACCCATGAAGGGAAACTGAGACAGCAAGCATTTCCATAAGGTTTCCCTGAACTGTTTTCGGTTTTTGCAACAAGATCATATGGGGTGCCCATGTGAAAGGAGCTCCTTGAACTACGGCATTTACCATGACCTGGGTAATGGGCATATTCAGCCGGTGAGTATCCCCATCATCATAAAGCCAGTCCCACACGGCTTGCATACAAAGCATAGCATGGGCCTCGCCTGGGATGCTCCACCTGGCATTCACTGGGGGAGATGGACCTTCCCCCTTCTCAGGCTAAACAGACTTTACAGTGGCTTTTATCCGTCCACCAGGCTGGCTGTTCCCTCAGCAACAACCTCCTGTGTGTCTGGATCACATATAGACATCTGTGATTATTTCATAGTGACCTGTGGGTCCTGCTGTAACCCAAACACGCTCTTCCACTCTGCAGCACTTGAAACCAAACACATAGCCCCCAAATTATGTACTCTCATAATCCATTTTAGCAAAGGTTCCTCAGGAAGCTGATAATGCTGATCCACAAAATGTAACAACTCCTTCACGCTGTCAACTGGGGAAAAAAAAAAAAAAAAGGATTTCATACCACTTCCTCCATCTAACAGACATTAGTATGTTTTAGTTATGATCTGTCTGTGTTTACACTGGATTGAATCCTCCCCTTGCAGACAGGCTACGACCTCTTCTGTGGCTAATGTCTTTTTGGAAAAGATTATCCCTACCTGGGGAACTCCTCTAGAACTTCATAGTGATTGAGGAACAAGTTTACTGGTCAGGTGCTTCAACATGTCTGCTGTTTGGTCAGCTGTACAATACTTTCACTGTGCTTACTGCTCTCAATTCTCTGAGTTAGTCAAATGCACTAACAGCTTTATTAAAACTCAGTTGGCAAGATTTGTAGAGGCCCTGCAGACACCGTGGCCAAAAGCATTGCCATTGGTCCTTCTAAATCTCAGATCCCTCACTCTGGGTCTCATAAACTCTCACCCTCTGAGATAGTCACAGGAGGCACAATTCACTTGGCTCCTGCTTCTTTTGACCCACAACTGATAAGAGATACTCCAATTTAGCAAAGGCCTGATTGCTTCTATTAAAAATAACCATGTTTTGGCAGAGCAATCTTTTCACAGTGTGCCCTCAGGAGACAAATATCTTAAGCATCACATTTTGCAACCTGGAAATTTCATTTGTTGGAAAAGACACCTCCAGAAGAATGCTCTTCAACCTGGCTGGGAAGGCCCCTATCAAGTACTGCTACCCAGCCCTTGTGCCACCAAACTCCAAGGAACAGACTCTCGGATTCACATGACACCTCAAGAAAGTGCTGAACCCTGACTGGATCTGCACATCAGTGGTGACCTGAGAGGAAAGATTTCCCAGAATTGAAGCAGAGAACATCCGATGAGACCGCTTTCCCAAGATATGTGCACCAGGCCTGTTAGAAGTTTGCCACCAACCCTTCGGTGGTAGGATAATGCTTCATAAGATTTCCAATGTTTATGATCTTGATAACATGGACTTCAGTTAAAAAGTGCCTAAGGGGGCCGCGGTTACGCTGGCAGCCGGGAGCGGGCCGGGGGCACGGGTTCCTGGGGCTGCTGTTCCTGGGTGCTAGGGCGCAGGGCCGAGGGAGGGCAGGGCACTCCGAGAGCCGAAGGTCTTCCGGAAGCGCGGCGTGCGCACGACGGACGGGAGTTGTGGCCTCGGGCCCGCCGCGCGCGCCTGACCCAGCCTCTCCGGGGGGGCCGGGGGGGCCCTCTCCCGGGGCGCGCTGCCCGGGGTTTCCATAGTGATGGTAAACAAGCCCTAACTGCCTCAGCTACAACTGCCAAGTCCCCCGCCTTCCACCCTCCTCTAGGTGCTCAGAGGGACGACCGAGGTGCCAGAGGTGAAGAAAAGCGGGGGCGTGGAGACTTGGAGCCCGAGGACAGTTCGTTCCTGCCTGGACTGTCTTCGACTGTGGGCATCCCCCGCTGTTCTTTAAGCCACAAAAAGCCGCATCCAAGTTTGTATGACGTCTGCTCTGTCAAGTGTCCATGATGTTGGGCCCGGAGGGAGGTGAAGGCTTTGTAGTCAAGCTCCGTGGCCTGCCCTGGTCCTGCTCTGTTGAGGATGTGCAGAATTTCCTCTCCGACTGCACAGTTCATGATGGCGTCGCAGGCGTTCATTTTATCTACACTAGAGAAGGCAGGCAGAGTGGTGAGGCTTTTGTTGAACTTGAATCAGAAGATGATGTAAAGATGGCCCTTAAAAAAGACAGGGAAAGCATGGGACATCGGTACATTGAGGTGTTCAAGTCCCACAGAACCGAGATGGATTGGATGTTGAAGCATAGCGGTCCAAACAGTGCTGACACCGCCAATGGTGGTTTCGTGCGACTTCGAGGACTCCCGTTTGGATGCACCAAGGAAGAAATCATTCAGTTCTTCTCAGGGTTGGAAATCGTGCCAAACGGGATCACATTGCCTGTGGACCCCGAGGGCAAGATTACAGGGGAAGCCTTTGTGCAGTTTGCCTCACAGGAGTTAGCTGAGAAGGCTCTAGGGAAGCACAAGGAGAGAATAGGGCACAGGTATATTGAGGTGTTCAAGAGCAGTCAGGAAGAAGTTAGGTCATACTCGGATCCCCCTCTGAAGTTCATGTCAGTGCAGCAGCCGGGGCCCTATGACCGGCCTGGCACAGCCAGGAGGTATATCGGCATTGTCAAGCAAGCAGGCCTGGAGAGGATGAGGTCTGGTGCCTACAGTGCAGGCTATGGGGGCTATGAGGAGTACAGTGGCCTCAGCGATGGCTACGGCTTCACCACCGACATGTTTGGAAGAGACCTCAGTTACTGTCTCTCTGGGATGTATGACCAAAGGTATGGAGATGGCGAGTTCACTGTCCAGAGCACCACTGGACACTGCGTCCACATGAGGGGGCTGCCCTACAAAGCCACGGAGAATGACATTTACAACTTCTTCTCTCCACTCAACCCAGTGAGAGTCCATATTGAGATTGGCCCTGATGGAAGAGTGACCGGCAAAGCTGATGTCGAATTTGCCACTCACGAAGAAGCTGTGGCGGCCATGTCCAAAGACAGGGCCAACATGCAGCACAGATACATAGAACTTTTCTTGAATTCCACGACAGGGTCCAGCAACTGGGCATATAGCAGCCAGATGATTCAAGGCATAGGGGTGTCAACCCAGTCCACTTACAGTGGCCTTGAGAGCCAGTCCGTGAGTGGCTGTTATGGGGCGGCTGGCTATGGTGGCCAGAACAGCATGAGTGGATATGACTAGTTTTGTAGTAGCTTTTGAGTTATTTTCAATCAAATTTTCACAGGCAGCCAACAAGCAGTGAAAAGCAGTTATTACTCTAGAGGAAGCTGTGGGACCCATTTTGCAACATGAGTTTGTAAAATCTGGATTAAAAAATTACCTCTTCAGTGTTTTGTCATGCAAACTTTCTTCTAGCATGTTATATTGAGTAAACTAAAACCATTTTCAGCTTTTCTCAACATTTTGGTAGTGTACTTTCTGGAGTGATGTTATCTGAGTTAAAGTAGTTTTAAGTACATTAAATGTGGATCTTTTACACCACATCATCGTGAACACATTGGGGAGGTGTGCTTTTTTGGAAAACTCAAGGTGCTAGATCCCTAATTCAAAGAGGAACATTCCTCATGTTTGTTCATTCTAGTTTATTTTCATTTAAAATCTTTTAGGTTAAGTTTAAGCTTTTTAAAAGTTAGTTTTGAAAATTAAGACACATTACTAATACTGTAGGAATTGGTGAGGCCTTGACTTAAAACTTTCTTTGTAATGTGATTTCCTTTTGGGTGTATTTTGCTAAGTGAAACTTGTTAAATTTTTTTGTTGACTAAATTTTTTTCTTAAAATAAAAAGACTTTTAAAAAAATAAAATAAAAATTAAAAATAAATAAATAAAAGTGCCTAAGACTTGAATGTGACCTTAATAGGTTTCTAATCTGTGCACTTTTCCTTGGACTTCAGACAATGCACCCAGGAAATGTCTTTCCTGACATAGAGGAACAAAAAGCCACTGAAACTGGAAAACCTGACTCATGATCAGTGATTCACTCAGAGAAAGATCCTGATCAACAGGGACGGAGGGAATTTCCGGGCAGTCCAGTGGTTAGGACTCGGCGCTTTCACAGTCAAGGGCCTGGTTCGGTCTCTGGTCTGGGAACTAGGATCCCACAACCCTCCTGGCGCAGCAACGGGGGTGGGGAGGAAGGGAGGAGAATGTGAAAAATTAATAAACAGAATATTTGGACTTCCCTGGTGGCGCAGTGGTTAAGAATCCGCCTGCCAGTGCAGGGGACACGGGTTCGAGGTCTGGTCTGGGAAGATCCCACATGCCGCAGAGAAACTAAGCCCGTGCACCACAACTACTGAGCCCGTGCTCTAAAGCCCAAGAGCCACAACTACTGAGCCCACATGCTGCAACTACTGAAGCCCTTGAGCCTAGAGCCTGTGCTCCGCAACAAGAGAAGCCACCGCAATGTGAAACCTGCGCACCACAACTAGAGAAAGCCTGCACGCAGCAACGAAGACCCAACGCAGCCAAAAATTTTAAAAAATAAAATAAAAACCGAAACTTCAATTAAATAGAGTTGGGAGACCAGAAGGGGGAGCTCTCTTGACCTGCACTGATAGCAGAACCCAAGAGGAAGAAGAAAGACTGCTCTTCTTTCCTGTCAAGGACTCAGCCAATGACAAGCCTCAGACTCTGTTTACTGCACAGCCCTCCCAACTTCCTGTTCTTTACTGTAAAAGCATTCTCCTTCCCTTGCTGGGTAGGGACTTGCAGGTGGCTCACCATGGTTGCAGATTCTCTGCAATTCTCAGCTGATCCCAAATAAACCCATCTTTGCTGGAGAAATATCTGGCAGTCTATTCGTTTCAGGTCAACACTTCACCCGTAATCAATGAAGTACAAACCTAGCTTTAGCTCATCTTTTTACCAATGAACACAGCATCCGATCAATTCCCTCATCCATTTTTTAAATAAGTAAATAAATAAAAAATAAATAAACATATTTGGCTGCGCCAGGTCTTAGTTATGGCACGCGGGATCTTCATTGCCGCATGCAGGATCTTTCTTTTCTTTTTTAGTTGCAGCATGTGGGATCTAGTTCCCCGACCGGGGATCAAACCCATGTCCCCTGCATTGGGAGCGCAGAGTCTTAATCACTGGACCACCAGGGAAGTCCCTCAATTACATCTTGCACAACTTACCTCATCTTCCTCTTTTTGCCATAAAAACCCCTCTCCTGTAATTGAGACAATAATTGGGTTTCTACCTAAACCTGTGTGCCCCAAACTGCAATTCTTTGATCTCAAATAAGCTCTTTGCCTCTTGAAGTGGACTCTTGTTTCCTAGATTGGTGTAAGAAATAATTTAGGGTTTGGGGTGTTTTTTTTTTTTTGCAGGGAGGGGAAGCTCAAAGCTATACAGAGTCTCCTAGTTGAAAACTAAGAAAACTTTTTAAATCTGTGATAGAAAGAGGAGCATTGAGAGAGAACAATACTTTGAAGTCCTTCAGTAGCCTCCACACTTTGCTATACTGAAAGGAATTGCAGATTCAGACCCTAAAGGAATGTAAGGTGGGAACTGTCACAAGCAAGGCAGACACTTGAATCCAGTAAGAAAGTGTTTCAGGAAGATTTGGAAAACACTAGCTCAACTGGGAAACAACTTGATAATTTCCAACAGCCAACATGGTCCTGTTTCCAGGCTCCTTCTTTGAGAAGGTCCATGTCCTGAAAAGGCAGATCTCTGGCATATAAAAGCAGTAATGAGAAACGAGGAGTCCTCTCCACCTGTGTGACAAACCAGAATGAAAAAGCATCCTGGGAATTGCTCTCTGGGGCTCTTATCTTTCCTAGACCTAACAAGGGCCTCCTGGGCACAAGTGAGCACTTCCCTGGTGCTCCCTGCATGAAAACCATCAATTCTATACAGAAGAGACAGACTCGTAAGACACTAGTGTTAAGCATGTTAAACATTAGCTCTTTCAATCTTCACCATTCTGCAGGGTAAGCATTCCTCTATTGTCAAATTCATGTTTTTCTTTTTTAATGATGAGAAAACTGGAGGTCTGGGTTACTGAAGGCACTCATCCAAAGTTAAGACCTTGTAAAGAGTCTGCGCCAAGACTGCCTAATCAAACCAACAGCAGATGCTATTCATGTGAGCACAAACTGGGTGCAAAACATCTGATGCGCTCTGGCCCATTGCGTGTCGTTAACAGCTCCAGAGGATGAGCATTATCCTTGCTCCCCTCGCGTACAGCTCGGGATAAGGAGACACGGAAAAGTCAGGCCCTGCCTGATGTCATACCACCACCCCAGTGCACCTGACCGAGTCTAAAAGCTCTGGGAAAATCCTCTGAAGATATATATTTTTTTATTCTTTGGTGACTTACTAACTGTAGAGCGCTGAGAAGAATATTCCAAAGACAGGGAAAAGTACATGTGAAGGACAAGTAGTGGGAAGGGGTGTGAGCATTCAGGAAACTGAGGTAGAGGGTGGAGAGAGAATGAAGGACACTTTGTGTCAAGATGCTGAACTGAGCAGATACAATTATTTGTGGAGATATTAACTTAGCTGACCCATAAAGCCAATGAAGTATATTTGTAAATTTCAAATCTTTAGAAATTAAATTTTAGTCTTCTATAAACTACAGTACTGTGACAATTTTTTTCCATGGTAGCAGAAGATGTATGTTCTGTTTTAAAGTTGAAAGTATGAAATCACTGTTGTTTGTTCAAAAAGTCATCCTGGGGCTTCCCTGGTGGCGCAGTGGTTGAGAGTCCGCCTGCCGATGCAGAGGACGCGGGTTCGTGCCCCGGTCCGGGAAGATCCCACATGCCGCGGAGCGGCTGGGCCCGTGAGCCATGGCCGCTGAGCCTGCGCGTCCGGAGCCTGTGCTCCGCAACGGGAGAGGCCACAACAGTGAGAGGCCCGTGTACCGAAAAAAAAAAAAAAGTCATCCTGGTAGGGATACTATAGAAACTTTCAAAAATATAATTTATAAATATCTATATACATAAACCAAATGTTTAGAGACACTTGGAAGTACGCAAAAGCTCTGAGAGTTTCCTGTTTCTTCTTACCTGGTAACCTAGAAGTCAAGGCCATTATTAAAAATTATACTTTTTCGAATTTTCCTTGAGAAAACAGCTTTGAGCAAGATTGTGTTTAGCAATGTAAAGAGCTGACTACACTGAAATCGTCAGAAGTCTAATATTTCTTTCCTTTACTAGGTTAGTATAATTTCTTACATTTTCCAGTGTCTTTTTCAAAGACTTTTTTTTTGGTTGTATTTTTGTTGTTGTTGTTGTTTTGTTTTGTTTTGTGTGGCACACGGGCCTCTCACTGTTGTGGCCTCTCCCGTTGCGGAGCACAGGCTCCGGACGGGCAGGCTCAGCGGCCATGGCTCACGGGCCCAGCCGCTCCGCGGCATGTGGGATCTTCCCGGACCGGGGCACGAACCCGCGTCCTCTGCATCAGCAGGCGGACTCTCAACCACTGTGCCACCAGGGAAGCCTGGTTGTATTGTTTTTAACTCTTAAACTCTATAAAGTTCCATTAATCTTCAAATCCTTTTCAGGAAACGTCTAAGAGATTTTTCAGCCGATATTCCTATTTTTATCATCTCAGTCAAAAGAAGTGACTGATCCCTGGACTGTGTGTGTACAGAAGAGAAATGAATGTTCTAATAAGCTTTCTTTTCCAACCTGGGATTTAGGAAGTCTTTGACAATGCCAGAGATTAGAACACAACCAAGTTGAATGTCCATGGAGGAGGGCTTCCTCCATGTGGAAATTGCAAATTCAAAGGACACTGAGCAGGAATTCCCTGGCAGTCCAGTGGTTAGGACTCCGCACTTCCACTGCAGGGGGCTCGGGTTCGATCCCTGGTGAGGGAACTAAGATCCTGCATGCCGTGCTGCCTGGCCAAAAAAAGAGGACACTGAGCTACTTCAGCCAGCTTAGGAGAATAGAGGAAAAAAAAGAAAGGAAAGGTGGTGGGATATAAGAAGAAAAGGGGCAAGGTTTAGGCAGATTCACCAGTGAGGAAGTTTTAACTTATTCATAAATTATCTAAAGCAAGTTTCCCTAAGTGTTACGGGGAGGGGAGGGGAGGGGAGGAAATTCTGATTAACCAGTGGCCCACTTTCTATACATGTGTGATGAGGCTTCCAAATGCAATTTAGAATAACAATGCCTCCTTGAAAGATGTTAGTCAAGGGTATCTTCTTAAGTGGATCCATTAGTTGCTAAAATGTCAATAACCTAAAATAGAAAATGAAATACAACAAATTAAATGCTGTATGAAATAAATACTTGTGTAATCACAGTCAAAAACGATTTCAAATCAATTTATAACACAGAATTTTGACTACAGGTATTTTGTGGAATGTGTCCTAAGACCTGTGGAAATAAAGGCCAACCACATGAGAACACTCAAAGCCTATTTATTCAGAGCTACAAATCATGGCTTGACAGTGCTGAATATCTAGACCTAAGAAGTGATCAAGAATGTTAATGATTAAACTTTAAAAGTAGATGCTGTATGTGGCCGCTACATTGTGTACAGTACACAAAATATTTATGAAATACTCCTGTATTCAAAAACAATAATTTTTATAGCAAAGAAGTCACATTACTGAAGAATGAATAAAGTTCCAACATAAGTTTTTGTTGTTTCACTATCTTCTTAATTGCTAGAAAAAAAGAAACTGCTGGGATTTCCCTGGTGGCGCAGTAAATAAGACTATGTGCTCGCAATGTGGGGAGGCCAGGTTCGATCCCTGATCAGGGAACTAGATCCCACATGCATGCTACAACTAAGAGTTCACATACCACAACTAAGGAGCCCACCTGCTGCAACTAAGACTGGGTGCAACCAAATAAAAATAAATAATAAGCCTGTCTCCTTAAAAAAAAAAAGAGAGAGAGAGAAACTGCCAAAATTCTTTTTTTGTTTTTAATTCTTTTTATTTATATATTTATTTTTGGCTGCGGATTGCGGGATCTTAGTTCCCTGACCAGAGAACTAACCTGGGCCCTCAGCAGTGAAAATGCAGAGTCCGAACCACTGGACCCAGGAAATTCCCCCAAAATTCATTTTAAAAAACAAGCAATAGATATGCACAGATATTTTACCAAAAACAACATACAACTGTTAAATACAGGCATACTTTGTTTTATTGCACTCCGCTTTACTGCACTTTGCAGATGTTTGTTTGTTTGTTTTTAATTGAAGGTTTCTGGCAACTCTATATTGAGCAAGTCTACTGGTGCCATGCTTCCAACAGCATTTGTTTGCTTCATGTCTGTGTCACATCTTGTTAATTCTTGCAATACTGCAAACATTATCATCATTATTATATTTCTTATGGTGATCTGTGATCTCTGATGTTACTACTGCAAAAACCTTACAACTAGCTGAAGGCTCAGATGATAGTCAACATTTTTAGCAGTAAAGTATTTTTAAATCAAGGTATGTATTTTTTTAGACATAATGCTATTGCACACCTAAAAGACTACAGTATAGCGTAAACATTACTTTTACATGCACTAGAAAACCAAAAACTTCACGTGACTTGCTTTATTGTGATACTGGCTTTATTGCAGTGGTCTAAAACCCAACTCATCGTATTTCTGAGGTATGCCTGTAAACAAATGAAAAAATGCTCAACATCATGCAACATCAGGGAAAGGCAACTAAACCATAGTGGGATACAGTTACAGACTTATTAAAAAGGTCAACCTTTTAAAAGACTAACCATACCCACTACTGGCAAGGATATGGAAAAACTGTATGTCTCATACACTGCTGGCAGGAATACAAAAGATCACAATTTGCAATTTCTTAAAAAGTTATCTACCCACTTACCCTGTAACTCAGGCATTGCACCCGCCCCCACCTCCCACCCCACCCCGCCAAATTAACACAAGATAAATGAAACATATGTATGTGAAGAACTAAATTCAAATATCTTAGCAGGTTTATTTGCAACAATCAGAAACTGGAAAGAACTCAAATATGCATAAAAAGACAAAAGAATAAACAAATAGTGGTACACCCACAAACTGTCATACTTCTAAGCAATATTTTAAAAAAACTACTCATTTAAGCACCATTGATGGCTATCAAAATGAGTAAGCCACATGAGGCTACTCAAAGGAAAAAAAGTGTAAACATTTTATGAGTAGAATCATATACAATTCTAAAATGGAAGCTAATCTATTATAATGGAAAGTAAACCACTGCTTGCCTGGAGAGCAGAGATAGTACAGAAGGAGACATTATTAAAGGGCATGAAGTAAACCAGAGGATGATGGAGAGGCTCATTATTATGACCGTGGTGGTGGTTTTATGGATTTACATGAATGTCAAAACTTGTCAAAATGTTAAGTTTAAATATAATCAGTTTGTTGTATGTCACATACCATACTAAAGCTCTGAAAATATGATTCAAAACAGAAAGCTAGATTTCCTACAATTCCAGAAAATTAGTTTGGCAAACCTCTACTGACTCCACCAACTCTTTCCTCATGTCTGGGAGGGATACCTTGCCTTAGTGGTGGCAAATATCAGAAGCAACAAGGCAATTTCCACCAAATTCAATGGGAATGCAGGCTGGGTTACAAAGGGCACAACTCATCTTCACTATCCTCATTTTCCTACACAGCAAGAGATTTGAGGTGAACACACACACATGCTACAGGAATCCACAGAATATTTATAATTTTTTCCTCTCACAACAGCCTCCCTACGCAAAATACACAGTTCTGGAGGCCATGAGAATTTCTGTACCTGCTCACCCTTCATAGCTATAGGGACTGGAACATTGTGGAGGTCCCTTCAAAACAGCCACATTCCAACAAGCTTGTAGCAGTCTCTTCCCCTCCCTACAAAACCAGTGTTCCTGTAACAAATGATTCCCCTGCCCGTACAATCATATAACCTATGTTACCACTATCTGGAATTCTGGACATGAGGGTACATGGCTCCAATGCAAGATCTGGGAAACAGATTTCCCGTACCACCTGGACACAATGCAATACTCCCCGTGAACAAGACAATTTCTTCTTGCTTTAGGAAGCACCAAAGGTTATCACAACGGCCCCTCTACAGATTGACCTCTGAACCAACAAAATACCAAGGCATCCAGGTTACAAATAAGGATCACATCCCTGCAGTCTTTTCTTGGAGGCCTTGGGCAGCAATGCCAACTAGGACAAAACTAGAGAGAAGTATACGCTACACCATATTGTTCCCTCTGAGGCGCACAGAATTTGGGATCCCACGAGAAAGCTCTTCAGCCCTGTTGACACAACTCGGTTGCTTTCAAATCACCACAGCATACAGAATCCCAAGATTAAAGGAGCTTAAAGAGTACAGCCTCCATTTTCACACAGGCCAGTACAGTGGGAAGCAGGCTATTCCTGGGCTGGAGACATGAAGCACAGGAAAATCCCAACAGAGCAGTCACGTGAGACCAACAACATCCCTGAAAAAAGTAGTCCCGGTTGCAAGTCACCAGCAGAGTCCTCTAGGCCAAGAATTGGTCAGATCAGTGATGTAACCCATCGAATGAATTAGAAAGGAATGAGTGCTCAGGATTATAAAGGCTCCCACCAACAGGACAACATCAAGGTCTCCTTCCCTGGACTCGCTGGGGTGGTTCAATGATGCACATCATGAGCACCTGCCACATAGTAGTGGTGAAATGGCTTTTGCTATAGAACTGGCAACGATGTAAATCTGGTAAGGGCCCTGGGCAGGTTAAGAAATGCACTGAAGCCCCCATAAACCTGGAATTTAAGTGGTTTATTGGGTGTATTGGCAGATAGCACCCTCATATGGGATCTCCCCAGTGTTATACTGAACAATCCATCCCTGCACAACTACTCTTTTTCTGAAGTGAACTTTGTGGTATCCAATGAAATAAGACTGAAGGCTGTGAACTCTCCAGTGTGAAATGAGGCTACAGTTTTGGCTAAAGGTTTCCCACACTTATCACATCCATAAGCCCATTAACCAATGTGAACATTATGGTGTTCTATGAGACTGGAGTTTTAGGTAAAGGATTTCCAACATTTCCTACAACATAAGGACTTTCTGCAGTGTGAACACTCCTGTGTTTAATGAACCTGGAGTTTGTTTGTTTGTTTTGTTTATTTATTTATTTATTTTTTTTGTGGTACGCGGACCTCTCACTGTTGTGGCCTTTCCCGTTGTGGAACACAGGCTCCGGACGCGCAGGCCCAGCGGCCATGGCCCAAGGGCCCAGCTGCTCCGCGGCATGTGGGATCTTCCCGGACCGGGGCACGAACCCGCGTCCCCTGCATCGGCAGGCGGACTCTCAACCACTGCGCCACCAGGGAAGCCCCAAACCTGGAGTTTTTAGCAAAGGATTTCCCACATTCACAGCACTCGTATGGCTTTGATCCGGCGTGAGTTCTCTGATGTTGAAAAACAGAGCTTGGGCTAACCAACTTTCCAAATTTTCTTTACTTATAACAGTTTCCTCCAGTGAACTCTCTGATGTCGAAGGACTGAAGAACTTTGGGCAAATGCTTTCTCACACTCACTGCACTCATAAGGCCTTTCTCCAGTGTGAATTCTCCTATGTTTAATGAAGGCTGAATTATCAGCAAAGGATTTCCCACATTCAGTGCACTCCTAAGGCCTTTCTCCAGTGTGAATTCTCTGATGTTGAAGGAGTGCAGAGTTTTGGCTAAATGATTTCCTGCCTTCATTGCATTTATATGGCCTTTCCCTGGTGTGAACTCTCTGATGAGGTGGGATTCCTTGCTAAAGAATTTCCTACATTCCCCACACTCATATGGCCTTTCTCCAGTGTGAACTCTCTGGTGTTCAATGAGATGGGACTTGTTGCTAAGTAATTTCCCACACTTATAAGCTCTTTCTCTAGTATGGACTCTCCAATGTTGAATAAGGTTGGGCTTTTGCCTAAATGATTTTCCACACTCCCCATGCTCATAAGGCCTTTCTCCAGTGTGAACTCTCTGATGTCGAAGGAGTGAAGAGCTTTGGCAAAATGCTTTTCCACATTCACTGCATTTATAAGGTATTTCTCCAGTATGAACTCTCCTATGTTTAATGAGTCTGGAGTTTACAGCAAAGGATTTTCCACATTCAGTGCATTCATAAGGCCTTGATCCAGTGTGAAGTCTCTGATGCTGAAGGAGCACAGAGTTTTGCGTAAAAGTTCTACCACATTCATTGCACTCATAAGGCCTTTCCCTAGTGTGAATTCTCCGATGTTGAAGGAGGGTAGAGCTTTGGCTAAACGATTTTGCATATTCATCACATTCATATGGCTTTTGTTTCATGTGAACTCTCTTGTGTGTAAAGAGGTTGGAGTACTGAGTAAATGATTTCCCACATTCTGTACATTCATAAGGCCTATCTCTAGTGTTACTTCTCTGGTGTTCAATGAGGTTGGACTTTCTGTTAAATAATATCCCATGTTCCCCAGGTTCAAAAGTTCTTTCTCCATTGTAAACTTTCTGATGTTGACTGACATTACAGCTTCTCTCACACCAGTTACACATAAAACATCTTTCTCTAGTGAGGAGTCTCTGGTGCCGAACAAGTGTGTGTTTGGGGCTGAAAGCTTTTGTGCATTCTTCCCAGTTTTGATAAGTTTTTCCCCTCTGAAAGGCCACCCCACACTCAGTTCTGCTGTTTGACCTCTCCCAGGTGTGAGTGGCCCATTGCTGGAGAAATTGAGAACTGGCCAAGAAGTCTTTCCCAACCACCCTGAAGACTAATGGCTTCCCTGACACATGGCACTTACAGTTCTTCACAAATGAGGCTCTGTCCACATCTCTTCTGCAGGGTTTCTCCCTGATGCACTGCTTCTGATGCTGATGAAGGTTTGTGCTTACATACAATTGTTTCCCACATGTCTCACACCTATGTAATTTCTGCTTTGAATGTGTTCCTTGATATTCATTCAAGTACAAAAAGTCTCTCAATATCTGGACACATATTTCACAAGGGTGGGCCTTTTTGAAGGATGGATTTGCCTTGGGACTCCTGATCTGTGACACTCTTTGAACAGAAATACACTGCTCAAAAGAAGCCTTCTCATTCTCCACTTCATGGCAACAACCTAAAAGCAAGAAATGTTGGTGAAGTACATGTTGACTTCAGTGGGAGGGGGGAGCCCACACACCAGTGTGTGTCTGACAAACACATGAATGAGTTTGTGTGATTATTTACAAGAACACAGAGTTGGGTTCAAGTTGATGACATTGCTGTTAGCAATACTGGGCTATAAAGGCCACAGGATGGGGGAAGACCACATGAGAGAAAAGACACAACCATGTGATGTGTCATACGGAGGAGAGGCAGGGTGAAAAATTAGTTAAAGTCGACTGTTAAAAAATTAGTTACAAACAACTGTCAGCAGGACCTTGTCTGCTGCTAACACATGACTGTAATGTAGATGGGTATTTCCAGGCCCAAGAAAACAGGACTGCAACAGAACAGCTGTTGGTCAGGAACATTTTAAGAATGGGTACCTATTTGATTATAGAAAATATATGGGCCAACGTTAGACAATGCACAGATAAAGCAGTGAGAAAAGTGGGTGATATAGGGAGTTTAGAGATGTGAGGATTAGCCACAGGCTGGAATAAAAGTGGAAGAATCACAGTGCAGAATTGACAAGTCAGCACTGTTAAGAATGGGGCAGAAAAAGCAAAAGTAAGGTGTGGCCACTGAAAGTAGCATCAAAACACTAGTCAAACATAACAAATTTCTGGTATCACTTGAACACAGGACTATCATAAACTCCCACAGTGCTACTGTACAGCAGCCCTTTGAGCCCATTTGGCTGAGTCTGAATTCATATCCATCCTGTGGACAAACAAGGGCTCTCCACCCCACTTCCAAAATGAACAAGTGTATGGGACCTGGATGATGAAAATAATAGGGGAAAGATACCACCTATGAGCAGCTGACCCATGCTCATCACATCACAGACCAGAGAAAAACATCTAAATACTATTAAGAGAACTTTGGAAAGGGGTCTTGCAAGAAGTCCATGGTCTACATCAGAGAATCAATTCCCAGCACAGGCAGTCATGAGGAAATGTCAGTGAAAAGAAGGAAGTAGAATCTGAGGTGCAAGGGTGACGTGCATATGGACAACATCACCCAGAAGGAAGAGGGCAAGTATGCTGGGATACATTAGGCTGAACGGAAGAGTCCTGACCCTGGATCACATCACCCAGAAGGAAGAGGGCAAGTATGCTGGGATACATTAGGCTGAACGGAAGAGTCCTGACCCTGGATCCTTCCAGGGGAGGCTGTAGAGAAGCAGATATGGGGCCTCTTCAAGGAGAACAGATGGCAGTGCAAACACCTCGGCCCAACCAACCACAGCAACAACTTAGGGAACTGGGGGAAAAAAGCAGTGACCATGGTCCTGACATGAAAAGGACAGACTTGTCTCTGGGGAAAAGAAAAGGGCAGGGACTAGTTCAGGGCATGGGGGAAGGTTTGAGGTTCTTACGCAGGGAGGTTATATGTGCCAAGTTCTCCAGCATCACATCACAGTACAGGTATCTTTGAGTCTCATCAAGGAGACCCCATTCCTCCCAGGAAAAGGTCACAGCTACATCTTCAAAGTTCACACTGACCTGCCATGATGGTGACAGATAAAATCACAAACAGTCCACTTCTGAGAAGTCACAATCTATTTCCCCACACATCTACCCTATGACTATCCATCACCCAAGCTTCCCAACTCAGAGGATCAATCAGGCCCTGACACCATGGTGTGGTTGTCTCCCCACGGGCCCACTGATCACTAGGTACAACCACCAGGAACAAGAGGCAGGTGGATGAACATATAGCTCAGCTATAGGCCTGGCATAAAGGGATCCACCCCCTCCTGACAAGCAACTCCCCTGGTGTGGCCATCGTCCTGAAATTATCAACGCAGTGCCCTGGAACCATCAGACATGTTTCCTCTTCAAGCACACATCACTCCTTAAACTGCACATCCCTCAGTCTCAGTATCCCACAGCCACACATGACCATGGCCACCAACACCTCACTCTCCCACACCACAGCCATCTCCCTCCCCTCCCCACGTTACCTGTATTTAAATCAGTTCCTCCTAACCCCACCACAGGGCTATGATGGTGGCCTAACACATGACACCTGAGACTGGACCGATGAGACTGACATCAGTTTCTTAATCACATAAATTCACACCTCTGAGAATAGGACACCACTCACCACAAGGGCGTACATGGGAAAAAACAACATACACAGAGGCTGTGGGATGGAACCTCTGTAGGATGAAGGGGTTGGGATGTTCCAAGGAGGATGGGATTGTCTTATCTGAACAATTCTGAGGGCTGGTAGGGAACTGATACCTGCTACAAAGAAGCTCCTGGTTTGCTTTGTAAACATGGTTGTTAGGCTAGGAGACATTGTCCGAAGGAACACGGCGGGGGAGAGGAACTTGCACTCAGGCCATTTGAGGGCACCCAGGTTTCACCAAGCACGAAGGAAGCACATCTTATTGGCTTTAGGCCTTACACCACAACTCAGCAGACAGCATCCACAGCACAACTGGTAAGGTCAAACAGGACCCAGTATGACCACAGACCTCCCACAATTCCCAAGGGCAGCATCAGAAGTCATCTATGAAGGCCTTCCTGCATGACTCTGATCCTTGCCCCCAATTGAAGGAATAGAACCACGTGTGGATCTCAGCTACCCATAGCCCCACGCTACCTCGGTGCTGCCCTTGCTGTCCCTCGGCAAGGACAGTATATCTCTGCTCCCTTTACCTTCAATCAAACGCCAGCCCCATTACTCGCGCTCCTCGAGCCTAGTGATTCTCACAGATGACCTTATTTGCTCATGGCCCTATATACCAGGTTGAATGAAACACCCCAGGCCCTACCAAAGTCCTCCCAAATCTTGGTGAGCCTATCTAGTGGTGAATAAGCACCAGCTCTGGCCTGAGTGTCATGTGCATGAATTACCCCTTGCTTCTACATCCGTCTCACGTCCACGCTTCTCTTGGAAGCCCTGGCCACCTGCCAGACTATCTTGTCTCATACACCGAACCTTCATGGCCATTTACCTCCATTTAGGAAGGCTGACCCCGTCACCCAGGTACACAAGCACGAGACCCAACCCTCTGCCCCCACGCTCCACACCTCTGCCCCGAAAAGCTTTGCCACCACAACCCAAAGCTTGCCTCTCCTAATGTGAGCCACAGGTCATTCACCTTGGTCCACACTCTAGTTGCATTCTGGATGTCTCTAACCTGAATTCCTCCCAAGAATTCCAAACCTGTATGTTAGATGTTCATTTGATGCCTTTATGTAGTGGTGTCTTAAATATCTGAGACTCTTAACACGGTCAAAAAAAGCTCCTGCTAAACCCAGTGAATATGACACCTACTACCAACTTGCTCATCTCAACTGATGCAGCTTCCAACCCTACAGGGGCAAAGCCAGGGGTCATCACTGACCCCTGCGTTTCACTCCCTCACCACCCATGTTAGAAATCTAGCTGTCCCCTTTAAAAACATGCAGCCAGAAGACAACCACATTTCCTAAGGCACGCCCCTTCTATATTAACCCCCACCTGGACTACGATAGTAGCCTCTACAATGATGGTCCTTTTTCCTCTCTCAAGCCCACAGTCTGTTTTCCACTCTAAACCCAAATGAAGCCTGTTAAGGCCTTGGTCACATCACCTCCCTACCATGAGCCAAACCTCTAGAACACACACCTGACATCTCAGGCAGTTGTTCCCCTTCTGACTCCAAACCACCTACTATTTATTCCTACCTGAAAAGAGAGGATACCTGTGGTTCCTGAATATTCCTGAGCTCAATTTTACCTCTAGGCATTTGCACATCCCGGTACCATGTCTTGGGTTAACCATACACACCTGTTTACAATGGTTGCCAGAAATGGGAACACCTCCACATAATTCTAGCAGGGACTTAGGACACTGGGCTTGGAGTTTTTCTGCATCCCCAGACTCAAGGAGGGGGAAAAATGGCATCAACCATCTCAGGACACCACAATTCCAGGGAACATAGGGGTGAGAGCAGGGCCGGTGAGGCAATGGGACACCCTCTTCTTCCCTGTGCAGGTTCCATAGGCACTTCTCTAACCGTGAGAACCTGAGTGAAGAGGCAAGCCCTAAAGGAATGCGTTCACGGTGGGATTTGAGGGGCTCACTGTATGCACTCCTGCCTGGCCTTGGAGCCAGGTGACCTCAGGCTGGCTGACTAACTTCTGGGTCTCGATGCTCAGTGTTGCCTCTTACCAGCTGTGGGACCCTGAACAAAGATTCAACCTCCTAGGACCTCAATGTCCTCATCAACCCTCTCTACTAAGTTCTTCCTTTAAACGGCTCTTGGGAATGCTCTAACCTCTGACGGGAGATACTATCTTCCTTTATTCGAAACTCCCCATGGCCTTTAGAATTCTCGCAATAAAGTACAATCCTGGGGCGTCCCTGGTGGCGCAGTGGTTCAGAGTCCGCCTGCCGATGCAGAGGACACGGGTTCGTGCCCCGATCCGGGAAGATCCCACATGCCGCGGAGCGGCTGGGCCCGTGAGCCACGGCCGCTGAGCCTGCGCGTCCGGAGCCTGTGCTCCGCAACGGGAGAGGCCACAGCAGTGAGAGGCCCGAGTACCGCAAAAAAAAAAAAAAAAAAAAGTACAATCCTGAGTCGGTTCCACCAGGCCTAATTCCGCTAACACTGTTCCCTGTAAGCAGAAGGCTGACCCTAGGTTTCCCGAATCCTCCCGCCTCAGGCCGATTTCCAAGCCTTCATCTGCCAGTACCTCCGCCTGTGACCTCTCCCGCGCGCCATCACACTGTCATGAACAGGGCCCCACCCAGACCGCTGTCCTGGGCACCGTGGCCTGGGCTGCGGGCACGTGAGCAGGCGCCCCGCACTCGGGGCTTTAGTGTCTGGTGGAGTGAGGACGGTGAGGGACCGGAGGACGAGCGTTTACCTGAGGCGGGGTCCTCAGCGCCGCCGCCATCGGACTCTGGGTGGAGCGGGGCCGGGAGCGGCGGAGGAGTCTGGGGGACGCAGGCACGGCGGTCCGTCTCCCGGGCCTGGCGCCGGGCACCCCGGGCGGCGTCGCCGAACTTCAGATCCGCCTCCGTGCCTCGGGGACAGCGCCTCCTCCCGGAACTCCCGTTCCAGTCACTCCGGTCCTGACACAGCGCTTCGGAGCTGAACAGAACCAGAGCAGTTAAAATGCCTGCCTTGGGGATTTCCCTGGTGGCGCAGTGGTTGAGAGTACGCCTGCCGATGCAGGGAACACGGGTTCGTGCCCCGGTCCCGCGTACCGCAAAAAAAAAAAAAAAAAAAAAAAAAAAAAAAAAAAAAAGTGGTCGTCTTGGGGAGGAGGCCGGAAGTCCCGTCCCCTACGAGTTGTGCCCAAACGAAAATCCCTTTTCCTGCGTCTTCATTGGCTCAGCGACGCAGCCTTCAACGCAGGGCACTCTGGATCCTGTAGTTCCCAGTTTCCAGGGAAAAAAGGCCAGGGTCCACCTCAAAGGGCGCCAGGAAATGACTCCTTCCTCCCTGTCCACGGCCAGAGCAGTGACTCGACCCTCTTAAAAGGGGCCAAACGTAAGGATGGTAGGGATGCGTTCTGCAGCTGATCGCCATTAGGCATCCAGGCCATGAATTAGGATGACAAATCTTTCCCAGGATGCCAGGGGCAGCAATGCAAATTATGTAACGAAACATTTTGTTCATTTTATCCGGAGTTTTTGTAAATTTTTCTTGGTTATAAGGCAAATATTTTTTAAAATTTCCTTCATGCCGTTAAGATTCTCATTTGTAGAACTGTAATTTATTTCCGGATACTAATCTTAAACATGGCAAACTTGAGGAAGTGTCGTAAATATGCCAGATATTCATGACGTAATTTTTTGAAATTCTTCTATGTAGATAATCGTACATTTTGATATAAATTAAAGGTCTGTAAATCGTTTTCCAGTTATTTTAATTATTGTCTGTGTCATAGCACCAGCTAGAATGTATATTTTATATAAGCACTAATATATTTTATATATATATATATATTTTATATAAGCACTATATTTTATATAAGCACCAATAATGAGAGCCTTGTTTGCTTGCTAATTTTAAACCAAAATTTCTGATTTTATTACTAAAATGCTGGTTGATTGTAGTGTTTTCTTCGATACATTTTGACTACTTAATGATATATATTTTTTTCTGCATAGTTGTGGTGTTGTTTTCTAATGTGAATGGATCTATTTTTTCTACATTTATTAAGATAAACGTTTTATAATTCATTAGTATATTGAATGCTATTAATGTGTTTTCTAATACTAAACCATTCTTGAATTACTGAGATGCTTTTAACTTGTTCTACATTCTGGAAGTGCAGCTAAATTTAATAAGTTTTATGAGAATGCTATTCTAGTACCATAAAATGAGTTGGGGAATACAAATCTCTGAAATATTCGGAATAAGTTTGGATTCCTCATTTCAGTGAATAATTCATATTCTACAAATCAGGGTCTTCCTACAAATCTGTCAGATAATTTAAAAGTAGGAAGTATCGGGCTTCCCTGGTGGCGCAGTGGTTGAGAGTCCGCCTGCCAATGCAGGGGACACGGGTTCGTGCCCCGGTCCGAGAGGATCCCACATGCCGCGGAGCGGCTGGGCCCGTGAGCCATGGCCGCTGAGCCTGCGCGTCCGGAGCCTGTGCTCCGCAACAGGAGAGGCCACAGCAGTGAGAGGCCCGCGTACCAAAAAAAAAAAAAGTAGGAAGTATCAAATAGATTTGATATTTGTTAGTTTGATCAAGAAAGACATGTCTGGGGACTTCCCTGGCGGTCTAGTGGTTAAAACTCCGCACTTCCAGTGCAGGGGGTGCGGATTCAATCCCGGGGCTGGCAACTGAGATCCTCCCACATGCTGCACGGCCAAAAGATTAAAAAGAAAGAAAGAAAGAAAAGACATGTATGGTGGGTTGACTTATTTATGGTTTTATTTTGTTATTTTATTTTTTAATCAGATTTACTGAGTTATAATATAAAACTATAAGATACCAATGTGTACATCGTGCTGATTTTACATATGTATACATTGAAACCATTCCCCCCATCTATCTAATTAAGACATCATCACGTCATATATTCATCTTGTGTGTGTGAGAGAAAACATTTAAGTAGTACTCTCTCAGCATATATCTATTATAAAATAGTGTTATCCACTATACTCATCGTGTTTTACATTACATGCTCAGACGTTATTCATTTTATACCTGAAAGTTTGTTCCCTTTCAACAACCTCTCCCTATTTCTTCTACCGCCCTCCTTAACCCCAGTAACTCTCTATTTCTATGAGTTTGACTTTGTAAGGTTCTGCATAAAAGTGATACTAGGGCTTCCCTGGTGGCGCAGTGGTTGAGAGTCCACCTGCCAATGCAGGAGACACGGGTTCGTGCCCCAGTCTGGGAAGATCTCACATACCGCGGAGCGGCTGGGCCCGTGAGCCATGGCCGCTGAGCCTGAGCGTCCAGAGCCTGTGCTCCGCGACGGGAGAGGCCACAACAGTGAGAGGCCCGCGTACAGCAAAAAAAAAAAAAAAAAAAGTGATACTATACAGTATTTGTCTTTCTCTGTTTCACTTATTTCATGTAGCACAACGCATTAAAGTTCCATTGATGTTGTCACAGATGGCAAGAGCTCCTCCTTTCTCATGGCTAGGTAGTATTCATATATATATATATATATGGGCTCCCTATATATATCACATCTTCTTTATCCATTCGTCCACTGATGGACACTTAGGTTGTCTCCATATCTTGGGTATTGTGAAAAATGCTGTAATGAACATGGGAGAGCACATATCATTTCAATATCCTGTTTTCATTTCCTTTAGAATTATACCCATATGTGGAATTGCTGGATAGTAGGGTAGTTCTATTTTTAATTTTTTAAGGAAACTCTCTACTGTTTTCCACAGTAGTTGCACTAATTTACATTCCCAGAATCGGTGGACAAGGGTTCACATTTCTCAACATCCTAACACTGTTATCCCTTGTTTTTTGATGACTGCCATTCTAACATGTGTGAGGTGATATCTCATTATGGCCTTGCTTTGCATATTTAGTAATGTTGAACACATTTCCATGTACTTGTTGCCGATTTTTATGTATTCTTTGGAAAATATGTCTATACAGTTCTATTGCTCATTTTTAAATTATTTACTTGGCCATTAAGTTGTATGAGTTCTTTATATATTTTAGATATTAACCCCTTATCAGATGTATGATTTGCAAATATTTCCTGCCATTCTGTATATTCCCATTTCATTTTCTTGATGGTTTCCTTTGCTATGCAGAAGCTTTTTCGATTGATGTACTCCCACTTGTTTATTTTTGCTTTTATTATCTTTGCATTTGGTGTCAAACCCCAAAAAATCAATGACAAGGAGCTTTCACCCTATGTTTTCTTCTGGAAGTTTTATAGTTCCATGTGATGTGTTCAAATTTTTCGTCCATTTTGAGTTAATTTTTGTGTATGGTGTAAGATAGGGTTACAGTTTCGCTCTTTTGCATCTCTCTCTGTTCCCCAACACCATTTATTGAATAGACAATCCAGTCCTCATTGTATATTCTTGACACCTTTGGTGTAAGCAAATTCACCATATGTGCACATATCTTTATTTCTGGGCTCTATATTCTGTTCCATTGATATATAGCTGTCTCTATGCCAATGGTGGGATTTAAAAGCTTAATTCCAATCCCTCATACTATACTGGGAGTATGATTGCATATTTCTAAAATTAAGTACACTCTGTAAATATTTATTGTGATTAAGTTCATGCAATAATCTCTAATGAGACTGTGTCCTTCCCATACCTCCATTCACAGAATCTTTACAATAGCGTCAAGGGTATGTTTCAGTAAATGACAGAGACTTGAATGATTTCCAGTTATCTAAGTAGCTCACCAACTAACTTTTGCCCCCAGTAGTCATAAGGTCATTTCTAACCCAGTCATAAATGAATAATTTTATGATGAAACATTAATATGTCATTATTCTTTTGTCTGATGACAAATAGCTGATGGACACTGTTAAGCAATGAAGCCACAGTAAATAAAGCATTTTATTTACCACACTGACATGACCCCACCATGTGACACAGTCAGATCCTTCAAAGTGAGCATTCTCTGACTTGGTTCGTTAACTTTGACTTTCTCAATTACCTTATTTCTTTGCATTTCTGCCCCCTATTCCTTTTCTTTTCTTTTCTTTTTTTTTTTTTTTTGGCCATGCCATGGGCTTGTGGATCTTAGTTCCCTGACAAGGAATTGAACCTGGGCCCCCAGCAGTGGAAGTGCAGAGTCCTAACCACTGGACCAGTCCTAACCCTGACCAGGAATTCCCCCTCTATTCATTTTCTATTGCCCCTGCAACAAATTATTACAAACTTAGAAGCTTAAGACAGTTTCTATAGACAACATATAGTAGGATCTTGGTTTTCTACCTACTCTGAAAATCTCTTGTAATTGGTCTTTTGCTGTTCAAAGTGATTACTAATAGAGTTGGATTAATATATACCACATCTGTTACTAATTTGTGTTTGTTGCCCTTGCTCTGTTTGAATTTTTGTCTCACACTCTTTACCTGCTTTATGTGGTTTTCACTGAGTGTTTTATGATTCCATTTTATCTTGTTAGCATATTAGTTATATTTTTAGCTGTTGCTATAGAGTTTTCAGTAAACATCGACAACTAATCCAAGTCCACTTTCAAGTAACGTTTTTTCCACTTCAAGAAGTGTACCTCATAATAATAAAATAATCCCAATTCTTCCATCTAATCCCTTGTATTATTGATGTCACTCATTTCACTTATATAAAAGCATAAGCACACACACAAGACATGCATACAGATAAGCATACATAATAGAATGTTGTTGGTATTACTACTTCAAATTGTTATCTGTTAGATCAATTAAGAACAAGAATATTTTTTTATTTTTCCTTCATTTATTATTTCTTCAATGCTCTTCTTTATGTAGATTGGACTTTTTGACCTATATCATTTTTCTCATCTCTAAAATTTTTTAAACATTTCTTGCAAGGCAGGTGCTATGGTCTGAATGTTTGTGTTGTCCCTCCAAAATCTCTGTTGAAAGAATAACCCCCAAAGATGCTAGTATTAGGAGGTGGGGCCTTTGAGAGATGCTTCAGTCATAAGGTGATAGAGCCCTCATGGGTGGAATTAGTCCCTTTATAAAAGACGCTCCAGAGAGACCCTTAGCTCTTTCTATCACATGAGGACACAGCAAGAAAGCACCTGCTATGAACCAGGAAGAGGGTTCCCACCAGGGAACTCGACCATGATGGAACCTTGATCTAGTACTGTACTCCACAGGCACCAAACCTATGAGAAAAAAGATGTTTATTTTTTTATAAACTAACAAGTCTGTGGGTTTTTTTTTTTTTTTTTTTTTGCAGTATGCGGGCCTCTCACTGTTGTGGCCTCTCCCATTGCGGAGCACAGGCTCCGGACGCGTAGGCTCAGCAGCCATGGCTCACGGGCCCAGCCGCTCCGCAGCATGTGGGATCTTCCCGGACCGGGGCACGAACCCGTGTCCCCTGCATCGGCAGGCGGACTCTCAACCACTGCGCAACCAGGGAAGCCCAGTCTGTGGTTTTTTGTTAGAGTATCCCAAATGGACTAAGACACTAGGTTTACTGGGAACAAATTCCCTCAGTTTTTGTCTTTGAAAGGCTTTGTTTTCCCTGCATTATTGAAGGATAATTTTGATGGTACAGAATTCAAGGTTGACTTATTTTTCAGATCAGCACTTTAAATATTTCACACCTCTCCTTGCTTGCATGGTTTCTGAAGAGATATTGGATATAATTCTTAACTTCATTCCTCAATGAGTATTTTCCCCCTCTGGCTTCTTTCAGGATTTTTAAAATGTTTGTTATCTTGTAATTTCAAAATGATGTCTACATGTCGTTTTTTGGCATTTATCCTGCTTAGTACTAAGGTTCCTGGATCTGTGCTTCCTTGTCTGACATTAATTTCTCCCTTATCAAAGTATCTTGGACAACCTAATTGCTACTGAGATTGAGTCTCTACTTTGCTCCAAAGACTTAATCTCTGGGCTTCCCTGGTGGTGCAGTGCTTAAGAACCTGCCTGCCAATGAAGGGGACGGGTTCGAGCCCTTGTACAGGAAGACCCCACATGCCGCGGAGCAACGAAGCCTGTGCGCCACAACTACTGAGCCTGCGCTCTACAGCCCACATGCCACAACTACTGAAGCCTGCACACCTAGAACCCATGCTCCACAAGAGAAGCCACCGCAGTGAAAAGCCTGTGCACCACAAGCAAGAGTAGCCCCCATTCGCCACAACTAGAGAAAGCTCGCACGCAGCAACGAAGACCCAATGCAGCCAAAAATAAATTAAATAAATAAATTTATTTTTTTAAAAAAGACTTAATCTCTGATTCTTGCCTAAGAGGTGGAGCCTTGATTTTTCCACTTCACTGAGGAAATCCCGGGCCTTTACACCAGGCAGCTGGGGCAGAAGGTGGGCAGTTGCCAGCAGGTCAACAAGCCTGCATCCTGCCCACACTGTCCTGCATTGCTCAGGGACCTCCAACGGCAAGAGGGATCCAGAACTCTGGGCAGGGCATCGCCTTAGGGATAAGCAATGGAAACTTTAGGGTCCTTCCTAAATCTCCTTGGCAGACGCCAACACCTTTAGGTGTCCCCTGGGTCCCCAGGCCACCACTGCCCTCCTGCCACCCCCACGCTGCACCGTACCTGGCTCACCCCTTCCCCGCTGTCCTGAAATGCCACTTCAGATCAAACATGGCCGGTGGCATGGAGCATGTGGGCCTGAGGAAAAGGCCTCACCAGGTTCCCTTGGGAACCTTCCCCCATGGTCACTGGGAGAACCTTCCACCTGGTGTTCCTGGGCACCAGTCCTTCTGAGAAGCCTCACCAGGGATGGAGAGACCACAGTGACCCCACCAACCAATTGGGATGTCTGGAAAAGCAGCCCCAAGTGGTGGTGAACTCCATGGAGGGTAAATATCTACTGGAGACCATCAGTCAATAATTACAGAGAGGGAAAGATGAAAAGAACTTTGAAGAGAGTGTTCAGAGAGTGAAAACCCCTTATAATGAACCCGATGCTAAGTTTAGTTTTCCACCAAACACCCAGGGGGCCCAAGCAGAATTTTTCAACTCCTTCTCTGAGCACATCCCACTTTCACAGTGGGAGAATTTATACCTTGGAAATTGGCAAAAGCTACAAAGCAGGGCTAGATTTATTGTTTTACACAATGCCTGGACTTAAGTGATGGAAACAGGGATAATTCATTTTTTAAAAATTAGGCAAATGATATGATCAGGAATTGTACAAAAGAAGATATACAGGGACTCCCCTGGTGGCGCAGTGGTTAAGAATCCGCCTGCCAATGCAGGGGACACCAGTTCGATCCCTGGTCTGGGAAGATCCCACATGCCACGGAGCAGCTAAGCCCGTGTGCCACAACTACTGAGCCTGTGCTCTAGAGCCTGCGGGCCACAACTACTGAAGCCCACGTGCCTAGAGCCCACGCTTTGCAACAAGAGAAGCCACCACAATGAGACACCCGTGCACCACAACGAAGAGTAGCCCTTGTTTGCCACATCTAGAGAAAGCCTGCGCACAGCAACGAAGACCCACGCAGCCAAAAATAAATAAATAAATAAGAAGATATACAGCATTAAAAAAAATGCTCAAAATCACAAATCTTGGGCTGCCCTGGTGGCGCAGTGGTTGAGAGTCCGCCTGCTGCTGCAGGGGACACGGGTTCGTGCCCCAGTCCGGGAGGATCCCACATGTCACGGAGCAGCTGGGCCCATGAGCCACGGCCGCTGGGCCTGCACGTCCGGAACCTGTGCTCCACAATGGCAGAGGCCACAACAGTGAGAGGCCCGCGTACTGCAAAAAAAAAAAAATCTCTAGGGAAATGCAGTTAAAACCAATTAAAACCTCACTGAGATAGCACTGCTCACTTATTAAAAGGGCTGACATTAACAACTGGCATGGATGTTGAGAAACTGGAACTCTCCTACAGTTTTTTTTTTTTAATAAATTTATTTATTTTTGTCTGTGTTGGGTCTTCGTTGCTGTATGCTGGCTTTTCTCTAGTTGTGGTGAGCGGGGGCTACTCTTCGCTGCAGTGCGCGGGCTTTTCATTGTGGTGGCTTCTCTTGTTGCAGAGCATGGGCTCTAGGTGCGTGGGCTTCAGTACTTGTGGCACGTGGGCTCAGTAGTTGTGGCTCACGGGCTTAGTTGCTCCGTGGCATGTGGGATCTTCCCGGACCAGGGCTCGAACCCGTGTCCCCTGCATTGGCAGGCGGATTCTTAACCACTGCGCCACCAGGGAAGCCCTCTCCTACAGTTTTGATGGGAATGAAAATGGGAAGTCATTTTAGACCAGTTTCTTAGTTTCATCAGGAGTTACACGTTCATCTACCCAGTGATTCAGACACTGCACTGAGTTATCAATAAAAGATAAAAGAAACATAATCCACATAAAGAACTGATGCAAATGTTTGTAGCAGCTTTATTTTCAAGAGTGAAAACCTAGAAATAACCTAAATGCCCATAAAAAGATGAATGGGTAAACTAACAGTGGTACATCCAGATAAGAATTCTACTCATCAAAAAATAAAGAGATGAGCTATTCGTTTATATCACTGATGAATCTCAAATAATTATGAAACAAAGGAACTCAGAAGAAAAACCCAGTAAACAGTTTATGATTCCACTCAGATAAATTCAAAAAAATGCAAAGGTATCTATTATAAGGGAAAGTACCTTAGTGACTACCTGGAGAGGTGGGAAGGGCAAGGAGAGATACTAATAGGCCATGAGGTAAATATGGGCAGTATCAGACCTCTGGTGATGGTTTCGAGGTTCATACCTAGGCAAAAACTTATTAACTTGTAATACTTCAAACATATGCAGTTTAGTACATGTAAATTATACTTTTACATAGATTTAAAAATTGTCTCAAGATGAAAAAATCTGCATGTCTCACTCTTTTTGGAAAACAGGTTTGGCCACCGTATACTGAATCCACCAACTCTCTCCTTGTGCCCTCTGGGGATCAGTCTTCCCTCAGTGGTAGCAAATATGGAGAGAAATGAAGTACATTTCTACCTGAGTCAACAGGCATGCTGCCTAGATCACAAGAGCCACATCCCCTTTTCTTTCTTTCCTGCCTCTGCAGTAAGGGCCTTGAAGTGAAATTCACTAGAATCAGTGTATAAACTGATCCTGCACAGTCAATGTCACAGAATCTGGATCAATTTTAGAAGAGGCACATTCCATCTAGTTGGCTGCAATGTCCTCCACTCCCTATTAAACCAGAGTTTCTGTACCAATTATGGTTTCCCCTGGACCTAATGGTCTTACAAATAGCAACATTAGCTCAAAGAATTGTGGACATTGGGAAATATAGTTCTCTGTAGACTTGGGGAATACACGCCCTCCAACAGTGCCTCAATACCCTATAATCTCTAATTTGAGTAAGGGAAAAAAATACATGCCCTCAGAAGCACTTGAGGTGAGATTCACTTCAGACCACTGGCCCCTCCGTTTTCTCCAGTACCCGACACTGAACAAGGACATTGCACATTCCCTGTACAGCTATGCCTTCCTCTCGTGTAAACTCTCCAATCATCAGAAGGATTTGCTCATAAAAGATTTCCCACATTTAGCGCACTCTTAAGGCCTTTCTCCAGTGTGACCTCTCTCATGACAACGCAGTTTGGACGTGGTAATAAAAGATTTCCCACATTCTCTGCACTTAAAAGGTCTTTCTCCACTGTGAACTCTCTGATGATAATAGAGGGTGGCGCTACGAGTAAAAGATTTACCACATTCAGTGCACTTATAAGGCCTTTCTCCAGTGTGAGCTCTCTGGTGTACAATGAGGAGACTTCTTTGGACAAATGATTTCCCACAGTCACTGCACTCATAAGGCCTTTCTCCAGTGTGAGTACTCTGATGATAATGAAGGCCAGAGTTGCTAGTAAAGGATCTCCCACATTCACTGCACTCATAAGGCTTCTCTCCAGTGTGATTTCTCAGATGTACACAGAGGAGGTAATTAGTGGTAAAAGATTTCCCACATTTGGTGCATTTGTAAGGCATTTCTCCAGTATGAATTCTACTATGATAACGGAGGGTGGAGCTAGCGGTATAAGATTTCCCACATTCACTGCTCTCATAAGGCTTCTCTCCAGTGTGATTTCTCAGATGTACACAGAGGAGGTAATTAGTGGTAAAAGATTTCCCACATTCAGTGCATTTGTAAGGCCTTTCTCCCGTGTGAATACTCTCGTGTTCAATAAGCCTACACTTACTCTGAAAAGATTTCCCACACTCACTACATCCATAAAGACTTTCTCCTGTGTGAACTCTCTGGTGTTGAATGAAGCTATTCCTAAGGATAAAGGATTTCCCACATTTGCTACACTTATAAGGCTTTTCTCCAGAATGAAATCTGTAATGATTACACAGATCATTGATAGAAGTAAAGGATTTCCCACATTCACTGCACTCATAAGGCCTTTCTCCTGTGTGAACTCTCTGATGATAACGGAGGTTGGAGCTAGTTTTAAAAGCCTTCCCACATTCACTGCACTTATAAGGCCTTTCTCCTGTGTGTAATATCTGATGATATCTGAGGGCAGACCTAGACATAAAAGATTTCTCACAGTCACTGCACTCATGAGGCCTCTCTCCAGAATGAATTCTCTGATGATAACGGAGGGAACTGATACTGGTAAAGGATTTCCCGCATTCGCTGCACCTTTTACAAGGCCTTTCTCCAGAATGAACCCCCTGATGATAACAAAAGTTGGATTTAGAGGTAAAAGATTTCCCACATTCACTGCACGTATAAGGCCATTCACTAGAATGAATTTTCTGATGGTAACGAAGAACAGCAGGAGTAATAAAAGATTTCCCACATTCACTGCAATCATAAGGCCTTTCTCCAGTGTGAGTACTTTGATGATAACGGAGGTTAGACCTAGTGGTAAAAGTTTTCCCACATTCACTGCACTTATAAGGCCTTTCTCCAGTATGAATTCTTTGATGATAATGGAAGTTAGAGTTAGTGACAAAAGATTTCCCACATTCATTGCACTCATAAGGTCTTTCTCCTGTGTGAGATTTCTGATGATATCTGAGGGAAGACCTAGAGACAAAAGATTTCTCACATTCACTGCACTCATAAGGTCTTTCTCCTGTGTGATATCTATGATGACAAATGAATGCAGACCTAGACATAAAACATTTCCCACATTCACTGCACTCATAAGGCCCTTCTCCAGAATGAACTCTCCGATGATATCGTAAAGCATTGCTAGAGGTATAAGATTTCCCACATTCACTGCATTTATAACGCCTTTCTCCTGTGTGAGATCTCTGATGACAAAGGAGGGTGCTGTTAGTGGTAAAGGACTTCCCACATTCACTGCACTCATAAGGCCTTTCTCCTGTGTGCGATCTCTGATGATAAATGAGGGCAGACCTACAGGTAAACGATTTCACACAGTCACTACACTTATAAAACCTTTCTCCAGAAAATACTCTCTTATGTTGAATGAACACAGAGCTATGGGAAACAGACTTTGCACAGTCACTGCAGACAGAACTGTTTTCTCCACTGTGCAATCTCTGGGGATAAATGAGGACACACTTGCGAGTTAAGGATTTCCCACATTTGCTGCACTTGTCCTGTCCTGAACCAGTATAAATTTTTTGATGTTGACTGATGGTTAAGCTTTGTCTAAAGGATTTGTCACTTCTGCTAAACACATGAAGCCTTTCTCTAGTGTGGACTCTCAGGTGCATAACAAATGCGGATTTGTACCTGAATGTTTTCCCACACTCACTGCACACAAAACACTGTCTTTCAGTATAGACACACCGGTCCTGAACAAGTGTGTGTTTGGGGCTGAGGGCTTTCTTGCATTCTCCCCAGGTGTGATGATTTTTCCTGCCTTGTGAAGTTGACTCACACTGGGTGATTTTGCTTGGCTTCTCCACAGTATGAGTGGTCTGTTGCTGCAGATGTCCCACACTGGCCGGGATTTTCCTAGAAGTAAGAGGCTTCTGTGACACTTGGAATCTGTGGCTCCTGAAAAATGAAGCCCTGTGTACAATGCTATTCAAAGGCATATAAAATTTTGTTGCACATGCCCCACATCTCAACAGTTTATGGCTGTGTTGTGTTCCCTGATGCTCGGCCAACTGGAATATGTCTCTCAAGACTGGACCACACATCTCACAGGGGTGTGTCTTCTGGGAAAATGGAGCTGCCTTAGGAGACCCAGGCTGTGATACTCCTACAGGAACAGTTTCT
Organism: Mesoplodon mirus; assembly: GCF_964341445.2. Classification (NCBI taxonomy): domain Eukaryota; kingdom Metazoa; phylum Chordata; class Mammalia; order Artiodactyla; family Ziphiidae; genus Mesoplodon; species Mesoplodon mirus. The sequence goes on along the minus strand of NC_138995.1, from coordinate 64,746,234 downwards.
TCACAGGGTGTCTCCTCACTTTCTGCTCCACAGCAGCAACCTGAATGCAAAGAAACACTCGTGAAGTACACGTTGACTCCATAGAGAGGGGGCTAACTCACCACAAATGTGCAGATGTCTCATCTAAGAATGAAACTTTTCAAACAAGTGGGATACTTTTCAAGACTAGGGAGTTGGAAATCAGTTTAAGCAGCAGCTGCTGTGCATTCCTGGGTCCTTACAATATGAAAATGGTAGAGACCTCAACAGGGGAAGGATACAAAAATAGGGTGTGACATAAGGAAGAGAAGCAGGGTCTAGTGCTTGTTTCTCTGACCACAGCTTCCTGCAGGACCTTTTCTACTGCTGATGTGAAGCACAGTAGAAGGGTGTGATCAAGGCCGTGAAAACACAATCACAACAGATTATGTGCTTTTCGAGGTCAATTTAAGCATATGTTCACACCTCACAGCAGAACATATGAAAGGCAAGGTTAGATAGTAATAGAGAAAGGATGGCGAGAGAAATGGGTGAGATGTGGAGTCCAGAGAGGTAGAGATTATCACTGGGCTGGAAATCACAATAGAAATGACAAAGTAGTTGAACTGACAGGTTGGCAAAGGGTCAAAAGTGGAGGCATAAAGGTAGAAATGTGGTGTGGACACTGGCAATGGCACCAAAATTCTCGTTGAACAAGGACAGGTTCCTGGTATAGTATTTTTTTTAAAGATTTTATATATATATATACTTGGCTGCGTTGGGTCTTCATTGCTGCACACAGGCTTTTTCTCTAGTTGCGGTGAGTGGGGGCTGCTCTTCGTTGCGGTGCGCAGACTTCTCATTACGGAGGCTTCTCTTTTTGCAGAGCATGGGCTCTAGGCACATGTGCTTCAGTAGTTGTGGCGCACAGGCTTAGCTACTCCATAGCATGTGCGATCTTCCTGGACCAGGGCTGAAACCTGTGTCCCCTGCATTGACAGGCTGATTTTTAACCACTGCACCACCAGGGAAGTCCCTGCGTTCCTGGTATATTCTTTTTTTTTTTTTTTTTCTTTTTGCGGTATGCGGGCCTCTCACTGTTGTGGCCTCTCCCGTTGCGGAGCACAGGCTCCGGATGCGCAGGCCCAGCGGCCATGGCTCACGGGCCCAGCCGCTCCGCGGCATATGGGATCCTCCCAGACCGGGGTACGAACCCGTATCCCCTGCATCGGCAGGCGGACTCTCAACCACTGCGCCACCAGGGAGGCCCCTGGTATATTCTTAACACGGCCCTTATGTCACACTCTCCCCAGCTGAAATTCACCAGAACCAGCCCACTCTGAGCCCACCTTGTCATGGCTAGAGCCATGTCCATCCCATGATTCACAAAGGACTCTTCTAAGAGTCCTTTACCTTACTTTGCCCTAAGCCCTAACTGTGCAACTACCTGGGACCAAGCACTGAAGGAAAAAGGACAAGTGAATGGCCAGCACTGTCCCAGAGCAACCCAGCACACAGCAGACCCAGGAAAGAGCACAAGGTGAGTGATGTCAACAAAACAGTAGAATAGGAGATACCTCCCCTTCACCACCAATTAAAAAGCTGTCCATGAAGGAAATTAATTAGCCCTGGAAGGCTCAAGAGTCCAATTAAGAACCCACTACAACAGAGTGGAGCATAAAAAAAGGAGTATGCACACAGAAAGGATCGCTGGAGAGACTGTCTTAGCAGAGACATCTGGAGATGACTAGGAAATGGAGGCCGGGCTATCACTGGGCTACCTCTATCAGCCACAGGTTGGGTGCCACTGAAGTCCCAAGTGGCCTGCGCTGCAGAAGACACCAGTTGCCTGCTCTACAGTGGACACTGGAGCTTTCGCCACTGAGTTATCCAACAACCATAGCCATAGTGGATGCCCTGGTGAGTGTGAAGCTACTGGGCCACCCCTCAGTTGGACCTGCTGTGCCAATCCAGGATCAGAGCTGCCACACACTCCAACCCTGTACATGTCCTGGAACCAGAGGTGCTGCACCTGCTGTGTGTGTCGGCACTCCAGACCCTGACTCCACAGCTATACCCTGTACTCCAGTGGCTCAGGCACTGGAGACAACTTCACTATAGACAAGCCAGCTCCACAGACCCACAGCCACTATCTACATGTGCAGCCAGACACAGACTCCATGGCTGCTCCCTGCATAGCCACACATCACAAACCAAAGCCAAGGGCTTCCCTGGTGGCACAGTGGTTAAGAATCTGCCTACCAACGCAGGAGACACGGGTTCAAGCTCTGATCCAGGAAGATCCCACATGCCATGGAGCAACTAAGCCCATGCGCCACAACCACAGAGCTTGCGCTCTAGAGCCCACAAGCCACAACTATGGAGCCCACGTACCACAACTACTGAAGCCTGTGCACCTAGAGCCCATGCTCCACAACAAGAGAAGCCACCACAATGAGAAGCCTGCTCACTGCAACGAAGAGTAGCCCCCGCTCACCGCAACTAGAGAAAGCCCACCCGCAGCAACGAAGACCCAAGGCAGCCAAAAATAATAAATAAAAAAAAATAATAATTTTAAAAACCCAAAGCCAAGGCTGCTGAAGGCTACCCAATGACCCAGACCCCAGAACCACTGTCACTCCACAAGTGCCTGTACACAACATCCCAGTTCTGTGGATGCTCAACAGGTACCCACATATTAGACACCAGCGCCACTACAACCAATAGGGTGCCCAAGAGCTGACTGGGCATCAAGAGGGACCCCCTTGCCCACAAAGTACTCCATAGGAGAAAAAGAGATCAGGAATTCCTCAGCAGCCTTCTCCACCAAACTTGGACACCCTCAGCCTGGTTGATTGAGGACTCCTGATATCTTTGCTGACACTGACTTCAGGTGAAGAAGCTGCACAGAGACCAACACAGCTGGGCCTTCCCCGGAGCCAGAATGACCACAGCCCAACCTTGCACCCACCACCAGTGGAGGTCTTTCCCCACCAACACTGTAATGCGAAGGGAAAAAATGACTACACCATCAAATCAGCAGACATAAATGCAAGGCTAGAGGAAACACACAAAAAAATCAATGAAACATGGAAACCAATACAGAAATACCATAATTTATCAGAAACCACACCCAAGGAAATGGAGATCTACAAACGGTCAAAGAATTCAAAATTATTGTTTGAACAAAGTTCAGTGAAGCAACAAAACACAGATAGACAATTCGACAAAGTAAGGTAAACAATACACAAAGAAAACAAGTTGCTCAACAAAGAGACAGAAATGAAAAAGAACAAAACTGGCTGGCCGAGGGTGCACTGAGGGACAGTCCCTGGCTGCCACACCTAAGAGCTGCAGGGGACAGGTGCACCTTTATCCAGTTGCCTATAGGTACCAGCACCCACTGGGCTCATGAACGTTGGCTGAGAGGAACAACAGGATGGAGAAATCACCCCACACTTTCAACTAATGATACTGGAGTTTCTAGCATGCCCACTCTCCGAAAAGACACTCAGATGTGAAGAATCAACAGATGAATTGATAAATGAATACGTGGGAAATGCGTATCAAATCATCGATGGGATTTTTTTTTTACTTTTTTTTTATTGGAGTATAATTGCTTTACAATGTTGTATTAGTTTCTGCTGTACAATAAAGTGAATCAGCTATATGTATACCTATATACCCTCCCTCTTGGACCTCCCTCTCACCCCGCCATGTCACCCATCTAGGTCATCATAGAGCCCTGAGCTGAGCTTCCTGTGTTTTATAGCATGTTCCCACTAGTTATCTATTTTATGCACGTAGCGTATATATGTCAATCCTAATCTCCCAATTCGTCCCACCCTTCCCTTCCCCCCAGTGTCCACATGTCCATTCTCTACGTCTACCTCCCTATTCCTGCCCTGCAAATAGGTTCATCTGTACCCACTGATGGGATTCTTAATGTGATACCACAGGCAGCTAAGAAGACACATCAGAATAAGAAGAAATGGAGCAATACCAGATCATTATATATATGACCACACACATACATATACATACAGACACACAACAAATAAATCCTCTTAATACCAGTAGGGTGTCAACTAATATGTGGGAAAGAGACTGTCTCTACACTGACTGTTCTTATTGCACTGGTTTTTCAGCAGGACAATTCTATTCGGTCTCTGAAAGAAAACGTCCTACAGCAACGAAATAGCACAACCACCTTGTGCTTTAACAGTCTGCTCTTACCCATTACCAGAACAATTTATGTGTTCTTACACCTTTGGACTTGTATGGGTATTAAAATCTTCAAGAATAACGAAAGCAACCAGAACCAAAATGGTATACATATGAAGTATATGCCTTAGGCATCTATTTTTCGACTAGATGGGAACTAGACGGAAATACTGAAGACACTTTTAAAAAAATTTTATACAGCAGGTTCTTATTAATCTATTTTATACATATTAGTGTATATATGTAAATCTCAATCTCCCAATTCATCCCACCACCCCCCACACACACTTTCCTCCCTTTGTGACCATACAAATATATATTAACTCATATATGTGGAATCTAGAAAAATGGTACACAGGAACAGGTCTGCAAGGCAGAAATAGAGACAAAGATGAAGAGAACAAAAGTATGAAGACCCATTTAAATTGCAGGAAAGATGCTTTGCTTTTGTCAAAGAATTATGACTATAGGCTTAAGCTGCAGAAGTTTCTTTTATTGTACTTTTGTTCTACCTTAGTGTTCTGAATGTTCAAACATAAAATTGCTGTATTAGAAGAGGCATTTCAACAAATACCTGTTGAGAAAGAGTAGTCCCAATAATCTGATGACTTTATTTCTTGCTTACTTAAAAGTTAGTCATTTGAAAGTTTGTTTAGATTCAAGATCCTTGGTACACTCACATGTTAGGACTGATGAAAATCATTCCAAAAGAGCTATACTGGAATACATGTAGGAAATGCTTTGACTAGTTTAATAGAAAACCGCACAATAAAATGGAAATTTCATGTACTTGCAAAAATTCTGAGTTGGTAAAATTACTTTCATCTATTGGGCATGAAGCCTGTTGATAAAAATTATTTTCATTTGTTGGGCATTAAGTGTAATAAAATGATGACACTCTCCCATTTAAAACAAACAAACAAATGAGCCCACAGAAATTTTGGTGCTGAAGAATACAATGAAACAAACAACAAAGCACAATGGAGAGAGTATCAACAGCCAATTTTATCAAGCAAAAGTAAAAATATAGGAACATGAAAACAGGTGTTTCAATTATCCAGTGAGGGGGAGAAAAAAGAAAAAGAATGAAGTAAAGAAAGCCTATGCGGATTATGAAATATAAAGCAAAACATTATTTGTATTTTCAGAGCCCTTGAAAGATAAGACAGAAAGTGGTAGTAAGCACATTTAAAGAAACAATGGTTGAAAACTTTCTAAATCCAGGAAGAAGAGTAGATGTCCTGATGCTCACAGGTTCGATCAAAGGGAACTTCACTGAAGCACATAAAAAAACTGTCAAAAAGCAACTACAGGGACTTCTCTGGTGGCACAGTGGTTAACACTCCGCGCTCCCAATGCAAGGGGCCCAGATTCAATTTCTGGTCAGGGAACTAGATCCTACATGCACGCTTCAACCAAGAGTTCACATGCCACAACTAAGGAGCCCATGGGCCGCAACTCAGAATGCAGTGAGCCACAACTAAGGAGCCCGCCTGCTGCAACTAAGACCCAGCACGACCAAATAAATAAATAAATGTTAAAAAAAAAAAAAGCAATTACAGAGAATTCCCTGGTGGTCCAGTGGTTAGGACTCAGCACTTTCACTGCTTGGGCCTGGGTTCAGTCCCTGGTCAGGGAAGTAAGATCCCACAAGCCTTGCAGTGCAGGAAAAAAAAAAAAAAGGCAATTTCATATTATTCAGTCATTAAAAATTAATGAAATAATGCCATTTGCAGGAACATGGATGAACCTAGAGATTATCATACTAAGTCAGGTAAACCAGAGAAAAAAACAAGTATTATGTGATATCACTTACATGTGGAATCTAAAAAAATAGTACAAATGAACTTTACATACAAGACAGACACAGACTTAGAGACAAAACTTATGGTTACCAAAGGGGGAAGTGGGGGAGGGATAAATCAGGAGTATGGGATTAACAGATGGACACTACCATATATAAAATAAACAAGGATTTACTGTATAGTACAGGGAACCATATTCAATACCTTGTAATCAACTATAATAGAAAAGAATTGAAAAAATATATATAGATATATACATATAGATCTATAACCAAATCACTTTGCTATACACCTAAAAAAAAAGCAATCACAAACAGAAAATTTTGAAAGCAAGCCATGCAGCACAGCCAAAAACATAAATAAACAAATAAAATGTCTCAAGATATATATACTTTTTAAAGTGAAAAATTTAGAGCAATAAATGCTCACGTTTAGAAAAAGAAAGGCCTCAAACAACTTTATTTCTCAAGGAACTAAAGAACAAATTACACCCAACATTACCTGAAGAAAGGAAATAAGAAATATCAGGGCAGCAATAAATGAAACCAGAAACTAGAAAAAAAGAGAAGATAAAGAATACAAGGAGTTCATTTTTGAAAAGATAAATAATTGCCAAGCCATTAGGTACACAAAGAAAAAAGAGAAAAGACTAAAAAATACCAACACCCATTTATGATTAAAAACTCTCCAGAAAGTGGGCATAGAGGGAACCTACCTCAACATAATAAAGGCCATATACGACAAACCCATAGCAAACATCATTCTCAATGGTGAAAACCTGAAAGCATTTCCTCTAAGATCAGGAACAAGAAAAGGATGTCCACTCTCGCCACTATTATTCAACATAGTTTTGGAAGTCCTAGCCACAGCAGTTAGAGAAGAAAAAGAAATAAAAGGAATCCACATTGGAAAAGAAGAAGTAAAGCTGTTACCGTTTGCAGATGACATGATATTATACATAGAGAATCCTAAAGATGCTACCAGAAAACTATAGAGCTAATCAATGAATTTGGTAGAGTAGCAGGATACAAAATTAATGCACAGAAATCTCTTGCATTCCTATACACTAATGATGAAAAATCTGAAAGAGAAATTAAGGAAGCACTCCCAGTTACCACTGCAACAAAAAGAATAAAATACCTAGGAATAAACCTACCTAAGGAGACAATAAAAGACTTGTATGCAGAAAACTATAAGACACTGATGAAAGAAATTAAAGATGATACAAAAAGATGGAAAGATATACCATGTTCTTGGATTGGAAGAATCAACATTGTGAAAATGACTATACTACCCAAAGCAATATACAGATTCAGTGCAATCCCTGTCAAACTACCAATGGATTTTTCAGAGAACTAGAACAAAAAATTTCACAATTTGTATGGAAACACAAAAGACCCCGAATAGCCAAAGCAATATTGAGAAAGAAAAATGGAGCTGGAGGCATCAGGTTCCCTGACTTCAGACTATACTATAAAGCTACAGTAATCAAGACAGTATGGTACTGGCACAAAAGCAGAAATACAGATCAATGGAACAGGAAAGAAAGCCCAGAGATAAACACACGTCCATATGGTCACCTTATTTTTGATAAAGGAGGCAAGAATATACAATGTAGAAAAGACAGCCTCTTCAATAAGTGGTGCTGGGAAAACTGGACAGCTACATGTAAAAGAATGAAATTAGAACACTCCCTAACACCATACACAAAAATAAACTCAAAATGGATTAAAGTTCTAAATGTAAGGCCAGATACTATAAAACTCTTAGAGGAAAACATAGGCAGAACATTCTATGACATAAATCATAGCAAGATCCTTTTTGACCCACCTCCTAGAGAAATGGAAATAAAAACAAAATAAACAAATGGGACCTAATGAAACTTAAAAGCTTTTGCACAGCAAAGGAAAACATAAACAAGACAAAAAGACAACCCTCAGAATGGGAGAAAATATTTGTAAACGAAGCAACTGACAAAGGATTAATCTCCAAAATTGACAAGCAGCTCATGCAGCTCAATATCAAAAAACAAACAACCCAATCCAAAAATGGGCAGAAGATCTAAACAGACATTTCTCCAAAGACGATATACAGACTGCCAACAAACACAAGAAAGGATGCTCAACATCACTAATCATTAGAGAAATGCAAATCAAAACTGCAATGAGAAGTCTTCCCTGGTGGCGCAGTGGTTAAGAATCCGCCTGCCAATGCAGGGGATGTGGGTTCGACCCCTGGTCTGGGAAGATCCCACATGCTGCTGAGCAACTAAGCCTGTGTGCCACAACTATTGAAGCCCGCGCACCTAGAGACCATGCTCCACAACAAGAGAAGCCACTGCAATGAGAAGCCCGCGCACCACAACGAAGAGTAGCCCCTGCTTGCCGCAACTAGAGAAAGCCCGCATGCAGCAACAAAGACCCAATGGAGCCATAAATAAACAAACAAACAAACAAACAACTACGATGAGGTATCACCTCACACCAGTCAGAATGGCCATCATCAAAACATCTACAAACAATAAATGCTGGAGAGGGTGTGGAGAAAAGGGAAACCTTTTGCACTGTTGGTGGGAAAGTAAATTGATACAGCCATTATGGAGAACAGTATGGAGCCTCCTTAAAATACTAAAAATAGAGCTACCATACGACCCAGCAATCCCACTATTGGGCATATACCTTGAGAAAACCATAATTCAAAAAGGGTCATGTATCACAATGTTCACTGCAGCTCTATTTACAATAGCCAGGACATGGAAGCAACCTCAGTATCCATCGACAGATGAATGGATAAAGAAGATGTGGCACATATATACAATGGAATATTACTCAGCCATAAAAAGAAACGAAATTGAGTTATTTGTAGTGAGGTGGATGCACCTAGAGTCTCTCATAGAGAGTAAAGTAAGTCAGAAAGAGAAAAACAAATACCGTATGCTAACACATATATATGGAATAAAAAAAAAAAGATTCTGAAGAACCCAGGGGCAGGACAGGAATAAAGACACAGATGTAGAGAATGGACTTGAGGACACAGGGAGTGGGAAGGGGTAAGCTGGGACGAAGTGAGAGAATGGCACGGACATATATACACTACTAAATGTAAAATAGATAGCTAGTGGGAAGCAGCCACATAGCACAGGGAGATCAGCTCAGTACTTTGTGACCAGCTAGAGGGGTGGGATAGGGATGGTGGGAGGGAGATGAATGAGGGAGTAGATATGGGGATATATGTATTTGTATAGCTGACTCACTTTGTTATAAAGCAGAAACACACCATTGTAAAGCAATTATACTCCAATAAAGATGAAAAAAATAATAAAATTAATTTTGCAAAAAAAATCAGAAATTAAAAACACATTACAACTGATAACACAGAAATGCAAACGATCATTAGAGACTACTATGATGAGTTAAATGCCAACAAACTGCATAACCTAGAAGAAATGAATACAGTCCTATGAACAAACAACTAAGACTGAATCATGAGGGAATTCCCTGTTGGTCCAGTGATGGTATGAAAAAAAAAAAAAAAAGAAATGAATGGGATGAAAATCCCAGGACTAGATACATTCACTGGGGAATTCTAGAAAACATTTAAAAAGAACTAGCATCAATCCTCCACAAACTTCCAAAATTGAATAGGATCAACAACTTCTGAACTCATTTTATGAAGCCAGCATTACTCTGCTACCCAAGGACACTACATGAAAAATGCAGACCAATATTCATGATGAGCACATAAGCAGAAATCCTCAATAAAATACTACCAAACCAAATTCAACAGCACAAGAAAAAGATAATATACCCTGATTAAGTCTGATTTACCCTTGGGATGCAAGGATGTCTCAAGGTACACAAATCAACGTATGCAATACCCCACCACCCTAGCAAGTGGAGTATAAAAATCATATGATCTTTTCATGATATAAACTCTCAACAAATTCGGTACAGAAGGAACGGACTTCACCATGATATACTCCATATAATATGACAACTCACAGCCTACTTCATATTCATGGTAGAAGCTAGAAGCTTGTTCTCTGTAATCAGGAACAAGACAAAGACGGTCACTTTCTCATCACTTTTATTCCACAGGGTACTAAAGTCTACACAGAATTAGGCAACGAAAAGAAATAACAGACATTTAAATCTGAAAAGCAAAGTCTTCTCTGCAGATGACATGACCGTATGTATAGAAGACCTTAAAGAGTCTCCCACCAAACTGTTAGAATGAATAAGCAAAATCAGAAGGCTGCAGGATACAAAATCAACATACAAAAATCACTCGCATTTCAGCACGATAACAACGGACTATCTCGAATCGCATTTCAGCACGATAACAATGGACTGTCTCGAAAGAAACGAAGAAAGCAATCACAGTAATAGCATAAAGACCAATAAATACTTCGGAAGAACATTAACCTAGGAGCAGAAAAATGTGTACAATGAAAATTATAAGACACCAATAAAGGAAATTAGAGATGGCAACAAATGAAAATACATCCAACATTCATGGATTGGAGGAATTAGCATTGTTAAAATGGCCATGAGGGAACTCCCTGGCAGTCCAGCGTTTAGGCCTCCGTGCACTCACTCACTTCCGAGGGCCCAGGTTCAATCCCAGGTCAGGGAACTAAGATCCCAAAAGCCTGACTACCCTGGTGGTGCAGTGGTTAAGAATCCGCCTGCCAATGCAGGGGACACGGGTTCGAGCCCTGGTCCGGGAAGATCCCACATCCCGTGGAGCAACTAAGCCCGTGTGCCACAGCTACTGGAGCCCACGTGCCTAGATCTAGCCCATGCTCCGCAAGAAGAGAAGCCACCACAATGAGAAACCTGAGCACCACAACAAAGAGTACCCCCGCTCGCCGCAACTAGAGAAAGCCCACATGAAGCAACGAAGACCCAACGCAGCCAAAAATGAATAAATCAGTCAATAAATTTACAGAATAGCAAGGACTGGGGCTGCAGGAGAGAAGATGACAGTGCAAATACCCCAGCCTTCTACCTACCACAACAACTACACAGAATACCGCGGAAGCAAGCTGTCCCTACACCACATGGGTGGACAGAACACGTCCTTCCGAAAGGGGGCGTGAGGGTGAGGCAGGATACAGAGCCTAGCCCAGATCACTGGGGAGGGGGAGCATCTTACCCAGCGAGGATATAAGTGCATAGCTGTCCAGCATCACACTGAGGTACAGGCGTCTCTGAGCCTCATCAAGAAGCCTCCACTCCCCCCAGGAGAAGCGCACAGCAACATCCGGAAAGGTCACACCACCCTGTCATAAAGGGGAGAGATGAAAGCTTGAACATTCTCCCTCTGAGAACCCACAATCCATCTCCTCATGTATCTATTCCAGTCATCCTCCACCAGAGCTCCCCACCTCGGAGAGGACGCCAGGCCCTGGTGCAATTGATGTCCTCTGTCTCCTCACAGCCCATTAATCACTTTGTTCAGTCCTCAGCAATAACAGGTAGGGGGGCACATAGATGCCATCTAAGCGCTGGGCTTGACCTGCCATGTCCCATCCCTCCAGCCAAGCAATTCCCCTGGGGTCTCCCAATTTGTGGGAATCCAGACACAGCCAAATGTAAGCTCATGCTTCACCAGTAAAGCCTCAACACCAGGGCCTGGGGGCCATCAGCTCACACTTCCTCTCCACGTGCACATGATTCTGTAGATGACATTTCTCTCACAATTTCAGACCCTACAGTTGCGCTTCCACAGCACTGCCACATCCCTGCACCACACCACAGAATTCTCCCTGAACATACCCACACATTTGGCGCTTGGCATCCAGCGAGGGCTTAAGAAATTCAGACAAGATTTGGTACAACCCCAGTCCTCTGATGGATCCAACACCGGAGTAAGCCACAAACGCTGCTTAGAAGATCTCCCCAACTGCCTCTAATCCTTGGTTCAGTGTTAGCCACCCAGAACCACGGTGAATTTCATATTCCTTCAACTCTCGTCAACTTTCTTACTGCCAGTTCTGCCCTTTCAGCAGCCACAACACTTCTCTCTCTCCCCACTCAACCTCTGAAATAAACAAACAAACAAACAAACAAACCCAGTCCTAAAAACCTCCCTGCCAGGCACAGTGACCCACAAATGACGACATTTGCCGCAGACCAGATCCACTGGCAAGCCTCAAACGTCCCAGACCCCGTCAAAGCTCACCACAAAATTCTGGAGAAGCCACATAGCAGTAATACTAAATAAGCAACAGACCCAGTCTCACTGCCTTCTTGTCTCAACTACTCCTACGTCTCCTCAGCCGTCACTTGTCCACTCGTCCCATGGAAGCCTCGGCCTCCCGCCAGACCAACCTCTCTCCCATACCGTTCCCACCGCCACTTCTCCACCTCACTCGGGTCTGCAATGCCCAGCAAACCAACCAGGCCCTGAGCCAGAGAACCACTCCTCAGCACACACCAGTCTTTCTGACCTACTAATACTGTGGCCACTATAACCTGCATCTCCTCCTAAATGTGATCCACAGCTCCACCCTGGTCCACACAATGGCCATCACTTTTGAAAGTTTCCATTCCTGAACGCCTTCCCCAGTTTTCCAGACCTGCCTGTCCAGCTGCCCACTTCTTGCCTACACTCACTCTTCTCTGAAATATCTCAGACTCTTTAACAGAGCCAAAACAACCTCGCGATATTTCCAAGGAAAATTAAGCTGCTGCTGACGTCCCCATCCAGTTGATGAAGCTTTCATCCCTTCGTCTAATAAGGGCCAAAAACCGTCCGGTCATCCATCACTACTTCCTTTCTGTCATCAGCAACACCCACAATTTGGCTTGGCCCTTCTCCAAAACTGGATCCAGCACTTATCACACTCCAGGACAGTCACTCTGGTCCATCAACACTCACCTAGGCTATTGCAATTAATCTTCCTGTGTTTCCTGCCTCCCCTCTTACTCCCATAGTCTGATCTCTTGTCTGCAACTAGTTGTAGCCTCTTTTGATCTGGGGAAGACCACCTCCCACCTGCGATTCAAACCTCATATTACTTGTATAACAGATCGCCAACTTCTCAAGCAGCAACACTGCAGGCTTGACTCTGGCCCCACTGCATCTTGCTTCCAACACAAAGGACAGAGTTGCTGTACCCCGGTCCCGACCTCCGACCTTTCCGTGTATCCTCTTCTTCGCCTGTAACCCTCTTCTACACGCGACCACATACTGTCTGTCAGAAACAGAACTCCACCCACGACCGCCTCACTGTCCTGGACACCGCGGCCGGGGCTGAGGGCAAGTGAGCAGGCGCCCCGCACTGGGGGCTTCAGTGTCTGGTGGGGTGAGGGCGGTGAGGGCCCGGAGGACAAGCGTTTACCTGAGGCGGGTCCCTCAGCGCCGCCGCCATCGGATTCTGTGGTCTCAGAGGGCCGGGAGCGGCGGTCCTTATCCCGGGTCTGGCGCGCGGCACCCCGGGCTGCATCGCCGAACCTGTGACGCCTCTGTGCAGCGGGGACACAGCCTCCTCTCGGACCTTACCGTTCCCGACCAGCGAGCCAACGGGAGAGACGCCAAAATGAGCGCGACTTGGCTGGCTAGGCGGTGTCCCCTTCCTCCCTCACTACTCCGTGAGGACAACCAGCCCCGACAGAGGACAACGGTATCCGAGCACCGTTCCCTGCTCCGCCGGACCCTCCACAAGCAAAAATGATCGCCAGGACAGGATGCCGGATGTCCCGCCCCTGACGCATGCTCACTCGGGGAAAGCCCTCATCCTGATCCTTCATTGGTTCATGCCTGGTGTCTCTGTGCCTAGGCTCTTCCGGGTAATATCGTTCTCAGAGCTCTGGAGACCTCAGGGCAGGGTGTTCTCCATTCTTTGCGCCAGAACGTTGGCTGGGAGGTACCCCGAGGAATGCGGGAGAAATGGTGCTCCTACCCAGAGGGAGGGGCTTTGCTCCTTGTGAAAGGCGTAAAGAGACGTTGTTTTAGACTCCTTGAAGTTCAGCCTGCTCTCAGAGGACAAGTCTATTATTTTAGACGTTTCCAAATTCTATTACTGTGTGGGCAGAGAATGTTGCCCCCCCATTCCACTTCTAAAAGGATCAAGCCAGCCCCCACTGCAGCCGTTCCCCAAAGGTGTGCCCTGAGGGGAAATCAGGATGGAGAAAGGCAGGAAGCATTCTGTAATTTGGACAATGACCCCTTGATAGTTAAGATGCATATCTAAGGACCAGTTTCAAGGAAGCCAGATTCTTGCATCTTCTCATACACAGAAAAGCAATGAAACCATTAACTTGAGTTGTCTGTTCTTTGTGATTACCAACAGTCCCTTAATGTTCGACTACCTGTTTTTTCCAGAAAAAAAAAAAAAAAACTCCTCTATATCCTGGATTCTCCCTTACCTCTATGGAGCAGTTCCTCAGAGCGATCTGAAAGGTTGTCTCCAGAGCTATAGTCCTGAGTAAGATCCCTGAATAAAACAAGAAACTTTTAGGTTGTGTGTTCCTCTTCAGTCCACAACTGAGGTAAGCGGCACATCATTCGACAGAGCCATTCAGACATAAATGAGTACATGCGTAGCTGGAAAATTGATGTTACTGCTCTCCAGTACTTGTAGCCTGAAGCATTAGAGTCACTTTTGTGAGTTTCAGTGTGATTGGTTAAGAACAATAGAAAAGATCCCATTCAGATCCTGACTGGCAAGAAAGAAGAGGGACATGTCAAAAAAAAAAAACAAAAAACCTTCAACCCCGGGTTTCAGAACCAAAAAAAAAAAAAAAAAAAAAAATCAACCGAGTAAATTTTAAAAATATAATTGGCTTTAGGGATTGCTTCACAATTCAAGCGTCATCCCATCTAACGAACGAGTGGAGGGAGGCTCCAAAGGGCTACAGAACGGGAAAGGATTTTTTAAGGTACAACGAGGAAGTCATCAATAAAAAAGATGATTTCAGGTTTAGGTAACCTACCTATGGGGAATGGAAAGGGTCTATGTGCCAGGTTCCCTCATCTTCCCTTGGGGGGATGGAGAGGGCCCCATGTGACAGATTACCACGTTGGTGCCAACCAGAAAATTCTTAACTGACTGGTTAAGGCTACATTCCCAGGGAAAGTTGAAGCTTCAATTAGGTTACGTATCAAGGCCCAGTTTTGTGTCATGGCCTATCATAAGTAACTCATTTTGAGCCTGTGGCTTTCTTTTGAACAAATGGTGGGCCACCCTGAAAAAGATGGACAACCAGGTCTGCTTCTGGTTCCGCGCAAAACCTCTCTCTTGCCTGCATAGTTAGGGATTGTCTCACTCATAGAGGAACACTTTTATCCATGTAATACTTTTTATCCATATCCCCAGATACATGCAATTCCTCTTAGGAATCAAACAAAAAGCAACTTAATTTTGCTGTGGGTACCGCACAGAAGCTGTGATTTTTCAGTTGGAGCACATATGCAAAAGGCAACACCTGAACCCTGAAATAAAAGGGTATCTGAACCCCATGATCTCATCTTTCTGCTAGGAAGTGATGATTATTTCTGCAGGCCCTGGTATGACATTTTGTATGTGGAGTTGAGATTATCTCAGAAAAACAATTGCAAAATGTGCATTTCAGAAAGAAGTTAATAATGTTTATGTGGTTCTTTAAAGACAGTAGCAGAAATAGCTCTAAGGACACATCAGTAAAGGGTGAAAAAATTTGAGACATGTTTAGAAGAAAGCTCTGTGAAGTCAAAAATGATAGAATCAAGCTGAGCATGTGATTGTCCTAAACATTAATAATTGTGTGAATTTCGTCTCCAAAATGTGATTCTTTCATTCCTGAAAACATGGAGCAATACTACTTTGCAGTGATAGTTAAAGAGGACATTAAGAATACCTGGAATAGGGACTTCCCTGGCAGTCCATGGGTTCAATCCCTGGTCAGGAACTCAGATCCTGCATGCTGCACGGTGCATGAAAAAAAAAAAAAAAAGTGCCTGGAATAGTAAAAGTAAGAGAGAAACTGAGGTGTCATGTTTATTCACTGCTCTAACAAATGATCATTGGGCACACACTGGACTTTCAGGAACTTTTTCTAGGTGCATGGGAGAAATTCAGGCACAAGAGAAACAAAGATCCTGCCTTTGTGCGGTTTCTATTATGTTTAAGGAAAACACAAGAAACATGAAATAAGAAATACTAAATTATATAGTATGTTAGAATATGTTGCAATGGAAACAAGGAGAGAAGGCGATCTTGCTGAGCAGAGGGGATGGGATGTACTATTACACGGAGCAGTAAGGAAGGACTCCTTAATAACAGCACCACTGAGCAAGGATGAGCCCTGTGAGGTTTTATGTTGTTGTTGTTCTATTAAAAGATAAGTGAGGTACATTAAAATTTTGAGGAGATCATTTGAGCAAACATCAGTTCAAACTGGACAGCCCCAAACCAAACTAGGGGAAAGACTTTTGCAGAGCAGGAAGGGAAACAAAGCAAGGAAATTATTTGATTGGCTCTAGCTAAAGGCATAGCCTTGTTTGGGAAAGCCTAGTGGGCTGTTTGTGATCAGTTGTTCTTAAGTTTCTATTTCTTCCCTTGGAGGCATTTACAAGAATTTACTCTGGTTCAGGTTTCCCTTTGCTTACAAGGCTGTTAAAACATTGGAGCCACCTCAGTCTAATGGCTTCCTTGTTTAATTACAGTTCCAAGCAAAAGAAGCAGGTGGCTACGTGATTGCAGTGTGTGGGCCTCCCACAGGTGTCCTCAGGAGGTCCAGTCCTTTTAGCCATTAGCCTGCTTGGCTCACTGTAGAGACTCTCACTGGATGTCCATTAGAAAACTTAACTCTGCTGCTCTCTTAGAGTCTGTATATCTACAACCCCACAGACTGGGGCTGAGAGGCAGGCAGCCTGGCCTTCCTGAGACAACTTGTCACAGTTTCATTTCTGCACTGACCCTATCCATCAGCATCACCTAGGGACCCATTAGAAATGCTAATTCTCAGTTCAGAACTCAGACCTACCGACAGACACCTTGGGAGAAAGGCCCAAGTACCAGTGTTTTAAGAAGCCTCCAGGGGCAACACACCATTGTAAAGCAATTATCCTCGAATAAAGATGTTAAAAAAAAAAAGACGAAGCCTCCAGGGGCTTCCCTGGTGGCGCAGTGGTTAAGAATCCACCTGCCAATGCAGGGGACACGGGTTCGAGCCCTGGTCCGGGAAGATCCCACATGCCGCGTAGCAACTAAGCCCGTGCGCCACAACTACTGAGTCTGCACTCTAGAGCCTGGGAGCCACAACTACTGAGCCCACATGCCATAACTACTGAAGCCTGTGCGCCTAGAGCCCGTGCTCTGCAACAAGAGAAGCCACCACAATGAGAAGCCCGTGCACCGCAACAAAGAGTGGCCCTCCTCGCCGCAACTAGAGAAAGCCTGCATGCAGCAACAAAGACCTGACGCAGCCAAATATAAATAATTAATTTTTAAAAAACTTAAAGAAATCTGGACTTGGTTCATCATTGGTTCCTTCTGAGGCCTTTCTCCTTGGCTTGTAGATAGTGATCTTCCTATCTTCACATGGTCTTAATTCTGTGCACATCTGTATCCTCATCTCCTGTTTTTATAAGGGCACCAGCATATTGCATAAGGGTCCACACTAATTACCTCATTTTAACTTAATTATCTCTTTTTAAAATAAATAAATAAATTTATTTATTTATTTGGCTGCATTGGGTCTTCATTGCTGTGCGCACGGGCTCTCTCTAGTTGCGGTGAGTGGGGGCTACTCTTTGTTGCGGTGAGCGGACTTCTCAGGGCTTCTCACTGCTGTGGCTTCTCTTGTTGCGGAGCACGGACTCTAGGCACGGGGGCTTCAGTAGTTGTGGCATGGGGGCTCAGTAGTTGTGGCTTGCGGGCTCTAGAGCGCAGGCTCAGTAGTTGTGGCACACAGGCTTAGTTGCTCTGCGGCATGTGGTATCTTCCCGGACCAGGGCTCAAACCCGTGCCTCCTGCATTGGCAGGTGGATTCTTAACCACTGCGCCACCAGGGAAGCCCAACATATGAATTTTTTTTTTTTTTTTGGCTGCACCGTATCTTAGTTGCAGCACGTGGGATCTTCATTGCTGGTGCAGAATATTCGTTGCAGCATGCAGGATCTTTAGTTGTGGCATGCGGGATTTTTAGTTGCAGCATGCAAACTCTTAGTTCCATGTTAGTTGCAGCATGTGGGATCTAGTTCCCTGACCAGGGACTGAACCCGTGCCCCCTGCATTGGGAGCACAGAGTCTTAGCCACTGGACCACCAGGGAAGTCCCAAATATAAGTATCAGTAAGTATCAATCTTTTTTTTTTTTTTTTTTTTTGCGGTACGCGGGCCTCTCACTGTTGTGGCCTCTCCCGTTGCAGAGCACAGGCTCCGGACGCGCAGGCTCAGCGGCCATGGCTCACGGGCCCAGCCGCTCCGCGGCATGTGGGATCTTCCTGGACCAGGGCACAAACCCGTGTCCCCTGCATCGGCAGGTGGACTCTCAGCCACTGCGCCACCAGGGAAGCCCAATAAGTATCAATCTTTGTTGATACTTATTGAATTCTAGTGTTGTTTAATTGTCTGAGACTCACTTCCTGATGGCTCCTCATTACTGTTACATTATTGGAAATTTTAACTGAATTATTCAAAGGATATTCTAAGTTTGTTTCTGAAGCTTATTACCGTCAAGCCATTCAGCATGGCTGCCCTCTTGTTCTCTGTACATCCTCTGATTGACCAGTCCCTGCTGCACTCACAATCCAATCCTCTTAATTATAGGACTTAATGGGTAACTGTTTATGTGCTTGCCCCCCGCCTCAGCTGCTGGTTTCCCTGGTAACTGTTGAGGCAACCTGATGTCAATTCCTTCTATAAATGGTAGCCTCCTTCTCCCCCAAGGAGCGAAGTTTGCTGCCATGTCCTGCCCGCTGTCACAGTGGGGTGTTGCTCCAGGACCTTTTGCTTCAGTCTTGTAAGATCCCCTATCCAATAAACCATTGATATCTCTGTCACTGACTCTGGGCTGTCTCTTCAGTCTTGAGGCTGGGAAAGTACAGAGCTTGCAGGCCTGCAGGGTGCAGCCCAACACACAGTAATCTATCTTTGGATGAAGGTCGAATGCCCTATGACGTGCAACCAGGAGATTATGCATATTGAAAAAGACATCAGATAAAGGACTCTTTACAGCCACGTTGGAAGGGGCCATATCAGGCCACCTCTCCTGAATGCAAGTCTTTGTTTCTAACACTTGGCTTCAACTAACTGGGACCAGCACTACCAGACCAGGATGAGAAGACTACATTGGAAGTAGACAGCTGACCCAAAATGCCAGACCAAGCCTGTATACTAATTACTTTGTTAATTGCTCAGACTTCTGCTTATGAACCAAACTTATTTTTCTTGGGCTCAATAATATGCAAGTTTCAAAAATTCAATTCAATTGCTGGGTTTGTGACCAATTACCTATGTCCAGCACTTCTGGACTACCCCAGTGGATTTCACCTCTCCAGGGTTCAGACTGGCTAGGCCTTAGGGATTTATCTTAGAAGAAATTCTAGTGCTGTGTAAGCCACTCCCAATATCACTAAGTGAGACCCTCTTACATGGCCTATTAATGATACCTGTTCTGGGAGTTCCCTGGTGGCACAGTGCTTAAGAATCCGCCTGCCAATGCAGGGGACACGGGTTCGAGTCCTGGTCCAGAAGATCCCACGTGCCACGGAGCAACTAAGCCCATGCACCACAATTACTGAAGCCCATGTGCCTAGAGCCCGTGCTCTGTAACAAGAGAAGCCACTGCAACGAGAAGCCTGTGCACGACAACGAAGAGTGGCCCCCGCTCACCGCAACCTGAGAAAGCCCGCAAGCAGCAAGGAAGACCCAATGCAGCCAAAAATAAATAAATAAAATTATTTTTAAAAAGGGTATTATCTAATTTAAAAAAATGATACCTGTTCTGAACCTGGACCCTAAATATTCCTTTTCTCAGGATGTTAAATACATTGGGTCGTTCCTAATGGGATTCCGTGGATTTATGGAACAAGTTTATGGCCTTGGCTCCTCCTGAGTTGGTTAGAAAGATGCACATTTGGTTTCCCTTGGGCTTAAAGTCATCTATGGGTAGCCTCGGAAACAGCCCCTGCCAACTTGCCTTTAATGTGGGCTCACTGGGTTCTATCAGTTTTCCAACATGATTATTTGGCCACAGTATTTATTCCTTCACTTAGAGTAGATTTCATTATTCACGTAGAGGCTTTAACAAAATTCGCCCAGCAAGACTTAAACGATAGTAATCAAGCCATTAGCTTGCTCAATTTGGAAGTCTCCATGATAAAAGTGATCCTACAGAATTGCATGGCCCTCTATATATCAACTGCTTCCCAAGGGGGAACTTGTGCTATGATCCATAATGAATGTTGTGTTTTTCTAAAGTCTGATGAGTCTTTTTTTTTTTTTGATCTGGACCATTTTTTTAAAAGTCTTGATTGAATTTGTCACAGTATTGCTTCTGTTTTATATTTTGGTTTTTTGGCTGCAAGGCATGTGGGATCTTAGCTTCCTGACGAGGGCTCGAACCCACACCCCCTGCATTGGAAGGTGAAGTCTTAACCACTGGACCGCCAGGGAAGTCCCTGATGAGTCTTCTAAGATAACCCATCTTATAATATATGAAGAACCAAATTTCCACTCTGATTGATCCCAGTTTATGGGAAAAAGTAGGAAAATGGTTTGGTTCAAGAGGATCTTGGCTTAAATCTTTACTAATCATATTATTACTCCTATTGCCAATTTTAATTCCAATAATGCATTACAGTCAGGGTGAGGCAACAACCATACATGTCTGCCCATAAATTCCTTCATAAACCATGCTTTCACCTGCAAGCCTTCTATAGTATTACCATATTTCTGTAATTATATTGCCCTCTATGTTTTTTGTTAGCTATTTAAGTTATAACAATACACTGATCATCAGGGCCTAGCAACTGTAAATTTTTTACTGCCCTCAGGTCTTTG
This sequence comes from Mesoplodon mirus, assembly GCF_964341445.2. NCBI lineage: Eukaryota > Metazoa > Chordata > Mammalia > Artiodactyla > Ziphiidae > Mesoplodon > Mesoplodon mirus. Next base: position 64,725,253 of record NC_138995.1, on the reverse strand, counting down.
TACTACCAGTATCAATAAAATTGAACTTGGGGTCCCAGCTGGAGTTCATGAGACCCTGGCCTGCCTACTGCTCAGTCATAATCCTCCACATTTCCCTGGCTGGTTATAATCAGAACAGGTTCTGAAAAGATTAGATTCCTCCTTTTTATAATCTTAATACTTAAAAAATTAGTTAAGACTAGGATGAACTGAATTTGTCCCAGTTATTTGAACAGATTACCTATTTTTTTTACAGTGATCCATCACAATTTTAGTAGCCACTCCATCTATCTTCTTGTTAATGTCACTTTTAACGAACCACCTGAACATTTTTTTCTGATTCAATTCTGAGGTTTCTTTCATCTTATTTATATCCTTACCTTTCTCCCCAGCATTAAGCCCCACTCAACAGAGCTGAACAAGGAGATCCATAACATCATGCCTCACATCATACTGTCTCCCGTTTTGTTTCTGTTTTTGGCCATGTCACGCAGCTTGTAGGAACTGACCCCGAGTCATTGGCAGTGAAGGCGCAGTCTTAACCACTGGACCGCCAGGGAATTCCCTGGTCTCCGGTTTTATCGTGGTGTCATTATCAGCTGGCTCAGAGGGAGGGAGATAAAAGGTACAGTATCATTCTGAATCATGGGGTGCCATCTACAGCTCTAATAGCCTCTAGCTGCTTCCTTGAGGGCTATATTTTTGCTAGAATAGGGGGTGGGAAGCAGCCAAGGAACCATATTCTTGGCTGACATCCCCTCGGTGTATTTTTTTTTAATTTACTTATTTGGCTGTGCAGGGTCTTCGTTGCAGCCTGCAGGATCTTTTCGTTTTTGTTCTTAGTTGCAGCATGCATACAGGATCTAGATCCCTGACCAGGGATTGAACCTGCTCCCCCTGCACTGGGAGCCTGGAGTCTTTAACCGCTGGACTGCCAGGGAAGTCCCCCTCAGTGTATTTCATTTGCACTCCACTTAGCAGGACCTACAGACTCCACGTCTCACATATGTTTTTCCTCCTAGTCTTGAGTGCAGCACTTGTGCAAACTCAACCCAGGGATGCCCTGGAAACCAGCCTGTTAACAAAAATCCTTCCTCACCACCCTCTGTCTTTCTTTCTGCACAACAACCCCTTAGTCATTATTTGAATTAAAATAAGGGGTCATATCAAATATTCTATTCTTATCACCAAGTGCAAACCCTTCACAAGTATTTTTTTAAATTAATTAATTAATTAATTAATTTTTGGCTGCGTTGGGTCTTCGTTGCTGCGCGCAGGCTTTCTCTAGTTGCAACGAGCGGGGGCTACTCTTCGTTGCAGTGCGCGGGCTTCTCATTGTGGTGACTTCTGTTGCGGGGCACGGGCTCAGGCACATAGGCTTCAGTAGTTGTGGCTCCCAGGCTCTAGAGCGCAGGCTCAGTAGTTGTGGCGCATGGGCTCAGTTGCTCCATGACATGTGGGATCTTCCTGGACCAGGGATCGAACCTGTGTCCCCTGCACTGGCAGGCAGATTCTTAACCATTGCGCCACCAGGGAAGTCCCCACAAGTATTATAATTGAAGATATTTGCAAGACTCCACAGAGCGGACTCCTATGAGGTTTTCTTAAAAGCAAAGCATGGGAGGGACTTCCCTGGTGACCCCCCGCTTCCACTGCAGGGGGCGCAGGTTCAATCCCTGGTTCGGGAACTAACATCTCACATGCTGCACAGCGTGGACAAAAAAAAAAAAAAAAAAAAAAAAAAGCAAAGCATGTGACATTGAAAGACAAAGAAAATGCAAGACTATATTGGGGGTCAGAGACCTCCAGGCAGTTTCCCAGACTCTTATTCACACAGTGCTGTGATTCACTTCCAAATTAAGCCACAGACATCTGAGTGGTGAACTGTGGCTTGAGGAGAGCTCAAGTCAGAAGTACCAGCAGGGATTTTTATGCCCTTCTGGTAACAGTCGAGCCAGACTGCATAAACATTACCATTAGCAATCAAAGTGACCCTAGTGTTGTCACAGGATTTTTGGATATTAAACCACACAAAATAAATCCTGCTGTCCTTATCTTAGCAAAGGGTCAAAGCCAGATATTCAGAAGTTCCTAGAGATAAAGTTAGAACTTTTCCAGTCCAGTTTTAAACAAATTCTACCTTACATGAAACAAATGCACAATATATCAAAATTTATGGGATGCTGCTGATATAGTACTAACTACAGGGAAACTTACAGAACAAATGACTACATTAGAAGGGGGTTCTCAAATAAATGACACAGTCCACCTTAAGAAAATAGAAAGGACAAGCTAAATCCTACAGGCAGCCCTATAATAAAGCTCTTTCAATGGGAGTCACCAAGAACACTGGATAAGTCACAAAACCCACATCTCTGGAATCCTAGATCTCCATTCTCTCAACCATTTTCCTGCCTGCACAGCAATAGCCTTGACTTGACTGACTGAATCTAAGGGAATCCACAAAATGTTTATAGATTGTCCTGCAAGTGATCTTGACCATAGGAGACATAATATCTCTGGAGGTCCTGACAATTTCTGTACCTTCTCATCCTACACAGCCATAGCATGGGAATATCTTACCAGGTACCTTTAGCAGGTACATCCCTCTAGGGTGTTGTAATCTCTCCAACTACTTATTATTCACACCCAATGTTTCTGAACCATATGGTTTCCACCTGGCTCCTGTAGGTCTTCCAGCCAGTGACATCTGCCTACCGAATTCTGAACTCAAGCTCCTTGGCAGGTACCAGAGGCCAGCTGCTTCTTAATAATGCTTGGGAATATGAAACATTCTATAGGAACAAGGGACCAACTGCTCTTCTTCATACTTACTTATGGACCCACGAATAAAACTAGCCTCCAGGCCACATGGTATGTCTCACAGAGCCCTGAAGTCATTCCTAGAAGGTCTTGGGTAGCAATGCAAACTGGGCCCAAAGTGGACAGCTATTCTTTGCCATCATGCTGTCCTCCCTGAAGCACAGAAAACCAAGGATTCCCACAAAATCTGTTCATGATTTCATGCTGGTAGAACACAGTTGTGTCCTCAACATACTCCACACAATGAACAGAACCCTCAAGATTAAAGGCAGCTCAGAGTAAGGACTTTATTATTCTACAAACGTGAGCAAATGTGGGGCACAGAGTTCCAGAGCTGCAGGACTTGGAGACTGTATACATCCACAATGAGACCAAGAAATCCACCAAGGTAAATCTCTGCAAGCTCCCTGGAGAGCCCATCTTATGAGCTGATTGTTTCCACACCTAAACCAGTCAAAGGGTGAAAATGAGGCCCCCTGTAGGCCACTCAGGCCAGTCATGACTCCTTCCAGGGACTGGGAAGACAGCAGAGGTCTGCCTGACTAAGCTTGTAACTGACACACCCTGTGGGACTTTGCCAGATGGGAACAGCAGGATGCCTTCTACCAACCGGGAAGGGGACTAGACAGTTTAGAATGTGCGCCACAGCTCCTGAAAGCACCTCACGTGCGTGGCACTCATCAGGAATCTTCCTGTTGTGGATGTTCGTATGTATGAGGTTTCACTTCTGACTGACAGCTCTCTCACAAAACCCACGTTCAGGGCTTCACTCTGGGGACAGCTGTTGGGTTGAACAAGGAGACAGCACATTCCCTGTACTCTAAAGCCTTTGTCCAGCATGGACTTCCTGTGCCGAATCAGGTTTGGCCTTTGGGTGGAGGCTTTCCCACATGTGCTGCACTCACAAGCACTGCTAGGTACTCTCAAGGGTACGGTAAGTTGGGAGCGCTGGCCAAAAGGCTTCCCACATTCACTGTACTCTCAGGGCCTTTCTCCAGTGTGAGTCCTCTGGTGGAGAACAAGTGTGTGTCTGCGGTTGAACTCCTTCCCACGCTCCCTGCTCTCAGAGGGCCTTTCTCCAGTGTGAACCTTCCAGTGCCGAATCAGGTTTGGCCTTTGGGTGAAGGCTTTCCCACATGTGCTGCACTCGTAAGGCTTTTCTCCAGAGTGAACTTTCTGGTGCTGAACGAGTTTGGAGATGCAGCTAAAGGCTTTCCCACATCTGCTGCATTCGTAATCACTGCTATGAATTCGCCAGTGTACGTTAAGGTGGGAGCTTTGGCTGAAGGACTTCCCGCACTCCCTGCACTCATAAGGCCTTTCTCCAGTGTGAGTCCTCCGGTGCAGAACCAGTGTGTGTCTGCGGTTGAACTCTTTCCCACACTCACTGCACACGTAAGGCTTTGCTCCTGTGTGAACCTCCTGGTGTCGAATGAGGTTAGACTTGCTGCTGAAGAATTTTCCACAGTTACTGCACTGGAAGAGCCTTTCACCTGTGTGAACTCGCCTGTGTTCAACAAGGCCGGAGACTTGTCTAAAGAACTTCCCACACTCCCTGCACTCATAAGGCCTTTCTCCAGTGTGAACTGTCTGATGTTTAAAAAGGTCACAGCTTTGGCTGAAGAACTTCCCACATTGGCTGCACTCATAAGGCCTTTCTCCAGTGTGGATTCTCTGGTGCCTTGCAAGTGTGTCTTTCCGAGTGAACACTTTCCCACATTCACTACATTTACGAAGCTTCTGTCCGGTGCTAAGGGCTCCCCCGAGCTCAGTGCTCTTACGGGGTTTCGTTCTGTCATGAATGTCCTTCTGGTGCCGAAGGCCAGAGGTGGCTGGCACGTCCACCCTGCCCTCACCGTGTATGTGGGTCTTCTCTGGCACAGAGATCCTGCAGCTCGTCGCAGTGTCCCTGCCTCCGTCCCTCCTGGACAACCTCGCTCCACTGTGCCGCCTGCGGTGCTGGTGAAGGTCTGCGCTGAACCACAACTGCGTCCCATGCGCCTCACATATATGTGGTTCCTGTCCGGTTTTCCCCCGCGGGTATTCAGTCAGGTGTAAGAGGTCTTTCAATAGTGGGCCAAACATGTTACATGGGTGTGTCTTCAGACCTGCCACAGGAGTCCTGGACTGTGACACTCCTTCTAAATAAACACTCTGCTCAGAGGAAACAGCCTCAGCCTCCACTCCACACCAACAACCTGAAAGCAGAGAAGTGCCCAATGAGATGTATGTGGACTTTGAAGGAGGGGACAACCCCATCAGAAATGTGTCTGACACACCGAGGATAAGTCCATGGGACTGTTTACAGGACAGAGAGGCAGGGATAGGTTGAGGAAGGGCCTGCTATGCAGTGCAGGGCCTCTGAAGGTCACAGAATGGGGTGGCCTCCTGAAGGCAAGGACATGAGGACAGAGGACAGAAAAGAGCAAACGGCTTCCAGTAGGACGTTGGCTGTTGGGACAGGCGAGTGCCAGGCAGAAGGGCACGCCCAGGCCCAGGAAACTCCAATCACAAGTGAGCAGCTGGTGGTCAAAGATTACTGAAGGATATGTGCACATCTCGTGACACATTAGGTGTAGGCCAATGTTGCAGACGAATGCAGAGTGAGCAGTAAGGGGGAATGGGTGCAAGGTGGATGCCAGGGGCTAGAAGTCAGACTAGAAATAAGTCACAGTGTCCAGAATGGGGAAGGACAGGTAGAAACACTGTGTGGCCACAGGCCTTGAAATCAAACACAGGTGGAAACAGTCAGTATCTCTGGATTTGAACCCAAACTTGACATCATGCCCTTCCTTGGTGTCCACTCACCAGGTCCAGGTCCCTTCTGAGCCTCTTTCTCTGTGGCTGGAGTCATATCCACCTGGGCAGGCATCCAGGGCTCCTCCCCTTGCTCCAGCTGCGTGACTAAATGTGATCTGGAGTATGCAATTCCTAAGGGAAACCCAGCACTGGTGAGTACTGGCTCAGAGCAACCCACCCTATGACAGACCACAAGTTAAAGAATAATAATTATTACTGGGACTTCCCTGGCAGTCTAGTGGTTAAGACCCTGTGCTTCCACTGCAGGGGGCACGGGTTCAATCCCTGGTCGGGGAACTAAGATCCTGCATGCCACACTGCTCAGCCAAAATAATAATAATTATTATAATTATTACAAAAAGAACCATGAAGGAAGCATCCAAGGGTCTCCATAAGTAGTGACTATGTGAGTGCCTGTAACTTCTGGTATAATGGAGCACCTGGAGGAGGGGGGGGCAGAACCTTGGGCACAGAGGTGTCATAACTCTAGACGGATTCACCGGCCCAGAAAGTGACCAAGACTGTGGGTTCCATTGGGAAAACTATGTCTCGTGACCCCCAAACCTTTGGCTGCGTGGCTTCGGGGCTGCTCAGTAAGAAGTGAGGACACGCCATAGAGCATAGCCCTGGCAGCCATGGCACCTACTCCAGGAAACATAGCAAGAAAGCTATGGTGGGAAGCTAAGTGTGGGGAGGACAGAGGGGTCCCTGCGGGAAAGGAGATGGAGATGGAGTTGGTGTGAGGGTCTTACCCAGGGAGGCTAAAAGTGCAAAGTTCTCCAGCATCACATCCCGGTACAGGAGTCTCTGATCCTCATCAAGGAGTACCCATTCTTCCCGGGAGAAGTACACAAACACGTCCTCAGAGATGGCACAGCCCTGCAAAGATGGGGACAGCAAGGTCCATGAAAAGTGTCTCAAGTGAGTATCCCCACTGTACGTACCCACAACAGTGTCCTGCTCACCCGTGTCCCGAGGTCCCCAAGTCAAACGAAGTACCAGGCATTGATACCATTGGTGCTTGCTCTCTCCTGACTACCCCCAGCAATCACTGTGTCAGCCCACAGCAACAAGCAGGTTGGGAGACAGATGCCATTTAAGCTCTGAGCCTGGCCCAGTTCCCCTGGGGAACCCCATAGCATACTCCCTGGACATACTTCCTAAACCTGGGCTCACTCTTTTTACTTAAGCCCCCAACAACAGAGTCCTAGGACCGTCAGTTTACACTCCCTCCTCTCCTGCACGTCACTCTTTGGACCACGCCTCCCTCACGTCTTCAGCTACCTACAACCAACTTTCTGGCCCACACCACAGACATCACCCTGGACTCCCCAGATGTCACTCTGCACACAGCATGGAGAGAACACTTGGCAATACAACCAGGATGCTATCTTGTCCCAAACCTCCAGTGGCCCCCACTGCCAAAGCCCCCATCCCTGCTTTAAAGCTCTCCCAATCTGGCCCTTTTCCGTTCTTCAAATCACAGGCGCCCAGAACCACAGGCACACCTAGTTACTCTGAGCCCTCTTCCATTTCTCAGTTGTTCACTGTACTAAGTTTCCTGTTACTGCTGTAACAAATCTCTAGTAGCTCGGTGGCTTAAATCAACTCAAAGTTATCATCGTACATCTGGAGGTTGTGAGTCCAAAATGGGCTTCACTGGGCTAAAAATCAAAATGTCAGCAGGATTGGGACTTCCCTGGTGGCACAGTGGTTAAGAATCCACCTTCCAATGCAGGGGGCCTGGGTTCGATCCCTGGTCAGGGAACTAGATCCCACATGCATGCTACAACTAAGAGTTTGCATGCCACAACTAAGGAGCCAGTGAGCCACAACCAAGGAGCCCACCTGCCGAAACTAAGACCAAAAAAAAAAAAAAAAAAAAAGATGTCAGCAGGATTATATTCCTTCTGGCAGCTCCACAGAAGAATCTGTTTCCTTAGCTTTTCTAGCTTCTAAAAAACCTGCTGCATCCTTGAGTCCTTGCCCCTTCCTCCCTCTGCAAAGTCAGCAATTATCATTCTGACATCTGTTTCATTCCTCAAATCCCCTTCTTTGACTCTGATCCTCCTGTGATTACACTGGGTCCACAGGAAAACCCAGGATAATCTGTCCATCTAATCACACATATAAAGTCCCTGTTGCAGGACTTCCCTGGTGGTGCGACGGTTAAGACTTCGTGCTCCCAATTCAGGGGGCCTGGGTTCGATCCCTGGTCAGGGAACTAGATCCCACATGCATTCTGCAACCAAGAGTTTGCATGCCACAACTAAGGAGCCATTGAACCTCAACTAAGGAGCCTGCCTGCTGCAACTAAGACCCAGCATAACCAAATAAGTAAACATTATAAAAAAAAAAGTCCCTGTTGCCATGTGAGATAACATGTCCAAAGCTTCTAGGGATTAGAAAATGGACATCTTTGGGAGGTCATTAAGCTGCTTATCACATACATGTTGTCCCCACACCAGTCACAACTTTCCTACACCTAATTATCTGAAAATTAACTTTACAACAGACCTCCCCATTTCAGTGGCTGGCATTTCCATCCTTCCAGCAGCTAAACCCAGAGCTTTGGGTCAGCTCTCCCTTACTTCCTTCTCTCACAATCCACTTCAGAAAATAAAATCAGCCCTAGTAAAGTAACAGCATGAGAACACAACCTCTTGTGCCACCTTCACAGCAATCACTCTGGTGCAGCCCATCAATGCTCATCTAGACTACTGCAGTAGTCTCCTCCCTGATTTCCCTGTGGTGTGACCATATATAAAAATAAAATTCTCACCTATAACCTCTGCAGCAACTGAACCAAAATGGTCAGAACTCTCATAAAAACTGCCTTCTTGGGACTCCCCTGGTGGCGCAGTGGTTAAGAATCCTCCTGCCAATGCAGGGGACACAGGTTCAAGCCCTGGTCCGGGAAGATCCCACATGCTGTGGAGCAACTAAGCCCGTGTGCCACAACTATTTAGCTTGTGCTCTAGAGCCCGCATGCCACAACTACTGAAGCCCGTGCCCCACAACAAGAGAAGCCACCGCCATGAGAAGCCCGTGCACTACAACGAAGAGCGGCCCCCGCTCACCGCAACTAGAGAAAGCCCATGTACGGCAACAAAGACCCAACGGAGCCAAAAAATAAATAAGTATATAAATTTATTTTTAAAAAAACCAAAACTGCCCTCTTCCCTTTTACACCCACTTCCAACTTAGGGGCCAATCAGCTTTCCCCCTCCCCTGCCCTTGAGCCTCAGCTAAAGGCAAGTGATGATGCCCAACTCACTTGCTATTAGCAAGCTCTGAATAAAGGGGAATAATTTCCACACCTAGCATCACCCTGTCTCCACCATCACTCTAGCCCTTCACTGTCTGTTCTCTCTGCTGCCAAAGGAAGCCTGCTCAGACTGTGCTCCACATTCCCCATGGCTCCCATCACCCTCAGAATAGAAGCCAAGACCCTCAGCTGGCCATTTCAGGCCTGAAACCTGTCCCCATGTTGTCTCCCCCAGAAAGGAAAGAGACTAATGGTTTGTCGGACACTCACAGCTCAGCTTCAACTCCAAGCATCTGAACATGCCTGGGATGCCTTTCATCCCTCATCTCTCTGGGTTCTACAGAAACCTCTCCATGGAACGATGGCTTAGACTGAGCCTGCCTTCTCAGAGCCTGCAGACACAACTGCTGGGACAGGGGAAAGCAAAGACATGTAATCCCACATATTGGGAAGGTGAGGGCTCAGCTGTCAGCTTGGCCACTGTCACTGGAGCCTGTGGGCAAAAGGGATGGGAACAGCCCATATCACACCAGGGGATGGAGGTGCTATTCCCGTCTCCAGGATTCTACACCCCCAGAAACGAGATGGGGCGCCGGAAGCTCTGCCCCAAAGTGAAGTGCTCACAGAAAAAGGCCCCTCTCCTGGGCCATGACTGGCAGAGAGCTGACACCTTGTGGCACTGAGAATTCTGGGTCCTGCAGTCCCCACCTCGACACCAGGTGCTGAGGGGAAGCCCGTGGTCAGAAGGTGGAATGCAAAGGAATTGAGCGCCTACTGTCTTAGCCTGCCAGTTGCTCCCAAGCCTCAGGCTGCATCTCACACCTCAGAGTCTCTGTAACTGGATGAGTTTGGTACCAAACCCGAGTTCGGCTGCTCGCCACTCAAAAAGCCAATACTCGACAAACAAGTGTTGGTGGAAAAGGAAAAGTTGCTTTATTCAGGAGGCCAGCGATCTGGGAAGCTGGTGGACTAATGTCCTAAGACTATGTCCAAGTTGCTGGTTAGGAGACAAAGGTTTTAAAGGCCATGTGAGGGAGGGGCTGCAGGGTGCATGATCCACTGGTGCTCAATTCTCAGACTGGTTGGCATCAAGGTGAAGTTTCGAGCATCAGCAATCTCCTGGTTTCAACCGTCTGGGGTCTACGTGCTTGTGGTCAGCAGTTTTCCTCCGGTGGGGGTCGGCTTCATATAAAATCTCCAGTGGGCGCTTCATATCCTGAGGGTGATACGACGCTAGCTGTTTTGGAGGTTCACAGCCTGCAAATCCCTCTGAATTTGGGACCCAAGGCCAGCAGTTTCACCTCCATGTTGTGAAATGTAAAATGAAGATAAAATCTCCCTTGCAGACCTCTGTGAAATTGTTTAAATATTCCTCAAACATAAACGTCCATTCTCTAAAACAGCAGAAAAAAACAGTGCCCACACCTTGGTGAGGTTACGAATCGAGTGCTTAAACCAGTGCAAAGTGCATGATTAGTGCTGGATGCATGGTCCTCATCATCACAAACCTGGGCTCTCAGGTACCCATGTGGTAGGAGGTGAGTCAAGGCTGCCTACTTGCAGAGTTATGGGCAGCGTCTATCAAAATTCACATACACATACCCTGAACCTACGAGTAGCCTTAAGAGGAATGATTTAAAATTTTACAGGGTGGCAGTGAACAATCTGTGCCACTTAAAATTATTTCAAGAAAAAAATGATTACACATACAGAATGACGTTATCAATTTCAGGTAGCCAGTTGCACTAGGGATATGTTCTAGACAAGATGATTCAAGATTTACAGTTTAAGAAATATTTTCCTGGGACTTTCCTGGCGGTACAGTGGTAAAGAATCCGCCTTACAATGCAGGGGATGAGGCTTTGATCCCTGGTCAGGGAACTAGGATCCCACATGCTGTGAGGCAACTAAGCCCATGCGCCACAACTACTGAGCTCGTGTGCCTCAACTAGAGAGCCTGCGCGCCACAACTAGAGAGAAGCCCACGTGCCGCAATGAAAGATCCCACATACCACAACTAAGACCCGACGCAGCCAAAAATAAATAAATAAATAATCTAAAACCCCCAAATTTTTCCCTCAGGAGTAAGTACAGCATAGGGTTGTAGCATAATTCTTCTATATCTTACTTTCAAATGCACAATCTTTGAACTTGCCTTAGAACCAATCATGTCATGTTTGGCTTCAAATTCAATGCAATCTAGCACATGGTGTCCAGCGTCTGACTTCACGGGCTGAGCTCTGGGGGGAGGCTTACCTGGGTTTGCAGCTGGTAACCCCATTACTGATTATAGTACCTTAGGCAGAAAGCCTCACTTCTCCAAGCTTCAGTCCCCTCATTTCTGAAACGGGGAAATAACAGTATTCACAGCACATGGTTTTGGGGATTATTACCTGGGGAATTACATGACATCCTCTGGTCATTCTTCCAACAGTGCTTCAAACTCTTCACAATGGAGGACAGAAGATGACTCCTGACCATCCACATTCTCTTGACTTGATTCAGAGGATTTCAGGTGCTCAATTCCTCCAGGAACCAGAACCTCACCCCCCACCCGACCTCCCCTCCCCCAACTATCCTCAGGTAAACTGGCTCCAGGTGGATCCGTGTAGTAAGTGGAAGCTCAGCCTGAATTCCCATGACTCAAGCTTACCAGATTCAGTCTCCAAAAGGATTCCACCACTTGATACTGGGGTCCAAAGTGAGCACTAAACCCTGGGAAGAGGGGAAAAGTGCAGTCACTGAATTCTATGGAAAAGATCGCTCCATTCGTTTAGGTCATCTTTAATTTCCCTCAGCAGAAGTGTTTTTGTAGATTTCAACTAAACTTTGAAGTTTTCAGTAATACTGAAAACATAACGTTGTAGTTTTCAATAAAATACTTAGGAATGGATATAATGAAAGAACATGTACATGTTTCATTATATTAATTCCTAAGTATTTTTTTATGCTATAGATTTGTAAATTTTAATCATTCAATTTTTGCTTTCTGTGTATCGTTAACATATAGAACACAGTTCATTTATGTCTATATCCCTGTCTGCCACACACACGTGTATTTATACATATATATGAAGAGAACGAGAACGTACACAGCACTTTACTACATTCAGTTACACTAGTGAGTCTTCTGCATCAATTGATATGAGTTTTCTTCTTTTTCTTTAGCCTGTTAATATGCTGGATAACATTCTTTGCTCTTCTAATATTAAACAAACCTGGCACCACTGAAAGAAATCTCTCTTGGTCATGGTATATAATTCTTTTTACACACTGCTGAATTTTATTTGCTAATACTACCTTAATGATATTTATGTCTCTTTTCATGAGGATAGTTCTACCAAAATTTTCAGATGTCTTACAATTTTCTTTACATTCTGTTTTCTTTAATTAATTAATTTTATTTACTTATTTTTGGCTGTGTTGGGTCTTCGTTGCCACGCGCAGGCTTTCTCTAGTTGTGGCGAGAGGGGGCTACTCTTTGTGGCGGTGCGCAGACGTCTCACTGCAGTGGCTTCGCTTGTTGGGGAGCACGGGCTCTAGGCACGCGGGCTTCAGTAGTTGCAGTACGCGGGCTCAGTAATTGTGGCTCATGCGCTCTAGAGCACAGGCTCAGTAGTTGTGACGCACAGGCTTACCTGCTCCGCGGCACGTGGCAGGCAGATTCTTAACCACTGCGCCACCAGGGAAGCCCATCTTTACATTCTATTATGTGTTCTGTAAAGACAGTTGTATTTGGTATGCAGTTCTAAAATATCAATGTGTTTTTATATCTTGTCATATGTCTGATAATCACCTTGATTCCTTCTTCCATTGATTGCTCCTATTTTGGTCATTTAGGTTGGAGTTGTATTTGTTGTTCTAACTAATGCGATTTCCTTCTATGCCCTGTGTGTTCATCCCTTGGCAGTTTTAGACATTGGAGATATAGTCTTTCACTCTTTAAATTTTGGCTACCATGGGCTTTACAGAATAGAAGCCTGCAATTCTAAAAGAAATATATTCATTAATTTTCGACACAATATATTTTGCTTGTTACTGATATTTAAATTGTTCTTGTGACTTCCCTGGCAGTCCAGTGGTTAAGACTCTGTGCTTCCAACACAGGGGACACAGGTTCAATCCCACATGCTGCATGGCGCAGCCAAAAAAAAGTTTAAAAAAATTATTCTTGCCTGTTTCACAAAAATATGCTCCAAATTTATCTTCTATTGGTTTCCTTATTTCTTTTACTCTTTGGTACTTAAAAGTTCTTTAAAATTTAAATGTCTGTGGATTTTCTAGGATATTTTAAAATTTCTAATTTAGTTTTGCTTTATTTAGAGAATATATTCTACACTGCTTCAATTTTAAAGCTTACTGAAAATTATTTTATGTCCCTAGCATTTGGTTTATCTTGGAGGAATGTGCCATGTGTACCTGAAAAGACTGTGTATTCTGCTATAGACTGGAGTAATGTTTTATACATATCTACTGAATCAAGTTAGCTGATGATATTGGTCATGTCTTGTATATCCTTACGGTTTTCCTGCCTATTCTATTAATTATTGAAAGAATTTTGAAAGCCTGTTCTCAGGCACAAATACATTTAGCATATTCATTCATTCATTCATTCATTCATGGCAGCACCACGTGGCTTGTGGGATCTTTGTTCCCTGACCAGGGATAGAACCTGTGCCGCCTGCAGTAGAAGCACAGAGTCCTAACCATTGGACCGCCAGGTAATTCCCCATTTAGCATTTTAAAATCTTCTTGATTTAAATTACTTGTTTAATAAGATGTCCCTTTGTTATCTTTGGTAATATTATTTTTCCTGAAGTTGACCTTTTCTTTTTTTTTTTTTTTTTTTTTTTTTTTGCGGTACACGGGCCTCTCACTGTTGTGGCCTCTCCCATTGCGGAGCACAGGCTCCGGACGCTCAGGCTCAGCGGCCATGGCTCACGGGCCCAGCCGCTCCGCGGCATGTGGGATCCTCCCAGACCGGGGCACGAACCCGTGTCCCCTGCATCGGCAGGCGGATTCTCAACCACTGCGCCACCAGGGAAGCCCTGACCTTTTCTTATATTAATATAACCTCTCCAATCCGCTTTTTAAAATAAATTTATTTATTTATTTATTTATTTATTTATTTATTTATTTATGGCTGCGTTGGGTCTTCATTGCTGCATGCAGGCTTCCTCTAGTTGCAGTGAGCAGGGGCTACTCTTCGTTGCAGTGTGCAGGCTTCCCATTGCGGTGGCCTCTCGTTGCGGAGCACAGGCTCTAGGTGCGCGGGCTTCAGTAGTTGTGGCTCACAGGCTCTAGAGCTCAGGCTCAGTACTTGTGGCGCATGGTCATAGCTGCTCCGTGGCATATGGGGTCTTCCCGGACCAAGGCTCGAACCCGTGTCCCCTGGACTGACAGGCAGATTCTTAACCACTGCGCCACCAGGGAAGTCCACCTCTCCAACCCTCTTATGGTTAATATTCATGTCTTATTTCATTCCATTCCTTTTAGCATATACTTATGTTTGTAATTAAGGATCATTTGTTATAGGATGCATGGAGTTTGCCCATGCATTTAATACAGTTTGACAATCTCTCCCTATAATTTAAATATATGAGATATTTAAAGCAAAAAAAACTGAAAAAAAGTTGTGGGTACAAATGTATAACTTACTCACTCTTATCTATCTTCTTAGAAAGGGATAAATCAATGAATAAGCATATAAATGGTATCAAAAATATAACATTCAGGGCTTCCCTGGTGGCGCAGTGGTTGAGAATCTGCCTGCCAATGCAGGGGACACGGGTTCGAGCCCTAGTCTGGGAAGATCCCACATGCTGTGGAGCAACTGGGCCCATGAGCCACAGTTACTGAGCCTGCGCGTCTGGAGCCTGTGCTCCGCAACAAGAGAGGCCGCGATAGTGAGAGGCCCGCGCACCGCGATGAAGAGTGACCCCTGCTTGCCACAACTAGAGAAAGCCCTCACACAGAAACGAATACCCAACACAGCCATAAATAAATAAATTTAAAAATTCATGACATATGTCAATATTAAAAATAATAATACTATAATATTCAGAAGATACACATTCATCTTAATTTTACACTGTTGAACATTTGAAAAATTACATTCACAAAGGGAAAAATGAAGCCACAACACAGATCACAAGTTTTATGAATTCTCTATGAATATATGTATATTTGTTTACTAGAGCAGTGTAATAATATGATTTATAACAATAAATACATATTTGCTTTTAATGTTTTATTTTTTAAATAAATTTATTTATTTATTTTTGGCTACGTTGGGACTTTGTTACTGTACGCGGGCTTTCTCTAGTTGCGGCAAGTGGGGGCTACTCTTTGTTGTGGTGCACGGACTTCTCATTGCAGTGGCTTCTCTTGTTGTGGAGCACGGGCTTCAGTAGTTGTGTCTCGCGGGCTCTAGAGCGCAGGTTCAGTAGTTGTGGCGCACGGGCTTTGTTGCTCTGCAGCATGTGGGATCTTCCCGGACCAGGGCTCGAACCCGTGTCCCCTGCACTGGCAGGCGGATTCTTAACCACTGTGCCACTAGGGAGGTCCCTGTATTTGGTCTTTGTCCAGGTTTTGGGCACAGAACTCCTAAAACCTTAGGTATTTCCTAAGTGAGAAGAGCAATAAAAATGCCCTTATGAGGTTACTTTGGGAAACCACAAACGGATGGTGGGGCTGGTTTCCAGGAGAACCAACCACATGATTAGAGGGTTGGAACTTTCAGTCCTACCCCCTGACCTCTGAGGGGGTGGAGCGGTTGGAGACTGAGTTCAGTCCCCAGTGGTCAAGGATGTAATCAATCGTGCCTAGGAAATGAAGCCTCCAGAAAACCCCAAAAGAATAGGGTTCAGAGAGCTTCCAAGTTGACGAGCACACAGAGGTGCAGGAAGGGCAATGTGCACAGGAACTCTGCACCCTTTCCCCATACCTTTCCCTGTACGCACCTCTTCCATGTGGCTGTGCCTGGGTTATATCTTTTTATAATAAACTGGTAATCTGGTTAGTAAAATGTTTCTCTGCGTTCTGTGAGCCACTCTAGGAAAACTGATTGAACCCAAAAAGGAGGCTGTTGGAACCTCCAATCAGTTCAGAAGCCCAGGTGAAAACATGGACTTAACGACTGGTGTCTGAAAGTGTGTGTGGGGTGGGGGGAGTCTTATGGGACTGAGACCTTAACCTGTGGGATCTGATGCTATCTCTGGGTAAACAGTGTCAGAATTGACTTGAATTATAGGACACTCAGCTGGCGTGAGAGAATTGCTTATTGGTGTAAGAAAACCCACCCATACACAACGGAATTGGTGAGACCATAATCTTTAGCAGCCTTTCTCAAATGGGGTTCCATGAGATAATTTGTTCCCACAGAAAATGATTTCAGTGGATACTGTCTTAAATACCCCAAGGAAAGTACATGCCTAGGACCAGTCTAAATGCATAGAAGAATAATCAGTTCACTACCTACAATGGATTCCTTGGGAAACTAATGCTTACTTCTCTCATAAAATCAATTGGATAGAGTATACAAAGGGAGAATAATATAGGAATTTCAATAACACAAACTATCTTTCCTGGCTGTTTTGTAGCTCATGAAGAAAATCAGAATAATATCACCCCAAAGTATGCCTCTTTGACATAAAAATTATTTTGAGTTGAAGGCAGTGAGAAACAGCAAACACAGAAAAAGCTCCCCCTTTTCTACCTAAAGGCAAGATATAAATTCTCCTTTTATTGGAGACAGATTATCAGCCCAGAGACTGGCACCAAAGGAATCTGCAACCAAACCACACAATATTAGTTTTCTCCCCCGTATTTACCTTCTCAGTTTGCTGCCCTTGGAAGCCTAAAACTGCTTTTCTTCGTTTTGTCATTTGTCTACAAATTTACTCTTCTTTGTCGAAGATACTAATATAAACTAGAATTCTAAGCCACCAAGTCCAGTTACTTTTGGTTTAGGTTTCTCCCATGTGTTGTGTGCTGCACATATTGATATACTGTTTTTCTCATTAGTCTGTTTTTTTCTTAAAGAGACCCAGCTGAAAACCTAAGATTGGCAGAGATAGAGTTTTGCCTCTCCTACACTCATTAAAATTACAAATAGTATACAGAAGTGTGGGCAGAAACATTTCCTGTGTTGGGACAACTTATGTTAGAGGAATTCTTTGGTAGGAACCTCCTGTGAGGCAAGAAGCCTGTCCTTGGAGCATTTAGTCAAAAACAAGGAGAGGGACTTCCCTGGTAGTCCAGTGGCTAAGACTCTGCGCTCCCAATGCAGGGGGCCCGGGTTCGATCCCTGGTCAGGGAACTAGATCCCACAAGCCGCAACGAAGATCGAAGATCCCGCCACAACTAAGACGCGGCGCAACCAAATAAATAAATAACAAAGACGAAAACACAAGAAGGCACCCCAGTGTTCACTGCAGCACTATTCACAATAGCCAGGACATGGAAGCAACCTAAATGTTCATCAACAGAGGAATGAATAAAGCTGTGGTACATATATACAATGCATTACTCAGCCATAAAAAGGAACGAAATGGGTTATTGGTAGAGATGTGGATGGACCTAGAGACTGTCATACAGAGTGAAGTAAGTCAGAAAGAGAAAAACAATTATTGTATATTAACATATATATGTGGAATCTAGAAAAATGGTATAGATGATCTTATTTGCAAAGCAGAAATAGAGACACAGACTTAGAGAACAAACGTATGGGCACCAAGGGGGGAAAGGGGGTGGTGGTGGGATGAATTGGGAGATTGGAATTGACGTATATACATTATCGATACTATGTATAAAATAGGTAACTAATGAGAACCTGCTGTATAGCTCAGGGAACTCTACTCACTGCTCTGCAGTGACCTAAATGGGAAGGAAATCCAAAAAAGGGGGCACATATGTCTACATATAGCTGATTCACTTTGCTGTACAGTAGAAACTAACACAACATTGTAAAGCAACTACACTCCAATAAAAATTAATTAAACACACACACACACACACACACACACACAAGCTGGGACAATCTATCATATGGCATTTGAGGGATTTTGTGGCTTTGGCAAGACTGAGTAAAGTGGAATCACTCCTGGCACTGGAGGAGCTTTTCAGTGTGTTTCTCTTAGAACTGGTTGTTCAAAAGCAAGGGTAACTGTCATCAGACAGCGATTTTACGACACTCCATCTTCTGCTGCCAGGCCAGGTTCCTTGTGCCCTACAAAGCATTCTCCTCATGCAGACACTGGACAAACAGAATGCCCCTCCTTTGTGGAGGGAAGTCTCAGAAATGCCCACCCTTTCTCCCCCCCCCACCTCCATCCACAGCCCTCCCCTCTCACCCCAAGGACCATTTGAAATAACATACTTAAGATTGCTATCCATGGGACCTCCCTGGTGGCGCAGTGGTTAAGAATCAGCCTGCCAATGCAGGGGACACATGTTCAATCCCTGGTCTGGGAAGAGCCCACATGCTGCGGAGCAACTAAGCCCGTGTGCCACAACTACTGAGCCTGCACGCTAGAGCCCACGAGCCACAACTACTGAGCCCACGTGCCACAACTACTGAAGCCTGTGCGCCTAAAGCCTGTGCTGCGCAACAAGAGAAGCCACCAGAGTGAGAAGCCTGCGCACCGCGACAAAGAGTAGCCCCCACTCGCCACAACCAGAGAAAGCCCATGCGCAGCAACGAAGACCAAACGCAGGCAAAAATTTTAAAAATAAATAAATTTATATAAAAAAAAAGATTGCTACCCCTAAATCTGATCTCCAGGCCTTGACCTAGTCCAGACCACTCTCTACACCCTGTGGACATCTCCAACCCAGCCCCTTCTCCAGAACGCCAGACATTCCAGTCCAGCTGCTCATGTGACACCTCCACTCTGGGATATCTCAAAATCAACCATGTCCACTCTGAAACCTGCTCCCTAGTTTGACTTCCTGATTTCCATTTTCAAAATGTCCATTAAAAAAAAACCAAAACAAAAAAATTTTAGACTTGTTTTTTCACTATCAATCACAGCCTCATCTGATGCAGGAGGAAATGTTGGTGGTATCTTTAAAATATATCCAGAACCTGATCACTTCCCCCTCTCCTGGCTCTCGAGTCCATCCACCGTCAAAACATTTCTTGAAGCCGCTGCAGCAGCCTCTTTATCAATCTCCACGCACCCATCCTCACATTCCCTGCCCCAACCTAATCTGTTTCGCCCAGCGCAAAATGTGGGATACTTTTAAAATCTCCACTCAGATCAAGTACTCCTTCTATTCGAAACTCTTATGGCTCCCAGAGTCCTCAGAATGAAAGTACTACTCCTCAACCCAGGTGTGACTCCTCACATCCTGCTCGGATCCCCGATCTCCCCAATGCCTCTGGCTCAGTCCGACCTCCAAGCCTTTGCACCTGTCGGTCCCTCTGCCTGTCCCTCTCTCACACGCGCCATCACACTGTCAGAAACAGGGACCCCACAATCCCAGACACCGGGCCTGGGCTGCAGGCATGGGAGCAGGCGCCCCGCACTTGGGGCTTTAGTGTCTGGTGGGGTGAGGGCGCTGAGGGCCCGGAGGAGGAGCGTGTACCTGAGGGGGGTCCCTCAGCGCAGCCGCCGCCATCAGGGTCTGTGGGCGGAGCGCGCCGGGAGAGGCAGGCATCCGGGTTGAGGACGTGGATACCGCGGTCCCAAGCCCCGCCCCGGCGGCGGGGTCACCGCAGGCGTCGCCACCGCCGAACCTCGTCTCGCCTCCGAGCGGGGGGGACAACGCCTCCTCACGCGTCTTCCCTATTCCTCCACCCTCGGTCCAGACCAAGCATTCAAGAGCCCTCTAGCGCGTAGATCCTCACAAGAACCGACAAAATGTCTGGTTGCGCCTAAGATGCCGGAAGTCCCGCTCCGACGTCTTCCGCACGCACGGAAACGCCCCTCTCCCGGGCCTTCATTGGACGTGTGGCGCAGAGCCTTCTGGGTAATGTAGTTCTTGGTGAGCTATCGGCCTAGGGACAGGTTCAGGGCCTGGGCCTGGGCTCTTGGGGAAAGGCTGGGTACCACAAGAAGGGGTTTGTAAGTGGTACCCCTAATTCCCGAGGATGGGGCAGGGCTTAGCTCCTCTTCAAGGGCCCGCACGCAGATTCCATGGATTGCTGTCTGCACTAATTAAAGAAATGTTTGGAGTCATATTATTTCAGATAGTCAGGAAAGCTGCAAAACCAAAAGGACACACCACACCAAGTTTCTCTCATCCATTCATACCTAGGAGCTAGTAACCATTACTTTGTTGCCTTTTAAATACATTCTGGGGACTTTCCTGGTGGTCCAGTGGGTAAGACTCCACTCTTCCAACGCAGGGGCCCTGTGTTCCATCCCTTGTCAGGGAACTAGATCCCACATGCATGCCACAACTAAAGATCCCGCGTGCTACAACTAAGACCTGGCGCAGCCAAAACAAATAAATAAAAATTTTTTTAATGTTAAAAAAAATACATTTGGACTGAAGCTTTATGTTCAGTGTTGTTACTTTCAGTTCTGGTTAGGGACAAAAGAGGAAATATTCCAGACAGGGCATGGAGTGGAAGAAGAGAGAGGGATGTTGAGGTACTCTGGAGCCAGTAGATAGATTTCCTCAGAAAACTTTTCTCCTGCCTGTATAATCAGTGATTGTATTCATCCCAGGAAGCAGCACTTTTTTCCAGGTAATATTTCTTACTTGGTATACTGAGACGGGATGGGACCTGGGACCCTTTGCTGCAGTGCTGAAGTTCTTGCACCTGGACACACCTCTCCTCAAGCAACAAAATACGAAGAAACTGTATGGGGCTGAAAATAACTGCGTGCATGCGCGGTGGGGCAAATTCTGGAACCAAAATATACAAAGAGACCAAAAAAATCCAACTGCCACTTTTGAAGGGCCTGGAGCAAAAACAGGGTGTTGGAAGCAAGAGCAGGGTACTGTGCAAGCCCCCCTGCACACAGCACCACCTAAGGGGTGGGAAAAACACCTAAATCACCCCTCCAGCCAGACCCCAGAACAGACCCCTTCCCTCACCCCATATAAGGAACAAGCTTGCTCCCCCTTGGGGAGCCGGCAAGCAAAGGAACTTGTTGTTTGTTCTCGCTGCACCCTGCTGCAGCAGGGGCTCCAATAAAGCCTTGCCTGAATTTCTTGTCTGGCCTCTAGTCAATTTCTATTTATTGGGGAAGGCCAAGAACCCTGGTCTGTAACAATACCACCATATATAGAATTGCTTTTAACATCTGAGACCTCTTAGAAAAGAAGTGCTACCATTTGAATGCTATTTCCTGCCTGAACAGTGACCATCATCGTCACATTGGGAGCTTGAGCCCAAAATGGGTCACATGAACCCTGAGATAAATGTTTAGGACACCATGAGGTCATCTCCTTGCTGTGAAGTGATCACCAGGGGTGTGCACCAGGGATCTGCACAGGGAGTTGAGATTACCAGTGAAAAAATTCCCGAGAGTCATTGATAATGATTCTGCAGCTATTTGAAGAGAGTGGAGAAAATAGCTCTGAGGAAATATTTACAGTAGCTGTAAAAAGATAATTTTGAGCCTGAGTACTGAAGTATGAGAACTGAGAGAATGAAGCTGAGCAGATAAAGGGTTTATTCATGAGGCAGCCAAACAAGGAGACAGAACAAATCACAAATCCATCTCCCTGAAGGTGAGAGGCTCTGGATACTTATGGGATAAACCTGAGGTGTGGGGAGCATGGGGAAAGGTGATTAGAGATAAGAAAAAGGTGAAGTAATCATGGTTTTGTACAACAAAGCTACACGCTTCTCCATGGGACTCATGTTCAGAAAATGGCGAGGTTAGCATGTTCTAAGGGTGGAGTCTTTGGCCCTCTGATGTCAACTGGTAACTGATTGGATAACTCGTGTGTGCCCAGTTGAAGAGTTTGTTGTCCCAATCAGTCTTGACTGGCTCAAGCTTGAACTGGACCCAGCTGACTCCAAGTTCGTGAAAAAAAACTCCGGCAAACATCTTAATTGTTTAGGCCGTGTGATGCTTGGATGACATTCAAGTTTTTATAGAAACAACTGAAGCAAATTTGATCAGTGAAGGCATTTTACAGTTCAGTATTTATTAAGCAAGTTATAGTTTAATGGATCTAACTGACGACTCCTCTCAGTTTCGATAGTAGCTATGTGTTTTGTGCAGGTTTCAGCCTATTGATAACCAATGTCTCCCTTGCCTGTATTGACAGTGACTGTGTCCTACTCAACAAGGAACACTGTTTAATCCATATTGTATATCTTACTCCACAATATTCCTCTTCCCTAATCATCCCAGGGCCAGGCTCCAGGCAACTAGAGATCACCCCTGTGCCCCAAGTCTCACCTGAGTTATTCAAGCACCCAATCTTAAACTGTTTACTCTGCCTTTACCTTCCTTTGCCTTGAAACCCCATAAAGGATCTGGCATAGACTTTCCCCTCCCTCCTGTCTTCTGCCTCCTGACAACTCTGGTGTTTTTCCCTGGGACATTGGGTGGCATATGGTAACAGCTCCCCTCTGGACACTGTGAGCAAAATAAACTTCTTCCTTCCAAACCTCATTCTCCCTTACTTCTGTGGCCACAGCGACATTACTGTACCATACCCAGCATTTCTATTTTTAGAACAAGTGTCCTCATGAAGAGAATGGTTTAGTTTGGGACAGGAGGAGACCCCCATGATGCTCAGGGATTACTAGCAACACCATCTGAGGTCAAAAGTTCATGAATAACAGGAGTAAAACCAATGAATCACCAAAGCAGTAATTTATGAAAGTTTATTGTACACACACCAAAAAGACAGTATGCAAACGAGGAACACTCATACCAAAATGTAGTATGAGATGCAGGGGTATATCGTTACAAAGCAACTTAGATAATGAGAAAGCAGGGACTGTTTATTCGTCTTAGTGATTGCTTGTGGTATTAGAATTTTCTTTTTGTGTGTGTGTGTGTGTGGTATGTGGGCCTCTCACTGTTGTGGCCTCTCCCATTGCGGACGTGCAGGCTCAGTGGCCACGGCTCACGGGCCCAACCGCTCTGCGGCATGTGGGATCCTCCCGGACCGGGGCACGAACCCGTGTCCCCTGCACCAGCAGGCGGACTCTCAACTACTGCGCCATCAGGGAAGCCGTAGAATTTTCTTAAATGATAGGAAATTGGTTAGTGGTTACCTCATACCAACCTTGAGAAACAATTCAAGTTTTGCTTATAATTTCTGAAGGCATAAGCAAGAAATGACCCAGGACAAATTAGTCTTGCAAAATAAACTAAATTAAGCTTTTTTTAATAAGATTAAACTGGTTTTGTCTGCTCGGGGAATTTTCAAGGCTCGTCTCTGTTTTTTATTTTAACACTGGGAAAGCTCTACCTCTTGCTGGCAATCGTGGGCACTACTTTGGGTTTTTTTTGTTTTGGTTTTCGGTTTAATATTTATTTATTTATTTAGTTAGTTAGTTAGTTAGTATTTATTTTTTACTGCGCCGGGTCTTAGTTGTGGCCTGCAGGCTTCTTAGTTATGGCATGATGCGGGATCTAGTTCCTTGACCAGGGATTGAACCTGGACCTCCTGCATTGGGAGCTTGGAGTCTTACCACTAGCCCACCAGGGAAGTCCCGTGGGCAATACTTTGTGAGGCTCTGCATTGTCTGTTCCAAGTGTGACCTTCTCTTCCTACCCTAATTTGCTGGGTCTGTGACAACTCTGCAGGTCCTGGCCCCGGTCAACGCTTGGCAGGGGTAAGGGGACGAATAGTCAATGCTATCTCTCCCCATCATGCAAGTCTGCCTGGACAAACTGACTGATTATTCATAAAGGCTCCCGGGAGCAGCAGAAGCTGACAGCTCTGCTCCTAAACCAGGCTCACCAGCTGTCAGGCTTGAGCTGAAAACCTGGTGTTGGGGGTGTGGTAACTGGGAGACCTCCCTTGAGATCGACAGCCTCTCAGCTGTAGCTTGCCTTCACCTCCGAAGTGACAAAATACATCCTTTCCAGGATGCCCATCGGGTACATCAACAGCTTTGTCATCACACACAATCCTTGCAGACAGGATCATCATTGTACTCACCTTTCTCCAGGAGCACAGGTATGACCTTACATTGAGGACATCTACCTCCAAGAAGACTTATTTGACACACTCATCATGGACATACAAGTCCAACATCTTTTAGTACTTTTGTTTGTTTGTTTGTTTTTTGTTTTTTGCAGTACACGGGCCTCTCACCGTTGTGGCCTCTCCTGTTGCGGAGCACAGGCTCTGGACGTGCAGGCTCAGCGGCCATGGCTCACGGGCCCAGCCGCTCCACGGCATGTGGGATCTTCCCGGACCGGGGCACGAACCCGTGTCCCCTGCATCGGCAGGCGGACTCTCAGCCACTGCGCCACCAGGAAAGCCCTTTTAGTACTTTTGATGGCAACATATTCTTACTTATAAATTTTACTTCCAAACTGAAATCAGCAGCCACTCCCATTTGTGCCCTCAGAGATTCCTGCACTAAAGAAACTTCAGTAACCCCATCTCATGCCTCGTCGAGTCTCTGGACAACGTATGATAGTCATTAGTTACCCCTGAGCTTCTGATGAAAAAAATCTAGCCCTCCTTAACTCTATAAATAAATCATTAAAACAATAAAACAACAAATGACTAGTTACCCATTGGGCTCTCCCAGAAACAGAAACTCTCTAGACCCTGAGCACGTGATTCTCCATACCAGTGGTTCATCATATTTTGGGTCATGGAAACAGCACAACACAAACTTGCACAGCTACCAAGGCCTCCTCAAGATAGGATGTTTATTGCAGGGCCCAGCAGTAAGGCCAGGTAAGAATCACGGAATTGGAAATATACCAAAAGTAGGCAATACTCAATTCGAGAATCATTTGGGTTTATTGCACACAATTAGCACAAAGTAGGAAAAATAGAAAGGGATTAACATCCACTATGTCTGTGAAGGAGGTATCTTAGCACCAGCAGCTGTCTCCAGGTCTGCAACTGGTCTCGCGACAAGAGTGAGTGGAAGGTCACCTTCTGCTCCGACAGGGCTCTGGCAGTGTCTGTCTTTAACAGTTCACAGCAGTGTGGAGTGGGGTCCTCCAGCGAAGAGGCTTCAAGTCGTTCAGTTCAGTGGTTTCTTTTCTTTCTTTCTTTTTCTTTCCCTTTCTTTCTTTCTTTCCTTCCTTCCTTCTCCCTTTCTCTTTCTTTTTATTTTTAAATTTTTTGGCTGCACCATGAGGCATGTGGAATCTTAGTTCCCTGACCAGGGATTGAACCTTCATCCCCTGCATTGGAAGCATGGAGTCTTAACCGCTGGACCGCCAGGGAAGTCCAGTGGTTTCTTTTTAAGGAGTCTGTCAGTTGGTGTAATGGTTATGCCCCAGGAGGTCTCGTCTCTATCATTTGCTTTTTCTGTCTCAGTGAGGTACACTGTCAATCAAACTTTTTATCTGAAGTAACACTAGCGGTCCCACAGCAGATGTTTCAAAACAACTAACATGGAAGTTCACATTGGCCACTGCGAATTCTTTTTCAACTACTTAACATACAATATAATAGCTTAAATCCTATAAGTTTCACCCAAGGTGGGTAGGAATCGTATTCTCAAGCACCAGCCAGAGAATCACAATGCAGCCTCCTGGGGCTCTGGAGGAAGTCCGTACCATCTGCAGGACAGATTTATACGTCATTTTGAAACAGCTCCTGATGGATCACTGTGCCAGAATAAGAACAGAACACTTGAGTAGGGGGCATCAGATATCCATGCATCCAGAACGACCCACTATGAGGGTCGTTGGTCTATTGGACCAACCAAGTCATGAAGTCTAAGGACCCTGATTGGACCAACCAAGTCATGAAGTCTACAGACACTGCTGTATTCCATTATAAGGTAGAAATGTACAGCCAGGATTGAGCCAGATCAGGTCTGGAGAACACAACTAGGTTGCATAAATAGGTAGTTGAGACCCCACCAACATGGTAACAACTCACTTTCATGGCTGTCTGGGTGCCCTGCACAGCCAGAGGGAAGAGGAGAAAGCTTGAGCTGGGGTTCTGCTTGGCTCATTTTGCTTTATGGGTGCACGTAAAATCGACAGTGACTGCATCACAGCCACATTCAGGTTGTCCCTGAAAGATAATGGAGTAGAAACGTTTTTTTCCAATGGGTTATGCTATGATCGGGCCATCCATTTTGTGTGGAAGAATTGTTATTCAAAGGTGACCATATATATAGATTCCAGGATAGCAGCCAATGATCTGCCCTGGTAAGGAAGGAAAAGTTGAGAAGATTGTTGAAAGGAGGTCTGCAGTAGAGACATATGGATGTATTTATGGAACTGTGCACACAATAGGCAAATTTTGTATGAATTATTAAAATTCACCAAAGTATATCACTAACAATGTCAAACAGGGACTTCCCTGGCAGTCCAATGGTTGAGACTTCACCTTCCAATGCATGGGGTGAGGGTTCGATCCCTGGTTGGGGAACTAAAATCCCACATGTCTCGTGGCCAAAAAACCAAAAACATAAAACAGAAGCAATATTGTAACAAATTCAATAAGGACTTTAAAAACATGATCCACATCAAAAAAATATTTAAAAAAAACTAATGTCAAACAACAATCACATCCAATTTCTGGACCTTGGGACTAGGACATTGTACTGACTGTTTCTTCTCCGTGGATCCTTTTTTCTTTTTTTTTTTTTTTTTGGCTGAGCTGCATGCCTTGTGGAATCTTAGTTCCCTAACCAAGGATTATTGAACCCATGCTCTTGGCAGTGAGAGTGCAGAGTCCTAACCACTGGACCGCCAGGGAATTCCCTTCCTCCCCTCCTTTAACTGTGTGCTCAAATATCATCTCCTTATGAGAACAGCCCTCTGTTTCCTACTGAAATCTTCCTGACTCCACATTCTTGTTATTCCTTGGTGCTGATCTTTTTTTTTTTTTTTTTTGCATTTCTACCTGTCACCTTATAATTTACTATAATATGTAGCATTTTCTTTGTGACTTATTGGTTACTTTCCTCAATAAAGGCTTTTGAAGGACACTACAGGAGGACACAGTTCTTTCTTCACTGATATATAACACACATCTAGATCTGTCTCTGAAGCTGGTGAGATGTTCAGTACATGTTTTTAAAGCAATGAAACAGCACAAGGTGGTAGCTTCCTTCCACACTTTCACCTCTTTCTACTTTCATTTGATTATTTCTTTCCCTCCAAGTTTAATTCTCCTTAAGCTTCTCATGAGTGAAAAAAAAATACACTTTGTAAAAACAAGAACTTCTCAGTAGCCAAATTTCCAGCATAGTCATGGGCTCAACTTAATTCTTTTACAATTTAGAACTCAAGGTTCTCTGCTTACCACCTGAAGGTTCTGCCCCAATTTCCAATGTGTATGGGGGAGGGGTGGATTTCCACACAATACCAACCAATTCTCCGACACTAGCTGGGTGTCCCGCAATTTAACAATTCTGACGCTGTCTAACCTGAGATAGCATCAGATTCCAAGGTTAAGGGCTCAGTCCTACAAGACTGACCCTCGTAGGACCCCCCCCCCCACAACCCGACTTCAGACACCAATTGAAAGTCCAGGTTGTGACTGTGATGCTCCAAAGACAATGGTCAAGGACAAAGGACAACCCTACCTGAAAAAGTTTCAGCGTCACATAACCTACCAGGCTCTTGTCACTCTCCCCGCCATGTTGTGATGGTTACGAAATTCCTGAGCCCACCTGGGCGACGGGACCTGTTCCTCTCTTGTCCCAAGTAAGGAAAGGCATCTGCCCTGTCCCACTCCCACCCTACAGAAGGAAGGCATATGGGCCTTGACCAATGAGAAAACGAAATTTTCACCTTGGACCATTCCTTTTTCCTCTGGCTATAAAAACTGACTAACAGCACATGTTTGGGGTCGGCTCTCCCAGACTACTCTGAAGTCGGCCCACTATTCTGGCAGCAACCATTCCCTCTAACAAATTCTATCCTCTTTACATTCTGCCTTGTGTCTGGAAATTCTTTTCCAACCCGCGTTCGGACCACGACAGTAACCTGTGCTTCTCATGATCTGTGCTTCTTCTCTTCTGTGAGCCTCTTTCAAGGTGTTAATGTAATCTTGAATTACCCACATTACATAACTCATTTATTCATCCCTTTTAAAATTACATACGTGCAGGACTTCCCTGGTGGCACAGTGGTTAAGAATCCACCTACAAATGCAGGGGACACGGGTTCGAGCTCTGGTCAGGGAAGATCCCACATGCTGCGGAGCAATTAAGCCTGTGCACCACAACTACCAAGCCTGCGCCCTAGAGCCCACGAGCCACAACTACTGAGCCCGTGTGCCACGACTGCTGAAGACCGCACGCCTTCAGCCCATGCTCCACAAGAGAAGCCACTGCAAATGAGAAGCTCATGCACTGCAACGACACTTGCTGCAACTAGAGAAAAGCCCGTGTGCAGCAACAAAGACCCAACGCAGCCAAAAATAAATAAATTAACTAATTTTTAAAAATCCCATGATATTTCCCCAGAGCTATTTCTGACGTTATCTTTGAACAAATGCCTCAATACTATTTCTAATTTCCTGATATTTGCATTTCAAACTGTTTTTCTGAGATAATCTCAATTCCCCTTGCAGAGCTGTACCTGCAATCACTGGAGAATGATAATCACTTACCAGCAACAACATGAGATCATGGGGTTCAGATGTTCCCTTAGCAGATGAAACCAAGAGCAGTTATCAATTAGTTCCCTGAAACTCTAACTTGTTTTATAAATAATATCCTGTAACCTGCCTTCACTGACTAAACTTGCTTTAATTGTTTTTGCAAATTACATACCCTCCAAGCTTCACCTAGCTTAGACAATATATCACAAAACCTTATAGATAACATCTCCGAGGTATGGGTTGCTATGGTAACAGTTCCTTAAATTGTTGTTCAGAAACATGCAGTTAGTCCTGTCCAGTTCAAACTGGTCAAGACCACTAACCATTCAACTGGGCCTGTGTGAGTGTCCACCCTTAGATCATGCTAATGCCACCATTTTCTGAATATGCTTCCCATGAAGAAGCATGTAGCTCAGATATGCGTGTGCAGAACACAGATTTCTACACTTTTCTCTTGCCTACATTCCCTAGGCCTGAGACCACCCTCCTCCTCTAGGCCATAAATATCCCAACACCCTCCTGTTAGAGAGGTGGATCTGAGACTAGTTCTCCTGACTCCTCCCTTTGATGCCACACGAATAAACCCTTTTTCTGCTGCAAACCTCAGCGTCTCAGCCTTTTACTTTCTGAATGTGGGGCAAACGAATCTGGTTCGGTAACACAGACATGCTGTGACTCTGAAAGTTGCAGTCACTGACCCCAGCCAAAACAGCATTAGTTACATTGGTCTCCATCTGAGATAGATGTCAGTTTACTAAATGGAGTTGAGTATATCTCAGGATATACAGTGAGAAATATTATATGGATAAAAGTGTTCCTCAATGGGACTTCCCTGGTGGCACAGTGGTTAAGACTCCACGCTGCCAATGCAGGGAACCTGGGTTCAATCACTGGTCAGGGAACTAGATCTCACATGCATGCTGCAACTAAGAGTTCTCATGTCACAACTAAGGAGCCCACATGCTGAAACTAAAGAGCCAGTGAGCCGCAACTAAGAAGACTGCTTGCTGCAACTAAGACCTGGTGCAACCAAATAAATAAATAAATAAGTGTTCCTCAATGGGTAGGACATAATTGCTAACTATATAGGCAAGGCAGAGTTTTCTGTGGGAACCAGAGGCAGAGATCCTGTTTGTTTCAGGGTGGCCAAACACCCATCTTCTTTCTTCTCAGTCATGTCCCTGTACAGTCTTTTCCTTTGTTCCCAGCCAATCATAATAGAATTTACAAAACTTACTAATGCCTCGGGCTACACGTATTTCAAGAGGAATAGCCCAATGTCTCCAACTATGCGTGGACTATTTTATGTTTGAATTACTCTGTGGAATGATACAGCCATTTAGATAGGTAGATTTGGGAGCATCTCAATTTTATTCCCTGGTGGCAGGCTGACCTTCACGGAGTATGAAACTACGTCTTTCTCCTGCAGTTCACAGCGAGTAAAGCCCCTCCCTCCGTCTAGGTAGGATGACCACTCTCAAGTACTCCCCAGAGTTCCTTTTGGACCACTCTCTGGTGGTCAAGATGGAGAACACGTTTCCGGGGTGGGGGGTCGGGGGGCTGGGGTGGGGGGGGCTGGGGTGGGGGGGTGGGCTCTAGAACGCTAGGAACTACATTACCCAGAAGGTAATGCGCCGAGTTGAGCCAATAAAAGGTCAGGATAAAGGCATTTCCTTGCGTGCGAATCTTATCGGGGCGGGACTTCCGGCGTCCTCCTCGTGGCGGCCATTTTTACTGGTTTCGTATCTGTTGTCGCTCCGGAGTGCTGGGCCGGGACTTGGGTGACAGGGTTGAGAAGGTCCAAGAGGAGTCGCTGTCCCCGCTGCATAGAGGCCGGTCTGAAATTCGGCGACGCCGCCGGGGGTGCCCAGCGCCAAGCTCGGGAGAGGGACCGCCGTGCCCGCGTCCACCCGCCTCTCCCGCCGCTACCTGCCCCGCTCTGCCCCCAGACTGATGGCGGCGGCGGCGGCGCTGAGGACCCCGCCTCAGGTAAACGCTTGTCCTCCGGGCCCTCATCCCTCTCACCCCACCAGACACTAAAGCCCCGAGTGCGGGGCGCCTGCTCACGTGCCCGCAGTCCAGGCCACGGTGCCCAGGACAGTGAAGCGGTCGTGGGTGAGTCTGTTTTTGACAGACAGTGTGATGGCCGCGTGAGAGAGGGTCACAGGCGGAGGGACCGGCAGGTGCAAAGGCTTGGAGGTCGGATTGAGCCGGGAGGATTGGGAAACCTGGGGTCCGTCTGATGTCTGCAGGGAAGTGTGTGGTAGCGTGACCCCTGGACTGGCTGGCGGAGAGGTGGTTCCTTCATTCTGAGGGACCTGGATGCCATGGAGGGTAGTGGACAGAAAAGGAATACAGTCTGTATTAGGGTTTCAAAAGTTTTCCAAAAACCGATTAAAGAGAGAACAAACTAGAATGGGGGTGAAAAGGACAGTGAGGCACAAGGCGCTAGTAAGAAGCAGCATTGAGGACTGAGGCGCAGAAGCTAGTCACTTAGCCCGAGGTCACCGGGATCCAGGCCTGGACGGGGATACAGGGGAGGCCTGACCTCATCTGGAGCCCAGCCCTGGTTGCCTACCCCTCTCCGCAGGCTCTGAAGGATGAAAAGCACTTAGGAAACCTATACACGGAAGGAGAGGTTGTCCCAGTCACTCACTGGCCCTGACACACCCAAATGGTGTCGGGGATTGTGGTGTCTTTAACGTCTTCCTTGCTTTTTTCCCAGCTCGTGGGTGTGGGGACCCTGGGGATACCTCAAGCCCAGTCTTGAGTGCAGGCCAAGGGTTACACGGAGGTATTGCTATTGCTGTCAGCCAATGTAAACACGTGTGAAAGGTTGTGACAGGACCAGATACTGACATGTGCAAATGTTTGGAGGTATGACTATGCTGGAGACAGGGTACAGTCAGTTTCCATTTTATTAGGAACAAAGAGCTGAGTGTCAAGAATTTGGACACCTGTTATGGAGATAATGAGAGGTTTGGATAAGCGGAAGGGGTTGGTTCTTATGCAGGTCTTAGTGAGTTCCATTGCCTGCAAAGAAGAGAACAGACTGTATGAGTAATAGAAGAGGCAGGGAGCTGCCAAGGAGGCATTTACTATAATCCAGATGAGTGTTGGACCAGGGTGGTGGCCACAGAGGTGGGAAAGAAGTGGGACTTTCCATCCATGTTTTAAGAAGAGTCAAGTAGATTTTTAGATGTTGTGGGTGAGGGAGAGAAAGGGAGGAGTCAGCGATGACCCCAGTGTTTCCGGTTTTAGGAGCTAACGGGATGAAAGCTCCATCAACTGGGATGGGAAAGTTATGGTAGGTTAATTTTACTTGGGAATGTCAGATGTTTTGTTTTGGCCCCGTCAGGAGTCTGAGATGTTTCAGAGAAAGTGAGTGGAGGCAGCACTTGGGTATCTGGAAATCTGGGGAGGAAGGTGGCTGTTGTGTGGAACAGGGAGCAGCTGTGGATCCCATTTAGGTGGGGGAGTGCAGGTCATCCTGGCCATGCTGTTCACTGGTCTGAAAGAGGAGGGTGCATGATGAGGGGTTTCCCTGCTCCACACCTGATCACGGTTGCTGAGCACACAAAGGCAGGTAAAGGATAGAAGTGAACATGGTAACCATATGGAAGAGAATGGGTAACTGAATTGAAGAGAATGGTTTGACAGGCGACTAAAGCGTTTGTGAGATTAGTGGACATGACATGGCTGTGGAGGCATTGGAGTAATTGAAACAAGATGATGCGACTAGGGCTCCTGCTAATTCACTAAGGTACAGGTTCACCAGAATTTTGTGGTGAGGTTTGGTGGGGGTGTGGTGTGTTTGATCTTGATGGTGGGTAGGTCTGGGGCAAATATAGTCATTTGTGAGAGTCACTGTGCCTGGAACGGACACCGTCGGGGCCAGGATTCCAAGGAAGGTTGAGGGAGAGAGGACAGTTGTGGCCGCTGAGGGGACAGGGAGTGCAGCACAAAAGTGGAAGTGGGTCATGGGCATCTGTAATCACATGTGCTTCTGGGTGGTTAAAATTGAAGCAAGGATCAATAAAGGTATGAAGGAGGCCTTCAAAGCAGTTTTCCCCACGTGCATAGTTGTGGGAGTGCAAGTGTGGGGACTGAAGATGTGAGAGAGGTACAGTGTACAGAATGATGGGCACACTAAGAGGAAGTGCTGGCTCTTGGCACCAGGGCCCTGTTATTGGGGCCTGAACGTCGAAGCTTGAACCCAAGTTTGGTTGTGTCTGTGAGTCACAGCCTAGAGACCCCAGGGGAATTGATTGACAGGATGGATGGGACCCTACAAGCCAGGACCAGAGCTTGGATGACATCTCTGTGCTGTCCTGTCCAGTGTTGTTGAGGGCTGAACACAGTGAATGAAGAGACCCTGAGGGATAGGTGGGCATCAGTGGCACTTAGGCCTGAAATTCCTGTTCGGTTAGAGCTCTGGAAGAGGATGAGGGTGGGATACGTGTGTGATGAGATGGATTGTGGGATCTTAGAGAGAGAATGTTCATAGCTTATTCTGTCTCTCTCATAGAAGTGCAGTGTGACCTTTGAGGACATTGCTGTGTCCTTCTCCTGGGAGGAATGGAGGCTCCTTGATGAGACTCAGAGACGCCTGTACCTCGATGTGATGCTGGAGAACTTTGCACTTATATCCTCACTGGGTAAGACTCACGGCCTTCCCAGTGTCCTGGACTAGGCTCTATCCCACCTCACCCCCCTTTTCAGGGGGCGCTCTGTTCTTCTACATGTGAACTGTGGGCACTGCTTGCTTCCCAAGCTTTCTGTGTAGTTGCTGTGGTAGCTAGGACTGGGTTGTTTGCACTGCCCTCTACTTTTTCCTGCAATATCAACCCCGATACCTGCTGTATTGAATGCTGTTAGGAAAAGGATTCCAAGCCAGTAGTATTGCAGTGAGCTTAATGGATTCTACCTTACTTCCTTTTCTCTGTCTGGGTCAGTGTGTCTATATCCTTTTCACCTCTGTGTCCGAGATTTGATCCCTTCTTTTATTTATTTGTTTTTATTTTAATTTAATTTAATTTAATTTATTTTTTTCTTCTCTTGGCCGAGCTGCACGGCTTGAGGGATCTTAGTTCCCTGACCAGAGATTGAACCAGGGCCACAGCAGTGAAAGCACCAAGTTCTGACCACTGGACCGCCAGGGAACTCCCTTGATCCCTTCATTTACCTAACATTTCTTTGTGCCTGCCTGTGCCAGGAATGCAGGCACTGTCACGGTCATTACTTATCTGAACCATGAGCTACTTTTCAGTGTCCTACTGCAAGGTTGTAGTGTTTATTTATTTATTTGGTAAATATATGTTTATCCAAAGTTTTTTTTAAATTATTTTATTTATTTATTTTGGCTGCATTGGGTCTTCAATGCGGCATGCGGGATCTTTAGTTGCAGCATGCGGACTCTTAGTTGTGGCATGCAGACTTCTTAGTTGCAGCATGCGTACACTTAGTTGTCATCTGCAAGTGGAATCTAGTTCCCCGAGGGATTGAACCTGGGCCCCTGCGTTGGGAGCACGGAGTCTTACCCACTGGACCACCAGGGAAGTCCCTGTAGTGTTGTTTTTTTGTTTTGTTTAATAATTTATTTATTTATTTATTTTTAGTTGTATTGGGTCGTTGTTGCTCGGCACATTCTTTCTCTAGTTGCGGCGAGTGGGGGCTACTCTTCGTTGTGGTGTGTGGGCTTCTCACTGAGGTGGCTTCTCTTGTTGCTGAGCACAGGCTCTAGGCATGCAGGCTTCAGTAGTTGTGGCACGTGGGCTCAGTAGTTGTGGCTCGTGGGCTCTAGAGCGCAGGCTCAGTAGTTGTGGCTCGTGGGCTTTGTTGCTCCGCGGCATGTGGGATCTTCCCGGACCAGAGCTTGAACCTGTGTTCCCTGCAGTGGCAGGCAGATTTTTAACCACTGTGCCACCAGGGAAGCTCAAAAATTGTATATATTGATGTGTACAAGTGATGACTTGGTATATCTTTACATTGTGAAATAATTGCCACATTGAAGTTAATTAAACATCTATCACCTCATAAAGTTACCTTATTGTTGTTATTATCGTTGTTACTATTTTGGTAAGAATGCTTAAGATCTACTTTAAGTAAGGTTCAAGTATACAACGTGATTGTTAACTATAGTCACCATGCCATACATTACATCCGCAGAACTTATTAATCTTAACTGAACATTTGTACCTTCTGACTAACATCTCCCCATTTCCCATATTCCCCAGCTTCTGGTATTTTACTCTCTGTTTCTATGATTTTGCATTCATTCATTCATTCATTCATTCATTTATTGATTGTACACGGGCCTCTCACTGTTGTGGCCTCCCCCGTTGTGGAGCACAGGCTCCGAATGCGCAGGCCCAGCGGCCATGGCTGACAGGCCCAGCCGCTCTGCGGCATGTGGGATCCTCCCGGACCGGGGCACGAACCCATGTCCCCTGCATCGGCAGGCGGACTCTCAACCACTGCGCCCCCAGGGAAGCCCCCTTATTTATTTATTTTTTAAAAATTCCAACCACAGTGGACAAAGAAGGGTTCCCTTATATCTGTGCCCTCACCAATACTTGTTATCTCATTGTGGTTTCTTTTTTTTTTTTGGCTGTACGCGGGCCTCTCACTGTTGTGGCCTCTCCCGTTGTGGAGGCCTCCAGACGCGCAGGCTCAGTGGCCATGGCTCACGGGCCCAGCCGCTCCGCGGCATGTGGGATCTTCCCAGGCCGGGGCACAAACCCATGTCCCCTGCATTGGCAGGCGGACTCTCAACCACTGCGCCACCAGGGAAGCCCCTCATTGTGGTTTTGATTTGCATTTTCCTGATGATCAGTGAGATGATTAGTGAAGAGGAACTTTTTTTTTTTGCAGTATGCAGGCCTCTCACTGTTGTGGCCTCTCCCGTTGCGGAGCACAGGCTCTGGACGCGCAGGCTCAGAGGCCATGGCTCACGGGCCCAGCCACTCCGCGGCATATGGGATCCTCCCGGACCGGGGCACGAACCCGCGTCCCCTGCATCGGCAGGTGGACTCTCAACCACTGCGCCACCAGGGAAGCCCCATTTGTAGATCTTTGATAAAATGTCTATTCAGCCATTTTATCTTTGATAGAATGTCCACTTTTTAATCAGATTGTTCTTTTCCTGTTGAGTTGTAGAGTACCTTATATATCAATGTTTTACGTATTAAAATATAAATTTCACCAATGAAATCTATCTGGTCATGGCCTATTTTTGTTGTTGGAAGATTTTTGCTTACTGGTTCAATTTCCTTGCTTGTTATTGGTCTATTCAAATTTTTTGTTTCTTTATGATTCAGGTTTGGTAGGTTGTATGTTACTAGAAATATATCTGTTTCTTTTAGGTTATCTAATTTGTTGGTGTATAACAGTTCATAGTAGTCTTTTATGATCCTTTATTTCTCTTTTATTTCTCTGTTAATTTATGAGTCTTCCCTCTCAGAAGTCTAGAGAAAGGTTTGTCAGTTTTATTTATCTTTAAACAAAACCAGTTCTTAGTATTGTTAATCTTTTTTATAGTTTCTATTTCATTTATTTCTGCTCTGATCTTTTTTCTTTTTTTTTCTTCTTCTTTTTTGGCTGTGCCATGTGGCATGCAGGGATCTTAGCTCCCCAACTAGTGAATGAACCTGCATCCCCTGCAGTGGAAGCACGGAATCCTAAGCACTGGACTGCCAGGGAATTCCCCTCTGCTCTGATCTTTATTTTTTCCTTTGTTCTGCGAACTTTGGTCTTAATTTGTTCTTTTTCTAGTTCCTGGAGATGTAAAGTTCGGTTGTTTATTTAATGCTGGCATTTTTTGCTCTTAATGCTGGCATTTATTGCTCTCAACTTGATTTTTTTCTTAATGCTGGCATTTATTGCTCTAAAATTTTCTCTTAAAACTGCTTTTGGACATTCTATATGTTTTGTTTCTATTTTTGTTTTTCTCAAGTTATGTTTGATTTTCCTGTTGATTTTTTCCTTTGACTGATTGGCCAGGAGCATATTGTTTAATGTTCACATATCTGAATTTTTAAGCTTTTCTCCTGTTGCTGGTTTCTAGTTTTATCCATTGTGTTAGGAAAAGTTACTTGATATGGTTTGAGTCTTCTGAAATTTGTTAAGACTTGTTTGACATAGCATATAATCTATTCTAGAGAATATTCTATATGCCCTTGAGAAGAGTGTGTCTTCTGCTGTAATAGGATGGAATGTTCTGTATACATCTGTTACATTCATTTGGACTAAAGTGTTGTCCAATTCAAAGATAACCTTACTTTCTATCTGGATATCCACCTGTGTTGAAAGGGGGATATTTAAGTTCCCTATTAACACATTATTGACTGGGGGATTTTTTCAGGAACTAATGCCTGTGGCCAGCAATTTGTTAGTTTGAGTAAATATCAGCAACTTTTTTTGTACTTAATGTATTTATTTGAAACTTTGTACATGTCTTACTAAAACATTCTAATACTTTGTTAGAGTGTGATAGGCAGTATAGCAGGAACCTCTGTGCAGGGGAACAGAACATCTATTACAAATACACTGTGTTTCACTGTGCTTTCCCCTGGAAGAGCAGACTCTATACTTTCTGGAGGCTTTTTTTTTTTTTTTTTTAGCCCTGTGGGTATTACATCCTCTAGAATATGTTCTTTCATTTTACCTGGTAGTCAAGAAGGTGGATCTTTGCGGGGAGGCTCTTTTATTTTTTTATTTGTTTATTTTAAAAATATTTATTATTTTATTTATTTTGTCTGTGCCGGGTCTTAGTTGCTGCATGCAGGATCTTTTAGTCATGGCACATGGGCTTCTTATTGCAGTACGGTGGACTTCGTAGTTGTGACATGCAGACTCTTAGTTGTGGCATGAATGTGGGATCTAGTTCCCCAACCAGGGATCGAACCCGGGCCCCCTGCATTGGGAGGGTGGAGTCTAACCCACTGGACCACCAGGGAAGTCTCTTGGGGGGCTCTTTTAGAAACGCCATGAGAAGGATCAGGTGTGGGGCTACCACTGCATTCACCGGAATGGTCAGTTACCCATTCTCTAGCTACTGCTGACAAAAATTGCTGATGGGACTTCCCTGGTGGTGCGATGATTAAGAATCTGACTGCAAATGCAGGGGACATGGGTTCAATCCCTGGTCCAGGAAGATCCCACATGCAATGGAGCAACTAAGCCCATGCGCCACAACTACTGAGCCTGCGCTTTAGAGCCCATGAGCCACAACTACTGAACCTGCGTGCCTAGAGTCCGTGCTCCACAACAAGAGAAGCCACCTCAGTGAGAAGGCTGCGCACCACAACGAAGAGTAGCCCCTGCTTGCCACAACTAGAGAAAGCCTGTGCGTAGCAACAAAGACCCAACGCAGCCAAAAATAAATAAATAGATGAATAAATTTATTTAAAAAATTGCATGTAAGTCATTTTATTCTGTGCATTAAGGCTGCAATAAATTTTAAATACATTGAATAAACCGCAGTTACTCAACTAGAAACCCCCTTTCTTATACCATTTTCGAGTTTTCCAGAGGATATTGAAGTTTGCCAGATATTGATTGGATCGATCAACTACTTTCATATATTTATTGTAGTCTAACATACTAGTGGGCTTAGTTGTCTGATGGCCAGTCTTTCTGTTTTCCTTTCCTGTAGATGCTATGGAGGTGTCATGAATAGTTGTCACCATGCAGACTAGCCTCTTGTCTTTCCATATAAGAAGAATCACTTCTCCCTTCTGTAAGAATGTCATTTCTACCCTCTGTAGATTTTTAGATTTCTCCTTTAATTGGTTTGGTAGACCATGATTCTCTCTTATAGTCCTACAAACTCTGGTTTTATTTTTCAACAACATTACAGATGTGGACAGACTGTTGTAATAATTGTCTTGGTAAATATGGTGCCATGAACCAAGGTTGTAGGACCAACAATATTGTTTCTTGCAGTTTCTTTCCTTCACCCATGTAAATCTCACGGTTGCATATATATCCAGTTTCACTTCCGTTAAGCATCCTGACCAAAATTCCATATTTTGTAAATTTCCCAGGATTATAGGTTTTGAATCTGAGTCGTCCTCTCCACTTTATCATTGCCTCATCAGTGATAGCTCTTGTTTGGGTGTATAGATCGATTGAGATTTTGGTAGAGAATAAGCCAAAAGAGGTTTAATTTTTGAAATTCTGTCTGCAGGAAGTGGAGTTTTCGAGTTATCGTTAAAGTGAAGAAATGTCATTATTTGTGTGAACCTTCTTCTCGTCCTAATCTTTGGTAAAATAGGTGTTTCACATAAGGGATCAGTCGACCAATATTCTTTGCACTGTGACTTTCTTATTTGTCTCATCAAAATTATTAATCCAAGAGGCTTTTTCATGTCACTGTTGGTTACATTAGTCCATTTTAAAGCCTTATCATACTTTTTATATGATTTTTCATTCTGTTGGTGATATAAGTTTGTTTGAGAAGTGACTAACTCAAAAAAGTCGTTACCAAAAATTAATTCTGTTATTTCACTAACACTTTGCGGGTTATTACATTCAATAGTTACACCTGACACACCTGTAAAGTCTTCTAATTTTTGTGAAATGTTGTCTTCAATCCACTCTTACGTAGAAGCAAAGGAGCATTCTTGAGTTTCATTTTCACTTTCCACAGTAGAGTCATTCACTATGGTTTTTTGTCTTTTTGTTGGTCTAATATTCACATCGTCTGAATCAGAATTATATTCTGAAGAACTGTCATGCTCTGAGACACTCATATATATGTTGCTCAGACAGAGAAAGTATCTGCATAAAATTCACCAAAAAAATTCTTCTTCACTCAGTTTTGCGATGCATCATTTTGGAAAATTTTACAGTAATAAACTTGCGTTTATAATGTACACAAGGTTGGAACAAAAACCTAATGGACCAAAATGTGAAAGATAATGATAATCATAAGTTGTATAATGAACCCTTGATCAATTTTAAGTTCTTACAACTTCGCACGGTGATGTTAATTGTGTCAGTCTCTAAAAACGTATTGATACGTCTCCGGTCAATAACGTTTGAGTAACAAAAGATGTATTAATACACCTCTAGTTAGAAATGTGTTAATATTCTTTTGCTGGGACTTCCCTGGCAGTCCAGTAGTTAAGACTCTGTGCTTCCTCTGCAGGGGGCACAGGTTTGATCCCTGGTTGGGGAACTAGGATCCTGCATGCCGTGCGGCACGGCCAAAAAAAAAAAAAAAAATTCCTGCCTTCAGATCTGGTCATATTTGCTTAATTTTTAATATATGGTACATATATATATAGTTATAATTGTTACATCCTCCTGGTGAATCAATTTCTTTATCATTACGTAATGAACATTGTCTCTTGTGATAGTTTTTTTTTTAAGAGTGATCTTTTTTTGTTTTTTAAAAATTAATTTATTTTTGGCTGCATTGGGTCTTTGTTGCTGCGTGTGGGCTTTCTCTAGTTGCGGTGAGCAGGGTCTACTCTTCATCGTGTTGTGTGGGCTTCTCATTGCAGTGGCTTCTCGTTGCAGAGCACGGGCTCTAGGCACATGGGCTTCAGTAATTGTGGCACGCAGGCTCAGTAGTTGTGGCTCACCATAGAGTGCAGGCTCAGTAGTTGTAGTGCACAGGCTTAGTTGCTCCACAGCATGTGGGATTTTCCCAGACCAGGGCTCGAACCTGTGTCCCCTGCATTGGCAGGTGGATTCTTAACCACTGCACCACCAGGGAAGTCCTCTTGTGATGGTTTTTGATTTAAAGGCTATTTGTCTCACTTAAGTATAGCTTACTCTGTTCTCTTCTGAGTTCCATTTGCGTGGAATATCTCTTTCAATTCCTTCACCTTCAGCCTGTGTGTGTCCTTAAGGCTGAAGTTACTCTACTGTAGGCAGCATATAGTTGAGGTTTTTTTTTTTTTTTTTTTTCTGTTCAGCCACTGTATGTCATTTGATTGGAGAATATTTTTAGGACCTGCTGTTGCCATCTTATTATTGTATGGCTGTTTTGTAGTTTCTTTCTTCTTCTCTTGCTGTCTTCCTTTGTGACTTGATGATTTTCTGTGGTAATATACTTTTTTTTTTAAGTACCAACTCCTTTTTTTTTTTTTTCTGTATGCGGGCCTCTCACTGTTGTGGCCTCTCCCGTTGCGGAGCACAGGCTCCAGACACGCAGTCTCTGGACACGCAGGCTCAGCGGCCATGGCTCACGGGCCCAGCCGCTCCGCAGCATGTGGGATCTTCCCGGACCGGGGCTCGATCCCGTGTCCCCTGCATCGGCAGACGGACTTTCAACCACTGCGCCACCAGGGAAGCCCCCAACTCCTTTTTTTAAAAATTTATTTATTTTTGGCTGCATTGGGTCTTTGTTGCTGGGCGTGGGCTTTTCTCTAGTTGTGGCGAACGGGTGCTACTCTTCGTTGGTGGTGTGCGGGCTTCTCACTGCGGTGGCTTCTCTTGTTGCGGAGCTCGGACTCTAGGCACGTGGGCTTCAGTAGTTGTGGCACGTAGGCTCAGTAGTCGTGGCTTGTGGGCTCTAGAGCGCAGGGTCAGCAGTTGTGGCACACGGGCTTAGTTGTTCTGTGGCATGTGAGATCTTCCCGAACCAGGGCTCAAACCCGTGTTCCCTGCATTGGCAGGCGGATTCTTAACCACTGCACCACCAGGGAAGTCCCTGTGGTAATATACTTTTATTCCTTTCTCCTTGTCTTTTGTGTCTACTATAGGTTTTTGCTTTGTGGTTACCATCAGGCTTATATAAAACATCTTGTAGCATTCTATTTTATGCTGATAACAATGTAACTTCAATCTCATACAAAAAATTTACTCTTATACTTCCCCCACACTTGCATTTTATGTTTTTGATGTCACCATTTACATGTTTTTATACTGTGTATTGGGTAACCATCAACAAGTTACTGTGGGTATAGTTGTTTTTAATACTCTTGGTTTTTATCCTTTGTAGTTGAGTGATTAACACAGTTTTACAGTATTAGAGTGTTCTGAATTTGACTATATACTTATCTTTACCTGTGTGTTTTATATTTTCATATGATTTCATGTTAGTAGTTAGCATACTCTTTTTTTTTTTTTTTTAGGCTGTGCTGGGTCTTAGTTGCAACATGCAGGATCTATCTTTGTTGCACTATGCGGGATCTAGTTTCCTGCCCAGGGATCAAGCCCGGGCCCCCTACATTGGGAGCACGGAGTCTTAGCCACTGGACCACCAGGGAAGTCCCTAGTTAGCATACTTTTATTTCAGCTAGAAGAATTCTTTAGTCTTTCGCATTTCTGGTGAGGTACATCAGGTGATAATGAACTTCCTCAGTTTCTGTTTGTCTGAGAAAGTCTTTCTTCCTTATTACTGAAGAATAGTATTGCTGGTTAAGTATTCTTGGTTTGCAGTTTTTCCCCCCACCCCAGCATTTAGAACATATCATCTCACTCTCATGGTATGCAGTGTTTCAGCTAAGAAAACCACTTTATGGGGGTTCCCTTGTATGAGGGCTTTCTTTTTTCTTGCAGCTTTTAAAATTCTCTTTATCATTAGTTTTTGAGTTTTCTATTAATGTGTCTTGGGGACATTCTCTGTGGATTGAATCTGTTTGGGGACTTCTGAGCATCATGTACCTGAATGTCCACTTTTCCCAGATTTGGGAAGTTTCCATCCATTATTTCTTCAAATAAAGTTTCTGTCCCTTCCCCTCTCTCTACTCCTGCTAGGGCTCACATTATGCAAATATTGTTTTGTTTCACAATGTCCCATAATTCACGTAGACTTTTTTTTTTCACTCTTAGTTGTTTTGTCTTTTTTCTCCTCTGACTGGATAATTTCAAAGACCTACCTTCAGTTTCATATTCATTGTTTTGATTGATCAAGTTAGCTATTGATGCGCTACTGTGTTTTTCGTTTTGTTCACCATACTCTTCACCATGATTCCTGTTTGGTTCTTTTTCATATTTTCTTGTCTCTCTGTTTGAAACCTTATTTTGTTTGCATCTTGTTTTCCTTATTTTGTCGGATTGTCTGTCTGTGTTTTCTGGTAGCTCACTGAGCTTCATTACAACACTTATTGTGAGGGACTTCCCTGGCGGTCCAGTGGTTAAGACTCTGTGCTTCCACTGCTGGGGGCATGGGTTCGATCCCTGGTCAGGGAACTAAGATCCCGCATGTTTCATGATGCGCCCCCCCCCCCAAAAAAAAACAATTATTGTGAGTTTCTTGTCTGACAGCTTATAGATCTCCTGTTCTTTGGGGCAACTGATAACTTATTATGTTCCTTTGAGGGGTGTTGTGTTTCCTTGATTATTTTGTGTGTGTTTCAATGTAACCTTGCTTTGATGTTAATACATTTCATGGAGCAGTCATTTCTTTCAGACTTTACGTAAGGTTTTGGTGGGGAAGATCTTCACCTTTTTGTGGGTGTTAGTATGCCAGGTTGATGGGTAGTTGCTGTTCCAACTACAACAAGGCCCAGGGGCTTAGAGTCTGTCCAGCTCTGTTAACTGAGATCAGTGTCAGCAAAGACTACAGGGGTCCTCAATAGCTAAAGTTGTGGGTATCCACAGTAGTAGAGAAGACTGCTGGGGATCGCCTGATCTCTTTCTCCCAAGGGAAATGTTTTGACTGAGGGGTTCCCTCTTGATAGTAAGTCCGGCTCTTGGTTGGGGGGTGGTGCTTCGTGGTGGTGATGGCATTGGTGTCTGATGTGTGGGCACTGTGGAGCAGATATAGATCTGGATTCTAGGGTGTGATAAATGCAGAGCAGTGCAGTTTTAGGGTCCCAGACACTGAACAGCCTGCAGCAGTGTTGACTTTGCTTTGTGAGATGCAGTCACACACTGAGCAGTGATGGAGCCTTGACTGGAGTATGGGTGCACACAGGAGTGTCTGGGGTCTGAGGAACTAGCTCGCCCATAGTGGCCATGAATCTGGTGCCTGAGACGGGCATTCAGGTGACAGCTGTGGAGTCAGGTTATGGAATATGGGCATCCATGGCACAGTTGGGGCTCTGGGGTTTAGGGTGTGTGCAGGATTTATGGGGGTGGCACCCATGGTTTTGAAATAGAGCAGTAGCTACTTTTGGGAGAACGGGTGATTCGGCATATTATTCTCTTGCAGGTTCCCCATGGTCATGGCTATTAGTTACCTTACTGAAAGAGCTGCCAGTGCCCTCTGCAGAGCAGGCAGCCGGTGTCCACACCTATAGACACTTGCCCTCCTCTGCCGTGCAGATGGTGGGACCTGCAGCTATATCGGGGCCTGTTGAGGTTCTCTGAAGCAAAGGCTACTGGGGTCCTTTGCAGAGCAGGGCATTGGGGAATGTGATGGCAGCCACCATGTGGCTGATACACATAGTTCCCACCATTCATCTTATTTCTTATCCATCTCCACGTGTCTGTTAAGCTGATGTCCCCAGCAATCCTTTTTTAAAAATTTTATTTATGTATTTATTTTGGGTTGTGTTGGGTCTTTGTTGCTGCATGTGGGCTTGCTTTAGTTGTGTCGAGCAGCACTACTCTTCATTGCAGTGTGTGGGCTTCTCATTGCGGTGGCTTCTCTTGTGGAGCACAGGCTCTAGGTGCGTGGGCTTCAGTAGTTGTGGCTCACAGGCTGTAGAGCTCAGGCTTAGTAGTTATGGCGCACAGGCTTAGTTGCTCCACGGCATGTGGGATCTTCCCGGACCAGGGCTTGAACCCATGTCCCCTGCATTCGGATTCTTAACCACTGCACCACCAGGGAAGCCCCCCAGCAATCTTTTTTGTGTGGTTATTCTACTTTTCAATTTCCATTGTGTTGCTGCAGTGTCTTAATCGGATTTCTGAGTCCTCCAAGGGCCAATTTCGTTTGCAGTTAGCTGTCTGTTTTTTCTTGGTGGTGAAGGCTGGTGTCCTCTGCTGTTACGCTGACATCACTTCTAGATCGGTTTTCTGGGTCTGTTATGTGCTGAGTTGCTCTGTGACAGTAGAAGTCATTCATCTGTCCTGTTTTTACCTTAGGATTTGTATCCTGCATGTACCATGTAGTTGCTTAACTAGGGCTTACAGATATGCCAGGATGGATATGACTCCAGTCATGGCATAGTGGGCTCAGAGGGCGCCTGGTCCTGGTGAGTGGCCCCTGAGGAGAGTATGACATCAGGCTGTGTTCAGACCATACCAGGAATCTATCTTTGTTCAACCAGGGTTTAGGTGCTATTTCCAGTGGCTATACCTTACTTCTAACTTTCTTTTTCCACTGTTAACACTTGGCTGACTTGTCAGTTCTACTACTTGTGATTGCTACTGTGACTTCCAGCCCAGGGATAATTTCCACCTCTCTGGACTCCACATCTCCCCCATTTCTCTCACCACTCTTTCTGTAGTACTCACCAACATTGGTTGTGCTGTGATATGTTCACATTTCCCTAAATT
Source organism: Mesoplodon mirus (assembly GCF_964341445.2). Taxonomy (NCBI): domain Eukaryota; kingdom Metazoa; phylum Chordata; class Mammalia; order Artiodactyla; family Ziphiidae; genus Mesoplodon; species Mesoplodon mirus. Next base: position 64,680,291 of record NC_138995.1, on the reverse strand, counting down.
GACTTTGAATAGCAGCTAATATGTTGCTGTGGGATTTTAATGGGCTTAGATGCACGTTTCTACCCAGTCTCACATCAGCAGCAGAAAAATCCTGCAAGAAGCCGTTGGGAGAGAAGTGAGTTGTAGACCCTGCCTCTTTTCCTGTGTCACACCCTGTCTTTTGTTTCCTTCCCCTGCTGAGGTCTCCACTATTCTGTGATCTTGAGGCTCAGTAATGCAAAACAGTCGGCTGTTCTTTCAACTAAATTCCAACTTCCGTATCTTGAAAAGCATCTCATAGACTAATACCTCGATGAGACAGGTGCACATCTGTGATGAGCTTGACCCTTCCCCATAGTCGACATGCCCTTGACCAGCATTTCTTTCTGTTCAGGTTGCTGCTGTGGAGCAGAGGCTGCAGAGGCACCTTCTGAACAGATCGCTTCTCTAGGCGTGTCACAGGCTAGGACTCCCAAGGCAGCTTTGTGTTCCCAGAAGACGCACCCCTGTGAGATGTGTGGTCCAGTCTTGAGACACGTTTTCCACTTGGCTGAGGATCAGGAAACACAGCACAGCCAGAAACTGTTGAGGTGTGGGGCATGCGTGAAACTATTTTATTTTAGTGCAAATGTTCAGCAGCACCAGGAGCAGCACATGGAAAAGAAAACCCTCAGAAGCAGTGTGGATGAGGCCTCGTTTGTGAAGAGCTGCAGATTCCATGTGTCACAGAAGCCATTGTGCTGTGGGGAGTTTGAAAAGGACTTCCCAACCATCGTGGGACATCTACAGCAACAGGCCACTCATACTGTGGAGAAGCCAAACACAATCACCCAGTGCGGGTCAACTTCACAAGGCAGGAGAAGCCGTCACACCTGGGGAGAATGCAAGAAAGCCCTCAGCCCCAAACACAAACTTGTGCGGGACCATGGTGTCCACAATGGAAGACAGTGTTTTGTGTGCAGTGAATGTGGGAAAGCATTCAAGTACAAATCCTCATTTGTTCTGCACCAGAGAATGCACACTGGAAAAAAGCTTCATGTATGTGGTGAATGTGGAAAATCTTTTAGGCAAAGCTCAACTCTCTGTCAACATCGAAGAATTCATACTGGGGCAAGGCAGTACAAGTGCAGCAAATGTGGGAAATCCTTTAGCCACAAATCTGTCCTCATTTATCCCCATCCATGGCGCAGTGGAGAAAACAGTTATGTGTGCAGTGAATGTTCGAAATCTTTTAGCCATAGCTCAGTGTTCATTCCACATAGGAGATTTCAAATTGGAGAAAGGCCTTATAAGTGTAGTGACTGTGTGAAATCTTTTACTTCTCTGTCTGCACTCAGTTATCATCAGAGATCTCACACAGGAGAACGACCTTATGTGTGCAGTGATTGTGGGAAATCTTTTATCTCTAGTTCTGACCTCCGTTACCATCAGAGAGTTCATTCTGGAGAAAGGCCTCATGAGTGCAATGAATGTGGGAAATCATTTATCACTCGTACTGCTCTCCGTTATCATCACAGAGTTCACACTGGAGAAAGACCTTATGAGTGTAGTGAATGTGGGAAGTCCTTTACCCGAAAAAATAACCTAATTATACACCTAAGAGTGCACTCAGGAGAAAGGCCTTATGAGTGTACTGAATGTGGGAAATCTTTTACTTTTAGCTCCAGCCTTCGTTATCATCACAGAGTACACACTGGAGAAAGACCTTATGAGTGCAGTGAATGTGGGAAATCTTTTAACAATAGGTGGACACTCATTCGACACCGGAGAATTCACACAGGAGAGAAGCCTTATGTGTGCAATAAATGTGGGAAATCTTTTTCTTGTAGCTCCACCCTCCAGTATCATGAACGAGGCCACCTTGGGGAAAGGCCTTATGGGTGTGATGAATGTGGGAAGTCTTTTACCACTAGCTCTGCCCTCCGTTATCATCAGAGAATTCACACAGGAGAAAGGCCTTATGAGTGTGGTGAATGTGGGAAATCTTTTATCTCTAGGTCTGACCTCCAATATCATCAGAGAGTTCATTCTGGAGAAAGGCCTTATGAGTGTAACGAATGTGGGAAATCCTTTATCCGAAGGAATAACCTCCTTTTACACCAGAGAGTTCACACAGGAGAAAGGCCTTACAACTGTAGTGAATGTGGGAAGTCTTTTAACAATAGGTGGACACTCATTCAACACCAGAGAGTTCACACTGGAGAAAAGCCTTATGTGTGCAGTGAATGTGGGAAATCCTTTACCTCCAGCTCCACCCTCTGTTACCATCAGAGAGTTCATGCAGGAAAAAGGCCCTATGAATGCAGCGAATGTGGGAAATCTTTTACGTCTAGTTCTACCCTCCGTTATCATCAGAGAGTTCACACAGGAGAAAGGCCTTATGAATGCAGTGAATGTGGGAAATCTTTTACTTTTAGTGCCAGCCTCCGTTATCATCACAGAGTGCACACTGGAGAAAGGCCTTATGAGTGCAGTGAATGTGGGAAATCCTTTAAGGATAGGTCACAATTCAATAAACACCGGAGAGCTCACACTGGAGAAAGACCTTATGAGTGTGGTGAATGTGGGAAATCTTTTAGCCAAAAATCTTCCCTCTCAACACACCGGAAAATTCATAACAGAGAACGGTCTTATGAATGTAGTGCATGTGGGAAGTCTTTTACCTCTGTCTCTGGCCTTGGTTACCATCAGAGGGTTCACAGGGGAGAGAAGCCTTATCGGTGCAGTGAGTGTGGGAAGTCTTTCACCAATAGCTCCATACTGATCCGACACCAGAGGGTTCACACGGGAGAAAGGCCTTATGTGTGCAGCGAGTGTGGGAAATCCTTTACTAGTAGTGCCACCCTCTCTTATCATCAGAGGGTTCATGCAGGCAAAAGGCCTTACGAGTGCAGCAAGTGCGGGAAAGCTTTTACCTCCAGCTCCACCCTTCGTTATCATCAGAGAGTTCACGCAGGGGATAGGCCTTATGAGTGCAGCGAGTGTGGGAAATCCTTCATCTCTAGCTCTAAACTCCGCTACCATCAGAGAGTTCACACGGGAGAAAGGCCTTATGTGTGCAGTGAGTGTGGGAAATCCTTTAGGGATAGTTCCCAATTCAGTCAACACCAGAGAGGTCACACTGGAGAAAGGCCATATGAGTGTAGAGAATGTGGGAAGTTTTTTATGCGAAAATCTACCCTTTCTCAACATCAGAGAGTTCACACTAGAGAAAGGCCTTAGATGTACTGGGGATGTGCACTTTTCTTGTTCACTGTAAGGTTTCCAGAGGAAACTGAGGAGCCATGTGTCTGAAATTAACTCTCAGACATGTGAGCATGCACAGTGGGGAGATTTCCCCATCAGTTTCAGTTCATGTGGGAAGTGTGTGACTCTGTTGCACTCTCTAACCTGTCCAGGGCTCTTCCCAGATTTATGTCACTTCCATCTCTGGGGTCAAGGCCATTTCACCTCCACCACCTGGTAGGTTCACCCAGTGTGCTCAGGGAAGCTGACCTCTGTCCTCCAACGTATCAGCCAAGTTAGGAGTCACCTGAACCTTTACGGCATCAGCTTTCACTCCTCCCTGACTTATCTTGGACGTGGACCTGGTCAGTGTTGGCCCAGAAGATACCAAAAGTTCAGCTGGCAGCTTGCAGAGAATGACAACACAGGGATGTGTCAGTCTCACGTGATAGTAGTAAGTTTTTCCAGCTTCCAGATCATGAACTGGGTAACTGCCTGCTGCAGATTGCTTTGGCTTGTACAATAATCAAGGCCTTACAAGCTCTTTACATCCTCTTTAATCTTGGAAGTTTTGTTTACTGTGCAAGTAGTTTATACACAGGTTTGTACTGTGTAAGCATAAAGGGGAGAGCAATTTTTAGGGGTCTCAATTTCTGTGTCTGAGGAGGGACGGTATGATGGCAGACAGTAGCTTGCCAGTTTTGACCAAATTTGCATTGCTGCCCACTGCCTCCTAGGAAAGACTGCAGGGATTTCTGGTTTTCATATGAAGCCTGGAGGCTCTGTTTTAGGAGTCTCTAAGATGTCCCTGAGAAGCAGCAGCTGTGAGAATCTCAAGAGCTTTGAAAGCAGAATGAATTTTTTCCCTTCCTCAAAGGAGAGGTCACAGGACATTTCAGCACTGTTGAGGGATTGTCTTCCCCAGGTCTACAGAGAGCCATATTCCCTGATGGCCACAATTTGTTGGCCTAGTGTCGCTGGTTCTAAGACCATTGGGTCCAGGAGAAACCATAATTGGTACAGAAACTGGTTTACTAAGGAGGGGAGGCTGCAGCCTACTAGTGTGTCAACGTAAAAATGACTGTGGAGAATCCGTTTATACACAAATCTCAGTACCTCCAGGCATGTTTATCTTGTATAGCTGAAGTCATCAGAGAAAATAAAAATAATTGAAAGGTTTTGTGGATTCCTTTAGCCTCTGTAATATTCACCTCAAGGCCATTACTGCACGGGCAGGAAGAAAGAGGAAAAAGGGGATCTAGTCCGCAGATGTGGCTCTTGTGACCCAGACAGCATTCCTGTTTGACTTCAGGTGGAAATGTTCTTTATTGCTCACCATATTTGCTGCCACTGAGGCAAGACTGACTGCCGCCCCAGCCCCCCAGGTCACAAGGAGAGAAATGGTGGAGTCGGTATAAGGTTGCCAAACCTATTTTCTGAAAGGACTGGGACATAGAGATCTTTAAATCTTGAGCTATTTTTTAAAGCTTTACTAAGGTATAATTTACATGTGCTAATACGAATATATTTAAAGTGTACAATTTGATAAGTTTTGACATAGGTGTGAACGTCTGAGACCATCATCATAGTCCTAATAGTGACCATATCTGTCATGGTATATTTACCTCATTCCTATTATAATCTCCTTGCCTTTCTCACCTCTCCAAGTAACCATTGATTTACTTTCCTTACAGTAGATAACTTGCATTTTCTTGAATTTATGTTATTGGAATCATATGTTGTTTACCATAATTTTTTGTGTTCCTTTATGTATCATAATTACTTTGAGATTCATGAGTGGTATATAGTGCTTTTGGTTTTTGTTTTGTTTTTGACTGAGTAATACTTTTCGATATGCGACGGTTAGTTTATCCATTCTCTTTATGGGCATTTGGCTTGTTTCTAGATTTTGACTTCTGAAAATAAAGCTGGTATAAAAATTGTGTTCTTTATATGAATATATGAAGAATATATATGTTTCTTTTATCTTTTGTCAGTAATTTAGAATATAATGTATGAGTCACAACTGTTTTACATTTTTTTTTTTTTTTTTTTTTTGGCTGCGCTGGGTTTTCGTTGTGGCAAGTGGGCTCTTCATTGCGGCCTGTGAGGTTAGCAGCCCTGCGGCCTGTGGGATGTTAGTTCCCCGACCAGGGATCAATCCCCTGTCCCCTACATTGGAAGGCAGATTCTTAACCACTGGACCACCAAGGAAGTCCCACAACTGTTTTATGTTTGAAGAAGCTAACATATTGTGATCTAAAATGATTGTACCTTTTGCATCTTACCAGCAATGTATGAGAATTCCATTTCTTCCATATTCTACTGAATACTTGGTTTATCAGTCGTGTTAATTTTAGCCTTTTAACTGAGTTTTTAGAGTTACATCACTTTCTGTTTTGAGTTTCTGTAAGGATTTATGATGAGCGTTTTTTCAGATGTTCATTTGCTATCTGTGTATCTTTGTTAAAATATTTGCTCAAATCTTTTTCTTTATTGACGTTTGGCTATTTTCCTTTAACAAATAGGACAATGAAACAACAAAGATGTATGTTGGAATTTCACTCATTTTTAAATATTTTTAATAATATTACTTTTAAAAAGTGATTTTGCTTTATGGAGTAACTTTACTGGCAGAATTTTCTCACTTGAAAAAAATCTGCAGTATTCATAATGCAGTGGATACTTAGACATACCATTTTAAATTTAATCTGCGTTTTTAACATATTCTGTATATTCGTAAGTTCAGTCACTGAAGAATACAATAAAGTCTTGCTTTATAGTGTTTACACATTTTCCTGGTTTATATCACCGTGGAAGTTGGTGGGTTGGAGCAGATGGGGACAAGATTTATTTTTCTATCTATCTAACTGTCTATCTACCTATCTATCTATTGCTGTGTTGGGTATTTGTTGCTGCTCACGGGCTTTCTCTAGTTGCAGGAGCGGGGACTACTCTTCATTGTGGTGCGTGGGCTTCTCATTGTGGTGGTTTCTCTTTGTTGTGGAGCACAGGCTCTAGGGTCACGGGCTTGAGTAGTTGTGGCTTGCAGGCTCAGTAGTTGTGGCTTGCGGGCTCTAGAGCTCAGGCTCAGTGGTTGTGGCACACGGGCTTTGTCGCTCCGTGGCATGTGGGATCTTCCCAGACCAGGGCTCGAACCCGTGTCCCCTGCATTGGCAGGTGGATTCTTAATCACTGCGCCACCAGGGAAGTCCCAGGGACAAGATTTCATCAGGATGGACTGGTCTTCCTTTGAGTCCCAAAGCCTGGCTGGGGGGCGGGGGATGAAGAGATCAGTGGTCAGACTCCACAAGTCCTCATCTAGTCTGCTGGGTTTAAATTCTGTATCTCTGACCAGTGCAAGGACCCACAGGCAAACACTCCTCCCCAGGCCTGTTTCCTCCTATGTAAGGTGGGGATTAGGAGCTGACCTGCCTCTGGTCCACTGAAAGATGTGAAGAGGGGAGCCGTCCATTCCTATGCAGCTCCCATTGCGGGTGACATTCTGGTGCCAGCCACCTTTAGCTCCCCCTGATGTCCTCCGATCCCTCTAGCCCCAGACCCCTCTATCCCCAGGGACATGTCAGAAATAAATGAGGCGTCTCACAACCCACGATCTGGGTCAGCCCCCACGGACGTATATGCATCGAGGAGGGGGCTGCTGGTTACTGAGGTCTCTATGTGGATTCCCCAGTGGGAAATAATCTGGGCAACTTGCTAAAGCTCCTTGAGCCTCAGTTTGCTGACTTGGACATAGAGTTGTTAACTTTGGCCCCTGGGAGGATCAATGAAAGTAACAAAACACTGAGCACTTAACACCTGAATTCCAGGGTTTGTATTTTAAGCTTGTATGTGGCGTATTTATTTAAAATTTTAATAGAAAATATTTTCATAAGTTTCCTTTTCACAAGTCTCTTATTGTACTTAACTCTAATTTATTGGTATTTTTATTGTATTAGTAACATTCTCATTTTGTTCCATTTTTTAGAGTGCCATGTAAGTTAATATAAATGCCATATAAATATACTGTGAAATTTTACTCAATCCATATGTGTATCATTGTTATAGCGTATTTCTCCTGAATCCATTTACTCTGTGAGATTGAGAGCACACTCATCAATTGATGGATTATCACAGAAATAGTTTGATTCTTTTTCAAGTGTACTGAGAGATCTCTTACTTCTGTTTGCCCTAACTGATAAATTAGTTCTCTTCAGATCCTCTTTAAACATATTTCATTTATTATGCTGAAATGCAAAATGACCAATTCTATTAGAGTATGTTATTTCACATACCAGATAGTCTTTTCATGTAAGTTTTTTTTGTTCATTAGTTTTTTTTCCTTCCCCTGAAACTCAATGCAAGTTTTGTTTATTTAAAAATAGTTTATTTAATATGATGTAAACAACAGATAACTACTTAGAAAACATTCTTATTTCAATGAATATTCATTTGAATGTACTGGAAAGGTTGCAAGTAAGTTTTTAAAAAATCCAGTTCAGTGAAATGTGGCTGGTAAAAGTATGTGATAAAGTAAGAAATATATAATTCTATAAGTATTCTACAGTCAGAATGTTTTGGAAACATTTAAAATTATCAGTCCACTTTAATTCTGGCTGGTTATGGGTAGATTTTGATATCAAAACAAAATTTTCACAAATTAGATTATTGTAAAGTAATTGGATAGTTTTCACAAAAATTGCCTGTTGCAAAATGTTGCCCAGTGTTTTTATGGTTTTATGGATACTGAAAATATTACAGACAATTTTTTTACATTATACACGTTATTTTTGTCATTTAAATTTTTAGTTGTTACTGTATTTTGCCGCAGCAGTGAAAGCCCAGAATCCTAACCACTAGGCCATCAGGGAACTCCCCACTTGAATTTTTATTTACAAAAATCAAAAGTATATTTTGTGGCCTTAAATTGGGGCTTAGCTTGTAATGACTTGCACACCTCAGTTTATTAAAAAAGAAAAATCTTTTTTTACATTTTTAGTTGAAGTATAGTTGCTGTACAGTATTATATAAGTTACAGGTGTACAATATAGTGATTCATAATTTTTTTTTTTTTTTTTTTGCAGTATGCGGGCCTCTCACCGCTGCGGCCTTTCCCGTTGTGGAGCACAGGCTCTGGATGCGCATGTCCAGCGGCCATGGCTCACGGGCCCAGCCGCTCTGCGGCATGTAGGATCTTCCCAGACTGGGGCACGAACCCATGTCCCCTGCATCGGCAGGCGGACTCTCAACCACTGCGCCACCAGGGAAGCCCCTGATTCATACTCCATTTATAGTTATCAACTATTGGCTGTATTCCCCGTGTTGTTCACTATATCCTCATGGTTTAGTTTATAGCTAATAGGTTGTACCTCTTACTCCTCTACCCCTCTATTGCCCCTTCCCCCTTCTGTCTCCCCTCTGGTAACCGTTAGTTCTCTATATTTGTGAGCCTGTTTCTTTTTTGTTATATTCACTAGTTTGTTGTATGTTTAATATTCCACATATAAGTGATATCATACAGTATTTGTCTTTCTCTATCTGACTTCACTTTGTTTGATAATCTCTAGGACCATCCATGTTGCTGCAAATGGCAAATTTCCTTCTTTATGGCTAAGTAGTATCCCATCATACATTGCGTTGGCCAAAAAGTTCGTTCGGGTTGTTTTGTAAGATGCTATGGAAAAACCCGAATGAACTTTTTGGCCAACACTATATATACCATATCTTTTTAAACCATTCATCTATTCATGGGCATTTAGGTTGCTTCCATATCTTGGCCATTGTAAATTATGCTGCTGCGAACATTAGGGTGCATGTATCTTTTTGAATTAGTGTTTTTGGTATTTTTGGATATATACCCCAGAGTGCAATTGCTGCATCATGTGGTAATTCTGTTTTTAGTTTTTTAAACCTCCATATACTGTTTTCCACAATGGCTGCACGGATTTACGTTGCCACCAGCAGTATGAAGGTTCCCCTTTTTCCACACCCTCTCCAGCATTTATTATTTAAAGACTTTTTGCGTTTTTCTTTTGCCTTGCTGTGCGGCTTGTGGGATCTCAGTTTCCCGACCAGGGATTGAACCCCGGCCACGGCAGTGAAGCCTGGAATCCTAACCACTAGACCACCAGGGAACTCCCTATTTGTAGACTTTTTGATGATAGCCATTCTGACCTGTCAGCCTTTCTCTGTACACTTAACCCTCATTTGAAGCCCAGCCCCAGTGGCCCTTCATCTCAGGTCCAGTTGCTCTATCAGAGAGCCACTGTGCCCATGAACTAATCTGCCAGCCTGGCTGAAGCACCCCAGGCACCACCAAGGTTCACAACAAAATCCTCGTGATTCTGTAGAGCAGTGAATAAACAGCAGGCTTCAATGTCATCTTGCCTCAGTTACAACTGTCTCCACACCCGTCTCATGTCCACACATTCCTCAGAAGCCTTGGCCACCTGACAAATTATCCTCTCTCCCACACCAGTGCTTATGATGCCCCCCACCTTCACCCAGGTACCCAAGCTCTCTATGCACTTGTGGCACCCACCCTCCTCTTTCTGATTTGCTATTGGCATTACCATCATGTTCAGGATTCCTCCTACTAATATTAACAAAAGCTCCCCCTGGTCCACAAACCGTCCACCACGTTTTGTAGATGTGTCCATCCAAAAACCCTTCCCATAGTTCCAGACCTGTGTGTCCAGCTGCCTGCTAAATAACTCCACTCTTTTGTTCTATGAAATATCTCATACCCTCAACTTGGCCAAAAAGGAAACTGATGATATCCCTAATGAGAATTATTTCCACTATGGAACACCCAACACAGGTGATGGAGCTTCCATCCTTCCACCTCCCAACACGAAAAATCTTGGTGTCATACCTGACTCCTACCTTACTTTCTCTCAACATCACAATCCGAAAAACCATGCTGTCCCGTTTTAGAAATTTATTTATTTTTGGCTGCGTTGGATCTTTGTTGCTGCACGCAGGCCTTCTATAGTTGCGGTGGGCAGGGGCTACTCTTCGTTGCGGTGCTCAGGCTTCTCATTGCGGTGGCTTCTCGTTGCGGAGCACGGGCTCTAGGCGTGTGTCTAGATCACAGGCTCAGTATTTGTGGTGCATGGGCTTAGTTGCTCCACGGCATGTGGGATCTTCCTGGACCAGGGCTCGAACCCGTGTCCCCTGCATTGGCAGGTGGATTCTTAACCACCACACCACCAGGGAAGTCTGGCTGTCCTGTTTTTAAAAACTGATTCAAAAATTCATTAACTTCTCCCACCTCCACAACCACAACAATTGCCCACACCGACAGCACTCACCCAAATGTCTTGGAGGTGAAACCAGCTGGAACCCTGGATGTGGGATTTCCACCAGGCAGATTTCTGGGGGCAGCACCCATCCAGCACAGTTGCAGGGATAGGACCACTACTCCAGTGGGTCTGGAAGGCAGAGCATTAAGCCAAAAAGGATTATTTATGAGCCATAAGAGCTCATGATGTTTGCCTTGCTAGGTTTTGGACTTGTTTAGGAACCCTCCTTTATTTCCCATTTCCCCCATTTGTAATGGAAATGTCTATCCTATGCCTGTCCCACTATTACATTTTGGAAGCATGGAACTTTTGGTTTCACAGCTGGAGAGCAGTTTTGCCTCAGGGTTGATTGTACTTTGAGTCTCATTCATATCTGACTTAGATGATATGTAGATGAGTCTTTGAACTTTCTAATATCACACTAAAACTTACTATAAAGTTACACACTTTTTCTTTCATGTTTCCTTTCTGTGTTCATTGAAGAGTGTAAGCTGCATGAAAACAAGAGGTTTTCCTCTGTCATGGTTCTCATGCACCTGAAACAGTGCCTGACGCTGAGTATTTTGTTCAATGAAAATTTATTAGAACCGTGAATAAACATGACACCCGAAATTCTTGTTCACTTTCACTAGTCTGACTACTCTTAACGTCCACTCCAGTTCTTTCTCCAAGCCGGTATTAATGTTTTCAAGAATAAAAGCCCTACCAAAAGTTCTCTCAAGTATTAACTGTCTTCAACATCATCTGCTATTTCCCCAGAGCGATATCTGCCCCTGTCTTTGAATAACTGCATAAATATTAATAACTTTCCAACACCTGCATTTCAAAACTTCTTCTGATATTATCTCATTTCCCCATGAAAAACTCTACCTGCAATCACTGGAAAATGATAATCACTTACCAGCAAGGACACGAGATCATAAGCTTAAGATGTCCTCCTTTATATGAGTGTTCAGATACTCCCTTCCACACGTTCTGCGACTCTGAAAGTTGCAGCTATTGGCCCATACCAAAATGACATTAGTTAAGTTGCTCTCCGTTTGAGATAGATGTCTGTACACTAAAAGGAATTGAGTTTATGTTAGGAAATGGAATAAGATATATGGATGAAAGTGTTTCTTAATGGGTAGGACACAATCACCGACTCTATAGGCAAGAGAGAAGCTTTGTGTGGAACCAGAGGTAAAACTCCTGCTTGTCCACCTAATGTAAAATATCCATCTTCTTTCTTCACAGTCATGGCCCTGTACGGACTGATTTCTCTTGCTCATAGCCTATCATAATACCACTCAGAAAACTGACTATGGCTTCAGATACATGCACTTGAAGAACAGTTATATAATGTGTCCAGCTACGCGCTGAGTCATGTCTGAATGACTCTAATAATATGGCCGTTTAGATCTGTACATTTGAGAGCATCTCAAATAATATTTTTACTTTCTGAGGGCTGACTGAGCATCACGAAGTCTGAAATTTTGTCACTTTGCTGCACTTAACAACGAACAGAGCCCCTCCCTTCCTCGAGGTAGGATGACTGCTTTCCAGCATCCCTCCCAGTGCCGCAAAAGTTCTGGTTGGTCAGAAAGGAGAACCCCCTTTGCGGCGACATCTAAAGCCCCGCGAACTACATTACCCGGAAGATCCTGCGCCGAGCTGAGCCAAGGAACACCAGGATAAATGCATTTCCGGGAGAATTCTTCACGTCAGGGCGGGACTTCCGGCCTCCTCCTCGTGGCGGCCACTTTAACTGCCCTGGGTCTGTTCTGGCTACGCGGCAGCTGGGTGACGGGACTGAAAAAGCGCGAGAGGAGGCGCTGTCCGCGCGCCACAGAGGCGGGTCTGAGGTTCGGCGACACCGCCCGGAGTGCCCCGCATCAGGCCCGGGAGACGGACTGCCGTGCCAGCGTCCCACCTCCTCTCTCGCCGCTCCCGGCCGCGCTCCGCCCACGGACTGCTATGGCGTCTGCGGCGGCGGCGCTGAGGGACCCTCCTCAGGTAGACGCTCGGCCTCCGGGCCCTCACCGCCCTCACCCCACCAGACACCAAAACCCCGAGTGCGGGGCGCCTGCTCATGTGCCCTCAGCCCAGGCTGTGACCAGGACTGTGAGGCGGTCTGGGTGGGGCCCTGTTTCCGACAGTGGGATGGCGCGTGGGAGAGGGTGGCAGGCGGAGGGACCGGCAGGTGCAAAGGCTTGGAGGTCAGGCTGAGGCGGGAGGATTCGGGAAACCTGGGGTCCATCTGATGTCTGCAGGAAACAGAGTGAGCCGGAGTGGCACCTGGACCGGCAGAGAGGTGGTTCCTTTTTCTGAGGGCCCTGGGGGCCGTGGAGGTTAGTGGACAGAAGAGGGACACATTATGTGTTAGGGTTTTAAAAGTTATCAAAATGCTGCTCAGAGAGGGAGCAGACTGGAATGTGGGTGACGAAGGCATTGAGACAGAGAGAATAGAGCCTTTGTCCAAGGTCAGAGATCTGGTAAGAGGCAGCTCTAGGATTGAGACACAGACGTTAGTAAGTTACCCGAGGTCCAGGTTCCGGGGTCGGGTGTGGATACAGGGGAGTCCTGCGCACATGGAGCCCAGCCATGGTTGCCTTTCACTTCCCACGTGTTCTGAACGTTGAAAAAGCCCTTAGGGATCCTACACAAGACAGGAAAGGGTGTCCTAGTCCCTCACTGGTAATGACACCACCCGTAGGGTGGCTGGGTATTGTGTCTTGAGAGTCTTCCCTTGATATATTCTCAGCTCTTAGCTGTGCGGGCCCTGAGGATATTCTCAAGCTGTGGGTCCTGTGTGCAGGACAAGGGTAAATACAGGTGTTCACTTTCCTGACAACCTGTATAAACCGTTGGAACCTGTATGGAAGGTTATCCCAGGAACAGATACTAGCATGTGCAAGTGCTTGGAGGTGTGACTGAGTTGGGAACAGGGTACAAGAGGTCTTCGTTCTTTCAGTTAGGAACAAAGAGCAGGGGACCTGGTAATCAGGCCTGTGATGTGGCTGTCTGAGAAGTTGGGCATCATTTATGGAAGTAATGAGAGATTTGAATAAGAGGAAGTGTTGGTACTAATCAGAGTTCAGTAGGCTGCATTTGGCTGGAGAGAAGAGAAAAGACTATGGAGTTAAGGAGGCAGCGAGCCCAGGAAGAGGTTACTGTTGTAATCCAGGTGAGTGTTGAAGGAACAGAACTGTGGCCATGAATGTGGGAGACAAGTTTGGATTCTAAGTACATTTTTTAGAAAGAGCCAAGTAGATTTTTGGATGTTGTAGGTAAGGGAGAAGTTAAGGATGACTCCAGGGTTTTTGGCCCTAGGAGCTGAAGGAATGGATCCTTCATCAACTTGGATATGACAGGTGCAGTATGTTTATTTCCTTGTGCGCATCAGAAATTTTGTTTTGGGCTTTTTATGGGTCTGGGGTATTTCAGAGAACAGTGAGTGGAGCCATCAAATGGGCAGCTGGACATATATGTCTAAAATTTAGGGAAGGTCTCAGGATGGAGACTTACAAGAGTGGTGGCTATTATAAGGACCAGAGCAGAGATGTGGATGACATTTCAAAAGTGGAATGCAGGTTAGAGTGGTAATGCTATTAGTGGGTCAGAAAGACTAGGGTGCATGCCGAGGAGTGGGTCTCTCGCTTAGCACCTGGTTGAGGTTCCTGAGTATAACAAACACAGGTGAGAGAGAGAATGGCTCTGGTTGGTCTGGGAGAGATGATCTGGCAGGTGGCCAAGGCTTCCATGGGATGAATGGGTGCAAAATACGTGGTTTGGGAGGCAGAGAAATAATTGAGACAGTTTGACACTGAGGCCAGGGCTCCTGCTAATTCACTACTGTCCAGATTCTCCAGAATCGTGTAGTGAGCCTTGTTGGGGTCAGGAGTGTTTTAGTCTTGCTGGTGGATAAGATCCAGGGTAAATGGAGTCATTTGTGAAAGTCGTTATGCCTGGCAGGGAGATTGTAAGGGCTGGGGTTGTGAGGAAGTTTGAGTAGAGAGAGGAGGGTTGTGACTGTTGAGGGGACAGGCAATCAGACAGCGCATCACAGAAGTAGAAGAATGTCATGGGTGTCTGTAATTCACATGTGGTTCTGAGTGGCTGATATTGAAGCAAGGATCGGAAGCAGGTGGAGAGGCCTGCAAAGCACCATGAGGGGCTTTCCCTGGTATTGGGATTCATCAGAGGTCTGGGATTGTACTGAATAGTTTTTGAGTGTCAAGCAGTCTCGAAGGAAACTATGGGCCAGGTATATGGTTAAGTCCAGGGAGATACCTGTATTGTAGAGCAGGAAGGTAGGCAACACTGTGGGAGTGTAAACCTGGAAAATGATGATGTTAGAGAGTGAGAGTCTACAGAATGATGTGCACATACATAGGTAATGTGAGCTTATGGCCCCACAGCCCTGGTATTGGGGACTTAATGGTGAAGCATGAGCCCAGGTTTGACTGTGTCTTGTACGTACAGTCTGGGAGACCTCAGGGGAATTGCTTGGCAGGAGGGATGGGGCTCTGCTAGCCAGGCCCAGAGCTTACATGGCATCTATATGTCCCCCTGTCTGTTATTGCTGAGGGCTGAACACAGTGGTTCATGGGACCTGAGGAGAGAGTGAGCATCAGTGGCACCAGGTCCTGGTATCTCCTTTGAGGTGGGAAGCTTGGGAGGAGGATGATAGTGGGGTAGATGTGTGACGTGATGGACTGTGGGTTCTCAGAGTGTTCATTGTTTCATCTGTCCCCATGTTGACAGCACAGTATGACCTTTGAGGACATCGCCGTGTACCTCTCGTGGGAGGAATGGAGGCTCCTTGATGAGGTTCAGGGCACTTGTACCACGATGTGATGCTGGACAACTTTGCACTCATATGCTCCCTGGGTAAGACTCTCACAGCCTTCCCAGTGACCTGGAGGGAGCTCTGTATTCTGGCTCACCCCCCTTTTCTGCGGGGATGCTCTGTCCTTGTGACATGTGGACCTCAGGCACTGCTTGTTTCCCCAGCTTTCTGGGTAGTTGCTGTGGTAGGTATGCCTGGGTTGTTCGCAATTCCTTCTTCTCTCCCCTGCAACCCCAATATTTGCTGTACCGGATCCTCACGGGGAAGAATTTGAGGTCTGTAGTTCTGCAGTGCGTTTAATGATCTGTACCATCTTGTAACTGAAGATTTGTGCTTCTCGAGCAACAACTTCCCATTTGTCCCATCCCACAGCCCCTGGCCTTCTACTCTCTGTTTCTGTGAGTTCAACGTTTTTGTTTGTTTTAAATTCTACATGTAAGTGATATCATACATTATTTGGCATAACGTCCGTCTGGTTCATCCATGTTGTCCCACATGGCAGGACTACCTTTGTTTTTAAGGCTATATAATATTCAAGGCATGCATGTGTATGTGTGAGTATATCACACCTTGTTTATCCATTCCTTCGTGGATGGACACTCAGGTTGTTTCCATATCTTGTGTATTATCCATAATGCTGCTGTGAACGTGACAGTGCAGGTTATCTTTTCCCCTTTGGATTTCATTTCTTTTGGCTATATTCCAAGCAGTGGGACTGCTGGATCATATGATAGTTCTGTTTTGAATTTTTGAGGAACTTCCATACTGTTTATTCATAATGCCTGTACCAGTTTATCTTGCTACCAAGTATACAGGGGTTCCCTTATCTGTATACCTTTGCCAACCCTTAACTCTTTCTTTCTTCCTCCCTCCCTCCTTCCTTCCCCTTCCCTTTTCTTTCTTCCTTCCTTCCTTTCTTTTCTTTCTTTCTCTCTCTCTCTTTCTTTCTTCCCTTCCTTCTTTCCCCTCTCTCTCTCTCTCCCTCTCTTTCTTTCTTTCCTGGAGTATCGTTGCTTTACAGTGTTTTGTTAGTTTATACTGTATAGCAGCGTGCATCCGCTATACCTCTACATATATCCCCTATTGTGTGGATTTCCTTCTCATTTGGGTCACCATAGAGCATTGAGTAGCGTTCCCTGTGCTCTACAGTAGGTTCTCATTAGTTACCTACTTTATACACAGTATCAATAGTGTATATATGTCAATCCCAATCTCCCAATTCATCCCACCCTCTTGTCCTTTTGATGATAGCCATCCTAACAGTTACATAGTAATATCTCATCGTGGTTTGGATTTACATTTCCCTGATGATTAGTCAGGAAGAATAATTTTTCATATACTTGTTAGCCATTTGTGTATCATCTTTGGAATAATGCCTAATCAGATCCTCTGCCTATATATATATATATATGTATACTTTTTTTGTAAAAACAGGTACAAAGTTTATTGCTAGAGACATAGCACAACAGCAAGTGGGAGAGCACACCAAGAATGAACTTTAGGATTCATGTTCTATTTCTGTGAAAAATTCCATTGTGATTTTGATAAGAATTGCATTGAATCTGTATATCGCATTGGGTAGTGTGGACATTGTAACATTATTAATTCTTCCTATACAAGGACATTGGATATCTTTTCATTTATTTGTGTCACTTGCTTTTATCAGTGTCTTATAATTTTCAGAGTCCAGATCTTTTACTTCCTTGGTTAAATTTATTCATATGTATTTTATTGGTTTTGGTATCGTAAATGTGATTGCTTTCCTAGTTTCTTATTCTGATATTTCATTCTTAGTTTATAAAAATGCAACTGATTTTTGCATATTGAATTTGTATCCTGTAAGTTAACTGAATTTGTTTAATATTTGTAACAGTTTTACGGGAGAGTCTTTAGGGTACGCTATATATAAGATCATGCCTTCTGCAGACACAGTTTTACTTCTTTTATGATTTTATTATTATTACTTTTTTCTCTTGACCAAGTGTTCTGGGTAGGCCTTCCAGAACAATACTGAATAGAAATGAGGACAGTGGGCATCTTTTTTTTTTTTTTTAAATAAATTTATTTATTTATTTTGGCTGCATTGGGTCTTCGTTGCTGTGTGCGGGTTTTCTCTAGTTGTGGCGAGCGGGGTCTACTCTTCATTGTGGTCAGCGGGCTTCTCATTGCAGTGACTTCTTTGTTTCAGAGCATGGGCTCTAGGCGCGTGGGCTTCTTCATTGCAGTGTGTGGGTGCAGTTGTTAAGAATCCACCTGCCAGTGCAGGGGATATGGGTTCGAGCCCAGGTCTGGGAAGATCCCACATGCTGCAGAGCAACTAAGCCTGTGTGCCACAACTACTGAGCCTGTGCTCTAGAGCCCATGAGCCACAACTACTGAGCCCACATGCCCCAACTACTGAAGCCCGTGCGCCTAGAGCCCGTGCTCTGCAACAAGAGAAGCCACCGCAATGAGAAGCCTGCACACTGCAACAAAGAGTAGCCTCCGCTTACCTGAACTAGAGAAAGCCCGCATGCAGCAATGAAGACCCAAGGAAGGGAGGGCGGGAGGAAGGAAGGCAAACGATGGCTGTATTTCTCTGTGCTGTAAAATATATCCTTGTTGCTTAGCTTCTTGGGAGATTTTTGATTAATGATTCAGTTTCCTTACTTGTTACTGACCTATTCAGATTTTTTTTCTTCATGATTTAGTGTTGCTAGGTTGTTTGTTTCAAAGAATTTCTTCTACTTTATCCAGTTTGTTGGCATTTAATTGTTCATTATAGTTTTTTATGATTTTTATGTATCTATAATATCAGTTGTAATATCTCCTCCATTTCTGATTTCATTTATTTGAGTCTCCTTTTCTAATTTAATGTAGCTGAAGGTTTGTCAATTTTGGTTCTTTTCAAAAACCAGCTCTTAGCTTTGTTAACCTTCCTATTGTTTCTTCAGTCTGTATTTTATTTCTGCTCTGACCCTTGTTATTTCCTTCCTTCTACATTTGAACTTAGTTCTTTTTTTTCCTAGTTCCTTGTGGTGTAAAGTGAGTTTGTGTATTTGAGATTTTTCTTTTTCCTTAATATAGACATTTATTGCTATCAGGTTTACTTTTAGAAATTCTTCTGCTGCATCACATAAGTTTTGGCATGTTTTGATCCATTTTACTTTGTCTCAAGATAATTTTACTTTTCCTTCTGATGTTTTTTCTTCAACACATTAATGGTTCAGGAATGTGTTTTTTGTTTGTTTTTTTGGGGTTTTTTGCGGTACGTGGGCCTCTCACTGTTGTGGCCTCTCCCATTGCGGAGCACAGGCTCCGGACACGCAGGCTCAGTGGCCATGGCTCACGGGCCCAGCCGCTCCGCGGCATGTGGGATCCTCCCGGACCGGGGCACGAACCCACGTCCCCTGCATCGGCAGGTGGACTCTCAACCACTGCGCCACCAGGGAAGCCCTATTTTTTTAAAAAAATATTCATTATTTATTTATTTGGTTGCGTGGGGTCTCAGTTGCAGCATGTGTGCTCCTTAGTTCAGGCTTGCCAGCTCCTTAGTTGCAGCATATGGGCTCCTTACTTGTGGCATGTGAACTCTTAGTTGCGGCAAGCATGTGGGATCTAGTTCCCTGACCAGGGATTGAACCCAGCCCCCCTGCATTGGGGGCGTGAAGTCTTATCCACTGTGCCACCAGGGAAGTCCCAGGAATGTGTTGTTTAATGTTCATATATGTTTGAACTTCCCCACATTCACAAATATATTATGTTACTGATTTTTAGTTTCCAACCCTTATGGCTGGATAAGATTCTTGATATGATTTCAGTCTTCTTAAATGTGTTAAGACTTGTTTTGTGACCTAACATATGATCTCTCTTAGAGAGTGTTCTGTGTCCACTTGAATGTATTCTGCTGTAGTTGAATTGCATGTTCTGTGTATGTTTGTTAGGTTGAGGTGGTCTAAAGTTCCATTCAGTATTTGGTCAATGTTTGAGCTAAAATGTCATTAAATATTTCCTTATTGATTTTCTATGTGGTTAATTTACCCATTCTCAAAAGATGGGTATTGGAGTCTGCTAATAACTATTTCATTGCTTTCTTTTCTACTTTCCACTTTCTTAGTGTTTGCCTTATACATTTAAGTGCTCTGGTGTTAGATGCATATTACTTATAATATGTTCTGTTCTCTTGATGAGTCAAAACCTTTATCATTATTTAATGACTTTCTTTGTCTCTTGTGATAGGTTTTGAGTTGAAGTTTATTTTTCTTGCCTAAATGTAGGCTATCTATAAGTAAAAGCTACTGTTTTTTGGTTTCCATTTGTATGGAGTTTTTTTTCAATTCCTTCTCTTTCAGCCTATTTGTGTCTTTAAAGCTGAAGTGAGTCTCTTGAAGGCTTTATCCTCAGCCACTGTGTGTCTTCTGAATGGAGATAATTTTGTGAGGACTTTCTAATTGCCATATTGTTAATTTTTGTAGTTCCTTAGTTCCTTTTTTTCTTTCTCACTTTCTTCCTTTGTGATTTGATGGTTTTCGGTAGCAGTGTTCTTTGATTCCTTTCTCTTTCTCTTTTGTGTATCTACTGTAGGTTTTTGCTTTTGTGTTTACCATCAGGTTTGCATGAAACATAACAGTATTTTAAGCTGATAACAACTTAATGTCAGTTCTATACAGAAAGTCCTGTTTTAGAACCCTCCTACACTGTTGGTGGGAATGTAAGTTGGTGTAGCCACTGTGGAAAACAGTATGGAGGTTCCCCAGAAAACTAAAAGGATTACCATATGATCCAGCAATCCCTCTCCTGGGCATATATCCAGATAAAACTATAATTCAAAAAGATATATGCACCCAAATGTTCATAGCAGCACTATTCACAATAGCCAAGACATGGAAACAACCTAAATGCCCATCAATAGATGAATGGTTTAAAAAGATGTGGTATATATTGGGTTGGACGAAAAGTTCATTTGGGTTTTTCCGTAACATCTTATAGAAAAACCCAAATGACCTTTTTGGCCAACCCAGCATATATGATGGAATACTACTCAGCCATAAAGAAGGAAGTTTGACATTTGCAGCAACATAGATGGACCTAGAGACTATCATACTAAGTAAGTCAGAAAGAGAAAGACAAATACCATATGATGTCACTTATATGTGTAGTCTAATATATGGCACAAATGAACCTATCTATGAAACAGTAACAGAATCAGAGAGATAGAGAACAGACTGGTGGTTGCTAAGAGGGAGGGGGTCGGGGAAGGGATGGAGTGGGAGGTTGGGGTTAGCAGGTGTAAGCTGTTTTATTCCTTAAAATTTATTTATTTATTTGTTTATTTTGGCTGCGTTGGGTCTTAATGGCGACATGCGGGATCTTTGTTGTGGCGTGCAGGCTTCTCTCTAGTTGTGATTACGGGCTCCAGAGCGTGCGGGCTGTACAGTTGTGGCATGTGGACTACAGAGTGCATGGGCTCTATATTTTGCAGCATGCAGGTTCTCTAGTTGAGCCACGTGGTCTTAGTTGCCCCATGGCATGTGGGATCTTACTTCCCTGACCAGGGATCAAACCTGTGTCCCCTGCATTGGAGGTCAGATTCTTAACCGCTGGACCACCAGGGAATTCCCAGATGTAAGCTTTTATATATAGAATGAATAAACAACAAAGTCTTACCGTATAGTACAGAGAAGTATATTCAGTATCCTCTGATAAACCATAAAGGAAAAGAATATTTTTAAAAAAGAACGTATATATATGTATAACTGAATCACTTTGCTGTATAGCAATAATTAATACAACATTGTAAATCAACTATACTTCAATAAAAATAAATAAATAAAAGGGGGGAAAGTCCCCTTTTAGTATCTCACCCCTTACGCATTTACGTTTTTTTAAAATTTTTTTTATTTTTGGCTGTGTTGGGTCTTCGTTGCTGTGCGTGAGCTTTTTTCTCCAGTTGTGGTGAGCGGGGGCTATTCTTCATTGCAGTGCACGGGCTTCTCATTGCAGTGGCTTCTCTTGTTGCAGAACATGGGCTCTAGGCATGTGGGCTTCAGTAGGTGAGGCACGCGGGCTCTAGAGCACAGGCTCAGTAGTTGTGGCGCACGGGCTTAGTTGCTCTGCAGCATGTGGGTTCTTCCCAGACCAGGGCTCAAACCCATGTCCGCTGCATTGGCAGGCAGATTCTTAACCACTGCGCCACCAGGGAAGTCCCTGCATTTATGTTTTTGGTGTGACAGTATATATCTTTTTATACTTGTAGTCATTAAGAAATAATTGTGGCTGTAGTAATTTTTAATATTTTTGTCTTTTGTCATTTATGCTAGTATTAAATGATTACCACACCACCATGTTCAGTGTTAGCATATTCTGAGCTTGAGTATATACTTAACCTTTACCACTGTGCTTCATATTTTTGTGTACCTTTCTGTTACTAATTAGTGTTCTCTTTTCAACTTGAGAAGCTCCATTTAGCATTTCTGGTAAGGCAGGTTGAATGGTGATGAACTGTCTCAGCTTTTGTTTGTGCAGGAGAGTTTTTATCACTCCTTCATTTCTGAAGGACAGCTTTGCCAGATAAAGTATTTCTTAGTTGCTGGGTTTTTTTCTTCTGCATTTTGAATTTAATGTCCCACTCTCTCCTAGGTTGCATGGGTTCTGCTGAGAAATGTGCTTATAGCCTTACAGGGCTTCTCTTATATGTTATGAGGGTTTTTTGGCTGCTTTCAAAATTCTCTGTTTTTGACTTTTCAAGCTTTCATTTCACTGTATCTCAGCGAAGATCTTGTTGGATTGAATCTGGATGAGGACCTATGCGCATCATGTACCTGCATGTCCACACCTCTCTCTTGATTTGGTTGATTGTTTCCACCACTTTTTATTTAAATAAGCTTTCTGCTCCTTTCTCTGTCACTTCTTCTTGTGGCACTTCCACAATGCGAATATTATTTCCCTTAATGGTAACCCATAATTTACATAGGCTTTCTTCAGTCTTTTTTCCCTCTGGCTGGATAATTTCAAATCACCTGATTCAAGGTCACAGACTTTTCTCCTGCTTGATCAAGTTGGCTGGTCTCTGTTGTATTTTTCATTTCATTCATTGTGTTCTTCAGCTCCAAAATTTAATTCCTTTTTCTTTTTTTTTTTTCTCTATCTCAGAACTTCTTGGGGGTTTTTTGTTTTTTGTTTTGGCTGCACTGTGTGGCATGCGGGATCTTAGTTCCTTGACCAGGGATGGAACCTGTGCCCCCTGCAATGGGAGTGTGAAGCCCTAACCACTGGACTGCCAGGGAACTACCATTCTTGGAACCTGTTGATTTGTTTGTGTATATTTCTCCTGCTTTCATTGAGTTTCTGTTTGTGTTCTCCTGGAGCTGGCTGAGCTTCCTTAAAACATTTATTTTGAAATCTTTGTCCAGTTGTTTATAGATATGCATTTCTTTGGGTTCATTTGCTGGAAACTTACGCTCCTTTGGTGATGTGTTGTTTCCTTGATATCCCATGTTTCTTAGAGGCTTTGGTTCATGTTTCTGCATTTGATGGATCAGTCACATCATCTGGATTTTCAGACTGGTTTTGGTAGGGAAAGACCTTAACTTGGGTTGGTTACAAGATCACTGGTTAGGTGGGGTGTGGCACTTTGGGCTGTCAGAAGGGACCAGTTGTGTAATGGCTCTGCAGCTGTCAGCTGAGGGCAGGGACACCAAAAATTATAGGGATTCTCAATAACCAAGTCTGCAAGGTGAACTCATAGGTACCTTGCCCTGGTGACCCTGGAGGGTGTGACAGCAGTACTGTGTTCAGATCATACCAGGAATGTTTCCCATTTACCCAGTATTTTTTTGGTTGTTGCTCGCACCACAGCCCATGTGTACTTCCCTTCCCCACTGTTAAGCCTGTGCTGTCTAGTCAGTTTTACTCCACTGTGATATCTACTCTGACTTCCAGCCCAGGGACAAGCCCCATGTCTCTGGACTTCAAATCTCAGCCCTTACTCTCATATCTCCTCCTCTCTTGCTCTGCAGCTTTGGTCTGCATGTGCTATGAGGTGTCCACACATCCTTAAATTGGCCTTGAACAGCAGCTATTCTACTGCAGTTGGTTTCTCCTGGGTTTGGACATATGCTTCTACACAGTGTCACGTCACCAGCAGAATAGCTCCTGCAGGAATCCTCTGGCATATGAACAAGTTCTAGAATATGCCTCTCTACGTGGTGCTGCACCCTATCCTAATGTCCTTCCCCTGGTGTAGTGTACCATTCTTTTGCCTTAGAGGCACATTCATGCCTAGTAGCCACTTCCCCAGTGGAATTACAAATCTCCTTGCTGGAAAGGCATCCTGTAGACTCATTCCTAGATATGACACATCACTTTTACGATGATGTTGCCCCCTCCCTGTAAGGTCAACCTGTTTATTTGCATGTGTTTCACCAGCATTTATTTGCATTCAGGTTGCTGCTGTGGAGTAGAGAATGCAGAAGCACCCTTTCAACGAAGCATTTCTATAAGCATGTCACAGGCCAGGACTCCAAGGCACCTTCGTTTTCCCAGAAGAACTACTACAGTGAGATGTGTAATCTGGTCTTGAGAAGTATTTTTCACTTGGCTGAGCATGAAGAAACACAACACAGTCAGAAAGTGTTCGGGTGTAGAATATGTATGAAACGATTTCATTTTAGTGCAAACCTCCAAAAACACCAGAAGCAGCACATGGAAGAGAAATCCTTCAGTAACGCTGCAGTCAGGGCCTTGTTTGTGAAGAGATGCAAATGCCATGTGTCAAGGAAGCCCTTTACCTGTGAGGAAGTTGGGAAAGACTTTCTGGCCACCTTGGGACATCTCCAGCAACAGACCACTTACACCAGGGAGAAGCCAAACAAGATTGCCCAGCGTGAGGCAACTTTACAAAGCAGAGAAAGTCATTACAGCCAGGGAGAATGCAAGAAAGCCTTCAGCCCAAAACATGCACTGGTTCAGGACCAGGGTGTCCACCCTGGAAGACATTGTTTTGTGTGCAGTGAATGTGGGAAGACAGTCAGGTACAAATCCTCATTTGTTGTGCACCAGAAAGTGCATACTGGAGAAAGGCTTCCTGTGTGTCGTGAGTCTGGCAAATCTTTCAGGCGAACCTCAGCCCTCAATGTGTATCGAAAAATTCATAGTGGGGCAAGGCAGTACAAGTGCAGCAAATGTGGGAAATCCTTTAACCAAAACTTTGTCCTTATTTATCCCTGGAGAAGACACATTGGAGAAAATTGT
The DNA here is from genome assembly GCF_964341445.2 of Mesoplodon mirus. NCBI lineage: Eukaryota > Metazoa > Chordata > Mammalia > Artiodactyla > Ziphiidae > Mesoplodon > Mesoplodon mirus. The sequence goes on along the minus strand of NC_138995.1, from coordinate 64,655,721 downwards.
TACTTGTGCAGTGAATGTGCGCAGTTTCCTAGCTGTAGATCCATCCTAATTCGGCAACGGACAGTTCATACTGGAGAAAGGCGTTATGAGTGTACTCAATGTGGGATATCTTTTAGACGAAAATTTTACCTCATTGTACACTGGAGGGTTCACACAGGAGAAAGGCCTTACGATTGCAGTGAGTGTGGGAACTCTTTTAACAATAGCTCGGTGCTCGTCCTACACCAGCGAGTACATAAAGGGGAAAGGCCTTTTGCTTGCAGTGAATGTGGGAAATCTTTTACCAATAGCTCGGTACTCATTCTCCACCGGAGAGTTCACACAGGAAAAAGGCCTTATGAGTGCAGTGAGTGTTGGAAGTCCTTTAGTCAGCAATCTTACCTCACACAGCACTGGAAGGTTCATAGTGGAAAAAGGCCTTATGAATGCAGTGAATGTGGGAAATCTTTTATGTCTGGCCGTGGCCTCCATTATCATCAGAGAGTTCACACTGGATCAAGGCCTTATGAATGTAGTGAATGTGGGAAGTCTTTTACCTCTCACTCTGGCCTTCGTTATCATCAGAGAGTTCACACAGGAGAAAGGCCTTATGAGTGCAGTGAGTGTGGAAAATGTTTTACCTCCAGCTCTGCCCTGTGTTACCATCAGAGGACTCATGCTGGAGATAGGCCTTATGAGTGCACTGTATATAGGAAATGTTTTTCCTCTGGTTCCGCCCTCCGTTATCATCAGAGAGTTCACACAGGATCGAGGCCATATGAGGGTAGTGAATGTGAGAAATCTTTTCCCCAGAGCTCTGCACTCCATCAACATCCATGTTGACAGAGGTGAAAGGTCTTAATGTGTGTTGTGAATGGGCAAAATTGTTTACTTCTAGTTCCACCTTTTGTTCTTATTAGAGTTCACAGGAAGAGCCTTACTGGTGCCAGGAATTTGGGAAATTGTTTCCTAAAGAATTCATCTCATGGGACTTGCCTGTTGGACCTTTGGTTCAGAATCCACCTTCCAGTGCAGGGGATGTGGGTTCGATCCCTGGTCGGGGAACTAAGATCCCCCATGCCGTGGGGCAACTAAGCCTGCGAGCTGCAACTACTGAGCCCACACACTCTAGAGCCTGTGCACCGCAACGAAGATCCCATGTGCCGCAACTAAGACCCGACACTGACAAATAAATATTAAAAAAAACGAATTCACCCCAGTATACATGGTAGAGTTCACACTGGAGAAAGGCCTTGAATGTGCAAGGAAATGTGCAATTTTCTTGTTCAGGGTAACGACATTGGAAGAAACTGAGGAGCCGCCCATCTGAATTCAATCTCATACATTCAGTTGTCCACAGGGGGAGATACCCCTGAAATTTCAGTTATGTGGGAAGCACGTGTGGCTGTATTGCACTTTGTAACCTGTCCAGGTCTCTTCCCAGATTTATGTCACTGCCCGTTTCTGTGGCCGTTTTACCTCTGTCGCCTGGCAGGTCCACACAGTGTGCATCAGTCACCAGCCCAGTGCACTCAGGGAAACTGACCTCTGTTCTACCAAGTGTTGGAGCAAACCAGGAGTGGTAGCCCAGTCCCTTAGGGGTTGGTGTTCCCCTCTCTCTGACTACGTGTACAAAAGCCTGAAGGAATGTTGGCTCAGAGAACGTCATATGAATTCAGCTGACAATGTGCAGAGAAGGATAGCCTTTTCCAGGGACATGTTCTCACATGCTCAGTTTTTCCTTGTAGCAAGTCACCAACCCAAACTGTGTGCCACACATTGTTTTGGTTTGTATAATATGGATGCCTTACTGTTTAAGTCCTATTTTGTTTTGGGAGTTCTTTGTACTGCTAGAGGGTTTTTATAAGGAGATTTGGGCTCCACAGGCATGGGCCTCAGGGAGGATAGTACGACGGCAAAAAGTGGCTTGCCATTTTTGGCCAAATTTGCATTGGTGCCAGTGAAGTCGTAGGAGAGAGGGCAGGGCTTTTTGGTCCTCATTTGAAGCATGGATGCTATGAGTTTTAGGAGACTCAGACATCACCCTGAAGAGGAGTAAGATGTGACAACCTCAAGTTCTTGGAGCAGCATGAATTTTTTCCCCCTTTCACAGGGGCTATCACAAGAGATGTCAGCACTGTTGAGAGGCATCTCCCCTGGTCATGGAAAGAGCATGTACCCTGATGTCCACAGTTCCATGGGTGACAGTCACTGGTTGTAAGACTATAGGGGTCGGGGGAAACTGAAACTGCTACAGAAACTGGGTTAGTAGGGAGCGGAGAAGACAGCAGCCAGCTCATTGGAATGTGCCTCTTCTGAAAGTGTGTCCACAGATGTCTTTGTGACGATGACCGACGTGCAGGCTCAGCGTGTACACAAATCTCAGGACCTCCAGGCATGTTTATCTTGTGTAGCTGAGGTCATTGTCAGAGAAGATACTTGGGAAAGTTTTGGGGATTTTTGTAACCTCCTTGTAATGTTCGCCTCAAGGCCGTTGCTGCATAGGCAGAAAAAAGAAGGGTAGAGAAAAGTAGTCCAGGGATGTGGCTCTTGTGAGCCAGCCAGCATTCCTGTTGACTGAGGTGGAAATGTCCTTTATTACTCACCAGTGTTTGCTGCCACTGAGGCAGGATTGACCCCCAGAAGGCATGACAGAAAGATGGTGGAGTCAGTATAGGGCTGTCAAATCTATTTTCAAAAAAAGTGGGGCATGCAGATTTTATCTTGAAGTGTTTTTTTAAAGCTTTATTTAGTTGTAATTTACATGTAGTAAAGTACACACATTTAAAGTGAAGTATTTGATAAGTTTTGACATACACATGATACTTGTGAAAACATCATCACAGTCGTGGTAATGACCGTGTCTATCACTGTGTACTTGCTCGATGTCCTTTTATAATCTCTGTGTCCCTGCCCTTCACAGCCCTCCAAGCAACCATTGATTTATTTCTCCTTGTAATAGATACCATTACGATTTCTATAATTTACATGATGGAATCCTAAAATGTTTACTTTTGTTTTCTCCTGGTTTTGTGTTTTATAATTATTTTGAGATTCATCAGTGATGTTAAATGAGGAGCTCTTTTTTATTTTTTTGAGTAATCTTCTTACCATTAGATATAACAGTATCCATTCACCTGTTTATGGCTATTTGGGTTAATTCCCTGTTTTGACTGTTGATAATAAACTTGTGCAAGCATTTGTGTACAGTTCTTAATCTGGATATTTGTTTCTTTTATCTTTTGGCCAAAAAATTAGATGGCAGTGTTTGAATCACAAAGTTAGGTGAACGTTTAGCTTTTGAAGAAACTAACAAATTGCTATTTAAACATAGTATTTTTTCTTTTTAATTTTTATTGGAGTCTAGTTGATTTACAGTGTTGTGTATTTTTTTGTATTCGTACCAGCAGTTGTATGAAGGTTCCATTTCCTCCACATCTTAGTGAATAATTAGTTGGTCAGTCGTTTTTTATTTTAACTCTTTATGAGTTTGCCATGCTCTCACTGTTTTAATTGAATTTCCCTAAGGATTCATGGTTAGCATCTTTTCAGATGTATATTTGCTATCTTTGGTTAAATGTCTCGTTTTGTCTTCTGCTTTTTTTTTTTTTTTTTTTTTTGGCTACACTGCACAGCTTTTAGGATCTTAGTTCATCAAACAGGGATTGAATCTGGGCCCTTACAGTGAAAGTCCTAACCACTGGACCGCCAGGGAATTCCCTCTTCTGCTTATTCTTTGATTCATTGACGATTTTCCTTTTCTTTAACGAGTAGGACAGTGAAACAACAAAGATACCCATTTTACTGCTTTATGAAATAATTGCTTTCAGTACTCGAAGAACATACCTTGAGTTTTTTTAGTGTTTTTGTTTCACACAACATAATGGACACATATACTTTACAGTTTCAGATTAATCTGCCAGGAGAATTTACTTAGTCCTAAGTAAACTTGATGAATGGCACCCCCCACCAGCCTCTTTTTTTCAGCATTTACTAAGAAGAGTTTATAATTTTATGTATGTTTCTCAAAGAGCTGAGAGCTAATCCATTGAAATGTAATCATCAGGATTAATTAGGCCTCTGTCTCTCAGTCTCTTTGGTGTCTCTCAGTCTCTTTGGATAGGATAGAATCCTAGTTTTCATAATTACTGCCTATCAAATACAGCTGCACTAATCTTGTTTACATTTCCCAACACTTTATAATGTTTCAGTTCTGTGACTACTGAGCTCCCATCTTCCCTGTTTTCTCATTCTCCCTTTATTTAAAAATTTATATATATATTTATCTCACAGGGTTTTTTTTTTTTTTTTTTTTTTGGTGGTATGCGGTCGTCTGAGTATTGTGGCCTCCCCTGTTGCGGAGCACAGGCTCCGGACACGCAAGCTCAGCGGCCATGACTCAGGGACCTAGTCGCTCCGCGGCATGTGGGATCTTCCCGGTCCAGGGCACCCACCCGTGTCCCCTGCATCGGCAGGCGGACTCTCAACCACTGCGCCACCAGGGAAGCCCTTCACAGGGCTTTTTGGGTTTTGTTTTTTGGCTGTGCCACGCTGCGTGCTGGATCTTAGTTCCCCGACCAGGGATTGAACCTGTGCCCCCAGCAGTGGAAGTGTGGATTCCTGACTGCTGGGCCGCCAGGGAAGTCCCTCTCATTCTCCGTTTAAAACATCTGATCACCTCTGCAGAAATTACCATGGAGTTGAACTCTTGCTGTCAGTAGTTATTGAATAAAAAGTTTTTTTCCATTGTTGTTTTTATCATTTCAACTAACATCTGGTTGTGTTTATCTTTGACACCATCAGTGTCAGAAGGGAACAAAGAAACATGCTATTTTAGTATAGTACAGTGGCTGCATTGTTCAAAGGTGAAGCATGTATGTGAATCGTCTCCTGAGTCTTGAACTAATGGGAGTAGCATAAATGCAGAATTTTATCTCATTGTATTACCAAACTCAGGTTTGGCTGCTCACAGCTGAAAAGCCAATAATGGAGAAGGAAGTGTCAGAAGGGAAAGATGTTTTAATCAGAAAAGCTGGCAATCTGGAGAGAAGGTGGACTCATGTGCCGAGACCAACTCTGAATATTCTGGTCAGCCATGACAGTTTTGGGGTTTCTTTTGGCCACACGTTGCAGCATGTGGGATTTTAGTTCATGAGCAGGGGTCGAACCTGTGCCCACTGCAGTGAAAGCGTGAAGTTTTGATCACTGGACTGCCAGGGAATTCCCAGCCATGACAGTTTTTAAAAGGAAAAGGGGAAGAATCTCAGTGAATCGTCAAGGCAGGAGGTTAGTTTCTGCAACTTTTCCATTGCATTCAGTCTGGCTGACTTCGGATGTTACGTTGCCTGTGGGGTCTGCCTGCAGGATTGCTTAGGGAGCTGTTGAGGGTAGAGGGCTAGTCATTCTTTACTTAATTCTTTTAATCTAGGAAAACAATGAACAGGTCAGGCAAGGTGTGTGCATTCAGGAGAGCATAAGTCAGGAGTTAGTTTAAATTGTTTAGTGATCTCATTCCTTTAATTAGGTTCTTTCAAGGTGAGGGGGGACAGAAATGGGCAGACAGGAACGGGGCCAAAGAGCAGCTTTCAATTGACGTGATTATTATTTCCTTTGTGATTCCAGGGACTTTTCTACAGTTGGGAATTTGTATTGTCTGTGTTAGCATTCTCCGTAAAAACAGAAGCAGTAGGATATATAGATACAGTTCCATATCTGTGAGTTCTGCATCCCAGGATTCAGCCAACCCCAGATGCAGAACCCCGACATCCAGAGGGCCAGCTGTGCTGGGCCATCTTATGTAAGGTAATTGAGCATCTGAGGATTCTGATATCCAAGTGGTGGAGGCTGGAACCAGGTCCCTGTGGATACATCCCCTGAGGGATGACTACGTTAAGAGGACGTTTATTGTAGGAATTGGTTATGGAGGTTGAGAAGTCCCACAACCTGCTCTCTGCAAACTGGAGAACCAGGAAAGCTGCTGGTGTCATTCAGCGCAAGTCCGAAGGCCTGAGAACCAAGCGCCTGCTGGTGTAAATCCCAGTGTGCAAAGGGCCAAGATCCATGAGCTCTCGTGTCTGAGGGCAGGGGAAGATGGGCTAGTTCTGCACAGACACTAACAGCGAGTGCAACACATTCATCACAACAGCCTTACCGTAGACTTTCCCATGAGACCAGAGTGCTGCTCTCATCCAGGTGAGACAAGCACCATAAGCACTGGCTCATTCTGGTGACTATGTGTGTCTCCTTTTCCTTGCTGTCTTCTATTCTTTTGGATAACTGATGATAAACCCACACCATCGTCTGATGAGCACCTGTGCTCTGGTGTCTTCAGGCTTCTGGCAATTCATCTGCTTCCTGCTCTTTGACAGTGACACACAAGTTTCTCAGTTCTGCTTTGTCTGTTGGGCAAGGAGAACAGAGGTTCCAAGTGTAGTCTCTGGGTTATAAGTTCATTCTGGAAGATCTCAATATTTAAATAATCAACTTTATATATTTGTAGGCTCACATTTTTTCCTGTTTACCCAACTGGGACATTTTGATTCAAAATTGAATAACGATGATGATAACTGCTTCATACTACATATAGTGTATAGAAACATGAATGGTACTAATAACTATTTAAACATAATTATGTAAATTGTATAGTGTTATTCACTAGAGGTTCAAAGAATTTTATAATATATATAGGAATGTTCAGGGTAGAAAACCACTGCTGATTTGAAATTTATCTTGACACCTAGAAGATTTAATTTACAAAGCATTGTAGGAAAAAATATGTTTCAATGGAGAGAAAAAGACTTGGGAATACTCTGAGTTGGAAAGGTACATGTGGAGTTCAAAGAACAGAAGGAGGACCTGTTTAGGGTATTGTGTGATGGGGACAGTGGGTAGCAAAGAAGCAGAGAAAGTACGTATCTGAGGCTATCTCGAGGATCAGGATGAACACAGTTTTTTATCGGGGAGACGATGGCTTTGTGAGGGATTAATCAAGTAGGACAAATAATCATAATTGTTTAAGATAAAAGGTGCTAGGTATTGAAATGAATTTATTTTATTAAACTATATTTTAACACCTTTTAATGTTTGTTTCAGTTGGAAGCTTTCTATTTGTTTTAAAAAGTTAGTAGTGGTTATGCATTTATGGAATTTAGAGTATTCAGTGGGCAGCTTCTGGAAGTTATGTTTTTTTTTTTTTTTGCGGTACGCGTGCCTCTCACTGTTGTGGCCTCTCCCGTCGTGGAGCACAGGCTCCGGACGCGCAGGCTCAGCGGCCATGGCTCACGGGCCCAGCTGCTCCGCGGCATGTGGGATCTTCCCGGACCGGGGCACGAACCCGCGTCCCCTGCATCGGCAGGTGGACTCTCAGCCACTGTGCCACCAGGGAAGCCCTGGAAGTTACGTTTTTACAAAAGTCACTTCTAGAAATTACTGTGAGCCATTAGCACCTGCAGGATACTTTCACGTCGTTGGACTCTCGTTGCCTGTTTATCCCACAGCTTTAGTAACTCCATTGCCTTTTAGTACCACGAACAGTTACATTAACTTAGTGATATACATATGTTGAGGTCCTAAGACCTAAGTGACTGTAGTTGGAGACAGGGCCTTTAGAGAGGTAATGAAGATTACATGAGGTCATAAGGGTGGGGCCCTAATTCATTAGAACTGGTTTCCTCATAAGAGGAGTAGACACTAGGTGTATGCCCACAGGGACAAAAAAGGCCATTTGAGGACCCAGTGAGAAGATGGCCTTCCCAAGCCAAGGAGAGAGGCCTCAGGAGATACCAAACCTGCTGACACTTTCCTCTCGGACTCCCAGCCTCCAGAAGTGTGAGAAAATACATTTCTATTGTTTAAGCCAATCCTTGTATGGTACTTGTTATGGCAGTTCTAACAGATTAACACAAACGTCATTAATGTGTTCTCTTTCCCAAATAGTGAGGTGCAACATGCACAGAGACAGCAGAGACAATGGGTATAATTCTAAAAATGGTACAAAACTATGAATTAGCTTTGGGAGGGGAGGGAATTTAATATGGAGTTTCCTATTTTACTTCCACTCGTGCTGCAAACCAAAACTTAGCTCCAATTTGCAAAGTCCCCAAAGAAGCCCAGTAGGGAGAGTCAGACTTTAAAACTCAGAATCACTCTTATTTCCTACAGTGTGTTGTGGGTTACAGCTGTCATGGAGTAACAGGGTCTTGTTGTCATCAACTGTAAAACTACAAAATACAAGAGAATTCACCACATTCACAGCCACAGCGTTTCCCCTAGACTTTCCCATGAAACCGAAGCACCATTCTCTGGGAAAAAAGCTGTGTTCACCATTCTCATCCTGGTGAATATGTTGTCTCCTTTTACCCTGTTCTCTTCTATTTTATCTTTTTGGATAAGCCTGATTATGAACCCACACCATGGTCTAATGAACACCTCTGCAAAGGTATTTTCAGGCTTACCAAGATTCATCCTTTTGTTCTCTTTGGTAGTGACACAGCTTTCTGTTTTGCTTTGCCTTCTGGGCAAGGAGAACAAATATTCTAAGTGTAGCTCCTGGACTATAAATTCTCTCTAGAACACCCTTGTATTTATTTAATCAACTTTATATATTTGTAGGCTCACATTTTATATCATTTCATCTTTCAGAATATTTTGATTCGAAATCGAATAACAGTGATAATAACTGCTTCCTATTACATGTAGAGTATAAAAACAGCAAAGATACTCATAATTATTCAAAACCAATTTTCTAAAATTATATACTGTTATTCACTACAGGTCCAGGGAATTTTATGGTAATATAGAGAATATTCAAGATTTAAGATTGTAGATTATAACAGCACCTTAAATGTTAAACTATTATGTTGACACTTAAAAGATTTATTTGAATTTACAAAGCATAGTGGGGAAAATAGATGTTTCATTTGGAGAGCAAAAGACCTGGGACTACTCTTGAGCTGTAAAGTCACATATGGAATTCAAAGACTGAAGGAAGATCAATGTGTTTGTGGTATAGTGTGCGATGGGAAGAGTGATGAGAAAAGAAGCAGGGGAAGCAGGGGAAGGCTTCTTTTGCCAGGTATCAGAGGATACCTCAGTGATGAGAATGATCCGAACTTTTTGTAGGGAAGATGATGAGTTTGTGAGGGATTACTCAGGTGGGATAATAATCAGTGTTATATGTGATAACAAGTGTAAGTATTCAAGTGAATTAAACTATATATTTGCATCATTTACTATTTGTTTTAATTGAAAGTTTGTGTTTGTTTGAAATAGTTCTTAGAAGTGATGCATTTACGAGCGTCCCTCGTGGTGCAGTGGTTAAGAATCCACCTGCCGATGCAGGGGACACAGGTTTGAGCCCTGATCCAGGAAGATCCTACATGCCTCAGAGCAACTAAGCCCGTTTACCACAACTACTGAGCCTGTGCTCTAGACCTTGCAAGCCACAACTACTGAAGCCCGAGTGCCACAACTACTGAAACCTGTGCGCCTAGATCCCATGCTGCACAACAAGAGAAGCTAGTGCAATGAGAAGACTGAGCACTGTAATGAAGAGTGGCTGCTGCTCACCACAACCAGAGAAAAGCCTGCGCACAGCAACGAAGACCCAATGCAGCCAAAAATAAAATAAATAAAATAAAATAAGTAAATTTAAAAAAAGAAGTGATGCATTTACGGTATTTAATAGGCATATTTTGGAAATTATGCTTTTATAAAGGCAATTTCAGAAATTATTGTGATCTATTGGCAATTGGAGGATACTTTTTTTTTTTTCCCATACGCGGGCCTCTCACTATTGTGGCCTCTCCCATTGCGGAGCACAGGCTCTGGACGCGCAGGCCCAGCGGCCATGGCTCACGGGCCCAGCCGCTCCGCAGCATGTAGGACCCTCCCGGGCCGGGGCACGAACCCGTGTCCCCTGCATCGGTAGGCGGACTCCCAACCACAGCGCCACCAGGGAAGCCCCAGAGGATACTTTTAAAAGTTGAATATTCTTTTCCTCTTTATTACCCAGTTTTAGTAAGCTACTTGTCTTTTATTACCACTAACATATATTAACAGAATACTTGTCATAGGTTGAAGCCCTAACCTACAGTGGGATTGTAGTTGGACATAGGTCATTTATAGAGGTAATTAAGGATAAGTGAGGTCATAAGAGTGTGGCTGTATTCCATTAAGACTGGTTTCCTTCTGTTGACAAAAACTCAATTAACAATCAAGTTAAGAAGAAAAAAGTGAATTTTATTCAAGCCAAACTGAGAATTATCACCCAGGAGACAGACTCTCAGAATCTCTGAGATCTGTTCTGCCTTTTAGAAGTTGAAGGCACAAATATTTACATTTTCAGACAAAGGATTGTACAACAAAATGACATACTGACATTTTACATAAAGTTCGTAGGCCAAGTAAGCATGTACAAAGCGAGCAGTGAGTCACCATGACCCCCAACAGAGTTTGGAAAGAATGCTAATCTTTTAAGAAGTTCCATTGCTAGCATCAGAAGAAAGGGAAAAAAAATTGATCTTTACATTCAAGAAAGCATTCCCATCTTTGAGGAAGGCTAGTTAGTGTGTAATGTACATGCACACTGCACATTAAGGAGGTAGGGAGGCCAAAGAAGAAAATTTTATGTTTAAATTTTCTTGTCCTTCCTTAAAATGTAAATTTTATTTCATCACTTATAAGAAGAGGGATAGACATCAGGAGTATGCTCACAGGGAGAAAAGGCCATGTGAGGACACAGCACGAAGTGGACTACCCAAAAGCCAAAACAGAAGCCTCAGGAAAAATTAAACCTGTTGACACCTTCCTCTTAGACTTCCAGCATCCAGAGCTGCAAGAAAATAAATTTCTGTTATTTAAGCCACCCAGTCCATACTGTTACTGAACCAGTTTCATGTGACCTACACACAGCAAGCCAAACGCTGAGACACTGTGGTTTGCAGCAGAGAAACTGTTTATTCACAAGGCAGCCAAGCAAGGAGAAGGAAGGACAAATCTCAAATTCATCTCCCCAAAGGTGAGGGGCTAGGAATATTTATGGGATAAAGCTTGGCAGGGGTGATGATGGGGATTGAAGATATGGAAAAGGTGCAGTAATTGTCATTCTGCACAGGTAAAAGTAAGCTACAGACTTCTTCATGAGATACATGTTCAGAAAGTGGCAGGCTTAGCTTGTTCTGAGGGTGGGCTTTTGGCCCTCTGACATCAAAAATCATCTAGCTGGGGACTTCCCTGGTGGCATAGTGGTTAAGAATCCGCATGACAAAGCAGGGGGCACTGGTTTGAGCCCTGGTGTGGGGAGATCCCACATGCCGTGGAGCAACAAAGCCTGTGCGCCACAACTACTGCCTGCGCTCTAGAGCCTGTGAGCCACAACTACTGAGCCCACATGCTACAACTACTGAAGCCCATGCACCTAGAGCCCGAGCTCTGCAACAAGAGAATCCATGGCCACGAGGAGCCCGCGCACCGCATCGAAGAGTATCCCCCGCTCCGCTCGCCGCAACTAGAGAAAGCACGTATGCAGCAATGAAGACCCAACACAGCCAAAAATAAATTAATTAATTAACTAAAAAAAAAAGTCACCTAGCCAACACTTGCACTTGCCCAGTTGGAGAGTCAGTGGTCTTAGCAGTTTTAACCAACTTGAGCTCAAACTGGACACAGGTGACTCCAATTTCCTAAAAAGCAACTTGGCAAAGATCTTACTGTTTAGGCTATTTGATGCTTGGGAGTACGTCCACGTTTTTGTAAAAGCAAAGTGAGGTTGATCAGTGAAGGCAGGTTACAGTTTATTTTTTATTAATGGCTTATGACTACCCTCGGATTCAATAGTATTCAAATGTTATGGCAACCCTAGCAGACTCACACAGTTCTCATTCAATATTTTCTTGTCACCAAATAAATAAATGAGCTCAACACCCAAAAAGATATAGGCCTAACTATATTTACAACACCACTCCTGCCGTCACAGTAAAATCGATCATCAGAAGATTGAAGGAATTGAAAGACCAGTAGAAACAGCACCATTTGAAACTCTGCTGCCCTTTAATAAACGGGTTCATTTTTGTAACAAAATTTATATATATATATAGTTAGGGGACACAATTGTTAACAATTCTAAAAAGGCCACAAAACTAAAAATTAGCATACAATTTAGGACATTTAGTTTGGCAGTTGCTATTTTACTTCCACTTCTGTTGATCCTGTTGATTTTTGTTTCCACTTCTGAAAATGACTGATAATACAAGCAAGGGAGCCGTTTTTTATGGAAACCAGCAGAGGCTGAGCTCCTGCTGGTCCACCTGCTTCAGGGGGCTGCAAAACCAACGCTCGGGTTGAACAGTATCAACTCGCTTCGCTGCGGGCCCCCAGAAGGCCCCTGGCCGAGAGGCCGCAGTTACAAACCCACGACCAATCAGGGTGAGGGGTTCCCGCGCGTGCGCATTGCGTTGGGGCGGGACTTCCGGCGTCCTCCTTTCGGCGGTCATTTTCGCTTCCTTCTGGTCGGTTTGGCCTCTGGAGTTTTGTGTCAGGTTCTAGGTGACGGGACAGAGACGGTCCGAGAGGAGGGTCTGTCCCCGCTACACAGAGGCGCGTCTGAGGCTCGGCGACGCAGCCCGGGGTGCCCTGCGCCAGGCCCGGGAGAGTGACCGCCGTGCCCGCGTCTCGCCTCCTCTCCCGCAGCTCCCGGCCCCGCTCCGTCCACCGAGTCCGATGGCGGCGGCGGCCCTGAGGGACCCGCCTGAGGTAAACGCTCGTCCTCCGGCCCCTCACCGCCCTCACTGCACCAGACACTAAAGCACCGAGTGCAGGACGCCTGTTCACGTGCCCGCAGCCCAGGCCGCGGTGTCCTGGACGGTGTGGCGGTCGTGGGTGGCGCGTGGGCGAGGGTGACAGGCGGAGGGACCGGCAGGTACAAAGGCTTGGAGGTCGGACTGAGCCGGGAGGATTCGGGAAACCTGGGGCGCATGTGATGACTGCAGTAAAGAGAGTGTGAGGGGGAACCACGCCTGGGCCGGCAGAGAGAGAGGTTGCTCCTTTATTCTGAGGGACCTGGGGGTCACGGAGGGCTGTGAACGGACGAGGAGCGGTGTGTGTGCGGGCTTTAAAGGTTTTCAAACAGCCGCTCAGAGAAGAGAACGAACGGCTTGGGTTGGAATGGGGGTGACAGAGAGGCACAGGGAGCTGAGTCCTCGTCCGAGGCCACAGGATCCGATGAGAGGCAGCCGAGGTTAGTCAGGCAGCCTGAGGTCGCTAGGTTCCAGGGCCGGGTGGGGGTGCGAGGGGGTCCTGCACACACGGCGCCCAGCCATGGTTGCCTGCCTTTTCGCCCAGGTTCTGAAGGGTGAAGAGGCACGTACGGAGCCTGTGTAAGGCAGGAGGGGGTGTCCCAGTCCCTCCCTGGTTCTGGGTGGCTAATCCTGAAACAGATCAGAAGCGAGGCAGGCAGGGCTTTCCCTGGCTCTGGGCTCCGTCGAGAACTGGGGTCGTACCCGATCACGTTGGATTTTGTTGAGCGCTCTGTGGGTGCCATGTTCCAGGTCCCGGGGGGGGGGGTCCAGAGAGGTGCCTGTGACGTGGGGCGGGGGGGCGGTAGGGCCGTGGGAGGGCGGCTGTGAGGCCGGAAGCTGCGAGAGGGGTTTGGTCGACCGGACGCCGTGCACGTCAAGGGCGGGTGTGAGCTGAGGGCCCGCAGGCCCTGGTGTGGGGGTCAAGGGCAAAGATGAGCCCATGTTTGGCCGTGTCCTGGAGGCACAGTGTGGGAGACCTCAGGGGAGTTACTTGGGGGAGGGATGGGACCCTGCAGGCCAGGCCCCGAGTTCAGATGGCGTTTATCCCCCCGGCCACCGCCTTGTGTTGCTGAGGGCTGAACGCAGGGAGGAGAGATCAGGCATCACGGGCACCAGGCCTGACGTGGGGAGCTCGGATGGAGGAGGACCGTGGAATACACGTGTGAGGAGATGCGTTGTGGGTCCTCCGAGAGAGAATGTTGATGTTCCATCTATCTCATTCATGACAGGGTGGTGTGACCTTTGAGGACATTGCCCTGTACTTCTCCTGGGAGGAATGGAGGCTCCTCGATGAGGCTCAGAGACGCCTGTACCGTGATGTGATGCTGGAGAACTTGGCGCTCATATCTTCACTGGGTGGTAAGAGCCTCACCCTCCCCAGTGACCTGGGCTGGGCTCTGTATCCGGCCTCACCCTCTTTTCTCCAAGGTGTGCTCCGTCCTTCTCACATGTGGACCTTGGGCACTGCCTGTTTCCCCAGCTTTCGGGGTCGTTGCTGTGATAGGTAGGGCTGCGTTGTTTGCACTGCCCCCTTCTCTCCCCATAGTCCCAGTACAGTCCGTACTCAGCCCTCGTAGGGATGGATTTGAGGTCAGCAGTCTTGCAGTGAGGCTAATGGATTGTATCTTACTTGCCCTTTCCCTGGTCAGGTGGTGAATCCAGGTCCATGGCACTTCTGTGTCCCAGGTTTTGTTCCTTCTTATCATCTGACATTTCCTTCTGCTTCCATATGCCAGGAATTGAAGGTATTGTCATGACCATTACTTACTTGGATCATGGGCTTTTTTCCAAGGCTGTCCTTTATGGTTTTACTTGTAGTGTTTAGATCTCTTTTCTTTTTTCTTCTCCAGGTTATTGAGGTATAATTGACAAATAATACTGTATATATTTAAACTGTACAGGGAGTTCCCTGGTGGTCTAGTGGTTAGGATTCAGCGCTTTCACTGCCATGGCCTGGGTTCAGTTCCTGATAGGAGAACTGAGATCCCACAAGCCACGCGTTGTGACCAAAGAATAAAAAAAAAAAAGGTGAAATGTAGAAGTAAGTGTACAGTGTCATGATTATATATATACATACACACATTGTGAAATGATTATTACAGTCAAGTTACTTAACACATCCAGTACCTCACATATTATATTTACATTTCCTGTGTGTGTGAGAACCCTTAAGATCTACTTTGTTAGCGCATTTGAAGTATACCATACAGCATTATTAAGTATAGGCTCCATGCTGTATTAGATCCTCAGAGCTTTTTCATCTTATAACTGACCAGCATCTCCCCATTTCCCCTAGACCGGAGCCCCTGGCATTCCACTCTTTGCTGCTATGGGTTCAACTTTTTTTTTTTTTTTCAAAATTCCATATATAAGTTTTAGCATACAGTATTTATCATTCTCTGGCTTATTTCACTTTGCATTATGCCCTCCAGGTTCATCAATGTTGTCACAAATGCACAATTTCCCTTTTTATGGCTGAATAATACCCCACTGCATATAAATACCAAGCTTTATTTACCCATGCATCTGTAGACAGATACAGGCATATTGCAGGTTTGGTTCCAGACTACTGCAGTAAAGTGAGTATCACAATAAAGCAAGTCACACAGACTTTTGGTTTCCTAGTGCATACGAATGTTATGTTTACATTGTACAGTAGCCTGTTAGTGTGCAGTAGCCTTATGTCTAAAAAAACAACGTGTATAACTTAGTTAAAAAATACTTTATTGCTGGGCTTCCCTGGTGGTGCAGTGGTTGAGAGTCCACCTGCCAATTCAGGGGCCACAAGTTCGTGCCCCGGTCCGGGAAGATCCCACATGCTGCAGAGCGGCTAGGCCCGTGAGCCATGGCCGCTGAGCCTGCGCGTCCAGAGCGTGTGCTCCGCAACGGGAGAGGCCACAACAGTGAGAGGCCCGTGTACCACAAAAAAAAAAAAACACAGTAGAACTTCTTTCAAAATTGGAGTCAGTCTTCTCAAACCCTACTGTTGCTTTATGAATTAAGTTTATGTAATATTCTTTTTTTTTTTTTTTTTCGGTACGCAGGCCCCTCATTGTTGTGGCCTCTCCTGTTGCGGAGCACAGGCTCCGGACGTGCAGGCTCAGCGGCCATGGCTCACGGGTCCAGCCGCTCCACGGCATGTGGGATCTTCCCGGACCAGGGCACGAACCCGTGTCCCCTGCATCGGCAGGTGGACTCTCAACCACTGTGCCACCAGGGAAGCCCAGTGTAATATTCTAAAGCATTTGTCATCATTTCAACAACCTGCACAACGTCTTCACCAGGAGTACATTCCATCTCAAGAAACCACTTTCTTTTCTCATCCATAAGAAACAACTCCTCATCTGTTAAAGTTTTCTCCTGAGATTATAGCAATTCAGCCATCTTCCAGCTCCACTTCTAATTCTCTTGCTTTTTCCACATCTGCAGTTACTTCCTCCACTGAAGTCCTGAACCCCTCAAAGTCATCCAGAGAGTTGGAATCAAGTTTTTCCCAACTCCTGTTAATGTTGATATTTTGACCTCTTCCCATGATTCACAGCTGTTCTTAATGGCATCTAGAATGGTGAATCCTTTCCAGAAGGTTTTCAATTTACTTTGCCCCGATCCATTAGAGGAATTGCTATCTATGGCAGCTGTAGCCTTATGAAATGTATTTCTTAAGACTTGACAGTGTGAACTACTTGATCCATGGGCTACAGAATGGACGTTGTAGTAGCAGGCATGAAAACAACATTCATCTTGTACGTCTCCACCAGAGCTCTTAGCTGACCAGCTGCATTGTCAGTGAGCAGTAATATTTTGAAAACAATCTTTTTTTCAGAGCAGTAGGTTTCAACAGTAGTCTTAAAATATTCAGTAAACCATGTTATAAGGAGACGTGCTGACATCCAGGCTTTGTTCCATTTATAGAATATATGCAGAGTAGATTTAGCATATTTGTTAAGGGCCTAAGATTTTCAGAATGATAAATGAGCATTGGCTTCAACTTCCAGTCACCAGCCTCATTACCCCTAATAAGAGAGTCAGCCTGTCCTTTGAACCTTTGAAGCCAGGCATTGACTTCTCCTCTCTAACTGTGAAAGTCCTAGATGCCATCTTCTTCCAACATAAGACTGTTTCATCTACATTAAAAATGTGTTGTTTAGTGTAGCCACGTTCATTAATTATCTTAGCTAGATCATCTGGATAACTTTGGTACGGCTTCTACATCAGCACTTGCTGCTTCACTGTGTGCTTTTTTTTCACCTTGTACTTTTATTTTATGGAGACGGCTTCTTTCCTTAAATCTCATGAACCAACCTACGGTAGCTTCAGACGTTTTTTTTTTTTTTTTTTGCAGCTTCTCACCTCTCTCAGCCATCACAGAATTGGAGAGAGTTAGGGCCAGACTCTGGATTAGGCTTTGGCTTAAGGGAATGTGTGGCTGGCTTGTTGTTGAATACAGATCACTAAACTTTCTCCATATCAACAATAAGGCTCTTTTGCTTTCTTATTTGTGTGTTCACTAGAGTAGCACTTTTAATTTACTTCAAGAACTTTTCCTTTGTATTTATTGATACAACTTGGTTAATACTGTTTGGTCCAAGAAGCCTGGCTTTCAGCCTTTCTTGGCTTTTGACTTGCCTTCCTCACTACGCTTAATCATTTCTAGCTTTTGATTTAAAATGAAAGACGTGTGAACCTTCCTTTTACTTGAGCACTTAGAGTTGTAAGGTTATTAATTAGCTTAACTTCAATATTGTTACATCTCCGGTAAGAGGGAGGCTTGGGGACAGGGAGAGAGATGGATTGGCCAGTTGGTAGAGCCGCCAGAACACATATAATGTTTATCTATTAAGTTTCCTGTCTTATATGGGTCCAGTTTGTGGCACCCTGAAACAAAGATCACTGATCACAGATCACTATAACAAATGTAATAATAATGAAAAAGTTTGAAATATCGCAAAAAATACCAAAATGTGATGCACAGACACAAAGTGAGCAAATGCTGTTAGAAAACTTGGGCAAATAGGCTTGCTTGACACAGGGTTACTGCAAAGCTTCAATTTGTAAAAAAAATTAGTTATCTATGAAGCACAATAAAACAAGGTATGGCTGTACTTACTTAGGTTGTTTCTAAACCTGGGCTATTGTGAATAATGCTGAAATGAACATGGGGGTGCAAACAGCTGTTTGAGATACAGATTTTGTTTCCTCTGGAAATAGACACAGAATTGGGATTATTGGACCATGCAGAGTTCTATTTTTAATTTTTAGGAAATTCCATACAGTTTTCCCTAACGGCTGTACCGATTTACAGTCCTACCCACAATGTAGAAGGGTTTCCTTTTCTTCACATCCTCAAGAACACGTATCTCTTGTCTTTTTGATAGTAGTGTTCCACACAGGTGTGAGGTGATACCTCGTTGTGGTTTGGATTTGCATTTCCCCGATGTTAGTGATGTTGAGCACCTTTTCACGTACCTGATGACCATTTGTATGTCTTTGGATAAATATCTGTTCAGGTCCTTTGCCCATTTTTAATTGGATTCTTTGGTTTTTTATTGTTGAATTGTATGAGTTCTGATATTTTCTGGATATTAACCCCTTATCAGAGGAACCCTTTGCAGGTCTTTTCTCCTTTTCCTTAGGTTGTGTTTTCATTTCGTTTCCCTTGCTGTGCAGGAGGTTTTGGGCTTGATATACACCCACTTGTTTGGTTTTGCTTTCATTGCTTCTGCTACTGGTGTCATCCAGAAACATCATTGCCAACACCAGTGTCAAGGAGCTTTTTCTCTGTGTTTTCTCCTAAATGTTTTACAATTTCGGTCTTACATTTAAAAATGTTTAATCCAATTCAAGTTAATTTTTGTGAATGGTGTAAGACAAGGGTCAAGTTTTCATTTTTTTTTGCATGTGGATATCCAGTGTTCCCATCACCATTTATGGAGGAGACTGTCCTTTATCCATTGTGTGTTCTTGAGGTGCCTATCAAAGATGAGTTATATAAGCGTGCCTTTATTTCTGGGCTCTCTATTCTGTTCCATTGGTCTATGTGTCTTTTTATGCAAGTGCCATCATGTGCTAATTACCATAGCTTTGTAATATTTTGAAATCAGGAAGTGTGATGCCTCTAGCTTTGTCCTTCTTTCTCAAGATTGCTTTGACTATTTGGGATTTTTTCTGCTGCCATACAAATTTTAGGATTGTTTACTCTATTTCTGTGGAAAATGTCATTGGACTTTCCATTTGGATTGTTTTCAGTCTATAAGTTGCTCTTGGTAAAATTAACAATATTCTTCCAATTTAAGAACACTGGATGTCTTTCCATTTATTTGTGTTTTCTTCAGTTTTTTCCATCGTTGTCTTATAGTTTTCAGAATACAGATATTTCATTGTTAGTTTATAGAAATGCAACTGCTTTTTGCATATTGATTTTGTATCCTGCAGCTTTACTGATATTGTTTAATAGTTCTAACAGATTTGGGTGGGAGGAGTCCCTAGGGTTTTCTATATGTAAGAGCATATCTTCTGCAAACACAGACAGTTTTACTTATTTTGTGATTTTGATGCCTTTTTTTTTTTTTTTTTTTTTCCTGATAACTATGTGTTCTGGCTAGGCCTTCCAGAACTGTGTTGAATAGAAATGTGAACAGTGGGCATCTTTGGCTTGTTCTGGATTTTAGAGGAAAGGCTTTAAGTTTTTACACTTTGAGTATAATATTAGTGTGGGCTTATTGTATATGGGTTTATCGTATTGAGGTACATTTCTTCTATACCTAATTTGTTGAGAGTTTTCAACATGAAAGTATCCTCAATTTTGTTTATTGCTTTTTCTGCATTTTTTGAGACATTCATATGATTTTTATCCTTCATTCTGTTAATATGGTATGTCATGTTTTTTGATTTGTATATGAGGAACTATCCTTGCATCCCAGGGATAAATCACACTTGTTAATGATAATAGTGTAAGATTCTTCTTCTGCAGTAAAAGCGCCAAGCCTTAACCACTGGATGACTGCCAGGGAGTTACCTAAATTTTTTTTTTATTATTCAATAGTGTAAGATTCTTCTTTTTTTTTTTTTTGTGGTACGCAGGCCTCTCACTATTGTGGCCTCTCCCGTTGCGGAGCACAGGCTCCAGACGCGCAGGTTCAGCAGCCATGGCTCACGGGCCCAGCTGCTCCACGGCATGTGGGATCTTCCTGGACCGGGGCACGAACCCGTGTCCCCTGCATCGGCAGGCGGACTCTCAACCACTGTGCCACCAGGGAAGCCCTAGTGTAAGATTCTTGAACGTGCTGTTGAGTATTTATTAGGAATTTCTCATTCTATGGTCACCAAGGATTTGGGCCCGTAATTTTCCTTTCTTGTAGTTTGCATATCTTGCTTTTGTATCAGGGTAATGCTAGCCTCAGAAATTGAGTTTTGAAATGTTTCTTCTTAAGTGTTTTGGAAGAGTTGAGGAAGGATTGACATTAATTCTTCTTAAAAATCTTGGGTAGAATTCACCAGTGAATCTATCTCATCCTGGACTTTTCTTTGTTGGAATATTTTTTTTTATTAATGATTCAGGTTCCTTACTTGTTATTGGTCTATTCAGATTTTCTATTTCTTCATGACTCATTGTTGGTACATTGTCTGTTTCAAAGAATTTATCCGTTTCTTCTAGTTTATCCAGTTTGTTGGCATTTAATTGTTCATAGTAGTTTCTTATGACCTTTTTATAAATAGCCACTTCCCCAATGGAATTTCAGATCTCTTGTGTGGACGAGCATCCCACCAACTCATTCTTAGATGTCACACATCACATTTACGATGATGTTGCCCCCTCCCTATAAGGTCAACCTGTTTATTTGCATGTGTTTCACCAGCATTTATTTGCATTCAGGCTGCTGCTGTGGAGCAGAGAACGCAGGAGCACCCTGTCAACGAAGCATTTCTATAAGCATGTCACAGGCCAGGACTCCCGGGGCACCTTCGTTTTCCCAGAAGAGCCACCCCTGTAAGAACTGTAGTCTGGTCTTGAGAGGTATTTTTCAGTTGGCTGAGCATGAAGAAACACAACACAGCCAGAAAGTGTTCGGGTGTAGAATATGTATGAAACAATTTCATTTTAGTGCAAACCTCCAGAAACAGCATATGGAAGAAAATTCCTTCAGAAACGCTGTAGTCAGGGCCTTGTTTGTGAAGAGCTGCAAATACCATGTGTCAGGAAAGCCCTTTACCTGTGAGGAAGTTGGGAAAGACTTTCTGGCCACCTTGGGACATCTCCAGCAACAGACCACTTACACCAGGGAGAAGCCAAACAAGATTGCCCAGCGTGAGGCAACTTTACAAAGCAGAGAAAGTCATTACAGCCAGGGAGAATGCAAGAAAGCCTTCAGCCCAAAACATGCACTGGTTCAGGACCAGGGTGTCCACCCTGGAAGACATTGTTTTGTGTGCAGTGAATGTGGGAAGACATTCAGGTACAAATCCTCATTTGTTGTGCACCAGAGAGTGCATACTGGAGAAAGGTTTCATGTGTGTCGTGAATGTGGAAAATCTTTCAGGCGAACCTCAACCCTCAATCTGCATCGAAGGATTCATAGTGGGGCGAGGCAGTACAAGTGCAGCAAATGTGGGAAATCCTTTAACCAAAACTTTGTCCTTATTTATCCCTGGAGAAGACACATTGGAGAAAATTGTTACTTGTGCAGTGAATGTGCGCAGTTTCCTAGCTGTAGATCCATCCTAATTCGACAACGGACAGTTCATACTGGAGAAAGGCGTTATGAGTGTACTCAATGTGGGATATCTTTTAGACGAAAATTTTACCTCATTGTACACTGGAGGGTTCACACAGGAGAAAGGCCTTACGATTGCAGTGAGTGTGGGAACTCTTTTAACAATAGCTCGGTGCTCGTCCTACACCAGCGAGTACATAAAGGGGAAAGGCCTTTTGCTTGCAGTGAATGTGGGAAATCTTTTACCAATAGCTCGGTACTCATTCTCCACCGGAGAGTTCACACAGGAAAAAGGCCTTATGAGTGCAGTGAGTGTTGGAAGTCCTTTAGTCAGCAATCTTACCTCACACAGCACTGGAAGGTTCATAGTGGAAAAAGGCCTTATGAATGCAGTGAATGTGGGAAATCTTTTATGTCTGGCCGTGGCCTCCATTATCATCAGAGAGTTCACACTGGATTAAGGCCTTATGAATGTAGTGAATGTGGGAAGTCTTTTACCTCTCACTCTGGCCTTCGTTATCATCAGAGAGTTCACACAGGAGAAAGGCCTTATGAGTGCAGTGAGTGTGGAAAATGTTTTACCTCCAGCTCTGCCCTGTGTTACCATCAGAGGACTCATGCTGGAGATAGGCCTTATGAGTGCACTGTATGTGGGAAATGTTTTTCCTCTGGTTCCACGCTCATTAATCATCAGAGAGTTCACACTGGAGAAAGGCCTTATGTGTGCAGTCAATGTGGGAAATCTTTTTTCTCTAATTCCAACCTCAGTAATCATCAGAGAATTCACACAGGAGAAAGGCCTTATGTGTGCAGTGAATGTGGGAAATCCTTTATACAAAGGTGTTCCCTTCTTAAACACCAGAGAGTTCACACAGGAGAAAGGCCTTATGTGTGCAGTGAATGTGGGAAATCCTTCACCCAAAGATGTCACTTTCTTATACACCAGAGAGTTCACACAGGAGAAAGGCCTTACAAGTGCAGTGAATGTGGGAAATCTTTTTCCACTAGTTACAACCTCAGGAATCATCAGAGAATTCACACAGGAGAAAGGCCTTATTTGTGCACTGAATGTGGGAAATCGTTTATCCAAAGATCTTACCTTCTTATACACCAGAGAGTTCACACAGGAGAAAGGCCTTATAAGTGTAATGAATGTGGGAAATCTTTTACCACTAGGAGGAACCTTCGTTATCATCAGGGAGTTCACACTGGATAAAGGCCTTTTGAGTGTAGTGAATGTGGGAAGTCTTAGATCTATAGTTCCATCCTCCAGGATCATCAGAGAATTCATGTAATCAAAAGGTCTTATGGGGGCTTCCCTGGTGGCTCAGTGGTTAAGAATCCACCTGCCAATGCAGGGGACACGGGTTCGAACCCTGGTCTGGGAAGATCCAACATGCCGTGAAGCAACTAAGCCTGTGCATCACAACTACTGAGCCTGCGCTCTAGAGCCCACGAGCCACAACTACTGAAGCCCAGATGCCTAGAGCCCGTGCTCTGCAACGAAGAATAGCCCATACTCGCCGCAACTAGAGAAAGCTCACACCCAGCAACAAAGACCCAACTCAGCCATAAATTTTAAAAAATAATAAATGAATATTTTTAAAAGGTCTTATGAATGCATTGTATATGGAAAATCGTTTAGAGCAAATTCTTATCTCACTGAACACTGTAGAGTTCACAATGCAGCAAAGCCTTTATGCATGCAGTGAATGGGTAAGTCTTTTTCATCTAGGTCCAGACTCTGTTATCATCAGAGTGTTATGATCAGAACAGGGTCAAGGCCTTATGAGTGTAACGAATGTGGGAAATCTTTTCTGAAGAGTTTTTCACTCATGGAATATCACGTAATTCACACAGGGGAAAGGCCTTATGAGTGCAGTGAATGTGGGAAATCTTTTCTAGATTTTACTTCATCTTCAGATGGTTCACACAGGAGAAAGTAGTTATGACTACAGTAAATGTGGGAAATCCTTTAGGGATAATTCTCAATTAAGTCAGTACTGCAGAGTTCACACTGGAGAAGGCCATTATCAGTGCACTGTATTTGGGAAATTATTTAGCCATAAATCTCACCTTTCTCAATACTGGAGACTTTATAACTAGAAAAAGTTCTTATGAGTGCAATGAGTGAAGGAAATCTTTTACCTGTATTTCTAGTCTTCATTATCATTAGAGAGTTCATATAGGATGAAGACCTTATGAGTGTAAGGAATGTGGGAACTCTTTTTCCCATAGGTCAGCACTCATTTGACATGGGAGAGTTCACACAGGAGAAAGGCCTTATGAGTGCAGTGAATGTGGGAAATCTTTTATCCAAAGATGTCTCCTAATACACCAGAGAGTTCACACAGGGGAAAGGCTTTGAGTGTAGTGACTGCGAGAAACCTTTTACTACTAGGTCTGGCCTCCATGATCATCTGAGAGTTCACACTGGAGAAAAGCCTTATGAGTGCAGTGAATGTGGGAAATCTTTTTCATCTAGGTCTGGTTTCCGTTAACATCAGAGTTCACTCAGGATCAAGACCATATGAGTGTAGTGAATGTGGTAAATCTTTTATCTGTAGTTCCATTCTCCATGAACATCAGAGAATTCACACTAACAAAAGGCCCTATGAATGCACTGAAAGTGGGGAGTCCTTTAGAGCAAATTCCTATCTCATTGAACACTGTAGAGTTCATACTGGAGAAAAGACTTATAAATGCAGTGAATGTGGGAAGACTTTTTCGTCTAGGTCCGGTCTCCGTTATCATCAGAGAGTTCACACAGGATCGAGCCCATATGAGGGTAGTGAATGAGGGAAATCTTTTCCCCAGAGCTCTGCAGTCCTTCACCATCAGTGTTCACAGAGGTGAAAGGCCTCAAGTGTCTGGTGAATGTGGGTAAATCCTTTACCTCTAGTTCCACCCTTTATTCATATCAGAGAGTTCACAGGAAAAACCCTATTTGTGCCAGGAATTTGGGAAATTCTTTCCTAAAGAATTTTCCTCATTATACATGGTAGAGTTTACACTGGAGAAAGGCCTTGAGCATTCAAGGAAATGTGCAATTTTCTAGTTCAGGGTAATGACGTTGGAAGAAACTGAGGAGCCGCCCATCTGAATTCAATCTCATATATCCAGTTGTCCACAGGGGGAGATACCCCTTAAGTTTCAGTTACATGGGAAGCATGTGTGGCTATATTGCACTTTGTAATCTGTCCAGGGCTTTTCCCAGATTTATGTCGCTGCCCGTTTCTGTGGCCATTTTACCTCTATCACCTGGCAGGTCCACACCATGGGCATCAGTCACCAGCCCAGTGCGCTCAGGGAAACTGACCTCTGTTCTTCCAAGTGTTGGAGCAAACCAGGAGTAGTAGCCCAGTCCCTTAGGGGTTGGTGTTCCCCTCTCTCTGACTACGTGTACAAAAGCCTGAAGGAATTTTGGCTCAGAGAACGTCATATGAATTCAGCTGACAATGTGCAGAGGACAACCTTTTCCAGGGACATGTTCTCACATGCTCAGTTTTTCCTTGTAGCAAGTCACCAACCCAAACTGTGTGCCACACATTGTTTTGGTTTGTATAATATGGATGCCTTACTGTTTAAGTCCTATTTTGTTTTGGGAGTTCTTTGTACTGCTAGAGGGTTTTTATAAGGAGATTTGGGCTCCACAGGCATGGGCCTCAGGGAGGATAGTACGACGGCAAAAAGTGGCTTGCCATTTTTGGCCAAATTTGCATTGGTGCCAGTGAAGTCGTAGGAGAGAGGGCAGGGCTTTTTGGTCCTCATTTGAAGCATGGATGCTATGAGTTTTAGGAGACTCAGACATCACCCTGAAGAGGAGTAAGATGTGACAACCTCAAGTTCTTGGAGCAGCATGAATTTTTTCCCCCTTTCACAGGGGCTATCACAAGAGATGTCAGCACTGTTGAGAGGCATCTCCCCTGGTCATGGAAAGAGCATGTGCTCTGATGTCCACAAATCCATGGGTGACAGTCACTGGTTGTAAGTCTACAGGGGTCAGGGGAAACTGAAACTGCTACAGAAACTGGGTTAGTAGGGAGCGGAGAAGATAGCAGCCAGCTCATTGGAATGTGCCTCTTCTAAAAGTGCATCCAGGGCTTCCCTGGTGGCGCAGTGGTTGAGAGTCCGCCTGCCGATGAAGGGGACGCGGGTTCGTGCCCCAGTCCAGGAAGATCTCACATACCGTGGAGCGGCTAAGCCCGTGAGCCATGGCTGCTGAGCCTGTGTGTCTGGAGTCTGTGCTCTGCAACGGGAGAGGCCACAACAGTGAGAGGCCCGTGTACTGCAAAAAAAAAAAAAGTGCATCCACAGATGTCTTTGTGACGATGACCGATGTGCAGAATCAGCGTGTACACAAATCTCAGGACCTCCAGGCATGTGTATCTTTTGTAACTGAGGTCATTGTCAGAGAAGATAATTGGGAAAGTTTTGTGGATTTTTGTAACCTTGTAATGTTCGCCTCAAGGCCGTTGCTACGTAGGCAGAAAAAAGGTAGAGAAAAGTAGTCCAGGGATGTGGCTCTTGTGAGCCAGCCAACATTCCTGTTGACTGAAGTGGAAATGTCCTTTATTACTCGCCAGTGTTTGCTGAGGCAAGACTGACACCCAGAGGGCATGACAGAAAGATGGTGGAGTCACTATAGGGCTGTCAAATCTATTTTCCAAAAAAGTGGGGCATACAGATTTTGTTTATCTTAAAGTGGTTTTTTTAAAGCTTTATTTGGGTGTAATTTACATGTAGTAAAGTACACATATTTAAAGTGAAGTATTTGGTAAATATTGACATACACATGATACCTGTGAAAACATCATCACAGTCATGGTAATGACCATATCTGTCACCATGTATTTGCCTGATGTCCTTTTACAGTCTCTGTGTCCCTGCCCTTTACAGCCCTCCAAGCCACCATTGATTTATTTTCCATTATAATAGATACCTTTACGTTTTCTATAATTTATATGATGGAATCCTTAAATGTTTACTCTCTTTTTTTCTGGTTTCTTCTTCTTTTTTTTTTTTTTTTTTGTGGTACGCGGGCCTCTCACTGCTGTGGCCTCTCCCATTCCGGAGCACAGGCCCCGGACGTGCAGGCTCAGCGGCCATGGCTCACGGGCCCAGCCGCTCCGCGGCATGCGGGATCTTCCCAGACCGGGGCACGAACCTGTGTCCCCTGCATCGGCAGGCGGACTCTCAACCACTGCGCCACCAGGGAAGCCCTCTGGTTTCTTCTATATTTTGTAATTATTTTGTTATATGATGTTATATTTGTTATACAGATGTTATGTGAGTAGTTCATCCCTCCCTTTTATCTTCTTTTTTGGTTCAGTACTCTTATCTTTAGATATACTGCTATTTGTCCATTCACTTGTTTATGTACATTTTGGATATTTCCAGATTTTAACTGTAGAAAATAAACTGGTGCAAACATTTGTGTACAGTTCTTAATATTGATATTTGTTTCATTTATCTTTTGTTCAAAAAATTAGATTGTAGTGTCTGAATCATGAGGTAGGTGACTATTTAGCTTTTGAAGAAACTAACAAATTCTGACTAAATAATTGTGTTTTTTACATTTTTACCAGCACTGTATGAGGGTTCCATTTTCTCCATATCCTAGCGAATACTTATTTGGTCTGTCGTTTTTAATTTTAACCCTTTTAATAAGTTTGTTACTCTATCTCATTGTTGTTTTCATTGTATTTCCATAAGAATTCATGATTAGCATTTTTTCGGATGTTTGATCCCTTTTTTCATTTGCTCTCGTAAAATATCCATTTTTATCTTCTATTTTATGAACTTTGGCTATTTTTTTTTTAACAAGTAGGACATTGAAACAACAAAGATGTGTATTGGAGTGTCATCCACTTTCACTTGTTGAATAATGTGACTGTTTTATGGAAGAAATGCTTTCAGTACTGGAAGAACATGCCCTGAGTTTTTTCAGTTTTTTTGTTACGCATGTTGTAATGGACACATGTTACCATACACTTTTAAGATTAATTTGCCCTGGGAATTCCCTGACGGTCTAGTGGTTAGGACTCTGCTAGGGCCTGGGTTCAATCCCTGGTCAGGGAACTAAGATCCCACAAGCCACGCAGTGCAGCCAAGGGGAAAAGAAGAAAAAGATTAATCTGCCCTAATATGTTGTCCATCAGTTTCTGAAGTCCAGACAGTGAATAATGACCTTGTTTTGTAGGGTTTGTACATTTTCCTGCTCCATTATGGGGGTTGGTGGGTTGGAGCAGGACTCTTAGATAGACTAAATGACATCAGGATGAACAGTACATTCTTTGAGTCTCCAAAGCCCGATATGGAGGGAAATAGGAGGGCAGGGATCAGAATCTCCAAGCTTGGGTCAGGCAACCTGGGTTTGTAGCCCAGATGTTGGATTCACATCCTGGATCCCGTTGCCTTGACTCACAGATAAATGAGTCACTTACCTTCTCCCCTCCCCCCACCCTCTGTAAACAGGGATGAGGAGCGTCTTGTCCCCTGGCCTTCAGATGAGCTGCAGAGACAAAGCACCCATTCCCTGTGAGGTGGGTACGCCTGTGGTGACACACCGAGCCCAGCCACCCTGCACTCCTCCTGACTAGCAGTCCGAGCTGATGCCGTGGAGCCACCCTCAGGAGGCCAGTGCTGCAGGGCACTGAGGTCTCGAGTGGGTTTCCCACCAGAGAATCTTTAGGTGACTTGTTGGAACTCCTTCAGGTTCAGTTCCTGACAGGGATGTGCAGGCAATGATGGCATTCAACTTGTTCTTTGTTAGGATCAATAAAAGGAAGAGACGGACTTCCCTGGAGGTCCAGTGGTTAAGACTCCGTGCTTCCACTGTAGGGCGCACGGGTTTGATCCCTGGTCAGGGAACTAAGATCCCACATGCAGTGCGATGTGGCCAAAAAAAAAAAAGAGACCAAACAGAGGTAGACCACTCGAGATTGGTAGGTGGCAGTTTTAATGGGCAAGGGAACTTATGAGGCTTGTCTTGGGTCTTGTCTTGGCTACAAGATGTGTGGCTTTCCCCATACACCCACCAAATCTTTTGTTTTTATTCTTCCTCTCATTCCTTCCTCCCTTCCTTTCTTTTCTTTCATGCATGCTGTGCCGGGTCTTAGTTGTGGCATGCGGGATCTAGTTCCCTGACCAGGGATTGAACCCGGCCCGGTGCATTGGGAGCACAGAGTCTTAGCCACTGGACCACCAGGGAAGTCCCCACGCACCAAATCTTAAAAGTTAGTATGGACGCCCTAACTGGATTCAGCCACATACACTGTCTAGATAGTCTCAACACCACATTTCTGTCTGAAGGCTGTATCCTTGGAGAAGCTTCTGGAAGTGGAGAAGGCAAGTGATTGCACATTCCAAGGACAGCAGAGTGACTGAGGGGCCTCCAATTGCCCAGGTCCAGCCTGGGGCTTACCCAGCAGTCACGTCTTCTCAATGACCTCCTCCGACACTACCCACCACCCCGTGACCGGCTCTGCAATCTCCCGAGCTCCCCTCTTCCGCAGCTTGCCCACATCCGTCGGCCATGGCTTTCTGCCGCATGGAGGTGGCTCATTTGGCAGATACCTGGCTGTGCTGAAGGCAGATGCCTAAGCAGCAATAGAGGCACAGGCAAAAAGAAACAGACTGACAGTGTTCCCAAACTCAGTGTCCGTTTTTTCCACCAAGAACTCGTGAAAGTTGGCTTCTGTCATCGTGTGACTTCAATATGACGTTAGCCGACTCATGGGGTATGAACATGCCACATTCTGTAGTTGATGGTGCACACGCCTCCTTGAGTGGTAGTCACAACGTCCGCGGCCTTCCTACTGTGGAGGACAGCTTTTCTATTTGGAGCGATTTAAGGTTTCAATGAAGACAGGCTTTGTTGGCTGTCATTTGAGGCTGCCTGGGCGGATTGTCTAAGAGCTGCTGTGTGTGCTTTCACACCCTCCAGGCCGATGGAGGGGGACCACACCAGTGGGAAACAGACGGTACCCACCTAGACCTGTGGAGAGGGAGGTTGGCAACTGTTCCTGTGGGGTGGATTCTCCCTGTGCCCAGGGAAGACCCAGGGTACAGCAGCCTGCCACCCAGGTGGAAGCCATGGCCAAAGATTAGTGCCACACGACCATCAGGTCCCACTTAGGGCCACCCAGTGAATACGTGACCAGTGCAACAAGTCAGTGACAAACTAGTTGCTGTACTTCAAAATGATGCAGTGACTGCACAGTTCCAGTGATGTCCATCCCCTATCCCTGGCCTCATTAGGTTGGTTCTGTTTAGATTTTTCTGTTCCAGCATAGGGCTGTCTGGGTGCTCAGATGTCCATAACCTGGGGTAAGTCACATAAACCCCTCCCATTCTGCACACAGCCACCCATGGCTCTAATAATGTTTTTGTTGTTGTTTTAAATGATACTTGCGGGCTTCCCTGGTGGTGCAGTGGTTGAGAGTCCGCCTGCCGATGCAGGGGACACAGGTTCGTGTCCCGGTCCGGGAAGATCCCACATGCCGCGGAGCGGCTGGACCTGTGAGCCATGGCCGCTGAGCCTGCGCGTCCGAAGCCTGTGCTCTGCAACGGGAGAGGCCACACAACAGTGAGAGGCCCGTGTACCACAAAACAAAACAAAACAAAACATAAATGATACTTGCAGTCAGTTTGACAGGCTGCCTGGGTAGTTTGACAGAAAAAGAATACTCCTACCCATTGTTATGGGTCGTATGCCAAAGGCCAGGTCTCTGGATCAGTATTGATAATGTCAGATTGTTGACCTGAAACAAATAGATTGTCAGATATTTCCTCAATAAAGATGGGATTAGGGACTTCCCTGGTGGTCCAGTGGTTAAGAATCCACCTGCCAATGCAGGGGACACAGGTTCAATCCTGGTCAGGTAACTAAGATCCCACATGCCACGGGGCAACTAAGCCCACGCACTCTGGAGCCCCCATGCCACAATTAGAGAAGCCCTCATGCTGCAGTGAAGATCCTGCATGCCACAACTGAGACCTGATGCAGCCAAATAAATTTTAAAAAAGATGGGCTTATTTGGGATCAGCAGAGAGTTACAAATCAGGGTCCATAACTATGGCAAGGCACACGCTATTTCATGCATGGCAAGGGCAGGGGAACACGTTTTTTAAAATTTATTTTATTTATTTTTGGCTGCATTGTGTCTTTGTTGCTGTGTGTGGGCTTTCTCTAGTTGTGGCGAGCGGGGGCTACTCTTCATTGCAGTGCGCGGGCTTCTCATTGCAGTGGCTTCTCTTGTTGTGGAGCACGGGCTCTAGGCACACAGGCTTCAGTGGTTGTGGCACCCGGACTCAGTAGTTGTGGCTTGCGGGCTCTAGAGCGCAGGCTCAGTAGTTGTGGCGCACGGGCTTAGTTGCTCCGCAGCATGTGGGATCTTCCTGGACCAGGGCTCGAACCCATGTCCCCTGCATTGGCAGGTGGATTCTTAGCCACTGAGCCACCAGGGTAGCCCTGGAACACTTTTATAGAGAGGAAAAGGGAGTTGGGAGGGCTGTAGTAAACAAAGAGTCCATGGCTGTTCATTGGCTGAGTCTTTGCCAGGAAAGGAGTCTTTCTTCTTCCTGTTGGACATTGCAGGGCATGAGAGCTCACCTTTCTAGTCTCCAAACTGTATTTGAGGCTTCCGTTTATTGTTTTACATTTACCTTTTTTTATAAGTTAATTTTTTTATTGGAGTACAGTTGCTTTACAATGTTGTGTTCGTTTCTGCTGTACAGCAAAGTGAATCAGCCATACATATACATATAACCACTCTGTTCTAGACTCCATTCCCATATAGGTCATTATACAGCACCAAATAGAGTTCCCTGTGCTATACAGTAGGTTCTTATTAGTTATCTTTTATATATAGTAGTGTGTACACATCAATCCCAATCTCCCAGTTTATCCTCCCCCCCACCCCAGCCCTTTCCCCTTTGGTAATCATAAGTTTGTTTTCTACATCTGTGACTCAATTTCTGTTTTGTAAATAGGTTCATTTGTACCATTTTCTTCAATCCCACATATAAGCGACATCATATGATATTTGTCTTTCTCTTTCTGACTTACTGCACTCAGTGTGACAATCTCTAGTTCCATCCATGTTGCTTCAAATGGCATTTTTTCATTCTTTTTTATGGCTGAGTAATATTCCATGGTATATATGTACCACATCTTCTTTATACATTCATGTGTTGATGGACATTTAGGTTGCTTCCATGTCTTGGCTATTGTTAACAGTGCTACTGTGAACATTGGATTGCATGTATCCTTTCGAATTACTGTTTTCTCCGGATATATCCCCAGGAGTGGGATTGCTGGATCGTATGGTAGCTCTAGTTTTAGTTTTTTAAGGAACCTCCATTCTATTTTCCACAGTGGCTGCACCAATTTACATTCCCACCAATAGTGTAGGAGGGGTCCTTTTTCTCCACACCCTCTCCACCATTTATTGTTTGTAGATTTTTTGATGATGGCTATTCTAATGGATGTGAGGTGATACCTCATTGTAGTTTCGATTTATGTTTCTCTAATAATTAGTGATGTTGAACATCTTTTCATGTACATTTACCCTTTAGAACAAGATCCTTGACGGCATCACCAAGCAAAAAGCAGATTTTCTAGTTTCAGTGGCTTTTTGTCCCTCAGTGTCAGGAAAGAGCTTTTTTGGCTGTAGTATCTCAAGTCATATGGAAACTGCACAGATTAAATACCTATTAAGGTCACACTTAAGTCTTAGGCACTTTTTTTTTTTTTTTTTTTTTTGGCGGTACGCGGGCCTCTCACTGTTATGGCCTCTCCCGTTGCGGAGCACAGGCCCCGGACGCGCAGGCCCAGCGGCCGTGGCTCACGGGCCCAGCTGCTCCACGGCATGTGGGATCCTCCCGGACCGGGGCACGAACCCGTGTCCCCTGCATCGGCAGGCGGACTCTCAACCACTGTGCCACCAGGGAAGCCCAAGTCTTAGGCACTTTTATCTCAAGTCGATATGTTATCAAGATCATAAACCTTGGAGATCTTATGAAGCATTATGCTATCACCAAAGGTTTGGTGACAAATTTCTAACAGGCCTGGTCCAGATACCTTGGGAAAGCTGCCTCATCATATGCCCTCTGTTTCAATTCTGGGAAATCTTTTGTTTTGTTTTGTTTTTTGGCTGTGCTGGGTCTTAGTTGCAGCATGCGGGATCTTTAGTTGTGGCACGTGGGATGTACAGGCACTCCCACACCCAACAGTTGAATTGATGTTTTTTTGTCGGGCAACTGAGTGGGCCCACTGTATAAAGGAATTTCCACTAGGTGCTCTTCCCATGACCAGATACCACGTGAGCAGCAGATGCCTTAGGTGAAAAAGGCAGATGTGTAGTAGCACCTTGCCTGGGGAGGTCTTCCTCTTCTGTAAGAATTACACTTGTGACCTGATCGATAAATGGTAACGTGGCTTCAGCTTTAGGAATTTGACCTGGCTGTGCAAACCATATGTGTTGGCCCGGGGAGGGAGCTCTGGCAGGCGTGGGGAGATGGACTGGGGGTGGATACGCCCCGCCAGGACCACTGCCTTCTTCTTTCTTTCACCGGTGCACATTTCTTCCAGGTATGATGCATTTCCACAGGCCCAGCTTGCAGCAGGATGACCCGGTCCCAGTGGAGTCTTAGAATAGTAACTCCCATTCACCCAGGGGTGTTAAGTAACTCACCCACCCCAGCGGGACATGCCACTGCAAATCACAGTAGATAACTCCTTTCCCAGGCGTGCTGGGGCACACTGATCCGTGGTGAGAGTTGGGGTCAGTGGCTGTTTCCCACGACTTCCACTCCTTGGCAGGGACCCCCAGTCTGGCACATGGGGCAACAGGCCCTACTGGTTGACCATTCAAACGTATTAAAGCCTGGGACAGTACTTTAGTTCACCCAGCCAGGTGGTCTCACCTGTTAGTGATTTAATCTGCTGCTTTAATACTCCATTTTTCCTTTCTACCAACCCTGCTGCTTGCGGGTTACAGGGGAGATAGAACCTCCACTCAATGCCAAGTTCTTTTGCTCAGTCTTGCACGTCACGACCTTTGAGATGTGACTCCCAATCACCATCTGTTGGATGAGAGTATGCATGCATGTGACTCAGCCCCTCCAATTCCCTGCTAGTGGCCAGCTGGTTTCCCTGGCACCAGGAGGCAGCTTGGGTTAAACCCGACACAGTGTCCATACAAACCAAGGCGTATTTAGAACCTTCCCTCGCAGGGAGGAGGCCAGTGTAATCATTTGCCAGCCACTCCCTGGTCAGCAACTCCATAGATGGCCCCAGACTCCTTTGACAGTTGCCTTGGACGTTGTTTAGAACACCCTGAGAAAGCCCTTCCTTTTTCCTTTCTGTTTCCTCCTGGTTGTTGTCAAGAGAAAGCCTCTGTGTGATGCTGAGTCTCTATGCCCCCCCCCGCCCCCGTTACTAATTTCCCTTTTCAGCAGAGGGAGCAGGCCTAACAAGCCCCGTGAGGTCCCTGGGATGGTGGAGCATTATTTTGATTTCATGAGTGTATTTTCATGGTGAACTTCATTTGTGAGAAGTCAGGCTTGTTTTCCTAATTAGCAGAGAAGCAAATACGGTTCTTAGAATACAATCTAAAAAAAAAAAAATACAATCTATGTAAGATGGTGTACATCAGTTTAAAGAGAATAAAATTAGTAACGATTATCACAGCTAAGGTCCCCTTTTCCTTTCAGCTGTCATACTGTAAACAATGACCTTTCTGTGATCTATTTAGTACCACATTAGTGCTTTTTTTTTTTTTTTTTTTTTTTTTCGGTACACGGGCCTCTCACTGTTGTGGCCTCTCCCGTTGCGGAGTACAGGCTCCAGACACGCAGGCTCAGCGGCCATGGCTCACAGGCCTAGCCGCTCTGCGGCATGTGGGATCTTCCCGGACCGGGGCACGAACCCTTGTCCCCTGCATTGGCAGGCGGACTCTCAACCACTGAGCCACCAGGGAAGCCCCGACTGTACTTTTTTTTTGGCCTCACCACGTGGCATTGGGGATCTTAGTTCCCCGACGACCAGTCGAACCTGCACCCCCCGTAGTGAAAGCATGGAGTCCTAACCACTGGACCACCAGGGAAGTCCCTGACTGTACTTTAATACTGTTTTTTTTTTGGCCACGCTGCTCAGCTGGTGGGAACCTTAGTTCCCTGACCAGGGATTGAACCTGGGGCCACAACAGTGAAAGTGCGGAGTCCTAACCACTGGACTGCCAGGGGATTCCTGCTAATACATTGATTTTTAAAGCACAGGTGATTCTCATCATTTCTCATTCCTAATCGTTATATTGTGTTTTACCATTATGTATGTTCCTGAGGTTTTGACTACCGAATCGGTGTTTTGGGAACAGAATACCAAGTTGTGTTTCTGCACATCTCTTTCCAATTCCATGTTGTGTGATGTTGTGACAGCTTGAGATGGGCCGTGGAGGGAGTATTTACATGAGAGATATTGACAAACACTACCAACCCGGGCTTGTTCTATTGACATTTAGACTTTAGAAAGTGATGAACAATATGTTAATAGAACAGATTACACTAAAGTGTACAGTGTCTATGGCTGTTACATTATGAATAGCACAAAACATTGAGGATATAGTCTTCAGTTCTCAAAAACAATTGTTATTAAAAAAAAATGTTATAGGCTTGTGCCCCGTCGTCCAATTTATAGTTAAAGCTTTAACCCTAATCCAACTGTATCTGGAGTTAGGGCATTCAAAGAAGTAATTAAGGTTAAATGAGATCATTAGTGTGGGGCTCTAACACAACATAATTACTGTTTTTATAATGAAAGGGAAAGACACCAGGGAGGCAGTCACACAGAGAAAAGCCACGTAAGGACGCAGCAAGATGGCGGCCATCTGCAAGCCAAGGAGAGAGGCCTCAGGAGAAACCATCCTCGATGGCCCCTTGAACTCCGTCTTTTAGCTTCCAGACCCAGATCCAGATTCCTCTGTGCGTAGATGCATAGAGAGAGCGCCCTCTGCTGTCTCTTCCTCTTCTTACAAGGACACTAGTCCTGTCAGATCAGGCCTTATTTACCCTGAACTACCTCCTTAAAGGCCCTATCTCCAAATATAGTCAAATTGGGCATTAGGCCTTCAAATAAGAATGGTGGGGCTTCCCTGGTGGCGCAGTGGTTGAGAGTCCGCCTGCCGATGCAGGGGACACGGGTTCGTGCCCCGGTCCGGGAAGATCCCACATGCCGCGGAGCGGCTGGGCCCGTGAGCCATGGCCGCTGAGCCTGCATGTCTGGAGCCTGTGCTCTGCGACGGGAGAGGCCACAACAGTGAGAGGCCGGCGTACCGCAAAAAAAAAAAAAAAAAACAAAGAATGGTGGCAGGGGGTAGGAGAGAGATAATTCAGTCTATAACACAGTACAGTACTAAGGTAAAGGCCTTGACCCCATGTGAACATTCTGATGTCTTAGGGGGAATTCCCTGGCAGTCCGGTTGTTAGGACTCTGGGCTTCCATTTTAGGGGGCACGGGTTCAATCCCTGGTCGGGGAACTAAGACCCCGCATGCCGTGTGGCATGGTTAAAAGAAAGACAGTTGATGTCTTAGGAAACTGGAGTTGGAAGCAAAGGATTTGCTACAATCCCTGCACTCATAGGACCCTTCTCCAGTGTGAAGCCTAGTGTTTAAAACAGATTTAGGCTCTGTTGGGACTTCCCTGGTAGTCTAGTGGGTAAGACTCTGTGCGCCCATGCGGGGGGCCCGGGTTTGATCCCTGGTCGGGAAACTAGATCCCACATGCATGCCACAACTATTTGGTGCAGCCAAATAAGTAAATGTTTTATTTTAATTTTTTAAAATAAATTTATTTATTGACGTATGGCTGCGTTGGGTCTTCGTTGCTGTGCGTGGGCTTTCTCTAGTTGCGGTGAGCGGAGGCTACTTTTCGTTGTGGTGTGCAGGCTTCTCATTATGGTGGCTTCTCTTGTTGCAGAGCACGGGCTCTAGGCACACGGGCTTCAGTAGTTGTGGCATGCGGGCTCAGCAGTTGTGGCTCGCCGGCTCTAGAGCGCAGGCTCAGTAGTTGTGGCTCACGGGCTTAGTTGCTCTGTGGCATGTGGGATCTTCCCGGACCAGGGCTTGAACCCGTGTCCCCCGCATTGGCAGGCGGATTCCTAACCACTGTGACACCAAGGAAGTCCCTAAATAAATATTTTTTTAAATAATAAAATAAAACAGATTTAGGCTGTATAGGCAAGAAGGGCGAATGCCTTTCATATGGATTTCAAACTTTCTGTGCCTCAGAGGGGACAGTTTGATGGTGGAAAATAGGTTCCCAGTTTTGGCCAAGAATAGGTTGCTGTCCATGGGCCTCCTGGGAAAGAGGGCTGGGCTTTGTGGTCCTCATTCGGGACCTGGATGCCATGAGTTTTAGAAGACTCAGAGGAGGGGTCAGTGTGACAATCTCAACTGCTTCTGGGAGCAGCATGAATCTCCCCCCCTGTTCACAGGGCCTATAAGCACTGATGAGGGGAATGTCTTCTTCAGGTCTTGCCAAGAGCCGTGTCCCCTGACGTCCAGAGTTCAGCAGGTGATGTTCACTGGTTCTACGATCACAGGGTCATGGGCAACCATAATTGGTACAGCAACAGGGGAATAATAGGGAGTGAAGGAAACTGCAGCCGGTTGGATATAATGAGGAAGATGTGGGTGAAGGTTTTCAAAAGATACAAGTGTCCAGTTAGAAAATAAATAATTCCTGGGCTTGTAATGTACAGCCTTGTGGCTAGAGTTAGTAACACCATATGACCCAAATGTAAGACTGGAAACCAGAAAACTCCTAGAAGAGAACATAGGTGGAACACTTCGACATAAATCATAGCAATATTTTTTTTTTGGATTTGTCTCCTAAAGCAAAGGAAATTAAAAAAAAAATAAATAAATAAACAAGTGGGGCCTAATTAAACTTTAAAACGTTTGCACAGCAAGGGAAACCATTGACAAAACAAAAAGAAAACCTACTGAATGGAAGAACATATTTGCAAGTGATATGACCGATAAGGGGTTAATATCTAAAATATATAAACAGCTCATACATCCATTTCAACACCAAAAAAAAGCAAACAGCCCAATTAAAAAATGGGCAGAGGATCTGATTATGCATTTTTCCAAAGAAGACATACAGATGTCCAGGAGGCACATGAGAAGATGCTCAACATCACTAATTATTAGACAAATACAAATCAAAAGCACAATGAGGTATCACCTCACACAGGTCAGAATGGCCATCATCAAAAAGTCTATAAATAATAAAGGCTAGAGAGGGTGTGGAGAAAAGGGAACCCTCCTATACTTTTGGTGGGAATGCAAATTGGTGCAGTATGGAGGTTCCTTAAAAAACTAAAAATAGCACTACCAGATGACCCAGTAATTCTACCCCTGGGTATTTATCCTAAAAAAGGAGACACTCATTCAAAAAGATACATGCATCCCTTTGTTCGTTGCAGCACTATTTACAATAGCCAAGATATGGAAGCAGCCTAAGTGTCCATCAACAGATGAATGGATAAAGAAGGTGTGGTGCATATATACAATGGAATACTACTCAGCCACAAAAAGGAGTGAAATAATGCCATTTGCAACAATATGGATGGACTTAGAGGGTATTATGCTAAGACAAAGAAAGACAATATGTATGATACCACTTATATGTGGAATCTAAAATATAAAACTCAGGAATTCTGTGGCAGTCCGATGGTTAGGACTTGGTGCTTTCAATGCCAGGGGACCCTGCTTCAATCCCTGGTTGGGGACTAAGACCCCACAAGTCATGTGGTGGGGCCAATAAATAAATAAAATATAAAACTCACCCCCCTCTTGTTTTCCAGAGGTAATCTCTGGTCCCCATGCAGACAACATCATTGCTCTTACAGGTGAAATGATAATCGCTTCCCATCAAGGCAGTGATTGTGGAATCCAACACCTTAACCTCAGTATTCATGCGTCCACTTTCCACATCTGCACATATGCTATCACTGCGGCTACCACCCTGGCAGCAAATGTAAACGTGGGAAGTGACCACTTTTCCCAGGTAAGTATCACATTCTTGTAAGGATAGATCCTATCTCAGAAAATTAAATAATAAATGCTGTATCGAAAAACAATTCAGATTTTTGGATTTGGAACAGAAATACTGACAAAGAGAGGCAGAAGGGATGTATTCTGAGGGTCCCGGAGGCATGGCCACACCTCATCCACTTGCTTTAGGGCTGCCTAGTATCTCTCCTCCATGTTTCCTCTCATAACCTGTCTGTACTTTTCTGCCTCTTTTCACTGACTAAACACTGAACCTCATAACATCTATTATATTAGCTTAATTCCACATGAAGTGAAGAGCAAGACTGTTTTACTTGTAATTTTTTGTGGACATGCAGTGTCTTTTTAGTAATAGTTGGCTGTGCATATTTTAGTCTTTTGGGTGGATGATTTTCAAATGGATCCTTAGGAGAATTTTAGTAACATGTCTGAAGAATGCAAGAGCAAAAACTTCCTGCCCCATTTTGTGAAAGGAAGAATACACTTAAACATGTGAACAAAAGAATGTAAGTTAAAGTAGTAAGGTAAGCAGGGATGTAAGGAATCTCTAAATGTTACCATGTATGAAAACACATTTTATATGTGCATAGTATCTTCATTACTATTAATATTATGCTCCCTTCTCTCTAAAAATATTTCTGGTGACCCTGAATCAATATAGATTTTTTTTTTATTTTTTTTTTTATTTTTATTTTTTTATTTTTTGCTGTACACGGGCCTCTCACAGCTGTGGTCTCTCCCGCTGCGGAGCACAGGCTCCAGACGCGCAGGCTCAGTGGCCATGGCTCACGAGCCCAGCCGCTCCGCGGCACGTGGGATCCTCCCGGGCCGGGGCACGAACCCGCATCTCCCGCATCGGCAGGCAGACTCCCAACCACTGCGCCACCAGGGAAGCCCCAATATAGATTTTTAATGTGTCATCTAGAAATCATGAGATGGCTTATTCTAACCGTATTATGATCACTCTCACTCCCTAATGGGTATCTTCCTAATCCTTCTTGTGGAAATTGAAATTTTCTCGGGTACCTTAGAAAATAAAGCACAAATGTCCTAAGGAATCTGTTGTAGCCAATAAATTAATTTTATGTTTTATGCATCTCGACTGCAATTTTTTTTATCCCGTAAGGATAATAAGGACAATATTCACTCAGATTCGACCAAATACACAAAGCAACTAATTTCAGGCCTTGAACGGTGGATAGCATAGGGCCGTAACCTTGAGGGCTGTAATGAGAGGTCAGGTGCAGAGAGCCAGTGAATCCTAGCTTTCTCCTCCAGCAGAGGCATCCTCATCACTGGCCTCAGAGGCTGAGTCTCCACTCCTTCCTCCAGAGTTTGATACCCTCTGTGGCACCTGAACAGTGCCAACTCCAGTGTCAGGACAACCTCAGAGACCAGTCCAGGACAGAACACAACCAGGATGATAGGGCTTTTGTTGCTGCCTCCTGGACTTCATGGTGGGCTAGAAGGCCAAATGCAGCCCCAACCTGCATGACCAGATGGATCTGGATCCCAGGTCTTGGGACAGCTTCCTTATTCCCTGGACTTAATGCCAGCAATAACTTGTACTGGGATTTGGCCTGGGGGACCTGGAATGCTCAGGAACGGGCCTAGGATGATGCCAGGTGCCTCAACAGAGTTTCCCATAGCCTAGAAGAGGGACCTTGCAGGAAGCAAGGGGAAATCAGTTCTGGCCTGGTTCCTGCCCTCTTGTAGAAGCCAGTCATGGAACATGCAGACAATGAAATGCAAAATAGGCAATTTGAGGTCTACTAAGTGTGGCAACAAGGAGGCATCAAGTGTGAAATGAGGAAGTAGGCTTAGGATGTCTAAGATATATTGCTAAGTGAGAAAAGGAAAGTACAGATCTGTATACAAAATACGTATGACTTTATTTTTCCTAAGCCAACAACTTTTATGGGAAAATATCTGAACACAGACCCCCACAGAATGACACACATAAATGCAGACCCAATTCTAAAAGGATAATACTATAGTGCAAACCTCAGCTATTCCATTTATTTTTGCAATCCTCTCTACTCTGAATGTCCTCTTTAACTCTTCCTCCAACTGGGATTTGGTCAATGTTTTCAAGAATGAAGAAGGATCACAGTTTGGAGACAGACTCTTCAGAGTGACCGTTCTTGTCGGGTACTGAGCTTAATTCAATGTCTTCTCAGACATCACTGCTAAAACTTCTCAGAGATCTTAACTTTTTTCACCATTCACTGATGTTTCACCAGAACTATTTCTGCTACCATCTTTGAATCACTACTTAATTGTTATTAATAGCTTTCTATAATTTGCATTTTACAGCTGCTTTTCTGAGATAATTTCAATTCCACGTGGAGGTCAGTCCCAGTAATGACTAGAGAAATAATCATTATTTTCCAGCAAAAAGATGAAATCATCTGTTTAAGATATTCCCAATATTTCGGTTGTTAAACAAAAGTCAGCTGAGTAAATTTGAAGATCTAATTGGCTTTATTAGGTGATTCATGTATTGGATAGCATTCTAGCTAGCAACTAGAAGGATGCTCTAAGGGGCTGCACAAGATGGAAGGTTCTTATAGGCAGAAGTGGGGTGGGGCAAGGATGTTGCCAAAAAGAAAAGGATTATTTTAAGGCTGAAACATCTTTGGTGGGGAAGGGAATGGCACAGGTTTTGTCATGCTCACTGCCTCTGCTTCCTCAGGGGGAAGATAGAGAGGCCCACAGATTACCTCACTGGTGCCGGCCAAGAAATTCCAAACTGGTTGATGATGATTACGTTTCTCAGAAAGGTTGAAACTGCAATTAGGTTAGGTATTAAGTCTAGTTTTGGAATTATGGTCTTTAGCACAAGTGATGTCATTTTGGGCCTGTGGTTTTTCTCTTTAACAAGGTGTTGAGAGCATGTTTTGCTATATGTTCCACATTGTTTCCTTATTCTCTGTTTGAGATTGATTTCAGATTCCTGAAGGAATTGAATATGTGTCAGGATATGGATTAAGAGATATTCAGTAAATAAGTGTTTCATAATTGGATACAATTATGAATTATAATGGAGGAGAACTGTTTTATGCAGGAATCACTGATGGAGATCCATCTTTCCACTCCTGCTTCAGGCTGGTGAACATCCCTCTTCTATCCTCCATGCTCTGGCCCTATCTGGAGTTGTTTTTCTCTTGTCCCTGACCAAATGTACATGGACTGACAAAAAATGAATCTAAAGCTTGAGAGTGCATACCTTTGAACTACAAAACAATAATGTTTATTAGCTTCAGCTTCCAGTGGAGTCATTTTGTCTTAATTACTGTATGGAATGATACATGCCTTTAGATTTGTGACCACTGAGAGCATCTCAAATGATATTTTTAGACTCTGGGAACATGCTGAGCTGCTTCACTGAGTCTGAAATAATGTCTCCAAATGAAACTGAGTCCCCCTCAAACGGAGTTCCCTTACAAAGTTTATGATTAATCTCTGTATCCAAAACCGTATTCCCTTTCTTATCCCCTATAACCTCAATCCTGGGCTAACTGAACACTAATCAACCAGAATCAGATGACTAAAATTGCTGTTGTCAATAACATCACTGTAGGCACTAAAAATGCTCTTATAGATATCATTAACATACAAACTCAGGTTGTTTATGTAGAGCAAGATTAGCTAACAGACCCCGGAGCCATGGACCACGTGGCCAGAGAATTATAAGCCAGAGACATCCTGATTCCCATATCCACGATTAAGAAGTGTCACAAGATAATTAATCCTTGCCTCTTCTTCTTCCCCTTTAAAAAATACCCCTAAGTCAGGGGCTTCCTTGGTGGTCCAGTGGTAAAGACTCTGCGCTTCCAATGCAGGTGCGCTAACAATGCAGAGGGTGCAAGTTCGATCCCTGGTGGGGGAAGTAAAATCCCACATGCCGGGTGGCATGGACAAAAACAAACCAACCAACCAACAAACAAACACACCACCCCTAACTCAAAGACCGCATGGGAGTGGGTCTGACGCCTGTCTTCCGCTCCATTCCTTGGTGCCCTGCAGTAAGTGCTGTTCTTTCCTAACCACCAGGTGGCAGTAGACTGGCCTTGTGAAGCCAGCGGACCATGTGGTAACACGAACAGCAGCACTCCCACAGATCTTAGTATGGTCCTTTTATGAGGAACAAAATCTGTCCTTAGAACTGGAGTCACTGTTTTCCTGTTTTCCGGCACCGCTCATTGTGGAGTTTAGCTTTTTCTCCTGAAAGTCTGGTAGGTTCGTGCATCTATGTGAACTACATTACCCAGAATGCTCAACGGAAAAGGGCAGTATGAGTAACCAATGAGTTCTCAGAAAATAGGCAGTTTCCGTTTGAGGCGCAACTTTTAGGGGCGGGACTTCCGGCCTCCTCCTCAAGGTGACCATTTTAACTGCTCTGGGTCAGTTCAGGTCCGGATCTCCGTGTTAGAAACGGGGTGACGGAACCGGGAAGGTCCGAGCAGAGGCATAGTCCCCACTGCACAGAGGCGGGTCTG
This sequence comes from Mesoplodon mirus, assembly GCF_964341445.2. Taxonomy (NCBI): domain Eukaryota; kingdom Metazoa; phylum Chordata; class Mammalia; order Artiodactyla; family Ziphiidae; genus Mesoplodon; species Mesoplodon mirus. The sequence continues at coordinate 64,612,652 of NC_138995.1, read as the reverse complement.
AGGCTCGGCGACGCCGCCCGTGGGCCCCGCGCCAGGCCCGGGAGAGGGGCCGCTGTGCCCTGGTCCCACTTCTCCCGCGGCTCCCGGCGCCGCTCCGCTCACAGTCTGATGGCGGCGGCGCTGAGGCACCAGCCTCAGGTAAACGGTCGTCCTTCGGGCCCTCACCCCACCAGGCACTAAAGCCCCGAATGCGGGGCACCTGCCCATGTGCCCGCAGGCCAGGCCGCGGTGTCCAGGACGGTGAGGCGGTCGTGGGTGGGGCTCTGTTTCCGACAGTGTGATGGCGCGTGGGAGAGGGTGACAGGCGGAGGGACCCGCAGGTGCAAAGGCTGGGAGGTCGGATTGAGCCGGGAGGATTCGGGAAACCTGTGGTCCATCTGATGTCTGCAGGACACAAAGAAGGTGAAGCGGAGTCATACCCGGACTGTCAGGCTGAGGGTTGTATTTTTATTGTGAGGACCTAAGAAGGCATGGAGAATTTTGAACAAAAGGGGAACAGGATTTACATTAGCGTTTTAAATGTTTCCTAAGGCCCTTCAAAGGAAAAACAGATTTGAGGGGAGTGGTGAGGACATTGAGGCACTCGGAGGTTGAATCTTTGTTCAAGGCCATACAGCTGGTAAAGGGTGATCCAGAGCACCGAGGAACAGGGGTCAGACGACCAACCTGACGTCGTCTGGCTCCAAGGCCAGGCAAGGAAGGATACAGGGTGGCATGAGCCTCAACGTTTCTAACCCACCGTTACATTCTTCTAAGGCCTGTCTCTTCCCACAGAGTCCAAAGGCTGCAGAAGTACTTATGGAAACAACAGGTATGGTAGTGGGTGTCCTAGTTCCTTCCTGGCTCCAACCCTCACTCAGATGCTTTCTGGTTTGTGGTGTCCTGGGACTCTTCTGTGCCATTTTCCCAGTCCTTGGGTCTGGGGACCCTAGAGAAACACCAAGCCCAGGGTCCTAAGTCTATATCAGGGGTGATATGGAGGTGTTCTCATTTCTGGAGACTAGTGTAAACTAGTGTGGAAGGTTAACCCAGGAGCTGCTACCAGGATATGCAAATACTTAGTGTTAAAACTGAGCTGGGAGTGTTCAGGAACCACAGGTCTCCTTTTCTGGTATGAACAAAGAAAAGGAATATAGGATGACTGCCTGAGAAATTAGACATCTATTTTGGAGGTATTGGGAGGTTTGGATCAGAGGAGGGAGGTGATATTTCCAAGGTCTAAAAAGGCTCCATCTGACTGTAAAGTGGAGAACAGACTGTGGGAGTGAGGGAGGAGCAAGGTGGAGGCTACTGACATAGTCTAGGTGAAGGTTAATGGGCCAGGGCTGTGGTTTAGGAGATGTGGTTGGAGTCTGGATGCATGTTCTGAAAAGGGGCAACTAGATTTTATAGTATGGATGATGAGAGAGTGAAACAGAGAACTCAGGGATAACCCCAGGGTGTTTGGTCTTGGCAGCTGTAGGGATGGAAGCTCCAACTGAGATGAGGAAGTTGGTAGTAGGAGTAATAATCGCTGGGGGTATCAGGAGCTTTGTTTTGACCATGTTAAGAGTCTGGGGTATTCCAGAGACCAGTAAGTGGAGGCATCAGATTGTCAGCTGGACTCACAAGTTGGGAAATCAAAAGAGGGGTTCAAGTTGAAGACATTCAAAAAGTGGTAGCTACTATGTGGACCCAAGTAAGTGACCTGTGGTCACAGGAGGTATAATCTTCATGTTACCATCCTAAAGCTGTTCAGGAAGCAGGAAGTGGAGGATAGAAACTGACCACTGGTTCTCTTGCTTGAATACCTGAGTGATGGTTTTGGGTTTCTTAAGTGCAATTGAGGGAGGTATGTGGCCATAAAGGTAGGGTGTATCAGACATGAGAGCCTGGCAAGTGGCCAAGGCTTCCAAGAGAAGAGTAGATAGGAGATAGATGTCAAGGCATAGGAGTGTTTGAGGCAAGATGACATGCAGACCAGAGCTATTTCTTATTCACCATGCTATGGACTCACCAAGATTCTGTGAGGACTTTGCTGGGGCCTGGAATGTTTCAATTAGCCTGGTGGATATGGTCAGGGCAAGTATGATCATTTGTGATAATTAATAGGACTGGGGTGGTTGGTAAGTGGGACTGGGCTTTGAATGAGGGTTAGATGGACAGAGAAGGCTGTCGTTGCTGAGGGACAGCAAGAGCAGCACAGAAATGGAAGAGGGCCATGGGCATCCAACATCGACAGGTGGTTCTGTGTGGCTTACTCTTAGGCAAGGAATAGCCATACAGGGAGGGAGGCCTTCATAGAAGGATTAGATGTTTCCACCCCCAGTGGGAGCCATGAGAGGTCTAAGCCAATATTGAATCTTGTTTGAATTTGCCAGGCAACTCTGGGTGCTTTCTGCAAAGTTGTATTTTTAAGGCCTAAAATAAAGGCCCATTATCATGTGCTGCCTTGACATCTAATAAAACCTAGAGTGGCTCAAATGGCCTGAGTGTAAGTTCTCCTCTCGAATTGGTGATCTTGGATAGGGTCTCCCATTTTATTAAGGAGACCAGAGCAGTTCCTGATCTTAAGAAAAACTCAACTCACATTGGCGGAAATTCCCTGACGGTACAGTGGTTAGGACTCGGCACTCTCACTGCTGGGGCATGGGTTCGATCCTTGGCTGGGGAACTAAGATCCTGCAAGCTGTGTGGCAGGCCCCCCCAAAAGGAAAGAAAGATCAAATTAGCTTTATTCAACAATTCATGCTTTGGGTAGCATCCCATCTAGCAAATAGAAAGGAGCTCCACTGAGCTGTAGAAAAGGAAAGGTTTTTAAATGTGGAAAGGGGGTGGAAAAGGGAGATTATTAGCAAAGAATGCATTGTCTCGGCAAGGTTGCCCTCCAGTGGGGAACGAAAGGGGTCTATTGGGCGGATTACCTCACTAGTTCTGACCAGGAAATTCCAGGTTGATTAGTTAAAGGTTACTTTCCTGGAGGTTGAAACCGCAGTTAGGTTAGTTATTGAATATTAAGTCTTGGTTTGCTTATGTGGGGTTTAGCACAGTGACTCTGTTTTCACCTGCCATCTCCTTTTTAACATGGCTAATCTTTTTTAAGTGGGTTTCAGTTCTCTACTGGCCTGCAGAGTTTTTCAGACAAGCCACTTGCATCATCCTCTAGGAACCAGGTTGTACCCCGACCTCTTGATCCTACAAAACTTCCACTGCACAACCCCTGGTGGTTTTTTTCTTTTCCAGAGTACAACATGCATGTGTCCCTGTATGGTATGTGATGTCCTCCTCTCCCAGGCTGTATCTCTAATTAATAAACTGTTGTTGATCTCATCTGTCCAGTGTCAGGTGTCGTGTCTTCTGCATCGCCATAACCCTAGGACAGGAATTCCAGTGGGGTAAAGAGGAGGTGATTAAAACAAAAATAACATATAGAGAGGCCAGGGAGATGCCTGTGCTGTGGGGCAGTGAGGCGTGGTGGCCATGGGCACGTGGCTCTGGTGTTGAGGGATGTGCAAGTCATGTGTACTTGGAGAGGGAGTGTGTCTGATGGCCCCAGGGCTCTGGTGTTGAGACTTCTGTGCCTTTGGTTGTATTGGGAATAGCTTGACAGGAGTAGGTGGATGCGTCTTCGCCAGGCCCACAGCTTAGACACCTGTTTCTCCACCTGCCACTTGTTGCTGATTGTTGGACTTCATGACCAGTGAGCCCATAAGGGGACGACAGCACACGTTGCACCAGGGCCTGGCTTGTCCCCCGAGTTGGGGGGCTTGGGAGACGGGTGGGCATGGGGTAGGTGTGTACGGGATGCATTGTGGGTACGCAGAGCAGAGCTGTGTACGGTTTTATCTGTTCACCACCATGACAAGGCACTGGGACCTTTGAAGATGTGGTTGTGTACTTCTTCTGAGAGGAGTGGAGTCTCCCTTATGAGGTTCAGAGACATCTGTACCGTGATGTGATGCTGGAGAACCTTAAACTTAAAACTTCCCTGGGTAAGGTCTTCACACCCACCTCTGTACTGTGAGGTATTCCCTGCTCTCTCTTTTTTTCCTAGAGCCTGATCTGCCCTTCCTACATCAGAACCACAGAAACTGCCTCCTTCCCCAAGTCCTTAAGTAGGTGCTGTGGTTGGTTGGGATAAGGTGTGTGCACTGCCCTCTTCTCTCCTTGAAAAGCCGCAACGCCTTCCCTGCAGCTTCACAAAGAATGATTCAGGGTCAGGCATCTACTGGTCACTATAATTGATCCTATTTTGCTTGCCCTATCCCTGGCCTGGTAACTGTCCAGATCTAAGGCACTCCAGTACCCCAGATCCTATTTCTTTCCTCTAGCTGACATTTCCTCATGCCTGCTTATGCCAGGAATTGCCATCACTGATGTGGTTACTAATTACGTGGACCATGGTCTTTTCTTGCAAGACTCTCCAAAGTTTTCTGTAATAGTTTTCTTTCCTGTGGCCTGTTGTGTGCTGAGTTGTTCTGGCCTAGTACTGGCTGCACTTTTGTAATGTCTTTAAGTACTTCCATCACGTGGTTGCCATGTATATTTGCTCATCTTGGGAGTAGGATAGAGAGCCTTCAGTGGTTCACAAATGGCTATTAATCCAGCCACAACAAGATGGGTCAGGAGGCTGCTGGTTTTGAGTGGCGCCTTGGGGAGGGCATGACGTCAGGACTGTGTTCAAATTATAGGAGAAACTCACTGCGTTTGATTAGTATTTTGTGCCAGTTCTAGTGGCCACACCTCATTTCTGGTGTTCCTTCCCCATTCTTGACACTTTGCTGACTTGTCAACTCTACTTGTCACTTCTACTTTTACATCCCATGCAGGAGTAATCCTCATCTCTCTGGACTGTTACCTGCTTTTCTTACTGCTCCGTCTGCAGTGTCCTCCAACATTGACCTTTACATATTGTGTCATAGGTGAGGTGTGCATATACCTTTAAATAGTCCTTGAACACAGGCTACTCTATTGCAGTTGGATATTCTTGGTCCTGGACGTACTCTTCTATTTAGTGGTCATATGTCACCAGCACATAAGAGCCTGCTGGAAGTTATTTGCAGAGAAACCAGTTGTAGGCCCTGCTGTCCTCCAGATACCCCATCCCACAGTTGTGTCCTTCACCTTGTGAGACTTTCCCCATTCTGTGCTCTTTATTCCCTAGTACAGCAAAGCAGCCTGATTCTCAACCTGCATCACCTCCCTTGTCCTGAAAACAATCCCATGGACTTGTCCTGAGTTTGTTAAACACACTCTTGTGTTCCAGTGGCCCCCTCCAGCCATATACTGTGTTATCTGCCATCATCTACAAGAATGCATTATAAAAATATACATGGCTCTGCAGTGTGAAGAGGCAACATGAGGTTTTCAGAAGGCAGCTGGAAGAGCAGATGAAAGACAGAAATACAACTGCACTATAAATTTTAGGTTTCATAACTATATCAAAACACACATCCCTTCTTCTGGGTTCCACTACATAATATGAAGTACAAAGAGAGAGAGAAAATGACATCTAGGACCTGCCTTGACTTCAGCTCAGTAACATTTCCTCTTCATTTTGCCAGGAGTAAATCCATATGGAGAAGATTCCAAGTCTGGGAAGCCACTCTAGATGGCTCATCATTCTCCTGTGTTCCCTTTTCATGGAAGTTTAGTACAAGGTCACTGCATACATTTAGTAAATTATCTGTGACCCGGTATGTTCTTGGATCAGAAAGATAGAGAACAAACACATGGGGTAAAGCCAAAGAGAGTAATATAGCAAACAAAGGAGAGAGAAGTGAGAGAGAGAGGAAATGAGCTATGAATTATGGTAGAAATCACACATAAATGTCAGGAAGTGGCACAATTCTGAAAATGAGAGACTGTTATAGAGTTATATATATGGTTTTTGAACATGGAAAGCAATGTATAATATTTTAAGTCAATTACTTCCTCAAGGTGTAGAGAATGAGAAGCAGTTCATTAGCAAGAATAGGGAGCAAGCTATAAAGAGTGAAACTACAATCTATGCTCATGAAAATCCAGATTCTTAGACAGATGAGACAGTATGATAAGTCTTCAGCAATGAAAATTAAGAACTGACATAACTGCAAGTCAGGAACTGAAGGAAAGTACATTTTCTAACACAATTGAAGTGAAATGGACTTCAAAGGAGAATAATCAAAATAGAATTCTAATAGAGGTTTACTTGCTAAGCCAACAAACTCTCCCTGGGCCCTGATATTAGGAGAATTGATAGGAGCAGTGTTTGGAAGCAGTGTGGATTCACAAAGAGAAGAAAGTTCATTCAAAAACAGCAGTAATAGGAATGACCTGACACTGCTGTGCTCCATGATGGGGTGTTACTCTCTGAATCCCAGTCCATGGGGGCTGTAAACCTGGCACTCCCCCTCCCATCAGGACATCTGAGGTTCTTTTACTATACAGAAGACATGGCAGGGCTATGCACTGGGGATCTGAATGTATGTGACTAGAATCCTCTTGCCCCTTCTTTCTAGAATCATGAGCTTATATTCTAAAACTCTTCTTAGATTCAGCATACACTTGGATGACAATATTGCATCTTCCTGTCCATGAACATGGAATGTCTCTCCATTTATTTAGTTTTTCTTTGATATCTTTCATCAGAATTTTATAGTTTTTCCCAAATAGTTCTTGTATATGTTTTGTTAGGTTTATACCTGAGTATTTCATTTTGGAGAGGTGCCAATGTAAATGGTAATGTATTTTTAACTTCAAATTCCATTCATTCATTGCTGGTGTATAGGAGCAACCTTGCTATATAATTGCGTACTGGATTGAGGATTTGTGTTGTTTTTGATTCTTTCAGACTTTATACATAGACATTCGTATCATTTGTTTACAGAGACAGTTTTATTTCTTCCTTCCCAATCTGTATACCTTTTTATTTTATTTTCTTATCTTACTGAATTAGCTAGGACTTCCAGGACAATGCTGAAAAGCAGTGGGTAGCAGGACATCCTTGCCTTCTTCCTGATCTTATTGGGGAAGTTTTGAACTTCTCACAAGTAATTATTATGTTAGCTGTTACATTTTTGTAGATTTTCTTCATCAAGTTGAGAAAGTTCCCCTCTATTCCTAGTTTGCTGAGAATTTTTATCATAAATGACTGTTGGATTTTCTCAAATGTTTTTTCTGCATCTATTGATATGATCCTGTGATTTTTCTTCTTTTAGCCTATTGTTGTGATGGATTACATTAATTTGTATTTGACTGTTAAACCAGCCTTGCATACCCAGGATAATCCCACTTGGTTGTGGTGTATAATTCTTTTTACACATTGTTGGATTTGCTTCTGTGCTCATGAGCGATATTGGTCTGTAGTTTTCTTGTAATGTTATTGTCTGGTTTTGGTATTAGAGTAATGTTAGCCTCATAGAATGAGTTAGGAAGTATTTCCTCGGCACTTTTCATCTGGAAGAGATTGTAGATAATTGGTATAATATCTTCTTTAATATTTGGTAGAATTCACCAGTGAACCCATCTGGGCCTGGTGCTTTGGAAGGTTATTAATTATTGATTCAATGTCTTCAATAGAAAGTAAGAATAGGGCTTCACTGGTGGTGCAGTGGTTGAGAGTCCGCCTGCCGATGCAGGGGACACGGGTTCGTGCCCCGGTCTGGGAGGATCCCACGTGCCGTGGAGCGGCTGGGCCCGTGAGCCATGGCCGCTGAGCCTGTGCGTCCGGAGCCTGTGCTCCGCAACGGGAGAGGCCACAACAGTGAGAGGCCTGCGTACCGCAAAAAAAAGAAAGTAAGAATAGACAATCTGAATAGGCCTTCTTACTTTATTTTTTAATTTATTTATTTCTCTCTTTTGGCTGCATCACACAGCATGTAGGATCTTAGTTCCCCGGCCAGGGATTGAACCTGTGCATTGGGAACACAGAGTCTTAACCACTGGACCACCAGGGAAGTCCCCGGCCTATATCTTTTAAATAAGTTAATAAATGCCAAAAAAAAGCATTTGAGAAAATCCAACACCCATGCTCTCCTGTTTTCAATTTCATTAGTTTCTACTCTAATTTTTATTATTTCTTTTTCTGCTTTGGGTTTAATTTGCATTTCTTTTTAGAGTTTTCTAGGATGGAAGTTTAGACTAATGATTTTGTATCTTCTTTTTATGCTGTAACTTTTCCTCTAGGCACTGCTTTCACTGCAACCTACAAGTTTTGACAAGTTGTGTTTTCATTTAGTTCCAAATAGTTTGAAATTTCTCCTTGACGCATGTGTTATTTAAAAGTATTTTTTTTAATCTCCATGTATTTTGGGATTTTCCAGCTATCTTTTTCTTTTTGATTTCTACTTGAATTCCATTGTGGTCTGAGAGCAGACATTGTATGACTTCTATTCCTTTAAATTTGTTAAGGTGTATCTTATAGCCCAGAAAATGGCATAGTGAATGTTCCATGTGAGCTTGAGAAGAACATGTAATCTGCTCCTTTTGGATGAAGTAGTCCATAGATGTCAATTATGTTAAATTGATTGAAGGTGCTTTGAGTTTAAATATGTCCTTAACTGATTTTCTGACTGCTGGAGCTGTCCATTTCTGGTAGAGGGGTGTTGAAGTCTCCCAAATATAATAGTGGATTCATTTATTTCTGTTCGTCTGCAACTCTAGGTCCGCTTTCACACTCACAAAGCAGAATTAATCTCCTTCTCATAGTTTCCATCTGACTTCCTCTATATTCAAGCCACGACAGGAGATTGTCAGTTGGAGTCTTTCTTCTTTTTTTTTTTTTTGGAGTCTTTCTTCTTACACTTCAGATCTGCCTGACTTCCACTTCTGTCTTAGCCAGAACAAGTTCTCTACTTTTAAGAGCTCATGTGATTACATTAGGCCAACCTGAATAATCTCTATTTTAAAGTCAAACGATTAGCAACTTTAATTACATCTGTAAAGTTTTTTTACCATGTAACATAACATATTTATGGGAGTAACCCCAGGAGTCAAAGTTCACAGCCATCAAAACTCTGCCAACCACAGTCTCTTTTCCTAATTCACCTTTGGGTTTTATAGCAGATTTCCTACTTTATCTTCTCAATAGTAAGTCTGAAATTATTTTATTTATATAAATCTACTCCCAATTTATCCACACAACTCAGCCATGAGATAAATATCCACATATAACTGCAACCACCATTGTATGGCACAACTTGACTTAAATTCCAGGTTTTCCATGTTCAACACAATGTGATTAAGCAACAGTTTGCTTGTAAGTATATCTGATGATCTCTGCTTTTGTTTTTTTGAAATTAAATGCATCATTTTGGGTAAGATCTTTATTTTGCTTATTTATTTTCATTTTATAGACTAACCTTTTGCTCTTCTCATGATATTAACCTGGGGGCTCACTCTCTGGGTCTGTGAAGAATTGATACTGATGCTGCCTGTGTGTTTAGGTCTTACTCTTGCCCCTCATGACAGGGACCTCATTAGGAAGAGACCTAGCACATACGCCTAATATCTACCAATGTTCTACACGATGAATACTTAGGCAATGATGATGATGACACAAAAAAGTCTCCTACAGTTCTTGCTCTACAGTTATTAGATTTTCACACAGACACACATACATACACAACAGCTAAGTTTATTAACTGTACAACATGATAATTGTTTACTATTCATTAAGTGGAAGTGGATTATCATAAAGGTCTTCATTCCTGATGTCTTCATGTTGAGTAGGGTGAGGAGGTGGAGGAAGAGGAGGGATCAGTCTTGCTGTCTTGGAGTGGCAGAGGTGATAGGGGTGGAGGAGATGGAAGGGGAGGCTGGAGAAGCAGGCACACTCAGTGGAACTTCACAGAAATACATTATTTCTGTCTGACAAATATTGTATGATTTATCATTTCACTTTACATGAGGTCCTGGGAGTCATCAGAAAATAGAATAGTGGTTGCCAACATCTAGGGATATGAGGAAATAGGAAGTTATTGTTTCATGGGTACAGAGTTTCAGTTTGGAATGATGTAAGAATTCTGGAGATGGATAGTCTTGATGGTCGCGCAGCAATGTTAATGTACTTTCTGCCACCAAATTGTATATTCAAAATCGTTAAAATGGTGCATTTTTCATTATATTTTACCATAATAAAAAATGTAAAAATAATAATTACTCAAAGATGACTTTCTAAAATGTGTGTGTTATTTACTAATGAAGTTCAGGGATTTCCTGATAATACCATTTAGGAAATTTTCAGTGTTTTGGAGTTCTGAGTTAGGAAGTGTTGTGGAAACATAATTATAAATAAAATGTCCCGTTAACCCAGAAAACCTCTGCACATAAATAGAAGAGAAAGAAAACATTTTTTTTCTGTTGAATAAGCATTAAAGCAGAATGTGATGTGCATTACAGGCAATCTAGTAAGAAGACTGTGAAGTAAGAAATCTCACCCTTTTATATAGCCAGGCAATACAATCTGTTACATAGGTGTTTTTGAGATAAATGAGAACTAGTTCTCAAGTTAGATGATTTTTGACAGTACCAGTTTTCATATAATTCATGATAAATTTACCATGTAATTGGGGTGGCCATTGGCTAAGTGTCTTTATCTAAAAGAAAATTAAATTTCTTATACCTTTATGACAGGAGGTAGTTTTATAAATTAGACCCAGGCACCTGCTGAAGTTAGGCTCCTACTCTTCCACAAAAACTGAAACATAAGGGTACTGTCTTCCGTGATGGTTGAATTTCGAAGAGCTGTCTCTCAGGGCCTGGAGAAAAAGATTCCCAGATTGTAAAACTGGCAAAAGGCATATATAGCCTTTAAAAATATTTTCTTATATCATAATGGGCAAAGGAAGAAAAAACAAGTTTTTTTCAAGTAAATGCCCTAAGAAAAAGTGGATGTGGTGATGAAACTCTCCTTATTTTTATATAAAATATAAAATATAACTCCGCTTACAAAATATAAGCGGATTTATTTTTCTTTTTTTTTTTTTTTTTTTTTTTTTTTTTTGCGGTATGCGGGCCTCTCACTGTTGTGGCCTCCCCCGTTGCGGAGCACAGGCTCCGGATGCGCAGGCCCAGCGGCCATGGCTCACGGGCCCAGCCGCTCCGCGGCATATGGGATCCTCCCAGACCGGGGCACGAACCCGTATCCCCTGCATCGGCAGGCGGACTCTCAACCACTGCGCCACCAGGGAGGCCCTATTTTTCTTTTATAAATTTGTATTTACAGTTACAAAACTCAGTGCTAATTTGAACTTTAAGCTGATCCCCAAAAGATTTATTTGCATTTTCTTTTTTTTTAATTTATTTAAAAAAATTTTTGTGTGCATTGGGTGGTCTTTGTTGCTGCACGTGGGCTTTCTCTAGTTGCGGCGAGCAGGGGCTCTAGGGAGCGGGCTTCAGTAGTTGTGGCTCGCGAGCTCTAGAGCGCAGGCTCAGTAGTTGTGACACACAAGCTTAGTGGCTCTGCGGCATGTGGGATCTTCCAGGACCAGGGCTCAAACCTGTGTCCCCTGCATTGGCAGGTGGATTCTTAACCACTGCGACACCGCCGCCACCGGGGAAACCCCTATTTGCATTTTCTAAGCATGTTGGTTGGGTGAAGTTCCTTTCGAATGCAGAGGAAAAAGTCCTAGGGATATGTGGGCTTCTGGAGGCTCTTGAAGACTGGAAGAACTGAAGCGAGTTCAAGAATTGTGTGTGTCCCCATGTAACCCATTTTCTTTATTTTTGAACCTGCTACCTGGCCAAATGCTCAGTACTGTGAACTACAGTAGTAGTTGTAGCAGATGAAAGGTGAGAAACATTTCAGAGGAGACATAATGGGTCACTTGAGTGTGCATTCACGTAGGAGAGATAAGATTCGTTAAAAAATTCAATGAAAATAAATCATTGTTTAAAGATTGTACTTTTTAACCATTTAACTTCAGTTTTAAGTACTAAATGAATATTTTTAATGAAATATAAGTAATTTTTAGCAAACTTTGACATCCATTAGCACCTAAAAGCAACTTTCAAAGACCTACATTTTCATGTAGTCTTTATTGTCCATATTTAATAATCATTTGTCTTTTGTTATGACTAACTTATAAACAATACTTGGTAATTGAAAAATAGTCTTACCTGTGGCTAAATGTGCGATTCTGCGGTTCTGTGGTGTCTGCTTTACTTCAAATTGATTGGAAAACTGTTTTAATCTTTTTATATTTAATCATGTAAAATGCTTTTTAATGTGTGCTGATATGAAGCACATAACTTGTCTAAATATTATTTCAATCCAGAATATTTAGGTAATGTGGTTGTTATTAATGATAAATTTTGCTGAAATAAGTTATATTTATTACCACCAATAGAGCATCATAGTAACATTACCTCCCAGAATGAGTTTTTCTTTTCAACCTTACTTTATATTCCTGTAGTAAATTAAGACTCTGCATGGATTTTTTTCAATAGTTTAATTTGACGGTTTCCTATTATTTACAGACTCAAAGTTTTTAGTAATTGCTCAGTGACTTATTCGATGGTCTCTTGAATGTGGTGCCATTCCCTTGAAATTTGAGTCTTTTTATTCTTTTCACCAACAAATGTTGACTTTGAAATCTGTCCTAATTTAAGATCCTCAAAATTATCTGTTGTTCCCTTACCACATTTTTCAAAAACATAAATATTATGTGAACTTTTTTATGCCTATTATAGTGCAGTGATCTGTGAGGAGCCTCATCCTCTCCTGCTCCCACAACTTTACATGGTATTTACATAGAGAAACTTGTGGTCACTTAAATATATGCAAATTAACAAATCAGTGTCAAAACTCATTACTGCAGAGACTGAATATGATTTTGGTAATGATTCATTCTTCAAAATTGTTTTATGATTCTATATCTTAATAGATGTAAAAGACATCAGAAGAAAATAAAGCAATTTCCTTCACTCTTTGATCTGAACACACTCAATACTTCAGTATAGGAATGAACACAGCTCATAGTGCTTCTAACTCTCCATTCTCTGTTCTTTGCAGTCCTTGCATGTGTTTCTTCTTACACTATCTGTCAGTGGGTTCTACATTAGCAACAAAATGAAAATTAAAAAGGTTCACCTTAGAGGATATGGCTGGCGTCCTGATCAGTGTCACTTGGGAAATCTCTCATAACTGTAAGTCAGCTTATTATTACATAACTATAAGGAAATTGGGTTTGGAGATGTATATTTTGTGATGCGTCTGTTAGAATCCAAAACCTAACTCCATTTTGTAAAAGTGTTAATAAAGTCCTACACTGAGTTTTAGTTTTTGAAACCCTCAGAACCACTTTGGGTTTTTTCAAGTGTGTTGTAGGTTCTGGTTGTGATACAGTAACAGACTGACCCACACCCCTACCATAAACGACTATAAAAGTGGCAAAATACGCGGAGTTCCTGCTTTGAGGAGTGGGATGGCACACAGCACAGGGCTGTGAGCTTGAGGGAAGGACAGCACAGTGGGTGAGGTCACATCCTCCCATCCTCCTGCCAGGGCACCTTCTAAACCTGCACGGGGAAATGGAGCCCAGAAAGCAGAGGTGGAGGGACTAGAGCTCAGAGCCCAGGGCTGTAGAGGCACCTGGAAATTCTGTGGCTGCATCTTTTCAGGGGGCCCTACCCAGGCAGAGGTGTTCTGAAACCTCAGGCTGGATCTCCCAGGGGCAGAGACCCTTGCTCTTGCATCAGAGGTCAGGTGTGGACAGGTGCCACCAGTCACTGCATCCCAGCTTCCCCCTCCAGAGGCAATGTCCTCACCTCTGGCTCAAAAGCTGAGGCCCCACGTCCTCCTACTCCAGAAGCTGATTCCCCACCTGTGGCATCTGAGCAATGCTGGCCCCTCTCTTGCACACGTGTCCATGCCATCTCAGGGACCTGCCCTCTGGTCAGGAGGTGGCCTCTTGGACCCACATTTGTAACCTAAGCTGGACCTGACTCCTGGGACATGATTGTCAGCCTCTAGACCTTCAGGCCATCACTACTTGGTCTGATTTTTCTGCCCATGGAGAACATCATTGGGATTGGACTGGCACTTGAGGACTCTGGTCACCTCTGAAGAATTTTCTTTGGCCTTGGAGAAGGGCCCATACAGGGACTGAGAAGCGAGAGTAGCCATGAGCCATGAGCTCACAGCAGCTGGCCAGCCATGGTACCTGCAGAAGACAAAATGCAAGGCAGTCTTTAAAAGGAGGTAGCTTTAGGTCTACGAGGTTTTGAGAGAAGGAAGTATCAGGAAATATTGGGTGTGAAATGAGAAACTAGCTTTACATTACATTAGTTCCAGATGTACAGCATAGTGATTCAGGGGGACTTCTGTTATTGCAAGAAACACAGTGATCTGGTCCACAGAAACTTCAATGGTGCAATGGAATATTCTTGAAAATGTATCAGAATCACCCGGAAGATTATTAAAGCACAGATTCTAGAGCCTGACCCACAAAATGTCTGCTTCACTAGGTTGGGTTTTGAAATGAAAATGAACGTTTCATGGTGAAGGTCCAGGGATCAGACTTAAAAACCAGGGTTCGATGAAAAATTACGCTTCCTGGTTCCAGGCCTTAATCCACCAGAGTGGAAGTCTGCAGACGCCCAGAGGCGGAGCCAAGGTTTCTCACACATCCCCTGAGTGTCTTTGAAGGTACATCTTTTTTTTGTGTGTGTGGTACGTGGTCCTCTCACTGTTGTGGCCTCTCCCGTTGCGGAGCACAGGCTCCGGATGCGCAGGCTCAGCGGCCATGGCTCACGAGCCCAGCCGCTCAGTGGCATGTGGGATCTTCCCGGACTGGGGCATGAACCCATGTCCCCTGAATCGGCAGGCGGACTCTCAACCACTGTGCCACCAGGGAAGCCCTCCCTGAGTGTCTTTGCAGTGAGCAAGTCCGGCTAATGGCCAACTTGGCTAAAGTCCTAGCCAGGCCCTCCACTGCCAAGGAGCCCTGTGAGGCTCCACCCACCAAAGCTATCTAGCTACGTGCTTATTCTGGCTAGAATTTATTCCCAAAATTCCCATATAGTTCTTCCTCATCTCCTTCACGTTTTTGCACAGTGATTACTCAGCTCTGTAATCTGCATACCACACTCTACTTCTAAGTACATTCACCTTATGTTCTTTCCATTATGCCTCCTACATTGAACATACTATATGACTTAGCATTTCTTCTTTCATGATTCCTGTGTCCTCCTGAATATTATGTAACCTCTAGGAGGGCAGGAGTCTTTGTCGCTTTTGTGTCCCAATGTCTCCCACGCATCTACAATAAGTTCTTGAAGCCAAATATTTACTCATTGATCATTTGTCAGAACAGTGACTAAACAAGACACTTTGGCTTCAGCTTCCCTATGTATTTTTGCAATTCCATGTACTCTCAATGTCCCGTTTAACTTTTCCTGAATGCTCATATTGCATAATGACTTCAAGCATGAAGAGGAATCACATTTTGGAGACAGTGTTCAGAGCGATTGTTCTAGTCACATGTTCAGCTTAATTGTACCTTTTCTCAGACATCACTGCTAAAACTTCTCTAAGATTTTCACCTTTTTACCATCCACTGATACTTTCTCTGAGACGTTTCTGACACAATCTCTGAATCACTACATAGTCACTAATAGCTTTCTGTAATTCGAATTTTATAACTTCTTCCCAGATAATATCAATTCCTCATGCAGAACAGTCTCTGTAATCACAGGGGAAATGATAACCACTTCCAAACAATGATATGAGATCATGTTTTAAGTTACCCTGTGCATTTTGGGGTTCAGAACATCTTTTTCATACATGCTCCACCTGTGAACACCGCACCCATTGTCCCATATCAATACAGCATATCTTTCATTGTTCTATTTTTGAGATTGATGTCAGATTCCCCAAAAGAAGTTAACTATCAAGCTATCCAAAAAATTACTAAATGGATAAAAATATTGCTTACTAAATTGGGCACAATAATTTACTATGCTGTTAGAAGTATTTTCTGAAGTGACTACAGAGATCCACCTGTGTACTCCTGCTTTGAGTAGCCCAGCATCCCTCTACTGTCTTTCCTGTCATGGCCCATCTGGAGTGTTTTTTCTCTTCTCCCTGACCAAACATACAGAGACTGTTAAAACTGAGTCTAACACTTTATAGTGTATAGATTTAATTCCAACATGGTAATGTTTATTTTTCATTATTAATTTATTTTTATTGAAGTATAGTTGTTTTAAAATATTAGTTAGTTCCAGGTGTACAACATAGTGATTCAATATTTTTATAGGGACTTCCCTGGGGCGCAGTGGTTAAGAATCCGCCTGCCAATGCAGGGGACGTGGGTTCAAGACCTGGTCCGGGAAGATACCACATGCCGTGGAGCAACTAAGCTCGGGCGCAACAACTACTGAGCCTGCACGCTAGAGCCCGCGAGCCACAACTACTGAGCCCACGTGCCACAACTAATGAAGCCCGCGCACCTAGAGCCCGTGCTCTGCAATAAGAGAAGCCACTGCAGTGAGAAGCCGGCACACAACAAAGAGTAGCCCCTGCTCTCCGCAACTAGAGAAAGCCCACACGCAGCAACGAAGACCCAATGCAGCCAAAAATAAATAATTAAAATTAAAAAAATGTATTTTTATAGATTATACTCCATTTAAAGTTATTAAAAACAGTGGCTATACTTCCCTGTGCTATACAATATATCCTTGTTGCTTATCTATTTTATACATAGTGAAACTGAGCAGGACCCTGTTGGGCCTTCCCCAGGACAGACACCCCCAATTCCCATGTCTCCTGACTTTACCCCCCACCCTTCCTCCCATCTTGCTGCACAGCTTGTGGGATCTTAGTTCCCCGACCAGGAATTGGACCGGGTCCCTCAGCAGTGAGAGCGTGGAGTCCTAACCCCTTGACCGCCAGGGAATTCCCGACCTGACTCTTGTTAATAGAAAAGTTTTAGCCTCCTAGGCCTTTCCCGAATTCCAAAAAGCAAAATCAGAGAAGTGAGAAAATGCAGAAACAAAGGAAAGCAGTCAAGCAGACAAAATAATAATAGTTTAGCCATAAAATAAGGCCAAGGGCCTTTAGTTCTTCCTCAAGGGCTATAGATAATATCTTGAGCCATATCCTTGAGTTGTTTTGCAGAAACTAAAACCACCACCAGGTGGAAGAAGTTAACTGCGTGCTGACAACCAGCACATAGACCCCAGACCAGTTGGAGCCAGAAAACTGATAATTGAGCTTCCGAAAATATCACCATTACCTCATCATCAACCAGAGAATTGTGCACAAGCTGATCACACATCCTGCCACCCTCCCTCCTCACACTGTCTTTAAAAACCCTTCTTTGAAAGCCATTGGGGAGTTCAGGTCTTTTGAGCATAAGCTGCCTGTTCTCCTTGCTGGTGCCTGCAATAAGCCCTGTACTTTCCTTCACCACAACCGAGTATGAATGGATTGGCTTTGCTATGCATCAGGTGAACAGCCCAAATTTGGTTTGGTAGCAATAGTAGTTTGTGTCTCTTAATCCCATACCCCTATTTTGCCCCTCCCCCATGAAATATTTATTAGCTTCTGCTACCAGTGGACACATTTTATCTATGAATGACTAGGAATGATATGTGCATTTGGATCTCTGTCCTTTGGGAGCTTCTGCAATGATATGTTTAGTCTCAGGGAGCATGATTAAGTTCACAGGGTCTGAACTAATACATCTCCAACCTTGGATGAACGTCTGCAGGCAACACAACATCCCCCAGAAACTCTGAGTACTACCCCTTAAGAATGGACAAGTCCCTGGGACTTCCCTGGTGGCACAGTGGTTAAGAATCCACCTGCCAATGCAGGGGACATGGGATTGATCACTGGTCTGGAAAGATCCCACATGCTGCGGAGCAACTAAGCCCATGTGCCACAACTATTGAGCCTGCACTCTAGAGCCCGTGCTCCGCAGCAAGAGAAGCCACCGCAATGAGAAGCCCGCGCACCCAAAGGAAGACCCAAAGCAGCCAAAAATAAAAATAAATAAATAAATATTTTTTTAAAAAAAAAAGGACAAGCGCCTTCTAAGTCCTTTGGCCCGCTGACTCCATTTCCCAGCGCCCCTCAGGGGTCTAAGATCGCCAGTAGTCCACGCGCGGGAACTACATTACCGAGAATGCTCTGCGTCGCTCAGCCGCCTTGCTGAGCCAATGAAGGCTCAGAACAGAGGCGTTTCCGTGAGGGTTGCCTAGCGTGGGGCGGGACTTCCGGCGTCCTCCTCCGGGCGGTCATTTTGGCTGCTCGGGTGTGTTCATACGGACACAAGTTCTGGAGCGTTTAGTGGGGCTGACGGGACAGGACCGAGAAAGCGAGGGGGCAGTCGTTGTTCCCGCTGCACGAAGGCGAGTCTGAGGCTCGGCCGCGGCGCCGCCCGAAATGATCCGCACCTGGGCCGGTTTAAGAACCGCCGGCCCGCTCCTGGCCCCGCTCCGCCCACAGGCCTGGATGGCTGCGGCCGCTCGGAGAGACCCGCCTCAGGTAAACGCTCGTCCTCGGGCCCTCACCCCACCAGACACTAAAGCCCCAAGTGCTCTCGTCCCTGCAGCCGAGGCCCCGGTGTCCAGGACGGTGAAGCGCTAGTGTATGGGCTCCTGTTTCTGACAGTGGTCAACACCTCAGCTTTCCTGTTTAATTTTACTGTCGGGGTGTGATTAGGTGTGGGAGAGGGTTACAGGCACAGGAACCGGCCTGTACAAAGGCTTGGAGTTGCGACTGAGCCGTGAGGATTCGGAGAACCTGGGCTCCGTTGTGCCTGGCGCGGAACAAAGTTTGAGGCGGAGTCGCACCTGGAATAGCAGGCTGAGGCCTCTGCCTATATTCTCAGAACTCTGAGCGCTGCGGCAGATTTTAAACCAAGGGGGGACACAGACTACATTAGGCTTTTAAAAGTTTCCCAAAGGCTGTTCAACGGAGGAACAGACTGAAGGAGGAGGATGAAGTATTAGGGCACCAGGAGGTTGAATCTTCGTTCAAGCACACAGAGCTAGGAAGGTGACACACTGAGGCACGGAGGTTAGGCATCCAGCCCTAGTTCACCAGGCTCAAGGGCCAGGCGTGGGCACACAGGGGCCTGAACCCACTGAAACCTGACATGGTTATATTCATTCATCTGTAATCTGTCTCTTAAAACCTGGCTGTAGAAGCGCTCATGGGACCTATACCGGTACGTGTAGAGTGTCCCAGTCCCTTACTGATCCCTACCCCCACCCATATATTCTCTGTATTGTGGTGTCGTGGTATTCGTTAAGGACCCAAGCTCAGGATCCCGAGTCTACGAAGGATTATATGGAGGTATTTCCATTTCTGGCACCGAATGTAAACGGATGTGGAAAGGTTATCCCAGTACCAGGATGTAGAAATGTTTAGAGGTGGAGCTGAGTTGGGATCGTTAAGGTCTCCTTTCCATCCGGTGGGAAGACGGAGCAGGAAGACAAGGTTCGGGACTGGAATGGCTGCCTGAGAAGTTGGGTATCTATTCTGGAGGCGACAGGAAGTTCGGATCAGAGGAGGGGAATGATCTTACCTAGGTCTTTTTTTTTTTAAATAAATTTATTCATTTATTTATTTTTAGCTGCATTGGGTCTTCGTTGCTACGTGCGGGCTTTCTCTGGTTGTGGCGAGCAGGGGCCACTCTTCATTGTGGTGCGCAGGCTTCTCATTGCGGTGGCTTCTCTTTGTTGCGGAGCATGGGCTCTAGGCATGTGGGCTCAGTAGTTGTGGCTCGTGGGCTCTAGAGCGCAGGCTCAGTAGTTGTGGCTCACGGGGTTTAGTTGCTCCGCAGCATGTGGGATCTTCCCGGACCAGGGCTCGAACCCATGTCCCCTGTATTGGCAGGCGGATTCTTAACCACTGCGCCACCAGGGAAGTCCCTTACCTAGGTCTTAACAGGCTGCATATGGCTGCATAGTGGAGAACAGATTGTGAGACTGAGGGAAGAGGAAGGGAAACTAGGCTGGAGGCTGTTCTAGTAGAGGCCACTTGAGGGTTCATGGAACGGAGTGGTAGCTTAGAAGTGGCTGGATTCTGGATGTGTTCTTATTAAGGGTTCACTAGATTTCTTAATGTGGAAGGGAAGTGTCTTGTTCTGCTTGGGTTGCTATAACAAAATACCATAAGCTAGATGACATATAAACACCAGGAGTTTATTTCTCACAGTTTTGGAGGCTAGAAGTCCAAGATTAGGATGCCTGCATGGTCAGGTTCAGATGAGGGCCTGCTTCCTGGTTCACGGACACCATCTTCTCACTGTGTCCTTACATTGTGGAGAATGGAGAGAGGAGCAGGCTCTCCCGTGACATTTATAAGGCTGCTGATCCCATTCACGCGGGGCCTGCCTTCACGACCTCATCCAGTCCTAATTTCCTCCCAAAGGCTCCGGCTCCTAATACCATGAAATTGGGAGGTTTTGTGTCAACTATGAATTTTGGGGGGACATAAACATTCAGTTTTATAACAGTGAGAGAGTGAAACAGATTCAGAGATGAATCCAAGTGGGTTTTTTTCCCTGAAGTATTACATAATCGACTTCTATGAGTTTCAGGTGTACAGCATAGTAATTAGATTTTTTTTTTTTTCTTTTTTTGCGGTACGCGGGCCTCTCACTGTTGTGGCCTCTCCCGTTGCGGAGCACAGGCTCCGGACGCGCAGGCTCAGCGGCCATGGCTCACGGGCCCAGGCGCTCCGCGGCATGTGGGATCTTCCCGGACCGGGGCACGAACCCGTGTCCCCTGCATCGGCAGGCGGACTCTCAACCACTGCGCCACCAGGGAAGCCCAGATATTTTTGTACATCACAAAATGATGACCATGATAAGTCTTGTTACTGTCACCATTCAAAGTTATTACAATATTATTGACTATGTTCCCTACTTTGTACATTACATCCCTGTGACTGACTTATTTTGTACCTGGAAGTTTGTTTTGCGGTTACCATGAGGTTTTGATACAGCAGTCTCTCTATATATATTGTTTTAAGTTGCTGGTCTCTTAATGTCAAATGCATTTCCAATATCCTGCATTTGTACTCTCTGCTTCTCATGATTGCTGGTTTTGACATCATATTTGTGTGTGGATAATTTCCTACTTTGACTGTATGTTTACCTTTACCGGTGAGCTTTCCCATTTGTAATTTTCTTGTTTCTAGTCCTGGCCTTTTCTTCTAGAGAAGTTCCTTTAGCATTTGTTGTAAAGCTGGTTTGGTGGTGCTGAATTCTCTTAGCTTTTGCTTGTCTGTAAAGCTTTTGACTTCTCCATTGAATCTGAACGAGAGCCTTGCTGGGTAGAGTATTCTTGGTTGTAGGTTTTTCCCTTTTCGGGCCTGCAGAGTTTCTGCTGGAAAATCAGCTGATAACCTTATGGGGATTCCCTTGTATGTTATTTGTTGCTTTTCCCTTGTTGCTTTTTTTTTTTTTTTTTTTGGCTGCAGCTTGCAGGATCTAGTTCCCCGACCAGGGATTGAACCTGGGCCACAACCATGAAAGGGCTGAGTCCTAACCAAACCATTGAACCACCAGGGAATTCCCAAGTTCTGTATATTTTAGTGATGTATTTATTTTGCTCTCAAAAGATGCTGACTTGGGGCTTCCCTGGTGGCGCAGTGGTTGAGAGTCCGCCTGCCGATGCAGGGGACACAGGTTCGTGCCCCGGTCCGGGAAGATCCCACATGCCGCGGAGCGCCTGGGCCCGTGAGCCATGGCCGCTGAGCCTGCGCGTCCAGAGCCTGTGCTCCGCAACGGGAGAGGCCACAACAGTGAGAGGCCTGCGTACCAAAAAAAAAAAAAAAGATGCTGAATTGTACATTAGAAAGAGTACATTTTGCAGTATGTACTACAGAAAATTAAGACAAAGGTCAGAGAGCGATTATTATTATTCTTATTTTAAATAGGGTTGTCATGAAAGGGCTCTAATGAAGACATGAGGCCAGTAACTTGAAAGGATTGAGCAGCAAGCAGTCCATGTGGCTATTTGAGAACAAAGAAATTCAGGCAGAAAGATCTGAAATTATAAAGCTCTCTGGTGTTTGCTTAGGTAACATCAAAGTAGTCCCATTTGGTTTTGTTAAAAAACAATTCAACCAAGGAAATTGTAAAGATCTTATTGGCTTTATTCAGTAATTCATGAATTGGGCAGCATCCCATCTAACGAATGGAGCTCCGAAGAGCTATGAGAAAGTTACACTATAAAAGAGCTTATTGTTTGTGGTAAGGATACCTTTCTTTAGGCGACAGCAGGCAGGGGTGTATCAGGCAGATTACCTCACTAGTGCTGACCAGGTTAATTCCAGATTGACTGATTTAAGATTTGGTTTCTAGGGGAGGCTGAAACTGTAATTAAGTTAGGTGTTAAGTCTTGGTTTGGTGAGTGAAGCTCAGTTCAAGTGACTCCATTTGGGGCCAGTTTTCTCTTTTTTTTAAACAATTTTTAAAAATTTAATTTTTTTAAAAAAATATTTTATTTATTTATTTATTTGGTTGTGCTGGGTCTTAGTTGTGGCAGGCAGGCTCGTTAGTTGTGGCTCACCAGCTCCTTAGTTGCGGTATGTGGGCTCCTTAGTTGCGGCAGGCGGGCTCCCTAGTTGCAATTCAAGGGCTCCTTAGTTGCAGCACGTGGGCTTTTTAGTTACAGCAGGCGGGCTCCTTAGTTGCAGCCATGGGCTTCTTAGTTGCAGCACGTGGGCTCCTTAGTCGTGGCATGCAAACTCTTAGTTGCAGCATGCATGTGGGATCTAGTTCCCTGACCAGGGATCGAACCCAGGTCCCCTGCATTGGGAGCATGTAGTCTTAACCACTGTGCCACCAGGGAAGTCCCTTTAATTTTTATTTTATATTGGGGTATAGTTGATTAACAATGTTGTGTTAGTTTCAGGTGTACAGCAAAGTGGCTCAGTTATACATACACATGTATCCATTCTTTTTCAGATTCTTTTCCCATATAGGTTATTATAGAATATTGAGTAGAGTTCCCTGTGCTATATAGTAGGTCCTTGTTGGTTATCTATTTTAAATATAGTAGTGTGTATATGTTAATCCCAAACTCCTAATTTATCCCTCCCCTCCCCTCCCCCGCCCCCACCTTTCCCCTTTGGTAACAATAAGTTGGTTTTCAAAGTCTGTTTCTGTTTTGTAAGTAAGTTCATTTGTATCATCTTTTTAGATTCCACACTTCAGTGATATCGTAGATATTTGTCTTTCTCTGTCTGACTTCACTTCGTGTGATAATCTCTGGGTCCATCCATGTTGCTGTAAATGGCTTTATTTTGTTCTTTTTTATGGCTGAGTAATATTCCATTATATATTTACCACATTTTCTGTATCCATTCCTCTGTCATGGACATTTAGGTTGCTTCCGTGTCTTGGCTGTTGTAAACAGTGCTGCAGTGAACATTGGGGTGCATAGGTGAATGTATCTTTTCTTTCTTCCTTCCTCCCTCCCTCCCTTCCTTTCTTCCTTCCTTCCTCGGCTTTCGTGATATCACTTCCCCTACCAGGAATTGAACCCTTGCCACGGCAGGAATCCTAACCATTAGGCCACCAGGGAACTCCCCTGCACGTATCTTCTCGAATTATGGTTTTCTCCAGATATATGTCCAGGAGTGGGTTTTTAGACAATTTTAGGGAGAATACGTTTTGTGAAACAGAAGTAGTCTTCTCAAATTTACAATATTTTGATTTGACATCCATGATGCTAGGGCTTTGGGAGATCTTTCTTTTTTCTTTATACACAAACCACACTTCAATTTTAGATGGATGCAGTATCATCTCCATGGTATATCATAAGCTGTTTGCAGCAGATGTCATAATTCCTATTTATATTTCTAACTGAAACTCTCCTTATACCACAACCACCAGTTAGGGGAGTAGAATTGCATCCTACCCCAGTGACTGTTGGCACAGTTTCACTTACTGCCTGGAGCATATGCTGGCTTAAAGAGAGAAGACTTTCAGAATCACCAGCTCGGGTCTCAGATACATTCTCTGCTCTTTAGAGATGTAAAGTCCTGGGTTCGACCATCACTGTTCTAAGATTTCAGTGTTCCCATTGACTAAAAAGACTCCACATGGAGATTTCCTTTTTAGCCTTACCACCTTCACTTAGTTGGGGAACATTTGGAAAATCTAGGACATCTTCCCCTGAACTGTCTTAATAATTATAAATATTTCAGTACTTTCAGGGAAAAGAGCTCAGTCAGTATAGATCTGTCATTTAAAACTTCCCAAACCCTGCTTACAGATTTCACCTGAACTCCTGTGCACATATGTTGTCCCCTGGACCAGCAGCCTTTTTCCATCTCAGGTTCTTTTCCTCTCCAGATTGCAGTTCTTGGCTCACCATGTTTATTAAACTGTTGGCCAGGCCCGTGAACCTTCATCGTCAGTTCATTAAGTTCCCCAGGGTTACTCCCCTCTGTCGTGCTAGTCTGCCCCCGCCCCCCTCAGAAAGAACACAGAAATCACCATCGGAAAACACTTTCTGCCTCCTAACCTAAAACCAATCATTTAACTCTAATGCCAGCTAAGGACCATGCCCCCATGTCTTAACTTCTCTGTGGACTGGTTCTTTATCAGATCTCATGACTGGTGACCTGTTTATTACTGCTCTCTCTCTCTCAGTCTCTTTTTAAACTAACATTATAAACACTTATACCTTCTAAAAATAGTTTTTTCTGGGACTTCCCTGGTGGCACAGTGGTTAAGAGTCTGCTCCCAGTGCAGGGGGCCCAGGTTCAATCCCTGGCCAGGGAGCTAGATCCCATAGCTTGGCTCAGCTAATGCAATGCTCAAATCCTAACTTTTAAAAAAAGTTGAGGAAAAGCAGAAAATTAAATCTCAAAATAAAATTTCAGAATTAACATTGAGCAATTACTTCTTAATAATGGAAGTGAAATAATTCACCCACATGCATGCTGCAGCTAAGAGTTCGCGTGTCACAACTGGGGAGCCCCCCTGCTGCAGCTAAGACCCGGCACGACCAACTGAATGAATGAATGACTAATTTTAGAAAATAAAAATAGTTTTTTCTCTCTTCGTGATCCAGTACATTTCCTGTTCTACCGTCTCTTTCACCTTTTACAACTGAACTTTTAAAGAGCATTTTTCTTCTCTCTTTCAATTACCTCTGCTATGTAGCTCTACTCACTCACGTTTGGTTTATTAGCCTCACAGCTCCATCGTCATTAACAAACTCCTGAGTCCAATGGTAACTTCCAAGGTTTTGTTTAAATGTCCTCTCAGAAGCTTTTGCCACAGTTGACATTTTTATTCTTAATTTGAATTTGTCGGGTCCCCTTTTTCTCCCATCCCTTTAATATGGGACTGCCCAAGAGCTCAGTCGCGTCTAAATTCTCAGTCTGCACTCACATTCTATTGTGATTTCATGCAGTGTCATGACTGTAAATAGCACTATAAGCCCCAAACTTGCAAGTGTACATGTCCGTAACGTACCTCACTTTGAAGCTCCACAGTTATCTGTATAATAGACCTTTTCTTTGAATTCTAGTAGACATCACCAACTCAACATGTTAAAAAACATTTCTCCTGAGCTTTCCAGTTCTTCCTGGTCATAGCTTTCCCTGTCTCAGTTGGTGCCAATTCCATTCTTCCATTTGCTGAGGCAAGCCAAACATCCAGATACTATCCTTGATGCATTCTTTTTCTGACACCCCACATGCAGTCATAAGACATCCTGTTGGCCCTGCTCTGAAAATTTATCCAGAGTTTGACCACTTTCCATAACCACTTCTGCTACCAGCCTGGTCAGAGCCAACATCCTTTCTTACCTGGATTTCTTCAATAGTAGTCTCTATGCTCCCACCCTTATTCTTCTGCAGTCTTTTCTCAGCTTACCAGACAACACGGCCTTTCAGCGGATGAGATAGAAAATGTCAGTCTTTTGGTCAAAATTCTGTAATGACTACCATTTTCCTAAGAGAAAATTCAAAATCCTTACCAGGACCCTATGGAGCTTCATGTTCCTTTCTGACCTCTCTCTCTGTTTTGTTTATTTGTTTTTGTTGTTCTTGTTGTTTTGGCTGCGCCGCACTGGTGTGGGATCTCAGTTCCCTGACCAGGGATTGAACCCAGGTCCCCTGAAGTGGAAGTGTGGAGTCCTACCCACTGGACCACCAGGGATTTCCCGCTGACCTCCTCTCTTAAACTTTCTGCCTCACTCAACTGGTTTCATGTACATGGGCACCTGAGTTTGCCTGGGACATGACATGACCCTGGCTGTTTCTTTTGCTTGGATCATATGCCCAAAATATTCACATGGATTATTCCTTCACCTCTTTTCAAGTGTTGTCTGAAATATCCAACTGTCAATGAGGTCTCCCCTTACTAACATTTAATATTGCATCACTTCCACTAATTGGGCTCCTTTTTTCTCCTAAGGTACCTTTATCTTATTACATATTGTATAGTTTATTTTTTAAGTACCTTTTAAAAAATATTTAATTTATTTTGGCTGTGCTGGGTCTTAGTTGTGGCACACAGGATCTTTGTTGAGGCATGCGGACTTCTTAGTTGTGGCATGCGGACTTCTTAGTTGTGGCATGCAGACTCTTAGTTGCACGTGCAGGCAGGATCTAGTTCTCCGACCAGGAATCGAACCCGAGCCCCCTGCATTGGGAGCACAGAGTCTTACCTGCTGCACCACCATGGAAGTCCCTGTTTATTTATTTATTTATTTATTTTTTTGTGGTACGCGGGCCTCTCACTGTTGTGGCCTCTCCCGTTGTGGAGCACAGGCTCCAGACGCGCAGGCTCAGTGGCCATGGCTCACGGGCCCAGCCGCTCCACGGCATGTGGGATCTTCCTGGACCGGGGCACGAACCCGTGTCCCCTGCATCTGTTTATTTTAATTATTATCCAATGTCCACCTTTCTTAGCTATCTTGGTTCTCTAATTATGAGTCTCATTTCCTGACATAGCTCACCCACTGAGAATAATGTGACATACTTTAGGTGCTGAACACATATTTATTGAGGCAGCGAATATGGGTTTGACCCCCTTCTTCATGTTCATTTCTAAGACTCTGGCAGTTTTTACTTAAATGGTTTTTTCTTTTCCTCTCCCTTCCAGGCTATAATTTTGCAAGGTTTTCCAAAATGAAAACTGAATAATATTTAGGGAAAAAACTCCTCAGTTTGGCCTTAAACAGAGTCAGACCTTTTGCACAGATTCCTTCTCTCACTACTCAGACCTCACCTGTCTTTTTCACCTGATCTTTTCAGGCATGTCATATTTGGTGGTACCCAGCATTATGTCTTATTTCTGAACAATTTGCACATGCTTCTAATATTTAACCATGATAATACTTTTTGAAAACCTGTAATTTTGGAAGGAACAAAAGTTGTACATGAGGTGCCATACTGCATCTTTATCCATGAATGATACCAGATATTGAGACAGTTTTGGTATATTGGAAGTCCGTAAGCTTCTCCTAATAATAGACATATATTTGCCTGCAAGGTGTTTTAATTGAACCTCTATTAAAAATTGTTATTTTAGATAAGTCTGAATTTTTAAAAAGTTTTTATTTTATATTAGAATATAGTTGATTAACAATGTTGTGTTAGTTTCAGGTGTACAGCAAAGTGATTCAGTTATACATATACATGTATCTATTCTTTTTCAAATTCTTTTCCCATTTATGTTGTTACAGAATATTGAGCAGAGTTCCCTGTGCTATATAGTAGATCCTTGTTGGTTATCTATTTTTAAATATAGTAGTGTGTATATGTCAATCCCAAACACCCAGTTTATCACCACCACCACCACCCCCCAGGCCAGCTTTCCCCTTTAGTAACCATAAGTTAGTTTTCTTAATAGGTGAGTCTGTTTTCTATTTTGTAAATAAGTTCATTTGTATCTTTTTTTTTTTTTTAGATTCTGCATATGAGTGATATCCTATGATATTTGTCTTTCTCTCTCTGACTAACTTCACTTAGTATGGTAATCTCCAGGTCCATCTACGTTCTGTAAATGGCATTGTTTCATTCTTTTTAATGGCTGAGTAGTATTCTATTGTAGATATGTACCATATCTTCTTTGTCCATTCCTCTATCAATGGGCATTTAGGTTGCTTCCATGTCTTGGCTGTTGTAAACAATGCTGCAATGAACATTGGGGTGCATGTATCCTTTCAAACCATGGTTTTCTTCAGATATATGCCCAGGAGTGGAATTGCTGGATCATATGATAGCTCTATTTTTAGTTTTTTAAGGAACCTCCACACTGTTCTCCATAGTGGCTGTACCATTCTATTGGGTTGGCCAAAAAGTTCGTTCCGGTTTTACAGAAAAACCCTAACGAACTTTTTGGCCAACTCAATACATTCCCACCAACAGGGTAGGAGGGTTCAATAACAGTCTGAGTTTGATGACCTGGTGGTCATAGGAGTGAAACCTTGGTGAGAACTACGAAATCACCCACAGAGTTGGGTCTTCTCTTCCCTACTCTATACCTCTGCTAGCATGGCTGACTAAGGTCAGCCTCTCCTGAGGTTGAAGGGATTCAGTACTTTTAATTTTGCTAAGGAAAAATGATGAGAAAGAATAATGTTATTAGAATCCAATGTGATATTATCAGAACGCGAGGGGTTTTGAGATATGTTACACTCCAGAATAAACGGATAACACAGAAAATGGAAAACAAACTCAACGTGACTAATTATTAATATAAAAAAATTTTAGATAATAGTACAGAATATTTTAAAAAACCTAGAAAAGTGAGGAGGGTAATAGGAAAAAACCCACAAGAATCAAACAGCTACAAATGGACTGACTCACAGCTGAAATCATTTCATCTATAATCCTGCTCCATTTCCCTCCAGCAACTGCTTATGCTAAGACAAACTCCAAAAGTTGTATCACTACATCCCTAAATACTTAAGTAAGGGAATTCCCTGGCAGTCCAATGGTTAGGACTTCACGCTTTCACTGCCAAGGGTGTGGGTTCAATCCCTGGTCAGGGAGCTAAGATCCTGCAAAACATGTGGTGTGGCCCCCCAAAAAAAGAAAAAAAAACCTTAAATACGTGTACCTAATAGACAAGGACTTTTTTTGTTTAACTTAATTGTAGTATTTTATCATATGTAACTATAAACAATAATTCTTCCATATTATCCAGTACCAAACAGTATTCAAATATTCCTGAATGTTTATATTTTGACAGGTTCCTTTAAAGAAACATGAAATCACTTCTTATCTGTTATTATATTTTATATCTTTTGATTTTATAATCTTCTATGGATAACTCCCTTTTTAAAATTATTTATTTATTTATTTATTGCTGTGTTGGGTCTTCATTGCTGTGCGCAGGCTTTCTTTTTAGTTGAGGCGAGCGGGGGATATTCTTCGTTGCTGTGTGCAGGCCTCTCATTAAGGTGGCTTCTCTTGTTGCGGAGCACAGGCTCTAGGTGCGCAGGCTTCAGTAGTTGTGGCTCGTGGGCTCTAGATCGCAGGCTCAGTAGTTGTGGTGCACGGGTTTAGTTGCTCCACGGCATGTGGGATCTTCCCAGACCAGGGCTCGAACCCATGTCCCCTGCATTGGCAAGCGGATTCTTAACCACTGCACCACCAGGGAAACCCAATAACTCCCTTTTATACATTAATTTTTTTTTGTTTGAAAGAGATTATAATCCATGTAGAATTTTCTGATACTCTGATTTGGCTTACTGCCTTCTCATGATGTCTTTTAATGTGACGTCCCATGCTTAATATTTCCTGCAAAAAGGTAGTTATTTTAGAGATGAGATCAGATTCAGAATTATTCATTTTTCTCTTTTGTAAGATTATGATCAATGTAGCCAATGTGTCAACTGCACCTGAGTCACTCTGTCATCTAAGGGCTTTAGCAGCCATTGATAATTATTTCCTGTACCATCAATGTAGGTGATGGTTCTCCCCTCCCTTTTCCTGTATTAGGTGGAACGTGTTTTTTACAGACAAGAAAAGTATTGGAGGAGAAGTTCAGATAGAAAAAAAATATGCAAAAATATCTGCATTCTTTTTATCTCTCCTTTCTCAGTGTGATGATTTGATCCTTTGCCATTCTCCAAATTGAGGGTTTTTTTTTTTAGTAGTAGTGGTAGTAAACGTAAAGGATTTTTACAAATTTATTCTTTTTTTTTTTTTTTTTCTTTTTTTTTCTTTTTGCGGTATGCGGGCCTCTCACTGTTGTGGCCTCTCCCGTTGCGGAGCACAGGCTCCGGATGCGCAGGCCCAGCGGCCATAGCTCACGGGCCCAGCCGCTCCGCGGCATATGGGATCCTCCCAGACCGGGGCACGAACCCGTATCCCCTACATCGGCAGGCGGACTCTCAACCACTGCGCCACCAGGGAGGCCCCAAATTTATTCTTTAATCCATTGTAGATACAGTTGACCCTTAAACTGTGGGGGTTGGGGGTGCCGAACCCCTACACAGTCAAAAATTTGAGTGTAACTTTTGATTCCCCCAAAACGTAATTACTAATAGCCTACTGTTGACCAACACGTATTTTCTATGTTATATGTATTTTACACTTAAGGGTAGAGAAAAGAAAATGCCGTTGAGAAAATTATAAGGAAAAGAAAATGCATTTCCAGTATTGTACTGTATTTTTGGATGGCCGCCAGGCATGTGAAAAGATGCTCAACATTGTTAATCATCAGAGAAATGCAAATCAAAACCACAGTGAGATATCACTTCACACCTGTCAGAATGGCTATCATCAAAAAGACCACAGGATTTCCCTGGTGGTGCAGTGGTTAAGAATCTACCTGCCAGTGCAGGGGACACAGCTTCGAACCCTGGTCCGAGAAGATCCCACATGCTGCGGAGCAGCTAAGCTGTGCACCCCAACTACTGAGCCTGTGCTCTAGAGCACGCAAGCCACAACTATGGAGCCCATGTACCACAGCTACTGAAGCCCGAGCGCCTAGAGCCTGTGCTACACAGCAAAGAGAAGTCACCAATGAGAAGACCGCGCACCGCAACGAAGAGTAGCCCCCGCTCGCTGCAGTTAGAGAAAGCTCATGCGCAGCAAGAAGACCCAATGGAGCCAAAAATAAATAAATAAATAAATAAATAAGCCACACATAACAAGGATGTGGAGAAAAGGGAACCCTCCTACGCTGTTAGCGGGAAGGTAAATTGGTGCAGCCACTGTGGAACAGAATATGGAGGTTCCTCAAAAGAACTAAAACTAGAACTACCATATGATCCAGCAATGCCACCCCTGGCTATTTATCCAAACAAACAAACAAAAACCCACTAATTTGAAAAGATACATGTACCCCAGTGTTCATAGCAGCATTATTTACAGTAGCCAATATATAGAAGCAACCTAAGTGTCCATCAGTAGATGAGTGGATAAAGAAGATGTGGGATATATATAAATGTATATATCTTTGATATATGTATTATATATATTATGTGTATATATTTAATAGAATAGAATACTACTCAGCCCTAAAAAGAGTGAAGTTTTGCATATGCAACAACATGAATGGACTTGGAGTGTATTATGCTTAGTGAAATAATTCAAAGAGAAGGGTAAATACTGTATGATACCACTTACATGTGGAATCTAAAAAAGAAGACAAACGGGTGAAGATAACAAAAAAGAAACAGGGACTTCTCTGGTGGTCCAATGGTTAAGAACCCGCCTTCCAATGCAGGGGACTCAGGTTTGATCCCTGGTTGGGGAACTAAGATCCCACATGCCGCAGGGCAACTAAGCCCGCTCATTGCAACTATTGAGCACTTGAGCCACAACTGGAGAGCTCGCGTGCCACAACTGCTGAGGCCTCAAGCCACGACTAGGACTCGATGCAGCCAAAAATTAAATAAATAAAAATATGTTAAAAAGGCTTACAGATATAGAGTACAAACTAGTGGTTACTAGCGAGGAGAGCGAAGGGGAGGGGCAAGATAGAAGTAGGGGATTTAGACGTACAAACAACTACATACAAAATAAGCAACAAGGATATATTGTACATAAGGGATATAGGCAATATTTTATAACTGTAAATGGAGTATAACCTTTAAAAAGTGTGAATCACTTTGTTGTACACCTGAAGCTCATTGTAAATCAGCTCTACCTTAATTAAAAAATAAGATAATGTGAAAAAGAAATTGATATTTATAGGTATAATAATTCATGTGTTAATAATAAAGCAGCAGTATGATTGCTTCATGATAGCCTAGCCTATACACTAATGAATGAATGATCATAAAATTTTTATGGCATACAGTATTACAGTTATATTCATACGAGTTACCTGTGATGACAGGTTGATATGCAGTTTCTCCAATTAAGAGAAAAGGAGAGAGATACTATATAATAATTCTTTGAAAGCAAAGTTATAAAACAGTAAAAAACTAACACATTATTAATTTTATATTAAATATCACTCACCTTATTCCTATGTAAGGATGGGCTATCCACTTCAATACAAGTCTTTTTTTTTTTTTTTGGCTGCCCCGCGCATCATGCGGGATCTTAGTTCCCTGACCAGGGATCGAACCCGTGCCCCCTGCAGTGGAAGCGTGGAGTCCTAACCGCTGGACCGCCTGGGGATACCTCAATACAAGTCTTGCACACAGTGTTCTACATGATGAATACTTAGGCAATGATGATGATGACGCAAAAAAGGTCTCATACAGTTCTTACCGTACAGTTATTAGATTTTCACACAAAGACACACACACATACACAACAGATAAGTTTATTAACTGTAAGTCATGATGATTATTTACTGTTCACTAAGTGGAAGTGGATCATCATAAAGGTCTTCATCCTTGGTGTCTTCATGTTGAGTAGGCTGAGGGGGGGAGGAAGAGGAGGGATCGGTCTTGCCATCTGGGGGTGGCAGAGGTGATAGAGGTGGAGGCCGGAGAGGCAGGCACGCTTGGTCGAACTTCACAGAAATACATAATTTCTGTCCGACTTCTTTACTTTTTCATTTCTTTAAAAATGTTTCTGTAAAAAAAAAAAAGTTTCTGTATGGTACCAATCCTTCTTCCATTGTTTGCCTTAGTTTCAGTGCCCGTATCATACAAGGGTCCATGTCATAAAAGAAGTCAAAAGAAGTCTTGAATAGTCAGAACGCTTCTGCCAGATTGTCTAATGTCAATTTATTTTCAGGCCCTGATGCTTCTACATCACCTTCCTCATCGTCTGGCACTGGTTCGGAAGCACTCGTCTCCATCAAGTCGTCTTCGTGAATTCCCCTGGTGTGGTGTTGAGTTAGCTCTTGAATTTCTCCAAGATCCATATCTTGAAACCCTTCACCTTCACACCTTTTTTTTTTGTCATATCCACAATCTCTTTCATGATTTCCTTGATTGGCTTTGTTTTATTTATTTATTTATTTTAACTTATTTATTTTATTTTGGCTGTGTTGGGTCTTCATTGCTGCATGCGGGCTTTCTCTAGTTGCAGCGAGTGGGGGCTACTCTTCATTGTGGTGCGCGGGCTTCTCATTGTAGTGGCTTCTCTTGTTGCAGAGCACGGGCTCTAGACACATGGGCTTCAGTTGTTGCAGCACATGGGCTCAGTCGTTGTGGCGCCCGGACTTAGTTGCTGTGTGGCATGTGGGATCTTCCCGGACCAGGGCTCGAACCTGTGTCCCCTGCATTGGCAGGTGGATTCTTAACCACTGCGCTACCAGGGAAGCCCGGTTGGCTTTGTTTTAAACTCTGTGAAGTCATCTGGACACAGTTTTCTCCAGTACGAATTTATTATTTCAGGCTTTATGGCTTTCACAGCTTTTTCTATGGCAACAATAGCTTCTTCAGTGGTGTAAACCTTCCCGACGTCCATGATGATTTCTTTGTGGAGATCCTCTTCCATAGCAGTGATAATCCTTCCATAGAGTACTGTATGTAATGAGGCTCACAGGTTGTTAGGATCCCCTGATCTAGAGGCTGAATTAGAGGCATGTGTTTGGGGGCAGGTAGACCACTTTAAGGCCTTTGGTGTTGAACTCATTGATTTCTGTGTGGCCAGGGGCATTGTCCAATTTAAAAGAACTCTGGGGCTTCCCTGATTAGGAGGATGCAGCATGATTTATTCAGTCTCCCATTGATAGATACTACGTTGATTAATCTTTGTTATTATAAAATAATCGATACTAAATAGCTTTGTTATTACAAGACTTGCTCTTGTTGTTAAATTAAAACAATTTGCTATGTGAGCAAATCAATTTTCTGGTAGATTCAAATAAAATCAGTCTCTAACATACTTTCTAAATTGATGGAGTAGTTTCTAACATTACTTTGCATATTATCTTCATTCAGACTGGGTTGGGATCCTTGGAAATTCCTTACTCTTTATAACTTTGTAACTCAAGTTGGGGCATGGGTTTAGACCTCTGTGGGTCAGTTGGTCTTTGCTAATAAGTTGGTTCTTTCTCTAAAGGAATCATCTACCAATGGCATGTTTTGGATTGAATGATGCTGGAAGTGAACATGTCTTCTGTTTACACAGAAAGGGCATGGAGCTTTCCCCCAGCATGACTTGCTTCCTGAGTACTTTCTAGGTCATTAACCTTTGTCCCAGTACCTCTTTGGGAATCAAATTCTTAGCTCCATCCACTGAGGACATTGGCTTCTCCTATTTCCTCGACTGTATCCTGAAACTCCTGGTATATATTAACATTCCTGTGAGAGTAGTGAGGAGCAGAAACAGAAGTATGGGGGGGGGAACATATGCATATCTTCCTGGGATATTCCAGATAGATTGAGAGGAAATATCGTCTGTATCTATGATATTGATGTAATGTGTTTGAGCCTTGAAGTCTGGGCTAATGACTCTATTGTCTTTGTTCTTTACAGATACAAGCAGTAAGTCCAATACATTCTCAGCAATAGACTTTCTTCTGGACCTTCCTATGAAGCCAGAACCACATGCACCATCCTGATCCTGGTGAGCATGTTTGGCTTTTTTACTTATTCACTTCTGTTTTGTCCTTTTAGATGGCCCTAGTTGTAAACCCAAGCTGTTGGCTGATGAAAACGTTTCTTCACTTGTATCTTTGTTTCTCAACATTGTGTCCCTTTGTGCTGATTAGCAGTGACAACCCTGTCTTTAAGTTCTGTTTGTCTGCTGGGTAAGGCAAACATCGTTTTTTCCAAATATGGCCTCTGGGCTCTAAGTTCCCTCCAGGACATTCAATCGTGTATTTAATACATTTTTCTTTTTATGTTTATAGTCTTATAAACTATGCCAGTTAATCTGTTGGGAATTTTGCATCCACTATTGAATAACAGTTGAAATAACTCATAGTAGTTGTAGGATACAAAAGAAACTGTCGGGGAAAGGGGAACCCTTCCAAGGCCGAAGAGTGAGCTCTTGTCTCACACTAGGAAGTGAATTGTCCGAGGAGACACACGTGCTGACAAAGCAAGAGACTTTATTGGGAAGTGACGCCCGGGCAGAGAGCAGGAGGGTCAGGGATCCCAGGAAGAACCACTCTGCCACGTGGCTCACAGCCTCAGGTTTTATAGTGACGGGGTTACCTTCCAGGTTGTCTCTGGCCAGTCATCTCGCTTGGCCCATAGTCTGACTTAGGGTCCTTCCTGGTGGCTCACACATCTCTCAGCCAAGATGGATCCAGCGAGAAGGGCTCTGGGAGGTTGGTCGTCTCCTCCCTCTTTTGGCCCCTCCAGGTTAGTTTTCGGGTTAGCTTTCTGCTGCCGCACCTTGTTCCTTATCGGAACCTCCTGTTGTGAGACAGCTCAGGCAAGCGGGCCTGGCCAAGGCAGGTGGTTTGGGTCACCAGTTCCCTAACGAAGCTATTGTGTAAATAATTATTCAAAGATGTCGCTCTAAAGTAATGTATGGCTTTTTCAGGTTTTGGGAGTTTGATGGTAGAAATCCCATGCTGATTTGAAATTTTTTTTTTTTTAAATAACCCCAGTTTTTTAAGGGAAGGGCTCTGAATCTGCTCCTTTATCTTTTTTTTAAATTGGAGTATAATTATTTTACAATGTTGTGTTTCTGCTGTACAAGAAAGTGAGTCAGCTATATGTATACATATATCCCCTCCCTCCCTCCCTCCCTCCCAGGTCCCACCCATCTAGGTCATCACAGAGCACCGAGCTGAGCTCCCTGTGCTATACCGCTGGTTCCCACTAGCTATCTGTTTTACACATGGTAGTGTATTTATGTCAAACCTAATCTCCCAACTCATCCCACCGTCCCCTTCCCCTTCTGTGTTCACACATCCATTGTCTATGTCTGCATCTCTGTTTGTGCCCTGGAATTAGGTTCATCTGTACCATTTTTCTAGATTGCACATACATGCATTGATATACAGTATTTGTTTTTCTCTTTCTCATTTCACTCTGTATGACAGACTGTAGGTCTATCCACATCTGTACAAATGACCCACTTTCGTTCCTTGTTATGGCTGAGTAATAGTCCATTTTTTATATATATATATATATATATATATATATATATATGTACCACATCTTCTTTATAGATTCATGGATAAAGTGTCAGTGGACACTTAGATTGTTTACATGTTCTGGCTGTTGTAAATAGAGCTGCAGTGAACATTGGGGTACATGACTCTTTTTGAATTATGGTTTTGTCAGGGTATATGCCCAGTAGTGGGATTGCTGGGTCATAGGGTAGTTGTAGTTTTAGTATTTTAAGGGACCTCCATACTCTTCTCCATATAGTGTAGGCGGGTTCCCTTTTCTCCACACCCTCTCCAGCATTTATTGTTTGTAGATTTTTTGATGATGGCCATTCTGACCACTATGAGGTGATACCTCATTGTAGCTTTGATTTGCATTTCTCTAGTAATTAGTGATGTTGAGCATCTTTTCATGTGTTTGTTGGCCATCTGTATGTCTTCTTTGGAGAAATGTCTATTTAGGTCTTCCACCAATTTTTTTTTTCCCACCGATTTTTTGATTGGGTTTTTTTGATATTGAGCTGCTTGAGCTGTTTGTATATTTGGGAGATTAATCCTTTGTCAGTTGCTTCATTTGCAAATATTTTCTCCCATTCTGAGGGTTGTCTTTTTGTCTTGTTTATGGTTTCCTTTGCTGTGCAAAAGGTTTTAAGTTTTATTAGGTCCCATTTGTTTATTTTTGTTTTTATCCTCAGTACTCTAGGAGGTGGGTCAAAAATTTAGGTCTTTAATCCATTCTGAGTTTATTTTTGTGTATGGTGTTGGGGAGTGTTCTAATTTCATTCTTTTACATGTAGCTGTCCAGTTTTCCCAGCAACTCTTATTGAAGGGGGCGTCTTTGCTCCATTGTATATTCTGGCCTCCTTTGTCATAGATTAGGTGACCATAGGTGTGTAGGTTTATCTCTGGGCTTTCTAACCTGTTCCATTGATCTATATTTCTGTTTTTGTGCCTGTACCATACTGCCTTGATTACCATAGTAGCCCTGTAGTGTAGCCTGAGGTCAGGGAGTCTGATTCATTTTTTGTTCTAATCCTGTGAAAAATGCCATTGGTAATTTGCTAGGGGTTGCATTGAATCTGTAGATTGTTTTGGCAAGTATAGTCATTTTTACAATATTGATTCTTCCAATCCAAGAACATGGTATATCTCCCCATCTGTTTGAGTCATCTTTGATTTCTTTCATCAGTGTCTTATAGTTTTCTGAGTACAGGTCTTTTACCTCCTTAAGTAGGTTTATTCCTAGGTCTTTCATTCTTTTCGTTGCAATGGTAAATGGGAGCGTTTCCTTAATTTCTATTTCTGTGCATTAATTTTGTATCCTGCTACTTTACCAAATTCATTGATTAGCTCTAGTAGTTTTCTGGTGGCATCTTTAGGACTCTCTATGTACAGTACCATGTTATCTGCAAACAATGACAGTTTTACTTCTTTTCCAACTTGTATTCCTTTTATTTCTTTTTCTTCTCTGATTTCTGTGGCTAGGACTTCCAAAACTATGTTGAATAATAGTGGCAAGAGTGGACATCCTTGTCTTGTTCCTGATCTTAGAGGAAATGCTTTCAGTTTTTCACCATTGAGAATGATGTTTGCTGTGGGTTTGTCATATGTGATTGTTATTATGTTGAGGTAGGTTCCCTCTATGCCCACTTTCTGGAGAGTTTTTATCATAAATGAGTTTTGAATTTGTCAAAAGCTCTTTTTGCATCTATTGAGATGGTCATATGGTTTTTATTCTTTAATTTGTTAATATGGTGTATCACATTGATTGATTTGTGTATATTGAAGAATCCTTGCATCCCTGGGATAAATCCCACTTGATCATGGTGTATGATCCTTTTAATGTGTTGTTGGATTCTGTTTACTAGTATTTTGTTGAGGATTTTTGCATCACTGTTCATCAGTGATATTTTTGTGATACCTTTGTCTGGTTTTGGTATCAGGGTGATGGTGGCCTCATAGAATGAGCTTGGGGAAGAGTTTGAAAAGGATAGGTGTTAACTCTTCTCTAAATGTTTGTTGGAATTCGCCTGTGCAGCCACCTGGTCCTGGACTTTTGTTTGTTGGAAGATTTTTAATTACAGTTTCAATTTCATTACTTGTGATTGGTCTGTTTATATTTTCTAATTCTTCGTGGTTCAGTCTTGGAAAGTTGTATGTTTCCAAGAATTTGTCCGTTTCTTCCAGGTTGTCCATTTTATTGGCAGAGTTGCTTGTAGTAGTCTCTTATGATCCTTTGTATTTCTGCGGTGTCAGTTGTAATTTCTCCTTTCCATTTCTTTTTTAAAAAATATTTATTTTTGGCACACAGCCTTCTCTCTAGTTGTGACACGCTGGCTTGAGTGTGTGGCTCAGTAGTTGCAGCGTGCGGGCTTAGTTGCCCCACGGCATGTGGGATCCTAGTTCTCCAACCAGGGATCAAACTAGCATCCCCTGCATTGCAAGACCATTTCTTTATTTAAAAAAAATTACTTAATTAATTTTTTTTGGCTGCATTGGGTCTTTGTTGCTGTGTGCAGGCTTTTCCCTAGTTGCAGCGAACAGAGGCTACTCTTCGTTGCGGTGCTTGGGCTCTAGCGCATGGGCATCAGTAGTTGTGGCCCGGGGGTTAGTTGCTCCACGGCATCTGGGATCTTCCTGGACCAGGGATCGAATTCCTATCACCTGCATTGGCAGGCACATTCTTAACCACTGTGCTGCCAGGGAATCCCGTTTGCTCTTTAGCTCTTCTAGGTCCTTGTTAAACATTTCTTCTATTTTCTCGATTCGTGATTTTGGATCATCTTTACTATCATTATTCTGAACTCTTTTTCACCTAGGTTGCCTATTTCGTCTTCATTTATTTGGTCTTGTAGGTTTTTACCTTGCTCCTTCGTCTGTAACGTTTTTTTGTCTGTTTTTTTTTTTTTTTTGATGAGTGGGGCTGTGTTCCTGTCTTGATGGTTGTTTGGCCTGAGGTATCCAGCACTAGAGTTTGTAGGCTGTTGAGTAGAGCCAGGTCTTGGTGAGGAGCTCAGGTCTGACTCCTCACTCCTCACAAGTTTCTGCTTTTAATCAAATAAGGGATGTTCTGGGAAGGTTTCTTTCTTCATGTGTTGATTCTCATCTGCCTCCAGCTCAAGATAATCCCTATGCCAATGTGGCATATTTTGGTCCCCTGTCTTTGTATCTGATAAATTCAGCAGAAACACTCTTTCTCATAGTAAGAGTTGCTTCTTTGCAGGGAGGGTCTTATCATCTAATCAACTGAGGATGTGAAAGTTTTCTCTGGGGGGTTTATCTAATGTATTCAGTCTTCAGAGGCTCTGTGTAAGCACTTAGTGGCTTACCTAGATGGTCCTTTGAATAGGGCTCCATTATGTGGAATATAAAACCTGTTGTTTCCCCAAGAAAATTATGAGCTTTGTAATGTTTTCTAAATCAAGATCCCAGAAGTTTTCCTTGGTGCAGTTATTGTATTTTTTCAAGAATTCACATATTTTGGAAATGTTCTTAGTGCTGATGAAGTCACGCAATGGTTTGTGCACGCACACGCACTTGTAGGGAGTGCTTGTCCCTTGTCAGTTTACATGGTATTTTTAGCTAGAACTTCTTAGCGTCTTTCATACCAAATGATTTATATACATGTAGATTAGCAAATCACTGTCACTAACTCATTCTCACAGAGAGTGGGTGTGATCTTTGGCAGCTCAATTCAAGAGTAAATACCTCAAGGGAGTTCCCTGGTGGTCCAATGGTTAGGACTCTGTGCTTTCAGTGCCAAGGGCGGGGGTTCCAGCCCTGGTTGGGGAACTAAGATCCCACAAGCTGCAAGCTATGGCCAAAAAAGTAAATACCTCAAAATATCCTTAAAGGTTTTATATCTTCATCTATTTAAACTCATTAAGTAGATAAAATATACAGTGGAGTTTTACCCACTGCTTTAATTCAGTGTTTTATTTACTCTTTAATTCAGTGTTTTATTCACTGCTGTGAGAACTACATTGCCCAGAGGACCCTGAGCCAGCAAATTCACGTCAATGAAGGTCCAGGACTGGGGCATTTCCATGCGTGCCATTGTGTCAGGACGGGATTTCCGGCATTTTCCTAGTGGCAGTCTGTTTCCTACTCAGAGGTTCCACAGCTCTGGGTCTGGTCCGAGGTGACCAAATTAAAGAGGAGACACGACCAAGAGGAATTGTTGTCCTTGCTGCACAGAGTCGGATCTGAAGCACTGGGTTGCTCCACCCACAGACTCCGATGGCGGCGGCCGTGCTGAGGGACCTGCCTCAGGTAAATGCTCGTCCTCCGGGCCCTCACCACCCTCACCCCACCAGACACTAAAGCCCCGAGTGCGGGGTGCTTGGTCCCGTGCCCGCAGCCCAGGATGGTGAGGCGGCCATGGGTGGGGCCCTGTTTCTGACAGACTGTGTGATGGCACGTGGCAGAGGGTCACAGGCGGAGGGACCGGCAGGTGCAAAGGCTGAGAGGTTGGAGGATTCGGGAAACCTGTTCCTTTAGGGAACAGAGCATTGAGATGGAGTGGCCCCTGGATTGGCAGGCTCGGGGGGTTGTTTCTTCATTCTGAAGGCCCTGGGAACTGTGGGGAATTTCAACAAAGCAGACGAATGAAGTTTTCCAAGAGGCTTTTTAAAGGAAGAACAGACTGGAGAGGTTTGATGACAGTGAAGCACAGGGCGACTGAGTCCTTGTGCAGGTCACATAGCTGCTAAGAGTCAGCACTGAGGCCTAAATCCCAGAGTTCAGACAGCCTGAGGTCTCTTTGCTCCAGTGGTGAGCAGACCTATAATGGAGACCAGAGCCCACTGAGCTCCACCATGGTTGCCTGCCTCCACTGGCCTCTGCCCAGTGGTTCCCATAACAGTTGAAGTGCTTTTAGAATCTACACAGGTAAGGGGAGGGTGTCCCAGGGTCTCACTGATCATGACCCTATGAATGTGGTGTCTGGGGTTGTGGTATCCTGGGACCCTGGAGAAACGTCAACCGAGGCTGGAGGTTATATGGAGGTGTTCCCAATTCCAGAACTTAGTAAAGTCGTCAAGGGCATAGGTACCAGTATGTGCCAGATGCTTGAAGGTGAGGCCAAGCTGGGAATATTCAGGGAATGTAAGTCTCCTTCTGATGAGAACAGAGCAGGGAGGCAGGACTCAGGCCTGGAATGTCTCCCTGAGAAGTGGGTGTTGATTTTGGAGGTGGTAGGAGCAGTGGGGGGATTGGGTCCTAAGATGGAGGTGAACTTACACATGCCTTAACCTATTCCATCTAGCTGCAGAGAAGAAAGGTCTAGAAATTTGAGACAGTTCAGCATTAGACACACATGGGTGGGGCTTTCTGTCACATTCAGGAAGGGGAATGCTTGTCCTGGTGGTAATATTATTAACAGGTCAAGAAGAAGAAGAGAGTAGGTGTCAATTCTGGGTCTCTTTCTTGGGCACCAGGTTGGAGGAAGTGGTCTCTCAGACATAGGTAAAAGGTTTTAAGAGACGTAGCCATGGAGGAAGGAAAGGATAATCTAGCAGCCATTGTTTCCAAGGGAAGAGTAGACAGGAGGTGAATGCAGAGGCCCAGGAGTGACTGAGGCAGGAGGACCCTGAGGATGGGGCTGCTGCTTATTCACCATTCTTGACTCACCAGAATTTTGTGGTGACCTTTTGTGGATCCTCTGAGGCTGGTTGATGAGCTCAGGGATGAATAGGACACCTGTGAGTTACAGGCAGAATTATGACCCCCTAAAGTCTTATGTTGAAGTATTTATCCCCAGTAACTCAGCATGTGACTGTGTTTGGAGATAGGGTTTTTTATTAATATGAACCCTCATCCAACATGTCCAGTGTCCTTGTAATAACAGGAAATTTGGGCTCAGACACAGAAGGAAGACGAAGTGAAGTCAGAGGGAAATGATAGCCATCAATAAGCCAAGGACTGAGGCTGTAAACGCAACCAACCCTGCCAACACTTGAACTGTCAGAAAATAAATTTTTGTTGCTTAAGCTAGCCACTCTGTGGTACTTTGTTGTGGTAGCCTTAGCAGGAGGTGGGGTCCTGCAGAGGTCTGTAGTAGCAAGGCACTCTCAATGCTGTATGATGAGTAA
This sequence comes from Mesoplodon mirus, assembly GCF_964341445.2. Classification (NCBI taxonomy): domain Eukaryota; kingdom Metazoa; phylum Chordata; class Mammalia; order Artiodactyla; family Ziphiidae; genus Mesoplodon; species Mesoplodon mirus. The sequence goes on along the minus strand of NC_138995.1, from coordinate 64,570,177 downwards.
CAGGGAGAAAAATGGAATTCCTGTGGCTGTGGGGATGCACTTATGGGGTACACAGATGCCAGAGGTGCTAAGAAAGATGTGCACACAGCAAGGGAGCATGAGCTGATGATTCCACATCCTTGGTTTGAGGGACTTAAGAGTGCAGGTGGAGTCTACATTTGGTTGTACCTGGGAGGTACACTCTGCAGTATCCCAGGGATATGTCCTGGCTGGGGGCTAGTGGGGCCTTGCAGGCAGGACAATGAGGAGAGAGTGACATTAGAGGCACCAGGGCCTGGTGTTGCCTCCGAGTTGGAGAGCTTGGGAGGAGGGTAAGCATGGGATAGATGTGTGGGTGATGGGTTGTGGGTCCTTGGGAGAGAGGCTTTTTGTGATTTCATCTCTCCCCATCATGGCAGGGTAGTGTGACCTTTGAAGACGTGGTTGTGTACTTCTCCTGGGAGGAGTGGGGGCTCCTTGATGAGGCTCAGAGATGCCTGTACCACGATGTCATGCTGGAGAACTTTGCACTTGTGACCTCACTGGGTAAGGCCCTTGCACCCACCCCAGTACCTTGGGCTAGACTGATCTTCTCACATTTGAACAGTAGGTCCTGTCTCCTTTCCCAGTTCCCTGGCTGGGTCCTGTGGTCGACAGGGCTGGGCGACTGCCTTCTTCTTGAACCTGCAGCCACCGGTGTGCTGCCCCAGTGAGCCTGATGGATCACACCTTACTTGCCCTCTGCCTGGCTGGGTACCTGTCCAGATCCATGGCTCCTGCCCAGGTTTTTCTCTCTCCTTTCTGTTGACATTCTTCTTGTCTGTGCCAGCAGTTGCCATTGCTAATATATTGACTACCTTTGGGGACGATGGGCTTTTTTTTTGCCATGCCCTATGGCTTGTGGGATCTTAGTTCCCCAACCAGGGATTGAACCTGGGCCCTCGGTAGTGAAAGTGCAGAATCCTAACCCCTGGACTGCAAGGGAATTCCCATGGGCTATTCTTATAATATGCAGAATTGCTCTTGGCCAATGCTAGTCCATCACCTGTCCTGTCGTTGCCTTAGGACTCAGGTCCCAGGCAGTTGTTCAACTGGGGTTCAGAAAGAAGAATGCTGGGATGGACATGACTCCAGCCATGGCGAGATGGGCTCAGAGCAGGTCTCTCTTTGGTGAATGGCAGCTGACAGAGGGCATGACATCAAGATGGTGATGCCAGTGACCACACCTCATTTCTACCTGTCCTTCCTTACTGTGGACACTTCTATAACTTCTGATTCTTCTCTGGGTCCCTGGCTGTCCCCACCTTTCTACCTTCATGTGTCACCTTTTCTCTACTGTTCCCCCTACAATGTTCTCCAAGATTAAGTCCCACGTAACGTGCTGCAAGGTATGCACATAACATTAAATAGACTTTGAATACCATGTAGTTGCAACCATATCTTCCTGGGCCTGGATACTTGAACACAGCACTCAAGGCCCTCCTGAAGGGTGTTGGCAGAGACGTGAATTGGAGATGTTTCTTCCTGTGCTGCACACCACCCTGACAGCCTCCATCTTGCAAGGGCTCCCTACTTCTTAGGGCTTTCAGAGTCCCAGTACTGCAAAGCAGCTCTTTCATCAACCTCATATTGAAAACAATCCAGTGGCCTTATTCTTTTTGGTGTGTCTGACACATTCGTGTTGGGGCTGCCCCCCCACCATCAAAGACAACATGCATTTCACCAGCATTTCTGTGCTTTCAGGTTGTTGGTATGGAATGGAGGATGAGGAGGCATTTCCTGTGCAGAGTGTTTCTGTAGAACAAATGTCACTGGGCAAGACTCCAACTCCAGATCCATCCATTCAGAAGACTCACCCCTGTGAGAAGTGTGTCATGGCCGGGAGAGACATTTTGTATCTGCCTGAGTACCAAGGATTGCATCCTGGGCAGAAATCATACACCTGTGAGGCATGTGGAAAACAATTTTGGTTCAGTCCAAACAGTCACCAGCACCAGAAGCACAATGATGAGAAGCCATTCAAAAGGGACATAGATAGGGCCTCATTTGTGACGAGCTATAGGTTCCATGTTTCAGGGAAGACCTTTACCTGCGAGGAAGTTGGGAAGGATTTCCTGGCTATGTTGAATCTTCTTCAGCATCAGGCCACTCTCAAAGGGGCAAAGCCACACAGCAGCTTCAGGTGTGGGGAGTCCTTTCAGAGCGTAAAAAGTCATTACAAGTACACTGAGTATGAGAAATTGTTCAGCTATGAATACACACTTTTTGAGGATGAGCAACTTCACACTAGAGAAAGTTACTATGACTGTGAGAAACCCTTTAACCAAAGCTCCATCCTTATTAATTGCCAGAGACCTGACACAGAAGCCAGGTCTTATGAGTGCAGTGAATGTGGGAAATCCTTTAGCCAAAGCTACAGACTCATTCAACACCACAGAAGTCACACTGCAGCAAGGCCTTATAAGTGCAATGAATGTGGGAAAGCCTTCAGCTACAAATTAAGACTTGTGCAGCACCTACAAATTCACACTAAAGTGAGGCCTTATGAGTGTGGCGAATGTGGGAAGTCCTTTAGCTACAGCTCCACTCTCATTAAACACCAGAGAGTTCACACTGGAGCAAGGCCTTATAAGTGTGGTGAGTGTGGGAATTCCTTTAGCCAAAGCTCCAACCTCATTCAGCACCAGAAGATTCACAGTGGAGCAAGGCCTTATAAATGTAGTGAATGTGGAAAATCCTTCAGCTACAAATGCAAACTTGTGCAGCACCTGCGAATTCACACTGGAGAAAGGCCTTACGAGTGTGGGGAATGTGGGAAATCCTTTAGCCACAGCTCCACTCTTAACCAACACCAGAGAATTCACACTGGAGCCAGACCATATAAGTGTGACGAGTGTGAGAAATCCTTTAGCCAAAAGTCCAACCTCATTCAGCACCGGAGAGTACACACAGGAGAAAAGCCTTATGAGTGTGGGGAATGTGGGAAGTCCTTTAGTCAAAGCTCCCACATCATTCAACACAGAAAACTTCACAGCAGATAACCTCATGAATACAGTGACTGGGAGAGAACCAGTTACAGCCAATGGTCTGTAATTAAACAAGTTCACAGCCTGGATAAATTTTATTCGTGCAGCACAGTTGGGAAAACCTTCATCTAAGGGTCTCTGAGACCTACAGGGAACATGGGTTTTCAGTGTACTAGAGTGTCTTTGGGAGGGAGCCATCTGCTTGACATTGAACCTCATACAGCTGAGCATCCAGGGTGGGAAGTTTCCCCAGGAGTTCTAGGTTTGTGGAAAGCTGTTAGGATCCTCTTTGTATATTCTACTGCTGGCGCCATTGCCTGAATTATGTATGTCCCTTCCAGTTTCCGTGGCAGAAGCCTCACCTTTACCAGTTAGTAGTTTCCAGGTTCCAGTAGTATGTATGTCCCTTGCCATGATCAGGGAAGGCAGGTGTCTCTGTCCCACTCTCTACAGAACAGCAGGAGGAGTTTTTTCAAGGGAGGAAGCACCTCTGGTGCCTCTCTGAGAAGTATAAATCAGTTCTTTCCCAAGGATATCTATCACATAATGCTGAGCACTACTGTGGGGAGTGTTCCCCAGGTGCTGCAAAGGAACCACGTGCCTTCATGTCTAGAGCTGGGTTTTCTGGTGTTTGGAAGACCGGGGTGAGGCTGGAACGTAAATTCACACACAGTGGATGTGATTCATATGCACTGGAGGGGGCTGTGGCAGTGAGAGAGGTGTGCCTCTTCTAAGGTGCCTTCACAAATGTTCAGTGACTGTGGCTACATTGTGTTGGATGAGGTGTACATGCCATAGCTGTGTTCTTCCTGTAGCTGCAATCATTGGCAGAGCAAATAAAGTGTATATTTGTGTAGCCTCCCAGCTGCGCACTCTTAAGGATACTGCTGCATGGAGACGAAAATGAGAAAAGACAGAGGGAGAGAGTTTTTGTGACCTAGCAGCTCCTGCCAACTCAAGACATGATCTTTATGAATACTGTCTGCCCTTCCCCAGCTTTCTAAACCTCTGGTTATGAAAAAAATGGGGGGAATTAGATTTCTCTTTAAACAAATCCTTACAAAGGTTTATTGACATATAATTGATTTCAGTTGTACAGTGTGGTCAGTTTTGACATAGTGTAAAAACCATGAAACCATTAAAATAATCCTGATGGTTGTCATCTGTAATTCAGTTACTTCCCTTTTATTTTTGGCCACACCACACAGCTTGTGGCATCAAGCCTGGGCTGTGGCAGTGAAAGCCTAGAATCCTAACCCCTCAGCTACCAGAGAATACCCTTTTAAAATGTCTTTCTGCCCTCACAACTACTGATTTACTCTTTCACGGTAAATTAGTTTGTTTCATAGAATTTTGTTGTACTTTTTAAAAATTGTGTTTTCCCTCCATGCTGCATAATTGTTTTCTGATTCATAAATGTTTGCTTATGTAAAGTACTTCATTCTTTTTATAGCTGAGTACTATATCCTGTCTAGATGAACCACAATTTGTTTACCCACTTTTCTGTTAATGGCCATTTTGGCTTGTTTCCAGTTTTCGGCTGTTACAAATAAAGCCTTATGTGTATATACACAATGGAAAGGAACGGGCAATAAAGCCTTCTTTGTTTTTTTCATGTTAGGGGTAACTTGTTTCATTTAGCCCCCACTATATTAAATGAATATATAACACATAAACCTCTTCAGAGTCCATTTCTAAGATGTAAACCGTTAAAGCTTTTGTGTTTCATAAATCTCCTAACCTATATAGGTAGGTAGATAATTACATCTTTGAAGTTCCCCAATCATTCCAGTGGAGTTTGCAATACGTTTGCAACATTCTATGTGGTTTGTTGGGTCTCTCAACTATTAACATGCTGACCACCCCACCAATTTGAAGAGATTAGGGTGGGCAAGTTGAAGTGTCTTGATGGTGCACAGCGGTTGCATTGTTTTTACTACCACAGCTCCACACAGCCAGGCAATTTTTTCAGGTACTTGTATGTGCAAGAATGTGAGGAACTCTCTCCTTCCTACACCCTAATTCCCAACCCTTGTGGTGTGCAAAGGAAGCATGAACCCGTGGGACACCCCCATCCTTCCTTGGACCCTAATAAAGGCAGCTTCAGGTCCATGCTCCCTCCACCCACAACCTCACTGTGGCATGCCCCTAGGGTGCCTTCTAGGATCTGTGAGTAATGTTCCTCAAGTTTGATAGTTTCGAAGTGCTTCCTACCACCTCTTGTAGTCTCTTATCATGATCATAGGTAGGAAGCACTTCAAAAAACTGCAAGGGGTGGCCCAGCCACAGTGTTGGTTAGCCCTGGTGGAGGTATAAGTGTTTTCCAGGTGAGCCTTGGGCATTCCCAGCTGAGAGTCACTGCTGCCACTAGGCTGGGAACCAGAACATACTAGCCTCAAAGTGACTTGAAAGGAATGAAAAAACCTGTCAAAAAGTACCCCCCCAGAGCACCCCACAACTATAAGCAGAAAAAGAATCACAACCTGTAAGTAATTTTTTGTAAAGCACAATAAGTACACCAAGGGAAATATTTGAGCCCTGACTTTTGCAAGACTTTAACTGTAGTGGTAAAGTGGAATAGAATACTACATAAAAACATAGGGGCGGGCCTCCCTGGTGGTGCAGAGTCCACCTGCATCACAGTTTACTCCAACTCCATCCAGTGATATCTTTGAATGAGGAGGAAGGGATTGGGAAAGTACTAGGGGGAAAAAAACATACGTTTTTATATGTTTGCTTTAAAAAGTGCCCTGGGGATTTGATAGATGGACTTAAATCAGCCAGGATTAGCTAGGAGAAAACATCTAAATCCCTGAAAACTACTTGGTGTCAGGGAAGAGTCATCAAAAGATGTTGAGATCTGAGAAGTAAACCCCACACTGGCTGTGTTGAATTTGTCAGCCCTCAAATTTTCTTTCACAGTAGGGAGAATAAGAAAAAAGCCAGCTTCATGAAACTGGCCCAAAATGGGGGAAATGCATATCAAAGCACTCACGTTATTTGTCACTTTTGAACACACCTACTTGGAAATCCTTACTGTGTGTGCCACAACATTATTCTAAAAAATAATTTTAATTATGAAAATTAATAAAATTGTTAATAGGATGAAAGTTTCTAAGGAGAAATGCTGATTTAGAGTAACAAGTGCAGGGAATTGGGTTCTAAATTAAAGTTTGGGGGAGAAGAAAGCCTCATGGGTAGGGCTTCCCTGGTGACACAGTGGTTGAGAATCTGCCTGCCAATGCAGGGGAGAGAGGTTCAATCCCTGGTCCGGGAAGATCCCACCTGCCACAGAGCAACTAAGCCCATGCACCACAACTACTGCACCCATGTGCCAACACCTACTGAAGCCTGTGCACTTACAGGCCACCCCCCTGGCTCCACAGTGAGAGAAGCTACAGCAATGAGAAGCCCGTGCACTGCAAGGAAAAGTAGCCCACACTCACCACAACTAGAGAAAGCCCGAGCAAAACAACAAAGATCCAACACACAGCCAAAAATAAATAAAATAAATTTATTTTTTTAAAAAAGCATCATGGGTAATAAAGGATGTTCCAAATCCACATTTGATTAAGGTGAGGGCATGAGATTTGGGGGGTGGGAGGAAACACCATGGTAACATGCCTGAGGCCAGAATATACTTTCAACTGTACAAGGAAAATAAGGCCAGTGCAGGTCAGAGATGTCACTGGGCCACAGATAAGAGACTATTCCACTGCAAGGATTCAGACCTTTGGAGAAAAGAGTTATATTTTTGGCTGGCGTCGTAGTACTTTGAGAGCACATCCTGTCAAAGGGAAGCACACAATAGGGAGCCCAGTTTACGAACCGAACGCAGAAAGGAGCGAATTGCCAAGGGGAAGAGAGAGATGCCCCCTTAACCAGAGGTGGTGGAATAGGCCCTGTGAGAGCACCGCCAGCCGCGCACCCGGGAGGTACGCCCCCACAGCAACAGATCGTCAAGCAACACTCAGAGACGCATAGCTCCAGGAGAAAGCCGGGCCCACGAGTGAGTTCAAGCTGTGAGTGTCCACCAGATCCCACAATTCACGTGAATTCTCGCAGTTAGCGGCGTTATTCATAACTGCACCAGCAGAGGGACCCCCCACCGCCAAGAGTCAGACAAACTTTGCTGGTGGGGAACCCCCACCCCCGCACAACCCCAGAGGGTGCGGGTCAGGAGGCGCGAGGAGACCTCTAAGGAGCCATAGGGTTTGAAGCCAGGGTGTGCAGCACGACCTTAGGAACCAGCCGACCAGCCCACAGTCGCCCACGATTTCCCGCCTCACCCGCGGCGCAGAGCACACACTGCCGGCCGGCCGCAGTGTCCTGGCTGCGGGAGGGAGAGGTGGGGCGGAGTCCACCTACCGGAACCTCACGCGAGCCCACTGACCAGACCATGGGGCCCACCATGGGCCTCCCCGCACAGCTTGGTCTGGCCCGGTTCCCACCTCCAGAGCCTGGAGACCCGGCTCCAGCTCCCCTCGGCAGCCGGAGCCCCGGCAGGGGCTGGTCGTTCTGGACGGGTGGCCGCGGCCTCTTCCCCATGATCTGCAGGTACAACCTCCGGAGAAAGCACGATGCGCGCCCGCCCGGGAAGATCCCGCCAGTCCCCCGGAACTCCGCTTCGGGCACCGCGGCCGAATCCCATCCCCTGAAGACGTTGCCCGAGCTCCAGAGGGGAAGAGAGAACATAAACGTGGCTGCCAAATGGCGCCCGACAACCGGCACTAACGTCAGCGGGACGGATCCGGATCCCGGACCGACGAGGGCGCACCGCCGGCCCCCTGGGGTGCTGGACCTAGTCCCGGCTTACCTTGGAGCGCATCTCTCAGCCCGGGACCGTCACTCGGGTCCAGCTCCCCTCGGCGGCCGGAGGAGCCCCGGCGGAGGCTGGTCGTTCTGGCCGGGCGGCCGCGGCCTCTTCCCCCATGAAGCTGCAGGTACAACCTCCGGAGAAAGCACGAGGCGCGCCCGCCCGGCACGATCCCGCCAGTCCCACCGGGCTCCCGGAACTCCGCTTCGGGCACCGCGGCCGAATCCCATCCCCTGAAGACGTTGCCCGAGCTCCGGAAAGGAAGGGAGAATATAAACGTGGCTGCCAAATGGCGCCCGACAACCGGCGCTAACGTCAGCAGGACGGATCCGGATCCCGGACCGACGAGGGCGCATCGCCGGCCCCCTGGGGTGCTGGACCTAGTCCTGACCTACCTCGGAGCGCATCTCTCAGAACTGGACCGTCACGCGGGTCCAGTTCCCCTCGGCAGCCGTTGGAGCCCCGGCGGAGGCTGGTCGTTCTGGCCGGGCGGCCGCGGCCTCTTCCCCCATGAAGCTGCAGGTACAACCTCCGGAGAAAGCACGAGGCGCGCCCGCCCGGCACGACCGGGACGATCCCGCCAGTCCCGCCGGGCTCCCGGAACTCCGCTTCGGGCACCGCGACCGAATCCCATCCCCTGAAGACGTTGCCCGAGCTCCAGAAGGGAAGAGAACATAAACGTGGCTGCCAAATGGCGCCCGACAACCGGCGCTAACGTCAGCAGGACGGATCCGGATCCCGGACCGATGAGGGCGCACCGCCGGCCCCCTGGGGTGCTGGACCTAGTCCCGGCTTACCTTGGAGCGCATCTCTCAGCCCGGGACCGTCACTCGGGTCCAGCTCCCCTCGGCGGCCGGAGGAGCCCCGGCGGAGGCTGGTCGTTCTGGCCGGGCGGCCGCGGCCTCTTCCGCCATGAAGCTGCAGGTACAACCTCCGGAGAAAGCACGAGGCGCGCCCGCCCGGCACGACCGGGACGATCCCGCCAGTCCCGCCGGGCTCCCGGAACTCCGCTTCGGGCACCGCGGCCGAATCCCATCCCCTGAAGACGTTGCCCGAGCTCCGGAAAGGAAGGGAGAATATAAACGTGGCTGCCAAATGGCGCCCGACAACCGGCGCTAACGTCAGCAGGACGGATCCGGATCCCGGACCGACGAGGGCGCATCGCCGGCCCCCTGGGGTGCTGGACCTAGTCCCGGCCTACCTCGGAGCACATCTCTCAGCCAGGGACCGTCACTCGGGCTGCCCAGAATGGCACCAGCGAGTTCCCAGGAGGACTCAGAAAAATTTTGCAGCAGGCAGTGTACACCTAAAACCATACAAAGATTCATGAAGAACAACGGGTGAAATTTTTTTTTTGGCTGAGCCGTGTGGCTTTGCGATCTTAGTTCCCGGATCAGGGGGATGAACCCGCGTCCTTGGCAGTAAAAGTGCCGAGTCCTAATCACAGGACTGCCAGGGACTGCCCGGATATTTTAATTCTATCATTTTGAGCAGAGGTCTTTCTAAAGCAAAAAAAAAAAAAAAGCCCAGAAGACATGAAGGAAATAATTTATAACTTGACCACATAGAAGTTTAAACAAAATCTGTCTCTGCATCGACCATAACAAAGTTCAAAGACAAAAAATGGATGTGGAGAACACTGGTGCTGATGTACATGGAGTGATAAGAATACTGATTTCATCATTACTTACCATAAAAAATAAGGGAGGATTAATAGCCTTTTACTAAATAAACTTCCAGCATATCTGTACAATACAACAGTATGAAAGAGAGAGACTGTGTGTGTTTGAAGTGAGGTTAATGTTGATGGTTAACTGTTCCATGAAAAATTTTTTTAAGGTGCAGAATTTCCTTTGGTTTGGTTTTTTGTGTTTTTTTTTAAGTACATGTATTTATATTTTAAAAGATAGATAGACAGGCAAAGAAACTAGAATCGCTACAGCAATTTCAAAATCCAAGAATAACGTTGCCCATAATTTAAGGCTTATTTATAGAGCTGATAGAGACCATGTGATGTTTGCAGTTAGACACGTTGATCAATGGAACACAACAGAGAGTCAAACAAATATGCCTAAGCCCAAGTGATTTTTGGCAAATGTGCAAAAGCAATTCACTGGAGAAAAAAATGGCTTCTCTATGGTATGGGCAATCGGACATCCACAGCAAAACACAAAAGCAAGCAAGCAAACAAAAAAACCTTAACCTAAACACCTTAACTTCACACCTCGTACAAACAAATTCAAAATGGGTCACTCGGGCTTCCCTGGTGGCACAGTGGTTGAGAGTCCGCCTGCCGATGCAGGGGACACGGGTTCGTGCCCCGGTCCGGAAAGATCCCACATGCCGCAGAGCAGCTGGGCCCGTGAGCCATGGCCGCTGAGCCTGAGCGTCCAGAGCCTGTGCTCCACAACGGGAGAGGCCACAACAGTGAGAGGCCCGCGTACCGGAAAAAAAAAAAAAAGGGTCACTCCCGTTAATGTAAAATTTAACACTAGAACACACTTAAGAGGAAAAAATTCCAAGAAAAAAAAATGGGGATCTAGGGTCAGGCAAAGATATTTTAAAATCTGACACCAGAAGTGTGATCCATAAAAAGAAATAGAGACATTGGAAGTTTTCAAAATTTAAACCCTAGGCTGTGAAACACCTTCTGAAGAGGATGAAAGGACCAAGGACTGAAGCAGGGTGAAAACATGAGCAAACCACACATCAGATATGAATATGAAAGAACTCTCAAAACTATTATCTTTTTTAAAAAAATCCAAATACAAAATAGACAAAACACAGAACAGGCATTTCACCCAAGAGGAAGAGATACGATTGGATGGCAAATAAGTGCGTAAAAAGATATGAGGCATTTCCTGGGAATGCAAGTGAAAATCATAGCGAGATACCTGGACACATCCATCAGAATGCCTTAAACAACATACAGAATGGTAATAAAATACTGATGAGGTTGAGGAGAAACCCAGTCATTCACCCATCACTGGTGGTAATGTAAAGTGGTACAGCCACTGTGGAAAACACTGTGTCAGCTTCCAAACACACAAATAACAAAAAACAAAAACCTTTGCAAGTACTGTACAATCCAGAAACTCAACCCCCAGTCAAATAAAAAGATTGTCAAGTAAAGGATTGACTCAGAAGGTCTAGAATATTCAGAACCAGCACATTCCAAAGAAACGTTGGGCCTTGGCTGGCTCCTGGGAAGCCCTTGGAATGCCTGATGAATGTCCTTATTTAGTTGGGGACTTGGATAGTTGAGGCTAACAGTGTGATTTATGGCAGGGGCCTTGGGCCACGCGGTATCAGTTTGAGCTCCAGGAAGTCAGCTTTGTGGGGTCCTGTGAGTCCTTCTAGGGAGCGAAGCATCAAATCGGAGGGTGGTCTGGAGGACCCCACCTATTCCCCCGCCAGACAACACTTCATGAAAAATGAAAAATCCTAGACTTGAATGGTCTCAGCACCTCTGTTCATCAGAGCCCCAAACTGGAAACAACACGGATTCCTTCAAGGAGTGACTGGTTACAGAAATGGTTGCTGGCAGGGGTAGTCGTGGAAATAGAAGTGTTTGGATATACATAGCGAAGGAAGAATGGACAGGACTGGGCAATGGGTTGTCTATGACATGGGGACATACAGGATGAGGAAGCGCTTCTGGAGTTTGGAAAAGAGTCACTACGTGAACAGTGGTACAATCCATTCAGACGGGGGGAAGTCTGGGGCGTGGCCAGGGTAAAGAAGAAGCAGAACAAGATTTTAGGGTTGGACCACTTTTAATATGTCATTTCTGTGAGGCATCCAAGTCAGAAAACCAACTAGATGGTTGTATATCTAATTCTGGAAAGAGTTGAAATCTGGGGTTTATAAACATAGAGTTCTTAATGCCTTAGAAATGGACTAGACCACTCAGAGGTTATTTATTTTTTTAATCATATCGGTAATAGACTGTAGGGCCCAGCGTGGAGCAACAGATGCACTTCAAGTTTTAACACCCAGGCAGAGGAGCCTATGGCGGTAAACAGTGCTGTGGAGGAGCATCAAGAAAGGCAGTAGTGAAATGAGAAACCTCTTGTTGTCAGGAGCCAGAGATAACAGTATTCCAAGAAACCAAGATTAGTGAGCCACTTACCTGAACTGCTCTGAAGGAAACCAGGACATGTCACCCCAAAATATCACCCACTGTTTGGCACATCAATTATTTTGAATTCCAGGCACTTATGACACAGCAGATGCAGGAAGGATGCTCTGACACTCCTTTTTCTTCCTGAGAGCAGGAGATAAAACTCCCATGTGAAAGGTACCCTCCCTGTACCAGGAGGAAGACATTCTTAATCACCAGAGACAGGAAATATGAGTGGGAGAATTGGGGACTGAGCAGTTTGTACCAACAAAACCTTACTAATCTCATGCCTATCTTCCTAGTTCACTTCTTCACCGTGAACTACCCACAGCCCAAACCCCTTTGTCTTGTCAAATCTTCACAAATTGATTCTTTGTCTAAAAGCTTCCTGTTCTTGTCACATCTTCGGGTCTTCGATCTCTCATGAAAGCTCCCATGTACATGTAAACATTTAATAAAATGTGTGTGCTCTATTAATCTGTCTTTTGTCAGTTTCAACCTTAGGCCCAGTCAGAGACCCTAAAAAAGAGGGAAGAGAATTTTTCCTTCCCTACAGCTATTAGAATGTCCAGTAAGATGGTAAATGGAAAGTGAGCATTAGATGTTCACCAAAGAAGTCATTGGTGTCCATGGCAAAAGAGAGCAGTATTTGGAGTCATCTGGTGGGAAACTGTGTATACAGTGAAATAAAGAGCAGATGTCAGGTGAAGATATTGAAAGGTTATATGTTAAACAGGCAAGTGTTCACAAAAGTTCAACTCTTTATTGTTTTCTGTTTTCTTAAAGAGCAGTTTGGGTTCACAGCACAACTGGAGTACAGCTTGTTCCAATATGCCCCCTCCTCTGCCATCGCTGATTCCCACCACCCCCACAAATGAGAGAGAGAAAGGGACCTCAGAGCCTTCCCCTTCTCTACCATCCTATCAACATTCCGCATCAGTGTGTTGAGTCTACATGCATTAGGGTTCACTCGATGTACATTTTGTGGGTTTTGACCAATCTATCTCACCATTATAGTATCATAGAGAATAGCTTCCATCTTAAAAACCCTGTGCTCCCCCTATTCACCCCACTCGCAACCCCCGACCCCCTACAACGCCTTGCAACACACTGATCTCTCTACCCTCTCCAAACTTTTGCCTTTTCTGTAATGTCATACATAGTTGGAACCATAAGGTATGTAACCTCTTCAGATTGCCTTCTTTCAGTGAGTAATATGCATTTAAGGTTCTCCTCCCGTCGCCTCACTGTTCCATAGCTCGCTCACTTCTTTTTAGCACCAAATAATTCCTTTTTATGAATGTACCCATCTGTGTCCATTCAACTCCTGAGTGACATCTCGGTTGCCTCCCAGTCCTGGCAGTTATGAAAAAAGCCACTGTTAATGTCCACGTACAGGTTTCCGCTGTTTATGGTGGTGCGTGTGTGGGTGTGTGTATATATATATATATTTTTTTTTTTTTTTAAGTGTCTAGCTCAAAACAAGACTAGTTCCTCCTACATTTGTGTCTTTTACCTCACGTTTGGCTTTTGACAGAAAGAAGGACATTTTTCTGAAATGACGGGGTTGGGGAGGCTGAAGTATAAGATGGGTGCAGGCCCATGCATATTCCTTTCTTATGTGGTGGGAAGATGACTCTTGCTGTTTGGGATCTAATTTCTCTGTGAACGATCAGGGAAGATACCAGGCGTAAAGAGGGAAAGTGAAGGTTAGAAAAACATGGAGAAGATTAGTTATAGATGCCGGGGTCTCCAGCACATGAACCTAAAAGATTTCTGGATGTGTACGGCAGATTTGGTGTGTAGGACTTTGAATTTACAGTGCTACCAGCTAGCCACTTTTGGATGTCACACACCACCTCCTCACCACTAGAAAGAAGATGGATAAACATGATTGAACCCCACAAATGGCACCTCTGAATCAAGACGGGTGCTCTCTTTGGGCAAACTGTGACTCTAAGTTCTGATCCCAGGGTTGTTTTGTTTTACTTTCTGTTTTGTTTTTGGGCTGCGCAGCTTTTGGGATCTTAGTTCCCCAACGAGGGATTGAACCTGGGCCCTCTGCAGTGAAAGCACCAAGTCCTAACCACTGGACCGCCAGGGAATCCCCCCCCCCCACCAAGGGTTGTTTTAAAGACTGAACTAATAAGAGTTTACACAAGGAGGATGTGAATGTACTTAATGCCACTTACAAATAACAAAATGATAAATTTTATATGATACTTTTTTTTTTTTTTTTTTTTTTGCGGTATGCGGGCCTCTCACTGTTGTGGCCTCTCCCGTTGCAGAGCACAGGCTCCGGACGCGCAGGCTCAGCGGCCATGGCTCATGGGCCCAGCCACTCTGCAGCATGTGGGATCTTCCCGGACCAGGGCATGAACCCGTGTCCCCTGCATCGGCAGGCGGACTCTCAACCACTGCGCCACCAAGGAAGCCCTATATGATACATACTTTAAACCACAATTCAAAACAGAACACCCTCTCCCTGACTCAGACTAAGGGAGTTCCTGGGTCTATCAGAGTCATTGGCAGTGTGGAAAACCAGGGGTCAGCAAATATAAATATTTTCTTCCTCTTGAGGTGAATAAAAATTGTAAAAGACAGTAGTTGTGCATGCTGTAATTCAAAAAAAGGAAAGGTAGGGGTTAATTTTAGCATTTAAAAGCATACACTGTCCACCTTTCAAAGTATTTACACTACAAATTACATGTAATTTCTTGGTTCAAGCAGTGCTTGGAAACTTGCAGAGTAACTGAGCCTGCTGCCAAATCTTTTGTTGGTGTCCATGTCTGCAGACTGTGTGACACAAATGGGGTTAAGACTGGGGTGGGGGAAGAATTTTGGAGTTTATGTCCATATTTAGTATGTGTAAGAGAGGAAAATGATGTTCCCTCTAGAACCTTCTGAGTTTTTGGCTGTAACAAAAAGACGGATCAAGAAGAGAAAAACAAGGGCTTCCCTGGTGGCGCAGTAGTTAAGAATCTGCCTGCCAATGCAGGGGACACGGGTTCAAGCCCTGGTCCGGGAAGATTCCCACATACCGTGGAGCAACTAAGCTTGGGCACAACACCTACTGAGCCTGAGCTCTAGAGCCCGCAAGCCACAACTACTGAGTCCACGTGCCACAACTACTGAAGCCTGCATGCCCAGAGCTTGTGCTATGCAACGAGAAGCCTGCGCACCGCAATGAAGAGTAGCCCCCGCTCACCACAACTAGAGAAAGCCCTCACACAGCAACGAAGACCCAACACAGCCATAAATAAATAAATAAATAAATTTATAAAAAAGAAAAGAAAAAAAAGCAATTTATGAATGAGTGCAGTGCACACCCTGTGGGAGAAACCTAAACCAGAAGTAACTCAAAATGGAGGCTCAGAACTCCAGCTTTTATAGCAACTTCAACAAAGAACAGTAAAGTCGTAGAGAAATGACAGGAGAGAGGAAAGCAGTTTTAGGCTTCCACAGGGGGCAAACTGTGGGAAGCGAAATATATGGAGGAAAACTAATGGACTAAGGTATTGTTTGCAGATTCCTCTGGTGCCATCTCTGGGTTGATAAGAATGTCTTCTTTCCTTCTTCTCTAGGGAAGACAACATCCACGTGGGAGTTCTATGTCCTGCTTTAAGGAAGAAAAAGAGTCAGAGTGTCCTTGTGCCTGCTGTTTCTTAAGTGCCTTGAACTCAAAATAATCAATGTAAGGACTTCCCTGGTAGTCCAGTGGTTAAGACTCCTCGCTTCCACTGCAGGGGGTGCGGGTTCGATCTCTGGTCAGGGAATTAAGATTCCACATGCCGCGCCGCATGGCCAAAAATACATTAAAAAAGAAAAAAAAATCAATGTGCCAAATTGGGGTGACATATTTTGGTTCACCCCCTTCTCAGGGATAACTGTTCTCTCGTCACAATATAAAAATATAACATGTGTTCACTGATGTGTGTCTGGGCCTTACGGCCTGGTCTAACGGCTCCACAGTGAGCATCTTCTACAGGCACAAGAGGCAAGTATGATATATTCACAGCACCCAGCACTGCCCCAGATTCTCCCGAGACCAGAGCCACCCAAACCATCCTGGTCCTGATGTGCACCTTTGTCACTTTCTACTTGCTTTCCTTCATCTTGGTTCTTTACATGGTGCTATTTGATAATCCAAGGGTATGTCTGATAAATACTGTTGCATTTGTGGAGACGTTTCCCCAATGCTTTCCCTTTGTGCTCATCAATAACAACAACTCTGGCTCCAGGCTCTATTTCCTCTGCTGGGGCAAAAGGTAATTTTCTCTAAATCTGTCACAAGACCTGACGGTTTCTGTTCTTTACAAAATATTCATATGTCCATTCATCCATTAGGTAAGGCTAAGCCTCTACTATGGGCCAAGTACTATTAGGTAATTCAATTACCTAAATTAGACCAGTAGTTCCAGCCCTCGCAGGGATTGCGATATATTTCAATGATCTTAGGACACACATTTTTCTCCCTTCTAACAGCTCTAAAATTGGGAGATATCATATACTGAATAGCATCTTTTACTTGTGGCTGAGCAGTTGTGATATTGAGTTCACAGGCTTCATCCTAGTCCTAGTGCTTCAACTGAGTGTGGCAAATCACAGCAGGAGAAGTTGCCAAATCCTTCAGAATGTAAGCAATTTGAAAGTAACAAAGGACTCCAGGACTGACTCCTGTATCATATAAAACTATCATTAAGGCACCTTATCACAGCATTTTTCTTTCTGAAATGCCTATAAAATAATGGTCTGTTTTACACTTGGTGGTATCTTAGCTTTGGTTTAAAAAAAAAAAAAGATAGTTTAGCCAGGACACAGTCTTTAAGCATACATCTATACAAATTATTACACAACTTAAATTACTGTAAATGCTGGGAGATCAAATTTAGGTGACTATGACAAAATACAACTACTGGACTTGACCTAGTCTGAAAGCTCAAGAAAAGATACCTTGAGAATGTATTTCTGTGTATGAAAAAAATATTCTGCAATAATTTACTATATGTTGAGTGTTGGGAAGAATATTCCAGTGAGAGAGAGAAGTGCCTGTGAAGGGTTGGTGCTGGGAAGCTGTGTGAACATTCAGGAAAGACAGAAGGGGCTGAAACACAATAAAGGATACTTCATGTCCAGACTCTGAACTAAGGAGACAGAATAATTTGTAGAGAGACTTCCCTGGTGGTACAGTGGTTAGGACTCCGCACTTCCAGTGCAGGGGGCACGGGTTTGATCCCTGGTTGGGGAACTAAGGTCCCGCATGCTGTGCGGCATGACCGAAAAACAAACAAGGAAAAAGAAATAATAATTTGTGGAAATAATAACTTAGCTGACCCATAAATCCAATGTATGCAATTTATAAATTTGAAATCATTAGAAATTAAATCTTAGGTCTTATTAAACTACAATATTGTGATGACATTTTTTACATGGTGATAAAATCAGCAAGAAGATGTAATTCCATTTCACAAATAAAATTATTCAATTTAATTTGTTCAAAAAGTCAAATTGATAAGGACATTGTACAAATTTTAAAAACATGTAATTTGTAAACATCTACATACACAAATCAAATGTCTAAAGCCTCTTGAAAGCAAATCTCTGAGGCTCTCCTGCTTCATCTTATCTAGTAACCTAAAAGTCAAGGCCATTATTCAAAATCACAGTTTAACAATTTTTCCTTCAAAAACACTTTTTTTTTTTTTTTTTTTTTTTTTTGCGGTACACGGGCCTCCCATGTTGCGGAGCACAGGCTCCGGACGCACAGGCTCAGTGGCCATGGCTCACGGGCTCAGCCGCTCCGCGGCATGAGGGATCCTCCCGGACCGGGGCATGAACCCGTGTCCCCTACATCGGCAGGTGGACTCTCAACCACTGCGCCACCAGGGAAGCCCTCACCAAGATTTTATGTAGCAATATAAAGAGCGGAACCACACAACACTGTAAACTAACTGTACGTCAATAAAGGATAAATAAATAAATAAAAAGAGCCAAACCTCTGTAAAGCATTAGAAGATTAATGGTTATCTTTCTTTCATCCTATGTTAGGACAATTTTTTCCCAGATATTATCAATAAGTACTTTTCACAAGTATTTTTTTCTTTTTAAAATTTATTTATTTATATATTTTTTGGCTGCGTTGGGTCTTCGTTGCACACAGGCTTTCTCTAGTTGCAGCAAGCAGGGGCTACTCTTCCTTGCGGTGCGCGGGCTTCTCACTGTGGTGGCTTCTCTTGTTGCGGAGCACAGGCTCTAGGCACACAGGCTTCAGTTGTTGTGGCGGGCTCAGTAGTTGTGGTTCGAGGGCTCTAGAGTGCAGGCTCAGTAGTTGTGGCACATGGGCTTAGTTGCTCCATGGCATGTGGTATCTTCCCGGACCAGGGCTCGAACCCGTGTCTCCTGCATTGGCAGGCAGATTCTTAACCACTGTGCCACCAGGGAAGTCCCATTGTTTCCTTTTTTACTGAGTTTTGTTAACCTCCAAATGTATTTCAATCAGGTCTAGCAGACTTTTTCAAACCATGTTTTGCAACCCTTGGCTCAATCAAAAGATGGAGTGACTAATCCGTGGAACTGTGTATGCACAGGAGAAAAATGAATGATTTAACAGACTTTTCTTTTCCCATCTGGAATCTGAGAAGTCTTGACAGTGTCAGAGATTTGAACACGACCAGGCTAAACATCCATTATCCAGCAATGTGTCTCCTCCACAAGGAAGTTGCAAACTCAAGGGACACTGAGGTATTTCAGCCAACTCAGAATACTGTAGAGGGAAGCAAAAGAATGGAAGAGAGGGCTACAAACAGGACAAAGAGGGACAGGGTTTAGGTGGATTCCCTAGTGAGGACGTTTTAAGCTTATAAAGCCATAGTTCCCTAAGTGCGTCCTGTAATACTTTTTTCAAGACAAAAAAGAGATAAAAATCTGATTAACCAATGGCCCTCTCTCTATACTTGGTATGAAGAGGATTCCAAATGCCATTTGGACTCTGACTGCCTCCCTGATTTTTTAGCGAAGGGTATTTTGTTAGGCAGATCCATGTCTATTACACTGTTTCAATCCACATCTATTACACTGTAATGTCAATTACACTGTTTCCCCATGTGTGAAATACAAATTAAATATGAGGCTTAATTCTCCCTGATACAAATTAAATATGAGGCTTAATTCTCCCTGTTGAAAATGGGGAGATTCTCCATTGTCTTTTGTCAGAGCATTTAGCTTAGAGAACTGCTAAGCACTTCCTTATCTCTTTAAAATGCATCCCTTTGAATACTAGATAGGACTTTTGTCAGTTGGGCTTTTTTGTTTTTCAGATTCATGACCCAGAATCGTCTTTCTTAAGAACCTAGGAGCCATTTCTTTAAAATGGAAACATCTTTAGACCCAGCTTCTTGAAATGCAAACATCAAGGGAGCTAGCTCACCTATCTCCCGGTCCCGAGGGAGGGTAGGAGCCTAGCCTCGGTGGGTGCCTTGCTCCACTTTGAAAACACTTCCCGAAGTAGTTTGTCTTTCCTCTCGATAAAGCCAATTGGCTAACACAGACGGTCACCCCAATCACCAGGTATAGTTCGGAGAAACCATCGGTGACAACTGATGCTGCCAACCAAAGAATGTGGAGGCAAAGTCAAGCAGAAGTGTTTATCGGGGTCCAAGAATTGCAACTCAGGATACACAGATTCGGGCAGCAACCCAAATAGTGTCCTACTAGGGGTTTTTAAAGACAAAAGGGGGAATGTCTACATAATTCAAAGTCTTTTGATTGGTGCTGGCGGCAGAAAGCTAGTCTTGGCTAAGCATGTTTGGTTGCTAAAGGTGTCACTAAGCAAAAATGTTACTGGAGCAAGGTACTTTTGCAGAGTTCTTGAAACACTTGTGGTTTGGCCCATTCCAGTTCATGTTTCACCTGGTGAGGACATGCGTAAGACCCACTTCTTTAATGGCCTCTCAGCTCCGTTTAAAAACCCCTTGACATTAAGCGACTCCATTTTATTTCTTCTTTCACAATGCTGTCAAGTCCTCTTACTTGGAGACTAGTTATATTTATCTTGAAAACATGTAAATAATGGGTTCTATGTGCTTGTCTATATAAGGGAGTAAGGTTTTTTCGGTTATTTTTCTGTCTTTGCAATTTCTTAGCAGATGGCTTCAGATGCACATCACATCCTGCTTTAATACTGACCCAATAATGTGGTATAATGAGAAATTTATCTGGCCTTTGTTCCCAGATCCTGGCAGAGCTTCTAAAACCCTTGCAATTTCCTGAGTGACAGGAATATCTTTCCTCACTCATAACAGGTCCCTTCTGTTGTTGTAGTTGCAGCACGTGGGCTCTCTAGCTGTGGCTTGCGTGCTCAAGTAGTTGTGGCACGTGGGCTTAGTTGCCCCACGGCAGTTGGGATCTTAGTTCCCAGACCAGGGATTGAACTCGTGTCCCCTGCATTGGAAGGCAGATTCTTTTTTTTTTTAATTTTTATTTATTTATTTTTGGCTGCATTGGGTCTTGCTGCATGCAGGCTTTCTCTAGTTGCGGCGAGCGGGGGCTACTCTTCATTGCTGTGCATGGGCTTCTCATTGCAGTGGCTTCTCTTGCTGCAGAGCACAGGCTCTAGGCACGTGGGCTCTAGAGCGCAGGCTCAGTAGTTGTGGTGCATGGGCTTAGTCGCTCCGCGGCATGTGGGATATTCCTGGACCAGGGCTCGAACCTGTGTCCCCTGCAATGGCAGGCGGATTCGTAACCACTGCACCATCAGAGAAGCCCAGAAGGTGGATTCTTAACTACTGGACCACCAGGGAAGTCCCAAGAGGTCCCTTTTGAGCACAACTGAATTTATGCTTCAAGAGGTGATTTAGGTTGGGGGTCCTAAATAGCCCCACCCACTGACCTCCAGGAAGGGGGGTGTGAGGAGAGAGCTGGAGTTTAAAGTTCTATACAAACTCTTGAACAAGATTTAAGGAGCTTCCAAGTCTGTAAACGTACTGGGAGGGTGACAGACATCAGTTCCATGAGGACAGATGCTCTTGTGCTCCAGACCCTTCCAGAACTCGCCCTATATACTTCTTCATCTGCCTATTAAATTTATGTACTTGTTTCCCTGAGTTCTGTGAGCTGCTCTAGCAAAATAATGAAAGTCCAGGAGGGTGTCATGGGAACCTCTGATTTATAGCCAGTCGCTCAGAAGCAGAGGTAACAACCTGGACTTTTGAAAGATATCTGCAGTGGAGGAAGACCTGTGGGACTGAGCCCTTCACCTGTGGGATCTCATGCTATCTCCAGGGAGATAATGTCAGAATTGATTGCTTGGTGAGGTTAGAAAACATGCACTGCAAACAAAGTGTTTTCTGTCTCTACCACCTTTGTGGACAGGATCTGTGGGTTGGGAGATTTTGTTGTTATTTCCCCAACAGTCACCATCACAATCTATCTGCTGGGACGAAATCTCAATCACTCATCTCATCAATATCTTGTGTACAGGAAATACGAGGAAAAGGTGATCACTAAACAGTATCAGAGATTCAACAAACCACACCTAGAATATGACAAATAACTCAGCAACTTCAACAAATAAATAATAAGAATAAAAAAGGTAGGTGGAGCTTATAGGTGAAGAGACTTATGAGACAGCTACTGAAAGCCATAATACATTTTGGATCCTAACTGCGATTAATCTGACTTAGGAAACACACAAACTTTTGAGATAATTAAGCAGTGATAACATACTTATCATATTTTAAAATATTTTTTTGTGTGGTAGCAGCTATTGGGGTTATGAAATAGCCCTCACATTTAAAAAAATGCATTCTCAAGAAGTTATGCATTAAATGATGTAATGTCTGAGATCATAAATTAAATAATCCACTAGTGTATGTGAAGATGGACAAAACAAGAATGGCCATTAAATGATAAATAATGGCGGAAGATTGAGGAAGCCTTCATTGGGTGTCATGATATAGTTTTTCCTATTTCTGTATATATTTGAAAATAGCTGTAACAAAAGATAGAATGTGTCTTAGTCTGTTCTGGCTGTTATAACAAAATATCACAGCCTGGATGTTTTATAAACAATAGATAATTATTTCTCACAGTACTGGAGGCTGGAAGTCAGAGATCAGGGTGCTTAGCATGGTCAGCTGAGGGTCCTCTCCAATGTTGCTGATTTTTTGCTCTGTCCTCACAAGGTGTAAGGGGTTAGGGGTCTCTCTGGAGCCTCTATTATGAGCCACTAATCCATTCATGAGGGGTCCACTCTCACGATTTAAGCACCTCCAAAAAGCCCAGCCTCCCAATACCATCACCTATGTGGGTCAGGATTTCAACATATGAATTTGAAGGGAACACAAACATTCAGATCATAGCAGTGCCAGTGTATCAGAAATTTAATCTGTTCAGAGGATGAAATAAAAAGGGCAGGAGGGTACCTCGGTTTCTGGTCAAGCATATATAAAAAGCTGGCATTTGCCACTCCATCCTAACAAGCAAAAGGCTAAACAAGCTGAAAAAATAAACAATTCTTCTTAGATTCTTAAATGAAGTGTGGTCACAGGGCAAACCACCATCCCCAAATTGGAGAGACTGAAAAGGTAACACAGAGAATCACAAGTTACTGAAGCAGAAACCCACAAGCTGAAACCACTGTGGTAACCAATGCTAGGACAGGGAAACCTGAACTGTAATTGACAAATTCCTCTCAGTGGGGACAAATCTGAGAGAGAAGAACTCCAGGGGAACCCAGTCATGGGGAAAAAAACCCTACACTTCTGTTGAGTTTTATCTCCTAGAGTTCTACCTGTTTCTCGCAGTGAATATCCGAGAAAAATCCTGTCATACTCCCAGCAGGGAGAAAGGAAAAGGAACCATTTTCAAATATGCCAAAGCATTCTGTTCTTTATGTATGCAAAGTCTGTTCCAGGAGAAAATTTTAAAGCAGAGCCTTAGGTTTTATCAGAGCCTAAATGACTGGGGGGAAGGAAAATACCCAACTCGAGCCCACTCTAGCCATCCTGTTCCACCTTAGAGGAGAGACTGAAAAGGCACATGTGACGTTCACAGTCCAGTAGGAAAACCTCACTAAAACACTGGGACCTACGTTGTGTGTCAAGTTAAAATATTTTTTTACAGAAAACTTAAACCCACAAACAAAACGTCCAAAGTTTGGAAATTTTTTTTTTTTTTTTTTTTCTTTTTGTGGTATGCGGGCCTCTCACTGTTGTGGCCTCTCCCGTTGCGGAGCACAGGCTCTGGATGCGCAGGCCCAGCGGCCATGGCTCACGGGCCCAGCCGCTCCGCGGCATATGGGATCCTCCCAGACTGGGTCACGAACCCGTATCCCCTGCATCGGCAGGCGGACTCTCAACCACTGCGCCACCAGGGAGGCCCCAAAGTTTGGAAATTTTTAAGAAAACATTTCTAAAGACCTAATAGGTTAAAGAGGAAGTTATAATGCAAAAAGAAAAAGAAATACTGAGACCTAATCATAGGACTCTAGAACACTTCTCCTCTCCCCATACCTTAAAATCATTTAAAAGACCTATTTACAGCAGTTCCTTTTACGGAGCACATCATACTTAGCTATCAAGAAAAAGCTGTACGGCATAATAAAAACGTTTTTAAAAGTTTGAAGAGAAAAAAGAAAAAAAAAGTTTGAAGAGACAGAGCAAGTATCAGAACCAAACTCAGAGAAGTCACAGATGTGGACTTGAGACCAGGAATTCAAACCAATTATGAGTAATACGCTTAGTGCTCTATTGGATCAAGTAGACAGCATGCAAGAACAGACATGCAATGTAAACTGAGATGGAAATTCTAAAACAGAACCAAAGAGAAATGCTAGTGAGCAAAAATTCTGTAACAAAAATGGTGAATGCTTTTGATGAGTTTAATTCGTAGACTGGATGCAGCTAAGAAAAGAATCTGACTTGAGGATATCTCAATAGAAACCCCCAAAACGGGGAGGGGCGGGGATTGAAAAACAAAACAGAATACTCAAGAATTGTCAGACAACTACAAAAGCTATAAATTATGAGTAACAGGAATAACAGAAAAAGATACAGCAACTGAAGAAATTGAATCAGTAATTAATAACCTCCCCAAACAGAGTACACCATACTGAAATGGGTTCACTGGTGTATTCTAGTGAACATCTAAGGAAGAAATTATACCAATTCTCTACTACCTATTTCAGAGGCTAGAAGCAGAGGGAATAATTCCTAACTCATTTTCAGAGACTAGCATTACCCTAATACCAAAACAAAAGATACTACAAGAAAATTTCAGACCAATATTGCTCATGAACATTGATGCAAAAATCCTCAACAATGAACTACCACCACACATCTATTAGAATCCAAAATCTAGAACACTGAAAACACCAAATGCTGGTGAGGATGTGGAACAACAGAAACTCTCATTCATTGCTGGTGAGAATAGTGCAGACACTTTGGAAGACACATTGGCAGTTTCCTAGAAAACAAACATACTCTTATCAGCAATTGTGCTCCTTGGTATTTACCCAAAGGAGTCGAAAACTTATGTTCACACAAAAACCTGTACATAATCACAAAAAAACCTGACGCAACCAAGATGTCTCCTTCAGTAGGTTAATGTATAAATGGTGGCATATCCAAACAATGGAATATCATTCAGTTTTAAAAAAGAGATGCACTATCAGGCCATAAGAAGACATGGAGGAACCTTAAGTGCATGTTACTAAGTGAAAACAGCCAATCTGAAAAAGCTATATACCGTATGATTCCAACTACATGGCATTCTGGAAAAGGCAACACTATGGAGATAGTAAAAAAGATCAGTGGTTCCCAGGTAATGTGGGGACAAAGCAGGGATCAATACACAGAATAGAGGACTTTTAGGGCAGTGAATCTACTCTGTGTGACACTATAGTGATGCAACGTATCATTATAAATTTGTTCAAACTCCACCAGCAGTAAATCCTAACATGAACTATATAGACTCTGGGTGATAAAAATGTATCAATGTAGGTTCATCGATTACAAGATTATAACAAAAGCACCACTCTGGTGGGGGATGGTGATAATGAAGGAGGTGATGCATGTGTAAGGGCAGGGCACCTTCCTCTTCATTTTGTTATGAACCTAAAACTGCTCTTAAAAAATAAAGTCTTTAAGTAAAAAAATTTATAATGTAAATATGAAACAAAACATTGGACCAAGGGGTTACTAAACGTGGGTTTACTTCCAATCCTGCTACTAACTAGCTGTGCAAGTCACTCACTTCCCCTTCCTGGGCCCTAATTTACTTATCTGCGAAAGAAGAAAAATGGGTCTCATGACATCTAACGTTTTTTTCTGTTCTAACTTTCTATGGATAATGCTAATTGTTCCTTTCTATTTTAAAGCTACAAATACCCTCAAAACCTACGTAGGATTTTGTATATCAGATCAAATAAAATGGAATATGGCCACACAGACACACACAAAAAAATATCTATGAAAATGAAAACAAAAAGATTAGGAAGTGACAAGTTTTGAAGATTTGTTTTTTAAACAGTTTAGTTCAGACATGATTGATTTAAACTGCTCATATTTAAAATATCCATTTTGACATTTATACACTTAGAGTATCAAAACTAAGAGTTTCCTCCTGGCCTTTTAAATTTATCCTTCTCATCATATGAAATTACCCTACCTGCACATACTCTACCCTCTGTAATGGCTATTTTCAAATATATCCCCAAATGGAAAAGACTAGTAAGAAGTAATGATTCTGTCATTATTTATCATTTTATGGTTGTTCTTATTCTCTATATCCCAATGCGCTTAGTGGTTTATTTCTAATCGCAGACATCATGTCACTTCATATATAACCCCTTCAGAATGTGTTTCTAAAATGTAAATGCCCTTATATAACTCCAATAACTTTGTTGCATAAAATCAAAATACCTAAAATTATGATAAACTGTTGTAAGTGCTGAATTTTGTCAACTGTATTCATTATTTAATGCAGACTGATTGCAATCTGGATACAAAATTTATCTTAGGCAATAACTAGGTGTGTCTTACATGTTTCTTAACCACTATGTACAACTTACCTTTTTTTTTTTTGCGGTGCACGGGCCTCTCATTGCTGTGGCCTCTCCCGTTGCGGAGCACAGGCTCCGGACGCGTGGGCTCAGCGGCCATGACTCACGGGCCCAGCCGCTCCACGGCATGTGGGATCTTCCCGGACCAGGGCACGAACCCGTGTCCCCTGCATCGGCAGGCGGACTCTCAACCACTGCACCACCAGGGAAGCCCCAACTTACCATTTTTTAATTCATATTATTCACTTGATGAAGCTGCTAAGCCATTTGTTCATTAGAATTTGCCACAATCTAAATTTGGTTTATTGAGTCTTTCAAAATGTTTAACATGCTCACTCTTCTTCCATATTTCCTGTACACAAGCTATGCTCAACATTATGAAATATCAGGGAAATGCAACTAAAATGACAGTGACATAATGCTATATATTTACTAAAAAAGTCAAAAATTTAAAAGCTAACCATATCCATTTTAGCAAGAATATGGGAGAACTGGAACTCTCATACACAGCTATAAGCATACAAAAGGAAACAATCATTTTAGAGAACAATTTGGTGTTTCTTAAAGTTTTATAGGGCCTTCCCTGGTGGTACAGTGGTTAAGAATCCACCTTCCAATGCAGGCGACACTGGTTTGAGCTCTGGTCCAGGAAGATCCCACATGCCGCAGAGCAACTAAGCCCGTGTGCCACAACTACTGGGCCTGCGCTCTAGAGCCCACGAGCCACAACTACTGAGCCCGTGCGCCGCAGCTACTGAAGCCCACGTGCCCTAGAGCCCATGCTCTGCAACAAAAGGAAGCCACCGCAATGAGAAGTCCACTCACCGCAAGGAAGAGTATCCCCCACTCGCCGCAACTAAAGTCTGCGCAGCAACGAAGGCCCAATGAAGCCAAAGAAAATAAACAAAATAAATTTTAAAATTATATATTCACCTACATTCTGATTCAGGTATTGCATTTTGACGTGTTAACACAAGAGAAAGGAAATATGTCAATATGAAGAACTGTATCCAATTTCTGTACCGCTTTTATTTGCAATAGTCAAAACTGGAAACAATTAAAATATCCATAAACAGATGAATAAATAAATAAATAGTGGTATAGCAATACAACACACTTTTCAATAACATAAAAAGGATGAACTACTCATGTAAGCACCATGAACTGCAAAATAAATATGCCACATGAGGGCACCCAAGGAAAAAAAAGACTAAACACTTTATGATTTCAATCATATAAAATTCTAGAAAATGCAAACTAATTTGTTATAACGAAAAGCAAATCACTGGCTGCTTGGAGGACAGAGATTATTAAAGGATTATTAAAGGTAAGTATGGGGGTGACAGAGACGTTTATTATCATGATTGATGGTTTCATGGATTTATATAGATATCAAAAATTATCAAATTGTATAGTTTAAATATAGATATTTACTGCATATAATTTATACCTTATTAAAACTTTAAAAATATGACTCAACTTAAAATTCTGGATTTCCTACTCTAGAAAATCAGTTTTGGCAACCATACTGACTCAATGGGCAGGTTCAGCACTTGCCCCAGTGGCGGCAAAAATAGGTGAGAAATTTTTGAAGTGGAAACAAAGACTATTTCCACTTCATTCAACAGGGATACTGGATGGGTCAAAAATACCATATCACTAGACTAAGAATCTCTCTTCTCTCGGTCCTTGTTTTCCTGTTTGCACAGCAATGGCCTTAGATGAACAGCCCATAGAAGCCACAGGAATCCACAAAACGTTTTGATTATTTTCTCTGACAAGGCCTTCAGCTACACAAGATATACAGTTCTGGACCTCTTGAGAATTTCTGTACCTGTTCATCCTTCACAACCATAGTGACTAAACGTTGTGAGTGACCTTTTAAAAGAGGCACATTCTAACCATTATGTTGTAGTCTCCTCCACTCTCTATTAATCCAGTGTTTCTGTAACAATTATCACTTCCCTGGCCCCTTTAATCTTAAAATCATTGATGTTACCCTACAGAATTCAGGACATCAGGGCACATAGCTCCGCTGCAGGACCTGGGAAACAGATTTCCCTCAACAGTGCTGAGCAGGATGAAATATCGCCTGTGAACAAGAGAATAAGTTTATGTTGCTCTCAAAAGCACTAAAGGTTGTCACAGCAACCAAAAACAGCCCCCTCCTCAGTTTGAACTCTGAACCTACAAAACATCATGGCATGCCATCTAAAAATTAAGACCACAAAGCCCTGCAGTCTTTCCTTGAAGGTTTCGAGCAGCAATGCAACCTAGGCCAAAACTGGAGAGGCATATTCTGCCATCATACTGTTCCTGCTGAGGCACACAGTTTGGGATCCTGACCAGAGCAGTTCATCTCTTCAAGCCAGCAAACCCAGTTTACAACAAACCACCCCATACAGTGAACAGAACCCCTAAGATTAATGGTGACTTAAACAATAAGACCTTTATTATTATACAAACAAGAGCAATGGGAGGCAGACTGTTCCCCAGTCTGGTGACTTGGAGGCTGGAAAATCCCATCACTAGAGTCTCATGAGATCAATAATATCCCTGAAAAATGTAGTCCATCTTTTCAAATCACCAACGGAGTTCTCTAGGCCAAAACTGGGTAAGGTCCATGATTTAACTCATGAGGGAGGAAAAAAACTGGGAAAGACTAAGTGTTCAAGCTACTCATGAATCATCCCACAAATGGGAGAGCACTGGGGTTTCCTTCCCTGAACACCCTAGGTTGGGTGAATGTTGCATACTATGGGCATCTCCCAGGTGGTTAGAGGTGAAATGACCTCTGCTACAGAACTGGCAGCGACATAAATCTGGCAAGGGCCCTGGACAGGTTAAAAAGTGCAATGCAGCTCCCACATACCTGGAATTTAAGTGGATGTTTGGATATATGTGGTTCAATACAGGCAAATGGCATCTTCATAAGGGATCTCCTCCTGTGTTGCACTGAACAAAGAAATCATATATACCTGCACATTGAAGGTAGTTCTCCCATTTGAAATCTGTGGTATCCCATGAGGTAAGTTCTTCAGCGGAAGGCTTTCTCACATTCACTGAATTTATAAGTTATAAGGCCTTTCTCCACTGCGAATTCTCTGGAGTGTACCGAGGCTAGACTTTGGCCAAATGATTTTCCACATCTGCCATACTCATAAGGCTTTCCTCCAATGTGACACTATGGTGTTTTAGGAGCCTGGAGATGAATTTCCCACATTCAAATGCACGTAAAGCCTTTCTCCAGTGTGAACACTCTAGTGGTCACTGAAGTTGGACCTATGGGTAAAGGATTTCCCACATTCACTGCACTCATCAGGCCTTTAACCAGTGTGAACTCTTCGGTGTTTAATGAGGCTGGAGCTATGGCTAAAACATTTCCCACATTCGCTGCACTCATAAGGCTTTTCTCCAGTGTGAATTCTCCTGTGTTTAATCAGGCTGGAGTTTTGAGTAAAGGATTTCCCACATTCACTACACTCATAAGGCCTTGATCCAGTGTGAACTCTCTGGTGTTTCAAGAGACTGGAGCTGTAAGTAAAGAATTTCCCACACTCGCTGCACTCATAAGGCCTTTCTCCAGTGTGAACTCTCCGATGTTGCAGAAGTGCAGAGCTTTGGCTAAAAGATTTCCCACATTCGCTGCACTTATAAGGCCTTTCTCCACTATGAACTCTACGGTGTTCAATGAGGCTAGAGTTTTGAGTAAAGGATTTTCCGCATTCACTGCATTCATAGGGCCTTGATCCAGAGTGAACTCTCTGGTGTTTTATGAGACTGGAGTGGTAGGTAAAGAATTTCCCACACTCACTGCACTCATAAGGCCTTTCTCCAGTGTGCACACTCCGGTGTTGAAGGAGTGCAGAGCTTTCGCTAAAGGATTTCCCACATTCACTACACTCATATGGCCTTTCCCCAGTATGAATTCTCCGATGTTTAATGAGGTTGGATTTGTTGCTAAATAATTTTCCACATTCATCACACTCATGAGGCCTTGCTCCAGTGTGAACTCTCCGGTGTTGAATGAGGCTAGAGCTCTGCCTAAAGGTTTTCCCACATTCCCCACACTCATAAGGCTTTTCCCCAGTATGAACTCTCCAATGGTCATTGAGGCTGTAGCTTTTGCTAAAAGATTTCCCACATTCGCTGCACATGTAGCATTTTTCTCTAGTGGGGACTCTTTGGTGCTGAAAAAGCATGTGTTTGCAACTAAAGTCTTCAGTACATTCTCCAGAGTTATAATGAGTTTTCCCCCTGTGAAAGGCAGCTCCACACTCAGTTCCCCTGTTTGACTTCTCCCTGGTGTATGTGGACTCCCCACGGGAAAGGGACTTCCCTGACACAAAAAATTTGCAGTCTTTCATAAATGAGGCTCTGTCCACGTTGCTTCTGAAGCATTTTTCTCCAATGTTCTGCTTTTGGTGCTGAAGTTTTGCACTGAAATACAATTGCTGCTCCCACGCCCCAATATCGTACAGTTTCTGCCTCTGGTGCTCAGTCAAGTGCAAAATGTCTCCCAAGTCCGGGCCGCATATCTCACAAAAATGGGCCTTTTGGGTGGACACACCTGCCTTGGGAGTACTGACCTGTGACATTCTATGTACAGAAATGCTCTGTTCAGGAGGTGCCTCTTCATCCTCCGCTCCATGCCAACAAC
Source organism: Mesoplodon mirus (assembly GCF_964341445.2). Lineage (NCBI taxonomy): Eukaryota > Metazoa > Chordata > Mammalia > Artiodactyla > Ziphiidae > Mesoplodon > Mesoplodon mirus. The sequence goes on along the minus strand of NC_138995.1, from coordinate 64,539,514 downwards.
CTGAAAGCAAGTAACGCTGGTGAAGTGCACATTGACTTTGGTCGGAGGGGACAGCTACTACTAAAGTGTATGTAACAAACCTAGGAACCTGTCCATGGGATTGTTTGCAGGAGCAAGGAGTTGGTTCCAGTTGAGGATGGGGCTGCTTAGCGCTACTGAGCTATAAAGATCACAGAATGGGAGAGGTCTCATGAGGTGAAGGACACAACCTTGTGGTGGACACAAAAAGAAGAGACAGGGTATGCAATTCCTTCTTCTACAAAGAACTTTGAAAAGGAACCTGTCTGCTGGTGACACATGAACACTGTATGAAAGGGTTGTGCCAAGACCCAAGAAAATACGACTATATCAGGGCAGCTGGTCTTTAAGGACTGTTTAAGAGTGTGTGCACACCTCATGAAACAATACATAGGGGGACTTCCCTGGTGGTCCAGTGGTAAAGAATTGCCTTCCAATGCAGGGGACCCAGGTTCGATTCCTGGTCGGGGAACTAAGATACCACATGCCACGGAGCAAGTAAGCTAGCACGCCACAACTACTGAGCTTGCACGCCTCAGTGAGAGAGAGAAAACCCGCACGTCACAACTAGAGAGAAACCCACGTGCCGCCGCAACTAGAGAGAAGCCCGCGCACCACAATGAAGACCCGACACGGCCAAAGATAAATAAATACATAAAATTTTTAAAGTAAAAAAAGAAGAAGAATATATAGGGGCCAATGCAGAAGGCACTGCAGTTGTAGTAGTGAGACAAACGGGTGAGGGAGGGGTCCAGAGATGGGAGGCTAACCTCAGGTTGGAAGCTAAAAGTAGCAGTGACAGTAGAGACGACGAATTGGCCCAGTGTCAAGAAGAGGGGAGGAAGCCAGAAATGAAGTGCGGCCACGGGCATCAAAATTCTGGTCAAACACAGTAAGTTTCTGGCATGATTTGAATACAGCATTGTCATCATGCCCTCTATGTGCTATTATGCAGGACCAGGCTCCCTCTGAGTCATCTTGCTTGATTCATACACATACTGTGAACCTCTGTGGGCTCTCCAACCCAACCCCACTCCCTCACTGATCAAATACATAACACCTTGACGATACAAGAAGCAAGGGATTTGATATCCTACGATAACCATAATGGAAAATAAAGAATTTTTTTAAAAGAATAATAATAAAAAAAGAACTGTAAGTCAACAGGGAAGCGAATGTTGGGCATGCTAAAGGAAGGAGAGGGCAGTGCACAAACCTCAGCCCAACGAACCACAGCACCAACCCAGGGAACTAAGGAAGGAAGCAGTGCCCATGGTCCTGATGTGAGGACAGACTGCTCCTGGGGAAAAAAGGAAGGGCAGAGACTAGTTCAAGGCACAGAGGTGGGTGTGACAGCCTTACCCAAGGAAGTTATAAGTGCCAAGTTCTCCAGCATCACGTTGTGGTACAGGCATCTCTGAGCATCATCAAGGAGATCCCACTCCTCCCAGGAGAAGTACACGGCCACATCCTTGAAGGTCACACTGCCCTGGCAAGATGGAGACAGATGAAACCACAAACGGCCCCTTTCTCAGGGACAACAATCCACGCCCCATGCCCATCCTCCTCCCAAGCTCTCCAACTCAGAGGAAACACCAGGCCCTGGCGCCATTGGTGCCACTGTCTTCAAACGGTCCCACTGATCACTGGAACCAGCCATCAACAAGAAGAGGCGGGCGGGCAAGTAGGTATCTAAGCTGTGGACCTGGCAGAGAGGGATCCACACACTCATGCCAGGCTGTTCCACTGGTGTGGCCAAGGTCACAGAAGTCTCAATACCAGGGCCCTGGGGTCATCAAGCATACTCCCTCTTCAAGTACACATCACCTTTGAGACTGGATCCCACAGCCCATGCCTATGGTGGTCCCCACCTCACTGTCCCACACCCCAGACTTCCAGACCTGTGTATTTAGCTGCTCACTTAATTCCTCCACTTAATGCTCTAGGCAACATCTCAGAAGCTCCTGATATCTCTGGGGAATATTACTCCTACTACCAGCTTCCTCATCGCAGTTGACAGAGCTTCTATTCCCACACCTGCTAAAAAACAAAACAAAACAAAAAAACCAACCCTAGGAATATCCCTGAATCCTGTTTTACTCCCTCATAGTTCACATCAGAAAATATAGTTGTCACTTTTAAAAACACACATCCAGGGACTTCCCTGGTGGCGCGGTGGTTGAGAGTCTGCCTGCCGATGCAGGGGACGCGGGTTCGTGCCCCGGTCCGGGAGGACCCCACATGCCGCGGAGCGGCTGGGCCCGTGAGCCATGGCCGCTGGGCCTGCGCGTCCGGAGCCTGTGCTCCGCAACGGGAGAGGCCACAGCGGTGAGAGGCCTGTGTACCGTAAAAAAAAAATAAAAAAATAAAATAAAATAAAAATAAAAACACACATCCAGAATCCAATCATACCTCCTAAACCATGACTCTGGTCCACTGACCCTCACCTGGATTATAGCAGTAGCCTCCATACTGATATTCCTTACGCCTTCCTCCAACCCACAGTCTATATACTTCATGCAACAGCCAGATGTAGCCAGTTAAGACGTTGGTAATACTACCTTGCCAGAAACGGAAACACCTTCACATAACCCTGGCCTTAAGGTTTCTCCAGGGCTTCCAGACCCCAAACTGGGGGCACGGCACTTACGAGTCGCAAGAAACCACAATCCAGAGAACATGTGGGTGGAGGTCAGGGCCAGTGAGGGAATGGGGCACCCTCCACTTGGCTGTGTTGTTTCCAAAAAGCGCCTCTGCAGCCGTGGGAAACGCGGAAAAGCCAAGTCTTGAGCAATGAGTCTATGGCGGGGTTCGATGGGCTCAGACCTCCCTATACCCCTGCTTGACCCCGAAGACTGGGACTCAGGGTAGCTATTCAACCTCTGCTCCTCAGTGATCGGTTCTCCTTTTACCAGGTGTCCCTCCGCCTGTCACCCTTGCCCACGCCCCACCACCATCCCGGACACCGCGGCCTGGGCTTCGGGCACGTGAGCAAGCGCCCCGCACTCGGGGCTTTAGTCTGGTGCGGTGAGGGCGGTGAGGGCGGTGAGGGCCGGAGGACGAGCGTTTACCTGAGGCAGGTTCCTCAGCGCCGCCGCCGCCATCGGACTCTGTGGGCGGACCGGGGCCGGGAGAGGCGGGACGCAGGCACGGCGGACCCTCTCCGGGGCCTGGCGCGGGGCCCCCGGGCGGCGTCGCTGAATTTCAGACCCGCCTCTATGCCGCGGGGACAGCCGCTCCTCTCGGACCTTCTCAATTCCGTCACCTCGAGATGGACCCACAATTCCCAAATCTCTCACACTGGTCAAACAAAACCAAGAGTAGCTAACATGGCCGCTGTGAAAAGGAAGCCAGAAGTTCCGCCCTGACAGCCTACGGCCTCCTGTCTCTAAGCGTTCATTGGGTAGCGTTCCTGCCGCTCGATACTGGGCATTCTGGGTAATGTAGTCCCAACAGATCCACACATTGAGGAGACTGGGCTTCCTGCTGGAAAGGATTAGCTCTGCCAGGAGGGGAGTTGGGAAAAGATATATCCAGGTGAGCTTCGCCCCGCCTTTAAAGGGATCTTAATCCTATTTTTGCCAAATGCTCTCTGCAGCTGATCACCCAAGTGTTTGGAGACATATCGTTTCGGACTCGGTGAAGATTGGCATGCTCCCAGAAGCCAAAAATACTATTTCAGGGAATTCCCTGGAGGTCCAGTGGTTAGGACTCTGGCTTTCACTGCTGAGGGCACGGGTTCAATCCCTGGTGGGGGAAATAAAATCCCGCAAGCCGCGGGGCACGGCCCGGGGGTGGGGGTGGGGTGGGGTGGGGGAGGGTGGGGAAGAGAGGTTCAAACAAACAATTTCAGATGCCCCCAAAGACTACAAATCCAAACGAACATATTTTTATAGAGTCAGACACAAAATGTGTTTGTTAGCGGAAGCTAATAAACATTATCTTATTTCAATTCAAATGCATGCACTCCAAAGCATAAAGTTAGTTTTCCAGTCTATGTACATTAGGTCAGGGGCAAGAGAGAAAATACTCCAGATCGTGTTCTGTCAAGGAAGACAGAGGAAGGATATTGGGCCACCCTGAATCAGAAGTACAAAAATAGATCTAACAGCGCCTCTCCTTGACTAAACTTTAGTCAAGCCCCTTCTAAGCTTTTTTTCTTTATTTATTTTATTTTATTTTTTTATTTTATTAGACCCAGTCTTTAGGCCTTGTCCTCAAGAGCAAGAATTCTGCTAAGTTGGTTTGGCAAGAATTTCCCATCCTCAATGTCTGATAGCCACTGATATCTGATGAAATTTCCTCATCCCTCACCATCACACAGGCAATACCTGATCACACTGACCTACACCTTCTGCAAGAATTGTTTAGGTCAGTTTAGGAAGAACTTCCCTGCTCTCTTAGTAATTTTTTATCCACTGACACCACCCCCCTTCCTCCTTGGCTACAAATCCCAACTTTTTTACAAGCGTCTGAATAATTTTTCTTTAACAGATCTAACCAGAGTTGTAAAAATATACAGGGAAGCTGAGATGTCATATTTAGTCCCTGGTTTCACTAATGATCAATGAGCAAATAGTTGGTTTTAGGTATTTACTGTAGGTACATGGGAGACATTGGGTCATAACAGAGACAAAGACCCCTGAATTCATAGGACTTACATTGTACTCAAGGAAGAAAGATCAGAAACAGAAAAGACTAATTGTATAATATGTTATAATGTGGCAGACAAATTGGGAGAAGGCAAGGTGAGTATCCCGAGAAGTACAGTATGGAGTATAATACTACACAGCACAGAAAGGGAGACCTTTTTAATAAGAGGGCCTTTGAGAAAACACTTGAAGGACGTAAGAGATGAGCCCTCTGGGTACTTTTGCAATAAATTTTGGGGAGAAGAAGTAGGTGACCACGTTGTTCAGTGGGTGGAGGCTTCACAGGTCTCCTCAGCAGTGCAGAGTGCAGGATACCAGCCCAGCTGGCCATTCCTCTCCTTTGCTCACTGCAGAGACACTCAGGGCATGTGGGTAACAAGTCTTGGCTCTGCCGCTCAGAGCCAAAATTGAAAATTTCCACTATGGTGAACTGGGGCCTGAAACCAGGCATGCTCACCTTTCCTAGAACCCTGATTTTCAGAGTTTGATCCCAGGACCTTCACCATCAGTGTCACCAGGAGACTCATTAAAAATGAACATGCTCGGGCTTCCCTGGTGGCGCAGTGGTTGAGAGTCCACCTGCCGATGCAGGGGACATGGGTTCGTGCCCCAGTCCGGGAGGATCCCACATGCTGTGGAGCGGCTGGGCCCGTGAGCCGTGGCTGCTGGGCCTGCGTGTCCGGAGCCTGTGTCCAATGGGAGAGGCCACAACAGTGAGAGGCCCGCGTACTGCAAAAAAAGAGAGAAAAAAAATGCACATGCTCAATTCTGAACCCAGACCTGAATGAGGCACTCTGTGGGCCAGGCCAAAGAATTTGTGTTTTAACAAGCTTCCAAGTGATAATGATACATGCTCAAGAAATATCCATCATTCTGCTGTGTATTCTGCAGAGACATATACCTGCATTTCTTGCAATTTACAGGTGTTCTGTCTAAATATGTAGGATTTTTTTAGCTGAAGTTGGAAAAAAAAACTGGATCAGTACATATTTGATTCCTAAATATAAGAAAAGTATAAAATGTTTTGTAGTGTTTATGAAGATGTTCTACACCATATACAATTATAAAATAGAATGTCAAAAGTGTCAGATAATTAAACCTCCTGGAGGAAAAACAAAGCTTACAGTATAGGATCACTTTAGGATTGCTTCTGCACATGGATTGCTATCTGTGTGTTATCTATATGTTAAACTATAGTCCTATACAAGCTGCTTTTCTTAGTAAAAATAAAGTCATATTTCATATACAGATATGCACTTTGCTTTTCTCACTTAACTATGTATCTTGGAGGACTTACCTGGTAGCGCAGTGGTTAAGAATCCACCTGCCAATGCAGGGGACACGGGTTCGAGCCCTGGTCCGGGATGATCCCACATGCCGTGGAGAAACTAAGCCTGTGTGCCACGACTACTGAGCCTGCTGCACTCTAGAGCCCGCGAGCCACAACTAATGAACCCGCGTGCCACAACTGCTGAAGCCCGTGCGCCTACAGCCCATGCACCACAACAAGAGAAGCCACCACAATGAGAAGCCCACTCACTGCAAGGAAGAGTAGCCCCTGCTCGCTGCAACTAGAGAAAGCATGAGCGCAGCAACGAAGACCCAACGCAGTCAAAAGTAAATAAATAAATAAATTTATTTTTAAAAAAAGAGCAGGGAAAAGAGATGAGATTCCATATGTAAGAGCACTTATGCTATTAAAACAAAATCAAACAAAACTATGTATCTTGGAGCAATCCTTTGGTAAGAACTTGCTGTGAGGCATGATGCCCTTAATGTTCCTGCCCACTTCAGATTACTGATTTAGTCACAAACATGTAAGGGGCCTGGGACAATCTACTGTGTGGGATTTACTATATTTTGTAGCTTTGATAACAGAGTGAAGTGGAATTTGTCCTGTAATTGGAGGAGCTTTTCGTGTTGTTTTTGTCTCTTATGACCAGTGGTTCAAAACTGAGTGTGAGATAATCACATTGAGTGGCCTGGAGTTATGGTTTCCAAACTCTGGGCGGATAAGAATAACCTGATGACATTTTGAAAAGAACATTTCAAGCCTCTCATATTGGAGCATGCTAAAGAGGAGACCCCTTCAAAGGCCCCTAGGAAGCTCTGGTTGGTGACTGGTTGCTAGAGGAACCAATTTTGTGATTAGAGTTTGGAACTGTCAGCCCCGTCTCTCCCCACCTCCTGGAAGAGAACCTGGAGTTTCAGTTAAACTCCAATGGTCAGTGATTTAATCAATCATGACTAGATAACAAAGCCTCCATAAAACCCCTAAAGGATGGGGTTCAGAGAACTTCCTGGTTGGTCAGCAAGAAAGCATCAATGGGCTAGGAGGGTGCACATACCAAGCTTCTCAGGGCAGAAGCTTCTGCTTTGGGACCTTCCTAGACATTGTCTTCTGTACTTCATCATCTGGCCTGTTCATTTGTATACTTTGAAATAGCCTTTGTAATAAACAGATTAGTAAGTAAAAATGTTTCCTTGGCGCTCTGTGAGCTATTCTAGCAGATTATCAAAGCTGAGCTAGGGTGGTCATGGGAACCCCCTGATTTGTGGTCAATTTGGACAGAAGTGTGGGTAACCTAGGGATCCACCTTGGATTGGGCAGTCTTGTAGGACTGAGCCCGTAAGCTGTGGGGTCTGTGCTAAGTCTGAGCGCCTAGTTTCAGAACTGAATTAAATTGTAGGACACCCAGTTGGTGTGTGCAGAGAATTGGTTGGTGTTGAAAACCCCACATATATGAAGCTCCGACTTCAGTGACCATCAGAGAGTTCACACAGGAGAAAGACCTTATAAGTGTGACCAATGTGGGAACGCCTTTAGCCACAGCTCCAACCTCACTCAACACCAGAGTTCATACAGGATTGGGCCTTATGGGTGTGTTAAATGTGAGGAAGCCATAAGCCAAAGGCCTTACCTTCTTGATTACCACAAAATTCACACAGGAAAAGCAACTTAGACATGCAGAAACGTCATATGTCCTCCTTCAGTATAACAACACTCAAGGAGGTGCCTTTTGAGGGTGCCATCTGCCTGAAGTGAACTTCATACATCCAAACATCAACATAAATTTCAGATATGTGGAAGGCACACTTTATGTTTTAACCTTCCAGATTACTGGAGCCCTTGCCAGATTACTGTCCTGTCAGATCTAAGGCAGAAGCCATTCACCTCCACCACCTGGCAGGTGCCCAGATTGTGCATCATGTACCCACCCCAGTGTGTTTGGGGCATGAAAACTCAGTGTCTTCTCATTCTCTCAGGGACTTCATGAGAAGCTAGAGTACTCTCCTTTCTCTCTGATTAGTTAGGGCAGGGACTTGACCCAGTTGTGACCAAGAGGACTCCATCTGAGTTCTGCTGGTGACTTGTAAAGATGGACTACCTTTTCTGGGGATTTTGTTGGTCTCACATGACTCTTGTGATGGAATTCCCAGCCTCCAAGTCACTGACCCAGGAACAGCCTGCCTGCATTGTTTTGGTTTTCTGCTATAACAAAGGCCTTAAGGTTTCCGTCACCTTTAATCTCAAGGGTTCTGTTCACTTTAAGGGGTAGTTTGAGAACAACTGGGTTCTGCCAGAATAAAAGAAACAGATTTTGTGGGATCCTGACCCTCGTGTGCCTCATGGGTGGATGGAATGGTGGCAGTGCTCCTGCAGGTCTGGGCCTGGTTTGCTTGCTTGGTCCTAATTTGGAGGCTGAATGCTAGTATTTTTTGTGGTGACAGAACTTATCCTGAGGAGGGAGCAGTTGTGACAACCTCCAGTACTTCTGGGAACAACATGAAATTGTTCTCTTATTCACAAGAGATACTGCATCCTGCTCAGCACTGGTGAGAGAAGTCTGTTCCCTAGATCCTGCAGCGGAGCCATGTGCCCTAACATCCAGAATTCTGTATGTGTGGTAGTATCCTTGGTTGAAAGATTATAGGGGGAATGATAATAATTACAGGAACAGCTGATTAGTAGAGATCACAGGAGACTGCAGAAACTGGCTGGAATATGCCTCTTTTAAAAGGGTATCCACAGTGTTCCAGGCACCATGGCTGTGAAGGATGAGCAACTGCAGAAATTCTCAGGACCTTCAGAACTGTGTATCTTGTATAGCTGAGGGCCTTCTCAGAAAATAATCTAATGGTTTTATGGATTCCTATAAACAGCCCGGCTTCTCTGGGCTGTTCACCTTAAGGCCATTGCTGCACAGACAGGGAAACAGGGAGGGAATGACCGAAGATCTCTTAGTCCGATGATGTGGCCTTTGTGACCCAGCCTGCATTCCTACTGACTCAGCTGTAAATGGTCTTCATTGCTCACCAATATTTGCTACTACTGAGGCTAGGCACCGATCCCAGAGCATTACAAGGGATATGGTGGTGTTAACATAGGTTTGCTAAACTTTATTTTTCTAAAACAGTAAGAATTTTTTTGTTTCTTAGCGCTTTTTAGGTACAGTTAATAAACAATAAATTGGGACTTACCTGGTGGTGCAGTGGTTAAGAATCCGCCTGCCAATGCAGGGGAAACGGGTTCAAGCCCTGGTCTGGGAACATCCCACATGCCACGGAGCAACTAAGCCCGTGCACCACAACTACTAAGACTGCACTCTAGAGCCCATGAGCCACAACTACTGAGCCCATGTGCCACAACTACTGAAGCCCGCACACCTAGAGCCCGTGCTCTGCAACAAGAGAAGCCACCGCAATGAGAAGCCCGTGCATTGCAACAAACAGTAGCCCCCACTCACAGCAACTAGAGAAAGCCCATGTGCAGCAACGAAGACTCAAAATAGCCACACACAAAAAATAATAATAAATTGTCCATATTTAAGCTGTACCATTTGATAAGTTTTGACATTCATATAAACCCATGAGACCATCGAACAATCAAGATAATTCACCTATGCATTACCCAGTATTTACCTCATGCCCTTTAATAATCTCTTTCTCTCTGCCCTCCCTGGCCTTCCAGGCAAGCATTGATCTATTCTATAATAAAATATTTTGCATTTTCTATAACTTTATATGAATGGAATTATAAAATGTTTAGTCTTTTTTCCCCCGGGTGTCCTCCTCAGGCAGTGTATTTATTTTGAGATTCATCAGTGGTTCTTATGTGGGTAGTTCATTCCTTTTATGTTGTTGAGGAGTATATCACTACATACTTGGATCGATCACTATTTGTTTATTCCTTCATCTGTTTTTTGGATATCTGAATTGTTTCCAGTTTTTGGCTATATCAAACAAAATTGCTATAGACATTTTAATACAACTCTTCAATACTGATATATTTCATTTCTCTTGTGCTGATACCTCAGAGCGCAACGCCTGAGTTACAGGTTAGATAAATGTATAACTTTTCAAGAAGCATCAAACTGTGACCTAGCACAATTGTTCCCTTTTGTATTCCTGCCAGCAGTGAGAGACTTCTAGTTCTTCCGTATCTTTGCCAATGGTGTGTATGGCAGGACTTTTTAAATTTTGACGCTTTTTTTTTTATGCGTTGGGTCTTCATTGCTGTGCGCAGGCTTTCTCTAGTTGTGGGACTACTCTTCATTGTGCGGGCTTCTCATTGCCGTGGCTTCTCTTCTTTCTTTCTTTCTTTTTTTTTTTTTTTTGCGGTATGCGGGCCTCTCACTGTTGTGGCCTCTCCCGTCGCGGAGCACAGGCTCCAGACGCACAGGCTCAGCGGCCATGGCTCACGGGCCCAGCCGCTCCATGGCATGTGGGATCTTCCCAGACCGGAGCACGAACCCGCGTCCCCTGCATCGGCAGGCAGACTCTCAACCACTGCGCCACCAGGGAAGCCCCGCCGTGGCTTCTCTTGCAGAGCACCAGCTCTAGGCACGCGGGCTTCAGCAGTTGTGGCACACAGGCTCAGTAGTTGTCACTCACAGGCTCTAGAGCGCAGGCTTAGTGTTGTGGCGCACGGCCTTAGTTGCTCCACGGCATGTGGGATCTTCCTGGACCAGGGATCGAACCTGCATCCCCTGTATTGGTAGGTGGATTCTTAACCACTGCCCCACTAGGGAAGCCCCTTGATCCTTTTTTATGGAGATTTTTTTAAAAAGTTAATTAATTAATTTATTTTTGGCTGCATTGGGTCTTCATAGCTGCACACGGGCTTTCTTTAGTTGCAGTGAGCTGGGGCTCCTCTTTGTCTCAGTGCGTGGGCTTCTCATTGCAGTGGCTTCTAGTTGAGAGCACGAGCTCTAGGCGCACGGGCTTCAGTAGTTGTGGCACACGGGCTCAGTAGTTGTGGCTTGCGGGCTCTAGAGTGCAGGCTCAGTAGTTGTGGCACACGGGCTTAGTTGCTCTGTGGCATGTGGGATCTTCCTGGACCAGGGCTCAAACCCGTGTCCCCTGCATTGGCAGGTGGATTCTTAACCACTGAGCCAAAGTTCAATTTTGACCCTGTTAATAAGTGTATGTAACAGTATTTCATTGTCGTTTTAGTCCCACTTCCCTGATGTTTCAGGATGTTGAGCATTTTTCATTTGTTAATTTGCCACCTGTATGTCTGGTAAGAATGTTCATATCTTTGCCTGTTTTTTAAAAATGAATTTTGGATATTTTTCTTTTCATTAACCAATTAGAAGACAGTGAAACAATAAAGACTTATGTTGCAACTTCATTCATTCTTCAGTGATGTGACTTCTTAACGAAGGAATAATTGTATTTACTATTCTGGAATACTGGAAGATATCTACCCTACCTTATTTATTTATTTATTTATTTTGGGGGGTACGTTGCAATAACCACATATAACTAACAGCTAATTTTAAGTTTAATCTGCATTTTTAATATATTCTCCATTACTTTAAGTCTAACTATTCAACATACAATAAATAAAGGGGAGTTCCCTGGCAGTCCAGTGGTTAGAACTCTGTGCTTTCACTATCGTGGCCCAGGTTCAATCCCTGGTCGGGGAATTGAGATCCTGCAAGCTGCACAGCAAAAAAGCAAAAAACCAAAAACCCCAATAAATCAAGCCATACTTTGTAGTGTTGCCAGTTTCTCTGCTGTATATATTCCCATCAATGGCCAATTTAAAACTGTCAGTATGAACTCACTGACCATGGAGTTGGAAAAAGTTCCCAGTAGCACACCAATGTAGTCTATTTCCACCATACTAATTCAGTAGCCACACATAACCTCAAGAATATAGAAAAAAATGAAATGTGAAATGATTAGGAAGTGAAAATTTTTCATATATATATTTTTGAACTATAGTTGATTTAAAAATTAGTTTCAGATGAGGGCCAGTGATGTGTTTGGGGTGACACTGATGACCCTGTTAGGGATACCAGGGTGATGGTGCTGCTGTCCATGAGAATACTATTCACAGGAGAGAAGTGAGTTTGCAGGGAAGGCACTGCATGCCCATGGGGAAGGGGCCAGGTTCCTCAGGTTGAAATGTCAGGGTGTGGTTACATGATGGTTCAGTGCTCAGCAGATGATCTCACAGAAGAGGTATCTGTGGGTCTGGCTGGAGTCCCCAGATGTTTCTGTCAGGGCGCAGATACAAGGTAAGTAGGTGAGGGCTTCCCTGGTGGCACAGTGGTTAAGAATCCGCCTGCCAATGCAAGGGACACGGGTTTGAGCCCTGGTCCAGGAAGATCCCACATGCCGCGGAGCAACTAAGCCTGTGCACCACCACTACTAAGCCCGTACACCACAACTACTGAGCCTGCGCTCTAAAGCCCGCGAGCCACAACTACTGAACCCGCATGCCACAACTACTGAAGCCCATGCGTCTAGGGCCTGTGCTCTGCAACAAGAGAAGCCACCACAATGAGAAGCCCGTGCACCACAACGAAGAGTAGCCCCCGCTTGCCACAACTAGAGAAAGCCCGCGTGCAGCAACGAAGACCCAATGCAACCAAAAATAAAAAAATAAAAAATTTTAAAACTTTAAAAATCTTTACAAAACCCAAAAAAACAAAGGAAATAGGTGAGCTGAATCAGAGCAGTGTTGACTAAATCTTCCCTAACTCAGCCACTTGGCAGATGTGTGCCCTTGTCAAAGTCATCCTCTCTGAGCTGCAGCTCCCTCCTTTGAGAAGTGGAATTAATAAATTGTTCCTCTGATGGATAATTTGGGGGCTGGTAAATGAGGTAACCCTCAAGAGAACTCCACAATGTTAGCTCCCTATGAAAAGAAGGGTGCAGGCAGTTATGGGCTGAATTGTATGTCCCCAAATCCATATGTTGAAGTCTTAACATCCAGTACCTCAGAATGTCATTGTATTTGGAAACAGGGTCTTTAAAAAGGTAAAATAAAGTCACTAGGGTGGACCCTAATCCAAGGTGACTGTTGTCCTTAAAGGAAGAGGAAGTTAAGGACTTCCCTGGTTGTCCAGTGGTTAAGAATCTGCCTTCCAATGCAAGGGACGTGGGTTCAATCCCTAGTAGGGGAACTAAGATCCCACATGCCTCAGGGCAACTACTGAGCCCACATGCCTCAACTAGAGAGAAGTCCGCGCACTGCAACTAGAGAAGCCTGCATGCCACAACCAAGAGCCCGCGTGCCACAACAAAAGATCCCGTGTGCCACAACTAAGACCCAGTGCAACCAAAGAAAGAAAGAAGAGGAAGTAAGGATACACACACAGAGAGGGAAGACAATGTAAAGACACAGGGGGAGGGGGCTTCCCTGGTGGCGCAGTGGTTGAGAGTCCGCCTGCCGATGCAGGGGACGCGGGTTCGTGCCCCGGTCCGGGAAGATCCCACATGCCACGGAGCGGCTAGGCCCGTGAGCCATGGCCTCTGAGCCACGGCATGTGGGATCTTCCCAGACCGGGGCACGAACCCGTGTCCCCTGCATTGGCAGGCGGACTCTCAACCACTGCGCCACCAGGGAAGCCCCATGAAAATATCTTTTAAACAGCTTCTTCGTGATATTCAGCTAGTAGATTTCATCTATTGGAAGAGACGTCAGAGAATAACTACTCTTGAACCTCTTTGGAAGGGACCCTTCGGGTTCTGTTGACAAGTGGAGCAGTGAAACTCCAGGGAGTCACTCATTGGGTTCGCATTTCACAACTAAAGAAAAGATTCCGAATTCCACACAACGGGCAGGCTACTCCCATACGGGACCTAAAAAGGAGGATTCTCAGAGAACCTCCAGAAGTAGGTTCCCTACGGAGGCACAATCCTGATTTCTTAAGTATATCCTGCTCTCACAGGGAAACATTAACCGCATTCCAGATGGTGTCATGAGATGTGGAGTCTCTGCCGGAATCAGGAATTTCCCACATACCGTGTTATCTACCATCATCTACAAGAGTGCATTATAGAAATGTCCATAGCTCTGCAATGTGAAGAGGCAACATGAGGTTTCCAGAAGGCAGCTGGAAGAGCAGATGAAAGACAGAAATACGGTCCGTACTTGCACTATAAAGATTAGGTTTCATAACTATATCAAAACTTGAACTTTATCCTTGAGGCGTCCACTGAATAATAAAAGAAACAAAGAGATATGGTATGACTGGCATTCAGGATCTTGTCCTGAACTCAGTGAGGAACACTTTCTCATCATTTGCCAGGAATAAATCCACATAAAGATTCCAAGTCTTGGAAAACAATCTAGATGGCATATCATTCTCCCATGTTCTCTTTTGTGGAAGTTTAACACAGGGCCAATACACACACTGAAAAACTTATCTGTGACCAGATGTGACCATGGATCAGGGAGACAGCGAGCAAATATACAGTGCAAAGCAAGAGAGAGTCACTAAATGGAAAGAGTGGAGAGGAGGGAGGGAGAGAAAGAATCATGTCAGAAATTGCAGATAAAAGAAAAGGAAGTGGCACAATTCTGGAAATAAGAGGCTGCTAGAGTTACACATGTGACTTTTGAATATGGAAAGCTTACAAAAAGCTTACAAAATATTATAGTTTCTTCAAGGTATAAGAGAAGCAATTCATCAGAAAGAATGGAGGGGAGGGAGGAGTTATAAAGAGAGAAACTGGGACTTCCCTGGCAGTTCAGTGGTAAAGAACCCGCCTTCCAATTCAGGGGACGTGGGTTCAATCCCTGGTCGGGAAACTAAGATCCCACATGCTGCAGGGCAACTAAGCCCACACTCCACAACTACTGAGCTCACGCGCCTCAACCAGAGCCCGCGTGCCACAAACTACAAAGCCCACGCACTCTGGAACCCGCGCGCCACGACTATAGAGCCCATGCGCCCTGGAGCCTGCGCGCCACAACTGGAGAAGAGAAAAACCCACATGCCACAACTAGAGAGAAGCCCGTGCACAGCAACGAAAGATCCGGCACGCCTCAACGAAGATCCCACAGGCCGCAACTAAGACCCAACACAGCCAAAAAAAAAAAAAAAAGGACTTCGCCTTCCAACTCAGGGGGGTGTGGGTTCGATCCCTGGTCGGGGAGCTGAGATCCCACATGCTTCGTGGCTAAAAAAATGAAACATAAAACAGAAGCAGTATTGTAACAAATTCAATAAAGACTTTAAAAATGGTCCACATCAAAAAGATCTTTAAAAAAAGAAGAGAAACTAAAATCTAGATTCAAGAAAATCCAGATTCTGAGACAGATGGGACAGTAGGATACGTCTTCAACAATGACAATTAAGGGCAGACATAGCTGCAGGTCAGGAATTGAATGGAAGTTCATTTTCTAAAAAAATTGTAACGAGATGGACTTCCAAACAGAATCATCAAAATAGAATTCAAATAAAGGTTTAGTTTTCTAAGCCGGTAAGCTTAGTCTATGAGCCCTGACATCAAGAGAGTTGACAGGAGCAGTGCATGAATGCAGTGGATTCACAAAGAAAATATTTTCAGAAAGAGTAGTTACAGGAACGGCCAGGCGGCCAGGCACTGCTGTGCTCCATGATGGGGTGTTACTCTCTGAATCTCAGTCCATGTTGGGCTATAAGCCTGGCATTCCCCCTCCCATCAGGACATCTGAGGTTCTATTACTGTGCGGAAGAGATGGCAGGGCTATGCACTGGGGATCTGAATGCATGTGACTAGAACCCTCCCGCACCTTCCTTCTAGAATCATGAGCTTATATCCTAAAACTCTTCTTAGATTCAGAGGACGTCAGGGATGATAATTAGTTAACAAACAGCTTACTCCATTTGGATTTCAATCTAGAACTATTTTAATGGTTCTGCCTACTGTGAAGAGTTAAGAAAAAGTACTAAACTCTTCCCCCTGATACCCCACAATCTAAAGGAGGAGAATACGGATTGTGCCTAAAACCTTTTCTCACGTTACTAACTGAAGGAAATTTTCATTACAAACCTGTTTTCCACATTGATTCTCAGCCAGAGTCCAAAATGAAAGAACCACTCACACTCATTACATGCTTCCCATGTTTCTAAGCATAAATAGTTTCCCCATTTGACTATGTAAAATCTGCTCCTAAGAAGTGTGATCATTCATAGTTTTGATAGGTTTCATTTAATTAGTTAAAACAGTTTGAGAAGTAGGTATGTAAATATTCTTTTTTGTGAACATGAGAATAGAATAAGGAAGGAAGGAGGGAAGAAAAAGGAAGAGAATAAAAACTTCAAGATGGATGGTATCAGGTTGACACTTCTGGGTGGGACCACAGTGAGGCCGTGGGGCAGGGGCTGGTACCTCTCACAGCAATCATGGCTTACGCCGGCCTCACCGTGCCTCTCATCATGACGAGCGTGTTCTGCGGCTTGGTCGGCTTCCTGATGCCCTGGGTTATCCCTAAGGATCCCAGCCAGGGAGTTATCATCACCATGTTGGTAACCTGTTCAGTTTGCTGCTATCTCTTGTCACAAAGAGACCTCCTCTAGATGCAAAATCACCTCCATACCCAGACCACCCTCCTTGACTTGCCCACTTTGGCCATCAGCTGCCTTAAACGTTCACACCACATTTGAATATATTATTCTATAATGCAGCATTTTTTCTTGTCACTTTTGCAACTTTGATGATGTGCCTATTTAATCTAAACTGTGTTGCCTCTATAAAATGTTTTTTTTAATTTTATTTTACCATTACTTTTTTTTTTTTTTTTTTTTTTTGCAGTACGCGGGCCTCTCACTGTTGTGGCCTCTCCCGTTGCAGAGCACAGGCTCCGGACGCACAGGCTCAGTGGCCAAGACTCACGGGCCCAGCCACTCCGCGGCATGTGGGATCTTCCCGGACCGGGGCACGAACCTGTGTCCCCTGCATCGGCAGGCAGACTCTCAACCACTGCACCACCAGGGAAGCCCCTACTTTCTTTTTTATTTATTCATTTTTTTGGCTGCATTGGGTCTTCATTGCTGCGCACAGGCTTTCTCTAGTGCAGCGAGAAGGGGCTCCACTTTTTTATGATGCACAGGCTTCTCACTGCAGTGGCTTCTCCTGTTGTGGAGCATGGGCTCTAGGCGCGCAGGCTTCAGTAGTTGTGGCACATGGGCTTGGCTGATCCACGGCATGTGGGATCTTCCCAGGCCAGGGATCGAACCCGTGTCCCCTGCACTGGCAGACGGATTCTTAACCACTGTGCCATCAGGGAAGTCCCTATAAAATGTTAATGTACTCTTAAGGGATAGAAAGTGCTGTTCTTCTGAGAAATAACGTTACTCTCTCCTTGGAACCTGTGGATGTGAAGATGGCTCCTGCCTGCTCACAACATGAGAATCAGTGAAGTGTTTAAAAACTGTTACATGACAACAAGACTCCAGTGGGGCAGTCAGTAGGGGAACACGTTCAGAGGGAAAACGTGTCCCACCAGAATTATACCAAAGTATATTTTCAGGATGAATTTCTTATTTCTGCCCTCTTTTGGAATAAATTATTTTTCTACTTTCTATGGAAAAAAAAAAGATGGATGGTATCAAGGAGAATCTCTAGCAGCTTGTAGAAGGAACTGGGTTTGTACAAGGTGGGATGGGGTGGATACAGCACACTCTGCATCTAACAGGAAACAGCCCCTCACTTTATGTATAAAGTTTTTTAGGGTCTCACTTCCAAAACCAGTAACAGAGTAATCGTCCCCTATCTTATCTATTCCTTAAATTTCTGTTTAACTCATATCTTGGTACAAAAGGAAAAGATACCCATCTCTGTCTGACACCACAAGGGTGAGCCCATGGTGACAAGTCGAGTCTGTCTTGTGATTTGGATGAGGAACTCAAGCCTTGAGCTATAGTTTTATTATTCCCTAATCCCCTTTCCCACCAGGCCACTCATTTTCAAGTCATCTGCAAATGTATGACAGTGGCTGGATGGGGTAGTGAGGATAACTTTTAAACAATTTTTGCCCCAATTAACTGTCATTAAAAACAAGTACAACTCATGTGACAATACCCAAAGAAGCAATTGGGAGAACGTGGGAGAGCGACTTTTCCAAGAATCCTTGAAGTGCCCAGGGTTATCACAGAGAGGGAAGCAGAAGGCATGGAAGCCGGACAATTAGGAGAGTGGAAGCCATTCACTTGGCTCTGTTCCGATTTGGGATAACTCACAGGGGTTTCTCCAACACTTAATTCCCTGGGAGATGTCATAACTCAGAGGAACGTCGTTAGTAAGTGGCATGAAAGAGGGGGATCCATAGATATTATGTGTCTACCTTCATTCAAGCAATATTTTCTAAAAGCTTCATAGTTAAAAGAATCATACACATGTAGAGAGTGCAGATTTACACAAACCTAAACTAATAAGAAACTTAGGGCTTCCTTGGTGGCGCAGTGGTTAAGAATCTGTCTGACAATGCAGGGGACACAGATTCGAGCCCTGGTCTGGGAAGATCATACATGCTGCAGAGCAACTAAGCCTGTGCGCCACAACTACTGAGCCTGTGCTCTAGAGCCTGCGAGCCACAACTATTGAAGCCTGCACGCCTAGAGCCCATGCTCTGCAACAAGAGAAGCCACAGCAATGAGAAGCCCGCTCACCGCAACGAAGAGTAGCCCCCGGTTGCCGCAACTAGAGAAAGCCCACCCGCAGCAACGAAGACCCAACATGGCCAAAAATAAATAAATAAAATGAGTACATTAGAAAACAAGGCAAAAAACTTATGACAAACATTGAATAAAATATAAGCTTTTTTAAAAAAAAGAAACCATATTAGAGAAAACTAGTTATGATGAATGAGGTGCAAATACGAATCCCCAGTAGAGAGAAAGAACTAAATGTACGAACAATTCAGACATTTTAATGAGATCTGGAGGATGACTGGCCCAGAATATCACCTGCCTTGTGAAGAGTACATTTTCCTGAGTCACCACATCAATGGCGCTACTCACAGAAGCCTGAATCAAGCAGTGATGGGGATGAAGAGGGCTCCAAGACAGAGGAATAGACAGACACAAACAAGTGTCGATGATCAGGTGCCTGATGCATCCCTGAGGTGGGTTCAGGGCTGAAGAACACCTGCAGAAATATGCACTAAAATCCTGCCATTTCCTTCCATCCCCATTCAGCACTTGACATCAGGCTAAGCACAGCCCTGCCTGGGGACTTTTCTTCCAAGATACTTTGTATTACATGGGAGTGCAGAGTACTGGGAGACAGTACTGAGAGTACAAGAGATGACAAACTGGGCAATGACTGTAACCAAAACCAAACTTTAGAAATCTGGTCTTAGTTTAGAGGGACGACCAGGACCCAGGACCAGCTTTTCTTCTTCAAAAATTTTCTCAAAAGAAGACGAAGGGCTTCCCTGGTGGCGCAGTGGTTGAGAGTCCGCCTGCCGATGCAAGGGGACACGGGTTCGTGCCCCGGTCCGGGAAGATCCTACATGCCATGGAGCAGCTGGGACCGTGAGCCATGGCCGCTGAGCCTGTGCGTCCGGAGCCTGTGCTCCACAACTGGAGAGGCCGCAACAGTGAGAGGCCCACATACTGCAAAAAAAAAAAAAGAAGAGGAAAGGAAGGAAGGAAGGAGGGAAGAAAGAAAGGAAGGAAGAGGAAGGAGGGAAGAGGGAGGAGGGAGGAGGAGAGGAGAAAAAAACATCCAAAACAGTAATTTGAAAAGATATACACACTCCAATATTCATTGCAACATTATTTACAAGAGCCAAGACATGGCAGCAACCTAATGTCCATTAACAGATGAATGGATAAAGAAGATGTGATACATATATACAATGGAATATTACTCAGCTATAAAAAGAGTGAAATTCTGCCATTTGTAGCAAGGTGAATGGACCTAGAGAGTACTATACTTAGTGAAAAAAGACAAATACTCTATGTATCACTAATATGTGGAATCTAAAAAATAAAACAAAGAAATGTATATAACAAAACAGAAACAGACTCAAGGATATAGAAAACAGACTAGTGGATACCAGTGGGGAAAGGGAAGGGGGAGGAGCAAGATAGGGGTAGGGGATTAAGAGGAACAAACTACTATGCTCAAAATAAATAAGCTACAAGGTTATATAGGGTAACAGAGAATATAGTCATATTTTCTAACAACTTTAAATGGAATAACCTATAAAAATACTGAATCACTATGCTGTACACCTGAAACTAATATTGTAAATCAAGCATACTTCAATTAAAAATAAATA
Source organism: Mesoplodon mirus (assembly GCF_964341445.2). NCBI lineage: Eukaryota > Metazoa > Chordata > Mammalia > Artiodactyla > Ziphiidae > Mesoplodon > Mesoplodon mirus. The sequence continues at coordinate 64,519,330 of NC_138995.1, read as the reverse complement.
AATAGGGCTTCCCTGGTGGCGCAGTGGTTGAGAGTCCGCCTGCCAATGCAGGGGACACGGGTTTGTGCCCCGGTCAGGGAAGATCCCACATGCCGCGGAGCGGCTGGGCCCATGAGCCATGGCCGCTGAGCCTGTGCATCCGGAGCCTGTGCTCTGCAATGGGAGAGGCCACAACAGTGAGAGGCGCGTGTACCGCAAAAAAAAAAAAAAAAAATAATAATAATAATAAATAAAAATAAACTATACTGGGCTTTCCTGGTGGCGCAGTGGTTGAGAATCTGCCTGCCAATGCAGGGGACGCGGGTTCGAGCCCTGGTCTGGGAAGATCCCACATGTCGCGGAGCAACTAGGCCCGTGAGCCACAACTACTGAGCCTGCGCGTCTGGAGCCTGTGCTCCGCAACAAGAGAGGCCGCGACAGTGAGAGGCCTGCGCACCGCGATGAAGAGTAGCCCCTGCTCAGCGCAACTAGAGAAAGCCCTCACACAGAAACGAAGACCCAACACACCCAAAAATAAATAAATAAATTTATTAATAAAAATTAAAAAAATAAACTATACTAATAATTGGGTCTCATAAACCATATTAATACAATAAAATCCATGAGATATAACTGTAGATGAAGAGGGAAGAGAATTTAGGCAAAAATAAGACAGGGCAAAATTGAAGGGGCATTTCTGGAAAGACCAGTAGGGACATGGCATTACTCTTCAACTGTGAGAATAACCTCCTCCCTCTTTGGGAGGCTTTTCTACGAAGCAGTGAGGGAGGGTTTTGCCAAGGTTTAGTAAAACACTATAGATTTTGGCACAATTTAAACTGAGTCAACAGCTTAGAAAACAGAGGTTTGGGCATATGAAATTTTACTGTCCAAAATCTGCGCAGGTCACTGATCTCTTACAGCTCCATAAAACTGCCTCATGGCAGGCAGAGAAGAACTGGAGAACTGGTGTTTCTCCTAGTGAGGAAAATGGAACTAAAATGGGGCTAGGAGCTGACAGGAGTTTACTGGACGTGTTGACCAAGAGAACCAAGCAGAGAAGATCAGGAGAACCCGATTCAGATTGATAAATGGGGTGGAGTGGGGGAGTTCATGGATTTGAGAATCAGGTGATATCTAAGAGGTCATGTCTTAGGTGTTGAAGAAAACTAGCACATCAGAGACTGGGACAGGGGGGGACTTCCCTGGTGATGCAGTGGATAAGACTCCGAGTTCCCAATGCTGGGGGCCCAAGGTTTGATCCCTGGTCAGAGAACTAGATCCCACATGCATGCCACAATTAAGGAGCCCTCCTGCTACAACTAAGACCCAGCACACCCAAATAAATAAATAAATAAATAAAATTTTTTTTAAATAGAGGCTGAGACAGGAGAAGAGAGTCACTGAACATATTACATAATTGGAAGAACATTTAAGAGTGACAATGAACTCCAGGGTGTACCCTCTGTGGATTTGTAGATGATGTTTCTCTGTCTAAAGCCATGTTTGTCCCCTTCTAGGTAGTCGTTTAACTCATACAATTCTTTTACCATCTCACACATCCCCTCTGGCCCCTTCTTCCAGCAGTTTAATTCGCCTGCATTGTGGAATCCATCCCCAGGTGTCATGTGCTCCCCAGACTCTCCTTTAAAAAAGGAGAGTCCTAGGGGCCTCCCTGGTGGCGCAGTGGTTGAGAGTCCGCCTGCCGATGCAGGGGATACGGGTTCGTGCCCCGGTCTGGGAGGATCCCATATGCCGCGGAGCAGCTGGGCCCGTGAGCCATGGCCGCTGGGCCTGCGCATCCGGAGCCTGTGCTCCGCAACGGGAGAGGCCACAACAGTGAGAGGCCCACATACCGCAAAAAGAAAAAAAAAAAAAAGGAGAGTCCTTCTCAGACCTCAAGTTCCTCCCCACAAAGGCCTTCTGGCAACTCGCTTCCCACCCATGAGTGTTTAGTATGGATGGTACCACCACCAGCGGGACACCCCAGACACTGCCACTGATGTCATCTCAAATGCATCCCTGGCCCTCACTGCCACACTCATGATTCATTTCCAAGGTCCTGTCAGTTTTCCTTCTAAACACCACCTTTTAAAACATTGACTGTATCAAGTGTTGGCTACCTTGTAGAGGAACTGCAACTCTCATACACTGTTGATGGGAAGACAAAAGGGAACAACCACCTTAGATCACTGTTTGCATATCTTAAAATGTTAAATATCTACCTACACTGCAACAGTGTGAGTTATTTACACATGGGAAATAAAACATATATCCATATAAAGAACTGAATGCAAATATTTAAAGCAGCTTTATTTATAATACCCCAAACCTGGAAATAATCCAATGTCCATAAACAGATGAATGGATAAACAAAGACGTTATCCATAGAACAGAAGACTACTCAGCAATAGAATTAACTACTAATATAAGCATCACTGTTGAATTTAAAAATAATTGTGCAGCATGAAGTAAATCAGTTTTAAAAAAAGAGTGTACATCTTATGATGCCTATTTAAAATTATAGAAAATACAAACTCACCTATTGTAAAGGAAAGTAAATCAATGAATCAATGATTGTCTGTAGGGCTGAGTAGGGAATGAGATTCCAAAAGGGTATGAGGTAAATATGTGATAGATAAATTTACTTTCATGATTGTGATGGTCTCACAGCTTTACATGTATGTCAAAGCTTATCAAATTGTACCCATTAGGTAAGTGCACTTTGTTGCACATCAACTATACAAACCCATGTTGTTCAAGGGTTACTTTAACGCTTGCTAAATCTTAGGAAAGCTTTAAAAAGTGGTTCCAAATAAAAGCGTAGATGTCCCACTTCTCTTGGAAAATTAGGCTGGCGACCCTGTATGGTCTCTACCGTCTCTCTCCTTGTGCCCTGGGAAGTACAGCCTTGCCTCGGTGGCAGCCAATATGGGCGAACAATGAAGGCTGCTGCTACTTGAATCAACAGAACTGCTCACTGGGTCACAAAAGACACATCCGTGGACTACAGGACTGCCCTTCTCTCTATCCTTGTTTTCCCACTACTAGAGCAATGCCCTTGAGGGAACAGCCCAGAAAGGCTATAGGAATCCACAAACCTCAGCTACAGGAAATACAGGTATGGAGATCCTGAGACTTTCTGTACACACTGATCACACAGGAACAGTCACTGGAGCATCTGTGGACGACCTTTTAGAAGAGGTACATTCCATCTAATTTACTGCAGACTCCTCAACTCCCTATTAATCCAGTGTTTCTGCACCAACAAAACCAACCCCCCCGAAAACCAAGTCCCCCTGGTAAATTTATGATTAACATCTCTACACAAAACTGTAGTCCTTTTCTTGTCCTGACCCTGTTCCCCTCAGGATTGAGGAGTATCAAATAAAAGCAGGACCCTGCGGGCCCTCCTGGGTACAAAAGCCCCTCCATGTGTCCCTTGTTTGTTACTAGAAAGAGGTTTTAGTCTCCAAGGTCTTCCCTGAGTTCCAAAGAGCAAACTCAAGCAGTTCCTAATTAGGGAAGTGAGGGAATACAGAAACAAAGGAAAAGCAGTCAAGGAAGAAAAGTAATGACAGCTTAAACAATAGTTCAGCAATAAATCAGAGTCCTTGTTCCTCCTCAAGTGATACACATAACAACAACCTGACACATATCTTTGTGCTGTTCGGCAGAAACCAAGACCCCACCCAGGTGGAAGATGGTAACTACATGCTGTCCACAAGCACATAGACCCCAGACTGGTTGGAACTAGCAGGCTGATGATTAAGATAACTAAAACATCACCCTGTTACCTCAATACTAAGAAATCAGAAGAAAGTCCACGAGCTGCAACACTCAAACCAAATGTTGCCTTTAATAACCCTTCCTTGAAAACCATTGGGGAGTTCAGAACATTAGCTGCCCATTCTTCTTGCTTGATGCCCTACAGTAAATGCTGTACTTCACTTCATCACAACCTGGCATCAGTAGATTGGCTGTGCTGCACATGGGCAAGTGGACCCGAGTTTGGTTCAGTAACACAAATTACGGTTCTACCTGACCCTTGTAGTCTAACAATAAAGGACACTGAAAATGTCACTGAAAATTTGTATATCGTGGCACATGGCTCCTTTATAGGACCTGGGGATGAGGTCCCCTCAATGGTGCTGGGAATTATGTGAACAAGGGAATAAAATTCATGTTGGTCACAGAAGCACTGGGGGTTCTCACAACAAAGGCCTCCTCTTCAGGGTGACTTCCGACCTCTCCGAAAATCCTGGCACCAGTCCACCAATTAGGACCACATAGACCTGCAGTCTTTCTTTCAAGGCCTTGAGAAGCAATGCAAATTTATCTGTTCACCTCTACATGCTAACAGATCACAATTTTGCTTCCAAACCCCCATGGAAGAGAGAAAAGAACCGCCAAAATGAAAAGTGCAAGAAGAAGCCTTTACAAAAGATCACAAACCGGAGCAACGTGCAGCAAGCAGTTTCCAGGTTGGTAAATTAGAACCTGGAAAAATTCATCACAAGTATGATGTGAGAACAATAATATCCCTGAAAAAGGCAGTCCTTCTTAGCAAGCTGAGGATAGGTCCTTTGGACCCAACCTGGGCCAGGTCCATTCCCTAAAATCAGAGAGAAAGGAATGAGGATCCTGCTAAGGGTTTGGGCTCTTCATAATTTCCTCAAGCAGATGGGAGAACACAGAGTTCAGCTTTCCTGAGCCTGTTGGAGTGGTGCCTGATGTACAGGGGTGAAATGGCTTCAGCCACAGAAAGTGGCAGTGACATAAATCTAGCAGCAGCTCTGGACAGGTTACAAAGTATAATGCATCTCCTTAAAGCCTTAGATGTAACTGAAACTTATGAGCAATCTTGCGTGGTGTATGTCTGAATAAAAGAGGTTTAAATTCAGGTAAATGGCTCTCACACAGTCTCCTCCAGTGTTGCTATACTAAGTGAGGAAATAAAACATTCCCTGCACATTTAAGGCTTTTCTCCAGCATGAACTCTCCAGTGTCTGAGGAGGTTAGATTTGCGGCTAAAGGATTTCGCACATTCACTACATTCATAAGGTCTTTCTCCCGTGTGAACTCTCTGGTGTTGAATGAGGTCAGATTTGTGGGTAAAGAGTTTCCCACATTCACTACACTCATGAGGCCTCTCACCAGTGTGCCCTCTCTGGTGTTGAATGAGGCTAGAACTTTGGCTAAAGGATTTCCCACACTCATTACACTCATATGGTTTTTCCCCAGTGTGAACTCTCTGATGTTGAATGAGGCTAGCACTTTGGCTAAAGGATTTCCCACATTCCCCACATTCATAAGGCTTTTCTCCAGAATGAATTCTCCGGTGTTGAATAAGCCCAGAGCGTTGTCTAAAGGATTTCCCACATTCACTGCACTCGTAAGGTCTTGTGCCAGTATGAATTCTCTGGTGTTGAATGAGGTCAGATTTGCGGGTAAAAGATTTTCCACATTCAGTGCACTCGTAAGGTCTTTCTCCAGTGTGAACTCTCTGATGTTGAATGAGGATAAATTTGCGACTAAAGGATTTTCCACAAACACTGCACTCGTATGGTCTTTCTCCAGTATGAACACTCCGGTGTCGAATGAGGTTAGAGAACTGTCTAAAGGGCTTCCCACATTCACTGCACACATAAGGCCTTTCTCCACTGTGAATTCTCTGGTGTTGAATGAGTTCAGATTTGCAGCTAAAAGATTTCCCACATTCGCTACACTCATAAGGCGTTTCTCCAGTGTGAACTCTACCATGTCGAATGAGATTAAAAGTTTGTCTAAAGGCTTTCCCACATTCACTGCACTCATAAGGTCTTTCTCCAGTGTGAACTTTCTGGTGTCGGAAAAGGCTAGAACTTTGTCTAAAGGACTTCCCACATTCGCTGCACTCATAAGGTCTTTCTTTAGTGTGAACTCTCTGGTGTTCGATGAGGTTGGATTTGGAGCTAAAGAATTTCCCACACTCACCACACTCAAAACGCATTCCTCCAGTGTGCTGTCTCTGGTGGTGAATGAGTTTGGATTTGTGACTGAAGACTTTTCCATATTCACTGCATTCATAAGTCCTTTCTCCAGTGTGAATTTTCTGGTGTTTTGTAAGACTAAAGTTGCGGGTAAATAATTTTCCACGTTCTCTGCATCCATAAGGCTTTGTACCACTGTGAATTCTCTGGTGTTTAACACGGCCAGAGATATGGCTAAAGAATTTCCCACATTCACCACACTCATATGGCCTTTGTCCAGTGTGAATTTGCTGGTGCTGAACAAGTCTGTAGTTGCAGTTGAAGGCTTTCCTACATTTGTTACACTCATAAAGCCCTTCTTTAGAGCGGACACTTTTATCTTGAACAAGTGTGTGGTTGTGGCTGGCAACTTTTTCACATTCGCCCCACTTGTAATGACTTTTTTCACTGTGAAAGGCCTGTCCACTCTTGCTGCCACTCTGTAGTTCCTCACTGTTGGGTGTGGCCTGGTGCTGGAGAAGGCCCAAGGTGGCTGGGAAGTCCTCCCCAACCTCCACACAGGTGAAAGGCTTCCTTGGTACAAAGAAGTTGCAGCTCCTCACAAGCGAGGCCCTGTCCACATCTCTTTTCCAGGGCTTCTCTCCACTGTCATGCCTCTGTTGCTGGCGAAGGTTTGCAATGAAACAGAAGCATCTCACATATGTGCCACCCAAGTCTGGTTTCTGCAAAGGGTATACTGTTTGGTGCTCAGCTTGCTGCAAAATATCTTTTAAGATGGGGACACACATCTCACAGGGGTGGGTCTTCTGGGTGGATGGACCTGCCTTAGAAGCCCTAACCTGTGACTCTCCTTCTACAGATATACTCTGCTCAGAAGGGGTCTCCTCATCTTCTGTTCCATGGCAACAACCTGAAAGCAGAGAAACACTGAGGAAATGCATGTTTACTTTGGTGGGAAAGTGAAGCCCCATTACAAAGGTGTGTCAGACACAACAAAGAATGAGCCATGGGTTTGTTCTAAAACCAAGGAAGCTGGGGGCAAGCTGAGGTAGTGGCTGCTTGGCAGCAGTGGGCAGGCCTCTGAAGATCACAAATAGGGGAGACCTCACCAGACAAAGGACACAAGGATGGGTTGCACCACACAGAGCAGAGGCAAGGCTTCCAACTCATTCCTCTGAAAACAACCTTCAGCTGTGGGGCAGGCTGGTCGTGCCCTGCCCCAGTAAAATCCCAATGGAATCGAGTAGCTGGCATTCAAGGAATATTTAAGGATATGTGCACACCTCATGATACATGTGCAGGTCAATGGGGGAGAACACTGCAGAGGGAGCAGTACAGAGGAACAGGTGACCCATGGAAGCCACAAAGGTGAAGGCAGTCAGGAGCTGGAAGTCACGTATGAAATACCGTCAGCAAAGTGTCTAGTATTGGGGAAAAGGAAGAAATGAGGTGCAAGCAGTGGTGCTACTGGTCACTGGGCAGGCTCCTGGTTTGATATGAAAACAGCCATGATGTCATGTCCTCCCCCAGCTGTCACTCACCAGGCCCAGGCAGGATCTCCTCTGACACCATCTTACCATGTCTACTCTGTGAAACAACCAGGGCTCTCTCTGCACCCTCCACTGCACAACTACTCAGAACCTGAATAACGCAAGTCTTATGAAAGACAGAATAGGTGAGTGGCCAGCACTGGCCTAGAGCAACTTGCCATATGACATATTCAGTAAAGAAAACATTACATATAATTAAATACATATAATTGAATCACTTTGCTGTACACCGGAAACTAACACAACATTGTAAATCAAAGATAGTTCAATTTTTTAAAAAAAGTCTGTAATAAAATGAGATATTCCTGGAAAAGAAAAAGAAAACATGACAAAAAACAACTAAAGGATAGTCTTAAAAAAACAGCCCATGGATCATGTAAGTAATGACCATGATCTTGCACAGGCAGTCACAAAGAATGGTTAGCTAGAAGAAGAGGGAAGAACTGGAGGCCACGGAACTGGACATAGTCACTCCACCAGGGAGAGGGCAAGCAAGCTGGGATTCATTAAGCCAACGACAAGATTCCTGACTCCCAGACCCATCTCTGCACTCTTGGAGGTGACAGGTGTTAGGGATGCTTGAGGAGTCCATTACTCAGGGCATGACACACAGCTCAGTGCTGGCATCCACAGCACATCTGACAAGAAAGTAGAGGACGTTAGCAGAGCTCGTGACCCAGCTGTGGAAAAGACAATGCTAACTCCAGGGAAAAAGGAAACACAGGACATCATCTCAGAACACTGGAAAGAGTGCGAGGGTCTTACCCAGGGATGCTACAAGTGCAAAGTTTTCCAGCATCACATTGCAGTACAGGCGTCTCTGAGCCTCATCAAGGAGCCCCCACTCCTCCTGGGAGAAGTCAATGGCCACATCCTCAAATTTCATACCCTGTCATGATGGAGACAGTTCATTCCGCCGTCAGCGTCTCTCCTAGGAGTCCAAGTTCATCGTGCCACGCTCCCCACTCCCCCCACCCTCTGCCCCAACCTATCCTCTGCTCACTGTACTCCTCACCTCAGAGGAGATACCAGGCCTTGGGGCCATTAGAATCACTCTCTCCTTATATTCCCACTGATACTGTGTCTTCCCACAGCAACAGGCAGATGAGCAGATAGGTGACATCTGATCTCTGGGTCTTGCATGTAGGCCACATCGCCTCTTGTCAATAAGGTGGGTGTCACAAACATAGGTTAGGGAGAGACACTGGCCACAGGGAGGGTGTGAGTGATCTGACACTGGTCTTTCCTTCACCCTTATGACCCCAACAACGGGGTTCTAGGGCCATTAGTTCACACTACCTCTGCACATGCACATAATTCTTTGAACCACACTTTGCTCCCACAGCCGCATTCCCGCAGGGACAACTTCAAAGGTCACACAGCCTTGCCATGATGGGGACAGTTCATTTCATGACCAGCGTTTCCCCTTAGGATCCTAATTTCACCACCTCCCCAATCTATCACTTGCTTACCCCTCCGCCTTCCCCATCTCAGTGAAGATTTCCAAGCTCAGGTGGCACTGATACCCACTGTCTCATCATGGTCCTATTGATCACTGTGTCAGCCCTCAGTAACAGGCAGGTGGGCAGACAGATGTCATCTAAGCTCTGGACCTAGCACGTAAAGCCACAACACCCCACTCTTCTCAGGCAATTCCCCTGGGGTTCCCCAGATCATTTCTCCCAGACACCACCAATCCTGGGCTCACCCTTGACTCTTATGCCAACACCAGGGCCCTGGAACCATGCGTTCACGCTCTCTCTCCATGTGCACATCACCCTTTCCACCACAACTCTCTCACAACTTCACTCCCACAGCCACAGCCCCCTCCTGCCCTACACGAAAATCATCTCCTCAGCCTCTCTATTCATTACTCAGTATATGTGATCCACAGAATGCCTGACAAATTCAAACACCATCAAGTACGATCCTAGACGGTGACGGTCCCCACTGACACAGGCAGCCTTGAGTCCTGCTATGAAGGCCTCCTTCCTGGACTGCCCCTTGCTTCAACCCCACCCACTAAGAACCACGTCAGATCTCAGATACCCATGGCCCTACTCCACTTGTGCTGCACTCGAGGAACCCTCACCACGCACAGCTTTCCTTTCTCCACCTAACCCTCATTCAAGGCCCAGCGCCTGGCCATTTACATCATCTGTGAGTTTCCCAGATGACCCCTTGCGTCCCCAAGCCAATCTGCCAGCCTGACTACAACACCCCAGGTCCCACCAAGGGTTACAACTAAACCCTAGTGAGTTGGTAGAGCAGTGAATAAACACCAGCTCGTCTGAATTACTCCTGATGATGTCTCTGCATCCACCTCATGTCCACTGATCCTTCAGAAGCCTTGGTCGCATGCCAAACCATTTACCCTTATAACCAACCCTCTCTGTGATTCACTCCTTCACCCACGTTGTGACACCCACCTCCCACAACCAGGGGTCCAAGCAGGAAACCCAGTCCGCAGGCCCATTCTCTTCTTCCTAGGCTGTTATTACCATTATCCTCCTAACCAGGACTCCCCATACTAAAATGATCTACAGCTCCTCCCTGGTCCACACTGTCTACTACCTTTTGGATAAATCTCCATCCCAAACTCCTCCTCAGAGTTCCAGATGCCCACAAACTGCACTCTGAAACACCTCATATCATTAAGACGGCAAGAATAAAACTTGATATCCCCAGTGAAAATTACTCTTACTATGGACTTCCCCACATCAGTTGGTAGAGCTTCCCTCCTTCCACATGCAAAATCCATACTTTCACTTCATCCCTGACTCCTTCTCTCAACCTCAAAATTAGAAAATCCAGCTTGCCGTACCTAAAACACCAATCCAGAATCCAGCCACATCTCCCACCTCCATGGCCACCACCCCGGTCCACCTACCAACACACTCACCTAGAACACAGGAGTATCCTTCTCCCTGGTCTTCCTGTCACCTCCCTGATGCCAATACTGTTCTCCACGCTGCAGCCATAGGGAGCCTGTTGAGACCTGGCTCAGATCACCTGTCTCCACTGCTCCAAATTTCTCATTGCTCCTATCACCTCCAGAAAAGACACCCAATTTCTCACAAAGCTGTTCCAGGGAATTCCCTGGTGGTGCAGTGGTTAAGAATCTGCCTGCTAATGCAGGGGACACGGGTTCAATCCCTGGTCTGGGAAGATCCCACGTGCCATGGAGCAACTAAGCCTGTGCACCACAACTACTGAGCCCACAGAGCACAGCTCACCTAGAGCCCATGCTCCACAACAAGAGAAGCCACTGCAATGAGAAGCCCACGCACCACAAGGAAGAGTAGCCCCCGTTCACTGCAGCTAGAGAAAGTCCGCGCGCAGCAATGAAGACCCAACGCAGCCAAAACAAAAACAAAAACAAAAAACGCTGTTCCAGACCTGCCTCCTGCTCCACTGCTCTCAGTTCCCACGAGAAAGAAAAGATCCCTGCACGTCCCTGAACCCTCCCTCGCCTCCCCTCCAGGCCTTTGCACATTCTGGTACCTATGCCAGATCTGGTACTTTCCTCATCTCATTCCACTCGTTGCCCCAAATAGGAACCATTCTACATAACTCTAGGCCTGGTGTCTGTTCAAGGCCCCCACCCAAGGCCTGGAAGAGTGGCAGAACAGTACCAGGACGCTATTACCCCAGAGACCCCAAGGGTGGGGTGAGGACTAACGAGACCCTGAAATAAACTCCGCAAACCAGTATCACTAAGCGATTCCGCAGTTACAGGAATCTGTGGAAAAAGAGAGGTTGTTTGAGCGTTTGACCACCACGGCCAGCATCCTTGGGCCCAGACCGCTAAGTACCCTTGGCCAGTCCAGGAGCCAGGTGAGCTCGAGATGTCTGAATCACCTCCGGGCCTCAGTCCTGAGAGCAGACTCTTGCCAGCTGTGTAATCTTTTACAGGATTCGACCTTTCCCGTATCTATTCTCTCTCTTCTCGTCTGTTCTTCCTCTGAGCAGCCTTTGGAAAACTATTAGAATCCTATCTCAGTGTCCCTCTTTTGCTCACTTTGCTGACAAGAAGCTGTCAGAATGAAAGTAAATCTCCTCAGGCACAACTTCGCCTCACATTCTTTGTGTCCTGCAGACATAAGATGGACTCCAGGTTTCCCGAATCCTCCCGCCTCAGTCCGACCTCCCAGCCTTTGCACTTGCGGGTCCCTCCGCCTGTCACCCTCTCCCACTCGCCATCACACTGTCAGAAAAAGACCCACCCACGACCGCCTCATCGTCCTAGACACCGCGCCCCGAGCTGCAGGCACATGAGCAGGCGCCCCGCACTCGGGGCTTTAGTGTCTGCGGGGGTGAGGTCGGTGAGAGCCCGGAAGACGAGCGTTTACCTGAGGCGGATCCCTCAGCGCCGCCGCCGCCATCGGAGTCTGTGGGCGAAGCGGAGTTTGTGAGGCGTGGAGGTCCCGACCTCAGCCTGTTACGGGTCACCCGGAGGTGCGCCGCCGCCAAGCCTTGGACCCGCCTCTGTGGAGGCCTCTGACGCCTTCTCTTTTAGGACCCCTGGCTCCGAGCCTCCGAGTGGGCGACCTGACCTGAGAAAGGCCAAAATGACCGCCACAAGGAAGACGCCAGAAGTCCCGCCCCGAAGCGAAGCCCACGCACGGAAATACCTCTGCCCTGGGCTTTCATTGGCTCAACTCCGCCACCATTGGGCGCATTGCCCTCTGGGTAGTGTAGTTTCCACAGCTGCGCAGGAGGAGATTCCCGGCGTTCACCTTGGCCAAGAAACGTTCTGCGCAGCACGGAGAAATATAGCCATTATTTTGTAATAACTTTAAATGAAGTACACGCTATAAAAATATTGAATCACGGGACCCCTGGCGGCCCAGTAGTTAAGACTCCGCGCTTCCACCGCAGGGTAAGATCCCACATATCTCTTGACGGGGCCAAAAAAAAAAAAATTAAATCACTATGTTGTATACGTGAAACCAATATAACATTGTAAATCAGCCATACTTAAATTAAAAAAAGAAAAAAAAAAAGTTCTGGGGCACTGAGAGTGGCGCTGGGAAATGACTAACCTTGGGGGGAAAGGAATGTGATTATCCCTTTTTAAAGGGGCGGTTCGCGCGTTTCCGGGGAGTGTTGTCTGCCACAGATTATTTGTTTAGAGACATTATTCCGGTCTCTGTAAACTCAAAATAGCCCCCTGAGGCTAAAAAGATTATTCCAATTATTTCCAAAGGCTACAAATGCGAGCGGACATATTCTCAGACTCAAAATGCATCCGCTCTTAGCTGGAATGTAATAAACGTTTTCTTGCTATTCAAATACATACAGTTAGAAGTGTTGGTTGTTTCTTAACTCTGTATGTTTAGTTAGGGCCATGACTTGGAAGATGAGTAACGATGTTTAGGCCTCCCTGAAATAGGAGGACAAGAAGTTGTCTCTGCCTCTTGTTTCCCAGAGAACATCTCTCATGCCTGTATCCTCACTGTGTCTAAACCATAAAGCAGAACTGTCTAGCCACTTAATATTTCTTACTCAATGACCAAAGATATATTCAGTTCCTTTAGGAATCTGACATCTATCTCAAATGGAGAGCAACTTATGAAATTGTTTTGGTATAGTGTAGTGCCTGCTCAATGAGTGATAGTGTTCTCAGGCAGAGGGCATGTGCAAAAGGGGCATCTGAACCCCATTATCTCATCTCCTTGCTGGGAGGGGGTTATCATTTCTCCAGTGATTGTTGGGACTGTTGTGCATGAAGAATAGATGATATCGAAAAAAAGTTGTGAAATGCGAATTATAAGGAACTATTTATAATGATTATGTAGTTAGTCAAAGATAGTGGCAGAGATAACTCTGGGGAAGCATCTGAGAAGGGTGAAAAAAGTTAAGACCTCAATAATTTTTATTAGGAGATACTAAAGTCTGAGAAGAGGTGAGTTAAGCTGAGTTCAATTTTTTCCCCTGATTTAAACATTTATTTTTATTTTTATTGACGTATAGTTGATTTATAATATTACGTTAGTTTCAGGTGTACAACAGTGATTCAAAATTTTTATAGATTATACTTCATTTAAAGTTATTACAAAATAATGGCTGTAATTCCCTGTGATGTACAATATACCCTTGTTATTTATTTTCTACATAGCAGTTTGTATCTCTAAGTCCCCTACCCCTATCTTGCCCCTCCCCTCTTCCCTCTCCCCACTGGTAACCACTACTTTGTTCTCTGTATCTGTGAGTCTGTTTCTGTTCTGTTATATTCACTAGTTTGCTGTATTTTTTGGATTCCACATATAAGTGATGTCAAACAGTATTTGTCTCTCTCTTTTTCACTGAGCATACCCTCCAGGTCCATCCATGTTGCTGTAAATGGCAGAATATCATTTTTTATGGCGGAGTGGTATTCCACTGTGTGTGCGCATGCATGCGTGTGTGTGTACCACATCTTTTTCATCCATTCATCTGTTGATGGGCACTTAGGTGGCTTCCATATCTTGGCTATTGTAAATAATGCTGCTATGAACATTGGGTGCATGTACCTTTTCAAATTATTATTCTTGTTTTCTTTGGATATATACCCAGGAATGGAATTGCTGGATCACACGGTAGTTCTATTTTCAGTTTTTTGAGAAACCTCTGTTCTGTTTTCCACAGTAGACATTAACTGCTCTGGGACATCCAAGGAATGGGGAAACAATCACGAAAATAAATCCAACAATAACAGCAGCAGCAGCTGAGTCTCCATGAACCTCACTCTGCACCTGCCCCGGGCTGAAGGCTTCACGTGCCATGATAAAGGGACTGTCCCCAGTTCTGCAGCTAGACTCCCAGGTTTGAATCCAGCCTCTTGAATCTGATACTTGTCTGTGGTGTGACCTTGGGGGACCCACTTCATCTTTGTGATCCTGGATTTCCCCAGCAATACAGTAATAGCTCCCAATACCCAGAGTGCTGTGAGAATTAAAATGAAATGCTCAAAATGCAAATCCTGGAATCCTGGTACCAGTATGGGCTGTGTTTTGTGTTGCTTTGACTGACCCTCACAGAGGCTACGGTGAACACCTTCATCACCTCCCTGTCAGTCAGTGAAGTAAATCTTGGGGAACTCTAGAGTGGCCCACAGATTCCCTGGGATTCCACACTGAGACCGCAGTAACCTGAAGCCACGTCCTCCAGTGGATCAGAGGGTTCTAGGAAGCCCCATTTTTTCTCACAAGCACCTGGGGACAGAAGGGCCGGCTTGGGGATATCACCTGCAGGTGTGGCTGGTGCTGTAGCCACTGCCCACAGAACGGGCACCTCAGCTCCTCCAAAGGCCTGGGCGCAGGGCTGCTCTTTATCCCCATTTTACACAGGAGACAACCCAGAGAGTGGATTGTTTTGCCTGTTGTCCCAGTGATGGCTGGCGATGAGATTTAAACCCACGTCGTATGGCCCACGTTTGGGGAGTCTGATCACTGACCTATTCTTTGGCTTCCAGAAGGGCTTCGGAATGTCTATCCTAATACCACGTGGTCCACCTTTTTTTTTTTTTTTTTGGCTGCATTGGGTCTTTGTTGCTGCGCACAGGCTTTCTCTAGTTGCAGCAGGCAGGGGCTACTCTTCGTTGTGGGCGCAGGCTTCTCATTGCAGTGGCTTCTCTTGTTGCAGAGCACGGGCTCTAGAGCGCAGGCTCAGTAGTTGTGGCATACGGGCTTAGCTGCTCCGGGGCATGTGGGATCTTCCTGGACAAGGGCTTGAACCTATGTCCCCTGCATTGGCAGGCGGATTCTTAACCACTGTGCCACCAAGGAAGTCCCACACCTGGTCCACCTTAAAGTCCTGCTCCAACCCACCAATCCCCAAGATAGACCAGGAAAATGGGTGAAAACTACAAAGCAGGGCTTTATTATATTATTAAACGTCTAACTTAGGAAAGTGATGAAGTGTGTTAATAATGCAGATGAATCTATAATGCAAATTAATTAAGTATGATAAATATGAACATTACATCGTGTATAGCATACAAATTTTCAAAAATTAATTTATTTTATTTACTTATTTGGCTGCGTCGGGTCTTAGTTGTGGCACGTGGGATTTTAGTTGCGGCATGCAGGATCTTTCATTGCAGTGCGTGGGCTCTCTCTAGTTGTGGTGCACAGGCTCTAGAGCATGCAGGCTTAATTGCCCCACTGCATGTGGGATCTTAGTTCCCCAACCAGGGATCGAACCCACGTCCCCTGCGTTGGAAGGCAGATTCTTAACCACTGGACCACCAGGGAAGTCCCCAAATTTTCAAAAATTAGGAAATATTTTTCCGGAATTGAAAACAATTATTCCATAAAGCAAAAGAATCACTTACGTTATTCAAGGAGCAAAATGGGTAAAATTCCAATATATCTTTGTTATTTCACTGTCCTATTTGTTAAAAGGAAACAGCCCTAACTCATAAAGGAAAACAGCCCAAATGATATGAGCACACATTTTACCAAAGACATACAGATAGCATATACACATCTGAAAAAGTGCTCGTCATGAATCCTTAAGGAAATCCAATTAAACCAACACTGAGATAGCATGACAAACTTACTAAGAGGGCTAAAATTGGAGACTTCCCTGGTGGCGCAGTGGATAAGACTCTGCGCTCCCAATGCAGGGGACCCGGGTTCGATCCCTAGTCAGGGAACTAGATCCCACATGCATGTCACAACTAAGAGTTCACATGACACAACTAAGGAGCCTACCTGGTACAACCAAATAAATAAATAAATATTTTTTAAAAAGGAGGGCTAAAATTAAAATAATTAAACAAATCAGGATTCACTAGGATGTGAGGAAATGGAACCCTCATACACTGCTGGTAGGAATGCAAAAAGATAGTCATTTTAGATCAAAATTTGTTAGTTTCTTCCAAAGTTAAACATTCACCTACCCTATGACTCAGACACTGCACTCAAAGTTATTGACAAAAGATAAAATATATTCATTTTAAGAAATGTACACAAATGTTTGTATCACGTTTATTTTTAAATTGTCAAAAATCTGGAAATAACCCAAATGTCCATAAACAGATGAATGAATAAACAAATACCGATTTACCCAAAGATAAGATTACTCAGCAAAAGAAAAGGTGAAGTATTCACATAATGTCATTGATGAATCTCAAAGTAGTTATACAACGTAAAGTAAACCTGGAAAAGGGGTAAATATTTAATGATTCCCACCATATAAATTCTACAAAATGCAAAGGTATCAATTTTAAGTGAAAGTAAATCGATTATTTGGAGGGAGGGAAGGGCAGGGAGAGATTATAAAAGGACATGAGGTAAATATACAGCAATGGATATGGCCATTATTATAACTATGATGGTAGTTTCACAGGTTCGTACCTACATCAAACTTATCAAATAGTATACTTTAAATTATGTGTACAAGAAAATGTATAAAGTTTAATTCAATGTAAATTATACCTTTAAATTAAGCTATAAAAAATGCCTTTACATTTCACAAATCTGTGCATCCCTTTTAAGAAAATGCCAACATTGGTGAGCAATGAAGGACGTTTCCAACCACGTCAACAGGAATACAGACTGGGCCACAAAGCCACATCCCAGGACTACAGATCTCCATTTTCACTACCTTTGTGTTCCTGCCTCTGCAGTAACAGCCTTAAGGAGAATATCAGTGAGAGACTACAGGAATCCACAAACCTTTACATGGGAGACCAGTGGTGAGCTTCCCTGAGCACACTGGGATGGTGACTGATGCAAACTGTGGGGACCTGCCAAGTAGTAAAGGTAAAACGTCTTTGGCCATAGAAATTGGCAGTGACATAAATTTGGCAAGAGCCCTGAGCAGATCAGAGTATAACAAGCCACACATGCTTTCATATAACTCAGACTTAGAGGGGATCTCCTAACTGTGAACATTTGTACAAAACTGAACTCAGATAGATGGCTCCTTTAGTGCCATTATAATCAACAGGAGAATCGCACATTTCCTAAAAAGATAAGGCCTTTACACAGTGTGAACTCTTTGATGTTGAAAGAAAGATTTTTTGTTGAAGGATTTCCCACATTCATTACTCTTACAAGGTGTTTCACCAGTGTGAACTTTCTGATGACAGTGAAGTCTGGAGCTGAAAGTGATAGATTTCCCACATTCATTGCACTCATAAGGCCGTTCTCCAGTGTGAACTCTCTGATAACCACAGAGGCCAAACCTACTAGTTAAAGTTTTCCCACATTCACTGCACTTATAAGGCGTTTCTCCAGTGTGAACTCTCTGATGACAATGGAGGCCAGACCTAGCAGTAAAGATTTCCCACATTCATTACACCCATAAGGCCGTTCTCCATCGTGAACCCTCTGATGATAATGGAGGCCAGTGCTATAGACTTTTCACATTCACTGCACTCATAAGGCCTTTCTCCAGTATGAACTCTCTTATAATCATTGAGGCCAGACCTAGCAGTAAAAGATTTCCGACATGCACTGCACTCATAAGGCCTATCTCCTTCGTGAACTCTCTGATGATAACGGAGGTCTTTGCTATAGGTAAAAGACTTCCTGCATTCATTGCACTCATAAGGCGTTTCTCCAGTGTGAACTCTCTGATGATAATGGAGGCCAGACCTATCAGTAAAAGATTTCCCACATTCAGTGCACTCATAAGGCCATTTTCCAGGGTGAACACTCTGTTGCTGAGTAAGGATGGAGCTATAGCTAAAAGACTGTGCACATTCACTGCACACATATAATTTTTCTCCAATGTGACTTTTTTGGGGATAAACAAGCAAAGATTTATAGCTAAAGGATTTCCCACATTTGTTGCACTTGTACTGCCTTGCCCCAGTATGAACTCTTTCATGTTGACTGAGGGTCAAGCTCCAATTAAAAGATTTGCCACATTCACCACACATGTAAAGCCCTTCTATAGTGTGGACTTTCTGATGCACAACATACAAGGATTTGAACCTGAATGCTTTCCCACAGTCCTGGCACACAAAGACACTGTCTTCCAGTGTGGACACCCTGGTCCTGATCAAGTATGTTTTGGGGGTTGAAGGCTTTCTTGCATTCACCTCAGGTATAATGAATTTTTCTTCTTTGACAACTCACCCCACACTCAGAGATTTTGTTTGGCTTCTCCCAGGAGTGAGTGGCCTGTTGCTGGAGGTGTCCTGACAAGACTAGGAAGTCCTTCCCAAGCTCCCTTCAGGTAAAAGGCTTCCATGACTCCTGGAAATTGCAGCTCTTCACAAGTGAAGCCTTGTCTACACTGCCTAAGAAGGGTTTTTCTCCTATGTGATGCTTCTGGTGTTGTTTGCTTGCCCTGAAATAAAAACATTTTGCACATGCCCCACACCTCGAGTTCTGGCTGTGTTGTGTTCCCTGCTGCCCAGCCAACTGGAAAATGTCTCTCAAGACTGGACCACAGGGCTTCCCTGATGGTGCAGTGGTTAAGAATCCACCTGCTAATGCAAGGGACGTGGGTTTGTGCCCTGGTCTGGGAGGATCTCACGTGCCGCAGAGCAACTAGGCCCATGTGCCACAACTACTGAGCCTGCACTCTAGAGCCCATGAGCCACAACTACTGAAGCCCGTACGCCTAGAGCCCATGCTCCACAATGGGAGAGGCCACCATGGTGAGAAGCCCATGCACCACAGCTAGAGAAAGCCTGTGCACAGCAATGAAGACGCAACACAGCCAAAAATAAATAAATAAATAGATAGATAGATATTTTTTTTAATATATTAAAAAAAAGACTGGACCACACATCTCACAGGGGTGGGTCTTCTGGGAAAATGGAGCTGGACTGGGAGTTCTGGCCTGTGAGATTCCTACAGAAATGCTTTGTTCCAAGGGTACCTCTGCACCCTGTGCTCCACAGCAGCAACCTGAACCAAATAAATACTGGTAAAGTATACGTTGACATTATAGGAATGGGGCAAGCCCATCACAAATGTGCATCCGTCACATCTAGGCATGGGTCCAGGGATACTTTTGAAGACAAGCAGGTTGAACTCTGAAGAAACGGCTGCTGTGCATTGCTGGGCTCCTAAAGTCACCGAACGGTGGAAACCCCACCAAGGGAAGGACACAAAGACAGTGTATAACACAAGGAACAGAGGTAGGGTTTACAACTTACTCCTCTGTCATTGGCTTCCTACAGAACCATTCCTGTTGGTTGACATGAGGCTGTGTAGAAGAATGTGAATGTACCCATCCCATGAAAATCAACTCTAACACAGTAGATACTGTTGAAAGTCAATATAAGGATATATACACACCTCCAAGCACAGCATGTGTGGCCTGATGTTGGAGAGCACTACAGGGAGACCTGTCAAAGAAATGGTTGAGATGTGTGGTTTAGAGAGATGGAGATTACTGCTGGAAGGAAACCAGAGTGGAAATGGTAACTACTAGAACTGACAAGTTGGCAAAGTATCAACAATGTGGAAGAACAAATGGCAATGGGATGTGGACACAGGGAATGGAAACAAAACACTGGTTGAATGGGACAGGTCTCTGGTATGGTCTTACACACAGCCCTGGTGTCACACCCTCGCCAACTGCCATTCACCAAGGCCAGGCTCCCTCTGAGCCCACTCTTCCATGACTGGAGTCTTGTCTATCCTGAGATGCACAAAGGATTCTACCCCCAACTCCTAGCTGAGCAAGTACGTGGGACACATGATGCAAGTCCTAAGAGAAAAACAGCGCAAAAGAATGGCCAGTACTGTCCCAGAGCAACTCAGCACAAAAAAGACCAGAGAAAAGAGATCTATGTGAGTGATGCCAGCGAGATGACAGAATAAGAAATACTAGCATTCATTCCCCTTCCAAAAACAATTAGACAGCTATCAATGAATAAAAATAGCCCTGGGGTGGGTGTGGGGTACAGCGTAAGTGTCCAATTGAGACAAACAGCAACACAGTGGAGCAAAAGAAGGAGAATAACTGCACAGAAAGGACCTCTGGGAAAACTGGCTTAGCAGAGATGCCTGGATGGTTAGGATCAAGGTACGTAAGTGAGAGCTACTTGTGTCAGCCACTGGGCTTGTGCCATCATGGTCCCTAGTGGCCTGCTCTGTGGAGGACTCTCGCAGCCTTTGTCACTGACAACAAAGAACCCTTCCGATAGCAGCAGACTCCCCAGTTTTCACATTAGAGGATCCTGTAGAGTTCATCAGCATGGATTCCAAAGGAAATGCCCTTAGCCATAACATCCTCAATGGGAGAAAAAGAGGTCAGTGGATTCCCAGCAGTCTTTGTTACCAAAGACTCCAAAAGCCATTGCCACCACTGCATACTACTGCTGCCATGGTCACTGAGGACCCCTACAGTCTTCACCATTCTGATCTCAGCTGACAGATAGGCACAGAGACTATACTCCCAGGGTCTTCACTGGAGTCAAAACCACAATACCCCACCCAGCCAGCACCCTTGCATTCACATGTAGGTGAAGCTATTTCTCTAACCAAAATTCACCCCAAAAGGTTGAAAGAAATGACTGATTCAGCACACGTACACACATCGACACAAGGATAAAAGAAACATGAAAAACAAGGAAACATGATACCATCAAAGGGACATAATAATTCTCCAGTAGCCAACCTCAAAGAAATGGAGATCTACGAAACATCAAAGGATTCAAAATAAATGTTTTAAGGAAGCTCAGTGAGGGGGCTTCCCTGGTGGTGCAGTGGTTGAGAATCCACCTGCCAATGCAAGGGACAAGGGTTCGAGCCCTGGCCCAGGAATATCCTACATGCCGTGGAGCAACAAAGCCCGTGCGCCACAACTACTGAGCCTGCGCTCTAGAGCCCACGAGCCACAACTACTGAAGCCTACACACCTAGAGCTCGTGCTCCACAACAAAAGCCACTGCAATGAGAAGCCCGCGCATTGCAATGAAGAGTAGCCGCAACTTGCCGCAACTAGAGAAAGCCCGAGCGCAGCAACGAAGGCCCAATGCAGCCAAAAATAAATAAAATAACTTTTATAAAAAGGAAGCTCAGTGAGCTACAAGAGAACACAGATAGATAACTCAACATGATAAGGAAAATGATACAGGAACAAAACAAGGAGTTCAGAGAGACAGGAATCATAAAAAGAATCAAACAAATTCTGAAGTTGAAGAATACAACAAATGAAAAGAAAAATGCAACAGAGTATCAACAACACACTTGGTCAAGCAGTGGAAAGAATATGTGAACTCAAACACAGGTCATTTATCATCCAGCCAGAGGGGGGAAGAAAGTGAAGTCAGCATAGGTAAACTATGGAATACCATCAAGCAAAACAATATTTGCATTATTAGAGTCCCAGGAGAAGGAGAGAGAGAAAGAAAAAGTGTCAGAAAGTTTAAAGAAATAATGTCTGACTTCCCAAGTCTGGGAAGAGATGTGGACACCCAATTCATGATGCTCATAGGTCCCTGTGCAGATTCATTCCAAAGAGGATATTACCAAGACACATTATAAACAAAACTGTCAGTAAACAAGCAAACAAAGCCAAACAGAATTTTGAAAGCACGAAGAGAAAAGAAACTCCTTCACACAGGGAACCCTCATAAGGCTATCAGTAGATTTTTCAGCAGAAATCTTGCAGCCTAGGAGAGAGTGGGATGATACACAGTTGGTCCTCTGAATCTGTGAATTCTAAACCTGCAGATATGGAGGGTTCACTCTGTTCACTGTACTATGCCATTTTATATAAGGGACTTGAGCAATCCACAGATTTTGGTATCCACAGGGGCTCCGGGAACAAATATCCTGTAGATACTGTATTCAAAACACCGAAGAAAAAAACTGCCAAACAAAAATACTTTACCTAGCAAAGCTGTCCTGCACAATTAAGGAAAGACTTTAGACAAACAAAAGCTGAGGGAGTTCATTGACACTCAGCCTGACTTCTAAGAAATGCCAAAGGGAAAAGAGACTACTTAGTCCTGGGCCTTGCACATTTGTCTTTCTCTCCATCTGAACTCAAGGCCTCTGTTGCAACCATGCTCCACCAGATCACTGGTCAGGCCAAGAAGCATCCTAGCTTGATCCCCCTCTTTGTATTTATTAGAGTGGGAGGTACTGGAGCAGCATTGTATGTCTTGCACCTGGAGTTGTTCAATCCAGATGTCAGCTGGGACAGAAAAAATAACCCAGGGAGTTCCCTGGCAGTCCAGTGGTTAGGACTTGGCATTTTCACTGCTGTGGCTGGGGTTCAATCCCTGGTCTAGGAACTAAGATCCCACAAGCCGCCCAGGGTGGCCAAAGAGGAAAAAAAGAAAGAATAACCCAGAACCCTGGAACAAACTGGGTCCCAATGATCAATACAATTTCTACTCAGTGAATGTCAATTACAGCAAACTGAAGAAAGAAGTTCCAGACTTCTAAATGAAATGTTTCACTATAATGCTTCTTAGAATGAAGGTCTTCCAGAAGCCATCTGCACAATTTTCCACTTAACCAGGAAATATTTCCCCTCTAAATGCATGAAATCACGTTGGTGTTTTGTGTTGGGGTTTACACTGATTAATAAATATCTGAAACTTGAAAAAAAAAAAAAAAAGCCAAAGGGAGTTCTTCAGGCAGAAATGAAAGGATAATAAATAGAAACATGAAAACATAGGAAAATATAAAACTCACTGGTAAAACTGAGTATGTAGTAAAATTCAGATTACTATAATACTGTGTTGGTGGTATTTAAATCACTCAAGTATAAAAGTTAAAAACAAAAGGATTAGAATAATTATAGCCAAAATAATTTGTTAATGGATACACAATATAAGAACATGTGAACTGTGACATCAAAAACATAAAATGTGGTGGTGGCAGGGAGAGTAAATTCTGAATGATGTCAGGAAAACTGAATATCCACAGGTAAAAAAAAAAATGAAACTGGACCCCTGTCTTATACCACTTACAAAAACTAACTTGAAATAAATTAAAGACTTAAATGTAAGACCTAAAAACGTAAAATTCCTTAAAGACAACCTAAGGAAAAAGTTCTGTGAAATTAGTCCTAGCGATGATTTTTCTGGATATCACCAAAGCACAGGCAATGAAAGCAAAAATAAACAACTAGGACTACACCAAATGAAAATACTTCTGCATAGCAACGCAACAATCAACAACAAAAAAAGGCAATCTACAGAATGGGAGGAAATATTTGCAAGCCATGTATCTGATAAGATGTTACCATCCAAAATATACAAGGTATTCAAAAGACTTAACAAAAAAATAGAGTTAAAAAATGGGCAACGGACGTGGAGAGAATACATACAAACAGCCCACAGTTATATGAAAAATGCTCTTCACTAATAAGGTAGACTTCATTAGGCTCACTACAAGATTATATACCTCAAATCCTTACCTATTAGAGATCAGTACAGCAGATATTAAGCTACAAAAGAAAGGAGAGAGCCCTGGCTATGACAGTAACTACTCAGAAAGCTAGGCAAGGAAGCAGTTCCCATGGTCCATATGTGAGAAGAAGACAACATCCTCTGAAGAAAAGGAAGGGAGGAAAGACAGAGCCCAGTCCAGGTCACTGGGAAGAGTAAGGGGAAAAAAAAGAGTAAGGGACTTACTCTTCAGCGAGGATACAAGTGCAGAGTTCTCCAGCATCACTTCGAGGTACAGGCGTCTCTGAGCCTCATCAAGGAGTCCCCATTCCTCCCAGGAGAAGTACACGGCAATGTCCTCAAAGGTCACACCACCCTGTCATGATTAGTACAAATGAAACTATGAATATTCTCTGAGAACCCACAATCCAACTCCTCACACATCTCCACGATCATACTCTTTCAAAGCTCCCCACCTCAAAGGAGATACCAGGCCCTGGTGCCACTGATGCCCACGCTCTCCTCAGGGTTCCATTAACTACTGTGCTCAGCACAAAAGATTGGGGGGGCGGGGGACCTCAGCACATAAATGCCATCTCAGCTCTGGGCCTGCCAAGCAGTTCCGTTGGGGCCTCCCAGACTGTGCCTCCAAGACACAAATTTGGGCTCATGCTTCACCCTTAAGGCCCCAACTCCAGGGCCTGTGGACCATCAGCTCACAATTCTCTCCTTGTGCACATCACTGTGTAGACACATCTCTCACATCTTCAGACCCCACAGTTGCACTTCCCCATCTCTGCCACCTTCCTGCCCCACACCACAGACATCTCCCTGGACTCACCCATGTACTTGGCAAATGGCATCCAGAAGAGTGCTTGAAAATTACTAACATTATTTATACAACACCAGTCCTCTGATGGATCCCACAGCCAGGTAAATTCTCAATGCTGCTTTGATGATGGATGTTGCCTGTGATCTTTGTTTCAATATTAACCACCCAGAGCCACATGTGAATTTCAGATATCCATGACCCTCTTCCACTCCCATGCTGCACTTGCTGTCCATTCAGCCACCACAACCTTCTGCTCTCCACCCAAACTTCATTAAAAGCCCAGTCCCACATGCCCGGCACAGTGACTCTCCCAAGTCCATATTCGCCCCAGACCTTATTCACTAGCAAGAATGAAACATCCTACAACCCATCAAAGCTCACCACCAAATCCTGGTGAATTCATACAGGACTGAATTAGCAGGAGCCCTGCCGCAGTGTCACCTTGTCTCAATTACTCCTATGCCTCCTGGACATAGGAGCACCTATCTCCAGGCCATTCATCCCCTGGAAGCCTTGGCTACTGGCTCGATCAGCCTACACCATTCCCACTATCACCCCTCTCCCTAATCTCTTTCCGTGAGGTCCAGCAACCCCACTAGTGTCAAGAAAGAAAACGACTCTTAGTATGCACCCTAGTCCTTCTGACTCTCCAACAGCGTTGTCACTAAAACCTGCATTCCCTTCCTAAACAACATCCACAGCTCCACCCTGGTCTACAGAATAGCCACCACGTTTGAAAGTCTCCCTCCTGAAAGCCTTCTCCACACTTCCAGACCTGTGTGTCCAACTGCCCACTCCACTAACTGTTCTCTGAAACTTTGCAGAGTCTTAACAGGACCAAAACAAAACTTCTGATGTTCCCGAGGAAAATGAACCTACCACCAACTTTCCCATCCCAGTTTGTTGGAGCTTCCATCCTTTCAGCTGATAGGATGAAAAACTCTAGGGTCATCTCTGGCTCCTCCTTTTTCTCCCTCACCTACACCATCCAAAGTCTACTCAGCTCTTTCATTAAAAATGGACTTGGAATCCAACCTTTTCTCCCAGCTCCATGGTCATAACTCTGGTCCATCAACACTCATCTGGATTATAGCAGTAACGTCCTCCTGAATTCCCTGCCACCTGCCTTAACCCCATACTCTCTCCTCCACTGTGTAGCCAGGTGGAGCCTTTTAAACCTAAATAAGACCAACTCCTTTCTCTTATACAAATCTCCCAGTATCTCCGTAAGAGATGCCCAGATGCTCAGGCAGCCACATGACAGGCCTGGTTCTTGATTCCCTGCTCTTTGCTCTTAACAGAAAGAACGGAGACCTACTGTACCCTGTTCCCAACTCAGTCACACTGAGCATTTGCTCATGCTGCTATACGTTCCTGAGATAACTCCCAAACCATATGTTTACACTGGTTGCCAGAAATAGGAACACCACTATGTTACCGATTGGCCTGCACTGGGGTACTCCCAGGGTCCCCACAGGCAAGAGACAGGAAATCAGCAAGGGAAGTGCCTCAAGACACCACAATTCCAGACACTATACCGCTGATGTCAGGACTAGTGAGGGCCTGGGACATGCTCTCTTTCCTTGTGTAAATTCCTTAAGTTCTTTTTTAACCTCCAGAATATGTGGGAAGAGGAAGGAACCATGGCTGGGTTCCATGTGCACAGGACTCCCCCGTATCCCCACCCAGCCCTGGAACCAGGTGACTTCGGATTAATTTACTAAC
This sequence comes from Mesoplodon mirus, assembly GCF_964341445.2. Taxonomy (NCBI): domain Eukaryota; kingdom Metazoa; phylum Chordata; class Mammalia; order Artiodactyla; family Ziphiidae; genus Mesoplodon; species Mesoplodon mirus. Next base: position 64,492,969 of record NC_138995.1, on the reverse strand, counting down.
CTCTGTGTTTCAGTCTTCAGAGCTGCCTATTACCACATCTCTGACGTTGGACAAGGACTCTACTTATCTGTGCCTCACTGTTCTCATCACGCACATTCCCGACTGTTCCCTCTCTAAGCAGCTTTTTGGTAAACTTTTAAAACTCTAATATAGGGGCTTCCCTGGCAGTCCCGTGGTTAAGATTCTGCGCTTCCACTGCAGGGGACTTGGTTTCTATCTCTGGTTGGGGAACTAAGATCCCACATGCCGAGTGGTGCGGCCAAAAAATAAACAAATAAATAAAACCCTAATACGGACTGTGTCCCTCTTCCATTCACAACTCTCCATGGCTCCCAGGTCCCTCTGTTTGCCAGTCCAGGCGTGAATTCCCCTCACACTCATTGTCCCCTAAAAACAAAGGCTGGACCCCAAATTTCCAGAAGCCTCCCGGCTCAGTCCTACCTCCAAGACTGTACACATGCCGGTACCTCCGCCTGTGACCCTCTCCCACGAGCCATCACACTGTCTGTGAGAAATAGGGACCCCATCTTCCTGGACACCGCGGCCTGGGCTGCGGGCACGTGAGCAGGCGCCCCGCACTCGGGTCTTCCTTGTCTGGTGGGGTGAGGGCGGTGAGGGCCCGCAGGACAAGCGTTTACCTGAGGCGGGTCCCTCAGCGCCGCCGCCGCCATCGGACTCTGTGGGCGGAGCGGGGCCAGCTCTATAGCCTCTGACACGGTAAACAAGCCCGACGGAAACAAAGCGGCCTCAACCAGGAAGTAGCCGGAAGTCCAGCCCTGACACGCTTCCTAAGACCGGAAATGCCCCTGTCCTGGTCTTTCATTGGAGCAACACCGCTCTTCTTCTGGTGCAGTGTGTTCTGGGCAATGTAGTTCCCATAACTCCACAGGCCCGCGGGAAGGGGCGCTCCTCATCCGCGCCCGCGGAGAAAAAGCCCTGGGCACCTCGAGGGACGCTGGGAAAAGGCGTCCAGGCTTCAGGAGTGAAGGGAGGGGCTTCCTTTCCTCTTAAAGGGGCCGAAGGCGGACTGCAGGGGAGTGTTGTCTGCAGTTCATCAGCCCTGTAAAGTATTTAGAGATGTAGGTGGGGAAACTTTCCTCTACCCAGTTTTTACCTTTTGAGCTCAAGCTCTGTAACAAAAGGCAATAACAAGAGAAAAACAAACAGGAGTTTATTGACATGTTTATACATACATGAGAGAGACAGGGTTGAGTAACTCAAAGAATTGGGTTAGACACAGGGAGATGTGAGGGCTGACATCTGCAGGCAGAAAGAACTGCGGCCTTAGAAAGGGCCGCAAGTTTGGAGAAGGCGCAGTTACTCTCCGGCTCCACTGTTACCGCTAATATAAGTAATGTTTGTAAAATTCTTACCTAATAAATAATTTAGGACATTAAAAAAAAGAAGTGGCTTAGAATTCAATCTTATATAATACCTTCGACAAAGAACAATACATTTGAGGTGTAATAAAGAAAAGAAAAAGTACTTGAGTCTCTAGGGATGCCAAATAATGTGGGAAAGTAATGTTGGATAAGAGCTAGTGTTAAAAAAAAAAGAGACAAAGGCCCAAAATGGAGTCACTTGTGCTAAACGCATGTCAGCATAGCAAGACTTAATATCTGAATCTAACTGCAGTTTTAGCTTCTCCTAAGAATGTAATCTTAACCAGTCAGTCTGGAAGTTCCTGGCCAGCACTAGCGAGGTAATTTGCCGGCTAGACTCTTTTTATCCCCCAAAGGAGAGTGCCCTTCGTGAAATAATCTGTTAACCTTAAAAATAAAATAGGGGCTTCCCTCATGGTGCAGTGGTTAAGAATCTGCCTGCCAGTGCAGGGGACACAGGTTCAAGCCTTGCTCTGGGAAGATCCCACATGCCACGGAGCAACTAAGCCCGTGCACCACAACTACTGAGACTGCTCTCTAGAGCCCACGAGCCACAACTACAGAGCCCACGTGCCACAGCTACTGAAGCCCGGGCGCCTAGAGCCCGTGCTCTGCAACAAGAGAAGCAACCACAATGAGAAGTCCGTGCACCACAGTGAAGAGTAGACCCTGCTCACCGCAACTAGAGAAAGCCAGCACACAGCAACAAAGACCCAACACAGCCAAAAATAAATTAATTTTTTAAAAAAATAATAAAATAAAAGTTATTTTACCAGCAGAAATGGGTTTATTCAGAAATAGCAGAGAATTATAAATCAGAACAAGCAAGCAATGGCAAAAACCATAGGCAAGTCCAACAAAGGAGAGGGATGTTATTTTACAGAGAAAAGGGAGGAAGTCAGGAGGCATTATTTTGAAAGAAAGTCTATTGGAGAAAAGTGAGAGTTTAGGGTAATGAGGGTTTCTCATTGGTGGAGTTGCTGGGGTACTAGGTTTCTTGTAGGAGATGCAATGTACATCTTTTCCTGCTGGGGCCTGTAACTGATGACTCTTTCCTGTTGATGATTCTTCTGTTGGGGTTTATAATTGACAATCCTTCCTGTAGTTGATGTCCAGTAGTACTTCCTGAGAGCTCCCCTTCTGGTCTCTTGACCACATATTAGTGAGGTTTCCCTTTATCAATGTTCACAAATTCGTTCTTTATGACCTCCTTGTCTCACCCCCCTCTCTGCCCTTAAAAACCTTTCCTTTTCTGTAGCCCTTTGGAACTCCTTTCTAATCGCTAGATGGGATGGTCCCTGATACATGAATCATTCAATAGAGCCAATTAGATCTTCAAATTTAATCAGCTGAATTTTGTTTTTTGCCACTAGTTAGCAAAGTTTGTTATGTAAATTCCTCTTGTGCTGTCTCCAGGCTAATAAGGGTCTAAAGTTGCCTCTGGTGATTAATTTTTGTCCTTTGTAAATTTATGTCTTGCTTTTAGGCAAATAGGGGGAGAACACAGTGCCTTTCTTGCATTAACTGCTTCTTAATTTCCTTTAGTTCAAAATAAATATGTCAAAAAGGCATATTTTTTGGTGAAATGAAAAGGAGGTCATGTTTCAGGGATGGAGTCAGATTCTCACAAGGAAACTAAATAAATGATCAATAGGAATGGGCAAAAGACCTAAACAGACATTTCTCCAAAGGAAAAAAAATTGGGCTGGCCAAAATATTCATTCGGTATTTTCCATAAGATGGCTCTGATAGTGCTTAGTTGTCTTTAACTTCATTCGAAACAATTTTGTTAGATTGTATCATGAGAGCTGTCCTATCAGAGTGCTTTTAAAAAAAAACACATCAAAATTGGTGAATTTTTTTGCAGCCATTTTAATATTGAAGATGGAAGAAAAAAAGCAACATTTTCGGCATATTATGCTTTATTATTTCAAGAAAGGTAAAAACACAAATGAAACACAAAAAGGAAAGATGTGTGCAGTGTATGGAGAAAGTGCTGTGACTGATCAAATGTGTCAAAAGTGGTTTTCAAAGTTTCGTGCTGGAGATTTCTCGCTGGATGATGTTCCATGATCAGGTAGGACACTCAAACGTGATAGCGATCAAACTGAGATATTGAGAACAATCAACATTATACCATGCAGGAGACAGCTGACATACTCGAAATATCCAAATCAAGTGCTGAAAGTCATTTGCACCAGCTTGGTTATGTTAATCGCTTTGATGTTTGGGTTCCACATAAGTTAAGTGAAAAAAAACCTTCTTAGGCTTCCCTGGTGGCACAGTGGTTGAGAATCTGCCTGCCAATACAGGGGACATGGGTTTGAGCCCTGGTCCGGGAGGATCCCACATGCCGCGGAGCAGCTAAGCCCGTGTGCCACAGCTACTAAGCCTGCGCTCTAGAGCCTGTGAGCCACAACTTCTGAGCCCACGTGCCACAACTACTGAAGCCCACGCGCCTAGAGCCTGTGCTCTGCAACAAGAGAAGCCACCGCAATGAGAAGCCTGCGCACCGCAATGAAGAGTAGCCCCTGCTCACTGTAACTAGAGAAAGCCCATGCACAAGAACGAAGACCCAATGCAGCCAAAAATAAATTAATTAATTAATTAAATTAAATTTTTAAAAAAACCTTCTTGACCATATTTCCTCACGTGATTCTCTACTGAAATGTAAGGAGAACATTCTGTTTTTAAAACAAATTGTGATGGGCAATGAAAAGTAGATACTGTATAATAATATGGAATGGAAGAGATCATGGGGCAAGCAAAATGAACCACCACCAAACACACCAAAGACCGGTCTTCGTCCAAAGAAGGTGACATGTATATGGCGGGATTGGAAGGCAGTCCTCTATTATGAGCACCTTCCAGAAAACCAAATGATTACTTCCAACAAGTACTGCTCCCAATTAGACCAACTGAAAGCAGCACTCGACGAAAGCGTACAGAATTAGTCAACAGAAAACACATAATCTTCCTTCAGAATAACACAAGACCACATGTTTCTTTGATGACCAGGCAGAAACTGTTATAGCCTGGCTGGGAAGTTCTGATTCATCCGCCATATTCACCAGACATTGAACCTTTGGATTTCCATTTATTTCAGTCTTTACAAAATTCTCTTAATGGAAAAAAATTCAGTTCCCTGGAAAACTGTAAAAAGCACCTGGGACAGTTCTTTGCTCAAAAAGATAAAAAGTTTTGGGAAGGTGGAATTATGAAGTTGCCTGAAAAATGGCAGAAGGTAGTGGAACAAAAGGGTGAATACACTGTTCAATAAAGTTCTTGGTGAAAATGAAAAATGTCCTTTATTTTTACTTAAAAACCAAAGGAATTCTTGGCCAACCCAATACACATGGTCAATAGACAAATGAAAAGATGCTCAACATCCTTAGTTATGAGAGAAATACAAATCAAAACTACAATGAGGTACCACCTCACACCAGTCAGAATGACCATCATTAAAATGTCTACAAATAATAAATGCTGGGGAGGGTGTAGAGAAAAGGGAACCCTCCTACACTGTTAGTGGGAATGTAAGTTGGTGCAGCCACAATGGAAAACAGTATGGTGGTTCCTCAAAAAACTAAAAATAGAACTACTATATGATCCTGTAATCCCACTCCTGGGGCATATATCCAGACAAAACTATAGTTCAAAAAGATATATGCACCCCTGGGCTTCTCTGGTGACACAGTGGTTGAGAGTCCGCCTGCCGATGCAGGGGACACGGGTTCGTGCCCCGGTCCAGGAAGATCCCACATGCCGCAGAGCAGCACGTCACCTTTGGAACCCAGGCCCAGTTCGGAGTCTTAACCACTGGACTGCCAGTGAATTCCCCAAGGCTCTGGTCTTTGAGTCAATAACCAGAGACCCATAGGACTAAAAGATTAGCTCTATCTGTTCCACTGATGTATGTACATAGTTTTCAAAGGACAAAAGCGGGGCTGTAAATCCGCCATGTAAGATATAAAGGCCTGACACACATTCCTAAGTTGTTTTTGCAGGAAGCAGACCCGCCCCGCCCCCCACTCAGGCACTCAGGATACTGGCCCTGGGTAGTTAAGGTGCAGATTAAGGGAATGATTTCAATGGGCCCAGACTCTTGCTTATTCCCATATATAGAAAAGCGCTAAATTCCTTAACTTGAGATATCTGCTTTTCTTTATTTTTTAATTTTTTTAAATTTATTTTTGGCTGTGTTGGGTCTTCATTGCTGCACGAGGACTTTCTCTAGTTGTGCCAAGTCGGGGCTGCTCTATCTTTGCGGACGCACAGGTTCCTCACTGTGGTGGCTTCTCTTGTTGTGGAGTACAGGTTCTAGGTGCACAGGCTTTAGTAGTTGCGGCACGCAGGCGCTACAGCGCAGGCTCAGTAGTTGGGGTGCACGGGCTTAAGTTGCTCCGCGGAAAGTGGGATCTTCCTGGACCAGGGCTCGAACCCGAGTCCCCTGCATTGGCAGGCGGATTCTTAACCACTGCGCCACCAGGGAAGTCCTGCTTTTCTTTAATTAACAGCAATCTTTTGATGTTCCGACTACATGGTCTTTGTTGCAAAAACTCCTCTAGATCCTGGCTCCTCCCTGACCTTTTCAACTATCTGAGAGGCTGCCTCCCGGGCTTGAAGTCCTCAGAAAACCCGCCAAATAAAACAGAATTCTCAACTTTTAGGTTGTGCATTTTTTTTCAGTCAACATGCGTGTGAAGAGCCCTCTGCTTTTCATTTAGTTCTCTTTCAGACCAGTTTCTTGGTCAGCCGACTGTGTGCTGGGCTCAAGGTGGAGGCGGACGCAGCCGTTGGACAGAATGAAATTGTGGCTGAGAGAAACCCCTCCCATGGGAGAGGTCCGTGGAGCTGACAGAAGACTGCGCCCCCTTGAGGACTGTGCAGGCAGACGGTGAGGGCTCTGGGATTCAGAGGAATGAGGGAAAACGGTCATGATTAGAATTCAAACAACGCAAAAAGCAGCAGCAGCAGCTGAGCCTCCCTGGTCCTTGCCATCTGCCACCAGCCCTGGTGGGGCGTGAAGCGCTTCACGTGCCCTGATAAAATGTTTAAACCCAGCTCTGGGATCAGTCTTGGGAGTTTGTATTCAGCCTCTAGACACCAAAACTTTCCTGCTGTGTGACCTTGGGGAAGTGTTGGGCTGCATCCAGCAGTCCTGCAAGCCCTGTACTTGCCCAGCCTCAAGAGTGAGGAATGCCTGAGGTCAGCGGCAGAGACATCGATGGTCTAATAGGTGGGGGGATCTCACCCACCTGAAGCATAAAGTTTTTGGAGCCACAGCCCACGGTGTGCAGCAGATGGCGGGCAGGACAGGGCAGCTGTCTTCGCTACCAGGTGTCGACTAAAAAAATACATACAACCTATAAGTTGAGAGTTCTGTTTTATTCAGTGGAAATGTTTCGAACCTGAAGCCCGGGTGGTAGCACCTCAAGTAACCTTGAGAGAACTGCTCCGAGGAGGCGAGGGGGGAGCCAGGATGCACAGGAGTTTTGCAACAAAGGGCAGGTGGTAGGAGCAAAAGATTACTGTTAATAAAAGAAAACTAGGGACTCCTCTGGTGGTGCAGTGGTTAAGAATTCGCCTGTCAATGCAGGGGACACGGGTTCGAGCCCTGGTCCGGGAAGATCCCACATGCCACGGAGCAACTAAGCCCGTGCGCCATAACTACTGAGCCCACATGCCGCAACTACTGAAGCCCTCGCGCCTAGAGCCCATGCTCCACAATAAGAGAAGCCATTGCAATGAGAAGCCCACACATCTCAAGGAAGAGTAGCCCCCGCTCGCCGCAACTAGAGAAAGCCTGCGTGCAGCGACGAAGACCCGACGCAGCCATAAATAAATAAATATACTTTAAAATAAAAATTCAAAAAAGAAAAGAAAATTCAAAATCTCAAATTAAGGAATTTAATGCTTTTCTGTGTATGGGAAGATGCAAGAGTCTGGGCTCACTGCAATCATTCCTTTGATATGCACCTTAGCTACCCAAGGCCAGTGTCCTGTGTTTTCTCACCCTGAGTTCCCTCAGGCCTCACTGTGGGGAGTGGCTGCACTCTGATGGCTGCTAGATAGCAGGTATTCTCTGTTTCCTTCCTGAGTTCCCTCGGGGCTCACCAGCTCACCATAGGCTGTGGCTGCAATCACGGATGACTGTGACATCCCTTACTGACATGGCAGGAAGTATTCCATTTCTCACAGGGAAGAGGGAGGTTGCCTGTTCCAGGAAGAACTGACATCAGGTTGGTTCACCGGTTGCCAGGAAAACTGGCAGAGGAACACTCCCCTCACAGTCCCTTTGATAAACTGTCACAGTGGAGATAGTCCTAATCTAAAGATTAGAACAGGGACTTCCCTGTGGTCCAGTGGTTAAGACTCTGTGCTTTCACTATCGTGGCCCTGGTCGGGGAACTAAGATCCTGTGAGCTGAGGTGATGGGGTGTGGGGTGGGGGGAGTATGTAGGCATTTACTGATTAGGCTTTATGATTAAGAGGGAGGTCAGTCAGGTGAGTGGGGTGTAGGTGAGGCAGGGACTGATCGGGCAGGGGATGTACAGAGAGCAAGAGAGCAGCCATCCGGCTGGGCCTCATTATACAGGCAAACACTTCACTTCTCTGACCCTTCATTTCCCCCAGAAATCTGCTTCTCCAGGTAGGTTGCTGTGAGAAATGCTCATAATGAAACCGAGCAGGACCCTGCAGGGCCCTCTGAGGTACAAAACCTCTCCTTATGTTTGTTGGATTCCCTGGTGGTCCAGTGGTTAAGACTCCATGCTTCCACTGCAGGGGGCACGGCTTCTATCCCTGGTCAGGGCAACTAGAATCCTACATGCCTTGTGGCTAAAAAAAAGAAAAAAAAAAAGCTTCAGCCTCCTAGACCTTTTCTGAGTTCCAAAGGGCATATCCATACAGTTACTAATTAGGGAAGGGAGGGAATGCAGAGACAAAGGAGGAGCGTCAAGAAAACAATAGCACAGGGATAAAGCAGGGTCCTGGTTCCACCTCAAGGGATATACATAACAATATATTTTGAGTTCTTCTGCAGGATCTGAGGCCCCCACCCATGTGGAGGATGGTAGCTTCTGGCTGAACAGAAGCACATGGACCCTAGACTGGCTGGAACCAGAAGACTGATGACTGAGATTCCTGAGAGACCACCCTGTTATTTCATCACCAACCAATCAGAGGAGGGTTACACACCCTGCAGCCCACCCCCAGATTTTGCCTATAAAAACTCTTCCCAGGGCTTCCCTGGTGGCGCAGTGGTTGAGAGTCCGCCTGCCGATGCAGGGGACACGGGTTCGTGCCCCCGTCTGGGAAGATCCCACGTGCCGTGGAGCGGCTGGGACCATGAGCCATGGTCGCTGAGCCTGCGCGTCCGGAGCCTGTGCTCCGCAATGGGAGAGGCCACAACAGTGAGAGGCCCGCGTATCGCGGAAAAAAAAAACAAAAAACTCTTCCCAGAAAACCATTGGGGAATTTGGGCTTTTTTTTTTTTTTTTTTTTTTTTTTCTTTTTGCGGTATGCGGGCCTCTCACTGTTGTGGCCTCCCCCGTTGCGGAGCACAGGCTCCGGACGCGCAGGCCCAGCGGCCATGGCTCACGGGCCCAGCCGCTCCGCGGCATATGGGATCCTCCCAGACCGGGGCACGAACCCGTATCCCCTGCATCGGCAGGCGGACTCTCAACCACTGCGCCACCAGGGAGGCCCTGGGCTTTTTAAGTAAGTGTTTCTGCAAACTGTATTGATCCTTCTGATCTCAGGTGGCCACGGCCTGCAGCGGCTTGAAGCAGGATTTCCCTTCCCCGGCCAGAGAATGAATTCAGTTAGGCTGCAGCAGCAAGAGCGCTGAATCTTAGCCACTAGACCAGTGGCCAGTGACAAGGCCCTCAGCAGGAAGTCTCTTTTCTTGTCATTTTAGCAAAGTTATATTGTAACAAACTTTTAAACCAGGCACCCCCATGCTCTACTAATCTCCGGCCCAAGCACACCTTTCAAGTCTTTTAATCACAGAATACCTTGCCTAACTTGTCATTTCTTTCTGTAGATCAAAGAAGCAGAAATGAAAAATAAGTAATTAACAGATGACCAGACCTCTTCTCTAGCTTCCCCTTCAATGATCTCACAAACTGAACAAGGTAACATCTAGGGGAAGATCACAAGAAGTCCACTGTAAGGTCAGCTGGCCCGAGGCAGGTGATGCAAACAAATTCACCAGTTGCATCAGCCCGGGGACTTTCAGCCTTCCCGCTCTTGAGAGAGGCAGAACTAACGGTCCTACAACTGATGCAGCTGGTGTCCGATATTGCCACAGCACCCGAAGAAAACCGCCAGATGAGGACTAATCCACACCAAGAGCGCTCTGACCACCCTTTCCTTTCTACCCCCTGTAAATCCCACCCAAGCCCTCAACCGGGGGCGACTTCTCTGGCCCCGCCCTTCGGACCGGTGAACCTCGCTCGGGAGCGCTCCCAAATAAAGCTAATTTAAAGCTCTTTGTTTCACGGTGCCATCCGTTATGGCCAGGCCTTACATCCACGAGCCTGCATGCAGTGGAGGATGGCAAAGACTCTGATCCGCCATCTTGAAACCGTGCACCTCAGATTGGGACTTGAACCCACGTGCCGGGACTCGAACCTGGCCAAAACCCACAGTCTTCCAACTGAGATCGCACACCTGGCTTCAAGACTTAACGAAGCTCAGGTTCTTGCTGTCTAATTGCAGAAAGAATTCAGTGATAGGTAAGAAGTGGATTTATTTAGAGAGAAACACACTCCACCAGACAGAGCGTGGGCCATCTCAGAAGGTGAGAAAGGCACGAGGGTGTGGGGTTGTCAGTGTTTATAGTGGTGGGTAATCTCTTATAGGATAGTGAGTGGGAGGGGTATTCCAGTTATTTTGGGAAGGGGCAGGAATTTCCAGGAATTGGGCCACCACCCAATTTTTGATCCTTATTGTCACCTTAGGACTGTCATGGCACCTGTGGGTGTGTCATTTAGCTCACTGATGTGTTACAATGAGCATATAATGAAGCTCACGGTCTAGGGGAAGTCAACTTATCCACCATCTTGGACCCATTTGGTTCTAATCCATTTATGTCATGTCCTCGGGCTGTGTCATCCTTTCAAATGCTGTGCCCTGCCCCCTTCCCCCCTGTTGCAATCTCAGTGATTAACTGAGATGATGTCCCTCCTTCCCTTTAAAACGTTCATGGCCGAGCAGAATCTCCAGAGGTGGTTTTTGGGGGACGCTGAGTCCACCATCTCCCCGGATTGCCAGCATTCTGATTAAAGGCACCTTTCTTTTCTATGGACATTTGTGAGTATGTAATTGATTTTGTAAGCTGCGAGCAGCGAGACCTCCATTGGATAACAGCATGTGGAGGCTCCAGGTCCCCAAGCCCAGCCAGGCCTCCGTATAGGTGCAGCCCAGAGAAGGCACAGAGACTCTGGGAGGAGGCACAGTGCCCCTCACCCCTGATGCCCCCCAAGTTGAGGAGGTCTGGCAGCGATTAGAGCAGAGTGATGGAAAGCACTCTTGGAGTGGTGGGCCTGAGGAGCATTTCCCGGGACAGACCTGAGCTGTAGATGCCCAGGGTGCTCCCCCTAGTCATTCCCTGTCCCCACTGGACACCACCGGCAAGCTAGCACTAGGGCGGCCATGCCCCACAGTAACTGTGTCATCAGAGCAGGTTGGGGGTAGGGGTGTGGCCAGTGCATCTTCTCCTTACCTGCTCTGGAAGCCCTGGGATCAGCCCCCCCCATCCTCTCCATTTTGCATGGGAAGAAACCGAGGCCCAGAGAGGGGGTTTCTCTTGCATGTGCTAAGTAAATGCCCAAGACAAAGTCAGATGACCAGTGTCCTCAGGACAACAAAGTAGACTGAGAAGATCTTAGAGTCTGGGGTGACTTCCCAGGGGGCAATCAGAGGACTGTCAGGAAAGGACACAAGTCAGTCTGGGATGAAGTGAAGGAGCCACGTGGGTTACAAATTAATAAAAAGAAAATTCTGGGAGTTCCCTGGCAGTCCAGTGGTTAGGACTTGGCGCTTTTACTGCTTTGGGTCTGGGTTCAATCCCTGGTATGGGAACTAATATCCTGCACCGCATGCCATATGGCCAAAGAAACCCAAAAACAAACAAAAAATCTTACAGTGATCAGGGCTGTGGTGAGGGTAAACAGGGTCACAGCTAGAGAGTAGCCTTAAGCCTTATTTGGGTTTCCATAGGAAGGGATACAATGCTCCTACACATAATCACTATTAAATATTTTAATGAATTCATTTTTCAGTTATAAATAAATATCTTAAAGAGGAAACTGGATTCACAACTGTAAGAGGTAAGCCAGCTCCACTTGGAATAAACAGAGGGCAACCCACCTGCAGAGAAAAATCCAGTGACCTTCTTGGTTCCATTCTGCACAGGAACCCTCCATTTATGAAACTGTGGGCCTCAGATTGGGACTTGAACCCACGTTCTTTTAACTGAGATCACACACCTGGTCTCAGGACTTAACGAAGCTCAGGTTCTTGTTGTCTTGTCACAGAAAGAATTCAGTGAGGGACAAAGTGATGGGTAAGAAGTGGATTTATTGGGAGGGGCTTCCTTGGTGGTACAGTGGTTAAGAATCCGCCTGCCAATAAAGGGGACACGGGTTCGAGCCCTGGTCCAGGAGGATCCCGCATGCCGCGGAGCAACTAAGCCCGTGAGCCACAACTACTAAGCCCGCGTGCCACAACTACTGAAACCCGTGCACCTAGAGCCCATGCTCCACAACAAGAGAAGCCACTGCAATGAGAGGCCCGTGCAGCACAATGAAGAGTGGCTCTTACTCGCCGCAACTAGAGGAAGCCCATGCATAGCAACAAAGACCCCACACAGCCAAAAATAAATAAATTAATTAATTAATTAAAATATATATATATATATATATTTAAAAGAAGTGGATTTATTTAGAGAGAAACACATTCCACAGACAGAGTGTGGACCATCTCAGAAGGCAAGAGCGGCACCAGGGTATGGGGTTGTCAGTTTTTATAGGGGTGGGTAATTTCATAGGCTAATGAGTAGAGGAGTATTCTTGCTATTTTGGGGAAGGGGTAGGGATTTCTAGGAATTGGGCCACCACCCACTTTTTGGCCTTTTATGGTTGGTCTCAGATCTGTCAGGGTGACTGTGGGTGTGTCACCTATTGTGCTGATGTGTTACAATGAGTATATACTGAGGCTCAAGGTCTGGTGGAAGCCAACTCATCCGCCATCTTGGACTTATTTGGTTCTAATCAGTTTGGGTCGTGTCCTTGAGCTATGTCATTCTTTTAAAGGTTGTGCCCTGCCCCCTTCTATCCCGTTTCATTTAGAAGCAGAAACTCCCCAAATATTTTAGCCTGGACTCGTAGCTGACTCTCCACCTCAGTCGAACGCACAGAAGGTTACCAGTGGGAATCCACCTTTGTATTGTTGAACTCTGCATATAATCACTGGGCTTGGAGCTAGGTGGAGGCCAGGCACTCATTCTATTTATGATTTTGGTACCTGTGTGATGTGTGTGATGCCAAGTAGAGTCAGACAGGCAGCTGGTGTGTCAGGGAGACGTGTCAACTGTGCATTTTACCTGCAAAATCCAAGCATATTGGTTAAGCAGAGGGTGTGAGAGAAAGAGCTGGTTTTTTTTTTTTTTAACTTATTTATCTTACTTGCTGATTCCAATACACTGTACCCCGGGGGTCCAGGTATTACAGTCAGACCAGTCACAAAACCAAGCGTTTCAGAAGACGTGGACATTCAAGATCTTTCGTATTGCTAATGGTGCTACAATGGGTAAAAACCACTTTGACAAAGTTTGCCGCTGGGTATTGGAAAAATACTTGTTTCTCCTTTACTCTCACTCTACTGCCATACTCAACACTATTTTTTTTCATTGAAGTGTAGTTGATTTACCATATTATATTAGTTTCAGGTATGATTCAATACAATAGCAATTCAATATTTTTATAGATTATGCTCCATTTAAAGTTATTACAAAATAATGGCTCTATTTCCCTGTGCTGTACAGTAGACACTTGTTGCTTATTTCTTTTATACATAGTAGTTTGTATCTATTAATCTCCTTCCCATATTGTGTCCCTCTCCCCTTCCCTCTCCCCACGGGTAACCACTAGTTTGTTCTCTATATCTGTGAGTCTGTTTCTATTTTATCATATACATTCACTTATTTCTTTTTTTTAGATTCCACGTATAAGTGATAACATAGAGTGTGTATCTTTGTCTGATTTATTTCACTAAGTATAATACTCTCTAGTTCCATCCATATTGTTGCGAATATCAGAATTTCCCTCTTTTTTATGGCTGAGTAACATTCCATTGTCTATATGTGCCACATCGTCTTTATCCATTCATCTGCTGATGGCACTTAGGTTGCTTCCACGACTTGGCGATTGTAAGTAGCGCTGCTATTATCATTGGGGTGCGTGTCTTTTTGAAGTAACGACACTCAACACACCAGAAGTGTGGCTGTTTTCTCACACCAACCAATTGTCTGTGGCACCAACTGGGTGTCCTACAATTCAGTGAATTCTGACACTAATTTGGGTTAGTGAAAATCCCTCAGGTTAAGGGCTCAGTCCCATATGATTGCCCCCCACTTCAGAGGCCAATTGCAAATAGTGGGTACCCATGTTACCCACAACTTCTGTCTGAGTTGGCTGCAAATCAGAGGTTCCCCTAACTGCCCTCCTCGAATTGGATTATTCACTAGAACGGTTCACAGAATTCAGGGAAATACTCACTTACTTAAACAGTTTATTATATTAAAGGGTATGATAAAGGATACAGATGAACAGCCAGACAGAGTTATAGAGGGAGAGATCAGGAAGGGCCCCGAGCACAGGAGCTTCTGTCCCTGTAGAGTAGGGGCATGCCACCCTCCTGGCACATGGATGTGTTCTGCAACCTGGAAGATCTCCAAGTCCTGAACTTAAGAATGCATGATCCATTATTAACTCAATCTCCAGTTCCTCTCCACTTCCAGGAATGCAGGGGTGCAGTGGGGCTGAAAGTTCCAAGCTTCTAATCATAGTTTGGTCTTTCTGGTGATCAGTCCCCATCCTGAAGCCATCCAGGAGCCCACCAAGCATCACCTCATTTAAAGCCAAAGACACTCCTTTCATCCAGTAAACTTAAAAGGATTTAGGTGCTCTGTGTCAGAAGCCAGGGTCCAAGATCAAATTTTAGAACAAAAGATGCTCCCAGGGGAATTCCCTGGAGGTCCAGTGGTTAGGGCTCCACTCTTTCACTGCACTGTGGGTGTGGGTTCGAGCCTTGGTCAGGAAACTACAATCCGACAAGCCCCGCGTCGCAGCCAAAAACAAAAACAAACAAAAAGCTCCTAGTGCTCTTATCTCTTAGGAAAATACAAGGGTTTTGGGGGCACTGTGCTGGGGAACCGGGAAGAGTTATATATATATATATATATATATATATATATATATATATATATATATATATGTATATATATATATATATATGTATGTATATATATATATATACATATATACATATATATATATATACATATATATATATATTTGCTGTTATTTCACTACCCATCTCCCAGAGGTCTTTCCAAAGAAAAGCCTTCTTTCATACGAAGATTTGCAAGAATATTCACCATAGTAAAATACCTGGAGACAGCCCAGGAAAGAGGGTGGATGAATGGGCTTCTCCACTTAGTGGAGCATTGTCCCAGCAAGGGAATAGCAAGGGAATCAGAGAAGTGTCACAATTTACCCCGCAGAATGCCCCTGTTCCAGTATTCAGTCCATTTCTATAGGGCACCTTCTAGTTTCTCAATGAGACTGAACCCTAATTTCCTATTGAAGCCAGATCACAAATGTGTTCACAATAACTATCACGTGAGCTTTTGCCTCGACTGTACACAGAATCCGTTTTCTCCAAACTGCTCTTTCAAACTGGTTTTGCAAATAAGCCTTCCCTACCCCCACACACTCCATCTACTGGAAGAAATGCATGGAAAACATTGGACTTTTCTGGTATTTGTTAATAAAATTGCATTCTGCAACTTTCAGTCACCATTCTTCTTTAGGTCCAGTTTAGCTATTAAATTGCCAGTAAATTATATGATTACATATTATTTAAATACAAAGGGTCCCTTTCGTCACTTAAGGCCTCTTTCCAAGTTTCCATCTCCGCTCCCCACCTTTTTAGGTGCCTGTGCTGCACTAGAGATAAAGGGTATGGACGGAGGACAGGGCAGCAGGCAGGGAAAGTCTCGTTGGACCACTGAGCTTGGAACTCACTGTCTTATTGTAACCGAAAGTGGGGTCCGGCTGCTCGCCACTCAAAAGCCAATAAAGAGGCCAGGTTGGTGGAAAGGAAAGTGCTTTATTTTGGGTGCCGGCAACCGGGGGATGGGGAGGGTGGACGGCTGTCCTAAGGCTGACTCCACCCGCACCCCCCCCCGCGACAATCAGTGGGCAAGAGCTTTTACAGACGGAGGGAGGGGACCACATGCAGAAACAGCAGTCAGCTCTAACAGTCATCTTGAAATTGGGCATCTGTGCTCTGATCAGCGTCATCTTGATTGTTTTAAGCACAGTTAGTCTTCAGGTTCAGGGTCCGTTCTTTCACCATTTCTTTGAGGCCAATTCTCGGAATTGTGGCAGCTTATGTCATGGCTACAGCCTGGTTATCATGCTGTTAACTTCTTCCACCTGGTGGGGGTTTCAGTATCTACAAGAGAGCTCCCAGGATATGGCTCAGAATATTATCTGTAGTTCTTAAGGAGGAACTAAAGCTCCTTGATTTTTGCTTAATGACTAAACAATTAATTGGTCTCCTTTGACTGTTTTCCTTTGTTTCTGCATTTTCTCACTTCCCTGATTAAACTTATTCTTTTGCTAAAGATTTTCCACAGACAAAAGCAGGCTGAGGACATGGTGGGGGGCAAGGACCATAGGATCCTGCTCCGTTTCACTCTCACGTGGGACACACGCCAAAATTTTAAAGAATAAACACCAACATAACATATCCAGATGCTTTTCTATGCACTTGAGATACTTTAGTGAACAAAACTGAGAAATTCCCTGCTCTTCATAAACTTACTTTTTTTTTGGGGGGTGTGAAACAATAAATGGAGAATACAATCAGGAAATTACATTCTTTTTTTTAAATTGTCTTTATTTATTTATTTTCTTTCCTTTTTAAATTTTTAATCTTATTTAATTATTATTATTTTTGGCCGTGCTGCAAGGCATGTGGGATCTTAGTTCACCGACCAGGGATGGAACTTGTGCCCCCTGCAGTAGAAGTGCGGAATCTTAACCACTGGACCGCCAGGGAAGTTGCCACTTTTTAAAAATTATTTTTATAAAGTATATTCTATAGAGCAGTACTATGGAAATAAACATACGCACATACATAATTTATATACATCACATTGGGGCCGTAGCCAAGGAAGCTTTTAGTGTGGAGGGAACACTTTTGAGGGCAATTTTCTGGTGAAACCTAAGGTGGCGGTGGTAGGTGGAGGACTGGCGGAAGCGTCTCTGGCAAAGGGAACATACATAGGGCTTCTCTCCCGTGTGGATTCTCTCGTGAGCCCGAAGGTTGGTTTTGTGGCTGAAGGCCATTCCACACATGCTGCACATGAAAGGCTTCTCTCCTGCATGAATCCTCTGATGCACATGTAGGTCTGATGCCTGGAAGAAGCCTTTGCCACACTCGGCACAAATGTATGTCCTCTCATTATTGTGTCTTTTCTGGTGAACTTTTAACCGAGAGGGATACCTAAAGATCTTGGGACACGTCTCACATTCATATACTTTTGGGGCTTCGTGGAATCTTTCTTGGTGTTCCCCACGTGCAGAGTTCCCCTCAGTGCTCTGATGCATAGAAACAGACTCAAGGGTGACCTGGTCTGCCTTGAAGAGAAACTCTGGTTCCACCTCCACAAGGACATCTTGATAGGAGGGTCCTTTCAGGGATCCTTCCTGGGACCGGGAGGGGCCTGGACCTGCTCTTCTGGAGCTGAGTGGATTCTCCAAATAAACACCTCCTTCTTCAGGCCTCGGACTGTTCTCTTCTTGGATAATGAGTAGGAAAGGTATTTGATTGCTTGGACTAGTAATACGGTCATTTACTTGACAAGTTTTCAGAGAAATGTTGCCACCATTTTCTTTACCTTCACTTTCTGTAGTGGGGGAAAAAGTGACTCAGTGAAGTTATGCCCAAGAAAAAGTTCACACAGATCATCCCTCTGGTACCTGGGCTTTCCCCACTCACTTTGTCTTGTTTCCAGGGAAGTATCTTGAGGAGTCCAGAAAGGTGTCCCCATGTTCTCTCTTGCTGGAGTTCCTGTCGACAACTGTTTTGTGAAGTGAACAATGACTTCTCTTAAGGGCGTATTCTCACAAAAGAGGGCTTCCTGTCCCTGCATGTGGACGTGGACCTGTGAACAAAGCCTGATTACTATCTATAATAACTTCTTTCTCTACTTCCAGGCAACTCCAACAGACTACTTATTCCTTACACCCCTTTGCCCCTCACCCCGGGGGTCAGAACCCTCTACTTACTAAGCCAGGTGGCTTCATGCCATCATCGGTGAGATCTTCCATGAATTTCTCCAGGTTTCTGCCGCTTGCATTCCATTTCTCTTGTAAAGTGGACCTGTCACAGCAGTGGCCATTGATCATAAACTGTTCCAGGACCAAACGAGAAATTATTTCATCCTTGCTGTGTTTTTCTGGCTGCAGCCATGAGTGAAATAATTTATAGAGTCTTTGCAGCTCCTGTCTTGCACATGAGTTATTGCTGTTTTGAAATAAGCTGAGCTGGGTGTTCCGGAACTCAGAGATCCCCTCTCTCTCCTGGATGGCAGATCCTTGGCTGGGTTTAAGCTCTAGATTATCTGACCCAGGATCCTTCCTGGATGGTTCATCTTGAAAGGAGATTCTGAGGTCTAAAGCCATTCTTAACAAGAATTCTCAGAGCCGCAACTTCAGGAATTCAATCTCTGCTGACTTGTTTCTTGGGGGATCTCTTTCAACAACTGGTGGATGTTTAAGAACTGCAAGCTAGAAATAGAAGAGATATGTAATAAATTACAACACTGGTATAATTGAAAAGCAACAAACAAAATTCAGGTTCAGTTGAGTTCATGGATGAATTCTACTAGACATTTGGTGAATACACAAATGGAGAAAAGCACAACCTCATCAGTCATCCCAGAAATGCAAAATAAAACTACAACAACGTGCTACAAAATACCTATCAGAATCACTAAAATAAAATAGAGTTAGCATTGGCATGGATTGGAGCACCTGGCACTCTCAGTCACTGCTAGTGAGTACTCACGTTGGAAATGCTTTGACTAGTATGTGCTAAATCTGTATTTATGCATTCCCTGTGACTCATCAGTTTTACTCCTCGGCATGTACTCAACGGAAGAATATACTCATGTGCATCAAAGGCATATACAATAATGTTTCTATCAACATAATTCATAATATTCCCATGCTGTAAATACTCTAAATGTCCAACATTCAATGGGACAGATTACAATTAATTGATGTAGAGGCATATTTGATAGCAATGAGAAGAAATTCTTCATGCAACAACATAGAATAACCACAAAACAGAATGTCAAATGAAATAATCCAGGCACCAAACAATACATTTTTTTCTTCTCGTTTATGTTCATTGAAAAGCATATAAATACTATCAATATTATTTAGGATGTTGGTTAAAATTTTGGAAACAATAGTAGATCCTGGGATAGGTACATATGGAGGGCTCCATAGGACGACCCCATCCCAGTTTGCCTGGGACTAAAGAGAGAGTTCCTGTGATGCTGTACCTCCAATTTTAGCTGGCGATAGTCTACCTCTTGATCTTGTAGTTACACACGAGTGTTTCTCTGTAAAAATCCACCAAGTTATATACTTCACTTTTCCTTTTTTCTGTATGTGCATTACATTTCAATTTTAAAAGTTCAATTTTAAACAGTAAATAGCGTCTTAAGTTGTAATTGGACATGATTTAACTGAACAAAGGCGATCTAGTACAAAAATGTTCTTTCAGTCATTATAAGAAAACAAAATATTACAAACAATTGACAAGAAAGTGAATGAAATAGGACAGGCTGGAATCCATATACGTGATTTCATCTTGTGTTAGAAACTCCTACATCAGACACAAACATCTGCAAAACCACCTCAGCTACACCCCGTGTCAGCCCAATGATACATTCCTCAGGAAATTTTCCATTTACTTTCACCTCTTTCTTTTTTCCAATTACCCTTCCTTATGAAAAACGTTTATCTTTGCTTCACTGATCTTATCAAAGTTATAATTTTATATTGATCTGTTTCTTTCTTTTTTAAAATAAATTTATTTATTTTTGGCTGCGTTGTGTCTTTGTTGCTGTGCATGGGCTTTCTCTACTTGCGGTGAGGGGGGGCTACTCTTCGTTGCGTTGCGCAGGTTTCTCACTGCGGTGGCTTCTCTTGTTGCGGAGCACGGGATCTGGGCACGCGGGCTTCAGAGCACAGGCTCAGTAGTTGTGGTGCACGGGCTTAGTCTCTCCACGGCATGTGGGATCTTCCCGGACCAGGGCTCTAACCCATGTTCCCTGCATTGGCAGGAGGATTCTTAGCCACTGCACCACCAGGGAAGTCCCTATTGAGCTGTTTGTATTGCCTATCCTTTTCTACTGGAGTGTAGGATTCAGAGGAGAAACTGAGTTTGTATTATTCAATATTGATTTGTGACTGCAAATCAATGATCTGGGCAACCACAGGCATACCCCTTGGGATGTCAAACAGATAAAAGATTTAATCCTCTTTCTATATCATTGCTCTATTTGTGTGTGTGTGTGTGTGTTTTTATATATAGTCAACATTTCAAAGACTTGTATTATTATTATTATTATTTTTGTCCACACCACACAGCTTGCAGGATCCTAGTTCTCCCAACCAGGGATCGAACCCGCACCCTTGGAAATGAAAGCACGGAGTCTGGACCACCAGGGAATTCCCAGATTTTTTTTGTTTTTTCTTTTGGCTGCGCCACGCAGCATGTGGGATCTTAGTTCCCCAGCCAGGGATGGAACCTGCGCCCCCTGCATTGGAAGCTGGAGTCTTAACCACTGGACTACCAGGAAAGTCCCTGGATTTGTTGATTTTTTTTTAAAGCAAACATCGTGCCACAAAATCAGAAAATGTGGGTGTTTGTTGGGATATGTGGGCTCCCAAATACCTAATTAATTTCTGTTAACTGACATCATGTTTTGTGTCAACCTCACCTGCTGATCTGATCAAACTAGTCACCCTGATCTCATCAATGAATGAGGCAAAGATGATCTAGGCAAAACCCTATAGGAGAAAGTTGAACACATCGTTGCCTTCCCCTAATCCACTTATCACACCTATTTAGTCAACCTTTTTAAAATGTTAATCTGCTCAGGTCATGCTCCACTGCTCCACTTAATTCCCTCCACGGCTCCCTCTTGCTCTCAGGGAAAAGCACTAAGTCCTTCATCGTTCCACCAGGCTTTGCCTGGGCCTGTCCTCACCCTTCCCACCGCACCTTAGGTGCTGTGGCTGGTTATCTACATCCAGGTATACTGGTCTCTACTGTTTTTCTTTTTTCTGTGTAATCCATACCTCCTCATTCATGTGGGACTCCCCACGAGTTCTCTCTCTCTCTCTTTATTTTTTTGGCCACACCACATGGCATGTGGGAGTTTAGCTCTCCATCAAGGGATCGAATCTGTGCCCCCTGCATTGGAAGTGTGGAGTCTTAACCACTGGACGGCCAGGGAAGTCCCATGGGTTCTCTTTCTGGACTACCCCCAGGCACACACAGACCACATGGTCACATTTGCAGACATGCACTCAATTTCACACAAACAAGGCCACGGAGCACTATTATGGCTAGGACCTTGGAATTCGAAATGGCCATAGTTAGAAGTTTCATCACAAGAAAAAGGAAGGTAATGATGAATGCTGACAGATGTTAACTAGACTTACTGTGATCATTTCCCAATACATGCAAATATTGTATCATATGCAGTACATCTGAAATTAATACAATGTTATATGTCAATCATATCTCAATAAAAAACAAAACACAACAAAACCCCCCCAGACTGCCAATGTTCTCGACCTGGAGCCTGGCATTTACAAGCTGTGTGACCCCAGACATGTTACTCATCAGGCCTCCATCCTTGTCATGGGGGCTCTGATCTCTAATGACACCCAGCTCAGAATTGCCATGGGAGCTAAATGAATTGATACATGTGATGCATGTGGAGCATTCACTGGTAACTGACACACACCCTTTCATTTTCAGCCCCACCATCATCTCAATCGGTCGTGGACCTCCTCTGCCACAAGATGCAATAAAAATGAATTACTAGAACATACAATTAACGAAAAGCAATGCCAGACTAACAGACTTTCCTAGGAGAAGTCTACTTCAGTCAGGCCAGATTCTGCACAGCCAGAGCAGCGGTCACAATCGACCATCCCCCATGCCTGAGAGACATCCATATCTTTGTACCTAGGAATTTTCTCCCCACAGCTATGCATAAATATACACGCATGCACACTTGCACACACACATGAAATGGGAAACTCACCTCTTCCAGAAGACAACTTCAGACTGGGTAATCTTGAGCCGAAGGCTGAGGACTCACTGTGTGACTCACTTTCTGAACTGGGTTCATCTGATGTGCCTTCCCAAGGCTCCTCCCTTTTATAGGATCAGGGACAATAATGCATTTAAAGACGTGATTGGATAAAGTGTAACTGTTGATGGAATCTCTGTTGGAATCTTCATCAGCTGCAGCTCCAGCTTTCCAGTATGGTATTATATAACAGCCCTGGGCCTGGGGTAATAGGCCACAATCAAACACACATATTTCTGCAGTGAAATATAACAACATTCACACTTAAGTGTGGATATAATGTTTAATCTCATCTCACGTCAAATTTTGTCCTATGTGAGTCTTATACAAAATTAGCACTTTCCAATTTTCCAAGACTTGTGGATTGCAAGTGAAGCAGAAAACAAGGCTAAGATTCTCTCCTTCTGGGAATTTCCTGGCGGTCCAGTGGTTAGGACTCTGCACTTTCACTGCTGAGGACACAGGGAACTAAGATCCCTCAAGCCGTGTGGCACACTGCGGGGGTGGGGGTGGGGGGATTCTCTCCTCCTGTGCATCGGGGCTGGTGAGTCAGAGGGTGCCCCAGGACCCCAAAGGAGGGGTTCCTAATCCAACAAAGAAATTGTAGGGGCTGAAACCAAGATCATTTAGTGGGAAGGGAAAGAGCAGTTCTTATTTTACGTAAAGAAAGCACATGATGTTTGATGGACTTGTGGGGACTGAGAAAGAGGAGGGAGTTAAAATGGGGAGAGGCTCCTGGTTTGAAAATGTGGTGGGAGGGGTGGGGTCTTACACTCACTAGGGGGAAAGCAGGAGGAAGAGATTTTAGGAAAACTCAGCACGTCTGTTTCCTGACTTCTTGTGGAGTGAGTGACCACCTGGAAGATGAGAGAAGAGATGGGGAAGCAGATGGAATGTTTTTTGGAGAGAAGGGACTTTTGCAGTCATCCTAACATTATCTGCTTTCAAGTTGTATCCAGAATCAAACCACGTTTTACCCTGCACGGCCCAGGCCCCATCATCCTTCCCTTAGATTAATGAGGTCAGCTCCTAACTGGCTTCCCCTCCTCCCAGTAGTCTTCCTTCCTTTCTTTTCTTTCTTTTTTTTTTTGGCTGAGCCACAAAGCTTGCAGGATCTTAGTTCCTGACCAGGGATTGAAGCCGGGGCCACGGCAGTGAAAGCACGGAGTCCTAACCACTGGACTGCCAGGGAATTCCCACACAAGTCTTTCTATTCCCAAAGCAGCCATCATAGGGACCCTGTTATAACTGAGTCTGGACACGTGCCTCCTCTGTAGAAGCTCCCCAGTGGCTTCGAGTTACTTAGAGCAAGGCTCAGACTGTCTCTGGTAAAAAAAAACTTTGCCGCTCCCCGTGCCCTCACAGTTTCACAAAATTCAATAAAGCCAAATTATCAGGGACTTCCTTAGTGGTGCAGTAGTTAAGAATTCGCCTGCCAATGCAGGGGACACGGGTTCGAACCCTGGTCCAGGAAGATCCCACATGCCGTGGAGTAACTAAGCCTGTGCGCCACAACTGAGCCTGTGCTCTAGAGCCCATGAGCCACAACTACTGAGCTCACGCACCACAACTACTGAAGCCCTCATGCCTAGAGCCCATGCTTCGCAACAAGAGAAGCCACAGCCATGAGAAGACTGCTCACTGCAACGAAGAGCAGCCCCCACTCGACACAACTAAAGAAAGCCTGCGTGCAGTAACGAAGACCCAACGCAGTCAAAAATAAATAAATAAATACGTAAGTAAATAAACAAATTTAAAAAAAAAGAAAAGTGGTTTCATACTCGCTTCGGCAGCACATGTAATAAAATCGGAACGATACAGAGAAGATTAGCATGGCCCCTGCACAAGGATGACACACAAATTAGGGAAGTGTTCCATATCTTGTGCCCTTCCCTACCGTCCTGAAACCCTTTGTCAATTCACACACACACACACACACACACACACACACACACACACACACACACAAAAGCGGTTTCAGTTACCACCTACATGGCCTCGGTTCAGTCATTACCAGCTGTACCAGCTGCAGACTGTGGTGCTGGAACAGACCGTGATATCTGACAAGAGGGTCTGAGGAGAGGTCAGGCAGATCAGCTGCCCCTGGGCTGTCAGGCCATACCCTCTCATCCCTCAGACTTTTGGGATGACAGCTCAGGAGACGCCTCAACCCTGGCTAAGTTAAGATGAAAATAGATGAGCCTGGCCGCCTAGTGTGGTGAAAACTGGGCTCACTTCCCTGGCCCATCTCCTCATTTCATACTCTTGCATCTGCCAGGGCATCTGGCCTGACCTTGGCCATTCCTCCATACACACACAGAGCAACTCATACATCCAGGGAAAAGTAACTAGATACGGAAGAAGAATCGCAACCTCACAAAAATCATAGTAAGCAACATATGTTATATAGTATAAAGAATTGGAAGTACAAAGAAATTAAAATAAGTGGATAAAATAATCCAGGACATGAGGAAAGAAAAAAGCCACAGGAGCAAGAAGATATGCTTCAAAAAAACTGGGAAAATGTTGGTTATGGAAAACATTGATAAAGAAAGGACTGAGTACAATACATAGGAGGATGGGGATATTTAAAGAATGAATCAGTGAGTCCGATGATCAGATTGAAGATGACATCTGAATGGCCAAGGGTAGGAGAATGAAATAGAAAGCATAAAAGAACAAAAGTTGTGATCCACCTGCGGGAAGGGATTTTCTCTGCTTTATGCCTCTGAAACAGTGGCTAACACCTATTGCTATTAAATACTAGTTGTGGGATACATAAAGAAAATGGAACTAGAAACACCAAGATCTGAATCCAAGTAGTCTCCAAAAGAGGGGGAAAATATGTGATGCCCAGGCAGGAGACATGCGGCAGTGGGGGGGAGGGTGGGGTTCAGCAGTCTAAGTCAAGTGCAGACATGAGATCCCTTTTTTTCCCCCTAAATTATCCTTTTTTGCTTTTTAAAAAAACATCTTTATTGGAGTATAATTGCTTTACAATGGTGTGTTAGTTTCTGCTATACAACAAAAAGATCAGCTATATGTATACAAATATCCCCATATCCACTCCCTCTTGCGTCTCCCTCCCACCCTCCCTATCCCACCCCTCTAGGTTGTCACAAAGCACCGAGCTGATCTCCCTGTGCTATGAGGCTGCTTCCCACTAGCCATCTGTTTTACATTTAGTAGTGTATATATGTCAGTGCCGCTCTCTCACTTCGTCCCAGCTTACCCTTCCCCCTCCCCGTGTCCTCAAGTCCATTCTCTACGTCTGCGTCTTTATTCCCAGACACGAGATCCTTGAGTTGCTGGACTCTGAAGGGCATGGTTGGAAGTGGCCAAAGTTTAGGGATGAGGCAGGACGACCCATGTGGGTGAGTCAGGGGACGAGAAGACAGAGGCACAGGTGACCGCTGTTGGGGGCACCATGAGGATGTTACCTGAGGGCATATGTATAGAGGCTGGCAGGAGTGGTAAAGAGGCCAGAATGCAAGAAGGCAAGGGTCCTGGGAATTCCCTGGAGGTCCAGTGGTTAGGACTCTGCACTCTCACTTCTGAGGGCGTGGGTTCGATCCCTGGTCGGGGAACTAAAATCACACACACACACACACACACAAATCCAAAAAGAAAAAAAAAAAAAGGCAAGATTCCTAATCAGGAAATGGCACAGCTCATTTAACTTGAGGGGGTGCGGCAGGGTCTCTCCCATCTCCCAGTGGCCCTTAATCTTGAGCCATTTAGTATAGCTCAAAGACAGTTACCGACTTGGGTTCTTGGATTTTTGCCTTTTTTTTTTTTTTTTTGGCTGTGTTGGGTATTTATTGCTGCGTGTGGACTTTTAGTTGCCGTGCGTGGGCTTATTGTGGTGGCTTCTCTTGCTGTGGAGCATGGGCTCTAGGCACGTAGGCTTCAGTAGTTGTGGCATGCGGGCTCAGTAGTTGTGACTGGCTTAGTTGCTCCACCGCATGTGGGATCTTCCCGGACCAGGGTTGGAACCAATGTCCCCTGCATTGGCAGGCGGATTCTTAGCCACTGTGCCATCAGGGAAATCCCTCTTGGATTTCTTTAATCAGTAGAAATTGGTTAAGAGGCCAGGGACTTCCCTGATGGTCTAGGGGTTAAGACTCTGAGCTCCCAATGCAGGGGGCCCGGGTTTGATCCCTTGTCAGGGAACTACATCCCACATGCATGCTGCAACTAAGAGTTCACACGCTGCAATAAGACCCGGGGCAACCAAATAAATAAATAAATAAATTTTAAAATAATTTGAAAAATAAAAAGAAATTGATGAGGACAGATGAGAAATTTAGGCAAGGCATTATTGGGACTTGTGCTGCAGCAGGAGGGAGCAAGAACAAGTAATAGATGCACTTGCTCTCTCCTCACGAAGAGGTGAGCTGGTCTCTTAAATGCGGGGAAGAGCAGGAGTGGATTAGTGGGTCTGCCTGCCCCCTTGGTGGTTTTCTGTGCAGGTATCATGCATAGTACACTGCTTTTGTTCCTGGCAGGCAGTCACCTCAAAGGTGGCAGTTGGATTTTGGCCTTTTCATATCTTACTGTTTATAATTTGCCCCAACTTCTCATGCATATATTTTTTAGTCCCTTACAGTTTCTTTGTATTCTGCTGTTCAAGAAGACGTTTGTCCAGGTGCAAGTACTGCAGTAAAGGGTCTCAGGTCCCAGGTCCCAGCCTGTCTCAAGGTGAGGAGCGAATCTTTCATTATGTCACCTGCAGTGGCCTATCAGAACTGGGCAGCTGAGGGCCAGATCCCAGTCTTTCTTTTGTTTTCCTGTTGGATGTTAAGCCTTTCAGTAGAAAGGCTTTTGGTCTCTCTAAGGCTGTTGTTGATATAGATGATGCACACATCCATACTTACTATAACGCTTTGAAGTTGATGGGCGTTTTTCCCCCGTATCAGTTTATTCCTTAATATTGATGGGGAGTATTCCATTTGTAAATATAACAATTTCTTAACCATTCATCTGTGGATAGATGTTTGTTTTTGTTATCTAGTTGCTGGCTTTGAAGAATAAAGTTCCTGGAAACGTGCCAATATGTACAAGAATTTCTGTGGACACAGGTTTCCATTTCTTTTGTAGTTATACTTAGGAATAAGTGGATGATTAACTTCATTAACTGTGTTTCCAAATTTATTTTTACTATTTTGCATTCCTACCAGCAATGTGTGAGAGTTCCACTTTTCTTCACATCTTCAACACCTAGATATTGTCAGTCTTTTAATGTTACCATTAAAATGAGTGTGCAGTGGGACCTCACTGTGGTTTTCACTCATATTTCCTTAAATAATAATACTGAATATTTTCATGTCCTTACTTATGATTCATGTATCATATTTAGTGAAATATGTGTTCAGATGTTTTGCCTATTTTTTTAGTAGTGTTGTTTACCTTATTACATGTTCTGCATACCTGCCTTTTGTCAGATATAGGTTTTGTAAATACTTTTTCTTAGGCCATAGATAAGATTTTTTTTTTCATTTCCTTATCAGTACCTTTTGAACTGTAAAAAATTTTAATTTTATTAAAGTCTAGTTTATCATATTTTTCTTTTATGGTTTGTGTTTTTTTCCCTATGTAAGAAATCTTGGCCTAAAGCAAGAACAAAGAGCATTCTTCCTGTTATATTTAAGATGGTATATATTTCCATCTCTTATATTAAGGTTTATAGCCCATGTTGAGTTCACTTGTGAATATTTTGAGGGAAGGGTTGAGGTTCTTTACTTTTATGCATGAGGATATCACAGTTTTTCAGAATAATTTGTTGAAAATATTATCCTTTCATTTTTAATTTGGCAACTTTTTGGAAAATAAATTAATGACATGCATGTAGCTCTATTTCTGGACTCTTCCATGGCTCCATTGTCTATCCTTTCACCAATACCACACGGTCTCATTACTATAGCTTCATAGTAAGTTTTGAAATCAGGTCTTTAAAGTCCAAATTTGTTCTATTTAAGAAAATATAAAATGCTTTGACTATTATAAGCCTTTTGCATTTCCATATATATTTTGTTATTTTTTAAAAGAGAACATATTATTGTCTTCATAATAAAAAAATATGAAGCTTGGAACTGTATTGCTTGGCCTTGTATCTTCTTTTCTCAATTCACATGTGAAGCAAGGCAGTGTGGGCTAGTAGCTAAGTGCTTGGACTCTAGAGACAGACTGTTTTTCTAATTTGTCTGAGCTGTGCCATTTACCAACTGGCTGACCTTGGTCATGTCCATTCTCCTCAGTACTCAGGATTCACATCTGTAAATGTGGGAAAATGGGACACTGAACTGTACAGCTACACAGTGCAATGAAGACCCCATCCAGGTGCGAAAGTGAAGAAAAATTCCCTGCAAAAAGAAAAGCATGTATCAACACCCCAAGGTTAGTGAGAGCTTGGCTTGTTGGTAGAGAGAGTGAAAGACTGCAGGGCTGGAGCAGGAGACTGGTAGGTAGTGAGATGAGCAGGGCAAGGGCTGCTGCATGTATTTGGAGTCTATGATGAGAAATTTGGATTGTATTCTTACTGCTCTGGGAAGTTGTGGGGATTTAGCAAGACAAGACATACTCTGTTTTATTTTTTTCAATGTCTTATTCCAAAATAACTGTATATTCACAGGAAGTTGCAGATATAATACAGAGTATCTCTCACTTAGTTTCCTCTGTGGTAGCAACTTATGTAACCTTAATGTCAAAACAAGGAATTTGACATTGGTTAAATCCTCGTATCTTCTCCACAGTTCACCGTTTTTACGTGTGTGTGTGCTTGCGTGTAGTTCTATGCAGTTTTTTTTTGTTTTTGGTTTTTTGCGGTACGCGGGCCTCCCACTGTTGTGGCCTCTCCCGTTGCAGAGCACAGGCTCCGGACGCGCAGGCTCAGCGGCCACGGCTCATGGGCCCAGCTGCTCCACGGCATGTGGGATCTTCCCGGACTGGGGCACGAACCTGCGTCCCCTGCATCAGCAGGCGGACTCTCAACGACTGTGCCACCAGGGAAGTCCCTATGCAGTTTTATCACGTGTAGAACCACGTAGGCACAACCACAATCAAGATACAGATTTTTTTTTGGCAGGAGGCCAAAAGGTTATATGTGGCCCCCAAATACAGATACTACAAGTCATATAAAGAGAGGGAAGTCTGATATGGAGGAGGATATGCCTGCAGAAGTGAGAAGTATTTAGGGAAATAAAACCAATAGACCTTGGGGGCTAAAATCTTGAAAACAGCATTTGACATGAGCAACCAAGAATTAATATATTGCCAACAGGAATTTTGGTCAGGACCTTATAGTGACCATCCTAAATGGCTGGAGTATTTTTTTTTTTAATTAAAAAACTACTGGACATCCAGGGAAGTCCCTAGAGTTGGTATTTTAAAGGGAAGGCCAGGGAAAGTTGCCCTTTAACTACATAAGCAATAGAG
Organism: Mesoplodon mirus; assembly: GCF_964341445.2. Lineage (NCBI taxonomy): Eukaryota > Metazoa > Chordata > Mammalia > Artiodactyla > Ziphiidae > Mesoplodon > Mesoplodon mirus. The sequence continues at coordinate 64,463,449 of NC_138995.1, read as the reverse complement.
TAGCCCTTAGGCACACTGGATGAAGCTAAGAAATCCACTGGGGTGGCATGAAGCTGAAACATGTGGGGCAGTAGCCAATCTGCTCTCTGTAAGCACAACGATGAACGTATGCCTTGCACAAGTGTCTAGCAAATCCCCTCACGAGGGATGTCATCAATGTAGCACCATACTTGGGTGTGTGGGGACAGCTGGATCCAATTAAGTTCTTGTCAGTTGAGGTTGTATGTGATGGCTGAACCGTTGCGGTATCCCATGGGCAACTAAGTAAAGGTGTATAGTACTGAGTTCCTATGTAGGCGAAGGAGAGGCTGTTAAAATAGGCACTGGCTAGAATACATCTAAGAGCAAAGTATTGGCCTGTGAAGATTGAATGGCACATTCACTTGAATTATGTGAGGTATAGGGGCTTCAATGGATGGGATCAATGTAGCTGTAACCCACCATGAGATGCCATTCCTCCTAGGACACTTAACATCTATGGTGGTGTCTCAGATCTAAATAAAATTGGTTACTTCTCACTTTAAGTTAATGAACCTGATCTGTATGTCAAAGATATTCTTTTGATATGTCTTCAACATGATTTCTGGTCATTTTATTTTCTCATTTGATGTGTTATTTTTGTCTACTAATTCCTTTTTTTATTTCGTGTTTAAATTTACTTGGAAAAGTTCGTGTAAATACACGAGGATAAATTTAACACATACACTTTCCTCCCCACCTGTATATGTATGAAACGAATCAATTATGGTTGAGGATCCTTTCAGTAACATTTGGATTTGCTTACATACAGTAGCATCTGTTCTCACTCTCCCGATATGACCTCCTGGCTGTTTGATTCATTCCCATAGTGCTCTTTTAGCCCCTGCCAGATGCCTGTATACAGCTGCACGATTGTAGCTTGTGAGATATGCCCTTCAAGATCCTGCCCCAGAACTGTGCACAATAGGCAACTATTTTCTTCCCAAAACATTAGTGCTAATTATATTTGTTATTACAGTATGCACCAAATATGGACAATTGGTAGGTGACAAAGACAAAAAGATAGAGAGAAAGAGTCTTCAATAAATCCTAGTTTATCTGCACTGGATAACTTTAGAAATCAGGGCCTAAAATCTGCTCCTCTGTTAAATATGGGTGATAATTTTGAGAATGTCTAGAGCTAATGACACTTTAAATTATAACTGTGCTCCCTCTGATTGTTCTAAAATGTACTGAAATTCCCCACTTTACAGAACCCCAATTATTATGAATTATGTTGGATTATTTATGGCTTTTCTGTCAACAAGAACAAAGACACAAAATACTAGAGGATTCATACTCAAAACCGCATGGTTTTGACTCCAAAATAACATGCTAGAAAACTGCACCTCAACTTTTAATTTATACGCTTTTTTTTTTTTGGCCATACTGAGTAGCATGCGGGATCTTAGTTCCCAGACCAGGGATAGAACCCACACCCCCTGAAGCGGAAGTGCAGAGCCCTAACCACTGGACCGCCAGGGAATTCCCTAATATGCATTCCTTCTGATCCTTTGTGAGAAAAGCATTTTCAAAGTTTGGGTTTTTTTTTTCCCTCAAGAACTGCCTGTACTTGAAATATCTTGCCTGCTCTATTTTTGTTTCTTGCATAATTGAAGTAGTGAATTGAATAATTTAACTGAATAAGTGCCATTATTATATCAATAGATTGTCTTTTGTTTCCAATGAAAATTTTGGTTTCAGGGTGTAAGCAAGTATCAAAACATCAAAATGTACACCTTAAATACATGCAGTTTATATGTTCAGTCAATTATACTTTCATGAAATAAACATTCAAACTTGTCACTTCCTAATAATTTTATTATGTTTTATTATCATTTGTGTCCTACAGGTTATTGTAGCTACTGGAACAGTATGGTGGAGTTAGAATGATGGACCTCTGGCAACTTTTGCCAACTCCATGTTCAGTGACATCATGTTGGCAGTTTGAAATTGGCCATGGTGGGAGTATTTATATCAGGGAAATTGGAAAACACTACAAAGCAGGACTTAACTGTACTATTGAAAGCCTAGACTTAAGAATATAGGAACAGGGGCTTCCCCGGTGGCACAGTGGTTGAGAATCTGCCTGCCAATGCAGGGGACACGGGTTCGTGCCCCAGTCCGGGAAGATCCCACATGCCGTGGAGTAACTAAGCTCGTGTGCCACAACTACTGAGCCTGTGCTCTAGAGCCCGTGAGCCACAAATACTGAGCCTGCATGCCGCAACTACTGAAGCCTGCACGCCTAGAGCCCGTGCTCCACAACGAGAAGCCACTGCAATGAGAAGCCCGTGCACTGCAACGAAGAGTAGCCCCCGCTCGCCACAACTAGAGAAAGCCCGCGTGCAGCAACGAAGACCCAACACAGCCAAAAATAAATAAATAAAATAAATAAATTTATATAAAAAAAGAATATAGGAACAATGCAGATTAAAATTGTAAGTATATGGTGTATGCAGTAATTACATTGTACAGAATGCACAAAAATTGAGGAACAAAAATGAGATTACTTGTTAATGAAAAGGGAAATAGTCACAACATAAAAAAGTAAAATAAGCATAAGATATAAACAGATATTTTACCAAGAAGGTAAACAGATGGCAAATAAACACATGAAAAAAATGTTCAACACCATGAATCCTTAGGGAGATGTAACTAAAACTACTGCTTCCTTACTAAAAGTATAAATTCAAAAGACTGATAATACCAAGTATTGGCAAGAATGTGGAAGCATTTTACATAAACCTGGTGGGTATACAAAAGCAAACCATAATTTTAGGTCACCATTTGGCAGTTTTGTAAGTTAAACATTCACCTATTCTATGACTCAGGCATTATACTCTGAGTTACTAACACAAGGCAAGTGAAAATACATACATACATATAGAATTACACACAAATGTTCTAGCACCTTTACTCACAACAGCCAAAACTGGAAGTAACCCAAATTCTCTTAACCAGACAAATGAATAAACAAATGGTATAAGTATAGAAAAGATACTACTCAGCAATAAAAAGAATGAACTACTATGGATCATTGAAGAATCTGAAAATAATAATGAACCATGAATGAAACCAGGAAAAAAAAGTAAACATTTTATGAATAAAATCATATAAAATTCTAGAAAATACAAAATAATCTATTATAAATAAAGGTAAATCAATGATGGCCTAGAGGCCTGGGGTGGAGAAGGGCCTGAGGTAAACTGGGGGTGAGAGACGTTCATTATTGTGATTATGATGAGGTTTCATGGGTTTATATGTATGTAAAATTTAAATTGTATACTTCAAATAGATACAGTATATTGCATGTTGACTATACATGAATAAAAATTTACAAAATGGTTCAAAAGAAAAATATAGGTATCCTACTCTTTTCAGAAAATCAGGCCTGGCAATCCTATATTGCCTCTCTTTTCTGATGACCTTGCAGGAGCAGCCTTGCCTTAGTGGTAGCAAATACTGATGAGTAATAGATTCCTTCCCACCTGAGTTAACAGGAATGCTGGCTGGTCACAGAGCCACACTGTGGACTAAGGCAGCGGTCCCCAACCTTTTTGGCACCAGGGACCGGTTTCGTGGAAGACAATTTTTCAACAGACATGGGAAGGGTTGGGGGTGAGGTGGGGTGTGTGATGGTTCAGGCAGTAACGTGAGCAATGGGGAGCAGCAGATGAAGCTTCACTCACTCGCCCACCGCTCAGCTCCTGCGTGCAGCCCGCTTCCTAGCAGGCCGAGGATCGGTGCCGGTCCGAGGCCAGTGGGTTGGGGACCCAGGACCAAGGGATCTCCTTTCTCTCTATGCTTGTTTCTCTGTGTAGCAATGGCCTTTAGCTGAACATCCAAGAGAGGCTATAGGAATCCAGAAAACCAATAGTTTATTTTCTTTCACAGTGATCTCAGCTACAAAAGATACACTTGCCTGGAGGTTCTGAGAATTTCTGGGCATCTGTGCCCACTGATACTGCACAGTCACAGTCAATGAAGCATGTTGATGCAATTTTAGAAGGGGCACACTCCATCTACTCCACTGCACTCTCCCCCGCTCCAGGGTTCCTTTACCAAGATGGTTCCCCCTGGCCCTAGTCTTACAGTGGCATTATCTAGTGAACTCTGGGGATCAGGGCATGCGGTTCTTTTGCAGGATAACTGCTGAGCAGTACGTGATATTTACTGTGAATAAGAAAAACAATTTGTGCTGTTATCAGAAGCACTGGAGGCTGTCGTAACTTCCTGGCTCCTCAGGGTGTTTTCTGAGCCCATAAAAAACCCTGATACCCAGTCCACAAATTAGGACCCTGAAACCTTGCAGTCTTTCCTAGGAGACCCTGGGCAACAATGTACATTACGCCAAAACCAGAAAGAGAGCTATATTCTTTTTTTTGTGTGGTACGCGGGCCTCTCACCACTGCGGCCTCTCCCGTTGCGGAGCACAGGCTCCAGACGCACAGGCTCAGCGGGCAAGGCTCACAGGCCCAGCCGCTCCGCGGCATGTGGGATCCTCCCGACCGGGGCACGAACCACGTCCCCTGAATTGGCAAGCAGATTCCCAACCACTGCGCCACCAGGGAAGCCCGAGAGCTATATTCTTAATCATACTGACATGTGAGGCACACAAAGCATGGGACCTCCACGAGAGCTGTGCAGTCCTTAATGCTGGTAGAGCCCAGTTGTTTTCAGATCACCTCACACAGTGAATAGAACCCCAAGAGCAAAGGTAGCTTAAACATTGATGCCTTTATTATTACAAAATGCAGAGCAATAAGAGGCATGCAGTTCCCAGCTTCGTGACTCGGAGGCTGGGAAAATCCAAGAGAAGTGTCACCAGAAACTAACGTGTCCCTGAAAATGCAGTGCTTCCCGACAAGTCACTAATAGAACTCAGACAGGGTCCACTGGGCCCAGACTAGGTCGGGTCCAGGCCCTACTTTGGAAATGAGAAGGGAATGAGGACCCCATAAGAGCTAAGACTACTCATTACTTCCCCTGCAGATGGGGATGGGACACAGGTCAGCTTCCCTGAGTATGTTGGGAGGTAACTTTTGCACACTGTGGACCACCCAGGTGATAGAGGTGAAATGAATTCTGCCATAGATGGCACTGACATAAAGCTGGCAAGGGTCCTGGGCAGGTAAGAAATTATAACACAGTTCCTTAAAGATTCTCACATACCTGGAACTTTAGGGCAATCTCCCCATTGCAGACTTTCGGATATATGGGCTTTAATTCAGGCAGATGGCTCCCTCACAACTTCTCTCCTCCAGTGTAATTATACTAGAACTGTACATCCCAGCATATCTATGGCTCTTCACTAGTCTGAAGGCTCTGGTATTGAATGAGATCAAATTAGCAGCTAACAGATTACCTTCATTCACTGCACTTGTAAGACATCTTCCACTGTGAACTCTCTAATGTTGAATGAGGCTGGAACTTTGGCTAAAGGATTTTCCACAGTCCCCACACTCACAAGGCCTTTCTCCAGTGTGAATTCTCAGGTGTTCAACGAGGTTAGATTTGCAGCTAAAAGATTTCCCACATTCTCTTCACTGATGAGGTCGTTCTCCAGTGTGAACTCTCTGGTGGTAAATGAGACTAAACTTTCGGCTAAAAGATTTCCCACATTCATGGCATTCATAAGGCCTTTCTCCAGTATGAATTCTCTGATGTTGAATGAGGATGGATCTTTGACTAAAGGATTTTCCACACTCTCCACAATCATAAGGCCTTTCTCCAGTGTGAACTCTCAGGTGGTTAATGAGGTTAGATTTGCAGCTAAAGGATTTTCCACATTCCTGACACTCATAAGGCTTTTCTCCAGTGTGAACTCTCAGGTGGATAATGAGGTTAGATTTGCAGCTAAATGATTTTCCACACTCGTGACACTCATAAGGCCTTTCTCCTGTGTGGACCTTCCGATGTGAACTGAGGCTAGAGCTCTGCTTAAAGGATTTCCCACATTTACTGCACTCATAAGGTCTTTCTCCAGTATGAAGTCTCCTGTGGTGAATGAGTGTGGAGCTTCGGCTAAAGGATTTTCCACATTCATCACACTGATGAAGTCGTTCTCCAGGGTGACCTCTCTGATGCTGAATGAGGTTGGATCTTTGACTAAAAGATTTTCCACATTCCCTGTATTCATAAAGTTTTTCTCCAGTGTGAGCTTTCCTATGGCTATTGAGGCTGTAGCTTTGGGTAAAGGACTTCCCACATTCATGGCATTTATAAGGCCTTTCTCCAGTGTGGACTTTCTGGTGCTCAATGAGGTTCCATCTTCGGGTACAGGCTTTTCCACATTTGCTGCAATTATAAAGCCCTTCTCTAGTGTGGACTCCTTGGTCCTCAACAAGTTTGTCTGTGCGGCTAAAGGCTTTCCTGCCTTCTCCCCAGTTGTGATGCATTTTTCCACTGTGAAACACAGCCTCACACTCATTATTGTTGTTTGAGTTCTCTTCAGTGTGAGTGACTGGTTGATGGAAAAATCTCATGCTGGCTATGAAGTCCTTCCCCATCTCTCTACAGGAAAAGGATTTCCCTGACACATAGGTTGTGTGGCTCTTTATAAACAAGGCTCTGTCCACAGAACTTCTGATGGGTATCTCTCCAATGTGCTGCCCTTGATACTGTTGAAGGTTGGCAGAGAAATAGAATCGATTCCCACACGTGTATGGTTTCTGCCCAAGATGTGTGCCCTGGTGCTCAGGCAAGTGTGAAGTATCTCCCAAGATTGGGCCACACATCTCAAAGGGCTGGGCCTTCTGGGGAGACGAACCTGCCTTGAGAGTACTGATCTGTGACACTCCTTCTACAGAAATGCTCTGTTGAGAAGGTGCTTCCTTATCTTCTACTCCATGCCAACAGCCTGAAAGTAAAGAAGTGACGATGAAGTACATGTTAACCTCATTGAGAGGGAGCAAAATCACCACAAATGTAACTCGACACATCAAAGAATCAGTCCATGAAACCGTTTTCAGGAAAAGGAAGTTGGGGTCAGCTTGAGGAAGCAACTGCTGTGCCCTGCTGGGTCCCTAAGGTCACAGGATGGTGCAGGCCTCACTAGGCACAGGACATGAGTAAAGGGTGTGGCCCAGGGGAAAGGCATATTCTACAGCTTATTCTTCTCTCAACAGCTTTTCTTTTTTTGGCCATGCCATGCGACAAGCAGGATGTTAGTTCCCCAACCAGGGACTGAACCCGTGACCACTGCAGTGGAAGCGTGGAGTCTTAGCCACTGCACTGCCAGGGAAGTCCTGTCAATGGCTTTTAGCAGGATTATATCTGCTGATGACATGTGATGCTGTCCAGAAGTCTTGTTCAGGCCCAGAAAAACCTGACTGAAAAAAAGGTAACAGGTGTTTAAGGATTATTAGACACATGCACTCTTTAGGACACTACAAAGTGTTTGAAAGCACTGAGGAGGGAACAGTGTGAGGAATCAGTGAGGTAAATAGTCCAGAGAGATGGGGAATAGTCTCAGCTGGAGTCAGAATAAAAATGACTAGTATTAGACATGACAAGTCAGTAAAGTGTGAAGAATGGAGAAGGAAAGATGGAGGTGAGGTGTGGCCACTGGTAATGGCATCACCAAAACAAAATTAAAACAGGACAGTGTCGGGCTTCCCTGGTGGCACAGTGGTTGAGAGTCTGCCTGCCGATGCAGGGGATACGGGTTCGTGCCCCGGTCTGGGATGATCCCACATGCCGCGGAGCGGCTGGGCCCGTGAGCCATGGCCGCAGAGCCTGCCCGTCCGGAGCCTGTGCTCCGCAACAGGAGAGGCCACAACAGTGAGAGGCCCGCGTATCGCAAAACAAAAACAAAAACAAAAACAGGACAGTTTCTTGATATGATTGATATGAACCAAGCCCTGAAGTCATGTCTTCCCCCAACTGCTATTTATCTGGGTCAGGCCCCATCTGGGCCCATCTTGTGGAGAATGGGATCATATCCATCCTGGGAAGCACAGAGGACTCTTCCTCTATCCCCAGCTGAGCTACTGCATGAGAGATGGATGATACAAATCCTAAGGGAAGGACAGGAGAAGTCAGTAGCCAATACTGTCCCAGAAAACTCAGACACAACAGATCACAGGAAAGATATTTCAAATATTACAAAAAGTACCCACGGGCACAGCTAAAGGGAAGGTGGCGGAGTAGTAAAACCAGGTATTTTCCCACCTGGACAAAAACTACAATGGTAGAATCAATCTGATGTAACTACTTTGCAATAAAAAATTGCTTTAATTTAGGTCAACTGCAGCTGTTACTATTACCCTGATATTAAAAAACAGGCAAAGACACTACAAGAAACCTACGGGGCAATATATTTGATGATTATCGGTGCAAAATTAATCAACAAAATACTAGCAAACTGTATTCAGCTGCATAGTAAAAAGATTATACACCATAAACACCTGGGATTTATTTCTAGAATGCCAGGATGGCTCAAAATACAAAATTAATCAGCGTAATATGTCATTTTAACAGTAAGAAAAAAAATTATTATCACCTCAATCAATGTACAAAAACCATCTCACAAAATTTATCACCCTTTTATGATGAAAATACTCAACAAACTATGAATAGAAGGAAACTAGCTTAACATAATGGAAGCAAAAAAATTAAAACCCACAGCAAATATTAAACTCAATGGTAAAAGACTGAAAACTATTCCTCCAAGATCACTAATAAGAAAAGAATGCCAGCTTTCACCACTACTATTCAACACAGTATTAGAAATTCTAGACATAGCAATTAGGCAAGAAAGACAAATAGGCATCCAAAAGAGAAAGGAAGAAGTAAAGCTCACTACAGCTCATGACATCTTAAAGATTCCACCATAAAACTGTTAGAATAATTGAAGTTTGCAAAGGAAGAAGATATAAATACAAAATGAAAAAAATCAGTTATATTTCGATACACTAACCATGAACAATCTGAACAGGGAACTAAGAAAACAATTCCACATATAAAAGTACCTGTCAAGGGACTTCCCTGGTGGTGCAATGGTTAAGAATTCACCTCCCAATGCAGGGGACGTGGGTTGAATCCCTGGTCAGGGAACTAGATCCCATGTGCATGCTGCAACTAAGAGTTCGCACGCCACACCTAAGGAGCCCACCAGCCGCAACTAAGCTAAGATTTGGCACAACCAAAAAAAAAGTACGTGTCAAAAGAATAAAATACTTAGAAATAAACTTAACCAAGGAAGTAAGATTTGTACAGTAAAAACTACAAAACACAGCTAAAAAAAAATACAGACAATAAATGGAAAGATTTCTATACTCATGGACTGGAAGACTTAACACTGTGAAGATGTCAATACTATCCAAGCCATCTAGATATTCAATGCAATTCCTATCAATATTCCAGTGATGTTTTCTGCAGTAATAGAAAAATTCATCCTAAAATTCATATGGAATCTCAAGGGACACCAAATTGCCAAAACAATATTGAAAAAGAAGAACAAAGGTGGAGGAGTCACAATTCTAAATGTCAAATATTACTGAAAAGCTACAGTAATCAAAACAGTGTGATACTGGAATCAAGGCAGACATATAGACCAATGGGATAGAATAAAGAGCTCAGAAGTAAACTCTCGCATATGCAGTCAAATGATTTGCAACAAGGAGGCCAAGAACATTCAATGGGGAAGGACAGACTTTTTAACACATGATGCTGGGAAAACTGAATATCCACATGCATAAGAAGGAGGTTGGAGGGATACCAGGTATACAAATTAACTAAAAATGCATCAAAGATCTTAAGAGCTACAACTAGAAAACTCTTAAGAAAACATAGTGGAAAAGCTTCATGACACCGCATTTGGCAATGATTCCTTGGATACAACAAATGCACAAGGAACAAAAGAAATACAAACTGGATTTCATCAAAATGAAAACCTTTGGTACATCAAAGGATGCTATGAACATAATAAATGGCAACTCATAGAATAGGAGAAAATATCTGCAAATCACCTATCTGATGAAGGGTTAACATTCAGAATATATAGAGAATTCCTAAAACTCAACAACAAAAAAACCAAGCAACTTGATTCAAAAATTGGCAAAAGACTTGAACAGACATTTCTCCAAAGAAGATATACAAATGGGCAATAAGTGCATGAAAAGATGTTCAACATCACTAGGCTGTCAAGGAAATGCAAATCAAAACACAATGAGATACCACTTCACATTAGTTAGGATGGTTATTACTCAAAAAAAAAAAAAAACAGAAAAGAAGTGTAGGCAAGCATGGGAGAAATTGGAACCTTTGTGAAGCTGCTATGGAAAACAGTATGGTGATTCTTCAAAAAATTTAAAAAAGAACTCTCATAAGATGCAGCAATTCTGATTCTGGGTATATACTCAAAAAGAACTGAAGCAGGGACACTAAAAGATATCTGCACACCCATGTTCATAACACCATAATTCACAAGAGCCAAAGGCAAAAGCACCCAACTGTCTACTGATAGAATAATGGATAAACAAAACGTGGTATATACAATGTTATTCAGTCATAAAAAGGAAGCAAATTCTGACACATACTACAACATAGATGAACCTTTAAGATATTATGCTAAGTAAAGTAGGCCAGACATCAAAGAACTACTGTCTGACTCCACCCACATGGGATACTCATAATAGGAAAATTCATATTTACAGAAAGTAGAATGGTGGTTGTCAGTAGATGGGGTAAGTTACTGATTAAGGGGAACAGAGTTTCAGTCTGAAGATGAAAAAGTTCTGTGCATGCATGACTGTGATAGTTGCACAATGAGAGTGTACTAAATGCCACTTAGAAATGTAAATATTCTGTTTTGTATATTTCGCCACAACTAAAATAAAGAGATTTCCCAGGTGGTCCAGTGGTAAAGAATCCACCTTACAATGTAGGAGACATGGGTTGGATCTCTGGTTGGGGAACTAAGGTCCCACATGCTGCGGGGCAACTAAGCCCACGCATCTCAACTACAGAGCCCACGCGCTCTGGAGTCCACACGCCACAACTGCAAAGCCCACGTGCTCTGGACCCCGTTTGCCACAACTAGAGAGAGAAAACCTGCATGCCACAACTAGAGAGAAGCTCACGTGCCACAACGAAGAGCCCGTGCACCACAACGAAGATCCCGCGTGCCACAACGAAGACAAGGGGTAGCCAAAAGAAAATACAAGATAAATAAATAAATTGATTAAATATTTTAAAACAAGAGAAAGAAACATAAACCTTTACAAAATAAAGTAAAAAGAACCTAAGCAAAGGACCTCTCAAGAACATTTGTGTAAGCAGTGACTATGAAAGTGACTACAATTCCTGACACAGTCAGGAAAAAAATAAATGTAAGCTATAGGAAGGGAGACATACCAGGGTGCCATGGTGCTAGACAGTCACCCAGCAAGAGAGAGGGCATGACAGGTGGGATCCATTAGGCTGACCTAAAGAACAGCGAGACCTAATCCTTCCCTGTGAAGCTTCGGGGCAGGAGGTGCTGCAGTGATAAGGATGAGAAGTAGGCATGCACTCAGCTCACCCCTTGAACCACAGCACATACCCAGGCAACTGGGGAAGGAAGCAGTGCCCATGGTTTAGATGGACACATACCTGACCCTGGAGAAAAGAGAAAGGCCAAGCCTTGCCCAGGGCAGAGGGGCAGGTGTAAGAGCTTACCCAATGAAGATGTAAGTGCAAAATTCTCCAGCATCACATCGTGGTACAGGCATCTCTGAGCCTCATCAAGGAGAGCCCATTCCTCCCAGGAGAAATACAGGGCCACATCCTCAAAGGTCACACTTGCCTGCCAGGATAGAGACAGATGAAATCATCAACAGCCTCACTCCTGAAGACCCACAATCTATCTCCTCACACACCTACCCCACGTCCATCCTCCTCCTAAGATCTCAGAGGAGATCCCAGGCCCTAATGCCATTGGTGTCTGCTGTCTTCTCATACTCCCATTAACCACGTGCTCACTCTGCTGTCCACTCTGCAACCAGATGGAGCCTGTTAAGACCTAGATGCGGACACCTCCCTCATCTGATCCAGACCTCCCACTGTCTGCAGGACAGATGCCTAACCTCACAGGCAGTCATTCCAAGTCTGACTCTTACTCCCCACACCCAGTTTGTTCTCACCAGAAAGGAAGGAGACCTGCAATTCCCTGAACCAGCTTAGCCTCGCCTCCAAGCACTTCCCGTTTTTGTGATAAGCTTCCACATCTCTTTCCACTGGTGGCCTGAAATGGGAAACCCTCCATCAAACCCCCGGACTCAACTCAGGACCCTGAGCTAGGATTCCCTAAGGTCCCCACACCCAAGGGCTGGGAAAATGGCAGGTGACAAGTCTCATGACACCACAAATTTGGAGAAAATAGGGGTTGGGACCAGCGACGGAGGACGAAACCGCCACTTACCTGATGAGGTTCCAAAAGCACTTCTGCAGCCATGGAAACCTGTGGGAAGAGGCAGGTCTTAGAGGGAAGTCAGCATGGCATCCTACCAGGGGCTCAGGCTTTCCCTGCACCCCTGGGGGTCACCAGAGCCAGGTAATCTCGGGCCGACCATCTAACCTCTGTATTGACTCTCGGCAGTTTTGTGTCCTTGGGGAAAAAACCCCAAGCACCCTCTGCCTCAATGTCCTCAGCAGCCCTACAATTTGTGCTTCCACTGAACAGACTCTGGGGATTTTTTCAAACTTAACTGAGATCACGTCTCTTTTCCGCAAAAATTTCCATGGCTCCAAGAGCCCCAAGAAGGAAGGTACAACTCCTCAGCCTGTCACTGCAGGTGCGACTCTACCCACACTTTGTTCCCTGCAGAAGCAACACGGACCCCAGGTTTCCCCAATCCTCCCGGCTCAATCCGACCTCCCAGCCTTTGCACCTGCTGGTCCCTCCGCCTGTCACCCTCTCTCACGCGGCCATCACACCGTCTGTCAGAAACAGGGCCCCACCCACGGCCGCCTCACCGTCCTGGACACCGCGGCCTGGGCTGCGGGCACGAGAGCAGGCGCCCCGCATTCGGGGCTTTAGTGTCTGGTGGGGTGAGGACGGTGAGGGCCCGGAGGACGAGCGTTTACCTGAGGCGGGTCCCCCGGCGGCGCCGCCGCCGCCGCCACCTGAGCCACAAACCGGGGCAGAGAGGGGACAGCCGAGCGTCCCGAACGGACCGGGCACCAACGTCTCCAGACCGGCCCCGCAAGCGGCGATGTGCCCGACTATAGAACCGCCTCTAGTCACTGGGGACAAAGCCTCTTCCCGCGCCTTCTCTGTCTGTCACCTCAATGCCGACTCTGCGCTCTCGGCCTTCTGACCCCGAGGACCGCCAAAATGACCGCCACAAGATACAGGAAGTCCCGCCTTCGCCCAGTGCGCCCTCCCGGAAATGCCTAAAGTCTGGATGTTCATTGGGTGTTCGTCGCTGCCGCTCAGCGCATCGCTTTCTGGGTAATGGAGTTCCCGCCGCCACACAGGCCCGCAGGAGCGGCGCCTTTGCTGGAATCTCCCAGGGAAAGGGTCTAGCAATGCCCCGGGGCTGCTCAGAGCTGTAGGCCTTGTTCTTCTAGGTCGGAGAGAAGCTTCGCTTCCTCTCAAAGGGGCGAAGGCCAGTTTCTGGGGAGTCCGAAGTGCATTTAGAAATCCTTCAATGCTATTGATCTCTGAAGTGTTTAGAAATTCGGATTCCATGCGAACATTTTCTGGTGGATGTGAACATTGTCTGGTAGATGCAAGTGATTATACATTATCCTATTGTCCTGTAAATGCACGCAGACTGAGGCATTAAAGTCATTTTTGTGAGCTTTTGTACGTTTTGTCCGGGAATTTAAAGGAAAAAAAAAAAAAATCACCTGGGCCACAGTAGACAAGATAGAGGAGGCATATTGGACGGCTCTGACAAAGCCGGATGTGGTGGGATCCGGGCCTCTCCTTTCTGGTAGTCAATGATTAATGATTATGCCCAACTCAGTGAGAAACACCATAAAACATTAAATCATTTTATCTAAAAAACATAAATCTGGGGCTTCCCTGGTGGCACAGTGGTTGAGAGTCCGCCTGCCGATGCAGGGGACACGGGTTCGTGCCCCGGTCCGGGAAGATCCCACATGCCACGGAGCGGCTGGTCCCGTGAGCCATGGCCGCTGAGCCTGTGCGTCCGGAGCCTGGGCTCCGCAATGGGAGAGGCCACAACAGTGAGAGGCCCGTGAACCCCCAAAAAATAAAAAAAAAACAAAAAGCATAAATCTGTTTTACATATGCACATTCCTTTCTGTACTACACAGCTGACAGTTTCTCTTGTATGAAATATAACATTGGCTATTGTTTATTAAGGAGTACTACTCTCTGTACATTTATAAAATAGCAAGTTGTTGATAAACAAAATTCAACTGAGTACATGTCAAAGATCTAAATGTATGTATTGAATGATTCATGAATCTGGCAGCATCAATATGTAGCAAGTAGAGAGGAGCTCCAAAGCGCCACGGAAAGAGAAAGGTTTTTAAAGGCAACACAGGGGAGTCATAAACAGAAAAAACTTTATTTCACATAAGGTCATCTCCCTTTGGAGAAAAAAGTTCTTTTGAGGTGGGTTACCTCATCTTCCTTTGAGAAGTGGAGAGGGCCCATGTGACAAATGGTCCCATTGGTACCGACCAGACAATTCCACACTTAGTGCTTCTGATTACATTTCTGGGGAAGGTTGTAACTGCAGCTATGTTAGGTATTAAGTCTTGGTGTTAGCATGAGTGATTCCACTTAGAGGCTGTTGTTTCTCGTTTAACAAGGTGAAAAGTCTGATAATTCTATCTTGTGGAGAAAAGCAATGTTTATGCCATGGTAACTTTTTTGAATTCTGTCTGCACATGAATGTATCTCTCTGTGTTTGCCTGTGTATTCATATATATATATATATGTTCCTATTTTTTTGTTTGTTTAGTAAAAGGGAATTCATAATTTGTCTATAGATCTCTTGTCTGCTCACTTAACGAGGGTTGTTCTTACTTACTATTATGTCACCAATTCTAGCAGAATAATTTGGACCAAGAATCATGTAATTTAAAAAATTAAAAATACAAATTAATATTGATCCAACTGGAGAAATCAGAAGACTTATAGCTATTTGAGCTAGACTAGGAAACTTTTTTTCCTGGTTCAGAAATCACGGAAGAACTTAGAGACATGGGTGTCACTGCTGATGCACACAAAGGAAAGCAGGGAAAATGATGCTATTAGCACAGACGTGTCCATTAACCACTGCTTTGGATTCACAATAAGAGTAATGCAAAGACTCAAAATGGAAGAGAGACAATAAAAGTAGACAAAGGAGCTCACTATAATCAGGGTGGTGCGTGTGGCTCTAGCCTCATGGGAAGGTCTGGGGGAGAGTCTGTTGCTGTGAATGTGTTGGACTTGTTGCTTGTGCCTATGCAGGAAAAGGACCATGTACCCACTAGTCCAGATCATGAAGCCCAAACATATAACATCCATGTAAGATAATATAACTGCACGTAATAAGCTGATAAATTTATCAGGCATGAGTGGGGAACGGTATCCATAATTTGTTTTTACACTTATATTTTTGCTACTTCTTGGGCCAATTACTCTAATAGGAATGCAGACATTTACCAAGAGTTGTAGGATCCAGAAAAGAAAACTACAGAAGCCAATACACTTTGTGGATCGAATTCTGAAGTCCACCCACAAAGAGGTTCTGGGGCAAAATTTAATGGCCTGGAAACCACTCAGAAGACTGGTAGTGCTGAGAGAAACCTCTCTGGCCACTTTGTGTAAATAGAAGACAAGTTTACATCCAGCATCATCCAGGAAATATTTCAATCCAAAAGCTGCCGTTGTCTTTGGGATCCCTCTGGAGAAGAGAGACAAGTTGTTGGCTAAGGCCAGTGGTTGATAATCTGATCTGTGGATCTCAACTCCTATCCAGTCAACAAAGTGAAGTTTAAAAGACAAAGGAGGGAGGAGTTTCCCAGGATCCTATCTCCAGTCTGAGTGAGGAAGATGATTTCCATTTCCAGGTTGGCATGCCCTTAACTTTCTACTTCTTTTTTTTTTTTTTTTAATTTATGTTTGGCTGCGTTGGGTCTTCGGCGGGCTTTCTCTAGTTGTAGTGAGCAGGGGTTACTCTGCTGTGGCGTGTGGGCTTCTCACTGCGGTGGCTTCTCTTGTTGCAGAGCATGGGCTTTAGGCATGCGGGCTTTAGTAGTTGTGGCACGCGGGCTCAGTAGTGTGGCACATGGGCTTAGTTGCTCCACGGCATGTGGGATCTTCCTGGACCAGGGCTCGAACCTGTGTCCCCTGCATTGGCAGGTGGATTCTTAACTACTGCACCACCAGGGAAGTCCAACCCTTCACTTCCATATCTAGGAGATATTGATTTTAATTTGAGATAGAAATAAATGAATAAATGCTAGAAAGATAAATGAACATAAATGTGTCACCTTCTTCTGCTCAGCTGTATCTACTGCTGAACATAGCACATGATTTCCTCTCTTTTGGTAACACATTTTCTTACTTTAACTGGATTATAGGAGTACATACTTATGGGTGCAGTGGTTATTAAGTAAGGTCTTATGATGGAATTCATCCAAGTGTCCATATGAGGGAGTATTTGAATAAAGGATGCACCATTCACAGAACATATTTTCCTACAGCCATGAACCAAATGAAGATCATTTCCCTCCATGTATGAAATTACCTTCAGGATATATTCTTATGTGAGAAAAGGCAAGTGGGTTAGGAGATGTTTAGTATTCTACAATTATTCTTATGATTGTGAAGGAATAAGAATGTAAATAATGTAGATAAATGCACATTTTCTCTCTACCTATCTATCTATACAATTACATTAAAAACAATTAAAAAATGAACTATAACCTTCAATAAGTAATGATATAGACGGGCAGAGATTAAACAATGTGGAGGGACAGGAATATAAACTAGATATATCTGAATTAATTTACCTCAATTATAATTTTGACTTTGGGGTAAATATAAATATTTTACTTATTTATTAAACTATATTATATCAAAATGAAATTAAAACAATCAATCAAATTTAATGACAAAAGTAAAACAAATATATAAATCTCATTGTGTAATAAAGTTGTAGTCTATCCATACAAAATAGTAATACTTAAAGTACTTTTTTTATTTTTGGCTGCACTGCACTGCTTTCAGGATCTTAGTTCCCCAACCAGGGATCCAACCTGGGCCCCTGGCAGTGGAAGCACAGAGTCCTGACCACAGGACGGCCAGGAAATTCCCCAAGTACATTTTTAAAAATAGTTTTGACTATACATTTGTACTGAAACATATCTATGGAAAATCCCTACGGAGATTTTAAAAATTTACTCATGTTTATATTTCAAGAAAATATTTATATTTAAAATTAATAAGTACATTATACAAGAGATTTGTCACAGTTTAATCAAAAGTTAGAAAAATTGAAAGGAAACAATTTAAGTAAAAATTATATCATTTTAAACTTGTTTGGAAGAATGAACTTAAACTTGATCTGTATTTGTTTAAACCATGTTTAAACCATATATGTATATTCTATCTCCTCTCATTAAAGGGATCTACACATGATAGCCCTGTCCTGAGTAATTACCATCCAAATTACTCAGGCTGTGTTCTCCAAATGCACTTTCTCATGAAAGAAAATAGCATCTTAAAAAAAATTGCCAAATCCAGATCTAGTGCAGGAAATGTTCAAGATGGAACATCTATTCGATCCAGGACACAAGGACAGTCTACCACACAACTGGGGTCACGTGAGAATGAGGATGCCAAAGGATTCAACTTGAAAATCATCCCCCTCCACAGTTATGGTACAAATTAAATCTCAAAGAAAATTACCTGGACAACTTTTAAACGCATCAAGTACTTTAAATAACCACATGCTCGTAATGCTACAAAGCCAGAGTCAGAAGCCTTTCAGAAAGTTAAGGAACTGACTATTTATTCTGGAAACAGAAAAATAAAGGGAAATATGAATGATTTCTACTGTCTTTCCAGTACAGACTATTTCAAGGTAATCAAATAGAGGATGCAGAAAAGTTTTTTGTAGAAGGATTCTAAGTGAAAATACAAAAATGGTAATAGAATATTAACATTCTACTTCCTCTAGTATAGTAGTGGATCTACAGAATGATCATCAGTGACAGCTGCAACCAACTGATGACAGGCTGTGGGAAATTGATATTGGGGCACATGGTCATGCTGATCAATCCTCATGATCAATCATGTCACAGAAAGGGCTACATACAGCCTTTCATAATGGCCCTCCATTGTAGGCAATGAGAAGGACATTGTACCACCTGGGAAGTATCCTTGACAAAAATCTGAACCTACATTAGACCACCCTTTGGAGCAAATTATGCATTTATTGGCCATTTGGAAGAATGTGTTAGACCATATAAAAAAGCTGCAATTAGATAGTAGAATGATGGAAATGATCTTGTACAAATGATCCATTTTCTTCTCCATGAAAAAAAAAGTTTTGAAGGAGGGAGAAATATTAATTACAAGTGGTCTAAAAGACAAAATGACTGGATCGTGATTCAAATGATCTAAAAAGGAAATTTGGGGGGGGGAGGAAATTTGTTATGTGTAAACTCTGACCATGTGTTTGATGTCACTGTTATTTTTGTAGGTGTGAAAAGTACATACATGTTCTGCTCATGAATGAATTCCATGTTTTAGAGATATATTCATGATTATTTACTTTTAATTTTTTTAAAAACTTTTTATTTCTTTTTTTAAAATTAATTAGTTTATTTATTTTTGACTGTGTTGGGTCCTGGTTGCTGCGCGCTGGTTTTCTCTAGTTGCCGGGAGCAGAGGCTACTCTTGGTTGTGGTGCGTGGGTTTCACATTGCGGTGGCTTCTCTTGTTGCAGAGCACGGGCTCTAGGTGTGCAGGCTTCAGTAGTTGTGGCTCATGGGCTCTAGAGCACAGGCTCAGTAGTTGTGGCACAGGGACTTAGTTGCTCCGCGGCATGTGGGATCGTCCTGGACCAGGCGTCGAACCCGTGTCCCCTGAATTGGCAGGCGGATTCTTAACCACTGCGCCAACAGGGAAGCCCCCATTTAGATCTTTAACATGTAGTCAGTTGAATTTTGTTTATCAACAACTTTCTATTTTATAAATGTACAGAGAGTAGTACTCCTTAATAAACAATAGCCAATGTTACATTTCATACAAGAGAAACTGTCAGCTGTGTAGTACAAAAAGGAATGTGCATATGTAAAACAGATTTATGTTTTTTAGATAAAATGATTTAATGTTTTATGGTGTTTCTCACTGAGTTGGGCATAATCATTAATCATTGACTACCAGAAAGGAGAGGCCCGGATCCCACCACATCCGGCTTTGTCAGAGCCGTCCAATATGCCTCCTCTATCTTGTCTACTGTGGCCCAGGTGATTTTTTTTTTTTTTCCTTTAAATTCCCGGACAAAACGTACAAAAGCTCACAAAAATGACTTTAATGCCTCAGTCTGCGTGCATTTACAGGACAATAGGATAATGTATAATCACTTGCATCTACCAGACAATGTTCACATCCACCAGAAAATGTTCGCATGGAATCCGAATTTCTAAACACTTCAGAGATCAATAGCATTGAAGGATTTCTAAATGCACTTCGGACTCCCCAGAAACTGGCCTTCGCCCCTTTGAGAGGAAGCGAAGCTTCTCTCCGACCTAGAAGAACAAGGCCTACAGCTCTGAGCAGCCCCGGGGCATTGCTAGACCCTTTCCCTGGGAGATTCCAGCAAAGGCGCCGCTCCTGCGGGCCTGTGTGGCGGCGGGAACTCCATTACCCAGAAAGCGATGCGCTGAGCGGCAGCGACGAACACCCAATGAACATCCAGACTTTCGGCATTTCCGGGAGGGCGCACTGGGCGAAGGCGGGACTTCCTGTATCTTGTGGCGGTCATTTTGGCGGTCCTCGGGGTCAGAAGGCCGAGAGCGCAGAGTCGGCATTGAGGTGACAGACAGAGAAGGCGCGGGAAGAGGCTTTGTCCCCAGTGACTAGAGGCGGTTCTATAGTCGGGCACATCGCCGCTTGCGGGGCCGGTCTGGAGACGTTGGTGCCCGGTCCGTTCGGGACGCTCGGCTGTCCCCTCTCTGCCCCGGTTTGTGGCTCAGGTGGCGGCGGCGGCGGCGCCGCCGGGGGACCCGCCTCAGGTAAACGCTCGTCCTCCGGGCCCTCACCGTCCTCACCCCACCAGACACTAAAGCCCCGAATGCGGGGCGCCTGCTCTCGTGCCCGCAGCCCAGGCCGCGGTGTCCAGGACGGTGAGGCGGCCGTGGGTGGGGCCCTGTTTCTGACAGACGGTGTGATGGCCGCGTGAGAGAGGGTGACAGGCGGAGGGACCAGCAGGTGCAAAGGCTGGGAGGTCGGATTGAGCCGGGAGGATTGGGGAAACCTGGGGTCCGTGTTGCTTCTGCAGGGAACAAAGTGTGGGTAGAGTCGCACCTGCAGTGACAGGCTGAGGAGTTGTACCTTCCTTCTTGGGGCTCTTGGAGCCATGGAAATTTTTGCGGAAAAGAGACGTGATCTCAGTTAAGTTTGAAAAAATCCCCAGAGTCTGTTCAGTGGAAGCACAAATTGTAGGGCTGCTGAGGACATTGAGGCAGAGGGTGCTTGGGGTTTTTTCCCCAAGGACACAAAACTGCCGAGAGTCAATACAGAGGTTAGATGGTCGGCCCGAGATTACCTGGCTCTGGTGACCCCCAGGGGTGCAGGGAAAGCCTGAGCCCCTGGTAGGATGCCATGCTGACTTCCCTCTAAGACCTGCCTCTTCCCACAGGTTTCCATGGCTGCAGAAGTGCTTTTGGAACCTCATCAGGTAAGTGGCGGTTTCGTCCTCCGTCGCTGGTCCCAACCCCTATTTTCTCCAAATTTGTGGTGTCATGAGACTTGTCACCTGCCATTTTCCCAGCCCTTGGGTGTGGGGACCTTAGGGAATCCTAGCTCAGGGTCCTGAGTTGAGTCCGGGGGTTTGATGGAGGGTTTCCCATTTCAGGCCACCAGTGGAAAGAGATGTGGAAGCTTATCACAAAAACGGGAAGTGCTTGGAGGCGAGGCTAAGCTGGTTCAGGGAATTGCAGGTCTCCTTCCTTTCTGGTGAGAACAAACTGGGTGTGGGGAGTAAGAGTCAGACTTGGAATGACTGCCTGTGAGGTTAGGCATCTGTCCTGCAGACAGTGGGAGGTCTGGATCAGATGAGGGAGGTGTCCGCATCTAGGTCTTAACAGGCTCCATCTGGTTGCAGAGTGGACAGCAGAGTGAGCACGTGGTTAATGGGAGTATGAGAAGACAGCAGACACCAATGGCATTAGGGCCTGGGATCTCCTCTGAGATCTTAGGAGGAGGATGGACGTGGGGTAGGTGTGTGAGGAGATAGATTGTGGGTCTTCAGGAGTGAGGCTGTTGATGATTTCATCTGTCTCTATCCTGGCAGGCAAGTGTGACCTTTGAGGATGTGGCCCTGTATTTCTCCTGGGAGGAATGGGCTCTCCTTGATGAGGCTCAGAGATGCCTGTACCACGATGTGATGCTGGAGAATTTTGCACTTACATCTTCATTGGGTAAGCTCTTACACCTGCCCCTCTGCCCTGGGCAAGGCTTGGCCTTTCTCTTTTCTCCAGGGTCAGGTATGTGTCCATCTAAACCATGGGCACTGCTTCCTTCCCCAGTTGCCTGGGTATGTGCTGTGGTTCAAGGGGTGAGCTGAGTGCATGCCTACTTCTCATCCTTATCACTGCAGCACCTCCTGCCCCGAAGCTTCACAGGGAAGGATTAGGTCTCGCTGTTCTTTAGGTCAGCCTAATGGATCCCACCTGTCATGCCCTCTCTCTTGCTGGGTGACTGTCTAGTTCCATGGCACCCTAGTATTGCTCCCTTTCTGTACCTCACATTTATTTGTTCCTGACTGTGCCTGGAAGTGAAGTCACTCATAGTCCCTGCTTACACAAAAGGTCTTGAAAGGTCCTTTGCTAACATTCTTTTTACTTTATTTTAGTTGTGGTAATTTTGCGAAACAAAATATTTACTACTTCTAAGTGGCATTTAGTAATTCTCATTGTGCAACCATCACAATCATGCATCCACAGAAGTTTTTCATCTTGTAAACTTCAACTCTGTACCCATTAAACGGTAACTTCCCCCATCCACTCACATCCACCATTCTACTTTCTGAATCTGAATTTGACTATTCTGAGTGTCTCATATTGGCGGAATCATCAGCAGTTTTTTTTTTTTTTTGGTCTGGCTTTTTTGACTTAGCATACTATGTTACAGGTTCATCTGTGTTGTAGTACGTGTCAGAATTTCCTTTCTTTTTAAGGCTGAATAATATTCTATTTTATGAATGTACCACATTTTGTTTACTATTATTCCATCGGTGGACACTTGAGTGCTTCTACCTTTTGGCTCTTGTGTATAATGCTGTTATGAACATGGGTGTGCAGATATTTAGTGTCCCTGCTTCAGTTTTTTTGGCTATATACGGAAAATTGGAATTGCTTCATCTTATGATAAATGTATCTTTAATAGGATTTAAATTACAGCTGCTCAAAGGTTCCCATTTCTCCCATCCTTGCCGACACTTCTGTTTTTGGGGGGTGATACCATACTAATTGGTGTGAAGTGGTAGCATAGTGGGTTTGTTTGTTTTGTTTTTGTTTTTTAAAGCAGGTATGTTTATTTATTTATTTATTTTTGGCTGCATTTTGTCTTCGTTGCTGGGCACGGGCTTTCTCTAGTTGTGGCGAGTGGGGGCTACTCTTCGTTGTGGTACGCGGGCTTCTCATTGGGGTGGCTTCTCGTTGCAGAGCATGGGCTCTAGGTGCACGGGCTTCAGTAGTTGTGGCATGTGGGCTCAGTAGTTGTGGCTCGTGAGCTCTAGAGCCCAAGCTCAATAGTTGTGGTGCACAGGCTTAGTTGCTTCGCAGCATGTGGGATCTTGCCGGATCAGGGATCGCATCCGTGTCCCCTGCATTGCCAGGCAGATTCTTAACCACTGCACCACCAGGGAAGTCCCGGTATCATAGTGTTTCGATTTGCATTTCCCTCACAACTGGTGATGTTGAGCATCTTTTTGTGTGCTTATTACCCTTCTGTATGTCTTCGTTGGAGTAATGTCTGTTGAAGTCTTTTCCCAAGTTTTGAATCAAGTTGCTTGATGTTTTTGTTTTTGAATTTTAGGAATTCTCTATATATTCTGGATATTAATTTTTTGTCAGATATGTGACTTGTAAATATTATCTCCCATTCTGTAAGTTGCCGTTTTACTATGTTCTTAGCATCGTTTGATGTACCAAAGTTTTTCATTTTGATGAAGTCCAGTTTGTTTTCCTTTTTTTCTTTGTGCCTTTGATGTCGTTTCCAAGGAATCACTGCCATATGCAATGTCATGAAGCTTTTCCTCTGTTTTCTTTGAAGAGTTTTATATTTGTAGCTCTTAAGTTTAGATCTTTGATACATTTTGAGTTAATTTATGTACCTGGTGTCCATCTAATTTCATTCTTATGCATGTGGTATTCAGTTTTCCCAGCATCATGTGTTGAAAAGCCTGTCCTTCCCTGTCGAATGGTCTTGGCCTCCTTTTTGAAAACCATTTAACCATATATGTGAGAGTTTATTTCTGAGCTCTTTATTCTGTGCCATTGGTCTCTATGTCTGCCTTGATTCCAGTATCACACTGTTTTGAATACCGTAGCTTCACACTGATACTTGAAATTTAGAACTGTGACTCCTCCAACTTTGTTCTTCTTTTTCAATATTGTTTTGGCTATTTGTTGTCACTTGAGATTGCATATGAATTTTAGGATGAAGTTTTCTATTACTGCAGAAAATGTCATTGGAATTTTGACAGGGATTGCATTGAGTCTGTAGATGGCTTGGGGGTCATATCGACATCTTCACAATATTAAGTTTTCCAATTTATGAGCATAGAAGTCTTTCCATTTACTGTCTTTAATTTTTTTTTAGCAGTGTTTTATACTTTTTAGTGTGCAAGTCTTACTTCCTTAGTTAAGTTTATTTCTAAGTATTTTATTCTTTTGATAGATACTTTTTTTTTTTTTTGAGGTACGCAGGCCTCTCACTGCTGCGGCCTCTCCCGTCGCGGAGCACAGGCTCCAGACGCGCAGACCCAGCGGCCATGGCTCACAGGCCTAGCCGCTCCGTGGCATGTGGGATCTTCCCGGTCCGGGGCACAAACCTGCGTCCCCTGCATCGGCAGGCGGACTCTCAACCACTGCGCCACCAGGGAATCCCTGATAGATACTTCTATAAGTGGAGTTTTTTTCTTAGTTTCCTGTTCGATTGTTCATTGTTAGTGTGTAGAAATACAACTGTGGAAAACTGCCGCCATGTCCTGCGCGCCGTCTGCCTCACATGGTGGGGTGTCGATCCAGGACCTTGCTTCATACGTGTGGAGGGAAGCCGCCCTTCCCCTGAAGTTAGTTATGACTTACAGCAATTGGGTAAACTACACCTGTGCATAGAATTGAAACATTTTTCTTTTCTCTCTGCCTGGTGCCTCCAGAAATTGGGGACTCTTGGGTTCCAAGCAGCCTTATCAGGGGAATGGAAAACGCTGGCTCCTGGCATGTGCAGGAATCTCAATATCTGGGGGACTTCTAGAAGAGAAAAATCCACCAAGGCATAATCTGGTGGCAGGCCTTTGGCATGGCTTTCCTGGCCTTTTGGGAATTCAGTCTGACACTCCTTCTGAGGAATTCCACCACAACTAGTTTGGAGAAGCCTAGGTGGTCAGTTGACCACACTTGTTTTGCAAACAGATTAGTTTCGATTTGGCTGTGTTTGGTGGAGATGAGGGTAATTTCAAGGAGAAAAAAGGCTATGTTTTAGTGGATATTAAAACCTAGTTCTGTTAATTGAGGTTTGTATTTATGAAAGTTATTGTGTTAGCCATACTTTTGCTCTGATGTTCTGGATGGAAAGAAAATTATCTAGTGAAATTGTCACAGAGTGTGTGACAGTGTGTGTCACATGAAGTGTGACACTGCTTGCTTTAAGTCTGCTACTAAAAGCACATGTACAATGCTTGTGTGACCATTGGGTATAAGAAATATATGGTCTAGGGCTTCCCTGGTGGCCCAGTGGTTAAGAATCCACCTGCCAGTGCAGGGGACACGGGTTCGAGCCCTGAACCAGGAAGATCCCACATGCCACGGAACAACTAAGCCCGTGCACCACAACTACTGAGCCTGTGCTCTAGAGCCCACGTGCCACAACTACTGAAGCCCACGTGCCTAGAGCCCATGCTCTGTAACAAGAGAAGCCACCACAATGAGAAGCCCACACACCACAATGAAAAGTAGCCCCCACTCACCGCAACTAGAGAAAGCCCGTGTGCAGCAAGGAAGACCCAATGTAGCCAAAAATAAATAAATAAATAAATAAATTTTAAAAAAAGAAAGAAAGAAGTATATGGCCTATAAAGTGTTTGCCCATTAACATTCCTCTGAGCCTGTTCATAGGATCTGATTGGTTTTCCCCCACCTTGTATGACTAGGCAAATATGTAGGAGGCCTAGCACCGAGGGACATGATCTGAACCTGGGGTAGGAGCCAGCACCCCAGCACAGAGGGACGGATATTTTAGTCGTCAATGCTTTCTACTGAGAGATTTGCAATCAGAAGGGGAAATGGTGGAAAAATCTCCATGTGTTGAGGTATAGGGAAGTCATTCTGGCTTAACTTAAATTTTACTGATCAGAGCAGCCTATTTGTGGTCTTTCAGACATGCATTGTACATCTGTTTTGGCCATTGAGGAAGGGAATGGATTTGAAAGTCAAAATGGAGTAACTTGTTCAGACATCCAAGGTGAAACTAAGGGGCCATCGTATACATGATTTTAGTCACGTTCTTGTGTTTTGAGGTTTTGAACTGTTTTACAGACTAGGAGAAAAACCACAGGCAGGTGTGTTATCTCAGAATGTGGTTACTGCTTGTGTTTTGCTTAATTTTCATAATCTCCCCTGTGTTGTGCCTGTTAGATGTCTTAAATTTCACCTCTAGCCTGAAGGAGGAAATCTATTCCACGACTGAGCAGCAACACTGGCCTCACTGCAAAGTGAATCTAATTGCTGGGTCTCCAGCGAGATGCCATTGTCAACCTTCTCTGGACTTCCATGAAAAATTGGCCTGACTACTATGACTATGTGGGGACTACTGACAATGGGGGAGAAAGACTCTCACCATATTCCTGTCCCGCATGCCAGTACATCAGAAGGAGCCCTGTTGAACTAAGATCTTGCATGCTTCGTGGCACAGCCAAAAGTTAAAAAAGAAAAAAAAGAAGAAGAAGGACCCCTGTTGGTAAAGATTACTATACAGCTGACTGCCCATGAGCCTCCCTTGGCTATGCTGTGTGGGATGGAATAGGCTGGCTTCTGGACACACAAGTCCAACTAGTGGGATTAACTGTTTTTTGTTTGGAAGGATCTAATGGGTCCACCCTTAATGGCACTCAACCTAGCATGGGGAGACAGATCTGTAGTGTGACTGCTGACCCTTGGCTAGGCCACCAGAATGTTTCTTTAAAATCCGGACCTCCCTATGGGGGTAGCTCTGGGTTTGTGAAAACCCAGGGTGGCCTTACCTTCCTTATAACTGGACAGGGCACTCCTACTATTGACTCTCTTTCCATTGACCTGGTAAGCTCTTGGCTCCAAAATTTGCCCACATCCTGGCAAATGACTCTTCTGAGCATAGTAGGTATCTTGATACTCTGAGGCTGCTGCTGTCTGTATTGTGTTTTTAGTATCTGGTTGCAGTGCCCCCTACATACTTGACCCCAGGGATATCGCGGAAGAGGGTAGACCAAGATTGTAAGGGTCGTGCAGTGTGTGTAGGGGTAGAGTGTATGGTCAGGCCCCTCAAGATGGCTGTTCTCTTGCTCTCTGTACATCCCCTGCGCGACCAGTGCCTGCTTCCTCTATACCCTACGCACATGACTGACCGACCTTCCTACTCACTTGCCGCAGGCCCCAGCTAGTGATCATTCTTATCACAGGGGTGGTGAGGGGTTTGCCTCTCGACTGGTTTCCCTGGTAACTAATGAGCCCACCTGATGCCAGCTCCCCTATAACTGGTAATCTCCTGTTCCCCCTGGGAGCGAAGCCTGCTGTCATGTCCTGCCCATTGTCTGCTGCACAGGGTAGGGTGTCACTTCAGGACCTTGCTTCAGATTTGTAAGCTCCCCCATCCATTAAATCATGGATGTCTCTGTTGCTGGGAAGAAAAAAAAAAAAAAACACAACTGTTTAATTCTTTTTTTTTTTTTTTTTTTTTGCCACACTGCCTGGCTTGGAGGATCTTAGTTCCAGACCAGGGAGTGAACCCAGGCCTTGGCAGTGAAAGCGCTGAGTCCTAACCACTGGACTACCAGGGAATTCCCACAACTGTTTAATTTGTATCCTCTTCCTTTGCTGAATTCATTTATTCTAACAGTTTTGTGGTGGACTCTTTAAAATTTCATGAGCTACGGATGCCTTTTGTCTTTCCTGCCTAATGCTCTGTCTAGAATTTCCAGTACTATGTTGAATAGTAGTGGCAGAAGCTGGTGTCCTTTTCTTGTTTCTGATATTGTAGGAATACTTTTCAGTCTTTCACCGTTGAGTATAATATTTGTCATGGATTTTAAATCCTTTGCTTTTATTATGTTAAGCTAGCTTCCTTCTATTGATAGTTTGTTGAGTATTTATATCATGAAAGGGTATTAAATTTTGTCATGTGTTTTTTGTGCATTGATTGAGGTGTTATTTTTTCCTCATTCTGTTAATGTGATATATTACACTGAATTTTGTATCTGTTTTTAAAATATTTATTTATTTATTTATTGGCTGCATCAGATCTTAGTTGCAGCACGCAGGATCTTCCTTGCGGCATATGTGATCTTTCATTGTAGTGCATGCTTCGTTGTGGCGTGCAGGCTCAGTAGCTGTGGCTTGAGGGCTTTAGTTGCCCCGCGGCATGTAGGGTCTTAGTTCCCTGACCAGGGATTGAACCCGTGTCCCCTGCACTGGAAAGTGGATTCTTTTTTTTTTTTTTTTTTTTTTTGCAGTACGCGGGCCTCTCACTGTTGTGGCCTCTCCCGCCGCGGAGCACAGGCTCCGGACGCGCAGGCCCAGCGGCCATGGCTCACGGGCCCAGCCGCTCCGCGGCACGTGGGATCCTCCCAGACCGGGGCACGAACCCGTATCCCCTGCATCGGCAGGTGGACTCTCAACCGCTGCGCCACCAGGGAAGCCCTGGAAAGTGGATTCTTAACCACTGGAACACCAGGGAAATCCCTGAATTTTTTATGTTGAACCATCCTGGCAAGTTGTGTCTTGTAGAAAGCATATAATTGGATTATGTTCTTTTATCCATTCTGCCAATTTCTCTTTTGCTCAGAAGTTTTATTCCATTGACATTTAGGATAATTACTAATGAGGGGGAAATTACTTCCGTCATTTTGCTATTTGTTTTCTACACATCTTTTGGTCTCTTTTGTCCCTTGTTTCCTCATTACTGTTTTTTGTGTTCCACTGATTTTTTGGTAGTAAAATGTTTACATTTTTTGTCGTTTCTGTACTTTCTACGCTATTTTTTTCTTTGTAGTTACCATGGAAATTACATTTACCATGCTAAAATTATAACACATTATTTGAATTTATACCCTTTTAGCTTCAATGATATTTTAACAAGGGTGAAAGGGGGTGGAGGTTGATAAATTGGGAAATAGGGATTGATGTATACACACTACAATATATACAATAGATAACTAATAATAACTCACTGTATAGCACAGGGAACTCTGCTCAGTACTATATATACTTATATGGGAAAAAAATCTAAAAAAGAGTGGATTTATATATATGTATAACTGATTCACTTTGCTCTACAGCAGGAACTAATACAACATTGTAAATCAAGTATACGCCAATAAAAATTAATTTAAAAAAAACAATATTTTAACAAAATGCTCTGCTTCTATATAGCTTGGTCCCCACCCCTTTCAGTTATTGATGTTGCAAAATTACATCTTTATATGTTGTGTATCCAGAAACTTAGACCAGTCATTGTTTTTTATGTATTAATCTCTTAAATATTACAGAAAACAAAACGTAGAGTTATAAACTCAAGTTATTATAAAAGTGCTTTTATAATTGTCTATGTATTTACCTTTATCTGAGACCTTTGTTCTTTATTTACTAACTAGTGTTCTTTCATTTCAACCAGGAGTCCCTTTAACATTTAATATTATTTGTTAACATTAAAATTTTATATATATTATAATATTATAAAGAATATTTCATTTTTTTTTGCAGGACACATCTAATAAGAACTCCCTCAGCTTTGGTTTATCTGTGATGTTTTAATTTTTCCCTCAGTTTTGAAGGACGGTTTTTCTTGATATAGAATTCTTGGTTGACAGATTTTTTTTCCCCTTCAACACTTGGAATATATCAACCCACTGCCTTATGACCTGTGTGGTTTCTGATGAGAAATCTCTTCATAATCTGTTGGGGATCGCTTATATGTGATGTGTGCTTCTGATTTGCTGCTTTCAAGACTCTCTCTTTGCCTCTGGCCTTTGACAGTTTGATTCTAATGTGCTGCATGATGAGTCTCTGAATTTATCCTGCTTGGAGTTTGTTGAGCTTCATAGGTGTTTATATTTGTATTTCATCAGGTTGGGATGTTTTCAGTTGTAATTTCTTCAAATAAGGTCTCTGCCTTTTTGTCTCTCTGTTTTACTTCTGGATGTGTACATTGTGCTTGTTGGTCTACCTGATGGTATCCCACAGGCCCTTATGCTCTCTTTGCTTCTGTTCAGTGTTTTTTCTTTCTGTTTTCAGATGCAGTATCTTCAAATTCACCGATTGTTTCTTCTGACTGCTCAGATCTGCTTTTGAATCCCTTTAGTGATTTTTTTTCAATCAGTTATATTGCACTTTTCAGCTCCGATATTTTTTTGGTTTGCTTATGTTTCTATGTCTTTATTGGTATTTCTGTTTTGCTCATGCAACATTTTCTTAACTTTGCCTACATATACATATATATATATATATATATATATTTTTTTTTTTTTTTTTTTGGCCACGTGGCACATGGGATCTTAGTTCCCCGACCAGGGATCGAACCCATGCCCCCTGTTGTGGAAGCATGGGGTCTTAACCACTGGATCGCCAGTGAAGTCCCTGCCCATATTTTCTTTTAGCTCTTTCTGCATCTTTTAAAATAGTTGTTTTCAAGTTTTTCTCTAATAAGTATGCCATTTGGTCTTTCTGAAGGATGGTTTCTATTGATTTGTGGGGGTTTTTTTTCCTTAGAAAGGGCCATGCTTTCCTGTTGGTTTGTATGTCCTGTGATTTTTTTTGTTGTTGAAAAATGGGTGTTTGTGTCTTACATTGTGGTGACTTGAGATTCAGTTCTCCCTCTTCCTAGGGTTTGCTGGGATCTGTTTGTTTGTCTTTCTGTTTGTTTGTTTAATGGCTGTAGGGTGTCTCCATCCTGGAGATCAGTCTGCGGTATAAAGTTAAGGTCTACTCAGGTTTTTTTCTTACCCAGATATGCATGGTGACTTTGTAAATTCCCCTGTATATATGATTGATTTTGAGTGCCTTAGTCCTTGAATTTCTGCCTATCAAAATGGGACTAAGAGAAAAATGATATGAGGGGGGTGGACGGAATAGATGCCTGCCCTTTAAATCCCCTGTGAAATTGCTTCAGCTAGTGAGGGGAGGGCCTTTGCAACATTGGTAGTGTGGTTTACAACAATGGCTGCCCAACTCCGTAGCACTACCATCATTAGAAGCAGCAAAAAGATCACAGATTTTTGATATTTGGAGGACAGATGCCTTATTGCCCATCCTGGCTCCTAGAAGCTTCTCCAGGAACACATACATGGTGCTTGCCCCAGGGCTCAGAGTTAGGGGGGTTGGAGGATGAATACCATTACCATGCTAAAAGCTGAAAGTGATCAAAATTAAAGCAGTTTAGCATTGCAGAGGGGTTCCATCAGATTGATTCTACCAGTATAGTTGTCCAGAAGGGAAGACACATTGCTGGTTCTTACTTTTCTGCTCTCTTACCTCTGTCTGTCCTTAGGAACTTTTTTGTAGTATTTAAATAGCTTTCTGGTGGTCTGTTGTGTGCTGAATTGTCTGGGACAGTATTGGCTACTGACTTGTCCTGTCATTCCCTTAGGAATTGGGTCCTCTTGGTCTCATGCAGATCCTCAGGTGGGGCTACAGAAAATGTCCTCTGCTTCACAGGATGAACGTGACTCCATTCTCAACAAGATGGGCTCAGAGCAGGCCTGACACAGATGAATGACAGTTGAGAGAGGACATCACTTCAGGGCTTTGTCAAAATCATACCAAGAACCTGTCCTGTTTAATTGTGTTTTGGTGCCATTGCTAGTGGCCACACCTCACTTCTACTTTCTCTTCTCCATTCTTAACACTTTGCTGACTTGTCATTTCTACTAGTCATTTTTATTCTGACTCCAGCTGAGAGCTACTCCCCACCTCTCTGGACTGCTTACCTCACTTATTCCTCACACTGTTCCCTCCTTAGTGCATTCCCACTTCGTAGTGTCCTAAAGTGTGCACGTGTCTAATTATCCTTAAACACTTGTTACCTTTGTTCCACTCAGATTTTTCTGGGACTGGACTGGACTTCTGCACAACATCCCATGTCGTCAGCAGATATAATCCTGCTAAAAGCCATTGACAGAAGAATGAGCTGTAGGACATGCCTTTCCCCCTGGGCCACACCCTTTACTCATGTCCTGTGCCTGGGGAGGCCCGCACCATCCTGTGACCTTAGGGACCCAGTGGTGCACAGCAGCTGCTTCCTCAAGCTGACCCCAACTTTCTTTTCCTGAAAACAGTTTCATGGACTGATTCTTTGATGCATCAATTTACATTTGTGATTGTTTTGCCCCCTCTCAATATGGTTAACTTGTACTTCACCATCACTTTTTCAGGCTGTTGGCATGAAGTGGAAGATAAGGAAACATCTCCTGAACAGAGCATTTCTGTAGAAGGAGTGTCACAGATCAGGACTCTTAAAGCAATTTCATCTCCCCAGAAGGCCCAGCCCTTTGAGATGTGGGGCCCAATCTTGAGAGATATTTTGCACTTGCCTGAGCACCAGGGAATGCATCTTGGGCAGAAACCGTACACGTGTGGGAAACGATTTTATTTCCCTGCCAACCTTCAGCAGTCCCAGGGGCAGCACATTGGAAAGATACCCATCAGAAGTTCTGCAGACCGAGACTTGTATATAGAGAGTTGCACAACCCACTTGTCAGGGAAATCCATTATCTGTATGGAGATTGCGAAGGACTTCTTAGCCAGCATGGGATTTTTCCATCAACAGGTCATTCACACTGAGGAGAAGCCAAACAACAGTAATGAGTGTGAGGCTGTCTTTCATAGTGGAAAAAAGCATCAGAACTGGGGAGAAGGCAAAAAAGCCCTCAACTGCATAGACACACTTGTTGAGGACCAAGGAGTCCTCACTAGAGAAGGGCTTTACGAGTGCAGCAAATGTGGAAAAGCCTGTACCCGAAGATGTAACCTCATTCAGCACCAGAAAGTCCACACTGGAGAAAGGCCTTATGAATGCCATGAATGTGGAAAATTCTTTACCTACCTTTCCAGCTTCATTATACATCAGAGAGTTCACACTGGAGAAAGGCCTTATGAGTGCAGTGAATGTGGGAAATCTTTTAGCCAGAGCTATAGCCTCAATAGCCATAGGAAAGTTCACACAGGAGAAAAACCTTATGAGTGCAGGGAATGTGGGAAGTCTTTTAGTCAAAGATCTAATCTCATTCAACATCAGAGAGTTCACACTGGAGAAAGGCCTTATGAGTGCAGTGAATGTGGGAAATCCTTTAGCCAAAACTTTAGCCTCATTTACCACCGGAGAGTTCACACTGGAGAACGGCCTCATCAGTGTGGTGAATGTGGGAAATCCTTTAGCCGAAGCTCCAGCCTCATTCACCACAGGAGACTTCATACTGGAGAAAGGCCTTATGAGTGCAGCAAATGCGGGAAATCCTTTAAGCAAAGCTCCAGCTTTAGTTCACATCGGAAAGTCCACACAGGAGAAAGGCCCTATGAGTGTGGGGACTGTGGAAAATCATTTAGCCATAGTTCCAACCTCAAGAACCACTGGAGAGTTCACACTGGAGAAAGGCCTATTGAGTGCACTGAATGTGGGAAATCGTTTAGCTGCAAATCTAACCTCGTTAAACACCTGAGAGTCCACACAGGAGAAAGGCCGTATGAGTGTGGGGACTGTGGAAAATCCTTCAGCCAAAGTTCCAGCCTCATTCAGCACCAGAGAATTCACACTGGTAAAAGGTCCTGAGCACATTGAATGTTGGAAAAAATTTTCAGCTGCAAATATAACCTCATTCAACACGAGAGACTTCACACTAGTGAAGGGCCATAGATAGCTGGGATGTGCAGTTTCCTTCTAGTATAATTACACTGGAGGAGAGAAGTTGTGAGGGAGCCATCTACCTGAATTAAAGCCCATACATCCAAAAATCTGCAGTGGGGAGACTACCCTAAAATCCCAGTTATGTAGGAATCTTTAAGGAGCTGTGTTATACTTTATTTCCTGCCAGGCTCTTTCTAGCTTTATGTCACTGCCAGTATGACAATTCATTTCACCTGTGCTACCCAGCAGGTTCACACAATGTGCAAAAGTTACCTCCCAACATGTTTAGGGAAGTTGACCTCTGTCTCATCCCTGTTTGTGGGGGAAGTAATGAGTAGCCTTAGCTCTTGTGGGATCCTCATTCCCTTCCCATTTCCAAAGTAGGGCCTGGACCCGATCCAGTTTGGGCCCAGTGGACCCAGTCGGAATTCTATTGGTGACTTTCCAGGAAGGACTGCATTTTCAGGGACATGTTTTTATGGTGACACTTCTCTTGGATTTTCCCAGCCTCCGAGTCACGAAGCTGGGAACTGCATGCCTCCTATTGCTCTGCATTTTGCAATAATAAAGGCATTAATGTTTAAACCACCTTTTGTCTTGGGGTTCTATTCACTGTGAGGTGATCTGAAAACAACTGGGCTCTACCAGCATTAAGGACTGCACAGCTGTCGTGGGGGGTCCCATGCTTTGTGTGCCTCACATGTCAGTATGATTAAGAATATAGCTCTCGGGCTTCCCTGGTGGCGCAGTGGTTGAGAGTCCACCTGCCGATTCAGGGGACACGGGTTCGTGCCCCAGTCTGGGAGGATCCCACATGCCGCAGAGCGGCTAGGCCCGTGAGCCATGGCCACTGAGCCTGCGCGTCCGGAGCCTGTGCTCTGCAACGGGAGAGGCCACAGTGGTGAGAGGCCCGTGTACCACACACACACACACACACACACACTATATATATATATATGTATATAGCTCTCTTTCTGGTTTTGGCCTAAGGTAAATATATTGTTGCCCAGGGTCTCCTAGAAAAGACTGCAGGGTTTTAGGGTCCTTATTTGTAGACTGGGTATCAGGATTTTTTTTTTTTTTTGCGGTACGTGGGCCTCTCACCACTGTGGCCCCTCCTGCCGCAGAGCACAGGCTCTGGACACGCAGGCTCAGCGGCCATGGCTCAGGGGCCCAGCCGCTCCGCGGCATGTGGGATCCTCCCAGACCGGGGCACGAACCCGTGTCCCCTGCATCGGCAGGCGGACTCTCAACCACTGCGCCACTAGGGAAGCCCCGGGTATCAGGATTTTTTGTGGGTTCAGAAAACACCCTGAGGAGCCAGGAAGTTATGACAGCCTCCAGTGCTTCTGATAACAACACAAATTGTTTTTCTTATTCACAGTAAATATCACATAATGCTCAGCAGTTATCCTGCAAAAGAACCACATGCCCTGCTCCCCAGAGTTCACTAGATAATGCTACTGTAAGACTAGGGCCAGGGGGAACCATCTTGGTAAAGGAACCCTGCAGCGGGGGAGAGTGCAGTGGAGTAGATGGAGTGTGCTCCTTCTAAAATTGCATCAACAAATGCTCCATTGACTGACTGTGCAGTATCAGTGGGCACAGATGCCCAGAAATTCTCAGAACCTCCAGGCAAGTGTATCTTTTGTAGCTGAGGTCATTGTGAAAGAAAAGAAGCTATTGGTTTTCTGGATTCCTATAGCCTCTCTGGGATGTTCACCTAAAGGCCATTGCTACAGAGGCAGAGAAGCAAACAGAGAGAGAAAGGAAATCCCTTAGTCCAGGGTTCCCTAACCCACTGGCCTTGGACCGGCACTGATCCGCGGCCTGTTAGGAAGCGGGTTGCACAGCAGGAGCTGAGTGGCGATCAAGTGAGTAAAGCTTCATCTGCTGCTCCCCATTGCTCACGTTACCGCCTGAACCATCACACACCCCACCCCACCCCCCAACCCCCCTCCCCTGTCTGTTGAAAAATTGTCGTCCACGAAACCAGTCCCTGGTGCCAAAAAGTTTGGGGACCGCTGCCTTAGTCCACAGTGTGGCTCTGTGACCAGCCAGCATTCCTATTAACTCAGGTGGGAAGGAATCTATTACTCATCTGTATTTGCTACCACTAAAGCAAGGCTGCTCCTCCAAGGTCATCAGAAAAGAGAGGCAATATAGGATTGCTAGGCCTGATTTTTGTTTGTTTTGTTTTTTGGCTGTGCCTTGCGGCTTGTGGGATCTTAGTTCCCTGACCAGGGATTGAACCCAGGCCACGGCAGTGAACCACTGGACCTGTCAGGGAAATTCCCCAGACCTGATTTTCTGAAAAAAGTGAGAGATATAGATTTTTCTTTTGAACCATTTTGTACATTTTTATTCAGGTATAGTTGACGTGATATACTGTATCTATTTGAAGTGTATAAATTTTTACATGTAAAATCACAAAGCCTCATCATAATCATGATAATGAACACGTCTATCATCTCCAGTTTACCTCATGCCATTTTATAATGTCCTTCCTCTCCCCCACCCACAGATCACCATTCATTTACTTTTATTTATAGTAGATTAGTTTGTATTTTCTAGAATTTTATATGATTTTATTCATGAAATGTTTACTTTTTTTGTCTGGTTTCATTCATGATTAATAAATATTTTGAGATTCTTCAGTGATCCGTATATAAGCAATTCATTTTTTTATTGCTGAGTAGTTTCTTTCCTATACTTATACTATTTTTTTATCCATCTGGTTATGGTCACTTGGGTTATTTCCAGTTTTGGGTATTGTAAATGAAGGTGCTAGAACATTTGTGTGTAATTCTATATGTATGTATGTATTTTCACTTGCCTTGTGTCAGTAACTCAGAGTATAATGCCTGAGTCATAGAATAGGTGAATGGTTAACTTATGAAACTGCCAAACTGTGACCTGAAATTGTTGTTTGCTTTTACATACCCACCAGGAGCATGTAAAATGCTTCCACATTCTTGCCAATACCATGGTCGGTCTTTTGAATTTCCTTAAATTTTGAATTTAAGCAACCAGTAGTTTTAATTGCATCTCCCTAAGGATTCGTGTTGTTGAGCATTTTT
Organism: Mesoplodon mirus; assembly: GCF_964341445.2. NCBI lineage: Eukaryota > Metazoa > Chordata > Mammalia > Artiodactyla > Ziphiidae > Mesoplodon > Mesoplodon mirus. The sequence goes on along the minus strand of NC_138995.1, from coordinate 64,426,852 downwards.
TTCATGGTTTATTTTCCATTTGTATATCTTCTTGGTAAAATGTCTGTTCATATCTTTTGACTATTTTTCTTTTCATTAACAAATAAATAGCTTATTTTTATCCTCAATTTTTTTGCGTGCTACATACAATGTAAGTACCACAAAAACCATGTATATACTTTAATCTGCATTATTCACATATTCTTAAATCTTGACTTTGAATAATATAATGAAGTCCTGGTTTGTAGTATTTTCCAGTTTGCCTGATACAAATACTGCCACCATGGACAATTTCAAACTACCAACAAGGTGTCACTGAGCATGGAGCTGGGAAGAGTTCATAGAGGTACATCCTTCTAATTCCAGTAGCTACAAATAACCTGTAGAACACAGATGATAATAAAACATAGTAAAATTATTAGGAAGTGAGAAGTTTTGAATATTTGCTTCATGAAGGTATAATTGACTGAACATATAGACTGCACATATTTAACGTGTACGTTTTGATGGTTTAATGAATGCTTACACCCCGAAACCAAAATTTTCATTGGAAACAAACAACAATCTATAATAATGGCACTTATTCAGTTAAATATTTCAGTTCAAGAAACAAACAGAGCAGGCAAGATGTTTGAATACAGGCAATTTTTGAGAAAAACTAACAACCTAACTTTGAGGATATTTTCCTCACAAAGGATCAGAAAGAATGCATATTAAATTAAAAATTGAAATGCAGTTTTCTAGCAGTTTATTCTGGAGTCAAAACCATAGTCTTTTCAGTATGAATCCTCTGGAAGTTTGTGTCTTTGTTCTTGTTGACAGAAAATTCACAAGCCAACATAATTTATAATGATTAAGGTTCCATAAGTGGGAACTTCAGTAAATTTGAAAACACAGGGAGCATACTTATAGTATAAAGTGTTATTATGCTCTAGCATTCTTAGTATTATCATACATATTTTAGATGTTTGCAGGCATCTGGAAGAGGCTAAAAGAGCACTATGGGTATGAGTCAAACAGCCAGAAGGTCAGATCACTGGAGTGAGAAAAAATGTTACTATATGTAAGTGAATCCAAATGTCTCCAGAAGGATCTACAGCCATAAATGTGTTTCCTTTCAGACTCATACAGGTGGGGAGGGAAGTGTTTGTGTTATATTTACCCTCATATGTATTTACGTGAACTTTTCCAAGTAAATTAAAACACGAAATAACAAAAGGAAGTAGTAGGCAAAATAACACAATTTAATCAATTGAATGAGAAAAGGTCAGAAATCATTTTGAAGACATATCAAATAATATCTTTAACATACAAATCAGGTTCATTAACTTGAAGTGAGAAGTAACCAGTTTTGTTTACATATGAGACACCACCATAGATATTAAGTGTCCTACGAGGAATGGCATCTCATGGTGGATTACTGATACCCTGGTCCCATCCATTGAGGCCCCTATACCTCACATAATTCAAATGAACATGCCATTCAATCTTCACAGGCCAATACTTTGCTCTTACATGTATTCTAGCCAGTGCCTATTTCAACAGCCTCTCCTTCACCTATACAGGAACTCAATACTATACACCTCTGTACTTAGTTGCCCATGAGGTACCTCAGTGGTTCAACCATCACATACAGCCTCAACTGACAAGAAGTTAATTGGATCCAGCTGTCCTCAGGCACCCAAGTATGGCACTACATTGATGACATCCCCTCGTGAGGGGATTTGCTATACACTCATGCGGGACATATATTCATCATTGCACTTGCAGAGAGCAGACGGGCCACTGCCTGACACAGATTTCAGCGTCATGCCACCCCAGTGGATTTCTTTTTTTTTTTTTAATATATTTATTTATTTTTGGCGGTGTTGGGTTTTCATTGCTGTGCACGGGCTTTCTCTCATTGGGGCGAGTGGGGGCTACTCTTCGTTGTGGTGCGCAGGCTTCCCATTGCGGTGGCTTCTCGTTGCAGAGCATGGGCTCTAGGTGCCCAGGCTTCAGTAGTTGTGGCACGTGGGCTCAGTAGTTGTGGCTTATGGGCTCTAGGCACACAGGCTTCAGTGGTTGTGGCACACGGGCTCAGTAGTTGTGGCTCATGGGCTCTAGGTGCGCAGGCTTCAGTAGTTGTGGCACACGGGCTTAGTTGCTCTGCGCATGTGAGGTCTTCCCGCACCAGGGCTCGAACCTGTGTCCCCTACATTGGCAGGCGGATTCTTAACCACTGTGCCCCCAGGGAAGCCACCCAGAGGATTTCTTAGCTTCATCCAGTGTGCCTAAGAGCTACTCTATTGCTGATGTAGTTAAAAGCAACTTCTGATTTTGTCAGCTTCCATCAATGTAAGACAGGCCAAACCTATTGGATCTTTCTGGCTTCTAGAGGCAACATATTCTCCATTGACTACTAAGGCTTATTTACGCAGTCACCCAGAAATCAGCCCACTTTGGGACCTTTACAACAGAAGGTCCTAGAGTCAGTTCAGACGGCTGGCCATACAACGGGCGCTTCTTTTGGTGCCTCCTGGAGACTCCAAGGTGGAAGCTCTGGCACCCACCTCCTATGCTTTGTAGAGTCTCTGGGCCCAGGATGGCAGTAAGTTGCCCAGGGGCTTCTTGTGCAAACTTCTGCCTGTTTCAACTTCACATGACATGCTGTGACGGCCACAACTGCGGGCTGCTTACTGAAGTCTCTTGGAAAGAAAGGCTTTCACAGGACCTGAACCTGTGATACTCTGCACCCAGATACCCATTATTTCCTGGGCCATGAAAGCAACACCCCATAAACTCAGAGTAACCATCAAGGCCTTGATACATGATGGAGCCATTCCTGGAGCTCTGGTGTATCCCACTTGCAGGAAGAGGTAGCCTTCCCTGTCCTCAGGCTCTTGCCAGATGCCACAGTGCTGAAGGAAAGCACCCTTCTCCTGGACCCTTGGCTACCTGGGCATTCACTTAGGGTCAACTAAGTAAACAATGGGAGATCACATACTTTATTTACAGTAATGTCACCAGTACATGTGATGGAGCTCTCTGGAGGGCTCCATTCAAAAAATTTTGGATACTGTTCCTCAGTCATGTCAGACAGTTATCCTGGCTGCTTATAGGCATTCATATTTTCTTCCCTGGATGTTATTGTTTGAGCTTCATGATCTGGACTAGTGGGTACATGATCTTTGTCCTTCACAGGCGCAAGCAGCGAGTCCAGCACATTCACAGCAACAGAATTTCCCCGCACCTTCCCATGAGGCCAGAGCCACATGTGCCATCCTGATCCTGGTGAGCTTCATCGTCTGTTTTTACTGTCTGTCTTCCATTTTGAATCTTTGTGTTGCTGTAATTGTAAATCCAGGCCAGTGGCTGATGGACATCTCTGTGCTACTAGCTTCACGTTTCCCAGCTTTCAGCCCATTTGTGCTCATCAGCAGTGACACCTGTGTCTCTAAGTTCTTTGATTTCTGCACCAAAAAAGAAAAAAAATGTTTTTCCTACTCTTGTTAAAGATCTATAAGGTTTCTTTTATTTCAGCATTTGGATCAACTATTCATTTTCTTTTCTTTTTATTATTTATTTATTATTTTTTAAAAATAAAATTATTTATTTATTTATTTATTTAAACACTCGAACGACCTTTAATGTGCTTACAACGAATCACTTTACAAAACGCACGAACACTTTCTAAAACGTAACTTTGGACACAGTACACAAATTAAAATAACAATATCAAAAACCATGGTTGCATGGTCTGATCCTCTAAAATGGACTTTAGGAATCTCTGAGCAATTTACTAGGATTCTAAATGTTCATCCAATGAGCCTAGCTACATTTCTACAGATTTGAATGTTGCACTGAGAACAGCTGCTCAAAGATGAGTTCCCTCTGTCAATCTCCACAGTTTTTCAAGGTCAAGTTACCTGTGAGCCCATTTGCATCCTCAGTCCTTAAAAGTGTGCTATGAAGTAAACCAGCAGGATGTATTGGGTGGAAACTGATTCCCAGGACACGTATGGATAAGCAAGTCAAACATTAAACATTCTATTTGAAAGAGAAAAAAAGCAAAGAAAGATGTTCCAATACACATCATCCAAGGAATAGGAGTTTCTACTAAAATACAAAAGTTGCGCAGCAGCAGTTACAACTTTTAATGGTATTTTGTTACCTGGGAAGACATATCCTGCCAGATATCTTGCAGGGAAATCTTTCAAGAGAGGTCACACCTAATCTATCCCATATACTTAAAAATGGCCAAATCTGAAACTCACCAAGTCCTTTTAGGGAAGAGGAAATAGGGCCACAGAAGTTAGGTGCCATTGTTTATGGCTGTCAGGAGTCAGCATTTTATTCACTAAGCCCCTGGCTGAAGCACTCTATCCTTTACTGCAGGACTTCTTGCTAAAAACCCACGCCATCAAATGTCCCCCTGTCCTAACCACAAAGTGGTCTGCAACGTTAGCCACCTGCTCCTTTGTTTTCCTTGAGGCCAGATTATCACCGGCCAGGACTTTTGTATAAGGACCTTCCCCACACTTGAAGTGTACTAAGTCAGCCGCATGCCACGTTCTTTAACGTTTTCTCTGTTGGGATTACTTCTCTGCCCCTCTCTGGCTGGCCAGCCCTGGATGTTTTAACTGTCCTAACAGAGGGGCGTCCACAGGGTAACCTGAGCCAACGCTGACTGTGAAGGTGATGTTGACTTCAGAAAGGTTTGAAAAGCAGTGTAGGATCTGCAAACCTGTGTGAACGGTTCAGGTTAAAATATTCGCGTTCAGAGTAGTATCAGCAGATAAGAGAGGAAGAGAGTGTGTGTAATGGTCTAATTCACCCGCGTGAGTCAATCACACTTAGTAAGGAGGTGGGGCTAGAAGTGAAGAACGGAGAGGAACATTGAGGTGAGAGAGACAACAATGGAAAAGCAATGGTCAACTCCAAGTCCAGAGGAACGGAAGTGCCTCAATTTGTGCGCCTGCAAAATATACACAGTGATCTGCCAACTGTCTTGTTAATATGCCATGTTGCCTCTGGGATCCTTAGGAGGAAGTAGTGAAGGGCCCAACATTTCAGTATTTTTCAGTGATAATTTCAAGCTCTGTAGCTCCAGCTCTTAGACAGTAGCGCTCTGATTCTATTATGTCCTGTCCTTCTTTTGAACTTTTTCCACTTTTCCCTGCTTTTGGTGATTCTTTCTCCATCTTGTTTTTATTCGGCATGGCTGGTGCGGACCACCGCCGCCGCTCCAGCCGCCTGCCCCCCTCAGCAGCAGCTCCGGCGGCCGCCGCCGCCGCCCGGGGACTGAGTCGTTCGCTCACTCATGGTTCCCCTTTCCCAGGCTCCCAGAGGTGGCGGGCGGCGGCCTTATTTATTTATTTTGGCTGCGCTGGGTCTTCGTTGCTGCGCGGGCTTTCTCTAGTAGCAGTGAGCGGGAGCTACTCTTCGTTGCGGTGCACGGGCTTCTCATTGTGGTGGCTTCTCTTGTTGCAGAATATGGGCTTTAGGCACATGGGCTTCAGTAACTGGCACGTGGGCTCAGTAGTTGTGGCACACTGGCTTAGTTGCTCCACGGCATGTGGGATCCTCCCGGACTAGGGCTTGAACCCGTGTTCCCTTCATTGGCAGGCGGATTCTTAGCCACTTTGCCCCCAGGGAAGCCCTCCTCTGTCTTTTCCTGTGGCACACCTGAGTGACCATCTCATAAATCGTACAAAACTCTTTTCATAGAAATTCCCTTTATTAAATGTCTGGTGGTTTGTACCATCCAGAAAATATCGTCTTTTATCAATTCTCCACAGAAAATTCGCCTGTTCATTTTTTATTTATTTTAATTTGGAATTTTTTAAAAATAATATTATACTAGTTTCAGGTGTACAGCATAGTGATTCAGTATTTTTACAGATTATACTCCATTAAAAGCTATTACACAATAGTGGCTAAAATTTCTTGTCCTATACAATATAACCCTGTTGCTTATCTATTTTATACATAGTAGTTTGTATCTCTTAATCCCATACGCCTAATTTGCCCCACCACCCTTCCCTCTCTACTTTGGTAACTACTGGTTTGTTTTCTATATCTGTGAGTTTGTTTCTATTTTGTGTCATACATTTGTATTGTTTTTAAATTGCACATAAATGATATCATACAGTATTTGTCTTTCTCTGTCTGACTCATTTCACCAGGCACAGTATTCTCTAGTTCTATCCAAAGTGCTGCAAATGGCAAAATTTCATTCTTTTTATGGCTGAATAATATTCCATTTTACACACACACACACCACATCTTCTTTATCCATTCATCTGTTGATGGGCATTTGGGTTGCTTCCATATCATGGCTATTGTAAATAGTGCTCTGGTGAACTTAGGGGTGCATGTATGTTTTCAAATTAGTGTTTTCATATTTTTCCGGAGATATATGTAGGAGTGGAATTGCTTCATCATATGGTAGTGCTATAGTTTTCTGAGAAACGTCCAAATTGTTTAACACTGGCTACACCAATTTACATTTCCACCAACAGTGTAGGAGGGTCCCCTATTTTTCCACATCCTCTCCAACATATTTTTAGACTCTTTGCTAACAGCCATTCTGACAGGTTTGAGGTGATATATCATAGTTGTTTTGATTGCATTTCTCTAATAATTAGCAATGTTGAACATCTTTTCATTTGCCTGTTAGTCATCTGTATGTCTTCTTTGGGATAGTGTCTACTCAGGTCTTCTGCACATTTTTGATGAGATTATTTGTTTTTTGATATTGAGTAGCATGAGCTGTTTCTATATTTTGGGTATTAACACCTTGTCGGTCATCATTTGCAAATATTTAATCCCATTCCATAGATTGTCTTTTTGGTTTGTCAATGGTTCCCTTTGCTGTGGGGAAGCTTTTAAATGTAATTAGGTCCCAGTTGTTTATTTTTGCTTTTATTTATTGATTGATTGATTGATTGATTGGCCACACCGTGTGGCTTGTGGGATTGTAGTTCCCGGACCAGGAATTGAACCCAGGCCCTCATCAGTGAGAGCGTGGAACCCTAACCACTGGACCGCCAGGGAATTCCCTGCTTTTATTTCCTTTGCTTTAGGAGACAGATCTAAAAAAATATTTCTCTGAGTTATGTCACAGAGTGCTCCATGGAGCATTTGCTTGGCTTGGGCACCCCTGGGCCGGGACACATGGTGAGGCAGTCACAGTCAGACCTCTCCCTGCCCTGCCTTGGGGACAGGACCCTTGGTCTCTCACAGCTGATCAGTATGTCCCCTCTCTAGCACTCCTGCTCTGTTTTGGCATTGCTCCGCAGGGAGAAGGCAGGGCCTGTGCGGTTCCTCTACATGTATGGTGGGTAGGTGATCTGTGGCCAAGCAGCTAGCCTCAGAAATCTGGGCTGCTTCTGATGTCCCGGTGAAGTAAGTGCCAACAATGGTGGACGCAGCCCCACCCGGGCTCTGCCGTGGGATCCAAGGGCCTCTGCATCTCAAGGTCTTTTCTCTAGTCTTGGCTGCCCTGAACCTGGTGCGATGCTCTGACATGGAGGTGACAGGCCCAGACATTGTCAGGTAGGTAAATGGATCCTTCACAGGAAAGCCATCAGTGTTGTTTCCCAGCAGAAGGATAGTCCTGGCCGTTGAGCATGGCGTGCAGTGTATGAGCAGGAGGGGGGACAGAGGGTGAACTAGTGTTCTTTGAGTCCCCAAGCTGGACTGGGAGGGAAAGAGGATTACAGTGACCAGACTCCCTTTGTCCTGAAACAGGCAACCTGACACTGAATCCCAAATACCTGTCCATCGCTGGGAGATCACAATGAGAAGACACACCCTCTCTGTGCCTCAGATTCCTCCCTCAAAATGGTCCATTTGCTGCTCGGTGACTACACTTGAGTCTTCCCACCTGTTACCACCCCAAACTCCTCCAACCTCAGTGCCATCCTCATTCGCTGCATTCATAAAGTCTTTCTCCACTGTGAACTCTCTGATGTTGAACCAAGTGGCACCTTTGGATAAAAGATTTATCACATTCGCTGCATTCATAAAGTCTCTCTCCACTGTGAACTCTCTGATGTTGAACCAAGTGGCACCTTTGGATAAAAGATTTATCACATTCCTTGCACTCATAAGGCTTTTCTCCAGTGTGGATTTTCCTATGGGTATTGAGGTTTTGTCCTATGCTAAAAGAGTTCCCACATTCACTGCACTCATAAGGCCTTCCTCCAGTGTGAATTCTTCAATGTATAAGGAAAGTGGCTTTATGAGTAAAAAATTTTCCACATTGGCTGCATTCGTAAGGCTTTTCTCCAGTGTGGATTTTCCTATGGACAGTGAGGTACTGGCTTTGGCTAAAGGATTTCCCCACATTCACTGCATTCACAAAGCCCTTCACTAGTGAGGACTCTCTCATCCTGAACAAGTATTTCTGTGTGGCTGGAGGCTTTCTCCCCAGCTGTGATGACCTGTGATATCAACATGAGATGTAAACTTAAGGTCTTCTCAATCTTCAATAGATAGACTTAAATAGACTCCAGAGTTCCAAGAGTTAACATTAGTTAGATTCTGTAAGTACAGGTATTGTTTAGGTGAAGAGATGGAATCTGTCTGTTGTACATCCTTCCCTGTGCCTCCATTGGAGCTTCTTTTTGTAGTATTTAAATATTGTCCCTTTTTGTGTGCTGAGTTCCTCTGGGCCGGTGTTGGCCACTCACATGTCCTACTGTTCTGTTAGGACTTGTATCATTTGCCTCCCATGTAGTTGTTGAACTGGGGGTGGAGAGTCCTTGGTGCTTCACGGGATGGACATGACTCTGGTCTCAGCAAAAAGAGATCACAGGTAGCATGGCCAAGATGAATGGCAGCTGGAAGAGCTTCATATCAGGTCTGTGTTCAGGTCATTCCAGAAACCTATCCTGGTTGAGTGTCATTGCCAGTGGCCACAAATCATTTCTCTTGTCCCTTCTCCATTCTTTTTTTATTTTAAAATTTATTTATTTTTGGCTGTGTTGGGTTTTCGTTGCTGCGCACATGCTTTTCTCTAGTTGTGGCGAGCGGGGGCTATTCTTCCATGTGGTGCACAGTCTTCTCATTGCGGTAGCTTCTGTTCTTGCAGAGCATGGGCTCTAGGTGCGTGGGCTTCAGTAGCTGTGCCATGCGGACTCAGTAGTTGTGGCTTGCGAGCTCTAGAGCTCAGGTTCAGTAGTTGTGGCACACGGGCTTAGTTGCTCCGTGCCATGTGGGATCTTCCTGGACCAGGGATCAAATCCATGTCCCCTGCATTGACAGGCGTATTCTTAACCACTGCACCACCGGGGATGTCCCACCTTCTCCATTCTTGATATTCTGCCAACTTGTCATTTCTACTACTTCAATTTTTATTCTGATTCCAGCTTGGAATTAATTCCCTATCACCTCTCTAAGCCACTTATCTCATGTGGTCCTCTCACTGTTTTCCCCATAGTACCTACTGACATTGTTTATGTCCTGAAACACATAGGTATCCTGTAATATTCCTTGAACATCAGATACCTGTTGCAGTCAGATTTTCTGGGGCCTGGACATACACTTGTGCACAGAATCACAGGTCAGCAGTAGACTTGTTCCTGGTAGAAGCTATTGAGAGGAGTGAATTGTAGAACATGCCTTTCACCCTTGGGCCACATCCAGTCTTTGTTTCCTGTGCTTGGTGAGGCCTCCTCGATTCTGTGACCTTAAGGCCCAATTTGGTAGAGCAGTTGCTTCCTCAATTTGACCCCAACTCCATTTCCTGAACACAATCCCATGGACTCGTTCTTTCATGTATCAGATGTACAATTGTGATGGTGTCAGTCCCCCGTAACAAACTCAACGTGGACTTCACAGTTGTTTTCAGGTTCTTGGCATGGAGTCAAGGATGAAGAGACACCACCTGAACAGACTGTATCTGGAGAAGGAGTGTCACAGATGAGGACCCCCAGCACAGGTTTGTCTCCTGAGAAGCCCCAGCCCTGTAAGATGTGTGTCCCAGTCTTCAGAGATATTTTGCACTTGCCTGAACACCAAGGAATAAATAGGGGGCAGAAAGCATACACGTGTGGGGAATGTGGGAAACAGTTCTATTTCACTGCAGACCTTCAACAGCACCAGAGGCAGCACGTTAGAGAGAAACCCTTCAGCTGTGATGTGGGGAGACCCGCATTTTTGAAGAGCTGCACAGTCTACGCATCAGGGAATCTCTCTATGTACAGTGAGACTGGGAAGGAATTAGTGGCCAAAATTGGACTTCAGAAACAGGTCACTAATACCAGGAAGAAACTGAACAACAGTAAAGAGTGTGAAGCTGTTTTTCACAGTGGAAAAGGTCATCACAGCTGGGGAGAAGGTGAGAAAGCCTGCAGCCACACAGAAATACTTGTTCAGGGTGAGAGAGTCCTCACTAGTTAAGGGTTTTGTGGGTTCAGAGAATGTGGGAAAGCCTGAACTCGAAGAACTAACCTTATTCACCACCAGAAAGTTCACACGCAGAAAGGCCCTATGAATGCAGCCAATGTGGAAAAGTTTTTACCCACAAGTCCAGATTCTTTGCACATCAGAGAGTTAACTGTGGAGAAAGGCTTTATGAGTACAGCCAGTGTGGGAGATCTTTTAGCCAAATGAAGTACCTCTGCCCACTGGAAAATTCACACCAGAGAAAAGCCTTATGAATGCAAGGAATGTGATAAATCTTTCATCCAAAAGTGGAACTTAATTGAACATCAGAGAGTTCACAGTGGAGAAAGCCCTTATTAGTGCAGCGAATGTGGGAAATCCTTTGGCTAAGGACAGCTTCTGTGTATCTATAGGGAAATCCACACTGGATAAAAGCCGTATGAGTGCAAGGAATGTAATAAATCTTTCACCCAAAGGTACCACTTGATTCAACATCAGAGAGTTCACAGTGCAGAAAAGGCCTTATGAATGCAGCGAATATGGATGGCACTGTTGTTGGAGGAATTGAGGTGGTAACAGGATGGGAAGAAACTGTGCAGTTATTATGTAGCAAATAGACCCTTTCTAGGGAGGAAACTGAGGCACAGAGAGAATGTATCATCTGTTTGTGATCTCCCAGCAATGGACACGGATCTGGGATTCAATGCCAGGTTGCCTGGTTCAGGATATTGGGGGGGGGGGTCTGGTCACTTCACTTCTCCACCCCCCATACCAGTTTTGGGGACTGAAGGAACACCTTCTCTATCCTGACACTTCTGCCCCCCCATAACCACCCCTCCCCCACCCTATTGAGTCCTACTCACACCCCAGCCCCATGCTGATGGACAGGAGTATCTTGTCTCTGGGAACCAACATTGACTTTTCTGTAAGTGACCCCATTTATCTACCTATCCTAACCAGTGCTCAGATTCGATTATTATGATTCTCATTTGTGAAAGAAGGTGTGTGCAGCCCAGAGAGGTTGAGGGACTTCCACAAGGGCTCACTACTGCGAAGCCTTTGATGAGAGTGGTTCCTCTACACACTGCACCCATCCACTGGCTTCTCTCCTGCCCCTCCGAGCAGGGCCTCCATTTTCTGTGTTCTGACCATGAACCACCCACACCTGGCGTCTGCATCTCAACTAGGGTCTCCAGCTTCATTTCCACCAGTGCATATCTGCCGGAAACACCCTCCCACTTGGGAAGTTCTCCACAGGGACAGCAGCACTAAGCCAGGCACTCTAGACTGGGTCATTGGTGTCACCCCAGATTTGACATGGGCTCCACCGCCATATGCAGTAATTCGTTTCCAAGGTCCTGTCCATCTTCTTCATAAGCCCACATCAGGATGTCCCTGTTGCCCCATTATGCAGTTGACCCACTCATGTTCTGGGAAGTGTGAGGGACACTGAGAATTAAGAATGTCCACTGTGGCCCTCATGTGGCTTGGTCCCCGAGGCTCTTCCTCCTAACCCCTCTACCCATTATCTCAGTGATCCTCCCCCACCATCACCGAAAAATATAAGTCACCAAACAATGATTGTTAACCAGCAAGAACTTGCCCACCCTTCTTTGGGACCCACACTTGACCAACCTAACTTAAAAGCTAAGTCTTAATGCAGGCAGACATCTCCAATGAAGACTGTAAAATGGCACTATGAAATCATTATGATTTTAATTGTATTTCTCTCAGGATTCTCGTTCTTTTAAAATTAATTAATTATTTTTTTGGCTGCGTGGGGTCTTCCGTTGTTGTGCCCGGGCTTTCTCTAGTTGCAGCGAGCAGGGGCTACTCTTCGTTGTGGTGTGCGGGCTTCTTATTGTGGTGGCTTCTCTTGTTGCGGAGCACGGACTCTAGGCATGCGGGCTTCAGTAGTTGTGGCTCGCAGGCTGTAGAGTGCAGGCTCAGTAGTTGTGGCGCACAGGCTTAGTTGCTCTGCTGCATGTGGGATCTTCCCAGACCAGGGCTCGAACCCATGTCTCCTGCATTGGCAGGTGGATTCTTAACCACTGCACCACCGGGGAAGCCCCATCTCTCAGGATTCTTGATGTTGAGGGTTTTTTTTTTCTCAAAAAATGCTCTTTATTCATTCACATATATTATTGCATTTAATGATCACTTCATACCCATGAACCGAGGAAGCAGAAAGATAATTCCTTCACAGATGAAGAGTTTGAGATCCATAATAAAGTCCTTCTTCCCAATTAGCAGCGAGTGAACAGAAGATCAAAAACCACCTCTCCTTTCAGCTCTCCAACTTCACCCTTCTTTCTTGAAGACAATGGAGTGTTCAACCCTCATTTTCACATATGTTTATTGTTATTAAAAATTTCTTTAGCAACAAACTTGAAGTATAACCAAAAATCCATACTTCAAAATGTATAGAAATTATATTTACATATAATTTTTCACATTAACTCATTCAAAGTGTAACTCTATATTACAGGTGTTGGTTGAAACATCTAGGCATCTTAGCATTTTGTCTTCATATCATGCAAACTAAGTCCTAACCAGGACTTAGTGTGTGTCCTGTCTGGTTAAATTTCTATTCCTATCTTTTGCCTACTTTTATTTTGTGAGATTTGCCTATTTTCTCTTTTTTTTGACAAATAGGAGAGCGGGGAAACAACAAAGACATCTGTGAGATTTCACTCATTCACCAATAATGTGAGTGACTTTTTTTCTGAATGTAATTGTAATTTGGAATAGTGAAAGCATAGTTTCTCATGTTTTCCTCAATTTTTTTTTACTATGCATGACGTAATGACCACATACATGATACATGTTTAAGATAAATCTGCATTATTAACATATGCTACCTCAGTCCTAAGTCCAAACATTCAATTACATAGTAAATTAAGCCCTGTTTTGTAGTGTTTGCCAATTTCCAACCATAGCCAATGTCAAATTGCCAACATAATGTCACCAAACACGGAGTTGGGAAGCATTGCCAGTAGGCCACCATTGTATACTTTTTCCACCTTACAGGTTCAGCAGCAGCAAATAATTTTAGGAATGTAGTTACCATAGTAGAATGATTATAAAGTGACAGGTTTTGCATATTTGTTTTAAAAATCGTTTCCTGGATGTGTAGTTGACTTAGAATAAATTGCAAGTATTTGAAATGTACATTTTGGCATTCTGATACTTGTGCACACCCCTGAAAGCAGTTTCTTCCTGCCGTTTTAAATTCATCCTCAACATTAAAATTGCTGTTGCAAGGGACTTCCTTAGTGGTCCAATGTTTAAAAATCTGCCTTCCAATGCAGGGGACCCGGGTTGGATCACTGGTCAGGGAACAAAGACCCCATATGCCGTGGGGGCAACTAAGCCCGCGTGCCACAACTAGAGCGGAGCCCGGGCGCAGAAACGAAAAATCCTACATGCCACAACTAACACCCTATGCAGCCAAATAAATAAACAATTTAAAAAAATTACTGATGCAAGAACATATTCTACTTTTGTGATGATTGTTTTCAAATGTTCATATAAACGGAATGACTGTTGGATCCTACCCCTATGTTAGATCATTTATCACATCATGCACATTTGTGTACTTGTGTAACATCATGTACGTGGTGGTTTTTAAATGTATAATTCCAAGTACCATGTCATTGAATACATAATTTCTTAGCATGTATTTCTAAAATAAAAGAGCCCTCACATAACTCTGGTAACTTTATTGCCATGAAAGTATTCTAAATATTACTGCATGTCAGCACAACTGGGGACACAGTGTGTTAGAGTTTGAATGCTAACAGCCTTCAATGCTGCCTGGACGTACAAGCTCATGTACCACAGCACAAAAGATGTGTGACAGAAATGAAACCTTCTTGGGAAAATAAAATGGGAGGTGCTGACCCAGCATGGCAGGTGTGGCCACACAAACACTCCAGGTAGATTGTGGGACAGGCGTGTGATAGGGATGCTCAACATTCTGGCGTGTGGGCCACACACAATCACACAGTTCTCCTGGATCCATGTGATGAGGTGGGTGCAGACTGGCTTAGAAAGAATAGCCTCTCCCACATCACTGCAAGTTTGATGATGCACTGATGGTGTTCAGTTCAGGGACTGGGTCACCACCTTGTTACAAGCTGGAGATTCACACCTGTGAGCAGCTTTATCAAGCAAAGGACTTGGGGAGGGGTTTACAGGGTTTATGTGAGGTGTCAGCCTGCATTCAGCCCTTAGCATTTGGACGAAGGTTTGTCAAGGGTGAGTCCTGAGGAGTTGTGGGCACGTTCTTGCTGATTAGCAATCATTCGGTGATTTATGTTTTTCTGGTGGGTAGGAGGAGCTGTAAGGAGATGGGTGAGGGGGTTAGGAGGAAGAGCCTTGGTTACAGGGAGAGTGCTGCAGTGGACATTCTTCATCCTTCAGGGACCCTCACAGGGTTTGAAATAGTTACCAGGACAATTTGTACCCAGGCACATTCTGAAGTGGGTTCATGAAGAACATGGACACGACTTTGGGAACAAATCACTGCATATGGCATATGGTGGAGGTACGTGTCATATTTGGGGCGATGCTGAAGGCCCTGTGTGGTTTGTTGGGTTCGTGCTGCTGTCCCTGTGAACAACTTCACAAAAGGAAAGGTGTTTGCAGGTAGATGTACACTGGGGGAGGTGGAGCTGGAGACCATGGTGTGGATGCAGACGTGAGGTGTGGGTAGTTCATGGTCGGGACACAGCTGATGGATTCTGTGCAGGGAGGTGCACAAGAGAAGCCAGTGCACCTGTGCAGTGTGGAGGATGCACTCTCATCAAAGCGATGGCAGCTGAATGCCATTCTGGAAGTCCCTTAAACTTTCTGAACTGCAGACCCCTCCTTTCACAAATGGGAAAAATAATAATAGATTCTGAGCACTGGGCAGGTTGGGTAGATAAGTGGGGTCATTCACAGGAAAGCCATCAATGTTTGTTCCCAGTGAAAAGATAGTCCTGTCCATCTGCATGGGCTTCAGGGAATGAGCGGGGCTCTTGGGGAGCAGGGGACAGAGGGTGTCAGGATGGACAAGGTGTTCTTTGAGTCCCCAAACCTGCTTGGGGAGTGAAAGAGGACTACAGTGACCAGACTGCTTGTGACCTGAACCAGGTGACCTAACATTGACTCCCAATTCCTAGTCCATTGCTGGGGGTTCACAAGCAGAGCAGAAGATACCCTGTATGTGGGCCACAGTTTCCTCTCAAGAAATGGTCCATTTGCTGCAGGATACATGCCCCTACATCCTCCCACCCTGTTACCACCTAAACTACAACCCCAGTGCCCTCCATGACCTTTCTGATTCCTGCTCCATCTGAACACCCTGGGTCCCCCCCCACAGTTCCTTGGGTAGGAAATGGGACTTTTCAAATCCCCTTCACAGCATTTGTTCCCTTTGAGCAGCCACAGCAAGGAGCAGAGGCTGCAGAGTCTAGAGACCTCTTCGTGGATTCTGCTGAGTCCCCTTTGGGGTTGTGACCTGGAGGAAGTCCCCTCTCAGCCCTTCCATTTCTTCAGGTCTGAAATGGGGACATTATCAATACCTCCTATGGATTTAGAGGACTGTGGAGGGTACACGTGTGACCCAAGTCCCTCAGTGCCCAGGTGGCTCCCTAGGTGCCGTTTTGGGTGGTGCGTAAGGATCCCCCCAATACTCTGTCCTTGTCTACAGAAAGTAGATTTATGTTTGACTGAAATGGATTTAACAGTGTTAAGGGAAAAATTTATTCTGACACTTGTTAAAATGGTAAGGAATTCTTTATGCAGAACTATCAATATTTTGGATAGGTGTCAAGCTTCTGACAATATAGGTGAAATATTGAGTTCAACTTTAAGACAGCTGAGGATTTAGAGCCAAGTAGTGGAGTGAACGGGTCAGTGGATGGAAAATTACCAACAGAAAACAGGGTAAGGGGTGTTCTTGGTAAACCAACTTAACAATCTTGCCATAGAGGTCAGATATTGAGGATAGGAAATGGGTGTTTGATCAGATATCACTGAGGGAGTTATTCTTACTAAGCGGGCTTTGCAGATTTCTTGATGAAACTTGGCTAAGCAGGCCCTGCAAGGATGGGTCAAAGACCAAGATCTGTGGGAAAGAACGCTCAGAGGAGTCTGACTAAAGCTTAGGCAAAGAGAGAGTCTTTTTCAGTCTCTGGTGTTGAAGGAAGTGACCTTTTGTCTTCCAAACAATATAGGTTAATTTTTCATTTGGTTGTTTTTGTTCATTATGGACCAGCTGAGAGGAAATCAAGGTGGCAGTGTAAGAGGACATGAGCTCACTTCTCCACATGAACACATCAAAAATACATCTACGGTGGAACAATCTTCACTGAAAACGAACTGGAAACTGGCAGAAGGACTTCTGTACAACCAAGGCTCTAATCATCATACACACGTAATCCGGCAGGAAGGGAAGAAAAGCACTGGGGTCTAGAGATGTGGGACTCAGGGGAGAAGGGAGATCACATGGGCAGACACCCACCCTGGGCAGTGAGCTGATCGAGCCACAGACTGGGTGACCCAGTCCTGGGTTCTTTGTGGTAGAGGCAAGCCTCCTTACTGGTTGGAGGACCAGTGGGACAGAGAGAAAAGTTGGAGGAGCCTGGACTCTGTTTGGAAGGAGTGTGCATGCTCCCACCTGGCCCTGGGGCCGGGCAGAGAGAGGTCCGCTCCAGCAGCTGCCGGTTTCCAGTGAGCAGGTTCACCACACACCCCGGCCAGAGCAGAAGAAATGCTCTGGCTCCACTAACTCCATGCCCCAACATGTCGCTGGATCTGGGGCAGTCAAGACCAGGGAAAGACTCCATTTATGGATGAAGAGGCAACCCAGTCCCAGGGCAGAGCCCAGGTGGGGCTGCGGTGGCCATTGTGGGAACTTGCTCCACTGGTACATGAGAAGCAGCCCACATCTCTGATGATAGCTGTTGGGCCACAACTCACCCACTCCACCATACATGCAGAGAAACCACACTGGCCCTGCCTTCTCCCTGTGGAGCGGTGCCACAGCAGGGCGGGAGTGGCGGAGGCCGAAGACACTGGTCAGCTGGGAGAGAGTAAGGGGTCTTGTCCCAGAGGCAGGATAATATATGAATAATGGCCCAGCCTGAAGACCAAAGAAAGAGCCCAGAGACAAGGACAGAGACATCAATGGTTGAATGGATGTGGATCTTACTTATCCAGAGCAAGGTCCTGGAGACACACTCCCACCATGGTCTGCAGACAAGAGGCAGAATGTGACTGCAGTTCTTTTTTACTGGGGGGGGGGGGGTGGTGGCAGAAGGAGGTTACCTGATGTAGAGGGAATTGACGTGAGGTTGGCTCATCAGTTCTCAGGGAAACCATCACAGGAGAACAGCACTCAGAGCACCTTTGTTAAACTATCAATGTGAAGAAGTTATGATCTAAAGATTAGAACAATCACTACCTATGGCTAGGGCAAGAAGGTAGGCATTCACTGATTAAGCCTTATGATTAACAGGGAAGGTCAGCCATGTGAGTAGGGTGCAGGTGAATCAGACTGGTGGGGCAGGGATGTACATAGAGCAAGAATACAGCCATTTTGGTTGGCCTGATCATCCGTCAGTGTTTCTCACTGACTTGGGCACAATCACTGACTATACAGCCAGGAGAGCCTTTGCTGGGGGGACCAAAAGTAGTGCTTTCCCTCTTGTTTAGCTGCATCAGGCCTGCCCGATATCTCCTTTCCAGATTCCCAGTCAGGGTCCTGTCTTTTTTCTTCTCCCTGACCATAGCTTACAAAATGACTCTAGCACTTCAGGGTGCACGCATTTCAAGAGCAATAGGATGTTTATTTACTTTTAGTGACCACTGGATGTCGACGTGGTTTGGCTTCAAGGAGTCTGAGATTAAATAAATACTCTGAACTATACCCCCTTTCCCTCATGTATCCCCACCCAGACCTTAAGAGGGATGGAGCCGCTTCCTCGCCCCCCAACCCGAGCTGATTTCCCAGCGCTCCTCTCGGAGCTGTTTGGCTATTTTCCTGGTGCTTCCAGTGTGGGGCGCCACTGCTTCAGGCCATGGAACTACATTACCCAGAAAAGCTTGCGCTAAGGGACCGTTCATCCAATAAAAATCTAGAAAAGAGGCATTTCCGGGAGGGGAACATCTGGGAGGGGGACTTCCGGTGTCTTCGTGGCGGACATTTTGATTGTTGATGAGACTGTAGACCTGGTCATTAGCTCCGCTGGGCGGTGTTGGAAACGAGGTGAGGGGCCCAGGAGGCGGAAGTGGAGGGTTTATGCGCACCACACAGGGGCGGGTCTTAGGGACGCGGACGACGCCGCCGCTTGAGGGGAGTAACCGTGCCGACTCCGACCCGGTCGCTGGACTGTGGCCGCTCCGTTCCGCGCAAAGGCTCCGATGGCGGCGCCTGCGTTGACGGACCCACCTCAGGTAAACGCTGCGGTCTCCGGGTTCTCGCCTGCCCGTTTTCCCACCGAAATACGAACGCCCCGAGTAAGCAGCGCCTGGTCACGTCTGGTCCAGGACAGTGAGGGCTTCAGGGGCGGTTTATCTATTTCTGACCACCAGTGTATGCAGTGTGAGTGAGGCTTGGAGATGCAACTGAAGCAGGAACATTCCGGGGACGTGTACTCCGTCTTGTTTCTGCGAGGAGCCAAGTATGAGGCCAGGCTGCATCTGGAGTGGTAGCTGAGAGGTTGTACCTTTCTTCTTAGGGCCCTCGGAGCGGTGGAGAGTTTTGAGCAAAGGAAGGACACGATCTGAGTTAGGCTTTTAAAAATTCTCCAAAGCCTGTTCAGTGGAAGAAAAGACTGTAGGTGGGTGACGAGGACTTTGAGGCGGAGGGAAGTTGTGGCTTTTCCAAGGTCACAACTGATAAACGGTAGCACTGGGGACGGAGGCAGGGAGGGGAGACTAGCCAGTGAGCCCGAGGTTACCTGGCTCTGGTACCGCCATGGGGCCAGGGAAGGCCTGAGCCCCTGGAGTACCACCGTGGTCACTCTCTTCTATGGCCTGCTTGTTCTCACAGATTCCCGGGGCTGCCGAAGCACTTTTGGTAAATGGAGGTTGTCCCAATCCCTCACTTGTTTTGACCCCCACGCACACATTCTCTGTGTTTGAGGTGTCTTAGGGCTCTTCACCTGCCATTCTACTAGCTTTTTGGTTTGGGGACCTTGGAGAACCTCATGCTCTGGGTACTGAGTGCAGGCCCAGACGTTCTATGGAAGGAGTATGGAAGGTTACTGCAGAACCCACACCAGTATGTGGAAGTACTTTGAGGTAAGGTTGAGTTGGTTTAGGTAAGTGCAGGTCTCCTTTATTTTCTGGTGAGAATAAACAGCACAGAAGAGCAGGATTTCGGCTTCAAATGACTGCCTGTGTGTTCTGGAGGCAATGCGAGGTTCAGATCAGAGGAGGGAGGTTTTCTCCCCCAGGTCTCAAGTGGCTCCATCTCATTGGGCAGTAGGGGAAATGTGTGGGACGTTGGATTGTGGGTTTTCAGGAGTGAGACCGTTCATGGTTTTATTTGTCCCTGTTATACCAGGGCAGTGTGACCTTTGAGGATGTGGCCGTGTACTTCTCCCGGGAGGAGTGGCGTCTTCTCGATGAGGTTCAGATACACCTGTACCTTGATGTCATGCTGGAGAACTTTGCCCTTGTCTGCATGCTGGGTAAGGCCCTCACACCCACCCCTATCCTCTGAGCTAGGCTCTGCCTTTCTTCTCTTCCCCAAGGGCAACTCTGTCCTTCTCATCTGGAACATGGGCACTGCTTTCTTCTTCAATTGCTTGGTTATGTGCTGTGGTTACTATGGCTAGGCAGAGTGCATCCCTAACCCTTACTGCCCGAACACCAGTAGCCCCAAAGTTGCAGCTAAGGATTCAGGGTCAGTAGTCTTTTTTTGATGATTGTTTTTAATTTTATTGAAGTATTGTTGATTTACAATTTTGTTTTAATTTCTGCTGTACAGTAGGTCCCTGGTTATCCATTTATAATACAGCAGTGTGTACATGTCAATTCCAAACTCCCTAAGTGTCCATCCCCTTCACCCTTCCCCCCTGGCAACCACAAGTTCATTCTCAACGTCTGTGAGTCTGTTTCTGTTTTTTAAATCAGTTTATATGTATCAACTTTTTTTTTAGATTCTGCATGTCTTTCTCTTTGTGACTTAACGTCACTCAGTATGACAATCTGTAGGTCCATCCATGTTTCTGTGAATGGCATTATTTCATTCGTTTTAATGGCTGAGTAATATTCCATGGTATATAAGCACCACATCTTCTTTATCCATTCAACTGTCGATGAACATTTAGTTTGCTTCTATGTCTTGGCTATTGTAAACAGTGCTGCATCGACCATTGGGGTGCATGTATTCTTTCAAACCATGTTTTTCTCTGGATATATGGTGAGGAATGGGATTGCTGGAATATATGGTAACTCTATTTTTCGTTTTTTTTTTTTTTTTTTTGAAGAGCAGAAAAAAAATTTATTTATGGAAAAGTCTTGCTTTTACTATGACCATTGCATTTTTGTTTGCCATTGCTCTTACCTTTAATTGGTACTCTTGCAGTCTATTTTTCGTTTTTGAGGAACCTCCATACTGTTCTCCATAGTGGCTGTACCAGTTTACAGTCCTAGCAGCAGTGTAAGAGGTTTCCTTTTTCTCCACACCCTCTCCTACACTTGTTATTTGTAGGCTTTTTAATGATGGCCATTCTGAGTGGTGTGAGACTGTACGTCATTGTATTGGAGTTTTTTTTTGTTTGTTTTGTTTTTTGCGGTACGCGGGCCTCTCACTGCTGTGGCCTCTCCCATTGCGGAGCACAGGCTCCTGACGTGCAGGCCCAGCGGCCATGGCTCACGGGCCCAGCCGCTCCACGGCATGTGGGATCCTCCCGGACCGGGGCACGAACCCGTGTCCCCTGCATCGGCAGGCGGACTCTCAACCACTGCGCCACCAGGGAAGCCCTACCTCATTGTATTGAATAGTTTTGATTTGTATTTCTCTGATAATTAGCAATGATGAGCATCTTTTCATGTGCCTATTGCCCATTTGTGTTTTTGCTTTAGAGAGATGTTTATTTAGGTCTTCTAGGTTGTTTGTTTTTTGTTATTGAGTTGTATAGCTGTTTATATATTTTGGAAATTAAGCCTTTGTCAGTCACATTATTTGGAAATAGGATATCTTTTTGTTTTCTTTATGGTTTCCTTTTCTGTGCCAAAGCTTATAAGTTCGATTAGATCCCGTTTGTTTATTTTTGCTTTTATTTCTGTTGCCTTGGGAGACTTTCATGGTCAGTAGTCTTGCCATCCGCCTGATCGACCCCTCCTTGTTTGCCCTCTCTTTGGCCAGGTGACTGTCCAAATGAATGGTACCCAAGTTTTGCTCCATTCTCGTACCTGACATATTTTTGTGCCTGACTGTGTGACAGTGTTGTCACTGATGTGGTTACTACTAAAACAGACCATAAGATGTTTTTGCAAGACCTTTTTTCAAGATTCCAATTTCTCTATATCCATGCCAGCATCTGGGTTTTTGTTTCTTTTTATTTTTTTAACATTTATTTATTTATTTCAGTTTTGCCAAGTCTTAGTTGTGGCAGGCGGGTTCCTTAGTTCCGGCTCACTTGTTCCTTAGATGCGGCTTGCAGACTCCTTAGTTGTGGCATGTGAACTGTTAGTTGTGGCATGCATGTGGGATATAGTTCCCTGACCAGGAATCGAACCCTGACCCCCTGCGTTAGAGCGCAGAATCTTTACCACTGCTCCACCCAGGATGTTCCAGCATCTGTTATTTTCTGTTCTCTTGTTTTGTTTTGTTTCGGCCTTGCCAGGGGGGCATGCAGGATCTTAGTTCCCCAAGAAGTGCTGACCAGGGATCAAACCTGCGCCCCCTTCAGTGACAGCATGCAGTCTTAACCACTGGACTGCCAGGGAGGTCCTTGTTATTTTCTGTTCTTTTTATCATAGCCATCCTAATGGCGGTGAAATGGTATATTTTTCCCATTTCAATTACATCCCTTTCAGTGTGCTTATTGGCCATTTGTACAGCTTTAGAAAAATATCTGTTCAAGTCCTTTTTTATTTATTAATCAAGTTGGTTTTTTGGTTGTTGTTGAATTACAGATTTATCCATGGATTCTGGATATGAATCCCTTTTTATATATGCGTTTTGGAAATGTTTTCTCCCAATCTGTGGTTTCTTTCTTACTGTGTTTATAGTGTCCTTTGGGGTTAAAAAGTTTTTCATTTTTTTCCTTTCTTCCCCCAGCTTTCTTGGGCTATAATGACACATAAGTTTGTGTAAATTAAAGGTATGTGACCAAAATTGTTCATTTTTATGAGGTCCAATTTGTTTATTTTTTGTTTTGTTGCTTTTGCCTTTGTTGTCAAAGGCAAGAAATCATGGCTGAATCCAACGTTTTGAAGCTTTTCTTGTTTGTTTTTTCTAAGAACTTTTTAGTGTTAGCTCTTACGTTTAGGCCTTTGATAATATTTTGAGTGATTTTTTGTGTATGGTGTTAGGTAAGGTTCTAATTTCATTGTTGTGCATGTGGGTATCCGGTTTTCCCAGCGCCATTTGTTGAAAAGGCTGTCCTTATTCAATGGAAGTCATCCTCTTGTTAGTAATTATTGCATCATATATTTGAGGGCTGATTTTTAGACACTCTAGTCTCTGTTCTATTCCATTGAAGTATATATCTGTCTTTATGCCAGTAGCACTTTATGCTGTTTTGCTTACTGTAGCTTTGTAAGAAAGTTTGAATTCATGTGTTGTGAATCCTTCAACTTTGTTGTTTTTCACAATTGCTTTGGCTGTATCGAATCCCTTGAGAGTCTATGTGAATTTGAGTCTGAATTTTTCTATTTCTTGAAGGCATCATTGTTTTTGATAGGGATTGCATTGAATCAAAAATTCCCCATCTGAGTGTTAAAACTGATGAACTTACACGAACACATCATTATCACTCAAAATCTAAAGTTTGCGATAGGGTTCACTCGTGGTGTTGTACATTCTTTGGGCTTTGATAAATGTATAATGACATGTATTCACTGTTATAGTATCATACAGAATGTGTTCAATTTTCAACTAAAAATTCTCCGTGCCCCACCTGGTTATCCCTTCTTCCCCCGTACTCCTTGGTATCCCCTGATTACTTTTTTAGTGTCTCATTAGTTTCTCCTTTTTGAGAATGTCATATCCTTGGACTCATACAGTATGTAGCCTTTTCATCTTGGCTTCTTTCACATAGTAACATGCATTTTAAGTTTTCTGCATGTCTTTTCATGACTTGATATCTTGTTGCAGTTTAGTTGTAAATAATGTTGCTGATCTCTGGATGTATCATGTTTATCCATTCATCTACTGAAGGACTTCTTGATTACTTCCAAGTTTTGAAATATGAATAAAGCTACTGTAAATATCTGTTTGAAGGTTTTTGTGTGTATGTCCATTTTCAACTCCTTTGCATAAATACCACAGAGTACAATTGCTGGAGGATATAAGATTATGTTCAGTTTAGTAAGAAACTACCAAACTGCCTTTCAAAGTGGACTCTACCATTAAGCATTCCAATCCGCAATGAATGAAATTCCTGTTGCTCCACACCCTTACCAGCATTTGGTGTTCTCAGTGTTGGGATTTCGGCCACTGTATTGGTATCTGCTTTTGAGTTTAATTTGCATTTCCGTGCATCTTTGTATGTACCAAATTGTTATGTGTATATCTTCTTTTAATAAAGTGTCTGTTAAGGTGTTTTGCTCATGTTGTATTTGGGTTGTTGTTTTCTTACTGAATTTTAAGGATTATTTGTACTTAACTTTTAGGCCTATGATCCATTTTGAGTTAATTTTTTGTGAAGGCTGTAAGGTCTGTGTCTAGAATTCATGTCTTGGCATGTGATGTTCGGTTGTTCCAGTACTATTTATTCAAAAGACTTCATTTTTCTCCATTGTATTGCACTTGTCATCTGTCAAAAGTCAGATGAGTGTGTTTCTGTGGATCTGTTTTTGCGCTCTCAATACTGTTCATTGATAGTTTCTCTGTCCTTTCAACAATACCACACTGGCTGGATTACATTTTGTTTTTTGGGGGATTCTTTTTGCCATGCCACGCAGCTTATAAGTTCTTAGTTCCCCAGCCAGGGATTGAACCCTGGGCCCTCAGCAGTGAATGTGCGGAGTCCTAACCAAGGAGTGCCAGGGAATTCCCAGGCTTGATTACCTTAGATACTAAATCTTGTTTTTCTTTTCCTTTTTTTTTTCTTTTTCTTTTTTAAGATACTAAGTCTTGAAGTTGAGTAGTGTCAGTCTGCCACCTTTGTTCTTCAGTATGGTGTTGGCTATTCTGGGACTTTTGCCTCTCTGTATAAACTTTAGGATCAATTTACTTATGTCCACAAAATAATTTGCTGGGATTTTGATTTGGATTGCATTGAATCTAGGTGCAGTCTAGGTGAAATTGGGAAGAACTGACTTCTTCACAGTAGTGGGTCTTAATATTTATGAACGTGAAATATCTTTCCATTTATTTAGTTCCGTTTATTTAGTTCCTTGATTTCTTCATCAGAATTTTGGAGTTTCCCTTATGTAGATTTTTTTTCTTAGAAATTTATTTATTTATTTTATATTTATTTTTGGCTGTGTTGGGTCTTCGTTTCCGTGCAAGGGCTTTCTCCAGCTGCGGCAAGCAGGGGCCACTCTTCATTGCGGTGCACGGACCTCTAACTGTCGCGGCCTCTCTCGTTGTGGAGCACGGGCTCCAGACGCGCAGGCTCAGTAGTTGTGGCTCATGGGCCTAGCCGCTCCACAGCATGTGGGATCTTCCCGGACCGGGGCACGAACCCATGTTCCCTGCATTGGCAGGAGGATTCTTAACCACTGCACCACCAGGGAAGCCTGATTTTTTTTTCCTTTTTATATTTATTTATTTATTTATTTTTGGCTGCGTTTTGTCTCTCTTGCTGTGTGCGGGCTTTCTGTAGTTGTGGCGAGAAGGGTCTTCTCTTCATTGCGGTGCACAGGCTTCTCATTGTGGTGGCTTCTCTTTTTGCGGAGCATGGGCTCTAGGCACATGGGCTTCAGTAGTTGTGGCACGTGGGCTCAGTATTTGTGGCTCACGGGCTTAGTTGCTCCACAGCATGTGGGATCTTAACAGACCAGTGATCAAACCCACTTCCCCTGCATTGGCAGACAGATTCTTAACCACTGCGCCACCAGGGAAGTCCCCTCTCATGTAAATCTTGTATATGTCTTGTTAGATTTATAATTAAGTGTTTCTTCCTTTCTCTCTCCACTTGTTCATGGGGGTGTTAATGTACATGGTCTTGTGGTTTTTTGGGGTTTTTTTTTGCGGTACGTGGGCCCCTCACTGTCGTGGCCCCTCCCGTTGCGGAGCACAGGCTCCGGATGCACAGGCCCAGCGGCCATGGCTCACGGGCCCAGCCGCTCCGTGGTATGTGGGATCTTCTCAGACTGGGGCACGAACCCGTGTCCCCTGCACCGGCAGGTGGACTCCCAACCACTGCGCCACCAGGGAAGCCCAGGTCTTGTGTTTTAATTTCAAATTTCACTTGTTTATTCTTGATGTATTGGAAAGTGATTGACTTTTGTATAGTATCCTTGTATCGTGAAACTTGGTTATAATTGCTTCCAAGTTCCATGATTTGTCTTGGGGGTTTTTTTTTTGGTCTATATTTTGGTTTTTACATAGCTGGTTATATCATCTGAGAATGAAGGCACTTTGATTCCTTCCTTCCCAATCAGTATAACTTTTATGTAACTTTCTCCTATCAGTCCATTAATTAATTATGGCTTATACTATAAAGTTGAAAGGGAGTTGCCAGAGGGAACCGCCTTGCCTTCTTCATCTTATTGGGAAAGTTTCTAGTTTTTCTCTAGTTTTTCATCTGGTAAAGATGATAGTTATAGGGTTTATTTAGATTGTCAAGTTGAAGTTTTTTTCTCTTTTTAGTTTACTAGGAGATGGAGATTTTGATCATGAATATTGGTTGGATTTTGCCAGATCTGGTTTTCCGAATCTGTTGATGAGATCATGTATTGGTTGATTTTTTTTTCTTTTTTTTTTTTTGGCTGTGCCACAGCTTGCAGCGTCTTAGTTCCCTGGCCAGGGATTGAACCTGGACTAAAGCAGTGAAAGCGCCAAGTCCTAACCACAGGACTGCCAGGGAATTCTCACATATTTGTATTTAAAGTGGGTTTCTGGACTTCACTCATGGCACATTGGTTAAGAATCCACCTACCAATGCAGGGGACATGGGTTTGATCCCTGGTCCAGGAAGATCCCACGTGCCACAGAGCAGTTAAGCCTGTGAGCCACAACTACTGAGCCTGTGTGCTGCTACTATGGAAGTCCATGTGCCCAGATCCCGTATTCTACAAGAGAAGCCACCACAATGAGAAGCCTGCGCACTGCAACGAAGAGTAGCCCCTGTTCGCTGGAACTAGAGAAAGCGCACACGCAGTAAGTTGATACAGCCACTATGGAGAACAGTATGGAGGTTCCTTGAAAAACCAAAAATATAACTACCATACGACCCAGCAATCCCACTACTGGACATATACCCTGAGAAAACCATAATTCAAAGAGTCATGGGGCCTCCCTGGTGGCGCAGTGGTTGAGAGTCCGCCTGCCGATGCAGGGGATACGGGTTCGTACCCCGGTCTGGGAGGATCCCATATGCCGCGGAGCGGCTGGGCCCGTGAGCCATGGCCGCTGGGCCTGCGCATCCGGAGCCTGTGCTCCGCAACGGGAGAGGCCACAACAGTGAGAGGCCCGCATACAGCAAAAAAAAAAAAAAAAAAAAAAAGAGTCATGTACCACAATGTTCACTGCAGCTCTATTTACAATAGCCAGGACATGGAAGCAACCTAAATGCCCATCGACAGTTGAATGGATAAAGAAGAAGTGGTACATATATACAATGGAATATTACTCAGCCATAAAAAGGAACAAAATTGAGTTATTTGTAATGAGGCGGATGGACCTCGAGTCTGTTATACAGAGTGAAGTAAGTTAAAAAGCAAAAAACAAATACCATATGCTAATGCATATACCTGGAATCTTAAAAAAATGGTACTCATGAACCTAGGGGCATGACAGGAATAAAGACACAGATGTAGAGAATGGACTTGAGGACACAGGAAGGGGGAAGGGTAAGCTGGGATGAAGTGAGAGAGTAGTATTGACATATATACACTACCAAATGTAAAATAAATAGCTAGTTGGAAGCAGCTGCATAGCACAGGGAAATCAGCTCGATGCTTTGTGACGACCTGGAGGGGTGGGATAGGTAGGGTGGGAGGGAAGCTCAAGAGGGAGGGAATATGGGGATATACATATACAGATAGCTGATTCACTTTGTTATACAGCAGAAACTAACACAACATTGTAAAGCAGTTATACTCCAGTAAAGATGTAAAATAAATAAATAAAGTGGGTTATTTTGAGAGAACATGTAGCTGACTCCTGCTTACGAATTCACTCTGAGAATCTCTCTTTTCATTGGTACATTGAGACTATCAGTGTTTAATATATTGATATAGGTAGATAAATATTTAATGTATTTGTTACCATTTTCTACCATTGCCCATATTCTTTGTTCCTATGTTACTCTTCCACTCTCGTTTTTATTGTTTAGATCGACCATCTTGTATGATTGCATTTTCTCTCCTTGTTAGCATATCAGATATACTCGTTTCTTTTCATTTTTTTATGTAGTTTTGCTAGAGTTTGCACTCTGTATTTACATCTAATTGAAGTCCACTTTCATATAACACTGTATGGCTGCCTTGGTAGTTTGAATACCTTATAATTTTAAAAAATCCTAATTGCTTTCCTGTATTATGTTATTGTTCTCATTTGTTTTCATTTTACATAAGCATACATAAGTGGGTGTGTTTAAAAATGCATAATGGGGCTTCCCTGGTTGTGCACTGGTTGTGAGTCTGCCTGCCAATGCAGGGGACACAGGTTCAAGCCCTGGTCTGGGAGGTTCCCACATGCTGTGGAGCAGCTAGCCCATTTGCTACAGCTACTGGGCTTGTGCTCTGGAGCCCGTGAGCCACAACTACTGAGCCTGCATGCCACAACTACTGAAGCCTGTGCACCTAGAGCCTGTGCTCCGCAACAGGAGAGGCCACTGCAATGAGAAGCCTGTACACCGCAACAAAGAGTAGCTCCTGCTCACCACAACTGGAGAAAGCCCACATGCAGCAATGAAGACACAGTGCAGCCAAAAATAAATAAATTCATTAATTAAAAAATGCACAATGGAGTATACAGTTACTATTGTTCCTTAGAAGACATGCATATGGGCAACAGCTACATGAAAAGATGCTCAGTATCACTAATGGTCGGGAAATGCAAATCAAAACCACAATGAGGATTTCCCTGCTGACGCAGTGGTTGAGAATCCACCTGCCAATGCAGGGACACGGTTTTGAGCCCTGGTCTGGGAAGATCCCACATGCCGTGGAGCAACTAAGCCTGTGAGCTACAACTACTGTGCCTGCACCCTAGAGCCCGCAAGGCACAACTACTGTGCCTGTGTGCCACAACTTCTGAAGCCCATGCGTGTAGAGCCCGTGCTCCACAACAAGAGAAGCCACCGCGATGAGAAGCCTGTGCACCACAACAAAGAGAGTCCCTTCTTGCGGCAACTAGAGAAAGCCCGCATGCAGCAACGAACACCCAACGCAGCCAAAAATAAATAAATAAAAGAAATAAATTTATTAAAAAAAAAATCCACCTGCCACTGCAGGGGACGCAGGTTAGATCCCTGATCCAGGAAGGTCCCACGTGCTGCAGAGCAGCTGAGGCCCTGTGCCACACTACTGAGCCTGCGCTCTAGAGCCCATAAGCCGCACCTTCTGAGTCCGAGTGCCACAACTACTGAAGCCTGTGCACCCTAGATCCTGCGCTGCAACTACTGAGCCCATGTGACAGAACTGCTGAGGCCTATGCACTCTAGGGCCTGTGTGCCGCAATTATCGAGCCTACATGCTGCAACTACCGAAGTCTGTGCGCATAGACCCCGTGTTCCACCACAAGAGAATCCACCACAATGAGAAGCCCATGCACCACAACAAAAGACTAGCCCCCGCTCACCGCAATTAGAGAAAGCCCACATGCAGCAACGAAGACACAATGCAGCCAAAAATAAATAAAAAGTAAGGGAAAAAAAAACACTGTGAGATACCACCTCACACATGTTACAATGTCTGTTGTGAAAAAGCCAAGAAATAAGTGTTGGTGAAGTTGTGGAGAAAAGGGACCCCTTGTGCACTGTTGGTGGGAGTGTACATTGTTACGACTACTATGGAAAACTATGGAGAATCCTTACACAATTCAAAAAGGAACTTCCATATGGTCCAGCAATTCCACCTTTGTGTATTTATCCACAGGGAGTGAAATCATCATCTCAAAAAGATATCTGTACCCCAGATTTATTGCAGCATTACTTACAATATTCAAGAGATGGAAACAGGGCTTCCCTGGTGGTGCAGTGGTTGAGAATCTGCCTGCCAATGCAGAGGACACAGGTTCGAGCCCTGGTCTGGGAAGATCCCACATGCCGCGGAGCAGCTGGGCCCGTGAGCCACAGCTACTGAGCCTGCGCTCCGCAACAAGAGAGGCCCCAACAGTGAGAGGCCCGTGCACCACGATGAAGAGTGGCACCCGCTCGCCGCAACTAGAGAAAGCCCTTGCACAGAAATGAAGACCCAACACAGCCAAATAAATAAATAAATTTACTTATTAAAAAAAAAAAAAAAAGAGATGGAAACAACCTAAGAGTCCATTGATGGATGAGTGGATCTAACAAACATGTAGTATATGTGGCGTATTATTCAATATTATACAACCATAAAGAAAGATGGAAATCTTGCCACTTGCCTCAACATGGATAGACCTTGAGGACATTATGCTAAGTGAAATAAGTCAGAGAGAGAAAAACAAATCCACTTGTTCCATTGTTTCCACGGAGGATTGGTTCCAGGAGCCCCTGCATATACTGAAATCTGTGGATGCTGAAGTCCCATAGTCAGCGCTCTGATTCTGAAGTTTTCCCATTTGTGGATTCATCCAACTACAGATCATGTGATCCTGTGTATATTTGTTGAAAAATATCCATGTACAAGTGGACCCAAGCAGTTCTAACCCATGTTGTTCCAGGTTTAACTGTACAACATGAGTATACTTACATGTTGAATCTTTAAAACAAGAACAACACCAAACTCAGATACAAAGGATTAGTGATTGCCAGAGTGGGGCAAGGTGGTTAGATGAAGTGAGTGAAGGGTGTCAGAAGTTACAGACGTCTAGTTATAAGATGAGTAAGTCCTGGGGATGTAGTGCACAGCATAGTGACTCTAGTTAACAAAACTGTATTGTACATTTAGAAGTTTCCAAAGGGTAGATCTTAGAAGTTCTCATCAGAAGAAAAAAAAATGTAATTATGTATGTTAACTAAACTTATTGTGGTACTCATAGCAGTGTATACATAAATCATGTTGTACAACTTAAAGAAATACAATGTCCCATGTCAGTTTTATGTCCATGAAAGTTTTTTATTCTCTTAGGGTCTTCCTTTCTCTATGAAACCCAAATTTGTGATCTAGGTCATTTTTTCTCTCTGAAGAACTCCTTTTAATATAGTCCCACAACTTTTCTGTGTCTAAGAACGTGTTTATTTCATCATCAGTGTTGAAGATTTATGTTGCTGGTTACCAAATTCTAGGTTGGTGATGTCCCCTCATCAAAAGTAAAAATATTTTACTCCATTCAGTTCTTATTTCCCTGAGTTCTGAGGAGAATTCAAATGTAATTGTTTTTTTTTTTTTTTGGCTTCTCTTGGGAAAGGTGTTGATTCCTTTAGCCTCTTTTAGAATTTTTTTTTTCTGCACTTGAATGTGATAAGCCTAAGGTGTAGTCTTTTTGGCATTAAACCTGCCTCATGTTCACTGAGCTTTCTGGATCTGTTGGTTGGTATCTGACATCATTTTGTTAGAAATTCTCCATCATTATTGCTTCAAGTATTTATTCCGTTTCTTTTTTTCTTTCTGTTTGAGATGTTTCCATGTGTGTATGTTAAACCTTTTGTGGTTGTCCCACGGATGTTGTATATTCGGGTGTTTTTTATTTTTATTTTTGTATTTTTTCAGTTCAGTTTCAGAAGTTTCTCCTAACAGAAAAAGAAGCTCAAAGATTCTCTCCTCAGCTGTGTCCAGGGTATGAATAAGCCTATCACAGTCATTCTTCATTTCTGTTATGGTGTACTTGATCTTTAGCATTTCTTTTTGGTCCTTTGTTAAAATTTTCATCTCTAGCTTACATTTCCCTTCTGGCATTGTATGCTGGCTGCTTTATCCATTAGTAGACATTAATTAGCATATTAGTCATTATTTTATATTCCCAATGTGATTGTTCAGACATCCCTGTGATATCTGATTTTGATTCTGAAGCTTTGTCTTTTCAAACTGTTTTGTGGGACACTGCAGATCTTCAGAAGATGCCATGATTGCAAAAGAGTTAGATCAATTAGATTCTGCCAGTACAATAGTTGTTTAGGTGGGGAGATACATTCCTAACATTTTATACTCCATCCATTGTACATCCTTTCCTCTGGCTCCACCGGATGTTCTTTTTTTTGGCCCCACTGCGTGGCATGCCCGACCAAGAATTAAACCTGTGCCCCTTGCATTAGAAACAAAGAGTCTTAACCACTGGACCACCAGGAAAGTCCCTGCACCAGACATAATATGTAATATTTATATATTGTGTATTGTGTACTGAGTTCCTCTGGACCAGTGTTGGCTATTCAGCCATCCTGACTATGTTAGGACTTGTATCATTTGTGTCCCGTGTAGTTGGTCAAATCGGGATGGAGAGTCCTTTGGGTTTCATGGGATGGACGTGACTCTGGTCTCAGCAAAAAGCCTCAGAAGTAGCCTGATTAAGGTGAATGACAGGGCTTCCCTGGTGGCGCAGTGGTTGAGAGTCCACCTGCCGATGCAGGGGACACAGGTTCGTGCCCCGGTCCAGGAAGATCCCACATGCCGCGGAATTGCTGGGCCCATGAGCCAGGGCTGCTGAGCCTGCGCGTCCGGTGCCTGTGCTCCGCAACAGGAGAGGCCACAACAGTGAGAGGCCCACGTACTGCAAAAAAAAAAAAAAAAAAAAAAGAATGACAACTGGGAAAGGCCTCGGTATTAAGTCTGTGTTTGAATGACAACTGGGAGAGGCCTTGATATTAGGTCTGTGTTTAAGTCATATCAGGAAGTATGACTTCCTTTTGACTAGTGCCATTGTCAGTGGCTACAAATCACTTCTCTCCTCTTTCTCCATTCGTGACATTCTGCCAACTTGTTATTTCTACTACTTCCCATTTTTATTCTGATTGCACCCTTGGATTCATTCCCTACCACCTCTCTAAACCACTTATCTCATGTGATCTTCACACTGTTTTTCCTGTAGTACCTACTGACACTATTTGTGTTCTCAACGTAAGGGATCCTTTAATATTTCTGGAATGCCAGCCACCTGTTGCAGTCAGATTTTCTGAGAGCTGGACATACACTTCTTTTTTTTTTTAACATCTTTATTGGAGTATAATTCCTTTACATTGTTGTGTTAGTTGCTGCTGTATAACAAAGTGAATCAGCTATTCGTATACATATATCCCCATATCCCCTCCCTCTTGCATCTCCCTCCCACCTTCCCTATCCCACTCCTCTAGGTGGTCACAAAGCACCGAGCTGATCTCCCTGTGCTATGCAGCTGCTTCTCACTAGATATCTGTTTTATATTTCGTAGTGTATATATGGACATACACTTCTGTACAGTATCATAGGTCAGGAGATGCGGTCCTGGTAAAGGCCATTGACAAAAGAGTGAATTGTACATGATGCGTTTCGCTTTGGGCCCCATCCAGTCCTAGTGTCCTGTACTTGGTGAGAACAGCTGCTTCTCAATTTGACCCCAAATTCATTTCCTGAACACAGTCCTGTGGACTGGTTCTTTCACTTGTCAAATGTAGACTTGTGATGGCCTCACTCCCCCCAATAAACTCAACATGAACTTCATCATCGCTTCTTTGTTTTCAGGTTCTTTTCCTGCAGTTGAGGATGAAGAGACGTCTTCTGAACATAGTGTATCTGCAGAAGGAGTGTCACAGATGAGGACCCCCAGGGCAGGTTCATCTCCTGAGAGGGCCCAGCCGTGTAAGATGTGCATTCCAGTTTTGAGAGACATTCTGCACTTGCCTGAAGAGCAAGGAACAAATAGGGAGCAGAAAGCATACACATGTGGGGCTTGTGGGAAACAGTTCTATTTCACTGCAGACCTTCAACAGCACCAGAGGCAGCACGTTAGAGAGAAACCCTTCAGCTGTGATACGGGGAGACCCGCATTTTTCAAAAGCTGCACAATCCATGCAACAGGGAATCTCTCTACCTACATGGAGATTGGGAACAACTACATGGCCAACATGGAACTTCAGCCACAGGCCACTAATACCAGGAAGAACCTGGACAACAGTAAGGAGTGTGAAGCTGTTTTTCACAATGGAAAAGGTCATCACAGCTGGGGAGAAGGCAAGAAAGCCTCCAGCTACACAGAAATACTTATTCAGGATGAGAGAGTCCTCACTACTGAAGGGTTTTGTGAGTTCAGAGAATGTAGGAAAGCCTTCACCCAAAGAACTAACCGTATTCAGCATGAGCAAGTTCACACTGGAGAAAGGCCTTATGAATGCAGCCATTGTAGAAAATTTTTTAGCCACAAATCCCATTTCCTTACACATCAGAGAGTTAACTGTGGAGGAACGCTCTATGACTGCAGTGCATGTGGGAAATCCTTTAGCCTAAGGAAGTACCTCAGAGCACATAGGAAAATCCACAGTGGAGAAAAGCCTTATGAATGCAAGGAATGTGCTAAATCTTTCATCCAAAAGTGGAACTTAATTGAACATCAGAGAGTTCACACTGGAGAAAAACCTTATCAATGCACCCAATGTGGAAAATTTTTTGCCCGCAAATCCAATTTCCTTGCACATCAGAGAGTTCACACTGGAGAAAAGCCTTACGAGTGCAATGAGTGTGGGAAATCTCTTACTACTAGCTCTGGCCTCTATTATCATCTGAGAGTTCACACTGGAGAAAGGCCTTATGAGTGCAGTGAATGTGGGAAATCTTTCACTACTTGGTCGATCCTTTGTAATCATCAGAGAATTCACAGTGGAGAAAGACCTTTTGAGTGCAGTGAATGTGGGAAATTCTTTAGCCGAAATGAACAACTCAGTGCCCATATGAATGTTCACACTGGAGAAAAGCCTTATGAGTGCAATAAATGTGGGAAATCGTTTACGAGTAGGTCGAACCTTTGTAATCATTGGAGAGTTCACAGTGGAGTGAGGCCTTTCGAGTGCAGTGAATGTGGGAAATTCTTTAGCCAAAAGGCACACCTCAGTGCCCATAAGAAATTTCACACTGGAGAACAGGTTTATGAGTGCAATAAATGTGAGAAATCTTTAACTCCTAGGCTGAACCTCAAGTGTCATCAGAGAGTTCATACTAGAGAAAGGCCTTATGAGTGCAGTGAATGTGGGAAATCTTTTGTTGCTAGGAGTGGCCTCCGGTATCATCAGAGAGTTCACAATGGAGAAAGGCCTTATGAGTGCAGTGATTGTGGGAAATCTTTTACTGCTAGGTCGAGCCTTCGTGATCATCAGAGAATTCACACCGGAGAAAGGCCTTATAAGTGCAGTGAATGTGGGAAATGTTTTACTGGTAGGTCTAGCCTTCTTCGTCATCAGAGAGTTCACAGTGGAGAAAGGCCTTATGAATGCAGTGAATGTGGGCAGTCTTTTACTAGTCGATCCTCTCTCTATGATCATCACAGAGTTCACACTGGAGAAAGGCCTTATGGGTGCACTGAATGTGGGAAAGCCTTTAAGCAAAGACAGCTCCTCCGCATCCATAGGAAAATCCACACTGGAGAAAAGCCTTTTGAGTGCAAGGAATGTGGTAAATCTTTCACCCAAAGGTGCCACTTGATTAAACATCAGAGAGTTCACACTGAAGAAAGGGCCTTATGAATATCGCGAACATGGCCGGCAGTGACATGGAAGGGGTTCCGGGTGGTAAGAGGGTGAGAAGAACCCATGCAGCTAACGGACCCTTTCTAGAGAGGAAACTGAGACACAGAGATGAGGTGTCATCTGTCTGTGATCTCCCAGAAATGGACAGGGATCTGGGCTTCAATGCCAGGTTGCCTGATTCAGGAGATCGGGAGTCTGGTCACTTCACTCCTCCCCTGCCCCCCACCCCCAGGTTTGGGGACTGAAAGAACACCTTGTCCATCATGACATTTCTGTGCCCTGACCCCCACACCAGGAGCCCTGCTCATACCCCAGCCCCATGCTGATGGACAGGATTATCTTTTCTCTGGGAACCAATATTGATGACTTTCCTGTGACTGACTCCATTTATCTACCCAACCAATCCAATGCTGTGATTCAGTTATTATTATTGGCATTTGTGAAAGAAGGGGTGTCCAGCTCAGAGATGTTGAGGGACTTCCACAAGGGCTCACTAATGCCAGGCCTTTGATGAGAGTGGTTCCTCTACACACTGCACTGGTCCACTGTCTTCTCTCCTGCCCCTCTGAGCAGGGCCTCCACTTGCTGTGTCCTGACCATGAACTACCCACATCTGACATCTGCATCACTACCAGGGTCTCCAGCTTCATTTTCACCAGTGCACATCTCCCAGAAACACCCTCTTGCTTGGGAAGTTCTCCACAGGGACAGCAGCACTAAGCCAGGCACTCTAGACTGGGTCATTGGTGTCACCCCAGGTTTGACACGGGCTCTACCGCCATATGCAGTGATTCGTTTCCAAGGTCCTGTCCATCTTTACATGCCCACCTCAGGATGTCCCTGTCGCCCTGTTATGTGGTTGACCTGCTCACTGTTCTGGGCAGTGTGAGGGGCACGGAAGGACTAAGAATGTCTAGTGTGGCCCTACGTGACCTGTTCTCCAAGCATCCTCTTCCTAAGCCTTTGATCCATTGCCTCACTGCTCCTCCCACTGCTGCAGAAAAATGTTAACTCACCAAAATGATGATTGTTAATTAGCAATAACTTGCCCTCCCCTCCTTGGGACCCACACTTGATCAACCTACCTTAAAAGCTAAGAGTGAATGCAGGCTGACCCCTCCCATGAAGACTTAAAAACCATTTATAATGCTTCCCTGGTGACGCAGTGGTTGAGAGTCTGCCTGCCGATGCAGGGGACACGGGTTCGTGCCCCGGTCCGGGAGGATCCCATATGCCACGGAGCGGCCGGGCCCGTGAGCCATGGCTGCCGAGCCTGTGCGTCTGGAGCCTGTGCTCCACAACGGGAGAGGCCACAACAGTGAGAGGCCCGCGTACTGCAGAACAAATAAACAAAACCATGTATAAAAAAATTATGATTTTAGGGGCTTCCCTGGTGGTGCATTGGTTAAGAATCTGCCTTCCAATGCAGGGGACACGGGTTAGAGCCCTGGGACGGGAATTTCCTACATGCCACAGAGCAACTAAGCCTGCGTGCCACAACTACTGAAGCCTGCGTGCCTAGAACCCATGCTCCGCAGCAAATAGAAGCCACTGAAATGAGAATCCCATGCACTACAACGAAGAGTAGCCCCCACTCGCTGCAACTAGAGAAAGCCCACGCGCAGTATCGAAGACCCAATGTAGCTATAATCAAACAAACATAAATAAATATTTTTTAAATTGTGATTTTAATTGCATTTATTTCAGGATTTTTTTTTTTTGACCGTATCACACAGCATGCATGATCTTAGTTCTGACCAGGAAACTAACCCATGCGCCCTGCTGTGGAAGCCTGGAGTCCTCACCACTGGACTGCCAGGGAAATCCCTTTCTTAGTATTGTTGATGTTGAATTTTGTTTTTCATGTGTCTATTTTTTACCTGTGTGTCCTGTCTGGTTAAATTTCTATTCCTATTTTTGCCTACTTTTATTTTGTGAGATATGGCTATTTTCTCTTTTTTTGACAAAAGAGAGCAGGTAAACAACAGACATCTGTTAGATTTCACTCATTCACCAGTAATGTGATTTCTTTTCTGAATTTAGTTGTAGTTTGGAATAATGAAAGAATATGTTCTCAACTTTTTCTCAATTTTATACTATGCATAATGTAATGGCCACATACATTATACAGGTTTAGGAATAATCGGCAATATTAATATATGCTACGTTAGTGTTAAGTACAGACATTCAATTACACAGTAAATTTATCTCTGGTTTGTAGTGTTTGCCAGTTTCTGTGCTGTAAATATTCCAACCGTAGCCAAGGTCAAATTGCCAACATAATTTCACTGAACATTCATTTGGGAAGCATTGCCAGTAGCCCACTATTGTATTCTTTTTCCGCCATTACAGGTACAGTAGCCGCAATTTTAAGAATGTAGCTAATAAACCATAGTAGAATTATAATAAAGTGATAGGTTTTGCATCTTTGTTTTAAAAATCATTTACTGGATGAATAGTTGACTGAAATTTTGCCTATTTAAAATGTAAATTTTGACATACTTGTGTACAGCCCTCCAACCAGTTTCCTCCTGCCATTGTTAATTCATCCTCAACATTTAAATGACTGATGCAAGAGCATATTCTACTTTTGTAATAGCTATTTTCAAATGTATATATAAATGGAACGACTGTGTTGGCCCCTTCCAGTATCTTACATCATTTATCGTGTTTATGCACATTTTTTTGTGTTTGTGTATCATGATTTACTTGGTAGTTTTTAACATTTATAATCCTAAGTATCAAGTCTTTGAATACATCATTTCTTAGAATGCGTTTCTAAAATAAGAGAACCCTGGGACTACCCTCGTGGCACAGTGGTTAACAATCCACCTGCCAGGGACTTCCCTGGTGGCGCAGTGGTTAAGAGTCCACCTGCCAATGCAGGGGACATGGGTTTGATCCCTGGTCCGGGAAGATCCCACATGCCACTGAGCAAGTGAGCCTGTGTGCCACAACTACTGAGCCTGTGCTCTAGAGCCCACGAGCCACAACTGCTGGAGCCCCTGGCCCTAGAGCCCGTGCTCTGCAACAAATGAAGCTACCGCAGTGAGAAGCCTGCGCACCTCAATGAAGAGAAACCACTGCAATGAGAACCCTGCACACCTCAATGAAGAGTTGCCCCCACTTGCTGCAACTAGAGAAAGCCCGTGCACAGTAACGAAGACCCAACACAGCCAAAAATAAATAAATAAATAAATAAATAAATAACAAACTGAGAGTGGGACTTCCCTGATGGTCCAGTGGTTAAGACTCCAATGCAGGGTGCACTGGTTTGATCTCTGGTCAGGGGACTAAGATCCTACAGGCTGTGTGGCAAGGTCAAAAAGAAAAGAAAAGAAAAACAAACTGAGACCATGAGACCACCTCACACTCATTAGGATGGCTAATATGTGATATATATATTTGTTGTGAAAAATGTAAGTTTTTAATGTGTTTTTTTTTGTTGTTTTTTTTTTTTTTTCTGTACGCAGGCCTCTCACTGTTGTGGCCTCTCCCGTTGCAGAGCACAGGCTCTGGACGCGCAGGCTCAGCGGCCATGGCTCACAGGCCTAGCCACTCTGTGGCATGTGGGATCTTCCCAGACCAGAGCACAAACCCGTGCCCCCTGCATCAGCAGGCGGACTTTCAACCACTGCACCACCAGGGAAGCCCTCTAATGTGTTTTTTAATTGAGCATTTATTTTTAAAAAAAACTGTAGAATTGCTGATGTTGCACATCTGGTTAGACCTTATAATGGCCTTGCCAGTATTCTTTGGACAAAATTAGAATTTTGGACTGGATTTATAATATATGTCAGTACCAACCATTACATATATTTATTGTTTCTCCTACCAGCGTACGTCTCCTCTATTTCTGCATTCCAAACATGGTGGATATCTCCAGATCTCTGATAACTCTGTGAAGTTATGTGTAAGGCTCTAGAGGTGCTTTTTCATCTACCTGGAACTCCTGGATCTGAATATGCTTTAAAAATTTGTTTTTAAAGTAACCATATAAGATACAAGTACATAAAGACACAAACTTTTATATCT
The DNA here is from genome assembly GCF_964341445.2 of Mesoplodon mirus. Classification (NCBI taxonomy): domain Eukaryota; kingdom Metazoa; phylum Chordata; class Mammalia; order Artiodactyla; family Ziphiidae; genus Mesoplodon; species Mesoplodon mirus. Next base: position 64,387,331 of record NC_138995.1, on the reverse strand, counting down.
AAATTTCCTGTTTCTTTCCATAGTACTTAATTACTTAATGAAAACTTTCCCAAGAGTTGCTACTAGGTAGTAAAGTATAAGTAGATTAAGTAAATTCTGTATAACTAGATAAAATTTTCATTTTCTGCATATTAGCTCTAGAAATGCAAGAATTTATGTTCTTATTCACCAATATATCCCAATTTATGAATGAAAATTGAAAGCCCCTTAGCCAATCACCTTTTCATTGTATAATTATTTGTACCTGACCATCACCTAAGTTAAAAAAGAAAATTGGGGACTTCCCTGGTGGTGCAGTGATTAAGAATCTGCTTGCCAATGCAGGGGACATGGGTTCCAGCTCTGGTCCAGGAAGATCCCACATGCTGCGGAGCAACTAAGCCCGTGCGCCACAACTACTGAGCCTGTGCTCTAGAACCCACGAGCCACAACTACTGAGCCTGTGTACCACAACCACTGAGTCCCACGCATCTAGAGCCTGTTCTCCACAACAAGAGAAACCACCGCAATGAGAAGCCCGAGCACCTCAATGAAGAGTAGCTGCCACTCGCCACAACTAGAGAAAGCCTGCGCGCAGCAACAAAGACCCAATGCAGAGAAAAATGAAAAATAAATAAATAAATTAAAAACAAATTGAGGTCCAGGACTCTCAAGTGGCTGACCTAGGGAGGAGTAGACCCCAAAACTTCCCTTAAAAAATTAATTGATTCACTGCAGAGATAAGACAAATGTTTAACAATATTAGGAAAATAACCTTTTGGAGCAGAAATCATAGAAGAACCTAGAGACACCGGTATCACTGCTGATGAGCACAAAGGGGCTGAAAGTTGGGAAATCCGGAGCTCGTAACACAGATGTTTCCATCAGCCACTGGCCTGGATTTACAATTGCAGTAACACAAAGACTCAAAATGGAAGAGAGACAGTAAAAGAGATGAAGAAAGTCACAGGATAAGGATGGTGCATGTGGCTCTGGCCACGTGGGGAGGTCTGGGGTAAAGTCTGTTGCTGTGGATGTGTTGGGCTCACTGCTTGTATCTATGCAGGACAGATATCATGCACCCACTAGTCCAGATCTTGAAGCCCAAATAACATCCAGGGGATAAAATATGAATGCATGTAATAAACCGAGATTTCTGTCTGATGTGGCTGAGAAACTGTATGTAAAAATTTTTTTTCACACATTTGTGCTGTTTCCAGGACCAATCACATTCATAGGAATATAGACATTTACCAACAGCTGAAGGAACCAGAAAAGGAAAGTAAAGAAGCCAATGCGTTTGGGGAGATTGAATTCTGAAGTCTATCCACTAAGAGGTTCTGGGGCAAAACTTAATGGCCAGGAAGCCACTCAGAAGGCAGGTAGTGCCGAGAGAAACCCCTGTGGCCACTCTGTAAATGCAAGACAAATGTACACCCAAGATCATAGAGGAAATGTTTCAATGCAAAAGCTGTCATTGTCTGTGGGATCCCTCTGCAGCAAAGAGCCAAGTTGTTGTTGGGGAGGCTAATAAAATAGTCTTGTTCAAGCTTCAGAGACAACAGTAGGCTTTTGACTAAAGAAAGACTCTGAAAGAGCTACACATCAAGCTGCTAGACTACATGCAGGTCAGCAGAAACGGTGCTAGTCAGTCTTAGGATCCAACAGAGAAAGAAGGGAGTAAGTCACAAAGCTTTCTGGGACTTGGGGATCTGGCCAGTTCCCGGAATTCAGCGAACATTCTGAGACTTACAACTAAAGTATCATCAGAACATTTGCGATAATAGAGCTGCGTACTTTCACGCAAGCTGAGCTTGCGGCTTGGCGTTAAAAGCAGGTCTCCTTTGGGCAGCACTCTGAAGTCCCACCCGTGGGGTGGACTCACCGCCCGGGACCTTCCCAACTGGGACTCCAGATTGCTGTTCAAGGGAATTCCTAACTGCCACTTGGATCTGGAAGTAGGTGTCGGCCCAGTTCGGTGATGTATGCTCTGTTATATACTCTGTTAATATTATTCCTGTCCCTCTAATGATTTGTATATTAAAATTTATATACTCTGTTAATATTCTTATTCCTTTCCCTCAAATGATTGTATATTGAAGTTAAGTTAAATCACTTTCTATTAAAGATTTGATTGAAGCTGTTTATTCGTGTGAGACGAGTGGTTATTTTGCCAGAGAATCCAACAAACCTTAAAACTGAAAGCAGGCTTTTGGTAAAACAGTTGTTGGCCAAGATCAGTTGGTTGACAGTCTGTTCAGTGGGTCTCAACTTGTAACTGGTTAGCAAGGTGAAGTTATGAAGACAAAGGCAGGAGGAGTTTTCTAGGACCCCAGCTCCAGTGTGAGTGAGGAACATAATCCCTGTTTCCTAGTTGGCATGCCCATCACTTTCATATCTAGGAGATATTGATTTTAATTTGAGACAAAGAAATGGTAGAAAGATAAATGTATTACCTACTTCTGCTCAGCTGTATCAGATAAATGGGCACTGAGTAATCTGGAGAAAGTAAATCTTGCCTAATATACAGGTTCTTCTAAGCTCAGCCAGTTATTCAATTGTTTTTGATAGTTATATTTTTTCCAAAAAACAGAAAAATCTGTCTTGGGTTAGGAATCCACCAATATTGATAATTTTGTAAAGTCTATATTAAGAAAATTGTGCATTGCACATGAAACTGCTCTGTTTTCAGTGAAACCTCTGGGTAGCCTCTGTACATCAGATCAAAACATTTTCAGTAATAGATAAAAATTTGGAAATACAAAGTGAAATATGATCTAAAGATTAGCACACTCACTAGCTGGGGCCAGGATAAGTAGGTACGCATTGACTGATTAGGCCTTATGATTAAGAGGGAAGGCCAGGGAATTCCCTGGCTGTCTAGCGGTTAGGACTCCACCCTTTCCCTGGGTTTGATCCCTGGTTGGGGAACTAAGATCCCAAAAGCCACACAGTGCGGGCCGAAATAAATAAAATAACAATAGTAAGGGAAGTTCATTCACGTGACTAGGGTGTAGGTGAATCAGACTGGTGGAGCAAGGAATGTACAAAGAGCAAGAGAACAGCTATCGTCGGTGGCTTGGTCATCAGTTTTTGTCACTGAATTGGGCACAATCACTGACTATGCAGTCAGAAGAGCTTTTCTAGGGAGACGAGAAGCAGTACTCTTCCCTCTTGCCGAGCAGGCCTGTCCAAAATCTCCTCTCCATATTCCCAGTCAGCGTTCTGTCTGACTTTTTTCTGGTCCCTGAACAAAGCCCATAAAATCACTTTAGCTCTTCAGGCTGCATGCATATAGGATAATGTTTAGTTTTTGTTCCTGTTACCAGTGGGTTTAAACGTGGGATGGTTTAAAGGATTCTGAGATAATGTCCAAACACTTCATTGATAAGTAGCATTAAGGACTCTTAAATGCTCTTAACACTCCCCGCCCGCATGGGTCCCCCGCCCCATTAATAAGGCTGGAGCCCCTGCCCAGCCCTAGAGGTCATTTCCCAGTGCTCCTCCGGGTGCTTCTTGGCTTTTTCCCAGGTGCTTCCCGGTGTGGGGCTTCCTTCCTTGAGACTTTTGCACTACATTACCCAGAAGAATGTGTGCTAAGGGGCAGCGACTTTCATCCAATGAAAATCGAGCAAGGGGGCACTTCCAGGAGGGCGAACCTCCTGGAGAGGGACTTCCGGCTTCTTCGTGGCTGCCATTTTAATTACGGTGGAGTCTCTGTAGATGGTCAGGGGCTTCTGTGTGCGGTGTTGGGAGCGAGGTGACAGGCTAAGAGGCGCAAGAGGAGGCTCTGTGCGCACTGAACCGCGGCGGTTTTGAGGGTCGGGGACAGACCCGTGCGGTGTCCGTGCGGAGTGGGACCGGGTCGGTCAACTGTCGCTACTCCTTTCCGTCCAGAAGTTCCGATGGCGGCGCCTGCGCTGAGGGACCCGGCTCAGGTAAACGCTGCGTGTTCCGGGTTCTCCCCGGCCTGTTTCCCCACCCAGATACGAACGGCCCGCGTGAGAGGCGGCTGTTCACATCGCTTTATCCCAGGCGCCGGGTCTAGGACCGGGAGGCCTCCAGGGGTCTTTTCCCTTTTTCTGTCTGCGTGAGACTTGGAGATGCAAATGAAGCAGGAACATTCCGGGAACCTGGAGTCCATCTTGTTTCTTCAAGGGAGAAAGTTTGAGGCCAGGCTGCATCTGGAGTGGTAGATGAGAGGTTGTACCTTTCTTCTCCGAGAGGAAAGCCCTCCGAGAAGGGCTCCGAGAGCCCTCGGAGCGGTGGAGAGTTTTGAGCACAGGAAGGACACCATCTGAATTAGGCCTTTAAAAATACTCCAGAGCCTGTTCAGTGGAAGCACAGACTGTAGGGGGTGATGAGATCATTGAGGCACAGGGAAGTTGTGACTTTTCCAAGGTCACAGCTGGTAAGAGGCACCGGGGCCCGAGGCACGGAGGAGAGGTTTGCCAGTCAGCCCGAGGTTTGCTGGCTCTGGTACCCGACAGAGGTCCAGTTCTGAGGACAGAGATGCCCTTGGGGAAAAGAGAAAGGCAGAGCCTAGCTCAGAGCATAGGTGTGGGTGTGAGGGCCTTACCCAGCATGCAGACAAGTGCATGAGCCTCTGGAACACCGCCATGGTCTCTTTCCTCCATAGTTTGCCTTTTCTTACATGTTCCCAGGCTGCAGAAGCACTTGGAGCAAGTGGAGGTTGTCCCAGTCCCTCGCTTGTTCTCACCCCCCACGCACACATTCTCTGTATTGGAGGTGTATTGGGGCTCTTCACCTGCCATTCTCCCAGCTCTTTGGTTTGGGGACCCTGGAGAACCCCGTGCTCAGGTTCCTGAGTGCAGGCCGGGTCCTATGGAGGGGGTTCCCATTTCCCAACACCAGTGGAAGGAGGCGTGGAAGGTTACTCATGAATCCAATACCAGTATGTGGAAGTGCTGTGCGGTGAGGTGAGCTGGGGTAGGTAAGTGCAGGTCTCCTTTTTTCTGGTGGGAATAAACAGGGAAGGGCAAGAGTTAGACCTGAAATGACTGCCTGTGTGTTCTGGAGGCAATGCGAGGTTCAGATCAGAGGAGGGAGGTTTTCTCCCCCAGGTCTCAAGTGGCTCCATCTCATTGGGCAGTAGGGGAAATGTGTGGGACGTTGGATTGTGGGTTTTCAGGAGTGAGACCGTTCATGGTTTTATTTGTCCCTGTTATACCAGGGCAGTGTGACCTTTGAGGATGTGGCCGTGTACTTCTCCCGGGAGGAGTGGCGTCTTCTCGATGAGGTTCAGATACACCTGTACCTTGATGTCATGCTGGAGAACTTTGCCCTTGTCTGCATGCTGGGTAAGGCCCTCACACCCACCCCTATCCTCTGAGCTAGGCTCTGCCTTTCTTCTCTTCCCCAAGGGCAACTCTGTCCTTCTCATCTGGAACATGGGCACTGCTTTCTTCTTCAATTGCTTGGTTATGTGCTGTGGTTACTATGGCTAGGCAGGGTGTATCCCTATTCCTTAGTGCCGGGACACCTGTAGCTCCAGAGTTTGGCAGGTGAGGATTGGGGTTCAGTCGTCTTGCACTCAGTCTGATAGATCCCTCCTTGCTCGCCCTCTTTGCCCAGGAGATTGTCAAGATCCATGGCACCCAAGTTTTGCTCCATTCCTGTTCATGACATTTTTTTGTGCCTGACTTCGCAACAGACTGTTGTCACTGACACGGTCGTTACTAAAACAGACCATGAGTTGTTTCTGTAAGACCTTTTCCCAAGGTTCCAATTTCTGTTTATCAACACTGGCATCTGTTAAGCATTCCGGTCAGCAATGAATGAAATTCCTGTTGCTCCACACCCTTACCGGCATTTGGTGTTGTGAATGTTTGGATTTTGGCCCTTCTTACAGGTATGTAATAGTGTGTACTTTTCAGTTTAATTTGCATTTCCTCGCATCTTTGTATATGCTAAATTGTCATCTGTATATCTTTTTTTTTTTGGCTACGTTGGGTCTTGCTGCACGTGGGCTTTTTCTAGTTGCGGCAAACGGGGTCTACTCTTCATTGTGGTACGCGGGCTTCTCATTGCAGTGGCTTCTCGTTGCAGAGCATGGACTCTAGGCACGCGGGCTTCAGTAGTTGTGGCACGTGGGCTTCAGTAGTTGTGGCTTGCAGGCTCTAGAGTGCAGGCTCAGTCATTGTGGCACACAGGCTTATTTGCTCCGTGGCATGTGGGATTTTCACGGACTAGGGCTCGAACCTGTGTCCCTGCATTGGCAGGCAGATTCTTAACCACTGTGCCACCAGGGAAGTCCTGTATATCTTCTTTTAATGAGGTGTTTGTTAAGGTGTTTTTTTTGTTTTGTTTTGTTTTGTTTGTTTTTTTGCGTTACGCGGGCCTCTCTCTGTTGTGGCCTCTCCCGTTGCGGAGCACAGGCTCCGGACACGCAGGCTCAGCAGCCATGGCTCACGGGTCCAGCCGCTTCGCGGCATGTGGGATCTTCCCAGATCAGGGCACGAACCCATGTCCCCTGCATCGGCAGGCGGACTCTCTACCACTGTGCCACGAGGGAAGCCCTGTTAAGGTGTTTTGCTCATTTGGCATTTGGGTTTTTGTTTTCTTACTAAGTTTTAAGAGTTTTTTGTATTTAGCATTTAGGTCTGTGATCCATTTTGAGTTAATTTTTTGTGAAGGTTTGTGTCTAGAATTCATTTCTTGGCATGTGATGTTCGGTTGTTCCAGTACTATTTATTCAAAAGACTTAACTTTTCTCCATTGGATTGTGCTTGCTCATCTGTCAAAGGTCAGTTGAGTGTATTTCTATGGGTCTATTTCTGGGTTTTCAGTACTGTTCATTGAACAGTTTCTCTGTCTTTTCAACAATATCACACTGGCTTGATTACTTTGGATACTAAGTCTTAAAGTTGAGTAGTGTCAGTCTGCCAGCTTTGTTCTTCTTAAGTTTTGTGTTGGCTATTCTGGGACTTTTGCCTTTTTGTATAAATTTTAGGATCAGACTATTTATGTCCACAAAATAACTTGCTGGTATTTTGATTTGGGTTGCATTGAATCTATAGATGAAGTTGGGAAGAACGGACATCTTGACGATACTGGATTTTCCTGTTTATGAACGTGAAATAGCTTTCCATTTATTTAGTTCTTTGATTTCTTTATTAGAGTGTTTGATTGTTTGTTTGTTTTTTGGCTGCACTGCGAGGCCTGAGGGATTTTAGTTCCCCTACTAGGGATCGAACTCGGGACCATGGAAGTGAAAGCATAGAGTCCTAACCATTGGACCGCCGTGGAATTCATGATTTCTCTATCTAAGTTTTATAGTTTCTCTCATGTATATCTTGTACCTGTTTTGGTAGATCTGTAACTCAATAACTCAATATTTCTTTCTCTTGCTCTCTTTTTTTTTTTTTTGAGCGGGTGCTAATTTACATGGTATTGTGTTTTGAATTTCAAATTTACTTGTTCATTGATGGTGTATAGGATGTAACTGACTTTTGTATATTAAGCTTATGTCCTGAAAGCTTGCTATAATTGCTTCTTAGTTCCAGGAATGTTTTTTTCCTCTATTTTTTGGGTGTTTTACATAGCTGGTCATGTCATATGAGAATGAAGACAGTTTTATTCCTTCCTTCCTGATCAGTATGCCATTTATATAACCTCATCTCATTGCCTTTGTTTTGACTTCCACTATAAAGTTGAAAGGGAGTTGTAAAAGCAAATATCCTTGCCTTGATCTTAGTGGGAGAGTTCTAGTTTTTCTCTAGTAAGTATGATAGTAGCTATAGGGTTTTATTTAGTATATCAAGTTGAAGGTTTTTTTTCAATTTTTAGGTTATATCATATGGAGATATTTTTTTTTCTTTTTTTGCGGTTCGCGGGCCTCTCACTGCTGTGGCCTCTCCCGTTGTGGAGCACAGGCTCCGGATGCGCAGGCTCAGCGGCCATGGCTCACGGGCCCAGCCGCTCTGCGGCATGTGGGATCCTCCCGGACCGGGGCATGAACCCGCGTCCCCCGCATCGGCAGGCGGACTCTCAACCACTGTGCCACCAGGGAAGCCCCATATGGAGATTTTTAACATGAGTGGCTGTTCGATTTTGTCAGATCCTTTTACTGCATCTATTGAGGAGATCATGAGTTGGTTTTTAACCTGTTGATGACATGAATTATATTAATTGATTTTTTAATGTTAAGTCAGCATCGTATAACGTGGATCATTTTCAGTTGGTCATGGTGTATAATTCTTCCTTCCTCCCTCCCTCCCTCCCTCCCTCCCTCCCTCCTTTCCTGCATTGGATCTTCGTTGCTGCGCACAGGCTTTCTCTAGTTGCGGCGAGCGCAGAGCTACCCTTCGTTGTGGCGTGCGGGCTTCTTATTGCAATGGCTTCTCTTATTGTGGAGCACGGGCTCTAGGCACGTGGGCTCAGTAGTTGTGGCTTTCAGGCTCAGTCATTGTGGCTCACGGGCTTAGTTGCTCTGCGGCATGTGGGATGTTCCCAGACCAGGGCTTGAACCCGTGTCCCCTGCATTGGCAGGCAGATTCTTTTTTTTTTTTTTTAAACATTCAGCTTATTTATTTATTTAGATGTTGGGGGTAGGAGTTTATTAATTAATTAATTAATTTTTGCTGTGTTGGGTCTTCGTTTCTGTGCGAGGGCTTTCTCTAGTTGTGGCAAGCGGGGGCCACTCTTCATCGCGGTGTGTGGGCCTCTCACTATCGCGGTTTCTCTTGTTGCGGAGCACAGGCTCCAGACGCGCAGGCTCAGTAGTTGTGGCTCACGGTCCTAGTTGCTCCGCGGCATGTGGGATCCTCCCAGACCAGGGCTCGATCCCGTGTTCCCTGCATTAGCAGGCAGATTCTCAACCACTGCGCCACCAGGGAAGTCCCCATCTGCATGTTTTGACAAGTGCTGTGTTTGTTTCTTTCAAAATACTTAAAAATTTATCTTAATATTTCTTCTTTGACCCATGTTTTATTTGGAAGTGTATTGTTTAATTTATCAGTGTTGTGCAATTTTACAGCTATCCTTTTGTTACTGGTTGCCGGTGTAATTCCACTTTGTTCTGAGAACTGACCTTGTATGTTTTCTATTCTTTTATATTTGTTAAGGTGTGTTTTCTGGCCCAAGATGTAGTCCATCTTGTGAATGTTCTATGTCAGTTTGAGAAGAATATTCTGCTGTTTTTGAATGGAGTAGCCTAGTAATCTGTAGGTGACTGTTACATCCAGTTGACTGAGGATGGTCATCCTCAGTTTACCAGCATCCTTATGGATTTTTTCTTTTCCGGATCTGTTCATTTCTTTTTTTTTTTTTTTTTTTTCCCGTACGCGGGCCTCTCACTGTTGTGGCCTCTCCCGTTGCGGAGCACAGGCTCCGGATGCGCAGGCTCAGCGGCCATGGCTCACGGGCCCAGCCGCTCCGCGGCATATGGGATCCTCCCAGACCGGGGCACGAACCCGTATCCCCTGCATCGGCAGGCGGACTCTCAACCACTGCGCCACCAGGGAGGCCCTGTTCATTTCTTATAGAGGTGTGTGGAATGAAGTCTCCAAGTGTTATAGCAGATTCATCTATTTTTTACTTGTAGGTCTGTTTTGCCTCATATTTTGACATTGTGTTGTTAGACGCAGACATGTTAAGGATTGTTGTGTGTTCTGGAGTATTGACCCCTTTACCATTGTGTCATTCTCATTATCCCTGATTATTTTGCTTATGTGAAATCTGCTGTGATATCAGTATAGTTACTACCACTTTTCTTTTTTTTCTTTTGATTTTGTGTTGACCTCTTTTTCTGTATTGACATACTTTTAATTTATATGCATCTTTTTTTTTTTTTTTTTTTTTTTTTGCGGTATGTGGGCCTCTGACTGCCATGGCCTCTCCTGCTGCGGAGCACAGGCTCCGGATGTGCAGGCTCAGCGGTCACGGCCCACGGGCCCAGCCGCTCCGCGGCATGTGGGATCCTCCCGGACCTGGGCATGAACCCGCGTCCCCTGCATCTGCAGGCAGACTCTCAACAACTGCGCCACCAGGGAAGCCCTTTAAGCATCTTTTTAAAATTTTTTTAAATGTTTTGTTGTGCTGGGTCTTAGTCGAGGCTTGCGGGCTCCTTAGTGGTGGCTCACTTGCTCCTTTAGTTGTGGCACATATGCTCCTTAGTTGTGGCACGTGTACTCCTTAATTGTGGCTGGTGGGGTCCTTAGTTGTGGACGATGGACTCCTTAGTTGCAGCTCGCAGGCTCCTTAGTTGTGGTGTGTGAACTCTTAGTTGCAGCATACATGTAGGATCTAGTTCCCAGACCAGGGATCAAACCCGTGTTCCCTGCATTAGAAGGTGGATTCTTTTTTTTTTTTTTTTTTGCAGTACGCGGGCCTCTCACTGTTGTGGCCTCTCCAGTTGCGGAGCACAGGCTCCAGACGCGCAGGATCAGCAGCCATGGCTCACGGGCCCAGCCGCTCTGCGGCATGTGGGATCTTCCCAGACCGGGGCACGGACCCGCGTCCCCTGCATCGGCAGGTGGACTCTCAACCACTGCACCACCAGGGAAGTCCAGAAAGTGGATTCTTAACCACTGCACCACCAGGGAGCTTCCTCTGTGTGCATCTTTGTATTTAAAGTGGGTTTCTCAGAGGCAACATATAATTCAGTCTTGTTTTTTGATCCACTCTGATAATCTCTCTTTTAACTGGTGCATTAAGACTATCGATATTTAATATATTGATACAGTTGGATAGACGTCTAACATATTTGTTACCATTTTCTTTCCATTGCCCTTGCTCTTTGTTCCTCGTTTAGTCTTCCACCTTCTTTGTGTGGTTTTAATGAAGCATTTTGAATGACCCTTTTTCTCTCCTTTGTTAGCGTATGATCTATACTTGTTCCTTTTCATTTTTTATGTAGTCACGATAGAGTTTCCAGTATGTATTTACAACTAATTCAAGCCCATGTTCAAATGACACTATGTGGTTTCGTGGGTAGTTTAAAAAGCTCATAATTTTAAAAAATCCTCATTTTCCATATTTTCCATTGTATTATTGTTGTCTTTTGTTTTAATTTTAAATAAACATACATATATGGCTATGTTTAAAAATACGTGATGGAGTACACTGTTGCTATTGTTGTTTTGTACAAACTGTTAGATCTAAATAGACAGTTTTCAGAAGAAGATGTAAATGGTGACCTTCTACATGAAAAGGTGCTCAGTATCACTAATGGTTGGGGAAATGCAAATTAATACCACAATGAGATACCACCTCACACCTGTTATAATGTCTGTTATGAAAAAGACAATAAATAAGTATAGGAGAAGATGTGAAGCAAAGGGACCCCGTGTGCACTGTTGGTGGGAATGTACATTATTTCTACCACATGGAAAAGAGTAGAGAATCCTTACAGAATTAAGAAAGGAACTACCATATGGTCCAGCAGTTCCATCTCTGTTTATTTATCTAGGGGAGTGAAATCATCATCTCAAAAAGATATGTGTACTCCATGTTTATTGCTGCATTATTTACAATATCCAAGACATGGAAACAACCTAAGTGTCTGTTGATGGATGAGTGGATAACAAACACGTCTTATATATGGAATACTATTCAGTTTTATTCAACCATTAAAAAAAGAAGGAAGTTTTGCATTTACAGCAACATGATTGGATTTTACGGGCATTATGCTAAATGAAATAAGTCAGAGAGAGAAATCCTGTTGTCCCTATGTTTCCACAGAGGATTGGTGCCAGGATCCCCTGTATATACTGAAATCTGGGGATGTTTAAGTCCCATAGCTCTGTGATTCTGAAGTTTCCCATTGTTTTAAAAATATTAATTAACTAATTATTTATATTTATTTTGACTGTGTTGGGTCTTCGCTGCTGCACGCGGGCTTTCTCTAGTTGCAACGAGCAGGAGCTACTCTTCGTTGTGGTGCGCAGGTTTCTCATTGCAGTGGCTTCTCTTGTTGCGGAGCACGGGCTGTAGGCGCGCGGGCTTCAGTAGTTGTGGCATGCAGGCTTCAGCATTTGTGGCTTGTGGGCTGTAGAGCGCTGGCTCAGTAGTTGTGGCACATGGGCTTAGTTGCTCCGTGGCATGTGGGATCTTCCCAGCCCAGGGCTCGAACCCATGTTCCCTGCATTGGCAGGTGGATTCTTAACCACTACACCACCAGGGAAGCCCAAGTTTCCCATTTTTGGATTCATCCAACTAAAAATCATGTAGTGCTGTGTATTTATTGGAAAATATCCCTGTGCAAATGGACCCAAGCAATTCTAACCCATGTTATTCAAGGTTTAACTGTACTACGTGATTATACTTACATGGGAAATCTTTGAAAAAACAGCAAAAACAACGCCACCAAACTCAGATGCAGACAACAGATGAGTGGTTGCCAGAACGCAGGAAGGTGGGTAGATGACATGGGTGAAGGGTTTCAGAAGTTACAGACTTCTAGTTATGATTAAGTCCTGGGGATGTAATTCTCAGCATAGTGACTTTAGTTAACAAAACTGCATTGTATATTTAGAAGTTTTTAAGAAAGTAAATCTTAGAAGTTCTCGTCAGAAGAAAGAAAATTGTAAGACATAATTCATCTGAACTTATGTGGTAGTCATTTCAGTGTGTACATATATGGAATCATGTTTTACAGCTTAAGGATATATGATGTTCCCTAACAATTATGTGTCAGTAAAATATTTTTCATTCTGATGCTCTTCCTTGCTCTATGAAACCCAAATTTCTGATCTATATCATTTACCATCTCTCTTTTTTTTTTTTTTTGGCCATGCTGTGCCACATGTGGTGTCTTAGTTCCTCCACCAGGGATCAGACGCACGCCCCCTGCAGTGGAAGCATGCATGGTAACGACTGGACTGCCAGGGAAGTCCCTTCATCTCTCTGAAAAACTTCTTTTAATATATCCCCACAGTTTTTCTGTACGTAAGAAAGTGTTTATTTCACCATCACTGTTGAAGGGTAATTTTTGCTGGATACCAAATTCTGGGGTGCTGAAGGTCACTTGCCACACCCACCCCAAGTGCTTTAAATGTTTCACTTCATTCTCTTCTTGTCTGCATGAGTTCTGAGGAGAATTCAACTGTAATTGTTTTCGTTGCTTCTCTGTGGGTCAGGTGTTTATTGCTATGGCTTCTTTCAGGGCTTTTTTGGTGCATTTGAATGTGATATTCCTAGGTGTAGTGTTTTCGCATTAAACCTACTTGATGTTCTCTGAGCTTCCTGGATCTGTGCTTTGGTGTCTCATAGTAATTTGGTGGAAATTCTCCATCATTATTGCCTCAAATACTTTTTCTGTTGCTTTGTCTCTTTCTGCTTTTGATGTTTCCATGTGTGTATGTTAAACCTTTTGTAGTTGTCCCACCAATATTGGATTTTTTTTTTTTTTTGTCTTGTCCCTTTTTCTTTTCAGTTTTGGAAGTTTTTCCTAAGAGAACATCAAGCTCAGATTCTTTCCTCACCTATCTCCAGCTTATAAATAAGCCTATCACAGTCATTTTTCATTTCTGTTATGGTGTTCTCGATCTCTAGCATTTCTTGATTCTTTGTTAGATTTCCCAGCTCTTTGCTTACATTGCCTTTCTGCTCTTGTATGCTGTCTGCTTTATCCATTTGCAGACATTAATTAGCATACTAATCATAATTGTTTTATATTCCCAGCATAATCATCCCAACGTGCCTGTGATATCTGATTCTGGTTTTGAAGTTCCGTCTGTTCAAACTTCCTTTTGTGGGACACTGCAAATCTTCAGCAGACTCCATAGTTGCAAAAGAGTTACATCAGTTAGATTATTCCCGTTTAGGTGAGGAGATGGATTCTTAACAGTCTGTACTGTATCCACTGTGCATCCTTCCCCACTCTGGCTCCACTGGACGTTCTTTTTGTGGTATTTAAATATCGTTCCGGGCTTCCCTGGTGGCGCAGTGGTTGAGAGTCTGCCTGCCGATGCAGGGGACACGGGTTCGTGCCCTGGTCCGGGAAGATCCCACATGCCGCGGAGCGGCTGGGCCCGTGAGCCATTTCCGCTGAGCCTGCGTGTCCGGAGCCTGTGCTCCGCAACGGGAGAGGCCACAACGGTGAAAGGCCCATGTACCGCAAAAAAAAAAAAAAAAAAGTAGATATCGTTCCTTGGTCTATTGTGTACTGAGTTCTTCTGGGCTCATGTTGGCCACTTACCTGTCCTGACTCTGTTAGGGCTTGTATCATTTCTGTCCCATGTAATTTTTCAGCTGGGGATGGAGAGTCCTTGGTGGTTTCATGGGATGGATATGACTCTAGTTTCAGTATAAAGAGCTTACAAATAGCCTGGTAAGATGAATGGCCGCTGGGAGAGTGCTTGTTATAAGGCCTGTGTTGAGAAGTAATACCTGGAACGTACCTTATTTGACTAGTGTTTTAGGGCCATTGCCAGTGGCCCCCAATAACTTCTCTTGTCCTTTCTCCTTTTTTTTTTTTTTTGCTGTACGCGGGCCTCTCACTGTTGTGGCCTCTCCCGTTGCGGAGCACAGGCTCCGGACGCGTAGGCTCAGCGGCCATGGCTCACGGGCCCAGCCACTCCGCGGCATGTGGGATCTTCCCGGACCAGGGAATGAACCCATGTCCCCTGCATCGGCAGGCGGAGTCTCTACCACTGCGCCACCAGGGAAGCCCCCTTTCTCCATTCTTGACATTCTGCTAACTTGTGCTTTTCACTACTTGCCTTTTTTTTTTTTTTTTTTTTTTTTTTTGGACCATGCCCCACAGCCTGTGGGATCCTAGTTTCCCAACCAGGGGTTGAACCCACACTCCCTGCATTGGAAGCATTGAGTTAACCACTGGACCACCAGGGAATTCCCCACTTCCCATGTTTATTCTGACTCCAGCCTGGGATAATTTCCCTACCACCTCTCTAACCCATTTGTCTCGTGTGGTCTTCACATTGTTTGCCCCTTAGTACTTACTGGTATTGTTTATGTCCTCAACCATGTATATATCCTTTAATATTCCTTGAACACCAGCTACCAGTTGCAGTCAGATTTTCTGGGGCCTGGAAATACACTTCTGCATAGTATGATAGGTCACCAGTAGATGTGGTCCTAGTGAAAGCCATTGACAGAGGAGTGAATTGTCGAACTTGCCTTTTGCCTTGGGCCACATCCAGTCCCTGTGTCCTGTACTTGGTGAGAGCACCTTCTTTCCCAATTTGACCCCAACTCCATTTCCTGAACACAATCCTGTGGACTGCTTCCTTCATGTGTCAGATATACAGTTCTGATGGTGTCACTCACACCCGATAACGTGAACAAAAACTTCACCATCACTTCTTTGTTTTCAGGTTCTTGGCACCGGGTCGAGGATGAAGAGACACCTTCTGAACAGAACGGATCTGCAGAAGGAGTGTCACAGATCAGGACTCCCAGCGCAGGTTCATCTCCTGAGAAGGCCCAGCCTTGTAAGATGTGCGTCCCAGTCTTGAGAGACATTTTGCACTTGGCTGAAGAGCAAGGAACAAATAGGGGCCAGAAAGCATACACATGTGGGGCTTGTGGGAAACAGTTCTATTTCACTGCAGACCTTCAACAGCACCGGAAGCAGCGCATTAGGGAGAAACCCTTCAGCTGTGATACGGGGAGACCCGCATTTTTCAAAAGCCGCACAATCCATGCAACAGGGAATCTCTCTACCTACATGGAGATTGGGAACAACTACGTGGCCAAAACTGGACTTCAGAAACAGGTCACTAATACCAGGAAGAAACGGCACAACAGTAAGGAGTGTGAAGCTGTTTTTGACAGTGGAAAAGGTCATCACAGCTGGGGAGAAGGTGAGAAAGCCTCCAGCCACACAGAAATACTTGTTCAGTCTGAGAGAGTCCTCACTTGTGAAAGGTTTTCTGAATGCAGCAACTGTGGGAAAGCCTGCACCCAAAAAAGTAACCATAGTCAGCACCAGAAAGTTCACACTGGAGAAAGGCCTTATGAGTGCAGCCAATGTGGAAAATTTTTTACCCACAAATCTAGTTTCCTTACACATCAGAGAGTTCACAGTGGGGAAAGGCCTTATGAGTGCAGTGAATGTGGAAAATCTTTTAGTACTAGGTCTGGCCTCTATTATCATAGGAGAGTTCACACTGGAGAAAGGCCTTACGAGTGCAGTGAATGTGGGAAATCTTTTAGTAATAGGTCGATCCTTTGTAATCATCAGAGAGTTCACAGTGGAGAAAAGCCTTTTGAGTGCAGTGAATGTGGGAAATTCTTTAGCCGAAACGGACACCTCAGTGCCCATAAGAAAGTTCATACTGGAGAAAAGCCATACGAATGCAATAAATGTGGAAAATTTTTTACTGCTAAGACGAGCCTTCATTACCATCAGAGAGTTCACAGTGGAGAAAAGCCTTACGAGTGTAGTCAGTGTGGGAAGTCTTTTACTACTAGTTCTGGTTTCTGTTATCATCAGAGAGTTCACAGTGGAGAAAGGCCTTTTGAGTGCAGTGAATGTGGGAAATCTTTTACTACTAGTTCTGGTCTCTATTATCATCAGAGAGCTCACAGTGGAGAAAGGCCTTATGAGTGCAGTGACTGTGGGAAGTCTTTTACTACTAGTTCTGGTCTCTGTTATCATCAGAGAGTTCACAGTGGAGAAAGGCCTTATGAATGCAGCGAGTGTGGGAAGTCTTTTACTGGTAGCTCTAGCCTTCATCGTCACCAGAGAGTTCACAGTGGAGAAAAGCCTCATAAGTGCAGTGCATGTGGGAAATGTTTTAGTATTATATCTGATCTGTATGTTCATCAGAGAATTCACACAGGAGAAAGGCCTTATAAATGCAATGAATGTGGGAAATGTTTTACTGATAGGTCAAGCCTTTGTCGTCATCAGAGAGTTCACACTGGAGAAAGGCCTTTTGAGTGCACTGAATGTGGGAAATCCTTTAGCCGAAGACACCTCCTCCATATCCATAGGAAAATCCACACTGGAGAAAAGCCTTGTGAGTGCAAGGAACGCAATACTTATTGAAAGGTGCCACTTCATTAAACATCAGTTCACACTGGTTAAAGGGCCTCATGAATATAGCGAATATAGATGGGACTAATGTTCAAGGAGTTTGAGATTGTAACAGGGTGGGAAGAACCCCTGCAGTTACTGTGCAGCAAATGTACCCTTTCGTGGGACAAACTGCGGCACAGAGAGAATGTATCATCTGTTGTGAACAGCGATCTGGATTCAATGCCAGGTTGCCTGATTCAGGACATGGGGAGTCTGGTCACTTCAGTCCTTCCCCCCCATCCCCCCCCCCCGCTTCCCCTGTTGAGGACTCAAAGACACGTTGTCCATCCGGACACTTTTGCCCCCCCACCACAGGAGCCCTGCTGATAGCCATAGCCCCATGCTGATGAATTGGCTGTCTTTTCTCTGGGAAACAACATTGATGGCTTTCTTGGAAATGACTCCATTCATCTACCTAACCAGACCAGTGCTCATAGTGTTTTTATTCACATTTGTAAAGGAAGGCATGTGCAGCCCAGAGATGTTGAGGGAATTCCACAAGGCCTCACTACTGCCAGGCCTTTGATGAGAGTGCTTCCTCTACACTGCACCCTTCCAGTGGCCTCTCCTGCTTCGAGCAGGGACTCCCATTTGCTTTGTCCCGACGATGAACTACCAACACCTGATGTGTTCTTCTCCTCCTGGGCCTCCAGCTTCATTTTTCCCAGTGTACATCTCCCTCCTACAAACACCCTCCCTCTTGGGACATTCTTACTGTCCAAGCCAGGCACTGTGGAGAGGATCACTGGAGTCACCCCAGATGTGACACTGGCTCCACTGCCATATGCAGTGATTTTGTTTTCAACGTCCTTTCCTTCTTCATAAACCCACTTCAGGATGTCCTTGTTTCCCCATTATGCAGTTGACCCGCTCACTGTTCTGGGCAGTGTGAAGGACACTGAAGGACTAGGAATGTCCACTGTGGCCCTCACGTGGCCTGGTCCCCAAGGCTCTTCCTCCTGATCCCTTTTACCATCCCCTTACTGCTCCCCCCCCAAAATGTAAGTCACCAAATAATGATTTTTAATCAGCAAGAACTTTCCTGCCCCCCTTTTGTGACCTACATTTGACCTACCTAGCTTAAAAGCTAAGACTGAATGCAGGCTGACCCCTCCGATGAAGAGTGTAAAATCGCAGTATAAAATCAGTATGATTTTAATTGCTTTTTTCTCATGGTTCTTTTTTTTTTTTTTTTTTTTTTTTTTTGGTGCACTTTGTGGCATGTGGGATTTTAGTTCCCCAACCAGGGATTGAACCCTTGCCCCCTGCAGTGGAAGCGCAGAGCCATAACTAGTGGACTGCCAGGGGATTCCCTCAGGATTCTTGAGTTTGTTTGTTTTTTTTTTTTAATGTGTTTTTTACCTGCATGTCTTGTTTTGATAAATTTCTATTTCTGTCTTTTACCTGCTTTTATTTTGTGAGTTCTTGTCTATTTTCTATTTCCTTGACAAGTAGGAGATCAGGGAAACAACAAGGGTTTCTGTGAGATTTCACACATTTACCCAATGTGAGTGACTTCTGCATGGAACTGTAATTTGGCATAGTGAAAGAATATGATCTCAATTTTTTCTTAATTTTGCTCTTATGCATAATGTGATGGCCACATACATTATATATGTTAAAGACAAACCTGCACTATTAACATATGCTACCTCAGGTTTTTTTCCTTTTTTTATTCTCAGTCCCCCCCGCCTTTTTTTTCCCCACACCACACAGCTTGTGGGACCTCATTTCCCCGACCAGACATCAAACCCAGGCCCCAGCACTGAAAGCCCAGAATCCCAACCACTAGGCCACCAGGGAACTCCCATATCCTACCTCAGTCTTAAGTCCAGATATTCAGTAACACAGTGAATGAAATCCTAGTTTGTAGTCTTTGCCAATTTCCCTGGTGTAAATACTCCCAGCATAGCCAATGTCAAATTGCCAACATAATGTCACTGAATACGGAGCTGGGAAGCATTGCCAGGAGCCCACCATCGTATTTTTCTACCTTACAGGTACAGTAGCCACAAATAATTTTAAGAATGTCACTAATAAACCATAGTAGAATGATTATAAAGTGACAGTTTTTTCATATTTGTTTGAAAAATCGTTTAATGTATGTATAGTTGACTGAAAATAAATTACATGTATCTTAAATGTGTATTTTAACACTGTGATACTTGTGTAAAGCCCTGAAACCAGTTTCCTCCTGTCATTTTTAATTCATCCTCAAAATTAAAAATACTGATGCAAGAGCATATTCTACTTTTGAAATAACTTTTTTCAAATGTATATATAAATGGAATGACTGTAGGAACCTTCCTGTATCTTACATCATTTACTGTATTTTTGCAGATTTTTTGTGTTTGTGGTTTACTTAGTGGTTTTTACAATTTATAATCCCAGGTATGTCTTTGAATACATAAATTTCTTTTTTTTTAATTTATTTATTTTTGGCTGTGTTGGGTCTTCGTTGCTGCACACAGGCTTTCTCTAGTTGCAGCAAGCGGGGGCTACTTTTCTTTGCGGTGCACGGGCTTCTCTTGTTGTGGAGCATGGGCTCTAGGCGCATGGGCTTCAGTAGTTGCAGCACTTGGCATGTGGGATCTTCCCAGACCAGGGATCGAACCCATGTCCCCTGCATTGGCAGGCAGATTCTCGACCACTGCACCACCAGGGAAGCCCCTGAATACATAATTTCTTAAAATGTGTTTCTAAAATAAAAGAGCCCCTTCATAACTCCAGTAACTTTATTACACATGAAAGTACTCTAAATATCAGCACAACTGGGGACACTGTGTGACAGATTTTGATTGCTAACACACTTCGATGCATCCTGTACCTACAAACTCCTGTACCACAGCACAAAGGATGTATGACAGAAGTGAGAACCTGTTTGGGAAATAAAGTGGGAGGTGCTGACCCAGCACAGCAGGTGTGGCTACAAAACTCACAAATACTCCAGCGAAATTTTGGGGTAAGCATGTGATAGGAATGCCCAACATTCTGGTGTGTGGGCAGCACGTAATCTCCCAGTCCTCCTGGATAATGTGTGATGAGGTGAGTGCAGACTGGTCTGGAAAGAACAACCTCTCCCACATCACTGCAAGTATGATGATGCACTGATGGTGTTCAGACCAGGGGCTGGGTCACCACCTTGTTAAAACCTGGAAATTCACACCTGTGAGGAGCTTTGTCAAGCAAGCAGAAGGACTTGGGGCTTTACAGGCTTTATGGGAGGTGTCAGCCTGCATTCAGCACATAGCAGTTAGACTTAGGTTTGTCAAGCATGAGTCCCAAGGAGATGTGGGCACATTCTTGATGATTAGCGACCATTATTTGGTGACATTTTTCTGGTGGGTAGGAGGAGCAGTTAGGCAGTGGGTCCTAGAGTTAGGAGGAAGAGCCTTGGGGACTGGGAGAGGGCTACAGTGGACATTCCCAGTCCTTCAGTTTCCCTTACAGTGCTCAGAACAGTGACTGGGAAAATTTGGACACAGGTACATCATGAAGCAGGTTCGTGAAGATGGACATGACCTTGGAAACAAATCACTGCATGTGGTGGTGGAGGCCTGTGTCACATCTGAGGTGAAACCGAAGACCTGTGTGTGTTGCTGGGTGGTGCTGCTGTCCCTGTGAAGAACTTCCTAAGAGGGAGGCTGTTTGCAGAGAGGTGGTGTGCACGGGGGATAGTGGAGCTGGAGGCCCTGGTGGAAATGCAGACGTCAGGTGTGTGTACTTCATGATTGGGACACAGCAGATGGAGTGCCCGCTGGAAGGGCCCAAAGAGATGCCATTGGACAGGTGCAGCGTAGAGGAATCACTCTCATCAAAGGTCTGAGAGCTGTGTACCTTTGTGAAAGTCCCTCCACCTCTCTAAGTTGCAGACTCCTCCTTTCACAAACTGGAGTAATGATAATTACTAGGTATCACTAGGTAGATTGGGTAGGTAAATGGGGTCATTCACAGGAAAGACATCAATGTTGGTTCCCAGTAAAATATACTCTTGTCCCTCAACATGGGGTGTAGGGTATGAGCAGGGCTCTTGGGTGGAGGGTCACAGAGTATCAGGATGGTCAAGGTGTTCTTTAAAGGAGTCCCCAAAGACTGAAAGATTGAGTTCAACATTAAGTAAAGACAGCTGAGGATTTATAGCCAAGAAGTAGAGTGAAGGAGTCAGTGGATGGAAAATTACCAACAGAAAACAGGGTAACGGGTGTTCTTGCTAAACTGACTTAATCTTGCTATTCAGATCAGATATCAAGGGTAGGAAATGGGTGTTTGATCAGATATCAATGGGGGAGTTATTCTTACTAAACTGGCTTTTCAGGTTTCTTGATAAAACTGGGCTAAGCAGGCTTGTCCTCCAAACAATATAGATTCATTTTTCATTTGGTTGTTTTTGTTCATTATGGACCAGCTGAGAGGAAATCAAGGTGGCAGTGTAGGAGGGCATGGAGCTCACGTTCCCCCACGAACACATCAAAAATACACTTACTTTGGAACAATCCTCACTGAAAACTGGCAGAAGGACTCCTGTACAACCAAGGCTGTAAGAAACATACACATGTAACTGGGCAGGAAGGGAAGAAAAGCACTGGGGTCAGGAGATGTGGGACTCAGAGAGGAGGGGGGATCACTCGGGCAGTGAGCTCACTCCCTGGGGAGGGAGTGGCTTGAAGTACAGACTAGGTGTTCCAGTCCTCGTGTCTATGTTGTGGAGACAAGCCTCCCTGACGAGGTGGAGGACCACTGGGACAGATAGAAAGGCTGGAGGAGCCTGGATTTTGCTTGGGAGGAGCAAATGCCTGTCCCTGCGGCCAGGCAGAGAGAGGTCTGCATTAGCAGGTTTTTGCAGGTTTTTGGTGACCAGGATCTTAGCACACCCAAGTCACAGTGGAGCAAATGCTCTGGCCTCACTAACTCCATGCCAGAGCACGGGACTGCATGTGTGGCCGCCAAGACCTGGGAAAAGAGTCGACCTTTGGAAGCAGAGGTCCCAGTGCAGAGTCAGAGTGGGGCTTTGGTAGCCATTCTTGGCACTTACTCCCCAGGTATATCAGAAGCAGCCCAGTCTTCTGACGGCAGCTGGTTGGCCACAGCTCACCCACCCCACCGTCCATGCACAGAAACCACAGGGGCCTGCCTCCTCCCTCTGGAGTGGTGCCGCAACACGGAGTGAGGGAGAGTGGAGCTGCGGATCAGCTGTGAGAGAGCAAGAGGTCTTGTTTCCAATGCAGGGCAGAGAGAGGCCTCTAGCAGCTGTTGAGTTCACTATGATCACTTCACCATGGTCCCCAGTCCAGTGCACCCTGTCCAAGCCAAGACAATGCTCCAGCCCACTGCATGCCACAGTGCAGCACTGGATCTGGGGCAGCCACAACTGGGGAAAAAGACTCTAGGTTGCATCTGAGCATAGCCACAGAGGCCTACACAGGCAGCATACCAGACCCCTGTATGCACGAAAACCCCACTTGCTTCAGCACTCCCTTCCTGTGGCTAAAGTCCCAGTGTGGGGAGAGGGAAGGACACACACTTAATGGGAACAGAGCCAGCCCCAGCCCAGCCCTCATGGCTTCTGTTCCTGCAACTTGGGATCAGGTCTCACACCCGGTGCTGGCTGTAGTCCCTGAGTCTCCAGGCTCAGCCCTTACTGTGGTGATAGCTGCCATCACGCTCTGAGGAAAGACGTGACTTGCACCCACATCACATCCAGCCCTCCCACCAAAAGCATTGGGTATACCCACTCTGCATAGTCATAGTCCCTCAGAAGGACACCCCTTCAAGACCGCAAAGGGAAACTGTATCACTTAAGTTTATAGAGGTAGAGAAAGTTAAATAAAATGAAAATTGCCAATGAAATACTCTCAATTGAGAGAAAGAGAAAACCCCTGAAAGAATAAACAATGAAACAGAAATAACTGTTACAATGTAAATGATTCAAAACATTGGTAATCAAAATATTAACTGAACTAGGAAAAATAATTGACCTAAACACTGGACATTTTAACAGAGAACTAGAAAACAAAAGGAGACCCAATGAAAAATACTTCAAGGGAGTTCTCTGGTGGCCTAGTGGTAAGTATTCTGGGCTTTCACTGCTGTGGCCCGGAATCAATCCCTGGTTGGGGAACTGAGATCCAACAAGCTGCGTGGAGCGGCCAAAAAAAAGAAAAAAAAGTTCAATGGCTCAAATAAAAAGCACGCTAGCAGGAATGAACAGCAGAGGAAGAGATACAGAGAATGCATACATAAGTGGTCTGGAAGATAGAATAATGGAAATCACAGAATCAGGAAAGCAGACAGAAAAACTATTTTTTTAAATGAAAGGAATGTACAATATCTCTAGGATAACGTTGTGTTCCAATATTCGAATTATAGGGGTTCCAGAAGGAAAAGAGAGGGAGCATGGGAACAAAAATATTTTTCAAGACATTATGGCTGAAAACTTCCTTTACCTGAAGAAGGAAACTGGTATTCAGGTACAGGAAGTATTGATACACAGGATCCCAAACAAGATGAACCCAAACAGACCCACACCAAGACATATCATAAGAAAATGGCAAAAGCTGAAGACAGAGTTCTCAATGCATCAAGAGAAAAAGAGTCATAAACTAGGGAATCCCAATAAATTAGGGAATCCCAATAAACTAGGGAATCCCAATAATGCTATCAGCTGTTTTCTCTGCAGACACTTTGCAGGCCAGAAGGGAATGGCAGGATATATTCAAAGTGCTGGAAGGGAGAAAGCTGCAACCTAGGATACTCTACCCAGCAAGATTATCATTTAGAAGAGGAGAGATAAAGAACTTCCCAGATCAGCAAAACCCAAAAGAATTAATCAATACTAATCCTACCATAATAGAAATGTTGAAGAGTGTTCTCTAAATGGAAAATAAGTAATAATCTTCAGGAAAGGGAAAATCCCACTAGGGAAGGCAAATATATAGTAAAGAATGAAGGTCGTTTAAATAAGCTGGTAAGTAGATTTTTTTAAAATGTAGACGGAAGTAGAACTACACACAACAGGATAAGCACAAAGATGTAAAATATGACATCAAAAACACAACTACAGTAATTATTATTTTTTTTTGGGTGGGGGGGCCTGTAACATGACTTGTGGGATCTCAGTTCCCTGAACAGGGATGGAACCCTGCCACGGCAATGAAAGCGCTGAATCCTAACCACTAGGCGAGCAGGGATCTCTCCAGAAATCAACTACAATAAGAAAAACGGGAAAAGAACAAATATGTGGAGTCTAAATAACATGCTACTAAAAAACTAATGGGTCAGTGAAGAAATCAAATGGGAAAGCAGAAAATATCTTAAGACAAATGTAAACTGAAGCACAACACTCCAAAATTTATGGGATGAAGCAAAAGCAATTCTAGGAGGGAAGTCTATAGCAATGCAGGCCTCAAGGAACAAGAGACATCTCAAATAAATAGCCTAACCTACTACCTATGAGAATTAGAAAAAGAAGAACGACAAAGGTTTCCTTCCCCCTTAAGAAGATTGGAGCCCCTAAACTACTACCTATGAGAATTAGAAAAAGAACAACAAACCTTCCCCGCTCCCTTAAGAAAATAGGAGCCCCTTTCCCGCCCTAGAGGTTTTTTTATTACAGTGTTTCCGTGGTGCAGCTTGGCTTTTTCTCGGCGATTCAGGTGCGGGGTGACCTTCCCTGAGTACTTGGCACTACATTACCCAGAAGACTTTGCGCTAAGGCAGCGACGTTCATCCAATGAAAATCCAGGAAGGGGGCATTTCCGGGAGGGCGAACCTCCGGGAGAAGAACTTCCGGCGTCCTCGTGGCGCCCATTTTGATCGTGGAGCTAGTCGGAAGGTCGGAGTGTGCGGTGATGGGAGCGAGGTGACGGGCCAAGAAGACGCAGGAGGAGGCTTTGTACACACTGCAAAGGGACGGCCTGACTGTTGGCGACACCGCCGCCTGCGGGGTGCATCGGTACAAAGTCCGACCGGATCCCTCGACTGTCGCCACTCCTCTCCTCCCAGGAGCTCCGATGGCGGCGACTGCGCTGACGGACCCGGCTCAGGTAAATGCTGCGGGCTCCGGGTTCTCCCCTGCCCGTTTCCCCACCCGAATACGAAACCCCTGATTGAGAGGCGTCTGGTCCAGGACAGTGAGGCCTGCAGGGGTGGTGTCCCTATTTCTGACCACCGTTGTAATGTGGTCTGAGTGAGGCTTGGAGATAAAACTGAAGCAGGATATTCGGGAACCCGGAGTCCATCTTGTTTCTACGAGGAACGCAGTTTGAGGCCAGGCTGCACCTGGAGTGGTAGATGAGTGGTTGTGTTTCTCTTCTTAGGGCCCTGGGAGCGGTGGAGAGTTTTGAATAAAGGAAGGGCACAACCCGAGCTAGGCTTTTAAAAATAATCCAAAGTGTTCAGCGGAAAGCAGAATGTAGGGGAGTGATGAGGACACTGAGGCAGAGGGAAGTTGTGGCTTTTTTCAGGGTCACAACTGGTAGGTGGGAGCGCTGAGGATGGAGGCAGAGAGGAGAGGTTAGCAAGTCAGCCCGAGCTTACCTGGCTCCGGTACTGGGCACAGGTCCAGGGAAGGTGTGAGCCCCTGAAGCGCTGCCTAGGTCACTTTCCTCCATCGCCTGCCTTTTCCCACAGATTCCATGGACTTGGAGAAGCACTTTGGGCAAGTGGAGGTTGTCCCAGTCCCTCGCTTGTTCTCACCCCCCACGCACACATTCTCTGTGTTTGAGGTGTCTTAGGGCTCTTCACCTGCCATTCTCCCAGCACTTTGGTTTGGGGACCCTGGAGAACCCCATGCTTGGTTTCCTGAGTGCAGGCCAGCTTTTGTGGAGGGGGTTCTAGTTTCCCACCCCTGATGGAAGGAGGTGTGGAAGGTTACTCCTGGAACCGGTACCAGGATGTGGCAGTGTTTTTTTAATGTTGTTTTTTTGGCCCCACCACACGGCATGCGGGATCCTTAGTTCTCCCACCAGGGATTGAACCTGTGCCCCCTGAAGTGGAAACTCGTAGCCTTAACCACTGGACCACGAGGGAAGTCCCTGTTGGCAGTGTTTTCAGGTGAGGCTGAGGTTGTTTAGGTAAGTGCAGGTCTCCTTTTTTCTGATGGAAATAAACAGGGAAGAACTGGAGTTAGACTTGAAATGACTGCCTGTGTGTTCTGGAGGTATTGGGAGGTTCAGATCAGAGGAGGGAGGTTTTCTCCCCCAGGTCTCAAGTGGCTCCATCTCATTGGGCAGTAGGGGAAATGTGTGGGAATGTGGATTGTGGGTTTTCAGGAATGAGACCGTTCATGGTTATATTTGTCCCTGTTATACCAGGGCAGTGTGACCTTTGAGGATGTGGCCGTGTACTTCTCCTGCGAGGAATGGTGTCTGCTTGATGAGGTTCAGATACACCTGTACCTTGATGTCATGCTGGAGAACTTTGCCCTTGTCTGCATGCTGGGTAAGGCCCTCACACCCACCCCTATCCTCTGAGCTAGGCTCTGCCTTTCTCCTTTTCCCCAAGGGTAGTTCTGTCCTTCTCACATCTGGACCATGGGCACTGCTTTCTTGTTAAAGTTAAGCGCTGCGGTTACAATGGCTAGGCAGAGTGCATCCCTACTCCTTAGTGCCATGAAGCTTGTAGCCCCAAAGTCTTGCAGGTGACCATTCGGGTTCAGCAGTGTTGCAGTCCGCTTTAGAGATCCCTCCTTGCTTGCCCTCTCTTGGGCCAAGTGAGGGTATGGATCCATACTACCTAAAGTTTGCTCCATTTCTGCACCCAACATTATTTATTTATCTATCTATCTATCTGTCTGTCTGTCTGTCTATCTATTTATTTATTTATGGCTACATTGGGTCTTCATTGCGTGTGGGCTTTCTCTAGTTGAGCCGAGTGAGAGCTACTCTTCTTTGTGGTGTGTGGGCTTCTCATTGCAGTGGCTTCTCTTGTGGAGCACAGGATCTACGCATGTGAGCTTCAGCAGTTGTGGTGTGCAGGCTCTATAGCGCAGGATCAGTAGTTGCGGTGCTTGGGCTTAGTTGCTCTGCGGCATGTGGGATCTTCCCGGCGCAGGGATCGAACCCATGTCCCCTGCGTTAGCAGGCAGGTTCTTAACCACTGCACCACAGGGAAGTCCTTAAAATATTAAATAAGGAACTACAGTATGATCCAGCAATTCCAGCTCTGTGTGTTTATCCAAAGGGTGTGAAATCATATCAAAAAGATATCTGGGGACTTCCCTGGTGGCGCAGTGGTTAAGAACCCACCTGCCAATGCAGGGGACACAGGTTCGAGCCCTGGTCTGGGAAGATCCCACATGCCGTGGAGCAACTAAGCCCGTGTGTCACAACTACTGAGCCTGCACTGTAGAGCCCATACTCTGCAACAAGAGAAGCCACTGCAATGAGAAGCCCATGCACCACAACGAAGAGTATCCCCTGCTCGCCACAGCTAGAGAAGGCCCGTGTGCAGCAACGAAGACCCAAAGCAGCCAAAAATAAATAAATAAATTTATTAAATAAAAAAACAAGATATCTGTACCCCCTGTTTATTGCAGCATTATTTATACTATCCGAGACATGAAAAGAACCTAAGTGTCCATTGATGGATGAATGGGTAACATATGTGCTGTATATGGAACACTACTCAATATTGTTCAGCCATTAAAAAAGAAAGAAATCCTGCCATTTGTAATAACATGGATGGACCTTGAGGGCATTATGCTAAGTGAAATAAGTGTGACAGGGAAAGACAAATACAGTTGTTTGCCAGTTTCCAGAGAGGATTGATTTCAGGAGCCCCTGCATATACTGAACTCTGCAGATGATGAAGTTTCACAGTCAGCCCTGTGCTTCTGAAGTTTCGCATTTGTGGATCATTCACCTACAGATCATGTGGTGCTGTGTTTATTTAAGTAAACGTCACCATGTGTGAGTGGATCCATGCAGTTCTAACCCATGTTGTTCAAGAGTCAGTTGTGCTCCAGAATTACACATACATGTGGAATCTTTTCCTTTTGGCTGCAACGAGTCTTAGTTGCGGCACGTGGGATCTTCATCGAGGCATGCAGAATCTTTCGTTGGGATGCTTGGGCTCTTCGTTGGGGCGCAAACTTCTCTCCAGTTGTGGTGTGCAGGTTTTTCTCTTCTCTAGATGTGGTATGCAGGTTCCAGGGTTTGTGGGCTCTATATTTGTGGCACACAGTTTCCAGTTGAGGTGTGTGAGCTCAGTAGTTGTGGCGTGTGTGCTTAGTTTTCCCGCAGAATGTCAGATCTTAGTTTCCCGACCAGGGACTTGAACCTGCGTCGTCTGCATTGGAAGGTGCATTCTTTACCACCGGACAACTGGGGAAGTCTCTGGAATCTTTAAAGAAAAAAAAAAAACCACCCCCCCCCCCAAACTCAGAGACAAACAGAAATTAGTGGTTGCCAGAGTAGGGGATGGGTGAACAGGGTTAGATGAAATGGTGAATGGTGTCAGAAACTACAGACTTCTACTTGTAACGTGAATAAGTCCTGGGGATGTAATGCATAGCTTAGTGATTATAGTTAATTATACTGTATGGTGTATTTCAAATTTGCATAGAGAGTAAATCCTAAAAGTTCTCATCAGAAGAAAAAAATTGTATTGTGGTGTTAACTAAACTTATCGTAATCACTGCACAGTGTATACACATATCAAATTATGTTGTACAGCTTAAACAAATACAATGTTCCACATCAATTCTATGTCAGTGAAACTTTTAAAATTCCACAGTGCTCTTCTTTTCTCTGTGAAACCCAAATTTCTGATCTGTATTATTTTCCATCTCTCTAAAGAACTTTTTAAAAATGAATTCTCATGATTTTTGTGCACCTAAGAAAGTGTTTATTTCATCATCACTGTTGAAGAGTGAAGAGTAATTTTATTGCATCCTGAATTCTAGGCTCACGTTGGCCACCCCCCCACCCCATCCCTGCCAAACTTTAAACGTTTCACTCCTTTCTCTTGTTTGCATGATTTCTGAAAATTCAGATGTTATTCGTTTTGTTGCTTCCCCATGACTAAAGTGTTTATTCCTCTGATTTCTTTTGGGATTTTTTTTTTCTGTATTTGAATGTGATATGCTTACGTGTAGTTTTTTGTTTTTTTAAAAATAAATTTATTTATTTATTTATGGCTGTGTTGGGTCTTCGTTTCTGTGTGCGGGTTTTCTCTAGTTGCGGTGAGCGGGGGCTACTCTTCATCGTGCTGTGTGGGCTTCTCATTGTCGTGGCTTCTCTTGTTGTGGAGCACAGGCTGTAGGTTCGCAGGCTTCAGTAGTTGTGGCTTGCGGGCTCTAAAGTGCAGGCTCAGTAGTTGTGGCACACAGGCTTAGTTGCTCCGCAGCATGTGGGATCTTCCTGGACCAGGGCTCGAACCTGTGTCCCCTGCATTGGCAGGTGGATTCTTAATCACTGTGCCACCAGGCAAGCCCCAGATTAGGTGTAGTTTTTTGGCATTAAACCTGCTTGTTGTTCTCTGAGCTTCCTGGATCTGTGGGTTGGTGTCTGACATTAATTTGGTGGAAATTCTCCATCATTATTGCTTGAGATACTTTTTCTATTCCTTATTCTTTTTTTCCTTTTGGTGTTTCTATATATGTATGTTAAAGCATTTGCAGGTGTTATACAGTTTTTAGATACTTTTTTTTTTAGTCCTTTTTCTCTTTGTTGTTCAGTTTTAGAAGTTTCTACTACAAGAACCTCAAGCTGAGAGATTCTTTCCTGAGCTGTGTCCAGTTGTAATAAGCCCATCCTATTCATTCTTCATTCCTCTTCTGTTCTTTTTGATCTCTAGCATTTCCTTTTGGTTCTTTATTAGAATTTTCATCTCTGCATGCATTGCTTTTCTTGTCTTGTATGCTGTCTGCTTTATCCATTAGCAGGCATTAATTAGCGTATTAATCATAATTGTTTTACATTACCAATTTGATCTTTCCAACATCCCTGTGATCTCCCTCCCTCCCTCCCTCCTTTCTTTCTTCCCCCCCTCCCCTCCCCTCCCTTCCCTTCCCTTCCCAGCATGCAAGATCTTAGTTCCCTTACCAGGGATCGAAACAGTGCCCCCTACAGTGGAACTGTGGAGACTTAACCGCTGGATCCCTAGAGAAGTCCCTCCCTGTGATATCTGATTCTAGTTCTGAAGCTTCCTTTGCCTTTTCAAATTTTGATTTTTGGCCTTTTAGTTGGCCCTGTAATTTTTTTCTTTGTAACTGGCATGATGTATTCCCTAAAAGGAACCATTGTAGATAGGCCTTTATTGATGTGTTGGTAAGATGTGGAGAGCAGAAGCATGCATGTTGCTGTTAGCATTCATATTATATTTAATTTTCAATCTTTTAATGAGCCTGTGTGTCTGGATCCTGAACTTCACAACTTCTTCTCAATTTAATTTTCCCTCCCTTCGTTGGGACAGGATGGGTATTGGGGGCTGTAGTTGGGTATTTCCTCTTTCCCAGGTAAGTTAGGCTCTGATAAAATGACAGTAGGTTAGGCTCTGGTTAAGTAGTTTCTACTGAGGGCAGGCTTTGTTAAGAACAGAATGTTCTGGATATTTTGTTTTTCTAATCTTCATCATTTCTTTTTTCAGAAGGCTTTGTTTAGTTTGTTTGTTTTGTAGTTCCTCAAGTTGTAAAGGTAAGTTGTTGATTGATGATATTTCTTTGTTTATATGTAAGCATTTATAAATGTAAATTTTCTTCTTAGTACTGCTTTTGTGGCTTTCTATAAGTTTTAGTATGTTATATTATTGTTTTCTTTAGTCTCTTAAGTATTTTCTAGTTTCCTGTTTTTTTTTTTCATGGACCCATTGGTTGTTTCAAAGCATGTTTAATTTCCAGAAATTTGTGGATATTTAAGTTTTCCATATGTGATTGATCTCTATCTTCAGTCTGCTTCAGTCGGAGAGGACAGTTTGTATGATATTTATCTAATTTAAACTGTTGTTCCTGTCTATTGCTGAGAGCAGAGCATTGACGTGTCCCAATACTATAGTAGAACTGTTTCTCTTTTCAGTTCTGTAAGGTTTTGCTTCATATCTTTTTTTTTTTTAATTTATTTATTTACTTTTGGCTGTGTTGGGTCTTCATTCCTGTGCGAGGGCTTTCTCTAGTTGCGGCAAGCGGGGGCCACTCTTCATCGCGGTGCGCGGGCCTCTCACTATCGCAGCCTCTCCTGTTGTGGAGCACAGGCTCCAGATGCGCAGGCTCAGTAGTTGTGGCTCACGGACCCAGTTGCTCTGCGGCATGTGGGATCTTCCCAGACCAGGGCTCGAACCCGTGTCCCCTGCATTAGCAGGCAGATTCTCAACCACTGCGCCACCAGGGAAGCCCTGCTTCATATCTTTCGATTGTCTACAATGAGGTGTGTATATATACTTATTTTTATTTATTTATTTATTTATGTTTGGCTGCGTTGGGTCTTTTTTTTTTTTTCTTTCTTTTGCGGTACACAGGCCTCTCACTGTTGTGGCCTCTCCCGTTGCGGAGCACAGGCTCTGGACGTGCAGGCTCGGCGGCCATGGCTCACGGGCCCAGCTGCTCCACGGCATGTGGGATCTTCCTGGACCGGGGCATGAACCCACATCCCCTGCATTGGCAGGCAGACCCCCAACCACTGCGCCACCAGGGAAGCCCTTTTTAAAAATTTATTTATTTTATGTATTTATTTTTGGCTGCATTGGGTCGTCATTGCGGCATGCAGGCTTTTCATTGTGGTGGCTTCTCGTTGCAGAGCATGGGCTCTAGGCGTGTGGGCTTGAGTAGTTGTGGCACATGGGCTCAGTAGTTGTGACGCACGGGCTTAGTTGCTCCACGGCATGTGGGATCTTCCCAGACAAGGGATTGAACCTGTGTCCCCTACATTGGCAGGCAGATTCTCAACCACTGCACCACCAGGGAAGTCCCTAGACTTCTTTATTGTTTGATATGAATAATAGCCACCCCTGTATTCTGTTGGTTACTAGTTGCATGAAACATCTCTTTCTAACCTTTCATTTTCAATTTAATTGACTTTTGTCAACAGCATACAGTTGGATCATTATAAAAAATCTGTCTTTTGCTTTGAGAGTTTAATCCATTTACATTTAGAGCAATTACTGATAAGAGGTATTTTTGTCATTTTGCTCTTTGTTTTCTGTATGCCATAGCGCTCGTTGTTCCTTATTTTTTGTTATTTTCTCCTTTTGTATTCAGTTAAATTTGTTTAGTGATATGTTTTCTTTTTGTTTTGTTTTGTTTTTGGCGGTATGCGGGCCTCTCACTGTTGTGGCCTCTCCCGTCGCAGAGCACAGGCTCCGGACGCGCAGGCCCAGGGGCCATGGTTCACGGGCCCAGCTGCTCCACGGCATGTGGGATCTTCCCGGACCGGGGCTCGAACCCGTGTCCCCTGCATCGGCAGGCGGACTCTCAACCACTGCGCCACCAGGGAAGCCCTAGTGATATGTTTTCATCGTCTTTTCATTTCCTTTGTGTACATTCTATGATGATTTGTAGTTACCATGGGGGTTACATTTTATACCCTACACCTACCAGCATACTAATTTTAATTTACACCAGCTTACCATCGATAACATTACAAAACCATCTCTGCTTCTGTAATGCTCTATCCCCACCATTTTCTAGTATTGATTTTACAAAATTACACACTTGTATGCGTCGTGTTTAACCTGAGACGACGGTTTCTTTAAATGCATGATTCTCTGCAATCAGGTAGAAAAAGAAAAAGTGCTGTTATAAACTTACAATCACAGTAGCTTTTATAATTTTCTATGGATTTACCTTTATCAGAGATCATTATTTCTTCATATAACTTTGAATTATCGTTTAGTGTTTTTTTCATTTCAACCTGAAAGAATCCATTTAGCTTTTGCTGCAAGGCAAGTCTAGTGTTAAAGAACTTCTTTAGCTTTCGTTTACGTTGGAATATGTTAATTTTCCTTAGTTTTTGAAAGATGTTTCCCTGATGTAGGGTTATTGGTTGACACGTTGTTTTCCTTCAACAATTTAAATATATCAGCCCACTGCTTTCTGGCCAGATTTCTGATTAGAAATGTGCTGATAACCTTCTTGGGGATCCCTTGTCTGGAATGAGTCACTTCTCTCACTGATTTCAAGATTCTTTGTCTCTGCATTTCAACAGTTTTATTATAATGTGCTGCAGTATGGCTCTCACAGTCTATTCTGCTTGGAGTTTATTTAGATTTTTGGATGTTCCTATTCATATCAATCCATAAGTGTGCTATGTTTTTCTGTTCTGAATCCCTCTAGTGTTTTTAATTTTTTTTTCACTTCAGCATTTGTACTTTTCAGTTCCCAAATTTCCTTTTTTACAATACTTATACTTTCTATCTCTTTATTGTTATTCCTACTTTGTTCAGGCAACACTTTTTTTTCCTGTACACCTGTTTTTTTTTAGCAATTGTACTTTTCAGTTCCCAAATTTCCATTTTTATAATACTTATACTTTTTCTTTTTTTTGTAAAGTTATTTATTTATTTTTGACTGCATTGGGTCTTTGTTGCTGTGCGTGGGCTTCCTCTAGTTGTGGCGAGCAGGGGCTACTCTTCATTGCGGTGCATGGGCTTCTCGTTGCGGCAGCTTCTCTTGTTGCGGAGCACGGGCTCTAGGCACGCGGGCTTCAGTAGTTGTGGCATGTGGGCTCAGTAGTTGTGGCTCATGGGCTCTAGAGCGCAGGCTCAGTAGTTGTGGTGCACGGGCTTATTTGTTCTGTGGCATGTGGGATCTTCCCAGACCAGGGCTTGAACCCGTATCCCCTGCATTCGCAGGCGGATTCTTAACCTCTGCGTCACCAGGGAAGCCCTCTTTATTGTTATTCCCACTTTGTTCAGGCAACATTTTTTTTTCTGTACACCTGGGTTTTTTTTTTTTTTTTTTTTTTTTTTAGTTACTTGAACATCCTTTAGTAAGTTGTTTTTAAGTCTTTCTAGTTAGTTCGCCATCTATTTTTTGTGTACCTGTTTATAAGTTACAGTTGCGGTTGATTTGTTATTTTTCTTTGACTGCATCATACGTTCCTGTTTCTTTGTATGTCTTCTGAGTTTTTGTCATTGGAAACTGAGCATTTGTATCTTATAATATTGTAACTCTGGAGATCCTATATTCACTTTAACAAGGGTTTGCTGGTGGGGGCTTCTCTTTTTTTTTTGATGTTTTCAGGTGACTCTTTCCTGGATATCAACATGAGGTGTAAACTTAAGGCACACTTTTCACTGTGCCTTTCTTGGGGGTGCACTATGACTTTTAAAATTCCTCCATATAAGTGGCTGATTTTGAATGTCTTTAGTCCTTAAATATCTCACTCTCCAAAAGTGAAAAACCAGAAAAATGAAGAGCGGGAAAAGAGACACTGGCCCTTAAAATCAGGTGGGGAGACGGATTCATAACACCTTGTACTCCATCCATTGTTGGTCAGGTTGGGAGTGGATTCCTAACACCTTTTACTCCATCCAGTGTTTTTCAGGTAGGAAGATGGATTCCTAACCCATCCCCTGTTTTTCAGGTGGGGAGAAAAACACCTAACATTTTGTTTACATTTTGTTTCCTAGCATTTTGTACTCCATCCACTGTACATCCTTCTCTCTGGCTCCACTGACGTTTCTGTTTGTAGTATTTAAATCCCGTTCCTTTGTCTGTTGTTTGCTTAGTTCCTCTGGGTTTGTATTGGCCACTCACCCATCCTGACATTCCATTAGGCCTTGTGTCATTTGTGTCTTATGTAGTTGTTCAACTGGGGATGGAGAGTCCTTGGGGCTTCACGGGATGGAAATGACTCTGGTCTCAGCAAAAAGAGCTCACAGGTAGTCTGGCCAAGGTGAATGGCAGCTGGGGGATGGCTTGATATCAGGTCTGTGTTTTAAGTCATATCAGGAACATATCTTGTGTGATTAGTGTTTTAGCCCTATTGCCAGTGGCCCCAAATCACTTCTTTTGTCTTTTCTCCATTCTTGGTACTCTGCCAACTTGTCATTTCTACGACTACTCATTTTTATTCTGACTGTAGCCTGGGATTTATTCCCTTCCACCTCTCTAAGCCACTTCTCTTATGTAGTCTTCACATTGTTTTCTCTATAGTACTTTATGACATTGTGCAGGTATCGTTGAATGGCATTAGGCAGGTATACTTTAATGTTCCATGAATACCAGCTACTGTTTCAGTAAGATTTTCTGGTGCATGGGCATATACTTGTGCACAGTATCACAGATCAGCACCAGATGTGGTCCTAGTGAAAGCCATTGACAGAGGAGTGAACTGTAGAACATACCTTTCACCCTTGGGCCACATCCAGTCCTTGTGTCCTGTGCTTGGTGAGGCCTCCTCAATTCTGTGACCTTAAGTCCCAATAATGCAGAACAGCTGCATCCTCAATTTGACCCCAATTCCATTTACTGAACACAGTCCCGTGGATTGGTTCTTTCATGTGTCAGACATACAGTTGTGATGGTGTCACCCCCATCCAACAGCATCAACATGAATTTCACCATCACGTCTTTGTTTTCAGGTTCTTGGCATGGAGTCGATGAAGAGACACCTTCTGAAGAGAACATATGTGTGGAGGGAGTATCACAGATTAGGACCCCCAGGGAAGGTTCATCTGAGAAGGCCCAGCCCTGTAAGATGTGCGTCCCAGTCTTGAGAGACATTTTGCACTTGGCTGAAGAGCGGGGAACAAATATGGGCCAGAAAGCATACACATGTGGGGCATGTGGGAAACAGTTCTATTTCACTGTAAACCTTCAACAACACCGGAAGCAGCACATTAGAGAGAAACCCTTCCGATGTGATGTGAGGAGACTTGCATTTTTGAAGAGCTTTACAGTCTACGCATCAGGGAATCTCTCTGTTTACAGTGAAATTGGGAAGAAATTAGCAGCCAACATGGGACTTCAGCAACAGGCCACTAATATCAGGAAGGAACGGAACAACAGTCACGAGTGTGAAGCTGTTTTTCACAGTGGAACAATTCATCGGAGCTGGGGAGAAGGCAGGAAAGCCTCCAGCCACACAGATATGTGTGAGAGAGTCGTCACTAGTGAAGCGTTTTGTGAGTGCAGCAAATATGGGAAAGCATGCACCCAAAGTTGTAATCTTATGCAACACCAGAGAGTTCACGCTGGAGAAAAGCCTTATGAATGCAGTGAATGCGGAAAATCCTTTAGCCGAAGCCACCACCTCAGTGTGCATAGGAAGATCCACACCGGAGAAAAGCCTTATGCATGCAAGAAATGTGCTAAATCTTTTCTCCAAAGGTCCAGCTTCATTCAACATCAGAGAGTTCACACTGGAGAAAAGCATTATGAATGCAGTGAATGTGGAAAATCTTTTAGCAAAAAGTCCAATTTCCTTCAACATAAGAGAGTTCATAGTGGAGAAAGGCCTTATGAGTGCAGTGAATGTGGGAAATCCTTTATCCATAGATGTCAACTTTTTATGCACCAGAGAGTTCACACAGGGGAAAGGCCTTATGAGTGCAGCGAATGTGGGAAATCCTTTATTCATAGATGTCAACTTCTTATACACCAGAGAGTTCACACAGGAGAAAGGCCTTATGAGTGCAGTGAATGTGGGAAATCTTTTACAGTTAGGTCTGTCCTGCAAAATCATCAGAGAATTCATACTGGAGAAAGGCCTTATGAGTGCAGCCAATGTGAGAAATCCTTTATCCATAGATGTCAACTTCTTATACACCAGAGAGTTCACACAGGAGAAAGACCTTATGAGTGCAGTGAATGTGGGAAATCTTTTACAGCTAGGTCTGCCCTCCAAAATCATCAGAGAATTCATACTGGAGAAAGGCCTTATGAGTGCAGCCAATGTGGGAAATCCTTTATCCATAGATGTCAACTTCTTATACACCAGAGAGTTCACACAGGAGAAAGACCTTATGAGTGCAGCCAATGTGGGAAATCTTTTACAGCTAGGTCTGGCCTCCAAAATCATCAGAGAATTCATACTGGAGAAAGACCTTATGAATGCAGCCAATGTGGGAAATCCTTTATTCATAGATGTCAACTTCTTATACACCAGAGAGTTCACACAGGAGAAAGGCCTTATGAGTGCAATGAATGCGGGAAATCATTTACAGCTAGGTCTGCCCTCCAAAATCATCAGAGAGTTCACACAGGAGAGAGGCCTTATGAGTGCAGTGAATGTGGGAAATCCTTTATTCATAGATGTCACCTTCTTATACACCAGAGAGTTCACACGGGAGAAAGGCCTTATGAGTGCAGTGAATGTGGGAAATCCTTTATTCATAGATGTCAACTTCTTATACACCAGAGAGTTCACACAGGAGAAAGGCCTTATGAGTGTAATCAATGTGGGAAATCTTTTACCGCTAGGTCTGGCCTCCAGAATCATCAGAGAATTCATACTGGAGAAAGGCCTTATGAGTGCAGCCAATGTGGGAAATCCTTTATCCATAGATGTCAACTTCTTATACACCAGAGAGTTCACACAGGAGAAAGGCCTTATGTGTGCAGTGAATGTGGGAAATCTTTTATTCATAGATGTCAACTTCTTATACACCAGAGAGTTCACACAGGAGAAAGGCCTTATGTGTGTAGTGAATGTGGGAAGTCCTTTATTCATAGATGTCAACTTCTTATACACCAGAGAGTTCACACAGGAGAAAGGCCTTATGAGTGCAGCCAATGTGGGAAATCGTTTACTGCTAGGTCTGGCCTCCGAAATCATCAGAGAGTTCATACTGGAGAAAGACCTTATGAGTGCAGTGAATGTGGGAAATTGTTTATTGTTATTTCTGGCCTTATTAAACATCAGAGAGTTCACACAGGAGAAAGGCCTTATGAGTGTAATGAATGTGGGAAATCTTTTACTGCGAGAGCTGGCCTCCAAAATCATCAGAGAATTCACACGGGAGAAAGGCCTTATGAGTGTAAGGAATGTGGGAAATCTTTTACTGCAAGATCTGGCCTCCAAAATCATCAGAGAGTTCACACAGGAGAAAGGCCTTATGAGTGTAAGGAATGTAGGAAGTCTTTTACTTCTAGGTCTGGCCTCCGAAATCATCAGAGTGTTCATACTGGAGAAAGGCCTTATGAGTGCAGTGAATGTGGAAAATCTTTTAGCCAAAGACAAATCCTCAGTACCCATAGGAAAATCCATACTGGAGAAAGGCCTCATGAGTGCAAAGAATGTGGTAAATCTTTTATCCAAAAGTGCAGCTTAATTCATCATCAGAGAGTCCACCGTGGAGAAAATACCCTATGAATGCAGCCAATAAGGACGCCACTGGTGTTTGGAGGAGTTTGACATGGTAACAGAATGGGGGGAACAGGTGTAGTCATCATGCAACAGATGGACCATTTCTAGAGAGGAAACTCAGGGTGAGAGAAGGGGTGTCATCTGCTTGTGAATTTTTAGCAATGGACAGGGATTTAGGATACAGTGCTAGGTTGACTGGTTCAGGCCATGAGGAGTCTGGTCGCAGCGCTCCTCTTTCACTCCCTACCCTGTTTTGGGGACTCAAAGAACACTTTGTCCATTCGGACACCCTCTTATCACCCCCACACAGACACAAAGAGGCCTGCTCAGGACACCCCCTCCTCCCCACATGTGACTTGACAGGACTGTCGTTTCACTGGGAACAGATATTGATGGCTTTCCTATGAAGGATCCGATTTATGTACCCGCTAATGATCTGGTCCTGCTAACTCCATGCCACAGGTTTGCAGTGGATGTTTGGCAGCCAAATTCGAGGAACAGACTCAGCCTTGGGATGTGGATGTGACCCACTCCCAGGACAGAGAAAACTAATCAATATAGAACACCACATTAACAGAAGGAAGGATGAAAAATAACATGAGCATCTCAGTAGACACAAGAAGCATTTGACAAAATTCAGTATCCATTCATGATGAAAACCCATCCAGGTGGGTATAGAGGGAACATATCTCAATAGAGGTCATTTATGACAAAACCACAGCAAACATCATACTGGTGGAAAGCCGAAAGGCTTTCCCCTAAATTCAGGAAGAAGAGGATGCCTACTCCCACCACTTCCATTTCACATAGTATTGGAAGTCCTAGCCCCAGCAATCAGACAAGGAAAAGCATCCAAATTGGAAGGTAAGAGGTAAAACAGTATTTTCAGATAACATGATACTTTATATAGAAAACCCTAGTGTCCACCTCAAAACTCTGAGAACTAATTAACGAATTCAGCAAAGCTATAGGATATAGTACAAATATACAGACATCTGTTGCATTTATGTACACTAATAATGAACCATCAGAAAAAGTAAAAAAAAAAATTGCTTCAGTTTGCATCAGAAAGAATAAAATACCTAGTAGCAAATTAACTGAGGGCTTGAAAGACATATATTCAGAAAACTATAAAACAATGAAGAAGATTGGAGATAAAGAAATGGAAAGATATCTTGTGCTCTTGCATTGGAAGAAGTAAGATTGTTAGAATGACAATACTACGCAAAGCAATCGTGAAACGGACAAGACATAATGGAGTTAGAAAAACTATCCGAAGTGAGGCAAAGGAAGAACACACGTTTGTTGTCATGTGTTCAGTGTCTCAAGAAATATAGCAGCAATCTTGTAAGGCATATTCTAGTAAGTGGGATATATTCATGTCCAAGACATAAAAAGGATTCAGTCCTTATGGAAGCAATATTATAGTTGATGGAAACTGCACCTAGGTAATTAGATTTCATGCAATATTAGAATGAGATGCTCCTATGAAAAGGGACAAAAAGAGCAAGTTACAGTTGAGGAAAAACGGGGGTTTGGGATGGGTTGAAAGAGTAAATAGAGTATCCAGAGTAGGACTTTAGTGAAGGTGGACAGTTGTGGAAATACTGTGTTAAGGAAGGACAGCGTGTTCCTCTTTTCCAATTGTTATATGTTCATTTTCTTTATTAGAGAGGACTTCTGGCATATTAGGGAATACCAGTGTAATGCAGAGAACTGCCATCCTACTGATCTCAAGCATCCTATTTATGTCCTTTAGTCTTTTCAGTCCAGAACCATATAAAGTTGCACAAATTACATTTATTTCTCATCTCCCTTTAATGTCCATTCTGACACAATCTCTCTGATTTCCTTCAAGTTGTTTTCCCTTGGTATTTTTTATACAATACATGACGATTATTTTGTAAAATTTCCCTCACTTGGTATACAGTAAGGTATTCTTATAAATAGATTCAGATTATGTGGTTTATTGTTTTTATTGTTGCTGTTTTGCTCCCGTCCAAGATAATACAAAAGTGCTGCCTTGTCTTTTTCAGTGTACCAAATCAGGAAACATGATGTGTGTTTTCCCAGTATTGGCAGTGTTTCCTTTGATCACTTCTTTATGGTGATATCCTTTGGATTTTGTTCCTACTACACTGGGAGGCTGAAGAAGGGGTGTAGCAAGACGGTGTGATCATCTATTTGTTTCTAAATGTCTCTGGCTTCTGTGTGGAGAGTGAACTTAGGAGGGAAGAACTGCTGTAGGAGAGAGGACAGACGCCTTTGTGTAGTTGGGAGCCCTTTGATGATGGACCAGCCCAGGATGGTGGCATTGGAGATGGTGAGGACAGGATGACCTGGGACACATTAGGAGGCAGAGTTGGCAGGACGTGTGCATAATTGAGATGATGGGGTGAGTCCCAGAGAATGATTTTTTTTCCCTTCAGTCCTCAAGAGCGAGTCGTTGCAGTT
This sequence comes from Mesoplodon mirus, assembly GCF_964341445.2. Taxonomy (NCBI): domain Eukaryota; kingdom Metazoa; phylum Chordata; class Mammalia; order Artiodactyla; family Ziphiidae; genus Mesoplodon; species Mesoplodon mirus. The sequence continues at coordinate 64,346,648 of NC_138995.1, read as the reverse complement.
GTGGGCCTGAGGCTTAGCTTGTTCTGTTAGATTTCTGGATCAGCTGTCAGCTATGTTGAGTAACTGCAGCCAGAGTTTCCGATGCCTGGGACATAAAATAGGCAGGACTGCTCCCTGACAGTTATTTGGGTAGATGAGTTTTATGTGGCCTTGCTTTCCTTGGGCCTGCCAGGGTTAGATGAGTCTGGATAGGAAGACTTGTGTGGTGGTGGTGTGTATCTGTAGCATCTGTAGCTGTATGTGTTTGAGCCTGCCAGGGAACATTAGTTATTCTTTGAATAGAAATTCAAAACTTGCCCTCAAACTTCACTTGATGAAAATTAAATCCCTTGCTAAGGAAGTTTAGGGCCATCCAAAAGTACTGACAGCTACTTTGAATGTTTATTTCAAGCCATTTAATGTAATTGTTGATATATTTGGGTGGAAATATATCCTTTTATTTTGTGGATTTCTTCCCCTGCCCCTTGTTCTTTATCTTGGCTTAAAAAATTTTTTTAACCCTCTATTTATTAGTTATTTGTAATTCAATTTTCTTTACTTCTAGCTTTGAAAATATATACCTTTATTCTATTTATTGTTTAAGCGCCAAATCACTTATTTAACACATTAGAGCACAGAGTTATAAATACATTTTTTTCTTTGTTCTGCATATTACAAGGGGTTTAAAACATCAATTTTTCCCATAGGAATATATGTTTTTCAAGATATGCATAGGGATTCTGTCATTCTAAATCTGTAAGGAAATATTACTCATGCTTTACACAATTAGTGACATGTATGTCAATCAACACATGCATTTCTCTCTTCAGTTATCATTCCTTTTGTCATCACTGATCTTTCAACTGGAATTACAATCCATTGTTCATTGTCCTTGAATAGAACTTTTAATGTTGATTTTTCCGGGTTAATTGTGCATTAATTTTCTCATTTCAAATCGTTTTGTTTCATCCATTCTTGAAGGACATATTTGCTGTATATAGAAATCTTGGTTGGCAGTTTTCTCTAAAGCAGTGGGGGGGAGGTCATACTGACCTTTCTCCTTCTGTGGTTTTCTTAATCTTTTTGAGCTTAAGATATTCTGTATGCCAAGGTGCGCTATTTTGATGTACTTTACTCTGAACCTGTCAAGATCAAAAGGAAATAGGGAATGACTCCGCTCCCCTGCCCTACCTCCTTAGTAGCACAGCAGGTCCCCCTATGGGTTTATTCTTACAGGAGATGCAGAACCACAACCAGTTCCCTGGTAAGGGGCTCCTAACCTTCTGCCCTCTAGTCCAAGTGATTTTCATCTGTCCCATTCTGTAATTGTTGATTGTTGGTCTCCAGCAGCTATTACCTTCATGGATTTCGCCACATCTGGGGGCTGCTTTTCCAGACACCCTGACTTGGGAAGACGCTGGGGGTTCCTGGGTTACTGAGTTCATGCCAGTTCTTGCTGGGGTTTCTCAGAAGGAGTCAGGCCCAGGTGTGCAGGGTGGAGGGTCCTATGGGCGCCCCACAAGGGCTGGTTCGCTTGTGTCTCTTCTTGCTCCCGTGTCCTAGAGGGAACCTGTTGAGGCCTTTTCCTTTGCGGACCCATGTGCACCAAGTCCAGGGGCACCACGTGTGATCTGAGGTAAGCTATCAGAGGAGTCAGTGATAAAGGAAGAGAGCTAGGTGGTCTCCAGGGTGGGGGATAGGGGAACCACAGACTCCCAGAGGAGGGCAGCGTGGCCTGGGGACACGGGGGAATCCTTAGGATGGTGGCACCACACAAAGGTGGGCCATACGAAAGACCCCTGGGCTGGGATTCCTCCCTGGTCCCACAGGCTGTGTCCCCCATGCTCCCTCAGGCTTGGCCCAAGATACGAAATCCAGAATGTTTGCCCAAAGGCTGAGTCCTTTTTTTTTCACTGCCATGGCCCGGCTCCCTCACAGAAGTACACCCCTGAGTGGCAGTGACCAATCCCCCTCCTCCTGTCTGAATCCTCCTTCAGGGCCCAGAGGCCACGTGCGCTTTGATGAGGAAGAAATAAAAGCTTTGTGGCCCTGGGTCCACGCTCGAGGGTCTTGGTCCACTCCGGGATGCCCCTGCCCTAAGGCGTCCCAATGTGGGGTTTCAGGCTTGGAGCCATCACTTCCACACTCCCGCCTGGACAGCCTTAAGACAGTCTCCCAGGACAGGAAGCATCCTTGACACTGGCCTCAAGACACCCCCCCCCCCAATCCTCGCTCAGTCAGCCACAGGAACTGATCTTTGTCCTGAGGCTGGGGAGGTAGAAATGCGGCCTGACCAGCAGAGATGGACCCCTGGGCATCTGCATACAGTTTCTGTGCCTTGAAGGAGGGACCCTGCAGCGAATGAGGGGCCTTTGGTTGCTCAGAGCCAGACTCTGGTGTATACAGACGAGACAATAATGCAGGCCCTGAAGGAAGGGGGCCGTTTGTAAGTAGACAAGTGGTCTTCCTAAGGAGCTGTCAGGTGCAAGATGTATTGCTAAATGAGTGACAGAGACGTCAATGTTTTAATGGATATTGGATCTAAGTCATCCAAAGCAAGGTCCTGGAGAGACACCCCATCTTGGTAGGCAGGCAGCAGGCAGGATGTTTCAGCAGTTTTAGCTTCTGAGAAGGAGGGAATTGACATCGTGCTGGCTCATTGGTTATCAAGGAAAGCAGCAGAGAGCATGCTCCTCACATCCCCTCTGATAACACTAAGTGGAGAGTTTCTGATCTAAAGATTAATAACTAGCTGAGGCCTGGGCACGTACCCAGGTGTTTGCTGATTAGGGTTTATGTTTAAGACGGAAGGTCAGCCATGTGAGTAGGGTGCAGGTGAATCAGACTGCTGGACCAGGGGATGTACAGAGCAAGAGGACAGCCGTGGTGGGTGGCCTGATCATCCATCTCTTGCTGAGCTGTGCACAGTCATTGACTATGCAGACAGGAGAGCCATTTCTGACGTGACCAGAACCTCTTGTCCAGCTGCTTCAGGGCTGCCCAATATCTCCTTTCCATATTCCTGGTCAGGGTCCTGTCTTACTTTTCTCTTGTCCCTTGCCAAAGCTTACAAGATGACTAACGCTTCAGACCGCATGCGTTTCAAGAGCAATAGGATAATGTTTATTTGCTTCCTGTTACCAGTGGATGTCAACTTGGGTTGGCTTCGTGGAGTCTGAGATAACATCCAAACACTTCAGCAATCAGTAGCATTACAGAGCCTTAAATGCTCAACACTCACCGGAAAGTTTCCCCGCCCCCGTAAGAAGAATGGAGCCCCCTACCCCCCACCCCGCGCCCGACTCCCGCCCTAGAAGTCGTTTCCCAGCGTTCCTCGGGGGCTGCTTGGCTGTTTTCAAAGTGATTCAGGTGTGGGGCCCTGTGCTTCCTGAGGCCTTTGCACTACATTACCCAGGATAACTTGCGTTAAGGCAGCAACGTTGATCCAATGAAAATCCTGAAAGGGTGCATTTCCGGGAGGGCAAACCTCCGGGAGAGGGCCGTCTTCGTGGCGGACATTTTGATTGCTGTGGCGTCTGAGGAGCTCGTCAGAAAGTCGAGGTGTGTGATGTTGGGGGTCAGTTGACGGGGCAAGAAGGCACAGAAGGAGGTCTTGTGCGCACTGCACAGGGGCGGGTCTCGGGGCCAGGGAGACCGCGGTCTGCGTGGGGTATCCATGCCGAGTCAGACCTGGTCACTGGGCTGTGGCCCCTCCGCTTGGGGACTCGGTGGCGGCGGCCGTGCTGAGGGACCCGGCTAAGGTAAACGCTGCGTGCTCCGGGTTCACCCCTGCACGTTTCCCCACCCAAATACGAACGGCCGGCGTGAGAGGCGCCTGTTTACGTCTGGTCCAAGACAGTGAGGCCTTCAGGTGTCGTGTCCCTATTTCTGACCACCAGTGTAATGTGGTCTGGGTGAGCCTTGTAGACGCAACTAAAGGAGGAACATTCGGAACCTGGAGTCCATCCTGTTTCTGGGAGGAACAAAGTTTGAGGCCAGGCTGCACCTGGAGTGGTAGATGAGAGTTGTACCTTTCTCTTTGGGCCCTGGGAGCGGTGGAGAGTTGGTTTTATATAAATGAATGAATGAATGAATTTATTCATTCGTTTACTCATTCGTTTATTTATTTATTAATTGATTGATTGCTGCGTTGGGTCTTCGTTGCTGCGCGGAGGCCTTCTCTAGTTGCGGCGACCCAGGGCTACTCTTCCTTGCGGTGCGCGGGCTTCTCATTGCGGTGGCTTCTCTTGTTGAGGAGCCACGGGCTCTAGGCACGTGGGCTTCAGTAGTTGTGGCTCCCAGGCTCTAGAGCGCAGGCTCAGTAGTTGTGGCGCACGGGCTTAGTTGCTCCGCGGCACGTGGGATCTTCCCGGACCAGGGATTGAAGTGTGTCCCCTGCATTGGCAGGCGATTGGTGGTCCCCTGCACCACCAGGGAAGTCCCTGTGGAGAGTTTTGAGCACAGGAAGGACATGATTTGAGTTACGGTTTTAAAAATACTCCAAAGCCTGCTCAATGGAAGAACATAGTGTGGGGGGTGATGAGGTCAGTGAGGCAGAGGGAAGTTGGGGCTTTTCCAAGGTGCCAACTGGTAAGCGGTAGCACTGGGGGCTCGGGCACAGAGGAGACGTGTGCTAGTCAGCCTGAGGTTACCTCGTTCTGGTACCGCCAGGGGGCCAGGGAAGGCCTGTGCCCCTGGAGCACAGCCCTGGTCACGTTTCCTCCATCGCCTGCCTTTTCCCACAGATTCCAAGGGCCAGAGAAGCACCTTCGTTAAATGGAGGTTGTCCCAGCCCCTCACATGTTGTGACCCCACGCACACATTCTCTGTATTTGAGAAGGGTCTTGGGGTTCTTCACTAGTCATTTTCCCAGCCCTTCGGTTTGGGAACCCTGGAAAACCCCATGTTCAGGGTCCTGAGTGGAGGCCAGTTTCTATGGAGGGGGTCCCGTTCCCCACCTCAAATGGAAGGAGTTGTGTAAGGTTACTCCTGGATTCGACACCAGTTGTGGAAGTGCGTCAAGCTGAGGCTGAGTTGGTTTCGGTAAGTGCAGGTCTCCTTTTTTTTTTTTCTAGTGGAAATAACACAGAAGAGCAGGATTTCTACTTTAAATGTCGGCCTGTGTATTCTGGAAGCAATGGGAGCTTCAGATTAGAGGAGGGAGGTTTCCCTCCCAAGGTCTCAGCAGTCTCCCATCTGGTCGGGCAGTAGGGGAAATGTGTGGGAAGATGCATTGTGGGTTTTCGGGAGTGAGACTGTTCATGGTTTTATTTGTCCTTGTTTACCAGGGCAGTGTGACCTTTGAGGATGTGGCCGTGTACTTCTCCTGGGAGGGATGATGTCTGCTTAATGAGGTTCAGATCCACCTGTACCTTGCTGTCATACTGGAGAACTTTGCCCTTGTCAGCATGCTGGGCAAGGCCCTCACACCCACCTCCATCCTCTGACCTAGGCTCTGCGTTTCTTTTCTTACCCAGAGACAGCTCTGTTTCTCACATCGGGACCCTGGGCACACTTATTAAATTCCTTGGTTGTGTGCTGTGGTTACTACAGCTAGGTTAGTGCCTCCCTGCTCCTTAGTGCCTGGACTCCTGTAGCCCCAAAGTCTTGCAGGTGATGCTTCAGGGTCAGTACTGTTGCAATCAGCCGGGTAGCTCTCTCCTTGCTTGCCCTCTCCGACCAGGCGAATGTCAAAATCCACGGTACCGAAGTTTTGCTTCATTCCTGAACCTGACATTTATTTGTGCCTGACTGTACAACAGTCACTGACTCGGTCACTACTGAAACAGACCATGAACCTTTTCCCAAGTTTCCAGTTTCTCTGCATTCACATCAGTATGTGTTATTTTGTTTTTTTTCATAATAGCCGTCCTAATGGATGTGAACTTGCGTATCTTTTTCATTTCGATTGCATTTCCATAATGGTGTGCTTATTGGTGTGTTTATTGGTATATCTTTAGAATAATTCAGGTCCTTTTTCCTTTTTTTTTTTTTTTTTTTTTTTTTTTTGCGGTACGCGGGTCTCTCTTCCGTTGCGGAGCATAGGCTCCGGATGCGCAGGCTCAGCAGCCATGGCTCACGGGCCTAGCCGCTCTGCGTCATGTGGGATCTTCCAGGACTGGGGCACGAACCCGCGTCCCCTGCATCGGCAGGCGGACTCTCAACCACTGCGCCACCAGGGAAGCCCCCTTTTTCCACTTTTTAATCAAGTTGGTTCTTTGGCGGTTGTTGAGTTCAAGGCATTATCCATGTATTCTGGATATTAATCCCTTGTTGTATACCTGATTCGGAAATATTTTCTCTCATTCTGTGGTTGCTTTTTTACTGTGTTCATAGTGTCCTTTGATGTACAAAAGTTTGTCTCTTTTTTCGCTTCCGCCCCACCCCCAGCTTTATTGAGGTATAATTGACGCATAATGTTGTGTAACTTAAAGGTATCCAACCAAAGTTGTTCATTTTTTTTTTGTTTGTTTGTTTTGTTTTGTTTTGTTTTTTGCTGTACGCGGGCCTCTCACTGCTGTGGCCTCTCCCGTTGCGGAGCACAGGCTCCGGACACACAGGCTCCGCGGCCATGGCTCGCGGGCCCAGCCGCTCCACGGCATGTGGGATCTTCCGGGATCGGGGCACGAACCCGTGTCCCCTGCATCGGCAGGCAGACTCTCAACCACTGCGCCACCAGGGAAGCCCCTGTTCATTTTTATTAGGTGCAGTTTTTGTAGTTTTTCTTTTGTTGCTTGTGCCTTTGTTGTCATAGTCAGGGAATCATAACTGAATCGAACATTTTGAAGCTTCCCCTTTGCTTTTTCTAAGAATTTTATAGTTTTAGCTCTTATATTTAGGCTTTTGATATATATATATATATATTTAAAATTTATTATTTATTCATTTGGTTGCACTCTTATTTATGGCAGCTGGGCTCTTTACTTGTGGCTTGAGGACTCTTTAGTTGCAGCTCACAAACTTAGTTGTGGCACGCATGTGGGATCTAGTTCCTCGACCAGGGATTGAACCCGGGCCCCCTGCATTGGGAGTGCGGAGTGTTAACCACTGCACCACCAGAGAAGTCCCAAGGCTTTTGATATATTTTGAGTGAAATTTTATACGTGGTGTTAGGTGAGTTCCCAACTTCATTCTTGTGTATGCGGGTATCCAGTTTTCCCAGCACCAATTATTGAACAGGCTGCCCTTATTGAATAGTAACGGTCCTTTGGCCAAAAGGACCATGTTGATCATAAAGATGAGGGTTTACTTTTAGACTGCTCCCTGTTCTATTCCATTGCTGTGTATGTCTGTCTGTATGCTAGTAGCATAGGATTTTGCTTACTGTAGCTTTGTAGTAACGTTTGAAATCAGGTGGTGTGAGTCCTTCAACTTTGTTCTTTTTCATAATTGCTTTGGCTACATGGAATCCCTTGAGAGTCCATTTGAATTTTTGGAAGAGTTTTTCTATTTTTTGAATATGTCATTGGGAATTTAGTAGGTATTGTATGGACTCAGGAATCCCCCAAGCAAGTATTAAAATTGATGCGTCTATACTGACACATTATTATCACTCAAAATCTGAAGTTTACATTAGGGTTGACTCTTGGTATTGTACATTCTGTGGGCTTTGATAAATGTTTAATGATTCGCATTCCCCATTATAGAGTGGTTTCAATAGTTTTCAGTGTTTCAATCCTTTGTGCTCCACCTGTTCATCCTTTCTTCCCTTGTACTCCTTGGTAAGCACTGATTTTTTTTTTTTTTTTTTTTTTTTTACTGTCTGTATGTTTTCGCTTTTCTAGAGTGTCATATAATTAGAGTCATACATTATGCAGCCTTTTCATCTTGGTTTCCTTCACTTAATAACATGCATTTAAGTTTTCTGTTTTTCTTTTCTTTTTAACCCCCTGCCACGTGCCTTACAGGATTTTAGTTCCAGAACCCGGGCCATGGCAGTGAAAGTGCCGAGTGCTAACCGCTGGACCGTGAAGGAACTCCCTTGCATGTCTTTTCATGACTTGATAGCTCATTCCATTTCAGCTCTAAATAATGTTCCCGGTATCTTGATTTATCTTGATTGTCCATTTATCTGCTGAAGGAATTCTTGACTACTTATAAGTTTTGGCAGTTATGAATACAGCTACTGTGAATATCTGTGTGAAGGTTTTTGTGTGGATGTGTTTTCAACTCCTTTTTTATAATACGAAGGAGTATAATTTCTGTATGATGTGTAAGAGTTTAGTTTTGTAGAATACTGCCAAACTCTCTTTCAAAGTGGGCTGTACCGTTAAGCATTTCAGTGGGCAATGAATGAAATTCCTGTTCCTCCACACCCTTAGCAGCATTTGTGTCAGTGTTTGGATTTGGGCCATTCTTTTTTTTTTTAAATAAATTTATTTCATTTATTTTATTTTTGGCTGCATTGGGCCTTTGTTGCTTTACGCAGGATTTCTCTGGTTGTGGCGAGTGGGGGCTACTCTTCGTTGCAGTGCATGGGCTTCTCATTGTGGTGGCTTCTCTTGTTGCGGTGCACAGGCTCTAGGCACGCGGGCCTCAGTAGTTGTGGCACATGGGCCCAGTAGTTGTGGCTCACGGGCTTAGTTGCTCCGAGGCATGTGGGATCTTCCCAGACCAGGGCTCGAACCCATTTCCCCTGCATTGGCAGGCGGATTCTTAACCACTGCGTCACCAGGGAAGCCCAACTTGGACCATTCTTATAGGTATGTAATGGTATCTCTTGAGTTTAATTTGCATTTCTTTGCCTCTTTGTATATGCTGAATTGTCATACGTACATTTTCTTTTAATGAGGCTTGTCTATTAAGGTGTTCGGCTCATTCTGTATTTGAGTTTTTGTTTACTTGCTGAGTTTTAAGTTTTTTTGTATTTAACATTTACGTATATGATCCATTTTGAGATAATTTTTTTGTGAAGGGTGTAAGGTTTGTGTTTAGATTTTTTTTTTTTTTGGTATATGATGTTCAGTTGTTCCAGTACTGTTTATTAAAAAGACTTCCTTTTTCTCCATTGTATTTCCTTTGCTCATCTGTTAAAGTATATTTAACAGATGAGTATATTTAAAATATTTGAGTATATTTCTATGGGTATATTTCTGGATTCTTGGTACTGTTCATTGATTAGTTTTTCTATCCCTTCAACAATAGCAAACAGGCTTAATTACTGTAGATACGAAGTCTGGAAGTTGAGTAGTGTCAGTCTGCAAGCTTTGTTCTTCTGCAGTATCCTGTTGGCTATATTGGGACTTTTGCCTCTCTATATGAACTTTAGGATTTGTGTATTTATATCCACAAGATAACTCGCTGGGATTTTGATTTTGATTGCATTGAATCTATAGATGAGTTTCGGAAGAACTGACATCTTGAGAATAGTGAGTCTTCCTATTTTAGAATGTCAAATATTTTTCCATTTATTTAGTCCTTTGAATTTGTTCATCAGAGTTTTATATTTCCCTCACGTAGATCTCGTACATGTCTTGGTAGAGTTATAACTAAATATTTCTTTCCTTTCTCTCTCTCTCTCTCTCTCTCTCTCTCTCTTTTTTCTTTTTTGGTGCTATTGTGCATGATAGTGTGTTTTTAATTTCAAATTCACTTGTTCATTTCTGGTTTATAGGAAAGTGATTGACTTTTGTATATTAACCTTGTGTCCTGAAACCTTGGTATAATTGCTTTTCGGTTCCATGATTTTGTTCATTTGGTCTATTTTTCGGGTTTTTTACATAGCTGATCATATCATCTGAGAATGAAGACAGTTTTATTCCTTCCTTCCCAAGCAGTATATACCTTCTGTATAACCTTATCATCTTATTGCATTAGTTATGACTTCCAAACTAAAGGCAAAAAGGAGTGGTAAGAGGGAACATTTTTGCCTTGTTTTTCATCTTAGTAAGAAAGCTTGTTGGTGTTCTCTAGTAAGTATGATGATAGTTATAGGATTTTATTTGGATTAACAAGTTGAAGCTTTCCTCTTTTTAATTAACTAGATGTTGGAGATTTTTATCATGAATGGGTATGGGATATTGTCAGATCCTTTTTTCTCTATCTATTGATGAGATCGTGTGCTGTTTTTTAACCTGTTGAGGACATGGATTATATTAATTTTCAAATGTGAAACCACCCTTGTATACCTTGCATCAGTCCTACTTGGTCATGGTGTATGATTCTTTCTGTATAGTTTTTCCATAAATTTCCTAATATTTTGTGAGGATTTTTGCGTCTGTCTTCTTGAGAGGTATTGGTTTACAGTTTTCTTGTAATGTCTTTGGTTTGGTATTAGAATAATACTGGCCTCTTAGAATGATTTAGGAAGTATTCCCTCTGTTTCTGTCTTCTAAAAGAGATTGTAGGGAATTGTATAATATCTTCCTTAAATGTTCATCAGAATTGACCAGTGAACCAATCTGACCCAGTTGCATTCTGTTTTGGAAGGTTATTATTTATTGATTCAATTTCTTAAATACATGTAGACCTATTCAGATTTTCTATTTTTTCTTGTGTGGGTTTTGGTAGACTGCGTCTTTCAGGCAATTGATCCATTTCATCTAGTTATCAAATTTATGGTTTTGTTTGTTGTCATATATTTTATTGTTGTCCTCTTAATGTCCATTGTATCTCTAGTGATGTTTCTTCTTTCATTTTGATGTTAGTAATTTGTGTTCTCTCTCCTCATTCTCTTCAGTAGCAATAATAGAATGTTTTTGATTTTATTGGTCATTTTAAAGAACCAGCTTTTCTTGGCTTTGTTGATTTTTCTCTATTGGTTTTAATTATTTCTTTCTTTCTTCCTCTGGATTTAATTTTCTCCTAGTTTTTAAGGTGGAAGCACAGATGATTGATTTAAAATTTTTCTTTTTTGTTAATATAAGCATTCAATGCTATAAATTTTCCTATAAACACTGCTTTCACTTCATCCACGTATTTTGAAAAGTGGTATGTTTGTTTCTTTCAAAATACTTAAAAATTTATCTTGAGATTTCTTCTTTGATCCATGTATTATTTGTAAGTGTATTCTTTAATTTCTCAATATTTTGGAATTTTTCCAACTATCTTTCTGTTACTGGTTTCTAGTGTAATTCTGTTGTGGTCTGAGAGCAGATGTATGATTTCTGTTCTTTTTTACAGTACTTATTTATTTTTATTTTTGACTGCATTGGGTCTTAGTTGCTGCACATGGAATTCTCACCAGTTGTGGTGTGTGGGTTTTCTCTCTCTAGTTGTGGTGCGTGAGCTCCAGAACGCACGGGCTCTGTAGTTTGCGGCCCTCAGGCTCTCTAGTTGAGGGCGTGGGCTCAGTAGTTGCAGCTCATGGGCTCAGTTACCTTGAGGCATGTGGGATCTTAGTTCCCCGACCAGGGATCGAACCCACGTCCTTTGCACTGGAAGGCAGATTCTTAACCACTGGACCACCAGGGAAGTCTCAATGATTTCTGTTCTTAAATTTGTTAAGCTGTGTCTTTTGGCCCCAGATGTGGTCTATCTGGTGAATGTTCTATGTCAGCTTGAGAAGACTGTCTCTTCTGCTGTTGTTGGATGGAGTAGCCTAGTAGTCTGTAGGTGTCGTTTTATCCAGTGCATTGATGATGGTGCTCCTGAGTTCAACAAATCCTTACGAATTTTCAGTTTGCTGGATCTGTTCATTTCTTGTAGAGGGAGGGATGATAAATGAAGTCTCCAGCTATTATAACAGATGCCTCTTTCTACTTGTAGTTCTGCTTTGCCTCATATTTTGACATTCTGGTTTTAGGTGCAGATATGTTAAGGATTGTTGTGGATTCTGGTGAATTGACGTCTTTATCCCTGATAACTTTGCTTCCTTTAAATCTGCTCTGAGATTAATACAGTTACTACCACTTTTTTTTTTCTTTTTTTATTTTGCGGTACGCGGGCCTCTCACTGTTGTGGCCTCTCCCGTTGCGGAGCACAGGCTCCGGACGCGCAGGCTCAGTGGCCATGGCTCACGGGCCCAGCCACTCCGCGGCATGTGGGATCTTCCCAGACCGGGGCATGAACCCGTGTCCCCTGCATCGGCAGGCGGACTCTCAACCACTGCGCCACCAGGGGAGCCCTACTACCACTTCTTAAAAAATTAGTGTTAACCTGTCTTTCTCTATCCATTTACTACTTTTTATTATCATTATTATTTATTTATTTATTTATTGGCTGCATTGGGACTTAGTTGCTGTGGGCGGGCTTTCTCTAGTTTTGGCAAGTGGGGGTTATTCTTAGTTGCAGTGCGCAGGCTTCTCACCGTGGTGGCTTCTCTTGCTGCGGAGCATGGGCTCTAGGTGCGCAGGCTTCAGGAGTTCTGGCACATGGGCTCAGTAGTTGTGGCTCACAGGCTCTAGAGAGCAGGCTCAGTAGTTATGGCACACAGGCTTAGCTGCTCGATGGCATGTGGGATCTTCCTGGACCAGGGCCTGAACTCTTGTCCCCTGCATTGGCAGGCGGACTCTCAACCACTGAGCCAACAGGGAAGCCCTATCCATTTACTTTTAATCTACATGCATCTTTATGTTGAAAGTGGGTTTCTTGGATGCAACATATGTTACCTGTTTTTTGATTCACCCTGGTAATCTCTCTTTTAATTGGTGCATTGTGACTACTGAGGTTTCATACATTGATATAGTTGGATAAATGTTTAACATATTTGTTAACATGTATGATTCATCCTCCTCCTTCTTTGTTCCTGTTTTAATATTCCACTCTTCTTTTTGTGTTTTTTATCGCATATTTTGTGTGATTTCATTTTCTCTCCTTTGTTAGCATATCAGACATACTTGTTTCTTTCCATTTTTTTTTATGTAGTTGTCCTAGAGTTTGTGGTATGTATTTACAACAAACTGAAGTCCACTTTCAAATAACAGTATATGGCTTCATTGGTAGTTTGAATACCTCATAATTAAAAAAATCCTAATTGCTTTCACTCCTGCATTGTATGATTACTGTTATTTGTGTTGATATTACATAAACCTTCCTAAGTGTGTTGTATAAAAATGTATAATGGAGTGCACTGTTGCTATTGTTGTTTTGAACAAACTGGTATCTGTTAGATCTGAATAGACATTTTTGTAAAGAAGACATGCAAATTGTGAAGATACTTGAAAAGATGGTGACTATCACTAATTTTCAGGGAAATGCACATCAAAACCACAGTAAGATACCACCTCACACCTGTTTTAGTGTCTGTTATCAGAAAGAGAAGAAATAAGTGTTGGTGAAGATGTGAAGAATAGTGACCCCTTGTGCACTGTTGGTGGGAATGTACATTGTTGCAACCACTGTGGAAAAGAGTATGGAGAATCCTTAAAAAATTAAAGAAGGAACTACATTATGATCTAGCAATTTCACCTCTGTGTACTTCTTCAAAGGGAGTAAAATCATTATGTCAGAAAGATATCTGGACCCTGTGTTTATTGCAACATTATTTACAATATCCAGGACATGGAAACAAGCTAAGTGTCCATTGGTGGATGAATAGCTACCCAAAATGTGGTTTGTATGGAATATTATTCAATATTTTCAACCATAAAAAAAGAAGGAAATCCTGCCGTTTGCAACAGCATGGATGGAGCTTCAGCAAATTATGCTAAGTGAAATAAGTCAGACAGGGAAAGACAAATACTGTTGTCCCTCCGTTTCTGCTGAGGGTTTGTTCCAGGAGGCACTGAATATACTGAAATCTGCGGATTCTAAAGTCCCATAGTCAGCCCTCTGATTCTGAAGTTTTGCGTTTTCAGATTCATCCAGCTACAGGTCATTTACTGCTGTGTGTATTTATTGAAAAATATGAGTGGACCCTCGCAGTTCTAACCCATTTTGTTCAAGGTTCAACTGTACTATATGATTACACTTAAATGTGGAATCTTTAAAACAAACAAACAAAAAGCCAAACTTGGATACAGACAACAGATTAGTGGTTGCCACAGTGGGGGAAGAGGAGGGGGTGGATAAAATGGGTGTAGTGTGTCAGAAGTGAGAGACTTCTAGTTATAAGATGAATAAGTCCTGGTGATTTAAGCACAGCATAGTGACTCTAGTTAGCAATACTGTGTTGTGTATTTGAAGTTTGATAAGAGAGTAGATCTTAAAAATTCTCATCAGAAAAAAAATTAACTATGTTCACTAATTGTAGTAATCATTGCACAGTGTATACACGTGTCAAATCTCCTTATACAGCTTAAACAAATACAGTGTTCCATGTCAATTGTGTGAAAATGAAATTCTTTAAATTCTCTAATGTTCTCCCCTTCTCTATGAAACCCAAATTTCAGATCTATATCTTTTTTCATCTCTCTGTAAAACTTCTTTTTATAAATTCCCGCAATTTTTTGTGTCACAGGAAGTCTTTATTTGAACATAAGTTTTGAAGGGTAATTTTGCTGGATACTGAATTCTAGGTTGGTAATGTGTGTGTGTCATCTTCACTCCACCCCCGTATTTCAAGTGTTTCACTCAATTCCCTTATTGTCTGGGTGAGTTCTGAGGAGAATTCAAATGTAATTCTTTTTGCTGCTCTTCTGTGGTTAAGGGGTTTATTCCTCTGGCTCTTTCAGGATTTTTTTTCTGCTTTTGAATGTGATATGCCAAGGTGTAGGGGGTTTTTTGTTTTGTTTATTGGTTTTTGTTTTTTTTGGTTTTTTGCATTAAACCTGCTTGTTGTTTTCTGAGCTTCCTGGATCTGTGGTTTAGTGCCTGACATTAATTTGGTGCAAATTCTGTACCATTATTTCTTCAAATATTTCTTCTGTTCCTTTGTCTCTTTCTCATTGTGATATTTCTGTGTGTGTGTGTGTGTGTGTGTGTATCTTTAAAAATATTTATATATTTATTTATGTGGCTGTGCTGGGTCTTAGTTGCTAGATGTGGGATCTTTAGTTGCGGCATGTGGGATCTAGTTCCCTGACCATGGCTCTAACCGAGGCCCCTGTTTTGAGAGCACAGAGTCTTATACACTGAACCACAAGGGAGGTCTCTCTATATGTATATGTTAAACCTTTTGTAGTTGTCCCACAGTTCTTGGATATTGTGTTTAATTAATTTATTTATTTATTTATTAATTAATTAATTTATTTATTTATTTTTGCCGTACGTGGGCCTCTCACTGTTGTGGCCTCTCCCGTTGCGGAGCACAGGCTCCGGACGCGCAGGCTCAGCGGCCATGGCTCACGGGCCCAGCCGCTTTGCGGCACGTGGGATTCTCCCGGACCAGGGCACGAACCCGCGTCCCCTGCATAGGCAGGCGGACTCTCAACCACTGCGCCACCAGGGAAGCCCTTATTTATTTATTTTTTTAGTCCTTTCTCTTTTTAATTTTTTCCTAATTTTGGAAGTTCCTCCTAAGAGAACATCAAGGTCAGAGATTCTTTCCTCAGCTGTGTCTTATCTTTCTTTATCCATTCACATATAATCTGTAAGCATCTATGGGTTTAAAGTGGGTTTCTTGGAGACAACATATAATTGAGTCATGTTTTTAGATCTACTCTGGTAATCTTTCTTTGAATTGGTGCACTGAGACTATTAATTTATTGATATAGTGGAATAAGTATCTAATGTATTTGTTACCATTTCCTATTCATTGCCATTGTTCCTGTTTTAATCTTCCACTCTTCTTTTTATGATTCTAATCGAGTATTTTGTATGATTTCATTCTCTCTGCTTTGTTAGCATATCAGTTGTACTTCTTATTTTTTTTAATGTAGTTGCCCTGGCATTTACAGTATGTTTTTACAGCTACTCTAAGTCCACTTTCAAATAACGCTGTATGGCTTGACAGGTAATTTGAGTACCTTCTAATTTTAAAAAATGCTTATTACTTTCCTCCATTGTATCATTGTTGTCATTCATTTCACTTTTATAGAAGAATACATACTGTGTGTGTGTATAAAAACGCATAATGGAGTACACTGTTGCTAGTGTTATTTTGAACAGTGTTATCTGTTAGATTTGAATAGGCTTTTTCCATAGAAGACATGCAAAAGGCAAACAGATACATGAAAAGATGCTCAATATAACTAATGGTTGGGGAAATGCAAATTAGAACCACAATGAGATACCACCTCACACCTGTTATCATGTCTGTTATGAAAAAGACGAAATAAGTGTTGGTGAAGATGTGGGAAAAAGGGACCCCTTGTACACTGTTGGTGGGGATGTACATTGTTGCAGCCACTATGGAAAAGAGCATGGAGAATCCTTACAAAATTAAATAAGGAACTACAATATGGTCTTGCAGTTCCACCGGTGTGTGTTTATCCAAGGGGGCTGAAGTCATCATCTCAAAAAGATATTTGTACCCCATGTTTATTGCTGCATTATTTACAATATCCAAGAGGTGGAAACAACCTAAGTGTCCATTGATGGATTAATGGATAACAAACACGTGTATATGGAATACAATTCAATATTATTCAACCATAAAATAAGGAAATCTTATCATTTGCAACAACATGGTTGGACTTTGAGGGCATTCTGCTAAGTGAAATAAGTCAGACAGGGGAAGACAAAGTTGTCCCTCCATTTATGCAGAGTATTGATTCCAGGAGTCTCTGCACATCCTGAAATTTGAGGATGCTGATGTCCCATAGTCATCCCTCTGATTCTGAAGTTTCACATTTGTTAATTCATCCAACCACAGATCATGTAATGCTGTGTGTATTTATTGAAAAGTACCCATATGTGAGTGGACCCATGCAGTTCTAACCCATGTTGTTCAAGGGTCAGCTATACTACCTGATTACACTTACATGCAGAATCTTTAAAAGCAAACAAACAAAACAAAAACCCCCACCAAACTCAGATACAAATAACAGATTAGTTGTTGCCAGAGCCGAGGAAGTGGATTGGATGAACTAGGTGAAGGGTGCCTTGGATGAACTAGGTGAAGGGTGCCAGAAGCTACAGAGTTTTAGTTATAAGATGAATCAGTTATAAGGTTATAAGTTTATATATGGATAAGTTATAGTATGAATAAACCTTTTATAGTTGTTCCAGAGTTTTTGGGTATTCTGTTTTTTTGTTTTTGTTTCTGTTTAATGGAAGTATACTTGATTTACAGTGTTGTGTTAATTTCTGCTGTACATGAAAGTGATTCACATATATACATTATTATTTATGTATTATTTCCACCATGGTTTATTACAGGATATTAATTATAGTTCCCTGTGCTTATACAGTTGACCTTGTTGTCTATCCATTCTATATATAATTTTTTGCATCTGCTAATCCCAAACTCCCACTCCTACTCCCCCACAACCCTCCCCCTCCCCACTGGCAACCACATGTCTGTTCTCTGTGTCTGTGAGTCTGTTTCTGTTTTGTAGATAAGTTCATTTGTGTCATATTTTAGATTCCACATATAGGTGATATCAAATGGTATTCGTCTTTCTCTTTTTGACTTCAACTAGAGTACGATAATCTCTAGTTTCACCTATGTGGCTGCAAATGGGATTATTATTATTTTTTAATGGCTGAGTAGTATTCCATTGTATACATGTACCAGGTCGTCTTTATCCATTCATCCGTCGGTGGACATTTAGGCTGTTTCTATGTCTTGGATATTGTGAATAGTGCTGCTATGAACATAGGGGTGCATGTATCTTTTTTTTTTAATCTTTAAAGTTTTTATTGGTTGATGTTTAATTCCGATATGAGGTGACTAATTTAGTCAATTCTTTTTTTTGAATTTTATTTATTTTTTATACATATATACACTAATATGTATAAAATGGATAACTAATAAGAACCTGCATGTATCTTTTTGAATTATAGCTTTTTCTGGATGTATGCCCCAGAGTGGGATTGCTGGATCATATGGCAACACTATCTTTAGCTTTTTGAGGAACATCCATACTGTTTTCCATAGAGGCTGCATCAGCTCACATTCCCACCAACAGTGCAGGAGGGTTCCCTTTTCTACACATCCTCTCCAGCATGTTATTTGTAGACTTCTTTTTTTTTTTTTTTTTTGCGATACGCGGGCCTCTCACTGTTGTGGCCTCTCCCGTTGCGGAGCACAGGCTCCGGACACGCAGGCTCAGCCACCATGGCTCACGGGCCCAGCCGCTCTGCGGCATGTGGGATCTTCCCAGACCGGGGCACAAACCTGCGTCCCCTGCATCAGCAGGCGGACTCTCAACCACTGCGCCCCCACGGAAGCCCATGTAGACTTTTTAATGATGGCCATTCTGCCCTGTGTGAGGTGGTACCTCATCGTAGTTTTGATTTGCATTTCTTTTTCTTTCCTTCCTTCCTTCCTCCCCTCCCTCCCTTCCTTCCTTCCTTCCTTCTTTTAGTCCTTTTTCCCTTTGTTTTAAAGTTTTGAAAGTTTCTACTACAAAAACATCAAGCTCAGAGATCTTTCCTCAGCTGTGTCCAGTCTATGAATAAGCCCATCACAGTCATTCTTCATTTCTGTTCTGGTGTTTTTGATCTCTGGCATTTCTTTTTGGTTCTTTCTTAATATTTCCATCTCTCTGCTTACATTACCCTTCTGGTCTTGTATGCTGTCTGCTTTATCCACTAGCAGGTACTAATTAGGATGTTAATTGTGATTCTTTTATATTCCCAATATGATCATTCCGACATCCCTGTGTTATCTAGTTCTGGTTCTGAAGCTTCCTTTGTCTCTTCAAACTTTGTTTTTTGGGGCACTGCAAATGTTCAGTAGAATCCAGGGTTGCAAACTAGTTACCTCAGTTATATTCTGCCCGTACAATTGTTGTTCAGGTGAGGAGATGGATTCCTACACTTGGTTCTCCATCTGCTGTACTTCCTTCTCTCTGGCTGTACTGGAGGTTCTTTTTGGAACACTTAAATATCATTTGTTTGTCTTCTGTGTGATGGATTCCTCTGGGCCAGTGTTGGCCACTCACCTGTCCTTACTTTCCATTAGGATTTGCATCATTTGCATCCCATGTAGTTTTTCAGCTGCGGGTGAAGAGTGCTTGATCCTTCATGGGATGGACATGACTCTGGTCTCAGCTTAAAGAGTTCAGAGGTAGCCTGGATAAGATGAATGGCAGCTAGAAGACGGCTTGACATCAAGTCTCTGTTCAAGTCGTTTCAGGAACGTTATCTTGTGTGACTAGTGTTTTAGTGCCATTGCCAGTGGCCCCAAATCACTTCTCTACTACTTTCTCCTTTCTTGACACTTTGCCAATTTGTTATTTATATTACTCCCATTTTCAGTCTGATGCTAAGCTAGAATCTATTCCCTGACACCTCTCTAAACCACTTACCTTGTGTGGTCTTCACACTGTTTTCCCTGTAGTACTCAAGGCATTGTTATGTTCTCAAATATGCAGGTATCCTTTAATATTTCTTGGACACCAGCTATCTGTTCCAGTCAGATTTTCTGGGGGCTGGACATACACTTCTGCACAGTATTGCAGGTCACCAGGAGATGTGGTCCTGGTAAAAGCAACTGACAGAGGAGTGAATTGTAGAACTCGCTTTTTTTTTTTTTTTTTTTTTGCTATACGCGGGCCTCTCACTGCTGTGGCCTCTCCCGTTGTGGAGCCCAGGCTCCGGACGCGCAGACTCAGCGGCCATGGCTCACGGGCCCAGCTGCTCTGCGGCATGTGGGATATTCCCGGACCGGGGCACGAACCCGTGTCCCCTGCATCGGCGGTGGACTCTCAACCACTGCGCCACCAGGGGAGCCCAGAACTCGCTTTTTGTCTTAGGCCTCAGCCAGTCCTTGTGCCCTGTACTTGGTGAGAGCAGCTGCTTCCTCAGTGTGACCCCAACTTCATTTCCTGAACATGATCCCTTGGACTGTTTCCTTCACGTGTCAGACATACAGTTGTGACGGTGTCACCACCCCCAGTGGAGTCAACAAGAACTTCACCATCACTTCTTTGTTTTCAGGTTCTTGGTGTGGAGTCAAGCATGAATAGAACATATCTGAGGATGGAGTGTCAACAGATGAGGACTCCCAGGGCAGGTTCATCTCCTGAGAAGGCCCAGCCCTGTAAGATGTGTGTCCCAGTCTTGAGAGACATTTTGCACTTTGCTGAAGAGCAAGTAATAAATAGGGGCCAGAAAGCATACACATGTGGGGCATGTGGGAAATAATTCTATTTCATTACAAACCTTCAACAACACCAGAGGCAGCACATTAGAGAGAAACCCTTCTGATGTGATGTGGGGAGACCTTCATTTTTGAAGGGCTGCGCAGTCTATGCATCAGGGAATCTCTCTACCTACATGGAGATTAGGAAGGACTTCATGGCCAACATGGGATTTCAGCAAGAGGCCACTAATACCAGTAAGCAACAAAACAACACTAAGGAGTGTGAAGCTGTTTTTGACAGTGGAAAAGGTCATCACAGCTGGGGAAAAGGCAAGAAAGCCTCCAGCCAGACAGAAATACTTGTTGAGGATGAGAGAGTCCTCACTAGTGAAGGGTTTTGTGAGTTCGGCAAATGTGGGACAGCCTGCACCCAAAGAACTAACCTTATTCAACACCAGAAAGTTCACACTGGAGAAAAGCCTTATGTGTGCAGTGAATGTGGGAAATCTTTTATCTAAAGGTGCCTCTCATTCTACATCAGAGAGTTTACATTGGCTAAAAGGGCCGTATGAATGCAATGATTCAGGAAAATCTTTTATCTGCCAGTACGGTTTCCTTACACATCAGAGAGTTCACACTGGAGAAAGGCCTTATGAGTGCAGTGAATGTGGGAAATTCCTTTAGTTGAAGCTGTGACCTCAGTAACCATAGGAAAATCTACACTGGAGAAAATGCCTGGTAAGTCCAAAGAACGTGGAGAATCTTTTAGCCAAAGTTCAACCTAATTTATCATCAGCGTTCTCACTGAAGAAAGGCCTTATAAATGCAGCAAAAATGGGAAATTGTTTAGCTGAAACTTCAGCTTCATGCAATGCCAGAGAGTTTACAGTAATGAGAGACCATAGAAATGTCGTGAGTATGGGAAATCCTTCAAGCATAACTCGAGGTGCCTAGCTCATCAGAAAGTCCACACTTGGTAAAGGCCCATGAGTGTGCTGAGTTTGGGAAATCCAGCCTCATTCAACACTAGGAAGTTCATAGTGGAGATAAGCCTTTTAAGTGCAAAGAATGTGAAAATCTTTTAGCTGGAGGTTCACCCTCATTCAGGACTGAAGAGTTCACAGTGGAGAAAGACCTTATGAGTATGTGGGAAATCTTTTATTTGAAGCTTCAGCTTCAACCAACACCAAAGTGTTCACACTAGGGAAAGGACTGAGATGTACAGGAATGCACAATTTCTTAAATAGAATTACACTGGAAGAGAATCCCTGTGATGGGGATGTCTTCTTGAATTGCCTCTCATATACCTGGAGGTGTGTCTATGGTGGGGAGATTCCTCATACATCCCAGGTATATGGGGAGCTGTAAGGATCTGAGTTGCACTTTCTAACGTGCCCAGGTGTCTTAGAAGATTTATATTTGTGCCAGTTTTTGTGGCTGCAGCGGTTTCACCTCTGCCACCTGGCGTGTCTAAACAGTGTGCTTTCGTCATCACCCCACCATGTTTAGGGAAGCCAATCTCTGCCCCCTCCCCATTTGTTGGAGGAAAGCGTCAGTAGTCTTATCTGTTCTGGGATCCTTATTCCCTTCTCTCTGATGATATTGGGCGGGACCTGACCCAGATTTGGCCGAGATACCGCAATTTCAGTTTTGTTCGTGGCTTGCTGAGAAAGACTGCCTTTTCAGGGAAATGTTTCATGTGATACTTGCAGCTTCCAAGTCACCAACCTGAGAATTTTCTGTCTCACAGTGCCTTGGGGTTTGCAATAAACTAGATACTGTTCAAGCTGCCTTTGATCTTGGTGTTCTATTCACTGTGTGAGGTCGTTTCAAAATAGAATTTGGCTCTGCCAGTGTTAAGGGATGAATAGCTTTTAGGGGAATTCCATACTTTTACTCAGAGGTGAGATAATGATGGAAGAACATAGCTGTCTTTCCAGTTTTGGCCTAGATCCAAAAGCTGCTGCCTTGGGCCGCATTGTTGCCCAAGGCTTTCTAGGAAGGACTGTAGGATTTTGTGTTTCTACTTCTGGGCTGGATGCCAGGATTATTTTGTGGGCTCAGAAAACTTTTTGAGGAGGTGGGAAGATGTTGTGACAATCAGTGCTTCTGGGAGCAACATGAATCGTTTTTCTTGTTCACAGAATGCCCATTACTGCTGCTGGGAATCCCTACCCCAAATACTGCAAAGGAGGCATGTAACCTGATACCCAGAATTCAGTAGGCTAGTGTCACTGTAAAAGTACAGAGGTAAGGGGGCGAGTCATTGGTACAGAAACACTTGATTAATAGAGAGTGGAGGAGACTGCAGCCACGTAGATGGTATGTGTCGCTTATAAAAGTGTGTCCACAAATGTTCCAGTGATTGTGACTGTAGGATCAATGTGCACAGAAGCTATTAGGATCCCTAGGCATGTTCATCTTTTTTATTTATTGTCAGAAGTTTTTGTGGATTCCTGTAGCTTCTGTGGGATGTTCCCCTCAAGGCCATTGATGCACAAGGAAGAAAACAGGCTTAGGTGAAAGGGGGCTCCCTTAACCCAGCCACGTGGGTTTGGGATGCAGCCATCACTCCTGGTGACTGGGATGGAAAAGAACTTCATTGCTCACCATCAGGAACGAGAGTCAATACAGGGTTGCCCAACCTGATTTTATGAAGACAGTGGAGGTCTCAATGTTATTTTGAACCCTGTAAAGCTTTTGTCAATACAGGTGATGTGTAATGAACTGCAGTTGTTTAAAGTGTAAAATTTTTTTGGACATACATATGAACCCATGAAATCATCATCATGGTAATGAATATATCTGTCACCCCTAATTTACCTCATGTCCTTTGGAAACCTCTCCTTCCCCTCCTCAGCCCTCTAGGCAACTATTAGTTTGCCTTTATTTATAATAGACTAATCTGTATTTCTAGAATTTTATTTGAATTAATTAATAAAATGTTTTCTTATTTTCTGAGTTCGTTCATTGTATATAATTATTTTGAGATGTCTTCAGTGATGCTTATGAGCAGTTCTTTCTTTTTTTCCCAAGTATTACCTTTTCTGTGGATAACCATTTGTTTATCCATTCACCAATTTATGGGCATTTGGGTTATTTCCAGCTTTTTGGCTATTGCAAATGATGCTGCTATGGACATTTGTGTTTAATTCTTTATATGTATATATGTTTGACTTTTGAGCCAATAACTCAAAGTATCCAGAGTCACAGGATAGATGAAGGCTTACTTATGACTGCTAGACAGTGGTCTAAAATGGTTGTTCGATTTTGCATACCTATTAGGAATGTATGAAAGTTTCAGTTCTTCCCTATTGTTACCAATACTTATTATGGTCAGTCTTTTGAAATCACCCTTTTAATAAGTGTGCAATAGTTTTAATTTCATTTCCTTAAGGATTCATGATGTTGAGCATTTTTTCATGTGTTTATTTGCCACCTGTATGTCTTTTTTAAAGTGTCTGTTCATGTTTTTTCTCTATTTACTTTTTTATGGATTGTGGCTATTTCTCTCTTCATTAGCAAAGAAACAGGTCATATTTTCCTCATGCTATGCACAGTGTAATGCTCACATACACTGTACACTTTTATTTATTTTTAAAAAAATATTTATTTGGCTGTGCTGGGTTTTAGTTGTGGCATGCGGGATGTTCATTGCTCCGTGCAGGATCTTTGTTGCAGCATGCGAACTCTTAGTTCTGGCATGTGTGATCTAGTTCCCTAACCAGGGATCGAACCCGGGCTCCCTGCATTGGGAGTATGAAGTCTTAGCCACTGGACCACCAGGGAAGTCCCACTTTTAAGTTAAATCTGTATGATTCACATATTCTTCATCATGTTCCTGACTTCAGACATTAAATAATACAGTACATTAAATCCTGGTTTGTAGCGTTTGCCAATTTCCCTGGTGTAAATACTCCCACCATAACCCAATTTCAAACTGCCAGTGTGGCATCACTGAACATGGAGTTGGATAAAGTTGCCAGTAGCCCACCATTATACTTTTTTTAAACTTTATTTATTTATTTATTTTATTTTTCGCTGTGTTGCGTCTTCATTGCTGCGCGTGGGTTTTCTGTAGTTGCGGAGAGCGGGGGCTACTCTTTGTTGCCGTGCACAGATTTCTCATTGTGGTGGCTTCTCTTGTTGCAGAGCATGGGCTCTAGGCGCATGGGCTTCAGTAGTTGTGGCTCGTGGGCTCTAGAGTGCAGGCTCAGTAGTTGTGGCCCGCAGGCTTAGTTGCTCCGTGGTATGTGGGATCTTCCTGGACCAGGGCTCGAATCCATGTCCCATGCATTGGCAGGCGGATTCTTAACCACTGCTCCACCAGGGAAGTCCCTTGAATATTTGTTTTTAAAACAATTTATTGGAAGTGTAATTGACTTAACATACAAACTGCACATATTTAAGGTGTACATTTGATATTTGATACATACTTAACACTCTGAAACCAAAAATTTCCTCCTGCCTTTAAAAATTCATCTTTATTAACATAAAATGATGATAAAAGGACATTCTACCATTTTTAATGAGTATTTTCAAATAAATACAAAAAATGGAAAAAAATTATGAAGCCTGGTTAATCCTTCCCCCAATACTCCATCTTTATTTATTACATCTTTATCTCTGTTTTTTAAACTTTATTTATTTATTTTATTTTTGGCTGCATTGGATCTTCGTTGCTGCCCACGGGCTTTCTCTAGTTGCAGCGAGCGGGGGCTACTCTTCATTGTGGTGCGTGGGCTTCTCATTGCGTTGGCTTCTCTTGTTGTGGAGCATGGGCTCTAGGTGCACGGGCTTCAGTAGTTGTGGTGTGTGGGCTCAGTAGTTGTGGTTCTCAGGCTCTAGAGCTCAGGCTCAGTAGTTGTGGCACACAGGCTTAGTTGCTCTGCAGCGTGTGGGATCTTCCCGGACCAAGGCTCGAACCCGTGTTCCCTGCATTGGCAGGTGGATTCTTAACCACTGCGCCACCGGGGAAGCACCTTTATTTTTTACTAATGATTATTTCATTAGTTCATTAGTTCATTTTTCATCTGTCTCCATGCAGAGTGATTATTTTATTTTTTGTTGTTGGTTTTTTGTTTTTGGTTTTTTGTTTTGGCCACACCAAGGGGCATTTGGGATCTTAGTTCCCTGCCCAGGGATTGAACCCATGCCCCCTGCAGCGGAAGCACAGAGTCTTAATCACTGGACTACCAGGGAAGTCCCTTATTTTTAATCCTAGACATCATGTGATTACCTCTTCATAGTGCATTTCTAAAATATAAGGCATCCTTCATAACTTCAATAACATTCACAGAAAATTAAAAATATTTTCAAATACAATCCCCCAGGTGATATGTTGCATATATCCTATTCCCTGTAAATTTTGTTTAGTGGTTAAAGATGAAATCTATAGCAATATTCACTGACCATTTGATCGGTTTTTTGCCTTCATTGAGGTTTAGCAGAAGTGATAGTAGATTGTTATAATTGATAGGGAAGGATGTCAATATTTGTAAAGGTGTACATTCTTCTCAGTATTTGACATTTATTATCATTTCATTGATAAGCAAGAGTTGTTATTTTATGTCATAATCCCAAAGTGTTTTCTGGTACTGGTTCTGTGTGAATTTAGTCTTGATTTGCTTGCACAGACATGGGCATCTTGATTATGATATTGGATGCGCATTATGTCTGGGCATTCTTTATTTAAAAATATTTTTTTAACCATTAAAAAAAATTGAAGTGTAGTTAATTTACAATGTTGTGTTAGGTTCTGGTATACAGCAAAGTGATTCAGTTATATATGTGTATGTGTGTGTTGTGTGTATTCTTTTTCAGATTCTTTTACATTATAGGCTTTTACAAGGTATTGAATATAGTTCCTGTACCGTACAGTAAGTTTGTTTTTTATTTTTTAGATTCCACATATAAGTGATATGATATGATCATTGTTTTCCTGGTGGTTAAGACTTCACCTTCCAATGCAGAGGGTGCGGGATTGATCCCTGGTCGGGGACCTAAGATCCACATGCCTCACGGCCAAAAAACCAAAATATAAAACAGAAGGAATATTGTAAGAAAGTTAATAAAGACTTTAAAAATGGTCCACATTAAAAAATATATATATGATGATCTCTAGGTCCATCCATGTTGCTGTATGGACTTTTTTTTTTTTTGGTTGCACTGTGCAGCTTACAGATCCTAGTTCCCTGACCAGGGATCAAACCCAGGCCATGGCAGTGAAAGCGTGGAGTCCTAACCACCAGACTGCCAGGGAAGTCCCTGCATGGGCAGTCCTTAAATGAGATTTCATAGGTACTGAATCTTGACTTGTTTGATGGCATTGGTTGGTAATATTGTGTTTAATCTCATTTGAAACAAGATTTCACCCATGGTAGTATGGAGACATGTGTGGCCTATAGGCAGCATCATGGAGGCTGACTTTGGTGGAAGAGGAGTTATTAGTGGCAATAGAGATAGGAAGTGTACTGGCCTCAGTGTTGATATCTATCATTGTGGTTGGTGGGAGTGATCAAGCCAAATAGCCAACAACATGGTTCCCATTGATCCTGATCTGACGCTTGTGTGGTTCCCTGTGGTGTGCTTGAAGACAGTGTAGCTTACCATGGATCGGTTAGTCCACCAATGGATGTGTAGTCCACACAGGGTTGGAATTTCTCGGATAAGGAAGGGGTATAGCAACAGAGGAAGGATTAAAGTAGGGGGTCATCCAGAGGCCAGTAGTAGGGCATTTGTTTGTCTCTTGGGTATCACCCAAATGGTGTCACTTGTTCTGGGGGTGATTAGTTCCACTTCTTGATGTTGAAATCAGGTCCAGGGGGCTTCCCTGGTGGCGCAGTGGTTGAGAGTCTGCCTGCCGATGCAGGGGACACGGGTTCGTGCCCCGGTCTGGGAAGATCCCACATGCCGCGGAGCGGCTAGGCCCGTGAGCCATGGCCTATGAGCCTGCGCATCCGGAGCCTGTGCTCCACAACGGGGGTCGGGGGGCACAGCAGTGGGGGTCCCGCGTGCCGCAGGGAAAAAAAAAAAAAAGAAATCAGGTCCAGGTTGTTCCCCAATGCCTTTAGTGGAGCAAAGTACATGGTTGGCAGATTAGGTTGCCTCTTCAGAGAGTAGTGGTGGGGTCTTTTTGGCTTGCTGGATGATAAGTGAACACAGGCTGAGGATGGTCCCAGGGCTAGTGGTGCACTTAAGGTCCACACTGGGGTCCAGGGAGAAGCGACTGGGCTCTGAATTCTCTATGAGGGAAACGTGGAAGTACGAGGTGGATGTTCCCTTGCTGGGGGTAGCAATATCGGGGCTCTCGTGTCTGGGAAAACTGGAAACCGCGTTTTATGGCGTGGGTGTGTGCATCAGCAAAGGTCCCCATGGCTCAATTGGTGGTCTCCTCATTTCCCATGCATTTAAATATAGTATAATTATGTGATAGGTGTCTGGATTTAATGTAGTGACAATTATGGACAGTATTCTTGACCAGCTGGGGGATCGTCTTCCAGGTTCTCTCAGCAGCCCTATTTTAAATGCCCATTATATCATTCTGTGATACCAGCTGCTGTACAATGATAGGGTAACTGAAGAACACAGGAGTATTTTTTTATTGAGGTGTAATAGACATATAGAAGTGTATTAGTTTCAGGTGTAATGTAATGATTTGATATTTGTATATGTTTATTTCAAAATGATCACCACACTAAGTCTAGTTAACATCTGTCACCATACATAGTTACAAAATTCTTTTTCTGTGATAACTTTTCAAAATTCTCTTAGAAACTTCCAAATATTCAATACAGTATTATTAACTATAGTAACCATGCTGTACGTTATATCCCCATGACTTATTTATAAGTGTAAATTTGTGACTTTTGATCCGTTTTACCCACCCTCCACCTCCTGCCAGTGGCAACCACCGATCTATTCTCTGTATCTATGAGTTTGGTTCTTATTTTTGATGTTTTTCTTTCTTTAGATTCTGCATATAATGAGATTATATGATAGTTTTCTTTCTCTATCTGACTTATTTCACTTATCATAATACTCTCAAGGTCCATTTGTGTTGCCTGAAATGGCAAGATTTCCTTCTTTTTTGATGGCTGAATAATATTCTGTTGTGTATGTGTTTGTGTATGTGTCACATTTTTTAAAAAACATTTATTTACTTATTTGTTTATTTGGCTGCATTGGGTCTTAGTTGCGGCACGCAGGCTCTTCGTTGTGGCCCACCTGCTTCTCTCTAGTTGTGGTGCAGGGGCTCTAGAGTGCTCGGGCTTTGCCGTGCATGGGCTTTGTTGCCCCATGGCATGTGAGATCTTACTTCCCCGACCAGGGATTGAACCTGCATCCCTGCATTGGAAGCGTGGTACGTCCCCTGTATCACATCTTCTTCATCCATTCACCCACCAGTGGACACTTAGGCTTTTCCCATGTCTTGGCTACTGTAAGTAATGCTGCACGGAACATGGAGGTGCATATATCTGTTTTCATGTTTTTTCCAAATAAATACCCAGAAATGGAATTGCTAGATCATATGGTAGTTCTATTAATTTTCTGGCGAAACTCCATACTGTTTTCCAATTTACATTCCCACCAACAGTGCACAAGTGTTCCCTTTCTCCACATCCTCACCAACGCTTATTTGTTTTATTGATCATGGACATTCTGAGAGGTGTTAGGTGATGAATCATTGTGGTTTTGATTTGCATTTTCCTGACGATCAGTGGTGTTGAGTATCTTTCATGTTCCTCTTGGCCATTTGCATGTTTTCTTTGTAAAAATGTCTATTCAGATCCTCTGTCCATTTTTTAATTGGATTGTTTGACTTTTTTTAAATAGTTGTTATATGAGTTCTTTATATATTTTATTCTTTTTTATGCAATTGTAAATGGGATTGTTAGATTAAATTTTCTCTTTCTGATAGTGTATAGAAATGCAACTGTTTTTTGCATATTGATTTTGTATACTGCAACTTTACTGAACTTGTTTATTAGTTCCAACAGGCTTTTTGGTCTTTAGTCTTTAGGGTTTTCTATGTATATAATATGTCGTCTGCAAATAGTGACAGTTTTACTTCTTCCTTTACCATTTTGGTGCCTTTATTTCTTTGTCTTGCCTACCTGTACTGGCTGGGACTCTCAGTACTATGTTGAATAAAAGTTGTGAGAGTAGGCATTCTTGTCTTGTTCCTGCTCTTAGAGGAAAAGCTTTCAGCAATGCTTTTTTAATGGCCAGTGTTGTGTTTGCCTTGTGGTCACACGGGAACCTATATCTAACTGTATAACTCGTGGAAGTTCTCAAAGGGGATAAAAGCTGTTTTGTTATCTCCTCAGTAATATTATCGAGGTTAGTACCTTGCATGCGTAGGCCAGGAGACCAGAATAGGAATCTCCAATTGTTAAGGCATGTTTAATGGCTCCTTGCGCTGTAGGAAGAGTACCCATGAAGTCTTTTTGCGGCATGTGGTGTCCTGTCCACTCTGTGAATTTATCCTCCCATATAGTAGGCCTAGTGTCTAGTTTCCTGGTATGTTACACAGTCTCTAATGGCTTTATGTAAATCATGCTCTGTGGATCAATTCCTGTATTAACAATCTCTTCCCATAATCCCCATAATGCCCCATTGCTCTGATCTCGCATGTACTCATAGATAGAAGAAACATGGTGGTTTGTCCTGAAGTTCTGTGGCTCCCCTCTACCAAGAGGCTTACCTGCTTTGGTGGTTTATTTAGTTTGCCAGCTTTGGCCTTGTATTGTGCCTCCTGCATGCCTTGTTCGGTGTGAGCTGACATGTGTTGCCCCAGGATTGGCAGAGGGGGAGCCACTGTGGTGATTCCTCCCACCCCATTTTGCCTTGTATTTTCCTGCCCTAATTTTGCCAAAGTCTCAACCAAATAGTCCACTGTCCACTGACTAGAAGTCAGTAAAAATGTGAACGTTAGGGAAATGTTTATCCAGAGCATGTGGTACCAGTAGGAGAATTACATGCACTCTGCTTATTCGACACTGTGGTCTATTCCCCACATGGAAATCGGAGTGAGTGAATAGTGGGGATAGACTGCATTGTATGAATTCCTTACACCCTGTGCTTGCTCCACTGGTAAAGGAAGACCATTGCCTTTCTTATTTTGAGAGCACTAATGTTCATCCTCTGGTCCCCACTGAACAAGAGGTAGAGTCATTACTGGAGGTTTTGGCAACATACTGTCTGTGGTGGAGGGTATGCTGCTACTTCCTCTTTGAGTGCCTCATGCAGCAGCACCTGTTTTAGCTTGGTATATACATTTTATTTTATTTTAGTTTATGTATGTATGTATGTATGGCTAAGTTGGGTCTTCATTGCTGCACATGGGCTTTCTCTAGTTGCGTTGAGTGGGGGCTTCTCTTGTTGCGGAGCACAGGCTCTAGGCGTCCGGGCTTCAGTAGTTGTAGCACGTGGACTCAGTAGTTGTGACTCGCGGGCTCTAGAGCACAGGCTCAGTAGTTGTGGTGCACGGGCTTAGTTGCTCTGTGGCATGTGGGATCTTCCCGGACCAGGGCTCAAACCCGTGTCCCCTGCATTGGCAGGATTCTTTACCACTGTGCCACCAGGGAAGTCCCCCCCAAACATTTTTTTAAGTTACTTAAAGTCTTACTACGTTCTATGGATATGCCACATACCTATTACATAATGAGCCTTATATGTTTTATCATAAATTTGCCTTTGAATTTTAGGACTTTTTAAATTACATTTTAAGTGAAGTGAGCTTTCAGTTCTTATTAAAAGTAAAAACTGTAACACATGATCGACCCATATACATCTAGTTTTCATTTCTGAACCTCCAAGCTTGTATTGTTTATGCATCTCTATGTCATTCATCTTATATGGGTTTCGGGTTCATTCTAATACGGATTTTTAAAGCAATTTAATACATACACATGTGTGTATTCATATTCATTCAGAATCCTAAGAAAATTGTAGCATACTATGCATTCTCTTTCCCATCTCCTCTTCTTTTCCGGAGATAACTTCATACACATGTCTAGAGAGGTTCTTCATTCAGTTTTACAAATGTTGATATTCTGTTGTGTGAATGGTGCATTATTTATTAAAACATCCTCTTTTAGTTGTATGTTTGTTTCCAACATGGGATTCTAATTACTAGGCTTTGAATCCATAAACACATATTAATGCCCATTTAAAATGAGAAGGTGGGGGACTTCCCTGGTGGTTCAGTGGTTAAGAATCCACCTGCCAATGAAGGGGACACAGGTTTGAGCCCTGGTCCGGGAAGTTCCCACATGCCACGGAGCAACTAAGCCTGTGCTCCACAACTACTGAGCCTGCACTCTAGAGCCCGCCAGCCACAACTACTGAGCCCACATGCTGCAACTACTAAAGCCCATGTGCCTAGAGCCCATGCTCAGGAACAAGAGAAGCCACCAGAATGAGAAGCCCGTGCACCGCAATGAAGAGTATCCCCCACTTGCCGCAACTAGAGAAAGCCCGCAGGCAGCAACGAAGACCCAATGCAGCCAAAAATAAAAATAAACAAATATTTTTTAAAAAGATGGAGTTGGGTGGGGCCTGCGGATACCGGAACCCGGATATGCGGTTGCCTGGAAACTACAAGTTTTCCGCTTGAATGTATTCGCTCCTGTTTTGTGGGCCTATGTCTGCCCATATTAACTACATTCCCATCTTCCCTTGTAAGGTTACATTATGTACGGAAATGAAATGAGCCTTAAGGCTTAGACTCGCCTCCTTGGAATTCTCAGTGGGAGGACAGAGACAATATGAAGATTTGAGAACTGCTGCTGAACATACATAAAACTTTTTATGGAGGTGCTCCTACAATTTGCTGATTTGCCATAGTAAAATAAAGCACGTTATGCGAAAGACAGGATGTAAACGTGAACATTTTAACAGGGTAGTTGTGTCTGGTGGGGCAAGGAGAGTGCCAGTTACACTATTCACTTGTATTTAAATTTCTTCACGCGGTAATGTTCTGTGTTTGAAATGAAATTAAATATGATCACCTCTGAGTGCACAGAGCAGAGGAATGTCTCACATTATTTACTGGATGTGAACTTTGGAAGACAGGGATCTCACCTCGGTCACTCCCTGCTCTTTCCTCTGCAGGGCTGACAAGTATAGAGCCCACAGGAACAGGAGATTTCAGTTTCTTGCATTTCAGACTGCAATTTCAGATTCCACAGTCAGGGTTCACACTTCCCCAATTTTATCAAAAGAAAAATGTTTTAAAGGTTTAGATCATTTGAATCAGGATCTCAGCATTGTTACCTACATTGCATTTACCTGTTTTGTCTTTTAGGCCTCTTTTAATTTCTTTTTTTTTTTTTGAAGAAGAAAATGGGTCATTTGTTTAGGATCATTTCCACCAGTATACTAGCTAATTGCAACTTTTTGGGGGGGGGGGTGCCGCACAGCCCGGTTTGTGGGATCTTAATTTCCCAACCAGAGATCAACCTAGGTCCATGGCAGTGAAAGCCCAAGTCTTAACCATTGGACCACGAGGGAATTCCGTAACTACTGCCTTTTGATGTTGCCTAACGCATTCTCTCAAATTGCCAACAAATGCAGAATTAGCTCTAGAGGATAATCTAAATCAGGTTCAGCTTTTTGTCAATCGATACTTCAGAGGTAGTGCCGTGTCTTTCTCATTGACTACAGCTGGGTGCCATTATGACATGTACATAGCTCTGTGATGCGACAACTGATCAGTCCATGTGCTTCCCCAATACCAGTCTCCCGCCAGCCTGTTGCTTGCTGGTTTCAGTTGCTACTGATGATCATTCTGTAGGTCTATTATTAGAGGAAGCAAAATGTTGATATCCTATTTCTAGTTGTGAATTTTCACTTAGAATTCTGTAAAGAAGACCTTTTCCCCATTATCTATTTGGTTACCCTAAAGTAGTCTGTACTGGAAAAGCAGGAAAAATGATTCCTATTTTCCCTTTATTTTTCAGATTCCAGAATAACTAGTCAATTCCTTAAACAATGTAGCTTTCTATCTATTAGGAGAATGTGGATATTAAAATACTTGCTGTGTTTAAATCTTGTTCAGGTGCTTTTCTTTGATGTTTATTGGGGAGTGGGATTCTATTCAAGTTGAATCTTGTGGCATCCTCATCCTAAAGTGACCCCAGTCCTCTGATAGTTTCCTTGTGTCCTGGTTTGAATAGATTTTTTTTTTTTTTTTTTTTTTTTTTTTTTTTGTGGTACGCGGGCCTCTCACTGTTGTGGCCTCTCCCATTGCGAAGTACAGGCTCCGGACGCGCAGGCTCAGCGGCTATGGCTCACAGGCCCAGCTGCTCCGCGGCATGTGGGATCCTCCCAGACCGGGGCACGAACCCATGTCCCCTGCATCGGCAGGCGGACTCCCAACCATGCACCACCAGGGAAGTCCTAGATGTTCTATCTTGAACATTTCCTGCTTGAGATCTGGAATTGGCAATTTTTAAAAAGACACTATGTTCTTTTAGTGAGAAATTGCATTTAAATAACACAACCTGAGTAACTGGGATGGTAAGTGCTCCAGAGAGGACCATCATATGTAGATGTGTTTAATGGAAAGAGGTAAAATAAATATACATGGCTTAAATCAAATACAGATCAAGTTAATATTTATTCTTCCAAACAAATTTAAAGTTATACAGTGTTGACTTAAATTCTTTTCAATTTTTTCCCCTTTTGATCAAAGCCCCAGTTTCCACTGTGTACTATACTTATTAATACCAAAATATTAATATCAATATTTTATGAAAAACAAAATTACACATAAAATGTTAAGATCTTTATTGGTATTTTCTATGCATATATTTCAGTAGAAATATACAATCAAAATTTATTTTTTTAAATATACTTGAAATATTACAATTTTGTATGGATAAACTACAGACTTATTATATGGTCAGTTTTATATGTTTTGTCATAATTTTGTCATTGAATTTGATTGTTTTAATTTCATTTTGATATATTTTTGGATAATTATATATAAAATATGTATTTTTGTCCAAAATTCAGAACTATAACTCAGGTGACTTTGCATATGTCTAGATTCTGTTCCTGTTCCTCCATACTGTTCTGTCTCTGCCCCATCACTCTTTTAAGATTCTAGTTAATTCTTAAATATTTTAAAATATTAAAATATGTAAGTACTTAAAATGCAGTTGTATATATGTGCATGTGTGTTTATTTACATTTATTTATATTCTTATTCCTTCACAATCATAAGAATAATTGTAGAATACTATACACTCTCTACCTGAGGAAGTAAAAAAATTTTTTTAATAAATTTTATTTATTTATTTATTTATTTATGGCTGTGTTGGATCTTCGTTGCTGCGCGCGGGCTTTCTCTAGTTGCGGTGAGCGGGGCTGCTCTTTGTTGCAGTGTACGGGCTTCTCACTGCAGTGGCTTCTCTTGTTGCAGAGCACGGGCTCTAGGCACACGGGCTTCAGTAGTTGTGGCACATGGGCTCAGTAGTTGTGGCTCGAGGGCTCTAGAGCGCAGGCTCAGTAGCTGTGGCACACGGGCTTAGTTGCTCTGTGGCATGTGAGATCTTCCTGGACCAGGTCTTGAACCCGTCTCCCCTGCATAGGCAGGCAGATTCTTTACCACTGCACCACCAGGTAAGTCCCAGAAGTAAAATTTATACTTTAAGACAGGACAAGAAAAATTACACATAAAATTCTTTGTGTTTTTTTGAGCCTCCTCCCTCCCTCCCTGATGTGCAGTGTGCGTCTGCATTACACATTAACCAGAGCTCCTCAAGGTGGAAGTGCCTGCTCAATCGTAAAGATCAGTTTTTTCCTTTCTTCTGCACTTAGCAGTGTAACTTCTTAAAATGGTGTTCATTCCCAGCTCTCTAGGGGGTCATGGTGACTTGCTGTTTGCTTTGTATGTGCTTACCTTGACTTTGTATCCTTGGTGGACTTTATGTAAAATATCAATATGTCATTTTGATGTACAATCCTTTCTCTCAAAAATGTATATGACTGTGCCTTCAACTTCTAACAGGCAGAACAGTTCTCAGAGCTTTCTGAGAATCTGCTTCCCAGCTTACAATCTTCAGTTTGGCTTGAATAAAATCCCCCTTTTTTTCTTTTTAACTTGATAGTTAATTGAATTTTTGTGGACATAACTCACCTGTGTTTTTTCACTTAAGAATATATCCTGGGGATTTCTCCAGCAGTCCAGTGACTCTGTGCCTCCACTGCAGGGGTCACAGGTTTAATCTCTGGTCAGGGAACTAAGATCCTGCATGCTGCATGGCCAAAAGAAAAAAAGAAAAAGAATATATCCTGAAGGTAACATCATGCGTGGGCATCGTAAGGAGGACCTTCATTCAAATTATGCCTGTAGAGAAAGACGGTATGTGAATGGTGCATCATTTATTCAAACAGCAGCCTTTATGTAAAAAAATCAATTTAGATGAATTTCATAGGGATTCCAGTTAATTTTTCATATGGATTCCAACTGATTTTTAAAAATTAATTAATTTTATTTTTGGCTGCATTGAGTCTTCATTGCTGCATGTGGGCTTTCTCTAGTTGCGTTGAGTGGGGGCTCCTCTTCATTGCGGTGCGTGGGCTTCTCATTGTGGTGGCTTCTCTTGTTGCAGAGCACGGGCTCTAGGCATGTGGGCTTCAGTAGTTGTGGCTCACAGGCTCTAGAGCGCAGGCTCAGTAGTTGTGGCACATGGGCTTAGTTGCTCCATGGCATGTGGGATCTTCCCGAACCAGGGCACGAACCCGTATCCCCTGCATCGGCAGGCGGACTCTCAACCACTGCGCCACCAGGGAGGCCCCCCCCAACTGATTTTTAACAGTTGCATAATCAATTAAATGGAGGAATGATATCCTACACAACAATTCAAATGTAGCTGGAGCAATTGGACGTTCATATGAAAAAAAAAAAAACAACTGACCTCAACCTAAGCCTCAAACAATATACAAAAATTAACTCAAAATAAATCACAAGTTTGAATCTAAATTGTAAAACAATTTAAAGAAATTTAAAAGAAAACATTTAAATTTCTAAAAATAAAATAATAATAAAAAATAATTCAAAAAAAATTTTTTTAAGAAAACATAAAAAAATCTTTCTCACCTATGACTAAGCAAAGAGATCTTAGACATGGCAACTGAAGTACAATCTATGGGAAAAAAAGTTAACTTCCTCAAATTTAAAAAAATTTTTTCTATTGAAGAACTGTGAAGAGGGTGAAAAGGCAAGCTACAGAGTAGGAGAAAATATTTGAAAACAAAATACTCAACAAGAGCCTTGTTCTTAGAATATATAAAGAGCTCTTAAAATTCAACAGCAGTCCAACAGGAAAATAAACAAAAGACAGAGCCTGAAGAAGAGAAACAGATAACAGATAAGCACATAAAATGACATTCAATATTATTAGGCATTAGGGAATGCAAATTAAAACCAGAATCAGATACATATATCAGAATGGCTAAAATGAGAAAAAATAGTGATGACACTAAATGCTGGTGAACGTGAGAAAGTGAAAGTTTTATACCTTTCTGGTGAGAATATAAAATGATGCAGCCACTGTGGAAATAGTTTGGAAGTTTTTTACAATAGTAGAAATGCACTGCCCCTATGACGCAGCAATTGCATTCTTAAGTATTTGTCCCAGAGAAGTGAAAACATAATAATACAAAATCTGCACACTGTACAAATGGCAGCTTTATTTGTGATAGTCCCAAACTGGAAGTAACTCAGTTATCCTTCAACAAGAGAACAGTTAAATGAATAATGATATAGCCATAGCGTGGAATACTACACAGCAGTAACCTGGGATGACTGTTATACATGCAATGACTTGGCACGGATCGTAAGTCCATTATACTGAGTTTAAAAAGCCAAGCTTAAGAGGTCACAAAGTATAAAATTCCATTTGTATAACGTGTAACACAACCCAATTATAGTGGTGTCCTGGGACTGGGAATGTGGGGGTGGCGGCGGGGGGAATAGGTAAGGTGAGGCTATAATGGTAGCACAAAGGAAACTTGTGGTGACAGGAAAGTTCTGCATCTTGAATTTGGTGGTATTGCATAGAACTATACACAGGTACACATACACACAAACACATATAAAACTGGTGTAATCTGAAAAAACCCTGTGGATGGTTGCAACATCCTTGATAATTTAGTACATTTTTACAAACTGTTGCCATTGCAGAAAACAGCACAAAGGTACATGGGACATCCCTGTACATTTTTTTTTTTGCAATTTCATATGAACCTACAATTATTTTAAAAATAAAAATCGTGTGTGTGTGTGTATAGGTACATATATGTGGATATACACACATACACATACAGGATGATGGAGAAGCAAGTGTGATGTATCCAAATAACATATTGTCACTTGGCAATGAAAAGAGATGAACCCAGGAGCTCCTTGGCGGTCCAGTTGTTAGGACTCCACACTTTCCCTGCCGAGGGCCCAGATTCAGTCCCTGGTTGGGGAACTAAGATCCCGCAAGTGGCATGGCGCGGTCAAATAAATAAATAAAATGTTAAAAAGAGAGAGAGAGATGGACCCATGATCTACATTGACATGGATGGATTTCAAAACTGTGCTGAGAAAGGAGCCTTACCAACAAGAGTACATACCAAATAATTCCATTTATATAGAGTTCTGTAATAAGTAACCTAATCTTTGGTGGAAAAATAAATTCAAACCGTTGTCTTCTTTAGGACTGGGGGTGAGGGCTGACTGGGAAGGAGCATGAGGACTCCCTGGGTGACAGTAATGTTCTATGTAACTCGGTAAATATCCATTTACAATCAGAGGATTTCACTGTATCTATATTTTATATCAAAAGGATGGACTGTTAGGAATTCCCTGGCGGTCCAGTGGTTAAGACTCCGGGCTTCCGCTACTGGGGGACTGGGTTCGATCCCTGGTCGGGGAACTAAGATCCTGCAAGCCACACAGCAAAGCCAAAATAAATAAATAAACTGTAAACAAATATTGAACTCCGTGGTTAGCATGCTGAATTATTTACAGGAAGTGTACAGATGTGTGTAATTTACTTTGAATGTATAAAAAATAAGATGGATTAATGGGTGGATAGAGAACCATATCCAGGTGCTAAGTTCACAGCTGTCCCTTATGAAATTTATTCTATTTTGCTGTTTATTTGAAACCTTCACAATAAAACGGGAAAAAATCAATTGCAGATGGATTGCATATGGATTACAGAGGGATTTATCTTTAAATGGAAAAAACACTCAATGGATATAATTCATATGAACAAAACCTCTTTGAATTTCTGAATTACATTTAAGGGTGTAAAAAGTGTTCTGAGACCAAAAGTTTTGAGAACTTCTAGCCTAGAGAAATATTTGCTTATATGCATTATAATACGTAGACAAAAACGTGTATAGTATCATTGTTGTACCTGTCCCAAACTGGAAGCAACCCAAAGGCTCAGCAGCGGGAGAATGGCTAGATAATTTATGACAATATAATTCTTAACAGCAGTGAAAATGAGTAAGACAGAGAACATGCAGTGACATGGACGACTCTTAGAGATTTATTGTGTGAAAGAAGTTGTGAAAGATTGCATAAGATATGATTGCATTTATAGAAAGGTATAATACAGGAAATTTTCGACTATATGTCAGAGAATTATACACTACAGGGAACACTATCAGGAAAAACCATTAAATGATGTCCTAAAAAATAGAGGATTGGGGCCTCTCTTGTGTCTCTGGAAGCCACTTAAGAGGCAGATAGGGTTGAGGGACATACCCTCCCGCCACTCTGAGAAAATAGAAGAGTTTACAGGAAGTATTTCAATCCAAAAGCTGCCATTGTGTGAGGGATCCTTTTTGAGAAAATAACTAAAGGTCTGGCTGAAGCAACTTGATGAAGAATCAAGTTTGTTGGTCTCCCTTTGTGCCCAGTGAAAAGCATGTTGTATATTATGGACAATTGTGCAAATCTGAATCTTTCTTTAATGCAGGGGAGAAAGAGTTGATGCATTTTACTGTTGTCCATTCCATACGTAACTAAACGTAAATTTAAGTTCATTAGTTTTAAATATTATTTGTCAGGCTTAATCGAATTTCCGTTTTGCTTCACAGTCTGTAAGCTCCCAGGGTCATCGCAGCATGTGCAGCAGCGTCTCCTGCAGTGCCTTACCTTACTGAGGATTCTCAAAAGTGATTGAGAGTTGTGACCCCTATACCATGAGGAAGAGCTTTGATTACACCCTGAAAACCTGGTACTGTGTCTTGGAATCTAACAGGATGAAAAAGAGCAAACGATAGGGCACCCCACTAATCTCCAAATACCAGGTAAGTTTTGTGTGATTTTCCAAATTGAACAGGAACTACACCTGAGAGGTTTTTTTTAAAAAATATATTTATTTATTTGGTTGCACCAGGTCTTCGTTGTGGCAGGTGGGCTCCTTAGTTGTGGCATGCGCACTCATAGTTGTGGCATGCATGGGGGATCTAGTTCCCTGACCAGGGATTGAAACTGGGCCCCCTGCATTGGGAGTGCGGAGTCGTACCCACTGTGCCACCAGGGAAGTCCCTTTTCTTTTTGTTGATGTGGACCATTTTTAAAGTCTATACTAAATTTGTTATAATATTGCTTCTGTTTTGGTTTTTTGGCCCTGAGGCATGTGGAATCCTAGCTCCCTGACCAGGAATCTAACCCACAGACCACTGGGGAAGTCCCCATCTGAGAGTTTTTTTAAATCTCCTTTGAGCAGATCTTGTTGCTGCTGGAAAATCTAAAATGAACAAGGAAAGGATAAACAGAAGCAAGGAGTAGCAAGGACTGAGTAAGAAGGGGTCTGAGCAGAGTCAGTATTTACTGTTACTTTGAGGTGGTTCTGCCTGGGAGGGGATCCCATCAAGGTAGGGTAGGAATTGTATCCTCTAGGGATGTATCATGTTCCCATGTAAATTGAGATTAATCAGAGTGGAATCAAGCCCTAGACCACAATTTTCATTTTATAGTTATGAATTGGAATAGAAATAGAAAGTGACCCAACGTTTGCAGTCTGCAAATGTCAGCTGGCAACCTTGGTTTACTAACTGGAAAGCATTTGGATTGGTTTTACATGAAAAGTACTCACCCCTTTCCCAAACCTAAGTCCTGTGAGAACTGAAATATTGGGAGAATTAAGGATTCTTCTTTGTCTACTGTGTATTCACAGGCAAAAAGAATATTAGGGATAAACAACCAGGACCTACTGTATAGCACAGGAAACTATATACTCAATATTTTGTAATAACCTGTAAGAAAAAGGAATCCAAAAAAATAGATACATATTAACATGTATGTGTAACTGAATCACTTTGCTGCACACCTGAAACTAACACAACACTGTAAATCAACTATACTTCAATTTAAAAAAAAAGAATATTAGGGAATATATGAATTTCTATTAAAAAAAATGGAAAAAGTAAACCCAAAATAGTGTGAGCAAGCTTTATAGTGGAAAAATTTGGTGCACAATTGTATACACGTGTGTGTATATACATTCTCAAGAAGTGAAATATATTGCCTCTGCATTCAATCTGATACAATAGGATGTTCTGTTTGAAATACATAGAGGAATTCCAGCCTCACACAGTTAATTGTGAATATCCCATGAAGTCTTTGGAAGACTCCCCTATACATTCATAGGAGAATAAGACTGAGTAAAGAAACTTAAAAAAAAAAAAGAAATTAAATATAATTCCAGTGGTAATATAGAAAAGCCAAAAAAAAAAAGTGCCATAAAATCCCTGAGTATCTTACATAAAATAAAATCTTAAATTGAAATTCTTTTTTTCTTTATTTTTTGGTGGGGGAGGCCCACACTGCAAAGGCATGTGGGATCTTAGTTCCCTGACTAGGGATACTATTTCTGTTTGTTTGTTTGTTTGTTTGTTTGTTTAGGCTGCATTGGGTCTTTGTTGCTGTGTGCAGGCTTTCTCTAGTTGTGGTGGGGCGGGGGGGCGCTATTCTTTGTTGCAGTGTGCGGACTTCTCATTACAGTGGCTTCTCTTGTTGCGGAGCATGGGCTCTAGGCGCATGGGCTTCAGTAGTTGTGGTTCGCAGGCTCTACAGCGCAGTCTCAGTAGTTGTGGCACACAGGCTTAGTTGCTCCGCGGCATGTGGGATCTTCCTGGAACAGGGCTCAAACCTGTGTTCCCTGCACTGGCAGGCAGATTCTTATCCACTGCACCACCAGGAATATTTTATACTATTTCTAAATATCCTCAGCCATTCCTGAAGGACGTGGTAAAACTAGGTTCACAGTTTTTGTATAACTATTTACATATAGGTCCCGATTTGGCTAAATCTAATAGGGCAGTTTCTGGTTTTTTGGGTTTTTTTGTAATACAATTGTTAATACATTACCTTAATCAAAACTGCCTCAGGGACTTCCCTGGTGGCGCAGTGGTTGAGAATCTGCCTGCCAATGCAGGGGACACGGGTTTGAGCCCTGGTCTGGGAAGATCCCACATGCTGCAGAGCAACTAGGCCCGTGAGCCACAACTACTGAGCCTGTGCGTCTGGAGCCTGTGCTCCGCAACAAGAGTCCACGATAGTGAGAGGGCCGTGCACTGCGATGAAGAGTGGCCCCCGCCTGCCGCAACTAGAGAAAGCCCTCGCACAGAAACGAAGACCCAACACAGCCAAAAATAAACAAATTAATTAATTAATTAAAAAACAAAAAACAAAAAAACTGCCTCGGAGATGGGACTTCCCTGCCAGTCCAGTGGTTAGGACCATGCTTCCATTCCGGAGGCATGGGTTCGATCCCTGGTTGGGGAACTAAGATCCCACAAGCTGCACGGTGCTACCTCAGAGAACTGGCACTTGATAGACATTTGCATGTGAATAAAGAAGGAAATGGGTAATTTAGTGCCCTGTAGAGGACAGATTCATTACACCCCATGAAGAAAGGATCAGTCTTCGCAAAGCGTAACTTAGAGACACGCGTGTCATGGGTGATGAGCACGAAGGGGCTGAGAGTCGGGAAACATAAAGCCACGAGCACAGGTGTGTTCACCAGCCACTGGGCTGGATTCACACTTAGGACAACAGAGAACGTCAAAACGGAGGACAGAGACTGAAGTAAAACACAGAAGCTCACCGAGATCAGGGTGGTGCGCGTGGCTCTGGCCTCGCGGGGAGGTCCCGGGAAGAGCCTGTTGCTGTGCATGTGTTGGACTTGCCGCGTGTGTCTGTGCAGGACACGGACCGTGGAGCCACTGACCCAGACCATGAGACACAGACATACAGTCAGTGAAACGCATTCTGCTTGCCAGCAGGGAGCTTGTAAGTTGGGAGTAGGCCCGGAACAGCATTCATATACGTTTTCCAAACTTACAGTTGTGGTGTTGCTTGGGCCATGCACCTTTATAACAACATGCATATGGACGAGGAGATTCAGGATCCAGCAAGAGGAACAGCAGAAGCCAATGTACTTTGGGATTCTAATTTTGAGCTCCGTCCACTTAGAGCTGCTGGGACAAAGTTGTTTTGTTTTTCGTTTTTTGTGTTTTTTGCGGTACTCAGGCCTCTCACTGTTGTGGCCTCTCTCGTTGCGGAGCACAGGCTCCAGACGCGCAGGATCAGTGGCCATGGCTCACGGGCCCAGCCGCTCCGCGGCATGTGGGATCTTCCCGGACCGGGGCACGAACCCGTGTCCCCTGCATCGGCAGGCGGACTCTCGACCACTGCGCCACCAGGGAAGCCCTGTTTTGTTTTGTTTTTTAAATATATCTTTATTGGAGCATAATTGCTTCACAACACTGTGTTAGTTTCTGTTGTCCAACAAAGTGAATCAGCCATATGCATACATATACCCCCATATCCCCTCTCTTGAGCCTCCCTCCCATCCTCCCTATCCCACCCCTCTCAGTCATCGCAAAGCACCGAACTGATCTCCCTGTGCTATGCTGCTGCTTCCCACTAGCTATGTGTTTGTTAGTGTATATATGTCGATGCTACTCTCACTTCACCCCAGCTTCCCCTTCCCCTCAGGAAGCCACCAAGGAGGCAGGTAGTGCTGAGGGAAACCCCTCTGGCTACTCTATGAAAATAGAACACAAGTTTATATCCAGCAACGACCAGGAAATATTTCAGTCCAAACACTGTCATTTCCTGAGGGATCCCTTTGGAGAAAAGAACTAAGCAGTTGGCTAGGACAAGTTGGTTGAGGATTTGGTCTGTGGGTCTGAGACCTCATCCAGTGATCAAAGTGAAAGTATAAAAGCAAAGAGGTGAGGAGTTACCCAGGATCCCAACTTTCATCTGATTGAGGAAGATAATCACCCAGTCTAGGTTAGTAGAAACCATCACATCAGTACCTGAGGGATATTGTTTAATTGTAGTCAGAAGAATCTGAAAAAGAAAAGAAAGACTATATTAAATCTTATTCCCCAAAGTGTTCAATGCTTAACCTGACATTAAAAGAAAACTGAGGGCTTCCCTGGTGGCACAGTGGTTAAGAATCCACCTGCCATTGCAGGGGACATGGGTTCGATCCCTGGTCCGGGAAGATCCGTCATGCCGTGGAGCAACTAAGCCCGTGCACCACAACTACTAAGCCTGCGCCCTAGAGCCTGTGCTCCAGAACAAGAGAAGCCACCACGGTGAGAAGCCCATGTACCACAATGAAGAGTAGCCCCTGCTCACTGCAACT
This sequence comes from Mesoplodon mirus, assembly GCF_964341445.2. Taxonomy (NCBI): domain Eukaryota; kingdom Metazoa; phylum Chordata; class Mammalia; order Artiodactyla; family Ziphiidae; genus Mesoplodon; species Mesoplodon mirus. The sequence goes on along the minus strand of NC_138995.1, from coordinate 64,302,974 downwards.
AGAAAGCCTGTACACAGCAATGAAGACCTGGTGCTGCCAATAAATAAATAAAATTTAAAACAAAAAAACCTGAGAATGTCTTTATGAAAGCAAAGGTTTTTTTTTTTTAATTGAAGTACTTTATGTAAAAGCACAGTTCTGAAAACAATGTAAAAGTAGGGTACCAGCAGACATACTCTGCCTTATACACAGACTGTAAAACTTTGCAGCTGTAACAAATGAATCTGGAAATTATCTACACACTGCTATGGAGTTATCATCAAAATGTATTTTAACTGCAATAAAAATCAGGGTGCAGGGAACTTCCCTGGTAGCGCAGTGGTCAAGAATCCGCCTGCCAATGCAGGGGACACAGGTTCGATCCCTGGTCCGGGAAGATCCCACATGCCGCGGAGCAGCTAATCCCATGCGCCACAACTACTGAGCCTGTGCTCTAGAGCCCATGAGCCACAACTCCTGAGCCCACGTGCCACAACTACTGAAGCCCGTGTGCCTAGAGCCCGTGCTCTGCAACAAGCCACCTCAATGAGAAGCCCGTGCACCGCAATGAAGAGTAGCCCCCGCTCCACGCAACTAGAAAAGCCCATGCGCAACAACAAAGACCCAATGCAGCCAAAAATAAAACCATAAATTAATAATTTTTTAAAAATGCTGTGGAAGGGGCTAGGTGGAAGCACAGAAACCATGTAGAAGATTCTGAGTGTGAGATGATGGTGCTTCTGACTTGGAGGGAGCAGGGTGGACGATGAAAAGTAGTCAAACCCTGGTAACTTCGGAAGGTGAAGGCAATGGGACTCCTATGTGATAAACGTGAGGAGAGAAACAGAGGCTTCAAGGATGAGTCTGAGAATTTTTGCCTGGGCAACGGGAATATGAGGTGCTCTTGAAAGAAATAGGGGAGGTTGAAGTTGGAGTAGATTTTTATTACTTTCTAAAATTTTAATTATTATTTCTTTTTGCCCACAGCACGTGGCTTGCAGGATCGTAGTTCCCTGATCAGGAATCAAACCGCTGCCCTCGGCAGGGGAAGTGTGGAGTCTTAACCACTGGACTGCCAGCGAAGCCCCTGGAGTAGGTTTTTAGGGAAGTAGAAAGTTTGGATACATTTTTGTATGGTACATGTGATATATATAGAATTAGTACTTTATTTTTAAGTCTTTATTGAATTTGTTACAATATGCTTCTGTTTTATGTTTTGGTTTTTTGGCCCCAAGGCATGTGGGATCTTAACTCCCCAACCAGGGACTGAACCTGCACCCCCTGCATTGGAATGCCAAGTATTAACCACTGGACCGGCAGGCAAGTCCCAGTACTTTATTTTGTTTAACAGGTAAAGAATTATGTTAGGGGGAAAATTAGGGTTGGCTTCCAAAAATGCATTTTCTATATTAAAAAATAAAGTCAAGGGCTTCCCTGGTGGCGCAGTGGTTGAGTCTGCCTGCCAATGCAGGGGACATGGGTTCGTGCCCTGGTCTGGGAAGATCCCACATGCCACGGAGCGGCTAGGCCTGTGAGCCATGGCTGCTGAGCCTGCGCATCCAGAGCCTGTGCTCTGCAATGGGAGAGGCCACAACAGTGAGATGCCCGCGTACCGCAAAAAAAGTAAATAAATAAAGTCAAGATTTGGAAAAATAAGAGAAGGAGCTTGGTTATGAACCTATTCAGTCTCAGGTACCTGCCAGACATCTAAGGATAATGTCCAGTAGGAATTAGGTACAAGTCTGAAATTTGGGAGAAGTAACTTGGCTGAATACATCCATTTGAGAACTGTTAGATGGTGTATCAGTCATAAGACAGGGTGAGATCCCACAGAAACGAAATAAGAGTTCAGGATAGGAAAACAGGGAGTACAGAAAAGTCTCTTGAAAAACTGTCACACAAATGTAAGAGACATGAAAGCAGCAAGGAACATATTTGGCCAAGGAGTAGGCAGAGTATTGTTTATAGAAAAGACAGTTTGTAAAAGAAAAAGACAGCAGCACTGGTTCAAATCAAGCGAGATCTGACCAACCACAGGGTCAGATCCAGATTGGTCATTTTCTCCGGGAAGTTCTATCCCTTGTGCTTTCCCCACGTGAAGCTGTTGTGGTACCTGCAGGTATTGTATTACCATGTTTTCACAGTAAGTTGCATCTTTAATCACCTGAAAGATGATCATCTGTATCCCAAATTATGACAGGGTTTTGAATTTCCTAAAGTTTTGTTAAGGATGTTTTGCATCTATGTACATGTGGGTGTTGGTCTGCAGTTTGCTATTAACAGTACTGCCTGATTTTGGTATCAAGTTAAAGCTAATCTCACAAAACTAGCTGAGAAGACTTCCATCTTAAAAAAATAGTAATTTGAGTGGAATTGGAATTATTTCTTCCTTAAATGACTAGAAGTCATTAGTCATCTTGGCATGAAATCATAGAAGGAAAATTTTAAACTACCAATTCAATATCTATAATAGAGGCCACTTCAGATTACTCATTTCTTCCTCAGTGAACCTGAGTAGTTGGAGTATTTCAAGAAATTTTTTTCTCAATTTCTGGTTTTTGTAGAGTTGTTGGAAAGTGTTTAAAATATCACATATAGGGACTTCCCTGGTGGCGCAGTGGTTTAAGACTCCATGCCTCCAATGTAGGGGGCCTGGGTTTGATCCCTGGTCAGGGAACTAGATCCCACATGTATGCTGCAACTAAGGAGCCTGCCTGCCACAACTAAGACCTGGCGCAACAAAATAAATAAAATATCACATATAATCCTTTTAATGTCTTTAGTGCTATCCTATCTTTCATTCTTCATATTGGTATTTTTTTCTCTTTTTTTCTGATCAATCTACCTAGAGATCTATCAATTCTCTTGATTCGAAGGACAGTTTTGGAGTTCACTGATTTTTCTCTATTTTCTATTACCTATTTTATTAATTTCTGCTCTTTATTCTTTCTTTCCTTTTGCCTACTTTGGTTTTTAAATTTTTTTTTTCTTTTAATCAAAGGGCATGGTTTATTTATTTATTTGTTTATCTATCTATGGATGGCTGTGTTGGGCCTTTGTTGCTGTGCATGGGCTTTCTCTAGTTGGAGTGAGTGGGGTCTACTCTTTGTTGCAGTGCGTGGGCTTCTCATTGTCCTGGCTTCTCTTGTGGAGCACGGGCTCTAGGTGTGCAGGCTTCAGTAGTTGTGGCACATGGGCTCAGCAGTTGTGGCTTGTGGGCTCTAGAGCTCAGGCTCAGTAGTTGTGACTCATGGGCTTAGAGTGCATGAGCCACAACTCGAGCCCACGTGCCACAAATACTGAAGCCCACGCACCTAGAGCCCATGTTCCACAATGAGAAGCCATTGCAGTAAGAAGACTGCACACTACAATGAAGAGTAGCCCCCACTCGCCTGAACTAGAGAAAGCCCGCATGCAGCAACAAAGACCCAAGGCAGCCAAAAATAAATTTAAAAAAAAATGTCTTAAAAAAAAATTTGCTGTGAATTTCCCAAATCATCAAGTCTTGGGTCTTTTGTTTTTCACGTCTTCCCTATATTTACTTTTCCCTATCACATTTTACTATAATCAGTAAGAAGAAACGAGGCCACAACTTTTAACACTTTTTAGAAATGTCCTCAGCTAAATGTCCATAAAAAGACTTGCACGTGAATATTCGCAGCAGCTTTATTTTTGTTTGTTTGTTTTCTTGCGGTATGCAGGCCTCTCACTGTTGTGGCCTCTCCTGTTGCGGAGCACAGGCTCCGGACGCGCTGGCTCAGCGGCCATGGCTCACGGGCCCAGACGCTCTGCGGCATGTGGGATCCTCCCAGACCGGGGCACAAACCCATGTTCCCTGCATCGGCAGGCAGACTCTGAACCACTGCGCCACCAGGGAAGCCCTTTTTTGTTTGTTTGTTTTGCGGCAGCTTAATTTTTAATATTTAGAATCTGGGGTGGGGGGGTAAACTCCAAATATCATTTAAGGTAAATTGATACGGTGTGGTATATCCATACAGAACATTACTCAGCAATAAAGAGAATGAGCTACGGATGATTCTCAAAATAATCATATTGCAAGACAGCAGACAAAAGTAATTAAACTTTTAAGGTTCCACTTAAATAAAATTCTAGAAAAGGCTAATTTATCTATACTGAAAGTCAGTCAATGGTTGCCTAGGGATGGTAGGTAAAGTATTAGGAAAGGCACTGAGAAAGGGTGATGGACATATCCGATGTCATGACTAGACAATTTCAAATGTGTATACATGTGTTGAGGCTTACCAGCTACAGTGTGTGCAGTGTACTGCGTGTTGACTACAGTTCTATTCTCAGTCCCAGGGTTCCTGCCCATGCAGCACAGACATCAGCTGAAGTGCCCGAGGAGGCACAGAAATGGAGGAAAACTGCGTTCTTTGCTCTGCCAGCCCCAGACAGCATGACCGTCTCCACACATGATCTCATCCAGCGATAGTGACCTGAATGTTTATGGATGTGTTTGTAGCATGCGCACACCCATTCTCGTTTGCAGCAGTCTCTCCAATCCCAATGATTCACACCCAGTGTTTCTGTATCAATTTTGTTTCCTTCCTGGACACAGTAAGTCTTACAGCCAGTGACTCCTGTACCAGATTCTGGCCTTCAAGGCATATGGCACTTGGCAGGTCCTGAGGAACAGCTGCCCCTCAACAGTGCCAGGGAATGTGGGATATATGGTGAAAACAAGACACTGAAGCCATGCTGCTCCCAAACATGTTGTAGGTTGTTACAATACCACCCTCCTCAAGGTGATGTCTGGACCCTCTAATAACTCTGAAATCCAGACAAAATCAGGCCCACAAAGCCCTGAATTCTCACCCAAGCTTTTGTCAGCAATGGAAATTAACACCAAGATTGGACTGAGAACTGTTCTCTGCCAACCTGCTGTTCTATTTGAGGCACACAGTTGAGAGCCCACCACAAACAGTTTACCTCTTCAGTTTGGCAGAGTCTAACGGTTTCTAAACCACTCCAGCCACTAAAAAGAACCTCCGAGATTAAAGGTGGCTTAAATAATAAGGTATTTATTACCACACAAACCAGAGCAACATGAGGCAAGTAGTTATCCAGCCTGGGTGACTTGGAGACTGGAAAAATTCATCACAAGTATCACATGGGACCAACAATGTCCATGAATAAAGTAAACCTTTTCTGCTACCAGAACACAGCTCAGATCATCTTGGCTAAAGGTGGATCATGTCCACACCTTTTCCAGTCAGAGGGGAGCAAATGAGGACCACCATTTAATTCAGGTTTCTTATAATTTCCTCCAGGGATTGAAGAGAGTATGAAGTTCTGCCTCCCCTAAAAATATTTGGGTAATTAAGCTGGTTGAGTTGAGATAGTTTCAGCCACAGGCACTAACAAATTTGGCAAGGAACCTGAGCAGGTCTCAAAGTGCAACATAGCCCCTGAAAGCTTTCCTTGCACCTGGCATTCATAAAATACTCCACAGTATTAACGTCCAGATATATGTGGTTCAACACGATTGATGTCTCCTTCTCTAAAGGCAGTCACAGAGCTCCTCGCCATGAGTTCTGTCATGTTGGAAGCACTCCTAAAGCCTTCCGGCAGTGTGAACTTTCTGGTGCCTAATGAGATGGGAGCTTAAGCTATACGATTTCCCACATTCATTGCATTCATATGGCCTTTCTCCAGTGTGAACTTTTTGGTGCCGAACAAGGTGGGAGGTTCTGATGAAATCTTTCCCACATTTGCTGCACACAAAAGGCCTTTCGCCTGTGTGAACTCTCTGGTGTGCAATAAAGTCAGAGCTTCGACTAAAGAATTTCCCACATTCAGTGCACTCAAAAGGCCTTGCCTCAGTATGAATTCTCTGGTGTTTAATGAGGGTGTATTTATGGCCAAAGGATTTCCCACATTCACTGCAAACATAAGGATTTTCTCCAGTGTGGATACTCTCATGCTGAACAAGTGTGGATTTGTGTCTGAAGACTTTCCCACAATCGTGGCACTTATAAGGCCTTGCTCCATTGTGAACTCTCTGGTGTACAATTAGGTTGGAGTGATGGCTGAAGTATTTGCCACATTCGCCACACTTATAAGGCATTTCTCCAGTGTGAATTCTTTTGTGCTGAGTAAGGTTGTCCTTGCGGCTAAAGGCTTTTCCACATTCACTGCACTCATAAGGCCTTTCTCCTGTGTGGATTCTCTGGTGCTGGACAAGTGTGGCTTTGCGGCTGAATGCTTTCCCACATTCACTGCACTCGTAAGGCTTTTCTCCAGTGTGGACTCTCTGGTGCTGGACAAGTGTATCTTTGCGACTGAAAGCTTTCCCACATTCGCTGCACTTGTAATGCATTTGTCCAATGTGGTAGGCCTCCCCGCTCTCAGTGCTCCTTGTTTTCCTCTTGCTGTGGGTGGCCTTTTGCTGGTGACTGCCCAAACTGGTCTGGAAGTTCTGCTCCTCCTCACATGCAAAGGACTTCTCTGACAGGTGAGGTTCTTCACAGGCCCTACAGTTCTTCACAAATGAGGTCTTGCCTTTGTCTCCTCCTAAGAGTTTCTCTACATTGTACAGATTCTGGTGCTGGTCAAAGTTTGCACTGAACCAGAATTGTCTCCCACATGCCCCACATGTGTAAGGTTTCAGTCCATGGTGTGTTTCTTGGTGTTCATCCAGGTGCAAAATATCTTTCAAGATTGGGCCACAGAAGTCACAAGGGTGAGCCATCTGGGTCGATGAATCTGCCTTGAAAGTATGAACGTGTGACACTGCTACAGAAACACTCTGCTCTGAAGGTGCCTCTTCATTCTCCACTCCATGCCAACAACCTGAAAGCAGAAAAGTGCTGCTGAACAGCATGCTGTCTTCAGTGGGAGTGGGCGATACCATCACAAATGTGTATCTAGCATCTAGCATACTCAGGATTGAGTCCACACGATTGCTGGCAGGACAACAGCTTTGGGATTAGGTTAAAGAAAAAGCTGCTGTGCAGTACTGGACTCTGTGGGTCACAGAATGGGGAAGGCCTTACAACAAAGACACAGGATGGGGTGTAGCTGAGAAGAGGCAGGCAAGATCTCTGACTCACACCTTGCAAATGACTTTTAGAAGGGCCTCGACTATTGGTGACAGAAATGTTATGTCCAGGCCCAGAAAATGTGATTTAAAATGAGTAACTGGTATTCAAAAACTATTTAAGGACACGTTTATGTTTCATGACACATTAGCATTGTCTAACAGACGAGAGCACCACAGAGTGAGCAGTAAAGAGCACTGATGAGTGGGGTGGGCAGCCCTGGGTCACAGACCAGAATAGAAGTGAAAAGTATGTAAAGAGTCCAGAATGGGAAGGAAAAGAAATAAGGTATGGCCTATAGCCTGGGCACCAAACAGCAGTGGGCATAGGACAGGTTTCTGGTGCTATTTGAACCCATCCTTGAAGTTATATCCTGCCTAGGCTCCCACTCACCAGGGCCTGTCCATGTCTCTTTTATTGTGGCTAGTCAGGACCTCTCAATCAGGCACTCATCTTTCCCCTGCTACAGTTCAGCAACCACAGAGGATCTAGAAGATACAAGTCACACAGGAAAGACAGGGCAAGCGAAGAGGAAAGCAGTGGCCTAGGGTAGCCCACCCAGGAGAGATTAAATACAAAATGAAAACCTTAAAGGAACAATCTAGTGGGCCCCACAATCAGTGACCATAACTGTAATTCATGACAGAGATAGGCCCAGGGGAATGTCAATTAAAGAAAGGGGACATAACCTGGAGCAAAAATGCATCATGAGTGTAAACAGAGCTATCCACCCAGGAAGAGGCCAGGCAGGGTAGTATCCACTGGGCTGACCATAAGACTCTTGACCTTCAAATCCTTCCTGGCAATTTTGGGGCCACAGAAGTCGGGAAGCATAGTGAGCATACCCAGCCAAGACCTGGCACCCAGAGGATGTATGTGAGGGAGTGCCCATGGTCCAGCTATAGGAAGGAAATTGCAACTTCTAGGGGAACAACAGGAAGAGCAGAACATAGCCCATAAAACTGGGATATGCAGGGCCTTACCCAGGAAAACCGTAAGAGCAAAGCATAGAAGGCACTGCATTGTGATATAAGAGTCTCTGAGCTTTATCAAGAGGTCCCCATTGCTCCCAGGAAAAATACACAAACACACCCTGAAAAGTCACATAATCCTACATGAACAGGACAACAGCAGGATTCCCAGTGTATCCAACACACTTTCATATTCCTCCCCAGCTCCCCAACTCAAGACAGCAGGCCCTGGTGTAACTGATGCCTCCTCGTTCCTCATTTTCCATTAATCATTTCGCCCAGCCTAGAACAACAAGCAAGTGGACAGATAGACACTGTATAGTCTGGGCCTGGCAGGCAGGAACCAACCCTTCTCCAGCCAGCTAGTTCCCATGGGATCCAGAGGTTATGCCTCTTATACACAAATGTGACCTCCACGTTCCCCTTGAAGCCCTCAGTACCTGCGCCCCCAGGCCATGAATTCAGATTCCATCTCCACGGACACATCACTCTTTAGACCACACCTCCCTCATTATCTAAGAAGGCTCCCAAAGTAGGTACCTCCCAGATGTAAGCCTGCACATGGCATCCAGAGAATGCTTGGTTAATGCATCCAGGGTTACATCCAGCCCCAGCCAATGGCCTCCACTGCCATAGGTATTTCCAAACTCAGCTTTTGTGTCTTTTTTTTTTTTTTTTTTTGTACGCGGGCCTCTCACTGTTGTGGCCTCTCCCATTGTGGAGCACAGGCTCCGGATGCGCAGGCTCAGCGGCCATGGCTCACGGGCCCAGCCGCTCCGCGGCATATGGGATCCTCCCAGACCGGGGCACGAAACCGTATCCCCTGCATCGGCAGGCGGACTCTCAACCACTGCGCCACCAGGGAGGCCCCCCAAACTCAGCTTTTAATTTCTTCCTTCCTTGATTAAACTCCAGCAATTCAGAAGCACATGCAGATTATGAGATAAAGCCAGACCTTTTCCACCTCGCTACTGCATGCTGGGGATACTATACCCTTGTCAGTCACAGGCTTAACACTTACCACTAAGCTCTCATTCAAAGCCCATCCCTACTGGCCCTCTACCCCAAGCACAGTGCCTCTGCAGCTGACCCAATTTAGCTCTCAACTAACCCACCAGCTCGACTGAAACTCCCCAGTCCCCACCAAAGGTCACCACAAAAACCTGAAAAGCACACAGAGAGGGTTAGAAGCACCACCCTTGGTCTTTCATGTCGTCTCTATTACTGTTTTACCTCAGCATTCATCCCATGTCTACTTTCTCCCTTTCATCAACTGCCAGATCCTATCTTCCCTGCTCATCATGGACACCAACCTCCCTTTTCTTGCCTCTAAGGTAACTCTTACTTCCACTCCACTGTGCCCACTTCCTTTCTAGGCCCCCAAAGGCATTGCCACCATGACATAAAGGTTCTCTCTCTAAATCTGATACACAGCTCTACCCTAATCACATACTGGCCGTCAACCTGTGGATGTCTCCAACTTGAATCCCTCCTCTGAACTCCATACCCATGTCCACTTGATACGTCAACCCAGATGTCTTTGGACCACTGCAGATTCAACATGATCAAAACCTAACTAAGGATATTACCTCTGAAAGTTACTCTCACCACCAACTTCACTATTTCAATTGAGAATTTTTTCCTCCTTATGTCTTCTCAGGCAAAATCTGTGGGGTCATCTCTGACTCTTCCCCGTCTTTCTCTCACACTCCACATCAGAATATCTGGTTGGTCCTACTTTAAACAGACAAACAAACAAACCCCACCAGAATCCAAGCACTTGTCTCTTACCCCCGTAGTCACCACTCTGGCCCAGCCTTCATCAGCAGTCCTCTTTACTACCCCCATAGTCTTTTCTTCACTGTGCAGCCAGAGGAACCCTGACCAGGATAAGGTCACTCCCTTCTCTGGTCCAAACTTTCCATGGGTCCCACCACTTTCAGAACAGAAGCCCAGCTCCACAGGCTGCCATTTCAGAGCTGAAACCTGTCCCCTGCTCTCTGATCACTAAACATAATGGAGAACTAAAGTTCCCCCAACAAGACCAGTTCAGTCTCAAGTGATGAATTTGCACGTTCTGGTTCCCATGGGCACTGTTCCATACTTCTTCCCATTGCTTGCTGGAAATGGAAACCCTTCCATATAATTCCACAATAGTTTGCAGGGCACAAGGCCTTTGGTGACACCAGGATCCCAAACCCAATGGCAGGCAGAAGGGTAGGTTAAGATTCCCAAGACACCATTATCTGCCATAATGGGTTGCCAAGATCATGGAGAAGTAGGCTAGGTTGACTGAGGACCTGTACACTTTGCACTCACCCATGCAGGGACCTTCATCGCTTCTGCCACCACAGCAGTCTGGCAGGAAGAGGGGGCTGGCAGTGACAGGTCACCACGGGGGATCTCGGAGACTGCACTGTTCCTCTCACCCCCGCCCCGCCCGTTGGTGAGGAGGATTTCAGTCCAACTTAAGATCCTCAGACCTTAGTGCTGCTTCCTACCAGCCATGTGACCACGATCCAAGACTTCTCTGTGTTCTCACGGACACAGCAGTAATGGTGGTATCCACCCAATAGGGCTGTTTGTATCAGACGTGTTAGTACGTGTCAAGTACCTTTGAATTGACTTTTACCGTCCACCTGCTTAACAGTTGTGCAAATGTTTTTGGTTCGAATAAAGTACGTAATAGGTTCTTTTAAGTTCTGGGTTTGTTTTTAAGTCTTTGATAAAACTTGATATTTAAGACTTTTCATTGTAATCAAATACTTTAGAGATAAGTTTTTCAATCAATTAAGCAGTGGTATAAGTTTATCATACCTCAACATTTTTAATTTTTAATTGCCTGCTAATGTATACTTTCCAGGTATACACTAGATCCTTTCACCAAACCAGCCTACCTGGTATAGATTCCTCTGAAGGTGAGCAGGCTGGTGGCCCTTCATTAGAGGTGTTCATCATCTCTCCTCACCTGAGGGGTCAGGGAACTGATGTAACAGTGCCCTAGATTGGGGGGAGGCTGCTCCACTAGCCTGGCTGACTTTTCTTCGGCTCCACAGAGGGGCAAATTTATAGCACCTTACACCTTGCTCTCCATCTCAGGTCAGGTTCCTAATACCCTACAGCCCTCTCCTCCTGCTGACACCAGCCATAACCCTTTCATACTCCAGGACCTCTCCTTTCTGGAGGAAATCGCAGGCACGTCCACCCCTTTTCCCTGTACTCATTCACCTCAGGGACCACATAAACTAACAACCTTAACATTCTCGCCCTAAACCTCATCTCCAGGCTTTGATAAGACCTCACTCCTCAGAGGTCTCCAGCCCAGCTTGTTCTGCAGAACTCCAGACCAGCATATCCAAAGGCCCATGTGACGCCTCTACTGTGAAACACTATGGATTTACCATGTCCTAAGTCCAACTCCTGTTCCCCCTGAAAGGTGCTTCCCTCGTCCAACTTACCCATTTCCATCGTTTCAGATGTTCAGGGGAAAACCAAAACAAAACTTGGCTGGTTCTTCCCACCCCTTTTGCACTCACAGCCGTATCTAACGCACCAGAAAATTCTGTTGGTTCTACCTTTAAAACCTCTCCAGAATTTAATGATTTATCCAGTCCCAATCCCTCCCCTGCCACTGCTCTGGTACAGCCGCCAGCCACCACAACGTTCCTGGAGTTGGTGGCCTCCTCGCCGGTCTCCCTGCCTCCAGCCTCATCATCTCCACCCCACCCTAGTTTGTTTTCCCCGGAGCTTTGGGAATACTTTAAAAAATCCCTGATCACGTCATGTCCCTCCACGGCTCCCAACGTCCTCCTAATGAAAGCACTCGCCTCACCCTGACGTTCCAGGCATGACTACAACTCACGCTCTCTGCTTCGTGAACATGTGAACACCCCGGTCTCCCGGAATCTCCCGACTCAGTGACAACCCGAAGTCTTTGCTCCCGCCAGTGGCTCGGCGGGGTACCGCTCTTAAACGCCTCACCGCACTGGCTATTAGAAATGGCGGCTTGCGCTTCCCTGGTGGCGCAGTGGTTGGGAGTCCGCCTGCCGAGGCAGGGGATGCGGGTTCGTGCCCCGGTCCGGGAGGATCCCGCATGCCGTGGAGCGGCTGGGCCCGTGAGCCATGGCCGCTGAGCCTGCGCGTCCGGAGCCTGGGCTCCGCAACGGGAGAGGCCACAGCAGTGAGAGGCCCGCGTACCGAAAAAAAATGGCGGCTCCATCCGCAAACGCCCTGGAGTCTGGGCCAGAAGAGCCTCAATAGGCACCACTCACTCGGGGCCCTACGATTCGAAGGTGGGGGAAGGGACGCGTCAAGATCCGGGGAACGCAGCACCCACCTAAGCGGGTCCGTCCCCAAGGCCGCCGCCATCACAGCCCGGACAACACAGATTCGGGAGGGATCCCAGGTCGGAAACCGGGCACAGCCGTCGCTCGGCCAGGCGGCGGAATTCTCGCGAGCGCTGCCACCACCGAGCCACTCTGCATCGAGGACAGGGTAGCCTCTCGCGCCTTCTCACTTTCCGTCACCTCTGAATCGAACCACGACTACCGACGTTACGCTCTGATGGGTCGACCAAGAGCCAACAAAATGTCCGCCGCGAAGATGCCGGAAGTCCCTCCCAGACGACTTCCGCAGTACGGAAATGCCCTTACGAGTGCCGCCGCTGCGCGGCGCACGGGCTTCTGGGTAATGTAGTTCCCGCTGAGCCATCAGCGCAGCGACTCGTTGACGCCCTCGCGTGGAACCACAAGGGACGCTGCGGCCTCGCGGCTCAGAGGACGGGGCGGAGCTTCACTCTTCTTAAGAAGCCATCGCCCAGTTTCCGTGTAGTGTATTCTGCAAGGATCGAAGACATGTTTAGAACTGTTCTCTCAGATATTCCCCAAAGCTACAAAACCTAATGGGCACACCACATCAAATGTCACTTTGAGTACACTCATAGTCCACTCATATTTCCTTGTTTTTTAAATACTTACAGATGGAAGAGAGAAGCAAAGATGTAATTATGAAAAAATAAGTAAATTATACGATATCCTGTATGATGATAGGTGCTTTGGGGGAAAAAAGCTGGATTTTCGGGAAGAGCAAGGAATGAGACGGTGTAATATTAAATAGAGTAGTAATGAGAAACCTCATGGATACTTCAGGCAAGACTTGAAAAATGATGAAGAAGTAAGTCATGTGGCATTTTTGTGCATATCCAAGAACTGTATCAGCCAGTGTCATGTCCTAAGCAAAGCCAGGTGCTGATGCCCATGGAACTAGGTGAGTGAGGAAGGGAGTTTTAAAAAGGAGGTCAGGGACTTCCCTGGTGGTACAGTGGTTAAGAATCCTCCTGCCAATTCAGGGGACACAAGTTCGAGCCCTGGTCCAGGAAGATCCCACATGCCATGGAGCAACTAAGCCGGAGCGCCACAACTACTGAGCCTGTGCTCTAGAGCCTGCGAGCCACAACTACTGAAACCCACGCGCCTAGAGCCCATGCTCTGCAACAAGAGAAGCTACAATGAGAAGCCTGCCAAAATAAATAAGTAAATTTATACGAGAAAAAAAAAGGAGGTCAGAGAGACTTCCCTGCTGGTCCAGTGGGTAAGACTCTGTGCTGCCAATGCAGGGGGCCTAGGTTCCATCCCTGGCTGGGGAACTAGATCCCACGTATGTGCCGCCACTAAAGATCCCACATGCTGCAACTAAGACCTAGTGCAGCGTAAATACATAATTTTTTTTTTCTTTTGCGGTACGCAGGCCTCTCACTGTTGTGGCCATTCCCGTTGTGGAGCACAGGCTCTGGACGCGCAGGCTCAGCGGCCATAGCTCACGGGCCTAGCCGCTCTGCGGCATGTGGGATCTTCCCGGACTGGGGCACGAACCCGCGTCCCCTGCATCGGCAGGCGGACACTCAACCACTGCACCACCAGGAAAGCCCTAAACAAATATTTTTAAAAATTCAAAAAAAAAGGAGGTCGAGAGGAACATGGGCTAAAGGCCTGTGAAGTGCCTCAGGGTCTTGTAAAACTTTTGAATTTTCTTTAAGTAAAAGGAGAAGTCTTTCCAGGATTTTAATCAAAGATGGACACTACCTGACTCATTGTGTTAAAGAGTCATGTTGGCTGGAGAGTTGAGAATAGACTGCAAAAAAACAAGCATAGGATAGAGAAAATCAGTTAGATGACCATTGCAAAAATCCAGGTAGAGGATGGTGCTAATCAGGCTGGGCGCAGGCATAGTGATGAAAAGTGGTGAGGCTCATGATACATTTTGAAAGTGGACCCAATCAGATTTCCTATGGGCCTGGTTCTGTGGTATGAGAAAAAGAATGAGTCAAGGATGATCCCTAGATTTTTTAGTCTCAGCAACTGGAAGGATGGGGTTGGCATCGACTGAAAATGGGAAAGCTGTGACCAGAGCAGAATTAAAAGAAAGCTTACACTCTGAAAACACCAAATGCTGGTGAGGATGTTTAGCAACAGGAACTCTCATTCATTGCTGGCTGGAATGCAAGTGGCACAGCCACTTTGCAAGACAGTCTAGCAGTGTCTTAAAAAACTAAACATAGACTTACCATAAAATCCAGAAATTTTGTTCCTTGGTATTTATGCAAAGGAACTGAAAACGTTTGTCCACACAAAAACCTGCACATCATGGATGTTTATAGCAACTTAATTCATAACTGCCAATGTTCCATCTTGGAAGCAAGCAATATGTCCAGGAGGTGAATGGATAAATAAACTGTGGTACATAAAGACAAGGAAATACTATTCAGCTCTAAAAATAAATGAGCTATCAAGCCACAACAAGACATGGAGGAAACTTAAATGCATATTACTAAGGCAAAGAAGCCAATCTGAAAAGGATACGTACTGTATGATTCCAACTCTGACATTCTGGACAAGGCAAACCTATGGAGACAGTAAAAGTATCAGGGGTTACCAGGCCTTAGGCAGGAGGGAGGGATAAAAAGGTGTAGAATTTTTAGGTCAGTGAAACTCATCAAAGATGTCTATCTGTAATAAACAACATTGCCAGCAAGGTGATTAGATAAAGAGCCAGGCTGCCTTTCCCACTGGGGCTCCTTTGCTTTAGGAGCTGTTGCTTGATTTCAGTAACTGACCATTTGGGCTACTTGTTTTTTTCTCTTCCTGTGCTTTAAACTCCTACTCTTATGTTTTAAATTCCCCAGTAAAGAGTGAGCCCATGAAACCCTACACCCCCACTCTCGACCACAATAAAAGCAGAACCCCAGGCCCATGAACTCTCTCTCCCCCCTTGACCTTGCTATGTGGATCCGGATGTGCTATGTAATTTCCAGGTTTGTAAACAATAAACCTATATGGACTTCCCTGGCAGCCAATTGGTTAAGACTCCACGCTTAACACTGCAGGGGGTGCAGGTTCGATCCCTGGTCAGGGAACTAAGATCCCACATGCTGCACGGCCAAATAATATCAATCAATAAATAAATGTAGTAAAAAACTGTTTAAAAATAATAATAAACCTGTATTTTTTTTCAGTTTCCTGGATATTGCTGAAGGGCATCTTGCAATCACAATAAGAACCACAAGAGCCAGTCCAACCACAACATTCCTCACTGACAGAGACCAGCTCAGAACAATGGATACATGCCACTATACATTTATCCAAACACATAAAATGTACACCAAGGGTGAACCCTAATGAAAACCATGGTCATTGGGTGATAATGTGTCATTTTAGGTTCATCAATTGTAACAAATATATCATTCTAGTGGGGGGTGTTGATAATGGGGGAGGTTATGCATATATGGGGGCATGGGATATATGGGAAATTGCTGTACGTTCCTGACAATTTTGCTGTCAACCTAAAACTGCTCTAAATAATGTTTAAAAATTTTTTTTAAATGAAAGCTGAGGAGAAGTTTGAAGGTGTTGAGTCTGTTATGTCTACCAGATGTCCAGGAATAGGTTACAAAGTAGATCATTAGAAAATCACTGGATTTTTGGATGGAGATATACATTTGGAAGTTTTGAGCTTAAAATGGTATTTACAACCATGCCATTGCATAAGATTACCAATATAATGTGTATAGGTTGTGTTAACGTCCCCTACTATGATTGTGTTACTGTAGATTTCCCCTTTTATGGCTGTTAGTATTTGCCTTATGTATTGAGGTGCTCCTATGTTGGGTGAATAAATATTTACAATTGTTATATCTTCTTCCTGGATCGATCCCTTGATCATTATGTACTGTCCTTCTTTGTCTCTTGTAATAGTCTTTAAAGTCTATTTGGTCTGATATGAGAATTGCTACTCCAGCTTTCTTCTGATTTCCACTTGCATGGAATATCTTTTTCCATCCCCTCACTTTTAGTCTGTATGTATCCCTAGGTCTAAAGTGGGTCTCTTGTAGACAGCATATATATGGGTCTTGTTTTTGTATCCATTCAGCCAGTCTGTGTCTTTTGGTGGGAGCATTTAATCCATTTACATTTAAGGTAATTATCGATATGTATGTCCCTATTCCCATTTTCTTAATTGTTTTGGGTTTGTTATTGTAGGTCTTTTCCTTCTCTTGTGTTTCTTGCCTAGAGAAGTTCCTTTAGCATTTGTTGTAAAGCTGGTTTGGTGGTGCTGAACTCTCTCAGCTTTTGCTTGTCTGTAAAGTTTCTAATTTCTCCATCAAATCTGAATGAGATCCTTGCTGGATAGAGTAATCTTGGTTGTAGGTTTTTCTCCTTCATCACTTTAAATATGTCCTGCCAGTCCCTTCTGGCTTGCAGAGCTTCTGCTGAAAGATCAGCTGTTAACCTTATGGGGATGCCCTTGTGTGCTATTTGTTGTTTTTCCCTTGCTGCTTTTAATGTTTTCTTTGTATTTAATTTTTGATAGTTTGATTAATATGCGACTTGGCATGTTTCTCCTTGGATTTATCCTGTATGGGACTCTCTGTGCTTCCTGGACTTGATTAACTATTTCCTTTCCCATATTAGGGGAGTTTTCAACTATAATCTCTTCAAATATTTTCTCAGTCGCTTTTTCTCTTCTTCTTCTGGGACCCCTATAATTCGAATGTTGGTGCGTTTAATGTTGTCCCAGAGGTCTCTGAGACTGTCCTCAGTTCTCTTCATTCTTTTTTCTTTATTCTGCTCTGCAGTAGTTATTTCCACTATTTTATCTTCCAGGTCACTTATCCATTCTTCTGCCTCAGTTATTCTGCTATTGATCCCTTCTAGAGTATTCTAAATTTCATTTATTGTGTTGTTCATCATTGCTTTGTTTCCTCTTTAGTTCTTCTAGGTCCTTGTTAAATGTTTCTTGCATTTTCTCTATTCTATTTCCAAGATTTTAGATCATCTTTACTATCATTATTCTGAATTCTTTTTCAGGTAGCCTATTTCCTCTTCATTTGTTAGGTTGGGTGGGTTTTTACTTTGCTCCTTCATCTGCTGTGTGTTTTTCTGTCTTTCCATTTTGCTTATCTTACTGTGTTTAGGGTCTCCTTTTCACAGGCTGCAGGTTCGTAGTTCCCATTGTTTTTGGTGTCTGTCCCCAGTGGCTAAGGTTGGTTCAGTGGGTTGTGTAGGTTTCCTGGTGGAGGGGACTAGTGCCTGTATTCTGGTGGATGAGGCTGGATCTTGTCTTTCTGGTGGGCAGGTCCACGTCTGGTGGTGTGTTTTGGGGTGTCTGTGGCCTTATTATGATTTTAGGCAGCCTCTCTGCTAATGGATGGGGCTGTGTTCCTGTCTTGCTAGTTATTTGGCATAGGGTGTCCAGCACTGTAGCTTGCTGGTCATTGAGTGAAACTGGGTGTTGGTGTTGAGATGGAGATCTCTGGTAGATTTTTGCCGTTTGATATTACATGGAGCTGGGAGGTCTCTTGTGGACCAGTGTCCTGAAGTTGGCTTTCCCACCTCAGTGGCATAGCCCTGACGCCTGGCTGGAGCACCAAGACACTGTCCTCCACATGGCTCAGAATAAAAGGGAGAGAAAATAGAAAGAAAGAAGGAGGATAAAATAAAAGTAAGATAAAATAAAGTTATTAAAATAAAATTAAAAAATAATTATTAAGAAAAACAAACTTTTAAGTAAAAAAAAAAAAAAAAAAAAAAAAACATGGACGGACAGAACCCTAGGACAAATGGTGAAAGCAAAGCTATACAGACAAAATCTCACACAGAAGCATACACATACACACTCACAAAAAGAGAAAAAGGGGAGGAAATAATCTATCTTGCTCCCAAAGTCCACCTCCTCAATTTGGGGTGATTCATTGTCTATTCAGTTATTCCACAGATGCAGTACATCAAGTTGATTGTGGAGCTTTAATCCGCTGCTTCTGAGGCTGCTGAGAGACAAAGTTCCCTTTCTTTTCTTTGTTTGCACAGCTCCCGGGGTTCAGCTTTGGATTTGGCCCCGCCTCTGCATGTAGGTTGCCTGAGGGCATCTGTTCTTCGTTCAGAAAAGACGGGGTTAAAGGAGCCGCTGATTCGGGGACTCTGGCTCACTCAGGCCGGGGGGAGGGAGGGGTACGGAGTGCGGGGCGAGCCTGCGGCGGCAGAGGCCAGCATGACATTGCACCAGCCTGAGGCGTGCCGTGCGTTCTCCTGGGAAAGTTGTCCCTGGATCACGGGACCCTGGCAGTGGTGGGCTGCACAGGCTCCAGGGAGGGGAGGTGGGGATAGTGACCTGTGCTCGCACACAGGCTTCTTGGTGGCTGCAGCAGCAGCCTTAACGTCTCATGCCCATCTCTGGGGTCCGTGCTGATAGCTGCAGCTCATGCCCATCTCTGGAGCTCCTTTAAGCAGCGCTCTTAATCCCCTCTCCTCACGCAACAAGAAACAAAGAGGCAAGAAAACGTCTCGTCTCTTCAGCTCCAGACTTTTCCCGGACTCCCTCCTGGCTAGCCGTGGCGCACTAACCCCTTCAGGCTGTGTTCACGCCAATAACCCCAGTCCTCTCCCTGGGATCTAAGCTCTGAAGCCCGAGACTCAGCTCCCAGCCCCAGCCCATCCCGGCGGGTGAGCAGACAAGCCTCTCGGGCTGGTGAGTGCCAGTCGGCACCAATCCTCTGTGCAGGAATCTCTCTGCTTTGCCCTGCACACCCCTGTGGCTGCGCTCTCCTCCATGGCTCTGACACTTCCCCCCTCTGCCACCCACAGTCTCCGCCTGCGAAGGGGCTTCTAGTGTGTGGAAACCTTTCGTCCTTTGCAGCTCTCTCCCACTGGTGCAGGTCCTATCCCTATTCTTTTGTCTCTGTTTTTTCTTTTTTCTTTTGCCCTACCCAGGTACATGGGGAGTTTCTTGCCTTTTGGGAGGTCTGAGGTCTCTTGCCAGTGTTCAGTGGGTGTTCTATAGGAGCAGTTCCACGTGTAGATGTATTTCTGGTGTATCTGTGGGGAGGAAGGTGATCTCTGCATCCTACTCTTCCGCCATCTTCTCCTTTCTCTGTATAGGTTGTGAAGAGAGAAATAACTGCTGATTGAGCTCCTGCTTATTACAATATTAAGGGAATGCATTTAAAAAAACAAAGCCAGGGAGTTCCATTGTGGTCCAGTAATTAGGATTCCTTCTGGGCTTTCATGCTGTGGCCCAGGTTCAATCCCTGGTCAGGGAACTGAGATACTGCAAGCTGCAAAACAAGCCAAAAAAAAAAAATTTTTTTTTAATTAAATTAAAATTAAAAAAACAGGGCTTCCCTGGTGAAGCAGTGGTTGGGAGTCCGCCTGCCAATGCAGGGGACACAGGTTCATGCCCCAGTCTGGGAGGATCCCACGTGCCGCAGAGCGGCTGGGCCCGTGAGCCATGGCTGCTGAGCCTGTGCATCTGGAGCCTGTGCTCCACGACAGGAGAGGCCACAGCAGGGGGAGGCCCGCATACTGCAATCAATCAATAAAACAAATCTAGTATATTAAGAATACAAAGGAAAAAAATGGTGTCAAAAGCTCCTGAAAGGAACTTTAAGGAAAATCTTAAATTCATTAATGATGATGGAGTTGTGAAGATAAAAACTCTCATTAGAATGATTAGAGAACTACATAGGAGTTGAGGTAATAGAAACAAAAAGAGAGAGAAAATGCTCATAAAAATTTAGTCATAAAGCATGAAGGAGAGAAATGGTAGAACAGAAAACGTACTAGATCATAGAGGGAAGGGTAGCTATTTTATGAAGTACACACATTTTATTGATGCTATTTGTAAAACAGATTAAAAGACTGAAGATCAGTGATGGGTGGTTTATCATCAATAGATTTACAAAACCAAGAACAAAACCCCTCAGAAGCTAAGTCATGGGAAAATCATCCTTAGATGGCATTAATGGAGGGACTGACCCTAAACTGAGGGAAGGCATCACTACCTTCTCAACATAAGGAAGCCCATATTTGTTTTAGATTTGGGAGGCAGAGGGTATTGTCAAATAAAATCAAATAATGATTTTCTTTTCTCTGTATAAAGGCAGAATGTTAATATAGATAGAAGTAATCCTGGGGGAACTTTATATAAAGTAACAAATAGTTTTAAGATTCTTGAGGTTTTCGGTGCATATATTAAGCTAGGAACACCAAGCTGGACATGCAAGTAGAAGTGGGGAAGGTGCTGCTGGAATAGGGGACAACTGGAGCATTCAGGTAAAGTCCTTGACCAGGATTTGGAATCTTTTAAATGAGAGATCAGTAATGACAGCTCTTTAAGCAGATGGACTAAACATTTATAGATAATTAGTAGGACTAATTAGTAGGATAATTCAGGCTAGAAGAGGTCCTAGGTTATCTGGACATTCCCCAACTAAGTGATGTGAAGTTTGCAGGTGGTGGCAGTTAGTAAGGCTAATAAGTAATCAAAATATGGAGTCTTTTTAGCCAACACGAGCAATGGAATGTTAGAGCAGTGATTGTTGAGCTCAGGAATTATGTCGCTCTGAAGAGCAGAGAATGTTTGTGAACTTGATGATGGATCTGGCCTTCCCCTGTATCTGCATCTTATGCTCCCTGCAGTAAGTGGCTGGCATGTGCAACTGGGCCAAGGGTTACGGGGGTTAGGGTGCAAGTATCCGTCCCTAACTGCTGGGATCTAGTGGTTGTGCTGTAAGGACAGTTCCCGTTAGAACCATAAATAGGAAGTATGTGTTCCACCATAAACGGCCTATGACACACCATGAAGACGCTACTGAGTTCATAATAAGACTTCAAGTGGGGTGAGTGTACAAAGCAAAAATAAGGTTTTAAGAAGCCCTTAGCATTCTGGATGTCAGAGCAAAGAGTGCAGATTTAGGGTAAAAAAACAAAACTAGGGACTTCCCTGGTGGTCCAGTGGGTAAGACTCCATGCTCCCAATGCAAGGGGCCCAGGTTCAATCCCTGGTCAAGGAAGTAGATCCTGCATGCATGCTGCAACTAAGAGGCCCGCATACTGTAATTAAGATCCTGCATGCCACAACTGGGACCTGGCACAGCCAAAATTAATTAATTAATTAATTAAAAAATAAACATTAGAAAATGAAAACTTAAGATTAAAAAAAAAATCTTAGAACTACAGTTCAGCTCTGCAATATGTGTTCCCTTCAAACAAAAGGGAACTTATAGGCATAACTCATTTTATTGTGCTTTGCAGACACCGAGTTTTTTTTTTTTTTACAGATTAAAGGTTTGTCGCAACTCTGCAACAAGCAAGTCTGTTGGTGCTGTTTTCCAACAGCATTTGCTCACTTTATGGCTATGTCACATTTTGGTACTTCTTGCAACAATTCAAACATTTTCATCATTATTATATTTGTTATGATCTTTATCAGTGGTCTCTGATGTTACTATTGCAAAAAATTATGACTCACTGAAGGCTCAGGTGATGGTTAGCATTTTTTCTTTAGGAATAAAGTACCTTTTAAATAAAGTATGTCCACTGTTTCTTCAGACATCATGCTATTGCACACTTAATTGGCTACAGTATAAACATAACTTTTATAAGCACTGGGAGACCAAAAATTTCATGTGACTTCCTTTACTGCAATATTTGCTTTACTGCAGTGGTCTGGAACCGAACCCACAACATCTGAGGTACGCCTATAGTGAGGCTCTTTGTAAGAGATGGTGGCTGAGCAAATGGAACATGGAGACTGCAGCAAAGGTTCTCTGGGCTGATAAAAGTGTAGGTGGAAATTGTGCAATGAGGAAGTCACCATCAATGGTCTTAATAAAACTTCCATGCAGAGACGATCCTAAAATGTATCTCCAAGTTTAATGGTAAATATTGATTTGAAGATTTTTAAAACTGGTTTTAACATTTAAGAATCTCACAATAATTTCAGAGCCAAAGAAAGATTAATCAGCACTTTGTATTTTCCGAATTCACTTTAGATTATCAGGCTTCAATAATGTCATGTTGCATAATTTAAGTGCTACTGATTTCTCACTATACCTGGGAACAATTATCACATCCTAGATACTGCAGTTCCAAAAGTACTGTAGTTTACAACAGCTGTGCCGTCTTGAGTGTGCTCTTTGGGCCTACAAAAAAACCCCCTGGCATCCAAGGTACTTATTAGGACCACAGATGCCAGGAGTCTTTCCCAGAAGGCCTTGTACATTGTATGGCTTTTTCTGACACCAAATATGTCATTCCAACACCAATTCTCCAATTCTCCAACACCAACTGGGTATCCTACAATTCAATTCTGACACTAACTACTTGGAGTTAGTGCAGACCCCACCCATTAAGGACTCGGTCCCATGAGACTGTCAACCACAAAATGAGTCCCAAGGCTTCCCCCACTTCTGCCAAGTCGACTACAAATCTGGTTTGATAATTTGCTAGAATGACTTATAGAACTCAGGAAAATGCTATACTTACAATTAGAGTTTAATATGAAGGACACAAGTCAACAGCCAGATAAAGAAGTGAGGTCCAGAAGAACCCCAAGCACAGGAGGCTCTAACCCAGTGGAATCAGGGTATACCCCCCTTCCTGGTTGGATGTGTTTATCAACATGGAAACTCCCCAAACCATATTGTTTAGGGATTTTTTACTAAGGTGTCATTACATAGGCACGGTTGACTAAATCACTGGCCATTGTGATTGAACTCAATCTCCAGCTCCTTCCCCTCCCCAGATGTCAGGGGTGGGGCTTAAAAGTCCTAACCCTCTAATATCTGGTGACCAGCCCCCATGCTGAAGATCTGTACAGGCCTCCACCTTGAGTCATTTCATTATCACACAAAAAAACACTCTTATTACTCAGGAAATTCCAAGGGTTTTAGAAGATCTCTGCCAGGAACTGGGGACAAACATCAAATATTTACTTTTTTATTTTACCACAGACAGGAATACAGCTTAGAAAAAAACTGCAGTAAGACAGACTTTCTTACACCATACTGTTCCCCGAGACCCTCATGAAACCTATCCACCTGTTCACACTAGCAAAGCCAAATACTATTTGTTTTTCGAATTCTGTTTTCAACTACCCCACATAGTGAATAAAACTGTTAAGATTAAAGGTGACTTAATAAGATTTTTATTATTGTACAAATCAGAGCAATATGCAGCAGATCGTTCCCAGGTTGGTGACTTGGAGGACAGAAAATGCTTCAAAAGTACCAGCCCTAAGACCAACAACGCCATGAAGAACAGAAACTTTACAGGCCACCAGCAGTTCCTAGACTGGGTCCTTTGGGCCCAAACTGGGTCAGGTCCATGCCATAACTAGTTAGAGAGAAGGGAATGGGAACTCCCTAGGGGCTTGGATTACGATTTCCTCTAGAGAATGGGAGAGAGAGCACAAACATCTGTCTTCTCTGAGCATGCTGTGGTGACTGATGCACACTATGAGGACCTGCCAGATGGTAGAGGCGAGTTGACTTCTGCCACAGAAACTAGCAGTGACTTAATTATGGCAAGGTTCCTGAGCAGGCAAAATATGAAATGCCGCTGCTGAAAATTTCTCACATACCTGGAACTCATGGCAGATGGCTCCTCATAGAGGCTCTCTAGTGCTATCACACTGAGCAAAGAGATAGCACACTCTCTGAAGGTCTAAGGCCATTATCTTATGTAGATTTCCTCATGCAGAAGGTATTTTTTCCACATTAGCTGAATTCCTAAAACTTAGATCTGAGTTGTGAGATTTTGGTGTTGAATCAGAGCAGACTGTTAACTGAAGGCTTTCTCATGTTGGCTGTACTCTTGAGGCCTTTATCTAGTGTGAAGTTTATGGTGCTGAATGAGGCTGGAGCTTTGACTAAAGGATTTCCCACATTCACTGCATTCATACGGCCTTTCTCCAGTGTGAATTCTGCGGTGCTGAATGAGGCTGGAGCTTTGGCTAAAAGATTTCTCACATTCACCACATTCATAAGGCCTTGCTCCTGTGTGAACTCTCTGGTGCTGAACAAGGATGGAACTTTGTCTAAAGGATTTCCCACATTCACTGCATTCATACGGCCTTTCTCCAGTGTGAATTCTGCGGTGCTGAATGAGGCTGGAGCTTTGGCTAAAAGATTTCTCACATTCACCACATTCATAAGGCCTTGCTCCTGTGTGAACTCTCTGGTGCTGAACAAGGATGGAACTTTGTCTAAAGAATCTGCCACATTCAGTACACTCATAAGGCCTTGCTCCAGTGTGAATTCTCTGGTGCCGAACAAGTTTGGATTTGCACCCAAAAGCTTTCCCACATTCGGCACACTCATAATGCCTTTCTCCAGTGTGAATACGCTGGTGCTGAACAAGTTTATATTTGAACCTGAAGGCCTTCCCACATTCACTGCATTCAAAAGGCCTTTCTCCAGTATGAAGTGTCTCGTGCCGAAGAAATGTGTGCTTGTAAGTGAAGGTTTTCCCACATTCACTGCACTCATACAGTCCTCCAGAGTGAATTCTTTCGTGCTGAACCAGTGTATGTTTGCGGCGGAAGGCTTTCCCACATTCACCACACTTGTACGGACTTTTTCCACAGTGAAAGGCCTCCTCACCGCCAGTACTGCTATGTATATTCAGTACCGCTTTGGGAGTGGCCTGGTACTGGAACAGGCCCACAGTGTCCTTTCCACCCTCCTCACAGGTAAAAGGCTTCCCTGAGAAATAGATTCCACAGCTCTTCACAAAGGAGGTCCTGTTCATACCCTTGCTGCAGGGTTTTTCCCTACTGTGCTCCTTCTGGTGTTGGTGAAGATTTGCCCTGAAACAGAGTTGTTCCCCACATGCTACCCATGTACACGATTTCTGCCCAGTATATGTTCCTTGATGCTCAGCCAGGTACAAAACGTCCTTCATGACAGGAACACACATCTCACAGAGATGAGCTTTCTGGGTTGACTGATCTGGCTTTAGAGTCCTGATTTGTGGCATTCTTTCCTGAGAAACCCTCTGTCCTGAAGGAGCCTTGTCATTCTCTATGCCACACAAACAACCTGAAAACAGAAAAATGCTAGTGAAGTATGTGGGGACTTCACTTTGGGGACTGGTGGCAGCCACATCACAAATATGTGTCTGACACACCAAAGAATGAATACATGAGGTGGTTTTCAGGATGACGGAGTTGGAGTCAGGACGAGGAAGAGGCTGTTTTGTAGTACTGGGACTCTAAAAGGTTACAGAAGTAGGGAAGCCTCACAAGATGAAAAAATGTTAAGAATGTGATGCAGCACAGTGAGGAGAGGCAGGCAGTTTTCAAGTCACTCCTCACACCTTGAGCAGTGCTTTAGCTGCTGCTCACATGTGAGTGTTGTACAGAAATTTTTGTCCAGGGATAGAAAAATCCATTTGCAAATGACTAGCTGGTGTTCAAAGACTCTCAAGGATATGTGCACACCACCTGTCACATGTGAGCCGACACTGGAGGACACTGCAGAGGTAGCAGGAGAAGAGAATAGGTAACAGGTGGAGGCAGGGAAGCTGGGTACAGGCAGGGGCCAGAAGTCAGAGTTGAAGTGACAAGCTGGCCAAGCATAAAGAATGGGGAGGAAGAGATGGAAATGAGGTGTGGCACCCAGCAGTGGCACCAGAACATGAGTTTGAACAGGTTCCTGGTAGGATGTGAACACAACTCTGATGTCATGTCCTTGCCAGGCCCCCTCTAGCCCATCATGCCACGGTGGGCCATTCTATGAAGCACCCAGGACTCTCCCCTACAACCCACATGAACTACATGGGACTTAGAAAATTCAAGTCCTAAGACAGACAGGACAAGCAAGTGGCCAGTTCCAGCCCAAAGAAACATCACATAACAGAGCACAGAAAAGAAAAAGGTAGGTTACAAAAAGAACCTCAGATGAGTGTATCACAAACACAGCTCATGGTGCACCTAACTAGTGCCCATGCCAATTCTTGGCACAGGCAGGCATGAAAGAACTGTCAGAAGAAGGGAGCAAAACCTAGAAACCATGGATCTGGAAAGTCACCCAACTAGGGAGGAGGCAAGCAAGATGGGACCCATTTGGCTTCCTACTAGGCTTCGGAGCAGCAGGTACTAGGTCTCCAAGGAGAGAAAAGGGCAGTGCAAACAACCCAGCCCTAGCAACAGCAGCACCTTCCAAAGAAACTGGGAAAGGAAGTAGTCCCCATGGTTTGGACGCAGGAAGGACAGAGCAGTCCCTAAGGAAAAGCAGAAGGGCAAAGTCTAGCCCAGGTCATAGGGGTGGGTGTGCAGGCCTTACCCAGTGAGGATATAAGTGTAAAGGTCTCCAGCATCACATCATGGTACAGGCGTCTCTGAGCCTCATCAAGGAGACTCCATTCCTCCCAGGAGAAGGACACAGCCACATCGACCAAAGTCACACTGCCCTGTCATGATGGGGACAGATGAAACCACTGGTGCTCTCTCCTGAGGACCCACAATCCATCCTGCACACATCCAGCCCATGCCCAAGTTTCTTCCAGGCTCCCCACTTCAGATGAGATACCAGAACCTGATGCCATTGGTACTGCTCTCTCCTCATGGTTCCACTAATCACTGTGCCCAGCCCTCAGCAACTACAGACAGGTAGGCAGAGAGATGCCATCAGAGAGATGCTCAGGGACAGAACTGCATGGCTCCATCTCTTCCTGCCAGGCAATTTCCAGGGGGTCTTCCATATCATGCCTCACAATAAAATGTGGAGTCACCCATCACCCTTAAGTCCCCTGTACCAGGGCCCAGGGGCCATCAATTCATGATCCCTCTCTCCACATGTACCTCTCTCACATCTCCAGACCCCACAGTTGCATCCTCGCAGCCACTGCCAACTCCCTGTCCCACACTACAGTCATCTTCCTGGACTCACCCCAGAGAACCTGGCAAATTCAAACAGAATCCAGTTCTACCCAAGACCTCTGATGGATCCCAACACGATTTGAAGGCCTTTCTGCCTGTTTCTAATTCTAGCTTCAACATTAGTCATACAGACCATATGTGTATTTCAGATACCCATAACCCTCTCCTATTTCTAGGCTGTACTCATTCCCTCAGCAGCCACAATCCTCCTCTCTCCAACTAACCCTCATTAAAATCCCAGCCACAATGGTACCCACACTGAGCACAGTGATTCTCACAGATGACCATATTTGCCCATTATGTTATCTACATTATCTACTGAAACATCCCACCAAAGCTCACCACAAAATTCTAGCAAATGCATCTTATCTCTATTAGTTCTCTGCCTCTGCATCTGTCTGTCTACTCTTCCTTTGGAAGTCTTGGACACCTGCCAACACCTCCGGCCCCACACATGCTCCCTTCACGGCTATTTCTCTCCCACATCTGTGTTTATGATGTCCATAACCCCCAACCAGGTGTCCAAGCAATAGATCAATTCTTGGAACTCACACACTTCTTTCTGACCTGCTAGTAACATTATCGCCATGGCCTGAATTCCACCTTCTAAATACAATCCATAGTTCCACACTGGTGCAGACACTAGCCACCACTTTCAGCTGTCTCCACCCCGAACCACACTCCAGATTTCCAGACCTCTGTGTCCAGCTGCCCACCTGATGCCACGACTCCTTTGTTTTCTGAAAAATCTCATAATTTTAACACAGCCAAAAACCAAAATTCCTGATATCCCCAATGAAAATCACTCTTACTACTGATTATCTCATCTCAGTTAATGAAGCTTCCAGTCTTTCAGCTGCTAAGACCAACAAAACTTTAGTGCCATCACTGACTCTTATCGTTCTCTCTCCCACCCTCAAAATCAGGAAATCTGGGGGCTTCCCTTGTGGCACAGTGGTTGAGAGCCCGCACGCTGATGCAGGGGACATGGGTTCGTGCCCCGGTCCGGGAAGATCCCACATGCCAAGGAGCGGCTAGGCCCATGAGCCATGGCCGCTGAGCCTGCGTGTCCAGAGCCTGTACTGGGCAATGGGAGAGGCCACAACAGTGAGAGGCCCACGTACCACAAAAAAAAAAAAAAAAAAAAAAATCTGGGCAGCGCTTCTTAAATAATGGATCCAGAATCCAAGCACGTCGTGCAGCTCCGCAGCCACTACTCTGGTCCGTGACCACGCACAGGCCTTCTGCGGCACCCTCCTCCCTGGTCATCCTTCATCCTCCCACTCTGTAACCCGATGCAGCCTGTTGAGGCCTAAGTAAGATCGTCTCCCTCCTCTGTTCCAAGTCTCCCATTACCTCCACAATAGGCGGCCAACGTCTCAGACAGCCACGTTACAAGACTGACTCCTGTACCCTTGCTCTCTGTTGCTAAAAGAAACGAGACCTGCTGTGCCCTGCTCCCAGTTTGTGGACACACTACCAAACATTTGAACAGGCTGGTACCTGTTTCTGGGATAACCTTCTACACCATTTTTCACAGCTGACCAGAAAGCAACTCTTCCATGAAACCCTTGGCCTGGACTAGAATGTGTCTAGAGGATTTCTCCCAGGTCCCCAAACCCAAGGGCTGGGAGAATGGCAGGTGAAGAGTCCCACGACACCACAATCTCAAGTTCATATGAGTGAGATCCAAACCAGTGAGGGCCTGGGACACCCTCCACTTCCCTGTGTAGGTTCCATAAGTACTTCCTCAGCCATGGGGACCTGTGGGCAGAAGCAAGCCATAAAGGTGTATTTCAAGGGGCTCCAAACTCCCTGTACCCCTTGCCAGCCCTGGAGGCCAGATGACCTTGAGCTACAAGACTGAACTCTGCTTCAGACCTCAGTGCTGCCTCTTCCCAGTTCTATGTTGGACAAGGACTCAACCTGCTTGTGCCTCACGACCCTCATCATCCCCATTCCAATCTGTTCTCCCTCAGAGTAGCTCTAGGAAAGCTTTTAAAACCCTAAATCAGACTATATCCCTCTTCTCTTCACAACCCACCATGGCTGCCAGGGTCCTCAGAACGGAGGTACAAAACCCTCAGCTTGACAGTGCAGGTGTGAGTCCACCTCACACTCTCCACTCCATGCAAATACAAGACAGTTCCAGGTTTCCCGAATCCTCCCGCCTCAGTCCCACCTCCAAGCCTTGCACCTGCCGGTCCCTCCGCCTGTCACCCTCTCCCACGCACCATCACACTGTCAGAAAGAGCCCATCCACGACCGCCTCACCATCCTGGACACCGCGGCCTGAGCTGCGGGCACGTGGGCAGGGGATTTAGTGTCTGGTGGGGTGAGGGCGGTGAGGGCCCGGAGGACGAGTGTTTACCTGAGGCGGGTCCCTTAGCGCCGCCACCGCCATCGGACTCTGTGGGTGGAGCTGGGCCGGTAGCGGCGGGAGAACAGAGGGGACCCAGCCACGGCTGGCCCTATTCAGGGTCTGGCGCGGGACACCCCGGGCGGTGTCGCCGAACCTCAGACCCGCCTCTGTGCAACGGGGACACCTCCACTCGGACCTCCTTAGTTCAGTCATCTCAGCCCCCACGGAGCGCTCCGGAACTAGAACAAATCCAGAGCAATTAAAATGGGCGCCACGAGGAGGCGGCCGGAAGCCCCACCCCGATGAGAAGCGCATGCGCAGGAATGTCTTTACCCTGGGTTTTCATTGGCTTAGACATACTGCCTCTCGGCGCACAGTCCTCTAGGAAATGTAGTTCTCAGAGGTCTAGCTAGGGCTCCAGCTGGTGGTCCCACCCCCACAAACCCAGAAGCACTGCGAGGGATCTAACTAGGCTGGAGGGGAGGCTTTCGTTACTTCTTAGAGTGGCTGTAGGGAGACTTATGGGGAGTGTTGTCTGCAAGTAATCACTAAAAGTTTTCAGAAATACTATTTCAGACCCCATGAAGCATGTTCCCAGACGGTAAAAGTAATATTATAGGTGCTCCCAAAGTCTACAGATACATACTGGGCATATACCCTGAGAAAACCGTAATTCAAAAAGAATCATGTGGGCTTCCCTGATGGCGCAGTGGTTGAGAGTCCGCCTGCCAATGCAGGGGACACGGGTTCGTGCCCCAGTCCGGGAAGATCCCACATGCTGCAGAGCAGCTAGGCCCGTGAGCCATGGCCGCTGAGCCTGTGTGTCCAGAGCCTGTGCTCCGCAATGGGAGAGGTCACAACAGTGAGAGGCCCGCGTACCGCTAAAAAAAAAAAAAAAGAATCATGTACTACAATGTTCATTGCAGCTCTATTTACAATAGCCAGGACATGGAAGCAACCTAAGTGTCCACTGACAGATGAATGGATAAAGATGTGGCACATATATACAATGGAATACTACTCAGTCATAAAAAGAAACAAAACTGAGTTGTTGGATGGACCTAGACTCTGTCATAGAGTAAAGTAAGTCAGAAAGAGAAAAATAAATACCATATGCTAACACATATATATGGAATCTAAAAAATAATTTTAAAAAAGGTTCTATAGGGCCTCCCTGGTGGCGCAGTGGTTGAGAGTCCGCCTGCCGATGCAGGGGATACGGGTTCGTGCCCCGGTCTGGGAGGATCCCATATGCCGCGGAGCGGCTGGGCCCGTGAGCCATGGCCGCTGGGCCTGCGCATCCGGAGCCTGTGCTCCGCAACGGGAGAGGCCACAACAGTGAGAGGCCCGCATACCGCAAAAAAAAAAAAAAAAAAAAAGGTTCTATAGAACCTAGGGGCAGGACAGGAATAAAGATGCAGATGTAGAGAATGAACTTGAGGACAAGGGGAGGGGGAAGGGTAAGCTGGGACGAAGTGAGAGAGTGCATGGACTTATATATAATACCAAATATAAAATAGATAGCTAGTGGGAAGCAGCCGCATAGCACAGGGGGATCAGCTCCGTGCTTTGTGTGACCACCTAGAGGGGTGGGATAGGGAGGGTGGGAGGGAGACGCAAGAGGGAGAAGATAATGGGGATATATGTATATGTATAGCTGATTCACTTTGTTATAAAGCAGAAACTAACACACCATTGTCAAGCAATTATACTCCAATGAAGATGTTAAAAAAATAATTAAAGTCTACAGATACAAACGGACAAACAATTCCATAAAGTCATTTAGACATAAAATATGTACATTGTTAGTGCCAACTAAAGAATGCTGCTAGCCATCTGGATCTATAAGGATTGAGACATTAGCCACTGCAGTCACTGATCCCCAGCACACCCTGAAAAAAGATCAGGGCAGAGATAAGGAATGAGGCACTCTGTGCTCTGGGAAAACTGGCAGAACAGGCTTTCAGAAAGTTACATTTTTTGAGGAGAAATTTTTTATGAACCTGGATTCTTGCATCTTCCCATATTTAGAAAAACACTAAAACCATTAACTAAAATTCCTCGTGACTAGAGGCATGTGGGATCTTAGTTCCCTGACCAGGGGTGGAACCTGAACCTCCTGCACTGTTAAGTGCAGTCTTAACCACTGGACAGCCAGGGAAGTCCCCTGACCTCCCTTTTCTCTTCAGAACAGTTTCTCAGAGCTATCTGAGAGGCTGTCTCCTGGGCGGTAGTTCTCAGTAACATACTGAATAAACTTGACTCACAGCTTTTATTTATTATTCTTTACATGCACGTAACCAATGCAGGGGATACAGGTTCGAGCCCTGCTCCAGGAAGATCCCACATGCTGCAGAGCAACTAAGCCCCTGCGCCACAACTACTGAAGCCCACGGGCCTTAGAGCCCATGCTCCACAACGAGAAACCACTGCAATCAGAAGCCCACGCACCGCAACAAAGGGTAGCCCCTGCTCTCTGAAACTAGAGAAAGCCTGTGTGTAGCAACGAAGACCCAATGCAGCCTCAATAAATAAATGATGCCTTTAAGAACAATAATAAAAGAAAGGAAGAAATGCAATACATATCCTGCATCCAATTTGTGCCTTAGGAGAGGCAGTCCACGGGCATTGCCAGGGTGAAGATTTTAGTGTAAGGGGTGAAGTCAACTCCAACTTCGAGGTCTCGGGTTGGGACAACGTCATTTGAACTGTTATCATCTGAGGTGATGTCATCTCC
Source organism: Mesoplodon mirus (assembly GCF_964341445.2). Lineage (NCBI taxonomy): Eukaryota > Metazoa > Chordata > Mammalia > Artiodactyla > Ziphiidae > Mesoplodon > Mesoplodon mirus. Next base: position 64,270,652 of record NC_138995.1, on the reverse strand, counting down.
AGCAACGAGCTCCTGGGCCAGGATGATGTTGTCTGGGATGTTGGATGGGAGTGTCCCTTCTAAGAGGGTACCCGCTTGAATTGATGTGGACCATAGCATTTGCCATGTTTAGTTGAAACAATGGCTTCCTTGGATGGTTGGAGTTTCTTGAAAATTGCTAAAAGTACTCAGACCAGTAGCAGAAAAATCAAGTCACAAGAATGGTGTGCAGCTGCACTTGACAGGTTTTTGGTTTATTCGTGGAGGAAGTTTAGGTTCAAATTATAACTCCGAAGTGAAAAAGGAATGTCCTGGCAAGGCCTCATATTGTGGCGTTCATGCATGTGGAGACGTGTGATTTTGATTTAACTGTGAGGCAACAGATTCCTAGAGGTTCTTGCTATTTTTACCGAGGGGGCAATTTTTAAGTAATGGCCCAACAGTGTATAATAAATGTGGAGACGTGGCCATTGTGAGCCAGGTCATCCCATGCTAAGATTCTTGCCTGAAGTTTGCCCAAGGGTGTTGTCCCTTGGGTCCTGTGCTTTATCAGGGATGTCCTGGCTAAAGGATGGAAAGAAGCAACATTTCACTGAGCTCCTCCATGTCCGATGGTTGGCAGTGCTGATCATCTTCCACTGCAGTTCACAGAGTTAATCCCAAGGGGCTCTCCATGTAGACAAGGGGCCTGAAGGGAGCTGACGTTCCAGCACCATGGAATCTGGCAAATGACTAACGACAGAGGGTGCCACCACTCCTACAGGTGGAATATGCCAGAGGTTCCAGGTTTGTTTCCAGGCTGGTTTAATCTATGGAGGCCTCGGTAGCTGTGCTGAGCTTGGACGGTGTTGTTTCCATGACTCAGAGTATGGTGGGCAGCTGAATACAGAGGGTCACAGGCTCAGGGTCTGTGAAAGCCTCTATTTCCAGAAGACCCAGGAGGTAGCCAGTCATCGGTGGTTTTAATGGCAGACAGCATGGGCAGAGAAGGCCAGCTTCTTGTATCAGAAGCCCTTGGTCAACTTACAGCCATCATGTGTCCAGAGTCCAGCAGGGTTAAGGAGAAATTGCCAAATACTCTATGGTAGAGTTTCTGAGGGCACTATCAGGAATGCCTGCTGATTTTACTTTGGAAGTAAAATTTGTAATGACGAATATGTTGGAGTAGCCGGGAAAAGGTATATTGTATCCCTCTTAAGGTAGAAACCAATGCAGCAGAGGCTATGGAAACAGGCACTGAAGAGAATATGTCAGCCAAATCTACAGAGCAAACACTATTCACCCGTTGTTGATTGAACAGAATCAGTCACTTTTACAGGGTATTGGATATGGAACCTTGATGGACAGGTCCACAGCATTAAGGTTGCAGTAATCTATCACGTGGTGCTCATTATTTTTGTCAGATTTAAGAACAAGCAAAATTGGACTGTAAATGGAGAACCAGTGGGGTATAATCACCATTTTATTACACATAAGTTTTAATCCTTGAAGGTCCTGTTTTGACTTACATGGGGTCACATTTATCAAGCCAATTTGTAAATGTCAAAGTCTTAATTTTAATCCATTTCTATTGTGCCAGAGCATCTATGCCCAATATGGAATATCTGAAAGCAATGGGTACTGTGACTATGGGAGACTGAGGCAAGGCTATGTCAGGGAGGGGGAAATGTCCCCCTCTACCCCTCTTGAGTTCTTGTGGCTGGACTAACAATAAAGTTGACACAAGGGACTTCCCTGGCCGTCTAATGGTTAAGACTCCATGCTTCCACTGCAAGGGGTGTGGGTTAGATCCCTGGTCCAGGAACTAAGATCCCGAATGCCACTCAGTGTGGCCAAAAAAAAAAAAAAAAACCTGACCCAAGACAGATTAACAGGACAAAAAGAAACACATTAATTCATGTGCACTGAGGTCTCATAGGAACACGTCTCTTCCGTCAGTGTTTCTGTTCTAATCCCAAGTGTGAAATGTGAAACAAAATGGAGTCACTTATGTTAAGGCTTTTAAAATGGTGCTGGGGGCTTCCCTGGTGGTGCAGTGGTTGGGAGCCCGCCTGCCGATGCAGGGGACGTGGGTTCATGCTCCGGTCCGGGAAGATCCCACATGCCGCGGAGCAGCTGGGCCCGTAAGCCGTGGCCGCTGAGCCTGCGCATCCGGAGCCTGTGCTCCACAACGGGAGAGGCCACAACAGTGAGAGGCCTGCGTACAGCAAAAATAAAATAAAATAAAATAAAATAAAATAAAATAAAATAAAATGGTGCTCGGGGACTTCTCTAGTGGCTCAGTGGTTAAGAATCCGCCTGCCAATGCAGGGGACATGGGTTCGATCCCTGGGCGAGGAAGATCCCACATGCCATGGAGCAACTAAGCCCATGCACCACAGCTACTGATCCTGCAAGCCACAACTACTGAAGCCCACACACCTAGAGCCTGTGCTCCGCAACAAGACAAGCCACCTCAATGAGAAGCCTGTGCACCGCAATGAAGAGTAGCCCACCCTTGCTGCAACTAGGGAAAGACTTTGCACAGAAAAAAAGACCCAACACAGCCATACATACATACATACATACATACAACAAGCAAACAAACAAATAAAAACAAACAAAAATAAACAAGTAAATAAAAATAAATAAAATTAAACACGTAAATAAACAAAAATAAATAAATAAATAAATAAATAAGAAAAAATGGTTGACGATAAATTTAATGTTATGTATTTTTTACTACAATACAAAGAAAATAACATTTAAAACAAATACAGATAAGTCTTTAAAAGTAGAGAAACTAGGACTTCCCTGGTGGCGCAGTGGTTAAGAATCTGCCTGCCAATGCAGGGGACACGGGTTCGAGCCCTGGTCCAGGAGGATCCCACATGCTGCGGAGCAACTAAGCATATGCGTCATAACTACCGAGCCTGTGCTCTAGAGCCTGCGAGCCACAACTACTGAGCCCGGGTGCCTAGAGCCCGTTCTCCGCAACAAGAGAAGCCACTGCAATGAGAAGCCCGTGCACCACAATGAAGAGTAGCCCCCACTCGCTGCAACCAGAGAAAGCCCGTGCACAGCAACGAAGACCCAACGCAGCCAAATATAAAAATTAATTAACTAAAAAAACAAAAGTACTTGTAACGTCCAGCAAAACCCATCAAAAATATAAATAAAGGGCTTCCCTGGTGGCACAGTGGTTGAGAGTCGGCCTGCCGATGCAGGGGACACGGGTTCATGCCCCGGTCTGGGAGGATCCCACATGCCGCGGAGCGGCTGGGCCTGTGGGCCATGGCTGCTGAGCCTGTGCGTCCAGAGCCTGTGCTCCGCAACAGGAGAGGCCACAACAGTGAGAGGCCAGCGTACCGCAAAAAAAAAAAAAATAATAATTAACTAATTTTAAAAAGTGGAGAAACTATCCCAGCTGCAGGGAGAAAGTTGCAGACATCAGAGTCAGAGATATGGCGGTATGATAAGGGCGTTTGATGGTTTTGAGATAACAGCTTTGTGCTAGGACGGGAGAGGAACCATAGGAGCTAAGGACAGTACATGTCTGACAGCCAGCAACCTTAGTCCTGACTTAGCAAGATGGAAAGGTCAGAGCTGTCAGTCACACAAAAACCTCTTTGAAGAAACTGGGACTTCGCAGATGCCCTCAACACAACCAGAGAGCACCTAGGGAGCTAAGAGTCCTCAGTCCTACAACCACATAGAATTGAACTCTGCCAACAACCGAAACAAGCAAGAATCTGGTTCCCCAGAGCCTCCAGAAAGGAACACAACCTGCCAGCATGCAGGAATACCTGGAGCCCCAGGGACTGGGGAGAGCTCTGCCTCTGGGTGACTGCATTAGTGTCCAGATGACTCCTTTCCACACCTGCATGGATGCTACCCCTGCAGTTACTGTCCTGGCATCAAACATCAGTTTGATTCTTCTGACTCCGATTAAACATTATCCCTATTTTTTTTTTTTTTTTTTTTTTTTTTTGCGGTATGCGGGCCTCTCACTGTTGTGGCCTCTCCCGTTGCGGAGCACAGGCTCCGGATGCGCAGGCCCAGCGGCCATGGCTCACGGGCCCAGCCGCTCCGCGGCATATGGGATCCTCCCAGACCGGGGCACGAACCCGTATCCCCTGCATCGGCAGGCGGACTCTCAACCACTGCGCCACCAGGGAGGCCCATCCCTAAGTTATTGATGTGATGGTTTCTACTAACCTGGACTGGGTGATTATCCTCCTCACTCAGATGAAAGCTGGGATCCTGGGAAACTCCTCACTTCTTTGTTTTTATACTTTCACTTCGATCACTGGAAGAAGTCTCACACCCAGAGACTAAATCCTCAACCAACTTGTCCTAGCCAACTGCTTAGTTCTTTTCTCCAAAGGGATCCCTCAGGAAATGACAGTGTTTGGACTGAAATATTTCCTGGTCGTTGCTGGATATAAATTTGTGTTCTATTTTCATAGAGTAGCCAGAGGGGTTTCCCTCAGCACTACCTGCCTCCTTGGTGGCTTCCAAGCCTTAAAGCTTTGCCCCAGTAGCTCTAATTGGATGGAGCTCAAAATTAGAATCTCAAACTACATTGGCTTCTGCTGTTCCTTTTGCTGGATCCTGACTCTCCTAGTAAATACACATATTGCTATAAAGGTGCATGGCCCAAGCAACGCCAAACATATAAGTTTGGGGTTTCCCTGGTGGCGCAGTGTTTGAGAGTCCGCCTGCCGATGCAGGGGATACGGGTTCATGCCCCGGTCCGGGAAGATCCCACAAGCCACGGAGCGGCTGGGCCCGTGAGCCATGGCCGTTGAGCCTGCATGTCCGGAGCCTGTGCTCCGCAAAGGGAGAGGCCACGACAGTGAGAGGCCCACGTACCGCAAAAAAAAATAATAATAATAATAATTATATATATATATATATATACACACACACACACACACACACATACACATATATTTGGAAAAAGTATATAAATACTGTTCTGGGCCCACTCCCGACAGACGTACAAGCTCTTAGGTTTTTTGTTTTTTGTTTTTTTTGCCATACGCGGGCCTCTCACTGCTGTGGCTTCTCCCGTTGTGGAGCACAGGCTCCGGACGCGCAGGCTCAACGGCCATGGCTCACGGGCCCAGCCGCTCCGTGGCTTGTGGGATCTTCCCGGACCGGGGCACGAACCCGTATCCCCTGCATCGGCAGGCGGACTCTCAACCACTGCGCCACCAGGGAAGCCCCAGCTCTTAGCTTTTGACATGCCTTCCTCATTAAGCTTAATCATTTCTAGCTTCTGATTTAAAGTGAAAGACGTGAAGTGACTCTAACCTTTCACTGGAACACTGGAGGTTATTGTAGGGTTATTAGTTGGCCTAATTTCAATATTGTTGTTTCTCAGGGAATAGGGAGACCAAGGAGAGAGAGAAAGACAGGGGAATGGCCAATCAGTGGGGCAGTCAGAACACACATTTATCAATTAAATTCACCATCTTATAGGCGTACAGCTCATGGTGCTCCAAAACAATTACAATAGTAACATCACAAAAACAAAAAACAAAGTAACAAAAAAAAAACCCAACTGGGAATTCTCTGGCAGTCCAGTGGTTAGTACTCTGTGCTTTCACTGCCGAGGGCCCGGGTTCAATGCCTGGCCAGAGAACTAAGATGTCACAAGCTGCATGGCACAGACAAAAAAATTTAAAAAGTAATATCAAAGATAACTAATCACAGATCTCGTAAAAAGTATAATAATAATGAAAAAGTTTGAAAACTTGTGAAAATTACCAAAATGTGACACAGAGATACAAAATGAGGAAATGCTGTTTGAAAAATGGTGCCGATAGATTTGCTCACTGCAGGGTTGCCACAAACCTTCAATTTATTAAAAACAAATACAGTATCTGTGAAGCACAATAAAACAAAGTACGTCTGTAGTCTGCCTTAAAGAACAAATATATTTTTGAGAAAATTGATAAAATTCAGCACTGATAAATATTTATCACATTTTAAAATATTTTTATTTTGTGTGAGAAAGTTATTGTTATTATGGAAATACTCTTACATTTTAGAAAAGCATTCTCAAGAAACTATGCATTAAATGACACGATCTCTGGGTTTTAAGTAAAAGAACCCACTAACGTGCATGAGAGATGAAACGCGAATGACTATAAAGAATGACAAAAGATTGGGAATCCATAAGACAGTCTTTTCTACTTCTGTATATATTTGAAAATAGCAATTACAAACAGTAGACTATATCCTGTATCAGAAATATTATAAGTTGAAAAGCACAAATTTTAAAAGGGCTTAAGGAAATTTTATGCATCAAACTATCAAAATTGACATTTTTAATATATACGTAAGTCAATTAAATATCAATTAAACTCTTTTAAGTTACAAATATTGAAACATCATGACTCTCTAATCATTTCTCTGTTTAGAATGGTGTGATACTGCCAACTCTTCCAACTCTATTCAGTGACATCAGGTTGATAGCTTGAAATTGTTCATGGTATTTATACCAAAGAAACTGGCAAACACTACAAGCCAAGGCTTGATTTATAGTATTACTGAATGCAGTATATTGAATGTCTACACTTAGAAAAGTGATGGAGAATATGTTAATAATGCTGATGAAACTTAAATGTTTGGTATAGGTGTCCATACACTGTGCATCCCATCAAAAAAAAAAAAAGTAAAAAATAACAAAATAGTCTTCCAATATTCAAAAACAATTATTCCATGCAGCAAAGAAGTCACTGACATCATTGAAGAATAAGTAAAATACCAACATGTCTTTGTTGTTTGTCTTATTGTAACTAAAAAGCAAATAGCCAAATTCACAAAAAAGAAAATAGGACAAAGAAAAGAATAGACATCTTACTAAAGAAGATATACAGCAAACACATGAAATAATGCTCAACATTGTAAATCCTTAGGGAAATGCAAATAAAACCAGTGGATTACCTCTACACACTTATTTTAAAAGGGTAAAATTAAAAAGTAACCTTACCAGGTATTGACAATGGTGTGAAGGAATTGGAAGCCTCACACACTGCTGGTGGGAATGCAAAAAACCACAAACATTTTAGATTAGTTTGGCAATTTCTTAAAAAGTTATACTATTCACCTACCCCATGACTGAGGTACTGCACTCTAAGTTATTAATACAAGAAAAATGAAACATATCCATATAAGTAATTGTAAACTAATGTTCATATCAGCTTTTATTTACAAAAGCTAAACACTGGAAATAACTGAAATACCCATAAACAGATGAATGGATGAACATAGTCAATTATACATGGAAGAGAAAGCTTCCATTTCTAAGCATTCTTAGAAATAAGAATGTTCATGTCAGTACAATGAATGATTCTCAAAGTAATTATGTAGCATCAATGAAGCCAGAAAAAAAAAAAGTAAACATTTTATGATCAATCATAACATTCTAGAAAATGCAATCTATTGTAAAGGAATGTAAATAAATGGTTGTCTGTATGGCCAGGGAGAGCAAGGAGACTAGAAATGGGCATGAGGAAAATATGCTGGTGACAGATATGCTCATTATCATGATAATAATAATGGTGTCACAAGTGTATACATGTGAAAACTTATCAAATTGTACACTTTAAATATGTACAACATTTCTATGCCCATTATACCATCATGCAGGTTTAAAAAGTGGTTCATAATAAAAATCTAAATATCCCACTCGTCAGAAAATCACTCCACTATCTCATTCCTCATGCCTTGAGGTGCAGCCTCTCCTCAGGGACAGGAAATACTGGCAAACAGTGAAGGCCATTTCCGGCTGAGTCAAGAGGACTGCTGGCTGAGTCACAAAAACCACATGCCTGGACCACAGTATCTCACCATCCTTCTTCTGTTGCCTGTATAGCAATGGCCTTGAGGTCAACAGCTCAGAAAGGCTAGAGTGATCCCTCAAAACCCTTATTTTGTCTGCCAATGACTTCACAACATAAACATACCTGGAGGTCCTGAGATTTCTGGACACACTCATCCTGCAGTCATTGTCAGTAGAACATTTGTGGATGTACCTTTAGAAGCAGTACGTTCCACGTAGCTTGCTGCAGTCTCCTCCACTCCCTAGTAACCAGTGTTTCTGCACCAATTACGGTCTTCCCTGCCCCTGCAGCCTTATAATTATGGACACTAGCCTATGGAATTCCAGGTATCAGGGTATACGGTTGCTTTGGAGGAGAAATGGGGTTAAGATTTCCCTCAGTAGTGCTGGCCATTGTGTGTTATATCCCCTATGGGCAAGAAAAAAAAAGAATCCATGCTGTCTCCAGAAGAACTAGAATGCACAGACCTCTGGTATCCAGGCAAAAAATTCTAACAACAAAGTAGTCTTTCCTAGGAGGCCTTGGCAGCAATGCAAACTAGGCCAAAACGAAAGCCCTATATTTGGCCATCATACCATGTCCTCTGAGGCACCCAAAGTTTGGATCTCCACAAAACTCATTTACCCCTCAAGTTGACGGTCCTATTGTGCTTTCAAACTATTCCACACAGAGAAGAGCATTTCCAAAATTAAGGCGCTTAAACAAAAAGGCCTTCATTATTACACAAACCAGAGCAACATGCAACAGGCAATTTCTGGTTGGGTGACTTGGAAGCTGGAAACATTCATCACAACTACCCGAAACCAACTGTGTCCCTGAAAAAGCTAGTTCTTCTCTGCAAACTGCCAGCAGAACTCAGACAGCGTTCTCAGGGCCAACACAGGTCAGGTCCATGCCCTAACTTGTCAGAGAAAAGGGAATGAAGACTCCATAAGGGCTCAGGATACTCACAATTTCCTCCAACAAACGGGACAGCACAGAGGCCAGTTGCTCTGAGCATACTAGGCTTGTGACTGATGCCAACTGTGAGGGCCTGCCAGACGCTAGAAGTGAGATAGTTTCTGCCACAGAAACTGGCAGTGACCTTGGGCAGGTTACACATTTTCCCACACAACCGTGAAATTTCCGGTGAATCAATCCCTAGTCTGTGGATATCCCGACGTGAGATTCGATTCACGCAGATGGTTCCTCACAGAGGCTTTCCTCCAACACAAGGATGCTAGGTAAGAAAAAAGCACATTCACTGCATGTGCAAGACCTTTTTCCAGTGTGAACTCTTTGGTGTTGACCGACGTCAGATTTGCAGGTAAAGGATTTCCTATACTCATTGCACGTGAGCTCTCCTGTGTCGAAGGAGACCAGAGCTCTGAGCAAAGGATCTCCCACATTCACTGCAATCAAAAGGTCTTGCTCCAGTGTGCACCGTCCGGTGTCGAATGAGGTGAGTTTTGCGGCTAAAGGATTTCCCACATTCATTGCACTCATAAGGCCTTTCTCCAATGTGAATTTTCTGATGATAACGAAGGGCGGAACCACTGGTAAAAGATTTACCACATTCACTGCACTCATAAGGTCTTTCTCCTGTGTGAACTCTCTGGTGTATGTTGAGATGATTTCTTTGGGTAAAGGATTTCCCACATTCACTGCACTCATAAGGCCTTTCTCCTGTGTGAACTCTCTGGTGCTGAATGAGGACAGATTTCTGGCTAAAGGCTTTCCCACATCCACTGCACTCATACGGCTTTTCTCCAGTGTGAACTCTTTGGTGTTGAATGAGGACAGATTTCTCACTGTAAGATTTTCCGCATTCGCTGCACTCATAAGGCCTAACTCCAGTGTGCACCTTCCGGTGTCGAATGAGGTGGGTTTTGCGGCTAAAGGATTTCCCACATTCACTGCATTCATAAGGCCTTTCTCCTGTGTGAACTCTCTGGTGCTGAATGAGGACAGATTTCTGGCTATAAGATTTTCCGCATTTGCTGCACTCATAAGGCCTAACTCCAGGGTGAGCTCTCCAGTGTTGAATGAGGTGGGTTTTACAGTTAAAGGCTTTCCCACATTCACTGCACTCACAAGGCCCTGCTCTAGTGTGAGCTCTCTTGTGTCGAAGGAGGCCAGAACTTTGGCTAAACGATTTTCCACATTGATCACATTTATAAGGCCTTTCATTAGTGTGAACTCTCTGGTGTTTAACGAGGATGGATTTCTGGATAAAAGATTTCCCACATTCGCTGCACTCATAAGGCCTTTCTCCAGTGTGAACTCTTTGGTGTTGAATGAGGTCAGATTTCTCACTGTAAGATTTTCTGCATTCGCTGCACTCATAAGGCCTAACTCCAGTGTGCACCTTCCGGTGTCGAATGAGGTGGGTTTTGCGGCTAAAGGATTTCCCACATTCACTGCACTCATAAGGCCTTTCTCCTGTGTGAACTCTCTGGTGCTGAATGAGGACAGATTTCTGGCTATAAGATTTTCCGCATTTGCTGCACTCATAAGGCCTAACTCCAGGGTGAGTTCTCCAGTGTCGATTGAGGTGGGTTTTATAGTTAAAGGCTTTCCCACATTCACTGCACTCACAAGGCCTTGCTCTAGTGTGAGCTCTCTTGTGTCGAAGGAGGCCAGAACTTTGGCTAAACGATTTTCCACATTGATCACATTTATAAGGCCTTTCATTAGTGTGAATTCTCTGGTGTTTAATGAGGATGGATTTCTGGATAAAAGATTTCCCACATTTGCTGCACTCATAAGGCCTTTCTCCAGTGTGAACTCTTTGGTGTTGAATGAGGTCAGATTTCTCACTATAAGATTTTCTGCATTCGCTGCACTCATAAGGCCTAACTCCAGTGTGCACCTTCCGGTGTCGAATGAGGTGGGTTTTACGGCTAAAGAATTTCCCACATTCACTGCACTCATAAGGCCTTTCTCCACTGTTAATTTGCTGGTGCTGAACAAATCTGTATTTGCATTTGCTACACTCATCAAGACTTTCTCCAGCGCAGACTCTCTGGTGGTGAAGTATATGAGTGTTGCCAAAAACTTCCCTGCATTCAATCCACTTGTTATGACTTTTTCCATTGTTTAAGGCCTCCCCAGACTCAACGCTGCTGTGTGGCTTCTCACTGTTGGGAGTGGCCTGGTGCTGATGAAGGCCCAAGGTAGCTAGGAAGTCTCTTCCGTCCTCCCCACAGGGGAAGGGCTTCCCTGACACATGGAGTCTGCAGCTCGTCACAATCGAGGCCCTGTCCACGTCCATGTTAAAGTTTTTCTCTCCATTGCCATGTTCCTGATACTGGTGAAGGCTTGCATGCAACCAGAAGCCGCTGGACCCCCCACCAACGTATGGTTTCTGCCCAAGATGTGCTGCCTGGAGCTCAGTCAGCTGCAAAATGTCTTTCAAGACTGCGACACACTTCTCACAGGGATGAGTCTTCTGGGTCGATGGAACTGACTGAGAAGTCCTGACCTGTGACTCTCCTCCAGAAACACTCTGCTCAGAAGGGGTCTCCTCATCCTCTGCTGCACACTGACAATCTGAAAGCAGAGGAATGCTAATCAAGTGCTCATGAATCCATGGGAATGTTTTCAGGATGAGGCACTAATTCGAAGGGAGGGCTGCTCTGCAGTACTGGGCCTCTGAAGTTCACAGAAGGGGGGTAACTTTCCAGGACAAAGGGCACAAATACAGGGTGTAACACAGGGAGGAGAGGCAGGATCACTTACTCCCTCCTCTGTCAACAGCCTTCAGCAAGATCTTGTCAGCTGGGAACATGTCCATACTGTGCAGAAGGATGGATGTGTCCAGGCCCAGGGAAATACAATTGGAACTGAGTAGCTAGTGTTCAAGGACTATTTAAGAATGTGTGCACACCTCACAACACTTTACAGGCATATGTCGTTATCATGGCACTTTGCTGTACTGCCCTTTGCAGATACTGCGTTCTGGTTTTTTTCTTTACAAATTGAAGGTCTGTGGCAACCTTACATCCAGCAAGTCTACCGGTGCCATTTTCCCAACAGCATTTGCTCACTTTGTATCTCTGTGTCACATTCTGGTAATTCTCACAATCTTTCAAACTTTTCCATTATTATTATATTTGTTATGGTGATCTGTGATCAGTGATCTTTGATGTTACTACTATGACTCACTGAAGGTTCAGACAATGGTTAGGATTTTTTAGCAAAAAAGTACTTTCAAATTAAGGTAGGTATATTGTTTTTTAGGCATAATTCTACTGCACTTAATACACTAAAGTATAATGTAAACATAACTTCTATATGCACTGGGAAACAAAAAAATTCGCGTGACTCACTGTATCGCAGTGGTCTGGAACTGAACTCACATCTCCGAGGTATGTGGATAAGTGTAAGTCACTGTGGGAGAAACTACAGATGGTGCAGTGGAGAGGGACATGATGCATACAGGTCTGAAAGGTGGGGACAGTCAGAAACTGGAAATGACAAATCAGAAAAGTGTCAAGTATGCAGAAGAAAGTGTAGAAATGATTTGCATCCAGTGGCACTTGCACCAAAACACTGGTGGACACAGGGTAGGCTCCCGGTATGATTAAACACAGCCTCATTTTCATGCCCTCCCCTCGCCCCCCCTCCAGTTGCCACTCACCAGGACCAGGTCTCCTCTGAGACCAACTTGCCATGTTCACCGTGTAAAGCAATCAGGGCTCTCCCCACACCCCCCCAGTTCTGTAACTACGTGAGACTGGAATGAAACTAGAATGTCCTTAGGGAAAGACAGGACATGTGAGTGGTCAGCACTGGCTCAGAGCAACTCAGGAAACAGCAGACCCCAGGAAAGGAAAGAATATTACAACAAAATCCCAAAACAGGGTTTTTCAAGAAAAGCCTATATATAGTGACAATGACAATGCCTGCAATCCTGATACAGGCAGTCACAAGGAAGTCTTAAAATTAAAAGTTCTCATCACGAGGAAAAAAAAATGTGTAACGCTATATGGTGATAGATGTCAACTAGACTTACTATTGTGAGCATTTTGCAACATATACAAATACCAAATCATTGTATAATACACCTGAAACTAATATGTCCTATGCCAATTATATCTCAAGAAAAAGAGGAAAGGGGAAGAATCTGGGGCACAAGGTACCATAGATCTGGACACAGTCATCTTGCCAAGGAGAGGACAAGAAATGTGAGCTCTATTAGGCTGACTGCCGGACTGACTCGCAGACACTTCCCTGCATTCCTCGGGGTATCAGACATTGGGGCTGCTTGAGGAGTACAGTGCTCGGGGCAATGTACACAGCTCAGCACTGGCATCCACAGCACATATGCCAGGCAAGTGGGGAAGTTAGCAGAGACAATGGTCTAGCCATGGAATGGAGAGAGCTGCCTCTTGGACAGGGGGAAAGACAGAGGACAGTTGAGGACACTGGGAGGAATATGAAGGCCTTACCCAGGGATGTTGTAAGTGCAAAGTTCTCCAGCATCACATCATGGTACAGAAACCTCTGTTCCTCATCAAGGAGCCCCCACTCCTCCTGGGAGAAGTAAATGGCCACGTCTTCAAAGGTCACACAGGCCTGCCATGATGGGGACAGTTTGGTCCGTGACCAGCTTCTCTCACAGGACCCCAAGTTCGTCCACCCACCCACTCATACCCTGCTCACCGCCCCCCGCCACTTCCTCATCTCAGAGGAGGTACCAGGCTCTGCTGTCACTGATGTGCACACTCTTCTCGCGGTCGCTTTGATTACCCTGTCCACCCACAGCACCAGGCAGGTGGACAGACAGATGATACCTATGCTCTGGGCCTGGCACACAGGGAAGGACTCCCTCTTAAGAGGCCATTCTCCTAGGATCATGCCTCCCAGACGTAACCCAGGGTGTGGGCTCGCATTTCACCCTTATGTCCTCAGTGCCAGGGCCCTCAGGCCATCAGCTCACACTCCCTTTCCACATCACTCTTTGTACAACGTCACTCTCTCAGTCACCACCTCTTTCCTGCCCTGCAACATAGGCATCTGCCTCTCCTTCCCATGTGTCACAGAACACGTGGCATAGACAGAATGCTTGGCAAATTCAAGCAGGATCCAACTACCCAGATCTCCACTGGCCCCCACGGCCATTGGCAGTCCTGCCTGACTGCTCCTTGCTTCCACCTCAGCCACCCAGAACCACTTGTGCATCTCATACAGTCATGGCCTTCCTCCACATGAGCTACACTTGATGTGCTCTCCCGTCACAGACTTCCCCTCCCTTCCTAACCATCATTCAAAACACAGTCCCAGACACTTTCCACTCCAGGTCCAGTGACTCTCCCAGATGACCACTTGTGCCCCTTAAACTAATCCACCAACCTGACTAAAACCCCCCAGAAACAGAAGGTCGCAGCATAGAGCAGTGAATAAGCAGTAGACCTGGCCTCACGGTCGATCCTGCCTCAACCGCTCCTTTGCCGCCATTTCCGTCTCAGGTGCGCTCATCCCTCAGAAATCTACATCACCTGGTAGCTCATCCTCTTTCCCACACTGTTCCCACGACCACTTATCTCCTTCACCTATGGTTGTGATGTCTATCATCCTCTACCTTGGTGCCCAAGGACAAGGCCCAGCTCTCAGACCCCACTCTCCCCTTCCTGGGCTATTATTAACACTATCATGACCAAGATTATCGCCACTAAATGTGATCCACAGTGTTATGGGCTGAATGTATGCATCCTCCCAAAATTTGTTATGTTGAAGCCTTAACCCCAAATGTGATGGTAGTTGGAGGCATGGCCTTTGGGAAGTAATCAGGTTTAGATTAGGTTGTAAGAAGGAACCCTTATAAGAGGAAGGCAGGCATCTCTTGCTCTGTCCACCTCCTTGTACCAAGAAAAGTCTACATGAAGATACAGGGAGAAGGGAACCATCTGCAAGACAGGAAGAGAGTCCCCCACCAGGAATCCAACCTGCCAATACTCTGATTTTGGATTCCCAGCTCCTAGAACTGTGAGAAATAAAAAGTATTCTGTTCTAGCCGTCTAAGCCAAGACACACAGCTCTACCCTGGTCCACATACTATCCACCACCTTCTTCAGGTGTCTGTCCTGAAACCCTCCCCAGAGACCTAGACCTGTGTGTCCAGCTGCCCACTTAATACCTCTGCTGATTTGTTCTCTGAAACATCTCATACACTTAACATGGCCAAAACAAAAACCCTAATACCAATTGAAAATTAATCCTGGGGCTTCTCTGGTGACGCAGTGCTTAAGAATCCGCCTGTCAATGCAGGGGATGGGGGTTCGATCCCTGGTCCAGGAAAATCCCACTTGCCACGGAGCAACTAAGCCTGTGCACCACAACTACTGAGCCCGCACACCACAACTGCTGAAGCCTGCGCACTCTAGGGCCCACGGGTGGCAACTACTGAAGCCCATGTGCCTAGAGCCCATGCTCCACAACAAGAGAAGCCACCACGATGAGAAGCCCACGCACCGCAACGAAGAGTAGCCCCCAACTTGCCACAACTAGAGAAAGCCCAGGCATAGCAACGAAGACCCAACGCAGTCAAAAAGAAATTTAAAAAAAAAAAGAAAAAGAAAATTAATCCTACTTCCAAATTCCAGATCCCAACTGATGGAGCTTCCATCCCTCTGGCTGCTACACCCCAAAACCTTGCGGTCATCCCTGGCTTCCACTCTCACCTTCACAATCAGAAAATCTGAGCAGATCTAATGAAAAAACTGAATTCAGAATCTAACCATGTCTACCACCTCCAAGGTCACCACACTGGTCCACATCATCAAGACTCTCCTGGACTGCTGCAGTAGCGTCTTCCCTGGTTTTCCTACCACGTTCCTCACCCGCCGCCCCATTCGGTTCTCCATTCTGCAGTCACAGGGAGCCTGATAAGAGCTGGGTCAGATCACCTCCCTCCTCTGCTCCAAACCTCCCATTGTTCCCATCACCTGCAGAATAGACATTCAACTTCTCAGAGCGCCATTCCAGGCCTCACTCCTGCCCCCTTGCTCTCTGTTCCCATGAGAAACAAAGGAGACTTGAGATTCCCTTGAACTAGCTCAGTCTCCCCTGCAAGCACCTGAACATTCTGGTACCAATACGCGAGGCAACCAGTCGAACCCTCTGAACAGCTTTTGGAAAACTTCTGAAAGCCTAAGTCAGGAAAGTCCTTTTCTGTTCACAACTCTCAATGCTCCCGGCCTCCAGAAAATGGCAGCCTGGCATCCCAAGCGCGACTCCGCCTCACCTTCGCTGTTCCCTGAACACACAAGGCAGACCTCGGAGTTCCCGAATCCTCCCGGCTCAACCCGACCTCCAAGCCTTTGCACCTGCCGGTCCCTCCGCCTGTGACCCTCTGCCACGCGCCATCACACCGTCTGTCGGAAACAGGGCCTCACCCACGGCCGCCTCACCATCCTGAATACCGGGGTCTGGGCTGCGGGCACGTGAGCCGGCGCCCCGCACTCGGGGCTTTAGTGTCTTGTGGGGTGAGGGCGGTGAGGGCCGAAGGACGAGCGTTTACCTGAGGCGGGTTCCTCAGCGCCGCCGCCGCCATCGGACTGTGGACGGGGCGGGGAAAGGCGGGAGAGGAGGAGGGACGTGGGCACAGTGGACCCTACCCCAGGCCTGGCGCGGACAGCACCTCCTCTCCGACCTTCTCGGTCTCGACTCGCCGCTGCGGAACCTGAGACCGAGCGAACAGCCTCCAAGCGCCTACAAAACGACCGCCACGAGGAGAATGCCGGAAGTCCCGCCCCTACGCGATGCTCTCGCAGGGAAGTGCCCTCCTCCTGAGCTTTAATTGGCTTAACGCCGAAGGCCCCCGGCGCAGCGTCCTCTGGGAAATGTAGTTCCAACAACTCTGGGACCGAGCGTGGAGCGCTGCTCACCTGGACCGCCCGGTAAAGTGGCCCGGTTAGAGCACCTGTACAAAGATACCAGAACCCCGAGATAAAAGTTTGGGACATCGGCTTTTCTATTTCAACCATCTTGAAGACTGTGGAGGCCCGCTGGGAACAGGACTTCTGAAAGGACAAATATGCCTGGAAGGCTGTGGTCCAAGGCCATTTTTGCTGGCTGTAAGCCCAGTCTCCGGAACCAGAGGGAGCACATAGCTCTTAAAATTGAAGGGGTCTGGGACTTCCCTGGTGGCGCAGTGGTTGAGAGTCCGCCTGCCTGTGCGGGGGACACGGTCTGGGAGGATCCCACGTGCCGCGGAGCGGCTGGGCCCGTGCGCCGCAACTACTGAGCGTGCATGCTGCGACTGCTGAAGCCCGTGCTCCTGGAGCCTGTGCTCCGCAGCAGGAGGGACCACCACAATGAGAAACCAGAGCACCACAATGAAGAGTAGCCCCCGCTCACCGCAACCAGAGAAAGCCCGCGCGCAGCAACGAAGACCCAATGCAGCCAAAAATAAATAAATAAATTTATATTTTAAAAAAAATGGAAGGGGTCCACGCTCGAAATGAAACAGAATTCTAAATATCCATGCAAGAGACGTGCTTACGTGTACAAAGCAAAGAAAACAAAGTAACTCCTGGTGGAAAACCGAACAAAACCAGAGTAACATGGGGAAAGGTAGCTTGTGTTCACGGAGACAGTGGCATGGTTCGTGCCGAATTCCCAAGCAACCTTGCTGCCAAGGCCGTGGACACAGAATCTGTGTGATGCCATACCCCTCAAGGATTTAAACTTATTGAAAAATGAATAAATTAAACTGTGAAAAAACAAAACAAAACAAAAAATTGGGGGGACACCAAAATCTGATCTCTTTGATGAGAAGTGATTATCATTCCTACTGTTATAGCAGGGATTGCGTGGGCATGGGGAGCTGAGATTATTCCAGAAAAAGTTGTGAAATGAAAATCACTGAAAGCCACTAATGATTATGTACTTATTTAAAGATAATGGCTGGATAGCTCTGGGAAAATATCAGTAGAGGATTAAAAAACAAAAGTTAGGATCTCAAAGAAAACTGAACAGGACACATTGGAGTCTGAGAAGAGACAGTTATCTGAGCAGTGGCTATGCTAAAACTTTGGCCACTCAGGATTTTGTTTTAGAAATGTGATTATTTTTTCATTCGTGAAAACATTAATACTTTGAAGTATAGCTTAAAAGGACTTTCAAAGTAGCCTTAACAGTAAAAAGCAAAAATGGATGTGGAATCTAGGGTGTCATGTTTAATAAATTTTATTTATTTATTTATTTATTATTTTGGGGTCTTCGTTACTGCATGCGGGCTTTCTCTAGTTGCCCAGAGCAAGGGCTACTCTTCATTGCGGTGCACGGGCTTCTCATTGCGATGGCTTCTCTTGTTGCGGAGCACAGGCTGTAGGTGTGCAGGCTTCAGTAGCTGTGGCTCGCAGGCTCTAGAGCGCAGGCTCAGTAGTTGTGGAGCATTGGCTTAGTTGCTCCATAGCATGTGGGATCTTCCTGGACCAGTGATCAAATCCGTGTCCCCTGCATTGGCAGGCGGATTCTTAACCGGTGCCCCACCATGGAAGTCCCTCAGTTCTTTAGTAAATGTTCAGTGAGCATCTACTGAGTTTCAGGCACTACTGTAGGTGCACAAGAAAAGTCAGAAAACAAGACAAACAAGCCTGCCCTTGTGAGTTTTCGACCATTTAAGGAACACAGACAGAAAACGTGAAAGAAGTGCTAAATTAAAAGTACATTAGAATGAAAGAGAAGAGGTGAAGATGTCCTCTTAGGGTCCTGGGATGCAGGTAAGTCTGGGTTGCAAAGTTGGGGCGGCATTTGGCCACAGTACTTTGAGGATAGCAGGAAGCCTTGGTGATGGTTACATTGTCCTGGACAGGTCCTGCTCCCTCAGGCCAGTCCCGAGATTGTCTCAGCAGTTGTGTGGTAAAGGGCTGGCACTGTTCTCAGCCAGAGTCCAGGGCTCACCCTGGTGGCTTGACCCCCCCCCCCACAGGACCCCTCTGCCAGCTTGGACAACTGGGAAAAGTGGAGACTATGCCCCAAGTGTGACAGGTGGTAAAGGAACTGGACAAAGCTTAATGGCCTAGAAGTCACTCAAGAGGCAGGTGGTGCTAAGGGAAACCCCTCTGCCCGTTCAGTGTAAATAGAACTTTACATCCAAAATCATACAGGCAATATTGCCATCCAAAAGCTGCTAGTATCTGAGGGATTTCTTTGGAGGGAAAGCACCAAAGAGCTGGCCATGACCCGCTGATTAAGAATCAAGTCAGTGGATGGAAGAATGTATACAGAGACCAAAGTGAAGTTATACAGATAAAGGAGTGAGAAAGTTCCAAGCATCCCAGCCTTAGTCTGAGTGAGGAAATTAATACTCACATTTAGATTACTAAAAACCATTATTTTTAAATTTAGAGGGAAGGTCAGAGTTTGATATTATTGCAATCAGAGGACTCTGGAGACTATAAAATATTGAGTACCTGTTATTAGAGCCAGTAAATTTGTTTGCTCTCCTAACAATGATTCCAACTTAATATAAATGTTAAAAACAGATTTTTTTCACAAACACAAAACTATTTTTGCAGCATTTTTGGTAATAACCAAGATTGAATAAATCAGGGTGCATCCTCCTAAGAGAGCACTGGGCAGCTGTGGACATGAGGAGTAAGTTATTTCAACTATGCAGACCTAAACTGTCAGTAACTATCAGAATACTTTGTGCAGTTAGCTTTATTTTCGCAAGAAAGTGAATATAATTCATATAGTTTATGCATTTCTATATATTTATGCATTTATATCTTAATAATGGAAAAATAAAAACTGTATACAAGGGGCACCTGTGAGATTAGAAGTATAGTGTTCAGAATGTACTTGTTTTGTTTTTGTTTTAGAATTATGTAGTTATAGTGCCTGAATAGATATAACAAAATAGTTTAAGATATAGTCACATAAATGAAAACAAAACTAAAATAAACCTGTGTACCAAACTTTGGATTTAACCAAAAAAGAGGAATTATTTCCAATGAAAACTAAAGTCAATATGACAGTGTTCTACATTAATAAATAAGAGAAGGAAATAAAGATCAAACATTTCCATGACAATATTTTCAGTAAAAAATTTATTTAAATTTTGAAATTACATACAGGTTGTTTCTAAAAACTTCTTAAAAGAAATGACATATGGACAGATGTGCAAACAGGAAAAGGCAAAAACATAGTGTGCTCTTTTTCCTAGTTTTCTCCTAGTTCTGACCAAGTTTTTACTGTGTCACCAGGTCATCCAATCCAGATTGCTAGACCCATTCTTTTTTTAAGTTAAAAAAGTTGCAATTAAAACACTATGTGAGGGCTTCCCTGGTGGCGCAGTGGTTGAGAGTCCGCCTGCCGATGCAGGGGACACAGGTTCGTGCCCCGGTCTGGGAGGATCTCACATGCCGCGGAGTGGCTGGGCCCGTGAGCCATGGCCGCTGAGCCTGCGCGTCCAGAGCCTGTGTTCCGCAACTGGAGAGGCCACAACAGTGAGAGGCCCACGTACCACAAAAAACAAAACAAAACAAAACAAAACAAAACAAAAAACAACACTATGTGAGGAGTGACATCAGCAAAATGGTGGACTAGTAAGCTCCAAGCCCTCTTTCCCCCAAAGAGATTAAAAACAAAACTGTCAACTGAGAATTCTATACCTGGCAAAACTCCCTTTAAAAAATGAGGGATGGGGCTTCCCTGGTGGCGCAGTGGTTGAGAGTCCGCCTGCCGATGCAGGGGACGCGGGTTCGTGCCCCGTTCCGGGAGGATCCCACGTGCCGCGGAGTGGCTGGGCCCGTGGGCCGTGGCCGCTGGGCCTGCGCGTCTGGAGCCTGTGCTCCGAAACGGGAGAGGCCACAGCAGTGAGAGGCCCGCGTACCGCAAAAAAAAAAAAAAAAAAAAAAAAAAAAATGAGGGATGAGCTTCCCTGGTGGTGCAGTGGTTAAGAATCCGTCTGCCAATGCAGGAGACATGAGTTCGAGCCCTGATCCGGGAAGATCCCACCTGCTGCAGAGCAACTAAGCCCATGTACCACAACTACCGAGCCGGTGCACCACGACTACTGAGCCTGCGCTCTAAAGCCTGTGAGCCACAACTACTGAGCCCACGTGCCTAGAGCCCGTACTCTGCAACAAGCGAAGCCACCACAATGAGAAGCCCATGCACGGCAACGTAGAGTAGCCCCTGCTCACCGCAACTAGAGAAAGCCCGTGCACAGCAACGAAGACCCAATGCAGCCATAAATAAATAAATAAATAAATAAATAAATAAATTTTAAAAAAGAGCATATATGTATTTAAAAAAAAAAAGAGGTGAGGGCTTCCTTGGTGGTGGTTAAGAATCCACCTACCAATGCAGGGGACACAGGTTCGAGCCCTGGCCCAGGAAGATTCCACATGCCACGGAGCAACTAAGCCCGTGCACCACAACTACTGAGCCTGCGCTCTAGAGCCCAGGAGCCACAACTACTGAGCCCACATGCTGCAACTACTAAAGCCCATGTGCCTAGAGCCCATGCTCAGGAACAAGAGAAGCCACCAGAATGAGAAGCCCGTGCACCGCAATGAAGAGTATCCCCCACTCGCCGCAACTAGAGAAAGCCACGTGCAGCAACGAAGACCCAACGCAGCCAAAAATAAATAATAAATTAATTTTTTTTAAAGTGAAGGAGAAATAAAGACATTACCAGATAAACAAAAGCTGAAGGGAGCTCATTACCACTAGACAGGTAGGGATTTTTATGTTTTGTGCCCGACTATATCCCCAGTTTTAACACATACCTGCATTTGATGGTAACACATGACATATGTGTCAAGTTTAAATACATATTCCAGGTGGAGAGGGTGAGGGCTTAATGGGAGGTAGCAGCGGTGCAGAGAGGAGAATCAGAATGAATCGCAGCAGAACGTAGGGAGTAGAAACCTCAAGACTGCTTCAGCACCCCGCCAAGATGGTGAACCTATTAACATCCTTTAAAATGAAACAGAGCGGCTCTTTCCCATCTTGCAAGATGGCAGGTGAAAAGGCTGAGAAACCAGATACTAAGGAGAAAAAACCTGAAGCCAGGAAGGCTGAGGCTGGTGACAAGGTTACAAAGGTGAAGCAGGCTAAGAAGGGGAAGCCCCACTGCAGCTGAAACCCTGTCCTGGTCAGAGGCATTGGCAGATATTCCCGATCGGCTATGTATTCCAGAAAGGCCTTGTACAAGAGGAACTATTCAGCATCTAAATCCAAGGTTGAAAAGAAAAAGAAGGTGAAGGTCCTTGCTATTGTCACAAAACTAGTTGGTGGTGACAAGAATGGTGTTACCCAGGTGGTTAGACTTCGCAAAATGCCTAGGTATCATCCTACTGAAGATGTGCCTTGAAAGCTGTTGAGTCACGGCAAAAACCCTTCAGTAAGCATGTGAGAAAACTGCACGCTAGCATCCCTCCTGGGACCATTCTGATTATCCTCACTGGGCGCCACAGAGGCAAGAGGGTCGTTTTCCTGAAGCAGCTGATCGGTGGATTTGCTACTTGTGACTGGCCCTCTGTCCCTCAATCGAGATCCTCTGCGGAGAACACACCAGAAATCTGTCATTGCCACTTCCACCAAAATTGATACCAGTGGTGTGAAAATCCCAGAACATCTCACTGACGCTTACTTCAAGAAGCTGCGTAAGCCCAGGCACCAGGAAGGTGAGATCTTCAACACACAGAGAGAGAAATACGAGATTACAGAGCAGCGCAAGGTTGCTCAAAAAGCTGTGGACTCACAAATTCTGTGAAGAATCAAAGCTGTTCCTCAGCTCCAGGGTTACCTCCGCTCTGTGTTTGCTCTCACAAACAGAATTTATCCTCACAAAGCAGAGTTCTAAACTTCTTACAAAGAACCTAATTAAATAACTCAGTCCATTTCATTTGTGTCTTTTCTCTCTCTCTCTCTCTCTCTCTTTTTTTAATCTGCCTGAAGGTGTGGTATGACTCAGCCAATTTGATGGGATGTTAGCCTCTACTAAAAGGAGTGGGATTGGAGGGGAGTGCTATCAGCTGCAGTGGAATCCCCTCTTTGGATCAACATTCTTAGCTTCCTAAGTGTCTTCTCAGCTTTTTCACAAAGCACCTACCAATACAAAGTAGTGGCATTTCCCCAGCCATCACTGAACAAGTCAGTATTAACTGTACATGGATAAGAAACAACTGTGGGCTCTTCAGGCCACAAACTTCCCTCCCTTTCCATGAATTAACATCCATTTCTGCCCAATTCAGTCCTTCTCCATAGTCATTGCTATTAGTTTCTTGTGTATCTAGTTTCTTAAAGCATACACAACAAATTAGTATAATTACCTTTCCCCGTTTTTAACCAAAAACCCCATGTGCAGTACATGCTGTTATACAGATAACAAGTGAATTTGATTATTCCATAGGAAGTGTCCATCTTTACTGCTGCATAGTATAGTAGTGCATTCTATGGATATTTGGGTTTCCATCATTTGTAATTATACAGGTTTCCCCTGCTATCCAAAAGTAAGAGTATGCCTCTGAAACCTTCTGTAAGCCAAAATGGCAAAAAGTGAAGAAATTACCTTATGACACATCTTGCTAAAAGAGGCATAAATGGGATAAAACACAGATGCTCACAGACAATTCAAAGTGATGGCTCTGGATGCTGAGATGCCAGAGTGTAGTTCCCAGGGAAAGAGCTTGGGAGTGCCACTCCCACTGCCCAGACATGCTGCCGTCTCTAGTGGCTCTCTGCAAAACAAACTGCTGTTTTCCCCCTTTGCCTTTTTTCCTAAGTGTGAAAATCTCGATTTTTTTCCAGTTAACAAAGACAGGTACAAATGAAGTTCTTTCGGTTATAGCAAACTTTCAGAAAGTACTGGGTACCGGAGTGCGATGTTGTAACTTGAAGTGTGCATACAGATGAGCAAGTACCAGGTAAGAATTAGCTTTTTTCTGAGTCAAAGGATTTAGGCAGTTTTGGTAGATGGTGCCAAACTGCCTTCCATGGAGGCTGTACCAATTTATACTCATGTATAAGAGTGCTTGTTATCCTACAGGCTCCCTAAAATGATGGGTCATTAGACTTGGGTTTTTGGCAATAGATAGGTGAAAAATGACTGATGGGTTTTTTAAGTTGGTTTATTGATAATTTACATTTGGTAAAGTGGATTTTTTTGTGTGCGGTGTTGTGGCATCTATACAGTTTGGGAAGCACCACCACCACCAAAGTTCCTTCACGTTTTTTCAAAAGTCAGTTTCCACTCCTAGTAACCACTGATCAAAGTTTTGTTTTCCTAGTTTTGTCTTTTCCAGAACACCATGTAATATGTTTTTTGGCATAATATCTGTGACATTTGTTCACATTTTAATGGTTCAATAGTTCTTTTTATTGTCAGTCAGCATTCTATTGTATCAATGTATCACTGTTTATTCTAAAATATACCCATTGAAAGATATTTGGGTTGTTTATAATTATTGGAGATTATGAATAAAGCCACTATAAACATTCACATACAAAAAGAAAAAATTAAACAGTGGGGACTTCCCTGGTGGTCCAGTGGGTAAGGCTCTTCATTCGCAATACAGGGGGCCCAGTGTTCAATTCCTGGTCAGGGAACTAGATCCCACACACTGCAACTAAGATTTCACATGCTGCAACTAAGAAGTCCACATTCCACAGCAAAGACCCCACATGCCACAACCAAAACCCAGAGCAGCCTAAATAAATAAATAAATAAACTAATTAATTAATTAATTACTAAAATTAAACAGAAAAAAAGAAATGACTAGTAGAATAGTAATACCAAAAAATTATATTGATGAAGCAAAATACAGTAAGAGCTATAAGGAAAGAAACAGAATTACTATTAAGAGAAATTAGGAAATAAATTTGTTAAAAAGTTTGACCATCTTAGAGTAAGAATGAACAGTTTGTATTAGAGACAAGAAAGGCTTTTAAATCCAAATTTTGCCCTCCTTACTGACCACAGTTGACCCTTAAGAACTGTAGTCATTCAATAGCAAATAAAGGCTCTTAACCTTCCTCTGATTAAAAACATTCTACAGGAGCGTAATTGGAGTTAATTAAGAAAATGCCGGACTTCCCTGGTGGTGCAGTGGTTAAGAATCTGCCTGCCAACACAGGGGACACGGGTTCGAGCCCTGGTCGGGGAAGATTCCACATGCCGCGGAGCAACTAAGCCCGTGTGCCACAACTACTGAGCCTGCGCTCTAGAGCCCGCATGCCTAGCGCCGGTGCTCCACAACAAGAGAGACCACAGCAATGAGAAGCCCGTGCACGGCAACGAAGAGTAGCCCCCGCTCACTGCAACTAGAGAAAGCCTGCGCACAGCAACGAAGACCCAAAGCAGCCATAAATAAATAAATTTATAAAAATAAAAAAAAGAAAGAAAATGCCTCTCTCCAAGAAAGGGATATGAAGATACTCAGCACAGAGTTTGTGGTCTGAATATTGGCTAAACCAAACTGTTTAATGTCTTGTAAGTGGTACACTAAGAACCAAGAAGTATCTGAGATCTTTATACTGAATGGAGGTGAGATATTATTGGAATTAGGATATTAAGTACATATAAAACATGCTTGTACTTCACAGTAACATTTATATCTGGGGATTCTTCATATCCCTGATCATTCCTGCCATTTGAAACTTGCAAACATTCAGTCATGTTTTTCTTATGTGACTCAGTTCACAATATGGGAAAGGACAATCATCTCTTTCAGTGATGAGAGAAATTTAGAGAAAAACTCCTATCAACTTCCACAAGCAAACTGCACCTGCAAAAGAATTTTTAATAGTGTATGTCAACAATGGCTATAGAGATGCTAAAAGAATGCTCAGTAGCTGTGAGTTCAACACACTCTTTACTGATCTTCAATGCATGTGTAGTGAAGGCTTTAGAATGGATGTGAGGATCAGTCAGTTTGGTCAGAAATGAAAGAGGAATTCAGACAGGCTATCAGAGAGAATGTGGAGAAGAAAATCAGGCAACCATAAAGCAAGTAGACAAGGGTGACATATGTCTCTGGGTCCCTCTATTTTCTCACAGCTTTGGGGGCTAGAAGCCTGAGATCAAGATGTCAGCAGGGTTGGTTCCTTCTGAGAGCTGTGTCATGACTTTCCCAAAACTTCTGATGATTTGCTCACAATCTCTAATGATTCCTGTTACACAGAAGCATCAACCCAATCTCTGCCTTCATCTTCACCTGGCATTCTCTTCTAAGGACTGTATCCAAATTCTCTGTTCTTATATGGATTCCAGTTATATTGAATTAAGGGCTTACACTACTGCATTCTGACCTCATCCTAACTTAATTCTGGTATGTGTAACAGACGAATGCCACAGACATAATAATGTTCAAAACAAGGAAGACACAAAAGAGAAAATTTTATAGGTCACCATTTACTTCCACTCAATTACAGTCAAAACAAATCCATGATGATAGTGTAAATAGTGGCTACCATTGTAGGAGGAGCTATTGACAAGGCTGGGCCACCAGGAACCTACCGAAGTGTTGGAAATATTCTAAATTTTGATCTGAGTAAAGAATATTTTGGTTTATACATGTGTAAAAATTTAAGTGAACCCATAAGATTTGTGTGCATCATTGTACAGTTTAGTTAAAAAATGAAATAAAGAGTAAATGGAAGGAATTCCCTGGCAGTCCAGTGGTTAAGACTCCGCACTTCCACTGCAGGGGGCACGGGTTCACTCCCTGGTCAGGGAACTAAAATCCCGCATGTGGTACAGCTAAAAAACAACAACAAAAACAAAACACAAAAAGAGTAAATGGGATTTAAAAAAGGAACAACACACTTCCCTTTCAAGAACTACTCAACTTCTTCTAATAGCTTGATTTTATGAGTAAAGTCAACACAATTTAAAGGTCATTATAGATCCAAGAATAGTTTTGTTGGCTTTATTTTTCATCCAATCGGAGCACAGTTTTTGTTGAGTAGAGGTGATTAAGATAGAGAAGATCCAGGAAATAAATGAAGCAAATTTTCAGAGAAAACACGAGAAAGTATGATGCATACTCTGTTATAGCAATTGGCCATGGCCTGATGCAAGACTTCTACTGTGGAGAATAAGAAGGGAAACAGAAGTTCCGAAACAGATATAGGTGAATCTTTAAAATTGATGACCAAGGAATAGAAGTGTATAGACTTTATTTCCACAAGGTGCTGAGATCAGGCAGGATGTTCACAATGCTAATGACAGCAGGGATCAAAACCACTAATTCACCCACAGCATCAGGCTGTGTTCTGTGCTCTTCTCTTAAACATTTTATCCTAATAACAATTTTGCATAGTAGATGCCATATTACCCCATTTTAACAAGAAGGAAACTGATGTACAGAGTTCATTAACTTGCCCAGGGTCACACTGCTCAAAAGTAGCAGAGCTGGGATTTGACACCATGAGGAATGGCTCCAGACATGTGTTCCTGGGTGCTACACTAAGGAGGAAACAACTCATAGCAGCTGTGTGGGGCCAACAGCCATGGAGGAAGGTAGACATGAGGTAAGGGGGAAGTGTGAGTGGGAGGATTTAATGGTCGCAGTGGTGGGGGAGAGGATGATTTGCTGATGATTTTGGTCCAAAGAGGACATCTCACAGACATCAACTATCATCTATTCTCACCCCACATTTCATAAAAGAAAGGACTTTCGTTTTTGTTTTTTTGGCTGCATTGGGTCTTTGCTGCTGCGCGCGGGCTTTCTCTAGTTGCAGCGAGTGGGGGCTACTCTTTGTGGTGGTGCCTGGGCTTCTCATTGCAGTGGCTTCTCTTGTGGCAGAGCACAGGCTCTAGGCGCATGGGCTTCAGCAGTTGCAGCACGCGGGCTCAGTAGTTGTGGCTCGCGGGTTCTAGAACACAGGCTCAGTAGTTGCGGTGCACGGGCTTAGTTGCCCCCCAGCATGTGGGATCTTCCCAGATCAGAGACCAAACCCGTGTCCCCCGTATTGGCAGGTGGATTCTTAACCACTGTGCCACCAGGGAAGTCCAAAGAAACGACTTTTACCACCAATCACATTCTCTGCAGATCTAAGACCTTTCTTAAGTGTGAACTTTCTAGTACTAAAAAAAATGTGAGACCTGGAAATGATGATTTCCCACATTTGCTTTTATGGGACCTGTCCCCGGTGTGACCTTTTCAGTGGGGAATGAGGCCGCAGTGTTTTCTAAATGACTTCTCACATTTGCTGCATTTATAAGGCCTTGATCCAGTGTGAATTCTCTGGTATTTAATGAGGCTGAAGTTTTGTCTAAAGAATGTCCCACATTAGCTATACTCTAAAGGCCTTTTGCTGCTGTGAGTTCTCTGGTGCTGGACAAGTTTGTATTTGTACATAAAGGTTTTGCCACATTCCCCACACTCATAAGGCCTTCTCCAGTGTGAACTCTCAAATGGTCACTGAGATAGGAGTTTTGGCTAAAAGATTTCCCATATTCACTGCACTACCAGTAAGGCCTTTCTCCAGTGCAGACTGCCTAGAGCTGAACACATGAGAACTTGCTGCAAAAACCTTCCTGCATTTGCTAGACTCTTAAAGCCTTTTTCCAGTGCAGACTCTCAGATGGTGATCAAGGATGTCTGTGTGTTTTTCAAATCCTGCATTTTAAATTGTTTCAGTACATAAGTGAGCTCTGGATCCTTCCCTGCTATATGATCAGAAATAACAGCTGACTTTAACTCTTAAAATTATATGCTTCTCTCCTGGGTTCATGTTCTCTCAATTTTGATGCATAAGAAGTGTCGAATAAAGAGAGGCTCTGGGGGACTTCCCTAGTAGCACAGTGGTTAAGACTCCACACTCAGGAGTCTTAACCAGGGGGCTAGGGTTGGATCCCTGGTCAGGGTGCTAGATCCCATATGCATGCCACAACTAAGGAGCCCACCTGGTGCAACCAAATAAATAAATTAAATAAATATTTAAAAAGAAAAGAGAGAGGATCTCAGTAGTTCTTGACCATAACATATCATGAATTCACAGTCAGGAATATTAATCCTTTGTATCTAATAAATATTTTATATTCTTTCAGAAAGATTTTTAAAAATGTCTTTGTGGCTGGGAAGCAGTGATGTGATCAGGCGCCCCTCACTCTTAGGACACGAGTGGGGGTAAGGTAGGGTGAGGACCTGCAGGACGCTGTATTTACCTGAGCTGGGCCCCTCCACGCAGCGACCGCCATCGCAGGTGTGGGTCGAGCGGGGTCGTAAGGGGCGGTGGAGAAGCATAGGGACGAGGGCACAGCTGTTATCCACCACCGCTGACTTTCAGATATATCGCTGTGCAGTTGGGAAGGGACAACTTTTCCGCTCGAGCCTTCCCGCTCTCGTCACCTTGGGCCCAACACCGCATTCCTGAAGCCGTGACAGAGCGCACAGACGCAACAGCAGACAAAACAGCCGCTACCTGAGCGACGCTGGAAGTCCCGCCCCAAGCCTGTGGTCCAAACCCACCCCCCACTACCCAGTGTTCATTGGCTTAGCGTCTCTTCCGCTTAGCAGAAGGCATTCTGGGCTGTTCCCACAGATCCACAGACTTCGGCAAGCGGCGCGCCGCATCAGTGACGGGGAACACAGGTTAAACGGCCCCACTAGGGACACTGGGAAGTGGAGCTGCCAACTTCCGGGCGTAGGGGCGGAGCTTAACTCCTTCTTAAAGAGGCCGAAGGCTGATTTCTGGGAATCTTGTCTGCAGATCTCAACACCGAAGTGTTGAGAAAGGAATCACTTCAGCCTTCTTCAAGCTCAACTACTTCTGAAGGCTAAAGATATGATTTCAGCGGCTCTCAAAGTGGTGCATGGACACGGACACATCATTCTACAGAGTCACTCAGACACAACGTGGGTCTGGCCCTCCTACGTTGAAGAGGATAAACATTATCTCCTTGCTCTTCACTTGCCCATAGCCTGAAGCATTGGAGTCAGTCCTTGGACGGGTTCAGTGGGTTGGGTCAGGACGAGAGAGAAAAGACTCCAGGCTGGTTCCATCCCAGACAAAAACATAGAGGTATGCACCAGCCACTGGCCTGGAATAGCAAATAGACTCATCCAAATAGACAAAAGAGAAGGCAGTGAGTAAAGGGGGGAAAGGAGCTCATAATGATCAAGATAGTGCATGTGGCTATGGCCTCAGCAGAAGATCTGGAAGATGTGTTGGACTCGCTGCTTGTGCTTGTGCACGTGCAGGCAAAGGGCGATGGAACCCCTAGTGCAGACCATTCGGCCTAAACACACGAAGTCGGTTGTGAAGACTATTACTACAACTACAAACTTGGTAAGTGTGTCTGGATTCAGCGAGAAACAATATTCATAATTTATTTTCACACTAATTTTTTTAACTTTTATTCTTTTATTTTTATTAATTTATGTTTTGTCTGCGTTGGGTCTTCGTTGCTGAGCACGGGCTTTCCCTAGTTGCTGTGAGTGGGGGCTACTCTTCATTGCGGTGCGCGGGCTTCTCATTGCAGTGGCTTCTCTTGTTGTGGAGCACGGGATCTAGGCGCGCGGGCTTCAGTAGTTGTGGCGCACGGGGTTAGTTGCTCCGCAGAGTGCGGGATCTTCCCGGGCCGGGGCTTGAACCCGTATCCCCTGCATTGGCAGGCGGATTCTTAATCACTGCGCCACCAGGGAAGTACTTCACACTAATATTTTTGCTGTGCTTTGGGCCATTCAGATTGATAGAAACAAAGATATTTACCAAGAGATGCAGGACCCAGCAAGGGAAACAGCAGAAACCAATGTACCTTGGGGATCTCATTCTGAGCTCCACCCACCTAGAGAAATTGGGGCAAAGCTTTATGGTCTGGAAGACACTGAAGAGGGGATTAGTGGTGAGGGAAACCCCTCTGGCCACTCTGTGGAAATAAAAGAGAAGTTTACACCCAGACTCATTCAGGAAATATTTTGGGGGCTTTTTGTTTGTTTGTTTGTTTTGCGGTAAGCGGGCCTCTCAACGCTGCGGCCTCTCCCGTCGCGGAGCACAGGCTCCGGACACGCAGGCCCCGGACGCGCAGGCTCAGCGGCCATGGTCCACGGGCCCAGCCGCTCCGCGGCATGTGGGATCTTCCCGGACCAGGGCACAAACCCGCGTCCCCTGCTTCGGCAGGCGGACTCTCAACTACTGCACCACCAGGGAAGCCCCTGCAAACCACTTTTGACATGTTCCATCAGTCACAGCACCTTCTCCATACACTGCACAAATCTTTTTCTGCATTTCAGTTGTGTTTTTACCTTTCTTGAAATAATAAAGCATAATATGCCAAAAGGTTGCTTTTTTTCTTCCATGTTCAATATTCAAATGGCTACACAAAAATTCACCAATTTTGATAAGTCTTTTTTTAAAATGCATACTGATATGACATCTGTCACATACAATCTAACAACATTGTTTCGAATGAAGTTAAAGACAACTAAGTGCTACTATAGCCATCTTACAGAAAAAAACAAACGAACTTTTTAGCCCACCCATTATTTTCAATATTTTGCTTCTACCACCACTAGCTTAAAAAAAAAATCAAACCAAATGGAAAATGTGTATCCATTGAGAAATAATCCCCCATTCCCCTCTCCATCCAGCCCCTGGAAACCTCTAATCTACTTTCAGTCTGTACAAGCTTGTCTATTCTAGATATTTCTTACAAGTGGAATCATACAATATTTTTCCTTTCATGTCTGGCTTTAATCGTTTGGCATGTTTTGAAGGTTCATCATATTGTGGCATGTATCAGAACTTTATTCCTTTTCATGACTGAATAATATTCCAATGTATGAATGTACCACATTAAAAAATCTATTCATGTGTTAATGGACACTTCAGTTGTTTCCACCTTTTGGCTATCGTGAATAATGTTGCTATGAAAATTGTTGCACACGAATGTGTTTTAGTCTCTGCTTTCAATTCTTTCAGGTTTCCCAAGGAGTGGAATTGCTGAGTCCAGTGGCATTTCTGTATTGTTTTTGAGGAGCTGCTAAACCGGTTTTCATATTATTAAATTGTTTTTCACATTGCAGCATTTTACATTCCCATCAGCAATGTGGGAGTGTTCCAATTTCTCCACAGCCTCATCCATACTTGTTATTTCCCTTTTCCCCCCATAGTCATCCTGGTAGATGTAGACTGGTATCTCACGGTTTTGATTAGAATTTCCCAGGTGTATAATGATGTTGACATTTTACTGAAAAACAGGAGT
The DNA here is from genome assembly GCF_964341445.2 of Mesoplodon mirus. NCBI lineage: Eukaryota > Metazoa > Chordata > Mammalia > Artiodactyla > Ziphiidae > Mesoplodon > Mesoplodon mirus. Next base: position 64,238,684 of record NC_138995.1, on the reverse strand, counting down.
GTTTTACTCCTGTTTTTATTGATCCTTTATTTTACAGTAATTTACTCCTGTTTTTCATGATCCTTTTCCTCCATTTTCCCCTCTCTTCTGACCTCCCATCAGTGAACAAACATGGACTGATACCTACTTTCTTAACGGGGAAACTCCTTTTCGCCCACCACCTCCTTAAAGCTTTATCTGTTCCATTTTCTGAGGCTCCCTGGCTCTTCTTCCCCCCTGCCCATCCCAGTCGGACTTGCAGCCCACATGTTAAATTCCTTTCCTCATAGTGTCTCTTCTATTCCCCAAATAAGTCAGGGAAAGCCATCTTTCTTTCTGTGAGTAAACTGCACATAGCAAAACTGATTCCAACAGGATGTAGACATATCCTATTAGGAACAGAGGTAGTATATAATATGACTTGAGCCTGTCATTTTGGGATTTTCCTCCCCTCTTATTCAGCTCAAAAAATAATTTCCTTAACTCCAGTAAGTCTCTTTCTAGAAGGGGCTCCTAATCAAATCAGATTTCTTCCAGCCTTTAAATTATTTGGAAGTTTCATGCTGTACTATGTGGATTTCCATGTAGTCAAACCTCAGGGCAGAGGAGGAGGCTTGAATTCCTGTGTGGACCTGACCGAAAATGGTATGTGAGCAATGAAGATGCCTCAGAAATCTGCATGGGGTCACTAAGGTGTCTGGAAGAAAGCTAAACTGTGCCTGTTCAGCGTGAGACTTCACAGGGATGCATAGAGAACTGCGCTAGGGCTGAGAACTGGCCGGAGATTGCACAGGCTGCACAGCGCCGGTGATATTAGAATCCTGACCGACCAGAGTGGGGATACCTCTCTGAACACCTTAGGTGGTCAGCGTAGACCCCAGAAAGGCTTCACCTAGGAGAAACAGGGTGCCCTAATATATATGCTCCTACCCTGGTCAGGCAGCATTGCAGCAGCTTGTGGAGGGGCCAGGAGGGAATGAGAGCAGCAACGATCCCCTAGCTGCCTGCATTTAGGCTTTGACGGTGTCCTACCTCCCCATAGGGGTTTCCTAGTCTAGGAATTCTCTTCAAGTACTTTACAACCCTCTCTTTTAATAACGGGATGAGTTATGCTTCAGCAGAATCGCACATTGAATTGTGTTGCTTTTCCAGGCACCCCGACTCTGGGAAGACGTGCAGGTGGGGGCGGTGGGGGAACCACTGCCAGCCTACCCCATCCACAGCAGGGCCTCCCTCAGAAGGACCCTAGCCCAAGCGCAGGCTGGTCTAGGGTCCTCCCTGTGCTCCACGCTGGGGGGGCGGTCCTGCGACAATCTCTCCCTGCTCTCGTGTTCCAAGGGAACCCCGTTAGTTCTTTTCCTTCAGGAACAGATGCACTTCAAGGCAGCGAAGCCACGTGTGATCTGAGGTCGCATCTTGGAGAGGACAATGAGGTCTAGGCACAGTGGGTGTTGCAGGAGGGACAGGCTGCAACTCCGGACCATACAGTGCCCGCTGGCTGCGAGCTGACAGTGACTCAGGCAGAGAGGAGGGGGGCGCGGAAGCCGGAGGAGACATCCAGGGAGAGTGGGCACCTCCGTGGACGTCTTTAATGGCAGTCCTCTTGGGGTTGAGTCTCCATCCCTGGCCGCAGAGTCTGCGTTCTCCCCTTTTCACCTTAAGGGCCGAATCCCAACTTTCACACGCAGCCGCCAGGGGGCGCCGGCCGGTCCGGGAGAGACGCGGGCTGCGAGCTGCCCTGGGGGCTTTCCCCGGGGGAGAGCAGGGAGCTGCAGGGACGCTCAAAGGGCCTCCAGACCCCGCGGAGGCTCCCGGGTTCACCAGAGTCCTCCTGGGAGGGGTCAACCTGGAGCCCCCTGAAAGTCTCCCCCGGCCCCTCTGGGCTTCAGGCGCGAGGTCTCTACTGCTGGTCCCAGGACGAAGGTCCTCACCTCCCCCTACAGAGGTCAAGCGCACACCCCGGTCGCCAGCGACAAGTCCGCGCTGCTCTCTGGGAGCCGAGTCCCCGCCTGACCCCCTCGAGGCAGAGTCTCAACTTTTCGCCTACAAAACAACTCCCGACCTTTCCAGGCGACCCCCCAGGAGGCGCAGCCAAACCTGCCAACCCTGATCTGGTCAGATCACAAGCCTGTTTTGCGGTCAGGGGTCGGAGAGGGGTGGGAGCGGCTCTCACACCAGAGAGGGAACTCAGGACTTTTCGCAAAGGGTGCTGACTGTATCTTCCCCCAACCCCCGCTGGTGGGGCCATGGGAACTACGCTACCCACAATGCCGGAGGACGGGGGCCAAGACTAGCAGCCAATGAACGCCCGAAAGCAGGGCGTTTTCTCGTTGGGACCAGAGGATGTGGGTGGGACTTCCGGCGCCGCTGTTGTGGCAGTCACTATCGCTGCTCCAGTGTCCAACCGTGATACGAGTCCTTTAGGAGAGCGGAGTCAGGATCGGGTTGACCAGAGAGAGGAGGATTTAGAGGAGAGGTTGTTCCCACTGCACAGCGGCGAGTCTGCAGAGCCGCGGCGGTAGATGACGATTGTACACGAGTTCCGTCTCTGTCGCCCACCACCTAAGACCCCACTCCTCCCAGACTCCGATGGCGGCGGCCGCGCCGAGGGACCCGCCTCAGGTAAACGCTCGTCCTACGGGCCCTGACCGCCCTCACCCCACCAGACACTAAAGCCCCAAGTGCGGGGCACCTGCTCATGTCTATGCAGTATAGATCCCTGTGTCCAGAAGAGTGAGGATCTCATGGGTGGAGCTCCCATATCTAAAAAACTGTGATGAGATGTTGGGAGAGTGTTACAGGCAGAGGGACCGGTTTATGTAAAGTCGTGGAGGGGCGATTGAGCCAGAATCATTCCCACTTGGAATGGCAAGGTGAGGAGTTTTAATCTCAGGACGCTATGGAGGGTTGTGAATAGAAGAGGCACATGGTGTGAGTTAGGCTTTTCAAATTTTCCAGAAGTTGCTCAGAGTAAGAACAGACTGGAAAGGGGATGAAAACACTGAGGCCCAGGGTGGTTGAGTTTTTATCCAAGATCATACAGTTGTAAGAGCACTGAGGACTGAGGCTCAGAGATAATGCAGTCATCCCAGGTCACCTTGCTCCAGGGCTGGACAGGGGTACAGGGAGGCCTGAGCCTACTGAGCCTGCCATGGTTCCATCCCTCTAATGGCCTCCCTCTTCCTATAGACCCCCATGACCACAGAAGTGCTTATAGACTGTACAAAGGTGAGTGGAGGATATTCCAGGCCTTCAATGGTCCTGACCCACCCTTTGTCTCTGGGATTGTGTCCTGGGATTTTTCTAGTCCACACACCTGGAGACCCTGAAGAAACCCCAAGCCCACATTTGGTTGTCTCTGGGAGGCACAATTTGGGACTCCAGGGGAATTACCTGACAAGAGGGCATATGCTCTAATGCCAGGCTCAGAGTTCAGATGGCGTCTCCCTTCCCATATGCTTGTTGTTGGGGTGGGCAGACACAGTGATCTTGATACCATGAGAAGAGAGCAGGTATCTGAGGCCCCAGGGCCTGATATTTCCTCTAAGATGGGGACACTGGAAGGAGGATGAGCAGGGGATGGATGTCTGGGTGAAGGAACTTGGGGTCCTAGGAGAAAAGTTGATCATGGAATGATCTGTCCTCATCCTGGCAGGGCTGTGTGACCTTTGAGGACGTGGCCATTTACTTCTCGCAGGAGGAGTGGGGGCTCCTTGATGAGGCTCAGAGACGCCTGTACCACAAGGTGATGCTGGAGAACTTTTTACTTACAGCCTCAATGGGTAAGGCCCTCACCCAAGGGTCCTGGTCTCTATCTTATCTTCTGTCCCCCAGAGGCAGCTCTGTCCTTTCCACAGACAGACCATGGGCTCTGCTAACTTCCCCACTTTCTTGGCATATGTGTTGTGGATACCAGTGCTGAGCTGTGTGCACTGCCCGCCCCAAGTAGTTCTAAATCCTGTTGCACCAAGCTTGCAGGGAAGGATCTGGGATTTAGGAGTCTTGCAGTCAGCCTAAAACAAAGCATCTCACCTTGTTTGCCCTCACCCTGGCAGAATGAATGTGTCCAGATCCATGATACCTGGTGTCCCAAGTTCTGATTGAGTCGGTAATTTTAATGATATATATAATTAGTATTTAACAATACATATATATGATATATAATTTTTACTGATGTTAGGTATGGGGTCCTGATGGATGGGACCACAATATTATAGTAATCCACTATGAGGCACCTTCAATTTTTCCAGATTTAAGGACAGACATAATTGGGCTTTAGAATGGAAAAGCAGTGAGGATAATCACCCCTTCATTTATTAGATTTTCTATAATAAGTTTTAATCCTTGAAGGCCCTGTTTTAACATACACTGGGCTATATTAACTATTTTAACTGGGTGGCCTGTGAGGCACCATTTTATTAAGCCAATTTGTGTCAAAGACTTATGTTAATTTAAATTTATTATTCAGCATGTTAGAGCAGCTGTGCCCAATATGGGATAGTTTTGGGTAATGGGTGCTATGACATTGGAAAATTTAAGAAAAGCTACAGTTCAAGTGAGACATACCTATTTTTGTCTGTTTTGTATTTAGTTACATTCCTAAGAGTATACAGTTATGGTGTGTAAAAATAGTGTAATCCTGGGACTTCCCTGATGGTCCTGTGGTTAAGACTCTGTTCTTCCACTGCGGGGGGTGTGGGTTTGATCCCTGTTGGGGAATTAAGATCCTGCATGCTGTGTGGCAAAAAAAGTAATGGAATCCTCTTATATAATTTGAGCCCCACTAATAATTACATTTACGAAGTTTGACCATTGGTCCCTTTTAGTAAATGTTAAAAGTTATTTATTTATTTATATTTAAACCATTGTACTGAGGAATGATTGATATTTTAAAAGGTGTACACATTTCCTGGAGACAACTCAATAAGTTTGGGAATAAGTATACATCCTTGAAACCATCACCACCATCAAGACCATAAACATATCCACTGCCTCCCACCCCTTTATTATTATTATCATCATTATTAATTTGTGTGTGTGTGCGTGTGTGTGTGTGTGCGGTAAGAACACTTAGGTTGCTTCCATATCTTAACTATTGTAAATAATGCTGCAGTGAACAGAGGGGTGCATATATCTTTTCAAATTACTGTTTTTGTTTTGTTCAGAGAAGTACCCAGAAGTGGAATTGCTGGATTGTATGGTAGTTCTATTTTTAATTTTTTGAGGAGTCCCCATATTGCTTTCCATAGTGGCTGCAACAATTTACATTCCCACCAATAGTGCACAAGTGTTCCCTTTTCTCCACATCCTCACCAGCACTTGTTATTTTTTGTCTTGGTAACAGCCATTCTGAGAGGTGTGAGGTGATACCTCATGTGGTTTGATTTGCATTTCCTCGATGGGTAGTGATGTTGAACATTGTTTCATGTGCCTGTTGGCCATCTGTATGTCTTCTTTGGAAAAAAGTCCATTCACATCCTCTGCTCATTTTTTAATTGGGTTGTTTGTTTGTTTTTTTTGATATTGAGTTTACTCAATATCAAACTCAATAAATTGAGTTTATTAAGTTTTTAATCCATTTTGAGTTGTTTTTGTGTATGGTGTAAGGTAAGCGTCCAATTTCATTCTTTTGCATGTAGATATCCAGTTTTCCCAGCACCATTTATCGAACAGGCTACTCTTTTCTAGTTTGTATTCTTGGCCCCCTTCGCAAACAGTAGTTGACCATATATGCAAAGGGTTATTTCTGTGCTCTCTATTCTGTTCCGTTGGTCTATGTGTCTGTTTTTATGCCAGTACTATACTATTTTGATTACTGTAGCTTTGTAATATATATAATTTGAAATCAAGAAGTGTGATGGGGCTTCCCTGGTGGCGCAGTGTTTGAGAGCCCATCTGCCGATGCAGGGGACACGGGTTCGTGCCCCGGTCCGGGAAGATCCCACATGCCGCGGAGCGGCTGGGCCTGTGAGCCATGGCTGCTGAGCCTGCGCGTCCGGAGCCTGTACTCCACAATGGGAGAGGCCACAGCAGTGAGAGGCCCACGTACTGCAAAAAACAAAACAAAACAAACAAACAAAAAAAAGTGTGATGCCTCTAGCTTTGTTCTTCTTGCTTAAGGATGTCTTGGCTATTCAGGGTCTTTGGTGGTTCCATATGAATTTTAGGATTTTTTTTTCTACTTTGGTGAAAAATGCCATTGGAATTTTGAAAAAGGTTGCATTGAGTCTGTAGATAGCTTTGGGTAGTATATTTAAGAATATTAATTTTTCCAATCCATGAACAGAGGACCTCTTGCCATTTATTTGTGTCTTTAATATTTTTCATCAGTGTTTTATAGTTTTCAGTGTAAAGATCTTTTCACCTCCATGTTTAAATCTTTTCCTAAGGGTGTTTTTTGTTTTGTTTTTTTATCATCATAAAAGGAATTGGTTCTTAGTTTCTTTTTCTTTTTTTTTTTTTTTTTTGCTGTACGCAAAAAAATTTCTTCCTTTCTGGTTTGGATGCCTCTTATTTCTTTTTCTTGCCCAGTTACTCTGCTTAGGACTTCTAGTACTATGTTGAATAGAGGTGGTGAGAGTGGTCATCTTTGTTATGTTCCTGATCTTTGCAAAAAAGCTTTCAGCTTTTCACCATTGAGTATGATCTTGGCTGTGGGCTTGTCATATATGGCCTTTGTAGTTGTCAATAGGAACCCCAGCATTATGTTGTATATAATAAAAACTTTCTGTATCAAGTTTGTTGAGAGTTTTTATTATGAAAGGATGTTAAATTTTGAGATATGCTTTTTCTATATCTATTGAGATGACTATCTGATTTTTATCCTTCTTTCTATTAATGTGGTATATCACATTTATTGTGTTTGCTGAAATGTCTTTGCATCCCAAAGGTAAATCCCAGTTGAACATGTTGTATAATACTTTTTTTAAAAAATTTATTTATTTATTTATTTATTTTTGGCTGTGTTAGGTCTTTGTTGCAGTGCACGGGCTTCTCATCGTCGTGGCTTCTCTTGTTGCGGAGCATGGGCTCTAGGCGTGCAGGCTTCAGTAGTTGTGGCACATGGGCTCAGTAGTTGTGGCTTGTGGTCTCTAGAGCCCAGGCTCAGTAGTTGTGGCACACGGGCTTAGTTGCTTTGCGGCACGTGGGATCTTCCCGGGCCAGGGCTCAAATCCGTGTCCCTTGCATTGGCAGGCAGATTCTTAACCACTGCGCCACCAGGAAAGCTCTGTATGATACTTTTAATGTGCTGTTGAATTTGGTTTACTGTATTTTGTTGAGGATTTTTGCATCTATGTTCATCAGGGATATTGGCCTTTGATTTTCTTGTGTTGTAGTGTTCTTATCTGACTTTGGTGTAAGGGTGATACTGGCTTTGTAAAATGAGTTTTGATGTGTTCCCTCCTCTTCAGGTTTTTTGAGGATTGGTATTAAATGTTTCATAGAATTTACCAGTGAAACGATCAAACCCTGGGATTTTCTTTTGGGGGAGGTTTATTATTACTGATCCAATATCCTTACTCATTATTGGTCTTCTCTGATTTTCTATTTCTTCAAAATTAAATCTTGGTAGGTTGTATATTTCTAGGAATGTATCCATTTCTTCTAGGTTATCCAATTTGTTGGTATATAATTATTCATAGTAGTGTCTTATGATCCTTGTATTTCTGTGGTATCAATTGTACTGTTTCCTCTTTCATTTATAATTTTATTTATTTGAGTCCTCTCTTTGTTTTTCTTAGTCTAAGAGGTTTGTCAATTTTATCTTTTTCAAAAAATCTTAGTTTTGATCTTTTCTATTGTTTTTCTAGTCTCTATTTTATTTCCACTTTTATCTTTACTGTTTCCCTCCTTCTGCTAACATTGTGCTTAGTTTGTTCTTTTTCTAGTCTTTGAAGTGTGAAGATAGTGTCTTTACGATCTTTCTTTTTTTTCTTAGTGTAGATATGTATCTGCTATAACCTTCACCTTTTAGAACTGCTTTTGCTGGGTCCCATAAGTTTTGGTATTTTGTGTTTCCATTTTCATTTGTATATATATATATATATATATATATATATATATATATATATATATTTTTTTTTTTTTTTTTTTTTTTTTTTTTTAACATCACGCGGGCCTCTCACTGTTGTGGCCTCTCCCCTTGCGGAGCACAGGCTCCGGACGCGCAGGCCCAGCGGCCATGGCTCACGGGCCCAGCCGTTCCGCAGCATGTGGGATCTTCCCGGACCGGGGCACGAACCTGTGTCCCCTGCATCGGCAGGTGGACTCTCAACCACTGAGCCACCAGGGAAGCCCTGATTTCCCTTTTGATTTCATCTTTGACTCGTTGGTTGTTCAAGAGTGTGTTATTTAATTTCCACATATTTGTGAATCTTCCAATTCTCCTCCTGTCATTATTTTCTATGTTTATCTTATTTTGGTCAGAAAAGATACTTGATATGATTTCAGTTTTCTTAAATTGGTTAAGACTTGTTTTGTAGCCTACCATATGATCTATCCTGGAGAATTTTCCCTGCAGTCTTGAGTAGTGTGTATTCTGTATTCGATGAAATGTTCTATATATGTCTGTTAGAACCATTTGGTTTATAGTGTTCAAGTCCACTGTTTCCCTGGCCGTGAAGGGTTTTTGTTTGTTTGTTTGTTTGTTTGGTGGTATGCGGGCCTCTCACTGTTGTGGCCTCTCCCGTTGCGGAGCACAGGCTCCAGACGCGCAGGCTCAGCGGCCATGGCTCACGGGCCCAGCCGCTCTGCAGCATGTGGGATCTTCCCAGACCAGGGCATGAACACGTGTCCCCTGTATCGGCTGGCGGACTCTCAACCACTGTGCCAGCAGGGAAGCCCGTGAAGGTTTTTTAAGATGTCAAAACACCATATTATACAGAAAGTTTAAAAAAATACATGACTAATACTCTCCCACCATAATCAGCATGATTCACAAATATTTCTCTTCTTTCAGTTTGTTTGCATGGAACAGAGAAGAAAGAGACACCTTCTGAGCAAAATGTTTCCCTAGAAGCTTTGTCACAGGTCAGGACTCCAAAGGTAGGTCCAGTCAGCCAGAAGGCTCACCCCTGTGAGAAATGTGTCCCAATCCTGCAAGACATTTTGCACTTGGCTTACCTACCTGGGCAGAAACCATACTTGACTGGGGCATGTGCAAACCTACGGCAGCTTCAGAAGCATTTCAGTGCAAAGAAAAGTGACATGGATAGGGCATCATTTGTAAAGAGTTGCATATTCCATGTGTCAGGGCATCCCTTCACTTGTAGGAAGGTTGGAAAGGACTTCCCAGCCACTTTGGGTCTTCTCCAGCACCAGATCACTCCCACTGGTGAGAAACCCAACAAAATCACCAAGTGTGGGGAGGCCTTTCATGGTAGGAAAAGTCATTACAAGTTGCGTGAATGTGGGAAAGATTCCAGCTACAAACAGAGTCTTATTTACCACCCAAGAGTCTCTACTAGGAAAAGGGTTTATGAGTCTAGGAAATATGGGAAAGCCTTGTGCTGTAAGTACTCACTTGTTCAGCTCCAGAGAGTCCACACTGGAGAAAGGCCTTACGAGTGCAGTGAATGTGGAAAATCTTTTAGGCAAAGAGCCACCCTCATTATACACCAGAGAGTTCACACTGGAGAAAGGCCTTATAAATGTGGCGAGTGTGGAAAATCCTTTAGTCAGTGCTCCAATCTTATTGAACACTGCAGAATTCACAGTGGAGAAAGGCCTTATGAGTGTAAGGAATGCGGAAAAGCCTTTGGGTGCAAATCCAATCTTGTTCGGCACCAGAGAACCCACACTGGAGAAAAGCCTTATGAGTGCAGCGAATGTGGGAAATTCTTTAGACAAAGCTTCACCCTTGTTCAACACCGGAGAATTCACACCACAGCAAGGCCTTCTGTGTGTGTGCAGTGTGGGAAATCCTTTAACCAAAGAGCCACTCTCATTAGACACCAGAGAGTTCACACTAGTGAAAGGCCTTATGAGTGTGGGGCATGTGGGAAAGCCTTTGGATCCAAATCCAAACTCGATCGGCACAACAGAAGTCACACTGGAGAAAGGTCTTATGAGTGTGCTGAATGTGGGAAGTCTTTCAGACAAAGCTACAGCCTCGTTGAACACCAGCGAATTCATAGTAGAACAAGGCCCTTTGAGTGTGGCCAGTGTGGGAAGTCCTTTAGCAGAAGAGCCATCTTCACTAAACACCAGAGAATTCACACTGGAGAAAGGCCTTATAAATGTGGCGAGTGTGGGAAATCCTTTAGTAGAAGCACCAGCCTTATTCAGCACTGCAGTATTCACACTGGGGCAAGGCCTTATGAGTGTGGGCAGTGTGGGAAATCCTTCAGGCAAAAGTCTGTCCTTATTCAACACCAGGTAGTTCACACTGGAGAACGGCCTTATGAATGTGGCGAATGTGGGAAATCCTTTAGCCAGCGCTCCAGCCTCAATCTCCACCGAAAATTTCACACCAGGGAGAGGCCCCATGAATGCAGGAAGTATGGGAAATCCTTTACTCCAAACAGCTAATATTGTTTAGTACCAGGAAGTCCACACTTTGAGAAAGGCCTTAGACCTCAAGGAATTGCTGTCTCCTCATTCATTATAATAGCACTAGACACCTTCTGTGAGGGAGCCGTGTGCCTGAAATTGAACCTCATACTTGCAAACATCCAGAGGGGCGAAATTCCCAATGAGTTCCAGGGACCTGTAAAGCTTACAGGAGCTACATTCCATGTTCTAAGCTCCCCAGGGCCCTTGTCAGAGTTACATCTCTGCCATTTTCTCTGGTAGAATCCACCTCACCTCTCCTGCCTTGCACAGTATTTCATTGGTCACCCTGATGTGCTAACACAAGGCAGATGTCTGTGCTCTCTCCTATTCCCTGGAGGAAATCTTGAGTAGTCTGTGCCCTTACATTTTCCTATTTCCAATTGATTAAGTATGAATCTGACCCTTCATCAAAATTGTTGGTTTCACATGACATTTGTGGTTGATTTTCCTGCCTCAAAGTCACCAACTGGTAATTGCCTTCTGCCACGCCCCCCCACCATTGCTCTGGTTTGTGCAGCAATAAAAGTCTTATTGTTTAATCTACCTTTAATCTCAGGGGTTGTATTCACTGAGGGGGGTGGGTGGAAAACAGAATTGGCCTGTTTGTATGAAGGGATGGGCCCTCAGCCTCTTGTGCCTCAGCAGAGACAGTATAATGACAGGAGAATAGTTTTCATTCCAGTTTTAGCCTAATTTGCATTGCTCCCCAAGACCTCCTAGGAACTAAAATAATGCTTTGTGGTACTAATTTGAGACCTGGAAGCCTACCTATTGTATGACCACAGGTTACCCTGATGAGGGGTCACTTATTTTGGCAAGCTCCAGGGCCTTTGGGACTGCCATGACTTTGTCTCATATTCCCAGAGGGTGTCCTATAATGCCCAGCACTGTTGAGGGGAAGCTTTTCACCAGGTTCTACAAAGGAACCAAGTGTCCTGATGTTCATAATTCTGTGGACTGGTATCCCTCTTCACACTACAGGAGCCGGGTTTCAACCATACTTGGTAGTGAAATCCTGGGTGGGATTAATAGTCAGTGAAAGAGCATGCAGCAAATTAAATGGAGTGTGCCTCTTCTAATGTGCATCCATAAATCTTCCAGTGACTATGGCTGTGAGGAATCACAGACCCTCCAAAGGCTGTGTACCTCCTATAGCTGAATTCATTGTCAGCAAATAATCTAAAGGCTTTGTGAATTCTCATTGTCTTTCTGGGCTGGTCAACTCAAGTCCGTTGCTGTAAAGGCAGGGAGATGAGAACAGAGAATGGAGATCCTGTTGTCCAGGGATGTGTCTTTTGTGGTCCAGCCAGCGGTCCTGTTGTCCCAGACTGCAGCGGCCTCCATTGCTTACCCGTGTTTCCAGCACTGATTCAGGGCTGCCCTTCCCCAGGAATGGGAAAAAATAGAACGGAGTCAATACCGAGTTGTTAAACCTAGTTTCCAGAAAGAGGGGGAGGTCCAGATTTTTTTATTTTGAACCATTTGTTTTAGAAACTTTATTGAGGCATAATTGACATGCAGTAACCTATACATATTTAAGGTGTATAGTTTGAAAATTTTTGCCATATGTATAAACCCATAAAACCATCAGAATCACGATAATGAACATAACCATGATTCACCTCGTGCCCCTTTACAATCTCTCGTTGCCCTTCCCAAGCCTACGGGAGTCCAGTGATTTACTGCCTTCAACAATAAATTAGTTTGCATTGTCTAGAATTTTACTTGAATTGAAGTATAAAACTGTTTGCTCTTTTTTTTTGATATTTTTCGTACTGCCTAATTATTTTGAAATTCATCAATGTTGCTTGTATGAATAGTTCATTTTTTTACTGTTGAGTAGTATTCTTGTCTATGGATATGCTACTATGTGTTTATCCATTCATCTGCTAATGGGCAGTTGGGTTGTTTCCAGTTTGGTGTTGTTAGAAATAAAGCTGCAATGGACATAGGCATACAGTTCCTTATATGAATATGTGTTTTAATTCTCTTGTGCCACTACTTCAGAGTATGTGAATGTTTCAATATTTAACAAACGGCCAAATTGTGATCTAAACTGGTTGGACCCTTCTGTGTTCCCACCAACAGTATATGAGAGCTCCTATTCCTCCACATCCTGCCAATACTCGGTATTGTCAGTCTGTTTAATTTTAGCTGTTTTAACAGGGGTGTAATAGCATCTCACTGTGATTTTAATTGCAGTTCTCTGATGTTTCATGATGTCCAGCATTTTTTTCCTGTTTATTTGCCACTTGTATATCTTCTTTAATGACTGTTACTACCAGTTGCTTATTTTGAAATGGATGTTGGCTGATGTTTCCTTTTCCATTAACAAATAAAACACATATGTCTAACAAAGACAGGTGTTGGAACTTCACTCATTCCTCAGCAATGATGTGTCATCTTTACTAAAAGGAAGTATTATTGTTGAATACTATCAGAATATTTTCTCAATTGTTTGTTGCTATTCTGGGAGTGTAACACTCCCAGAGGCTATATACTTTCAAGCGTTGTCTACCTTCCTAACATATTCTCCATCACTTTCGTAAGCCTAGCCATTCAAATAAACAAGGCCCATTTTGTAGAGTTTGTCAGTTTCTCTGGTGCATCTATGCACATCCTGGCCAATTTCAAGTTGCCAAAAGGATGGCACTAAACATGGATTTGGGAAGACCGTGCAGTAGCTCAGTATTATAATGTATTTCCACCATGCTGATGGAGTGGTCACAAATAACCTCAGGAATATATATGAGTAAAACATAGTAAAATAATTTGGAAATGACAACTCTTTTTTTTAAATTAATTAATTAATTAGTTTTATTTATTTATTTTTGGCTGTATTGGGTCTTCGTTGCTGCATGCAGGCTTTCTCTAGTTGTGGCGAGCGAGGGCTACTCTTTGTTGCGGTGTGCAGGCTTCTCATTGCAGTGGCTTCTCTTATTGCAGAGCACAGGCTCTAAGTGCTTGGGCTTCAGTAGTTGTGGCATGTGAGCTTCAGTAGTTGTGACTCGCAGGGTCTACAGCGCAGGCACAGTAGTTGTGGCGCATGGACTTAGTTGCTCCACGGCATGTGGGATCTTCCCAGACAAGGGCTCGAACCCGTGTCCCCTGCATTGTCAGGCGGATTCTTAACCACTTCACCACCAGGGAAGCCCCAACCCCATCACTGTTGATCAACTCATGGCCATTCTTGTTTCACCTGTCCTCACACATATAACTGGGTTGTGTTACTTATAATCCCAACATCTTGTCATTCAATGCCTAATCTCCTCAGAATGTACTTCCAAAATGTAAGGACTCTTTCATAATCCTAATAACTTTCAGACAAAATTTTGAGGTGTTAAAAATATTTTTTCGGGACTTCCTGGTGGTGCAGTGGTTAAGAATTCGCCTGCTAATGCAGGGGACACGGGTTCTATCCCTAGTCTGGGAAGATTCCACATGCGACAGAGCAACTAAGCCCATGCACCACAACTACTGAGCCTGCGCTCTAGAGCCTGCGAGCCACAACTACTGAGCCCGTGTGCCACAACTACTGAAGCCCACGTGCCTAGAGCCCATGCTCAGCAACAAGAGACGCCACCGTAATGAGAGGCCCGTGCTGTCTGCAACTAGAGAAAGCCAGCACACAGCAACGAAGACCCAATGCAGCCAAAAATAAATAAATTTAAAAATATATATATATTTCCAGTGTTCAGTTTCTTTTTCAGTTTTCAAAAAAATATGTTTGTTCTTTAAGGCAGTCAGGTCCAAAATGGATCTATATGACTTTTAGTAGATGTATCTGGGAAGTCTCAATTCACTCATAGATATCACTTCATTTTTTAAAATTCTTGGGCCATTGATTTGTTGAAGTTGCTCAGTCGTTTGCCCATCAGAATTTGCCATGTTCTGGATTTGGTGTGTGTGTGTGTGTGTGTGTGTGTGTGTGTGTGTGTGTGTGAGTGTTCTCTGCCCTGGGCTGTGCTGTGCACGGTCCTTCCAGCGCCCCAAGTCCGCGCTGGAAAATCACCTGCTGGGGGCTCCCAGTCAGTCAGCCTAGCGCCCTGGAGGAATGAACCTCTCTCACCTCCCCAGCTCGGACTTGCGCTCCCCCAAGAAGCTCACCCCACCCGGTTCCCCGGAGCTGACGATCTTGTCCACAAAACGTGCCCCCTCCACGCGTCTCCGGAGCTCTAGCTCAGAACTAGGCTAACGATCTGGTCAGATATCCTTGCATGCAGCTTCCGAAAATTCTGCCGGAATTTGACAGTAACACTAATATCCTCACATAGGCCGAGAAAAATAATAATAAATGCGCCGTTTCCATTTAAAAAGTTTAACAAAACAAAACCCAGCATGGAAGTCGATTATCCTATTCTCTTATTTTAGACACCCCCCGACTTTCTCCTTCCAAACGCAGTGACAATCCTAGTATTGCTCGGGCCCGGGGGCTTGGGGCGACGGGGTGAGGGTCTGCTTCCACCGTTCGCACTGAATTAGGACTAACATCGGAAATGGGGGTCGGGGCGCATTCCTTCCGGGACCGCGGCTTACCCCCTTGCAGTCATGGACCTGTTTCTTCTATACATGAGACCCAGAATTGTTCTGGCTCTCTCCCTACACTGGCAAAAAGGCGCCCCCACCCCACCCGGGGCACAAGGGTACGCCTTGAACAAGTGCGAGTGTCCCGGGCGCTCTGCGCGGCCCCGTCTGCCCCGCCCTGCATCTCCTGGCGGGCTGTACCCGGGAGCGGCTCCCGCCTGCTCCTCCCCCAAATTAGGTAATGCCCAAAGGAGGTCTACGTCAGCAGGCTTCACGGACGTTCCTTGCCTTCTTGGGGGAGGTCATCCCCGAAGTCTCTCAATTTGAGGGCTGCACGAGACCCTAGCACCCCATTACTTAAACGCTCCTATGATAGAGGAACACAGGCAGACGGGTGGCAGGGGCTGCGAGAGAAGCGAGGGCGGCAAAGAGGGCGCAGATGTCTCCAGGCCCGCACGCCACCCCTCCGGCGCCGCGATGGTTTACCCCCGTGACGTAAGGGCTCGTTCATAAATACTGTTATAAAGCGTGGAGGCGGTGCCGGGTGCTTCCTGCCTCTGGGCTGCTAGCTCCTCAGGCGGGCACCCAGCCGCCGGCCTGATGGGCAGGGACCGCGCCCCGTCCCGGCCCCGCTCCAGCCCCACCCTACCACCACCCTGAATTCTTCCCGCTTCAACGCATGCCACGCTTCAACGCCCGCTACCGCGTGGCGTGCTACCGCGTGGTGTCCTCCCGCTGCTACATCGCTTTCCGGGCCGCGGACAGTTCCTCCCGCTGTCACTCCCTGGCCGAGTCCTCCGGCACTGGCTCTCCCGACCATGCGCAGGAAGGCTGGGCTCGCGAGACTCGCGGTTCGGCGTCCCCCCTTCGCCGGGGAGGGAGGCTGCCCCGGCCGGGGCATCCCGGTCCCGGGAGCCCTGGACTTGCTGGAAGCGCACGCACGCTTGTCCGGGTAAGAATGGTCCCTTCTCCGCGCAGTCTCTTTCGGAGCGCTCCGGCCCGCGCGCTGTGGCTTGTGTCCGGCGGGAGCCGAGCAAACGCGTGCCAAGCAGAGACTCGCCCACAGGAGCCCGGCTCCCCGGGGAGGCGGCAGAAAGTGGGCGCCCTCCCTCCGCTGGCAGCCTGGAGCAGGCAGGAGGGGCGGGGAGGAGGGGAAGCGGGCGGGTGTGTAAGGCGGTTCACCGATAAAAAGCGAGTTCACTCGGGAGACTCTGGAGGGGCTCCTGCGTCAGTACAGAAGTCGGGTACATTTATAAGAACCCCCTTTCGAGCCGGTGATGCCGAGGGAATAATGGGAACGCAGTCGCAGGATGGAGGAGAAAGGCAGTGCGCGGCAGAATTCTTGGGAGGAAAGGGGGAGACCTTCCATCCAGGATGAGGGGCATATAAAGAGAAATGAGCAGTCCAGGACAGTTTCTCCTCCCTCTCACCCCACCTGTATCCAGAACCTGCTTGGTCCCCTCAGCTTTCCCCTTCTGTTTCCTTCTAGGACTTGTGCACAGACCTGGCCGGCTCCAGTGCCAACCTCATCCCAAGGGTGACTGCCATCCGGACCAGCCCAGACCTGCAGTGGCTGGTACGGCCCACTGAGGTGTTTTTGGCGGCCCCATCACACAAGATTCCCCCACCCATACGGAGTTCTTCTGGCCTGGATGGGGGTTATCCCGTGAAGACCATGGCAGGAGGGAGAGCTCAGGAAGGGCAAGGTGGAACAGGTGAGGAGTCGGTGGGCACCTTCTCTCTGGAGGGAGGGCTGAGGGGGCAGCACTGGAGGAGATGGGGAGCACGGGGATAAAATGAGGCCACTGATGGAATTCACTACACATCCTGAACTGGCAACCCTGGCTCAAAGCCCTTTCCATCCCAAGTGAGACTCTGATAGTTCCACCCCAAGAAATAGCCTAATAGTTTATTCTTTAGTAGGTTCCTATCTCATGCTTGTAGACTGGGCTCTCCTTTCACTTGCTGAGGATCTTGTGAAAAAGAAAACTTTTCGTATCTATTTTAATACTTTTGTTCGGTATGTGTATTTTCTTTTTTTTTTTTTTTTGCTGTATGTGGGCCTCTCGCTGTTGTGGCCTCTCCCATTGCAGAGCACAGGCTCCAGACGCGCAGGCCCAGCGGCCATGGCTCACAGGCCCAGCCGCTCCGCGGCACGTGGGATCCTCCCGGGCCGGGGCATGAACCCGTGTCCCCTGCCTCAGCAGGCGGACTCTCAACCACTGCGCCACCAGGGAAGCCCGGTATGTGTATTTTCTTAAACAATGTCTTTTTATGGTGATATAGTTGATTTACAATGGGTTAGTTTCTGGTGTACTGAATCGCTTTGTAGTACATCTATCAAAATATGAAAAAATATGTAAAATATATATATACATTTTACAGAATTATATACGTAAAACATATTCTCTTTCAGATTCTTTTCCATTGCAAGTTATTACAGGATACTGAATATGGTTCCCTATGCTATACAGTAAATCCTATTGTTTATCTATTTATATATAGTGGTGTGTATCTGTTAACCCCATACTCCTAACTTATATACATCTTTATCCATTCATCTATAGATGGACACTTGGGTTGGTTCCATGCCCTGGTGATTGTATATAGTGCTGCTATGAACATAGCGGTGCACTATCTTTTCCAATTAGAGTTTTCTCCAGATGTACGCCCAGGAGTGGGATTGTTGGATCATATGACAACTCTTATTTTTAGTTTTTTAAGGAACTTCCATACTGTTCTCCACAGTGGCTGCACCAATTAAATTCCCACCAACAGTGTAGGAGGGTTCCCTTTTCACCACACTCTCTCCAGCATGTATTATTTGTAGACTTCTTGATGATGGCCATTCTGACCAGTGTGACATGGTACCTCATTGTAGTTTTCATTTGCATTTCTCTAATAATTAGTGATGTTGAGCATCTTTTCATGTGCCTGTTGGCCATCTATGTACTGCCAGGGAATTCCCATTTTGTCCATTTCTCGATTGGGTTGTTTTTTGTTGTTGTTAATTTTATTTTTTTGTTTTGATTTTTAAAAAATAAATTTGATTTTTATTTTTGGCTGCATTGGGTCTTTGTTGCTGAGCGCAGGCTTTCTCTAGTTGTGGTGAGCAGAGGCTACTCTTCATTGAAGTGCGCAGGCTTCTCATTGTGCTGGCTTCTCTTTGTTTTGGAGCACTGGCTCTAGGTGCGTGGGCTTCAGTAGTTGCAGCACGCAGGCCCTACAGTGCAGGCTCAGTAGTGGTAGGGCATTCATATTTGATTTGATATTAATTTCTTCTGCTTTCTCTGGATTTCTTTTTTCTTTTCCTAGTTTCTGAAGGTGGAATCTGAGTTCCTTGATTTGACACGTTTTTTTCTATAAGTGTTAAATGTGGGATAAATTTTCCCTGAAGTACTGCTTAAGAAAACGCCAGTAGGACTTCCCTGGTGGTCCAGTGGTTAAGAATCTGCCTGCCAATGCAGGGGACATGGGTTCGATCCCTAGTCCAGGAAGATCCCACATGTGGTGGAGCAACTAAGCCCATATGCCACAACTCCTGAGCCCACACCCTGCATCTACTGAAGCCCATGTGCTCTAGGGCCCACGTGCCGCAACTACTGAGCCCGTATGCTGCAACT
This sequence comes from Mesoplodon mirus, assembly GCF_964341445.2. NCBI lineage: Eukaryota > Metazoa > Chordata > Mammalia > Artiodactyla > Ziphiidae > Mesoplodon > Mesoplodon mirus. Next base: position 64,220,004 of record NC_138995.1, on the reverse strand, counting down.
ACCGAAGCCCTCATGCCTAAAGCAACAAGAAAAGCCACCGCAACGAAGAGTAGCCCCTGCTCGCCGCAACTAGAGAAAAGCCCATGCACAGCCACAAGACCCAGCGCAGCCAAAAATAAATTTAATAAATTAATTTAAAAAAGAAAGAGAAAAGAAATCGCCAATAAAGGGAATGCCCTGGTGGTCCAGTGGTTAAGAATCCGCCTTCCAATGCAAAGGACGCAGGTTCAATTCCTGGTCAGAGAACTAAGATCCCACATGCCGCAGGGCAACTAAGCCCATGCCCCTCAACTACTGAGCCCGCGCGCTCTGGAGCCCATGGGCCACAACTAGAGAAGCCTGCGCAACTAAGAGCCCATGCACCACAATGAAAAGATCCCGCATGCTGCAGTGAATATCCTGCATGCCACAACTAAGAGCCAACGCAGCCAAATAAATTAAAAACAAAAAAAGAAAACCCCAATAAACTGTTCCCTGCCAGGGCTGCTCCAACCCAGCTGCCCTTCCAAGGCACTCACCAGGGAGTGCCCCTGGTCTGGGCCTGCTCCAGAACAATAAGCAGCTGTCCTCCTTTTATTCTAATATGAATATTTTAATAATGGATCAAATGTATAGTATTTCTAATAGCTCTTTTAAATAAATAAATTTATTTATTTATTTATTTTTAATTTTGGCTGTGTTGGGTCTTTGTTGCTGCACGCAGGCTTTCTCTAGTTGCAGGAAGCGGGAGTTACTCTTTGTTGTGGTGCTCGGCCTGCTCATTGTGGTGGCTTCTCTTGTTGCAGAGCACAGGCTCTAGGCCTGCAGGCTTCAGTAGTTGTGGCACACGGGCTCTAGAGCACAGGCTCAGTAATTGTAGTACACGGGTTTAGTTGCTCCACAGCCATGGGATCTTCTGGGACCTGGGCTGGAACCATGTCCCCTGCATTGGCAGGCGGATTCTTAACCACTGCGCCACCAGGGAACTCCCTCTAAAAACTCTGTAGATGTTTATAAGATCAAGAAGGATTGCTTCTATCCTTAGTTTAATATCTCTCTAACTGTAATAGCTATGAAAAATTCAGAAATTGAAATTTTTAAAAAAAGTTTCTATTCACAATACCATTCTATGTAGAAGATACCTGGGGATGTTTAAGTTATACAAGACTTATAAACAGAAAACTAAAAAACATTGCTAACAAAAATTAAATAAGATCTAAATAAAAGAAGATATATCATGTTTATGAATTGGGACACTCAGTATGCCTTTCTAAATTGAAGATTAAATGCAATTCCAGTCAAAATCCTAGTTGGTTTTTGGGATGTTCAAAATCACAAGTGGATTCTAAAATTCACATGGAAAGGCAAAGGACTAAGAATGGCCATAACAACTTTGAAAAAGAAAGTCCAAGGAGTACATGACCTTGATTTCAAGGCATATTATAACAACAAATTATTCAACACATGAAAGGACTGGCATAAATAAAGTAGATAAATGGAACAAGATAAAGTTCAGAAATATACATATGACTGACCTTCAATGAAGATACAAAAGCAATTCAGTGGAGAAGGTATTTAAGTCAGTATCACTGCAGCAACTGGGTATCCATATTTTAAAAAGAACTTCCAAAAATGAACTAAATATTAATTATTTACATCAATAAAAAAACTAGGGCTTCCCTGGTGGCGCAGTGGTTGAGAGTCCGCCTGCCAATGCAGGGGACACGGGTTCGTGCCCCGATCCCGGAGGATCCCATATGCCACAGAGCGGCTGGGCCTGTGAGCCATGGCCACTGAGCCTGTGCGTCCGGAGCCTGTGATCCGCAACGGGAGAGACCACAGCAGTGAGAGGCCCGCGTACCGCAAAAACAAAAAAACAAAAAAACAAAAAACTAAACTTTAAAGTTTCAGAAGGAGACATAGAAAAACTTGTCTTTAAATTTGGGAAACATTTTTCATTTATTGATAGAACACTCAAAGCATAAACAGTAAAAGAATAAATGGACAAGTAAGACTCCATTAAAGCTGAAAACTTTTTCTCTGGAAAAGCTACTGAAATGAGAAGACCAATTCTGGATGAAAATAACGTCAGATATTTCCATTAGAGAACCTTAATCAATAATCCATGAAGAAATGTCAAAACTCAGTAATTAAGATGACAAATCATATGAACAGAAATTTCAAAAAACTATGAATGGAAATTATCACATGAAAAGCCACTCAATATCATGTCAATAGGGAAATACTAGTTAAAATCACTAGATACCACTATACACCTCTTACATCACTGAAGTTAGAAAGCCTGACCATACCAAGTGTTAATAAGAATGTAAAGAACAGGAACATACGTTCTGGTACTTCTGGTAAGACTGTAACAGGATACTACCACTCTATGAAAGTTTGGCTCCACGTAAGTTAAATTTTCACTTGCTCTATGACACCTACTCTATATGCTGCTAGATATTAACTCAAGTGAAGGAAAGCATAAGTCTGGAGAGCATTTCTCCACTGTGAACTTTCTTGTTTTTTATGAGCCTGGAGCTGCCTGCAAAGAACTACACTCAAGGTTTTCCTCTAGTATGAATTCCCTGGTGGGCAATAAGACTTCTTCTGTACACAAAGGCTTCTCCACATTCACTGCACATATAAGGCCTTTCTCCAGTGTGGATTCTCTGGTGGACAACAAGACTTCTTCTGTAGACAAAGGCTTCCCCACATTTACTGCACGTATGAGGCCTTTCTCCAGTGTGGATTCTCTGGTGCTCAAGAAGACTTGTTTTGTAACTGAAAGGCTTGCCACATTCATTGCAATTAAAAGGCTTTTCTCCAGTGTGGACAGTTTGGTGCCGAACAAGTGTATACTTGAGCTTGAAGGCTTTCCCACATTGATTACACTCATAGGGTCTTTCTCCAGTGTGGATTCTCTGGTGCTCAACAAGTTTAATTTTGACCTTGAAAGCTTTCCCACATTCACTGCACTCATAAGGCCTTTCTGCAGTGTGAACATTCTGGTGTTTACAGAGGGCAGAGCTGCTTGTAAAGAACTTGCCACATTTACACCCATAAGCCTTTTCTCCAGTATGAATTCTCTTATGCACAACAAGACTTCCTTTGTAGACATAGGCTTTGCCACATTCACTGCACATATAAGGCTTTTCTCCAGTGTGGATTCGCTGGTGATCAAGAAGCCTTTTTTTGAAGATGAATGACTTCCCACATTTGCTACACCCATAAGGTTTTTCTACAGTATGGATCCTCTGATGCACAAAATTTTTTTTGTAAAGGAAGGGCTTCCCACATTCACTGCTCTTACGAGGATTTTCTCCAGTGTGGACTTTTTGGTGCCGAACAAGTGTATCCTTTTGAAGGAAAGCTTTCCCACATTGATTACACTCATAGGGTCTTTCTCCAGTGTGGATTCTCTGGTGCTCAACAAGTTTATATTTGTGGGCAAACACTTTCCCACAATTACAGCACTCATAAAGCCTTTTTCCTGTGTGAACCTTCCTATGGTGAGTAAGACTGGAGGTGAGTCTAAAGAACTTCCCGCAGTCGCTGCACCCATAAGGTTTTTCTCCAGTGTGAACTCTCAGGTGCTCCGTGAATTTATACTTCTTACTGAAGGCTTTGCCACATTCGCTGCACTCGTAATGCCCTTGCCCAGGGTGAGAGCCCTCCCTGCTCTGCCTGCTTCTACCTGGGTGCTCTCCATCGTGGGAGGACTGGTGCTGGGGAAAGCCCAAGCTGCCTAGGAAAGCCTTCTCAACCTGTCTGCATGTGAACATATTGTCGGGTAAAGAGACTTCGCAGCTCGTCAAAAGCACGGCCCCATTCTCCTCGCTTCTGAGGTGCTTCTCTCCACTGGGCTGCTTCTGGTGCTGATGTAGGTGAGAAGTGAACATTTTCCCACAGGCCCCAGAAGAGGACGGTTTCAGCCCGGGATGCACTCCTTGGTGCTCAGCCAGGTACAAAATGACTTTCTCTACCAGGGCACCAGTATCCGAACTAAGAGTCTTCAGGATAGATAGGTCTGGATTTGGATTCCTGTCTTGTGTCACTTGTTCTACAGAAACACATTGTTCAGAAGCAGCCTCCTCAGTACCTACTGCACAGCAACACCCTGAAAGCACAAAAATGTTGATAAATGGTATGGAGACTTTGGTGGTACAGGAGTCCACTAGAAATCTGTGCATGACACATGTAGGTATAAGCCTACATGGGTTTGTTATTAAAACAAGGGAGAAAGGGTCAAGTGGTAGAAGGGGATACTGTGCAATGCTAGGCCTCTGATGGTCGCAGAACAAGACATGTCTCAAACCAGCAAGAACACAGGATACCAGGATGTCACGCCGTGCTGGGAGGAGAGGCTAGAACAACCCACTCCTCAGCCAATGGCTTTCAGCAGGATTTTCTGGTGGTGACAAGTGTCAGCTCTGTAGAATGTGTTTCTCAATCCAGGAAAATGCAATTACACCTGACTATCAGTGTTCAAAGACAATATAAGTAAACATGCACCTCTCATGATACATTAAGGATATGCATATACAATATACAAAATACATAAAATTGGAGAACAGTGCAGAGAGGGGGAAAGGAGAGGTGTGGAGGACACTAAAGTGGAAAGCAGGAGTCAGAAATCACAGTAGAAATGAACAGTGGGCAAAGTGTTGAAATGGGGAGAAGTGGAAGAAAGAAATGAAGTAAGAGCACGATGAGTCTTGACGTTGAAAGAGGAGAGAGCAAAGGACATTTCCCTGTAGGATTAGAACTCATCAGTGATATCCTGCCTTCCTACAGCTCCTACTCACCAGGCTTAGGATGCAATTAACTCTCCTCCTATGACTAGAGGCCTACCTCATCAGGCACCCGGGGTTGTCTCCACCCCTCAGCTCAGGCTGGGTGACTATGAACCCTACCAGATCAAAGTCCTCAGAGGAAAGTAGGCCATTAGGAGAAAGACACTGGCCCAGAGGGAACCAACCAATGACAGACTTCAGGAAAAAAATGTATCACTAGAAGAACCTTAAGGAGTCTTGCAAACATAATCTAGGGTTGACCACAAATGCTGACCATGTAAGTGTCTGTAATTCCTGACACAGGCAGTGCAAAAAAAAGGGTTAGAACGTGTGACACGGATCTTGCACACATCTGAACAGTCAACACACCTAGCGGTGGCAAAGCTAAGTGGCATCAGTCGGGCAGGCTTCAAGCCTCTGAGACCAAAGGCTTCTGTGAAAGGCTTCAGGGCCTATGGTACAGGGCTGAACACACACAGCGTGGGGGAACTCAGCTCAAGTGCCAGGAAATCGGGGAGGTAAGCAGTGTCCAAGGTCCAGGCTGGGAAGGATGGAGTGAGCCATGCAAAAAGAAGGGCAGAGTCCCATAGGGGCGATGGTGTGGGAACAGGGGTCCTTACCCAGGGAGGCTATAAGTGACAGGTTCTCCAGCATCACGTCACAGTACAGGAGTCTCTGAGCATCGTTAAGGAGACCCCACTCCTCCTCAGAGAAGGACACAGCCACATCCTCAAAGATCACATGGCCCTGTCATGAGGGGGACAAGTGAGTTCACAGCAGCCTCTGCAACCAGGACCCCCAGGTCATGGTTGTCCACCCCAGTGACCCAGCTCAGAGGACACACCAGGTCCTGATGCCACAGGAACCTGCTAGTGTTACGTCATTCAGTTAAAACACAAGAGGGAGACAAGCAGTCTCACAAGACGCTCTGGGGCTGCCACACAGACCCCCAGCCACTCTCTTCAGAGTCGACTCTCCTGAGATCACACAGATCACATCACATACAATGACACTTGTGCTCAGCCCCCTGGAGTAAAGCCTGGGGACAAGGGCCCTGAGTCCATGCTCACACTCCCTCCCTCTCCACTGCCCAGCCCTGCAGGGTCACAGCTCCCTCACGTGCCCGACCGTGACCCCCACCCCACCTTGGCCCCAGGCCTTCGGCACCTCATTGTGTTCCCCATGTGCCACCCAGCACGCAGTGTTTCCCCAGGCCTCTGCGGGACCTGCTGCTACAGGCGGTCCCAGCACTGCTTTCCGTCCCCCCACCTGGCCCTGATCCCTGTTCCCACGTCAGCACCCAGACATCGTGAGGGGTCAGATGCCCGGAGCCCTCGTCCTCCACAGTGTCCCACATGCTGACCCCACACCACTCACCCCTTCCTCTCTCTGCTCCTCTCATTCCAAGCCCAGCCCCCCAGCCCCCAGCCCAGCCCAAGACCCTGTCCCAGCTGCGCTCATGTGCCCTCAGCTGGTCTGTCGTCCAGTCTCACTCTCTTCAGGCTCCAACTGCAGTCATCACAAGACTTTGAGCCTGTGTAGGGGAAACAATGCCCCAGGCCTTACCTCCCTGTCATCTGACCTCCATTCCTGCCTTGCTTCTGAATCCATACCTTATCCACCCCTTTGAATCCTGTGCCACGACCAGGACCTCCCCCGAGGCCACTCCCACCCCCCACACACTCATGGTCACTGCACTGCCTCGTCCATCTGAGTGATGACAGCCACCCCTGTCCCCGTGCCCAGGGAGGTGAGCCAGTCCACGGAGAACACCCTCCCCACCCTACAACTTTCATGGCACCCACACATGACCTGAGGGCCTGGAATCTGACCTGGTCCACATGCCATCCACCTGCTCAGGGGTATCTTCAATCCTGAACCCCACCTTCCCTGAACTCCAGGTGTGTTTCCAGTGGCCCACCGGACACCTCCTGTGAGACACCCCGGCAATATCTCAGACTCAGCCTGGGGACATGGAACTCTGGACAGTCCTTCTGTCCATTACTCCTACTTCTGACTTCCCGTCTCAGACATGGCGTCCCCACCGTCACCTAGAGGCAAACATCCTGGGGTCATGTCAGACTACTCTCTCTCATCCTGTACAGCAGGAAATCAGCTGTACCACAAACGAGATTCAGAGACTCACCTCCTCTCCTGCTACAGAGCCATTGCCAGGATCCAGTCACAATCGACATTCACCAGGACTGTGCCTTCCACTGGGCCCCTGGCTCCACCCTCACCACCCCCCCCACCGTCTTCCTCCTCTGGGCAGGCAGAGCAGCCTCTTCAGACCCAGCATCAGATCACTTCCCTCCTCTGTGGCCAACGTGGCATGGACCCGCTCCCTCAGGAGAGGCCCAGCTCCTCAGGCTGCCATCCCAGAAATGACTCATGCCGCCGAGTCTTTATCAGCCCAAGTCATGGGTCCTGCAGTTTCCTGAACACTCCCCTCTCAATCTCATCTCCAGGCTGTGCCCAAGGACATGTCACCACTTGACCTTCTCCACTGGACACATGGAAACACCTCTGTACAACTTCTGGCTTTGATTAATGATCCTGTGCCTGAGATGATGCCAGGGCCCAGACCTAAGGACCCATAATCCCAGGACAACACTGTCTCCTATATCTGTGTGTGAGGACCAGGGGTAGGGATGACGTCTGGGTAGGTACTGGGGCTTCTTCCACTTACCTGTCCAGGGACCATAAATGCTCCTGCCACCATGGGAACCTGGGAAAAGAGGGAGGATCTGAGATAAAGGTGATTATGGTGAGGATGTAAAGGCTGAGCTGTTTCTTCCCTTCCTTTTCCTGGACATGAGTCATCTGAGGCTGACCTCTGACCTCAGATCCTCACTCTTCAGAGCTATATCTTGACAACTCGATAGGCCTAGACAAAGACTCAACGTCCTTGGGACTTCCCTGGCAGTCAAGTGGTTAAGACTTCAAGCTTCCACTGCAGGGAGACCAGGTGCCATCCCTGGTTGGGGAACTAAGATCCCACATGCCGCGGGGCGTGGCAAAAAAAAAAAAAAAGACTCACCCTCTTTGATTCTCAGTGTCTTCAAGTAAATGGCAACACTTAGGATGTCTGTCTCATAATGTGTACATACCAAATGCATTATTACCTCTCCCATGCTGAGATTCAGCTATTACAGAACACAGGATTAAGATTTCTATAAATGCTTTTAAAAATTAGGTTTTTCTTGTCTTTCAAGGCTTTCTGAGACAAAGTATCTTTTTTCAGCCACCAGTTATCTAATTTTATGACACCACCCTGGTGCCCTACAATTCATTCCTATTATTACACTACCTGAACTTAGTGACAGAATCCACAGGTTTAAGGCATCAGGCCCATAAACTGCCCTCTTTTGAGAAGCCAGTTCCGATCCCTGGTCCCCAGGCTACCAGGAGTTCTGTCCCCCTTGGCTACAAATTCAGGGTTTCCCATGAACCCCTCTCGGTTTTGATAATTTGCTGAAATGACCCATGAAGTTAGGAAAACACTTTTCTTACTTTTTCTAGTTTACTATAATGTATACAACTTAGGAACAGTCAAATGGAAGCGACCTCTAGGTCAGGGTTGGGGGGGATGGAGGGCAGCAGGGGGTTTCCAGGCCCTTTAAGTACAGGCCACCCTCCCAGCACTTCCACTATTTCAATGTGTTCACCAATCTGAAGGAACCTTGAATTTCATTGTTCAGCAGTTTTTATACCTAATCTCCAGCTCCCCTCCGATCCTTAGGAGATGCCGGGTATGTCTGGGAGTTGAAACTTCTAATCACTTGTTTTTTCTAGAGAGCAGTCCCATCCTGAGGGTATCTGGAGAATCTACCCTATGTCACTTCATTATAATAAACTTCCACGTGATAAAAGGGGCTAGTTGTGAATAACAAAAAAACAGTCCTAATTCCCAGGCAATTCTAAGGGGTTCAGAGCTCTATGTGAAGAACTCAAGACAAAACCTAAACATATATATATTATTATAACACATATATTCTTATTTTAGGCAGCTATTACTTGCTTACACAAGATTAACTTGCTAAATCTATACATTTTTAACCTTGTAGTTTCCTGGGAGACCTGAGGCAAGTGTGCCCTTGACTGGGTCTGGGCTGCTCCACCAGCATGGCTGACCTTTTTCTGACTCCACAAGGAGTGGGCAGTCGGCTAAGTGTTCAGAACAGTGAATCTACACAACCTCACACCTCCTTCTCCATCTCCATCCCAGGCAAGGCTCCTTACTCCTTATACCCTTGCTTCCCCAGAAAGCCCTGGAACCACAGGACCCTCCTATCTTCAGGCAGCCTCAGAAAGCCCCACCCACTCTGCCCTGCCCTCCAGCCCCAGGTCTCTCTACTTTCATCTGAGGTCCCCTTGCACAGAAAAGTGACAAGACTTTCCCTCCTAAATTTGAGTCCAGACATGGCCAGAGTCCAGGACTTAGGCTGTCACCACATGGACATTTGAGCCAGCGACCTCCTCCTCCAATTCCAGATTAGGGACTCCAGCAGCCCCTATGTCACCAATTGGCCCCGACTGTTAACTCCTTCCTTTTTTTTTTTTTTTTTGCTGCCCCACACGACTTGCAGGATCTTACTTAGTTCCCCCACCAGGGGTTGAACCCAGGGACACAGCAGTGAAAGAGCCAAGCGCTAACCACTGGACCACCAGGGAACTCCCTCCAAAATCCAATTTTAATCTCTCCCTGACATGTCTTCCAGATGCTCAGCCAAAAGAAAAACTTTATTGTCCTTTACTCTGTCCTTTTGCTTAGAACAACATTCATTGCCAATTATCTTGCAGGTTTATTACGAACCTTATTATTTGTATTCCTTTGTAAAAAAGTAAAACAGAAACCTCAGTTAGAGTTGGCACACCAGAAGGGGGAGCCCTCACTGACCTGAGACAATAACAGTATCCAAAAGGAAGAAGACGACTCCCTTCTCTCCTGGAAAGGACTCAGGCAATGAAAAGCCATGGACTCTTTGGTGACTATAGCCCTTCTAACTTCCCTCTTTAATCTCTATAAAAGTGTTAGTTCATCATGGCCGCACATCTTAATTGCAATTCCCTGATGATCCCGAAAGAAACCTCATCTTTGCAGAAGAAATAGCCGGGAGGCTATTTGTTTCAGGTCAACAACTTCCATAGGCACCTCTCTGGTCCAGAAGCCACCTTACTCTCTGGAGTGGAATGCACTGGGCTCTCCCAGGTCTCCCTGCCTCCACCCTCAGCTCCTCCTTCCCAGTCTGTTCTCCCCTGGGCAGCCTCTGAAATACTTTAAAACTCTAACTCAGAGTGTCTTCCTGATTTATTCACAACCCTCCATGACTTCCAGAATGCCCAGACTGTTGACTCCTCCATAATGCCACGTCTCTGCAGAAGGGACTCCAACCCCAGGTTTCCAGAATGTTCCCTGCTCTTGTGACTCTCCAAGGATTTGCACGTGCCAAGCCCCCAGCCTTTAACACTCTCCACACGGCCTGTCAGAAATAGGGCCACCACACACGCACACCTAAAGTTCTGGAGACGGGCCTGAACCGCAGTGCCCTGAACAAGAGACCCTCATTGGAGGCTTGAGGATTCGGGTCACGATCTTGGGGTGGGGGGGGGGGGCCAACAGTCACCTGGGGTGGGTCCTGTAGCGCGCTGGTTGCCATAGGACCCGTTGAGCGCGGCGGGATAACGGTGGTAACGTGGCCCGAATATTCCGGAAGCAGGTTCCGCATCCCGCTCACTCCCGCGGAGTGTGGACGGCGTCCCCTCGAGCTTTTTCCAGTTTCCATTACCTGGACTGCAGCCAGTGATCTAGAGCTTTGGGTCCTGCAAACGCAGCAAAGGCCCCCAAACCGCCGCCAACAGGAAAGACACCGGAAGTCCGCCCCCTCGTATTTCAAAATCCCGGAAGAACCTCTGTTTGGGGCCTTCATTGGTGCGGAGAACAAGCCGATCCGCGCACAGTCTTCTAGGTAATGTAGTTCCCCTCACTCCACCGAGTGCGGTGCGGACGAGACCCACCCCCAACCTGTTTGGGCACTAATGGGCCAAGTCGGTGCGGGAAGGACAAATTAAAAACGCGTCAAGGGATTTCCCTGGCGGTACAGTGGGTAAGACTCCGGGCTTCCACAGTAGGGGAGGCGGGTTCGAACCTTAGTCGGGGAAATAAGATCCCCCAAGGCGCATGGCGCGGCCAGGAAAAAAAATGTATTTACAGCACCTGAAACTAAGGGAACCTTGTAAATCAACTATATTTCAACTTAAAAAAAAATTAAATAAAAACATATAAAATTAGAACCAGCAAAACCTGTATCCATAACCTTTATAAAATTCTGCTTTAGCTCGTATTTCTCAGCATAAAACTTGATATAGGATTAGAAAAAAATGCATTCCTGTTGTGAAAAGACTGAGACAAGCTACAGTCCTTATTTGTTGTTTTTGTTACTTTATGAAAATCTTGGAAGAGTCTTCAAGTAAGAAAAATCAATTCAATAAGATTTTGGAATGAAAAAGGGAATTATACGCAACAAAATATCTCGGTGTACTTCATTATTGGCTAAAATAATAACTACATAGATAACATTAGTCTATCGTTGATACTGTCCACCTCAGTAAACCTGAGAGGCAGTAATCAAGCACAACACATTTACTTGGGATCACAGAATTGCAATTCGGGACACGCATTCAAGTAGCAACCCAAAATGTATTCTGCTAGGGAGTAAAATTCAGGGGATTTTAAATGCAAAGAGAGTTTTGTTTTACAGAATTTTAATGGGAATTGGAGGCAGAAGCTAGTCTTGTTTGAACAGGATTGTGTACTAAGGCTATCCCTAGAGGGAAGTAATAGTCCATTAGTGTGACAAGTTGTAAGTGTTATTGCAGTCCTTGGAATATTTGCAGGTTGGCTTGGATCAAAAGTTCATGATTTCACCAGGTGGGGAGGTGCAGGAATGTCCACTAATTAATAGCCTCCCAGCTCCAAGTTAAAACCCCTTGACATCAGTGATTCCATTTTATTTCACATTCTACAACACTATTAATTTGGCATGCCTTGAAGGAGTTCTCAAAGCAAATATAAAAATTTTCACAGCATATGCACAAGCTATATGATAATAGCAGCCTTCTTTTATTTAAAAAAAAATTAAAATTGAAACAAGAAGAAAACCCTTTAAGAAGATATTGAGCTGCCTACAATTTTTAAAGAGTTAATATACAAATAATAAATTCAATAAGTACTACTATTTTTTTAAGTACTACAAATTAAAAAGAGGAAGATTTAAAACCTGAGAAGGCAATATTCTTTTTTTTTTTTTTTTGGCCCCACTGCCCGGCTTGCATGATCTTAGTTCCCCGCATAGGGATTGAACCCAGGCCCACGGCCGAGTCCTAACCACTGGACCACCAGGGAGCTACTGAAGGCAACATTGTTTTATTTATTTATTTATTTATTTATTTATTTATTATTTTTGGCTGCACTGGGTCTTCGTTGCTGCGTGCGGGCTTTCTCTAGTTGCAGGGAGCGGGGCCTACTCTTTGTTGTGGTGCGCAGGCTTCTTGTTGCGGTGGCTTCTCTTGTTGCGGAGCACGGGCTCTGGGCACATGGGCTTTAGTAGTTGCATCACGTGGGCTCAGTAGTTGTGGCTCACAGGCTTCAGTAGTTGTGGCTTGCGTGCTCTAGGCGTGCGGGGTCAGTAATTGTGGCTCACGGGCTTAGTTGCGCCGCAGCATGTGGGATGTTCCCGGACCAGGGATCGAACCCGTGTCCCCTGTATTGGCAGGCAGATTCTTAACCACTGTACCACCAGGGAAGTCCCTAAATTTATTTATTTATTTATTTATTTATTATTATTATTATTATTATTTGCAGTACACGGGCCTCTCACTGTTGTGGACTCTCCTGTTGCGGAGCACAGGCTCCGGACGCTCAGGCTCAGTGGCCATGGCTCACGGGCCCAGCCGCTCCACGGCATGTGGGATCTTCCCAGACCGGGGCACGAACCCGTGTCCCGTGCATCGGCAGGCGGACTCTCAACCACTGCACCACCAGGGAAGCCCCCTAAATTTATTTTTAACATAAGCCCCACCATATGATTTTTCTGGCAAATTTGTTCAATATATTATCCTTTCCCCCTTACATGCCTTTGGCAACTTTACTGGAAATAAATTGACATTATTAGGGTTTGTATATATCTACATTCTCTACGCTTTCCCATTGCTCTAAACTTAGTGTAGATATACAGTAAATTCTTAAATAAGAAGAAAAATATTTTCATATTTCTTGTTTTCAAAACATCCTTCATGCTGCTCAGCCAGCTGGTAAGTGTCTGTGTCCAGCCCTAACTCAGATCCTAATTCTGTTCCGAATGCCCATCCACGTCCTCAATCCAATGCATCCACTTGAATGTCTCAAACACACCATGAACTCATCATGAATAACAGAAATTCATTCCCAATTTCAGTGAATAGCTTTGCCATCCAAACAAGTTTGAAATTCAGATTCATCCTTTGGCCATAATACTCCACACACAATGCTAAGAAATTGTGACTGTATCACATAAGCCTGTTCTGATGTCTGGGCGTCTCTCTTTTGTGTTTGGGTTCCAATGTTATTAGCGTTTCTCTCCAGGTACCAAGTTTCCATGCATCTTTTATCTATTGTATCAGCATGCACTGATGATAATTGGGTCGTTGATTATTTTATAAGCTGTTGAAACATTTCACCTACGTCTACTGCTATTTCTGCATTTATTAGCTAGAAATCCTCTGTAAAGAAGAGTTTTTCCATAATCTTCCATTCAGTTACCTCAAAATACAGTTTGTAAAGATCAGGGAGGCAAGAGCTTGATCCCTCACTTCTATTTAGCAATTTTCCAGGATAATTATTTGGGCCACTAACATCATGCTCAAACAGTAATGACATGTTTATCTCAGGGATAAGGTGCATCTGTTGCACACATGCTGCCACCGTGATCGTGGCAGCCACTCTCCCAGCAGGAAAAAACGTTTAGTAAGTGGCTCTGCTTTTCAGATAAGTCTCTTATTTTATTTTATTATTAAAATTATTTATTTATTTATTTATTTATTTAGGCTGTGCCCTGTCTTAGTTGCAGTGCGTGGGGTCCTCGTTGTGGCATGTTTCGTTGTGGCATGCGGGATCTTTTTTAGTTGTGGCATGTGGGCTGTTAGTTGCGGCTTGTGCACTCTTAGTTGTGGCATGGGAACTCTTATTTGTGGCATGCATGGGGGATCTAGTTCCCCGACCAGGGTTTGAACCCAGGCCCCCTGCACTGGGAGCACAGAGTACCCACTGGACCACCAGGGAAGTCCATCTTATTTTATTTTATTATTTATTTATTTATTTGGCTGCGCCATGCAGCAAGCAGGATCTTAGTTTCCCGACCAGGGATCGAACCCATGCCCCCCGCATTGGGAGTGCTGAATCTTAAGTGCTCGACTGCCAGGGAAGTCCCAGATAAGTCTTATATTTTAAAATTAATTTTATCTGTTTTAGTCCATTCGAACTGCTGTAAGAAAACATCATATATTGGGTGGCTTATAATCAACAGGCATTTATTTCTCACAGCTCTGGAGGCTGGAAGTCCAAACTCAAGTTCCCCATGGATTCAGTGTCTGGTGAGAGGCCACTTCCTGTTTCATAGAAAGCCCCCTTTTTCTTGCCATGTCCTCACACTGTAAAAGCAGTGAACTTTCCGGGCCCTCTTTTATAAGGGCACTAGTTCCTTTCATGAGGGTAGAGCCCTTCTGACCTAACCACCTACCAAGGATCCTATGTCCTAATATCATGACATTAGGCATTAGGTTTTGAAAATAAGAATTGAGGGGGAAACAAACATTGAGACCAAAGCAGTATCTATTTCAGGAAATTGAGTTAGAAATATATGGAAAAAATAGTTGGACTTGCTGCGGTTTCAACAGAAACACTGAGATGTACTAATGCAGGAAAGAATTATTTTGTGTGGGACACAAGCAGAATGCCACATCACCTCCTTCCTACTTGGCATCCTGACAGGTATCATCCATTTCCTGTCATGATCTTGGCTTAACTCTTTTTTAATTGTTCCTTGATTGAACATACTGAAGCCTACAAAATTACCTCTGAAGCTTTGAGCTACATAAAGTTGAAGAGCAGTGCAATTTATTGGGAATTCCCTGGCAGTCCAGTAGTTAGGACGTGGCACTTTCACTGCCATGGCCCCAGGTTCGATTCCTACTCGGGGAACTAAGATCCCCGAAACCCATGCAGCCCGGCCAGGAAAAAAAAAAAAAAAAGCATGCAGTTTGTGACTGAGTGACATTGCAGTGTGTGCATTCAGGTTTTCCTTTGTGCTCCTGTTTGCTGAATGCAGTCTACAAAACAATATCTCCGTTTAAAGGGAATACATCTTCAAAAAACAGAAGGGACAAAATATAGATACTTGGATAATAACATATGCTTAAAATTATAATTTATGTCAAAGCACCCTCATTAAAAAAAAAATCTACCCTATATTTTCCCAACTTACTTTTGATGAACTTCATCAATTTATTTAAAAGTTTATAGAAAAGGGGCTTTCCTGGTGGCGCAGTGGTTGAGAGTCCGCCTGCCGATGCAGGGGATACGGGTTTGTGCCCCGGTCCGGGAAGATCCCACATGCCGCGGAGCGGCTGGGCCCGTAAGCCATGGCCGCTGAGCCTGCGTGTCAAGAGCCTGTGCTCCGCAACGGGAGAGGCCACAACAGTGAGAGGTCCGTGTACCGCAAAAAAAAATAAAATAAAATAAAATAAAAAATATTTTATTCATTCATTCATTCATTCATTCATTATGTGTTACGTCTTCGTTGTGGCCCTCGGGCTTCTCTGGTTGTGGCGCGCGTGGTAGCGTAGTTCTTGTTCTACAGCCGGCCGGAGGAGGGTGTCTCTGTTCCTTCTAGGAGCCTGGGGCCCAGAGGCCTGGAGAGGAACTGGCAAAGGAAATGCAGAGGCTCTAATGAAGGAGGCGAGGCATGGGAGGTTCCTAAAGGGGACGATCCAGATTTCCCTGTTGTGTTTTTTGCGTCTTGTCATTTAAGATGCTCGGAATATAACAAGTGGACATACTGTATTGTAAAGTTTTTAATGTTCGTATTCTGCTGACTCAACATCCCCACGGACTGGCTGTGAGCACATCCCCACCCCCCACCCCGGGTGACTGGGTACACCAGAGTGATGAGGCTGTGGCCCCAACTCAAGTTCCCCTTCTTGTCCTCCCATGACTTAGTGACATTCCAACCCACCAATGAAATCCCCTCATGACTTTTGCCTGGGTACTCCGCCCTGATTCCCAGTAATGGCACTTACCTAGGGGGCCCCACTCTTCTCCGCTCCGCGGCATGTGGGATACTCCCGGACCGGGGCACGAACCCATGTGCCCTGCATCGGCAGGCGGACTCTCAACCATTGCGCCACCAGGGAAGCCCCAATAAAATATTTTTTAAAAAAAGAACTGCACTACCCAGCAGGCTGTGCTTTGCGGGATGGCTGTGAGGGCCGGACTGATGGCGTCACAGAAAAGGGGGCGTTACTGGCTCTCGTTGTCAGGGGCGGGACTTCCTGCGCCGGAGAAGCGGGCTTTTCTTTGTGGTGAGGCTGATGTGTCCCCACCCACTACAAGCTCTTCCCGGGACTTAGGGACGAAGCGGGGAGGACAGCCAGGAGGGCCCACCTGTGCCTTTGTACGACCTGGGGGAGGGTCAGCTAAGCCCGCTGGACCCGCCGGTCTCTGGCGCCCTCACGTGGCCCTACGCTCCCCGCGGTGCGATGGCGGCGCTGGTGACCCCGGCGCAGGTGAGTGGACGGTGCGCCAGGCCACGCCCGCTCGGACCCCACCCACGTGGCCGAGGCGCGCTGCTGTGCAGGATGGTGGTGTCCTGTGAGTCCTCACCTTGTCCTCCCCAGGGCATTGTTTGTCGGAGCCTCGGGATGAGGTCGCTGTGCTCCGGGTGAGAATCCAGATTAGGGGCTTCACGCGGAGGGTCCCATTTCTGTCAGTCAGTGGGACGCTGTGTGGTAGGGAGAGACGTGGTTTCTCGAATCCCCCTGACCCCATACCGCTGGCGTGGAAGGACCCGCAGGGAGGAGCGCAGGCCGCACAGTCCGGAGACCTTTCTGTGTGTTGCGGCCCCGCCCCTTCCCGAGTCTCGGACCTTGAGCAGCCTTCCCTGTTGCCCTTGGTTTCTGTTTTCTCGGGCACAAAACAGGAATATTAAAGTTCCTCCAACTGGGTTTGAGGGAACTATAAAAAGCACATGGGTGACGTGTATCCCCCCGCGTCCAGCACGGTGCAGGGAGCATCGCTCTGGCTCTCTTTCCACGGAGATGCCTCCTGAGCCTTTGTTGATGTTAGAGGCTCATCCCTGGGGGAATCTGACCCTTGGGCTTCCCAGCTGTGTAATCTCTACAAAGATAAGGGCTGGGGTGGGGAAGAGGCAGGAGTAGCCTGCAGCAGCTTGGGGATTGCAGCCCTGCTAGGACAGAAAAGGTGTCAGGACAGGCAGTGCGCCCAGAAGGCCAAGGAATTTGTCTTCCAGTTTACAGCCAGTGGAACTGGGTTCCCATTGAATCTGTTTTCCTGTTTGAGGTTCAGTTACATATGGTAAGTGGTGATAGTCTGCAGGAGTGTGGTGTCCCTTTGGACAGGAAAACACAAGAGGTCCCGGGTAACTCCATAGCCGTGGCCCTGAGTACCCTCATCATAGTCCTGATCGCTGTCAGGGCTTGTCTTGTTTGTTAACTTCCCATTCACTTGGCTCCTTCCTCACTTTTTTTTTTGTTTTGTTTTGTTTTGTTTTTTTGCATTACACGGGCCTCTCACTGTTGTGGCCTCTCCCGTTGCGGAGCACAGGCTCCAGACACGCAGGCTCAGCGGCCATGGCTCACGGGCCTAGCCGCTCCACGGCATGTGGAAACTTCCCGGTCCGACCCGCGTCTCCTGCATTGGTAGGCGGACTCTCAACCACTGCGCCACCAGGGAAGCCCTCCTTCCTCACTTTATATCAGACTCACTCCAGTGTGCTGTCCTGAAAGAGGCTTTTCGTGGTGCCCTGTCGAAAGCAGACTGTAACCTCTTGTCATCTCGCGCTATTTTCTTGACTTTGGAATCTTTGGGTCCCTGTGACATTGTCTTCTTCATTTATTTAGTTGCTTGTTTAGGATCTCTTCCCAGCCCCCGAGCATGAGCACCTGTTGCTGCTCATAACCTAGAACAGCCTGGGCTTATAAAAGGTACTCAACAAATGGTTCAGTGAATGAATGGGTCTCCCCCTCACGTGTTTGCCTCACACTTATAATAAATACAGTCTTTCTCCCAACTATGGCCCACAGGGCTCTCTCTACTTGAACTGCCCCTTGCTTACCCCCAAGCTTTTTTCCCTCCATTTTTCCCTCACTCACCGCACACGGCCAGGCAGTCCTGAACTTGTAAAACTCCTGCCCAGTTTGCAGCTTCAACCTGCACTTATCTTTGTCTGGGGCCCTGTTCCCAGATCTCTGCAGGGCTATCTCACCGTTCCTGTGTATCAGTGTCACCTCTTAGGATAGTCTTTTCCTGGCTGTTTTATAATAATTCTGGCTAAGATACCCCTGCCCCCACCTGCCAATCTTCTGGCAACTCTGTTCCTGCTTTTACTGGATGTTCAATTCCCACTTCTGCTCCTTAAACTTGAGGTTGTGGCTGATTTTCTAGAGCTGCCTGGGGCTCAGACCTCTGGCTGTGACACGGAGGTGATGATGGCATTTACCTCATGGGCTGTGGGAGGATTAGTAAGAGTCACAAAATACATTGAACACGTAACTGTGCCAGGCAGTCCAGCATCTGCCATGTAAACATTTTCTCTTTAGTTCTCCAAACTGCCTGGTGAAGTGGGACTGATTGTTGTATTGATGCAGGATCGAGGCTTAGAGAAATGATGGGATGTCCTCCCTGTGGTCGCACTGGCAGGAAGTGTCAAATTCCAGAGTCTTGATTCAAACCCTGGAAGTCTGGCTCCCGAGCAAGGGATCTCATTGTGTAAAGGTCTCAACTTGGGGCAGGTGCACTGTGAGGACCAGGGAGGCTTAGGTGCTATCACTTTACTGTTACCATTGTTGGAATTATCATCATGAACATTTTCCCAGAGCATTTACCGTCTCTCCCCAGTCCTCATGGAACACCACTGTCTGTGTCACTGTGACACTGTCTGTGTCATCTCCAGTGACTTCCTTCAGGGAGGCTTTTCTCTCAGCCACAATTGCATTATGTCCCAAGGTTGCATCTGCTTCCCCCTTGAGCCCAACACAGAACTTGGCGATCCGGAGGCCTCGGTGATTCAGGCCTGGGTCTCTCTGCATCTTCACCAGCAACAGAGTGACAGGGTTGATCCCATCTAAGTGCACAAGGCCAACACCACTACCTGTGTTTGACTCTCCAGGTGGTGATGACCTTTAAGAATGTGGCTGTGACCAAGAAGAGTGGGGACAACTTGACCTGGACCAGAGGACTCTGTACCAGGAGGTGATGCTGGAGATCTGTGGGCTCCTGGTCTCACTGGGTAAGTGCTTAGCTCTCACACCTGTGGGGGACCCCACCTGCCTTGTTTTTGGGCTGATCAGGAAGGTCACAGGAGTCACCTTTCCTCCTCCCCACAGGTCCTGCAGTTTTCTGGTCCCTTCTCCTGCCTGGTCTCCCTGTGTCTGTAGCAGTGATTGGTGGGAAAGAAACAATGTCCTTCTGAACACCAGCCCCCATCCCAGTGCCCAGCACCCTCAGGCCTCAGTCTGAGGTCCCTGTTCCAGATTCCACAGGAGGGAAGCTGACTGGCCCAGCCTGGTGACATCAGGTGTCCCCACAGCCCAGTTAGCAGGGCTATTCTCAGAAGAGAGGGTGAGTCAGGCAGACCGCTACATGGCATTTGTCATCAGTGCCACCCAGGGATCTTCCTAAACAGCACAATCTCGGTTCAAAGGTCCCTGGTGTCTACATAATCCTCACATGTTTCCTGTGGCCTGGGCAGATTGCTATGTGGCAATACTTGGAGGACCAGGGAAAGATTCTCCAGGAAGCTGTATAGGCTCTGAATCATCAAACAACAAATAGGACTATTTGTCCCATAGCCTGGATTGATGTGTCCAGGAATCAAGGGGTAGATATGTGAGTGGTACCACTGACAGTTATCCATAGAGAGGCACTAGGGAAAATTTTTGCTTCCTGTCTTCCTGAAGCACTGATTGTATAGAGGTCTTAGTAGCAAAGGGAAGAGTGCTTTCACTACTGCAGTAGAATGATTCTGTTGTCCTGGAGAGTAACACTTCCAGTCTGCCACTTTGCGCTACACATGCTTCTGAATCAACAGGCAAAGTAAGAGTTACTGTGCTGGCTCTGGTGATTGAATGTGATTATCAGGTGCAAATTGGACTATACTTCCCTCTGCTACTTGCACAAAGGAAGTGTGTGTCTGGAATGCAGAGATCCCTTAAGATGTCTTGTCATGATCTATGGTAAAGTCAATGGAAAACTATCCACAACCTACTTCAGGCAGGACAACTCATGGCCCAGACCCTTCAGGAAAGAATGCTTTGGTCACCCCACCAGGGAATAAAAAATGACCATTTGAGGGCTTCCCTAGCGGCATAGTGGTTGAGAGTCCGCCTGCCGATGCAGGGGACATGGGTTCGTGCCCCGGTCCGGGAGGATCCCACATGCCGCGGAGCAGCTAGGCCCGTGAGCCATGGCCGCTGAGCCTGTTCTCCGCAACGGGAGAGGCCACAACAGTGAAAGGCCCGCGTACCGCAAAAAAAAAGAAAGAAAGAAAAAAATGACCATTCGAGGTGCTGCTGAGGATAAAAGGAACATGGAATGGATTGTGGAAGAGCTACATATTACTTAGCTCATGTGACCATTAACAGAAGTGAGGATAGTAATCAGTAATGTCGTATTTCTTCCTAATTTTTGTCATGAATGTGTGTGTACAGCCAATATCTTTTTTGTTTTGGTTTGTTTTTTTTTGCGGTATGCGGGCCTCTCACTGTTGTGGCCTCTCCCGTTGCGGAGCACAGCCTCCAGACGCGCAGGCTCAGCGGCCATGGCTCACAGGCCCAGCCACTCCGCGGCATGTGGGATCCTCCCAGACTGGGGCACGAACCCGTGTCCCCTGCATCGGCAGGTGGACTCTCAACCACTGTGCCACCAGGGAAGCCCCAGCCAATATCTTTTTCTTCCTTCTTTCACCCCCTTGTCATTTAACAGAAGATGTGTTGACTTCACATCACAGTATTTAAGTATTGTTAAATTTATATCATAGTATTTGGTTATAGGATATCAAGGAGGAGAGTGAATGTTACCCAGGGAATCTGTCTCCTTTCTGAAGAAAGAGTTATTGTATTTTTGGTTGTACACAGGATAGTTGTATCATGACCTTGTTGTTGTCTTTATTTGGAGATAAGGAGTGGTTTAAGTTTGTATGGTGCCAAGTTGACAAGAGGTGGACTTGTGATGATTAATTTTATATATCAACTTGACTCAGCTGTGATACCTGAATATTGTTCAAATACCAGTCTAGATTTCACTGTGAAGCTTTTTTTTAATGGAGTAAATACCTATATTTTTATTTGTAATTTTTAAATTTATAGACCAAACACATGTGCGAAAAGAATGGCCTCAACTTAATGGCATGTTGTCCCTTAAAGAAGTAGAAAAATAAGACAAAGCCAAATTAAGCAAGACTTTGGTTCAATATTATACTGGAAATTTTAATAAAACTAGACTTCTATTCAGTATTGAGATGGAGGTTATAGTCACAATAATGAGGCAATAAAAAGTAAAATTACTCACATTGTTAAGGAAAAATTAAAACTGATTTATGGAGAAAACTCTATGGGATCTCCAAATAAAGCATAACCCAGAATAAACATATACAATGGAATACTACTCAACCATAAAAAAGAATGAAATTTTGCCATTTGCAACAACATGGGTGGACTTGGAGGGTATTATGCTAAGTGAAATAAGTCAGATAGAGAAAGACAAATACTGTATAATATCACTTATATGTGGAATCTTAAAAATACAACAAACTAGTGAATATAACAAAAAAGAAGGTGACTCACAGATACAGAGAACAAACTAGTGGTTACCTGTGAGGAAAGGGAAGTGGGGAGGGGCCATTCAAGGGTAGGGGAATCAGAGGTACAAACTGTGATGTACAACATAAGCTACAAGGATATATTGTACAACACAGGGAATATAGCCAATATTCTATAACTATAAAATGGAGTACAACCTTTAAAAATTGTGAATCACTATATTGTATTCCTGTAATTTATATAACATTGTACATCAGCTATACGTCAATAAAAAACAAAACATAACATTAACCAAAAAACCCTGCTAGAACGACTGAGTATCTGAAGCTTGAAGAATTCAAGATCCATATAAAAGAAGCCATTCTATTTGCAATAGCAGTAAACAGTTGAGAACTTCAGATCCCCCCTCCCCGCCCCAAATGTCTGTGTTGAAATGTACCGGGGACTTGTTTTAATCATGCACTGTGAGACATGCAGACATGGAAGTTATTATGAAGAGGGACATTTACACGGTTCCCTAGAAACAGGAAGCACAGCATGTCATACTGGGCTGCATATGCTGGGCCTCCACCTTCTGCTCAGGAGGCAGGTCAAGAAGAGCATGGCTCACAGCCTTGAAAAATTCTGGCAGACTCCGGGCTTCAGGGGTCATCCCTAGTTGCCACCCAGAAGAGGACCTTCACCCAATCATGAGGCACCTTTATGGCATCGGAGGACTTCCAGTCACCAGAATTGGGATAAATGAATGTCTGTTCTTCATAAATCACCCAGTCTATGGTGTTCTGTTTTAGCAGACCTATAAGACTAAGACAGTTTGAAATTTTTCAGCGGGCTCCGTTTTGGAAGGGTGGACCCTAGTTGTCCCATACCTAGCTCTGGTATAGGTACCAGAGCTAGGTACCTATACCAGAGCTAGGTACAGTATAGGGCAGAGAGGATTATTGGTTTGGTGTGTGAGTTTGATAAGGTTATGGTTGGGAGTGCGGGCTCCAGATTGGTCGGTTTTTGTATAACAAGCATGCTTATAGGGGAGGGATTTGTTACCTGCCGGAATTAGCTAGCTCTGAGAGGGATAGCCTCGCTAGGAATAAGGCCCCAAAGGCCAGAGTAGGAAAAATACAAAAAAATAAGAAAATATAGTCAGTACAATTAAAATTTAGCATACCATCAGATGTAGAAAATACATGCAAGATGGGTAAACAGAATTTTTAAAATTAGAGAAAAAAAATTAAGACCCAAGTAAAAGGAGAGATATCTCACATTTATGGATTGTAACACTCAATATTTCCTTCTAAATTGATCTATGTGTTAAGTGAAATCCAAGTCAGAATCTCGGTAAGCTCTTTTTTTTTTTTAATAGAAATTGCAAAGTGGATTCTACAATGAAAATGCAAGTGCAAAGGACCAAGAATAGCCAAACAACCTGGAAATAAGAAAGTACTAGTGTAAATACAAATAAATAAATGTAAGGGAATAGGAGGTCTAGAAATAAACATACACACAACTGATCAGTTGTTTTTCAGTGAAGGAACAAAAGCAATTTGGTATAGAAAGAATGATTTGTTAGATCAGTGTGCGGTAGCAGTTGGGTATGCAATTGGGTATGCAAAGAGAACTTATAAAAATTAAATAACTATGGATCATAGACATATACAGAAAAACCTAAAACTGCAAGAGTTACAAAATACTGGGTTGGCCAGAAACGTTGGTTCGGGTTTTTCGGTAGCATCTTACAGGAAAACCTGAACGAACTTTTTGGCCAACCCGATAAAACAGGAACACAGGTTTTGACCTTGTGTGGAAGTCACATGCCCTACGTCCTCTCCAGTATTGCATGTGCTGACTCTACACCAGTCACACCTTTTTTCTATCTACCTCCTCTCATCCAAAGCCCAACCCCACCTCTCCCACCACAACCCAAGAGACTCCCCGCTGACCTCATTTACTCTTGTCTTTTCCATTATGGTTTATTACAAGATATTGAATATAGTTCCCTGTGCTCTACAGTAGGACCTTGTTGTTTATCTGTATATAGTAGTTTGTATCTGTTTATCCTAAGCTCCTAATTTATCCCTCCCTCCACTCCCTTTCCCTTTTGGTAACCTTAAGTTTGTTCTCTGTATCTGTGAGTCTGTTTCTGTTTCTGTTTTTTTTTTTTTTCTTGTAGAGTCTTTTATTTCAGTGATTAAAAGAACACACTAAACAGAAACTATGCTGATTTACATTAGGCATGCACCTCTACCTGAAACTGCTGTTAGTTTTTGAGTGGCCTAAATCTTTATAACTTATTTTTTCATTTAGGCACATCTTTAAATTTTTTTGGACCCCAATATACAGGGTAAGTTAACTTCTTCCTTGTGGCAGTTTAGTATGAGAATTATGTTCACTGGCTAGATTCCTTTAACCACAGGGCTCTAGACTCTCAGGCTACCTGTACTAGCTCAAGACTGTACTTTATATAGATATATAAGTGAATCACAGTATAAGGGTGAGAGAGAATCTAGAAAGGTGAAATGTACTGTATGAATATTCCATACATCTTTTTTCCCAGCACTGATAGTCAAACACTAGATAAGGAGGGCTACAGTCAAGTACCAAATTACTCTTCCCCCGCTGCTGCCTTTCTGAGAGACACAAAGATGTATGTCGATCTCTCTAGAAATCTGAAACAAATCCACACAAATAACAGATTATTACCTATGTGGTCCCACTATCAAATTATAGAGCAGTTCCACTATTAAAATTGTAGGGAACAGTTAATGGGACTATGAGAAAAGCTTCATCCCACATACAGGAATATACATCTAGTAGAATTTTTCTTTCATCTGTCATTTGTTTTCCCAAGATTAGCATTAAAAAACACAACCCCAAACACATTTGACCCTCAAACACCCCCACACACAAAAATTGGTCTTTGTTCATTCTCAGATGACAGGATGTCCCAAGAGTAACAAAGGTGGGAGCCGATCCCCCCATAGCCTTTTCTTCAACCATCCCATCAACTGCTCTTCATTTCTTGAACTACCTTCCTTTTCCAAAGAGGTAATGCTGAGGTCAGTCAGAACGGCTTTTTAGAAGACTGGCTTGGACTTCTGGGTCTGTTACAGTCGATTCAAGTTGAATTGGCTTGTATCAATGAAGCGCCCAATGCAGTTCACAAAACAGGCCTCAGCCGGACTGTCCAACTTTGGCCCAGGCTTGTCTGTGCACTTTTCCCAACAAAGTTTCGTCATCTGGTGCACCAGCTGCTGAAAGCGCTGCTTCTGAGTCTCTACCTCCATGAAATGCTGCAGCTGCCAGTCAACCGAGCCCAAACCCACTGCGGAGGAAGATGAGGAGGAATCCATCCCAGTGCGGCCATGCGTGCCAAGGCAAACTCCGCACCAACTCACCAACCTTCACGTCTGCTTCTGTTTTGTTTTGTTTTTTAAGATTTTTAAATATTTATTACCATTTATTTTTGGCTGCATTGGGTTTTCGTTGCTGTGTATGGGCTTTCTCTAGTTGTGGCGAGTGGGGGCTTCTCATTGTGGTGGCTTCTCTTGTTGCGGAGCACAGGCTCTAGGCGCGCAGGCTTCAGTAGCTGTGGTTCGCATGCTCAGTAGCTGTGGTTCGAGGGCTCTAGAGCGCAGGCTCAGTAGTTGTGGCGCATGGGCTTAGTTGCTCCATGGCATGTGGGATCTTCCCAGACCAGGGCTCGAACCCATGTCCCCTGCATTGGCAGGCGGCTTCTTAACCACGGTGCCACCAGGGAAGCCCCTGTTTCTGTTTTGTAATAAGTTCATTTGTATCATATTTTAGATTCCACGTATAAGAGATATCATATGGTATTTGTCTTTCTTTCTGGCTTACTTTGCTCAGTATGATAACCTCTAGGTCCATCCATGTAGCTGCGAATAGCATTATTTCATTCTTTTTTATGGCTGAGTAGTATTCCATTGTGTGTGTGTGTTTGTATACACACATCACATCTTTATCCTTCCATCTGTTGGACATTTATGTAGTTTCCATGTCTTGGCTATTGTAAATAGTGCTGCTGTGAACATAGGGGTGCATGTATCTTTTTGAATTAGCGTTTTCTCCAGATGTATGCCCAGGAGTGGGATTGCTGGATCATATGGTAACTCTATTTTTAGTTTTTTAAGGAACCTCCATACTGTTCTCCATAGTGGCTGTACCAGCTTACATACCCACCAACAGCACAGGAGGGTTTTCTTTTCACTGCACCCTCTCCAGCATTTATTTGTTGACTTTTTCATGATGGCCATTCTGACCCGTGTGACCACATCATAGTTCTGATTTGCATTTCTCTACCAATTAGTGATGTTGAGCATCTTTTTATGTGCCTATTGGCCATCTGTATGTTCTTTGGAGAAAAGTCTATTTAGGTCTCTGTCCATTTTTTTGTTGGGTTATTTTTTTGTTGTTGTTGTTGTTATTGAGTTGTATGAGCTGTTTGTATATTTTGGAAATTAAGCCCTTGTCAATCACATTGTTTGCAAATATTTTTTCCCAGTCCGTAGGTTGTCTTTTCGTTTTGTTCATGGTTTTCTTTGTTGTGCAAGAGCTTATAAGTTTGGTTAGGTCCCATTTGTTTATTTTTGCTTTTATTTCTTTTGCCTTGGAAGACTGACCTAAGAAAACATTGCAATGGTTTATGTCAAAGAATGTTTTGCATATGTTCTCTTCTAAAAGTTTTATGGTATCATGTCTCATGTTTAAGTCTTTAAGCCATTTTGAGTTTATTTTTGGGTATGGTATGAGGGAGTGTTCTAACTTCATTGATTTACATGTGGCTGTCCACCACCACTTCCTGAAGAGATTGTCTTTTTTCCATTGTATATTCTTGCCTCCTTTGTTGAAAATTAATTGACCATAGGTGTGTGGGTTTATTTCTGGGCTCTCTCTTCTGTTCCATTGATCCATGTGTCTGTTTTTATGCGAGTACCATGCTGTTTTGATGACTATAACTTTATAGTATTGTCTGTGGTGTGGGAGGGTTATGCTTCCAGCTTTTTTCTTTTTCCTCAGGATTGCTTTGGCAATCCTGGCGCAGTGTTTAAAAATCTGCCTGCCAATGCAGGGGACACGGGTTCAAGCCCGTGTCTTTTATGGGTCCATATAAATTTTAGAATTTTTTTGTTCTAGTTCTGTGAAAAATGTCATGGGTAATTTGATAGAGATTTCATTGAATCTGTAGATCGCTTTGGGTAGTATGGCCACTTTAACACTATTAATTCTTCTAACCCAAGAGCATGGGATAGCTTTCCATTTCTTTGAATCATCTTCAGTTTCTTTTA
The DNA here is from genome assembly GCF_964341445.2 of Mesoplodon mirus. Classification (NCBI taxonomy): domain Eukaryota; kingdom Metazoa; phylum Chordata; class Mammalia; order Artiodactyla; family Ziphiidae; genus Mesoplodon; species Mesoplodon mirus. Next base: position 64,192,838 of record NC_138995.1, on the reverse strand, counting down.
TCAATGTTTTATAGCTCTCAGCATATAAGTCTTTCACCTCCTTGATCAGGTTCATTTCTAAGTATTTTAATTTTTTTTTAACCCCACATTTTAAAATTTATTTATTTTTGGCTGTGTTGGGTCTTCGTTTCTGTGTGAGGGCTTTATCTAGTGGTAAGCGGGGGTCACTCACTATCGCAGCCTCTCTTGTTGTGGAGTACAGGCTCCACACGCGCAGGCTCAGTAGTTGTGGCTCACGGGCCTAGTTGCTCCGCGGCATGTGGGATCTTCCCAGACCAGGGCTCAAACCCATGTCCCCTGTATTAGCAGGCCGATTCTCAACCACTGCGCCACCAGGGAAGCCCAAAGTATTTTAATTTTTTTAATGTAATTTTAAAAGAGATTGTTTTCTTACTTTCCCTTTCTGATATTTCATTGTTAGTGTAAAGAAGTGCAGCTGATTTCTGTGTGTTAATCTTGTATCCTACTACCTTGCTGAATTCATTTATCAGTTCTAGTAGTTTTTGTGTGGAGTCTTTAGGGTTTTCAATATATAGTATCATGTCATTTGCATATAATGAGAATTTTACATCTTTCCTTTCAATTTGGATACTTTTTATTTCTTTTTCTTGTTTGATTGCTCTGGCTAGGACTTCCAATACTATGTTGAGTAGAAGTGGTGAGGGTGGGCATCCTTGTCTTGTTCCAGATTTTAGCAGGAAGGCTTTCAGCTTTTCACCATTGAGTATTATGTTGGCTGTGGGTTTGTCATAAGTAGCTCTTTTTTGGCTGTGTTGGGTCTTTGTTGCTGCCCACGGGCTTTCTCTAGTTGCAGTGAGTAGGGGTTACTCTTTGTTGCAGTGCGTGTGCTTCTCATTGTGGTGGCTTCTCATTGTGGTGGCTTCCACTGTGCCACCAGGGAAGCCCCAAGGACTTAAATTTAAGATCCCAAAACCAAAAACTCTTTAGAAGAAAACATAGGCAGTAACCTCTTTGACATCAGTCTTAGCAATATTCTTTTGGATGTGTCTCCTCAGGCAATGGCAACAGAAGCAAAAATAAATAAGTGGGATCACATTAAACTAAATAGCTTTTGCATAGCAAAGGAAACCACCAACAAAATGAAAAGGCAGCCTACTGAATGGGGGAAGATATTTGCAAATGATATATCCAATAAGGGGTTGATAATCCAAAATATATACAGAACTCATACAACTCTATATTTAAAAAAAAAATTTTTTTTAACGGGCTAAGGAGCAGAATAGACATTTTGCTGAAGAAGACATACAGATGGCCAGCAGGCACATGAAAATGTGCTCAACTTCATTACATGACAGAAATGCAAATCAAAACCACAATGAGATACCACCTCACGCATGTTAGAATGGCTTATCAAAAAGAAACAACAGGACTTCCTAGTGGCGCAGTGGTTAAGAATCTGCCTGCCAATGCAGGGGACATGGGCTCAAGCCCTGGTCCAGGAAGATCCTACATGCCGCGGAGCAACTAAGCCCATGCGCCACAACTACTGAGCCTGTGCTCTAGAGCCTGTGAGCCACAACTGCTGAAGCCCATGTGCCTAGAGCCCGCACTCCACAACAAGAGAAGCCACTGCAATGAGAAGCCCACACACGGCAACAAAGAGTAGCCCCTGCTCACCACAACTAGAGAAAGCCCGCATGCAGCAATAAACGCAGCCAAAAATAAATAAAATAAATTTTTAAAGAAGGAAACGAGTGTTGACCAGAATGTGGAGAAAAGGGAACCCTCAAACACTGTTGGTGGGGATGTAAGTTGGCCCAGCCACTGTGGGAAACAGTATGGCGGTTCCTCAAAAATCTAAAAATAGAACTATCAATGGTTGAACAATTACACTTCAGGGAATTTGAAGAAAACAAAAACACTAATTTGAAAAGACATATGTACCCCTATGTTCATTGCAGCATTGTTTACAATAGCCAAGATATGGACGGAACCTAAGTTTATCAGTAGATGAATGGATAAAGATGTGGTATGTATATGTGTTTATCTATGTATAACACACACAATGGAATATCACTCAGCCATAAAAAATAAGAAATCGTGCCATTTGCAACAACATGGATGGACCTGGAGGGTGCTATGTTAAGTGAAATAAGTCAGAGAAAGAAATACTATATGATTTTACCTCTATGTTGTATCTAAAAAACAAAACAAATGAACAAACAAAACAGAAACAGACTCATAGATACAGAGAACAAACTCGTGGTTACCAGAGGGGAGGGGGCTGAGGGGATGGACAAAATAGGTGAAGCAGTTTACAAGGTAGAAACTTCCAGATATAAAATGAATGTCATGAGGATGTAATTTGCACATAGGAAATATAGTCAATAATATTGTAACCAGTGCTCAAACATAGTAACTGGTCTTACTGAGGTGATCATTTCATAATGCACAAAAATAATGAATCAATGTTATACCCCTGAACCTAATATAAACATAAAAAAATAATGAATGAATGCAACAAAAAAGAAACCTCTCACAAATTTTATTCTGTTGAGTGTTTTTTTCTATTCAGTTCAAAATACTTTTTCCAGCGTGTTTTTTGTTTTATTTTTTTAATTGGTGTATGTGTGAGGAGAGAGAGATGGAGAGGAGAGGGAAATCAAAGTAATACAGAAGGGATCTTCTTTTATCTTATAAAATGCTTCTACAAAAGTGCTACTGCAAATGTCATGCCTCTTTGTGCCTTATAAAATACTTCCCCGCACATTGTGAACTGCTCTATGCACTTTTATTCATTGTTACATTGGTGTTTCTCTCTAGTGAAATAAATCAAGAAAATAAATATATAACGTTTGGGAAGGAATAAAGACTTTATCACTAACCACCTTAATTATTTCCTCAAATTTCATCTACACCTGACTCCTACTATGGAGACCCAGTTTACTATTGCAATGCTTCCCTACTCCCTATACTTTTCTTCACTCTATGTGGTTCTTCTTTTCTCTTTCCCTAAGACCTATTATTACCATCTAAGATACTATGTAATTTAACAACTTAGCACATTGCTTGTTGTGTGTTTCCCTTAACCAGAATGCAATTTCCATGAGGAAGCATTTTTTTACTTACTATGTTCTGTGCACTCATATATATCAAGGAATGTGCCTGACAAGGTACACAATGAATATATGTTGAAGCACTGAACAAACATGAAAACTGGAAGTTCCTGTTCATTTGTAACATTGTTTGCTATGTTTTCCAACACTGCTCATTCCTGTCTCACCCAATCAGTTTCAATACCTTCAAGGGTTCTCAGGAATGGAAAGAAGTCATACTTTGGATTCAAACGCTGAATTGACTAAGAACGATGGATAGGATGTGCTCAGTGTTTTTCTTTCTTGTCTCAGCTATTAGATTTCAGTGTCTTCTGCCCCTTTTCCATTAGGATTTTTATTTCCAAAGTAATTTCTTCCCTATCTGTTCTGCTCTCCTGTTAAGATATCTTTATTAATCACTTTTCATAGCTTTCAGTGGTTGCATAACTCACAAATGTTTTCCAGAAATGATCTCAAATCCCTTTGCAGACACTATTACTGCAATTACAGATGAAGTGATTAACCACCTTGCAGCAAAAAGATGAGATCATGGCATTTCAAAACCTTTACCCAGGGTTCAGAATCCCCCCTTTCCACACCTGCAGCCACTGTTCTCACAGCAAACAACAATTGGGTTAGTAGCTTTTTCTTTTTCCCTCCAGATAGGTTTCACATTCTCTTAAGGAATGTATTTCAGGAAATCTATGAAAATTATAGATTCATAGATTTAGAAATAATTAGGCGGGACTTCCCTTTATGGCACAGTGGTCGAGAATCCGCCTGTCAATGCAGGGGACATGGGTTTAATCCCTGGTCTGGGAAGATCCCACGTGCCGTGGAGCAGCTAAGCCCGTGTGCCACAACTACTGAGCCTGCACTCTAGAGCCCTTGAGCCACAACTACTGAGCCCACGTGCCTAGAGCCCATGCTCTGCAACAAGAGAAGCCACCACAATGAGTAGATCCCACATACCATGGAGCAACTAAGCCCATGTGCCACGACTATTGAGCCTGTGCTCTAGAGCCTATGAGCCACAACTACTGAAGCCTGCGTGCCTAGAGCCTGTGTTGGCAACAAGAGAAGCCACCACAATGAGAAGCCTGTGCACTGCAACAAAGAGTAGCCCCTGCTCGCCAACTAGAGAAAGCCTATGCACAGCAACAAAGACCTGACACAGCCAAAAATAAATAAATAAGCATTTAAAAAAAAATTAGGCTTTCTGAGGTTGAAATATAAAAAAATTTAGACAGATAGCAGACAAACAGACAAAAACAGGAAAGGAAAGACATTTGTTAAGGGAACCAGAGGCTATCACCACACTTGTCCACCTGCTTCAGGGCTGCTGGAGATTTTCCTTTTTCCTCCTGTTACCAACCCTCTATGAAAACATCTCTCACTTACCCCTGGTAAGCACACTGAACCTCACAGGTTTCACTGTAAAGACCTTGCTACAAGCATGTGATGAGCAGTAAGACAGGGAAGATGGGTTTCCAGGTGCTGAGTTTGAGAATGATAGCTGCTGCTATGCGTAAGTGCTTTTGGGGGTGTTCCTATATGTTTTGCAAGGGGGGGAGGGGCAAGTATTGTTAGCCAAAGTCTAGTATGTTTCTAAATTTCTCTCAGTTGTAAAAGTTAACATTCATTTTCATTCAGAGAAAATAAAGTCTCGTTTATTTTGCATTTATAGAAACAAATTTTATGTGAAGAAAAACATGTTACCAAACCAGGTTCATTTGCCCAATGTGCAGCAAGCCAAATACTGAGATGTGGAGGTTTGCAGCAGAGAAAGGGCTTATTTTTATTTGTACAAGGTAGCCAAGTGAGGAGGCTGGAGAACAAATACCAAATACACCTTTCGGGAGATGGGGAACTTGGGCCATTTATGGGTGAAGAGTGTAGTGTGGTCAGTGGTATAGGGAAGGTGATTGGAGGCAGCAAAAAGGTGAAATAATCATCCTGTGCAGGCACAGTGGAGCTACATGCTTTCAGGGACACGTGCAAATTCAGGAGGAGTTGGTATGAAACGTTTGGGGGAATTTGGGGCTGTAAAGTTGAAGGTCATGTATCAGACAACCAAGTCTATTCTGTGCATACTTGGTTTGGCCACATTGGTTTCATCTATTTTCAGCCACTTTTGTTGTGTTACAAGCCAAGGTGTTTTTAACTAGCTGCTGTATTATCTCCTGTTCTGTCAGACAAGTTCAAGAATTTCTGTTAGTCACCAATTTCTGTTAACCCTATGGGGCACGGTTTCAGGATGTGTTTTTTAACCCTATAGGGCACAGTTTCAATCCCCCACCTTTTTTTTTGTATTTTATTTATTTTTTTATACAGCAGGTTCTTTTTTTCTTTTTTTTTGCGATACGCGGGCCTCTCACTGTTGTGTCCTCTCCCGTTGCGGAGAACAGGCTCTGGACGCGCAGGCTCAGCGGCCATGGCTCACGGGCCCAGTTGCTCTGTGGCATGTGGGATCCTCCCGGACTGGGGCACGAACCTGTGTCCCCTGCATTGGCAGGCGGACTCTCAACCACTGCGCCACCAGGGAAGCCCCAGCAGGTTCTTATTAGTCATCAATTTGATACACATCAGTGTATACATGTCAATCCCAATCGCCCAATTCATCACACCACCCCCACCCCCCATCTTTTGATCATTCCTCAGTCTTAAGGGAAGAGGGGCAATGACCACTCTGGCTACTTCCTGCAGAAGAGAGGCATAGGCCTGATATGGGCTTGAGGAATGAAACTGTTTCTTATTTGATTGCAAATACTCATGATTCCCTAGATGAGGCCAAGGCTTTGGTTCTGGGCCATTATGTTCATATGGGTTGGGGTTTTGGGTTTAAACATATGAGACAAACAGCAAGTAGAGTTCTGACAAGAAGGAATATAAATCCTAGCAAGCATAAAACAACACCACCTAGTTAAGTAATCCCTCTAATATAGACCTTATTCCTGATGGGATCCATGAGCATATATTTCCTAAGAGATTGGATCCAGGAAAATAGTCCTGGAAACCAGTTTGGACCCAGTACTTCTGGAATATTTGCTGTAGCCAGTAGTCTGTTGCCTGATTTTGTCTATATGAGTTTCCACTTCAGCTGAGGCATTAATGTATACATGACGAGGTATTAGCAATAGCACAAACTTCACCCTGTTCAGTTAGTATATAATCTAGCGCTATACGATTATCTAGGACTACTTTGGCTAACGAGTCAACTTTTTCCCAGAGTACATCTGAAGTTTTTTTTTTAATCATAATCATAGTGAAGTTCAGGATGGCCAAAAAACTCATGACAGACACAACCAAGGGGTCAGCATGATTACATACAGAAAAAGGTTTTAGATTACTTAGCCAACATCTAGAAAGATTGCCTGTTTTTCCCAATGTTTGAGAAATCCTAATTATTCTTCTAAACCTGGAAGGCTAAAATCACAGAGGAAACATAGCAAAAGAAAAGAACACTCATTCTGGTGATCTAGTGAGCTAATTATTTGTTGCTTGGCCTTGGGGCATTACCTTCTGAAGAATTTTACTTTGCCAAAGTCACCACTGTAGCCATCCCACTAGGAGCACAGATACCCCAAAAAGATAAGAGTTCCTCAGTCATAAATGTCAGGCATGCAGTTAGGTTAACAGTACTATAAAGCCAGCAGACAATCCTATTGACTGAACAAGAGCTTTGGTACCATTCACCTTAATTTCTTTTTAAAAAATATTTTATTTATTTATTTTATTTATTTGGCTGTGTTGGGTCTTAGTGGCAGCACATGGGATCTTTCATTGTGGTGCGTGGGCTCAGCAGTTGCAGCACACAGGCTCTCTAGTTGTGGTGAACAGGCTCTAGAGAGCGCGGGCTTAGTTGGCCCATGGCATGTGGGATCTTAGTTCCCCGACCAGGGATCGAACCCACGTCCCTTGCATTGGAAGGCAGATTCTTAACCTCTGGGCCACCAGGGAAGTCCCTCACCTTAGTTTCTTTCTCGTAACTTCCTTCTGAAAGCAACTTAAGATCTATTGGGGTTCACTGCTCATTCAGAGAAGTCAGTATCGGGGATCTGGAACCAGCCAGGATTTGGATATTGGTCATGGTTTTCTTCAACAGCGTGGTTTCTGTTCCATGTGTCGTTCCTTATGAGGTCTGGCCCAGCAAATATGGACTGGCCTTCTGGATGCTTAGTTTTCCAGTATTTCAGTAGGACCCAGTCTCCAGTACGAGTTGCAGGGGAACATTTGTGGGAAATATTAACCTGCTGGAGGCAAACTTACATATAGCAGTTAGAGTGGTGGCCATTAATTGTACAGACCTGAAAGTGTCTAGTTTCTTAATTCGAGTTCCTTCCAGGTTTCCTAAACCATTTCTGGAACATAGAAAGGGTCTCCCACGCAATATTTAAGGCCCTTTCAGCCTTGCCAAAAAAAGATTTCACTTTTTGCAGTACAGGGAATAGGAGGTGCAGGGCCGACTGAAGGGCATTACCCGACTCCTCTGCTGAGGATGGAACCCCCGGACAGCAGCTGTAAGTCTGGCTGAGGATGGAACCCCTGGACAACAGCTGTAAGTCTGAAAACCAAGACAGCACAGAAATTCTTGCTGTGGCCATGTACACCAGAATATGGAGATACCTGAGGGTAGTTAATTTCAAAGTTTGAAGTGACATATTTATGGTTAGGATAGAATATGCCCCATAAAATGTTACAGGGAAGACAGAGACTGAGTAAACAGAAATGATGGGGACTATTTAAATAAATTATTACAGGGCCCAGTGTTTGTAATTTCACGTGTGCCAACAATAGAATGACGGTCAAGGACCACATTCGTTACGGTATTTTTTTGTTTGTTTCTCAAACTTTCAACGTGTCAAACTGTGCTACCACATATATTAGGCTTCCATTTTATTTTTTATGTTTTACTGAAGGTATTTCAAGGGTCTCAATAGGCCTTGTGAATTTCTGTTGGATTTTGCATAACTTGGTGGTTTTCAGGAACACATACAATGCATTGCTGTAGAACTGACTCTGTGAAGTTTTCTCCAGGATATATATATATATATATATATATATATATATATATAGAGAGAGAGAGAGAGAGAGAGAGAGAGAGAGAGAGAGAGTACAATATTATATGTTTTAGGTGTACAACATAGTGATTCACAATTTTTAAAGGTTATACTCCATTTATAGTTATTATAAAATGTTGGCTATATTCTCTCTTGTACAATATATCCTTGTAGCTTATTTATTTTATACATAGTAGTTTGTACCTCTTAATCCCCTATCCCTATTTTGCCCCTCCCTCTTCCTTCTGGTAACCACTAGTTTGTTCTCTTTACCTATAAGAATGTTTTTTGTCTTATTCACTACAGTTTATTTTTTATATTCTATACATGAGTGATTTCATACAGTATTTGTCTTTCTCTGACTTATTTCACTTAGCATAATGCCCTCCAAGTCCATCTGTGTTGCTGCAAATGGTAAGTTTTCATTCTTTTTTATGGCTGAGTAGTATTCCATTGTGTGTGTGTACACACACACGCACACACACCCACATCTTTACCCATTCATCTTCTTTTTTTTTTTTTTTTTTTGCAGTACGCGGGCCTCTCACTGTTGTGGCCTCTCCCGTTGCGGAGCACAGGCTCCGGACGCTCAAGCTCAGCGGCCATAGCTCATGGGCCTAGCCGCTCCATGGCATGTGGGATCTTCCCGGACCGGGGCACGAACCCGTGTCCCCTGCATCGGCAGGCGGACTCTTAACCACTGCACCACCAGGGAAGCCCACCCATTCATCTCTTGATGGACAGTTAGATGGCTTCCATATCTTGGTAATTGTAAATAATGCTGCTATGAATACTGGGGTGCATGTATCTTTCTGAATTAGTGTTTTTGGTTTTTTTCAGATATATACCCAGGAGTGGAATTGCTGGATCATATGGTAGTTCTGTGTTTAGTTTGAGAAACCATCATACTGTTTCCCAAAGTGGCTGCAACAATTTACATTCTCACCAACAGTGTCAAGAGTTCCCTTACAAGGATGTATTCTTAAGTGAAAAACTATGGTCCAGAACAGTGTATAAAATATACCATGTTTTCTGAGTCAAGTAGAAGAGTATAAATATAGGGACAGAGATTTAACAGATTGGAAGGACAGGAATGAAAGTGATGACATTTTCTTGTGTTGTAGTTTTGAGTTTGTACAAATTTAAGTATTTTCCATAAAGTTTAAACAAACAATGCTCAATCAAAATGGAATTTTAAAATCCATAACATCAAAAGTAAAATGGAAGAGAAATTGAGAGAGATTGTTTGTTGCCTTGATGGTATATCCAGGATAAAGAAAGTGGCTTAACCCAGAGGGATATCAACTATATCCCAATATAAAATAAAACTTAAAAAAAAAGAGGGATAAAACCACACACCTGAGTACAACTAGAGGAATCTGAATAAGATCAGGTGATAGTATCAACGTCAGTATCATTGTTGTGATATAATATAGTCTTACTATTGGGGAAACTGGGTGAAGTACACACAGGATCTCTCTGATTCCTTCCCTTCCCTTTCCCTTTGCTTCCCTTTCCCTTCCTTTGTCCTCTCCTTTCTGTGCCACAAGGTGTGCAGGATCTCAGTTCCCCAACCCGGGATTGAACCTGGGTCACGGCAGTGAAAGCACCAAATCCTAACCACTAGACCACCAGGGAACTCCCTCTCTGCATTCTTACCCTTGCATGTGAATCACTGATTTTCACAATAAATACTTCAATTAAAAAATCCAAAGGAGGGAATTCCCTGGTGGTCCAGTGGTTAGGGGGTGTTCTCCAAGATCTTATCGAATATTTGTATGAAGTTGTCACTTCTGTCTGGAGAGATCCTCACCAATTGTGAAGTGGTGCTTCTCTGGGATGCAGACTTTGTAAGGGAGGAGGAGTGTAGTGTATCAATGTCATTATTCAGTTTAACTTTATACACCAGTGGGTTCATTCAAAATATTCATAGTGAACATTATTTTTATAATACTATTTAAGGTTGAAGTAAAAAATATCACCAGTGTGATGAAAATAGTTACAAAACTAGAAAATGAAGCAAAATAAGGGACAAAGGAAAGAAGCAGAAATCTTGATAAGAATCACAAGATGAAGTTAAATAACAAAAACATATGCCAGTAGAATTTCCCTGGGAATTTGGGAGTGTGCATAAATCTGAGTGTCTAACAACCATGACATTGCTTAGGTTGTGGATCAGTCCACTCTTAATGACCTCCAGTGAGTCACAGGTAGTAATGATTGACCACTTCCCCTGATCATAGAGGTTCTGCAGAGACACAGGAAGGGTCTAAATTAAATGCCCTGTTCTCACTGTGTGCAGGGTTACTCCATTCTTCTAAGAGGATGTCTGGTCCAAATTTTTATTTTCTGTTTAAGAAAATTATCTTATAAATGGGACATGTCATTGAGATGAAATCACAATAAGGCAAAGATGATAAGAGATATATATATAGATGACAGACATACAGATGACAGGAGAATGGATCCACTTCTATAGGTGAGGAATGGAAACCAAGGCCCTAGGAGGGTAGAGAGTGTTGGTTACTATGATAAAGAGGACATCCAAGTACTTGAGATGCAATGAACAGCCTTCCGCCAAGGATAAAAATTTAGAGACACATCATTGAAGTCTCCATGACACAACATGCCCCTCATCAGCAGATACCACACAGACACTAGGCCTCTACTCAGAGTAGGAACTCATCTTCTTCATCTTATTACTCACAACCTACCTTATCTTGAAGCCTCTACAGTGAACCCTGTTTGTGATCAGTGTGTTTAGTGAGAAGCCAGTGAAACAAGTTGCAAAACAATGTAACTGAGGAGAGAGGGGAAGTGTCAGGCACTCCTGATGCACGTTGATGAGGGGCAACATGACTCTGGTTTCCTCAGCAAATGCCTTTCCTGATTTTATGGCTTTGTTCTTATCTGTCTATATCTATGTATCTATATATATATAACCTTCCTAAGGCGGTTCCTTTTTTATTGTCCTGACCTCAGGAAGTGAAATTTATTTTAAGAATAGTTATTCTCGGGTTTCCTGACATAAATGTTTTTTAAGAATCAGATACCTGAAGAGATACTTACCAACTGCGTATATGCTCCCGTAACAAGGATGCCATGGCAGCATCTGAGTGTGCAATGGGGACAGGTAAGCCTGAGATAAAGGTTTAGAACCCCACGATGTCATCTGCTCCTTGGAAGTGATTACATCACCTGTAAGTGCACTGACAGTGTCTGCATATGGAGAGGAGACAAACTCTGAAAAACATTTGGGACTGTGTAACTACCCAGAGCTATTAAAAGTACTTAGGGTTTCCCTGGTGGTGCAGTGGTTAAGAATCCGCCTGCCAATGCAGGGGACATGGGTTCGAGCCCTGGTCCGGGAAGATCCCACATGCTGCGGAGCAACTAAGCCCGTGCACCTAGAGCCCTTGCTCCACAACAAGAGAAGCCATCCCAAAGAGAAGCCTGCACACCGCAACAAACAGTAGCTCCCACTGGCTGCAACTAGAGAAAGCCCGCACACAGCAACAAAGACCCAAAGCAGCCAAAAAGAAATAAATAAACTAAAAAAAATAAAATAATAGAAGTGCTTAATGAGATAGATATCCATGAGGAGTGGCAGAAATTGATGGTGGAAAACTGGTTTTTGAAATAATCAAAATCCCACTGGAATGTGAGGAAAAAAAAAAAACACCTGACATCTAATAAGTGAGAGAAGGAAACCACTAAAATGCCTACTGGGGATTTTTTAGTAGATTTAAAGGCTTTTCACAAAACATAATTTCTTCCTATAACTCAGAGCATTCATGGTAGTAAAACTGAAGGAAAAGGCAGGGTGAGGAGAGTTAGAAAGTATACCCACAGTTGTGCAAATGAATGTTAAAATGTGCATTATCATTTTGTTCCGTATTTTAAGATGTCAGTAGGTACCACATGGGGGACTTGCCCGGCGTTCTAGTGGTTAAGACTCTGCGCTTCCATTTCAGGGGGCAAGGATTTGATCCTTGGTCTGGAAACTAAGACCCCACATGCCACGCAGTGAGGCCAAAAATAAAAAAGTACCGTATGTGTTTCAGACATGTTTCTAGGAATACAGAATATCAGTGCACAACATGTAAATACATATTTTCCTACTGGAAGTTACTCTGTATTTGACAGAAAAATAAAATAAGCAGTTCATCTATGATATTAAGTTGCATAGTATAATAGAAGGTGATGGGTCCTAAGGAAGTAAGAAGGTCAGCGAATGGGTGATGAAAAAATTATGAGTTTATGATGGGTTGAGGCACTAAAATGAGTTTCCACATTTGGATTCATAGTGAAGATGAAAACTGAGGACATATTTTAGGTGGTTTCTTTCTTCCTTTCCAATTGCTACATATTCATTATTTTGCCGGTTTTTTTTTTTTTCTCGTATTGAATGAAATTGGAACTCCAGGATGATACTGAATAAGAGAACAATGAGCAGCTGCCCTCCTTTTATTCTAATGGCAATAGTTTAATAATGGTTCAAAGGTATAGTATTTTTAATAGCTCTTTGTAGATGTTGTAGGATTAAGAAGGCTCACTTCTGTCCATAGTTTGCTATCTCTCTTAGTGTACTAGCACTGAACATTTCACAAAGAACAAAATTTTTTTAATTCCCATTCACAATATTATCAGATTTAGAAAATACATATGCAAGACCTATAAAAAGAAATCTAAAAACATTTCCATCCAAAATTAAATAAGATCTACATAAAAGGAGATGTATCATGTTTATGGATTGGGACACTCAGTATTTCTTTCTAAATTAAAGATCAGGAGAATTCCCTGGAGGTCCAGTAGTTAGGACTCGGCGCTTTCACTGCCCTGGCCTGGATTCAATTGCTGATCAGGGAACTAAGATCCCATAAGCTGCGTGGAACAGCCAAAACATAAAAATAAACTTCAGACTAAATGCAATACCAGTGAAACTCCTAGGAGGATTTTTTTGTGCTGTATAAGCTGAAAAGTGGATTCTAACCTTCATATGGAAAAGGCAAAGACCCAAGAAAGGCTATAATGACTGAAAAAAAGAAAGTCAAAGGAGTATACAACCTTGATTTCAAGACATACTATAAAAACAAGTTAGTTAATACATGAAAATACTGGCATAAAGTAGACAAATGCAACCGAATAGGAATTCCAGAAATAAACATATACATAAATGACTGACCTTCGATGAAGATACTAAAGCAGTTCAGGGGAAAAGGTATAATCTTTTAAATCAGTATCACTGCAGCAATTGGGTATCTATATTTTATAAAATAACTCCCACAATTAATTGAAAATGATTCCTTTACATCAATAAAAACCCTAAACCATAAAAGTTACAGGAGGAAACAGGGGAAAAAGTATAAGAATGGACAAATTAGACTACACTAAAATTAAGAACTTTTTCTCTGGAAAAGTAATTGAAAAGACAACACCAATGCTGGAACAATGTATTGCTAAGTATTTCCATTAGAGAACCTTAATAATTCATGAAGAAATGTCAAAACTCAGTAATTAGAACAGCAAATCAAATGAATAGAAATTTCAATAACAATATGTGGAAGACCACTCAGCATCATGTCATTAGGGAAATGCAAATGAAAATCACTTGATACCACTATACACCTATGATGTCACAAAAATTAGAAACCCTGCACATATCAAGTGTTGGTAAGAATGGAAAGAATGGGAACTGGGGTTCTGGTGTTTCTGGCAAGACTATAAAAGGATACTACCACTTTAAAAAGTTTGACCCCACATAAGTTAAACATTCACCTACTCTACAACACAGGAGTTGTGGTGCTAGATATTAACTCAAATGAAGAAACACATAAGTCCAGAAGGCATTTCTCCAGTGTGAAGAAGTTTCCTCTTTTTTATGAGCTTGGAGTTACATACAAAGAACTACACTCATAAGGCCTTTCTCCAGTGTGGATTCTCTGGTGGACAATAAGACTTGTTCTGTAACTGTAAGGCTTCCCACATTCATTGCACTGAAAAGGCTTTACTCCAGTGTGGATTCTCTGGTGGACAATAAGACTTGTTTTGTTACTGTAGGGCTTTCCACATTCACTGCACTGAAAAGGCTTTGCTCTAGTGTGGACATTTTGGTGGCTAACAAGTGTATTCTTTAGTTTGAAGGCTTTCCCACATTCATTACACTCATAGGGTCTTTCTCCAGTGTGGATTCTCTGGTGCTCAGCAAGTCTGATTTTCCTCTTGAAAGCTTTCCCACATTCGCTGCACTCATAACGCCTTTGTGCAGTGTGAACATTCTGGTGTTTATTGAGGGCAAAGCTGCTTATAAAGAAGTTCCCACATTTCTTACACCCATACACTTTTTCTCCATTGTGAATTCTCTGGTGTACAATAAGACTTTTTTTGTTGACATAGGCTTTCCCACACTCACTGCACATATGAGGCCTTTCTCCAGTGTGGGTTCTCTGGTGGATAATAAGACTGGTTTTATAACTGAAGGACTTCCCACATTCGGTACACTTAAAAGGCTTTTCTCCAGTATGGATCCTCTGGTGCACAAGAAGTTTATTTCTGTAAAGGAAGAGCTTCCCACATTCACTGCATTTATGAGGTTTCTCTCCAGTGTGGACCTTTTGGTGCTGGACAAGTGAATCCTTGCGGGCATAGGCTTTCCCACATTCATTACACTCATAGGGTCTTTCTCCAGTGTGGACTCTTTGGTGCTGAACAAGTTTACATTTGTAGATGAAGACTTTCCCACATTTACTGCAATCAAAAGGCTTTTCTCCTGTGTGAACTCTCCGATGATGAGAAAGACCCCCCCTGAGTCTGAAGAACTTCCCGCAGTCGCTGCACCCATAAGGTTTTTCTCCAGTGTGAACTCTCAGGTGCTCCGTGAATTTATACTTCTTACTGAAGGCTTTGCCACATTCGCTGCACTCGTAATGCCCTTGCCCAGGGTGAGAGCCCTCCCTGCTCTGCCTGCTTCTACCTGGGTGCTCTCCATCGTGGGAGGACTGGTGCTGGGGAAAGCCCAAGCTGCCTAGGAAAGCCTTCTCAACCTCTCTGCATGTGAACATATTGTCGGGTAAAAAGACTTCGCAGCTCGTCAAAAGCACGGCCCCATTCTCCTCGCTTCTGAGGTGCTTCTCTCCACCGGGCTGCTTCTGGTGCTGATGTAGGTGAGAAGTGAACATTTTCCCACAGGCCCCAGAAGAGGACGGTTTCAGCCCGGGATGCACTCCTTGGTGCTCAGCCAGGTACAAAACGTCTTTCTCTACCTGGGCACCAGTATCCGAAGTAAGAGTCTTCAGGATAGATAGGTCTGGATTTGGATTCCTGTCTTGTGTCACTTGTTCTACAGAAACACATTGTTCAGAAGTAGCCTCCTCAGAACTTACTGCACGCCAACACCCTGAAAGCACAAAACTGCTGATAAACTGTATGGAGACGTTAGTGGGACAGGACCCCACTACAAATCTGTGCATGACACATGCAGGAATAAGCCCATGGGTTTGTTATTAAAACAAGGGAGAAAGGGTCAAGTGGTAGAAGGGGATACTGTGCAATGCTAGGCCTCTGATGGTCGCAGAACAGGAAATGTCTCAAACCAGCAAGAACACAGGATACCAGGATGTCACGCCGTGCTGGGAGGAGAGGCTAGAACAACCCACTCCTCGGCCAATGGCTTTCAGCAGGACTTTCTGGTGGTGACAAGTGTCAGCTCTGTAGAATGTGTTTCTCAATCCAGGAAAATGCAATTACACCTGACTATCAGTGTTCAAAGACAATATAAGTAAACATGCACCTCTCATGATACATTAAGGATATGCATATACAATATACAAAATACATAAAATTGGAGAACAGTGCAGAGAGGGGGAAAGGAGAGGTGTGGAGGACACTAAGGTGGAAAACAGGAGTCAGAAATCACAGTAGAAATGAACAGTGGGCAAAGTGTTGAAATGGGGAGAAGTGGAAGAAAGAAATGAAGTAAGAGCACGATGAGTCTTGACGTTGAAAGAGGAGAGAGCAAAGGACATTTCCCTGTAGGATTAGAACTCATCAGTGATATCCTGCCTTCCTACAGCTCCTACTCACCAGGCTTAGGATGCAATTAACTCTCCTCCTATGACTAGAGGCCTACCTCGTCAGGCACCCGGGGTTGTCTCCACCCCTCAGCTCAGGCTGGGTGACTATGAACCCTACCAGATCAAAGTCCTCAGAGGAAAACAGGGCCATTAGGAGAAAGACACTGGCCCAGAGTGAACCAACCAATGACAGACTTCAGGAAAAAAATGTATCACTAGAAGAACCTTAAGGAGTCTTGCAAACATAATCTAGGGTTGACCACAAATGCTGACCATGTAAGTGTCTGTAATTCCTGACACAGGCAG
Source organism: Mesoplodon mirus (assembly GCF_964341445.2). Classification (NCBI taxonomy): domain Eukaryota; kingdom Metazoa; phylum Chordata; class Mammalia; order Artiodactyla; family Ziphiidae; genus Mesoplodon; species Mesoplodon mirus. The sequence continues at coordinate 64,176,344 of NC_138995.1, read as the reverse complement.
TGCAAAAAAAAGGGTTAGAACGTGTGACACGGATCTTGCACACATCTGAACAGTCAACACACCTAGCGGTGGCAAAGCTAAGTGGCATCAGTCGGGCAGGCTTCAAGCCTCTGAGACCAAAGGCTTCTGTGAAAGGCTTCAGGGCCTATGGTACAGGGCTGAACACACACAGCGTGGGGGAACTCAGCTCAAGTGCCAGGAAATCGGGGAAGTAAGCAGGGTCCAAGGTCCAGGCTCAGAAGGACGGAGTGAGCCATGCAAAAAGAAGGGCAGAGTCCCATAGGGGCGATGGTGTGGGAACAGGGGTCCTTACCCAGGGAGGCTATAAGTGACAGGTTCTCCAGCATCACGTCACAGTACAGGAGTCTCTGAGCATCGTTAAGGAGACCCCACTCCTCCTCAGAGAAGGACACAGCCACATCCTCAAAGATGACATGGCCCTGTCATAAAGGGGACAAGTGAGTTCACAGCAGCCTCTGCAACCAGGACCCCCAGGTCATGGTCGTCCACCCCAGTGACCCAGCTCAGAGGACACACCAGGTCCTGATGCCACAGGAACCTGCTAGTGTTACGTCATTCAGTTAAAACACAAGAGGGAGACAAGCAGTCTCACAAGACGCTCTGGGGCTGCCACACAGACCCCCAGCCACTCTCTTCAGAGTCGACTCTCCTGAGATCACACAGATCACATCACATACAATGACACTTGTGCTCAGCCCCCTGGAGTAAAGCCTGGGGACAAGGGCCCTGAGTCCATGCTCACACTCCCTCCCTCTCCACTGCCCAGCCCTGCAGGGTCACAGCTCCCTCACGTGCCCGACCGTGACCCCCACGCCACCACCTTGGCCCCAGGCCTTTGGCACCTCATCGTGTTCCCCATGTGCCACCCAGCACGCAGTGCTTCCCCAGGCCTCTGCGGGACCTGCTGCTACAGGCGGTCCCAGCACTGCTTTCCGTCCCCCCACCTGGCCCTGATCCCTGTTCCCACGTCAGCACCCAGACATCGTGAGGGGTCAGATGCCCGGAGCCCTCGTCCTCCACAGTGTCCCACATGCTGACCCCACACCACTCACCCCTTCCTCTCTCTGCTCCTCTCATTCCAAGCCCAGCCCCCCAGCCCCCAGCCCAGCCCAAGACCCTGTCCCAGCTGCACTCATCTGCCCTCAGCCGGTCTGTCGTCCAGTCTCACATTCTTCAGGCTCCAACAACAGTCATCACAAGACTTTGAGCCTGTGTAGGGGAAACAATGCCCCAGGCCTTACCTCCCTGTCATCTGACCTCCATTCCTGCCTTGCTTCTGAATCCATACCTTATCCACCCCTTCAAATCCCGTGCCACGACCAGGACCTCCCCCGAGGCCACTCCCACCCCCCACACACTCATGGTCACTGCACTGCCTCGTCCATCTGAGTGATGACAGCCACCCCTGTCCCCGTGCCCAGGGAGGTGAGCCAGTCCACAGAGAACACCCTCCCCACCCTACAACTTTCATGGCACCCACACATGACCTGAGGGCCTGGAATCTGACCTGGTCCACATGCCATCCACCTGTCAGGGGTATCTTCAATCCTGAACCCCACCTTCCCTGAACTCCAGGTGTGTTTCCAGTGGCCCACCGGACACCTCCTGTGAGACACCCCGGCAATATCTCAGACTCAGCCTGGGGACACGGAACTCTGGACAGTCCTTCTGTCCATTACTCCTACTTCTGACTTCCCGTCTCAGACATGGCGTCCCCACCGTCACCTAGAGGCAAACATCCTGGGGTCATGTCAGACTACTCTCTCTCATCCTGTACAGCAGAAAATCAGCTGTACCACAAACGAGATTCAGAGACTCACCTCCTCTCCTGCTACAGAGCCATTGCCAGGATCCAGTCACAGTCGACATTCACCAGGACTGTGCCTTCCACTGGGCCCCTGGCTCCACCCTCACTCCACCCCCCCACCGTCTTCCTCCTCTGGGCAGGCAGAGCAGCCTCTTCAGACCCAGCATCAGATCACTTCCCTCCTCTGTGGCCAACGTGGCATGGACCCGCCCCCTCAGGAGAGGCCCAGCTCCTCAGGCTGCCATCCCAGGAATGACTCATGACCTCAGTCTTTATCAGCCCACATCATGGGTCCTGCAGTTTCCTGAACACTCCCCTCTCAGTCTCATCTCCAGGCTGTGCCCAAGGACATGTCACCACTTGACCTTCTCCACTGGATACATGGGAACACCTCTGTACAACTTCTGGCTTTGATTAATTGTCCTGTGCCTCAGATGACACCAGGGCCCGACCTAAGGACCCACAATTCCAGGACAACACTGCCTCCTATATCTGTGTGTCAGGACCAGGGGTAGCGATGATGTCTGGGTTGGTACTGGGGCTTCTTCCACTTACCTGTCCAGGGACCATAAATGCTCCTGCCACCATGGGAACCTGTGAAAAGAGGGAGTATCTGAGGTAAAGGGGATTATGGTGAGGATGTAAAGGCTGAGCTGTTTCTTCCCTTCCTTTTCCTGGACATGAGTCATCTGAGGCTGACCTCTGACCTCAGATCCTCACTCTTCAGAGCTGTATCTTGACAACTCGATAGCCTTAGAGAAAGACTCAACGTCCTTGGGACTTCCCTGGCGGTCCAGTTGTTAAGACTTCAAGCTTCCACTGCAGGGAGCCCGGGTGCCATCCCTGGTTGGGGAACTAAGATCCCACATGCCGCGGGGTGTGGCAAAAAACAAAAACAAAACTCACCCTCTGTGAGTCTCAGTGTCTTCATGTAAATGGCAACACTTAGGATGTCTAACTCATAATGCATTATTACCTCTCCCATGCTGAGATTCAGCTATTACAGAACACAGGATTAAGATTTCTATAAATGTTTTTGAAAATTAGGTTTTTCTTACATGTCTTTCAAGGCTTTCTGAGACAAAGTATCTTTTTTTAAACCACCAGTTATCTAATTTTATGACACCACCCTGGTGCCCTACAATTCATTCCTATTATTACACTACCTGAACTTAGTGACAGAATCCACAGGTTTAAGGCATCAGGCCCATAAACTGCCCTCTCTTGAGAAGCCAGTTCCGATCCCTGGTCCCCAGGCTACCAGGACTTCTGTCCCCCTTGGCTACAAATTCAGGGTTTCCCATGAACCCCTCCTCGGTTTTGATAATTGCTGAAATGACCCATGAAGTTAGGAAAACACTTTTCTTACTTTTTCTGGTTTACTATAATGTATACAACTTAGGAACAGTCAAATGGAAGTGACATCTAGGTCAGGGTGGGGGGATAGAGGGCAGCAGGGGGTTTCCAGGCCCTTTCAGTACAGGCCACCCTCCCAGCACTTCCACTATTTTAATGTGTTCACCAATCTGAAGGAACGTTGAACTTCATTGTTCAGCAGTTTTTATACCTAATCTCCAGCTCCCCCCGATCCTTGGGAGGTCCCATGTGGGGATGAAAGTTTAACCTTGTATTCACCTTATTTTCCTGGTGACCAGTCCAATCCTGAGGTTATCTAGGGGACCCATGCTAAGTGAAACTCCTGTGTGATTAAAGAGGCTACTTGTGAATAACAAAAAACAATCCTCAATCCAGGAAATTCAAGGGGTTCAGAGCTCTAGGTGAAGAGCCCAAAGCAAAACCTAAACATATGTATATTATTATAGCACAGATATATATTCTCATTTTAAGCAGTTATTACCTGTTTACACAAGATTAACTTGCTAAATCTATGCATTTTTAACCTTGTAGCTTCCTGGGAGAGCTGAGGCACGTGTGCCCTTGGCTGGGTGTGAGCTGCTCCACCACCCTGGCTGACCGTTTTCTGGCTCCACAAGGAATAGACAGTCGGCTGCGTGTTCAGAGCACTGAAGCTACACGTCACACCTCCTTCTCCATCTCCATCCCAGGCAAGGCTCCTTACTCCTTATACCCTTGCTTCCCCAGAAAGCCCTGGAACCACAGGACCCTCCCATCTTCAGGCAGCCTCAGAAAGCCCCACCCACTCTGCCCTGCCCTCCAGCCCCAGGTCTGTCTACTTTCATCTGAGGTCCCCTTGCACAGAAAAGTGACAAGACTTTCCCTCCTAAATTTGAGATCCTGGCTTGGCTGGAGTCCAGGACTTAGGCTGTTACCACATGGACATCAGTCGGCCAGTGTCCTCCTCCCCCAGTTCCAGATTACAGATTCCAGCAGCTCCTATTGTTACCTCAATTTTGGGATCTCAGAAACAGCATGTCCCGAATCCAGCTTTTAATCTCTCCCTAAAACTGACTTCTCACATCAGTCTGGTCTCAAGTCTTCCCAGATGCTCTGCCAAAAGAAAACCTTTATTGTACTGTAGTCTGTCCTTTAGCTCGGAGCCACATTCACAGCACCAGGAAATCCTACCAATTATCTTTAAAGTTTACTGGGAATCTTATTACTTAACTTCCTTTGTAAAACAAATTAATAAGCAGAAACCTCAATTAAAGTTGGCACACCAGAAGGGGAAGCCCTCACTGACCTGAGACAGTAACAGTATCCAAAAGGAAGAAGAAAGACTCTCTTCTTTCCTGGAAAGGACTTGGCCAATGAAAAGCCATGTACTCTTTGGTGACTACAGCCCTTCTAACTTCCTTCTTTAATCTCTATAAAAGTCTTAGCTCACCTTGGTTGCACACCCCAATTGCAATTCCCTGATGATTCTGGAAAAAAAAAAAAACAAAAAATAAAACAAAAAAACCCCATCTTTGCAAGTGAAATAGCGTGCAGACTGTTTGTTTCAGGTCAGCGACTTCCATAGGCACCACTCTGGTCCAGAAGCCACCTTACTCTTTGGAGTGGAATGCACTGGGCTCTCCCAGGTCTCCCTGCCTCCACCCTCAGCTCCCCATCTCCAGTCTGTTCTCCCCTGGGCAGCCTTTGAAATACTTTAAAACTCAGAGGGTCGTCTTGATTTATTCACAACCCTCCATGGTTCCCAGAATGCTGACTCTTGGCTCAGTTGACGCAGTCTGTTGACTCCTCCTTAAATGCCCTGTCCCTGCAGAAAGAACCTCCTGCCCTGGGGTGGGAAGGTCACTGGCGGACTGATGTCCATGTGGTGACAGCCTAAGTCCTGGACTCCCGAATGCTCCCGGCTCTTGAGCACCTCCAAGGCTTTGCACGGGCGAAGCCCACAGCCTTTAACACGCTCCACACTGCGTCACACAGCCTGTCAGAAATGGGACCACCACATACGCACACCCAAAGTTCTGGAAACAGGGGACTGAACCCCACTGCCCTGAGCAGGAGACCCTCCCTGGGGGCTTGAGGATTTGGGTCGGGGGGGCAGAACAGTCACCTGGGCCGGGTCCTGCACCGCGTTGGTTGACATAGGACCCTGTGGGCGCGGTGGTGCCAGGAGACGCGCGGGATAATGGCGGAGACCTAGGCCGAAAATCCCGGAAGCGGGTTCCGCAACCCGCTCACTCCTGGGCAGTGTGGACGGCGCCCCCTCGGGCTCCTTCCAGTTTCTCTAAGCTCCGCTCCACCGAGTGACCTAGAGCCTCGGGTACTGCAGACGGCAGCAAAAGCCGCCAAACGACCGCCATCAGAAAGACACCGGAACTCCCGCCCCTGATTATTTCACAATCCGGAAGAGCCCTAATTTGGTGCCTTCTTTGGAGAGGAGAACAAGGCCGGTCCGCACCGTCTTCTGGGTAATGTAGTTCCCCTCGCTGCCGGTTTGTGATGTGAAAAGCCCCCGGGCATTAATGCACCTTGTCCTTGAGGGAAGTACAAATTAAAAACACATCAAAGTAGACCCAGAAAAGCCTTTATGTATAACCTTTACAAAATTCTGATTTAACTCTCATTTCTCAACATAAAAGTTGATACAGGATTAGCAAACAAGCACGCCAGTTGTGAAAAGGCTGAAAGTAGCCACAGTCCTACTTGTTGTTGTTGTTTTATTAAAATCTTGGAAGAATTTTCAAGTAAGAAAAATCAAGTCAATAAGATTTTGGAATAAAAAATTAAAAAGGGAATTATATGCAACTAAATGTCCCTGTGTTCTTCATCATTGGCTAAGAGAATAAGTATATAAAATTAGATGATGAAGTCTGTCGTTGATACTGTGGACCTAAGTAAACCTGAGCGGCACTAATCAAGCATGACACATTTGCTTGGAATCAAAGATTTGCAATTGCGGACACACATTCAAGTGACAACCCAAAAGGTGTCCAGCTGGGGAATAAAAGTCAGGAGATTTTAAAGGCAAAGAGGGGCTTGCGTTACAGAGAATTTTAATTGGAGTTGGCTGCAGAAGCTAGTCTTTGCTGAACAGGGTTGAGTGCTAAGCCCATCACTAGAGGGAGGTATAAGCCCATTATTGTGGCAAGTTGCAGGTGTTTTTGCAGTGTCCTTGGAATATTTGCGGGTTGGCCCAGATCAAAAGTTCATGGTTTCTAAAAAGAAACGAAACTGAGTTATTTGTAGTGAGGTGGGTGGACCTAGAGTCTGTCGTACAGGGTGAAGTAAGTCAGAAAGAGAAAAACAAGTACCGTATGCTAACACATATATATGGAATCTAAGGGGAAAAAAATGGTTCTGAAGAACCTAGGGGCAGGGCAGGAATAAAGACACAGACGTAGAGAATGGACTTGAGGACACGGGGAGGGGGTAGGGTAAGATGGGACGAAGTGAGAGAGTGGCATGGACATATATACACTAACAAAGGTAAAATAGATAGCTAGTGGGAAGCAGCCACATAGCACAGGGAGATCAGCTCATGCTTTGTGACCACCTAGAAGGGTGGGATAGGGATGGTGGGAGGGAGATGCAAGAGGGAGGGGATATGGGGATATATGTCTATGTATAGCTGATTCACTTTGTTACACAGCAGCAACTAACGCAACAATGTAAAGCAATTATACTTCAATAAAGATGTTAGAAAAATAAAACTTAATGGTTTCACGTGATGGGAAAGTGCAGGAGGTCCACTAATTAATAGCCTCCCAGCTCCATGTTAAAATCCCTTGACATAAGTGACTCCTTTTTATTTCACATTTCACAACACTATTAATTTGGCATGCCTTGCAGGACTTCTCAACCCATATGTAAAAATGATCACAGCATATACACAAATTATATCATAATAGCAGGTTTCTTTTATTTTAAAAAAATCATAAAAATTGAAATAAGAAGAAAACACATAAGATATTGAACCACCTATACTTTTTAAGCGTTAATATGTAAATAATAAGTAAATTCAAAAAATACTACAAATTAATGAGAGGAATATTTAAAACCTGTAAAGGCAAAATTCTTGTTTGCCACTTGAAATTAGAATTACCAGAAAGAAACTAAATTTTCTAAAAATAAAAGAACCGTATTTTCCAAGAGGAAAAAATGCAAATGCAAATGAACCCAATCAGATTGATGAGACTCAGTAAGTCTGACGTTAGTAACTAAATGTTGGTAACACTGAAGATATTAGTAAATATCATAAACTAGCATTGGGTATCTATTAAAATTATTTTGCAGTAGTGTTTAGTATTATACATTTACTTTAAACCTGTGTCCCTTCATGCAAAAAGTACTTTCTATTGATATATGCACTACATAAACCAGTATATCAATCAGGGAACATGTCAGATAGCTCTAAGTAGCATTGCTATACCTGCCAAAAACAAGAAACGAAGCAAAGAAATTAAAAATTCAAGAGTAGAGTATAAAATTGAATTTAAAATATTTGTACCATAGAAATCTATCTTTTTTAAAAAAGGAAAAAAGTCTTGACATATGTGTTAAGGGAAAATTTCAGAGACATTAATTTTGGAATCCAGTTGGCTTTTATGTACTGATTCACAAACTGGGAATCATCCAGTGTAGCAAACAGGAAGGAGCTCCAAAGAGCTATTCAGAATGCACAGATTACTTCAGATTACTTACACAAAATTCCTGTCCTTGAGGACAAGGAATTCATACTAGGCAATTGCTGATTGGTCATAGCTGGGTTAAGTTTTCTTAAATGGGGTACAGGGAAGTTTTGGAGCTAGGTGTGAAAAACTAAAGCTGAGCAGGCGTATTCTGATTGGGTGGCCTTAGGTTTCCACTTCTGACTGAGCCAGATACTTACAAAAAATAGAAATTGAGGTAGGTTCCAGCATGGGGACTTGAGAGATTTAATTTTTCTTAAGGATATACCTGCAAGTGAAATTACTGTGTATATCATATGATATGTATATGTATACCATCTCAAAAGAGTACAGCTGTATTTTCTAAAGTTAATTACCGATTTCTATTTATTATTATTATTATTATATTTATTTATTTATTTGGGGGGAGCTGCATTGGGTCTTCGTTGCTGCGCACGGGCTTTCTCTAGTTGCGGCGAGAGGGGGCTACCCTTTGTTGCGGTGACTGGGCTTCTCATTGCGGTGGCTTCTCTTGTTCCGGAGCATGGGCTCTAGGCACGCAGGCTTCAGTAGTTGTGGCACACGGGCTCAGCAGTTGTGGCTTGCAGGCTCTAGAGTGCAGGCTCAGTAGTTGTGGCACATGGGCTTAGTTGCTCCACAGCATGTGGGATCTTCCCGGACCAGGGCTCGAACCTGTGTCCCCTGCATTGGCAGGCAGATTCTTGACTACTGCGCCACCAGGGCAGCCCTATTATTATTACTATTATTGGCCGCACGGCATGTGGGATCTAGGTTCCTGGACCAGGGACTGAACCCTCACCCCCTGCACTGGAAGCATGGAGTCTTAACCACTGGACCTCCGGAGAAGTCACCCAATTTCTATTCCCTCAAGAAATATATGAGAGTGGTAACTGTTTCACATCTTTAACAATTTGATATTATCTGTTCTTGAATTCCAGTCATTCAAATGAGTGTGTAGTAGTACCTCACCATGGCTTTAAATTGTGTTTACAATGGTGATTAATGACAAGGAACATATTTTCATTTTCTTCTTTACCATTTATACTACTTTGGTGATGTATACCTTCAAAACTTTTGCAAATACTTTAAATTGTGTTATTTTTTTATTATTGGTATAAGGACTATTTACAAATTGAGAATCAGTCATTTATCACATATATTTCTTACAAATATATTTCCCCAGGTTGTGACTTGTGTTTTCACTTTCTTAACTGTCTCTTGAACAACAAAGTTTTATTTTTGATTAAGCTTCAAATAATAAATTTATTTTCTTTGGTTGATGATATTTCTTTTTTAAATAGAGATCACCATCGTGCCAGGACTTGGCCCATTCTGGAGCAGTGCTGCATAGCTTTGTGGTTATACATTACAGACACCAGATGCAGCCAACCTGGTGGACAACTTTGTTCAGTTGCTCACCATATCCCTGCCTTTCAGCAAGTACATTTATCTCCCTGAGAGTTGATTTCATCCTATGGAAAATAATGCCTGTGAGGCACCTGCTTCATGGGGAGGCTGTGAGGAAAAGCCAAAATAGAACCATTTAGGGTGAGGCCCACAGGAAGAGATGCCTAAAACTTGCAGATGAAGATGCAAACCATGTTCCTGAAAAGGAGACCAAAGTATGTGTACACAAGGACAACCATGAGCTGACTGGGTGTGTGCCACAGCTGGCTTCAGACTGCAAGGGAACTCCTGCCTCTGGATGTCTGTGGGAAACTCCTCAGTGTGGCCTCGTTGGGGGCCTGGTTGTTTCTTGCTCACATCAAGGCCCAGTGTGGGTCAGAATGGAGCTCTGGGGAGCACAATTGTTCAGGGACCCAGGTGCCTTCTCCTGTCACCATCTGGCTTTAAGTTTGCTCTGGCATCATCCTGTTTGCATAGGAGAAATGAGAGAGGAGGGCAGAAGTCATAACCACTTGCACACAGACATCCCTTCCACTCTCATGCCATCGACAGGAGGCCACACCTGGGTGCCAGTACTGGGACGTGTGGTTTGCTGTGTTCCTGAGGAGATAGGAAAATGAGCTTGGTTTACAATCCCATGGGATGCTGAGAACGTGAAGCTCACCTTGCTGGAGTCGTTTTCTAATTAACCTAATTAATTGGATCTGAAATATTCTGTTCATCAGTCTACTACTCTTTATTTATTTATCTATCTATTTATTATTTATTTTTTGCGGTACGCGGGCCTCTCACTGTTGTGGCCTCTCCCGCTGCGGAGCACAGGCTCCGGACGCGCAGGCTCAGCGGCCATTGCTCACAGGCCCAGCCGCTCCGCGGCATGTGGGGTCTTCCCGGACCGGGGCACGAACCCGCGTCCCCTGCATCGGCAGGTGGACTCCCAACCACTGCACCACCAGGGGAGCCCCCCAAACATACTTTTGAAGAACTTCATGAATTTATTTAAACATTTATAGAAAGCAAAGTTTTTCTATTGTCCACCTGTTTAAGGGACACCCAACCTCTTCTGCAACATCCTAGTAATGACCATGTGTGAAGTCGGTTCTCTCTAGACCCTGAGCAAACACGCTGAAACGCACAGAACTGTGAAACTTCAGTCTGCATGTATTTGAACAGTAGCAAGATAAAGTTTATTAGTTCACATCTATGACTGTAGGTACTTTGTATCTGAGTGATATCATGATATCCTCGGAGCAGGGTCAACCAATCAGGAGGAGAGCCCAGAGAGAGAGAGGGAGGCCCCCAAGACAAGGTGGGGCGGCGGGGGGCGGGGAGTAAACAGGCAGATGTCATGAGGGAATTTCATTGGTACCTTGTAATGTCACTAGGTCACAAGGGAGGACAAGGGGAGCTTGTGTCAGGGGCCACAGCCTCATCACTCTGGTGTACTCAGTCATCTGGGCGGGGTGCTCACAGACTGTGGGGATGGTGAGGCATCAGAATACGAAGTTTAAAAAATTTACCATACGGTATGTCCACTTGCTCAGTTAGGAGCATCTTAAATGACAAGATACAGGAAACACAACAGGGAAACTGGGTGTGTCCCCTTTAGAAACATCCAATGCCTTGCCTCCTTTGTTGGAGCCTCTGTAGGCCCTTTGCCAGCTCCAGTCTCCCGCCTCTGGCACCTTGGCTCCATAGAGCAGACTCCCTCTCCCGGGCGGATGCTGGACCAGAACTACATTACCCTGAAGGCTATGCTCCGCGGAATGGCTGTGAACGCCGCTCTGATGACGTCACAGAAAAACGGGCGTTTGTGGCTCGCGTTGTCAGGGGCGGGACTTCCTGCGTCGCCAGGGAGGCCGTTTGTTCGTGATGGGGCGGTTGTGTCTCTATCTGAGGTGACTTCTACCCGGGTCTTCGGGACGGAGCGGGGAGGACAGGCTGTAGGGCCCACCTGCGCCTTTGTACGACCTGGGGGAGGGTCAGCTAAGCCCGCTGGACCCGCCGGTCTCCGGCGCCCTCACGTGGCCCTACGCTCCCCGCGGTGCGATGGCGGCGCTGGTGACCCCGGCGCAGGTGAGTGGACGGTGCACCAGGCCACGCCCGCTCGGACCCCACCCACGTGGCCGAGGCGCGCTGCTGTGCAGGATGGTGGTGTCCTGCGAGTCCTCACCTTGTCCTCCCCAGGGCATTGTTTGTCGGAGCCTCGGGATGGGGTCGTTTGTGCTCCGGGTGGGAATCCAGGTTAGGGGCTTCACGCGGAGGGTCCCATTTCTGTCAGTCAGTGGGACGCTGTGTGGTAGGGAGAGATGTGGTTTCTCGAATCCCCCTGACCCCATACCGCTGGCGTGGGAGGACCCGCAGGGAGGAGCGCAGGCCGCACAGTCCGGAGACCTTTCTGTGTGTTGCGGCCCCGCCCCTTCCCGAGTCTAGGACCTTGAGCAGCTTTCCCTGCTGTTCTTGGTTATGTTTTGTTTTGTTTTTCTTGGCTGCGTGGTGAGGCATGCGGTATCCTAGTTCCCCGACCAGGGATGGAACCCGTGCCCCCTGCATTGGGAGCGCGGAGTCTTAACCATTGGACCGCCAGGGAAGTGCCTGTCCTTGGCTTTTATGCTAAAGTTCCTCCAACTGGGTTGAGGGAACTAGAAAAACCACATAGGTGACGTGTATCCCCCCCGCGTCCAGCACGGTGCAGGGAGCATCGCTCTGGCTCTCTTTCCACGGAGATGCCTCCTGAGCCTTTGTTGATGTTAGAGGCTCATCCCTGGGGGAATCTGACCCTTGGGCTTCCCAGCTGTGTAATCTCTACAAAGATAAGGGCTGGGGTGGGGAAGAGGCAGGAGTAGCCTGCAGCAGCTTGGGGATTGCAGCCCTGCTAGGACAGAAAAGGTGTCAGGACAGGCAGTGCGCCCAGAAGGCCAAGGAATTTGTCTTTCAGTTTACAGCCAGTGGAACTGGGTTCCCACTGAATCTGTTTTCCTGTTTGAGGTTCAGTTACATATGGTAAGTGGTGATAGTGTGCAGGAGTGTGGTGTCCCTTTGGACAGGAAAACACAAGAGGTCCTGGGTAACTCCATAGCCGTGGCCCTGAGTACCCTCATCATAGTCCTGATCGCTGTCAGGACTTGTCTTGTTTGTTAACTTCCCATTTACTTGGCTCCTTCCTCACTTTATTTCAGACTCACTCCAGTGTGATGTCCTGAAACAGGCTTTCCCTGGTGCTCTGTCGAAAGCAGACCGTGACCTTTTGTCTTCTCCCTCTATTTTCTTTCTTTTTTTCTTTATTTTTAAAATTTATTTTATTTTTAACTGTGTTGGGTCTTCGTTGCTGCATGCAGGCTCTCTCTAGTTGTGACCAGCAGAGGCTACTCTTACTTGGGTTGTGCAGGCTTCTCATTGCGGTGGCTTCTCTTGTTGTGGAGCACAGGCTGTAGGTGCGCGGGCTTCAGTAGTTGTGGCTCACAGGCTCAGTAGTTGTGGCACACGGGCTCTAGAGTGCAGGCTCAGTAGTTGTGGTGCACGGGCTTAGTTGCTCCGCGGCACGTGGGATCTTTCCGGACCAGGGCTCAAACCCCTGTCCCCTGCATTGGCAGGCGGATTTTTAACCACTGCACCACCAGGGAAACTCTGTTTTCTTGACTTTGGAATCTTTGAGTCCCTCTGACATTGTCTTGCTCATTTGTATCGTTGCTTGTTTAGCATCTCTTTCCAGCCCTAGACCGTGAGCGCCTGTTGCTGCTCTCTGCCAAGACCTAGAACAGCCTGGGCTTGTAAAGGGTACTCAATATATGGTTAAACGAATGGGTCGCCCACTCAGGTGCTCCCATCACACGTATAATAAGTACAGCCTCCTGCACTGTGGCCCACAGGCCGGCACTGGAACTACCCCGTGACTCCCTCCACGCTTCTTCCTCTCCCCTTCTTCCCGGACTCACCGCACTCAGCCAGGAGGTCCTGAAATTGCAAAATTCCTGCCCAATTTGCAGCTTTTCCCCTTGCATTTTCCTTTGTCTGGGGCTCTGTTCCCAGATCTCTGTAGGGCTGTCACTCCCTACTCTTCCTGTGCATCACTGTCACCTCTTAGGACAGTCTTTTCCTGGCTGTTTTCATTCTAGCTAAGGTACCCCTGGCTCCCCCCTGCCCATCTTCTGGCAACTCTGTGCCATCTTCTGCTAGCTGGATGTTCAATTCCCACTTCTGTTCCTTTATATATATATAACAAAATTTTAATTCTGTACTAAAAATAAATTACAGGAAAGAACTTTAAAATGCTACAGAAGACAAAGTCCCTATAAACATTCCCATTGACTTCCCTTGGGGGGGTGAACTTACAGTGCTCAAGACGATACATAACACAAATGTATCAAGACCTTCAAATCGTCTCTGCATCCACCCCCCGACATGAGCCACACACAGTCCTTCACAGAGACTGTACTCATGAGCCCACCACAGAACCAGAGTTTGTCATAAACTACAAAACTTCTAATACAAAATCGTGTTTATATACTTATAATTCATATACATGCCCTGTCTGCGATTTTAGAAAATAAAAGCTGCACACTGTATAGACACTCTTAACTCATAGCTGTAGGCAACGTTTTTGGTTGGAATTTCTCCCTCAATAAAATTAATGGCATATTTTATGTACATGAAGGCTAAACTGCATAAAGACAGTTCAGTTTCCCAGATATGCATCTCCTTTTAGGACAGGTTTATAAATTTTAAAAGGCAAAACAAATGTATACCTCAGAGTCATTTTCTTAGCTACAAGAGTTATCATGTAATTTCTGTGAAGTTTCTGATACATGCATTTATGTAATACTGGTATTGAAGGTAGTAAAGCAATATGTACTTTTTTTTTTTTTTTTTTTTTTTGTGGTACGCAGGCCTCTCACTGTTGTGGCCTCTCCCGTTGCGGAGCACAGGCTCTGGATGTGCAGGCTCAGTGGCCATGGCTCACAGGCCCAGCCGCTCCGCGGCATGTGGGATCTTCCCGGACCGGGGCACGAACCCGTGTCCCCTGCATCGGCAGGCGGACTCTCAACCACTGCACCACCAGGGAAGCCCAGCAATATGTACTTTTAATGTTGTGGCTCAATAAAGGCTTCATTGTCATTCCAATCTGATTCTTGATACAGTGATTCATAACTTCTCTAAAAATTAAAATTTCAATGGGACACTGTGTTAAAGAGACTCTAAATAGATTTCTTAAAATATTTCCCTGAAATATCCTTTACATAAGACAGATTTCACTAACATTAGATTAAGTAAAAAGGGGGAAAAAAGAATTAAACATGGCACAAGTGTGCATGAAAACTAATGCTCCTCAGCCAGTCTTCACGTCTTAGGAGCCATAAATAGAATGCTTAAAACCAACAAACAGTTTCACACTCTGTGGCAGCCATCTGTGAAGCCAGTTATACTAAACTACTTCTACAGTTGATTGTAAACTTTGGTTTATTTTTACTTGAGTTCTCATTGTACAGCAAGCATGAAAAGAAGAAAGAGTGGAGTCCATGAGGAGATGAACTGTCAGTCTGTCTTTAATCTGGCATGATGAGACACTTGTCAGTCAGGCCTGCTTTGATAGAGTTTGTTACAGACTGCCTTATGTTTTCCTCTGTCAAATTATCACCCAGGGGCTTCAATACCTGTTCCCGTAGTGTTTCAGCAATCTGATCAATCATTGTTCCAATTTCTCTGGACTCCCCAGAGTATGTAACATATGCCCAAGTACAAAGAGACCTCAGTGCTAACCTCATGACAAGGTTACACAGACGGCTATAGAGTTTAGGCCAACGAAGCCAGTCAGTCCTGAGATTATATACGTAGCAAACATGACTGCAAACAGTGTGGCAGGCGTACGAGCAGCATAGAAGATATTTTTGCCATCATTGTGCTTTATAAAATGTGCATAGGTTTCTTCTATTTCAGCCTCAAGCTCGTCCTGTTAACGACGGTAGATTTCATCTCCACCCATTTTTTTTTACTGAACGAAACTGTTTAATCGCCACTTCCTTGAGGTCCAGATGTTTTTGCTTCCAGATCTGAAGGTGCAATGTAAGGCTTGTCCCCACCGCCTACCTACTCCATACTTTCTCTCTTGCTCCTGCTACTGCAGCAAAATTATTAGCTTCAGCTGTTGCCTGAAGCATGGACTTCTTACATAAATTTTAATGTAAGCCTTAAAGTATTCTACAAGATCTCTACAAGTGAATTTTGTATCTTATCTCTTTTGCTACCAAATTTTCTGGGGCAAGTAGCACTGGAACCAGATTTCTAAACTCGTTTAAACTCTTCATCAATATCTTTCAATCTCCCATCAAAACTAGGATTAGTTGCAACTTTAAGACTAGGATGTGGCAAAAGGAAGCAACCAAGATTTGAGAAACAATTGTGAATGTGCTTCCTTATATTCTGTAGCTCTTCAGGTTGATTTTGTTTTACCTGCAATCTCTTTTCAAGGAATTGTTTTCCATCTTCCAAACCATATGAATGTTCATGAGGATAACTCCAGTTTTGAATCAAAAACATTAATGTCTGAAATGGTTTCTGGTAGATTTCTTTCATTGCAAGTCTGCCATATTCTGTAAATAATTGCAAGTGTTGGAGATCATCTTCTTGAATATTTTGAGACAAATTATATACCTGGAGAGAGCTAGTCACAGTGCTCAGAGCAAACACTGTTGCACAATGTCTGATAGTTGACTGGCTATCAAAGGCACCCTGGGTATCCATTAGCAGCACAGCCACTTTTGTTCACTCCAGACATATGCCTGTTGTTTCTCTTTCACAACCAGCTCGCTACGTAAAGCCGGTCAGTGGTTCATTGTTTCCACCAATCCAACTTTGAGAATCCTTGTTATACATCTATCTAAGCATGAAGTCCAGTAGAAATGATTTCCCTTTACGAAAAGCTCCTGCCACTGATACCACGACTATGTGAAGATCTCTTATGTGCTCCTGTAGCAATATCTGCTCCAAAGCTGCTTCATCAAGCTCAAAATTACGGTCATCTTCATGTGCAAGAACAATCTGTACTGGACATGGTTTCTTCATAACCTCATCAGAGTTTCCTAGGTCGTCATCTTCATAATTCTCACCTAGGAGGGTGGTGGACGAGACGTGGTTAACCCAGGTGTTTGGGTTGCTGGTTCGCCTCTGGCGCCACAGCCCCTCGTGCAGCTGCTGCCTGCGCACTGCCTCGCCGCCCCCCCCCTTTTTTTTGGCCACGCAACATGGCTTGTAGGATCTTAGTTCCCTGACCAACTATTTAGCCTGGGGCCTCAGCAGTGAAAGCGTGGAGTCCTAACCACTGAACCACCAGGGAATTCCCCCACTTCTTTTCCTTAAATTTGAGGTTGTGGTTGATTTTCTAGAGCTGCCTGGGCCTCAGGCCTCTGGATGTGACATGGAGGTGACGATGGCATTTACCTTGTGGGCTGTGGATTAGTGAAAGTCACAAAATACACTGAACACTTAACTGGGCCAGGCACTCCACAGCATCTGGTGTGGGAACATTTTCTCTTTAGTTCTAAGAATTGGCATAGTGGGAATGATTGTTGTATTAATGTGGAAATTGATGCTTGGAGAAATGATGGGATGTCGTCCTCCCCATGATCACACTGCCAGCAAGTGTCAGATTTTATATATATATATAAATTTATTTATTTATTTTTGGCTGTGTTGGGTCTTCGTTGCTGCGCGCGGGCTTTCTCTAATTGTGGCAAGCAGGAGCTACTCTTCATTGCAGTGCGTGGGCTTCTCATTGCGGTGGCTTCTCTTTGTTGCAGAGCACGGGCCCTAGAGCACATGGGCTTCAGTAGTTGTGGCATGCGGGATCAGTAATTGTGGCTCACGGGCTCTAGAGCACAGGCTCAGTAGTTATGGCACTCGGGCTTAGTTGCTCCGTGGCATGTGGGATCTTTCCTGACCAGGGCTCGAACCCGGGTCTCCTGCATTGGCAGGTGGATTCTTAACCACTGCACCACCAGGGAAGTCCCAAGTGTCAGATTTAAGAGTCTTAATTCAAACCCCAGAAATCTGGCTCCAGAGCGAGGGATCTTTAGTCACTTTACCACAGCGTGTGAAGACCTCAGCCTGGGGCAGGTGCACCGTGAGGACCAGGGAGGCTCAGCACCTGTCACTTTGCTGTTACCATTGTTGGAATTATCATCATGAAAATTTTTCCCAGAGCACGCACCATCTGCCCCCAGTCCTCATGGAACACCATTGTCTGTGTCATCTCCAGTGGCTTCCTTCACGGGAGGCTTTTCTCTCAGCCACAGTTGCGTTATATCCAGAGGCTGCTTCCACCTCACCCTTGAGCCCAACACAGAACTCGGCGATCAGCAGGCCTCGGTGGTTCAGGCCTGGGTCTCCGCATCTTCACCAGCAACAGAGTGACAGGGTTGATCCTATCCAAGTGCAAAAGCCCAACACCACTACCTGTGTTTGACTGTCCAGGTGTTGGTGACCTTCAAGGATGTGGCCGTGACCTTTACCCGGGAGGAGTGGGGACAGCTTGACTTGGATCAGAGGACCCTGTACCAAGAGGTGATGCTGGAGATCTGTGGGCTCCTAGTCTCACTGGGTAAGTGCTTAGCTCTCACACCTGTGGGGGACCCCACTGCCTTGTTTCCGGGCTGATCAGGAAGGGCACAGGAGTCACCTTTCCTCCTCCCCACAGGCCCTGCATTTTTCTGGTCGCTTCTCCTCCTGCCTGGTCTCCCTGTGTCTGTAGCAGTGATCGGTGGGAAAGAAACAATGTCCTTCTGAACACCAGCCCCCATGCCAGTGCCCAGCACCCTGGGGCCTCAGTTTGAGGTCCTTGTTGCAGATTCCACAGGAGCGAAGCTGACTGGCCCAGCCTGGTGAGGTCAGGTGTCCCCACAGCCCAGTTAACAGGGCTGTTCTCAGACGAGTGGGTGAGTCAGGGAGACCCCTACATGGCATTTGTCATCAGTGCCACCCAGGGATCTTCCTAAACAGCACAATCTTGGTTCAAAGGCCCCTGGTGTCTACGTCATCATCACATGCTTTCTGAGGCCTGGGCCGTGATCCTCCCCTGGGCAGGAAATCATTTACAAGGTGCACAGGAATGTCATGGAATGCCACAGGTGGACACCCTGCAAAAGCCAGTCCTTTTACCTTTTCTGTCTGGCACGCTGATTGTTGTCAAGAGAAAGTCTCAGATCACTGTGAGTGAGTATTCCATGGCCCCCTTTGTGGCTAATTTTTCAGTTCAGCAGAGGGACCAGCCTCTAGCTCACAGCCCTGAGCCTTCTACGTGAACTTGCTAGGACCTTAATGCCATTATTTTGACTTCAGCGTTGTGGGGGGTTTGTTTTTTTTGGAGTATTCCCAGGGTCCCGTGGCTGTGTGTGAAAGTGGCACGCCCCTTCGTGGGGCTGGCTTCCACTGATGAAGTTCAAGGGAAGTGGTGTTGTGTAGACAGACAGCGCCGCCCTCTACAGCAGTTGCAGCCCAGGAGTGGTGTTTGTGCTGTTGGATTCCCAGTCACAAATCAACAGTTTCTTTACTTTGGGAGCCGCTACATTCATGGTCTTGTTCCTGTCATGAAGTCCCAGATAGGATGGAAGGGTTTCATTCTTCTCATCAAAACACCTGCATCCTGTTTTTTTCTTCCATCCACAGGGCATCCAGTTCCCAAACCGGAGTTGATCCGCTTGCTGGAGCATGGGCAGGAGCTGTGGACGGGAACGAGAGGCCTCCCACGTAGCATGTGCCCAGGTAGGAGCCAATAGCTGCTGGGCAGGTGGGTTCACAGCATCCTTGAGAATGCATGGGGACCAGTGCCTCTGAGCTGCTGTGTGAAACCCCCTTTGTGGGATCTGGTGGTTTCTCTCACATCAAAGTATAGTGTGCATCAGCTGGCCAGCTTGGGACCACACCATTATTTAGAGACCCAGGCACCTTCTTCTTCTTTTTTATTTTTTTAATTTTTATTTTCTCTTTTTTTTTTTTATTGAAGTACAGTTGACTTACACTGTTGTGCTAATTTCTGCTGTACAGCAAAATGACTCCGTTATACACATATGTATTTCTTTTTTTATATCCTTTTCCATTATGGTTTATCACAGGATATTGAATACAGTTCCCTGTGCTATACAGTAGGACCTTGTTGTTTATTCATCCTATAGATAATAGTTTGCATCTGCTAACCCCAAACTCCCACTCCTTCCCTCCCCACGCACCTTCCTCCTTGAGAAACACAAGTCTGTTCTCTATGTCTGTGAGTCTGTTTCTGTTTCATAAGTAGGTTCATTTGTGTCATATTTTAGATTCCACATATAGGTGACATCATATGGTATTTGTCTTTCTCTTTCTGACTTACTTCACTTAGTATGATAATCTCTAGTTGCATCTAGAGACCCAGGCACCTTCTGACGTCAACATATAGCTCTGAGGTTGGTCCGGCATAATCCAGCCGGTGGAGGGGAAACAGCAAGGGATAGGGGACAGGTCACACCCAGATGCACACATACTTTACTCCCCTGTATCCCACAGGCAAGGACTAGGCATTTGGCCGCAGCTGGGTGCTCAGGACTGGAGAGGGTGGTTTTGCTCTGGGCCCAAGGAGAAGAGCCAGTGGGCCTGGTTTGTATGACCTCTGTCTACTCTGCTCACCCTGCTCTC
Source organism: Mesoplodon mirus (assembly GCF_964341445.2). Classification (NCBI taxonomy): domain Eukaryota; kingdom Metazoa; phylum Chordata; class Mammalia; order Artiodactyla; family Ziphiidae; genus Mesoplodon; species Mesoplodon mirus. The sequence goes on along the minus strand of NC_138995.1, from coordinate 64,156,391 downwards.
AGGAAGTCAGAGCGAGGCTAGTTTGTACGTGAGTGGGTTGTCTGAAGGTGTAATGAGATAATGCAGCAAACTGCTTAGTACAGTGCCTGGTCTATAGAGAGGGTCGCCTAAGGTCAGTTCTTACAGTATCCATGTAATTGTCTTAATCAAAGTGAGTGGTGGTATCACGCATTTTTCCTGGACTTTTGGACTCAGAGGAAAAGGGGCCTTTCTTCCCCTTGAAGTTATGATCTATGCTGTACTCTCTATGGAACTCTTTCCCACCTTCTCCATCCATTTATCCATCCTCCTGTTTGTCCACAAGACACTCAGAAGCAGCCCCTTGCGCTGTACCTTCCTGCCCCTCTTGCCCTTAAGAACACCAAGCGGATGTCTGGCGTTTTCAGCCCCACATCTGTGCTGCTGACTGTAGCTTGAATAATCCACAGTGAGTCACGGTCTCTCCTCTCTGTCGGTCCTTCAGGCTTCTCAGGCCGCCTGTAAGTGTCTTTGGCCAGCCCCACCACCGATGGCTCTGTTCCACACGCCACCCCGCCCCCCATTTCCTTATTCCCAGATCTCCACTTTCGTGTCTCAGAGACCCCTCAAGCTTGTAATGCCTTAGAAGACCCCCGCCCCGGGATCCTGCCCACTCCTGCCCCGTGCCCCGTTCTGAGAACGTCCTGCCATCTAAGCAGATTGGAAGATTAGCAACACCTCAGCCAGCGTCTCTCTCCATCAAACCAACATCCGTCCATCCCCAGGCCTGTCCGTTTGAGATTATCCGTGTGTCCTGAGTCCATCACCAGCACCCTAGTTCAAGCTCTCGTCATCTTTTTTTTAATATAAATTTATTTATTTTATTTTATTTATTTTTGGCTGCATTGGGTCTTCGTTGCTGCGCGCAGGCTTTCTCTAGTTGCAGCGAGCGGGGGCTACTCTTCGTTGTGGTGTGTGGGCTTCTCATTTGTGGTGGCGGAGCACGGGCTCTAGGCGCACGGGCTTCAGTAGTTGCAGCACGTGGGCTCGGGGGCTCTAGAGCGCAGGCTCAGTAGTTGTGGCACACGGGCTTACTTGCTCTGCAGCATGTGGGATCTTCCATGACCAGGGATCGAACCCGTGTCCCCTGCATTGGCAGGCGGATTCTTAACCACTGCGCCACCAGGGAAGTCCCTCTCATCATCTTTTTTTTTTAATCAATTTATTTATTTTATTTATTTATTTTTGGATCTGTTGGGTCTTCGTTACTGCACGTGAGCTTCCTCTAGTTGTGGCAAGTGGGGGCTACTCTTCGTTGTGGTGCGCGGGCTCCTCATTGCAGTGGCTTCTCTCGTGGAGCTCGGGTTCTAGGCTCATGGGATTTAGTAGTTGGGGCACGCGGGCTCAGTAGTTGCGGCTCACGGGCTCTAGAGCACAGGCTCAGTAGTTGTGGCGCACGGGCTTAGTTGCTCCACGGCATGTGGGATCTTCCCAGACCAGGGATCGAACCCATGTCCCCTGCATTGGCAGGCGGATCTTAACCAGTGCGCCACCAGGGAAGCCCACAACTCTTGAAAGAGTTGTCTCATTTTGGAAATGATGGACAGTTGTCTTGTGGTGTATGTGGGGGATGGGTTCCAGTGCTCCCGCAGATACCAACATCCGTGGATGCCGAGGTCCCTTATGGTGGGCCGTCCCCCTCTATATGCACGGTTCCACATCTGCAGAGTCAGTCAACTGCAGATTATGTAGTATTTTGATCCATGGTTGGTTGATTTCACGGGTGCAGAGCCCACAGATACGAAGAGCTGAAATCGTGTATGAGTGGACCTATGGGGTTTAGACCCGTGTCATCCAAGGATTGACTCTATATATTTGACTTCCATACCTTTTGTTTTAAAAATCTACTTAATTTTTTTATATCGGAAGTATACAGTGATACATATAAATCCTTCAGGTTCAGCTTCACTTTTTCTTTTTTCAATTTTAAAAAAAATTTTATTGCAGTATAGTTGATTTAGAATGTTGTGTTAATTTCTGCTGTATAGCAAAGTGATTCAGTTATACATATGTATACATTCTTTTCATATTCTTTTCCGTTATGGTTTAGCACAGGATATTGAATACAGTTCCTATAGTGCTATACAGTGGGACCTTGTTTTTTATCCATCCTATATGTAATTGTTTGCATCTGCTAATCCCAAACTCCCAATCCATCCCTCTCCACCAACCCCCTTGGCAACCACAAGTCTGCTCTCTATACCTGTGAGTCTGTTTCTGTTTTGTAGGTAAGTTCATTTGTGTCATTGTGTCATTTTTTTTAGATTCCACATATAAGTGATATCATATGGTATTTGTCTTTCTCTGAGTTACGTTGCTTAGTATGACAATCTCTAGATCCATCCATGTTGCTGCAAATGGCATTATTTCATTCTTTTTCATGGCTGAGTAATATTCCTTTGTATGTATGTACCACATTTTCTTTATCCATTCCTCTGTCAGTGGACATTTAGGTTGTTTCCATGTCTTGGCTATTGTAAATAGTGCTGCTGTGAACATAGGGGTGCATGTAGCTTTTCAAATTAGAGTTTTGTCTGGATATATGCCCAGGAGTGGGAAATCAGCTTTACTTTTTACATACGTATAAACTGAGGTATCCTCCACCTCACCCAAAATTTAGACTATTCCCAGTTCTGTGGCAGGTTCCTGGTGCCCCATCCTTGTCAATAGCTTGTCCTGCAGTGTTATCCGCTGTTTATACTCTATCACCGTGGATAGGTTTTATTGTTATTTTCCTTTTGGGTGAGGGGGCATGCCTCAAACAACAGAAATTTATTGTCTCAGTTCTAGGTGCTGGGTGTCCACAGGGTTGGTTTCTACTGAGGCCACTCTCTTTGGGCTGTAGAATAAGATGGCTTGTTCTTGCTAATGGCATTGCTGTCATCCTAATTGCCCAGTACAACAATGAGAATAATAACATTAGACTTCTTCAGAGAATCAGAGCCAAAAGGAGATAAATCAGAGTTTTATTCTATTGATTAGGCTTTGTGTGATTGTGAGGGCTAAGCGATTTCAAAATCTTCAGGGCAGGCCAGTAAGCTGGAAGAGTAGATGCTTGCAGTCCTGAGTCTGGAGGCAGAATCCCTTCCCTCCCAGGGCATCTCAGTCTTTTCCCTTAAGGACATTGATTTTTTTTTTTAAAGTTTATTTATTTATTTATTTTTCTGGCTGCGTTGGGTCTTCATTGCTCCGTGTGGGCTTTCTCTAGTTGCGGTGAGCGGGGGCTACTCTTCATTGCACTGCGTGGGCTTCTCATTGTGGTGGCTTCTCTTGTTGTGGAGCACGGGCTCTAGGCGCATGGGCTTCAGTAGTTGCAGCACGTGGCCTCAGTAGTTGCGGCACACGGACTTCAGTAGTTGTGGCTCACAGGTTCTAGAACGCAGGCTCAGTAGTTGTGGCTCACGGGCTTAGTTGCACCGTGGCATGTGGGATCCTTCCAGACCAGGGCTCGAACCTGTATTCCCTGTATTGGCAGGTGGATTCTTAACCCCTGTGCCACCAGGGAAGTCCCAAGGCCATTGATTGATCGGATGAGGCCCACCCACATTAAGAAGGGTAACCTGCCTTTCTCAAAGTTTGATGATTCCGGTGTCAGTCATATCTGAAAAGTACCTCACAGCAACCTCCGGAATGGTGTTTGACCAAACAGCTCAGCACAGTAGCCAAGCCAAGTTGACATATAAAATTAACCACCATACGTACTCTCACTGCGTCAAGAACTGTGCTGAGAACTTCACAGGCATTTTCTCATTTAACCCTCATGACACCCAGAGAAACTGAGAGTCCTCTAGTCTCTTAGGTGAGGAAACTATGACATAAAGAAGAAAGGAGGGGGTTTCCCTGGTGGCTCAGTGGTTAAGAATCTGCCTGCCAATGCAGGGGACATGGGTTCGAGCCCTGGTCCGGGAAGATCCCACATGCTGCAGAGCAACTACTGAGCCTGCGCTCTAGAGCCTGCGTGCCACAACTACTGAAGCCCGCACTCCTAGAGCCCGTGCTCCGCAACAAAAGAAGCCACCACAATGAGAAGCCCGCGCACCACAACGAAGAGTAGCCCCCGCTCGCCGCAACTAGAGAAAGCCCGCGTGCAGCAATGAAGACCCAACGCAATCAAAAATAAATACATAAATTTAAAGAAAATAAAAAAGAAGAAAGGAGGGACTTCCCTGACGGTCTGGTTGTTAGGGCTGTGCCCCACGACTGCAGGGGGCACACATTTGACCCCTCATCAGGGAACTAAGATCCCACAAGCCTCTCCTCAAACTGAGGCATTGTGACTCCAGAGCTGTCCCTGCTAACACCACTCTAATGCCTCTCAACAGAGCAGAAACTCGTCTTTCATACTGTTTGACTTTGTGTGTCCCACTACCCCTTTTCTCCTGAGATTTTTATTCTCTTCTTCCTGTAACCGCCCCTTCAGGCTTGCCTTCACCAGGCTTCTGGTACCATTTCTTCTTGTAACTCTCTTTTTTTGCTGCTCTGTTTGGCTTGTGGGTTCTTAGTTCCCTGACCAGGGATCAAACCCAGGCCCCCTGCAGTGGAAGCACGGAGTCCTAACCACTGGACCACCAGTGAAGTACCTCTTTTTTTTGTTTTTTTAAAAAAATTTAAACAGTATTTTCAGTGTTTTATTTATCAACCACTTATATAGCACTTATTACATCCCAGGCCATTTTCTAGGCACTTTTTTCTTTTTAAATTGAAATATAGTTGATTTACAATGTCGTGTTTCAGGTGTATAGTAAAGTGATTCAGTTATACATATACATATATACATTCATTTTCAGATTCTTTTCCCTTATAGGTTATCACAAGGTATTTAGTATAGTTCCCTGTGCTATACAGTAGGTCCTTGTTGTTTACTTTATATATAGTAGTGTGTACCTGCTAATCCCAAACTCCTAATTTATCTTTCCCTCCCCCCAGCCTTTCCCCTTTAGTAACCGTAAGTTTGTTTTCTATGTCTGTGAGTCTGTTTCTGTTTTGTAAATAAGTTCATTTGTATCATTCTTTTTAGATTCCACATGTAAGTGATATCCTATGATAGTTGTCTTTCTCTGACTCACTTCACTTAGTATGATCATCTCCAGGTCCATCCAGGTTGCTGCACATGGCATGACTTCCTTCTTTTTTATGGCTGAGTGATAGTACCTTTTCTTCTTAGAACCCTTAAGCACTCTCCAAAGGTAAATCTACCCACGCTTATCCCTTCCGTTTCAACCCAGTACCCCATCCTCCTTTCTTTCTGGCAACTCTGACGTCTGCATTAGGACCCAGCTCGTGGGACACCTCCCAGGGAAGATGACCTTTTTCTTCCCAGTCTTGCTAGGTGCCACTTCCCCACACTCTCACAGAACCAAGACATCAATCCTTGAGGCAGATGCTCTCCAGACAGTAGGATTGAAACTGTCCTCCCTCCCCTACTCCACATCCTCTGTGTCCCGGTCCGGCCTGCTGCCAGATTTTCCCTTTACTGGTGTCAGGGTACAAGGGTCATAAAAAGGAGCTGGAAATCTGGGATACATTGACGTCAAAACATAGCAGATATCAGAGGTGCTGCTTTCATCCGCATTTGTCCACTGAAGTGTTGCTTCCGCTTCTTCTGTGTTGCATCCCCGAACGTCCCCCTTTGTGTATTGGATTCTTTTCAGATGACAGAGCGAAACGTCAGACCAGAGAGCTGGCTTTGTCTGAAGGAGGCTTGCTCCAGGGAAGCCTGACTCTGGGATCTTCGAGGGACTGCAGGTCGAGGCAAGCCAGGGATCCCGAAGGGCTTTTGGAAGTGCAGAAAGGTCAGCTGAGGCCAGAGACAGACGCCCACAAGGAGACCCATCCTGGGAAAACGAGCCTTGAAGATGATGGTTTGGAGGCCGATGATGGTGTGCACTCCAGGGCGTTCCAGGAGAGAGTCTCTCAGGGAGATGTTCTCTGTGAGCGCGACCCACAGGGACCAGGACAAGGCCCCCTGATTCATAACCTCCGCGAGTGCAAGCAGTGCGGGAAGAGTTTTAACAGGAAGTGGTACCTCGTCCGACATCAGCGGATTCACACCGGGATGAAGCCCTATGCATGCAGCGCGTGTGGGAAAGCCTTCAGCCAGAGCTCGACCCTGACCCGGCACTACGTCATCCACAGCGGGGAGACGCCGTACAAGTGCGCCGAGTGCGGGAAGGCCTTCAAACGCAGGTCGTACCTCCTGCAGCACCAGCCGATCCACACCGGGGAGAAGCCCTATGAGTGCGGGCAGTGTCGAAAGGCCTTCACCCACCGCTCTACTTTTATTCGCCACAATAGGACCCACACTGGAGAAAAACCCTTTGAATGCAAAGAATGTGAGAAATCATTTAGCAACAGAGCACACCTCATCCAGCACTACATCGTCCACACTGGAGAGAAGCCCTACGATTGCACAGAGTGTGGGAAGGCCTTCAGGTGCAGCTCAGAACTCCTGCAGCACCAGCGGATTCACACGGGGGAGAAGCCCTACGAGTGCGCCCAGTGCGGGAAGGCCTTTCACCGGAGCACGTACCTCATCCAGCACTCTGTCATCCACACCGGGGAGACGCCGTACAAGTGCGCCGAGTGCGGGAAGGCCTTCAAACGCAGGTCACACCTCCTGCAGCACCAGCGGGTTCATACTTGAGAAAAAGGCCTTCACCGCTGCTCCTCTTTTGTCTTTCATGAGGGGATCCACGCTGGAGGGAAGAACCCTTTGAGTGCAGAGAATTCTGGGAAGGCTTTTTGTCTGCTTTTCAAATGCACAAGTGGTCACGTGGGAGAAGATGCCTTGCGAATGCAGTGGAAAGATCAGAAGCCTTCGGCCCCTGCTCATCGTTCAGAGGATTCATTCTGTGGAGAAACTCAGCTCAAGAAGCCATGCCACCCGTGGGTCCATCCACCTCTGTCAACATCGAGAACATACCGGGGAAAGACGTTCTGAATGTAACCAGAAGGACGCTTCTCAGCCAAAAGAAAAGACTCGTCCTCGCCACCTGAGAATGTGTAATGAAGAGGAACCACTTAATTACTGCCGTGAGAAAACCTCCTGTGACAGGTCACCACTAGTCACGTAGAGTCATATTGGAACTTGACGGAGCTTGGGCTTTCCCTGTGAGGAAGCGCAGAGGAGACAGACTCAGGGGTCATTGTGCGCTTATAACAACCTTCAGCCACAGGGCTCCCCCTTGGTTTGCACTTAAGCCATCTCAGCATTATGTTAAAAAGAAAACTAACAAGGGAATTCCCTGCGGAGTCCCATTGGTTAGGACTCCACGCTTTCACTGCCGGAGGACCTGGCTTTGAGCCCTGGCTGGGGAAGTGAGATCCCACAAGCCCCACGGTGTGGCCAATAAAGAAAAAAGAAAAATAACAAAGAGGTGGAGGGGATAGAGACAAAGACTATAAATGGAAAAAACAAATGCTTTCGTAAGCTCTTTCAGACTTTCCTGCCAAGCCTGTTGCAGTTTTTCATCAGTTCTGTTTTTTGGTGGGGCAATGTTTGAGGAAGCAAAGGACCCCATCCCTTTGTTTTTATGTGTTCACTACTCTCTTGTGTCAGGAAAGTTGGATGTTGAGGGCAGCTCCACCAACATTTGTTGGAAGGCTTTGTTCTGAACATCTCTAGCCATTGGCATAATTCTTTGTGAGAAATATGAGGGCTTGAGTCATGAGCTACTTGAACTTGTAAGAAATTAGAATACCGAAAATAACATCACACAATACTAGTATTTTATATCTAAGGAGAGAATGGTCCACATAGGGATCGCCACATTAAAATGTGCACCCCTAAAGGCGCTGAATTTTTTTTTATAGGTAAACTTCTGTTCATCTGGTTTTAAATGCCTGATACTATCTCTCACTCTTTCTTCTTCTTCTTTTTTTTTTAGTTTAAAAAGAAGTATGTTTATTAGTATATGCACACAGTTTGCAGAATAGAAACATTTAGGGCATTTAGGGAAATTCACTCAAATTCAACAAACCTCAGTGAAAATACGTTGTATTTGTTTAATGGCAGACAGGTAATTACTTGAGTCTATTAACTGGCTGCATTTTCAGTCTTCAATAGGTTCTTTTTTTTTTCTTTTAATTTTTTATTTATTTTATCTTTGGCCGCATTGGGTCTTCATTGCTGTGTGCGGGCTTTTCTCTGGTTGCGGTGAGCGGGGGCTACTCTTCGTTGTGGTGCGCAGGCTCCTCATTGTGGTGGCTTCTCTTGTTGTGGAGCACAGACTCTAGGCACGCGGGCTCAGTAGTTGTGGCGCACGGGCTTAGTTGCTCCATGGCATGTGGGATCTTCCCAGACCAGGGCTCAAACCCGTGTCCCCTGCGTTGGCAGGTGGATTCTTAACCACTGCGCCACCAGGGAAGCCCTCAATAGGTTCTTTGAAAAGATGTTTAGCAAGGTGGAAGATAACTTGATCCATGTCACTTAGAGGCTTTATTTATCTATTTTTAAAAATATTATTGGAGTATAGTTGATTTATAATGTTGTGTTTCAGGTGTACAGCAAAGTGATTCAGTTACACATATACTCATTCTTTTTCAGATTATTTTCCCTTATATGTTATTACAAAATATTGAGTATAGTTCCCTGTTCTGTACCGTAGGCTGTTGTTGGTTATCTGTTTTATATATAGTGGTGTGTATATGTCAATCCCAGTTTCCCAATTTATCCCTCCCCCCCAATTCTCACTCTTGGTTCCATTCTACGTGGGTTTTTTTCTTTTTCTTTTTTTAAATCATTCATTCATTCACTTCGATATTTATTGGATGCCAGAATCACTGTTCTGGGCACTTGAAAGGCATCACTGAACAAAACAGATGGAAAAAAGAAACAATCTTGCCCTACGGAGTTTACATAAGCAGCGTAATAAACAATAAATTGTATAAAATACTAGAAGGTCATAAGTGTTACTGAAGGGAAAAAATGGAGCAGTGTAAGTTGAATGACACACACCAATCTGTGAGGGGATAAGAACACGTCATAATTTTAAATAGAATGGTTAAAGTGGGGCCTGTTCTCAAAGCTGACGTTTATGCAAAAACTTGGGAAGAGAACAAGGTGCTAGCTATGTGGGTATTTGGAAAAATTTCTCTCCATGTAGAGGGAACATCCAGTTCAAGGGCTTTATGGCTGGGACATACCTGGAATATTCGAGGCACATCAAGGAGGTGATGGAGCTGAATCAGTGATGAAGAGAGGGAATAGTAGGAGATTAATTCAGAAAGGAAATTGGGAGTCCAATTGCAGTCAAATGCTGCATAACACTGTTAGGGTCTTGGCTTTGACTCTGAATGAAATGGGGAGACATTGGAGGATTTGAAGCAGAGGAATGGCTTGATCTGCCATGTCTTTGAAGGGTCACACCGGCTGATGTATTGAAAGTGGTTTCTCGGAGGGTTTGTTTTCTTTCTTGTCTGACAGCGAGGTGCTCGTCCTGTATGGCTGTGGCGTTCTGAGGTGAGTCCTAGTTCTTTCCTCTTTCCACTGTTTCAGCCTCTCTAAACCTGTGGAAAGGACTGGACATTTCCAAGTCCCCCTCTGCAGCTTTCTAGCGGTTGAATTATAGGTAAAACCAGTAAAATAAAACACACATCCAAGTTAAATTCATGATAAAGGAGAAGGATCCTCCTTGTCCGATCTTATAAATGTTTGTGTGAAGTTTCTTTTTGTCTTTACAGAGTAAAGTGCCAGGGATTTTAACAGGTGAGTCCAGATGTATACATGCAGGTCTTGTGTTTGTATGGGTTTCACAGTTGCCACCATGGACTTACTCCCTTGTGCTGGCATTGGATATGAGTACTTGAAATTTGTCCTGAGATTTTTTTTGTTTCCTTTGAGGCTAGTTTTCAAGCTACACAAGATAATCTGTACTAACTGAAATAATGTGAAAAAATGTGCTGTACAGGGGATTCCTTGGTGGTGCAGTGGTTAAGAATCCGCCTGACAATGCAGGGTACACGGGTTCAAGCCCTGGTCCAGGAGGATCCCACACGCTGCAGAGTGACTAAGCCCATGCGCCACAGCTACTGAGCCTGCACTGTAGAGCCCGAGAGCCACAACTACTGAGCCCGCGGGCCACAACTACTGAGCCCACGGGCCACAACTACTGAGCCCGTGTGCCTAGAGCCTGTGCTCAGCAACAAGAGAAACCACCGCAATGAGAAGCCCACACGCAGCAATGAAGACCCAATGCAGCCAAAAAGAAATTAAAAAAAAAAATGTGCCGTACAGAAAAATATAAAATTATCATTTTCCTCACTCGGGGCCTTCTTCAGAGCCCTTTTTTTTTTTGGCTGCGCTGGGTGTTCATTGTGGCGTGCGGGCTTCTCTAGTTGTGGCGTGTGGACTTAGTTGTCCTGCTGCATGTGGGCTCTTAGTTCCCCCACCAGGGATCAAACCTGCATCCCCTGTATTGTAAGGCAGATTCTTAGCCACTGGACCACCAGGGAAGTCCCTTCAGGGCCTTTTTTTTTTTTTTTTTTTTGGCTGCGTTGGGTCTTCGTTGCTGCGTGTGGGTTTTCTCTAATTGTGGCACATGGGCTCAGTAGTTGTGGCTCGTGGCCTCTAGAGCGCAGGCTCAGTAGTTGTGGCACACAGGCTTAGCTGCTCCACGGCGTGTGGGATCTTCCCAGACCAGGGCTCAAACCTGTGTCCCCTGCATTGGCAGGCGGATCCTTAACCACTGCGCCACCAGGGAAGCCCGTCATTTGTTTTGAATCTCAAAATTTCCCAAATTTGAGTCCATGGGAATTCCTTTATGCTGGTTTGTCCCATTTTCATGTCACCATCACATTTTGTGCACTTAGCTCTGATACAAAAGATATTACAGTTTCATTCTGCAAATTTCCTTTTTCTTCCAGGAATCAGTCTTTTCTCTAAGGAGATTTTCTTTTTGGTAGAGAAAGGTATTGAGAAATCAAGAACTGGGTCTTGGATGTGCTCAAGGACATAGGTGAACCGTTGCTTCCGGGCCTTCTTTGACTACACTGCATTTAGGTTCACAAACACTACCCATGCCATGGCAAGATCCAAGTCATTAACTAAAGTTCAGGAAGTGTTTTAAACTTTTTCAATGTAAAGTTTATTTCAGGGGGATACACGAACATCAGCTGTACAATTTGATGACTGATAAATGCATTTATCCATGAAAAAACTTCCCAATCTAGGTATAGAAGAATTCTGTGATGCCGAAAAATGCCCACTTGCCTGATTGCGTGAGTCTCTGAGAGTCATTCACTTTCTGATTTTTTTCAATGTAGTTGTTTTGCCTATTCTTTCATTGGTATCTAAATTTAACCCGTACTGGGGAATTCCCTGGCAGTCCAGTGGTTAGGACTGGATGCTCTCACTGCCAAGGGTCTGGGTTCAATCCCTGGTCGGGGAACTAAGATCCCACAAGTTCTGCAGAGTGGCCAAAAAAAAAAAAAAAATTTAGCCTGTACTAGTTTTATGAAATAGAAGTATTTTATTGGAAATGTTAAATAGATTTATCAGTTTTAATTAAGGTTTTTATTGATACTTTTCCTGGGCTTTTTAATTAATTACCCAGGCATAACAAAACTATGCATACCACCTAGTCAGCTCATGGCTGTCCCTGTGTGCACATACTTCGGTCTCCTTATTCAGGAACATGGTTTGCACCTTCATCTTAACAGCGTTAGGCATCTCTTCCTGTGGGCCTTGCACTAAAGGATTCTATTTTGGGTTTTCCTCACAGCCTCCCCATGAAGCAGGTGCTTGACAGGCCTCATTTTCCATAAAAGGAAATCGAGGCTCAGGGAGATCAATGTACTTGCTGCAAGGCAGGGAACTGATGAGCAGCTGAACCAAGCTGGAGACCCAGTTTGGCTGTACATGGTGTTTGTGCTGTATAACCACAAAGCTATGCCACATGGCTCCAGAATGGGCCAAGGTCTGGCACGATGGTGACCATGATGATGATGGGGATGGGGATGACAATGATGTTGATGATGGCAGCTGGGATTGTAACCATCAACAGACCCATTCATTAGGGAGCACCAGGTGCTGCCCTATGCACTTTTCCTACATTAACCAATAGACCCTCCTACGGCCCTGAGCAGTAGCTACAACATTATCCTATTTTACCAAGGAGGAAACTGACACACAAACAGCTCATTGACTAGCACAGGGTCACACAGCGCGTAAGCAGTGAAGCTGGAATTTGACGCATCAGTTGGCCTCCAGTCCAGAACTGGACTCTTGGGTGCTACACAAAGGAGGAAAGGACATGCAGCAGGAAGGGGAAAGTGGAGGGGAGGGGGCAGTGGGATAGGGAGAATTTAATGGGATAACAGAGGGAGCCTATGGGGGGGTGATTTGGTGATTCCCAGATGTTAGCAGTTCATGAACCACTAAAAAAACTTTTTTTAACTAGAAAGCTCACACAGATTTGGTAAAAAAGGACATTTCACACCCACATTTCTAAAAGTAAAGGACTTTTACCGGGAAAGAAGGCAGAGGATAGCATCTCACACTGGAGGGGCATCTTCTAATGTAAGTTGAGCTTAATGAGAGACTTAATGCATTAGCTGTACTTTCCTGACTTTGAGAGCACAGGGGTGTCAGAATTAAACGTGTGGTAATCGACAGTGCCTGGAACAGGCCTGACATGTGCTCAGTGTCAGTGGACATTAGTGATGGCCATTGATACCAGTGCTTTCAGTTTAAATGGATGTACTTTTTATTTAACTTAAGTAGATTTATTCCAGGAGGGAAACATGGATTACTCTGGTAAATTGGAAAACCAGTTTGGTTGGCTACAAATGAAGACTTGCCCTCAAAACACAACAATGAAATTGAAATAATGAAATCAAGTCCCAGGGAACTCATGCTGCCTTCTGAAGCCTGTGAGTATAAAATTGTTCTCTCATAAAAGAGGGAAATTATTCACAGTCAGAGGAGTATCAACAACCAAGCACGAATGGAGACTTCCTTTTGAAAACTTTAAGGCAGAAAAAAGGGAGAACGTTCATCTTCTCAGTGAGTCCATCATGGCATGTGAAGAGGGTAATTATAATCCAGGCAAACAATCAGAAATATAATACATGTTGGCAGAAAGAAAAAAAAATCCAATTGACCGTGCGTCCACTGCCGGGGGCCCGGTTCGATCCCTGGTCAGGGAGCTAAGATCCCCAAGCCACGCAGTGCGGCCACAACAAACATACAAACAAATCCAATTGAATAGTAACATACAAGGATAAGTAGATGATGTTAAAATAGTTTTTACAAATATCCTACATTTGTTCTTGGAAGTCTACAAAAGAAAGATCTTGATAAAGGTAATCCATGTACATCAGTCTGAGCAATCAACATTTTATTTTATTTTTTTCATATTTATTTATTTATTTTCATATTTATATATTTATTTAAGTCCCCCCACACAGTTCTTTATGTCAGAGAAAAAAAATGCAGTAGAAAAGATGACTTAGGAAAAATGCTCTTTGTTTTTGGTTAAGGGTAAGGATTATTTAAAAACAAAAAGGTAGGACTTCCCTGGTGGCACAGTGGTTAAAAATCCACCTGCCAATGCAGGGGACACAGTTTCGATCCCTGGGAAGATCCTACATGCCGCGTAGCAACTAAGCCTGTGTGCCACAACTACTGAGCCTGCACTCTAGAGCCCGGGAGCCACAACTACTCAGCCCTCGCGCCTCCAGCCCGTGCTCTGCAAGAAGAGAAGCCACCGCAATGAGAAGCCCGCACGCCGCAAGGAAGAGTAGCCCCCATCTCCACAGCTAGAGATAGCCCGCGCAAAGCAACAAAGACCCAGTGCAGCCAAAAATAAATTAAATTATAAAATAAATAAAAATAAATAAAAACACAAAGGTCATCAACCAAAGAAAATAAATTAATTGAAGCTTAATCAAAATTAAAACTTTGCTTTTCAAAAGATAGTTAAGAAAGTAAAAACTCAAGTCACAACCTAGAGAAAGATATTTGTAAGAACTCTCTCTGAAAAATGACTGTGATTCTCAATATGTAAATGGTCCTCATAACAATAACGAAAAATAACACAATTCAAAATATTCGCAAAACTTCTGAAGGCATGTGTCACCAAAGAAGTATAAATGGTAAATAAGAAAATGAAAATATGCTACTCCTTATTACTCAGCATTGTAAACACATTTTAAAGCCACAGTGAGGGACTACTACACACTCATTGGAATGACTAAAATTCAAGCACTGACAATTTCAAGTTAATGAAGAGATGAAACAGCTACAACTCATATTTCTTGAGGGAATACAAATTGATAAATAACTTTAGAAAATACTGTTGTACTGTCTTGTAATGCTATACATACACATATCATACAACACGGTAATCTCAATTGTAGGTATACCCTTAAGAAAAATTAAATCTTATGACTCAGGAATACTTCGGTGGAAATATTCACAGTAACAGCAGCTTTATTCATAAAAACCAAAAAACAATATAACGTTTGTGATTTTACTTTTTTTCCTCCCCGTCATGTGTTAAAATAGCTAAACTAGTCCCAAGACAGAGTGGCTCATGCTAAGACCCAAATCTGAATGCTGAAACTTACTTCAATTTCTATTTCTTGCAGATATCTGGCTCTTTCAGGAGGGGAAGCCTAAGGCCAGCCAATCAGAATATGCCTGATCAGCTTTAGTTTTTCACAACCTTGTTCCAAAACTTCCCTGTGCCCCACATAAAGAAAATTAACCTTGCTATGACCAATCAGCTATTGCCTAGTATGAATTCCTTGTTCTCAAGTATTTTTGTCTATGTAATCTGTGCATTCTGAATAGCTCTTCAGAGCTCCTCTCTATTTTCTAGACTGGATGCTTTCCAGTTCATGAATCACTACATAAAAGCAAATTATATCCCAAAATTAAAGTCTGTGAAATTTTCTTTTAACACATGTATTAAGTTTTTTTTCCATAATTGTATAGGTTTGCATAGTCTGAATTTTTAAAATTTATTTATTTTTGGCTGCTTTGGGTCTTCATTGCTGCAAGTGGGCTTTTTTCTATTTGCGGCAAGCAGGAGCTACTCTTCGTTATGGTGCTCAGGCTTCTCATTGCGGTGGCTTCTCTTGTTGTGGAGCACGGGCTCTAGGCGCGGGGGCTTCAGTAGTTGCGACACATGGGCTCAGTAGTTGTGGCTCCCGGGCTCTAGAGCGCAGGCTCAATAGTTGTGGTGCATGGGCTTAGTTGCTCCGTGGCATTGAATTTTTTAAATTAAATTTTACATTCAAATCTTGAAATCTTTCTTTGCTTTTTTTTTTTTCATGCTTTTGGCAGGTATAGCAGTGCTACTTAGAGATATCTGGCATGTTTTCTTATTGATACACTGGTTTACATAGTGCATGTATCAATAGAAAGTATTTTTTGCACAAAGGGGCAGAGGTTTAAAGTAACTGCACAACGCTAAACACTTCTGCAAAGTAATTTTAATAGATACCCAATGGCAGTTTGTGATATTTACTAATTTCTTTAGTTTTACCAACATTTGGTAATGTCAGACTTCCTTAGGTTCATCAGTCTGATTGGTTTCATTTTCATTTTCCTAATGGAAAATAAAACTATTTTGTTAAAAATGTTGTTTGCTTTCATAATTCTAATCTGAAGTGGCATAGAAGAATTTTGCCTCCTCAGGTTTTAAATCTTTCATTTGTAGTACTTATCGAATTTATTTATTATTTATATATTAAATCTTTAATAATTTATAAATGTCTCAATATCTTCCTAAGTGTTTTCTTGTCATTTCAATTTTTATTCTTTTAAACAAGTCTGCTATTATCATATAGTTTGTGTATATGTTATGATAATTTTTATATTTGCTTTGAGAAGTCCTGCAAGGCATGCCAAATTAATAATGTTGTGAAATGTGAAATATAAAGGAGTCAGTTCTGTCAAGGGATTTTTTAAAAATTATATATATATTTATTTATTTATGGCTGCATTGGGTCTTCGTTGCTGCGCGCGGGCTTTCTCTAGTTGCGGCGAGCGGGGGCTACTCTTCGTTGTGATGCGCGGGCTTCTCATTGTGGTGGCTTCTCTTGTTGTGGAGCACGGGCTCTAGGTGCACGGGCTTCAGTAGTTGTGGCTCGCGGGCTCTGGAGCGCAGGCTCAGTAGTTGTGTCTTGGGCTTAGTTGCTCAGCGGCATGTGGGACCAGGGCTCGAACCCTCGTCCCCTGCATTGGCAGGTGGATTCTTAACCACTGCACCACCAGGGAAGTCCCCTGTCAAGGGATTTTTTTTAACATGGAGCTGGGAGGCTATTAATTAGTGGACCTCCTGCACTTCCCCATCTCGTGAAACCATGAACTTTTGATCTGGGCCAACCTGCAAATATTCCAAGGATTCTGCAAAAACACCTGCAACTTGTCACACTAATGGACTATTACTTCCCTGTAGTGATAGCCTTAGCACTCAGTCCTGTTCGGCGGAGACCAGCTTCTGCCTCCAACTCCAATTAAAATCCTTTGTAATGCAAACCTCTCTTTGTCTTTAAAAGCTCCTTACTTTTATTCCCTAGCCCACCCCCCACCCCACCCCCACCCATCCCCAAACCCCCCACCCCCGTGAAAAATTGTCTTCCACGAAACCGGTCCCCAGTGCCAAAAGTGTTGGGGACTGATGGCCTAGCCCTACATCTTTTTTTTTTTTTTTTTTTTTTTTGCATTACGCGGGCCTCTCACTGCTGTGGTCTCTCCCGTTGCGGAGCACAGGCTCCGGACGCGCAGGCTCAGCGGCCATGGCTCACGGGCCCAGCCGCTCCTCGGCACGTGGGATCTTCCCGGACCGGGGCACGAACCCGTGTCCCCTGCATCGGCAGGCGGACTCTCAACCACTGCACCACCAGGGAAGCCCCCTACATCTTTTTTGTTGCTACTTAAATGTGTGCCCCGAATTGCAATTCTTTGATCCCAAGATAACGCGTTGTGCTTGATTATTGCCTCTCAGGTTAATTTAGGTTGACAGTATCCATTATACAGTTATGTTTTCTAATTTCATGTATTTTTTTTAGCCAATGATCAACATACTTTATTGCACATTATTCCCTTTTTTATTCCAAAATCTTATTAACTTGGTTTTTCTTATTTGAAAATACTTCCAAGGTTTTCATAAAAAACAAAAACAACAAATAAGGACTCTGGCTACTCTCAGTCTTTACACAACTGGAGTGCTTTTTTTCTAATCTTGTATCAACTTTTATGTTGAGAAATGAGAGCTAAATCAGAATTTTAAAAAGATTATACATACAGGGTTTGATGGGTCTGCTTTGATGTGTTGTTCTTCCCGCACGGACTTGGCCCATTAGTGCCCCGGAGTTTGGGGGAGGGTCTCCTCCACCCCCGACTCGGTGGACCGAGGGGAACTACATTACCCAGGAGACTGTGTGCGGACCGCCCTTGTTCTCCACACCAGTGAAGGCCCAGAACAGGGCTCTTCCGGTATTGTGAACTAGGAGTGGGCGGGACTTCCGGCTCATTCCTGAAGGAGGTCGTTTGCCTGCTTTTGCTGCCGTCTGCAGGATCCGAGGCTCCGGATCACTCGGTGGAGCCGAGCTTAGAGAAAGTGGAAAGAGCCCGAGGGGCATCGTCCACACTGCCGAGGAGTGAGCGGGTTGCGGAACCCGCTTCCGGGATTTTCGGCCTAGGTCTCCGCCATTATCCTGCGCGTCTCCTGGCACCACCGCGCCCACAGGGTCCTATGTCAACCAACGCGGTGCAGGACCTGGCCCAGGTAACTGTTCCGCCCTCCCCGCCCCCCCCCATCCTGACCCAAATCCTCAAGCCCCCAGGGAGGGTCTCCTGCTCAGGGCACTGGGGTTCAGTCCCCTGCTTCCAGAACTTTAGGTGTGCGTGTGTGGTGGTCCCATTTCTGACAGGCTGTGTGACGCAGTGTGGAGCGTGTTAAAGGCTGTGGCCTTGGCCCGTGCAAAGCCTTGGAGGTGCTCAAGAGCCGGGAGCATTCGGGAAACCTGGGGTTCCAGTCATTTCTGCAGGGAACAGAGAATTTAGGGAGGAGTCAACAGTCTGGGTCAACTGTCAGCATTCTGGGAGCTGTGGAGGGTTGTGAATAAATTAGGAACACGGTCTGAGTTAGAGTTTTAAAGGATTCCAAAGGCTGCTCAGGGGAGAACAGACTGGAACAGACTGGGTTCTGAGGGTGGAGGCAGGGAGACCTGGGAGAGCCCAGTGCATTCCACTCCAGAGAGTAAGGTGGCTTCTGGACCAGAGTGGTGCCTATGGAAGTTGCTGACCTGAAACAAATAGACTGCCCGCTATTTCTTTTGCAAAGATGTTTTCCCACCTCCGCCCCTGTCCTCCCCCCGCATCCTCCCCACCCACCATCATTAGGGAATTGCAATTGGGGTGTGCAGCCATGGTGAGCTATCACTTTTATGGAGATTAAAGAAGGAAGTTAGAAGGGCTGTAGCCACCAAAGAGTCCATGGGTTTTTTTTGGTTTTGTTTTGTTTTTTTAAGAGTCCATGGCTTTTCATTGGCTGAGTCCTTTCCAGGAAAGAAGGAGTCTTCATCCTTTTGGATTCCGTTATTGTTTCAGGTCAGTGAGGGCTGACCCCTTCTGGTGTGCCAACTCTCATTGAGGTTTCTGTTTACTAATTTTTTTATGAAAGAATATAAGTAATGAGATTCTCAATAATTCTTAAAGATAATTGGCAGGATTTCCTGGTGCAGTGAATGTGGCTCTGACCTAAGGACAGAGTAAAGGACAATAAGCATTTTCTTTTGGCTGAGCATCTGGAAGACTTGAGACCAGCAACTGATGTGAGAAGTCAGTTTCAGGGAGAGAATAAAGTTGGATTCGGGACATGCTGCTTCTGAGATTCCAAAGTTGAGGTAACATAGGGGCCGGTGGAATCTGTAGTCTGGAATTGAAGGAGGAGGTCTGTGGCTCACTGATGTCCATGTGGTTACAGACTAAGTCCTGGACTCCGGCCAATTCTGAATCTCAAATTTAAGAGGGAAAGTTTGGTCACTTTTCTGGGAAAGGGGACCTGAGATGAAAGAAGAGAGACCTGGGGCTGGCGGGCAGTGCAGAGTAGGTGAGACTTTCTGAGGCTACCTGAAGATGGGAGGGTCCTGTGGTTCCAGAGCTTTCTGGGGAAGCAAGGGTATAAGGAGTTAGGAGTCTTGCCTGGGATGGAGATGGAGAGGGAGGTGTGAGGTTGTGTAGATTCACTCCTCTGAACACTTAGCCAACTGTGCATTCGTTTTTGAGCCAGCAAAAAGTGGGCAATGTTGACCAGTCATTGAAGCCCAGGCCCAGTCAAAGGCAGAGGTGCCTCAGCTCTCCCAGGAAACTACAAAGTTAAAAAGATATAGATTTAACAAGTTAATCTTGTGTAAGCAAATAATAACTGCTGAATATGTCTGTGTATAAAATAATAATTAATAAATACATATATATATATATATATATATATATATATATATATATATATATATATATATAAAAAATTTAGTTTTTGCCTTGGGCTCTTCACACAGACCTCTGAACCCCTTGGAATTTCTTGGAGGTTAGGACTTTTTTTCACAACTAACCCCTTTTGCCACACAGGAGTTTATTATGATGAGGTGACTTAGAGCAGGGCCCCTAGGTAGACTCAGGAGGGGACTGTTTTTTCACCAGAAAAAACAAGCAATTAGAAGTTTATACTTACCCCCACCCTCCCAACCCTGGGGCCTCCCAAGGATCAGAAGGAAACTAGAGATTAGGTATAAAAACTGCTGAAGAATGAAATTCAAGATTCCTTCAGATTGGTGAACACAGAAATTGTGGAAGTGCTGGGGGCGTGGCATGTACTGAAAGGGCCTGGAAACACCCTGGTGCCCTCTAGCGCCCCACCCCCCCAGACCTAGATATCTCTTCCATTGGGCTTTTCCTAAGTTGTATCCATTATAATAAACCAGAAAAATAAGAAAACTGTTTTCCTAACTTTTGTGGGTCCTTTTAGCAAATTATCATAACTTAGGAAAGGTTCATGGGAAATCCTGAATTTATAGCCAAGTAGAACAGAAGTACCATTAGCCTGGGAACCAGACATTGGAACTGGCCTCTTTAAAGAGGGCAGCCTTGTGGGACTGAGTCCTTAAACCTTTAAATTCTGTCCCTAACCTCAGGTAGTGTCAGAATATGATTAAAATGTCAGTCACCCAGTTGGTATCATAGAATCAGATCATTGGTGGTGGGAGAGACATCATATATTTGGTGTCAGATAGGGAATCACAGAAACTTCAAGGTATTGATTAAAAGTCACATTTATATAATGACTTGAAAGACATGTAGGAAATACCCAGTTTTCAAAAACATTTACAGAAACGTTAATCCTGTGTTCTGTAATAGCTCAGTCTTAGCATCAGATATGCACTAATGCATTTGATGTCTACACTAACATCATGAGATAGGCACCATAAATATTGCCATTATACACATAAAGACACTGAGTCTCAGGGACGTTGATTCTTTGTTCAGGGCCATAGAGTTGTCAAGTTATAGCTCTGAAGACTGAGGATCCGAGGTCAGAGGTCAGCCTCAGTGACTCATCTCCAGGAAAAGGAAGGGAGGAAACAGTTCAGCCTTTACATCCACACCATGATCACCTTTATCTCAGATCCTCCCTCTTTTCACAGGTTTCCATGGTAGCAGCAGCATTTATGGTCCCTGGACAGGTAAGTGGAAGAAACCCCAGTACCTACCCACACGTCATCCCTACCCCTGGTCCTGACACACAGATATAGGAGACAGTGTTGTCCTGGGATTGTGGGCCCTTAGGTATGGGCCCTGGCATCATCTCAGGCACAGGATCATTTATCAAAGCCAGCAGTTGTACGGAGGTGTTCCCATGTGTCCAGTGGAGAAGGTCAAGTGGTGACATGTCCTTGGGCACAGCCTGGAGATGAGACTGAGAGGGGAGTGTTCAGGGAACTGCAGGACCCATGATGTGGGCTGATAAAGACTCGGGGCATGAGTCATTTCTGGGATGGCAGCCTGAGGAGCTGGGCCTCTCCTGAGGGGGCGGGTCCATGCCATGTTGGCCGCAGAGGAGGGAAGTGATCTGATGCTGGGTCTGAAGAGGCTGCTCTGCCTGCCCAGAGGAAGAAGACTGGGGGTGAGGGTGGAGCCGGGGGCCCAGTGGAGGGCACAGTCCTGGTGAATGTCGATTGTGACTGGATCCTGGCAATGGCTCTGTAGCAGGAGAGGAGGTGAGTCTCTGAATCTCGTTTGTGGTACAGCTGATTTCCTGCTGTACAGGATGAGAGAGAGTAGTCTGACATGACCCCAGGATGTTTGCCTCTAGGTGACGGTGGGGACGCCATGTCTGAGACGGGAAGTCAGAAGTAGGAGTAATGGACAGAAGGATTGTCCAGAGTTCCGTGTCCCCAGGCTGAGTCTGAGATATTGCCGGGGTGTCTCACAGGAGGTGTCCGGTGGGCCACTGGAAACACACCTGGAGTTCAGGGAAGGTGGGGTTCAGGATTGAAGATACCCCTGACAGGTGGATGGCATGTGGACCAGGTCAGATTCCAGGCCCTCAGGTCATGTGTGGGTGCCATGAAAGTTGTAGGGTGGGGAGGGTGTTCTCCGTGGACTGGCTCACCTCCCTGGGCACGGGGACAGGGGTGGCTGTCATCACTCAGATGGACGAGGCAGTGCAGTGACCATGAGTGTGTGGGGGGTGGGAGTGGCCTCGGGGGAGGTCCTGGTCGTGGCACAGGATTCAAAGGGGTGGATAAGGTATGGATTCAGAAGCAAGGCAGGAATGGAGGTCAGATGACAGGGAGGTAAGGCCTGGGGCATTGTTTCCCCTACACAGGCTCAAAGTCTTGTGATGACTGCAGTTGGAGCCTGAAGAGAGTGAGACTGGACGACAGACCAGCTGAGGGCACATGAGCGCAGCTGGGACAGGGTCTTGGGCTGGGCTGGGGGCTGGGGGGCTGGGCTTGGAATGAGAGGAGCAGAGAGAGGAAGGGGTGAGTGGTGTGGGGTCAGCACGTGGGACACTGTGGAGGACGAGGGCTCCGGGCATCTGACCCCTCACGATGTCTGGGTGCTGACGTGGGAACAGGGATCAGGGCCAGGTGGGGGGACGGAAAGCAGTGCTGGGACCGCCTGTAGCAGCGGGTCCCGCAGAGGCCTGGGGAAACACTGCGTGCTGGGTGGCATGTGGGGAACATGGTGAGGTGCTGAAGTCCTGGGGCCGAGGTGGTGACGTGGGGTGGGGTGGGGGTCACGGTCAGGCACGTGAGGTAGCTGTGACCCTGCAGGGCTGTGCAGTGGAGATGGAGGGAGTGTGAGCATGGACTCAGAGCCCTTGTCCCTAGGCTTTACTCCAGGGGGCTGAGCACAAGTGTCATTGTATGTGATGTGATCTGTGTGATCTCAGGAGAGTAGACTCTGAGGAGGGTGGCTGGGGGTCTGTGGGGCAACCACAGAGCGTCTGTGAGACTGCCTGTCTCCCTCTCTGTTTTAACTGAATGACGTAATGCTAGCAAGTTCCTGTGGCATCAGGACCTGGTGTGTCCTCTGAGCTGGGTCACTGGGGTGGACAACCATGACCTGGGGGTCCTGGTTGCAGAGGCTGCTGTGAACTCACTTGTCCCCCTCATGACAGGGCCATGTGATCTTTGAGGATGTGGCTGTGTCCTTCTCTGAGGAGGAGTGGGGTCTCCTTAACGATGCTCAGAGACTCCTGTACTGTGACGTGATGCTGGAGAACCTGTCACTTATAGCCTCCCTGGGTAAGGACCCCTGTTCCCACACCACAGGGCTCTGCCCTTCTTTTTGCATGGCTCACTCCGTCCTTCTGAGCCTGGACCTTGGACCCTGCTTACTTCCCCGATTTCCTGGCACTTGAGCTGTGTTCCCCCACCCTGTGTGTTGTTCAGCCCTATACCGTAGATGTCGAAGCCTTTCACAGAAGGCTTTGGTCTCAGAGGCTTGAAGCCTGCCCGACTGATGCCACTTAGCTTTGCCACCGCTAGGTGTGTTGACTGTTCAGATGTGTGCAAGATCCGTGTCACACGTTCTAACCCTTTTTTTTGCACTGCCTGTGTCAGGAATTACAGACACTTAGATGGTCACCACTTGTAATCAACCCTAGATTATGTTTGCAAGACTCCTTAAGGTTCTTCTAGTGATACATTTTTTTCCTGAAGTCTGTCATTGTTTGGTTCACTCTGGGCCACTGTCTTGCTCCTAGTGGCCCTGTTTCCCTCTGAGGACTTTGATCTGGTAGGGTTCATAGTCACCCAGCCTGAGCTGAGGGGTGGAGGCAACCCTGGGTGCCTGGCAAGGTAGGCCTCTAGTCATAGGTGGAGTGTTAATTGCATCCTGGGCCTGGTGAGCAGGAGCTGTAGGAAGGTGTGATACATTGATGATGTAATCCTACAGGGAAATGTCCTTTCTCTACGACTGTTTTAGTCTTAAACTCATCATGGCTGTACCTCATTCTATCGTTCTTCCCCATTTTGACACTTTGCCCCTTTTACGTATCTACTGTGGGTTCTTTCTCCTGGCTCTTTCTAACTCAGTGTCATCCATGTTTCTCCTTTTCCTCTCATTCTGCAATGTTGTCTAATAGTCTCTTCTTAATGTATCTTGGGAGGTGAAAGTACTTATGTATTCCTTGAACTCTTGGTAGTCAGGTGTGAATGGTGTGAATGCCTTTTCCTGGAGTGGGACACACATTCTACCCAGTACACTTGTCACCACCAAAAAATCCTGCTGAACATCGTTGGCCGAGGAGTGGGTTGTTTCAGGTCTCTACTCTGAGTACAGTGCCATATCCTGGTGTCCTATGTTCTTGCTGTTTATAAGATCTCTCCCTATTCTGTGGCCATCAGAGGTCTAGTACTCACAGTAGCCCCTTCTGCCACCTGTCTGCCTCCCTTGTTTGAATCCTGCACCATGAGACTTCTTCTCTGATGTGTCATACAAAAAGCTATAATGGGCTGCTGTCCCACAAAAGTCTCCGTGCACTTTATCAGTATTTTTTTTTTGTTTTCCTTTCAGGTTGTTGGCATGGAGGAGAAGCTGAGGAGGCCATTTCTGAACAATGTATTTCTGTAGAACAAGTGATGGAAGACAGGAATCCAGTGCTGGAGCCATCTATCCTGAAGCCTCCGACTTCTGATACGAGTGTCCTGGCGGAGAAAGATGTTTTGTACTTGTCTGACAATATGTTCACGTGCGGAGAGGTTGAGAAGGCTTTCCTAGGCAGCATGGGCTTTCCCCAGCACCAGCCCTCCCACGATGGAGAACATCCACGTAGAAGAAGGCAGAGCAGGGAGGTCTCTCACCCTGGGCAAGGGCATCACAAGTGCAGTGAATGTGGCAAAGCCTTCAGTAAAAAGTTTAAATTCACAGAGCACCTGAGAGTTCACACTGGAGAAAAACCTTATGAGTGCAGTGACTGCGGGAAGTTCTTCAGACACAGCTCCAGTCTTATTCATCATCGGAAAGTTCACACAGGGGAAAGGCCTTATGAGTGCTGTAATTGTGGGAAAGTCTTTGCCCACAAATATAAACTTCTTGAGCACCAGAGAATCCACACTGGAAAAAGACCGTATGAGTGTAATGAATGTGGGAAAGCCTTCCTTCGCAAGGATTCACTTGTTCAGCACCAAAAAATCCACACTGGAGAAAATCCTCATAAGTGCAGTGAATGTGGAAAGTGCTTCCTGTACAAAAATAACCTTCTTGTGCACCAAAGAATCCACAGTGGAGAAAGGCCTTATGGGTGTAGCAAATGTGGAAAGTCCTTTGTCTTCAAAAAAAGGCTTCTTTATCACCAGCGAATCCATACTGGAGAAAGGCCTTACATGTGCAGTGAATGTGGGAAAGCCTATGTCTACAAAGGAAGTCTTATTGTACATAAGAGAATTCACACTTTAGAGAAGGCTTATGGGTGTAACAAATGTGGGAAATTCTTTACAAGCAGTTTTGCCCTCAATAGACATGAGAATGTTCACACTGCACGAAGGTGTTATGAGTGCAGCGAATGTGGGAAAGCTCTCAACGGCAAAGTTAAACTTGCTGAGCACCAGAGAATCCATACTGGAGAAAGACCCTATAAGTGTAATGAATGTGAGAAAGCCTTCATGCGCAAGTATACACTTGTTCAGCACCAAAAAGTCCACACTGGAGTAAAGCCTTTTAAATGCAGCGAATGTGGGAAGCCCTTCACTTACAAAACAAGTCTTGTTGTCCACCAGAGAATCCACACTGGAGAAAGGCCTTATATGTGCAGTGAATGTGGGGAAGTCTTTGTCTACAGAAGAAGTCTTGTTGTCCATCAGAGAATCCACACTAGAGAAAAGCCTTATGAATGTAGTTCTTTGTAGGCAGCTCCAAGCTCATAAAAAACAAAGTTCACACTGGAGCAATGCCTTCTGGACTTATGCTTTCCTTCACTTGAGTTAATATCTAGCAGCACAATTCCTATGTAGTAGAGTAGATGAATGTATACCTTACATGTGGCCAAACTTTTCTAAAATGGTAGTACCTTTTTATAGTCTCACGAGAAGCAGCAGAACATGAGTTCCTATTTTTTACATTTTTACCAACACTTGGTATGTTCAGGCTTTCTAATTTCAGTGATGTCATAGGTGTATCTAGTGATTTTAACTAACATTTCCCTATTGACACAATGTGAGTGGTTTTCCATGTGTTAATTTCCAACCATATTTCTTTTTAAAAAAAATTTTTATTGGAGTATAGTTAATTTATAATGTTGTGTTTCAGGTGTACAGCAAAGTGAATCAGACAGCCATATTTCTTTTTTGAAATTTCTGTTCATATAATTTTGTCATCTTAATTACTGAGTTTTGATGTTTCTTCATGGATTATTGATTAAGGTCCTCTAATGGAAATATTTACCAATATTCTTTCAGACTTGTTCTTCTCATTTTCGTCGCTTTTCCAGAGAAAGACTTTATTTATTTGGCGGGGGGTGGTTGGCCATGCTGTGGCATGCAGGATCTTAGTTCCCTGATGAGGGATTGAACCTGTGCCCCTGCAGTGGAAGCGCAGAGTCCTAACCACTGGATCTCCAGGGAATTCCTCAATATGAAGCTTAGAATCCACTTTTCAATTTGTGCATCACAAAAAAAATCCTACGAGAATTTTGACTGGGATTGCATTTAATCTTCAATTTAGAAAGAAATACTGAGTGTCCCAATCTATAAACCTGATAGATCTGCTTTTATTTAGATCTTGCTTAATTTTTGTTAGCAGTCTTTTTTAGTTTTCTGTTTGTAGGTCTTAAACATCTCCAGGTAACTTAAACATCTCCAGGTATTTTCTACATCTTATGATATTGTGAAAGCGAATTTTAAAAAATCTTCAGTTTATGAATTGTTCATACCTATTACACTTAGAGAGATACAAAACTAAGGACAGAAGTGATTTTTTTTTAATTGGGCGACCTGTGGGACCTCAGTTCCCTGACCAGGAATTGAACCTGGGCCATGGCAGCAAAAGCCCAGAATCCTAACCACTAGGCCACCACGGAACTCTCTAGTAGTTATCCTTCTTAATCTTATAAATAACATCTACAAAGAGCTATGAGAAATACTATCCCTTTGAACCATTATTAAAGTATTCCCATTAGAATAAAAGGGGGACAGCTGCTCTTTGTTCTCTTATTCAGTATCATCCTGGAGTTCCAATTTCATTCAATACAAAACAAAACAAAGAACAAAATAATGAATATGTAGCAATTGGAAGAAATAAACCATCTAAAATATGTCCACAGTTTTCATCTTCACTATGAGTCCAAATATGGACACGCAGTTCAGTGTCTGGACCCATCGTAAACTCCTAATTTTTTCGTCACCCATTCGCTGACCTTCTTACTTCCTTAGAACCCATCACCTTCTATTACACGATGCAACTTAATATAGATGAACTGCTTATTGTATATTTCTATCAAATACAGACTAAGTTCCAGTAGGGGAATATGTATTTACATGTTGTGCACTGATATATTCCATATTTCTAGAAACATGTCTGAAACACCTATGGTACATATTGATGACTTGAAATACATAACAAAACGACAACGCTCATTTAACTTTCAATTGCACAACTGTGGGTATACTTTCTAACTCTCCTCACCCTGCCTTTTCCTTCAGTTTCACTACCCTCAATGCTCTGAGTTACGGGACAAATCATATTTTGCAAAAAGCCTTTAAATCAACTAAAAAGTCCCAATGGTTATTTTATTGGCTTCCTTCTCTTATTAGATCTCAGAGGGGTTTTTTCCTCACATTCCATTGGGATTTTGATTGTTTATTTCAAAAACCGGTTTTCCGCCATCAATTTCTGCCACTTCTGATGCATATCTATCTTTTTCTTTGGCTGTGTGACATGCGGGATATTAGTTCCCTGACCAGGGATCGAACCCCCTCTCCTTGCAGTGGAAACGTGGAGTCTTCACCCCTGGATCACCAGGGAAATCCTGATGTCTGTCTCATTAAGCACTTTTAATAGCTCTGGGTAGTTACACAGTCCCAAATGTTTTTCAGAGTTTGTCTCCTCTGCAGACACTGTCAGTGCACTTACAGGTGATGTGGTAATCACTTCCAAGAGCAGATGACATCGTGGGGTTCTAAACCTTTATCTCAGGCTTACGTGTCCCCATTGCACACTCAGATGCTGCCATGGCATCCTTGTTACGGGAGCATATACGCATTTGGTAAGTATCTCTTCAGGTATCTGATTCTTAGAAAACATTTATGTCAGGAAACCCGAGAATAACTATTCTTAAAATAAATTTCACTTCCTGAGGTCAGGACAATAAAAAAGGAACCGCCTTAGGAAGGTTATATATATATAGATACATAGATACAGACAGATAAGGACAAAGCCATAAAATCAGGAAAGGCATTTGCTGAGGAAACCAGAGTCATGTTGCCCCTCATCAACGTACATCAGGAGTGCCTGATACTTCCCCTCTCTCCTCAGTTACATTGTTTTGAAACTTGTCTCACTGGCTTCTCACTAAACACACTGACCATAAACAGGGTTCACTCGAGAGGCTTCAAGATAAGGTAGGTTGTGAGTAATAAGATGAAGAAGATGAGTTCCTCCTCTGAGTAGAGGCCTAGTGTCTGTGTGGTATCTGCTGATGAGGGGCATGTTGTGTCATGGAGACTTCAATGATGTGTCTCTAAATTTTTATCCTTGGCGGAAGGCTGTTCATTGCATCTCAAGTACTTGGATGTCCTCTTTATCATAGTAATCGACACTCTACCCTCCTAGGGCCTTGGTTTCCATACCTCACCTATAAAAATGGATCCATTCTTCTGTCATCTATCTGTCTATCGTCTACCTCTATATCTATCCTCTTTGCCTTATTGTGATTTCATCACAATGACATAATTTTTTAAGAAGATTTTTTTGGTTTGATGTGGACCATTTTTAAAGTCTTTATTGAATTTGTTATAATATTGCTTCTGTTTTTATGTTTTGGTTTTTTTGGCACAAGGCATGTGGGATCTTAGCTCCCTGACCAGGGATCGAACCCACACCCACTGCATTGGAAAGTAAAGTCTTAACCACTGGGCCGCCAGGGAAGTCCGCCATTTATAATTTTTTTAGAGAGAAAAAAATTGGACCAGACACCCTCTTAGAAGAATTGAATCATCCTACACTCAGTGAGAACAGGGCATTTAAATTAGACCCTTCCTGTGCCTCCACAGAACCTCTATGATAAGGGGAAGCTATCAATCAGTATTGTCTGTGACTCACTGGAGGTCATTATGAATGGATTGACCCATGACCTCAACAATGTCATGGTTGTCAGACTCTCAGGTTTATGCAAACTTCCAAATTTCCATGCTAAATTCTGTTGACATATGTTTTTGTTATTTAACTTCACCTTGTGGTTTCTCTCAATATTCCCGGTTATTTCCCTTGTCAATTTTCTTATTCTGCTTAATTTTCTAATTCTGTAACCTATTTTCATTATACTTGTGGAATTTTTTTTTTACTTTAAGAGTAATGACTAACAGAACATAGTCAAATTTTAGAAATTTCATATAATATCTAGAATATTTATATCAAAGACATTTACCCATACATTATAACCTGGGAGGGTTTATCACCACTTATTCGGCAATGCTTCCCATGTAATTTCACATAGCAAATAATCCTAATTAGCTTAATATCTCTGGCTCTGAGATTCTTCAGGGGCCCACTAGAGGTCAGAAGAAACTGAATTAGAATTTGATCCTTGGGAATTTTGTCAAAAATATCAAAAAGCTTTTAAAACAGTTGACTAAGAAGTATCATAAGTCACTGTCAAACATGTTTAATTATTCACTTTACCAAAGTGACAATAAAAGATTTCAAAGGCAAATACAGGAAGTCATAATAGATTACTTAAAAGATAAGGAAGCTTTACAACCTGCTATCAATAGCTGATCAATATATATATATTTGTCTTTATTGAATTCGTTACAATATTACTTTTTTTTTTATGTTTTGGTTTTTTGGCCATGAGGCATGTAGGATCTTAGCTCCCCAACCAGGGATTGAACCCGCACCCTCTGCTTTGGAAGGCAGAGTCTTAACCACTGGACTGCAAGGGAAGTCCCAATAGCTGAACAGTATTCTAAGAAAACACTGTCCTCAACAGAGACGAAACCAAATTTAGGTTTTAGTACCATCTTACTCTTAAAATTCATTTACTCAATTAAATTTATTCTAACTCCTGACCACACACAAACCCCTCCCCCCTTCCCCCAGGGTTTCTTTTCCACAAACCTTCTATAACTTCCTTTTTTACCTTCAGATTTTGTCCTATGCCTTCTCTTTATCTCTCTCTCTTTTTAACCTCTCTTTAGGTCAAAATTACTTTCTCTTAACTAAGTGTATTTCCTTTCCTTGTACCTTCTTTTTTCTTGCATACAAAGATGTTTTCCTTACTAATTTTTAGTGTTTTTCATTACATATGTTAATTAGAAATATTCACCTTTAAAACCTTAATTTCTAGTGAAAACTAAGAAGCAAGCAATTTTGAACTATCTTTTACATTAGCATTCTGTAAGTTGGCAAACTTATAAATACTATTTATAATTTCTTTTAAAAAGTGCTTTCTTATAGAAAATGTCTCCTGTGGCACCAAACATATATATTTTTTAAAATTTATTTTTGGCTGTGCTGGGTCTTCATTGCTGCATGTGGGCTTTCTCTACTTGTGGCAAGTAGGGGCTACTTTTCGCTGGGGTACGCAGGCTTCTCATTGTGGGGGCTTCTTGTTGCGGAGCACGGGCTCTAGGCGCGTGAGCTTCAGTAGTTGCAGCACATGGGCTCAGTAGTTGTGGCATGCAGGCCCTGGGATGCATGGGCTTCAGTAGTTGTGGCACACAGGCTTAGTTGCTCCGCGGCATGTGG
Organism: Mesoplodon mirus; assembly: GCF_964341445.2. Lineage (NCBI taxonomy): Eukaryota > Metazoa > Chordata > Mammalia > Artiodactyla > Ziphiidae > Mesoplodon > Mesoplodon mirus. The sequence goes on along the minus strand of NC_138995.1, from coordinate 64,125,952 downwards.
GATCTTACCAGACCAGGGATCGAACCTGTGTCCCCTGCATTGGCAGGCGGATTCTTAACCATTGCGCCACCAGGAAAGTCCCTGGCCAAACATATTTATTAATAGTCCTAAATATCTTTAATTTCCCTGTAGGAGGAAGCCTATGTTCCGTAATTAATTTCCCAGTGTCTTATTTGGGGATGATCTAGATATTCAATAAACTTCCATCATTTAACTTAACTTAGCAAAACTCAAAAGTTTCAAGTTACCGAAATCTGGAGATACTTTTTTCTTTTTTTTAATTGATTTATTTTATTTATTTTTGGCTGTGTTGGGCCTTTGTTGCTGCGCGCAGACTTTCTCTAGTTGCGGCGAGCGGGGCTATTCTTTGCTGAGGTGTGCAGGCTTCTCATTACAGTGGCTTCTCGTTGCGGAGCGTGGGCTCTAGGCACGCGGGCTTCAGCAGTTGTGGCTCACAGGCTTAGTTGCTCTGCGGCATGTGGGATCTTCCCAGACAGGGCTCGAACCCATGTCCCATGCATTGGCAGGCGGATTCTTAACCACTGCACCACCAGGGAAGCTCTTTTTTTTAATTGAAATATAGTTGATTTACAACTGTGATTCAGTTACATTTATATAATTTTTTCAGATTCTTTTCTATTATAGCTTATTACAAGATACTGAATATAGTTCCCTGTGCTATACAATAAATCTTTGTTGTTTATCTGTATTAGTGTGTATCTGTTAATCCCATACTCCTAATTTCTCCCTCTCCCTCCATCCCCTTTGGTAGCCATAAGTTTGTTTTCTATGTCTGTGAGTCTGTTTCTGTTTTGTAAATAAATTCATTTATATTTTTCTTTAGATTCCACATATAAGTGATATCCTATAGTATTTTTCTTTCTCTGTCTGACTTACTTCACTCAGTATGATAATCTCTAGGTCCATCCATGTTGCTGCAAATGGCAATATTTCATTCTTCTTTTATGGCTGAGTAATATTCCATTGTGTATATATACCACAACTTGTTTATCCATTCAGCTGTTGATGGACACTTGGGTTGTTTCCATGTCTTGGCTATTATGAATTGTGCTGCTATGAACATTCAGGTGCATGTATCCATTTGAATTAGAGTTTTCATCTTTTCTTGATATATGCCCAGGAGCGGGATTGTTGGATCATATTGTAACTCTGTTTTTAGTTTTTTTAAGGAACCTCCATACTGCTTTCCATAGTGGCTGCACCAGTTGACATTCCCACCAACAGTGAAGGAGGGTTCCCTTTTCTCTGTACCCTCTCTAGTGTTTATTATTTGTAGACTTTTTAATGATAGCCATTTTGACTAGTGTGAGGTGATACCTTATTATAGTTTTGATTTGCATTTCTCTAATAATTAGCAGTGTTGAGCATCTTTTCATATGCCTGTTTGCCATCTATGTCTTCTTGGAGAAATGTCTGTTTTGGTCTTCTGTACATTTTTTATTGTGTTGTTTATTTGTTTGTTTTTTTATATTGAGTTTTTTGAGCTGTTTGTATATTTTGGAAATTAACCCCTTGTCAGTTGCATCATTTGCAAATATTTTCTCCCAGTTGTAGATTGTCTTTTCTTTTTGTTTATGGTTTCCTTTACTGTGCAAATGCTTATAAGTTTGATTAGGTCCCATTTGTTTATTTTTGCTTTTATTTCTTTTGCCTTGGGAGAATGAACTAAGAAAACATTAATATGATTTAGGTCAGAGAATGTTTTGCCTATGTTCTCTTATAGGAGTTTTATGGTATCATATGCTTAAGGCTTTTTTTTTTTTTTTTTTTTTTCTGCACCACAAAGCATGCAGGATCTTAGTTCCCCGACCAGGGATCAAACTCGTGCCTCCTGTAGTGGAGGTACAGAGTCTTAACCACTGGATGGCCAGGAAAGTCCCAGCCTTTAAGCCATTTTGAGTTTATTTTTGTGTATGGTGTAAGGGTGTGTTCTAACTTCATTGATTTACAGGCAGCTGTCCACCTTTCCCAACATCCTTTGCTGAAGAGGTTGTCTGCTTCCCATTATATATTCTTACCTCCTTTGTTGAAGATTAATTGACTGTGGGTTTATTTCTGGGCTCTCTATTCTGTTGCATTGATCTATGTGTCTGTTTTTGTGTCAGTACCACACTGTGTTGATTACTATAGCTTTATAGTATTGTCTGAAGTCCAATGGGTTATGCCTCCAGCTTTGTTCTTTTTACTCAGGATTGCTTTTGCAATTCTGGGTCTTTTGTGGGTCCATATAAATTTTAGGATTATTTGTTCTAATTATGTGAAAAATGTCATGGGTAATTTGATAGGGATCACATTAAATCTGTAGACTGCTTTGACTAGTATGGCAGTTTTAACACTATTAATTCTTCCAATCCAAGAGCATGGAATATCTTTCCATTCCTTTGAATCATCTTCAGTTTCCTTTATTAATGTTTTATAGTGTCAGTGTCTTTCACCTCCTTGGTCAGGTTTATTCCTAGGTATTTTATTTTATTTTATTTTATTTATTTCTTTTTCTTTTTTTTATTTTGCGGCACGCGGGCCTCTCACTGTTGTGGCCTCTCCCGTTGTGGAGCACAGGCTCTGGACGTGCAGGCTCAGCGGCCATGGCTCACGGGCCCAGCTGCTCTGCGGCATGTGGGATCTTCCCAGACCGGGGCACGAACCCGCGTCCCCTGCATCGGCAGGCGGACTCTCAACCACTGTGCCACCAGGGAAGCCCTATTTTATTTTATTTTTGATGTAAGTTTAAATAGGATTTTGGTTTTTTACTTTCTGATACTTCATTGTTATTTTAAAGAAATGTAACAGGTTTCTGTATATTACTCTTGTATCCTGCTACCTTGCTAAATTAATTAATTAGTCCTAAAAGTTTTGTGTGGAATCTTTAGGGTTTTCTATATAGAGTATCATGTCATCTGCATATAATGACCATTTAACCTCTTTACCTTTTTCTTGTCTGATTGCTTCCAATACTATGTTGATAGAAGTGGTGAGTGTGGGCATCCTTGTCTTGTTCCAGAATTTAGTGGGAAGGCTTTCAGCTTTTCACCATTGAGTATTATATTGGCTGTGGGTTTGTCATAAATGGTTTTTATTATGTTGAGATATGTTCCCTCTATACGCAGTTTGGTGAGAGTTTTTTTTTATCATGAATGGACATTGAATTTTATCAAATGCTTTTTTTGCATCTATTGAGATGATCTGTGGTTTTTGCCTTCTTTTTTTGATGTGGTGTATCACATTGGTTTATTTGTATGTGTTGAACCATCCTTGTGACTCTGGGATGAATCCAACTAGATCGTGGTGTATGATCTTTTTTATGTGTTGTTGGATTTGGTTGCTAACATTTTGTTGAGAATTTTTGTATCTATATTCATCAAATATATTGGCCTGTGATTTTCTCTCTTTCTTTTTTCTTCTTTTTCAAAGTCACTTAAATTGGTAGAATGCTTAGAAGTTTGCAAAATGCTTTTACATCATCACACTTAAAAACCTTCCCAGGGGGTTTGATCCCTGGTCTGTGAAGATCCCACATTGCCATGGAGCAACTAAGCCTCTGTGCCACAACTCCTGAGCCTGTGGTGTAGAGTCTGCGAGCCACAACTACTGAAGCCCACAGACCACAACTACTGAAGTCTGTGTGCCTAGAGCATGTGGTCCGCAATGAGAAGGCACTGCAATGAGAAGCCTGCACACTGCAACAAAGAGTTGCTCCTGCTTGCTGCAACTAGAGAAAGCCCACGTGCAGCAACAAAGACCAAACACAGCCAAAATTAAATAATTAATTAATTAATTTGGAAAAAAACCCCTTCCCAGGTAGCCAGGGCAAATGAATGAGCATTTTGTAGATGAGAACATGGGGCCCAGGTAGATGGGGTGACACACAGCTCATATTGCTTGTAAGTGGTGGGACCATGGTAGAGCCATAGATTGCAAGTCTCTTTCACTCCAGACTATTATGGGTTTTACCCTGGGGGATTTTCTTTTTTGGTATTGTCTGTCTGATTTTGGTATCAGAGTGTTGGTAACTTTGGGAGGGTTCCCTCTTCACTCTTTCAGAAGAGTTTGAGAACGATCAGTATACGTTCTTCTGTGTATGTTTGGTAGAATTCCCCAGTGAAGCCATCTGGTCCTGTACTTCTGTTTGCAGGGATTTTTTTTTTTAAACTACAGATTGTATTTCACTTCTAGTGATTGGTCTGTTCAAATTATCTTTCTTCTTGTCAATTTTGGCAGGCTCTGTGTTTCTAGAAACTTGTCTGTTTCTTCTAAGTTTTCCAATTTGTTGGCATATCATAGTATTTTCTTTTTTTTTTTTTCTGTGGTATCAGTGGTTATTTCTCCTCTTTGATTTCTTCTTTTGTTTATTTGGGTCGTCTCTCTTTTCTTCTTGGTGAGTCTGACTAGAGGTTTTCAATTTTGTTTATCCTTTCTAAAAACCATCTCATGGTCTTAGGATCTTTTCTCTTGTTTTTTGTTTAATCTCTAATTCCTCTCTTACATTTATAATTTCACTCCTTCTGCTGACTTTGGGTTTTGCTTGTTCTACTTTTTCTAATTTTTTTAGGTGGTAGGTTAGGTTGGGTTTTTTGGGGGGGGGGCGGGCGGTTTGAGATTTTGTTTGTTTGCTTGTTGAGGAAGGCCTGTATCGCTATGAACTTCCCTCTAAGGACTGCTTTTTCTATATCTCAGATTTTGTAAGGCTGTGTTTTCATTGTCATTTGTCTCAAGGTATTTTCTGATTTCCTGTTTGATTTCATCTTTGACCCATTGCTTTTTTAGTAGCATTGTTGTTTAGTCTCCATGTAATCATTTTTTTCCTCATTTTTCTTTGTGTGGTTGATTTCTAACTTTATACCATTGTGGTAAAAAAAAGACACTTTAAATAATTTCTATCTTCTTAAATTTGTTAAGGCTTGTTTTGTGTCCTAGTATGTGGTCTATCCTAGAGAATGTTCCATGTGCACTTGAAAAGTATGTATATTCTGTTTTTTGGGAATTTAAAAAAATCCCAGGAAATAAAACTTCAGGACTGATCGGCTTCACAGGGGAATTCTACCAAACATATAAAGAAGAGCTAATACAAGTCCTTTTCAAACTATTCCAAAAAATTTAAGAGGATGGAACACTCCCAAATTTATTCTACAAGGCCACCATTGCCCTGATACCAAAACGAGACAAAGTCACTCTAAAAGAAGAGAATTACATGCAGGGACAGGGGGAGAAACTATGGTTCTGAGTGTTGTTTGTGGTTGAAATCTTAGTGCATGGTTTGGCCACGTAACTTGTGGTTTTATTCTGTTGTCTTTGTGAAACAACTGAGTATCTTGTTACAAACAGGATAGGGCCAGTTTTAGTCTGATTCTGCAGTTACACATTTAAGGCAGGTTACCTGGTCTTTGCTCATATTCTCATGGAAAAGAAACTTAATATCACTGACATACTTAACATGATTAATATTTTAGGTTTTGACCAAATATGTTCTGCCTAAGGTTGGGTTTTGCAAAAGCAGAACCTGACATAGGGTTCAAAGACATATGATTTATTTAGGGGAAATTATCAGGAGAAGTTTAATGATAGAGTACAAGGCAAGGAAAAGAGCTAAGTAAGGGTGTGGGCCCAACTGGAATCTCCCTCAGCCTGATCCCTTTTGGAGATCTGGAATGTAAATGGTACCACACATTTGTCCCACCTTGAGACAAGGGAGTATCTTTTTGTAACTCCAGGTCAGACAGTCCTTAAATATTTCCCAGATAGACTGCTTTCTTTGTTTACTTTTTCTAAAACATTGGACTTACCTGTAACTGCAGGAATCCATATATGAGGCATTTTACTTGGTGTTCTTTCTTTCTTTCTTATCATTTTTTTGGCTGCATTGGGTCTTCGTTGCTGCACGTGGGCTTTCTCTAGTTTCAGCGAGCGGGGGCTACTCTTCATTGTGGTGCACAGGCTTCTCATTGCGGTGGCTTCTCTTGTTGCAGAGCGTGGGCTCTAGGCACGTGGGCTTCAGTAGTTGTGGTGTGTGTGCTTCAGTAGTTGTGGCTCGTGGGCTCTAGAGCGCAGGCTCAGTAGTTGTGGCACACGGGCTTAGTTGCTCCATGGCATGTGGGATCTTCCCAGACCAAGGCTCAAAACCGTGTCCCCTGCATTGGGAGGCAGATGTTTGACCACTACACCACCAGGGAAGTCCCACTTGGTGTTATTTCTGAACATGAATTTCTTCTTCTGTTGCAGAGTCTAGATTGCATAGCTATGATCATTCTAAAAAAGTGCATCAAAGGGCTTCCCTGGTAGTGCAGTGGTTAAGAATCCACCTGCCAATGCAGGGGACAAGGGTTTGATCCCTGGTCCGAGAAGATCCCACATGCCATGGAGCATCTAAGCCCGTGCGCCACAACTACTGAATCTGTGCTCTAGAGCCTGCAAGTCACAACTACTGAGCCCACGTGCCACAACTACTGAAGCCCATGCACATAGAACCTGTGCTCCACAACAAGAGAAGCCACCGCAATGAGAAGCCCGTGCACTGCAATGAAAAGTAGCCCCCGCTCGCCACAACTAGAGAAAGCCCATGCGCAGCAGCAAAGACCCAATGCAGCCAAAAATAAATGAAAAATTTATGTTTTAAATAAAATAAAATAAAATTTAAAAGTCCATCAAAGAATAAAACTTCTCACTTGTTTTACAATAAATAAATAAATCAGAGTCCTATATTGAAATGCCTAAAGTCTGTTTCACTTGGCTGTTTGATTGACTCTAAAACAAAATATGTTCAAAAGTGAGACTCTAATATTTCCTCCTAACCTCCTCCATGTACACCACCACTACCCTTTCTATCTCAGTTAATAACAAATCCATCCTTCCGGCTTGGACAAAAACCTTGAGTCATCTTGATTATTGTAGTGTGAGGCTGATTAGGAGGTGAAGCCATGGTCTGATCTGAGGACTTGGAGCTGTGTAACCACAATCATGTGCATATCCTCAGTAATAAAGATACTATATAATGAAAACACGTGGCATCTTCTTAGTGAATTTTTGTTGGATAAAGTTTAATGTATAGAATGAAGTAACTGTGCATAATCTTGCTAGTAGACTGAAACCGGTGGGGAGTCACTTGCCTTTCACAAATGTTTTTCAGAGATACTTTCAAATCCTTTGGCAGATGTTACTGCCATTAGAGCAAACAGATTGAAATCAAGAAAACCAGAACGTTTATCTCAGAGTTTAGGTGGCCATTTTCTACACAATTCCACCACTGCAGGAAATGTCGTAGCAGGAAATGAAATTTGGTGATATCTCTCCTTTTCAAATAGATCTTAGGTGTCACACTACTAAAAGAACATGCCTTGGAAAATGGTGTAAGAAATACTATCTTGATATAACAGCTGGGTTGGATACAAATACAATCAGTGAGTATAGAGGCAGAGGTGTTTTCTGACGGAAAAGCAGACAGCACCTTGCCCACGTGATTCAAAGCTGCCTAATATTGCTGCCTTTTCCTCCTCTATGGAGTCTTTTCCCCCTTTTCCCTCACCAGCATTGGAGCTCACAGAATGACTCTCAAGCTTCAGTCTCCCTGAAATTGAAGAGCAGCAAGATAATATTAGGTCGAATCTTTGAATGGAGTCACTTTCTATCTGCATGATATCATGGTCTGGTGTGTCCCTTGGGGATTTTAGCCTTTGGGCACGTATGAAATAACACGTCTAAGCATTTTCCTTAGCTGCAGAAGACACGACCCGTAAATGGGGTGGTGGCCATTTAAGAAGCAAAGACGCCTCGCTCCGCCTCTAGAGCCCGATGACTTCGTTTCCCAGAGACCCTCACGCGGGCACCTCTGATCCTTCGCAGAGATTCCCGGAAGGCCGCCCTTCGAGGTGCTTGGTGGTGCTGCGGAAGCAATATTACCCAGGAGGCTCTGCAGCAAGAGGCGGTAGCTCCGGGCCAATGACTGTGCAGGACTGGGATCCCACGTTGGGCGAGACTTCCGCCGGCATTCTCGTGGCGGTCGTATTGGCTGCGCCTGCGTCTGTCCTCGGGATCGCACGCAGCTCCCGAGCCATGAGCGGGCTCGAGGGCCGGCAGAAAGTCTCAGGAAGAGGCTTCCTCCCCTCCCTGCACGGAGGCAGGGCTGAGGGTGGGCGGGGCAGGGGAGGGGCGTCAGCTGAACCGTTGGGACCCTCCCTGGTCTCCTGCGTTGCAAGGTCCAGGTCCCTGGAAAGGGTCTCATGCTCGCAGCAGAGGCACAGACGGACCCGGCACTGGTGAGTGGATGGTCCCTCAGGCCCTTTGGGCCTCCAGCCACATCATCCCGGCGCCCCCATATAGAGCGAAATTGTCCTGGGTCTCTTCACTTCCCCTTACTCTGCCTTTGAGTCTGGGGGCCGTGGAGGCCGGTCAGTCAGTCCCAGCCTAGTGCCCTGAATCCAAGCCAGGGTTTATATAGAAGAGTTCCCAACTCAGTTAGTCGATGATCTGTGCATGGGTGTCCCAGGCACTTGAACCACTAGGTGAAAATGCTAGGAGGTGAGGCTGAGCTGGGTGGAATTGCGACTCTCCATTTTGCCTGTTGGGGACAGAGTGGCGAGACAGAAGTCAGGTCTGGAATGGCAGGCTGAGGGGCGGGGTCTCGTTTTGGTTTGTTGTTGTTGTTGTTTATTTATTTAGCTATTTATTATTTATTTTTGGCTGTGCTGGGTCTTCGTTGCTGCGCTTGGGCTTTCTCTAGTTGCGGCAAGCGGGGGCTACTCTTCGTGGCGGTGCGTGGGCTTCTCTTCGTTGCGGTGCGTGGGCTTCTCATTGCGGTGGCTTCATGTGTTGTGGAGCACGGGCTCTAGGCACGTGGGTTTAAGTAGTTGCAGCACGCGGGCTCAGTAGTTGTGGCGCACGGGCTTAGTTGCCCCGCGGCATGTGGGATCTTCCCGGACCAGGGCTCAAACCCGTGTCCCCTGCATTGGCAGGCGGATTCTTAACCACTGCGCCACCAGGGTAGTCCCGGGGTCTCTTTTTGGGTTGACGGAAACGATAGAGGATTTGGAGGCCAGGAGGGAAGGGATCTGATCCAGGTTTTAATAGGTTTCCTCTAGCTGTCAAGTGGAGAGCAGGCTTGAGAGTGAGTGGAGTCAGCAGCAGCGAGGGAACTCCCTGCAACCCCCACACAGACATGGAGCTCCCCGTTCCACATAGTGTCTTCAGCCATCCTCCCAGCCCAAGCGTGTGTGGCAGGTGTGCAAAGCAGGTTTCGGAGCCCACGGCCTGGGTGCAGCTCCACGCTCTGCCACTGCCCAGCAGCAGGAAAGTCTGCTAAGTCCTGAGCCCTCAGTTTCCTCTGCTGTGAAATGGGGCTAATCCCAGCGTCTTCTCTTTGGGGTCCTTGTGAGAGGTGAGTGGGGCGGGGAGTGAAAACCACTGCATGCAGCACAGTGCACCCAGGAATGCTCAGGAAATGCTAGTGGGGCTATTCGTTACTCTGATTTCCAGGGTCCAAGGAGGCCATTTCCCTGGTTTTGTCCTGAAGGCAGTGCAAGCGAGGGAGCAATGGGATGTCTTAGAATCCCCTCTGTACCTGCACCATCTGAGTGGACTGAGCCTTAGGAAAGAGCTCAAGCCACGGTGTGGAGACTTCAGTGTACATCCGGTCCACGCCCTTCCCAGGGCTGTGACCTTGAGCAAGTGTCATCGCTGCCCTTGTCTCCCATCTCTTGGGGTTAATGAGAAGGTTAACATTTCCTCCCCCGGCTTGAGGTGATCAGAGAGGGCATATGTGTGATATGTGTTCCCCAGTATCCGACCAGGTAGCATAACTCCAGACACTTTTGAGGGAGCAGCGCCCCTGTCCTGTGATGATCTTAGGGACTCACCCGGGGGAACCTGGTCCTGTACTCAGTCGAGGCCTGGAGGGAGAGGGAGAGCCTGCAGACTAAGGCACAGTGGGTGCAATATGTTTGGAATCACTGCTCCTCTGCTAGGAGTACCCTTGGGCAGGCTAGGAGCCAGGGAAGTCACTGGATTCATCTTGGCAGTTGCCATCTGTTCACAGTATGGAAAGCTGGTTTGCCATTTACAGCAGTAAATTCGTTTTCCTGTTTAAGACATTTCCTTTTATGTGAAAAGTGAGTCCATTAAAGATTGGGTGATGGTGCTGTGTGGGAACGTGGTGTGCGTTTGAATGTCAACACACAGGAGGCCCCAGGCTTCTCTCCAGCATGTGACCCTGTTTACTCTTGTCATACCCCAGTCACTATCAGGAGTTGTCTTGTGTATTTGCTTTTTGTTCCTTCATTCCAGTCGTGTGGCCCCTCCTCAGAGAGGCCTTTCCGGATTTGCCCCCAGCCTCTCTAATCTCCCCACTCTGGTTTCTTGTCACCAGAACCCTTAGGGCCACCTGACATTGTCTTGCTCAGTTACTTGTTGAGGATCTGGGCATCGCTATTTGCTGCTCTATGTCTAGACCTAGAACAGGGCCAGCCCTGTACGTAACAGGGGCTCAGTAGCCGGTTGGAGAGCTGGTGGGCGCTCATCACACTTAGAATCAGTTCAAACCCTCACCATGGCCCGCTGCAGCTGTCCCTCTGACTACCTCTGTGCTGCCTGTGTGTCCTCCTCCCCTCCCATCCTTCCCCGGCTCACTGCCCTCCCAGCTACACCATCCTCCTCTTGCCAAGCTCTTACCCACTTCCCAGCCTTTGCCCTTGTAGTCCCCTCCGCCTGGAACACTTTCTCCCTGTGCATTGTTCAGGCCTCTGCTCAAATGCCACCTCTTCATTGAGGTAGGTCCTGGTCTTTTTTAAAAAATTTATTTAGAGTTTATTTATTTATTTTTGGCTGCGTTGGGTCTTCGTTGCTGCGCGCGGGCTTTCTCTAGTTGCGGCAAGCGGGGGCTACTCTTTTTTTTTTTTTTTTGCGGTACGCAGGCCTCTCACTGTCGTGGCCTCTCCCGTTGCGGAGCACAGGCTCCGGACGCGCAGGCTCAGCGGCCATGGCTCACAGGCCTAGCCGCTCCGCGGCATGTGGGATCTTCCCGGACCGGGGCACGAACCCGCGTCCCCTGCATCGGCAGGCGGACTCTCAACCACTGCGCCACCAGGGGAGCCCAACGGGGGCTATCATTGCTGTGAGTGTGCTTCTCATTGATGTGGCTTCTCTTTGTTGAGGAGCACAGGCTGTAGGTGCGCGGGCTTCAGTAGTTGTGGCACATGGGCTTAGTTGCTCTGCGGCATGTGGGATCTTCCCAGAGCAGGGCTCAAACCCGTGTCCCCTGCATTGGCAGGCAAATTGTTAGCCACTGCACCACTACAGAAGTCCCTCCTGGTCTTTTTAATCCTAGCTAAGGTACCCACTGCATCCACATGCTTAAGATCTGGCATTTTTGTGCAGAGCTGAGTGCTGGGTTGAGATTTTCCAGGGTGTTTGAGGAGCAAAGAGGAAAAATAATCATAACAAAACAATGGTTGGGGGTGGGATGAATTGGGAGATTGGGACTGACATATACACACTAATATGTATAAAATAGATAACTAATAAGAACCTGCTATATAGCAAAAAATTATAAAAAAATGGTAACAGTGGGCTTCCATTGGGCCCTTGATTTACTCTGAGGGACTGTGGTTATGTTTCATTTCATTCAATCCCCCCACTTCCTCAGAGTTAGTTTCTGTTATTATACAAAGTGCTTTCCAGAAGAGGAACTTGAGGCTCAGAGACGTTGTTACCTGCCCAAGGTCACACAGCTCTCAAGTAGTTGAAACTCACACCTTGTCCATCAGCCACCAGAGCCTGTGTTCCCAACTATAGTAGGCTGGGAAGGACAACGCCTAAATTAACCAGGCTCTGATCCCATCCAACCGCCCCCAAGTGCATGATGCTACTCTATTTGACTTTTGAGGTAACCTTCAAGGATGTGGCTATGACCTTCACCCGGAGGAGTGGGAATTACTGGATCCGGCTCAGAGGACCCTGTGCCCGAAGGTGATGCTGCAGACCTACGGGCTCCCGGTCTCACTGGGTGAGGCTTCTCCTCACCTCCATGGGGGTCGGGGGGAGAGCTGCAGCCTCCTCCTCTGTTCCGTCCTCTCTCTCAAGGCCCGGATGGTGGAGAAGGTCTCTGGAGCTACCCACCCTCCTCCCCATCATCCCTGCCATGTTCTGGGCTCGCTTTCTCCTGTCTCCACCACGGATCATTGAGCAAGAAGCATGGTCCCCCTCATGGAAGGAAGCGGGGATCCCAGGAACAGGATGTCCAGAGGAGCTGTCCTCAGGAACTGGGAGGACGCGTGCCTGTGCCCTGGCGCTGGGTTTCCTCCTGGCGTCTCTCTGTGGCTCTGCTTGTGTCACTCTCTTTTCACAACAGCTTTGGGTAGAAGTGGGCATCTCAGTCCTTGCTCTGTGAGACCCTCAAATTTCTTATCTCTACTTTTCTCTGCGTGTTTCTGTCACGCATTTTCTGTGTAGGTGTTTTGTTTGTTTGTTTGTTTTTGTGCTGTGTGGCTTGCGGGATCTTAGTTCCCCAACCAGGGATTGAACCTGGGCCCTCGGCATTGAAAGTGCAGCATCCTAACCACTGGACCTCCAGGGAGTTCCCCTGCGTAGGTGTTTTTGTGACAGGAAGTGACCACTTGAGCCTACACTTCCCTCAACCTCTCGCCCCAGCACTCAGCGCAGGCTCAGCCTGGGACCTTTATGAAAGATTCCCATGAGGGGGATCTGACTGGCCCAACCTGGTTGGGTCAGGTGACCCCGCTACCCAGTTAGCAGGGTCGTGGACGATGGGCTGACTCTCCAAGGAGGGGGAGAGGCAGGCAGGTCCCCAGGAGGCGTCTGCCGTCCATGCTGCCCATCGGCTTTGTAAACAGCACAATATCATGTGGAAGTCTTCTTCGGCTCTTGGTGTCTGCATGACCATCCGCTTCCTCCGGCCTCCCCACACTCTCTGCTGGGACCACAGGTGATTTTAGAGGACACACAGATGTATCACCAGATGGCTTTGATGGACACCCTGAGAACGCTGTTTCCCTCCTGACTCGTGGCAGGAAAATGTCTCAGCTCGTGCTGAATCATCCTTGCCTTCCACCCATGACCGTTGCTGATTTCCCTTTTCAGCAGAGGGAGCGGCCTCCAACTCTCACACCCCCGAGCAGGCTGATGAGCTCTCTGGGACTTAATCACCTTATTTTGATTTCATTGTTCTGTTTTGATGGTAACCTTTCATTTGTAGCAAGGGAAGTGTTTTCCCATTTTTCTAGAGCGATAAGAGATTCCATTTTTGAAGAAATTGATTTAAGAGGTCTGATCGGAAGAAGAGCCTTTCTAACAGTTAGTCACAGCTAATGCCCCCTGAGCACTGATGCCGCGTCACGCCTGTTCCGGGCACTTGCCCTGCTCTGCTCACTGAATCCTGTGAGGTGCAGGGTTTTCCTGAAGCTGCCTGACCCTGAACCCAGTTCTCTCCCCTCTGGGGACCTCCTGCCCAAAGGAATCAGTCAGATTTTGGAGCAAAATATTTTATTGTGATAATTTAAAGTCTCATATATTATTCAGTGATATTATTACATTATTAATGTTATTACTTCAGTAAAATGCACAGTCTTATGTATCCAGCCCAGTGCATGTTTTACTCATGTACCTACTATTGTGGCTTCCACCGGATCCATCTTTGGAGCATCTCCAGCCCCCAGCAGGCTCCCCTGCCCCACAGTATATGGAAAACACAGCCGCGGCAGTGTTTAGTTTCTCGGGAAGATAAAATGCTAGCATTTGAGCTCAACCTTAGAAGATGTCCCTTCATGGTGAGATGCAATCCTCTGCCTTCCTTGGTGGTCAAAGCCCTTTCCTTTGTGAAATGACGCTGAAAGGAGATGAAAGGTGATGTCTGTGGGAATGTCCACAGTTACCCAAGTCACCATGTGGGTTTCCCCGTGTCTGACTCTTTTGTGGTTCCTACAATGCACAAGTTGGGGAATCACCAAGAAGGCCCCTCACACCATCCCCTGGTCCCTGACAGTTAAATCTTCACATTCACATTCCCCCCAAATCAGCAGCCCACTTTTTCCCAGCTGCTGACCTCACACAGGGCTTCTGAGCCGTTTTCTCCCCAGTGTGATGCTCAGCAGGCCGGGCTTCGGAACCGGGCTGCCTGGTGTTGAATCCCAGCTCAGTTGCCTTTGGACTGTGGCAGGTACTGAGGCCAACCCTATTCTCTGTTTTCCTGCTCCTTCTCCCAGTGCACGGGTCTGCTTGGGCCTCATCCAGGTACCTCACCAGCCACAAGATGCTGCAGCAGTGACTGGAGCAGTCGAACACCCAGTTCAACCCTTCCTTCTCCCACAATCAAGGCTCTCCCTTCTGACTGAGCCACAGGCTTAAGTCACTGGTCTGCTTGAGACTGCTGATGGTCGGGGGTACCATTTGCAAGTTGATGGAGACCAGAGCTTTCATTACTCCCAGGTGCCAGAATTACCCAGGGAGCCTTGGAAACTACTAATGCCCAGGCCTTACCCCAGAGACCTAGTTTGAACAGGTCTGTGGTGAGAATCAGGCGTCACCTGGTGAGACACACTCACTTAAATTAATTAGAAAACAGCTGTGGAAGGAGTGGGTGACTTTTCCAGTGTCCCGTGGCTACATGTGAGTGGGGTGTACACCTGCCCAGTGTTGGGTTCTATAGGACGGAGACTATTGAGTAGACATTGCCCAAGGCTGGTGTTTGTGCCTTGGTTTCAGGATCCAGGTCAGCATTTTTTTTTTTTTTTTTTGCTTGCACGGGAGCACCATTATTCTGAAATCTTCCCTGTCCTGAATACCACACTCTATAGAGAGGGTCCTCATGGTGTTTACAAAACACCTTTGTCCTGTATCTCCACAAGCAGGGCATCCCGTTCCCAAACCAGAACTGACCTACCTGTTGAATCTTGGGCAAAATCTATGGATGGTGAAGAGAGGCTTTTCCCAAAGCTCTTCCTCAGGGGGGTTGCCAAGAGCCAGGCAGTGGGGCGTCACTACAGCATGCAGACCGGGAGGGAATGCTGCCTCTGAAATTCCGCGGAAGCTTCTTGTTGGGGCCTCCCTGGGGACACCAGTCACTTCCAAGATGTTGAGAAGGCCAGAACCAACCTTGAACAATTATTCGATCCCTCATCCAGCCATCTGCAAGTCCTGTCCATTTTATACCCCACATCCATTTCCGGAGTCCATCCCCTTCCTGAGCGTCACCGTTACCACCAGTATCAATTCTCTGGTCCCCTCTGGTCTGCGTACTGCTGCACACCCTGTTGTCTCTGTGCATCTGCTCTGTGCATCCGCCCAACTCTGTCCCCTGCACCAGCTGTCCTAGCCACCCACCGTATTCCAAACCTTCACCACTCCCCAGCTGCGGGGGCCTCATCCTATGAGAAAATTCATGTTGGAAATAAAGATTGCTTACTCTCTTTCTCTTTCCTCAGTCCTTTCAGACTCATCTGTATTTAATTGCTGCCTACAGCTTCTGCTCTCACCTCCCTCTGAAGCTGTTACCAGTTCCTGCACCAGGAATATCTCCCGCCTTCTTGGGAACTCTTTTCATCTCCTAGTTCCTTCCTGAGCTCTAGAATGGCCTCTAATTGGTGTGACTATCCGTACAACCACCTTCTTAGAGGAGGTGTTTCATTCTTAGAAGAAAGATCTACACTAGACTTCCATGCATCCCTTCACTCTTCATATTTTTCTGCTTTTTCAAAACTGAAGTGCAACTGACACATATCAGTATTCATGAATCTTAAAGGGCTTACCCTGATGAGTTTTTAAATTTTTTTTAAGATTAATTAATTTTATTTTTGGCTGCGTTGGGTCTTCATTGCTGTGCACAGGGTTTCTTTAGTTGCGGTGAGCAGGGGCTACTCTTCATTGAGGTGTGCAGGCTTCTCATTGCAGTGGCTTCTCTTGTTGTGGAACACAGGCTCTAGGTGCACAGGCTTCAGTTGTTGTGGCACGCAGGCTCAGTAGTTGTGGCACACGGGCTTAGTTGCTCCGCTGCATGTGGGATCTTCCTGGACCAGTGATCGAACCCATGTCCCCTGCATTGGCAGGTGGATTCTTAACCACTGTGCCACCAGAGAAGTCACAACCTGATGAATTTTTACACATGAATAAATCCACGTAACCACCATTCAGGTCAAGATACAGACCTTAGTAGGCTTCTTGTGAGCCCTCCTAGTCCATACTACCACCTACGAAGGTAACCTCCAATACTCAGACACCGTCAATGAGTTTTCACTGTTCTCGAGTCGATAAAACAGAACTTCATAGTATGTTTTCTGCCCATCTTCTATTGATCATCAGGATGTCTATGAGATTCATTCATGTGGTTGCAAATGGTTGGAGTGTGATATTTTCATACTGTGAAATATCTCATTATAGTAATATATTGCAGTTTATCCATTCTCCTGTTGATGGACATCGGAGTTGTTACCCTTTTTTTGGATGTTATGAACAAAACCGCTATGAGCAGGTCTGTTGGGCATATACCCAGGATTGGACTGGCTCAGACATGGGATAGGTGTATATTCAACTTTAAGAAAAACCACCAGACAATTTCCAGTGTGGTTGACCATCCCGCACTCCCACCAGCCATGTATGAGAGTTCCCATTGCTCCACATTCTCATCAGTGCTTGGTGTCATCTCTTTACTCTTTGTGGCACTCTAGAGGAGATTCTCAGGACCACAACACTGAAGCTGAAGTGTTTCTTTCTTATCCCCATACCTCCAGCACAGAGATAACCATTTTGCATAATTTGGATTTATTATTCATTCCTTGTTTTGTGGTAACTTATGTTATTACAAAATCTATTTCCTTGTAGATGTAGAGCTATTCAGATATTGTTTTTCTTATGTTAGTTTTGGTATGTTGTGTTTTTCAATCGGTCCACTTCATCTAAATGTTCAATCCATTAATTAAAAAAAATAAATTTATTTATTTATTTATTTTTGGATGCATTGGGTCTTTGTTGCTGCGTGCGGGCATTTCTCTACTTGCGGTGAGCGGGGGCTACTCTTTGTTGCCGTGCGTGCGCTTCTCAGTGCGGTGGCTTCTGTTGTTGCGGAGCACGGGCTCTAGGTGTGTGGGCTTCAGTAGTTGTGGCACATAGGCTCAGTAGTTGTGGCTCATGGGCTCTAGAGCGCAGGCTCAGTAGTTGTGGTGCACAGGCTTAGTTGCTCCGTGGCATGTGGGATCTTCCCAGACCAGGACTCGAACCCATGTACCTTGCATTGGCAGGCGAATTCTTAACCACTGCGCTACCAGGGAAGTCCCAATCCATTACTTTTTAAAATTGTTTTATCATACCTGTGTGTATATATGTGCGTATACCTGGGCAGTATATTGTGTAGTTTTTTTTTCTCAAACTTTATAAAAGGAGTATCCTGTAGTCATCTGAGCTGGCTTTTTTTATTCAGTGTTATGTTACTAATATTTATAATACATATAGCTGTATTTCACTCATGTTCTTCAGCTGTAAAATATGCTGTGGCATGAATATACCACAGAATATTCATTCTCTTGGACATTTACTTTTTCCCAGTTTTTCACTCTTACAAACAATGCTGCTGTGAAAATTCTTCCACATGCGTCCTTGTGCACATGTGCAGGAGTTTCTCTCTTTTTTAAAACATAAATTTATTTATTTTATTTTTGGTTGCGTTGGGTCTTCGTTGCTGCGTGCGGGCTTTCTCTAGTTGCAGCGAGTGGAGGCTTCTCTTGTGGAGCACAGGCTCTAGGCGCACGGGCTTCAGTAGTTGTGGCACGTGGGCTCAGTAGTTGTGGCTCACAGGCTCTAGAGCTCAGGCTCAGTAGTTGTGGCACACGGGCTTAGTTGCTCCGCAGCATGTGGGATCTTCCCGGACGAGGGCTCGAACCCGTGTCCCCTGCATTGGCAGGTGGATTCCTAACCGCTGCGCCAGCAGGGAAGTCCAGGAGTTTCTCTTGATATTGTTCCTTGCAGTGGAATTTTGGATAACTAGGTGCCTGGAACATTAAAATGATACTCAGTTGTTTTCTTTTTCTTTTTTTGTTTTTTGGTCGCACTGCACAGCATGTGGGATCTTAGTTCCCAGACCAGGGATTGAACCCATGCCCCTTGCATTGGAAGCGTGGAGTCTTTTTTTTTTTTTTTTTTTTTTTTTGAGGTATGCGGGCCTCTCACTGTCGTGGCCTCCCCCGTTGCGGAGCACAGGCTCCGGATGCGCAGGCCCAGCGGCCATGGCTCACGGGCCCAGCCGCTCCGCGGCATATGGGATCCTCCCAGACCGGGGCACGAACCCGTATCCCCTGCATCGGCAGGCGGACTCTCAACCACTGCGCCACCAGGGAGGCCCGGAAGCGTGGAGTCTTAACCACTGGACCACCAGGGAAGTCCTACCCAGTTGTTTTCTGAAAGTGGATATAATAATTTTCACTTCCAATGTCTGAGCAATTCCATTGGCCCATATCCTCTCCAATATCTGATATTGCCAGGCTCCTTAATTGTTGCCAGTAAAGTGGATGTAAGAGTATCTCACCGTAGTTTGTTTTGAAGCCCTTCATTTCTAAGAACGTTGAGCAACTCTTTATTTGTTTAGTGGCCACATGTGTGTGATCTTTTATTAATGTCAGTTTATGAATTTTTTTGCCACAACTTTCTATTAAGATGGTTGCTCTCCTCTTTTTGATTTATCAGATTTTTTGCATATTCTTGACACTAATCTTTTACCCATCATATGTGCTGCAGTAGTTTTCTACTAGTGCTAAGCTTGCATTTTTATTTTCTTTAAAGTATCTTTTGGTGAAAAGAAATTCATATTTTGTTTAGTCATGTCAATTTGTCTTTTGTTTTATGATTTCTGCTTTTCATGTCTTGCTAGGAAATCTTTTTCTACACCAAAGTAAAAAAGATATTCTATTTTTCTATTGCTTACGAAAATATTTTGAAATTTGGCTTCTGCCATTTAAGTTGTAACGAATCTGGAATTAACTTTCTGTGTGGTGTGAGGTGGAAATGCAATAACTTTTTTCCCCATCTGGGAAATCAGTTTTTTAGCTGCATTTGTTGTATAGTCCCTTCTTTTCCCACTAATCTGCTATGCCACCTCTGCTGTATCTCTGTCTATATCTCCACCACCCTCGCATGCCCTGCAGTTTCCTGGACATCCAGGATTCTCTCTAGACTCTGCACCTTTGTACACTCTGTCTCCTTTGGCTGTGATGCCTTCTCACTTTCTGTATCTGGATCTGGTAACTACTCCTAGTTATTTAGGACTCAGACCTCAAGACACCTCTTCTGGGAAGCCTCCCTTGACATCTTTTTCTCATCTGGGCTGGGTTAGATGCCCCCTTCCCAGTGTTCTTGTAGCACCACGTGACGTCCTTTCTTAGAACAAATACAGCACACACAGTGTCATCGTTACCCCCTCCTTGGACAGTGAGGAGGGCACTCGACTCTACCTTCTCTGGCCCCTGCCCCAAATTCTCCTTGAGGCTGTCCCTTTAAAGGTGCCATGAATCCAAGGACTAGCAAAAAACAAAACAAAACAAGGGCTTCCCTGGTGGTGCAGTGGTTGAGAGTCCGCCTGCCGATGCAGGGGACACGGGTTCGTGCCCCGGTCCGGGAAGATCCCACATGCCGCGGAGCAGCTGGGCCCGTGAGCCATGGCAACTGAGGCTGCGCGTCCGGAGCCTGTGCTCCGCAACGGGAGAGGCCACAACAGTGAGAGGCCCGCGTACCGCAAAAAAACAAACAAACCCCCCCCCCGAGTTTCAGAAATGTGAAAACCCAGCTGGTGTCAGGTATCAGGGGCACATTTCCATCTTCCTTTTCCTGCTGGCTTGGTGATTTTTATTTCTTCTGTGTTGGTATTGCTAATATGCGTCTTTTGTATATGGGATTCCCTTCAGATGACAAAGTAAAAACCAAGACCACAGGGCTTCCCTGGTGGTGGAGTGGTTGAGAGTCTGCCTGCCGATGCAGGGGACACGGGTTCATGACCCGGTCCAGGAAGATCCCACATGCTGCAGAGCGGCTGGGCCCGTGAGCCATGGCCGCTGAGCCTGTGCGTCCAGAGCCTGTGCTCCACAACGGGAGAGGCCACAACAGTGAGAGGCCCGTGTACCGAAAAAAAAAAAAAAAAAACTGATGTGGGAGAAAGGAAAGTGGCCACTGTAGTCCAAGAGTGTGTTGACAGTGGACTGGCCCGGATGGTGGCACTGGAGATGATGGGATGAGGGTGGCCTGGGACATGTTGAGAGGCCGAGCTGACAGGACATGTGCATCGTTTGGATGTTGGGGTGAGCCCCAGGGAATGACTTTTCCCCCTTAGTCCTCAAGAGGGAGCCTTCTGCATTCATGGGAAACGTGACTCATGGCTTGGCCTTGTGTTCCATTTTCTTGAGCAGCACCTAGCAAGTGTGTTGAGTGAGCGAGTGAAGCTGAAGGTCCCTTTCTCTGGGACACAGAAAAGGCAGGATGATTCCTTGTCCCCATGGTGGTAGTATGGGCAGTTGAATTTTCCATGACCTTATTTCTCTGGCCAAGGAGGGGCCCTGGCCCTGCCCAGACTAGATGACTTTAGGCAGGAGGGTGCGTAGACCAGTGATGAGACTTGAATCATTTCAGGCACTATTCTCAACTGTGCTACTTACCGGTGGCCATAACTCAGGGCAACTCAGGGGCCTTTTGGGTTCTTGGTTTCCTCCCCTGTAAACTGGGAGATTGAATAACCATTTGAACCCTCATTTTCATTATTTACAAAACAAGTGTGTTGACCATCCCACTTTACCAGGTTGTGCAGGTTAAAGAATAGTGTTGTAAAGTGCCTGTCACAGTGTTGGGTATGTGTATATGCTTAAAAGTCAACTATTGTAACTCATATGTTACTCGTTTGGGTTATTCTATTCCTTCCTCACCAGGAGATGTTCTGATGGGATTTCTAGTACAAATATACTGCAGTTCCTGATGGCATCTCAGCAGATTTTAGTTCTTAAGAAGCTTGATCATGGGCTCTAGTGACATTCTGCATAAGGTCTTGGTTCCCCGTCAGGCAAAGCCAACATTTTTCCCTGCCCCTTGTTTTTTTTTTTCACTGGTGGAGATGGGGTGGCTGAGGATGCCATGGAATATTAGTTGTGCTTTGAATGGACATTTACAACTCCCCTTGAAAATCCCTTGTGAAGGGAATTTTGAGCCATCAAAAAATACTTACTGCTAATTTAATTTATTCCATATGTATTTAATGTAATAGTTGGTATACATAATTTGGGTTTAAATATGTCCTCTTATTTTTCGGATTTCTTGTGTCACTTGTGCTTTCTATGCCTGCCCCCCTCCACTCCAAAAAAAACTTTCTGTTACTTACAGATTTTCTTTATTCTAGTTTGGAAAGTGTATACTCTAATTCTATTTGTTATTGTCTAAGCTGAGATTTACAAGCACTTATTTAAAGAGTACAGAGTTATACATACTTTTTCCTCTTCCCAGGCTATATAAGGCACTTGGAACATTAACCAGTACATCCTGTCTCAGTATCTGTGTTGAGACTTTGTGTGTTAATCCATCATTATAACTCCAAAAGGAAGTGTTATTACAGTTTAATACAACTCCTGAGCAGTTGTATCCATCCACATGTGCATTCCCCTCTTGGGTCCTCTATTGCAGATCTTTCATCTGGGATCAGTTTCCAAATTCTTAAATGTAAACTTTAGGATTTCATTTTATGTGTGCTAATCTTCCATTAAATTTCCCATTTGGGGCTCAAAATAGTCATACTCTTTCTTGAAAGACAGCTTTGCTGTGTATAGAAATCTAGATTGGCAGGTTTTTTTCTTCAGCAGGTCCTCAAATAGTTCCTTCCACTGTATTCCAGAACCATAATTATATTGGGAGTGAGTGGCAACTTACTTTGTTTATAGCCTTCTGGTCTTAGTTTAGATTATGAACAGAAATACTAACATTAACATGGAGGAATGGGGCTTGGGGTTATCACCCCCAAAGTAATAAATAGTGCTGAATGTGTAGGAGGAGTAATAAAATGGCTTATCTGGTGACTAAACTGATGGATTGTGCTAGAAACTGGATAGATGCTCTCCTATCGAATTTTCTCTTTATGGACACTCTGCTTCCCTTAAATGAGCTTGAGGCAATGGAATATGGGCAGAAGTGATCATGAAATTATGTCTTCTAATTTTTGCTCCTCCAGTGGGATATACCCTTGGGTATTAGTGGTTTCAGTTCTCACGCTTGCTCAGGATTTAGTGCTCTCTTGGGAACTGCAGTTTCAGGCTACCTATGGACTGATGGTGGGGTGGGACCCTTGTACTGGCAATATTAGCAAATTCCCTGATGATACTGATGCTACTACTGGTTTGGGAACAACTGAATTAGATCGGGCTCTAGAGCGCAGGCTCAGTAGTTGTGGCACACCGGCTTAGTTGCTCTGAGGCATGTGGGATCTTCCCAGACCAGGGATCGAATCCCTGTCCCCTGCATTGGCAGGTGGATTCTCAGCCACTGTGCCACCAGGGAAGTCCCTCGTTTTGTTTTTTAATTATATATTTTTCCTGAGGTTCTGACAGGTTGAGGAGGTTTGCCTAAGGCTGCACAGGCAGAGGTCTCCAGTTAGATATCTTTCAGGATGGGACTTCGCCCAACGTGGCCACAAAACTCTGGCGTGGTCCCTGTCTTTGGAACCGCAGAGCATTATTTCTCAGGGTCCCTCGCAGGGCTGTTTGGCCTTTGCCATGGAGAATGGGAAGGGCCCATCCTTACCTGGCGGGAGGTAGGACAGAAACTACATTACCCGGAAGGCTGTGCTTGTGCAAGCGCGAAGGGCGCTCATCCAATGACTACCCAGGAAAGAAGCGTGCCTCCCGGGGAGGTGGAGGCGGGACTTCCGATGAAGTCAGAGAGGCTCTTGTGGGGTCAGCACGCCTCGGCGGTGGAGACTCGATCCTGATTCCCAGGCGTCTCTTAGGGATCAAGTAAGGAAAGAGGGGAGAAGAGACTAGGACCTACCTCTGCGCCTTTGTACGAGCCGTGACCCCCGCCTGGCGCCGTGCTTTTCCGGCTCCGCACCAATCCTCTTTCCTTCAGGTCCCTGGAGTCGGCGTCCTTGGCCTTACATGCCTTTTACACGTGGGAAACTGAGGATTGGAGGGCGGGGTCAGCCAAGGTCACGCCCCGACCAGGGCCGGACGACTGGGGAGTCCACTAAGCTTGAAGGCCTCGCCTGGGTCCCCGCCCAGTTCACAGGGTGGACTGGAGACGGGTAGCCTTGTCGGACGCAGGTGAGTGGGTGGGCTTCGGGCCGCCAGCCATTGGGACCCTCGTCCTATTAGCCCCAGAGCCCTAATATAGAGGATGCTGTTGTCCTAGGACTTTTTCGCCCTCCGCTCTCTCTGCCCTGGAGTTTGGGGTACTCAGAGGTGAGTTATTCTTGGCCTATGGTCCTTAATCGAAAACGGGGATTGTATGGCGCACTTCCAGTTTTTGGAACCCAATAGGATGAGGTAAGCGTTGCCAGGCACAAGAACTAGCATGTGCATATGCTTCGTTGTGGCACTGACGTGGGAATGTTCTAGAAACCACAGGTGTACGCTATGTCTTTTGGGACCAGAGAGCAGGTGGGCAGGAATCAGCCGTGAAATGGCAAATGAGGAGCTGGGCCTTCTGAGGGTGGTGGGAGCCATAGACGGTTTAGAGCTGATGGAGGTGCCCTGATTCAGGTCGTAACAAGCTTTCTCTGGCTACAGAACACACTGTGGGGGTGATTGTTTCCCTAATATTCAGTCAGCTGTATTTTCCTCTGACAAGATCTAATGATACATATTTTATTATTTTGACTTTTTTCTAGATTTAATTTGTTCTATATTTTGTTAAGGATTTTTTTCACCTGTATTAATTAGGACTATAGTTCTGTAATTACTATTTTTTTGTACTCATTACGTTTTTATATCAATTAGTTGGTCTCTTAAAATGAGTTGGAAAGCATTTGATCCTTCTCTTATTTTCTGAAAGGACATGTTATTGTAGTATTATTTACCCTGTAAATGTTTTATAGAATTTGCCAGCAGTGTTTGATAATTTCTTATTGTTTTTGAACATATTTTTTTCAGTTTATTTCTAAATACTTCATATTTTGATGGTATTATAACAGATTTCTTCTTTTCAATTTCCAAACATTCATTGCTAGTATATGGAAACACAAGTAATTTTTGTATATTGGCCTTTTTATCCTGGGAACTTGCTAAACTCAATCATTCTCAATCATTAGACCTAGTAGCTTTTTGGTGAATGAGTTGTAATTTTCAACATAATCATGTCTTCTTACATGAATAGACAGTTTTGGTTCTACCTTTACAATCTTTAGAATTTTTTTTTATGTTACTAACACAGACCACTAGTACAATGTTAAGTGATGAGCATAGACATACTTGCATTATTCCCAATATCAGGGCAAAAGCATTAGGCTTTCACCATCAAATATATTAGCTATTGTTTTTTTCATAGATACCCTATATCAGGTTGAGGAAGTTCCCATCTAATCCTAATTTGCTGAGAATTTGTATCATTCACTGGCTTTGAATTCTGTGAAATTCTTCCACTACATCTTTGAGATGATTGTTTTTAGTCTATTAATATAGATTATAGATTCAGTTGTTAAATCATCTTTGCATTCCTGATAAACAGCACTAGGTTATGATTTATGTGTTTACATATGTATATGGCTGGATTCAGTGTGCTAAAATTTTGTTAAGGTTTTTGTTGTATCTATGATCATGTGGGTATTGGTCCATAGTGTTTTAATAGCATCATTCACTTAACTAGTTGGGAAGTGTTTGAATCTTGTTTTAGAAGAACTTCTGTGTAATTGGTACTGTTTCATCTTTAAATATTCTTTAAGAGTTTTTACATGTTCCAGGGATGACCTGGTAGCTGACAGCCACCAAGAAAACAGGAATATCAGCCCTATAACCACAAGGAACTGAAATTGCCTAACGACTCAAATGAGCAGGAAACAGAATTTCCTCCACTCCATGAAAAAAACCCACAGTCCTGCCAACAACTTGAGTTTAGCACAGTGAGCCCATCCCAGGTCTCAGTGGGCATATGACATATAGAACTATAGTATAAATTTATGTTGTTTAAGCCATAAGTTTTTGGTAATTTGTTAGGACAGCAATAGAAAGCTAATACATCAACATTATTCTTCAAGTACTTTTTTTTTTTTTTTGGCCATGCTACACAGCTTGTGGTATCTTAGTTTCCCAACCAGAGACTGAACCCGGGCCACGGCAGTGAGAGCACTGAGTCCTCACCATTGGATCGCCAGGAAATTCCCTTCAAGTACTTCTTTACTTTCTAATGCAAGAATATTTCCTATGCTCATGTTATACTTTCCAGCTCCAACCTGGAAATAGCCTCTTATCTAAGGAGTTCTGGTTCTTTTTATTGAAATATCGTATTCATAAGCCAATAACTGGACAATCAATATGCTCACAGCTGCTGGAATGCCACTTCTTTCTAGGCTGTCTCAGAAGAGATAGGGAATGTGTTCATATGTAAACATTTCTACGTACATTGAGTTTTTTAGGTGTATTTAACTTTACAGAGATTTCACAAGATTGGATATTTATTTATTTTTAAAATTTATTGATTTATTTTTGGCTGTGTTGGGTCTTTGTTGCTGCTCACAGGCTTTCTCTGGTTGTGGCGAGCAGGGGCTACTCTTCATTGTATATTGTGGTGGCTTCTCTTGTTGCGGAGCATGGACTCTAGGCATGCAGGCTTCAGTAATTGTGGCTTGTGGGCTCTAGAGCATGGGCTCTAGATCGCAGGCTCAATAGTTGTGGCGCACGGGCTTAGTTGCTCCATGGCATGTGGAACTACCCGAACTAGGGCTCGAACCTGTGTCCCCTGCATCAGCAGGTGGATTCTTAACCACTGCACCACCAGGGAGGTCCCAAGACTGGATATTTAAAAGGGTCTTAAGACTCCAATAGCATACTCAGATAAGGCTTTTTTTACAGGCAAAGATAAGAGAAAGAGTACAATACCAAAAGTACAATCAATAAAAAACAAATGGGTAAATTGGATTTCATGAAAACTAAGAAATTCTACTCTAGGAAAGATAACGTTAAGAAATGAAAACCAAAGCCACAGACTGTGAGGAAATATTGGTAAAGCATATATCAAATGAGTAACTTGCACCCAGAATATATTAAGAAATTGCAAGACAGTTCCTTAATAGTAGGCAAAAAACTTTGAACAGATAATTCACTAAAGATATATGGATGGCAAATACACAGGGAGTCATTAGGGAAATGCAAATTAAAACCACAGTGAAATACTACTAGAATGGCTAAAATGAATGGCCAGTGTCTTACATACAAAGTTCAGGAAGGATGTGAAGAAACTGGAAAACGAATACACTCCAGGAAATGTGAGATGGCATAACCATTTAAAACACAAGGTGGCAAGTTCTTAAAAAGTTAAATATTTGGATCAACTTCCAGCATGACAGTGTGAGGAACTCTGCAAGCCCTGCTTCCCAATGAAACTGGTGAAAAATTATAAAAACACCATCTAAAGCCTCTAGAAATGATCCTAAGTCTACACAGCAAATGAGGAAACATTTAAGGAAATCTAATACTCAGGACGAACAGCAGGAGCCAGTCACATCTGAACCAAGGCCACGCCCTCTCTCCCTGCTTCGAACTCAGAGATGAAAACTCCAGACTGAGGCAGCCAAGAACACAGGGCTCCCTCTCACTAGAGCTGCCAGGCAGAGGACTAGCCTCTCAAGAGGGGCAGGATGTCAGCAGTTCTCATCCTGCTCCAGTGTGCATGTTTGGATGAATGGTATTCAATTGTTGGCTCACTCATAAAGGCTGCTCTCAGAGCTTCCATGTGTAAGTTGGGTTGACCAGGAGACAGCACATGCCCTGAACTCTTAAGGCCTTTCTCCGATCTGAACTTTCTGGTGCCAAACAGGGTTAAGACTGTGGCTACAACCTTTCTTCGTGTCCCCGTATTCATAAGGCCTGTTTGAGCTGTGAAGTTTCTGTTGCTGAATCAGAGTGGACCTTTGGTTAAAGACGTTTCCACGTTAGCTGCATTCAAGACTTTTCTCCACTGTGAACTTTATGGTGTTGAATGAGGTTGAAACGCTGGCTAAATGATTTCCCACAACTGCTGCACTCATAGGGCATTTCTCCAGTGTGAATCCTCCGATGTTTAACAAGGCTGGAGCTGTGGCGGAACAATTTCCCACATTCCCTGCACTCATAAGGCCTTGCTCCAGTGTGAACCCTCTGGTGTTTAACGAGGCTAGAATTCTCACTAAAGAATCTTCCACATTCATTGCACTTAAAAGGCTTTTCTCCAGTGTGAACTTTTCGGTGTTGCATGAGGCTAGAGCTTTGGCTAAAGAATTTCCCACATTCGCTGCACTCATAAGGCCTTTCTCCAGTGTGAACTCGCCAGTGATTAATAAGGCTTGACTTGTGGCTATAGAATTTCCCACACTCACTGCACTTATAAGGCCTTTCTCCAGTGTGAACTCTCTGATGTTTCATGAGGCTTGAGTTAAAGCTAAAGAATTTCCCACATTCGCTGCACTCATAAGGCCTCACTCCAGTGTGGATTCTGTGATGCTGAACAAGTGTGGAATTATGCCTGAAGGCTTTTCCACATTCACTGCATTTAAAAGGCTTTTCTCCAGTGTGAACTCTCCGGTGTTGAATGAGGTCAGCATTGCGACTAAAAGATTTTCCGCATTCACTACACCCGTAAGGCCTTTCACCAGTGTGAACTATTTGGTGTATAAAAAGGTTGGATTTATGGCTAAATAATTTGCCACATTCGCTGCATTCATAAGGCTTTTCTCCAGTGTGTAGTCTCTGGTGCTGAACAAGTAAGTATTTCTGACCAAAGGCTTTCCCACACTCGCTGCATCTGTAATGCCTTTTTCCAGGGTGAAAGCCGTCCCCACTTTCGGTGCTCCTATGTGGCTCCCCTCTGCTGTGAGCCACCTGATGCTTGGGAAGACCAGAGCTAGTTGGGGAGACCTTCCCACCCTCCTCACCCTCTTCTCTTCTTGAGGGTTTCTCTCCAGAGCTCAGCTTCTGGTGTTGGTGAAGGTTTGCTCTGAGCACTCCTTCTACATAAACACCCTGCTCAGGTGCCACGTCCTCAGCCTCCGCTCCACACCAACAACCTGAAAGCAGAGAAATGCTGATGAAGAGTACGTCGACTTTGGCGGGACGGGGCAGCACCCTCACAAACGTGTCTGACGCAGCCAGTATGGAGTCCCTGGGATTACTGGCAGGGTGAGGGAGAGCTCGCTGTGCAGTGCAGGACCTGACAACCTCACAGGTCAGGGGGACTCATGAGTAGCAAGGAGACAGGATGGGATGCAGCCCAGGGAGGAAAGGCAGGGTCTCCAACACACTCCTCCGCAAATGGCTTTCAGCAGGGTTTCAGCTGCTGGTGACACAGGAACACAGTGCAGAAGGATGTGTCCAGGCCCAGAAAAATTGAAGGCAATTGAATAGCTGGTGTTCAAGGACTATTAAGGATATGTGTACGCCTCACGACACATGGAGTGAAAGCTTGTATTGTGACCTGGAAAACTTCCCATCCTCCTGTTGCCTCAACAGCCCCACAAACAAGCTGTAAACTATGCCACCATGTGCACCAGTGTGAGAAGGTGGGCCCCTGCCACAAGTTCTCTTACCTACCCTGCTGACTGAGACCCAGGGCCATTTAAACACACCGGTGACATCCCCTCGCACCTTCCTCTTGTTCCCCTCCGCAGTCCTCACCAGCGATGCTGCATCCCCTTCCGAGGAGTCCACCGTGGCACTCTGTGCAGGTCGGTGGTGCTGGCAACCGCTGCTTCACGGCTGTCGCTCTTTGTCTCCTGATCCCGTGGGTACTGGGGGCCCCACTCCTGGAGATCAGTGGCTCAAGATCTTACGATCCAGGATCTTAGCAGGAACATTTAATTCTAGCAACTCCCGATAACCAGAGGAGGTGGGCCAATTATTCAAGAAAAGTAAAACATCTTTGCAACATTGCTGGGCTCTACTTGGTGCCACTTGCCTATCAACATGCCAACTACTGCTCAGCTCCTGAGGTCTAGGAACGATCGGAAAAGGAGATCTGGCCACCAGAGCTGTCCTGAGTGGATCCCGACCCAGCTGAAGTCACCTTAGAAAGGGAAGCTGCTGCCTACGAGAGGGGCCACAGAAAGGCAGCGTCCAAGGTCTTCTCAGACCCAGAGGCTCAAGAACACAGGAGATCACAAGGAATTATAGGGTGAAACTTGCAATTTCACAAGACTAGAAATACCAATGATTCTTAAAGATTTCATTCAAAGAGGTGGGGAAAGGGAGCTGATTGGTTACTGAGAGCATTTAACATGGGTGCACGTTCAGCCCCAGAGATGAGGCAGCTGCCAGCATTTGGAAAGAGGCTACGATGCACAATTAAAGATACGTTGGCCCTCCAAGTTCAACTCTCACCTGGTATTTGGGGCCTGAAGGACCCCAGGGAGGACAGAGGGCATCCCAAACGCCAGCGTAGGTGTGCCAGAGACCAAAACTTTTGATGGGATTATAAAGGCCTCAGACGAGGAATCAGAAGCCTCTACCACCACTTGGGACTCAGAAGCCCTGCTGTTAACTGAATTGGATTTTCATGGCCTGGAGATGCCCAATGGGAAATAAATGGTCAAGGAAGCCCATGTGCTCCTTTGCAAAAACCAGAATGGTTCAATGGATCTATCAGTCCTTTGGGCATTCAGACAAGGAGAACCCTGAGCACGTTTCTAAATCAGGAGGCCCTCTTTGTCACAGAGTCCAGGAGTTGTTCTTGCAGGCGCCCATCCCGATACAGAGTTTTGTTGCTTAACCTTATTGGTATATCTCACACCAAATGGGAGGCCATGGATGGAACTATCTCCAGACATGCCATGAGAGCTGCGTGCACCCTGACTCACACATTCTGACGTATCACATCCACCGCCTGGTGTGCGGGTAACCACCCCCCACGCCTCGCATCCTTTCCCGACTGGCTGACACCCCCTACTGCCTCCAGGGTGATACTGGTAGAACGAGTCATGGCAAACAAACTGCACCAGGTGTCCATGATCTTTATCAAACAGCTGCCCATGATGGTGGCCCCTGATGCTTTGAGTTTTCCTATGAGAGACAGATGTGTGTGACACCTGAACAAGCTCAAGACCCTCTCACACCGTGAGAACCTGTGGCGTTGCCCCTGCTGGTGAAGGTAGTAAACATGCCATAGTACCACCTGAAACAAGGTACTGGCCTTTGGCTGGTTGTTCAAGATCTACTAAAAGAAGGGGAGATTATTCCTGCTATTTCTCCTTAATAGGAGTGGCACTTAACTGTTGGTTATCGAAACCTTAAAGCTTAAGTTCCCCCCATCAGGGGTCCAACACCTAACATAATCCAGTTAACTGAAGACATCAAGAGGGCACCAGTGACTACTTGGCCGTGGTGGATCTGGCCCAGTACATTTTATTCTGGGCCTATGACCCCTTAGTCACAGCCCCAGTTCGCCTTTACCTTCGAAGGAACCCAACATACATTTACCAAGTTGTCCGTGAGTTATTTAAACAACCCAGCCCACAATTACCGCCAGGACTCGAACCGGGTCTCCTCCCCACTCCAGTTCTTTATCCACCAGGTACCCCCCTTTTTCCATCAACCCAAGGACGCTGGGCAAAACAGGCAATTATCTATTCCCATCTTATTTTTTTATTTTTATTTTTTTGGCTATGTCGTATGGCATGCGGGATCTTAATTCCCCAACCAGGGATCGGGCCTGTGCCCCCAGCAGCAGAAGTGTGGAGTCTTAACCACTGGGCCACCAGGGAAGTCCCTATTAATTCCCATCTTAATCAGACTTGTGATAGCCACAGGAGACGCCAGCTTTGGCACCAGTGCAGCAGCCGTTGTCAAACAAGATCAGATCATGTCTGCCAACCAGCGCCTTTCAGTGGCTGTCTCAGATCACGTACAAAGGCTGCAGGAAACCTTGGCCCTTATTCAACAAACCTACAAGTCTCTGAGCCCGGATGGTCATGGATAACAGACTGGCTCGTGATTGTTTACTAGCCAGGAAAGGTGGCTCAGGACAGCTACAGGCCAAGCTACGAGGATTAGGACAAGTGGTAAAAATCTTTCGTAACATAACCAAAAGCTTCCAAAAGACTCCCTTAAACCCGGAGGTGCCTGATCTGTTCTCTTGCCTTTCCCCTACTACCTGCCGTGCTGGCTGCAGCCTGGGTTTCAAACCCTCATTATATACCTGGTAGGACCCTTCTTAGTTGTCACCTTTGTCAAAGATTGCCTTTGGTGGTAAGAACAGATTTTTCCTGTCACCTCTAACATCGCCACAACCCAGGTGGCAAGCGTCACCCATCCCAATGAGAGTTGATAATGATGTTGAGACACCACAGGGTCAACTATATTGCAACCTTTGAAGCTCCCTGTTTTCCTGCTCCTTCGGCATCCCCACAAAGAGGCTGTGAGCACCCCGCCAGTGGCACCAGGGTGAGGAGGCTGGTCCCTGCCACAAGTTGCCCTTCTGGTCCTCCCCCGAGTGTGACCTAGTACGTTTAAATGCACCAATAAAATCCCCTCGTGTTGGGACTTCCCTGGTGGTGTAGTGGTTAAGAATCTGCCTGCCAATGCAGGAGACACGGGTTAGAGCCCTGGTCTGGGAAGATCCCACATGCCATGGAGCAGCTAAGCCCGTGCGCCACAGCTACTGGGCCTGCGCTCTAGAGCCTGCGAGCCACAACTACCGAGCCCGTATGCCATAACTACTGAAGCCCGTGTGCCTAGCGCCAGCACTCTGCAACAAGAGAAATCACCGCAATGAGAAACCCACGCACCGCAACAAAGAGCAGCCCCTGCTTGCCGCAACTAGAGAAAGCCCACGCGCAGCAACGAAGACCCAACGCAGCCCAAAATAAATAAATAAATAAATCCCCTTGTGCCTTTTCTTGCATTCTCCCCCCAGCCACCAACAGAGACACTTGCCAACAGGTCCTCACCCTCTGCTTCCCCCCTGCTCCGTTGAGCCTGCTCCCTCGTGCTCCTCCCACGTGACCCCCTTCTCGGCGTGCAGTGACTGTATCTCTGGACCTGTGAGCATAATAGACTTTGGTTTCTTCCTTAGGCTCTCCTGTGTTTCCTCTCGTGGCTGCACCTGCCTGGCCATGTCATAAAAGAGCACAAAACGGGTCTGCTGTTGGCGAGCACTGCAGAGGAAGCACTGGAGGACGGGTGGGGGACAGCCCTGGCTCAGAAACCAGAGCAGCCCTGAGCAGCGGGCAGAGCTGAGGAAGAAAAGGAGAACATCAGCCTTGGCCCCTTGTTTGACACCAAAACATCAGGGCACCGTGGAGAGACTCTGGTACGATTTGAACCCACCCCTGAGCTCCCTCTTCCCCACTTCCTCCCTCCAAGCACCTCTTGGCGTAGCTGTGATCACGACTCCACAGGCAGGCACAAAGGGCTCTCCCCACTGCTCCAGCTGAGTAACTTCCTGGATCCTGGAAGATGTGAGTCCTAAGGGAGGGACAAGGCAGGCAGGTCAAAGCAACCTGCACCACGGCAGCCCACAGGGACGAAGACTGAATATGACAAACAAGAAGCTTGGAGAAGGATCTTGCAGGAGCGACCCAGTCAAGCAGTGGTCGTGTTGGTACCTCGATTCCTGGCACAGGCAGATCCCATGTCAGCCAAAGGAAGAGGCCAGAGCTGGGCGCACAGGACTGCCGTGGATCTCCACAGCATCGGGCCAGGGAGAGGCCAGCAGTGTGTGACCCATCCCTCGGGCTACAACACTCCTGATCCCCAAACCCTTTCCTGCACAACTCTGGGGCAGCAGCAGCTTGGGGACAGAAGGGGTAGTGTACGCAGGCCAGGCTTTCACTCACAACACCTACGACAGGACACAGGGAGGGACGCGGTACCCACGGACCAGCTTTGGGAAGGACAGACCTGCCCTTGGAGAAGGGGGAGAGCAGAGCCCCGCCGACGCTGTGGGTGCAGGAACTTACCCAGGGAGGCCGTCAGGGAGAAGTTCTCCAGCATCACACGGCGGTGCAGGAGTCTCTGGGCTTCATCAAGAAGCCCCCACTCCTCCTGTGAGAAGTAGACAGCCACATCCTCAAAGGTCACTCGGCCCTGCCAAGATGGGGATGGTTCAGCTTATGTGCAGCCTCCTTCCCAGGACTCTAAGCATCTCCCCAAATATCCACCCTCCTCCCAAGCGACCAACCTCAGAGGAGATCCCAGGCCCTGGTGCCGTTGATGCCCACCCTCTGCTGGCCGTCTCGTCGATCACCGTGTTCAGCCCTCATCAACCACGTGTCACCTGAGCCCCGGTGCTGGCCTGCAGAGCCTCACCCTTCTGCCAGACAGCTCACCTGGGATCCTCTAGATTGTGCTTCCCAAACACAACCAAAACTGAGTCACTGTTCTCCCCTCAGGCCGCAGTCCAAGGGCCTAGGGCCATCAGTTGACACTCCCCCCAACATGTACATCGTTCTTTTTTTTTTAATATAAATTTATTTATTTATTTTATTTTTGGCTGCGTTGGGTCTTCGTTGCTGCATGCAGGCTTTCTCTAGTTGTGGCGAGCGGGGGCTACTCTTCATTGCGGTGCATGGGCTTCTTGTACTGGCTTCTCCTGTTGTGGAGCACAGGCTCTAGGCAAGAGGGCTTCAGTAGTTGTGGAACACAGGCTCAGTATTTGTGGCTCGCGGGCTCTAGAGGGCAGGCTCAGTAGTTGTGGCGCACGGGCTTAGTTGCTCCACGGCACGTGGGATCTTTCTGGACCAGGGCTCGAACCCGTGTCCCCTGCGTTGGCAGGCGGATCCTTAACCACTGCGCCACCAGGGAAGCCCTGTACATTGTTCTTTACACCACAGCTCCCTTCACAGCCCCAACCCCTCGCTGCCACCACCACCCCCTACACCACATCCTGCATCTCCCCGGCCTCACCACGTGCCAGTGTGCACATGGCGTCCTGAGGGTGCTTGGCAAGTGCAATCAGAAGCCTACTGTCCCAGTGTTCCAAAGGCACTAACTGCCAGGGGCAACCCCCAGGCTGCTTTGAAGGCCCCCTTACTTGGCCCTTATCCTTGCTTCATCGTCAGCCACCCGACACGACGCACAGATCTCAGGTACACTCAGCCTCCTTCCACTTCTGTGTTGCAAAGCTGTCCCCTCATCAGTCTCAGCTTCCTCTGACACTTACTCAAAGCCCAGGTCCAGGGACTTCCCTGGTGGTCCAGTGGTTAAGACTCTGTGCTTCCAATGCAGGGGGCTCGGGTTCCATCCCTGGTCAGGGAACTAAGATCCCACATGTGCGCAGCACGGCCAAAAAATTAAAAAAAAAAAAAAAAGAACAAAAGCCCAGATCCACCTGTCTCTCACATCAGGCCTAACAGCTGTCCCAGAGGACCCTGTGTGATCTTGTGCTAACCTCCAGGTCACAGTGGGGATATGAACAAGAGCCTGGGGAGCCCATAGCTGGATGAATAAGCAATAGCACCAGGTTTGCTGTCATCTCACTGCCTTGTCTCATATCCACTCCCCATGGAAACCCTGGCCACCAGCCAGATCCTCCTCACTCCTACAACACCTCCCCATGGCCACTACATTCCCTCATGTGTTTCTGTGAAGCCCACCACCCCATCTAGCAAGAGACCCAGTCCTCGGCCCCGCACACTCCTCCTTTGTCACCTAACACACTGCCACAGGACCTGAAGGTGCCCCCTGCCAAACCTGATCGCAGTTCCATCGTGGTCCACACACCATCCATATTGTGGATGAATCCAATCTGAATGCTTCACCTGAACTCAAGATGTGTGTGTCCAGGTATCCACTGGATGAATCCACCCGGGTTTCTGGAGCATCTCAGCTCAACAGCCAGAACCTAGCTCCTAATATTCCCACTGACAATTACTCTTGCCGCCGACTTCGACATGGTAGTACTAACCCTGCTTCTAGCTACTAAGGCCAAACATCTCAGAGTCACACTCTTCCTCTTCTCTCTCCCACCCTCCACATCAGACAGTCTGCTCAGACCTACTTAAAAAAAAAAGACACAGACTCCAACATGTCTCCCACCTCCACGGCCGCTACTGTGGTCCAGCTACCAACACTCGCCTGGACTATTGCAGTAGCCTCCTCCCTGGTCTCCCTGTAACCCAACAGTCTGCTCTCTACTCTGCAGCAGAAAATGCTTGTTAAGCCTGGGTCAGATCAGTTCCCTCTGCTCCAAACCTTCTATGGCTCCCACCACCCTCCGAATAGAGGCCCACCTCTTCAGCCCACCAGTCCAGGTCTAATGCCTGCTTCCTGCTGTTCCCACCAGACATAATGGAGACCTAAGGTGGCCCGGGCATTCCCAGCTCAGCCTCCCCTCTAGCATCTTCTAATGTTGACCACTGGGAATGGAATTTCTTCTAAGCGTCATGCCACTGGTTGCCAGAAATGGAAACCAATCCGTATAATTCTTGGTCTGGACTCAGGGACCTGACCTTGGATGACCACCTTCCAGGGATCTCAGATGGCAGGGTAGGGAGTGTAGCAGGTAGAGTCCCAAGACACTACAATCCTGGAGCCCATGCAGGTGGGAGGTGAAAAGGGTGAAGACCGAGGACACCTTTCACTTACCTCTTCATGGTCTGCAAGTGATTCTGCAGCCACAGCAACCTATGGAAAAGCAAGGCTGTGAGAAGCAGGCAATAATGTTGGGCCCCAAAGGCTCAATCAAGGTGCCTTACACCATCTGGGCCTCAGTCCTCAGTGATGCCTCTTACCAGCTGTGTGACCTTGGACAAATACTCGACCTCTCTGTACCTCAGTGTTGTGATCTGTCAAATGGGGATAACAATGGTGTCCACTCAGTGGGGCTGCTGTCTGCATCAAACTCATTCCTATGCAACAAGTTCTAAATATCAACTCTTACTGTTCTCATAAGTGATGCTTCTGTCAAGATTTCCTGGTAGGTATTAAAAATGCAGTTTTTTTAACATGGCTTTTAACTAAGAAAATACAATATTGAAGATGTTTGATTTAATTGAATGCTTAGCAGTATATTGAAATTTCAACCAGTTATTAAGTGTTTATAACCATTACCTTGTTAAAGCCATGTCATTTTAATTGCCTATGTAAGTGTGTATGTATATACATTAATATTTATGTACACACGTATATATGTATTTTAACAGTTAGTGTTAAATGAGTATTTATTTCATAAACTCACGATTTAATAAACTGGGGACTTGGGCCTGAGAAAACTGAGTAGATACTAGTCCTACAGGCAGCCTAACTGCCTGCTATACACTCTCCTGAAGGGAATCCTGCTAGGGGCCTTTGCACTGGAGCAGCTGCTCATCCCTCCTGCCCTAAAAGCTGGGGGAACTTAGGCACCAAAGGAGATGCTCTACTAGCCTCGCTGAGTATTCTTTTTCTCCACAAGGAGTGGAAATGAGGGCCTGCGGAGCCTGGAGTGGCAAACCTACGCCACTGAACATCTCAGTCTCCACCCCAGACCTGGGTCCTTATACCCTATAACCCTCCATTCCTGCACACACCAGCCAGAACCACTTTGGAGCACAGGACTCCACCCCTCTGGAGGCAGCCCCACCCTCCAGGCTCATCTGAAATAAAAACTTTGATTCTCCCTCCTAAATAGGACCCACAGTGCTTGCCCTGGTCCAGGCCACCACCCATCATCCCTTGGATATCTCCAGCCCAGATCCTTCCGCAGAACCCCATGAGTGAGTGAGCAAGCTACCCCCATGACACCTCCACTCTGGGACATCTCAGGGTTACCATGTCCAAAATCGAACTCCCAATCTTATCCCTGAAGCCTGCTCCCTGCAAACCGAAAAACAGGATCGTCCTTCCTTCCCTGCTTTTTCACAGCCACCTCTGGTGCAGCAGGAAATCCGGTCAGTTCAATGTTCAAAGCCCATAAGAAATCTGATCAGTCCTCCCCGCTGTTGCCACCAGCAGTGGTCCAGTCCGCACCAGCACTCTCTATTAGTCTATTGTACTTACAGGTCTCCTAGTCTCCGCTCTTATCACCCCCACCCCGCTCTGTTTTTCCCTGAGAAGCGTTGGAAAACTTTGACACATAGATTGAGTCTCTCCACTTCACAACCCTCCGTGGCCACCAGCGGCCGCAGAATGAAGGCCCAGCTGCTCCGGCTGCCTTTTCACGTGGGACTCATCCCCTTAAGCTGTTCCGTGCAGACTCGAGAGAAACTTCAAGTTTATGCCTCTCAGTTCGGTTACTGTTCCAAGTCTTTGATTGTGCAGGTCCCTCTGCCTGTAACCCTCTCCCACACCCCATCATACTGGCTGACAGAAATGGGGGACCCCTCCCCCCACGAGCTCCCTACAGACCTGGACCCAGAGGCTCGAGCAGGGCACGATCAGTGGGGCCTTTGGTGTCCGGTGGGGTGAGGGCGGTGAGAGACCGGAGGACGAGTGTTTACCTGAGCCGGGACTCTAGGCGCTGCCGCAGACATCGGAGTCTGTGGGCGGGGCCGGGCCGGGAGCGGCGGACCAGGTCGGGCCCCAGGCATCCCTGTCCCCGACCCAGAATCAGGTCACCTCCGGGCGCTGCTGCCCGAACGTCAGACCCGCCTCAGTGCAGTGCAGCGCCTGCCTCCTCTCTCGGCTTCCCGCTCTTGTCACCCCAGTTCAAAGCAGCTTTCCGGAGCCTCAGGCCAGGCGGAGAGACCCAACAGACCCCAAAACGACCGCCCCTAAGTGGACGCCAAAAGTCCCGCCCAGCGGGTTCCGCACGCGCGCGGAAATGTCTGTTTTCTTGGCCGAACACAGCCACCGGGGAGAGCAGCGCCTGCTGGGTAATGTAGTTCACACACCGCCAAACCTTGAGGAAGTGGACACGTAATAGGGGCGGGGCGGGCACGCAGCTGTTTGCACGCGCCGTTACAGCGCGACCGT
The DNA here is from genome assembly GCF_964341445.2 of Mesoplodon mirus. Taxonomy (NCBI): domain Eukaryota; kingdom Metazoa; phylum Chordata; class Mammalia; order Artiodactyla; family Ziphiidae; genus Mesoplodon; species Mesoplodon mirus. Next base: position 64,087,919 of record NC_138995.1, on the reverse strand, counting down.
TACCCGGCAACCGTTACCGCCAGAACGCTAGGGGTGACTTAGCGCCAGTCCTGAGCGGGGAGGTTAGAGGTCCCGCTGGGCTAACGGTATGACTGGTGGTGGTCCTCCAGCGGAGTGTGGTAAGAGGCGGATCCCGGACTCCCCCGCCCCCAGGCCCTCTGGCCTTAGGCGGGCGGGTGAGCTGGGGGACCCTGGCGGGGAAGGCTGGGGGCTGTGTCCTGCAGAGCTCCAGAGCCCTTGCCAAGGCCGCCCATTGGCGGGGCCCAGGCCTTGAGGCAACGGCAAACGTCTCCCCTCATCCCCACCTATGTGACCTAGTGGTGGAGGCAGTCTGCATGGATCGCGGTTTGCAGAACCCTGCAGACATGCACACACACGTCCCACCACCCCGTTTGGGCAGCCTGAGGAGCCCGAGGGCCAGTTGGGTCCTTGGTGCCTTGCTCCCCCAGTGATGACGGCTGGGCAGGGTCTGTGGACCTGGCCCTGAGGGCACTGCCAGCTAAGATCTCCCTCTTCCCCTGACAGGGTAACTGGCCGGAGCAGGGACCCCCTTCTCTTAGCTAGGACCTGGACCTCAGAGGGTGAAAGTTGTGCCTTGGGACCTTGCCCTTTCTTGTCAGAGGATAAGAAATACAGGCCAGTCTTGTTTGGTGGAGCTTTACAGGAACACCGTTACCTGACCTCAAGAACAAAGGATCTGATGCCAAAAAGTTTGCAACAACTAACCACGCCCCTCCCTCACCTTTCCTATAAAAGATCTTTGCTGACAGCTTTCAGAGAGTTCGGGGTTTTTAAGGCATGAGCCACTCATCTCCTTGCATCGCCCTGCAATAAGCCTTTTTCTGCTCCAAACTCCGATGTTTTGGTATTGTTTGGCCTCACTCTGTGTCAGGCACAAGGACTTGAGTTCAGTAACAGACAGAGCTGCAGAGATGGAGGTGGACGGGAAATCAGGGTCAAGAACTCTGCCAGACTCTCATCTAGAGACTATCCTTATTGTAGATTGGCCTGTATTTTAATGTTCCTGCGCAGCTGGTGCTCCAGACTTTCCTTCCCTTAAGGATTTAAAGAGGATCTTGAGGGCCAATAAAGCAGTTTCCTTGGAATGAACCAGTTATACATTACCAATTTCCTTTGACAATGGGACGCCCAATATAAAAAACAATGGTGGTAAAGCGAAGACTCTGAGTTCTGGATGTAGGTGATGAGATAGTCGAGGATCCCAAGTGTTCACCTTCCTTCTTCACCCCAAACTCATCTGTGCCCTTTCCCTTCTTAAGGGCTTAACATTGGTGTCCAAGCAGGACAATAAGCCTCAAACCCATAAGCCAACACTCCTCTCCCACCAGATTTCTCCCCTTCATCCCTTATTACCCTTTTTGTTCCACTACAGTTCCATTTCGAGATACAAAGCTAACTCCCTGCAGGTGGGAAGGGTGCTGGACCATTGTTGACACCAGGCAGCTGTTGATAAGAGATGCCAACACTTTATTATGTGTTCTCCTACCACCTTCTTTACCACTGACTCCTTTCGTGTCAATCTTCATTTCCCTGATTTTTCTCCTGTAAGTTTCGCCTGTGGACTGAGCAGTGACCAACTTCATCACAGCTTTGGAATAACTCATGAGGGCAAAAGATGATGAAGCCTTCACTCCTTCCTGGAAATTTCTGGAAGGGGGTGTTCAGTACTAGCTGATTCCATTGTATATATTCCTGCCTCCTTTGTCATAGATTAATTGACCATAAGTGCGTGGGCCACCATCTTTTTCTTAATCACCAGTAAGCAGGGATTCAGGGGTTCTGTCACTGGGAAGGGCTCTATATAGGTCTGTTCAGCTTCAAGACCAGTCTCCTCAAGGAGGCATTCAGATTACCCCTGGGTCACCAATGATGAGGTGAAAATTGTCCACTCAGGCAAAGCCTCCTGTGGCCAATGCCTTGGCGAGTGGATCCTCACAAAGAGATGGTGTGTCAAACTGACAGTCCCAGCTCACCCATATTTATAGCACATTATCTCCAAGACCAGATACTCATTTTCGGAGGGGGAGAGTTTCTAATGCCAACTGTGTCACCTCAGGTCAGCTTGGCAGGAGATCCCTAAAATGTCTGCCTCTTTTTATCAGCATGCATGGATCAGTCGTGGCTCAGTTACAACAATGACTGAAAGTGAAGCCTCAAAAAAAAAAAAAAAGTGAAGGCTCCTAAGACATGGAGTCAGCCTCCAGACAAGGCTTTATTTCATGCTTGATGGAACTGACACCCATACCTCAAAAGGCTCCTTCCAATTGTATACTTTATGCACACATTACGTCAGAAATCACACACATCACAAAAGGAGTCAATATTGGAGTTAAGAACATAGGATGATAGAAACCCAAGTTACATCAGTTATTTAGATCAGGCCACAATGTGGCATGTAAATGGGAGGGAGGAGAGTCAGGAGAGATAGTCCCACCGACAAGTGTGAGATGAGGTGCAGAGAAACTCCCCTATTAAGCCAAGCACAGAAGATATGTGTCATTTTCTTGAAATCACATCTTGGAAGAGTAGATTCTGGATTATTCACCCTATCAATTACTGATGAGCTGTGGAAATGAGCTGACTACCATACCATGAACCTCTGTGGATAAATCTAACAAACATGTTACAGAATCTAGTCAGAAAACTGCATACATGGGCTTCCCTGGTGGCACAGTGGTTGAGAGTCTGCCTGCCGATGCAGGGGACACGGGTTTGTGCCCCGGTCCGGGAGGATCCCACATGCCGCGGAGCAGCTGGGCCCGTGAGACATGGCCGTTGGGCCTGCGCGTCCGGAACCTGTTCTCCGCAACGGGAGAGGCCACAGCGGTGAGAGGCCCGCGTACGAAAAAAAAAAAAAAGAAAGAAAGAAAAATGCATACACTATGATACAAGCTATGGAAATTTCAGAATTTCGCAATAAAAGACAGTCTATCGTTCAGGAAAATATAGATAAGCAGTAAAACTATAAAGACATCAAAAGAATGATTATCAAAATGTCAGGTGTGGGGACTTCCTTGGCGGTCCAGTGGTGAAGACTCCATGCTTCCACTGCAGGGGTCGCAGGTTAGATCCCTGGTTGGGGAACTAAGATCCCACATGCCATGCGCTGTGGCCAAAAAATTAAAAAATAGAAAATGTCAGGTGAGCTCTAGGGGCCCAGAGGAACATGTAAAGGTAACAAGGGACAGGGGATGCCTAAAAAAAATTTTATACACGAGGTGAGTTTTATAGGTGTGGTCTTTGTAAAAGAAACAATTTGTACATCTCATATGAACATACCGCTGAATGTATGAGTTTTTAAAATAAAAAAAGCTAGGTAGACAGTTTATTTGTTTTGCATTTAAAAAAATTATTTTTTTAAATTTATTTTTGGCTGCGTTTGGGTCTTCATTGCTGTGCGTGGGCTTTCTCTAGTTGTGGCAAGTGGGGGCTACTCTTCTTTGCGGTGTGCAGGCTTCTCATTGCAGTGGCTTCTCTTGTTGTGGAGCACGGGCTCTAGGCACGAGGGCTTCAGTAGTTGTGGCGCGTGGGCTCAGTAGTTGTGGTTCGCAGGCTCCAGGGTGCAGGCTCAGTAGTTGTGGCACACGGGCTTAGTTGCTCCACAGCATGTGGGATCTTCCTGGACCAGGGCTCGAACTGTGTCCCCTGCATTGGCAGGCGTATTCTTAACCACTGTACCACCAGGGAAGTCCCTATATTTTGCATTTTTAAAGTTTACTTTATTTATCTGTTTATACACAACGTTGTTCCAGAAATTGTTTAAGGTGGCTTAAAAGAATCCACAAAATACACCAAGGAATTAGTAACAGAAGAACCAGGAATAAAACATGTACAAAATGCTTATACGATTCTACTCGTTTACTCTGGGTGGACCACAAATTTGGCTCTAAGCTTTTTAGCAGGCAGTCAGAAGAGGAAACTTAATTAGTTACATCATTTACAGTGTCCATAAAACAAAAACACCCAATTACCCAAGCGAAGCACTGTTATTCCTAATATTAAGACCAGAAAGAAATTTCTCAAGAGGCTTCATAAAGGGGTCAGTGTATGATGTAATAATCAGTGTTCTCAGTAGCAACCTAATGGGAGACTCAGAGATGAACTTCCCAGGGCTCTTTCTTCAATATATGCAGATGGCATCACACCAACTTGAAAATCAGGAAAAGCAATTCTATCATGAGTTTGAGGGTTGAGGGACGAACACAATATGATCCGGTCAAGGTACTCAGCTCTCTGCTCAGCAAAACCACACTTACATTTTAGAAAACCAGAGTTGAATCCAGTACCCAGAATGACTCCAGAGAAGTCATGAAAACCCTAAAATTCTGTGCAACATTTTTTTTTCTTTTTGGCTGCACCGCAGCTTGTGGGATCTTAGCTCTCCAACCAGGGATTGAACCTGGGCCCAGGGCAGTGAAAGCGCAGACTCCTAACCACTGGACCACCAGGGAATCCCCTATACAACATCTTCAGAATAGGTGTATTTATTCTTCTTGACAGAAAACATAGTTTATCAGATACTCAGTGTACCCAGTTGGTACCCAAAAGTTAGGAGCCATTTCTTTAGACAGTCTTGAGAATTAAACAGACTACAAGTCATTCATACTATTCAGATACTTTTTTTTTAATCACAGCCTAGCTTTTTTTCCCCTCTGCAAAAGAACAAAAGAACATTCTTTGTTTCTATTTGGCACCACGGCTCAGGTGAAGGTTTCAGGGTGGTTAAAAAGTTGCCTCCTGGCTGAAGGAAGAGGCTCGGGCAGAGATCTCGAGGAGGGCGGAGGCAGAGGGGTCCCGCAGAAGCCACTGGGCTCCGGAGGCTCCTAGTCGTGCTCGCAGGACAGCCTTTGGAAGACACTCGCGCAACCCGGCCTGGGGGCCAGCCAGCCTGCACAGGTTGGTCAGATGGTCGCCCATCTTCTTGAGGAGCTTCGTCTCCTCCTCCAGGAAGCGGCTCTCCAGGAACTCACAGAGCTGGGCGTCTGCGGCTCGCAGAACCCAGGGCATGCAGATCCAAGAGGGCCTGGTTCAGGCTCTTCTCCAGGGCTCTGGCGGCCTCCATGGGTCCACGCTGGCGCTCCGCTCGTTTGGGGGCAGCTTCTGCCCATCCTGGACCAGGGTGCGGCTGCCCCACTGCTTCCACATCTTCAAGGGAAGCTGGGCACCTTCGCGCTTCTCCTCAGCCAACTCCCAGAAGCAGCAGCCCACACCCTCCAGAGCCACCTCGTCAGCTTCAGAGTGGAAGCTCAGGGAGAGGGAGGTGGACGAGGCCTGCAGATGCAGGTTGATCAGGCGGCTGACGGCGGCCTGCACCTCGGCAGAAGAATTCTGCTAGATCTGGGTGCTCGTGGTTAGTCAGAGGTGAGGAGGACTCTCTCCACCAAGTGTGGTGTGAAGCTGCAACAGTTTAACTGTGTCACAGGAATTGATAAATGGATGATCTCAACAGACTAAAACAGCTTCAAATGGGTGTGGAATTTGAAATAACTTGATTAATGAGAAAAGAACAGACTATTTAATCATTTAGTTTAGGTAAAATGATTATCTACTGTCTGAAAATGTACCTCGGATTTGTTTTAATCAGGTATGGTAACACAGACAGACACAAATAATTTTCATGCAGGAAGAAGATTACACACAGATCCCTAGAAACAACAGACAGGGCATGCCATGCAGGGCCACATGGGGAAGCACCAAGGTGGATCATGAGGCAGAAGGGGGAGGGGGAAAGCATGTCCCAGAGCCTTTATTGGAGTTGTCATGGAAAGGAGTGGGTGAGGCTGAGGAGGTACACCGAGTAAGGCCAGGATTGGATACTTTGAATACTTTCGCCAGACTCTGGGCTATAGGAGTAATCAGTAGGACTCCACAGCTCTTACTCCTTCTGGATGAAATCCACAACTCCGTTCCTGAAAGCTGTCGATATTTTGTTTACTCCATAAAGAAGAAAGAGGTCTCCACTCACCTGCAGGAGAGCAGGAGAGCAGAGAGCATGGGCTATGTGTCTGCGTCTACCTCAGGTTGCCTGTGTGGGACTTCAGGAAGCTGCTATGTCTCTCCTGGATTTTGTCACCACCTATATTTACAATGAGGCTGACCACAGACAGGGCAATGTTGTGCATGATCAATGCTAACTGATGAGGGGAAGTGTGTTACTAACCCCAAAGCTAAATTTTGGAGGGTAGGTAACAGGGAAGACTGAGATCTTTGCCCCTTTGGCCACCGATGTGCTTTTTTTTTTTTTTTTTTTTTTTTTTTTTGCGGTATGCGGGCCTCTCACTGCCGTGGCCTCTCCCGTTGCGGAGCACAGGCTCCGGACGCGCAGGCCCAGCGGCCACGGCTCACGGGCCCAGCCGCTCCGCGGCACATGGGATCCTCCCAGACCGGGGCACGAACCCGCATCCCCTGCATCGGCAGGCGGACTCTCAACCACTGCGCCACCAGGGAGGCCCCGATGTGCTTTTAAAAAAATTTTTTGGACGCACTGCGCAGCATGTGGGATCTTCGGTCCCCACCCTGGGGTGGAACCCACGCCCCCTGCACCGGAAGTGCAGAGTCTTAACAACTAGACTACCAGGGAAGTCCCACACCGGTGTACTTTTGGTCCATTCAAATTTGCCCAGTATAACCTGATTTGTTTTGAAATCACCTTCTGTCTGATGTGTGGAGCGCAAGAACTAATGCTGATACGGGGTGGAGGCTGTTTTGTAGCCCAGAAATGTGCTGTTGGTAGACCGGCCCAAGGGGGTGGCGTTGGAGGTGTTGGGGAGCAGACGTGACAGGACCTGTGGATGGTTGTGATGACACAGCAGGGCTCAGGCAATGAGAGTTCTCCCCCTCAAACACTCTGTGTCTGTGGGCCGGCAGGGCTTTTCCTGCTCTGGTTTCTTGGTCAGTGCCCAGGAAAAACATGTTTAGGGAATAAATAAAGCTGAAGGCCAATATTTCTGGGACAAAGAAAAGGCAAGACTGATCCCTGTCCTCATGGCAGTTACCTGGGCAGTTGAATTTTCCATGACCTCATTTCTCCAACATAGAAGGGGCCAGATAGATGACATTGGATTGGAGGCTGTGTTGGGCAGTGGTTAAAGCTGTGGCTCTGTGGACTCCATTCCCAGATGTGCTACTTAACAGCCATAACTGAGAGTCATAGACCCTTTGCTGCCTCCGTTTCCTCATATTAACCTAGGTGACAAATCCACCTCATAGGACTAGCTCCATTTCTTTTGCTATTGTTTTTACCATTCTATTGATCATTTATATTCGAAATTTTTCCTCTTCTAGTTTGAAAATTATATTCTGGTTGCATTTATTATATTTAAGCTAAAAATTGCAAAAGCTTATTTAATACATTAGAGTATAGGGTTAGAAATACATTTATTCCTGATTGGAAATATAAGGGATTCAGAACATTAAGCAACCAGCCTCCTCTCAATGTATATGTTCTGAGGTTATACGTGGAATTCCATCACTTTAACTCTATAAGGAGACATATTCATGTTTTACACAGATAACGAGCAGTTATTTTAATCAAAAGATGCACACGTCTCTCAATCCTCATTCCAACTCTCTTTGCAGAGTTTTCGTCTGGATCAGCCTTCTTTGTACTTGAATATTATTTTCAGTTTAGAAAATTCTGTTTAGAATTTTATTTTCTGTGGGTTTGTTTTCCATTACAGTCGTCATGTTTATCCTCAAATAGTCTTACATCACACTTTGTTAAAAGGCATTTTTACTGTGTATAGAAATTTAGTATGGTAGCTATTTCTTCTGCACAGAAACAATTTTTATTGTCCTTCTAATTGACAAATAAAATTTGGTAAATTACCTTTGTCGATGGAAAATAATCAATAAACAATCTACAATGGGAATAGAAAAGAGGTTTTTTTGATCCAAACTGAGGACTATAGCCCAGGAGACAGCTTCTCAGATTACTCTGAGGAACTGCTCTAGCGAAGCATGGTTTTGAGCACAGTTTTTTGTTTTTGGTTTTGGTTTTTTTTTGCGGTACGCAGGCCTCTCACTGCTGTGGCCTCTCCCGTTGCGGAGCACAGGCTCCGGACGCGCAGGCTCAGCGGCCATGGCTCACGGGCCTAGCCGCTCCGCGGCACGCGGGATCCTCCTGGACCGGGGCACGAACCCGTGTCCCCTGCATCGGCAGGCAGACTCTCAACCACTGCGCCACCAGGGAAGCCCATGAGCACAGTTTTATATCTTGTTATAACAAGGAACATCAAACAAGTCAGGGATACTCCTTCAACGTTTCAAAAAAAACAAAAACATATCAGCACATACACAACTCAGTATGGCCTTGCCACCTGGGAAGAAAGTCTTATGATCAAAGGAGTACTAGCATTGGCATCCCGGGAAGGGAGGCCTTTAATTTTATCTTTAAAATGGACATTCCTTACTTCTGGTCAACGTGCCTTTTTCTTTAATAATTAAAGCAGATGTACAGTGCATATTTGGCCACAAACAGGCGGTTTTGGTTAGCCTGAAGTTCAAGTTAAATTATATATAAGCCAGAATGACTTCCCCATACCTTAAGAAGTGAACATTTCTTCCATCACTTTTTTTTTCAGATCTTTGTAAGATACCTAAAAGAAATTGAATACATCTGTGTATACAGAGTGAAATATTTCTTTAATAGGGGCGGGGCAGGCGCTAGCTATAGCAGCCCCCCTCAGCCATTGGTCAGCACCGCAGTGGGCCCCTCCCCCTCTTTTATAAAAGGAGCCGGAATCCGGATGATGGATGTTTTTGAGTTACCAGTCTGCCTTACTCTGGGTCTGCTCGCTTTCCGATTAAAGTTATTCCTTGCTCCAACAGTTCGTCAGTTATTGGCCTGTCGTGCGAGCAGAACGAGCGTGGGCTCGGTGACATTTCCTGTAAAAAGTATTACTCACTGGGTTAGACACAATCACTGATTATAAAGGCAGGAGAAATATTTTCTGAGGTAACCAGAGACACCAGCATTGTCCACCTGTTCATCAGTGTCCCACATCCCTATTGCACTTAACGTGGTGCCCGTGTCTGGAGTCTCCGCTTTTGTTCCTGATTCTAAATGCTGAGGCCCACACAACTAACCCAAGCGCTTCGCACTACGTTGTGTATATTTGAGAACAAATACTATTTATTAGCTTCCAGCTATGGAGGTCTGAGCGACATTAGTATATTGTGTGTGCATTTGATTTTTCTGGTGAGCATTCTCTGTGTAAAGAAGCCCCAAATAATATGTTTCTGAACATTTTTGTGATGTGTTACAGACTACACTCACCGGAAATATGGGTGCGTCTCCTTTAAGAGGAAGCAACGCTCCGCCTAATCCTCAAACTAAAATATGCAATTTCTAGGCGCCGCTAGCTAGGTGGCTCCGCCTTTGACCTGGAGGTGGCGCGGGAGTCCCACTCCATCGTTGGTGCTGTGGGAACTACATTACCTAGGAGCCTTGGCGGCTCTGGGCCAATGAAGGCCCAGTAAAGGGGCGTTTCCGTTCGTACGGAGGACGCCGGGGCGGGACTTCCTTTTCCCTTGTTGGGCGGACATTTTGTTTGCTTTCGGATTAGTCCAATGAGTCTGTCTCCGGAGCGCGGCGTCACCCCCGAGGTGACAGAACAGGGAAAACGCGAGAGGCGTTGTCTGCCCTAAACAGAGACGGACCTGAGGATCGGCAGTGGCACCGCTCAGGTGACCCGGCCGCTGGAGCCCGGGACCTCGCACCTGTCACTCTCCAGCTACTCCCCTCCCCCTCGCCCTCCCCGGTCCGCAGGTGCCGATGGCGGCCGCCGTGCTGACGGACCCGGCGCAGGTGGGTGCTGCACCCCTGGGTCCTTCCCCCGACCTCCCTCTCTGAATCCTGAAGCCTCGAATGAGGGACACCTCAGGTCCCTGCAGCTCAGGACCATGTTTCCAGACAGTGGGGACTCTCTTGGTCGGGTCCCATTTCTGACAGCCAGCATGATGGGATGTGGAAAGATGTTACAGTCGAGGGGCCAGCATGTGCAGAGGCTTGGAGGTGCGACACAGCCGGAGCATTTGGGAAACCTGGGGCCTTTGGTGTCTGAAAAGATCAAGAGTCCGAGCAGCTGTGCCTCAATTCTCAGGGTGATGGGAGCTACGGAAGGTTCTGAACAGAGAGACAATATCTGATGGTTTAAAAAGTATTCCGTAGACTGCCCAGGTGCGTACAGACTTGAGGTAAGGGCTCGGACAGTGGGCCCCAGAAAAGTTGAGACATAGTCCAAGGCAACACAGCTGGTACGTGGCCCTGAGGACTGAGGCTCAGAGGACAGACAGCCCCAGGTCTGTGGGAGGGCAGGAGTGGAAGATAGGCCTGAGCCCTTGGGCCTCTTTCGTGGTTGCTTGTCTCTCATGGTCTCCCTCTTACCACAGGTTCCCCTGATCTCAGTAGTAATTATGGGCTTTATACAGGTGAGGGCAGGATGTCCAGGCTCTCATCGATTCCACCCCCACCCACGAGGGCTTCAGGATTGTGGTGTCCTAGAACACTTTACTTTTTTAAAAATAAATTTATTTATTTATTTTTGGCTGCGTTGGGTCTTCGTTACTGTGCGCGGGCTTTCTCTAGTTGCGGTGAGCGGGGGCTACTCTTGGTTGCGGTGCGCGGGCTTCTCATTGCGGTGGCTTCTTGTTGCAGAGCACAGGCTCTAGGCATGCGGGCTTCAGTAGTTGTGGCGCACGGGCTCAGTAGTTGTGGCTCGCGGGCTCTAGAGCGCAGGCTCAGTAGTTGTGGCGCGTGGGCTTAGTTGCTCTGCGGCATGTGGGATCTTCCCGGACCAGGGCTCAGACCCATGTCCCCTGCATTGGCAGGCGGATTCTTAACCAGTGCGCCACCAAGGAAGTCCCGAACACTTTACTTGTACTCTCCCAGCTCTTGAGTCTGAGGACCCTGGAGAAACCCCAAGCCCAGGGTTCTGTGTCTAGACCAGGGGTTACGTGCAAGGGTTCCCGTTTTCTGGTGACCACTGGAATAAGGTGTGGAAGTTTGTTCCAGGAACAGGAACCAGCATGTGCAAATACTTGAAGGAGAGATTGAGATGGGAGTTTTCAAGAAGCTACAGTTTTCCACCTCATCTGGTAGCAATCAAGAGCAGGTGGACAGGAGTCAGGCCTGAAGTGGCCAGCTGACAAGCGAGGCCTCTGTTCTGAGGGTGGTGTAGCCATGGCGGGTGTGCAGCAGAGGGGGGGGTAATCTGATCCAGGTTTTAACAGCCTCCCTCTGGGTGCCAAGTGGAGAACAGACTGTGTGTGGTGACGGAAGAGGGAATTAGGATAGAGACAAGGAGCCTAGGGAGGAGGCTGCTTCAGTATTCCAGATGCGTGGTAATGGATGGCCCAGAGGGCTGGCTGTGTAGATGGGAAAAGTGACTGGGTCATATTTTCTGATGTGTGAAAGAGACAGCCCCAAGGTGTTAGGCCTTATCAGTCAGAAGGGTAGAAGCTCCAGCGGCTGAGATGGGCAAGTTAGTGGTAGACGTAACTCTGCAGGGGTATCAGGAGTTTATTTGTGGCCATGTGAAGAGTCTGAGATGTTCCAGAGAACACTGAGTGGAGGTGTCAAGTGAGCTGCTGGACACAGGGCTGAAGTCCTGTGGAGGGGCTCAGGATGGAGACATCCAAAAAGCAGGAGATGGTGTGTACCTAGGTTTACAAGGGAGAATCTACACATCACCACGGCATTGCAGTTAATGAGCCAGGAAGGTGATGGTGGCGGCCAACAACTGGGTGGGGGGCCAGAGTAGTGAGATTGAAAGTGATCCAAAAGACTGGTGTGCATGTGGAAAAGGAGTATGAACTGATGGCCCTTGGTCCCTGGTGTTGGGGACTTACGGGAGAAAGATGAGCCCAACTTTGGTTGTCTGGTAAGCATGGTCTTAGCAACTCCAGGAGAACTGGCTGGAAGGACATGGATGGGGATGCGGTGCGGCCCCACATGCCAGCCCCAGAGCTTAGATGGCGCCTTTCTGCCCCCCTGCCTGTTGTTGGTGTGGGTGGACACCGTGATCAAAGGGACCTTAAGGAGAGAGCAGACATATGTGGCCCCTGGCCCTGGTATTTCCAATGAGTCGAGGACCTAGGTCAGAAGGAATGCTGAAGGGAGCTCTGTGGGGGCAAGATGGGGGTCCTTAGGAGAGAGACTACTCACAGACTCGGCTCTCCCCATTGTGGCAGGGGAAAGTGAACTTTGAGGACGTGTTCGTGTACTTCTCCCAGGAGGAGTGGGGGCTCCTTGATGAGGCTCAGAGGCTCCTGTACCGCGAAGTGATGCTGGAGAACTTTGCCCTTATGGCCTCACTGGGTAAGGCCCTCACATCCCCTGCAGCGTCCTGGACTGGGCTCTCCCCCTTTCCTGTTTCTTCTATCAGAGCCATAGGCATCACCTTCCTCCCCCGTTCCCTAGGGTAGGTGCTGTGGATGCCAGGTGTGAGCTTTGTGCACTAGCACCTCTGACTTCTGAGCAGTCCCAGTACCTGCTGCCCTGAAGGCTTACGTGGATGGATGCAGGCGTGCAGCGTCCCGCCGTCACCCAGTGGATCATCTCCAGTTTGTTCTCTCCCGACTGGGTGCCTCTGTCCAGATCCATGCCATCCCTGTGCCCCAGGTTCTACCCCCCTCCTCTGGCTGACATTTCTAGTAGCCTGCCTGTGTCAGGAATTGCAAGGACCAGTATGGTCACTCCTTGTTGGGACCGCTAGGCTATTCCTGCAAGACACTACTTCAGAGTTATTTTTATAGTATTTAGTCGTCTTCTCTGAGGGGTGGGTCACCCAGACAAGTGCTGGCCATTTACCTGTCTTTTCCTTAGGATATGCATCTTCCATGTTCCATGGGGTTGCCCCACTGGAGCTGGACAGTGAGCCCTGGCTATCTGAGTGGGCCAGCATGACTCCAGCCATGACCAGAGAGGCTCAGGGTGGGGGTGGCCCTGGTGAGTGGGAGCTGGGGAAAGGTGTGATGTCGGGCTGGGTTCTAATCATTCCCCAACCTCTCTGTGCCCACAGTTGTTTGAGTGCCAAGGCCAATGGCCACACTTCATTCCTATCTTTACTTTCCCATTTACACACTTATCTTTTATGTTCTGACTTTTAGCCTCTGACTGTTCCCCACCTCTGCCCACATCTGAGCTGTTCCTCTCCACTGCTTTCCAAAACTGGCTTATATGCTTAATGTGTCATGAAATGTGCATATACCTCAAATAATTCTTAAAAACCACCTAGTCTATTTGTAGCTATTCAGGGAACACACCCTTCTGTACATCTCCCTAGCGGCCAAGGCCTTGCTAAAATCCATTTGTGGATGACTTCATTAGACACCCTGTTCTCCCTGGGCTGTTCCCCACATTTGTGTCCTCTCCCCATCAAGGCCACTTCCATCCTGTGACCTTTAGATGCCAACTACTGCATAGTAGCCCTTTACTCAGCTTGCGCTCTGGCCTCTTGTCTGATAGCAGACCTTCATCCTAGTTCTGATAGATACACATTTGTAATGAGACTGCCCATTCCCACCAGTGTCGCTGTGTCCTTCACCAGCATTTGTCTGCTTTCAGGTTGTTCGCATGGAATGGAGGAGGAGGAGATACATTTTGAGCAGAGCGTTTCTGTAAAAGGAATGTCACAGGTCACGATTCCTAAGACGATTCCATCTTCCCAGAAGGCCCACCCCTGTGAGACATGTGGCCCGATCTTGAAAGATGTTTTGTACTTGGCTGAGCACCAGGAAACATACCCTGGGCAAAAGCCATACATGTGTGTGGCATGTGGGAAACAACTCTGGTTCAGTGCAAACCTTCACCACCAGAAGCAGCACAGTGGAGAGAAACCCTGCAGAAGGGATGAGGGTAGGGCCTTTCTTGTGAACGGCTGCTCTGTGCCATCATTGGACGTGCCCTTTACCACAGGGGAGGGTTGTAAGGACTTCCCAACTAGCTCAAGCGTGTTCCAGCACCATTCCCCTCTTAGTAAGTGGAAGCCACAAAGTAACACCAAGTGTGCAGAGGCCTGTCACAGTGGACAAACGCATTACAAGTGCAATGAATGTGGAAAAGCTTTCAGCCGCAAAGACTCACTTGTTCAGCACCAGAGAGTCCACACTGGAGAAAGGCCTTATGAGTGCAGCGAGTGTGGGAAAACCTTCAGCCGCAAACCCATACTTGCGCAGCACCAGAGGATCCACACTGGAGAAATGCCTTATGAGTGTGGCATATGTGGGAAAGTTTTTAATCATAGCTCTAACCTTATTGTACACCAGAGAGTCCATACTGGAGCAAGGCCTTACAAATGCAGTGAATGTGGGAAAGCCTACAGTCACAAATCCACACTTGTTCAGCATGAGAGTATCCACACTGGAGAAAGGCCTTACGAGTGCAGCGAATGTGGGAGATACTTTGGTCACAAATACAGACTCATTAAGCATTGGAGTGTTCATACTGGGGCAAGGCCTTACGAGTGCATTGCCTGTGGGAAGTTCTTCAGCCAACGTTCCGACCTCATTGCACACCAGAGAGTTCACACTGGCGAAAAGCCATATGTGTGCGCTGAGTGTGGCAAAGCCTTTAGCCACAAACATGTGCTTGTTCAGCACCATAGAATCCACACTGGAGAAAGACCGTATAAGTGCAGTGAGTGTGGGAAGGCCTTCAGGCAAAGGGCTTCCCTCATCAGACATTGGAAAGTTCATGCTGGAGAAAGGCCTTAGGATAGGGAATATGCCACAGTGGGTGACACCAGAGAGAAGCTCTGAGAGTAGCCTATGTGAGTAGCCATCAGCTGGAAGATGAGTCTCATACATTTGAACTCCCACCCTGAGGAGATTCTTCTGGGTGCCCCCTATATGGGAAGGTTTCTGGAGCAATATTGCACTTCGTAACATGCCTTTGTTCACTGTGAGAGGCACGCTTGCCAGAAGCATATCACTGCCAGTGTCTCCGAAAGAATCCATATGTCTGTGCAACAGCAGGGTGCCACATTGTGCGTAAGTCACCCCAGCGTGCTTTGATGGGCAAGATCTCTGCTCTTCCTCCCTTCCCTGGAGGGAATCATCAGTAGCCTGAGCCCATTGAAGATCCTCACTCCTTCCTGCCCCCCTACTGGTTAAGCGTGGATGTGACCCAATTTTGGCCAGAAGAACATAAGCTTTGTTCTGCTGGCTGCTTGCAGAGATTTCCATTTTTCAGACTTTATTGGTCTCGTGGCACTCGTGATGGATTTGTCCAGCCCCCAAGTCACCTAACTTGGGAATTGTCTGCCTCATATTCTTCTGGGTTTGCAACAAATACCTTAGTTTTTAACTACCTTTAATCCTGGGGATTCTGTTCACTTTGTGGGTTGAGTTGAGAACAGAATTGGGCTCTGCCAGCCTGAAAGAATGAACAGCTTGTGTGAGAGGTCCAACTGTTGTGTCTCAGTGGTATTTGCAGAATGGTGAAGAAAGAACAGCTCTTATTCTAGTTTCAGCCTAATTTGCATTGCTACTCAAGGCCTCCTAGGAAAGAATACCAATCTTTGCAGGCCTAATCATGTGTCCTGTATGCCAAGATGATTTGTGTAACCAAGGTCTTCTTGAGCAATGGGCATTTGTCATGACAACTTCTGATGTGCCTGGGAGCAGCATGAATTGGGTCCCTTGTTCCCAGGGAATGCTTCATATTCCCCAGCCCTCTTTAGGAGA
Source organism: Mesoplodon mirus (assembly GCF_964341445.2). Taxonomy (NCBI): domain Eukaryota; kingdom Metazoa; phylum Chordata; class Mammalia; order Artiodactyla; family Ziphiidae; genus Mesoplodon; species Mesoplodon mirus. Next base: position 64,072,211 of record NC_138995.1, on the reverse strand, counting down.
GTTTGATTCCCTGGGACCTACCTGCATCCCTGAAATCTATTATTTGGTAGGCAGGTGTCACTGTCCCCTAGAAGGACATCTGGTAAATAGGAAGTTGGGAGACTGTAGCCAACTATAGGGAATATAACTCTTCTAAAGGCGTATCCACAAATGTTTCCATCACTGTGACTTTAGTATGAGGGTTTATGGAAATTCTCAGGACTCATATTTGTGTCTCATAATCTTACGGCTACAGTTACAGTCTGAGCAATCTAAACATTTTCTGCAATTAATTGCACATATTTATAGTGTATAATTTGATAAGTTTCGATACATGTTTGCACCTTTGAAACCAAGTTTCCTGATTCCTTTTATAATATCTCTCGCCCTCACCCATTCCCAGGCAACCACTCATTCTGCTTTCTGTCATTATAGATCTGTTTGGATTTCCTAGAATTTTAAATGTGTGTGTGTATAGAATAATTTAAAAGGTACTAGTATGTATATGGCTTTTCAAACTCTGCATAATTATGTTGTGATTTATCAGTGTTCTGTGTATCAGTAATTCATTCTTTTTCATCTATACTTTTGATTAAAGTATTCCACTTTAGAGAAACAGTTCCAAAGCAAGTGACCCAGGAGAGAACGCACGGGAACAAAGCCACAGTATCTGTGGCTCATAACCTTCACCTGGAAGTGATGTGCCATCTTTTCTGACTTACTCTGTGGGTAACACAGACTAATCCTGGTTCAGGGTGGAAGGGGACTCACTTGACAACAGTGAGAATACAAAGATGTAGGGATTTGTGGGAGCATTTCTTGAATACTGGTGACCACAGTCACAGTTGTTTTTCTTTCTTTTACCTTTTTCGTCTTTTAATGAGGAATCATATTGATTGATTTCAAAAGTTAAACCAACCTTGCATTTCTGAGGTAAACCCCATTTGGTCATGATGTACTACTCTTTTATGCATTGTTGAATTTTATATGCTGGTTTTCTTTTTTTTTTTTTTAAGACTTTTGCATCTATGCTCATGAGGGATGTTAGTCTCTAATTTTTTTAATGCATGGGTTTGGTTGCTATCAATGTAATGCTGGCTTTACAGAAGAAGTTGGTTAATTAAGTGTCCCCTGCTTTTCAATTTTATGGAAGAGTTTGTGAAGAATTGACATTATTTCTTTCTTAATTGTTTGGTGGAATTCACCGGTGAAGTATTTGGGCCTGGAGTCTATTTTGTGGGAAGGTTTCTAACTATAAATTTAATTTCCATAGTGAACATAGGTTTATAGAATTTATCTTTTTTTTCCCCCTACAGTGAGCTTTGGTGGTTTGTATCTTTCTCAAAGAGTTTGTTTATTTAAGTAGTCAAATTTATCCTTTTATTATTTTAGTACCTGTAGAATCTGTAGTGATGCCACCTCTCTTATTCCCGACACTGGTAATGTCTATATTTCTCTCTTTTTTTTTTTTTTTTTTGCGGTACGCGGGCCTCTCACTGTTGTGGCCTCTCCCGTTGCGGAGCACAGTCTCCGGACGCGCAGGCTCAGCGGCCATGGCTCACGGGCCCAGCCGCTCCGCGGCACGTGGGATCTTCCCGGACCGGGGCACGAACCCATGTCCCCTGCATCGGCAGGCGGACTCTCAACTACTGCACCACCAGGGAAGCCCAAAATTATACATATAGGAATAATACAGATAAATAAATACCAATGCACACCTGCAGGATAAAAAGAGCACAGCAAGATTAGAATTCCTTTATGAACCTCACAGATTGCAAATCACTTCTACTTCAGAATAATCCTTTATCTAAAATTTTGGATTACTCACTCTCTTTTTTAATTCAAAGTTTGACACCTTATGTATGTATTTGTGTATCGCTAATAATAGTTTTTTTGACCTGATTTTGAAATTTATATGAATGGAGCCATTACTGTGGTTTTCTCTACTGCAGTTTTTTTTTTGTTTGTTTTTCGTTTTTTTGTTTTTTTGGCGTCACCATGCAGCTTGCGGGGATCTTAGTTCCCTGACCAGGGCTTGAACCAGTGTCCCCTGCAGTGGAAGCGGGGAGTCCTAACCACTGGACCGCCAGGGAATTCCCTCTCTCTTGTTAATTATCATCCTTTATTTATTTGTGGTATATATCTTTAAAGCTATTAATGTCCCTATAGAATTTTATTAAACACATGTCTAAAGAATATATGGGGATGTCACTATTCAAAAAAAAAGTTTACATTTTTGATTTCTTCACATTTGTGATGCATGGGTTATTCAGTATTTTTTTCACTATTTTATAACTTAATTTCCAAACACATTTTTGCATTTCCCATGTACCTCTGTTGTTGGTGGACATCTTGATTACATTCTTGTCTTATTCTATACAAAGTGAAGTTCTTTTTTATGGTCAGTTTGTTGACAATTCTGTAAATGTTCAGCTTGTACTAAATATAAACATGCTGTATCTGTATGCAGATGTCTCTGTCAGGCCAGTTTTAACAATTTTATATTGGCTGTTTCTACTAATTACTGAATGGCTGCTATAAAAATGCCTCATATATTCATGGATTTATATCTTTATCCTTATTATTCTGAAATTGTTGCTTCATGTAATTCGAGTCAGTCTTTTAAATTAAATATACAGCTTAAAGTATCTTCTTGGTAATGCTTTTTCCCTTAAAATTAATTTTTTTCTGATATAAACACATGTTTCACGTGTTTTCATATGTTAATTTTTAAATAATTATAACAAGTATATTTTCCAAAACATGATTTATATATATTCTGTAATGTTATACTTTAGAGAGTCTCTTGTATCCATTTTATTGTTAGATTTTTTTTTTTTTTTTTTTTTTGCGGTATGCGGGCCTCTCTCTGTTGTGGCCTCTCCCGCTGCGGAGCGCAGGCTCAGCGGCCATGGCCCATGGGCCCAGCCGCTCCGCGGCATCTGGGATCCTCCCGGACCAGTGCACGAACCTGCGTCTGCCGCATCGGCAGGCGGACTCTCAACCACTGTGCCACCAGGGAAGCCCTATTGGATATTTTTAATATCAAAAATTACTGACTGCTAATGTAAGCATTTACTTCATACTCATTTCATGTGATAGCTGATATAGTTGTGTTTAAATACATCTTCTGTGGGTGTGCTTTCCTTTGCCTCAGTTGATCTATACACTTCTTTTTTTAAAGTTTCTATTGAATATTTCTTTACATTTCAATTTTTCCTTCTTCAGATTTGCAGGGTGTATATTCTGATTCTGTTTATTAGTGTTTAAGCTGAAAAATGACAATGTACTTATTTAACACGGAGTGTAGCATTATTAACATCTTTGATCTTTTTCTGGAAAATATAAGAGATTTAAACATTAATTTGCTCATCTCAGCTTATGTGCCATTGAGGATATGCAAGGTAATTTCATCATTCTGTCTCCAAAAATGAAATATTAATGTTTTATACAGATAATGAGTGGTTGTATTCATACACAAATGCACCCCTCTCCCAGATTCTCATTCCTTTTATCATCGCAGACCACTCACCTGGGATCACTTTCTTCCAACCTTCAACATCGTTTTTAAAGTATTCGTGTTGGTTATTTTTTTCATTAAATTTCTCACCTTTGGTCTCAAATAGTCATATTTTACTTGCTTTCTTCAAAGATGCATTTGTTGCATATAGAAACCTGGTGGCGGTTATTTCTTCCAACGGTTTCATTATGTCCTTCCACTGTGTCCCTGACACATAACTTTATATTGAGTGTGAGTGGAGGTATATGTATGTTGCAGAAGACATCACGTAGAGATACTAACTTTGCCATGCAGTCAGTGAATGGATAGAGTTTTAGATATCACGTCAGTGAGGGTATAAAAGTGTAGAATGTAAAAACAACACACACACACACACAAAATAAAAATAAATAGAAAGTGTAGAATGTAGAGAATGAATAATAAAGTGGGCATCTGGTGATCAAATCAATGGATTGTGCTAGAAAGTCACTAGGTGTTCACCAATACTGTTTTCTCCTTCTGGACACTGAAGAGGACAGGCATGTCCCACCTTCCCTTACTTAATTTGGGACCATGAAAATGAATTTTGGCCAATTGAAATGGGCAGGAGTGATCGTGTAAAATATTTCTTTGATTTATCTTCTCATTTATGCTCATTCTTGGGGTTGCCTCTTTGGGCCTCACTGGTTCCAGTTTTCACACCTCCCCAGGAGTTACTGATTGCTCCTTTGGGAGCTGCAGGTCCAGGTGATGGGAAGATAATGTCTTCATGAGGAGGAGGACCATACCTGGTAACCCTGAGGCACTATATCAGGTTGGGCCACCTCATGATCATGCATTTATACCTGGATTTCCCTGCTCTCAGAGTTCAACGGGAAGGCAGGAGGAGTTTGAGTCTTTGTTCTTGTGAATTAGACATGAATTATGATGTCATCTTATGAAATAAACCATGATATGAAACTATATTAATTCCACTGTCCACTTAAGCCTAAGGACAATTAGTCTTGATAGTTCTAACTTTTGAATAATATGTCCTGTAAAAATGTATCACTTTGACAATAGAGTTACCTATAGTTTATGAAAACTAAAGTTAAAGTTAAAAAAAAAAAAAGAAACTAAAGGTATACAGGTGTGCTTTATGCAAAATTTTAACCATTGCCTATAATGCTGCTTGCTGACTCAGGGAGTGATTGTATTTTATATTTAAAAAAAACATAATCAGGGCTTCCCTGGTGGCGCAGTGGTTGAGAGTACGCCTGCCGATGCAGGGGACGCGGGTTCGTGCCCCAGTCCGGGAGGATCCCACATGCCGCGGAGCGGCTGGGCCCGTGAGCCATGGCCGCTGAGCCTGCGCGTCCGGAGCCTGTGCTCCGCAACGGGAGAGGCCACAACAGTGAGAGGCCCGCGTACCGCAAAAATAAATAAATAAAAATGTAAAAAATATAATCAGTGATTCTGCAAAGAGGAGCCTCTGATATACTCCTATAGCTGTATGTGTGAGAACCTTGTGGATATGATGAATAACAATAATAGCTTGTGTGTATTTAGCACCAGGCCTTGTGGTAAGCACTTTTCATTTCACTTCCCATGAGGTAGTCTGTAGTATATTCCCATTTTAGTTGAACTTTGGGGGAGGGAGGTGCTCATGACTTAATGAGAGATCCCACCCGCGGGGGTTTCTGTGTTAGAAAGTGCAGGTTGGATCCGAGAACTTGCATTTTTAGTAAGTTCACAGTGATGCTGACCCAATTTGGGTATGAACGAATTAGAGGAACATTTCATGTGTTTAAACGAAGACTGCACGAGAGAGGGATATTCATTGTTCAATTTAAATCTCAGTCCCCAGAACTCAAGAGAGGTGAAGCAGTTCTCCCAGGATGAAAGAATGCTCCACCTGCTGGAGACGGTGGAGGACGCGGCGTTGTCACAGGTGACCACGGAAATCTGGACGCGTCGCCTGTAAGAGGAGCTCTGGCCCTCCGCAACCCAATTCCTCCCCGACCTTTCTCGCTCCACGTGCCTCCGCACCGCTGTCGAGGAGAACCGGAAAGGGGCCCCTTACCTAGCTGGTATGAGGACACAAACTCCTTTACCCAGAAGTCTGTGCCCGGCGCATCCGCGCTGCGCCAATGACAGCCCTGAAGATGGGCGTTTCCTGCCGCCCTTGCCGGCAGAGGCGGGACTTCCGGCGTCGCGGTAGTGACGTCTTCTGCTTGCGCCAGGGCTGTCCGGAGTGGCTGTGGAGGTTGGCTGGGAGGCCTTGCTGGGGTCCGCCTTCCGTGCGGCTCTTCGGAAGCGAACAGGGAAGGGCAGTAGAAAGGATAGGACCTCCCTCCGCGCCGTTGTTAGGATCCATGGTCCCCGTCGTGGGACGGGCCGCCTTGCGCGGAGGTGTCAGCCGGGGCTGCGCTCTTTCCGAGGCCTTCGCACCCGCCCTCCGTCCTCGTCCGCTTCCGGAGGCGGCACCCTGAGCCTGAGCGCCTTTTTACAAGGGGGAGCCTGGGGCTCTGAGTGCGACAGTCGTCCCGAGGCCACTCCGCCCAGTGTGGGGTGGGGGTTCGGCTGCTCCCGCAGAGCCCGCTCCAGTCACCAGCTTCTCGACCCGGTTCTGCTCAGAGGATCGCATGGCGGCCGCGGCGCTTAGGGACCGAGCTCAGGTGAGTGGAGGGTCCCTCAAGCCGTCGCCGCCTCAGGTGTAGGGGATGGTGTGTTCTAGGGCTTTCAGCACTTCGCCTTCATCGCTCCCTTCTCTTGAGTATAAAGGCGGTGAAGGGCGGTCCTTGACGGTGGATATGTGGCGAGGTTCCCATTCCAGTGTTGATGGGGTGAGGCGTGAAATGGTTTCCCAGGCCCAGGAGCCAACTGGTACAAAAACTTGGAGGTGAGAATGAATTAGGAGTGTTCAGGAAACCGCCGGTTTCTGTTACGTTTGGTGAGAATAGAGAGCTGGCAGTCATGGATCAGGCCTGGAATGGCAGCCTGAGGAGCTGGGCCTCTTTTCTGATGGTGGCGGGAGCCATGGAAGGTTTGTAACAGAGAAGGGAGGTGATCTGACATAGGTGTTAACAGGCTTCTTCTTGTAGCAGAGTGGAAAGATTGGGGAAGCCTGAGGGTGGGCAGGGAGACCAGGATGGAGTCTACAGCAATAGTCCAGGTGAGTGTTGATGGTGGGTGGACCAGAGTGGTGGCAGTGGAGGTTAGAGAGGTGTATGGATTTTGTATATGTTTTTAAACTAGGGCCGTTGGAGATTTTCTGATGAGAGATAGTGAGATTCTGGGACTCTTCTCCTGTCCCTCTCCCTGCACTTGAGTCTGGGGGCTTTAAAGGAGGGGTCCTTTCTAGCCCAGTATCCTGAATCTAAGCCAACAGTTATATGAAGAGGTTCCTGCTTCTGGTAGCCAATGGGATGAGGACTGGAAGGGTGTATTAGACACAGGAACAGCATGTGTAAATGCTTGGAGGTAAGGTTGAGTTGGGAATCCTTAGGCACCTGGGTGGCAGTGGTGCCTGGCATAAAGACATATGAGTACTTCCTGGATTCTGTATGCAAAATGGCTTCCGGAGTGGGGGTTGCCTTGGAGGTGCATATGGTGTGGATCAGAAGGTTGTCAGTGTGAATGGGGTGTGGTCCCAGACATGAGGAAAGTGTGGTTCAGAGTGATACGTGTTGGGAGGAGTGTGACCTGATGGCCTTAGTTGTTTCTGGGAGGCATGTTCTGGAGGATGCCAGCAGGAGAGTGTTTGGTGCCCTTCATGCAAGACCCATAGCTTACATAATACATATCTGCCCACCTGCCTGGTTCTGCTCTGGGCTGCACACAGTGATCAGAGGGACAGGAGAGAGCAGGCAATAGTTGTGTCAAGGCCTAGTATCGCCTCTGAATTGGGCAGCTGGGGAGGATAGGGACCAGCGGGTGGGTAGGTTAATGGGTAGACTGGGGAGTCCTGTTGTCCGTGGGCTCAATTGTCCCCATCGTGGCAGGGCTGTGTGACCTTCGAGGATGTATTTGTGTACTTCTGCTGGGAGGAGTGGGAGCTCCTTGAGGAAGCTCAGAGACTGCTGTACCGTGACGTGATGCTGGAGAACTTTGCACTTGTGGCCTCTCTGGGTAAGTCCCTGTTTCAGTTATCTGTTGGTACATGGCAAATTACTCCAAAAGTGAGCAACTTAAAACAATTAAAATGCGTTATGTAACTTTCAGTGTATCAGGAACCTCGCTCGTCACAGCTTACCTGGCTGCTTTTGGCTCAGGGTCTCTCATGAGGTTTCAGTCAAGCTGTCAGCCAAACCTGTGTTCTCATCCGAAGGCCATTCTCGGGAAGAATCCACTTACAAACTCACTCATGTTTTCTGTTTCCAAGATGTAGTTTCTTGCGGCTTGTTGACCCGTGAGCATTAGTTCCTCACTGGCTGTTGGTCAGAGGCCTCCCTCGGTTCCTTGTCATGGTGGCCTTTCTGTAGTGCACCTCGTAACGTGGAAGGTGCCTTCTCTGAGCAAGTGCGCAAGCGAGAATGTCCACGATGGTTGCTGGTCTTTTTCTAACCTGACCTGGAGAAAATGGTCCCATCGTTTTTGCCCTGTTCTGTTCCTTAGAAATGGGTCAATCAGTCCAGCCTATGGTCAAGGGAAGTGGCCTGCACAGGGGCGGGAATACTGGGAGGTAGGCATTCTTGGGGGCCATCAGAGAGGCTGCCTTCCACAGGCCCTCATGCCCGCTCCAGTGTCCTTGGGGTTTGCTTTTCCCCCACTTCCCTTGGGGCAGCTCTTTCAGTCCAGCCAGATCAGTGACTCTTCTCCTTCCCTTCTTTGGTTCCCAGAGTAGGCGCTGTGGGTGCCGAGGCTGGGCCGTGTGTGGTGTCCCCTCCCTTGCTGAGCAGTCCCGACACCTCTGCCCAAAGCCTTTCAGGATCGGGTTAGGAGTTCAGGGCCCTTTCAGTCTACTTCACAGATTCTGCCTGGCTTGGGCACTTCCACATCCATAATGCCTCTGTGTCCATGTTCTGCCCCCATCTTCTGGCTGAGATTTCCTGGGGCATGACTATGCCAGGAATTGTAGGTACTGACATGGTCACTGCTTGTGGAAGGCACAGGGATGTTCCGCCAAATCCTCCTTCGGGTTTTTTTTAACATTTTCTTTTTTGTGTGGTATGGGTCTGTCTAGGCCATTCATCTGCTCTGTGTTTTGTTTGTTTTTTCTTGGAGTATAGTTGATTCATAATGTTGTGATAGTTTCCCCTATGTTTTGTTTTGTTTTTTTTTTTACAACTTACATCTTCCAGATCCTATGTAGTTGCCCAGGTGGAGAGGGGCGGGAAGCCCCGGGTGCCTGACAGGGAGCCCTGACTGCAGCACAGTGAGAAAGGCCAGAGAGGGCCTGGCCCTGCCGCATGGGAGCTGAAAGAGAGCCATCTTAGGGCTGAGTTCACGTTCGTACTGTCAACCTGCTTTGTGTTCACCAGTGTTTTCTTGCCAAGGCACATAGCAGTACCTCACTTCTCCCTTTCCTTCTCCATACTTGGCACTTGACGTTTCTCTTCTGTTTTCCATCCTTTGGCTGTTTCTCCACCTCTCTGGCCTCCGTGTCTCTCACTCATTCTCCTCTTCCCCGTCTGCATTGCTCTGCAACATTGGCTACTGTAATGTGTCATGAGTTGTGCACATATCCGTATGTAGTCCTTAAGAACAAGCTACTTACTTGCAATCAGATTTTCCTGGGCCTGGACACAGCTTTCTGCACAGAGCTCACCTGACACCAGCAGCCAAGGCCCTGCTGAAACCCTTTTGTAGAGGAGTGAGTTGGAGACCTTGCCTCTACTTCTGGTACTGTCCACCATCATTGTGTCTTAACCCAGCATTAGAGTTCCTCCGTACTGTGACGTTTAGAGGCCCTGGACTGACAACGGGCCCTTCCTCACCCTGATCCTGGCTCCCTCATCCTGCCAAAAGCCAGTGGACTCATTCATTGGTGTGTCACACATACATATGTGATGGAGTTGCTGCTTCCCACCAAAGTGAACATGTCCTTCACTAGCATTTCTTTGCTTTCAGGTTGTTGGTGTGAATCAAACAGTGAGGAGGCTCCTTCTGAGCAGAGCGTTTTTGTAGGAGTATCAGAGGTCAGGACTCCTGAGTCATGTCCATTTATCCAGAAAGCCCACCCACGTGAGATATGTGACCCACTCTTGAAAGACATTTTGCACCTGGCTGAACACCAGGGATCATGCCCTGCACAGAAACTGTACACATGTGACCCCTGTGGGCAAGGATTCCTGTTCAGTGAAAACTTTTCTCAGCACCAGAAGCAATATAGTGGGAAGAATCCTGTCAGAAGGGGTGATGATGGGGCCTCACTTGTGAAGAGCTGTGCTGTCCACATGTTAGGGAGACCTTTTACTTGCAGGGAGGAAGGGATGGACTTGCCGGATAGCTCTGGCCTGTTCCAGTACCAAAGCACTTACAATGGAATGAGTCCATGCAAAAAGGCTGAGTTCATGGAGCCCTTTCCACAAAGCTCCAGACTCGGGCGACACCAGGGAGACCATGATGAACTGATGCTTCTCAATTGCAGTGACAGTGGGAAAGCCTTCCTGAACACCTTCACTCTCCTTGACAACCAGATAACTCAGGCTGAAGTGCGAGCTTTTAGGTGCCGACCATGTGGAAATCTGTCCAAGGAGAAATCGGCTCTTATTCATCACAATAAAATTCATAGTGGAGAAATTTCACATGTGTGTAAGGAGTGTGGAAAGGCCTTCATTCACCTGTCTCACCTAAAAACCCACCAGAAATTTCACACTGGAAAACGACAGTATACATGCAGTGAATGTGGAAAAGCTTACAGCAGAAGCTCCCACCTTGTTCAGCACCAGAGAATTCACACTGGAGAAAGGCCTTATGAGTGCAGCGAATGTGGAAAAGCTTTTAGCCGCAAAAACACGCTTGTTCAGCACCAGAGAGTTCACACTGGAGAAAGGTCTTATGACTGCAGTGAATGTGGAAAAGCCTACAGCAGAAGCTCCCACCTTGTGCAGCACCAGAGAATTCACACTGGAGAAAGGCCTTATGAGTGCAGTGAATGTGGGAAGTTCTTTAGCCAAAGCTCTCACCTTATTGAGCACTGGAGAATTCACACTGGGGCAAGGCCTTACGAGTGCATAGAATGTGGAAAATTCTTTAGCCATAACTCCAGCCTCATTAAACATAGGAGAGTCCACACAGGAGCAAGGTCTTATGTGTGCGGCAAATGTGGGAAGGCTTTTGGCTGCAAAGACACACTTGTTCAGCACCAGATAATTCACACTGGAGCAAGGCCTTATGAGTGCAGCGAGTGTGGAAAGGCCTTCAGCCGTAAAGACACGCTTGTACAGCACCAGAAAATCCACACCGGAGAAAGGCCTTATGAGTGTGGCGAATGTGGAAAATTCTTTAGCCATAGCTACAACCTCATTGTGCATCAGAGAATTCACACTGGAGCGAAGCCTTATGAGTGCAGTGAATGTGGGAAATGCTTTAGCCACAACTCCAGCCTCATTCTACACCAGAGGGTTCACAGTGGAGCAAGGCCTTATGTGTGTAGTGAATGTGGGAAAGCCTACATTAGTAGCTCCCACCTTGTTCAGCACAAGAAAGTTCACACTGGAGCGAGGCCTTATGAGTGCGTGGAATGTGGGAAATTCTTTAGCCGCAACTCTAGCCTCATCCTTCACCAGAGGGTTCACACTGGAGAGAAGCCTTACGTGTGCAGTGAATGTGGGAAAGCCTATAGCAGAAGCTCCCATCTTGTTCGGCACCAGAAAGTTCACACTGGCGAAGGGCCTCATGAGTGCAACAGCTTTGGTGGCCCTTTAGCTGCATCTGTTACACTTGTTTAGCAGCCAGAAAGTTCACACTAGAGAAGGCCTTATGAATGCAGAAAATGTGCTGTATCCTTGCTCAAGGTATTAGGACTCACACCAGAGAAGAGCTCTGTGAGTGCCCTTTGTGAGGGAGCCAGCAGGTCTGCCTTGTACACTTGTACATCCACCCCGGGGAGATTCCCGATAAGTACCACGTAGGTGAGAAGCTCTCGGGAGGTGCGTTGCACTCCCTCAACTGTCCAGGGCTCTCGACAGCTGTATCACTGCCAGTGCCTGTGGTGGAAGCCATCTCATTGCTGTTACGTTCCCACAGCGTCTGTCAGTTACCCCAATATGCTCAGGAAAGGCGGACCCCTGTGGTGTCTCTCCTGATCCCTCTCGGGGATTGGGAATGTTCTGAGTGTATTGAAGATCCTCATTTCCTTCCGCGCGACGGGGTGCTGAGTGACCATGATCTGTCTCTGGCCGAAAGGATCTGAACTGGAACCTGCTGGTGATTACCAGACAAGATTTCCCTTCTTCCTTGACAGTGTTGACTGTAACATGATAGCTGTGACTTATTTATCCCGCTTTCAAGTCACCCAACTTTGGAACTCCCTGCCCCATGCTACTCTGGTTTGTGCAGTGATAAAGGCCTGCTGTGGCAGTTTTTACTCTTGGGAGGTCAGTTCACTGTGTCTAATGGATTGAGAATAAATTGGGTTTCGCCAGCCTGAAGGGAGGAACACCTTTTGTTGGCGCCAACGTTATGTGCCTCAGAAGGAACAGCAGGATGGCAGAGAACACCTCTCAGTCTAGTTTCTCCTAGTTTGCATTGTTGCCCAAGGCTTGCTAGAAAAGACTGAAGAGCTTTGTGCACTTAAACCTGTGGCCTAGAAGTCAGGATTTCGTGTGAGCCCAGAGTTCATTCTGAGGAGGGCACAGTCGGTGTGGAAATCTCCAGTGCTTGTGGAGGCAACATGAATTGGGTCCTTTGTTCCTAGGGAATGTCCCATATTCCCCAGCACTTTTGAGGGATTTCTGTCTCCTGGGCCTGTACAAGAGCCAGTCTCTGATGTCCAGAATCCTATAGGCAAGTATCATTGACTGGAAGGCTTTTTAGCCTTTTAGGGCAACATGGGAATCATAGTTGGTATAGAAACACTGAGATAATGGAGTGGGGATGACTGTGTGTAGTGAGAGGATGTGTGCCTATTCTAACGGAGGCATCTGTAAATGTCCATGCGAGTTTGGCTGTATGGCATGAACGGTACAGAAATTGTAAGGACCTTCAGACATCTGAGTCTCCTGTGGCCAACGCACTGTCACAGTAGATAACCTAAAGGTTTGCAGATTTCTATACCTCTCTCGGCTGTTGACGTTATGGCCATCACAGGCACAGGTAGGAACCCCAGCACTGACAAAAGGGAGATCCAGGGATCGGGCTTCTCTGACCCAGCCAACATTCCTAGTGACTGATGTGGACGTGGACGTGGACCTCATTGCTGATACCGAGGCAGGGCTCATCCCCCTAAACTGGGGGGAGATGGGATATGCTGGAACCAGAACCGTTGCCAGACGTGACTTTCCAAGAGGAATGGTAAATACGGATTTTTATGGGAAATATTTAGTTCTTAACATCTTTATTGGGGTATGGTGACATGAAATAAACTGAATATATGTAAAGTGTAAAACGTTTTATGTTTCACCATGTGTGTATATACTGATGAGACCATGCAATCAAGATAATGGAGATATCCCACACAACCTAAGTATTCCTGTGTCACTATGATCCTTTCCTTCCAGTCCTTTCTAACCCCCTTTCTCACAATTCACAAGTAATAGCAAGCACTTTCTAGTATTTCATATAAACAGAATCATATGGTATATACTTTCTGGGGAGTGGGACTCTGGCATTTTTTCACTAACTGTAACTATTTTGAGATTAATCCATTTGTTGCATGTATCAGTTGTTCGTTTGTATTGCTGAGAATTATTCCATTGTATAGATATACCACATTTGTTTTTTATCTGTTCACCTGTTAGTGGATGTTTGGGTTGTTTCCAATTTTTGGCTGTTAGAAATAAAACTCCTATGAAGATTTGTGTATAAGGTATTACTGAATAACATTCCATTGTATGGCTATACCACAGTTTGTTTATCCATTCACTGACTGAGGGACATCTTGATTGCTTCCAAGTTTTGGCACTTATCAATAAACCTGCATTATGCATTGTGTGTAGGTTTTGTGTGGGTATAAGTTTTCAATTCGTTTGGGTCCAAGCCAAGGAGCATGATTTACTGGGTCATATAGTAAGAGTATGTTTAGTTTTGTAAGAAACTCTCTTCCAAAGTGGCTGTCATTCTGCACTCCCACCAGCAGTGGGTGAGTGGTCCTGTTGCTCCATATCCTCGTCAGCATTTGATGTCAGTGTTTTGGATTTTTGCCATTCACATAGGTGTGTAGTAATAGTATATTGTTGTTGCTTTCATTTGCAGTTCCCTAATGATATATGGTGAATATCTTCATATTCTTTTTTTTTAAACAAGCCTTGATGGCTAGCTTTTTTGGGGGGGGCCACATCAGGTCTTAGTTGCGGCATGTGGGATCTTTTGTGGCGGCGCACAGGTTCCTCGTTGTGGTGCGTGGGCTTCTCTCTAGTTGTGGCATGTAGGTTTTCTCTGTCTAGTTGTGGCATGTGGGCTCCAGGGTGCGTGGGCTCTGTAGTTTGCAGCATGCGGGCTCTCTCGTTGAGGTGCGTGAGCTCAGTTGTTGTGGCGTGCGGGCTTAGTTGCCCCGCGGCATGTGGGATAGTTCCCCGACCAGGGATCGAACCCATGTCCCCTGCATTGGAAGGCAGATTCTTTATCACTGGACCACCAGGGAAGTCCCTCTTCATATTCTTTTAACAGTGTCTTTTGCAGAGCAGAAGTTTTAAATTTTAGTCAAGTCCAGATTACTAAGTTTTTCTTTCATGTATTGTGTTTTTGGTGTTGTATCTAAAAAGTGATTGCTAAACCCAAGGTAACTTACATTGTCTCCTGTGTTATCTTTGAGGTGTTTTATAGTTTTGAGAAAATATTTGTAAAAGGTATAAGATGTGTGTCTGGGTCACTTTTTTTTTTGGCTGTGCTGCACAGTTTACGGGATCTTAGTTCCCCTACCAGGTATCAAACCCATGCCCCCTGCAGTGGAAATGGAGCCCTAACCACTGGACCACCAGGGAATTCCCTGGATCACTTTTTTATTGTTTATTTATTTTATAAACAGAATACATAATTTATTACCTATTTTACTATCTCTTAGCATGTTTTTTTTTAATTAATTACTTTTATTTTGGCTCGCTGGGTCTTCACTGTGGCGTGCGGGCTTCTCTGGTTGCAATGCACAGGCTCAATTGGGGTATGTGGGATCTTAGTTCCCCTACCAGAGCCCCTGCATTGGGAGCATGGAGTCTTTTTTTTTTTTAAATAAATGTATTTATTTATATTTTTGTCTGCATTAGGTCTTCATTGCTGCATGCAGGCTTTCTCTAGTTCTGGCGAGCGAGGGCTACTCTTCATTGCGGTGCGGGGGCTTCTCATTGTGGTGGTTTCTCTTGTTGTGGAGCACAGGCTCGAGGTGCACCAGCTTCAGTAGCTGTGGCACATGGGCTCAGCAGTTATGGCTCATGGGCTCTAGAGCACAGGCTCAGCAGTTATGGTGCACGGGCTTAGTTGCACCATGGCATGTGGGATCTTCTCAGACCAGGGCTCGACTCTGTGTCCCCTTCATTGGCAGGCGGATTCTTAACCACTGTGCCACCAGGGAAGTCCCTGGGAACGTGGAGTCTTAACCACTGGACCACCAGGGAAGTCCCTGGATCACTTTTTAAAGCCCATTTGTTGAAAAGACTTCTTTCTCCATTCCTTTTTCTTTGTTCCCTTTTCAAAGACCACTTGAATGTATTTGTGTGGATCTATTTCTACACTCTCC
This sequence comes from Mesoplodon mirus, assembly GCF_964341445.2. NCBI lineage: Eukaryota > Metazoa > Chordata > Mammalia > Artiodactyla > Ziphiidae > Mesoplodon > Mesoplodon mirus. Next base: position 64,056,918 of record NC_138995.1, on the reverse strand, counting down.
GTTCCAGTTTTTTCCATTTATTGAGATACTAATCGTGTGGCTGTGTGGGGGTTCTTATTGTCTTTTATTTTATGGTTTATTCCATTAATTGATATTCAGATGTTAAGCCAACCTTGCATTTCCTGGGACAAATCCCCCAGATCACGTTGTATTATCCTTTGTGTATGTTGCCAAGACAGTTTTCTGATATTTTGTTAATGTATTTTACATCTACATAGATGAATGATAATGGGTTTGTAGATTTGGGTTTTTTAAAAAAAAATTTAATTATTTATTTGGTTGCACCGGGTCTTAGTTGCAACAGGCAGGCTCCTTAGTTGCACCTCACGGGCTCCTTAGTTGTGGCATGCATGTGCGATCTAGTTCCCTGACCAGGGATCAAACCTGGGCTCCCTGCATTGGGGGCGTGGAGTCTTAACCACTGTGCCACCAGGGAAGTTCCCACATCAATTTTTATATGTAGCATTTTTATCTTCATCTAGTTCAAAATATTTGTTTTTAAAATTTCCCTTGTAATTTCTCCTTTTACCCATAGGATAATTAGCAGTGTGTAGTTTAGTAAGTCTCTTCCTATTAAATTTACAGGGATGGTATCACAGAGCAGGAGGAAAGCTTGTGATTTTTCAGTCAATGGTCCAAGTGTTACTGTTGAAATGGGGAAAATCTGTGAGTTATTTGAAATAACTTGGTTTTTCTTCATAAGATGGGAGACCCTTTTTTCCAGTTTCTCTTCTATTGACAGTATTTACAAGTGTCCTTTTCAATAGGTGGTTGGTTGGAACGTGGGCCCCGTAGCCCCTGCTGGTCTGCAAGGACACGTTTTCTTCAGATCCTGTCTTGTAAATATGAGCTGCCAGGTTTTATAGTTCAAAAGGGGATAATTATTCTTTTTTATTTTATTTATTTTTGGCTGCGTCAGGTCTTCAGTTGTGGCACACACGGGATCTTCGTTGAGGCACACGGGCTTAGTAGTTTTGGCGTGCGGGCTTAGTTGCCCCGTGGCATGTGGGATCTTAGTTCCCTGACCAGGGATCGAACCCGCATCCCCTGCATTGTAAGGCGGATTCTTTACCACTGGACCACCAGGGATGTCCCAGGGCTCATTATTCCAAGTTCTATTTTTGAATTAGGTCTCCACCTTCACATTTAACACCATTGGTAAAATGACATGAAACAGCTGCTCTTAACATCAGCACCTCTTTAACTCCCAACTGTTGAAATTAGGAATTTTTTCTAGTCTGTCTGAACATCTCCTATAGTTTAAAAATATTTTTGTTTTAATGATTAAATTACTATACAATCGATCTTTACTGGTCATGGACCACCAGACCAGAGACTCGTAAACCATAGGCATCCTTATTCCTGAAACTATGATTAAGAAACGTCACAAGATATTTAACTCCAGCTTCTTTGTTCCTCCCCTCTAAAACCCCACAACTCAAAGACCCAGTTGCAGTGGGTGTCAGACTTGTCTCCCACTCCCTTGATTGATGCCCTGCAACAAACTCTTACTTAGCTGCAAACACTCAATGTCAGTTTGGCTTTTGCTCGGTTACAGTAGGGGGTCTGAGCAAGGGAGAGAGTAGGGGGAGAGGTGCTAAGGAGAGAGATCAGAAGGATAAGGGGGTGGGAGCGCTGGATGTGGGAGGCTACTGCAGGACAAGGAGAGGGTGGATTTACAGGGGAATGAGTCTACTTTGTTCCTGCTGAAGTTTGTCGACTTGCTCATTAGTTTTGGCTAAAGAATCTTTTAGTGATGTAACTTTTTAAAGTTTTTTTTTTTATGTGTATCTATTTTTGGCTGTGTTGGGTCTTCATTTCTGTGTGAGGGCTTTCTCTGGTTGTGGCGAGTGGGGGCCACTCTTCATTGCGGTGCACGGGCCTCTCACTATTGCGGCCTCTCTTGTTGCGGAGCACAGGCTCCAGACGTGCAGGCTCAGTAGTTGTGGCTCACGGGCCCAGTTGCTCCGCGGCATGTGGGATCTTCCCGGACCAGGGCTCGAACCCGTGTCCCCTGCATTGGCAGGCAGATTCTCAACCACTGCGCCACCAGGAAAGCCCTAGTGATGTAACTTTTATTTCAGAATTTAATTTGGAGTCCTCTGCATACTAAGAAAAAATACTATCCATTGGGCCTGAGAACTCTTATTTCCTTTATTTTCAAAGATGTCTTTCAAATTAACCCTTTTGTTCAAATCAAGTGTCCCCCAGAGTGGCCACTGAAGGCCCAAATCATCCTTAGGATAGTTATGCTATTCAGAAACACAGGCACACAGGACTTCCCTGTGTGGTCCAGACAGCCCAGGAAAAAAAAAAGCCAAAAAACGTAACTCAAAGGACATCAAAAAAGGTATGAAAAGGAATGGCCTGATCCACCAAGTATCTCAAACAACAGGGAACTAACAACAAAATCCAGGTGTCAAACTGAGAATGAAAAGCCATGAAACTTAACACAGAGCAGAGTTTAGACCTACTGCTGACTTACCACGTCTTCACGGACTCAAGTTGCCCTTCAGCAGCAAGGCACAAGGGACATCTGTGGGTACTGCACCTGGTGGAAGGCTGGGGTCTGCGGTGACAGGCAGTGCAGACAGTATCTCAGTGGGACTTCCACAATAAACATAATAGGTTGTAACATAGCTTCTACAGTGGATACATCCAGTTTATCTTGTTCCTTTTGTCCATTGAACGTTGATTAGTGGGACACAGGATCAACAGTAGTGTGAGCTGGAGGACTGATGATACTCAGTGTGGAAGCTCCTTACAACTTCTATTACTATTTTACTTTCTTAATCTGAATTTGTCTTAAAAATTATTTTTTCACTTGCTTTGACACTAGTTGAGGAAATCATACATCTCTCATGCTTAACTGTTAGTAATCTGTCCATCATTTTCAATTTTGAATGAACTGCGTATCATACAAAGACCTCAGAGAGGACTTTTACCACATTTAGTGAATATCCACTCTTTAGGAAATTCATCACAAAATTTACATTTGCATTTTGCATTTTTGTATTCAGTATATACAAAATATAGATAACAGCACGTTCAGCAAGAATAGAAAATATTGCCTTTTCAATCTCACATGTGTATCAGTTTGTCACAAGTCCAAACTCATAACTAAGTTTTAACAGGTTGAACCATTGAAAGGTCTGCAAACTTGTGAACTAACAGTGAATTGAACTTGGTATCTAATTCAACAACAAAAAAAGGGAACTTCCTGTTTGCCTGCCTGTAAGGGAGAGTTCTAATTGTCAGGCAGTCACCTCAAAAAAAGCCAGAGCAGGTCTCATGAGCTTTTGGGAAGTCTGGCATTCAGGAATCAGCAGACTTTCAGAAACAGGCATATTTAAGGATTGAAACCTATCCGTAAGGGAGAGCGAATTATCACATGTCATTTCCTGCCAAGATAGCTTGTGACCTTCTAACCTTCGAAGCCTGGGTACAAAGGGGGCATCCTACTCGGGAGACAAAGGTTTGGGATTCCATGATCCCATCTCCTTGATGGGAACTGATTTATCAGGTCACCTGAAATTGCAGCAACAGTGAATGCACAGGGAGTTGAAATTATCTCTGAAAAATACTTGAAATGAATATTACAAGAAGTTATTAACAGTGATTATGTAGTTACTCAATAAAATTGGGAAAAATAGTTCTAGAGGGCTTCCCTGGTGGCATAGTGGTTAAGAATCCGCCTGCCAATGCAGGGGACACGGGTTCGAGCCCTGGACCGGGAAGATCCCACATGCTGCAGAACAACCAAGCCTGTGTGCCACAACTACTGAGCCTGCACTCTAGAGCCCACGAGCCACAACTACTGAGCCCGTGTGCCACAACTACTGAAGCCTGCGTGCCTAGAGCCGGTGCTCTGCAACAAGAGAAGCCACGACAATGAGAAGCCCATGCACTGCAACGAAGAGTAGCCCCTACTCAGTGCAACTAGAGAAAGCCCGCGCGCAGCAACGAGACCCAACACAGCCATAAATTATATAAATAAATAAATTTATATAATAAATAAGTAAATAAAAAAGAACTGAATACATATCAAAATGTGGAGTAAGAAATATGTGTCGGTCACTGGATGGGACACCATCACTGGCTCTACGACTGAAGCCCGTGCCTACAGCCCGTGCTCCACGAGAAGCCACCACAATGAGAAGCCCACGCACCGCAACGAAGAGTAGCTCGCTGCAACTAGAGAAAGCCCGCGAGTAGCAACAAAGACCCAAGCAGCCCCCCCCAAAAACATAGTTCTAGAGAAACATATCTGTTACAGGTGAAAGAAAGTTAAAGAAAGTTAAGCTCAGTAGCTACAGTTTATTACAGTGAAAGGATACAGATGAAAAGCAGCAAAGGAAGATGGTGCTATAGGACAGAGTGCAAGTGGGACCGCATTGCCAGGTTCCAGTTGCCCCCTCGCTTAGGTCTCACAGCAGTAATGTATGGCAGCACAGGTGAAGGATTGCTAACCAGGGAACCTCACACAAGCCTTGGTGGTGTCCAGGTGTGTTTGGAGTATCTGTCACACACAGGGACACCTGTGTGGCTGACCTTACTCTCTAGCTTCTCCAAATGTCAAACTGATACAGAGACCTAAGGACCCCCCCCCACCATAAATCACAGTATTAGCATAAACTGCCTAGCACAACCCAAGGACCAGGTAAATAGACACTTTTATTAGTGAATGTATCAAGAGCCTGGAGATTGTCTCGCAGGAGTTGGGCAAGTAAGTGCCACACATTTCTTTGGAATGAATAGACTGGACAACTCAGGCCTGTGATGTCATCCTTTACACAGGTCAAGTGAAAATACTCAAAACTTGTCCCTTCGGAATCCTTTTACATTTTACCCTCATCTATGTTCTCAATGTTATTTATGGGTATCTGTATAATGGAAACAGACTATAATGGTGTGCTACTTCACGTCTTCCCAAGTCCACACTGGGTGACCTTGAAACCATGCCCCATAGGGTGAACAGAAGCTGGTGAGTAACAGAAATCCTTGAGTTTGTCTTATAGAACTACAGATAAGGGAACAGCTTGCCAAAACCCCTCTGCTTGTAAACTGCCTTCACTGATTAAGCTCGTTTTAGTTTTTTTTTCTCTTTAGTTGCATATGCTCCAAGCTTCATATGGTCTAAGTAATATCACAAGACTCCCTAACGACCCCTGTAAATCACACCTCTGATGTATGGGTCACTATAGTAAAGGGAGCCCCAGTTATTTTTTATTTTTATTTTTTTGGCTGCGTTGGGTCTTTGTTGCTGCACGCAGGCTTTCTCTACTTGTGGTGAGCGGGGGCTACTCGTTGTGGTGCATCGGCTTCTCATTGCAGTGGCTTCTCTCATTGCAGAGCACGGGCTCTAGGCGTGCGGGCTTAGTTGCTCCAGGTCATGTGGGATCCTCCCGGACCAGGGCTTGAACCTGTGTCCCCTGCATCGGCAGGTGGACTCTCAACCACTGCGCCACCAGGGAAGCCCGGCAGGCAGATTCTTAACCACTGCACCACCAGGGAAGTCCCCCCAGTTGTTTTTTAGGAACTTAAGAGTCAGCTCTTACACACTTGGAGCTAGTTAAGACTGATTGTAATTACCAACCCGTAAAATTTGGCCTGCACAAGTGTTCAATGAATGCCCTTTGGACATCAGATGGCCAAAAACTCCACCCTCAGATCGTGCAAAGTGACTATTTCTGAACATGCATCCCATGAAGAAGCATGTAATGCAGATACATCCGCACACACCGATCACCTCACCTTTTCTCACACCCTTTCACATTTCCCCACACCTAAGACAACCCTGTGTCTTTATCCCATAAATAACTCAAGGACCACAACTCCAGGGAGGTGGATCTCAGGCTTGCTCTCCTGTCTCCTCCCTTGGCTGCCCTGTGAATGAATTTTTTCTCTCCCACAAACCTTGGTGTCTCAGTGTTTGGCTTGTGTACCTCTGGAAATGCTACCCGGTTTGGTAACAACCTCGTGTTCACAGCTTGAAATTGTCACAGTTGGAGTATTTGTACCAGGGAAGTTGGCAAACACTACAACCAAGGGTCGATTCATTGTTTTATTACTTGTCTAGACTTAAGAAAGTAACGGGGCTTCCCTGGTGGTGCAGTGGTTGAGAATCCGCATGCCAATGCAGGGGACACTGGTTCAAGCTCTGGTCCGGGAAGATGCCACATGCCACAGAGCAACTAAGCCCATGTGCCACAACTACTGAGCCTGTGCTCTAGAGGCCATGAGCCACAACTACTGAAGCCTGCGTGCCTAGAACCTGTGCTACGCAGTGAGAGAAGCCACTGCAACGAGAAGCCTGCGCACCGCAATGAAGAGCAGCCCCTGCGTGCCGCAACTAGAGAAAGCCCGCGCCCACCAACGAAGACTCAACCCAGCCAAAAATCAATTAAAAAAAAAAAAGTAATGGAGAATAAGTTAATGAGGACTGTACGTTGGGAATAGCACAAACATCCCACCCAGCAAAGTAATTTCAGAAAAGTCAAGTTCTAACACATTTCGTTTATTGTCTTCTTAGTTATTATAAAAAGGGAAGTATCAACCAACATTCACTACCAGTTGGAAAATAACTACTGTGAACATCTGAGATACACAGCTGGCAAATGAACACATTAAAAATGTTCAACATGATAAACCATTAGGGAAATGCCAACAGACCACAGTAAGATAACTACACACTTTTAAAACCGGTTAATATTTAATACATATATAATATAACAGCCAAGTGCAGGTGAAGAATATAGGGGAACTTGAATGCTCCCATACCACTGATGGGAATGCAAAAGGGTACAGTCATTCACTTTAGAATATGAAACCATATATTCATATAAAGGATTTTATGTACGTTCATAATAAGCTTATCTGTGATAGCCAAAACAGAAACAAACCACAAAACCCCATCATTTAACAGATGAATGGATAAACAACCAAAGGGTGGTATATCCAAACAGTGTATTTTTCAGGAATTAAAACAATAAACTATTAGGGAATTCCCTAGTGGTCCAGTGGTTAGGACTCCGTGCTTTCACCGCTCAGGGCCTGGGTTCAGTCCCCGGTCGGGGAACTAAGATCCCACAAGCCTTGTGGCATGGCAAAAAGAAAAAAAACAGAACTATTCACATCAGCAACTTGGATGATTCTCAAGATAATTATGCACCATGAAAGAAAAAGGCAAATACAAAAGTAAACACATTAAGATTCCAATGATACTAAAACTCTAGAAAACATTAACTAATCGAATGTGAAAGAAAGTCAACAGTAGTTGCCTGGGAGCCCATGGAGAGATGTCAGAAGGTAGATATGGAACTGATGGATGTTTGTTATTATAATGATGGTTGTGATTTTACACATACTAAAACTTACCAAGCTGTACATTTTAAGTATATTCCGTTCAGTGCATACCAACTATATAGCTCGATTAAGTTTTACTAAAAATTGGCTTCACATAAAAATCTGAATCTCCTTTTTGGAAAAGTAGAACTCTGGAAACCAACACGTTAACTCCATCACCTCTTCTTGTCTCATGGGAGGGACTGTCACAGTAGCAATAAAGACACCCATCTTTATAGCAATGAAAGGTGTTTCTACTTGAGTTATCCAGGACCTCTTCCTGAGTCATAAAAACAACATGCCAGGACTACACGATTTACCCCTTCCTCATTTTTTTTTTCACTGTGCAGCAACGGCCTTGAGATCAACAATTTGGAGATGCTATGGGATCCTGAAACCTTTACAATATTCAGTCTGACACTGACTTGGACCTCAGGAGAAGAGAAACAGCCCTGTACCTAAGGATTTCTGCAAAAACTTTATCCTAAATGGCCATAATCCCTGTACATTTGTGAATGCAACTTTTTTATTTTCCTAAAGATCCCAAATTACAGCAGTTTTTCTTTTTATCAAAGTACAGTTGCTTTACTGGATGCAGCTTTAGAAAAGGCTCATCCCTACTTGTTCGCTTGTCTCTCACTCCCTATTAATTCCCTGAGCGTTTCTGTACCAAATATGGTTCCCACCTAATGTCTGTAACCTAATGCTCAGCAACACCAGCCCACCACGTTGTGGACATTATGGCTCATGGCTCTTTTCCAGTTGGACTTAGAGAACTTCTCTTGAACAGTACTGGGAGTATGATGTGACATCCTCTGTGAAAAAGAGAACTCATGCTGCTCCAAAAAACACTGGTGGTTCTCACAACTGTCCTCATCTCAGGGTGATGTCAGGACCCACCAAAAATTCTGATATCCAGGTCACAACATTATTCCCACAAAGCCCTGCAGGAGGCCTTGGACAACAATGCAAATTCGACACAAACTGCAATGAAAACTATTCTCTGCCATGATACTATCCACACTGAGGTATACAGATTTCCCAGACAGGTGACATAGAGCTAGAAAAATCCATCCGGAGTATGACATGAAATAATGCCCCTGAAAAAGGTAACCCTCTGTAAGCCACCAGCAGAACCCAGACTGGGTCACCTTGGTCAAAGCTGGTTAAATCCATGGCCTGATCAGTTAGACACAAGAGAAGGACAACACCCAAGTGCTCAGGCCACTCATGCTTCCCTCCACAGGATGCGAGAGCACAGAGGTCTACCTACCCTGATCACACGGAGGCGACTGCCGCTTGGTAGAGGTAAGATGAGTTTTACCACAGAAGCTCACACTGACATTAGTCTGGCAAGGGCCCTGCACAGGTTAGAAAGTAGAGTGTAGCTCCTTAAAAGCTTCCTACGAACCTGGTACTCATAGGCAATCTGCACACTAGGGCTGTTCAGATGTACGGCATTCAACTTCCAGTTGATGACTTCCTCACAGAGCCTATTCAGTATGATGTATTAACTAAGGAGACAGCTCATTTGCTGCTCTCATCTCATTTGAAGGCCTTTCTCCAGTATGAACTTGCTGGTGACGAATGAGGTTAGACCTTCGGCTGAAAGCTTTCCTACATTCGCCGCACTCAAAGGGTCTCTCTGGGCTGTGAAGTTTCTGGTGCTCAGTCAGAGCAGACCTTTGACTAAAGATTTTTCCACATTTGCTACACTCAAGAGGCCTCTCTGTAGTGTGAACTTTTTGGTGTTGAGTAAGTTGGGTGCTTTGGCTAAAGAATTCTCCACATTCAGTGCCCTCATATGGTCTTTCTCCAGTGTGAATTCTCTGGTGTTGAGTGAGGCCGAAGCTTTGGCTAAAAAGTTTCCCACATTCAATGCATTTATAAGGCCTTGCTCCAGTGTGAACTCTCTGGTGCTTAATGAGGGTAGAGCTTTGGCTAAAAAGTTTCCCACATTCACTGCATTCATATGGCCGTTCACCAGTGTGGATTCTCTGATGTTTAATGAGGCTGGGACTTTGGTTAAAGAACTTCCCACATTCGCTGCACTCATAAGGCCTTGTGCCCGTGTGAACTCGCCGGTGTTTAATTAGGTTGGAGTTGGAGGTAAAGAATTTCCCACATTCACTGCATTTATAAGGCCGTGATCCAGTGTGAATTCTCTGATGTTCACTGAGGCTGGAGCTTTGGCTAAAGAACTTCCCACATTCACTACACTCATAAGGCCTTTCTCCAGTGTGAATTCGCTGGTGCCGAACAAGTGTGGGTTTGTTGCTAAAAGCCTTCCCACATTCCCTGCACTCGTAAGGCCTTTCTCCAGTGTGGACTCTCTGGTGCTGAATAAGTATGTGTTTATAGCTGAAGGTTTTCCCACATTCGCAGCACTCATAGGGCCTCTCTCCAGTGTGGACTCTCTGGTGCTGAGCAAGCCTGTACTTGCGGCAGAAGGCTTTCCCACATTCACTGCACTTATACTGCCTTTGTCCATTGTGAGAGGCCTCTGCACACTTGGCGTCCTTTTGTGGAGCGACCTGGTGCTGGAGAAGGCCAGAGCTACCAGGGAAATCCTTCCCAGCCTCCTGGCACGTGGAAGACTTCTTGGATGCATGGACTGTGTGGCTGTTCATAAAGGCCTTACCCACATCTCTTCTGAAGAGTTTCTTTCCACTGTGCTGGTGAAATTTCACACCTGACCCACACAGTTTCTGGCCAGGGTTTGTGCCAAGGTCCTCAGCTAAATGCAAACCACCTTCCAAGTCCAGGCTACACCTCTCCCAGGGATAGGCCTCCTGGGTGGACAGGTCTGTCTTTGAAGTATTTATTCGTGGCACTTCTACAGAAACTTTCTGCTCAGAAGATGTCTCCTTGACCTCTGCTCCATGCCAACAACCTGAAAGCACAGACATATGGATGAACTTCATGTAGATTTTGGTAGAAGGAGGCGGCCCCATCACAAATATCAAATATGTGTCTGACATACCAAGGAAATAATCCATGGGACTGTTTTCAGGACAAGGGAGCTAGGGGCAGGTAAAGAAAGGGCAGCTGTGCAAGACTAGGCCTCTCCACGTCACAGAACAGGGAGGACTCACCAGGCAAAAGACACAAGGATGGGGTGGAGCACACGGAGGAGCTGGGGTCCACAACTCACTCCTCCAGGAACGGTTTTCACCAGGGCCTTGGTTGCTGTATGGAAAGCTGTGTCCAGGCCCAGGAAAATCCGATTGTCACTGAGTAGCTGCTGTTCAAGGACTATCTTGAGGATAGGTGCAGAACTCATGACATGTTAAGTGTAGGCCAATACTGAAAAGCACAGAGGAGTGAGGATGGAGAGGACCAATGCGGAGTGGAAGACAGAGAAGCGAGGGATAATCCTGGGTTCGAAGTCAGGGTAGAAGTGACAAAAGGAGTAAAGTGTCAAGAATGGGTAGGAAAGATAGAAATGAGGTACACAGTCACTGTCCTTGGCACCAAAACAGTGCTGGGCACAGGACATGTTCCTGATGTGACTTGACTCCAACCATAATATCACATCCTTCCCCTGATGCCAATCACCAGACCCAGGCTCACTTTGAGCCCCTCATGTTGTGCCTGCAGTCATGTCCACTCTGTCATGTACCCAGGGTTCTCCTCCCAGCTCCACTTGGACAACATGCGACCTAGAAAATGCAAGTCCTAAGGGAAAGACAGGACAGGTGAGTTGTCAACACTGGCCCACAAGGGCAATCAATTCCAAAACAATCTCAGGGAAAAAAAACAGTATCACATATTGAATCTTTGAGGAGAGTATCACAGCAACAGCCAGGTGGACCCCACAAACAGTGACCATGTCGGGTCGGAACAATTCCTGGTAGAGTCAGGCCCCAGGAAATGACAGCCAGAAAAGGGCAGAGCCTGGAGCACAGTGGTGTATGGGTCTGCAGTCCACTTAGCAGGGAGTGGCTGAGACTAATGGAACCCGCTGGACTAATTCCAAGTCATTTGACACAGAAAAACTTCACTGAAAAAACTTCAGAGCCGCTGGTACTGGGGATACTTCTGAAAGGAGGTCATATACGCAGTCACTCAGCCTTGGCACCAACAACACAGATGAGAGGGAAGCAGTAACAGAGATGAGGCCACTGTCTAGCTGTGAAAAAGCAGACTTGTCCTTGGAAGACAGGGGAAAGGCAGAGACCTGCCCAGGACGCTGGGATAGGTGGGAGGGCCTTACCCAATGACGCAACAAGTGCAAAGGTCTCCAGGATCACATCGCGGTACAGGAGTCTCTGGGCCTCATCAAGAAGCCTCCATTCCTCCTGGGAAAAGTACACAGCCACGTCCTCAAAGGTCACAGAGCCCTGTGATGACGGGGACAGATGTCTCCATAAGCAGCCTCTCTCCCCAGGACCCCATAAGTACCCCTAACCCATACTCACTCTGGGTTCATCATCCTCCCCAGCTCCCTAACTCAGAGGGCACTGGTACCGAATAACTCTTCATACTTCCTTGAGCACGAGGTACAACTCTCAGCAGCAGCAGGCAAGTGGACAGATAGATGCCATCTAAGCTGTGGACCTGGTATGCAGGGCCCCCTCCCTCTCCTGCGAGACAACACAGCCTGAGTCCCCAGGATCACGTTACCTAGACACAAACAAACTTGGGCTCATCGTCCTCTCTTAAACTCCTGGTATGAGGGCCCTGGGGCGATTTGGTCACACACCTTCCCCACATGCATATTACTCACTGGCTAACTAACTCCTCATACAGCTGATCCCCATCACCACCACCCAGCCCACAAAATTGGCATGTCTCCTGCCTCCTCACATACCGCTGCACACGGCATCAGAAAGTTCCTGCCAATGCAACAGGATCCCACCGTACCCCAACTCTCCACTGGCGGTTCCCCAGCCCTATTCTGAAGGCTTCCCCACCAGGCCTTGTTCCTGACTTTAACCTCAGTCAAAACATGCAGATCTAAATACCCCTGGTCTGGTTCCACTTCTGTATTCCTCACTATGTCTCTTCACCAATTAGAACCTTGTCCATATAACACCCATTTAAAATCCACACCCACTTGACACACCTAAGGTAAACTCATCTGACACTGTGACAGAAACTCCCCGAGTTCCACCACAGAAGCCTGGTGAGTGCATAGGAGGAGAAGTAACAGCAGCCTGACTTCTCTATCACTTCACCTCCATTTCTGCTTTCCCTTTGCATCAATTTCACAGCCACTCTCCCATGAAAACCTGGGCCACCTGCTGGACTTTCACCACCCCCTTCTGTGCCACTGATGATCAGTCCTGTTCCTTGAATGTCTTTGTGACACCCACAGCCCCCCTCTCCTCCCTTGTCCCCTAATGCATCCTGAAGCCTCCCCAGCACTCTAGATCTGCATGTTCAGCTGTCCACTTGTCTCCTATACTTGGGAGTCACTGAAACAGCTGAGACTCAACAGGGCCAAAACCCAAATCATAATACTCTCACTAAAAAGGACTCCTACCGGGCTTCCCTGGTGGCTGAGAGTCCGCCTGCCGATGCAGGGGACATGGGTTCGTGCCCTGGTCCGGGAAGATCCCGCATGCGGCAGAGCAGCTGGGCCCGTGAGCCATGGCCGCTGAGCCTGCACATCCGGAGCCTGTGCTCCGCCACGGGAGAGGCCACAACAGTGAGAGGCCCGCGTACCGCAAAAAAAAAAAAAAAAAAGGACTCCTACCACTGACTTCTGCACCTCAGTTTGATGGTACTTCCACACTTCCAGATGCAAAGGGAAAAAACTCTGGAGTCATCTGTGATCCCTCCACCTTAGAAAATCTGGTCAGCCCCTACTTTAAAAGCAAATCCAGAAGCCAAGTGTTTCTCCTACGTCCACATCCACCCACCCTGTCCAGCCACAACCAGTGCTTATCTGGACGACTGCCACAGCCTCCTTGATTATCTCCGTGTCGTCCTCTCCCTCAGTCTGTTCTGCACTCTGCACCCAGGGGTAGCCTGTTACATCCTAAGTGAAATCACTTTTCTCCTCTGTTTCAAATGTACCGTGGCTGCCGTCACTCTCAGAACAGACTTCTCAGAGTACCATTCTAGGTGCAGCTTCTCAAAGTACCACTCTAGGCCTGACTCCGGCCCCCTCGCTCTCCATCCTCACCAGACAGTAACAGAGACCTAGAAGTCCTAGAACACTCCCATCTCACTCTCATCCCCAAGCATTTGTACATACTAACCCCCGTACCTAAGACAACCTTTCACATCTCAGTCCACTGGCTGCCAAAAATGGGTATCTGTCCATATAACCTCTGGCCTGGACTTAGAAACCTGGGCTTAGAGTTTCTCTAGGGTCTTGAGATACCAAGGCCAGGAAGGGTGGCAGCAAAAGAGTTCCATGACACCTGACACTCACCAGTGCAGTGTCCATAAGTGGTTCTGCTGAGTGTGGAACCTGTGGGAAGAGCAGGGCCATGTAACTTTAATTCCCATCAGCAGTATAGACGAAAAAGAAGATTAATGAGTGAACCGTTTAATACTGAAGTCAAAGATAAATGTTCAAGGGAAAATTAAAGCATGTAAAAGAGGGCAGAAAATGTTATAGAGTTGTGCCATAAAGTCACATGGATAACTTGATAAAAGGCTTTCCAGAAGTGGGACAAAAAGGTGAAAATCCTCTCTATCAGAGCCATGCCTGGTGTGTTTGAGCAGCATCTACAAGGATGGTGTGACTGGAGCCCAGTGAGCCAGAAGAATAAGGGATCGTGTTGGTGAGGAAGTGGTGTTGGCAGGTCATATAGCACTGTTAAAGCCCTGAGCCACAAATATCAAAATTTAGTCTCATTTTATGTACAGGTCTGTTTCTGACACTTCCATTTGTTTCCCTTTTTCTATCTGTTTGTCCCTTGCCAATAACAGATTTTTCTCTTCCCATAGCTTGTAGCTGGCCCTAACAGGTGGCCAGGAGTTCTTATACTTCCTTTTCAAATTTTACTCTGGTTATATTAAAAATTATTGTTTTATATAAAATCCCAGCTTACATAATCCATAGATTAAATTCTGATTTGAAATTACTGTAACATTGTATAGTATAATTTAAGAATATGTACTTTTAATACTTATCCATATTCTTTGGTGTTAACTTTTCCATAAGTATTCAGACAGATTATCTGTAATTTCCTACATGCTTTTCTCTCCTGTGGAAGAGAACAGAACCACCATTTTCTGACTATGCATTCAAAATGAATCTCTGATAAAGGGGTTGTTCCTAGAATCAGTAAAGGTGCCTGGCCTCCAGCCGTTGGGGATAACTGGACCTCATTTTGGAGTCTTTAAACTTAAGAGAAAGGAAACAAGATATAGGACCTGACCTCTATTCCATCCTCATTATAGAGACATGGAAATATCTTCTTGAGCTCTTACTATCCTGCTAGGGTTTCGAAGCATTATAATGACTTTTTATCCTTACAATGATTCTTTTCAGCCCCCTTAAAACAAGTATTTTAACAAAATATTTTAATCATTTTCTCTTACAAGATCACCAGAGGAAAATGATTTAACAGTAAAATAAATATTAGTGGAAGAGCACAATCTCTTAAAACACGAAAAGCCTCTGTGTGTGTGCAGACTGTAAAAAAGTAAGCTTATGTAAGGCATAAGTGTGTGTCAAAATATAACTATGAGGGCTTCCCTGGTGGCACAGTGGTTGGGAGTCCGCCTGCCGATGCAGGGGACACGGGTTCGTGCCCCGGTCCGGGAGGATCCCACGTGCCGCGGAGTGGCTGGGCCCGTGAGCCATGGCCGCTGAGCCTGCGCGTCCGGAGCCTGTGCTCCACAACGGGAGAGGCCACAGCGGTGAGAGGCCCGTGTACTGCAAAAAAAAAAAAAAAAAAAAAAAAAAAAAAAAAAACTATGAAATACTTTAAGTATAATTTGCATTCAAAGAACTAAGTTAAAATTAGTAACACGGAGCAAAACAAGATGAGTAAGTGGAAACGTTAATTTAAATACAATAAAAATTTTAACATATAAACTAGACAGATGTGTGCTTTATATACTCCAGAACACACTGCAAGTATGACTATACAGTACTACTGCTTATAGATACTGAAAGCAAACCGGAGAATAAAAACCCAAACAAAAAACCACAGGCAAAAAAAGGCCTTCAACAGGAAAACGTACAGTATTCATATCTACAGACTACTACACAAAAAGGAAGATACCCTGCATGAAAAACATGGGTAAGGTCACACCATATTGTGCAAATGAAGAAAAACACATCAGAATACTTATATGATTCCATTAGTTAAGTTTTAAAACAAGCGACTGGAACTAAACTACAGCCGTCGAATATTTTCCACATAGTTGGCAAAACTATCAAGAAAAGCAAGGAAACGCTTACTTTAAACAACAGACAATACCTTAACTTTTGAGGGATGGGTATAATTGTTTTGAAGGACCCCACTGGCGGTTTCTGGGGTAGCATTTTTTGACCTCAGCGCTTAACAGATACTAATTTTAGAGCTGCTTATTCAACTGCATGTGTAAGTTCTGTGCAATTTTTCTCCACGCAGGTCATTATTTTAAAGTTCGGAAAACCAAGGTTTGGGGGCACGAATAAATATAAATATAGGACACGCGTTAAGAAAAAATTGGTAAGATCAGAAACAGTGCAGAATGAGAAGAGTTGGGGGAGGGCCCTGAGGGTGCAGCATTTACCTGAATCGGACCCATCAGCGCGGCCGCCGCCAAGGGAGTCTGTGTGCGAAGGTGGGGCCCGGGCACGGCGGCCCCCGTCCCGGACCCGCAACAGAGTCAGGCTGGATGGCGCCCACGCCGAGCCTCAGACCCGCCTCAGAGCTGCCTCAGAGCAGCGGGCACAGCAGCTTCCTGGTTCCCTGATCTCGGACTGGACCAGCGTCCTCAACCTCCCCACCAGTGAACAGATCCGAGTTTACAAAATGTCGCCGGCGATCCACGCCGGAAGGCCCGCCCAAACGCCGTCCTCCAGAACGGAAGTACCTCTGCCCGAGTCTTCATTGGTCCAGTGCCCCTGACGCGCGGCGCAGTGCCTTCAGGGTAATGTAGTTCACAACGCTCCCGTCCCCGGCAAGAGGCGGTGACCCCCAACTTTCAGAGAAATGGTCCGCCTCACCCGGAGGGTTGCTGGGAAGTACAGAGGCTGTGAGCACAGGCCGGGGTTTCACGTTTCTTAAAGAGGACGCACCCAGATTTCCTTGAAATGTATGTAGTCTGTGCTGATCACAGAGAGGTACAGTGACATTAATATTTCAGATGTTCCCCAAACCCGCAAAACCAAATGGGCACATGATACCGGGTTGTCGCTCAGACACAAAGTGCATCCATGCTGAGCTGGAGTCCAATAAACATTGTCTTGTTGATCTTCCAGTACATGGACGCTGAAGCTTTAGACTCAATTTATGAGCCTCACTGTGTTAGGTCAGGGTCAAGAAAGTAAAGACTTCAGACAGGGCCATGCCTGGCAAGACAGAGGAGGGATGTGGGGCAGCCAGAAGCAGGTGGACCAGGCGCTGTGTCTCTGATTCCCTCACAAAAAAACCATAAAGCCTGTGACACTGTCCCATTCAGGGACCGACACATATTTCTTACTCCACATTTTAATATGTATTCAGTTCTTCTCTAGAAGCTAAGATCTACCTATCTGAAAAGAAGAGGGACTTACCATATGCAGCTTCTGTCTGGAGAGTGACTCATAGTTTATTTGGAAAGGGGGCATCTGAACCCAGAGATAAAGGATTGGATTACATGATCTTCTTTCCTTGCTGGGGAGTCAATATAATTTCACCTGCAAGTGCAGTGAAAATGCATGGAGAGTTGAGCTTATCTCAGGAAAATATTTGTGAAATGTTGAAATTGCTGAAATCAATCATTATTTAATTATTCAAAAGTGGTGGCCAAAATAGCTCTTGGCCATGTGAACGAGGTTAGGATCTCAGTGAAGACTGAAGGAACACTGAAGTCTGAGAATGAGGGAATGAAGGTGAGCGCGTAGTTACACAGGGAACTTGGCTAATCTGTGGATATAGCTCTCCAAGTTGTGATTTATTATTTATTTATTTAAATCATTTTTTAGTATACCAAACAATGCCAGCTTGAAGGGTGACATAGAGAGAGCAGATATCTTTGCCAGAATGCTAAAAACAAACAGGGCATCTGTGCCATCCTATTTATACCCTCCTTAACAAGCACGCATTAAGTGCCTATTCCATTCCAAGCACTATTTTGGCTGCATGGGACCCATGAAGATCCAAAGAGACAAAGACCCCTGCCCTCATGAGTCTGACTTTCTTGTCAAAGAAGATGGACTGTAAAAATTAATGACAACATAGTCTATTACATAATACTTTTATGCATTATGAGTGTTAACCAAAATTTCGGAAACGAATATCTGATTGAAGTTAAGACGGATTTATTTGGGGCTTGTTAGGACTGCAGCCTGGGAGACAGTTTTGAGAAGCACTAAAATCGTGGTCCCCTGGACTACAAAATGGAGGAAGGTTATAAAGGCAAAAAACGGAAGGCTACAGTTAGTTCCATAAATTGTTTGTGAACAATTATAATTGGAGCTGTCATGAAGTAAGGGTGCTTGTAAAGCAAGGATTGATTGGAGTTGGAAATGTCTGCGTAGTTACAAGGGGGGACTCTTGAGACCGCAAGACTGTAGGTAGCAGATTTTTTTTTTTTTTTTTTTTTTTTGGCAGTACACGGGCCTCTCACTGCCTTGGCCTCTCCCATTGCGGAGCACAGGCTCCAGACGCGCAGGCTCAGCGGCCATGGCTCACAGGCCCAGCCGCTCCTCGGCATGTGGGATCCTCCCGGACCGGGGCACGAACCCGTGTCCCCCGCATCGGCAGGCGGACCCCCAACCACTGCGCCACCAGGGAAGCCCTAGAAGATATTTTTAAAATGTCTAATGTCTGCTATCAAACTGAACTTGGGTCTACTCGTCCGCTGTGCAGCAAAGCTAATCTACTAACACTGGGTTGTGGTGAAGGAAAGTACAGTGTTAATTGCAGGGTATCAAGCAAGGAGAACAAGCAGCTCTAGCTCAAAAGACCCAAACTCCCTGATAGATTTTAGGGACGGGCATTTAGAGGGTTGAGGGGTGCAGCTCGTGGACTTCCTTCTGATTGGTTGGTGTTGAGGTAAGAGGGTGATGTTTCTGGAATATAATGGTTGTGGTCAGCATCCTCCACCTGGGTGGGGGTCAGAGTTTCTGCAAAACAGCTCAAGTATATGTGTCAGGTTATGTGTGTGTGAAGGTACCATGTCACTCATTAGACATCAGAGAATTCATACTGGAGAAAGGCCTTATGAGTGTTTTGATGTAGGAAATTCTTTTGTTGCAGCTCCACACTCATTAGACATTGGACAAATCCCACTAGAGAAAGGCCTTATTAGTGCAGCTACTAATGTGAGAAATTTTTGTAGTAAAACGCCAGATTTGTTACACACCAGCAAGTTCATATTGATACAAGGCCTTATAAGAACAGCGAATATGGGGGACTTCCCTGGTGGTGCAGTGGTTAAGAATTCGCCTGCCAATGCAGGGGACATGGGTCCGATCCCTGGTCCAGGAATATCCCACATGCATCGGAGCAACTGAGCCCGCGTGCCACAAGTACTGAAGCCTGTGCCCCTAGAGCCGGTGCTCCGCAACAAGAGAAGCCACCTCAGTGAGAAGCCTGTGCACTACGAAGAAGAGTAGCCCCTGCTCGAAGCAACTAGAGAAAGCCCGCGTACAGCAACAAAGACTGAACACAGCCAAAAAAAAAAAAAAAAAAGAACAGCAAATATGGGAACTTCTTTACATATGATTCTGGCCTCATTAAACATTGTTGAATTTACACTGGAGAAATGCCTCCTGAGTGCAGTGAATGTTGGAAAGTCTATAGCCAAAACTCTCATTCATCTGGCTCCAGAAAATTCACACCAGAGAGAGAACTTATGAAGGAAGCAAATGGGGAAAGAACTTCAGCCAAAAGTCTGCTCTGATTGGCACCGTGAAGTACATATTATGTACTTTTGGGGTTTTTTTTCCTTCTTTGTTAAAACACACATACATAAAACTTGCTATCTTATGTATTTTATTTTATTTATATTTTTTAAAGTGATTTTTTAAAATTTATTATTTAGTTAGTTATTTATTTTTGGCTGCATTGGGTCTTCGTTGCTGCATGTGGGCTTTCTCTAGTTGCTGTGAGCAGGGGCTACTCTTCGTTGCACTGCACGGGCTTCTCACTGTGGTGACTTCTCCTGTTGCAGAGCATGGGCTCTAGGCGCACGGGCTTTAGTAGTTGTGGCACACGGGCTTAATTGCTCTGTGGCATGTGGGATCTTCCCGGACCAGGGCTCGAACCTGTGTCCCCTGCATTGGCAGGCGGATTCTTAACCACTGCGCCACCAGGGAAGTCCCCAGTTTGTGTCTTTTTGTGAATACCTTAGTTCAGTTATAATAATCTCAAGATTCATCTATCATGTGTCGTGTTTCAGAATTCCCTTCCTTTTTAAGGCTGAATAATACTCCATTGTATGCATATACCACATCCTTATGCATACATCCATTGATGGATACTTCCCTAGTTTCCATATTTTAGCTGTTGTAAAGAGTGCAGCTGTGAGAATGACTGCACAAATATCTCCTTGAGATTCTGCTTTCAGTTCTTTTGGGTGTATAGCCAGAAGTGGAATTGCTGGGTCATATGGTCATTCTATTTCTTTTTAATTAATTAATTAATTTTATTTATTTTTGGTTGCATTGGGTCTTCGTTGCTGCGCACGGGCTTTCTCTAGTTGTGGCGAGCGGGGCTACTCTTTGTTGTGGTGCGCGGTTTTCTCATTGCGGTGGCTTCTCTTGTTTCACAGCATGGGCTCTAGGCGTGTGGGCTTCAGTAGTTGCAGCACGTGGGCTCAGTAGTTGTGGCTCGCGGGCTCTAGAGCTCAGGCTCAGTAGTTGTGGCACACGGGCTTAGTTGCTCTGTGGCATGTGGGATCTTCCCGGACCAGGGCTCGAACCCATGTCCCCTGCAGTGGCAGGCAGATTGTTAACCACTGCGCCACCAAGGAAGTCCTGTTCATTCTATTTTTAGTATTTTGAACTCTTTCCTTTATTGTCTGTACCATTTTATGTTCCCATCAAAGGTCCACAGAGTTCCAGTATCTCCACATCCTCTTCAACATAATTTTATTTTCCATTTCATGTTTACTAGTAGCTATCCTAATGAATGTGTAGTATCTCATTGTGATTTTATTTCACATTTCCCTAATGATTAATGATCACATACTTCTTGGCCATTTGTGTATATTCTTTTTTTTGTTTTAATTAATTAATTAATTAATTAATTAATTAATTATTTTTGGCTGTGTTGGGTCTTCACTGTTGCGTGGGCTTTCTCTGGTTGCAGCAAGTGGGGGCTACTCTTCGTTGCGGTGCGTGAGCTTCTTATTGCGGTGGCTTCTCTTGTTGCGGAGCACAGGCTGTAGGCACGTGCTTCAGTAGTTGTGGCACACAAGCTCAGTAGTTGTGGCTCACAGGCTCTAGAGTGCAGCCTCAGTAGTTGTGGCACACGGACTTAGTTGCTCCACAGCATGTGGGATCTGCCCGGATCAGGGCTCAAACCCGTATCCCTGCATTGGCAGGTGTGTTCTTAACCACTGAGCCACCAGGGAAGTCCTGTATATTCTTTTTAAAAATGTTTGTATTTGCCCCTTTTAAAATCAGATTATTTTCTGATTGTTGAGTTGTAGCAGTTCTTTATGTATATCTCGATACTTATCAAATATATGATTTGCAAATGTTTTTCTTCCATTCAGTAGGTTGTCGTTTCACTCTGTCGATTGTGTCCTTTGCACAGAAGTTTGTAATTTTATCGAGTTTTGCTTTTGTCTCCTATGCTTTTCGTGTCAATGCCAAGAAGTTATTTCCAAATCCAGGATTTTCCCCTTTGTCTTCATCTAAGAGTTTATGGGTTTATATCTTACTGTTAGGTCTTTGATCCATTTTGAGCTCATTTTTGGGTGTGGTGTAAGGTAAGGGTCCAATTTCATTCATTTGAATGCAGATATCCACTTTCCTACAATTTGTTGATAAGACTTTTCTCCTCCCAGGACTTCCCTGGTGGTCCAGTGGCTAAGGTTCCATGCTCCCAATGCAGGGGGCCCAGGTTCAATCCCTTGTCAGGGAAATAGATCCCACATGCTGCAATCAAGAGTTCAAATGCCACTACTAAAAGATCCCACATGCCTCAACGAAGATCCCACGTGCTGCAACTGAGACCTGGCGCAGCCAAATAAATATATAAATAATAAATATTAAAAAAAGACTTTTCTCCTCCCATTGAATTGTCTTAGCACACTTGTCGATTATTTGATCAAATATATTGGCTTCCAGTTCTGGGCACTCTGTTGTTTCATTGGTCTAAATGTTTGTCTTTATGACAGTACCACAGTGTTTTGATATATAGTTTTATGAAAATACTGTCTTGGTCCAGTTTTGAGTCCCTGGCTTGATGCTAGTCATTTCCCCTTTTGGAGCAGCTGATTAAGTCCACACCCAATCACTGTCTATATCAGGCACTCACACTCTGGACTGCTATACACCATCCCTTATGTCCTAGAGCCAGGATACCAGGCAACTGGAGACAGCCTCTATGCCCCTGACACCATGAAATTATTCCAGCCACGTCATCCATGGGGAGCCTCAGAAACCTAGCTAGCCCCAGACCTCTTGCTATACATAGGGTGCTCCGTACAGCTCCAGGTTGCTTACTGTGTCTCTGTACAGCCTGTTGTGTGCCCCGCCTGATGCCCTTGTCTCATTCTAAGCCCTAGGTAACAGAACTCTGCCTTTTATCTACCCAAGTGTCACCAAGAACATTTTTTTTTCAAGGTTAAGAAGTCCAGCACCTTTTTTTTTTTGGCTGCGTTGGGTCTTCGTTGCTGTGCACAGGCTTTCTCTAGTTGTGGCAAGCAGGGGCCACTCCTCTCTGTGGTTCGCAGGCTTCTAGTTGTGGTGGCCTCTTGTTGTGGAGCCCGGGCTCTAGGCACGTGGGCCTCAGCAGCTGTGGCACGCGGGCTCAGCAGCTGTGGAGCACGGGCCCAGTTGCTCCGCAGCATGTGGGATCTTCCTGGACCAGGGCTCGATCCTGCGTCCCCTGCATTGGCAGGCAGACTCTTAAGCAATGCACCACCAGGGAAGTCCCCTAGGGAGATTCTCTTAAGTACCACGTATATTGGAAGCTTTCATGATACACCTTGCACTTCCGGACCTTCCTGGAGTCCTTGCTAGAAATAAGTTGTTGCCAGTATCTGTTACATTAGCCTTCCCTCCTCTGCTACACGGCAGGGTGCCGGAGTGTGTATGAATCATCCTTACAGTGCACGGGAGGCAGGAAGCTACACTTTCTCCCTTCATCTGGAGGACTCACCCGTCTCTTGAATTTTGGGGTATCTCATACCCTTCCCACGGATGGTTTTGGGTGGGATATTACCCAGTTCTGAAAAAGAGGACTCCAGCTGGCTTCTGCAGGCAGCCTGTGGAGATTTCCCTTCTTAGGGAGTATATTTGATAGACTTGTAATGGTTGGGTTGATTTTTCCACCCTCAAAGTCACCCGACCCAGGACTCTCCAGCTCACACTGCTGGTGTTTGTGATGGTAAAGTTCTTATTGATTAAGGGACATTTACCCATGGGGTTCTATTTACTGTATGCTGTGGATTGACAGCAGATAATTCCTGCTCTGTCAGAATGAAACAGTGAACGGATTTTGTGGGGACCTTTAGTTTGTATTTGCTATTCAGAATGGAATAGCAAGAGAATAAAGAATAGCTGTCAGTCCATATTTGGTTCAGTTTGCATTGCTGCAGGAGGCCTCCTGGGAAAGTCTGAAGGACCTCACCAATTTCTTTGCCCTGGATATGAAGATTATTTGTCTCCCAGAATCAGCTTCAGGAGGGGCATTTGGCAGTAGCCTGAGTTGGGTCCCTTGTCCAAAGAAGATGTCCCCTATTCCTCAGCATTGTTGGGGGATAGCTAACAGGGCATGTGATTCCATGAGGGGGAAGTGTCAGGTTAAGGCCCCTGCAGGCTGCTTGGCCAAACAAAATGGATGCCGAGGTAGCAACACAATGGAGTAGCTTAGCTAAACTCTCAACACCCTAAAAATGAGAGTCTCAGCAATCCACGGATGTCCACATGAAACCTAGTCACATGAAGGAGGTAAAGGGTGGGGATCATACTACCCTCCTAAATTAGAAAAAATCCCAGAAAAGAATCAAGGGTTATCTCTTTTTTTTTTTGTAACACTGTAACTCTTGGGGGTACACAGGCTCTCTCAGCTCTCAGAGATCATTCTTTTACTTATTTGTTTGTTTATTTATGGCTGCGTTGCGTCTTCATTGCTGAATGTGGGCTTTCTCCAGTTGCGGCGAGTGGGGGCTACTCTTCGTTGCGGTGTGCGGGCTTCTCATTGTGGTGGCTTCTCCTGTTGCGGAGCACGGGCTCTAGGCACACTGGCTTCAGTAGTTGTGGCACGTGAGCTCAGTAGTTGTGGCACACAGGCTCAGTAGTTGTAGCTCATGGGTTCTAGAGCACAGGCTCAGCAGCTGTGGTGCATGGGCTTAGTTGCTCCACGGCATGTGGGATCTTCCTAGACCAGGGCTTGAACCCATGTCCTCTGCATTGACAGGAGGATTCTCAACCACTGCACCACCAGGGAAGCCCCAAGGGTTATCTTAAAGCAAAAGAACAGCTTATCGTTCACAAGGTTTGCAAACCAGAGATGCACAGCCTTCAGCTGTAAATGAAACTACGTTTGGGAGGGGTGGTGAAGAGGGTGAGGAATTTTTAAAAGCAAAACCTACAAAAGCCACAGTTGGGAGACTTGTAAAGGGAATGGATGGTCCTTGCAGCTTGACCACAAGCCCTTGTGAAATGGAGCAGGACCCTGCATGGCCTTCCCATGAAGAGAACTCCCCACCCCTGTGTCCCCTGCCTCTTACTTGTCGGAAAGCTTTATCCTTTTAGGCCTTCTTTCAGTTCCAAAGAACAAATTTAATCAGAGAAGTAAGAAAATGCAGAAACAAAGGAGAGCATTCAAGCGAGACAAAATAATGATAGTTTAGCCATGAAACAAAGTCAAGGACCTTTAGTTCCTTCTCAAAGGCTGTAGATAATATCTTGAGCCATATCCTTGAGTTGTTTTGCAGATACTAAAACCCCCACCAGGTGGAGGAAGTTCACTGCATGCTACCACCAGACAGGTTGGAGTCGGGTAATTGATAATTGAGATTTCTGAAATACCACCCTGTTACCTAACCATCAACCAATCAGCAATTGTTCATGAGCTGATCACACACCCTGTGACCCTCTTCTGTCATTAAAAACCCTTCCCTGAAAGCCCATCAGGGAGTTCAGATCTTTTGAGCATAAGGTGCCCATTCTCCTTGCTTGGCGCCCTGCAATAAACCCGGTACTTTCCTTCACCACAACCCAGTGTCAGTAGATTGGCATTACTGTGCATGGGGCAAGTGGACCCAAGTTTGGTTCAGTAACATGTGCAGCTTGACTTCAAGTTTTCGATGACTGGCTGTCATCAGAGCTTCTCCTCAGGGACTTTTCTAGGTAGGACCCTTAGCAGAATCTTAAGTCCTTACAGTTTTGGGTTATGGTTTTTCTAAGAACACAGAGTACATGACTGAACACCAGGTCTGTCATGACTGCCTGACTCCATTTTATTTTATTTTTTCATAGCACAAGGTACACTTCATTGTGATATGCAATGGAAAACATCTGTAAACCAGCTTACTGTAGTGGTGACAGCTGCAACCATGCTAAGGCCCTTTTATTATATTAAAAAAGGGTAGGTGTGGGAGTTCTGTTCACTCCTATGTAACAGCAAATGGGACCTGAATTCAGAGATTTTTAGGCATATGTAGCTTTTATGTATCTTCATGATTTCTTGAGAGATTTTTTCATTTAAAAGAATGCCTTCTTTGCCATAAGCAAGTCTAAATGCAGCATATACAGAACAGTTAGGAATACAGGGAAATTTAGCCATAAGTGTAGACCAGTGTAGGACAAGCTACTCTATTTTAGATGTGGTTCCAAAGGAAAGGCAATGATGAAGACTTGGAATTTTACCATATATTCAGGAAGAGGGAGAAAAGAAAACTTTTTTTTTCTTTTAAAAATATCCAGGGAGGGCTTCCCTGGTGGCACAGTGGTTAAGAATCCACCTGCCAATTCAGGGGACACGGATTCGAGCCCTGGTCCAGGAAGATCCCACATGCTGCGGAGCAACTAAGCCCATGCACCACAACTGCTGAGCCTGCACTCTAGACCCCGTGAGCCACAACTACCGAGCCCATGTACTACAACTACTGAAGCCCACGTGCCTAGAGCCCGTGCTCCAAACAAGAGAAGCCACTGCAATGAGAAACCCGCGCACTGCAACAAAGAGTCGCCCCTGCTCGCCACAACTAGAGAAAGCCTGTGTGCAGCAGTGAAGACCCAATGCAGCCAAAAATAAATAAATAAAATAAATTTATTAAAAAAAAAATATCCGGGGAATTCCTTGGCAGTCCAGTGGTTAGGACTCTGTGCTTCCACTGCAGGGGTCACGGGTTCGATCCCTGGTCGGGGAATTAAGATCCCGAGTGCTGCATGGTGTGGCCAATAAATAAATAAATAAAAATATCTATGCGATGGCAGAGTTCTGAACTATACTGAGTCAACGGTGCAGATCAACTACCCTCGGGTCCCAGTCCTGGAGTAGGTTCAGGATTGTGTGGGAGGGCCTCTGGCCCTTTCTACTGCTCTAGCTGTCAGACTTGGGATGAGTCCCTTTACCATTAAATATATTTTGTCCCCAAGAGTATTGGGAGAGGCCCCTGCTGACCTTTCCAGATTGGCCCCTTGGCCCTGTCTGCTTGGCTCAACAGCCCTGCTATGGAGCGGGTGGGCTGCCCTAGGCCAAGGAGAGAAGGGGGTCATCATTGAGCTTGAAATATTTTAGAATCAAGAAGCGGACAGTGGAGCTGCCCCGCGGGGGTGGGGAGGAAGGCCCCTCCCTCCCGCCTCCATTTTATTTGGGGTCCCTGTTAGACACACTGGGTCCATTTTCTATGTCCTTTTCTTAGGGAATTTATCTTATTTTTACTTTTCCTTAGTGGAGGTTACTTAATTTCTACAATGCTTTTATGGCTAAAGCAGCACAGAATACCTAGGTGGACACATCCCTTATTTAGCAAGAAGAAAAAACACATGTTAGGGTTTGTTCTAGGGGTGTTTATAATATGTAATATTGATATTAAATATACAATATGTTTGAGAGCCTGTGAAAGCTGAACTGCGAGAGAAATGATTAGTTTGGCCTTGCCATAAATGAATGCTAAATAGACAAATACAGAATTTTAGGAAACATGCAACATTCCTGCATTCACAGAGCAGCTGGCAAACCTATTCCACATGTGTCACATTCACCTACAATTGTGCCTAAAACCCAGTAGGTGCTCACTGAACATTTCTTACAACAGTAAATACATACTACAACATAGCTTCCATATTCATTCTTATGTTTCTAGCAAGACTTTCAAAAGATTGTCTCAATCTATCCCTCCAAGCAGTTAATGAGCCATGTTTTCAAGTATGAAAAAGAAGCACATTTTGGAGAGAAAAGCCACAGGCTCAGCTTCATTTTCTGGCTTTTCAGACTTCACTATCTCTTGCTTAAACTTGGCTAAGATCTTAACTTTTTTTTTTTTACCTGTCACACATATGCTTTTCTAGAACTATTTCTGCTGCTTTATTTTAATAACTACATAATCAATAATACCTTTCAGTAATTTCCATTTCACAAGTGTTTTTCTCAGATAATTTAAACTCCCTTTGAAGACACTGCTGCTGCAATTTGAGGTGAAGTGATAAATAACTTCCTAGCAAGAAGAGGAGAGACTAGAATCCCACACATCTGTCTTGGGGGCAAGATGCTCCCCTTGTACACGTGCTCTGACTATTAAAAGATCACACAGTGTCCCAGCAGAAGATGGAATGTGATAAATCACTATTCTTTTTCAGGTAGGTTTCAGATTCTTAAAAGAATTGGAAAATATCTCAGATACGGAGTAATAAATATTGTTTGAAGAAACGTGTTGTTCACTAGGTTCAAACAGAATCACTGACTGTACAGCCAGAAAAGCTGTTTTTCTGGGAACCAGAGTCACAGTTTCACCCTTTCAAGCAATTCTGCATTTCCTGTCATTCTTCCTCCATTATCTCTACCATGGCTCTATCTGAAGTCTTTTCTTTCTTGTCCTGGACCAAATATGCTGAAGGTCATTAAACCGAATACAGAGCTTCAGTCTGTTACGAAGCAAAATTGGGTCCGCTTGCCCACAGGCAGTAAAGCCAATCTACTGACATCGGGTTGTGGTAAAGGAAAGTGCAGTGTTCATTGCAGGGTGCCAAGCAAGGAAGTCAGGGCAGCTAGTGCTTAAAAGACCCGAACTCCACAAAGGCTTCCAGGGAAAGGTTTTCAAAGATGGGATGAGGGAGGGGCGTTGTAGGGTGTGTGATCAGCTCGTGGACATTCTTCTGATTGGTTGGTGGTGAGGTAATCTGGAGTCAACTTCATCAACCTTCTGGTTCCAACCATTCTGGGGTTTATGTGCTTGCAGGCAGCATGTAGTTAATTTCTCCCACCTGGTGCAGGTTTCAGTATCTGTAAAAGAGGTCAAAGGTCATGGCTCAGAATATTATCCATAACCCTTGAAGAGGAACTAAAAGTCCTTGACTTTGTTTAACAAGTAAACAATTATTATTTTGTCTTGTTTGACTGTTTTACTTTCCTTCTGGATTTTCTCACTTCTCTGATTAAATTTACTCTTTGGAACTCAGGGAATGGTTTTAGCTAAGGAGAGGATCTCGGTCTTTGTTTTCTTTGGAGAAAGAATTCAACAAAGAGACTAAGATTGCAAGGCAGGCACAGAGTTCATTAGAAGCACAGTACATGTGGGAAAGCACAAGGCTAGCTCACGGAGTGAGCTGCGTGCAATAGGGGCAGCTTAGGTTGTTAGTATGGGGTTAATCTTCCAGGGTTTGGGCCAGGGTGACTCCCCTTTTCCCTCCCCTACGATAGTGTCATCTGCAACTCCTTATTTGGGCTTCCACCAGGCTCCATTTTGAATCTTTCCCAAGAACACCTAAGCAAAACCTGTTGGGGGTGGGTGTCAAAATTGCAACGCTAATGATATTATAATGATACTACAATGTAGCCAAAGTTACTAGAGGACGACTTGAGAACCCCCTGTGCGCATGTGTGGGGCTGGGAAATCTCCGTGACCACAAGAATGTGGAGGCTGGGGTGGACCCTCTCACCTTTCATCCAATTAGGGCTCCTGGTCCCAATAGTAGTTTATCAAAAGGGTCAGCATGAAACCAGTTGCAGCAGGTTACCCCGAAGCCTATCTATCTCCCACCTCAAAGCACACGCTCGCTCCATGGTTTTCACCGTCAAGAGCTTCCTGCTGAGATGTTGCGAAGTTTCTGTTTTAGATGCCATTCCAGGGAATTCCCTGGCGGTCCAGTGGTCAGGATACGGCGCTTCCACTGCCGTGGGCTGGGGTTCAGGCTC
The DNA here is from genome assembly GCF_964341445.2 of Mesoplodon mirus. Taxonomy (NCBI): domain Eukaryota; kingdom Metazoa; phylum Chordata; class Mammalia; order Artiodactyla; family Ziphiidae; genus Mesoplodon; species Mesoplodon mirus. Next base: position 64,027,933 of record NC_138995.1, on the reverse strand, counting down.
TGGTCGGGGAACTAAGATCCCAAAAGAGTGCAGCACCGCCAAAAACAAAAAACAAAAAACAGCCATTCCTCCATGCACCGTGGCCGCATTAAGTGCAAAACAAGTAGGTGGCTTTGCTTCTGCCTAATCTTTATGCATGAAGAGGCTATCCTTGGGCCTGTCCCTGTCTTTCCTGCCTCCGGGAGGCCTAGGAGGCTACACTTTTTCTACAGACAACAGGCAGTCAGAGGACATGGGATGGGGGGGGGAGGAATCTGTTCCAGGAAAGTCCCATAGGGTCCTGTTAGGTTTCAAGTTGTTGAATTGCTTGAAAGGGTGAAACTGTGACTCTGGTTCCCAGAAAAACAGCTTTTCTGGCTGTACAGTCAGCTATGAGTGCACATAGAGGGTCATTATAATATGGTGTGTCCCTTAGGATGTGTAGATTTGGGAACTCGCTCTGTTTCACAGTCTGAAATAACAGGTCACTAAACTTTCTGTAAGTTTTCCTGGACTGCTCTCCAGAAATCTGGGTGCGTCCCCTTTAAGAGCAGGGGACGCCCCGCCCGTCGTTGGAGCCAGAGAACTCCGCTTCTTAGTGCCCCTGAAGCCACTACCAGCCACTTAGGGAGTGAGTTCTGCTCAGATCATAGACGGAAGTGGCGGCAGTGGAAACTACATTACCCAGAAGTTGCTACGGTGCGAAGCGGCGGTGATTGAGCCAATGAAAGCTTAGGGGAGGGACGCATACGTGCGTGCTCATCGCGTGGGGGCGGGACTTCCGGTGTTGTCTCTGGTAGTGTTTGGGTGGTTGTTGGGCTGTTCACCGGTTCAGGGTGTAGGCGTCGCTTGGTGGGCAGCGAGGTGACGGAGCGAAAAGCGGGAGGAGAGAAGTTGGCCCCGCTGCCCAGAGGCGGCTGTGAGGCTCCCTGCGCCCGTAGTTGACGACGGTGCCCTAGTTCCCGCCCCGCTCGCCGCCTCTCCCGGCTCGGTTCTTCCCACCGGCCGGTGACCGAGGCGGCCCTGATGAGGCCGACTCAGGTGGGTGCTGCGTCTCCCGGGCCCCCACCCGGCCCGACCCCCGCCTCCGAGTCCCAAATCCGGAAGGAGGTGGGTCCGCTCAATTCCCTGCCGGTCAGCCCCAGAGTCCAGAACAGAGGGCGGCCTTGGGAGGGGTCCCTTTTCAACCAGTGGACTGGGGTGAGGGAGAGAGTACCCTTGAGGGCCGCCGGTGCACGGATTGCAGGTGCTACGGAGTCGGCAGCATTGGGGAAACCTGGGGTCGCTTTTGTCGGGGACAGAGGGGGACGAGGTGTCTCACCTGAAACGGCAACCTGAGCAGGTGGAATCCTTGGAAGGTTGTGAAGGGATTGGGGATGGGGGAACCGTGTTCAGAGTTAGAAATTAAAAATTGGGAGAATGGGATGCGAATGGAGGCAGGGAGACTGCTGAGGAGACCACCGCGATAGACCCCAGGAGAATTATGTCAGGGGCCGGGCCAGGAAGGTAGCGCGACATTGGGAGATGGGATGAGATTCTGGAGAAATCTCAAACTTGGAGTAAATGGGATTTCCTGCTGCATAAAATACGGTTGTAAGCAAAAGTAGGGAATGAAGTACCGTCCAAGTGGTTTTGCCTGAACATCTGAAAGTGGGGAGATGGGGAAGTCAGCGCGAGGAGCAGGTTGCGGGGGAAGATCACGAGTTGTATTTGGACATGCTGATTCTGACATGTATCAAGATGGAGATGTCACCAAATAGAGGTACCATATGTGGAGGTGAACATAAAGTCTGGAAGTAGAGGAAGGGGACAGGGTTGGAAATATCAAAGGCATGGAGGGCGTGGACTGGACCAGGGCATGGCCTGGGGATCAGATTGAGGAGGAAGGCTTAAGATTGTTTTTTTTGTTTTTATTTTTATTTTATTTTTGGTTGCATTGAGTCTTTGTTGCTTCACGCGGGCTTTCTCTAGTTGCGGCGAGCAGGGGCTACTCTTCATTGTGGTGTGTGGGCTTCTAATTGCAGTGGCTTCTCTTCTTGTGGAGCATGGGCTCTAAGTGCGTGGGCTTCAGTAGTTGCAGCACACGGTCTCAGTAGTTGTGGCTCGCGGGCTCTAAAGTGCGGGCTCAGTAGTTGTGGCGTACGGGCTTAGTTGCTCTGCGGCATGTGGGATCTTCCCAGACCAGGGCTCAAAGCCGTGTCTCCTGCATTGGCAGGCGGATTCTCAACCACTGCGCCACCAGGGAGGTTTAAGATTGTTACATGAGATGGGCCCTGTGGTGAAGCAGGGCTGAGAGTTGGAGGGGAGGACATGAGGGCTGGGTGCTGGCATCCCTGATGCTCCCTTCAGAAAAGAGAAGACCTGACATAGGAGGGCTTCTGGCCTGTGTCTGTAGGAAGGGAGGCCTGGATGGGGTAAGGAGGGTCCCTTCTGTGGAGCCTGCAGTGTGTGCTGGTGTGGATTCTCCACTTGCAGGCTCTACTGACCCTCAGGGCCACTCCTGATGGAGCAAGGGGAAGGTGAGCCAGAGCGGTGCAGCCAGTGGGTGGTCCTAGACGAGGGCACTGCCACCTCACCTCCACCCCTCAGGGCAAGAGGGATGATCCACTGCTCCCTTTTGAGGATTATTTAGTGGGTAGGCCTGGTTGCTGAATGAACTAATAGCTGACCTGCCTGCTCAGCCCCTCGCTACAACTCATTAACTTAAGAATATATGAGGGCTTCCCTGGTGGCGCAGTGGTTGAGAGTCCGCCTGCCGATGCAGGGGACACGGGCTCGTTCCCCGGTTTGGGAAGATCCCACATGCCGCGGAGTGGCTGGGCCCGTGAGCCATGGCCGCTGAGCCTGCGTGTCCGGAGCCTGTGCTCCGCAACAGGAGAGGCCACAACAGTGAGAGGCCCGCATACTGCAAAAAGAATGTATGAAAATTAATTTAAACACTAATTAATCAATATTCCTCTAAATACATACACACAGGCAATTAGAAATGAGCCTGTTCACTCCGTTAAATTTATGCAAACACTTTGTAATTGGCTTGGCATTGAGTTACCTCTAGGTATTTGCTTACAATGCGAAGTTTTATATCTGACATCCTCTGAGATCTTAAAAAAGCAGGAAAAATAAAGATCCCAGATTTCAAAACTGTATCACTTCAGTTGCACTGAAAATATATACAAAACCGTTGTTCCTATGGTCAGTCATAGCTGACACATGGTATGTACTCCTTACCTTAGATAACAATATGACCCCTGTGAGGTTGGAAGCATTCTTAATCTTCATAAACTTTTTCTTTTCCCTGAGACTCAGGGAGGTTTAACCCTTCTCCAGTGTCACTCAGCTAGTAAGAGAGAACACTGTTTTGTGAGGAACTGAGCTTAGACTCTCAGGCTGAGATCGCATTACACCAGGGTAGGGCAGAAGTGGTGGTCCAGCTCTGCTGTAGGATCCTGCCACTGTTACCCACTTCACATGGCTTCCTCCTTCCCCCAGGGTCCCATGGCAGTGGCAGAAGTGCTTATGGACCCTGTACAGGTGAGTGGAGGGGTCCCACCTCTCACCCATCCCCGTTATCACCCTGATAGTTGTATCATCCTGATCTGTATGCTCTCAGGGAATGGTAGTGTCCCAGGACTTCTATCCCTCTTTTGTCTCTTGCCTCTGAACACCCTGTGTGCTTTCACCAGGCCCAGGATCCTATATTTAGTCCCAGGTTATATAGAACAGTTCCATTTCTGACAACTGATGGGGTAAGATGTGGCAGAGAGTCCTGACTACATTCAGGATTCTGAATGTTCAGACAGTTGCAGATGATACTGAGGTGGGACGTTCAGGGAACTGCAGGTCTCTGTTATATCTGGTGGGAATGGGGAGCTGGGATAGGGGTTCACAGGTATCAGGCCTTGAATGATAGCCTGAGGTCCTGGTTCTCTCATCTCAGGTTGATGGGAGGTAGGGAAGGTTTGAAGCAGAGGGGGAAGGTGCTGTGACTCATGTTTTAACAGATTCCCTCTGGCTGCAGAATAAAAGACACACAAGGGTGTGAGTGAAGGCAGGGAGACTGGAGGGGAATTTCTGCAGTCATCTAGGTGAATGTTGGTGGTGGCTACACCCCAGTGGTGGCTATGGAAGTAGGGAGTGGTTGTTTTCTGGATGTGTTTTGAACTAGAGCTGCCCGTGTTTTATATATTTTTTTAAATGTATCAGTATATTTTTAATTGAAGTATAGATGGTTTACAGTGTTGTACTGTCCATATTTTATGTAACGGAGAGTGAAGGGCTAAGGAAGTGGGCTGATAGGAAGAATCGGGGATGAGTTCAGGTTTGTGGACTCGTTAGGAAGGACGGGTGCCTCATCCACTAAAGTGGGCGAAGTCAGCTTTAGGAGGAATTTGCCGGTGGAATAAGGAGAGTCCTTTTTTGTCCATGTCACAAATGTCCCAGAGACTCCCAAGGGGAGGTGTTGAGTGGGCACTTTTACACAGAGGGCTGGAGTCCAGGGGACGGATTCAGGATGCAGACGGCCACAACAGAGTGGCCAGCGTGTGGACTACGATGAAGCCGAAGGTAAGATTTAGGCGGCATCGTTTCCAGTTTATGGTGGTGATGCCATTAGAGGACAAGGCGTGAGAATGAAGGGCCTCAGGACTAGGTCTCTGGGTTGGGTACCTGGCCGGTGGCAATGCGCATCACGAAGACAGATGAGGGAGCCGAGTGTCGTTGTCTGTGCATGGCCGCGGGATGCAGGCGTGAGAGTCTTCTGAGGCCAGAGCGGACGCGAGATGGATGTTGAGGGAGGAAATGGGATCAGCTAGGAGAGTCGCTAGACTTCTTTGTCTAGGGTGCAGTGACAGTGTGGGTGGGGAGGTCGGTGTACCTCGGCTTCACGTGAGGAGAGAAGGTGCTGACTGCTTATGGGACAGTTTGTGCAACACGGAAGAGGGAGAGGGCTAAGGGGACCTGAGGTCTCACCTAGGAAGGGTGGCTGGGGAGGAAGGAAAGAACAGGGCCAGGTGGTGAGACCTTCTCAGCAGGGCTTGGGGCAGGCCCTGGCCCCGGGGGACTTTGGTGTGCAGGGGTGGGACTGGGCTGAGATGAATGCTGGACGCATTTCCATTCCCTGCCTGGATTCCATGTGCAGAGTGCCCTGTAAGGAGGTGAAGGAAGTGCCTATGGTGTGGGCTGGGGCTGTCTGTGGAACTGTCACTGTGGAAGGGTCAGAGTCGTGAGGACGGTGCAGTCCAACGAGTGAGATGCAGGTGAGGAGGAGTGTGAATGGTTGGCCCTGGGCCCTGGCCCTGAGCGCTTGAGGACAGGGACTAGTCTGAATGTGTCTGCGGGTCAACACCCGGGGGACCCCAGGGAAACTGTGTGGCAGGAGAGGGGTAGGGCCCTGCATGCAGGCCCACACCTTAGACGGTGGTTTTCTGCTCCCTCCCCCATGTGTTTTATGCTGTGTGCCGGGCACAGTGATCAATGGTAATGAGGAGAGAGCAGGCACTGGTGCCACCGGGACCCGGTATATCTTCCATGGTGGGACGTGTGCGAGGAGGATGAGCAGGGACGGATGTGTAGGGGGAGGGCTGAAGGTCCTGGAAAGGGAAGTGCGTCAGTGATTGCACCCACAGGATTTTAACTTGTGGAGGCGAGTGAGTCGTGATACAGAGAGGCCAACGACATTGAAAGACAGTTTTATTACTTATATTTCCCAAGAGGAGGAGGTACACTATGTCACAGGGCCACCTGGAGAAGCACCAGATTCAGTCAGGAGGCGTGAGCACAAGCTAAGGGACACCAAACATCAGAGCCTTTATTAGACTTTTGAGGGAAATGCAGGGAGGACTGGATGAAAAGTTTATGGGTGACTAGTTTGTATAATTCTGTGTACCTGGGGTATGGGAACTCTCCCTAGGTGTCTGTTACCTGGCCCTGGGCTGCTTTAGGGCAGGGGAAATACTGACCTGGTGTGTGAGAGTCAGTTAAGGAGTTGGTTGAGAGTATGGGCTCTGGATTGCAAGGGAGATGTAAACAAATTTGGCCATTAGTTTAGCTCTGTAATTAATGGATGGCAAATAGATAAATACAGAATCCACAAAAATGTAGTTAAAACAAGAAGCTGTCCATGAACCAAACTCTTCCAATTTTGGCAGGACCGTGTGGTCTTTGAGGATGTGGCTGTGTATTTCTCCCAGGAGGAGTGGGGCCTCCTTGATGAAGTTCAGAGACACTTGTACCATGCTGTGATGACGGAGAACTTTGCACTTGTGACCTCCCTAGGTAAGGTCCACACGCTCACCCAGTGCCCTGGCTGTGGTCTGTTCTTGCCCTTTTCCCATGGGGCAGCTCTGTACCCCCCACACTGAGGCCACGGGCGCTGCTGCCTTTCCTGGTTTCCTGGCATATGTGTTGTTGGTGCCGGGGCCGGGCTGTGTGTACAGCGCCATTTTTCCCCCTAGGGATCCCCATCCCTTCTACTCCGAGTCCTTCCAAGATAGGGCTCAGGAGTCAGAAATCTAGATTTTGTCTGAGACCCCTTCAGACCTGGCCTGTTCTTGGTTGGGTCCTCAGTCTAGATGCTTGGACTCTTGTTGTGCCAGGCCTTACCCCTTCCTCTTGCTGACATTTCTTAGGGCCTCCTGTGCCAGGAATTTTAGCACCAACCTAGTTACTAATTTGGGGAACCGCTGATTGTTACTACAGTCTCCCCTGTGAAGTTCTTATAATTTTAGAATGCCAAAAGCCCTGTGTTGGATCTCTGTCTACATGTGCTGGCCCCTTCTTTTTCTGTCTTTCACGTAAGACTAACCTCTTTCAGGTGCCACATCAATGCTCACCTGCAGCAATGGGGAGGGCTCTGGGTACCTGCTAGTCTAGTGTGGCCATTACTACATCAATGGCAGGAGACACTCAGAAGTACCCGGGCTCGGTGTGAGGTCCTGGGAAAGGGTGTGATGTCAGAGCTGGGAACCTGTCCTGTGTTCACCATTGATTGATGCTCGGACCAGTGCCACACCTCATTTCTTCCCCATTCTTATTTCTTCTGTCACACTCCAACCACACTTCTGTGACTCTCACTTGTCACATGTTCTGTTTCATTGCTCCCTTTGCAGTGTTCAACATTTGACCTATATGTAAGATGTCGTGAGGTCTGCATGTATCCTTAAATAGTCCTTGAACTTTAGCATTTCTTTTGTATCAAGTATTTCTAGGTCTGGGCACAGCCTTCGACACAGTGCTCACCTGTCACCAGTAGCCATGGCTGTGCTGACTTGGAGGCCTGCCTCTGCTCCCTGCTCTGGTGTGAATGTTTGTGTTCCCTCATGTTCCATATGTTGAAAACCCCATGCCTAAGGTGACAGTATTAGGCGATGGGGCCTTTGGGGTGGTTAGGTCATGAGGGCAGAGCCCTCATGAATGAGATTTGTGCCTGTATAAAAGGGACCCCACAGAGCTTCCTAGCTCCTTCCACCATGTGAAGACACTATGAGAAGTCTGCAGCCCAGGAGAGTGCAGGCTGATCTATGGGTTCCAGTCTCCAGAAGTGTGAGAAATAACTTTCTGGTTTTATAAGCCAGCCAGTCTGTGGTATTTTGTCATAGCATCCCAAATGGACTGAGACAGTGACTCTTCCTTCAGTCCTTGCCTATTGTCAGGGCTCTCTCATCATGGGAGCTACGCAGGTCCGTCACTGCACAGCAGACCTTCCTCTCTCTGGCTCTAGTCTTCGATGTCATTTCCAATGGGGCTGCCCCTCCTACCAAAATCATCATGCACTTCACCAGCATTTCTCTGCTTACAGGTTGTTGGCATGGAGCCCAGGATGAGGAGGCACCTTCTGAGCAAAGTGTTTCTGTAGGGGTGTCAGAGGTTGGGACTCCAAAGCCAGATCCATCCACCAAGAAGGCCCAGCCCTATGATATGTGTGACCCACTGTCCAAAGACCTTTTGCACCTACCTGAGCATGACGGAATGTACCCTGATGAAGGGCTGTATATTTGTGGGGCAAACCTTTTCCAGCACCAAAAGGAGCAGATTAGAGACAACCTTTCCAGAAGGGATGAGGGGCAGCCTTCATTTCTGACCAACAGCAGCGTTCACTCGGCAGAGAGGACCTTGACACGCAGCAGAGACGGAAAGGAGTTCCCAGGCAGCACAGGCCTTCTGCAGCAGCCGACCCCTCACAATGCAGGCAAGCCACACAGGGACACTGAGTGTGGGGAAGCTTTTGATCGTGGGCTGAGTGATTACAGGTGCACTCTGTGTGGGAAAGCCTTCCATCAAAAACAGATCCTTGTTGAGCACCAGAAAATCCACACTGGTGTAAGGCCTTATGAGTGCAGCAAATGTGGGATGGCCTTCATTAGAAAGTTTCACCTTGTTCAGCACCAGAGAATCCATACTGGAGAAAGACCTTTTCAGTGCAGTGAATGTGGGAAATGCTTTAGGTACAACTCCACACTCATTAGTCATCAGAGAGTTCACACTGGATTGAGCCCTTATGAGTGCAGCAAATGTGGGGAATTCTTCAAGTACAATGCCAACTTCATGAAACATCAGAGAAAACACAATGGAGAAAGGCCTTATGAGTGCAGAGAATGTGGAAAATTCTTTAGGTACAACTATAGACTGGTAAGACATGGGAGAGTTCACAGTGGAGAACGACCTTATAAGTGCAGCGAATGTGGGAAATTTTTCAGGTACAGCTCCACATTCATTAGACATCAGAGAGTTCATACTTCAGAAAGGCCTTATAAATGTAATAAATGTGGGAAATTTTTTAGGTATAATTCCACACTCATTAAACACCAGAGAGTTCACACTGGAGAAAGGCCTTACGAGTGCACTGAATGTGGGAAATTCTTTAGGTACACATCCACCCTCATTAGACATCAAAGAGTTCATACTGTAGAAAGGCCTTATGAGTGCAGCTTGTGTGGGGAATACTTTAAGTCCAAGTCCAAACTCATTAAACATTGGCAAAATCACACTGGGGAAAGGCCTTACGAGTGCAGTGAATGTGGGAAGGCGTTTAGGTACCACTGCAGGCTCATTAGACATAAGAGAGTTCACAGTGGAGAGAGGCCTTTCGAGTGCAGCGAATGTGGGAAATTCTTTCGGTACAACTCCAACCTCATTAAACATTGGAGAAATCACACAGGAGAGAGGCCTTATGAGTGCAGAGAGTGTGGGAAAGCCTTTAGCCACAAGCATATACTTGTTGAGCATCAGAAAATCCATACTGGAGAAAGGCCTTATGAGTGCAGTAGATGTCAGAAAGCCTTCATTAGGAAGTCCCACCTTGTTCATCACCAGAAAATCCACACTGAAGACAATATGAGTGCTGTGAATGTGGGGAATTCTTTAGATACAACTCCAAGCTCATGAAGCAGAGAATTCACAGTGTTAAAGGCGTTATGAAAGGGCCTACTGTATAGCACAGAGAACTATATTCAATATCTTGTAATAACTTATAATGGAAAAGAATCTGGAAAAGAATTCTATATATATAATATATATGTAAACTAAATCATTTTGCTGTACACCTGAAACATTGTAAATCAACTGTACTTCAATTAAAAAACTAAAGACCTTACGAGTGCAGAGGTTACGGTAAATTGGGTACTACTACAAACTCCTAACACTGGAGAAGTACCTCATGAGTTATGTTGGAGTGGGCCTTCTGAGTACAGCGAGCATGGAAAGTTGTTTTGGTACAGCTCCCCACTCGTTAGACATCGAGTTCACACCAGACGAAGGCCTTCTAAGTACAGTGAATGGAAGTCTTCAGGTGAAACTCCAACCCCATTAAACATCTATTTCACAATGGAGAAAGGTCTAAGTGCAGCAAATATGGGCATATGTTCAGCCAAAACTCCCACCTCATTCAGCACCAAAAAGCTCGCACCAGAGAGAGTATTGCAAATGTGGAAAGACTTCAGCAAAATGTCTGCTCTAATCTGTCCCTGAGAACTATTTTTTTTCTTTGATTGTGGTAAAATATATGTAACAAAGTTTACTGTCTACCTTTTAAATTGTTGGGTGTAGTGTGTTTAAAAATTCACATCTAATCTCCAGAATTTTTTTCATCTTGCAGAAATGATACTCTATACCCCTTAAACAACATCTCTTTCTACTCCTCCCCTACCTCACCTGGCAACCTCTTTTTTACACTCAGTCGATGAATTTGATTACTCTGGATGCTTTATACAAGTATAATCATACATTTTTCACCTCTTTGCAACTGGCTTATTTAGCTTAGTATAATTTCCCCATGTTGAAGCATTTGTCAGCGTTTTCTTCTGTTTTGAGAAGGAATCAGAATTGACCTAAGACATGGGGAAGGGTTCTGATGGTCAATACAAGTTTGCCTGATAAGATACTATTTAGAGAAAGGGGAGATCCAGATTTTATATGGAATATTTATTAACAGCTTTATTGAGGTACTGACTCAATTTCATATTGAAATTGTAAAATGTATTTTCACATCTGTGTGCACAATGGGACTATCACCAAAGTCACGAGGGCTTCCCTGGTGGCACAGTGGTTGAGAGTCCGCCTGCCGATGCAGGGGACACGGGTTCATGCCCCGGCTTGGGAAGATCCCACATGCTACGGAGCGGCTAGGCCCGTGAGCCATGGCCTCTGAGCCTGCGCGTCCGGAGCCTGTGCTCCGCAACGGGAGAGGCCACAACAGTGAGAGGCCCGCGTACCACAAAAAAAAAAAAAAAAAAAGAAAAGTCATGATAATGAACATGTCCATTACTTAACGGAGTTTCCATTAGCCACTTTGTTTTCTCTCTCCCAAGCCTACCCAAGTTGCCATCTCCAGGTAGACATTGTAGTTTCCATTTTCTAGAATTTCATGTAAAGGGAATCCTACAGGTTTCCTTGTTATGACTGTTTTCACTGAGTGCATGAATATATTTTTAGGATTATTCATGTGTGCAAAGGAATGACACTAAATAAAAATAAGGACGGCTTTGTTATGTATTAGAGCTGCACTGTCTGCAAGAAACTTGGTTTTTTTTTTCTCACAATGAGAAAAAGTTGTTTAAAGTGGAAAGTGAAGTTGAAACTAAGTAATTTAAACTGAAATTCAGTTTCATATGAATTCATTATAAATGAAAGAATTTTGAACCATCTGCATCATACACAAGCTTCCACTGACACATCGTTCTAGATTTTTCTCTTATTTGGCTTCTTTTTTCTAGTGTCTTTAAGCTATAACTTTGTGTCATAAAGGTTCTTAGGGATTTTTTGTGTGTGTGTGGTACGTGGGCCTCTCACTGTTGTGGCCTCTCCCGTTGCGGAGCACAGGCTCAATGGCTATGGCTCACGGGCCCAGCTGCTCCGCGGCATGTGGGATCTTCCCGGACCGGGGCACGAATCCGTGTCCCCTGCAGCGGCAGACAGACTCTCAACCACTGCGCCACCGGGGAAGCCCTAAGGAATTTTTAAAATCATTTTTTTGTGGTAAAATTCACTTAACATAAACTTTATCATCTCATTATTTTAAGTGTTCAGTTCTGTGATATATTGGGATCTCCAGTGAAATAGAACCATCTTTGTATGTGTGTGAGCACGTGCATTTTGTGTAGAGACAGAGAAAGGAGAGAGAGATTTTTAAAGGAATTAGCTGATGTGATTGTGATGGCCAGCAAAGTCTAAAATCTGCAGGGTAGGCCAGCAGGCTGGAGACGCAGTGAAGAGCCGCCGTCAAGACCAAAAGCAGTCTGTTGGTAAAATTCCTTGTCATCTTTTTATCATGTAATCCTCAAACCAGGTGGCTCTTGAGAAAATGAAAATTTACAAAGGTCAGCAGGCATTACAGACCAGGAAATCAAAAGAGAATAGTTTTGGAGTGAGAGCTAGGAAACAATCAGAGAGGCCACTGTCTGATTGTATTTTTAAAGTTCCAATGTGTACAATGTACTTAATGAAAAATTTAAGATAATTGTATCTGAATTTAAGTCCTTCTGTTTCATGAAGTTCATGACAGTCAAAATTTAGAGATTTGAGGCATTAAGAGAAATACTTAAAATATCTAAATGTGCCTATTTTTGTGTAATTTTAGACATACGAGTTTTACATTCTTATTAAGAAATAAGTCAAAGACCCTAGAAATGAAGAAAATAAGAGCAGATAGAGGGGCTTCCTTTTTCTCTCCTGGCGTGTAAGAAGCTGGAAGTTACCACTCCATCCTAACAGCAAGTAAAAAGCTGAAAATACTGAAAATCAACAACTCTTATTAGGTTCCTGAGAGCAGTCTTCAGTACTATTTTATATTTGCTGTGCCCGTTGCCAATTTGTATAGTCAATCTCTCCTACCTCAAAAAAGAAGATATCCAACATAGTGAGATTTCTTGTTTTCTTAACTGGTCACATGTTGAACTTTATTTTAATATTCATTCATTGTCCATCACCCATCCTACACCTTTGTCTTTGCCAGACCTTCAGCTAGGCAGAGGTTTCTTTGTTTTGGTTTGCTTTTTAATTTGGTGGATGAACCAAAAATTCAAAACCAGAATGGTCTAACTCTCCAAGGGATCCTGCCTTCATCGTGTTGTTGCAGGTTTATTATTATTATTATTTTTTTTTTTTTTTTGCGGTACGCGGGCCTCTCACTGTCGTGGCCTCTCCCGTTGCGGAGCACAGGCTCCGGACGCGCAGGCTCAGCGGCCATGGCTCACGGGCCTAGCCGCCCCGCGGCATGTGGGATCTTCCCGGTCCGGGGCACGAACCCGCGTCCCCTGCATTGGCAGGCGGACTCTCAACCACTGTGCCACCAGGGAAGCCCGCAGGTTTATTTTTGGACATGGATTTACCGTCACATTCCCTGGATAATCCCCCAGATTCCGGACATAGTGCTCCAGGATTCCATTGAGAGCAGCAACTCAGTTTCCTCTTGGTAAAAAAGAGTAATCATCATCACCTGGGCAGTAGAGCATTTACCTTTTTTCCTAAGTGGCATGAGGAGCCCAAAATGACCAATTGGCTGTCTCATATCCCAATTCAGGTTTATAATATTATTATTCTGGTGAAATTTTTCTCCCTTAAAGAAAAAGTCCTCCCAACATGCAGAATTTACCATTGAGGGGATGAGTAGCAGAAATTACTTGAGAGGGTTATTAGGTAATATAATGTGGAAAAGTAGGCTTGCTAGATTTAGTAAACAATATCTGGCCCAGTAAATTTTGAATTTTTCTAACTCCCTATGCACATATACACTGAAATAAAAGGAAAATGTTGCATGGGACATACTTATATAAAAATCATTTGGGGCCTCCCTGGTGGCGCAGTGGTTGAGAGTCCGCCTGCCGATGCAGGGGATACGGGTTTGTGCCCCAGTCTGGGAGGATCCCATATGCCGCGGAGCGGCTGGGCCCGTGAGCCATGGCCGCTGAGCCTGCGCGTCCGGAGCCTGTGCTCCGCAATGGGAGAGGCCACAACAGTGAGAGGCCCGCGTACCGCAAAAAAAAAAATAAATTAAAAAAAAAATCATTTGTTGTGTTTCTGAAGGAAATTATAACTAAGTTTCATACCTCTTTAAGTACACTTACCTGGTAATTTGCTTTTCCTTAACTTTTCCTTGTTTTGTAGTATTTGTTTATAAAATTCCTTGTAATTACCCTCTATATTCCATTTAGTTTGTTTCATAGTTTCCGAGGTAGTCTCATCCAATTTATTTGATTCCTTTGTCCACTGAACATTCCTCATGGAGACACAGGCTATAAGTAGCATTGTGAGCTGGAGGACAGATGATGCTGTACAGTGTGGAAGACCACTACAACTTCTCCTTTAATTTTTAAAAATCTTTTTCACCCACATTCTTCTTAATAACAATCTTATTTTATCATCTTCTTTGCTAGTTGTGGAAAATTTATATCTCTCATGCTTAACTGTTATTACATGCTGTTTTATAGTTGACTGCCCATCATTTCCAATATTGATTGAACAATTGCACTGTGTCAACGTTTTGCAAAGCATTTCAAAAAGTGGACTACAAGAGACTTAAGGCATCCTGACAAATCAGTATAGGAACTGGGACGAAAATCATTAAATACAGGAAATACCCTGTATAGACAGAACTGGCCATTCTATTGCAGATGTGTCTCATGAACCTACCACTGTTCCTGAAACTGAGTAGGGGTTTATTGAACACGTGTTAGAGCAGTAAATACACATGACATTATGGTTCTCCTATTTATTTTTGACATTTCCAGTATGTTCTTCAAAATGTCATCTCAACCCTATCTCTCCAAGTTGTTAGAGTCGAACGTTTTCAAATGTGAAAAGGAAGCACTGTTTGGAGATAAAACCCTGAGTGTGGTCAAGGTTCTAGCACAGCCACAGGTTCAATTTCATTCTATGACTTTTTCACACGTCTCTGTCTCTCACTCCAACTTCACTGAGATCTTAACTTTCTTTCGCCTGTAACATAGGTTTCTCTACAATTTTTGTCAATTTCGTTGCATAACTACATAATCATTATTATTAACTTTTTGTAATATTCATTTTGTAAGTAATTTTCAGAGATACTTTCAACTCCCTGTGCATTCACTGATGCTGCAATTTCAGGTGAACTGCTAAATCAGTTTCCATAAAGGAGATGAGACCATGGAATGCCAAACCTTTGTTTCCCAGGTAAGATGCCCCCTTTGCACACAGGCTTCGACGGTTAGGTCACCCGCTATCTTGGCAGAAAATGGCATGTGGTTACTTGCTCTCCTTTACAGACAAGTTTCAGATTTTAAAAGAAATGGAAAATATCTCAGAGAATAATAAATATCTCAATAAATTTTACTTGCTAGGTTGGAAAGCAATCAATGATTATCAAGGCCAGAAAGATATCCCTCTCCAACTCTCCCTTATGCCCTGTCTTTTCTTGCATATTGAAGGTCATGAAACATCTTCCAAAACTTCAGTCAACATGTCTTTGACAAGCAACAAGATAGCTGATAGCATAGAGGAAACATACCTCAACTTAATAAAGGCCATAAAAACCTACAGCTAACATCCTACTCAATAGTAAAAAGCTAAAAGCATTTCCTCTAAGATTGGGAACAAAATAAGACAAGTGACTTGCCACTTTTATTCAACATAGTTTTGGAAGTCCTAGCTATGGCAATAAGAGAAGAAAAAGAAATAAAAGGAATCCAAATGGGAAAAGAAGTTAAACTCTCAATGTTTCCAGATGACATGATACTATACACAGAAAATCCTAAAAACACTACCAGAAAACTACTCGAGCTCATCAATGAATTTGGTAAAGTTGAAGGTTACAAAATTAATACACAGAAATCTGTTGCATTTTTATACACTAATAATGAAAGATCAGAAAGAGAAATTCAAGAAATAATTCCATTTACCATTGCGTCAAAAAGAATAAAATAACTAGGAATAAACCTACCTAAGGAGATAAGAGACCTGTACTCTGAAAACTATAAGATGCTGATGAAAGAAATCGATGATGACACAAACAGATGGAAAGATATACCATGTTCTTGGATTGGAAGAGTCAACATTGTCAAAATGACTATACTACCCAAGGCAATCTACAGATTCCATGCAATACCTATCAAATTTTAAAATGGTATTTTTTTACAGAACTAGAACAAAAAAATGTTAAAATTTCTGTGGAGACACCAAAGACCCTGAATAGCCAAAACAACATTGAGAAAGAAAAACAGAGTTGGAGGAATCATGCTCCCTGACTTCAAACTATACTACAAAGCTATAGTCATCAAAACAGTATGGTAGGGCTTCCCTGGTGGCGCAGTGGTTGAGAGTCCGCCTGCCGATGCAGGGGACGTGGGTTCATACCCCGGTCCGGGAGGATCCCACATGCCATGGAGTGGCTGGGCCTGTGAGCCATGGCCACTGAGCCTGCGTGTCCGGAGCCTGTGCTCTGCAACGGGAGAGGCCACAACAGTGAGAGGCCTGTGTACGGCAAAAAGAAAAAAAAAAAACAGTATGGTACTGGCACCAAAAACAGTAATATAGATCAATAGAACAGGACAGAAAGCCCAGAAACAAACCCACGCACCTATGGTCAATTAATCTGTGGCAAACGAGGCAAGGCTATACAATGGAGGAAAGACAGTCTCTTCAATAAATAGTGTTAGGGGACTTCCCTGGTGGTGCAGTGGTTAAGAATCCGCTTACCAATGCAGGGGACACAGGTTCAATCCCTGGTCCGGGAAGATCCCACATGCTGTGGAGCAGCTAAGCCCATGCACCACAACTACTGAGCCTGTGCTCTAGAGACCACGAGCTACAACTACTGAGCCCGTGTGCCACAACTACTAAAGCCCACTTGTTCTAGGACCCATGCTTCACAACAAGAGAAGCCACTGCAATGAGAAGCCCATGCACCACAACGAAGAGTAGCCCCCCCTCGCCGCAAATAGAGAAAGCCCACACAGCAATGAAGACCCAATGCAGCCAAAAATAAATAAAATTAAAAAAAATAGTGCAGGGAAAACTGGACAGCTACATGTAAAAAAATTAAAGTAGAACATTCTTTAAGACCATACACAAAAATAAACTCAAAATGGATTAAAGACCTAATTGTGAGGCCAGACACTATAAAACTCTTAGAGGAAAACATAGGCAGAACATTCTCTGATATAAATCGCAGCAATAGCTTTTTTGATCCATCTCCCAGAGTAATGGAAATAAAACCAAAAATAAACAAATAGGACCTAATTAAACTCAAAAACTTTTGCACAGCAAAGGAAACCATAAACAAAACGAAAAGACAACCCGCAGATGGGAGAAAATATTTTCAAATGATGTGACCAACAAGGGATTAGTCTCCAAAATTTACAAACAGCTCATGCAGCTTAATATCATCAAAATAGACAACCCAATTAAAAAATGGGCAGAAGACCTAAATAGACATTTCTCCAAAGAAGACATACAGATGGCCAAGAGGCACATGAAAAGATGTTCAACATCACTAATTCTTAGAGAAGTGCAAATCAAAACTACAATGAGATATCACCTCACACCAGTTAGAATGGCTATCATCAAAAAATTGACAAACAATAAATGCAGGAGAGGATGTGGAGAGAGGAAACCCTCCTACACTGTTGGTGGGAATGTAAATTGGTGCAGCCACTATGAAGAACAGTATGGAGGTTCCTTAAGAAACTAAAAGTAGAGCTACCATATGATCCTTCAATCCCACTCCTGGGTATATACCCGGAGAAAAACATGGTCCAAAAGGATACATGCACCCAAATGTTCTTTGCAGTGCTCTTTACAATAGCCAAGACATGGAAGCAACCTAAATGTCCATTGACAGAAGAATGGATAAAGAAGATGTGGATGTGGTACATATATACAATGGAGTATTACTCAGCCATTAAAAAGAATGAAATAATGCCATTTGCAGCAACATGGATGGATCTAGAAATTGTCATACTGAGTGAAGTAAGTCAGACAAAGACAAATATCATATGATATTACTTATATGCAAAATATAAGAAATGATAAAAATGAACTTATTCACAAACAGAAACAGACTCACAGACTTAGAGAATGAACTTATGATTACCAGAGGAAAGGGAAGGCAGGGGGGACAGATAGTTAGGGAGTTTGGGACTGACATGTACACATTGGTATATTTAAAATGGATAACCAACAAGGACTTACTGTATAGCACAGGGAACTCTGCTCAAAATTCTGTAACAGCCTAATTGGGAAACGAATTTGAAAAAGAGTAGATACACGTATATGTATAATGAATCACTTTGCTGTACACCTGGAACTAACACAATATTGTTAATGAACTGTAACCCCAATATAAAATAAGTTAAAAAAAAAACGTTGGGGATTGGCTCTCAAAGTGTGTCTGGAGCTGAAATGTCTCTACTTACACACAGCTAGGGAAAATTCCAGGGGTCACTGCCTGTTACCCAATCAGCACAGTGATTGGATAAATGTCATGGAAGGAACTATTTTAGAGAATCCAAATAGATTCAGTTTCCCATGGAAACTCCAATAGGAGAAACCATAATTTATTAAAGAGGCCTCCACATTGGTTTGGTGGTAGATTTTCTTGATTGTATTTTATCTATTTTAGACTTTATGGGTTGCATTTTGGGGGGAAACATTGGTTTTCCTGATCTAGGGAATTTTTTCTCATTGCCTGGAGAGTTTGAGGGAGTCAGAGTATTGAGATCTGATAGTTGTAACCGAATTGGGTTACCTAATCTTTTTTTCTTTTTTTCATGAAATAAGTCTTAAAAGACTTTTTGTCTAAAATCAGCTGATGAGCTAAAGTGTGAGAAGAACCTATTTCAGAGTGGGCATTTAGAAAACCAGAGGTTGTACACCAGTAGGGAAAAAGAATGACACCTATCAATTTAGGAAACCTTCCTTTTTCTAAATACCTAAGGAAGCAATACGCGAACAAGTATAGAGGGTACAAATCTCAACGAAATAAAGGCCACATAGACAAAAACACAGCTATTATCTACTCCATGTAGAAAATCTTGGAGAAGGAAATACGCAGAACACTTTGACAGAAATGTATTTGTTTACTTGAAATTTAAATTTCACTGGTTATTCTATGTTTAATCTGGCCGCCCTACCTGGAACATCCTATTTTACAAATCATGCCTAACATGAAGACAATCAGCAGTAGCCTCAGTTTCATGCTGAAGTACTAAAAGCCAATGAGACATGCATTCATTGGAAGAAAAAGAACAACACAAAGCAAAAACTTATAAGAAAATAGGCTATATAAAGAAGAAAACAAAAGCCAAAGGGAAAATAAGTCATCACTCAAAGATCCTCCTAATTCATGTAATTGGGTTCCAGTATCCTCCTAAGTTCTTCACATGTCATCCATCCTTTGTATCTCAGAGGTTACAAATCATTCTGAATTTCCTTCTTGGAGCAGAAGGGACTTGGACCTGAGGGCAGAGTCCTGGATGAGTCTTTTTTTTTTTAATGTATTTCATTTATTTATTTTTGGCTGTGTTGGGTCTTCGTTGCTGTGCTTGGGCTTTCTCTAGTTGTGGCGAGCGGGGGCTACTCTTCCTTGCAGTGTGTGGGCTTCTCATTGCAGTGGCTTCTCTTGTTGAGGAGCACGGGCTCTAGGCGCACACACACACTCTAGGTGTGTGTCCTCTGGTGAAGGGTAACCTGAGATTGATAAGGAAATCTCTTCTTGCATACCCTACATTAATAGGGTGCCTGTCCCTGGGCTTCTTTTCCCTCAGGAAGACTGGTTGGTCCCACTGTGCTAGGTGAAACAACAGAATGGGACTCAAATTGTCCTGAGAACTGTCCTTTGTACAAAGATGTGGCTCCTTTTTTTTTTTTTTAATATATTTATTTATTTATTTATTTTTCACTGCGTTGGGTCTTCGTTGCTGTGCGCGGGCTTTCTCTAGTTGTGCTCTCTAGTTGTGGCGAGTGGGGGCTGCTCTTCATTGCGGTGTGTGGGCTTCTCATTGCAGTGGCTTCTCTTGTTGAGGAGCACGGGCTCTGGGCACACGGGCTTCAGTAGTTGCGGCACACGGGCTCTGTAGTTGTGGCTCACAGGCTCTAGAGCGCAGGCTCAGTAGTTGTGGTGCACGGGCTTAGTTGCTCCACGGCATGTGGGATCTTCCTGGACCAGGGCTCGAACCCGTGTCCGCTGCACAGGCAGGCAGATTCTTAACCACTGCGCCACCAGGGAAGTCCCTGTGGCTCCTTTTTTTTTTTTTTTTTTTTTTTTTTTCGGTATGTGGGCCTCTCACTGTTGTGGCCTCTCCCGTTGTGGAGCACAGGCTCCAGATGTGCAGGCTCAGCGGCCATGGCTCACGGGCCCAGCCACTCCACGGCACGTGGGATCATCCCGGACCGGGGCACGAACCCGTGTCCCCTGCATCGGCAGGTGGACTCTCAACCACTGCGCCACCAGGGAAGCCCTGTGGCTCCTTTTTGATGCACTTCTTGGGAACTGGGAATGTTGGCCAGTTTCCTTTTGAAACGTCTGAGATCCCTTGGAGAGCCTCTTCTGTATCCTCTCTTAGTCGAAACTTCTTCTGGAACACAAGAGGAAAACATTCGGCATCCACATTTGAAATATCAGTTCCTTCTTGGGGATTCTTGCCGCCCTCTACCCTCCCAGAATGTGCTGAAAGAAGAGATTCAGCACACAACATTTAAAAAGGAGCATTTTCCGTGGTGCCAACCTCACTGGAACCCAGCACTGATGTTGGCTGAGGACTTCCCATCAACCAAAATACCTAAGAGTCTAGATTATTAAACACTCTGGAAAGGTGATGATGGAGAAGTTTGGCATTAGAGAACCAGCTCCCCCCTACCCCCCACAAGGAATGTTAATGCTCCGTGCCACCACTGGAAGCAAGTCACTAACTCCTCTGGATTCCAAGTTTCTATACTCACCACGACGCTTTGGAAGTTCAAGCTCTTGAGATTGACGGGTTCTTGTCTCTTCCGTGTCTTCCATCAGGTCCTTCTCCAAGTTTTCCTTGGGTCTCAGACCCTCTAGTTCACCTGTTTCAGGAATGATCTCTGGCAGGAGACTTTTCTGGTCCTGTCAATGGGCAACCAAGCAGAGTCAGTAACCATCCATCTTAGCCCAGAGAAAGCTCTGTCTCCTCTTCCCTCATCCCCCTCATATCCTAGTCTAAGACTCCAACTTTCTAAATATCAGTTTGGCGGATATACCCTGACTTCTTCTGGGCCGCCCTAATACTCCGATTGATAACTGTCTCCTAATTCCCAAGTCTGTCCTTAATCTATACTGACCACATCTCGCAATCCAGTCCGGACATCACAGTTGGCACTGTGAATTCGCTACGCATACGTCTCTCCAAGTCATCACAAATTCTCTCTGCCCCTGACTCTGGAGCAAAGGACTCTAGGTCCAGGTCTCCCGACTTCAGCACATTTTGACACATTGCCTAGATTTGTCTTTATGATGACAGTTGTCCTGTGAATGGTGTGATGATGAGCAGCAAATCCCTGGTCTCTACTCACTAGAAAACAATAGCATCCCCCACCCCCATCCCCATTTGGACAAATCAACTGTCTCCCGACATTCTCCAATATCTTCTGAGAGGCAAAACCACTCCAATTGGGAACTCCTCATTCAACTCAAGGGATTGACAATATTCTAAAATATGAAGTGCCTCTGAGGAAAACGACCATGGGGAAACAGCTGTCAAAGCATTCACCCGTGGCAAATTGACCCAGCACCATCCCATTGAGACAGGATTTCTTTCTCCTCACGCTTATGGCCACAAGCTTTCATGGCAGAGGGACAAAGATGGATGAGTCTTCATTCTCAGACTGTCTTGAAAATGTCTAGGAACCGAATGCTTCCATGGGAATTCATGGAGTCAATGGGTCCATTTGTGTCCTTTGCCAAATCTACCAATTACTCTAGCAGCCACGCCCATCTGAACCTCTTTTACCTTCTCCCAGACTCTCTCTAGGGATCAGCGCATCACACACTCACCCGCCCTCTTGACAGTTCCTTGGCTCTTGCCGGATCCTGCAGCTCTTGGCTTACCTGCAGGCCATTCTTTGGAGGTATCTCACTAACAAGGGATTGGGGATCCCTGGGTAGGTCTTTCTCATCGTTGGTGTCACTGAGCTCAACTTCAAACGTCTCAATATCCAAGTTTTGCACAAGATATTCATCTTGTATGCGAACTGTAGTCTGTGAGGGAAAAACTAAATTGAAATAGGTCTCCTATAAGACCTGGAAAGTAGCTCTCAAGGCATTCGATGACATCATACCACACAAGTTTACTTTTTTTTTGTTTACAAGATCAATATCTCTCAACGATGCCCAATGCAAAGTCTCACCCATTTGGGAATCACTGATTTAGAGTCAATCACTCAGGTCCTATCTTGTTCAGTCCCCAGCGTGCAGATCCCATCCCACCTCTCCCTTTCCCATACCAATCATAAGGGTCCCACTCACCCATTTCTTGGGTTTCTGGTTATTTCTTAGCATGTCCTCCATGTCTTTGCAACTCTGCACTCCACTTTCCTTGACTAAGACCTGGCACTCCAGCGGCATGCAGATCATAAACTGCTCCAGCACTAGCTTGTCCATCATCTGCTCCTTGGTGTGAAGATCTGGCCTCAACCACTGATGGCAGAGCTCACAGAGTCTCCTCAGATCCTGGACGGGGTCGAATTCCTCTGAGCTGCTAAATGTTCTGAAGCAAACGTGCCACATTTCCCAGTCACAGTCTGGCTTTTCCATAACTGTGTGTTGGCATGGCACAGACACTGGTGACTCTGAACTAGGGCCTTTGGGGAGTTTTCCACGACCCTGGAAAAATGTCTGGTCCTCAGCCATATTGATGGAGGAATTTTCCAATAGGACTCTGAGCAAACGCTTCTAGAAGCTGATGGCCAGTTGACCCCTATGGGAAGGGATTTCCTCTGCTTTTCCTCTGCAATAGAGTCACTGTTCAGAAGGCTGGGGACAAAAACAAACAAACAAACAAAAAGAATGAACCTGATGTCTTTCACTTTATTTCACCCTTCCATCTCTCCTACGTCCCTCATCCCAGTACTGGACACCATTCCCCCACTGTTTCAATATTTGATACCGGAAACTGTAATCCATTCTGTTATTCTTCTGACATCCACCTTTGTAGTAAAACAAAAAACTATCTGGTCAAAAATGTCTGTAGGGCCGCGGTTCAGAACCCTTGCTGAAAAAATGAACCACAGCACACCACACCAACGTGTGTGGAAACATTCTTCTCATCTCACAGCAGAGTTCAACAATCAACCATAGTTAATGTGGGGTTTGAGGGAGATCCATTGCTTTCACAAGGTCTCTGAGCTAATGCAAGGTGAATAGGAAGCCAAAGCTTTCTGAAGCCCACCTCCATCTGTCCTGATTTCTAAGCACTTTCTTTAGACATTCCCTCTTGTCACTTACCCCTTCGAGCCCTCTTGCCTTCAGTCTCAAGTCAGGGACTGGCTCTCAAAGTGTGTCTGGAGCTGAAATGTCTCTATATAGAGCTGGGGGAAATTCCAGGGGTGCATTCCCATAATGTCATCATCCCAGTGACTTGATAAAGGTCATGGAAGAAACCATTTTAGATAATCCGAGTAGATTCAATTTCCCATAAAAACTCCAACAGGAGAAACCTTGATTTATTCAAGAGGCCTCCATATGGTTTGGAGGGTGCTGGAGGAAAAGGAACCCTCCTACACTGTTGGTAGGAATATAACATGGCTCACAGCCACTGTGGAGAAGAGTGTGGAGGTTCCACAAAAAACTAAAACTAGAGCTACCATATGATCCAGCAATCCCATTCCTGGGCATAAATCCGGAGAAAATAATCATTGGAAATGATACATGCACCACAATGTTCATTGCAGCACTATTTACAATAGTCAAGGCATGGAAGCAACCTAAATGTCTATCAACAGATTAATGGGTAAAGGAGATGTGGTATATATACACAGTGAAATATTATTCAGATAGAAAAAAAAGAATGAAGTAATGCTATTTGCAGCAACATGGATGGACCTAGAGATTATCATCCTAAATGAAGTCAGAGAAAGACAAATATGATATTTGTGGAATCTAAAAAATGATTCAAATCAACTTATTTATAAAACAGAAACAGACTCACAGACATAGAAAACAAATTTATGGTTACCAAAGGAGAAATATGGTGGGGAGGGATAAATTAGGAGTTTGGGATTAACACATACACACTACTATATATAAAACAGACAACCAACAAGGATCTACTGTATATAACAGGGAACTGTACTCAATATTTTGCAATAACCTGTATTTGAAAAAAGTCTGAAAAAGAATTGATATATGTATATGTATAACTGAATCACTTTGCTGTACACCCGAAACTAATATAACTTTGTAAATAACTATACTTCAATATAAAATAAAAATTAAAAAGAAGAAGAAAGTAGGTGATTAGACCCAAGTTCAGTTTGATAACAGATACTAGACATTTTTTAAACATCTGCTAGCTACAACCTTGTGGTTTCAATATTCCCCCTTGCAATTCTAAAGCCATTTCCAATTCCAACCAATGCTTGCTTTACAAACACCCTTACATCTTGACTGCTCCAATTGTAATTCTTGACAAACAACTTATGGAACTAACTGTGGCCTTCCGTTTTTTGCCTTTATAACCTTCCTCCATTTTGTAGTCCAGGGGAACTCAATTCAAGTGCTTCTCGAATCTGTGTCTCCCGGCTGCAGTCATAACAAGCCACAAATACATGCTTCTTTCTTTCATTCAGGCCTTCGTTTCTGAAATTTTGGTTAACACTCATAACACATAAAAGTATGTAATTGACTACGTTGTCATTAGTTTTTACTGTCCGTCTCCTTTGACTGGAAGGTCAGAGTCACGAGGGCAGGCATCTTTGACATTTTGGATATTGATGTGTCCCATGTAGCCAAAATAGTACCTGGAATGAGATAGGCACTTAATGAGTGTTGGTTAAGGAGGGAATAAATATGATGGGACAGATACCTGTTTGTTTTTAAGCAAAGCTAACTGCTGTCTTTGCATGTCCCCTCAGGCTGTACTAAAAAAAAAAAAAAAGATTTAAATATATAATGAATCGCAATTTAGAAAGCCATTTCCACAGATTAGCCAAGTGTCCTGTGTCATTACACGCTCTGCTTCATTCCCTCACTTCTCAGACTTCAGTGTTCCTTCAGTCTTCACTGAGACCCTAACCTTGTTCACATGGCCAAGAGCTATTTCAGCAACCACTTTTTAAAAATTTTAATTAATTAATTAATTGTTTTGTGGTACGCGGGCCTCTCACTGCCGTGGCCTCTCCCGTCGCGGAGCACAGGCTCCAGATGCGCAGGCTCAGCGGCCATGGCTCACGGGCCCAGCCGTTCCGCAGCACGTGGGATCCTCCCGGACCAGGGCACGAACCCGCGACCCCTGCATCGGCAGGCGGACTTCCAACCACTGCGCCACCAGGGAAGTACTCAGCAACCACTTTTTTTTTTTTTTTTTTTTTTGCGGTACGCGGGCCTCTCACTGCCGTGGCCTCTCCCGTTGCGGAGCACAGGCTCCGGATGCGCAGGCCCAGCGGCCATGGCTCACGGGCCCAGCCGTTCCGCAGCACGTGGGATCCTCCCGGACCGGGGCACGAACCCGTATCCCCTGCATCGGCAGGCGGACTCCCAACCACTGCGCCACCAGGGAGGCCCTAGCAACCACTTTTGAATAACTAAAATGATGGTGGATATCAGCACTTTCAACATTTCACAAATATTTTTCTGAGATAATCTCCAGTCTCCATGCATTGTCACTGCAATTGCTGGTGATTAAATTATATTGACTCCCCAGCAAGGAAAGTAGGTCATGTAATCCAGTCCTTTATCTCTGGGTTCAGATGCCCCCTTTCCAAATAAAGTATGACTGTGACCATAGAGTCACACTCCAGGCAGAAAGCAGCAAGTGGTAAGTCACTCTTCTTTTCAGTCAGGTAGAGCTTGGCTTCTAAAAAAGAACTGGGGCTTCCCTGGTGGCGCAGTGGTTAAGAATCCGCCTGCCAATGCAAGGGACACACGTTCAAGCCCTGGTCCGGGAAGATCCCACATGCTGCAGAGCAACCAAGCCTGTGTGCCACAACTAGTGAGCCTGCGCTCTAGAGCCCGTGAGCCACAACTCCTGAGCCCACGTGCCACAGCTACTGAAGCCTGCGCATCTAGAGCCTGTGCTCTGCAACAACAGAAGCCACGACAATGAGAAGCCCGCGCACCGCAACGAAGACCCAACACACCCATAAGTAAATAAATAAATAAATAAATTTATATAATAAATAAATAAATAAGAACTGAATACATATCAAAATGTGGAGTAAGTAATATGTGTCGGTCACTGGATGGGACACCGTCACTGGCTCTACGTTTTTTGCGAGGGAACCAGAGACACAGCACATGGTCCACCTGCTTTTGGCCGCCCCACATCCCTTCTCTGTCTTGCCCGTCATGGCCGTGTCTGGAGTCTTTGCTCGCTTGACCCTGACCGAACACAGTGAAACTCTTAAGTTGAGTCTAAAGCTTCAGCCTGTATGTGTTGGAAGAGCAATAAGACACTGTTTATTAGACCTCAACTATGGCTGGATGCACTTTGTGTCTGATCAACACCCTGGTATCATGTGACCACTTTGTTTTGTAGGTTCGGAGAACATCTGAAATATTGTCTCTGTACCTCTCTGTGATGAGCACAGACCACATTCCACGCAAATATGGGTGCGTCCCCTTTAAGAAGCGTGAAACCCCGCCCTGGTTCTCAGAGATTCTGGACACTCCTTCCCAGCAACCCTCTGGGTGAGGCGGAACTTTTCCGGAGACGGGGAGCACCGCCCCTTGCTCGGGCCTGGAGCGCTGTGAACTATATTACCCGAAAGGCACTGCTCCTGAGCGTCGACCTAGAGGACCGCGTCTGGGCGGGTTTTCCGGCATGGACGGCGGGCGACATTTTGTAAACTCGGGTCAGTTCCCCGGTGGTGAGCTTCGCAGCACTGGGCCGGAGCGAGGTCAGGGAGCCTGGAGGGCGCTGTGCTGGCTTCTCTGAGGCGGGTCTGAGGCTCGGTGTGGGCGCCATCCGCCTTGACTCTGTCTCGGGGGCGGGATAGGGGCCGCCGGGCCTGGGCCCCTGCTTCGCCCACAAACTGTGCTGGAGGGGCCGCGCTGATGGATCCGATTCAGGTAAATGCTGCGCCCCCCGGGCCCTCAGCCAACTCTTCTTATTCTGCAGTATTTTTGTTCTTAGCAATATTCTCTTACATGTGTCCTGTATTTATATTTATTTGTCCCGCCAAACCTTGGGTTTCTGAATATTGAAATATTACCCGTGTAGAAAAAAATGGCAGAGAACTTCCAGTTGAATAAGCAGCTCTAGAATTGATATTCGGCCACGGCTCAAGTCAAGAAATGCGATATAAATAGGACCTCAGAAACCGCCAGTGGGGTTCTTCAAAACGATTATCCCCATCCCCCCAAAGTTAAGGTATTGTCTGATGTTTTAAGTAAGCTTTTCTTTTTTAAAAATTTATTTATTAGTTTTTGGCTGCATTGGGTCTTTGTTGCTGCGCGCGGGCTTTCTCTAGTTGCAGAGATGGGGGCTGCTCTTCGTTGCGGTGCGCGGGCTTCTCATTGCGGTGGCTTCTCTTGTGGAGCACGGGCTCTAGGCACGTGGGCTTCAGTAGTTGTGGCGCACAGGCTTAGTTGCTCCGTGGCACGTGGGATCTCGGACCAAGGCTTGAACCCGTGTCCCCTGCGCTGGCAGGTGGATTCTTAACCAAACTGCAATGCCAGGGAAGCCGCCTTCTTGCTTTTTAAAAAAAAATAAATTTATTTATTTATTTTTGGCTATATTGGGTCCTCGTTGTTACACGCGGACTTTCTCTAGTTGCGGCGAGCGGGGCCTACTTTTTGTTGCGGTGCGCGGACTTCTCATTGGGTGGCTTCTCTTGTTGCGGAGCACGGGCTCTCGGTGCGCGGGCTTCAGTAGTTGTGGCGTACGGGCCTAGTTGCTCCGCAGCATGTGGGATCTTTCTGGACCAGGGCTCGAATCCGTGTCCCCTGCATTGGCAGGCGGATTCTTAACCACTCCGCCACCAGGGAAACCCTTGCTATTCTTGATACTTTCGCCAACTACGTGGAAATTATTCCACGACTGTAGTTTACCTTCGCTCAGTTGTTTTAAAACTTTTTATGAATGGAATCAAGTAAATATTATGATGTATTTTCCTTCATTTGCAAAACATGGCGTGACTTTACTTACGTTTTTCATAGCTGTCCGTTAATTTGTGTGTGTGTGTGTGCAGTATTCTTTAGTATGAATATATGAGTAAAATGTCATTTTAAATTCTGCTGTTGAAGGCTTTTTTGTTTTTTGTTTTGTTTTGTTTTTTGGTCTGCTTTCTGTATTTTTTTTAACATCTTTATTAGAGTATAATTGCTTTACAATAGTGTGTGCTTTCTGTATTGATAAACATTGCTACTATAGTCATACCTGCCATGTCTTCTGGGGTATATCAAGAATACATTTGTCTAGGGTATATGTTAAAATTATTGTATTTAAATGAACATTTCCACTTTTTGATCTTGTTTTGCTCCATGTTACTAATTTTAACTTAGGTCTTTGAATGAGATGATTCTACTTAATCTATTCCATAGTTACGTTTAAAAAAGGAATAGTTTATTTATTTTGGCTGCACTGGGTCTTAGTTGCAGCACGTGGGATCTTCATTGCGGCATGTGGACTCTTCCTTGTGGCACGTGGACTGTTGTGGCATGTGGACTCCTTAGTTGCGACATGCAGAATTCTGAGTTGTGGCATGTGAACTGTTAGTTGTGGCATGCATGTGGGATCTAGTTCCTCGACCAGGGATCAAACCTGGGCCCCCTGCATTGGGAGTGCTTTACCCACTGGACCACCAGGGAAGTCCCCCATAGTTACATTTTGATAAACATTTATTATGTATTAGGTAAACTTACAGTTTTACAGTGTACGTCCACTTAGAGAGTTTGTGCTTTTTCAGTGATTGTACTCTTATAATAATATTTATTTTACTGTTAAGTTTTCTTACTCTGGTGGTATTGGAAGAGAAAATGATTAAGAAATATCTTGTTAAAATATTTGTTTGAAGGGGGACGAAGTGAATCATTGTAAGGGTAATAAGTCATAAGGCTTCGAATCCCTTTCAAGACGTTTAGAAAGTAAGAAGATATTTCCATAGAGGATGGAATAGAGGTCAGGTCCTATAGCTTGTTTCCTTTCTCTTAAGATTATTTTATTTTACTTTACTTTTACTTTACTCTTTTCCCCACCATGGTGCTGGGATCTTACTTCCCAGACCAGGGATCAAACCCGCGTCCTTGGCAGTGAAAGCATGGAGGCCTAATCACTGGTTTGCCAGGGGATTCCCCTCTCTTAAGTTTAAAGTATCAGAAATGACAACCAGTTATCCCAAACTGCTGAAGGTCAAGCACTTTTACTCTGATTCTAGCAATAACCCCTTTATCACAGATTCACTTTGGATGTGAAGCCAGTAAGCGGTAGTTCCATTCTCTATCACATGCGAAAAAAGCGTTTAGGAAATTACAAATAATCTCTGAACATTTGTGGGAAAAAAAACATGGATATATCAAAGAATAGAAATAAATGAAAAAAGTACATGTTCTTGAATCCTATTATATAATGTTATAATAATTTCAAATCAGAACTTAATCTATGGATTATGTAAGTTGGAATTTTATATAAAACAATTTTTAACATAACCAAAGTAAATTTGAAAAAGAAGTATAAAAACTCCTGGTCGGCTTTTATGGCCAACTACAAGCCACAAGAAGAGAAAAATGTGTTATTGGCAAGGGAGAGACAGAATAAGGGAATCAAATGCAAGTGTCAGAAACAGAGCTGTACATGAAATGAGACTTAATTTTGATATTTGTGGCTTAGGGCTATAATAGTGTTATATATCCTGACACAACCATTTTTTTGCCAACATGATCCTGTATTCTTTTTTCTCATTGGGCTCTAGTCACACTGTCCTCATAGATAGTAGTCAAACACGCCAGACGTGACTCTGACAAAGAGTCTTTGCACTTGTGTTTTCCACTTCTGGAAAGCCTTTTCTCAAGATATCCTCATGACTTTATGGCACAACTCCAGAATACTTTCTGCCCTCTTTTACATGCTTTGTTTTTCCCTTAAGTATTTGCCTTTGCCTGAAATATTAAATGTTCACTCATTAATCTTCTTTTTTGTCTATGTTGCTGATGGGAATTAATATTACATGGCCCTGGTCTTCCTACAGGTTCCACGTTCAACAGAACCACTTATGAACCCTGCACCGGTGAGTGTAGGTGTCCTGGAAGTATTTTGCTGTCACTCTTCCTGGACTTGGTGGCTGTAGACCCTAGAGAAACCCTCAGCCCAGGTTTCCAAGTCCAGGCCAGAGGTTATATGGACAGATTCCCATTTTTGGCAGCCAGTGGACTGAGACGTGAAAGGTTGTCTTAGGTACGGGGGTAGTACGTACAAATGTTTGAGGATGAGATTGAGATGGGAGTGTTCTAGGACTTCTAGGTCTCTGTTACTGTCTGGTGAGAACAGAGAACAAGGGGGCCAGAGTCAGGCCTAGAATGGTAGCCTGAGAAGTTGGGTTTTTGTTTTGAGAATGATGGCAGATACGGAATTTTTGGAACAGAGAGGGAAAGTGATGTGACTTAGGTTTTAAGAGGCTACTCCTGGCTGTGGAGTGCACAGAAGACTCGGGGAGAGGAAGACAAGGAGATAATCAAGGAGGCTCTTGTAATCATCTAGAAGCACATTTGTTGTCCCTGGACGAGAGTGACAGATATGAAGGTAGGAAATAACTTGGCTTCTGGATTTGTTTCTTAAGTAGAGGTAGACCAGATTTTCTAATGTGGAGGGCTCACAGATGACTCCAAAAGTTTTTTTCCCTTTGCATCTGGAAGGGGGTATGTGCCATGACCTGGGACGGGGAAGTCAGTGGTAGGAGTCATTTTCAGTGAGAATATTAGGAATTGGGTTTTGGCTGTGTTGAGTCTCAAATGTTCCATTGACTCCCAGGTATAGGAGACAACCCGCTGAACATGCAGCGCTAGAGTGCTGGGGGAGGCTTCAGTATTCCCTTATGGGACAAAGGAAGAGACTTGGGCTGTCACAAAGAACTACAAGAGCAGTGAACATCAGCGGGAAGGTAGGGGGTAGGGAAAGTCCAGCGGGTGGCCCAGGTTTTTATGGGGGAGTGGCCATGAAATTAATGCAGAGGGAAAGCAGTAATGGAGGTGAAGTGATAGCAAAGTCAGGCTGGTGCTTTTACCCTCCTGTGCACGCACCAGCCTTTTTTTTTTTTTTTTTTTTTTCTTTTTTTTTTTGCGGTATGCGGGCCTCTCACTGTTGTGGCCTCTCCCGTTGCGGAGCACAGGCTCCGGACGCGCAGGCCCAGCGGCCGTGGCCCACGGGCCCAGCCGCTCCGCGGCATATGGGATCCTCCCAGACCGGGGCACGAACCCGCATCCCCTGCATCGGCAGGCAGACTCCCAACCACTGCGCCACCAGGGAGGCCCACGCACCAGCCTTTTGTGGTGGAACTTGGGGAGTTTCTGTCACAATGTCAGATGAGTTTACCTAAGGTGTGTCAAGTGGGTGTGGATTTTGAATGGGTGTTATATGGACAAAGATTGTAACCGTTGAAGAAACATAACTTGCAATATAAAAGTGGAACCAGACCAGGGGTATTTAGATCTGCATGTTTTGACTGAGGTTAAAGTCAGGAACAAGGCCTGGTGGGGAAGTCTTCCGAACAGGGCTGGGGAACCGCCAGTGGAGAGTTGGAGTACGGTGGGATCCTGTTGCATTGGCAGGAACTTTCTGATGCCGTGTGCAGAGGGTATGTGAGGAGGCAGGAGACATGCCAATTTTGTGGGCCGGGTGGTGGTGATGGGGATCAGCTGTATGAGGAGTTAGTTAGCCAGTGAGTAATATGCATGTGGGGAAGGTGTGTGACCAAATTGCCCCAGAGCCCTCATACCAGGAGTTTAAGAGAGGACGATGAGCCCAAGTTTGTTTGTGTCTAGGTAACGTGATCCTGGGGACTCTCAGGCTGTTGTCTTGCAGGAGAGGGAGGGGGCCATGCATACCAGGCGCACAGCTTAGATGGCATCTATCTGTCCACTTGCCTGTTGTTGCTGAGAGTTGTATCTAGTGCTCAAGGAAGTACGAAGAGTTTTTGGGTACCAGTGCCCTTTAAGTTAGGGACCTGTGGAGGATGTTGAACCCAGAGTGAGTATGGGTTAGGGGTACTTACGGGGTCCTGGGGAGAGAGGCTGCTTATGTACACACCTGTCCCCGTCATCACAGGGTTCTGTGACCTTTGAGGACGTGGCTGTGTACTTTTCCCAGGAGGAATGGAGGCTTCTTGATGAGGCCCAGAGACTCCTGTACCGCGATGTGATCCTGGAGACCTTTGCACTTGTTGCGTCATTGGGTAAGGCCCTCCCACCTATCCCAGCGTCCTGGGCAGGTCTCTGCCTTTCCCCTGTCTTCCAAGGACAACTCTGCTCTGTTCACGGCTAGACAGTGGCCTCATCTCTGTTACTGCTTCCTTGTCGGCTGTGCTGTAGATGCCAAGGCTGAGTGAGTGTGTGTACAACCTCCTTCCAGAAGGAGCCCCAATATCAGATGCTCTGAAGTTTTGTCAGGGAAGGTTTTCTGGGTCAAATGACTTGGAATTAGTCCAGTGGGTTCCATTAGTCTCAGCCACTCCCTGCTAAGTGGACTCTGTTGACCCACACACCACTGTGCTCCAGGCTCTGCCCTCTAGCTAACGTTTCCTGGGGCCTCGCTATTTCAGGAATTGTTGGGACTCGATGTGTTCACTGTTTTTGGGGTCCACTTGGCTGTTGCTGTGAGACCCTTCTCAAAGATGTTTTTTGCGATATTTTTCTTTGCTGAGGTTGTTTTGGGATTGGTTGTCCCCCTGGGCCCGTACTGACTGCTCACCTATCGTGTCTTTCCCTTAGGACTTGCATTTTCTAGGTCCCAGGTTGTTTTCCAGTTGGAGCTGGGAGGTGAACCATGGGTACATGACACAGTGGACATGACTCTAGGCATAGCTAGAGAGACCCAAAGTGGGAACCACCTTGGTGATTGGCATCAGGAGGAGGAAGTGATATCACGGCTGGGTTCAGATCATATCAGGAACACGTCCTGTGCCCCACAATGTTTTAGGGCCAAGACCAGTGACTATGTACCTCATTTCTATCTTTCCTACCCATTCTTGATACTTTGCTCCTTCTGTCATTTCAACTCTGAATTCGAACCCAGGATTCTCCCTCACCTCTCTGTCTTCCACTCTTTATTGGTCTTCTCCATCCTCACTCTGATGTGCTCTCCAATATTGGCCTACTTTAACGTGTCATGAGTTCCCCACATATCCTTAAAATAGTCCATGAACACTACCTCCTCAGTGACAGTCAGTTTTCCTGAGCCTGGACACACCTTTCCACACAGCACATGTGGCACCAGCAGCCAAGGCCCTGGTGAAAACCGTGCCCAGAGGAGTGAGTTGTGGACCCCAGCTCCTCCGTGTGCTCCACCCCATCCTGTGTCTTCCACCGGGTGAGTCGTCCCTGTTCTGTGACATGTAGAGGCCCAATACTGCACAGCAGTCCTTTGGTAACCTGCCCCAGCTCTCTCGTCCTGAAAATAGTCCCATGGATTTATTCGTTTCTATGTCAGACGCATATTTGTAATGGGGCTGCATCCTTCTACCAAAATCTACATGAAGTTCACCCACATTTCTCTGCTTTCAGGGTGTTGGCATAGAGCAGAGGATGAGGAGACACCTTCTGAGCAGAAAGTTTCTGTAGAAGTGCCACAAATAAATACTTCAGAGACAGACCTGTCCACCCTGAAGTCCTATCCCTGGCAGAGGTTCTGCCTGTACTTAGAAGGTGGCTTGCATCTAGCTGAGGACCGTGGCACAAACCCTGGTCAGAAACTGTGTGGGGCAGGTGTGAACTTTCACCAGCACAGTGGAGAGGCACTCTTTAGAAGAGATGTGGGTAAGACCTTTATGAAGAGCCACACAGTCCGTGCATACAAGAAGTCTTTCACATGCCAGGAGCCTGCGAAGGATTTCCCTTGTACCTCTGGCCTTCTCCAGCACCAGGTCACTCCACAAAAGGACACCAAGTGTGTAGAGGCCTCTCACAATGGACAAAGGCAGTATAAATGCCACGAATGTGGGAAAGCCTTCTGCCGGAAGTCCAGGCTTGCTCAGCACCAGAGAGTCCACACTGGAGAGAGACCTTATGAACGTGATGAATGTGGGAAAGCCTTTGGCTGTAAATACATACTTGTTCAGCACCAGAGTGTCCACACTAGAGAAAAGCCTTATGGATGCAGCGAATGTGGGAAAGCTTTTAGTGAGAGACACACACTTGTTCGGCACCAGCGAATTCACACTGGAGAAAGGCCTTACAAATGCAGTGAATGTGGGAAAGCCTTCTGCCGCAAATACAGACTTGCTCAGCACCAGAGAGTCCACACTGGAGAGAGGCCTTATGAGTGCTGCGAATGTGGGAAAACTTTCACCCGTAAACCCATACTATTTAAGCACCAGAGAATCCACACTGGAGAAAGGCCTTATAAGTGCAGTGAATGTGGTAAAGTCTTTAGATGCAACTCCACCCTCATTACTCATAGAAGAATTCACACGGGGGAAAGGCCTTATGAGTGTAGGGAATGTGGGAAGTTCTTTAGCCGAAGCTCTCAACTTACTGTGCACCAGAGAATTCACACTGGAGCCAAGCCTTATGAGTGTAGTGAATGTGGGAAAACCTTCACCACTAAAAGCAAACTTGTTCAGCACCAGAGAGTCCACACAGGAGAAAGGCCTTATGAATGTGGAGAATGCAGGAGAGCCTTCAGCTGTAAACGCATGCTTGTTCAGCACCAGAGAATCCACACTGGAGAGAGGCCTTATGAGTGCAGTGAATGTGGTAAAGTCTTTAGATGCAACTCCAGCCTCATTACTCATAGAAGAATTCACACGGGGGAAAGGCCTTATGAGTGTAGGGAATGTGGGAAGTTCTTTAGCCGAAGCTTTCAACTTACTGTGCACCAGAGAATCCACACTGGAGAGAGGCCTTATAAGTGCAGTGAATGTGGGAAAGTCTTTAGATGCAACTCCAGCCTCATTACTCATAGAAGAATTCACACTGGGGAAAGGCCTTATGAGTGTAGGGAATGTGGAAAGTTCTTTAGGCAAAGCTCCCACCTTAAAGCCCACCAGAGAATTCACACTCTAGCAAACACTTATGAGTGCAGTGAATGTGGGAAACGTTTTAGCCAAAGCTCTACTCTTATTAAGCACCAGCGTTCACATTGGAGAAAAACCACGAGTGCACTAAATGTGGCGATTTCTTCAGCCAAAACTCCCAGCTTACTCAACACCGAAACGATCATGCTATAGAAAGGCATCGCCAGTACAGGAAATGTGGAAAATTTTTCTGTCAAAGTCTGCTCTGACTGAGCACCAGAAACTTAACAGCCCAGATGGGCCCTATGAACGCAGTGAATGTAAGAAAGCTTTCAGCTGAAGGTCTAACCTCATTCGTCACCAGAAAGTTCCTACTGGAGAAAGGCCTTCCAATGAGATGAGGAGAGCTCCTTAGTTAATACCTCATACTGAATAGGCTCTGTGAGGGAGTCATCAACTGGAAGTTGAATGCTGTACATCTGAACCGCCCTAGTGTGCAGATTGCCTATGAGTACCAGGTTCGTAGGGCGCTTTTAAGGAGCTGTGCTGTACTTTCTGACTTAATGTCACTGTGAGTTTCTTACTCACCCAAGTGGTAGATCCCCATTCTTGGCACCAGTCACCTCAGTGTGGTCAGGGTAGGTAGATCTGTGTGCTCGCTCATCCCCTTGGAAATGCATGAGTAGCCTGAGCACTTGGGTGTTGTCATTCTTTTTGGTCCTGTCAGGACCACAGCAGCTGTGACCGATGGAAGCCACCTTGGCTCTGCTGGTGGCTGACAACTTCTTTGGTGGCATTGTCTCATATCATGCTCAGGATAGGTGTTTCAAGGTTTATCTCACTCTGGGAACTATTCGCCTCAGTTTGCTTTGCTCTATATCATAATGAAGACTATTATTTAAGCCACCTTTCGTCTTGGGGTTTGTTCACTGTCAGACTGGTGTTGAGAACCAAATTGGACTGTCAGGATGATGAGGAACTGGTTCTGTGAGTGTTCCAAACTTCGTATACCTCAATGAAGGTAGTATCATGGCAGAGAGTAGTTTTCACTCCAGTTTCGGTCCAATCTGTTGTCCAAGGCCTCCTAGGATAGACTGCAGGGCTCTGTGGGACTGATGTTGAATTCTGGATGTCAGAAGTTTTGGTGGGTCCCTACGTCACCTGAGATGAGGACAGTTGTGAGAACCACCAGTGATTTCTGGAGCAGCATGAATGGTTCTCTATTTCACATGGGATGTCACATCGTGCCCCCAGTACTGTTCAAGAGAAGAAATTCTCTAGGTCCAGCTGGAAAAGAGTCATGTGCCATAATGTGCCCAAAGTGTTAGGCTGGTGTTCCTGAGTGTTAGATTACAGGCATCAGGTGGGAACCATATTTCGTACAGAAACACTCATGGAATTAATAGGGAGTGAGAGACAAGCAAACAAGAAGGGATGAGCCTTTTCTAAAGTTTCATCCACAAATGTTCCAGTGACTGTGTCTGTTCAGGATAAAGTGTTTGAAGAAATTCTCAGGAGTTCCAGAGCTGTTCCTCTCCTCCTGAGCCCCCAGTCAGTGTCAGACTGAATAATGTAAAGGTTTTAGGAATCAGCATCTGCAAATAATTTATCTCAAGGCCATTGCTGCACAGTGAAAACAGTGAGGAATGAAAGTGGAAATTGTGTAGTCCAGGCATGTGAAGTTTAGTACCCAGGCAGAGTTCCTGGATAACTTAACTGGAAACAACTTTCATTGCTCACCAGTCTTCTTTGCTACTGCTACAGATTCCCTCCCATGGGCAAGGGGAAGTGATGGGGTTAATGTGAGGTTGCCAGAGTTCTGCTGAAAAGGAGATTCAGCAAAGAGATTAAGATTTTTATGTGAAGCCAATTTCTTTTGAAATTTAATTAGCTGTATAGTTGGTATGCACGGAACAGAACATACCTAAAATGCACAACTTGATAAGTTTTAGTACTTGTAAAGCCACGGAACCATCATCATAACAAACATCTGTCACTGCCATATCTACTTTCTGACATCTCTCCCAGGACTTTCAGGCAACTACTATTGACTGACTTTTCTCCCATTCAATTAGTTAGTGTTTTCTAGACTTTTAATATCGTTGGAGCCTTAATGTTTACTTTTGTGTTTGTCTTTTTTAATCTCCATGCATAGTTACTTTGAGAATCATCTAAGTTGCCGATGTGAATAATTCATTTTTCTCGTGATAATATACTGTTTGGATATACCATTATTTCACTGGTATTCATCTGTTAAAGGATGGCGTTTTGTGGTTTCCAGTTTGTCTCTCACAGATAAGCTTACTATTAACGTACATAAAATCCTTTATATGAACACATGGTTTCATTCTAAAATGAATGACTGTACCCAAATGCATTCCCATCGACAGTATGGGAACATTCCAGTTCCCCTGTGTTCCTCACCACTACTTTGTTGGTATGGTCAGTTGTTTGAATATTTCCCGTTTTAAAAGCGTGGAGACGTATCTCACTGTGGTGTGATTGCATTTCCCTAATGATTCATGATGTTGAACATTATTGTGTTCATTTGCCAAGTGTATGTCTTCTTTGACAAAATGTCTGTTTTCTTATTAGTAACTGAGAAGTTAATAAATGTGTTGGAATTTGACTTTTCTTCGGTGACTTTGCTGGGTGGAATAGGTATTTGTACTCAACATTATTAGTACATACACATTATTAAGATACTTCTATTACTCTAAGCCTAGACACTTAATAAAAAAGCCAACCGACCCTTCATTGTTGTGTTTGCCAATTTCCCTGGTATGAATACTCCAACTGTGGGCAATTTCAAGCTGTGTGTATGAGGTTATTACTGACCCGGAGGCACAGCAAGCCAAACGCTGAGATGCCAAGGTTTGCTGGGGAGTATTTTCATTCACAAGGCAGCCAAGTGAGGACACAGAAGAACAATTCTTAGATCCACCCTCTCGGTGGCAAGGTGCCTGTGATATTTAGGGGATAAAGAGGCAGGGTGGTCTTAAGTGTGGGGAAAGGCCAATCAGAGTTAGAGAAAAGGCGAGGTAATTGGTGTGTACAGGTGAGTTTAATTACATGCTTCCTCACGGATGTGTGTTCAAAAGTGGTGTCCATAAGTGGACAACGTCACTGGCTCTAGTCTTTTCTGAGGGAACCAGAGAAACAACAAATTGTCCCCCTGCTTCTGGCCGCCGCACGTTCCTCCTTTGTGTTGGCCACCATGGCCCTGTCTGGACCTTGACCTAACGCAGTGAAACTCATAAATTGAGTCTAAAGCTTTAGCCTACATCCATTGGAAGAGCAATAATACAGTGTTATTTAGACCCCAGCTCTGGATGGATGCACTTTGTGTCTGAGTGACAACCTGGTATCATCTGCCCATTTGGTTTTGTAGGTTTGGGGAACGTCTCATATATTATGTCCGTGTACCTCTCTGTGATCAGCAAAGACTACATGAAAATCTGGTGCGTCCCTTTTAAGAAGCGTGAAACCTCGCCCCCTTCCTCAGAGCCTCACTCCCAGAAACCCTGGCGGAGAGGCGGCACCTTTCCTGGAGGAGGGGAGCGCCGCCCCTTGCCGGGTCCCGGAGGCCTGTGAACTACATTACCCTGAAGACACTGCGCCCGTTCCTTGGCGCCCCTGGACCAATAAAGACTCAGGAAAGAGGCACTTCCGAGCTGGAGGACTGCGTCTGGGCGGCTTTTCCGGCGTCTGCCGTGGTCGTCATTTTGTAAACTCGGATGTGTTCAAAGGTGGGGAACTTCGCAACGCATGGCCGGCCCGAGGTCAGGGGGTCAGGAAGGAGCCGTGCCCGCTGCTCTGAGCTTGGTCTGAAGCTCGGCGTGGTTGCTCTCTGGCCTGACTCTCTCTCGGGGCCGGGAGGGGCGCCCGTGCTCGGGCCCCACCTTCGCCCACAAACTCGAGCGACGGCGACAGCCCAGATGTGTCGGATTCAGGTAAATGCTGCGTCATCCGGGCCCTCACCCAACTCTTCTCATTCAGCGGTGTTTTATTTTATCTGTGTTCTCTTACCAGTGTTCTATAGTTATTTTTATTCCTCCAAACCTTGGTTTTTCGGATTTTCAAATATGACCTGCGTAGAAAAAGAAAATTGCAGAGAACTTCAATGTGCAGTTCAGTAAGCTCTAAAACTAATATCCGTTCACCGCTCAGGTCGAAAAATGCGATATAAATAGGACCCCCCCAGAAGCCAGCCGCCTGTGGGGTTCTTCCAAAACAATTATCCGCATCCCCCCAAAATGAGTGTACTGGCTGATGTTTCAAGTAAGCATTTTCTTTCTTTTCTTGATAGTTTTGCCAACCATGTGGTAAATATTTGCTGATTCTAGTTTTTGTTTGTTTGTTTTTAATGCACATACTTTTTATTTTATTATTATTTTTTTGCGGTACGCGGGCCTCTCACTGCTGTGGCCTCTCCCGTTGCGGAACACAGGCTCCGGACGCGCAGGCTCAGCGGCCATGGCTCACGGGCCCAGCCGCCCCGCGGCATGTGGGATCTTCCCGGACCGGGGCATGAACCCGTGTCCCCTGCATCGTCAGGCGGACTCTCAACCACTGCGCCACCAGGGAAGCCTGATGATTCTACTTTTGCTCGCTTGTTTTAAAATTTTTTATGAATTGAATCATGTAAGAATTCTGTGTTTTTCTTCATTTGCACAATATGGTGTTATTTTACCCATGTTTTTCGTGAGTATCCATTCATTTTTCTTTCTGCGAAGTATTTTATAGACATTACTATATGATTAAAATGTTTTTATAGACCTCTTAAAGGCTTTTCTTTGTTTATGGTTTTTTGTTTGCTTTTTTGTTTGGTCTACTTTCGTGTTTATAAACTTCATACTGCAGTCATCTGCTGTGTGTTCTGGGGTATATAAAGCATGCACTTGTCTAGCATGTATATTAAAGTTACTATTATATGTAAATGAACATTCCCACTTTTTGCTCTTGTTGAGCTCCAAGTTACTAATTTTAACTTAGTTCTTTGAATGAGATGATTATACTTAGTCTTCATCTATCCCATAGTTGTATTTTCATACACACTCATTGTGCATTAGGTAAACTTAACAGTTTTACAGTATACAGGCACATAGAGGGTTTTTGCTTTTTCAGTGATTTTACTCTTCTAATAGTATTTATTTTACTGTTACATCATCGTTCTCTGGTGGTATTGGAAGAGAAAATGCTTAAGACATCTTGTTAAAATCCTCTTTTTAAGGGGGATAAAATGAATCCTTGTAAGGATAAAAAGGTATAATGCTGGGAATCCCTATCAAGATGTTTAGAACCCAAGAAGGTATTCCCATGTTTATATGATGAGGGTGGAATAGAGGTCAGGTCTCATAGGTTGTTTCCTTTGTCTTCAGTTTAAAGAGTTATCAGTGATGTCCAGTTACCTCAAACTACTCTGATTCTACTCACAACCTCTTTATCACAAATTAATTTTCTGGTGCTATTTCCTTCTTGTTGCTCCTTCTCTCTCCCTCTTTTTTTGGCTGTACCATGCAGCTTGCAGGGATCTTAGTTCCCTGACCAGTAATCATACCCTTGCCCATGGCAGTGAAAGCACCAGGTGAACTGGGTTTCAGCCATGTTGAGTCTCAGATGTTCCAGTGACTCCCCAATATAGGAGAAAAGTGGCAGCTGAACATGCAGATCTAGAGTGCTGGGGGAGGCTTCAGGATGCCATTAGGCAACAAGGGAAGAGAGGGGGGCTGTCACAAAGACAGACAAGAGGAGTGGTCATCAGCGGGAAGGTACGGGGTAGGGAAAGTCCAGCAGGTGGCCCAGGTTTTTATGGGAGATTGGCCATGAAATTGATGCAGAGGTAAGGCAGAAATGGAGGTGAAGTAATAGCAAGGTCAGGCTGGTGCTTCTTTCTTTTCCTGTGCACTCACCAGACTTTTGTGGTGGAACGTGGGGAGTTTGTCACAACGTCAGATGAGTTTACCTAAGGTGTGTCAAGTGGGTGTGGATTTTGAATGGGTGTTATATAGACAAAGATTGTAACTGGTGAAGAGACATAATGTGTAATACAGAGGTGGAACCTGAACAGGTGTATTTAGATCTGCATGTTTTGACTGAGGTTAAAGTCAGGAACAAGGCCTGGTGGGGAAGCCTTCAGAACAGACCATTGGAGAGTTGGGGTATGGTGGGATCCTGTTGCATTGGCAGGCACTTTCTGATGCCGTGTGCAGAAGGGTATGTAAGGAGGCAGGAGACATGCCAATTTTGTGGGCTGGGTGGTGGTGATGGGGATCAGATGTATGAGGAGGTCCACTGAATAATATGCATGTGGGGAAGGTGTATGAAGTAATTGCCCCAGGCCCTAATACTAGGAGTATAAGAGAGAAGGATGGGGCTAAGTTTGCTTGTGTCTGGGAGACATGATAGTGGGTACACTCAGGCCGTTGTCTTGGAGGAAAGGGAAAGGGCCCTGCATACCAGGCTCACAGATTAGATGGTATCTATCTGTCCACCTGCCTGTTGTTGCTCAGGGTTGTACATACTGATCAAGGAAGCATGAAGAGTTATTGGACCCCACTGCCCTCTAAGTCACGGAGCTGGGGTGGATGATGAACCCAGAGTGAGTACAGGCTAGGGTTAGAAGTACTTATGGGGTCCTGGGGAGAGAGGCTGCTTATGTACAAATCTGTCCCATCATCACAGGGCCCTGTGACCTTTGAGGACGTGGCTGTGTACTTTTCCCAGGAGGAATGGAGGCTTCTTGATGAGGCCCAGAGACTCCTGTACCGTGATGTGATCCTGGAGACCTTTGCACTTGTTGCGTCATTGGGTAAGGCCCTCCCACCTATCCCAGCGTCCTGGGCTGCTCCCTGCCTTTCCTTCTTTTTCCAAGGGGAAGTCTGCTCTGTTCACTGCGAGACAATGGGCACATCTCTATTAATGCTTCCTTGTGATCTGTGCTGTAAGTGCCAAGGCTGGGTGAGCGTGTAGACCGCCTCCTTTCACAAGGAGCCCCAATACCACCTGCTCTGAGGTTTGTTCAGTGACGATTTTCTGCTTCAAAAACTTGGAATTAGTTCAGTGGGTTCCATAATTCTTAGCCACTCTCAGCTAAGTTGACTCTATAGGCCCTACCACTTCTGGGCTCCAGCTTCTGTCCTCTTTTAGGTGACATTTCTGGGCCCTGAGTGTACCGGGCATTGTTGTGAACCAACATGGTCACTATTTGTGGGGTCCACTAGACTGTTTCTATGATACCCTCCTCAACGAGTATTTTTGTGAAATTATTTTTCTTTCCTGAGGTTTTTTATGGGAGGATTGGTTGTTCCCCTGGCCAGTTGTTCTCCAACTGTAGCTGGGAGGAGAACCCTGGGTACGTGACAGAGTGGACATGACTCCAACCACAGCTAGGGGGGCTCAAAGTGGGCCTGGCCCTGGTGATTGGCATCAGGGGGAGGAAGTGATAACCATGGCTGGGTTCAGATCGTATCAGGCACATGTCCTGTGCTGAACACTGTTTTGGTGCCAAGGACAGTGACTGTTTTTCTCATTTCTGTCTTCCCTACCCATTCATGGTACTTTGCTCGTTCTTTCATTTCTACTCTGACTTTCAACCCAGGATTACCCCTCACCTCTCTGTCTTCCACTCCTTATTGGACCTCTCCATCTTCACTCTGCTGTGCTCTCCACTCTTGGCCTACACTTAATGTGTCATGAGGTCTGCACCTATTTTTAAAATACTCCTTTTACACCAGCTACTCAGTGACAGTCGGATTTTCCTGGTCCAGGATACAGCTTTCCACACAGCACACAAGTGTCACCAGCAACCAAGGCCTGTCAAAACTGTTTCCAGAAGAGTGAGTTGTGGACCCCTGGCTCCTCTGTGAGCTCCCGCCACCCTTGTGTCTTTTGCCCGGTTAGTCCTCCCTGTTCTGTGACATGGAGAGGCACAGTGCTGCACAGAGGCCCTTTCCTTAACATGCTGCCAGCTCCCTTGTCCAGAAAATAGTCCCATGGATTTATTTCTTGGTACGTCACACACATATTTGTGATGGGGCCACCTCCTTCTTCCAGAATCTACATGAAGTTCATCCATATGTCTGTGCTTTCAGGTTGTTGGCATGGAGCAGAGGTCAAGGAGATAACTTCTGAGCAGAATGTTTTTGTAGAAGTGCCACGAATAAATACTTCAAAGACAGACCTGTCCATCCAGAAGTACTATCCCTCGGAGAGGTGCTGCCTGGCCGTAGACAGTAGTTTGTGTGTAGCTGAAGACCTGGGAACAATTCCTGGCCAGAAACTGTGTGTGTCAGGTGTGACATTTCACCAGCACAGTGGAGGGAAACTCTTTAGAAGAGACATGGGTAAGGCCTTTATGAGGAGCCACATAGTCCATGCATCCAAGAACTCTTTCACATGCCAGGAGACTGGGAAGGATTTGCCTGGTAGCTCTAGCCTTCTCCAGCACCAGGTCACTCCACAAAAGGACGCCAAGTGTGCAGAGGCCTTTCACAATGGACATAGCCTCTATAAATACTATGTATGTGAGAAAGCCTTCAGCTGCAGACACAACCTGGCTCATCATCCGAGTGTCCACACTGGAAGGAGGCCTTATGAATGCAGTGAATGTGGGAAAACCTTCAGCTTTAAAGGGGTACTTGTTAAGCACCAGAGAATCCACACTGGAGAGAGGCCTTATGAGTGCTGTGTGTGTGGGAAAGGCTTCAGCTGGAAAAGCTCACTCGTTGAGCACCAGAGAGTCCACACCAGAGAATGGCCTTATAAGTGCAGCGAATGTGGGAAAGCCTACAAACACAAAAATTCACTTGTTAAGCACCAGAGAGTCCACACTGGAGAACGGCCTTATAAGTGCAGTGAATGTGGGAAAGCCTTCAGACACAAAAAGTCACTTGTTCACCAGAGAGTCAACACTGGAGAATGGCCTTATAAGTGCAGTGAATGTGGGAAAGGCTTCAGACACAAAAAGTCATTTGTTCAGCACCAGAGAATCCATGTTGGAGAACTGCTTTATAAGTGCTGTGAATGTGGGAAAACCTTTATTTCTAAAGTAAACCTTTTTCGTCACCAGAGAGTCCACACTGGAGAAAGGCCTTATGAATGCAGTGAATGTGGAAAAACCTTCATTTATAAAGATGGTCTTGTTCGGCACTGGAGAGTTCACACTGGAGAAAGGCCTTATGAGTGCAGTGAATGTGGAAAAGCCTTTAGCCGCAAAGACTCGCTTGTTAAGCACCGGAGAGTCCACAATGGAAAATAGCCTTATAAGTGTAGTGAATGTGGGAAAACTTTTGTTTTTAAATATTAATTGATTGGTTGATTGATTTAGCTGTGCTGGGTCTTAGTTGCAGCACCCGGGATCTTTGATCTTTGTTGTGGCATGCAGGATCTTTAGTTGCGGCATCTTTAGTTGAAGCCCCTGGGAAAAACTTTTAAATAGCGACCCACTCACACTTGTTTGGCACCAGTGAATTTATATTGGAGAAAGGCCTTACGAGCGCAGTGAAAGGGGAAGTTCTTTAGCCAAATCTCCAACCTTATTGTACACCAGAGAATTCACACTGGAGCAAAGACTTATGAGGGCAGTGAGTGTGGGAAGTGATTTAGTCAAACTTGTCTCGTTTTACACAAGAGAGTTTACACTGGGGAAAGGCCTTGTAAGTGCATTGAATATGGGAAACATTTTAGTCAATACTCCACTGTCATTAAGCACCAGAGTTCACACTGCAGAAAAACCATATGAGTGCACTGTATGTGGAGGATTCTTCAGCCAAAACTCCCAGCTTACTCAACACCGAAAAACTCATGCTACAGAAAGGCATCACCAGTACAGCAAATGCGGAAAATTTTTCTGTCATCAAGTCTGCTCTGACTGAGCACCAGAAACTTAACAGCCCAGATG
Source organism: Mesoplodon mirus (assembly GCF_964341445.2). Lineage (NCBI taxonomy): Eukaryota > Metazoa > Chordata > Mammalia > Artiodactyla > Ziphiidae > Mesoplodon > Mesoplodon mirus. The sequence continues at coordinate 63,983,247 of NC_138995.1, read as the reverse complement.
GATCCTGTGAGCACAGTGAACGTAAGAAAGCTTTCAGCTGAAGGTCCAACCTCATTTGTCACCAGAAAGTTCCTAATGCAGAAAGGCCTTCAAATGAGATGAGGAGAGCTCCTTAGTTAATACATCATACTGAATAGGCTCTGTGAGGGAGTCATCAACTGGAAGTTGAATGCCGTACATCTGAACAGCCCTAGTGTGCAGATTGCCTATGAGTACCAGGTTCGTAGGAAGTTTTTAAGGAGCTGTGCTGTACTTCTGACCTGTGCAGGGCCCTTGCCATACTTAATGTCACTGTGAGTTTCTTATCTCTACTAAGTGGCAGATCCCAGTACTGGGAATCAGTCACCTCAGTGTGATCAGGGTAGGTCAGCTTTTGTGCTCTCCTATCCCTTGTAGAAAAGCATGGATACCCTGAGCACTTGGGTTTTGTCATTCTCTTAGTTCCTGTCAACTGCGTATGACAGGACCAAAGCAGCTTTGATCATGGGGATCCAGTCCAGTTTCTCCTGGTGGCTCACAGTGGTTTGCCTTCTTTGATGGCATTCTCTAATACCATGCTAATGGTGGATTTTATTTAGGTCCAAGTTACCCTGTTTGGGAATTATCTGCCTCATTTTTTCTGCTCTATGCCATAATAAAGTCTATTATTTAAGCCACCTTTCATTTGGGGGTTTGTTCGCTGTTAGACTGATGTTGAGAACCAAATTGGACTGTCAGGATGAAGAGGAACAGGTTTTGTGGGTGTTCCAAAGTTTGTATACCTCACTGGGGATAGTATCATGGTGGAGAATAGTTTTCACTAATTTGAATTGTTGTTGAAGGCTTCCTGGGGTAGACTGCAGGGCTCTGTGGGACTAATGTTGTGACCTGGATGTCAGAATTTTTGGTGGGTCCCAAGATCACCCTGTGATGAGGACAGATGTGAGAACCACCAGTGATTTTTGGAGCAGTATGAATGGTTCTCTTTTTCACATGGGATGTCACATCATGCCTCCATCCAGTACTGTTCAAGAGAAGAAGTTCTCTAGGTCCAGCTGGAAAAGAGCCATGTGCCATAATGTGCCCAAAGTGTTAGGCTGTTGTTCATGAGTGTTAGATTACAGATATCAGGAGGGAACCATATTTGGCAGAGAAACACTCTGGGAATTAATAGGATGTGAGAGACTAGCAACAAGAAGGGATGAACCTTTTCTAAAGCTGCATCCATGCATGTTCCCATGACTATGGCTGTTCAGGATAAGGTTTTTGCAGAAATTCTCAGGAGCTACAGAGCTATTTCTCTCCCCCTGAGCCCCCAGTCTGTGTCAGGCTGAATAATGTAAAGGTTTTAGGAATCTCATAGCATCTGCAAATTGTTTTTCTGAAGCCCACTGCTGCACGGCGAAGACAATGGGGAACGAGAGTGGAAATCACGTAGTTCAGGCACGTGAATTGTAGGACCCAGGCAGAGTTCCTGGATACCTCAAGTGGGAACACGTTATACTGCTCGCCAGCCTGCGTTGCTGCCGTGACGGCATCCCCTCGTGGGAGCAGGAGAGGTGATGGAATGGAGCTGTGGTTGCCCCCGTTTCACTGAAAAGAGGTGCAGAAAAGAGATTCGGAGGTTTACGTGGAACCAATACCTATTACAGTTTAATTGAGCTGTGTCATTTGTATGCATTGAAAGGAACATACCTAAAATGGACAGCTGGGTAAAGTTTAATACTTCTAAAGCCATGGAATCATCATCATCATAACAAACATCCATCATTCCCATCTCAACTTCTGACATCTCTCCCAGGACTCTCAGGTAGCTAGTATTGATTTACTTTTTTTTTTTGTTTTCCCCCCCAGCTATGCTGCACAGCTTGCGTGATCTTAGTTCCCCAACCAGGGATTATACCTTGGCTGTGGCAGTGAAAGCACAGATTTCCAATCCCTGGACTGCCAGGGAAGTCCTTTGATTTACTTTTTTCCCATTCAATTAGGTAGTGTTTTCTAGACTTTTAATATCACTGTGACCTTAATGTTTATTTTTGTCTTTGTTTTCTTCTTTCACGATGCATAATTATATTGAGAATCATCTAATTTGTCTACATGAAGAGACCATTTTTTTAATATCTGAAAAATGTACCGTTTAGATATACCACCATTTGACTGTTTATCCATCTCTCTGTTAAAAGGATGAGAGTTTGTGGTTTGTTTCCAGTTTGGCTATCACAAATAAGCTTACTATGAACGTGTACATAAAATTCTTTATATGAACATAGGGATTCTTATTCTAAAGTGAATGACTGTACCCATTTGCTTTCCCATTGGCAGTATGGGAGCATTCCAGTTCCCCTATATTCCTCACCAGAACTAGGTTGGTATGGTCAGTATTTTTAATATTATCTGTTTTAAAAGTGTGGAGATGTATCTCACTGCGGTCTAATTGCATTTCCCTAGTGATTCATGATGTTGAACATTTTTGTGTTCATTTGCCAGGTGTACTCTTTTTAGTAAGTAAGAAGACAGTAAATGTGTTGGAACTTGACTTTTCTTCAGTGAGTTTGCTGGGTGGAATAAATGTTTCTGCTATTCACAACATTACTCACCATGTGTAGTCCTCATTAGCATAGTCTCCATTACTTTAAGTCTAGACAGTTAGTAAAAAGAAAAAAACCCCAGCCAACCCTTGATTGTTGCACTTGCCAATTTCCCTGGTATAAATGCTCCAACTCTGGGCAGTTTCAAGCTGTTAATACGGGGTTGTTACCAAACCAGAGTCAGAGCACCCAAGTGAAACCTCTGAGCTTCCCACAGGGAGACCATGGGCGCTGCTTCCTTTCCTGGTTTCCTGGCATGTGTGTCGTCGGTGCCAGGGCTGGGCCCTGTGCACTGTAGTCCTTCTCTCCCAGCAGTCCCATCCCTGCTGCTCTGGGGTCTTGTAAGACAGGGCTCAGGAGGCAGAAACTTTGATGTTTGTGTGAAAGATCCCACCAGCCTTCCCTGCCCGTGGTTGGGTGACTCTCCAGAGGCATGGAACCTCGGTGTCCCAGGCCTTCCACTGTCTTTTGCTGACAGACTTTGGGGCCTGCTTATGCCAGGCTGTTCACATACTGACCTGGTCACTACTTGAGGGGACCACTGGCTTGTTTCTTTTAAGACCTTGCTTTGATGTCCTTATAATTTTAGAATGTGTGATCTCATGGGATGGGGCCCTCTCCCTTTCCCTGTCTTTCCTCTTTGACTGGCCTCCTCAGGCCCAGGTGGTTGCTCACCTTGAGCAATAGGAGGGCCCTGGGTGCCTGACAGGGTGGATGTTTTTCCTGCAACATCAAGGGAGGCTGAAAGGAACGTGGCCCTCGTGCATGGGGGTGAGGAAATGGTGAGGTATCAGAGCTGGGTTCCCATCACACCAGGCCTGTGTCCTATATTCACCAGTGTGTGGTACCAGCAACAGAGTCCAAGAGTTTCTACCTTTACTTTCCTGTTGATGTTTTTTGTTTTGTTTTATAAGTTTATTTTATTTTATTTATTTTTGGCTGTGTTGGGTCTTTGCCGCTGCGTGCAGGCTTTCTCTAGTTGCGGCGAGTGGGGGCTACTCTTCGTTGCAGTGCGCGGGCTTCTCATTGTGGTGGCTTCTCATTGCAGAGCATGGGCTCTAGGCGTGCGGGCTTCAGTAGTTGTGGCATGTGGGCTCTAGAGCACAGGCTCAGTAGTTATGGCACACGGGCTTAGTTGCTCCATGGCATGTGGGATCTTCCTGGACCAGGGATCGACCCCAGGTCCCCTGCATTGACAGGCGGGTTCTCAACCACTGCGCCACCAGGGAAGCCGGCTGTTGATGCTTTGACTCTTCACTTCTGGCCCTGGTTCTCACCCATTCCCTTCCACTGCTCCCTTTGCAGTGCTATCAACGTTGACGTGCACTTAAAGTGTTGGGATATGCGCACGTGTCCTTAAATACTCCTTGTAGCCCAGCTGCTGTGATGCATTGAGACATTCTGGGTCTGGACACAGCCTTCTACTCATTGCTCACCAGTCACCAGTAGCCAGGTTTTGTTGAAAGGTAAGTTGAAGACCCTTCCTCATGTTCTTTCCCATCATCTGTGCTCTGCCGTCACATGAGCTTCCCAGGCTCAGCTCTGCACAGCAGGCCTTCCTCACACAGGCTGTGGCCCCACGCATCTCAGCAATCTTAAGGACTTACTGCTGGGTGTGTCTGAGACATATTTCTGCTGGGGCCACGTTTATTGGCATGTCTCTCCTTCCAGGTTGTCAACACGGAGCCCAGGATGAGGAGGCGCTTTCAGAGCAAGGTGATGCAGTTATAGAGTCACAGGTCAAGACTCCAAAGCCAGGTCCATCCATCCAGAAGTCTCATTCTTTTTTTTTTTAAATTTATTTATTTATCTTTTTATTTTTGGCTGCATTGGGTATTAGTTGCTGCACACGGGCTGTCTCTAGTTGCAGCACTCAGGGGCTGCTCTTCATTGTGGTGGCTTCTCTTGTTGTGGAGCACTGGCTCTAGGCACATGGGCTTCATTAGTTGTGGCATCCGGGCTCAGTAGCTGTGGCTCGCGGGCTCTAGAGCACCTGCTCAGCAGTCGTGGCATGGGCTTAGTGGCTCTGCGGCATGTGGGATCTTCCTGGACCAGGGCTCGAACCCGTGTCCCCTGCATTGGTAGGCAGATTCTGAACCACTGCGCCTCCAGGGAAGTCCCAGAAGTCTCATTCTTAATGTGATGTGTGGCCCACTCTTGAAAGACATTTTGCGCCTGGCTGAGTATGATGGGACACACCCTGAGCAAGAAGTGTACATGTGTGTGGTGAGCCTTTCCCAGCACCAAAAGGAACCGAGTAGGAGGAAACTCCCCAGATGGGATGAAGGGAGGACTTCACTGGTGAAGAACTGCAGCTTTCCCGTGGCAGAAAGGATCTTGACATGCTGCACGGGAGGGAAGGGCTTTCCGGCCAGTTCAGGCCTTCTCCAGAGCCAGGCCCCTCACACGAGGGAAGCCACACAGTGACATGGAGGGCAGGGAGACCTTTGAAAGTGGATAGAATGATGACAAGTGCAGTGAATGTGGGAAAACCTTTAGCCGTGAACACATACTTGTTGAGCACCAGAAAAACCATTGCAGCAAAAGTGGGAAGACTTTCATCAGACCGTTCTACGTGGTTCAGTACCAGAAAGTCCACACTGAAACGAGGCTATATGAGCACCTTGGATGTGGAGGGTTCTTTACACAAAGATCTGGCTTCATTGAACACCAGAGAGCTCACACTAGGCCAATGCCTTATGAGCGCAGCCAGTGTGGGAAGTGCGTTAAAAGACCACTTCACGCTCGTTGTTCATCAGAGAGTTTGCATGGGAGAAAAGCCATATAAATGCAGTGGATGTGGGAAAAGTCTGGTCTGATTTAGCACTGGGAAGTACTGCTATGCAGGTGTTCAAAATTTTTTTAAATTGTGATAAAATGCTTGTAACATAGCATTTACAGTCTTAACCATGTTTAACTGTAAGTTCATTGGTAATAATACATTCACCTTTTGTGCAGACAAATATTCAGAAGTCTTTTCATCTTATAAAACTGAAACTAAACCCATTAGACAACAACTCCTCATCCCCCCTCTCTTATCCCCTGACAACAACTATTCTACTTTCTATGAATTTGTCCACTCTGGGTACCTTATATAAGAGTCATAAAGTTTTTCTCCTCTTGTGGCTGGCTTATTTCACTGAAGACAGTGTCCTCAAGTTTCATCTGCGTCCTAGCATGTGTCAGAATTTCCGTCCTTTTTGAGTGAGTAGTACTCCATTTTATGTATATGCTACTTTTTCTGTATCCCTTCATCAGTGGGCTCTTGGGTTGCTTTCACTATTTGGCTATTGCGTATAATGCTGTTGTAAGCACGATCGCACAAATTCTTCTTTGAGGCCCTGGTTTCTGTCCTTTTTAGGTATGTCTCCAGATGGAGAATTGTTGGATCATTATTTCAATATGTAAATTTCTTGAGGAACTGAGGGGCTGTTTTCCATAGTAGCTGTACCATTTTACACCGGTACAGCTTGAAGCTTACATCATGTAAGGTGCAGGTGCAACTTCATTCTTTTATGTATGGTTATCTAGTTTTTTCAACACCACCTGCTGAAAAAACTCATTTCTCTTTGAATGGTCTCTGCACCCTTTTAAAACACCTGAGCATGTATGTGAGGGTTTGTTTCTGTGCTCTTTTAGTCCATTCTCCTATATGTGTGTGTATGTCAGTAACACAGCATTTTGATATATACTTAAGTTTTTGAAAGTGGTTTGACTCAGTTTTGAAGCCCTGGCAGGAGGAGGACTGTCCGTTCCCCTTCTAGAGCAGCTGATGAAGCCCACAACCCCAACCACTTTCCTTATCAGGCTCTCATTCTCTGGACTACCAGACACCAAGGTGTCAGACATTTAGTGATAGCCCCTATGTTCTGGAACCCAAAATTATTCAAAATAGCCAATCCACAGAAAGCTCATGAAACCTAGCTGATCCCACCACTCTTGCCACATACAAACTGCCCACCACAGCTCCAGCTTTCTGTTAATCCTGTCCCTGGGCTCAGCCCTCTTTGTTGCCCTGTCTAACGTGTTTCTCTCATTCCGAGCTGTAAGTAACAAACAGTTCTGTCTTTCATGTATCCCAGTGTCATTGTGCTGTGTGTTCCACCATCAAGAACCTTTTGATCTTACAGAACTCCACACCCAGCAGAGTATTAGGAGTACGGCGGATGTTGGACAGTCTTCAGCCACTAGTCTGTCTCCATTCAGCACCAGGAAGCTCACACTGGAGAAAGACCTTACACGTGCAGCCACTGTGCTCTTGGCTTTTCAACATAATAACAGATGAAAGCTCTGGAGATAAGCCCCTGTGAGGGAGATATCCCCCAGCAACTGCATCTCGTACATCCAGACATCCTCACTAGGGAGGTTCACGGTAAGGGCCAGGTTTGTGGGAAACTGGAGAACTCTTGCAGTTTCAGACCTGCCTGGGGCCGTCACTGGAGTTCCGTCACTGCCCATGTGTATTATAGAAGCCACTCTCCTGGTATTAGCTGGCAGGGAGTATGGTCACTATAGTTAGTAATACTGTATTGCGTGTTTAAAACTTGCTAAGAGTAAATCATCAAAGTTCTCAACACAAAAAACTTACTATGAGGAAAACGTGAAGTAGACCTATTGTGATCATTTTGCAATATAAACCAATACTGAATCATTATGTTATACATCTGAAACTAATGAATGTTATATGTTAATTATATCTCAGTTGTTTTTAGAAAGCAGGGAGAACAGATTGCTGTAGTCTGTTGCTTTTTCTGGAGTATTCGCCAGCCATTTGAGCCCTTTGGTGAAACCTCATGCCCACCCCTTTGATTTGTTCAGGTGTGGACATCACCCACTTTGGACAGAGGACTGCATCTGCTGCTGGCCGGCAGCTTACAGAGGTTTCCCGTGCTTCAGGGTCATGATTGATTGTCTTACGACATTCTTGACAGAGTTTTTCGAGCCTCCATTTTACCCAGCCTAGGAAGTGCTGGCTCACCGTGCTGGCTTTTGTGATAAAGTTATTATCGGGTGTTTTTCTTTGTGTTTTTCTTCTTTATTGAAGTACAGTTGATTTGCAGTGTTGTGTTTATTACAGGTATACAGCAAAGTGATTCAGATATATGTATATTTTTTTCAAATATTTTTTTCCATATGGTTTATCATAGGATTTTTTTTTTAAATAAATAAATTTATTTATTTACGTCTGTGTTGGGTCTTCATTGCTGCGCGTGGACTTTCTCTAGTTGCGGCAAGCGGGGACTACTCTTCATTGCGGTGCACGGGCTTCTCTTGTTGCGGAGCACAGGCTCTAGGCATGCGGGCTTCAGTAGTTGTGGCACATGGGCTCAGTAGTTGCGGCACACAGGCTTAGTTGCTCCGTGGCCTGTGGGATCTTCCTGGACCAGGGCTCGAACCCGTGTCCCCTGCATTGGTAGGCGGATTCTTAACCACTGTACTACCAGGGAAGCCCTATCATAGGATATTGAATATAGTTCCCTGTGCTATACAGTAGGACCTTGTTGTTTATCCATTCTGTATATAAAAGCTTAATCTGCTAACCCCAGCCTCCCACTCCATCCCTCCCCTAGGTCTTATTGTTTAAGCCACCTTTACTCTTGGGTTTCTGTTCACTGTATACTGTGGTTTGAGAACAGAATTGGGCTCTGCCAGAATACAAAGTACGGAGTTCTGGGGCTCTCGACTTTGTGTGCTTCAAAGGAAATAGCAGGAGGACAAAGCACAACTCTAAGTGTAGATTTGGCCTCATTGCATTGCTGCTTGAGGCCTCCTAGGAAAGTCTGAAGGACCCCTGCACCAAGGTCTCCTGCCCTGGACGTGAAGATTATTTGTGGTTCCTCAGTCACTTGGGGCAGTTGGTTTGCAAACAATAGTGTATTTGACAGTACCATGAACTTCGTGGATGTTCCATGGCATTATTGAGAGAGAGCTTTCTCCTGATACCCACCTAGGAGCTGTGTGTCTTGAGGAAAAATCATGTAGGTTTATGTCCATGGACATAAAACTTAACAAGGCCCAGGCTGGGAACCATATTGTGTACAGAAATGGTGACTGGATTAATAGGGACTGGACTGGTGGAGACTGCCCCAAAATAGAGTGGATAAGCCACTTCCAAAGGGGCATCTGTGAATACCTGAGTAACTGGCCAGGTGGAAAGAGAGTGTACAGAACTCATGACCTACAGCCCAGTCCCCGTAGCCAGTTTATTGGTAGAGCAGCAGAGCCAGAGGTTTTATGGATCCCTGTAGCCTCTCTGGGCTGTTTTCCTCAAACCATAATGGCAAGGCAGGAACATCATGAGGGAGTAAAGGGAGATTCTCTCCTTCAGGGACAGGTCTGTTGTGTCCTAGCCACCATTCTCGGTGACACGAGTGGGCATATTTCCATTATTCTCCCATTTTGTAGACAAGGAATCAGAGTTGACTCATGTAAGATGTGCGGAGAGGGTCCTGATGATCAGTACAGCTTTGTCAGTTGTTTGATATTCTAGAAGGAATAGCATTGTAACACCTTATGGGAAAAAGTTTTCCCCAAACAGCTTCATTGAGGGATTATTGATGTAGATTAACTGCATTTATATAAAGTGTCCAACATGACATATTTTCACATATGTATAGACATTGAACCCATCATCGGAGTTGTCATAATGAATATGCCCGTTGCCTCAGTAAGGTTTCAGTGCCCTTCTCTTTTCTTTTCCTTGCATCCCCACCCAACTTGCCATCTATATATAGCCATTAACTCTAAACTCATAAGAAGCCATAAACAAATGTTGAACCATTGAAAAGGTTGCAAACTTCTGAGCTAACAGTCAATTGAACTTAATACTTATACAAGAAATGTGGACCTCATGCATGCATATGAGGGAGGGCTGTAGTTGTCAGGCAGTGTCCTAGAACGAAGCTTGAGCTGCATGTATCTTTTATGGAGCCAGGAATGGAGGAATTTCAAAAGTGTGTGTTGAAGGATTTCTGGACTTTCAGCAGTGTTAGTGTGGCCACTCCTGTTGACCAGCTGACTGTTTGGAGCTGGGGCATGGAACTGAGGTAGTTGCTGTTTGACTGTTGCTTAGGAGCCTGGAGCTGTCACTGATTGGCTGTCTTTCAGGACTCGGGTTGGGGAGCGGTAGTCTATCACCGATTGGTTTAATTTCAAAAGCTTGTCCCTATCAATGATTTGCTAACTTCCAGAAGCTTAGTTTCTCTGTTGAGGCTGTCCTTGACCCCGCTGATTTTGAGGACACATGTATTCATCGAAAGTTATCTCTTAGAAACGATGATTATTTGTTCATGACTTCGGACTGTGGCCAAGGAACACCCTTTTCCCTTTCCTGACTATGTAAAGTAAGCCCTTTATTTATTAGTATCTGTTTTTAGTCTTCCCTCAGCCAAACCTGAGAGAAACCATAAAGCATTGTCCAAATTAACTGCCGGCGTTTTGGAAATCATTGCAAAAAGTGGGATGTAGGATGTTTATGTCGTGCTGACGAAGTCAAAGGACTCTGGACAAAATTGTGAAATACAGGACTTGTGCTGTATACATGAAACAGCTGACAACCCTATTCCCAATATGTCCCATGCACCTACTATTGTGGTTGAAACTCCTTAGGTGCTTATGGTACATTTGTTAGGCCAGTGAATACACACCACAGCACAGCTTCTTTATTCATTTTTACCTTTCTGGCAAGTCTAAACATTGTCTTCACCTCTCCTGCTAAGCAGTTAAGTACCCGTGTTTTCAAGTATGAAAAAGAATCACATTTTGGAGATCTACATGCTTCATTTGGGAACTGTATTACCCAGAAGTCACTTCAGTCTGCAGGTGCAGTGACTGAGCCAGTGAAGGCTTAGCAAAGTGCTCTTAAGATGCAGTGCACACCAGGTGAGTGGAACTTCCTGCATCCTTTAGAGGTGGCATTGTTATGGGCTCTGGCTTTTTCCCACCTGTATGGGCTTCTAGAGCGCTGGGTCCACGCAGAGGTGACCAAGAGGAAAAGCACAAGAAGAGACGTTACAGAGGCGCCTCTGAGGCCCAGCTGAACCAGGCCCTGCAAGCCATGGTACCCTTGTTTCTGAAACTGAACAGGACCCTGCAGGGCCCTCCTGGGTACAAAAGTCTGTCCCCCTTGTTTCTTTTTTTTTTTTTTTTTTTATTTATTTATTTGGTTGTGTCAGGTCTTAGTTGTGGTGGGTGAACTCCTTAGTTGTGGCATGTAAACTCTTAATTGAGGCCGGCATGTGGGATCTAGTTCCCTGGCCAGGGATCGAACCCAGGCCCACCTGCGTTGGGAGCACAGGGTCTTAACCACTGTGCCACCAGGGAAGTCCCCCTTGTTTCCTGTACATAGAGAAAGAGTTTAGTTTCCTAGGCCTTCCCTGAGTTCCAAAGAGCAGATTCAAGTAGTTACTAATTAGAGAGGTGAGAGTGCAGAAAGAAAGGAAAAGCAGTCAAAAACAGTAATGACAGTTGGAACAATAGTTCAGTGATAAAACACTCACAGGAATTCTAGTTCCTTCTGAAAGGTTATAGATAACAATCTGATGTATATCCTTGAGTTGTTTTGCAGAAACAAGACCTCCAGCCAGGTGGAGGATGGTGACTACATGATGACAACAAGCACATAGGCCTGAGACTGGTTGGAACCAGAAAGTTGATGATGAAGATTCCTGAAAATCACCCTGTGACCTTACCAGCAACCAATCAGAAGAAAGTAGGTGAGCAGACCCAGGTTCAGTTTGATAACAGACACTAGGCATTTTTAAAACTTCTGCTAACTACAACCTGCAGTTTCAACATTCCCCCCCTTGTAACTATATAGCCATTTCTGACCCTAACCAATCCTTGCTTTATAAGCACCCTTACTTCTTGACAGCTCCAATTATAATTCTTGACAAACAACTTATGGAATTAACTGTGGCCTTCCATTTTTTGCCTTTATAGGCTTCCTCCATTTTGTAGTTCAGGTAACAATTCAAGTGCTTCTCGTACCTACGTCTCCTGGGCGTCCTAACAAGCCCTAAATAAATGCCTGTTTAGTTCAATCAGGTCTTCATTTCTGAAATTTTGGCTAACACTCAAAACACATAAATGTATTCTGTAATTGTTGTGTTGTCATTAATTCTTACTGTCCATCTCCTTTGACCAGAAGGTCAGACTCATGAGGGCAGGCATCTTTGTCTCTTTTGATCTTGATGCAGCCAAAGTAGTGCCTGGAACGGGGTAGGCACTTAATGAGTGTTTCTTAAGGAGGGAGTAAATATGATGCTACAGATGCCCTGTTTGTTTTCAGCATTTTGGCAAAGCTGTCTGCTCTCTTTACATAGCCCTTCCAGCTGTACTTAAATAAAAACATTTTAAGTAAATAAATAATAGAGCACATGTTACAAAGCTATAACCACAGATTAGCCAAGTGTCCTGTTTAACTACGTGCTCTGTTTCATTCCCTCACTTCTCAGACTTCAGTGTCTCTAGAAACTGCACTGAGAGCCTAACCTTGTTCACATGGCCAAGGGCTGTTTTGGCCACTAACTTTGAATAATTAAATAATGATGGATTTCAGCAATTTCCAAATTTCACAAATATTTTTCTGAGATGATATCAACTCTGCATGCATTGTTACTGCAGTTGTTGGTGAAAAAATTATATTGTACCCAGCAAGGAAAGAGGAGCATGTAAACCAATCCTTTATCTCAGGGTTCAAATGCCCCCTTTGTAAATAAACTATGACTGGGACCGTAGAGTCACTGTCCAGGGAGAAAACGGCATGCGGTAAGTCACTCTTCTTTTGAGATAGGTAGATCTTAGATTCTAGAAAAGAACTGAATACATATCTAAATGTGGAGTAAGAAATATGTGTCCACCCCTGAATGGGACACCGTCACTGGCTTTACGTTTCTTCTGAGGGAACCAGAGAGACAGCACATGGTCCACCTGCTTCTGGCCACCCCACATCCCTCTGTCTTCCCCACCATGGCCCTGTCTGGAGTCTTTGCTCTCTTGACCCTGACCTAACACACTGAGACTCATAAATTGAGTCTAAAGCATCAGCCTACATACTTTGGAAGAGCAGTAAGACAGTGTTTATTAGACCCCAACTACGGATGGATGCACTTTGTGGCTGAGTGACAATCTGGTATCGTGCGCATTTGTGTTTTTTTACGTTTGGGGAACATCTGAACTATAACTCTATTATAGTTTATATATATATATATATATATACGTATATATATATGAATATAACTCTTATTATATCTGAGTACCTCTGAACAGCACAGACTACATTCCACGGAAATCTGGGTGCGTCCCCTTTAAGAAGCGTGGTTCTGCGGATATCTGTGTGCGTCCCCTTTAAGAAGCGTGAACCCCGCCAGTACTCAGAGCCTTGGGACACTCCTTCCCAGCTACCCTCAGGGTGAGGACGAACTTTCCCAGAGGTGGGGAGCACCGCCGCTTGACAGGTCGTACAGCACCGCCGCCTGACAGGTCGTAGAGCGCTGTGAACCACATTACCCGGAAGGCAAAGCGCGGTGCGTAAGGGTCCCTGAACCAATGACGGCTCAGGAGAGAGCCACTTCCGTTCTAGGGGGCGGTGTCTGGGCGGGCCTTCCGGGGTTGACCGCGGGCGACATATTTAAACTCGGACTTGTTTGCTGGTGTACGCTCCGCTACCCTGGGTCGGCACCAGGTAAAGGGAGCCAGGAGGGTGCTGTGTCCACTGCTCTGAGGAAAGGCTGAGGCTCCGCGTGGGCGCCATCCGGCCTGACTCTGTCTCGGGGCCGGGAGGGGCCTCCGTGCCCGGGCCCCACCATTGCCCACAGACTCCGCTGGTACGGCCACGCCGATGGGTGCGATTCAGGTAAATGCTGCTCCCTCCGGGCCCTCAGACAACTCTTCTCATTCTGCAGTATTTTCGTTCTTATCAATGTTCTCTTACGAGCGTCCTATGTTTATTTGTTTCCCAAAATCTTGGTTTTCCGAATATTGAAATAAGACGTGCGTGGGGAAAAAAAATTGCAGAGAATTTCCATGTTCAGTTGAATAAGCAGCTCTTACTAATACCCGTTCTTTGCTCAAGTCAAGAAATTAGATACAAGTAGGACCCCAGAAGCCGCCTGTGGGTTCCTTCCATAACAGTTATCCCCATACCCCAAAAGTTAAGGTATTGTCTGATGTTTCAAGTAAGCATTTCCTTGCTTTTCTTGATAGTTTCAGCTGTGTGGAAAATATTCGACGACTGTAGTTTACCTTCGCTCAGTTATCTTAAAACTCTTTTATGACTGGAATCATATAAGTATTATGATGTGTTTTTATTCATTTGCCCAATATGGTGTGACTTTACCCATTTTTTCATGGCTGTCAGTTAATTTTCCTTCTTTTGCAGTGTTCTAATAGTGTGAATACAGTATATGAGTAAAATGTCTTTCTGCCGTTGAAGGCTTTCTTTGGTTTTTTTTTTTTTTTTTTTTTTGCTTGTTTGTTTTTTGGTCTCCTTTCTCTAATTATAAACACTGTTACGCTAGCCATACCTTCCTTGCTTTCTGGGGTATATAAAGCACACATTTGTTTAGCGTATATGTTAAAATTATTATTGTATTTAAATGGACATTTCCACTTTTTGATCTTGTTTTGCTCCATGTTACTAATTTTAATTTAGTGCTTTGAATGAGATTGTTATACTTAGTCGTAATCTATCCCGTAGTTGTATTTTTTTAAACATCTTTATTGGAGTATAATTGTTTTACAATGGTGTGTTAGTTTCTGCTGTATAGCAGAGTGAATCAGCTATGCATATACATATATCCCCATATCCTCTCCCTCTTGCATCTCCCTCCCACCCTCCCTATCCCATCCCTCTAGGTGGTCACAAAACACCGAGCTGATCTCCCTGTGCTATGAGGCTGCTTCCCACTAGCCATCAATTTTACATTTGGTAGTGTATATATGTCCATGCCTCTCTCTCACTTCGTCCCAGCTCACCCTTCCCCCTCGCCGTGTCCTCAAGTACATTTCTACGTCTGCGTCTTTATTCCTGTCCTGCCCCTAGGTTCTTCATAACCTTTTTTTTTTTTTAGATTCTATATATATGTGTTAGCATACGGTATTTGTTTTTCTCTTTCTGACTTCACTCTGTATAACAGACTCTAGGTCCATCCACCTCACTACAAATAACTCAGTTTCATTTCTTTTTATGGCTGAGTAATATTCCATTGTATATATGTGCCACATCTTCTTTATCCATTCATCTGTCGATGGACGCTTAGGTTGCTTCCATGTCCTGGTTATTGTAAATAGAGCTGCAGTGAACATTGTGGTACATGACTCTTTGAATTATGGTTTTCTCAGGGTATATGCCCAGTAGTGGTATTGCTGGGTCGTATGGTAGTTCTATTTTTAGTTTTTTAAGGAACCTCCATACTGTTCTCCATAGTGGCTACACCAATTTACATTCCCACCATCAGTGTAGGAGAGGGCCCTTTTCTCCACATCCTCTCCAGCATTTATTGTTTGTAGATTTTTTGATGATGGCCATTCTGACTGGTGTGAGGTGACACCTCACTGTAGTTTTGATTTGCATTTCTCTAATGATCAGTGATGCCGTAGTTGTATTTTCATACACACTCATCATGCATTAGGTAAACTTACAGTTTTACAGTACACAGCCACTTAGAGGGTTTCTGCTTTTGCAGTGATTGTACTCTGCTAATAGTATTTACTTTACTGTTATGTCATCATCCTCTGGTGGTATTGGAAGAGAAAATGATTAAGACATCTTGTTAAAATGCTTGTTTTAAGGGGGACAAAATGAATCCTTGTAAGGATAAAAAGTTATAATGCTGGGAATCCTTATCAAGATGTTTAGAACCAAAGAAATTTCCATGTTTTTATAATGAGGGTGGAATAGAGGTCAGGTCTCATAGGTTGTTTCCTTTGTCTTAAGTTTAAGGCGTCATCTTTGACAGCCACTTATCTCACACTGCTGGAGGCCAAGCACTTTTACTCTGATGCCAGCAGCAACCCCTTTGTCACAGATTAATTTTCTGGTGCCATTTTCTTCTTGTAACTCTCTCTCTCTCTTTTTTTTTTTTTAGGCCACACTGTGCAGCTACCAGGATCTTAGTTCCCAGACCAGGGATTGAAATAGAGCCCACGGCAGTGACAGTACCAGAGTTTAACCACTGAGCCGCCAGGGAATTCTGAGATTCACTGTCAGTGTGCAGTCGGCAAATGGTCGTCCCCTGCTCGACTGCAGGAGAGAACAGCAGGTAGGAAATTACAGAAAATCTGTCTGAGTATTTATGAAAGAAAAAGGATATATAAAGAACATGGATAAAAATCAAAAATATGTATTCTTGAATTCTGTTATAGAATGTTATAATAATTTTCTTGAGTTTTATTATTTTTTTTATATACAGCCGGTTCTTATTAGTTATCTATTTGATACGTACTAGTGTGTATATGTCAATCCCAATCTCCCAATTCATTCCCCCGCCAACTTCCCCCCTTGGTGTCTGTACATTTGTTCTCTACATCTGTGTGTCTATTTCTGCCCTGCAGACCGGTTTATCTATACTATTTTTCTAGGTTCCACATATATGTGTTAACATACAATATTTGTTTTTCTCTTTCTGACTTACTTCACTCTGTATGACAGTCTCTAGATCCATCCACATCTCTACAAATGACCCAGTTTCGTTCCTTTTTATGGCTGAGTAATATTCCATTGTATATATGTACCACATCTTCTTTATCCAGTTGTCTGTCGATGGGCATTTAGGTTGTTTCCATGACCTGGCTCTTGTAAATAGTGCTGCAGTGAACATTGGGGTGCATGCGTCATTCATGTATGTATGTATGTATGTATGTATGTATGGCTATGTTGGGTCTTCGTTGCTGTGCGCGGCTTTCTCTGGTTGCGGCAAGCAGGGGCTACTCTTCATTGCAGTGCATGGGCTTCTCATTGCAGTTGCTTGCTGCGGAGCATGGGCTTTAGGCGTGTGGGCTTCAGTAGTTGTGGCTCTTGGGCTCAGTAGTTGTGGCTTGTGGGCTCTACAGTGCAGGCTTAGTAGTTGTGGTGCATGGGCTTAGTTGCTCCACAGCATGTGGAATCTTCCCGGACCCGGGCTCGAACCCTTGTCCCCTGCATTGGCTGGCAGATTCTTAACCACTGTGCCACCAGGGAAGTGCCTGCATGTGTATTTTTGAATTACAATTTTCTCTGGGTATACGCCCAGTAGTGGATTACTGGGTTATATGGTAATTCTATTTTTAGCTTTTTAAGGAACCTCCATACTGTTTGTCATATGGCTGTATCAATTTACATTCCCACCAACAGTGAAAAACAGTTCCCTTTTCTCAACACCCTCTCTAGCATTCGTTGTTTGTAGATTTTCTGATGATGCCCATTCTAACTGGTGTGAGGTGATACCTCGTTGTAGTTTTGATTTGCATTTCTCTAATAATTAGTGATGTTGAGCGGCTTTTCATGTGCTTCTTGGCCATCTGTATGTCGTCTTTGGAGAAATGTCTATTTAGGTCTTCTGCCCATTTTTGGATTGGGTTGTATGTTTTTTTAATATGGAGCTGCATGAGCTGTTTATATATTTTGGAGATTAATCCTTTGTCTGTTGATTCATTTGCAAGTATTTTCTCCCATTCTGAGGGTTGTCTTTTCGTCTTGTTTGTGGTTTCCTTTGCTGTGCAAAAACTTTTAACTTTCATTAGGTCCCATTTGTTTATTTTTGTTTTTATTTCCATTACTCTAGGAGGTGGATCAAAAACGATCTTGCTGTGATTTATGTCAAAGAGTGTTATTCCTATATTTTCCTCTAAGAGTTTATAGTGTCTGGTCTTACATTTAGGTCTCTAATCCATTTTGAGTTTATTTTTGTGTATGGTGTTAGGGAGTGTTCTAATTTCATTCTTTACGTGTAGCTGTCCAGTTTTCCCAGCACCACTTATTGAAGAGACTGTCTTTTCTCCATTGTATATCCTTGCCTCTTTTGTCATAGATTAGTTGACCATAGGTGCGTGAGTTTTTCTCTGGGCTTTCTGTCCTGTTCCACTGATCTATATTTTTGTTCATCAGTACCATATTGTTTAGATTACTGTAGCTTTATAGTATAGTCTAAAGTCAGGGAGTCTGATTCCTCCAGCTCCATTTTATTCCCTCAAGACTGCTTTGGCTATTCAGGGTCTTTTGTGCCTCCATACAGATTTTAAGATTTTTTTGTTCTAGTTCTGTAAAAAATGCCACTGGTAATTTGATAGGAATTGCATTGAATCTGTAGATTGCTTTGGGTAGTATAGTCATTTTCACAATATTGATTCTTGCAATCCAGGAACATGGTATATCTCTCCATCTGTGTCATCTTAGATTTCTTTCATCAGTGTCTTACAGTTTTCTGAGTACAGGTCTTTTACCTCCTTGGTACATTTATTCCTAGGTATTTTATTCTTTTTTGTTGCAATGGTGAATGGGATTGTTTCCTTAATTTCTCTTTCTGATCTTTCGTTGTTAGTGTATAGGAATGCAAGAGACTTCTATGTATTAATTTTGTATTCTGCAACTTTACCAAATTCATTGATTAGCTCTAGTAGTTTTCTGGTAGCATCTTTAGGATTCTCTGTGTATAGTATCATGTCATCTGCAGACAGTGACACTCTTACTTCTTCTTTTCCAATTTGTATTCCTTTTATTTTGTCTTCTCTGACTGCTGTGGCTACGACTTCGAGAACTATGTTGAATAATAGTGGTAAGAGTGGACATCCTTGTCTTGTTCTTGATCTTAGAGGAAATGCTTTCAGTTTTCCACCGTTGAGAATGATGTTTGCTGTGGGTTTGTTGTATATGACCTTTATTATGTTGAGGTAGGTTCCCTTGATGCCCACTTTCTGGAGAGTTTTTATCATGTAAATGGGTGTTGAATTTTATCAAAAGCTTTTTCTGCATCTATTGAGATGCTCATATGGCTTTTCTTCAATCTAAAAAAAAATAAATTTATTTATTTATTTTTGGCTGCATTGTGTCTTCATTGCGGTGTGCGGGCTTCTCATTGTGGCGGCTTCTCTTGTTGTGGAGCACGGGCTCTAGGCACGCAGGCTTCAGTAGTTGTGGCACATGGGCTCAGTAGTTGTGGTGCATGGGCTTAGTTGCTCCTTGGCATGTGGGATCATCCCAGAGGAGGGCTCGAACCTGTGTCCCCTGCATTGGCAGGTGGATTCTTAACTACTGTACCACCAGGGAAGTCCCTTAGTAGTCTCTTACGATGCTTTGTACTTCTGTGGTGTCCATTGTAACTTCTCATTTTTCATTTCTAATTTTATTGATTTGAGTCTTCTCCATCTTTTTCTTGATGAGTCTGGCTAAAGATTTATCAATTTTGTTTATCTTCTCAAAGAAACAGCTTTTAGTTTTATTGATCTTTGATGTTGTTTTCTTTGTTTCTATTTCATTTATTTCTGCTCTGATCTTTATGATTTCTTTCCTTCTACCAACTTTGGGTTTTGTTTGTTCTTCTTTCTCTAGTTCCTTTAGGTCTAAGTTTAGATTGTTTATTTGAGATTTTTCTTGTTTCTTGAGGTAGGCTTGTATTGCTATAAACTTCCCTCTTAGAACTGCTTTTGCTGTATTCCATAGGTTTTGGATCGTCGTGTTTTCATTGTCATTTGTCTCTAGATATTTTTTGACTTCTTCAGTGATCTCTTGGTTATTTAGTAACGTACTGTTTAGCCTCTGTGTGTGTTTCTTACGTTTTTTCCCCTGTATTTGATTTCTAATCTCATAGCATTGTGGTCGGAAAAGATCCTTGATATGATTTCAATTTTCTTAAATTTACTGAGGCTTGATTTGTGACCCAAGATGTGATCTATCCTGGAGAATGTTCTGTGTGCACTTGAGAAGAAAGTGTTATCTGCTGTTTTTGGATGGAATGTTCTATAAATATCAATTAAATCTATCTGGTCTACTGTGTCTTTTTTTTTTTTTTTTTGCGGTACGCGGGCCTCTCACTCTTGTGGGCTCTCCTGTTGCGGGGCACAGGCTCCAGATGTGCAGGCTCAGTGGCCATGGCTCACGGGCCCAGCCGCTCCATGGCATGTGGGATCTTCCCGGACCGGGGCGTGAACCTGTGTCCCCTGCATCGGCAGGTGGACTCTCAACCAGGGAAGCCCTACTGTGTCATTTAAAGCTTGTGTTTCTTTATTAATTTTCTGTCTGGATGATCTGTCCATTGATGTAAGTGAGGTCTCAAAGTCCCCCATCATTATTGTGTTACTGTCAATTTCCTCTTTTATAGCTGTTAGCACTTGCCTTATATATTGAGGTGCTCCTATGTTGGGTACATATATATTTATAATTGTTATCGCTTCTTCTTGGATTGATCTCTTTGTCATTATGTAGTGTCCTTCCTTGTCTCTTAACATTCTTTAAAGTCTATTTTATCTGATGTGAGTGTTGCTACTCCAGCTGTCTTTTGATTTCCATTTGCATGGAATATCTTTCTCCATCCCCTCACTTTCAGTCTTATGTGTCCCTAGGTCTTAAGTGAGTCTCTTGTAGACAACATGTATATGGGTCTTGTTTTTGTATCCATTCAGCAAGCCTGTGTCTTTTGGTTGGAGCATTTAATCCATTCACGTTTAAGGTAATTACCGATATGGATGTTCCTGCTACCATTTTCTTAATTGTTTTGGGTTTGTTTTTGTAGGTTCTTTTCTTCTCTTGTGTTTCCCACTTAGAGAAGTTCCTTTAGCATTTGTTATAGAGCTGGTTTGGTGCTGCTGAATTCTCTTAGCTTTTGCTTGTCTGTAAAGGTTTTGATTTCTCCATCAAATCTGAATGAAATCCTTGCTGGGTAGAGTAATCTTGGTTGTAGGTTCTTTTCATCACTTTAAATATATCATGCCGCTCCCTTCTGGCTTGTAGAGTTTCTGCTGAGAAATCAGCTGTTAACCTTATGGGAGTTCCCTTGTATGTTATTTGTCATTTTTCCCTTGTTGCTTTCAATAATTTTTCTTTGTCTTTCATTTTTGTCAGTTTGATTACTATGTGTCTCAGCATGTTACTCCTTCGGTTTGTCCTGCCTGGGACTCTCTGTGATTCCCAGACTTGGGTGGCTATTTCCTTTCCCATGTTAGGGAAGTTTTCGACTATAATCTCTTCAAATAGTTTCTTGGGTCTGTTGTTTCTCTCTTCTGCTTCTGGGACCTGTATAATATGAATGCTGTTGAATTTAACGTTGTCCCAGAGGTCTCTTAGGCTGTCTTGTTTTCTTTTCATTCTTTTTTCTTTATTCCGTGGCAGTGAATTCCACCATCCTGTCTTCCAGGTCACTTATCCGTTCTTCTGCCTCAGTTATTCTGGTATTGATTCCTTCTAGTATATTTTTCATTTTGGTTATTGTATTGTTCATCTCTGTTTGTTTGTTCTTTAATTCTTCTAGGTCTTTTAAAACATTTTTTGCCTCTTCTTGATCTTTGCCTCCATTCTTTTTCTGAGGTTTGCCTATCTCCACTTCATTTAGTTGTTTTTCTGGGATTTTATCTTGTTTCTTCATCTGGTACATAGCCCTCTGCCTTTTCATTTTGTTTGTTTTTCTGTGAATGTGGTTTTCATTCCACAGGCTGCAACATTGTGGTTTTTCTTGCTTCTGCTGTCTGCCCTCTGGTGGATGAGGCTATCTAAGAGGCTTGTGCAAGCTTCCTGATGGGAGGGACTGGTGGTGGGTAGAGCTGGGTGTTACTCTGGTGGGCAGAGCTCAGTAAAACTTTAATTGGTTTGTCTGCTCATGGGTGGGGCTGAGTTCCCTCCCTGTTGGTTGTTTCGCCTGAGGCGATGCAGCACTGGAGGCTACAGGCTCTTTGATGGGGCTAATGGTGCACTCTGGGAGGGCTCATGCCAAGGAGTACTTCCCAGAGATTCTGCTGCTGCTGTTCTTGTCCCTGTGGTGAGCCACAGCCATACTCTGCATCTGCAGGATACCTTCCAACACTAGCTGGTAGGTCTGGTTCAGTCTCCTATGGAGTCACTACTCCTTCCCCTTGGGTCCTGATGCACACACTCGTTTGTGTATGCCCTCCAAGCTTGGAGTATATGTTTCCCCCAGTCCTGTCGAAGTCCTGTAGTCAAATCCTGCTAGCCTTCAAAGTGTTTCTCTGGGAATTCCTCCTCCTGTTGCCGGACCACAAGGTTGGAACCCTGACTTGGGGCTCAGAGCCTTCACTCCAGTGGGTGGACTTCTGCGCTCTAAGTGTTCTCCAGTCTGTGGGTCACCCATCCAGCAGTTATGGGATTTGATTTTATTGTGATTGCACCTCTCCTACCATCTCATTGCGGCTTCTGCTTTGTCTTTGGAGGTGGGGTATCTTTCTTCCTGAGTTCCAGCGTCTTCCTGTCAATGATTGTTCAGTAGTAAGTTGTAATTCCAGTGCGCTCACAAAAGGCAGTGAGCACACATCCTTCTACTCTGCCATCTTGGACCAGTCTCCATAATGTTATAATAATTTCTAATCAGAACTTAGTATATGGATTATGTAAGCTGAAATTTTATATAAAGCAATAATTTATAAGATAACCAAGTAAAATTGGAAGAGGAAGTATAATATACGAACTTCTGATCAGATATTAGGGCCAACTGCAAGCTACAAGAAGAGAAAAATGTATTATTGGCAAGGGAGAAATAGACAGACGAAGGGAATCAAATGGAAGTGTCAGAAACAGAGCTGTACGTAAAATGAGACTTAATTTTGATATTTGTGACTTAGGACTATAATAGTGCTTTATGACCTGCCAACACCATTTCCTTGCTAACACAATCCCTTATTCTTCTGGGCTCACTGGGCTCCAGTCATACCAGCTTTGTAGATGCTGCTCAAACACACCAGGCGTGACTCTGATAGAGAGGCTTTGTACTTGTTTGTCCCACTTTTGGACAGCCTTTTCTCAAGGTATCCATATGACCTTATGGTACAACTGTAACATTTTCTGCCCTCTTTTATGCTTTAGTTTCCTCTTGAGCGTTTGTCTTCGCCTGAAATATTAAATCGGTCATTCATTAACCTTTTTTGTCTGTGTTGCTGATGGGAATTAATATTACATGGCCCTGCTCTTCCCACAGGTTCCACATTCAGCAGAACCACTTATGGACCCTGCACTGGTGAGTGTCAGGTGTCCTAGAAGTCTTTTGCTGCCACTCCTCCTGGACTTGGTGTCTGGGGACCCTCAGCCCAGATTTCCAAGTCCAGGCCAGAGGTTATATGGACAGATTCCCATTTTTGGCAGCCAGTGGACTGAGATGTGAAAGGTTGTCTTAGGTACGGGGGTTAGTATGTACAAATGTTTGAGGATGAGATTGAGATGGGAGTGTTATAGGACTTCTAGGTCTCTGTTAATGTCTGGTGAGAACAGAGAACAAGGGGGCCAGAGTTAGACCTAGAATGGTAGCCTGAGAAGAGGTTTCTGTTCTGAGAATGATGGCAGACATAGAATTTTTGGAACAGAGGGGAAAAGTGATGTGACTTAGGTTTTAAGAGGCTACTCCTGGCTGCGGAGTGCACAAGAGACTGGGGGAGAGAAAGACAGGGAGATAATGAAGGAGGCTATTGCAGTCATCCGGACGCCCATTAGTTCTTGCTGGACCAAAGTGGTGCATGAGGAGGTAGGAGAAATACTTGGCTTCTGGATTTGCTTTTAAAGTAGGGGCTGACCAGATTTTCTAATGTGGAGGGCTCACGGATGACTCCAAGTTTTTTTTCCCTTTGCACATGAGAGGGTGGCAGTGCCATCAACTGAGGTGGGGAAGTCAGTGGTAGGAGTCCTTTTCCGTGAGAGTATTAGGGATTGGGTTTTGGCTGTTTTGATTCTCAGATGTTCCAGTGACTCCAAGTATAGGAGACAAGGGGACGGCTGAACGTGCAGATCTAGAGTGCTGGGGGAGGCTTCAGGATGCCATTAGGGGACAAGGGAAGAGAGGGGGGCTGTCACAAAGACAGATAAGAAGAGTGGTCATCAGTGGGAAGGTGGCGGGGGAGGGAAAGTCCAGCAGGTGGCTCAGGTTTTTATGGGGGAGTGCCTATGAAATGGATAAATTGATGCAGAGGGAAAGCAGAATGGAGGTGAAGTGATAGTAAAGTCAGGCTGGTGGTTATTTTTCTTCCTGTGCACTCACTAGGCTTTTGTGGTGGAACTTGGGTAGTTTCTGACAGAATGTCAGATGACTTTACCTAAGGTGTGTCAAGTGGGTGTGGATTTTGAATGGGTGTTATATGGACAGAGATTGCAACTGGTGAAGAGACATAATGTGCAATACAGAGGTGGAACATGAACAGGCATATTTAGATCTGCATGTTTTGACTGAGGTTAAAGTCAGGAACAAGGCCTGGTGGGGAAGCCTTCAGAGCAGACCATTGGAGAGTTGGGGTACGGTGGGATCCTGTTGCATTGGCAGGAACTTTCTGATGCCGTGTGCAGCGGTATGTGAGGAGGCAGGAGACATGCCAATTTTGTGGGCCGGGTGGTGGTGATGGGGATCAGCTGTATGAGGAGTTAGTTAGCCAGTGAGTAATATGCATGTGGGGAAGGTGTGTGACCAAATCGCCCCAGGGCCCTCATACCAGGAGTTTAAGAGAGGACGATGAGCCCAAGTTTGTTTGTGTCTAGGAGACATGATCCTGGGGACTCTCAGGCTGTTGTCTTGCAGGAGAGGGAGGGGGCCATGCATACCAGGCGCACAGCTTAGATGGCATCTATCTGTCCACCTACCTACCTATTGTTGCTGAGAGTTGTACCTAGTGCTCAAGGAAGTATGAAGAGTTATTCGGTACCAGTGCCCTCTTAAGTTAGGGAGCTGGGGAGGATGATGAACCCAGAGTGAGTATGGGTTAGGGTTACTTATGGGGTCCTGGGGAGAGAGGCTGCTTATGTACACACCTGTCCCCGTCATCACAGGGCTCTGTGACCTTTGAGGACGTGGCTGTGTACTTTTCCCAGGAGGAATGGAGGCTTCTTGATGAGGCCCAGAGATTCCTGTACCGCGATGTCATGCTGGAGACCTTTGCACTTGTTACATCATTGGGTAAGGCCCTCCCACCTATCCCAGCGTCCTGGGCAGGTCTCTGCCTTTCCCCTGTTTTCCAAAGGCAAGTCTGTTTTTTCACGGCTAGACAGTGGCCTCATCTCTGTTACTGCTTCCCTCTCATCTGTGTTGTTGGTGCCAAGGCTGAGTGACTGCGTATATGACCTCCTTTCAGAAGTATCCCCAGTACCAGCGGCTCTGAAGTTTTTTCAGAGAAGTTTTTCTGGGTCATAAGACTTGGAATTTGTTCAGTGGGTTCCATTAGTCTCAGCCACTCCCTGCTAAGTGGACTCCGTAGACCCATGCACCTCTGTGCTCCAGGCTCTGCCATCTTCCAGCTGACATTTCTTGGGGCCTCACCATTCCAGGAATTGTTGGGACTTAATGTGGTCAGTATTTGTGGGGTCTTCTTGGCTGTTTCTGTGAGACCCTCATCTCAAAGATTCTTTTTGTTACATATTTTTTTTCCTGAGGTTGTTTTGGGATTGGTTGTCCCCTGGGCCCGTACTGACTGTTCACCTGTCGTGTCTTTCTCTTAGGTCTTTCATCTTCTAGGTCCCATGTTGTCCAGCTGGAGCTGAGAGGAGAACCCTGGGTACATGACAGAGTGGACATGACTCCAGACAGAGCAAGAGGGGCTCAAATATGGCCTGGCCCTGGTAATTGGCATTGAGGGAGGAAGTGACATCATGGTTCGGTTCACGTTATTTCAGGAACATGTCCCGTACCCGACACTGTTTTGGTGTCAAGGCCAGTGACTGTGTACCTCGTTTCTGTTTCTCCTCCATCCTTGACCCTTGCCTCCTGTGATTTTTACTCTGGCTTCCAACCCAGAATTATCCCTCACCTCTCTGTCTTCCACTCATTGTTCCTCTCCATCCTCCCTCTGCTGTGCTTTCCACTATTCACCTACACTTAATGTTTGATGAGGTCTACACCTTTCCTCAAAATAGTCATTGAACGCCAGCTGCTCAGTGAAAATCAGATTTTCCTGGACCTGGACACAGCTTTCCACATAGCACACACATGTCACCAGCAGCCAAGGTCCTAGTGAAAACTGTTCCTGGAGGAATGAGTTGTGGACCCCTAGCTCCTTTATGCATTCCACCCCGTCCTTCTGTCATTTGCCTGGTGAGTTCTCCCTGTTCTGTGATGTGTAGAAGGTCAGTACTGTACAGCAGGGCTTTCCTAACCTCCCTGCAACTTCTTGTCTTGAAAACAGTCCCATAGATTTATTCTTTTCTATGTCAGACACACATTTGTGATTGGGCCACCTCCTACCAAAATCCTATGTCAAGTTTACCCGTATTTCTCTGCTTTCAGGGTGTTGGTATATAGCAGAGAACAAGCTACCTTCTGAGCAGAATGTTTCTGTAGAAGTGCCACAAATAAATACTTCAGAGGCAGACCTGTCCATCCTGAAGTCCTATCCCTGGGAGAGGTGCTGCCTGTACTTAGAAGGTGGTTTGCATCTAGCTGAAGACCTTGGCACAAACCCTGGCCAGAGACTCTGTGGGGCAGGTGTGCCGTTTCACCAGCACAGTGGAGAGGAACTCTTTAGAAGAGACGTGGGTAAGACCTTTATGAAGAGCCACACTGTCCATGCATCCAAGAAGTCTTTCACATTCCAGGAGCCTGGGAAGGATTTCCCTTGTACCTCTGGCCTTCTCCAGCAGCAAGTCACTCCACAAAAGGACACCGAGTTTGTAGAGGCCTCTCACAATGGACAAAGGCAGTATAAGTGCAGTGAATGTGGGAAAGCCTTCTGCCGTAAATACAGGCTTGCTCAGCACCAGAGAGTCCACACTGGAGAGAGGCCTTATGAATGCAGTGAATGTGGGAAAGTCTTTAGATGCAACTCCAACCTTGTTATTCATAGAAGAATTCACACTGGGGAAAGGCCTTATGAGTGTAGAGAATGCGGGAAGTTCTTTAGGCAAAACGCCCAACTTATTGTGCACCAGAGAATTCACACTGGAGCCAAGCCTTACGAATGCAGTGAATGTGGGAAAACCTTCATTACTAAAAGCAAACTTGTTCAGCACCAGAGAGTCCACACTGGGGAGAGACCTTATGAATGTGGAGAATGCAGAAAAGCCTTCACCTATAAACGCATGCTTGTTCAGCATCAGAGAGTCCACACTGGAGAGAGGCCTTATGAGTGCAGTGAATGTGGGAAAGTCTTTAGGTACATTGCCAGCCTCATTAAACATAGAAGAATTCACACTGGGGAAAGGCCTTATGAGTGTAGTGAATGTGGGAAGTCCTTTAGGCAAAGGGCCCACCTTCAGGTCCACCAGAGAATTCATACTGGAGCAAAGACTTACAAGTGCAGTGAATGTGGGAAATGTTTTAGCCAAAACTCTATTCTCACTACGCACCAGAGAGTTCACACTGGCGAAAGGCCTTATAAGTGCAGTGAATGTGGGAAGTGTTTTAGCCAAAGCTCTACTCTTATTAAGCATCAGAGTTCACATTGGAGAAAAACCATATGAGGAGAACTCTGAATGAGGAGAATTCTTTAGCCAAAGCATCCAGCTTACTCAACACTGAAAAGCTCACACCCCAGAAAGGCCTCATCAGCACAGCAAATGTGGAAAAGTTTTCTGTCAAAGGTCTGCTCTGACTGAGCACTAGAAACTTCATAGCTCAGATAGACCCTATGAGTACAGCAAATGTAGGAGAGCTTTCAGCCAAAGGTCTTACCTTATTCGATATCAGAAAGTTCATCTGGAGAAGGGCCTTCCAATGACATGAGGAGAGCAGCGAATGAGCTGTCTCCTTAGTTAATACATCATACTGAATAGGCTCTGTGAGGAAGTCATCAACTGGAAGTTGAATGCCATACATCTGAACAGCCCTGGTGTGCAGATTGCCTATGAGTACCGGCTTCATAGGAAGCTCTTCAGGAGCTACGCTCTACCTTCTAACCTGTGCGAGCCCCTTGCTGGACTCAACATCACTGTAAGTTTTTTACCTCTCCCAAGTGGCAGATCCCAGTACTGGACATTAGTCATCGCACTGTGATCAGGGTAGGTAGACCTACGTGCTGTCCTGTCCCCTGGAGGGAAGCATGGATAGCCTGAGCACTTGGGTGTTGTCCTTCTCTTCTGTCAAGGACAGGACCCAAGCAGCTTTGACCACGGTGACCCAACGTGGGTTCCCTTGGCAGCTGACAGAAGTTTGCTTTCCTTGGTGGTATTGTCTCATGTCGTGCTCACGATGGATGTTTCTAGCTCCAGGTCACCCTGTTTGGGAACTATCTGCCTCGATTTGCTCTGCTCTGTGAAAAAATAAAGACTATAGTTTAAGCCACGTCTTTTGTGGGTGTTCCAATCTTTGTATTCTTCAGTAAGGATAGTATCATGGCAGAGAATGTTTTTCACTCCAGTTTTGGTCTAATTTGAGTTGTTGTCCAAAGCCTCCTGGGGTAGACTACAGGGCTTTGTGGGACTAATGTGACCTGAATGTTAGAATTTTTGGTGGGTCCCGAGGTCACCCTGAGATGAGGACAGTTGTATGAACCACCAGTGTTTTTTGGAGCTGCATAAGTTCTCTTTTTTCACATGGGATGTCATATGATGACCCCAGTACTGTTCAAGAGAAGAAGTTCTCTAGGTCCAGCTGGAAAAGAGCCATGTGCCATAATGTCCATAACATGGTAGGCTGGTGTTGCTGAGCGTTAGATTACAGACATTAGGTGGGAACCATATTTGGTATAGAAACAGGGAATTAATAGGGAGTGAGTGACTAGCAAACAAAAAGAGATGAACCTATTCTAAAATTGCATCCATGAATGTTCCTGTGACTGGGGCTGTTTAGGATAATGTTTTTGAAAAAATTCTCAGGAGCTGCACAGCGGTTTCTCTCCTGAGGTCCCAGTCAGTGTCAGGCTGAATAATGTAAAGGTTTTGGGATCCCGTAGCATTGTTTATCTCAAGGTCATTGGTGTATAGCAAAGATAATGGGTAATAAAAGTGGAAATCGTGTAGTCCTGGCATGTGGTTTTTAGGACGCAAGCAGTTCCTGGATAACTCAAGTGGAAACACCTTTCATTGCTCACCAGTCTTTATTGCTACCACAACAGAATCCCTCCCATGAGACAAGGAGATGTGATGGGCTTATTAACATGTGGTTGCCAGAGTTCTACTGAAAAGGAGATTCAGAAAAGAAATTCAGATTTTTTATGTGAAGCCAATTTCTATTAAATTTAATTGAGCTGTATAGTTGGTATGCATTGAACTGAACATACCTAAAATGTACAGCTTGATTAAGTTTTAATACGTGTAAACCCACAGAACCATCATAATTACAAACATCCATCACTCTCATATCCACCTTCTGACATCTCTCCCAGGACTCCCAGGCAACTAGTATTGATTTACTTTTTTCCCATTCAATTAGTGTTTTCTACACTTAATATCATTGGGGTCTTAATGTTTACTTTTATATTTGTCTCTTTTTCATGATGCATAATTATTTTGAGAATCATTTAAGTTGCTGATAATTATAATTCATTTTTTTTCCTGAAAAATATACTGTTTGGATATACCACCCACTGACTTTTTATCCATACATCTGTTAAAGGATGGGGTTTTGTGGTTTGTATCCATTTTGGCTATGACAGATAAGCTTAATAAATTCTTTATATGTACGTATGATTTCATATTCAAAATTCAATGACTATACCCTTTTGTGTGCCATTCACAGTATGGGAGCATTCCAGTTTTCCTGTATTCCTCTCTAGTACTTGGTTGATACGGCTAGTGTTTCAATATTACCTGTTTAAATGTGTAGAGGTGTCTCACTATGGTCTGATTGCATTTCCCTAATGATTCATGATGAACATTTTTGTGTTCATTTGCCAGGTGTTTGTCTTCTTTGATAAAATGTCTGTCTTTTATTAGTAACTGAGAAGGCAAAAATCTGTTGGAACTTGACTTTTCTTCAGTGACTTCACTGGGTGGAATAAATGTGCTCACATCGTTATTCACCACATATGGTCCTCATTATTAACATAGTCTCCGTTACTTTAAGTCTAGACACGTATAAAACAACTAACCGAACCTTGATTGTTGTGTTTGCCAATTTCCCTGGTATGAATACTCCAACTGTGGGCAGTTCCAAACAGTGAATATGAAGTTTTTACTGCACCAGAGGCGCAAGAAGCCAAACGCTGAGATGCCAAGGTTTGCAGGGGAGAAGGCAGCCAAGCTAGAAGAAGTCTCAGATCCACCTTCTCGGAGGCGATGTGCTTGAGATATTTACGGTATAAAGACGCAGTGTGGTCTTAGGTGTGGGGAAAGGCCATCAGTTAGAGAAAAGGTGAGGTAATCGGTGTGTGCAGGTGTATTTCATTACATGCTTCTTCACAGATGCATGTTCAAAAATGGTGTCCCTGAATGGGACATCACTGGCTCTTTTAATGAGGGAACCAGAGAAGCAACACATGGTCCACCTGCTTATGGCCGCCCCACATTCCTCCTCTGTCTTGTTCACTATGGCCCCCTGTCTGGAGTCTTGTTCTCTTGACTCTGACCTAACACAGTGAGGTCTAAACCTTTAGCCTGCATCCTTTGGAAGAGCAATAAGACAATGTTTAATAGACCCCAGCTATGGATGCATGAACTTTGTGTCATAGTGACAACGTGGTATCATGTGCCCGTTTGGTTTTGCAGGTTTCGGAAACATCTGAAATATTATGACTGTCTCTGTGATCAGCGAAGACTACATTCCATGGAAATCTGGGTTCGTCTCCTTTAAGAAGCGTGAAACCCCGCCCCCGTCCTCAGAGCCTCCAGGGCGGTCTTTCCCAGGAGCCCCCAGTGAGGCGGGGCTTTTCCTGTAGGCGGGGAGCACCGCCCCTTGCTAGGTTCTAGACGCCTGTGAACTGCATTACCCGGAAAAAACCGCCAGTTCGTGGGCGCCCCTGGGCCAATGAAGGCTCAGGAAGGAGTCACTTCCGTTCTAGAGGACGGATCTGGGCGGCTTTTCCGGCGTCGGCTGAGGTGGTTGCAAGTCGGCT
Source organism: Mesoplodon mirus (assembly GCF_964341445.2). Lineage (NCBI taxonomy): Eukaryota > Metazoa > Chordata > Mammalia > Artiodactyla > Ziphiidae > Mesoplodon > Mesoplodon mirus. The sequence goes on along the minus strand of NC_138995.1, from coordinate 63,952,585 downwards.
GTGTTCACAGGCGGGGAACTTCGCAACGCTGTGAAGGCCAGAGGTCAGGGAGCCAGGAGGGCGCCGTGCCCGCTTCTCTGAGCTTCGTCTGAGGCTCGGCGTGGGCGCCATCCGGCCTGACTCCGTCTTGGGCGGTTGGTGCCGCAGCTTCGCCCACAAACTGCGCTGGCGCCGTCGCAGATGTGTCGGATTCAGGTAAATGCTGCGTCATTCGGGCCCTCCGCCACGTCTTCTCATTCAGCAGTGTCTTATCTGTGTTCTTTTACTAGTGTCCTATAGTTATTTGTACCCCCAAAACTTGGCTTTCCGAAGTTTGAAATATGACCTGCGTGGGGAAAAAAATTGCAGAGAACTTCAGTGTGCGGTTGAAGAAGCTCTGAGATTAATATCCGTTTACCACTCAGGCGGAAATTGCTATATAAATAGGACCTCAGAAGCAGCCTGTGGGGTTCTTCCACAACAATTATCCCCATCCCCACCAAGTTAATGTATTGGCTGCTGTTTAAAATAAGCATTTCCTTTCCTTTTTTTTTTTTTTTTTTTTTAATGGAATGAAATTTATTATATTAAATGGTTATATCAATCAGTATTTGAGCATATTATGGAACCTATATCACACAAATCAACTCACATCAATACTATAATTCACTCTAAAAGAACATCATCACAGGCACACAAAATAGAGAACACAAATCTGCTTTTTTATAAATTCACACTATCTACTTTACACTAAAAGATTTACTATAACGAAAACAGCCGATTTCCAAACCCCTTTTCTAAGTTGGCATAAGGAAAGTTCAATCCATTCGAATCTTCTGGTTTGTCATCCTATAAATGATGCTATCATATCCAGGATCCATGTTCCAAATATTGTAAGAGGTGATAATCACAGCCAAGGCCAAGGCGATCATTATCCAAAGTATCAGGTTGAAAACCACTGGATATTCAAAATTATACTTATATGCGAGGTTATAGGTAGTTGATGGGTCCTTCGCTAGTCTTCCTCGCAAGGGATGTGTCGAACGATCTGACAGTCACTAACTCTACCACTGCATTCCCACCGTAGAGATTGTACATGTCATCTGCAAACTTTTGTAGAGCATCAACAAGGATCTTAGAAGCATCTCTAAATTGTTCAGAGTCTTCCCCGTAACGTTTCCCAATTTCGTCCAACCCTGCCAGCCCCAGTGAGTATAAATCAGGAGAATGATCCTTGGCTAGATGTTTATGTCGAGACAACAGACTTGAAATATCATGTAGCGCTTGCAGTTCGGAAAGAAAAAGCAGACCAACTTCATTGTTCTACTCAGAGAGCTGAGGGGAAGTGAACTGAGAACAGAGTTTTCTTGAAACAGTCGATTGCGGAGCTGTCTTAGTGTTACTGAGAGATCTTCAAAAACCGAGTTTGCCTTCCCCACCATGTACACTCTTTCCTCACTGGGAGCCAACTGTAAAACTACAGGAGTTTCTTCAGAAAATAAGGAGTGAATGGAATTTGCAACGCTGTCAAGACTAAAAGGAACTGCATTTTCCAAAGGGTACGAAATGACACTGCCTGGGGGTAGAGCAAGCTTGTCCACTCCCTTCACCATCACCATAATGGTAGCCCGAGGACGGTGGAATAGGTTACCCACTGCGAGTCCCGGCCAAGAAAGGTCTTCTTTCACAGAGAAGCCCATGGACAATGCAGCCACGTCTGGGATTCGCTCTCCTGGTATGGGCCAATTTCCATCCCGGAAAACAACAGACCCTGGTGATCTTAATATACTGAACTCGTTCCCTAAGACACGGTGCTGGAGAATGCTCCTTTGCTTCTACAGAAGACTGGATTGAAAATTAGAAGACTTCACATTTCACGAAAATTAGGAGACTTTGCAGGTGTGTCAGGTGTGACTACTGAATGTAATAACCTTTCCAAAGATTATGACGAGAAGAAGGTTCAAACAAATAATGACATTTCTTCACTTTAACGATAACTCAGAAGCTCCACTTCCTGATACAGGCGAGCACAATACCGCTGGCTGAGAACCCTCTGTTTCCTGGTGACTGACTCTCCACCCCTCAGGACCAGGCTTTCCTGGTCTGCAACCAGGAGCTGCCAGCTCCAGCTGCCTCTCCCGGCCTCCGCGGGCCCTCTCTCAGGACGTTAAGCCCAGGTTTCTGGCTGCGTGCAGGCTCAAATCTTCCTTTTCCCTAGGAGCGCAGTCTCCCACATCCTGTGGGTTTGCCGGCTTAAAACCAGAGAGCTCCTTTCTTTTCTTGATAGTTTTGCCAACTATGTGGAAACTATTTGACGTGTCTTGTTTAGTTTGCTTGTTTTAAAAGTTTTTTTATGAATGTAATATGTTTTATGATGTGTTTTTCTTTTGCGCAATGTGGTGTGACTTTACCCATGTTTTTCATGCCTATCCCTTTGTGGGAGAAAGAGGTGAAACAGGAGGGAAGGGGCCAGGGCACAGCCTTTGACGGAATGACGTATCCATAGGACTTGACTAAAACAAACAGGTTTGAACCAATTAGGTCCAAGATGGCGGAAGATTTGATTTCCAGTGGATCTTGAGGCTCATTATGCTCCCATTGTAATACATGAGCATGTAAATAACACACCCACCAGCGCCCTGCCAGATCTAAGGCTAACTCTAAAAGGCCAAAAAGCGGGTGGTGGAATTTCCAATTCCTGGAAATACCTGCCCTTTCCCGGGAAGTAGTTGGAATAATCCTCCCACTCAGCCTGTGAAATTACGTAGGACATAAAAAGTAACCACGTCATATTTTGAGGCCCCTCGCCTTCTGAGATGGCCCACACTCTGTCTGGAGTGTGTTCCTCGCTAAATAAGTCCACTTCTTACCTATCACGTTGTCTCATTGAATTCTTTCTGTGAGGAGACTGCAAGAACCTGAGGTTCATTAAGTCCTGAGACCAGGTGTGTGATATCAAGTCCCAGTCTGAGTTGCATGGTTTCAGGGGGACCCCTTGCAGGGCCTGAGAGTGGGCACTTGTGTAACACTCATAAATTAATTGTCCAAGGAGACACACATGCTGACTAAAGCAAGAAACTTAATTGGAAAGGGGTGCCTAGGCGAAGAGCAACCTAGTAGGAAACCCAGGAGAACGGCTCTGCTGTGATGCTCGCAATCTCAGCTTTTATGGTAATAGGGTTAGTTTCCGGGGTGTCTCTGGCCAGTTGTTCTGACTCAGGGTCCTTCCTGGTGGTGCACTCACCTCTCAGCCAAGACGGGATTCCAGCGTGAGGGGGATTCTGGGAGGTAGGCAGGACGTATTTCCTTCCTCCCTCCTTTCGGACCCTCCCAGGTTCTCCCAGTTAGCTTTCAGAGGCAGCGCCTCTTTCTTTATGGGAACTTCCTGTTGTGAGACAACTCAGGCAAGTGGTTATCGTTGTGCCTGGCCAAGGTGGGTGGTTTCAGTTCCCTAACACATGCATTTTCCTTTCTTGTGCTGTATTCTGTAGATACGAGTATATGAGTAAAATGTCTTTATAAGGTCTCCTGTTGAAGGCTCTTCTTTGTTTATGTGTTTCTTTTTTTCTTCTTTTTTTCTTTTTTTTGGTCTACTTTCTGTATTTATAGCCATACCTGCCATCTGTTCTTGTGTATATACAGCATGCATTTGTCTAGCATATATGTTAAAATTATCCTATTTAAATGAACATGTTCACTTTTTAATTGTGTTTTGTTCTTACTAATTTTAACTTAGTTCTTTGAATGAAATTACACATATTTTTCAACTATCCCATTGTTAGATTTTGATACAGACTTATTATACATTACATAAACTCAGTTTTACAGCGTACACACACTTAGAGGGTTTTGGTTTTTTTTTTTTTTTACAACTTTATTGGAGTATAATTGCTTCACAATGGTGTATTAGTTTCTGCTTTATAACAAAGTGAATCAGTTACACATATACATCTGTTCCCATATCCCTTCACTCTTGTGTCTCCCTCCCTCCCACCCTCCCCATCCCACCCCTCCAGGCGGTCACAAAGCACCGAGCTGATCTCCCTGTGCTATGTGGCTGCTTCCCACTATCTATCTACCTTACGTTTGGTAGTGTATATATGTCCATGCCTCTCGCTTTGTCATAGCTTACCCTTCCCCCTCCCCATATCCTCAAGTCCATTCTCAAGTAGGTCTGTGTCTTTATTCCTGTTTTACCCCTAGGTTCTTCATGACATTTTTTTTTCTTAAATTCCATATATATGTGTTAGCATACGGTATTTGTCTTTCTCTTTCTGACTTCACTCAGTATGACAGACTCTAGGTCTATCCACCTCATTACAAATAGCTCAGTTTCGTTTCTTTTTATGGCTGAGTAATATTCCATTGTATATATGTGCCACATCTTCTTTACCCATTCATCCGATGATGGACACTTAGGTTGTTTCCATCTCCGGGCTATTGTAAATAGAGCTGCAATGAACATTTTGGTACATGTCTCTTTTTGAATTATGGTTTTCTCAGGGTATATGCCCAGCAGTGGGATTGCTGGGTCATATGGTAGTTGTACTTGTAGTTTTTTAAGGAACGTCCATACCGTTCTCCATAGTGGCTGTACCAATTCACTTTCCCACCAGCAGTGCAAGAGGGTTCCCTTTTCTCCACACCCTCTCCAGCATTTATCGTTCGTAGATTTTTTGATGATGGCCATTCTGACTGGTGTGAGGTGATACCTCATTGTAGTTTTGATTTGCATTTCTCTAATGATTAATGATGTTGAGCATTCTTTCATGTATTTGTTGGCAGTCTGTATATCTTTGGAGAAATGTGTATTTAGGTCTTCTGCCCATTTTTGGATTGGGTTATTATTTTGATATTGAGCTGCATGAGTTGCTTGCATGTTTTGGAGATTAATCCTTGTCAGTTGCTTCATTTGCAAATATTTTCTCCTATTCTGTGGGTTGTCTTTTCGTCTTGTTTATGGTTTCCTTTGCTGTGCAAAAGCTTTTAAGTTTCATGAGGTCCCATTTGTTTATTTTTGTTTTTATTTCCATTTCTCTAGGCGGTGGGTCAAAAAGGATCTTGCTGTGATTTATGTCATAGAATGTTCTGCCTATGTTTTCCTCTAAGAGTTTGATAGTTTCTGGCCTTACATTTAGGTCTTGAATCCATTTTGAGCTTATTTTTGTCTATGGTGTTAGGGAGTGATCTAATCTCATACTTTTACATGTACCTGTCCAGTTTTCCCAGCACCATTTATTGAAGAGGTTGTCCTTTCTCCACTGTACATTCCTGCCACTTTATCAAAGATAAGGTGACCATATGTGCATGGGTTTATCTCTGGGCTTTCTGTCCTGTTCCATTGATCTATCTTTCTGTTTTTGTGCCAGTAGCATACTGTCTTGATTACTGTAGCTTTGTAGTGTAGTCTGAAGTCAGGGAGCCTGATTCCTCCAGCTCCGTGTTTCGTTCTCAAGATTGCTTTGGCTATTCGGGGTCTTTTGTGTTTCCATACAGATTGTGAAATTTTTTGTTCTAGTTCTGTGAAAAATGCCAGTGGTAGTTTGATAGGGATTGCATTGAATCTGTAGATTACTTTGGGTAGTAGAGTCATTTTCACAATGTTGATTCTTCCAATCCAAGAACATGGTATATCTCTCCATCTGTATCATCTTTAAGTTCGTTCATCAGTGTCTTATAATTTTCTGCATACCGGTCTTTTGTCTCCTTAGGTAGGTTTATTCCTAGATATTTTATTCTTCTTGTTGCAGTGGTAAATGGGAGTGTTTTCTTGATTTCACTTTAAGATTTTTCATCATTTTTCATCATTAGTGTACAGGAATGCCAGAGATTTCTGTGCATTAATTTTGTATCCTGCTACTTTACCAAATTCATTGATTAGCTCTAGTAGTTTTCTGGTAGCATCTTTAGGATTCTCTATGTATAGTATCATATTATCTGCAAACAGTGACAGCTTTACTTCTTCTTTTTCGATTTGGATTCCTTTTATTTCTTTTTCTTCTCTGATTGCTGTGGCTACAACTTCCAAAACTATGTTGAATAAGAGTGGTGAGAGTGGGCAACCTTGTCTTCTTCCTGATCTTAGTGGAAAAGGTTTCAGTTTTTCACCATTGAGGACGATGTTGGCCATGGGTTTGTCATATATGGCCTTTATTATGTTGAGGAAAGTTCCCTCTATGCCTACTTTCTGCAGGGTTTTTATAATAAATTGGTGTTGAATTTTGGTGAAAGCTTTCTCTGCCTCTATTAGATGATCATATGGATTTTCTCCTTCAATTTCTTAATATGGTGTATCACATTGATTGATTTGCATATATCGAAGAATCCTTGCATCCCTGGAATAGACCCCACTTGATCATGGTGTATGATCCTTTTAATATGCTGTTGGATTCTGTTTGCTAGTATTTTGTTGAGGATTTTTGCATCTATGTTCATCAGTGATATTGGCCTGTAGTTTTCTTTCTTTGTGACATCCTTGTCTGGTTTTGGTATCAAGGTGATGGTGACCTCGTAGAATGAGTTTGGGAGTGTTCCTCTCTCTGCTATATTTTGGAAGAGTTTAAGAAGGATAGGTGTTAGCTCTTCTCTAAATGTTTGATAGAATTCATCTGTGAAGCCATCTGGTCCTGGGCTTTTGTTTGTTGGAAGATTTTTTATCACAGTTTCAATTTCAGTGCTTGTGATTGGTCTATTCATATTTTCTATTTCTTCCTGATTCAGTCTTGGCACGTTGTGCATTTCTAAGAATTTGTCCATTTCTTCCAGGCTGTCCATTTTATTGGCATAGAGTTGCTTGTAGTAATCTCTCATGGTCTTTTGTATTTCTGCAGTGTCAGTTGTTACTTCTCCTTTTTCATTTCTAATTCTATTGATTTGAGTCTTCCCCCTTTTTTTCTTGATGAGTCTGGCTAATGGTTTATCAATTTTGTTTATCTTCTCAAAGAACCAGCTTTTAGTTTCACTGATCTTTGCTATCGTTTCCTTCATTTCATTTTCATTTACTTCTGATCTGATTTTTATGATTTCTTTCCTTCTACTAACTTTGGGGGTTTTTTGTTCTTCTCTCTCTAATTGCTTTAGGTGCAAGGTTAGGTTGTTTACTCGAGATGTTTCCAGTTTCTTACGGTAGGACTGTATTGTTATAAACTTCCCTCTTAGAACTGCTTTTGCTGCATCCCATAGGTTTTGGGTTGTCGTGTCTCCAGTGTCATTTGTTTCTAGGTATTTTTTTATTTCCTCTTTGATTTCTTCAGTAATCACTTCGTTATTAAGTAGTGTATTGTTTAACCTCCATGTGTTTGTATTTTTTACAGATCTTTTCCTGTAATTGATATCTGGTCTCGTAGCATTGTGGTCGGAAAAGATACTTGATACAATTTCAATTTTCTTAAATTTACCAAGGCTTAATCTATCTATTACCAAGATATGATCTATCCTGGAGAATGTTCCATGAGCACTTGAGAAAAATGTGTATTCTGATGTTTTTGGATGGTATGTCCTGTAAATATCAATTAAGTCCATCTTGTTTAATGTATCATTTAAAGCTTTTCGTTTTGGTTGATCTGTCCATTGGTGAAAGTGGGGTGTTGAAGTCCCCTACTATGAATGTGTTACTGTCGATTTCCCCTTCTATGGCTGTTAGTATTTGCCTTATGTACTGAGATGCTCCTATGTTGGGTGCATAAATATTTACAATTGTTATATCTTCTTCTTGGATTGATCCCTTGATCATGATGTAGTGTCCTTCCTTGTCTCTTCTAATAGTCTTTATTTTAAAGTCTATTTTGTCTGATATGAGAATTGCTACTCCAGCTTTCTTTTGATTTCCATGGAATATCTTTTTCCATCCCCTTACTTTCAGTCTGTATGTGTCTCTAGCTCTGAAGTGGGTCTCTTGTAGACAGCATATATATGGGTCTTGTTTTTGTATGCATTCAGCCAACATGTGTCTTTTGGTGGGAGCATTTAGTCCATTTACCTTTAAGGTAATTATCGATATGTATGTTCCTATTCCCATTTTCTTAATTGTTTTGGGTTCGTTATTGTATGTATTTTCCTTCTGTTGTGTTTCTTGCCTAGAGAAGTTCCTTAAGCATTTGTTGTAAAGCTGCTTTGGTGGTGCTGAACTCTCAGCTTTTTTTTTTTTTTTTCCTCTCAGCTTTTGCTTGTATGTAAAGGTTTTAATTTCTCCATCAAATCTGAATGAGATCCTTGCTGGGTAGAGTAATCTTGGTTGCAGGTTTTTCTCCGTCATCACTTTAAATATGTCCTGCCAGTCCCTTCTGGCTTGTAGAGTTTCTGCTGAAAGATCAGCTGTTAACATTATGGGGATTCCCTCGTGTGCTATTTGTTGTTTTTCCCTTGCTGCTTTTAATATGTTTTCTTTGTGTTTAATTTTTGACAGTTTGATTAATATGTGTCTTGGCGTGTTTCTCCTTGCATTTATCCTGTATGGGACTCTCTGTGCTTCCTGGACTTGATTAACTATTTCCTTTCCCATATTAGGAAAGTTTTCAACTATAATCTCTTCAAATATTTTCTCAGTCCCTTTCTTTTTCTCTTCTTCTTCTGGAACCCCTATAATTCAAATGTTGGTGCGTTTAATGTTGTCCCAGAGGTCTCTGAGACTGTCCTCAGTTCTTTTCTTTATTCTGCTCTGCAGTAGTTATTTCCACTATTTTATCTTCCAGGTCACTTATCCGTTCTTCTGCCTCAGTTATTCTGCTATTGATCCCTTCTAGAGTATTTTTAATTTCATTTATTGTGTTGTTCATCGTTGCTTGTTTCATCTTTAGTTCTTCTAGGTCCTTGTTAACTGTTTCTTGCATTTTCTCTATTCTATTTCCAAGATTTTGGATCATCTTTACTATCATTATTCTGAATTCTTTTTCAGGGAGACTGCCTATTTCCTCTTCATTTGTTAGGTCTGGTGGGTTTTTATCTTGCTCCTTCACCTGCTGTGTGTTTTTCTGTCTTCTCATTTTGCTTATCTTATTACTGTGTTTGGGGTCTCCTTTTTGCAGGCTGCAGGTTCGTAGTTCCCGTTGTTTTTGGTGTCTGTCCCCAGTGGCTAAGGTTGGTTCAGTGGGTTGTGTAGGCTTCCTGGTGGAGGGGACTAGTGCCTGTGTTCTGGTGGATGAGGCTGGATCTTGTCTTTCTGGTGGACGGGTCCACGTCTGGTGGTGTGTTTTGGGGTGTCTGTGGCCTTATTATGATTTTAGGCAGCCTCTCTTCTAATGGGTGGGGTTGTGTTCCTGTCTTGCTAGTTGTTTGGCATAGGGTGTCCAGCACTGTAGCTTGCTGGTCGTTGAGTGAAGCTGGGTGCTGGTGTTGAGATGGAGATCTCTGGGAGATTTTCGCCGTTTGATATGTGGAGCTGGGAGGTCTCTTTTGGACCCGTGTCCTGAAGTTGGCTCTCCCACCTCAGAGGCACAGCACTGACTCCTGGCTGCAGCACCAAGAGCCTTTCATCCACACGGCTCAGAATAAAAGGGAGAAAAAGTAGAAAGAATTAGTTGAAGAAGAAAGAGAGAGAGAGAGAGGGAGGGAGGAAGAAAGGGAGGGAGGAAGGAGGGAAGGTGGGAGAAAAATTAGAATTAGTTGAAGAAGAAAGAATGAGAGAGAGAGAGGGAGGGAGGAAGAAAGGGAGGGAGGAAGGAGGGAAGGTAGGAAAAAAAGAAAGAAGAAGATAAAGTAAAATAGAATATAGTGTGATAGAATATAATAAAGTTATTAAAATAAAAAATAATTATTAAAAATTTTTTAAAAAAAACACACACAAAAAACAGACGGATAGAACCCTGGGACAAATGATGGAAGCAAAGCTATACAGACAAAATCTCACAGAGAAGCATACACGTACACACTCACAAAAAGAGGGAAAGGGGGAAAAAATCATAAATCTTGCTCTCAAAGTCCACCTCCTCAATTTGGGATGATTCGTTGTCTCTTCAGGTATTCCACAGACGCAGGGTACATCAAGTTGATTGCGGAGCTTTAATCCGCTGCTTCTGAGGCTGCTGGGAGAGATTCCCCTTTCTCTTCTCTGTTCGCACGGCTCCCGGGGCTCAGCTTTGGATTCGGCCCCGCCTCTGCGTGTAGGTCGCCGGAGGACATCTGTTCTTCGCTCAGACAGGACGGGGTTAAAGGAGCCGCTGATTCGGGCGCTCTGGCTCCCTCAGGCCGCGGGGGAGGGAGGGGCACGGAGGCGGGGCGAGCGTGCGTCGGCGGAGGCCGGCGTGACGTTGCGTCAGCCCGAGGCGCGCCCGTGCGTTCTCCCGGGGATGTTGTCTGTGGAGCCCGGGACCGTGGCGGTGGCGGGCAGCACAGGCTCCCGGGAGGGGAGGTGTGGAGAGTGACCTGCGCTCGCACCCGGGCTTCTTGGTGGCGGCAGCAGCAGCCCCAGCGTCCCACGCCCGTCTCTGGGGTCCGCGCTTTCAGGCGCGCCTCGCGCCCGTCTCTGGAGCCTCCTTTAAGCAGCGCTCTGAATCCCCTCTCCTCACGCACCAGGAAACAAAGAGGGAAGGAAAAGTCTCCTGCCTCTTCGGCAGCTCCAGACTTTTCCCCGGACTCCCTCCCGGCCGGCCGTGGCGCACTAACTCCCTTCAGGCTGTGTTCACGCCGCCAGCGCGCTCTGACGGAAGCCCGAGCCTCAGCTCCCAGCCCCGCCCGCCCCGGTCGGTGAGGAGACAAGCCTCTCGGGCTGGTGAGTGGCGGTCGGCACCGGTCCTCTGTGCGGGAATCTCTCTGCTTTGCCCTCCGTACCCCTGTGGCTGCGGTCTCCTCCGCGGCTCCGAAGCTTTCCCCCTCCGCCACCCGCAGTCTCCGCCCGCGAAGGGGCTCCTAGTGTGTGGAAACCGTTTCTCCTTCACGGCTCCCTCCCACTGGTGCAGGTCCCGGCCCTATCCTTCTGTCTCTGTTTATTCTGTTTTCTTTTGCCCTACCCAGGTACGTGGGGAGTTTCTTGCCTTTTGGGGGGTCTGAGGTCTTCTGCCAGCGTTGAGTAGGTGTTTTGTAGGAGTTGTTCCACGGGTAGATGAATTTCTGGTGTATCTGTGGGGAGGAAGGTGATCTCCGCATCTTACTCTTACGCCATCTTCCCGAAATAGCCCCCTTGGGGTTTTTTAAAAATAATTTTTATTGGAGTATAGTTGATTTACAATGTTTTGTTAGTTTCAAGTGTACAGCAAAGTAAATCGCTTATAAGTATACATATATCCGTTCTTTTCTAGAGTCTTCTCCCATATAGGTCATTACAGAGTACTGAGTAGAGTTCCCTGTGCTATAAAGTAAATCCTAATTAGTTATCTGTTTTATATATAATAGTATATAATATCAGTAATAATAATATACAATATCAATCCCAGTCTCCCAAATTATCCCCCCTCCCCGCTTTCCCCCGGTAACAAGAAGTTTGTTTCTACGCCTGTGGCTCTACGTCTGCTTTGTAAATAAGCTTATTTCTATTATTTTTTGATTTTTCATCATCTGTCTCTGTCTGACTTACTTCACTCAGTATGACAGTCTCTGGGTCCATGCGTGTTGCTGCTGACGGCTTTGTTTTGTGCTGTTTTATGGCTTCTTCACCCCGTGTGTATATGTACCACATCTTTACCCGCTCCACCATCGGTGGACACTTAGGTTGCTTCCATGTCTTGGCTGTTGTCAATTGTGCTGCTTGTGTCTTTTCAGATTGTGGTTTTCTGTGGATATATGCACAGGAGTGGGATTGCTGGATTATATGGTACTTCTATATTTTGTTTTTAAAGAAACCTGTACACTGTTCTCCATAGTGGCTGCACCAATTCGCATTCCCACCAGCAGTGTCGGAGGGTTCCCTTTTTTCCAAATCCTCTCCAGCATTTATTATTTGTAGACTTTTTGATGATGGCCATTCTGACTGGTATGAGGTGGTTCCCACTGTAGTTTTTATTTACATTTCTTTAATAGTAGTGATGTTGAGCATCTTTTCATGTGCTTTCCGCCTATCTGAATGTCTTTGGAGAAATGTCTGTTTAGGTCTTCTGCCAACTTATTTATTGGGTTGTTTGTGTTTTTTTGATACTGATCTGCATGAACTGTTTGATTATTTTGGAAATGAATCCCTTGTCAATTGCTTCGTTTGAAAATACTTTCTCCCATTTTGTGGGTTGTCTTTTTGTCTTGTTTATGGTTTCCTTTGCTGTGTACAACCTGGTAAGGTTAATTAGGTTCCATGTGTTTATTTTTGTTTTTATTCTCGTTACTCTAGGAGGTGGGTCAAAAAGGATCTTGCTGTGATTTATGTCATAGAGTGTTCTGCCTATGTTTTCCTCTAAGAGTTTTCTAGTGTCTGGCCTTCACTTAGGTCTTTAATCAATTCTGACTTTATTTTTGTGTATGGTGTTAGGGAGTGTTCTAATTTCATTCTTTTCCTAACACCACTTATTGAAGAGACTGTCCTTTCTTATTTTACATTCTTGCCTCCTTGGTCATAGATTAGGTGACCATAGGTGTGTGGGTTTATCTCTTGACTTTCTATCTATCCTGTTCCATTGATCTGTATTTCTGTTTTTGTGCCAGTACCAAACTTTGGGTTACTGTAACTTTGTAGTATAGTCTGGTGACTCAGGGAGCCTGACTCTTCCAGCTCTGTTTTTCTTTCTCAAGGTTGCTTTGGCTATTTGAGTTCTTTTCTGTTTCCATACACATGGTAAAATTATTTGTTCTAGTTCTGTGAAAAATGCCATTGGTAATTTGTTAGGGACTGCACTGAATCTGTAGACTGCTTTGGGTAGTAGAGTCATTTTCACAATATAGATTCTTCCAATCCAAGAACATGGTCTGTCTCTCCATCTGTTTATGTCATGTTTGATTGCTTTCATCGGCATCTTACAGTTTTCTGAGTACAGGTCTTTGGCCTCCTTTGGTACATTTATTTTTATTATTTTAATAAATTTATATATTTATCTTGGGCTGCATTATTAGGTCTTTGTTGCTCCACGCGGGCTTTCTTTAGTTGTGCCGAGCAGGGGCTACTTCTGCATGGTGGTGCGTAGGCTTCTCGTTGCAGTGGCGTTTTTTTCTTGTTGCGGAGCACAGGCTCTAGGCATGCAGGCTTCAGTAGTTGTGGTATGGGGGCTCAGCTATTCCACGGGATGTGGGATCTTCCCGGACCAAGGTTTGAACCCACGTCCCCTGCATTGGCAGGTGGATTCTTAACCACTGCGCCACCAGGGAAGCCCCTTAGGTAGGTTTATTCCTAGGTAGTTTATTCTTTTTGTTGCAGTGGTGAATGGGATTGTTTCCTTAATTTTTCTTTGATCTTTTATTGTTAGTGTATAGGAATGCAAGAGATTTTTGTGCATTCATTTTGTATTCTGCAGCTTTACCAAACTCACTGATGAGCATAGTAGTTTTCTGATACCTTAGGATTTTCTCTGAGTAGTATCATGTCATCTCCAAACAGTGTTAGGTTTACTACTTCCAATTTGCATTTCTTTTGTTTCTTTTTGTTCTCTGATTGCCGTGGCTAGAACTTCCAAAACTATTGGCAGGAGTGGACATCCTTGATCTTAGAGGAAATGCTTTCAGTGTTTCACCATTGAGAATGATGTTAGCTGTGGTTTTGTTGTATATGGCCTTTATTATGTTGAGGTAGGTTCCCCCCTGCCAACTTTCTGGAGAGTTTTTATCATAAATGAGTTTTGAATTTTGTCAAAAGCTTTCTCTGCATCTATTGAGATGATCATATGGTTTTTATTCTTTAATTTGTTAATACGGTGTGTCACATTGATTGATTTGTGTATATTGAAGAATCCTTGCATCCCTGGGATAAATCTTACTTGATCGTGGTGTATGATCCTTTTAATGTGTTGTAGTCAGTTTGCTAGTATTTTGTTGAGGGGTTTTTGCATGTATGTTCATCAGTGATATTGGCCTGTAATTTTCTTGTGTGTGGGTGGTATGTTTGGTTTTGATATCAGGGTGATGGCCTCACAGAATGAGCTTGGGAGTGTCTCTCTTCTGCAGTTTTTTATAGGTGTTTTCTTTTTAAATGTTTCATAGAATTCTTCTGTGAGGCCATCTGGTCCTGGCCTTTTGTTTGTTGGAAGTTTTTTTCTAAATCAGTTTTAATTTCAGTACTGATCGTGGTTTGTTCGTATTTTCTTTTTCTTCCCGGCTCAGTCTTGGTAGGTTGTACCTTTCTAGGAATTTGCCCATTTCTTCTAGGTTGTCCATTTTATTGTGTATAGTTGCTTGCAGTAGTCTCTTAGGGGCCTTTGTATTTCTGTGGTGTCCGTTTTTATTGATTTGAGCCCTCCCCGTTGTTCTTGATGACTCTGGCAAGGTTTATGTTTTCAGAACAACAGCTTTTAGTTTCATTGATCTTTGCTGTTATTTGCTTTAGGCTCCCGGACACGTAGGCTCAGCGGCCATGGCATCTTCCCAGACCGGGGCACAAACCTGTGTCCCCTGCATCGGCAGGCGGACTCTGAACCACTGTGCCACCAGGGAAGCCCTCGAGGTAGTTTTTGATTGTCTCTTTCATGTATTCAGTGATCCATTGTTTTTTAGTAACATGTTATTTAGCCTCCATGTGTGGGTGTTTTTTTTAATAGTTCGTTGTGTAATTTATTTCTAATCTCATATGCAAAAGGTACTTGATATGATTTCACTTATCTTAAATTTGCCAAGGTTTTCTTTGTGGCCCAGGATGTGTTCTATCCTGGAGAATGTTCTAGGTATACTTGAAAAGAATGTGTATTCGGTTGCTTTTGGATGCAGTGCTGTTTAGATATCAATTAAGGCCATCTTGTCTAATGTGTCATTTAAGGCTTGTTTTTCTGTATTGATTCTCTGGATGATCTGTCCATTGGTGTAAGTTGGGTGTTAAAGTCCCCCCATCATTGTGTTGCTGTCAATTTCTCTTCTTATGGCTGTTAGTGTTTTTTGCATTATAGATTTGATCCCTTGATCATCGTGCAGTACTTCTTTGTCTCTTGTAATAGTCTTAAAGTCTATTTTGTCTGATATGAGTATTGCTACTCCAGCGTTCTTTGGATTTCATATAGGCAATTTGTTTTTTTTTCTTCTTCCCATGGCTTGAGGGATCATAGTTCCCCAACCAGGGATGGAATCCAGGCCCTTGGCATTGAAAGCACGGAGTTCTAACCCCTGGACTGCTAGAGAATTCTTGTCATTTTCTTAACTGTTTTGGATTTGTTTTTGTCTGGTTTTTTGTCTTACCTTCCTTTTGATTTCATCTCTTGCGTTTTGATGATTATCTTTAGTGTTGTGTTTGGGTTTTTTTTCTTTTTTTGAACCTATTGTAATTTTTTGGTTTGTAGTCTGCATGTGTTTTTTTTTTCTTTTTGGCTGAGTTGGGTGTTTGTTACTGTGTGCGGGGTTTCTCTAGTTGTGGCAATTGGGGGCTACTCTTCGTTGCAGTGTGCAGGCTTCTCATTTCCATGGCTTCTCATTGCACAGCATTGGCTCTAGGCACGTGGTGCCAGAGTCCAGCTCCAGCGAGTCCAGGGATACCCGAGGGATGGATAGTATCGGCAAAGGAAATAATTCTATTACACTTCTTAAAGTATCAGCATTGCATGTTTCTCTTTCTCATGTCTTTATTCTTATTCTGTTGTTTACAATCACAGGTTTATATATTGTAGTTGATTACATTACCAGGTACGTGGCCAAACAATCTTAGCACAGTCAAACCTCAAAATATTCTATAAAGATTTTTTTTTAAAAAAATCCCCTAGTTTCTAGATGTCCTATTAAAATATTTCCCCAAGTTCCCATTTAATCACAGGTTATTTCTTAGTAATCAAGCCAAGCAATTATAGAATTATTTTAATTATAAAAGTTGGAGCTACTTGTTCCTATTTCTCTTCTTGCACGGGCAACCTTTTACAATGGTTCCACGAAAATATTTACAATATACCCTGCATGCCCTTTCTCGTTTCCTTCACCTGAGACAGTGTTTTCTCCCTATCCTGGCAACCAATTCTGCTCTAGTCATTTGCTTTTCTATAATTAATCTTCCTTTATAATAGAACCATAAATTTCCTATGTCATCAGGAACTGCGGCCCATGGCCATAATTCCATACTAGAGGGTGTTTTTCATAAAAACATCCCCTTAGTTCCAGGCTCTTAATTCTTTACCCATTTCCCCGGGGCTTTAGTGGGTACTTCCCGTTCTGTGGTAGTTTCAGGAGGGGGAGTCCTAGAGGAATTCTTCTTTCACGTGGAGCAACATCCCCCCAAAATTGCCCCTATATTTAAATCTATTATCATAAAACATAACAACAGAGCTGTAGTCCACCTTCCTGGCATGGCGCTGCCTTGCAGTTTCGCCTTCCCTTGCTCATGACTTTGTCATGGTGCAATGGCTCCAGGATGGCTTCCGACAATGTGGGCTCAGTAGTTGTGGCTTGGGGGCTCTAGAGTGCACGCTCGGTAGTTGTGGCGCACAGGCTTACTTGCTCCGTGGCATGTGCGATCTTCCCGGACCAGGACTCGAACCCGTGTCCCCTTCATCTATGTGGTTTTTATATAGCAGTCTATATACACATACAGGATTGTTTTAAGGTGCTGGTGTCTTAATTTCAAATGCAAGTCCCATTTCCTGCATTTGTATTCTCCTCATGGTTGCTGTTTTGATATCATATTTCGGCTGTGGATGATTTCCTTCTTTTACTGTTTGTTTGCCTTTACTGATGAGCTTTCCCTTTTGTGGTTTTCTTGTTTCTAGTTGTGGCCTTTTCTTTTCTGCCTAGAGAAGTTCTTTTAGCACTTGTTGCAAAGTTGGTCTGATGGTGCTGAATTCTCTTTGCTTTTGCTTGTCTGTCTGTAAAGCTTTTAATTTCTCCATCTAATCTGAATGAAAGCCTTGCTGGGTAGAGTATTGTTGGTTGTAGGTTTTTCCCCTTTCACCACTTTAAATATAAATATATTGTGCCACTCTGGCCTGCAGAGTTTCTGTTGAAAAATCAGCTGATATAGTCTTATGGTTATCATTCCTTTTCTATGTTATTTGTTGCTTTTCCCTTGTTGCTTTTAATATTTTTCCTTTGTGTTTAATTTGTATCAGTTTGATTAATATGTGTTTTGGTGTGTCTCTCCTTGGGTTTATCCTGTATGGGACTCTGCACTTCTTGGACTCAGGTGAGTGTTTCCTTTCCCATGTTAGGGATGTTTTCGGCTATAATCTCCTCAAATATT
This sequence comes from Mesoplodon mirus, assembly GCF_964341445.2. NCBI lineage: Eukaryota > Metazoa > Chordata > Mammalia > Artiodactyla > Ziphiidae > Mesoplodon > Mesoplodon mirus. The sequence goes on along the minus strand of NC_138995.1, from coordinate 63,935,397 downwards.
TTCTCAGGCCCTTTCTCTTCTTCTGGGACCCTTATAATGCAAATGTTGGTTCATTAATTGTTGTTATTTCCACCACTGTCATCCAGCTCACTTAGTTCTTCTACCTTAGTTATTCTGCTATTGAATCCCTCTAGTGTATTTTTCATTTCAGTTATTGTATTGTTCATCAACTCTCTTTTAAACATTTCTTGTATCTTCTCCACCTCTTTCCCTTCTTTTTCTGAGATTTTGAATCATCTTTACTATTATTACTCTGAGTTCTTTTTCAGGTAGATTGCCTTATCTTCTATGTGATTGTACTCTTCAAATAATGCTTATGTATTATTTTATTCATTTTTGGCTGTGTCAGGTCTTAGTTGCAGCACACGGGCTCAGTTGCCCCACCACGGTATGTGAGATCAAACCTGCATCCCCTGCATTGGAAGGCAGATTTTTAACCACTGGACCACCAGGGAAGTTCCTGAATAATACATATTTTAGTGGAAAATCATAAATGATTAAGTTATCTTGTTAAAATACTTGTTTTAAGGATGATAAAATGAATCATTGTAAGTGTAAAAAGTTATAATGCTTTATGAATCCCTAGCAAGATGTTAAGAACTCAAGAAGGTATTTCTGTGTTTCTACAATGTGGATGGACTAGAGGTCAAGTCCTATTGCTTGTTGCAGTTCTCTTAAGTTTAAAGAGTCAGCACTGATGCCCAGTTATCCCCAACTGCTGGAGGCCAAGCACTTTTACTGATTCTGGCAAGAAACCCCTTTTTCAGAGAGTCATTTTCACTGTGAATTCAGTAAATTGTGGTTCATGATCTCTACCCCTGGAGAAGAAAGCTAGTAGGAAATTACAGATAGTCTCTCTGAACAGGTATGGAAAAAAAATGGATATATCAAAGAATATGGTGGATAAGTATAAAAAGTATATATTCTTGAATCCTATTATGTAATGTTAGTGTAATCCCAAATTGGAATTTAATCTATGGATTATGTAAGGTGGAGGTTTTTATGAAATAATAATTTTTAATATAACCAAAGTAAAATTTGAAAAGAACCATTTCCTCCCCAACACAATCCCTTATTCTTCTGGCTCACTGGGCTCCAGTCACACTAGTAGCCTCGTGGATGCTGCTCATACACACCAGACATGACTCTGATAAAGAGGCTTTGCACTTGTTTGTGCCACTTCTGGACAGCCTTTTCTCAAGGTATCCACATGACCTTATGGCACAACTCTGTAACATTTTTGCCCTTTTACATGCCTTATTTTTCTCTTGAGTATTTGTCTTTGCCTGAAATATTCAGTGGTTCACTCATTAATGTTTCACATTCAGCAGAACCACTTATGGCCCCTACACTGGTGTCAGGTGTCTTTGTGGACTTGGTGTCTGCAGACCCTAGGTTTTATGGACAGATTCCCATTTTTGGCAGCCAGTGGACTGAGACATGAAAGGTTGTCTTAGTAATGGGGCTACTACATACAAATGCTTGAGGATGTGATTGAGATGGGAGTGCTCTAGGACTTGTAAGTCTTTGTTAGCAACCGGTAAGGACAGAGAGCAAGGGAGCCAGAGTTAGAACGGTAGCACGAGGTTTCTGTTCTGAGAATGATGGCAGACATGTAATGTATGAGGAGGTCCACTGAGTAATATGCATGTGGGGAAAGTGTGTGAAGTAACTGCCCCAGGCCCTAGTACTAGAAGTATAAGAGAGAAGGATGGGGCTACGTTTGCTTGTGTCTGGGAGACATGATAGTGGGTACACTCAGGCCGTTGTCTTGGAGGAAAGGGCCCTGCATACCAGGCTCACAGATTAGATGGTATCTATCTGTCCACCTGCCTGTTGTTGCTCAGGGTTGTACATACTGATCAAGGAAGCATGAAGAGTTATTGGACCCCACTGTCCTCTATGTCACGGAGCTGGGGTGGATGATGAACCCAGAGTGAGTACAGGCTAGGGTTAGAAGTACTTAGGGGTCCTGGGGAGAGAGGCTGCTTATGTACACACCTGTCCCCGTCATCACAGGGGCTCTGTGACCTTTGAGGACGTGGCTGTGTACTTTTCCCAGGAGGAATGAATGGAGGCTTCTTGATGAGGCCCAGAGACTCCTGTACCGCGATGTGATCCTGGAGACCTTTGCCCTTGTTACATCATTGGGTAAGGCCCTCCCACCTATCCCAGCGTCCTGGGCAGGTCTCTGCCTTTCCCCTGTCTTCCAAGGACAACTCTGTTCTTTTCACGGCTAGACAGTGGGCACATCTCTATTACTGCTTCCTTCTCATCTGTGTTGTTGATGCCAAGGCTGAGTGCGTACAACCTCCTTTCAGAAGTATCCCCAGTACCAGCAGCTCTGAAGTTTTTTCAGTGAAGTTTTTCTGGGTCATAAGACTTGGAGTTAGTTCAGTAGGTTCCATTAGTCTCTGCCACTCCCTGCTAGGTTGACTCTGTAGACCCATGCACCTCTGTGCACCAGGTTCTCTCCCCTTCCAGCTGATATTTCCTGGGCCCTGACTGTACCAGGAATTGTTGGGATCCAGCATGGTCACTGGTTCATTTTGCAATACTGTTTTTCTTTCCTGAGGTTTTTTTGGGGGGATTGGTTGTTCTCCTGGGCTAGTGGTGACATGCTCACTTGTCCTGTCTTTCCCTTAGGACTAGGACTTGCATTTTCTAGGTCCCATGTTGTTGTCCAACTGGAGCTGGGAGATGAACCCTGGGTACATGACGGAGTGGACATGACTCCAAGCCCCAGCATGAGGGGCTCAAAGTGGGCTTGGCTCCATTGATTTGGCATCAGGGGTTCAGATTATATATCAGGATCATAATCCTGTGCCCCACAGTGTTTTGGTGCCAAAGCCAGTGACTCTGTACCTCATTTCTGTGTGCACTCCACCCATCATTGTGTCATTTCTCTGCTTTCAGGTTGTTGTCATGGAGCAGAGGTCAAGGAGACATCTTCTGAGTAGAATGTTTCTGTAGAAGTGCCACGAATAAATACTTCAGAGACCTGGCCATCCAGAAGTCCTGTCCCTGGAAGATGTGTAGCCTGGCCTTAAACAGTAAGCTTGCATCTAGCTGAAGACCTGGGAACAATTCCTGGCCAGAAACTGTGTGTGTCAGGTGTGAACTTTCACCCGCACAGTGGAGGGAAACTCTTTAGAAGAGACATGGGTAAGGCCTTTATGAGGAGCCACATAGTCCATGCATCCAAGAACTCTTTCAACATGCCAGGAGGCTGGGAAGGATTTTGCCTGGTAGCTCTAGCCTTCTCCAACCCCAGGTCACTCCACAAAAGGATGCTGACTGCACAGTGGTGTTTCACAAAGTGCCATAATTCTTCAGCCAAAGCACCCAGCTTACTGAACACCAAACAGGTCACACCACAGAAAAAGACCACAAGTGCAGCAAATGTAAGAAAGCTTTCAGCCAAAGGGTCTCATCTGGTGACTCATCTGTCACCAGAGTTCACCCTGGAGAAAGGCCTTCAGATGAGATGAGGAGAGCAGCAAATGAGCCGTCTCCCTATTTAATACATCATACTGAATAGGCTCTGTGAGCAACCATCAGTGGAAGTTGAACGCCGTACATCTGAACAGCCCTAGCGTGCAGATTGCCTGTGAGTACGAGGTTAGGAAGCTTTTCAGGAGCTATGCTCTGTCACTGTGAGCTTCTTACCTTTTCCAAGTGGCAGATCCCCGTACTAGGGCTCAGTCATCTAAGGGTGATCAGGGTAGGTAGCCTTTTGTGCTCTTGTATCCCCCTGTGCACTTGGGTTTTGTCATTCTCTTCCAGCAACTGGCTAGGACAGGACAGAGGAACCGGTTTTGTGGGTATTCCAAACTTAGTATATACCTCACGGGGTGGTATCATGGCAGAGAATAGTTTTCACTCCCGTTCTGGTCCATTTTGCATTGTTGTCCAAGGCCTTCTGGGGAAGAGTGCAGGGCTCTCTGTGGGACTAAAACAGGGAATTATAGGGAGTGAGAGACTACCACAGAAGAAGGAATAAAATACAAAGTTGCATTCATGTATGTTCCCATCACTGTGGCTGTTTTGCATTAAGGTTTTTGCAGAAACCTCCTGAGCCCCAATCAATCAGTGTCAGACTGAATAACGTAAAGGTTTTAGGATTCCCTCAGCATCTGCAAATAGTTTATCTCAAGGCCATTTGATGCATAGTGAAAACAATGGGGAATGAGCATGGAAATCGCGTAGTACAGGCATGTGATTTTTAGGACCCAGGCAGAGTTCTTGGATACTTAAGTGGAAACACTTTTCAGGGACTCTCCCCTAGTGGCACGGTGGTTAAATAAGAATCCACCTGCTGCAGGGGCCATAGGTTCAAGCCCTGGCCTGATCCCACATGCCTCAGAGCAACTAGGCCCTCTGTGCCACAACTACCAGAGCCTGTGCTCTGCAACAAGAGAGGGCCACCACAATGAAGCCCACACACCACAACAAAGAGTAGCCCCCCTGCTCACCACAGCTAGAGAAAGCCCAGGCGCAGCAACAAGCAAAAATAAATTTTAAAAAACCTTTCGTTGCTCACCAGTCTTCATTGCTACTGCTACAGAATCCCTCCCATGAGGTAAGGAGTCAGGGATGGGGTTAATGTGTGGTTTGCCAGAGTTCTACTGCAAAGGAGAGCCAGAGTAAGATTCAGGGGGATCCTTTGCTCCTGCAAGGCACATGGTACACCACCACCCCCACAAGGAGCCAAAATTTAATTGAGCTGTATAGGGTATGCATTGAATTTGAACTTAATAAGATGTACAGCTTGATTAAATTTTAATACATGTAAACCCCCAGAACCATCATAATTGTCATAATTACAAACATCCACCATCACTGCCACACCAACCTTCAGACACCCCCCCAACTCTCCCAGGCAACTACTATTTGATTTCCTTTTTTCCCATTCAATTAGTGTTTTCTAGACTTTTAATATCGTTTCATATTCTAATTTTTTTTTGGCCACATCACACACCATGGGGCATCTACCCCAACCAGGGATCAAACCTGTGGCCCCTGCAGTGGAATACAGAGAGTCTTACCCCCTGGACCAGGGAAGCCCCTGGTTTCATATTTCAAAATGAATGAACAGGGTTGTAGCCTTTTTTGCATTCTCACCGTATAGGAAACCTTCCATCCCCTGTGTTCCTCACCAGTAGTGGGTTGGTATGGTCACTGTTTTGAACATTACCAGTTTTAAAAGTGTGGATACAGGCCTCACTGTGGTCTGATGCCTTTCCCTAGTGATTCATGATGTTGAACATTCCTTGTTCATTTGCCAGGTGATTTTCTTCTATGATTAAATGTCTTTTTTTTAGTGTGGAGAGAATAAAAAGAAATGTGTTGCAACTTGATTTTTCTCAGTGACTTTGCTGGCTGGAATAAACGTTTAGTGCCCCACGTGTAGCCCTCATTATTAAACATAGTTTTTCCATTACTGAAGTCTAGACACCTACTTAAAAAAAAAAAACCAATTATTGTGTTTGCCAATTTCCCTGGTATGAATACTGCAACTGTGGGGAGTTTCATACTGTGAACAGGAGGTTTATAACCAGAGGTGCAAGAAGCCAAACACTGGGATGTCAAAGCTTGCAGGAGAGGAATTTCACTCACAAGGCAGCAAGCCAGGAGACAAAAAAGTCTCACAACCCCCTTCCTGGAGGTGAGGTGCTGTAGGGGACAAAGAGGCAGGGTGGTCCTAGGTGGGGGGAAGGGGAATTAGAGTTTAGTGTACAGGTGTATCTGCATTACAGGCTTTCTGTTCTTCACGCATAACTGGACAAAAGCTGACTCCAAGTTCCTAAAAAAACAACTGAGGCTCCCTTTCCTACAGTGACCCCACCCTGTCAGAGGTGTTATCTACAGTGGGGGACTTCCCTGGTGGTCCAGTGGTAAAGAGTCCACCTTCCAACGTAGGGGATGAGGGTGATTCAATCCCTGGTCAGGGAACTAAGATCCCACATGCGGTGGGGCAACTAAGCCTACATGCCACGACTGCTGAGCCCACTCCACAACGAGAGAAGCGAAACCTACATGGCCGAACTAGGGAGAAAGCTTGGAGCACATGCAAAAGTAGGAGAAAAAACCCCACCCACGTGAGCTTAACCAATTAAGGCAGTTCACAAGCAGAGGGGTTTTGACATGCTATTGTTCCCTTTTCTATAATTCCAGCTCAAGAAGTGTTAGTCATCAGCTTCTGTTAACCCTATGGGGCACAGTTTCAAGGTCATCCAAGGTGGACTTAGGAACCACATGCAGTAGCACTCCTTTCTACTATTCCCCTATACGATGCCCATAAATAAGGTTGAGAACATAGATAATAAATACCAACATATGCTAAAACAAGGGTACGAGTTTTGAGCATTTTTACTTGACCTGTATAAAGGATTACCATCACAGGCCTGCGTTGTCCATCTGTATTCATTCCAAAGAAACGTTTGGCAGAGTGGCCCAACTCTTGGGAGGTAACTTCTAAGCCCTTGAAACATTTGGACTACTAAATAAGAGTGTTTCACCCGGGGCCTTGTGCCATGCTAGCTAATTTATACTAATAACTTGACATACCAGTGGTAGGGGAGCCTTAGGGTCTCTAGCAGTTTGACATTCAGAGAAGCTAGAGCGTAAGTTCAGCCACACAGGTGTCCCTTGTGCATGACATATTAAAGAAAAACCCTGTATAACACCAGGTCTTGTGTGAGGTCCCCCTGTTAGCAGTACACTTCATATTGTCACCCACAGATGCTGAGACCTAAGTGAGGGCAGAGGAAACTGGCAATGTGGTCGGTCTCTCTATGACTTTGTCCTATTGTGCCATCTCTCCTGCTTTTCATCTGTATCCTTTCACTGTAACAGACCATTAGCCCTTAATTCATAGTAGCTTCTCTAACTTCTGCAAGTGTGGATAGCGATTTATTCAACCTGAAGGTGGTCTTCTACATTCCAGAACGTAATTGTGCTTTTTAAAAAGCTTTGTTACGTATAATCGACTTAAAAATAAAATGCATTTTAAGTGCAGGGTTTGAAAAACATTGGCACAGGGTTACACTTCTGAAACCAGAAAAGTTTTCTCCTGCCATTTGTAATTAACCCCCCCTTTAGCCTACAGAATTGATACTAGAAAATACTCTTCCTTCTTGCAATCGGTGGTGTTTTAGGATTTGCCAGGTTTCTCAATTTCACCTGTATTGGATCTGATACTGTTTGACACGGTGACCAATGTTGGGGAGATAATAAAACAAGACCTCCACAAAGTAGAGAAAAACATACTTTGTTCTATGAGCACAAACTAAACTGTGATGCACGTCACAGACAACCTACTAAAGACATTGTAAAGACAGAAACCGCACCCATTCATGATACACCAAGCAGAGCCCACTCAACGCAAGCACCAAGATGAACACTCACTTGCCTTCAGGTGAGAGGACTTGACTGCCCCCCATTTGTTAGTTTTATCCTAAATGTGCCTGGGAATTCAAGTGATGCTCTGCCGGAGCTCTTCACCTTTATCCGAAGCAATCCTAGAACTTCCCATCCGTGTCTTTATGAGCAGAAACGTAGGACCCGACGCCTCCCGCAGCAACTGGGAGACGGAGGCACCATCTTCCTTGATGTTCTCTTTCCAAAGAGACCTTTTTAAAAAACAAAAACCAAAAAACACCCCTCCTTGGCTGTGATTGAAGAAATGTTTACCTCTTGAGGAGTGGGGAAGCCCTTCCGAGCTGGAGACCAGGGCTGCATCACTAATTCCCTTGTGAAGAAAGTAACAGAACCTGCTGACGGCCCCCCGCTTCTACCCCCGACCCCGGGGGCAGAGGCGGCCCGGCTTGCCCTCTTGTTTCGCCCGCAGGCAGTGCGGGTCCGGCCGGCCTCTGAGTCAAGACCCGGGAAAACCCCACGGAAGAACCTCTGCAGACCAGGCCACGCGAGCCCGCGGCCGAACAGCTCACGCCCTCCTCGGGCCTTCTCACCCGGCCCGGTTCCCACCTCCGGACCCGGGAGACTCCCCCACCTCCTGCTCACGCCCTCCTCGGGCCTTCTCACCCGGCCCGGTTCCCACCTCCGGACCCGGGAGACTCCCCCACCTCCTGCTCACGCCCTCCTCGGGCCTTCTCACCCGGCCCGGTTCCCACCTCCGGACCCGGGAGACTCCCCCACCTCCTGCTCCTGCTCACGCCCTCCTCGGGCCTTCTCACCCGGCCCGGTTCCCACCTCCGGACCCGGGAGACTCCCCCACCTCCTGCTCCCTTCGGCAACCGGAGGGGCCCCAGTCTCTTACCTATGAGTCTGCAGGTACAACCTCCGGAGAGAGCAGGAAGCACGCCCGCCCGGCAAGACCGGGATGATCCCGCCAGCCCCGCCGACCTCCCGGAACTATGCGTCGGGCATCGCGGCCGAATCCCATCCCTTGCAGACGTCGCCCGAGCTCCGGACGGGAAGGGACGAAATAAACATGACCGCCAGATGGCGCCCGACAACCGGCGGGAACATTAGCGGGACGGATCCGAATCGCTGGCCGGCGAGGGCGCACTGCCGGCCGCCCGGATGCCCGACCTCGTTCCGTCCCGGCCCACCTCCGAGCGGGTCTCATGGCCACGTGTGTTTTTGCTTCCTGCCCACTAGTGGAGGTCACTGCCTAGTTCTTCTCGCCACTGCGGTCATACAGGCACAGCCGCAGTTCCTCTCTGCTTCCTGACACCTGCATGTGACAGGCTTCATGTGGCCTTACGTGGCCTGCTGTGCCTGTCGTTTCCTTGGGGAACTTCCAATGGCAGTAGCCTCTCCTGTCCTCACTCAGTCACCTCCATAAATTAAAATCCCGGGAGCACATTTTTACACAGCTGTAAAACTGACAAGAGGATTATTTAGCTTTTCGAAAGCTTTATGTACGTATCAAAGGGCCAGAGAAAGAATTCAGAATTAGAAGTTTGCTAACGGAAATGCTCTAAGAAAAGAGACTGGAGGATATTCATGGCACAAAAACTCCAAATACCCAACATTCCGAAAAAGGTTACGGTGAATCCCAGTGAACAAGATAACACACTGTGAGCAAACAACCCAGTGCCTGCTTGCTTGCAGATTTTGGCAACCGACAGTAACCTTTTCCATGCCGGCCCTTTCTTGAATATGCATGCCCCCCAGGCTTAATACTTCAGTCCAGTGCTTTGAGAGCTATCTCCCTGTCTCCTTACTTGTCACAAGTAATAAATGCTTCTGCTTTAACTGAAAGTACTTGGTGTGTTCACTGGCTATGCACCCCAAGGGAAGGACCCACTGAGTCCGGTAACAATAATGATACACCTCAGCACAACTTGGGGGCCCGTGCAGAGGCATCCTGGGGACACTGTGATGAGGTCTGCATGCTGACACCCCTCAACAAGCCTACGCACACACATGCATTACACCACATCCACAACAGAAAAGACATGATAGTCATGAGACACAAAATCAGAGTATGTGACACACATCAGAGGCTTGTGGGAATAGAGAGAGGTGCTGAACTACCACACCAAGTATGAGGACACAAATGCACAAATGCTCCAGGGAGACTTGTGAGACAAGCATGGGATAGGGAGGCCCAAAAGCCTAGTGTGTGGATATCCACACAGGATCACACAATCATGCACGTGGATCGAGTGTGACAGGTGGTCTCAACCTGGCTGGGAGATAACCCCTGCTCTTCCCCATCCTAGCACCATACCTGCAGGTTTGATGATGTGCTGATGGCAGCCAGAACAGGAGCCGGGTGCTCATCCTGCCACAACCTGCAGTCTCACACGTTTGAAGACCGAATGTAAACACGAAAGGTCACGTGATGGAATCAAATCAGCCCAAGCCCCGGTAGCAGAAAACTATATCCGAAATGCCTGCTAACAAGGCCCAGGACTCACAGTCTGAAGAGGACAGAGTTGGGGGAGGTTATGGTCTCTACTGGAGCGTCAGTATGCGTTGAGCAAGTTTCAGGGACAGCAGATCAAGGATGGTCTGGGGGAGGGAGGAATTATTTCCCTGGACTGTCAGCCATTGTTTGGGAGGTTTCTGTTTTACCCAGAGGGGTGAGGATGATCACGTAGCTGTGTGGCCATCCCAGGTGAGTCCTAAGTCTTTCCTCTTCCTGGTGTTTCTTGAAGTCTTTACTCCTGCGTAGACGGGCGTTTCTAATTTTCTGTGTGCTGAACTGCAACTACAACAAAGACAATAAAACACAGAGCTAAGTTAAATTCAGAAAAACAAACATGGAAAAGAAAGCTCATTGCTTAATTTTATAAAAGTTTCTTGGCCGTCCGGCAGATCTCTCACTGCACCAGCATTTGGACTAAACAGACCCAGGGGCGCCCCTTCCTCCAGACTGACCACCCTCCAACCTTTTTTCCAGTCACAACCTTGGAGTCACCCACTCAGCTCTCCTCGGCCTCCGGGACCAGCCAACACCATTTTCTGAGCTTAGCTCCTTGTCGCCGACCAAGCATGAGCTCCCAGATTCGTCACAATTACTCCGCCAGGTGGAGGCCGCCGTCACCTGCCTGGTAACGTGCATCAGCCGCTCTCCCACACCTACCTGTCTCTGCGCTTCTCTTTCGACCCGACGCAGCAGCTCGCGAGGGCGTGAGACATCGTTTCGCGAACTGACCGAGGAGAAGCCGGAGGGCCCGAGCTCACTGGAAAAGGCAAGAGCAGCGCTGTGGCCGCGCCCTCTTCCAGGACGTGCCGAAGCCGTCCCAGGAGCCGTGGGTAAAGCCCAGGACGCCGTGGAAGCCGCCCGGCTGACGGAGAAGAACCTGCGCCAGGCCCTGCGGGTCCGCAGGCCCTCGGTTCTCCCCGCGCAGACTCCACCTCTGGACTTCCTGGAGCCACTTCCTGGATGAGCAGGTGAAGCTCATCAAGAAGATGGGCGACCGCCTGACCAACCTCCGCAGGCTGCTCGGCCCCCAGGCTGGGCTGGGCGAGTGTCTCTTCCAAAGGCTCAGCCCCAGGCACCACTAGGAGCCCCTGGAGCCCAGCGGCCTGTGAGGAGCCCCTCTGGGGTCAGGGCTTCTGCCTGCAGCCTGTCCCTGCAGCCACTGGGCAGCTTGTTAACCGCCCTGGAGCCCTCTCCGAGCCTTGGGCCAAATGGAAAAAATAGTGCTTTTTGCAGGGGAAAAAAAGTTTCTGTGAAGCACTGTAAAGTGACTGGAACTTTAACAGGCAAACCAGGATGCATACAGGTAGCCACGTACATATGGGTTTCACAGTTCCTACTGTGGTCTTATTCTCAGGATGCTCTTATCAGTCAGGTTGTGTTGAAATTCCTCCTTTGGGACTGTCTTTGGGGCTAATTTCACAGCTGCATGAAATAATCAATATGACCTTTGGTTTAAAGAAAAGTACTGTCCAGTTGAGCCCTCCTTGGAGACTTTTATATAATCAAATACATACTTTTGTGTTGCCAAGGTGGACACGAACCCTTTATGTGGTGTTTTATCCAATATTGTTATTGCACACGCAGCTCTCAGTGAGAAAAAACATCTTTTTTTCCGCTAAATTTATGTTTTGGGAATAGCTTGTGTGGTTCCTGTATTCTGTAGGAAAGTAAGTTGCGTTTTGAAGACACTACCCTCTTATATCTCCTCTCAAGATGATTGTCTAGGTTGTAGCTGTAGCTGTACATGAATCTGAGCCCTGGGATCCATGAGAGTTGGAGAATCCACTCTCAGGAAACAATTCTTGGTTCAAAGCAGAGGGTTATTCTTTCCATAACTGGGAGCTCCTTGGGACAAGGTGGCCCATAAAGGGACCTGGGCCCCAAACTGCAAGACATATGAGATGCATCCCAGTGGGTGAAGGACCCACTAGGGTTCATTCTCTCACCATCAAGTTTTCTCTGCCATGTCTTCATATCTGTGGTCACTCAGAGGGTCTGGCTGTGGCCTTGCTGCTCCACCCACCAAGCACTGTGTTCTGAGTAGTGGGATGACATGGATGACAGAGATATGGGTCCTGCCCTTGAGCAGGGAAGGAGCTCGTCATTAAGTATGGTACACATATGTGAAAGCAGATGCATGCACTGAAACAATTCTGCTGCTGTGGCAGAAATGTATCCTGAGTTCATGACTGAGAGAAGGGTTGAATCTTGTAGTCATGGGACAGGTGAGCAGGGTAGTGTTCCCTGGTGTCTGAGAGCTTTGATTCTGGGGATAGAGTGGAATTCAAACCCTTCTAAGCTCTGCTGATAGTCCTGGGTCGGGCGACTCTGAGGGTGGAAAAATCAACCCAACGATTACAAGTCAATCAAATATACTCCCTAAGAAGGGAAATCTCCACAGACTGCCTGCAGAAGCCAGCTGGAGTCCTCCTGTCCAGAACTGGGTAATATCCCACCCAAAACAATCAGTGGGAAGGGAATGAGATACCCCAAAAGTCAAGAGACGGGTGAGTCCTCCAGATGAAGGGAGGAAGTGTAGCTTCCTGCCTCCCGAGCACTGTAAGGATGATTCATACACACTCGGCACCCTGCCGTGTGGCAGAGGAGGGAAGGCTAATGTAACAGATACTGGCAACAACTTATTTCTGGCAAGGACTCCAGGCAGGTCCGGAAGTGCAAGGTGTTATCATGAAAGCTTCCAATATACTTGGTACTTAAGAGAATCTTCCTGGGATGTCTGGATGCATGAAATTCAATTTATGGCTGAGTTCTCTTTCACAAAGACTAATCTCCAAATGTCGCTCTGTAATTACGTAGAACAAGGAAACAGCATGTTGCCTGCACTCCGAAGATGTTTCTCCAATTTAAATTTACCAGTGCTGTTTGAGTTTAGGCTAATAGCTGAATAACTTTCAACATTCACGGCATTCCTAACACTCTTCTGGGTTTGTAGTTGTTTTGTACGATTTAAATGTTCTTGATGACACTTGGGTAGATAAAAAGCAGAATTCTGTTACCTAGGGCTTAGGATGAGACAAGGGCATCAGGCGGGGCACACAACGGGTTGTACAGGGACACAGTAAGTAACCTGGAGCTGTAGGGAGCACCCTATACGTAGCAAGTGGTCTGGGGCTACCTAGGTTTCCCAGGCTCCCCATGGATGACCTAGCTGGAATAATTTCATGGGGTCAGGGGCATACAGGCTGTCTCCAGTTGCCTGGTATCCTGGCCCTGGGACATAAGGGATGGTGTCCAGAGTGTGAGTGCCTGATATAGACAGTGATTGGTTGTGGTCTTAATCAGCTGCTGCTCCAAAAGAGGAAACGACTAACATCAAGCCAGGGACTCAAAACTGAAAGATAACTAACAAGGAGCTACTGTCTAGCACAGGGAACTCTACTCAATACTCTGTAATGGTCTATATGGGAAAAGAATGTAAAAAAGAGTGGATCTATATATATGAATATCTGATTCACTTTGCTGTACAGCTAAAACTAACACAACATTGTAAATTAACTATATTCTAATAAAAATTTAAAAAAAACAAAAATAAAACACTGGTACTGCCATAAACACAAAACTTTAGGCCAATGAAACAGAACAGAGTGCCCAGAACTGGAAGCCAGTATATTTGATCAAATAATCAACAAGAGTGCCAGCGCAATTCAATGGGAGGAGGACAGTCTCTCCAACAAATTACAGTGGATATCTGCATTCAAATGAATGAAGTTGGACCCTTACCTTACACCACACCCAAAAATGAGCTCAAAATGAACAAAGACCTGACAGTACGATGTAAACGCAAAAACTCTTAGATGAAGACATAGGGGAAAAGCTTCATGACACTGGATTTATAACTTCTTGGCATTGACATGAAAAGCATAGGAAACAAGCAAAAACAGATAAAGGTACAAACTTCTGTGCAAAGGACACAATCAACAGAGTGAAATGGCAAGCTACTGAATGGAAGAAAAGTATTTACAAATCATATATTTGATAAGTGGTCAGTATCCAGATTATATAAAGAACTGCTACAACTCACCAATAAGAAAAATTTTTAAGGGGTAAACATAATAGAGATTTTTACAAAGAATATACACAAATGGCCAAGAAGACATGATCATTAATCATTAGGGAAATGCTAAACAAAACTACAGTGAGGGGACTTCCCTGGTGGTCCAGTGGTAAAGAATCCACCTTGCAGTGCAGGGGATGTGGGTTCGATCCCTAGTTGGGGAACTAAGATCCCAAATGCGACAGGGCAACTAAGCCCACGCATCACAACTACTGCATGCCACAACTATAGATCCCACACGCTCTGGAGCCCACGTGCCACAACTAAAGAACAGAAAACCTGCACACCACACCTAGAGAGAAGCCCACAGGCCACAGCTAGAGAAGAAAAAAATCTGCATGCCACAACTAGAGAAGCCCGTGCGCCACAACAAAGAGCCCGCATGCTGCAACTAAGACCCGATGCAGCCATAAAAAATTAAAAATAAAATAAACAAAACTACAGTGAGATATTACCTCACATCCATTAGGATAGCTACTATTAAACATGAAACGGAAAATAAAATTATGTCGATGAGGATGTGGAGACAGTGGAACTCTGTGGACCTTTGATGGGAGCATAAAATGGTACAGCCAATAAAGGAAACAGTTCAAAATATTAAAAATAGATTGGGGACTTCCCTGGTGGTGCAGTGGTTAAGAATCTGCCTGCCAATGCAGGGGACACGGGTTCGAGCCCTGGTCCAGGAAGATCCCACATGCCATGGAGCAACTAAGCCCGTGCACCACAACTACTGAGCCTGCACTCTAGAGCCCGTGAGCCAACTACTGAGCCTGCAAGCCACAACTACTGAAGCCCGCGTACCTAGAGCTGGTGCTCCGCAACGAGAAGCCACTGCAATGAGAAGCCCGCACTCCGCAACTAGAGAAAGGCCGCGTGCAGCAATGAAAACCCAATGCAGCCAAAAATAAATTTTAAAAAAATTGACCATATGATCCAGGAATTCCACTTCCGGCTATACACTGAAAATAACTGAAAACAGGATATCAAGGAGATATTTGTGCAGTCGTTCTCACAGCTGCACTCTTTACAACAGCTAAAATATGGAAACAAGGGAAGTCTTCATCACCAGATGAATGGATAAAGATGTGTATATGCAAACAATGGAGTACAACTCAGCCTTAAAAAGGAAAGGACTTCTGAAACAGGACACGTGATACATGAAATGTGAGATTCTGGTAAATGAAGTCTTCACAAAAATACAAAAACTGTATGATTCTTCTTACATGAGGCAGCTAGGGCACTCAAATTCAAGGAGACAGAGAAGAAAACAGTGGTTTCCAGGGGCTGGAGGAGAAGAGAACGAGTTGTTATTTAATGGGTACAATGTTTCATTTTTGCAAAACAAGAGGAGCTCTGGAGATTAGGTTGCACAACAGTGTGAATGTACCTCACAGTACTGAACGGCACACTAAAATACTTAAAAGACGGCACGTTTTATGTGTGTGTATTTTAACACAATAAGAAGGAAAAAAAAACCAAAAGTACATAACATGTACTTCACGGTGCCAATCGGAGCAGACTTTCGGCTGAAGTCCTTTCCCCATTTGCTTCCTTCATAAGTTCTCTCTCTGGTGTGAACTTTTTGGAGCCAAATGAGTGGAAGTTTTGGCTATAGACTTTCCAGCATTCACTGCACTCAGAAGGCATTTCTCCAGTGTAAATTCAACAGTGTTTAACAAGACCAGAGTTGTATGTAAAGATGTTCCCTTATTCGCTGTTCTTATAAGGCCTCACATCAACGTGAACTCACTAGTGTGTACTGACTCTGGAGTTTTACTACAAAAATTTCCCACATTAGCTGCACTAATAAGGCCTTTCTCCAGTGGGATTTGTCCAATGTCTAATGAGTGTGGAGCTGAAACAAAAGGATTTCCTACATCGATGCACTCATAAGGCCTTTCTACAGTATGATTTCTCTGATGTCTAATAAGGGTGTAGTGGTACCTAAAGAATTTTCCACATTTGGGGCTTCCCTCGTGGCGCAGTTGTGAAGAATCCACCTGCCAATTCACGGGACACGGGTTTGAGCCCTGGTCCAGGAAGATCCCACATGCCGTGGAGCAACTAAGCCTGTGTGCCACAACTACTGAGCCTGAGCTCTAGAGCCCACGAGCCACAACTACTGAAGCCCATGCACCCTAGAGCCCGTGCTCAGCAACAAGACAAGACACCACAATGAGAAGCCCGTGCACCACAACAAAGAGTAGCCCCCGCTACCCGCAACTAGAGAAAGCCCACATGCAGCAACGAAGACCCAACGCAGCCAAAAATAAATAAATAAAAATAACTTAATTAAAAAAAATGTTTCCACATTTGCCGTACTCATAAGGTCTTTGTCCAGTGTGAACTTTCTAATGAATAATGAGTGAGGAGCTGTCCATAAAGAATTTCCCACATTCGCTGCACTTGTAAGTCCTTTCTCCAGTGTGGATTTTCTGGTGCTCAACAACTTTGTCTTTGTGGCTGAAAGCTTTCCCACATGCTCTACACTCAAAAGTCTTTTCACCACTGTGGATTTTCTGGTACTCAACAAGCCTATGTTTGCAGGTGAAGGCTCTCCCGCATTCAGTGCACTCAAAAGGCCTTTCTCCAGTGTGAACTCTCTGCTGTCTAATGAGTGTCGAACAGTTCCTAAAGAATTTTCCACACTCACTACAACCATAAGTTCTTTCTTCAGTGTGCATTTTCTGGTGACCAACGAGTTGGGACAGTCTAAGGAAGGCTGCACTCAAAAGGCCTTGGCCTTGTGTGAATTCTCTGGTGGTCACTGAGGCCAGATATTTCTGTACAGAATACCCCACATTCTGAGTGCTCATGAAGCCCAGGCTCAGTGTGGACTTCCTGATGCTGCTCGTGGTGGGACTTTCTAAGAAAGGTCTTCCCACATTCCCTATTCTCATAAAGCTATTCTCCAGTGTGGATCTTCTCTTGGTCAACAAGTGTATGTTTATGGCTGAAGGCTTTCCCACACTGAGTGCACTTGAAAGCACTTTGCCCATTTTGAAAGACCTCTCCATCTGCAGTGTCCCCATGTGGCTTTCCCACACCATGAGGAGGCTGGTGCTGGAGAGGGCCTGTGCTGGCTGGGAAGTCCTTCCCACCTTCCCTGCATGTGAAGGTCCTCTGTGTCATGTGGACAGTGCAGTTTTTCACAAATGAAGGCTTCCCCTTGTCCTTTGTGGAAAGTTTCTCTCTAATGTGACGTTTTTGGTGCTGGCAAAGCTTTGCCTCACAAGTGTATAGTCCTTGCCCAGGGTGCATTCCATCCTGCTCAGCCAGGGACAGAATGTCTCTCAAGAGTGAGCTGCATGTCTCACAAGGCTGGGCATTCCAGATGGAGGGACCTGGCTTTGGCGTCCTGGCCAGTGACACTTCTATAGAAACACCTCGCTCTGAAGATGGCTCCTCATCCTGGGCTCCATGCCTGCAACCAGATAAATGCTGGTGAAGCATATTGACACTGGTGGGAGGAGCAGCCCCACCACAAATGTGTGTCACCCACACCTATGAATAAATCCATAGGACTGCTGATAAGCAACAGGGGCCAGAGCCAGTGAGAAGGCCTGCTGTGCAGAGCTGCGACTGGGAAGCTCAGATGATGGGAGAGCCCTAACAGTAGGTAAGGACACAAGGAAGGGAGGAGAAGGGTCCCCAGCTCACTCCTCTGAAAATGGCTTTCCACAAGGCCATGGCTGCTGGTAAGAAGTGAGTACTGGGTAGAAGGTTGTGTCCAGAGCCAGAGATGTCTGATTGTGACCCAGTAGTTGGTATCCAAGGACTGTTTAAAGATATGTGCAAATAGAATGGCCATCCATTAAAAACTCTACAAATAACAAATGCTGGAGAGGGTGTGGAGAAAAGGGAGCCGTCCTGCACTGTTGGTGGGAATGTAAGTTGGTGCTGCCACTGGAAAATACTATGGAGCTTCCTCAGAAAACTAAAAAGAGAAGCACCCTATGATCCTGCAATCCCACTCCTGGGCATATATCCAGATAAAACTCTAATTCAAAAAGATACATGCACCCGTATGTTCATAGCAGCACTATTCACAATAGCCAGGACACAGAAGCAACCTAAATGTCCATCGCCAGACAAATGTATAAAGAAGATGTGCTACATATATACAATAGAATACTGCTCAACGGTAAAGAAGAACGAAATAATACCATTTGCAGCAACATGGACGCAACTATAGATTATCATACTAAGTGAAGTAAGTCAGAAAGAGAAAGACAAATACCATATGATATCACTTATATGGGGAATCTAAAATATGACACAAATGAACATATCTATGAAACAGACTCATGGACATAGAAAACAGACTGGTGGTTGCCAAGGGGAGGGTGTTGGAGGAGGGATGGAGTGGGAGGTTGGGGTTAACAGATGTAAGCTACTATACATAGGATGGATAAACAACAAGGTCCTACTATATAGTACAGGGGACAATATTCAATATCCTGTGATAAACCATAATGGAAAAGAATATTAAAAAATAAAAGAATATATATCTATGTATAACTGAATCACTTTGCTGTACAGTAGAAATTAACACAACATTGTAAATCAATTATACTTCAATACAAAAATACAGGAACTTGTAACTTAGATAAAAAATATATGTGCAGATGTCACAATAGCTTAAGTGTGGGTCAAATGTTGACAGCACGGCAAAGGAACAAATAGGAGGTGGAGACTACAGAAGTCAGGGGAGCCGAGGACTGGAAGATTAGAAATGACAACAGGAAAGAAAATGTAGAAATGAAGTGTGACCACTGTCCCTGGCATCACCCAGTGGTGGACAAAGGCCTGGCTTCCAGTGTGATTTCAAGCCAGCTTTGACAACACACCCTCTCCCAGCTCCTAAGCTCCAGAGCCACCTCTTGTTGGCACTGATGGAGTAATGTCCATCCTGTCAAGACACTCAGGCCCCTCCCTCTGCCTCATGGTGAGCACCTCAATGGGACCTGGCACAGACCAACCCAGGTGAAACACAGGGAAACGGAGTGGACAGCACGCCCCCAGAGCAAGCCGACACACGACGGCCCCCATTCAAAAATCGCAAGAACTACAGAGGAGGGTCTCGCAGAGTCAGTGGTCTCTACAAGTAGTAAGCATGTATTTCTGCCACAGGCAGGCCCCCCAAAACGTCAGCAAGAAGGGGGAAGGCCTCCATGCATCTGAACAGAGTAACTTGACCAGGGTCGGGCAAGGTTTCAGAGCAACACGGGATGGAGCTGCTTGGGGAGAGGCAGTATGGTGCACACAGCCTGGGAATGGCTCCCACACACGTATGCTAGGAAACCAAGGAAGGAAGGATTACCCATGGCTTGGTTGGAAAAAACAGCCCAGCCCAGGACACTGGGGTGGGGGAAGGGTTACGAGGGCCTTACCTAGTCGTGAGAGAAGCGCAAAGTTCTCCAGTATCACAGGGTGGTACAGGCGTCTCTGAGCCTCATCAAGGAGCCCCCACTCCTCAGAAACGTATGGCCACGTCTGTAAAAACCACAAGTCCCCGCCAAAATGGGGATGGTTCAATCAATGCGCAGCTCATTTCTCCAGGATCTTTACTCTTTCCCCCCACACGTCCATTCCCTCCTCAACCTCCACCCCCACTTCCCAAGTGTGGAAGAGATACAAGGTTCAGTGACACCAGTGCCTCTCTCTCCTTATTTCCACTGATCACTGTGTCCAGAACACATCTTTCCAGAGAAAGCCAGAAACCTGGGGTCACCTCCGACTCGCCCTTCCGTCTCATCTCCCAGTCCCATGCTCTCCACATCACTCAATGTGGGCAGGTCTGTTCAGAACACAAACAGAAGGCAACCACTCCGCTACCTCCCCGGCAGTGACTCTTGTCCGGCGACCACCAACGTCCACCGCAGTCACCTCCCCCAGGTCGCTCTACCTCTACCTTCCCTCTCACACAGTGTCTCCCGCGGCCAGACACAGCCGGTTACGATCTGGGTCAAATACCTGGCGCCTCCGCTCCAAGTCTTCCCTAGCTCCTGCTTCCCTCGGCTTAGAGGCCCCAAACCCCAGGCTGTAATTGAGACCTGATAACTGTGTGCCCCTACCCTCCACTCACTCCCCCCAACCATAATCCCATCACATGTAGCAGACTTGCAGTCCCCGGAATATTCCAGCTCAGTCTCACCTCCAGTCGTCTGGACATTCTGGATCCTGTGCCCACGACATCCTTCCACATCTTACTCCATCAGTTGTTGGAAATGGGAACAGCTCCATATAACCTGGGACTGAGTTCAAGACCCTAGGCCTTGGTGAAACCACAGGGACTTCAGACCCAAGGAAGGGAGAAGGATGGGTGAACAATCTCAGGCCACCAGCATTCTTTATATGGGCGTGACAGAACCATCAGGGTGATAACTGGGGGCGATGAAGGTCTGGCACATCCTCCATTCACCTGTACAGGTCCATAAGCATTTCTGCAAATGCCATGGGAACCTGTGGGAAGAGGGAGGCCGTGAGAAATGGGCAACCACGTTAGGATTCTACAGGCTGGGCTAGACTCTCACCTCTGGCCTGCCCTGGAGCAAAATGGTCTCAGCCTGATGGTCTATGCTGTTTCTCTGACCTCAGTGTCACTATTATCAGCTGTGTGACTCTGCTTTAAAGACGGAACCTCCCTGAGCCTCAATTCCTTCGCTGTAAAATAGGGATAACAATGGTTTCTACCTCATAAGGCTGACAGTAGTATTAAACATAAGAGGACACACTACCTATCAGCTGTAACTATACATAAGATTCACAACTTTTCATGTTTTCAGTGCAAATGAAGGGACTGGGTTTTCAAAATGTGGGTTTGCATTGTTTCTGCTTTTTTAAAAAAATTAGTTTTTATTGGAGTATAGTTGCTTTACAGTGTTGTGTTAGTTTCTGCTGTACAGCAAAGTGAATCAGTTATACGTATACATATATCCCCTCTCTTTTAGATTTCCTTCCCATTTAGGTCACACAGAGCATTGAGTAGAGTTCCCTGAGCTATACAGTAGGTTCTCATTAGTTATCTATTTTATACATAGAGTATATATATGTTAATCCCAGTCTCCCAACTCATCCCACCCCTCCTGTTTCTGCTTTTTAAGAAAACGGGATATATAACAGAAAATGGGATATATAACATTCCACTAAATTAGCTAACACCTAAAGTGTTACCAATATTACAGGTAAATTAAATTTCAAGCAGTTTTTTTTTTTTTTTTTTGCGGTACGCAGGCCTCCCACTTCCGTGGCCTCTCCCGTCGCGGAGCACAGGCTCTACCCTCTACCTTTTTAATTGTACAGTTTAGTGTGTTTAAAAATTCAAGTATTTGTGCAACTGATCTCCAGAATTCTTTTCATCTTGCAAAAATGAAACTCTATACCCATTAAACAACATCTCTTCCTATGCCCTCTCTATTGGACCCGTCTCTGTGAATTTGATTACTCTGGATACTTTATATAAGTGTAATCATACATTTTTCATATCTTTGTAACTGGCTTATTTAGCTTAGCATAACTTCCCCATGTTGAAGCATTTGTCAGCACTTCCTTCTGTTTTGAAAAGGAATCAGAATTGACCCACCCAAGACATGGGGAAGGGTGCTGATGGAGTCAATAATACCTTGCCAGATATGATTTTTGTAGAGGAAGAGATTTAGATTTTATTAACCCCTTTATTGTGGTACTGACATACAATAAACGGCATTTATTAAAAATGTAAGATGTATTTTCACACGTGTGCACAGTGGGACCATCACCAAAGTCATGATAATGAACATATCTGTTGTAGAGTTTCCATTGGCCTCTTTGTATTCTCTCTCTCAGCCCTAGCCAACCTGCCATCTCTAGGGAGACATTATAGTTTTTTTTCTTTTTTTTGGCTGTACCACGCATCTTGCGGGATCTTGTTCCCTGACCAGGGATTGAACCCGGGCCCTCAGCAGGCAAAGTGCGGAGTCCTAACCCCTGGACCTCCAGGGAATTCTCAATATAGTTTTTATTTTCTAGAATTTTATATAAATGGAATCCTATAGTTACTCTTGTATGGCTGCTTTCACTAAGTGTATAAATATATATTTAGTGTTATCCCTTTTGTGTGTGCAAAAGCATGGTATCACATAAGAATAAACAAGGCTCTGTTATGTAGTAAAGCTGTGTGTTCTGAAAGGCACTTTGAGAAAAAGTTGTTTAAAGTGGGAAAGTGAAGTTTA
Organism: Mesoplodon mirus; assembly: GCF_964341445.2. Lineage (NCBI taxonomy): Eukaryota > Metazoa > Chordata > Mammalia > Artiodactyla > Ziphiidae > Mesoplodon > Mesoplodon mirus. The sequence continues at coordinate 63,913,202 of NC_138995.1, read as the reverse complement.
AGTAAATTTAAATTCAATTTCATAGGAAATTAATATCTTAAAAATTTTTGAACCATCTGCCTCATAAACAAGCTTCCACTGACACATCTTTCTAGATTTTTCTTATTTGACTTCTTTTTTCTTGTAGTGTCTTTCAGCTACGTCTTTGTGTCATAAAAGTTCTTAGCGCATTTTTTAATCATTAATCATTTTGTTGTGGTAAAATACACACAAAATTTATCATCTACCATCTTTAAATGTTCAGTGATGTATCTCGGCAGGAGATGGCATATGATAATTCGCTGTCCTTTAGAGCTAGTCTTCAGATTTTGAAAGAAATCTAAGAGAGTAATAAATATCATTTCAATAAAAGTGTTGTTTGCTAGGTTGGAACTCAATCACTGATTATCAAAGCAGGAAAGATACCTCCCTCATGCCCTGTCTGGGGTCTTTTCTTGCATATTGAATGTCATGAAACAGCATCTAAAATTTCAGTCTATTTGACAGTCAGCAAGACAGCTGACAGCTATGTGTGGAGTATCATGATATAGTGTGTCTGTTTCGGTGTGTAGATTTGGGAACTTGCTGTAGTTCATAGAGTCTGAAATTACAGGTCCCTAATCTTTGTGGCCTTTTCCAAGACTGCTCTCCAAATCTGGGTGCGATTTAAGAGTAATAAGCAAGTCCTGTCACATGGTTGGAGCAGGGAACGCCTTTTCCCAGTGTCCCTGAGGGTGCCCCTTGGCTTTTAATAGGCCAGGTAGGAAGGAACTCATTCTGTGAGAGACAGTAGGTGGTGTTAGCAGCGGAAACTACATTACCCAGAAGTCTCTCCGGTGTGCGGTCGCCGCTGCACAGCCTTGTGGGTAGAGTAGTTTCCACTACGGGTGTTACCTGTGCTTTCTCAATGTTGGTAGTTCCAGATTGTGGCTAAAGGCCGAGCGAGGGCGTGAAGGGCTCTGGGAAATGAGGTTCTTAGGCTGTAAACCCGGCAGGGCTTCTCTGCCTCCTTAAGGCGTTATACCCAGATTTCCTTGGAGTGTAGTCTACGGCAAGTCACAGAAATGTTTAGAGACATATTATTTCAGACTGCATGAATCGCAGCAAATTTCCAAAGACTGCACATAGAAAGGGATCCCCCATACCATAATGTTACTTGTAGTCCTCTCATAGCTGTCGGCTATCTTGCTGCTTGTCAAAAACACGTACACTCCCGCTTTTCATGAGTTTCAGTAGCTTCGCTCAAGCGCAATATAAAAAGCCCCCAGACAGGGCTTAGGATGGTGAACTTGGAGAAGGGATGTCTGGAGGCACCAGAAAGGGTGACGATGTGCCCCTGATTCCCACAGAAAACATCCTTCCTGCCTGAGTAGTCAGTGATGGTGTTTCAACAACATTGCTATTTAAGATAATATTACTTCATGCCTGAGATATACACCATTTTGGGACTTCCCTGGCAGTCCAGTCGTTAAGATTCCATGCTCCCAATGCAGGGGGCATGGGTTCGATCGCTGGTCGGGGAACTAAGATCTTGCATGCTGCACAACAGGGCCCAAATAAATAAATAAACTCTGAGATTACTCCATTTCTTTTAAGAAATGTGAAACCTCTCTAAAAGAAGAGGGACTTATCACATGCCATCTTCTGCCAGGACAGCATATGCCTCTCTGAGAATTTGACCACGTGTGCAAAGGGGCCATCTTATTCCTGACATAAAGGTTTGGGATTCTATGATCTCATTTCCTTGCTAGAAAATGGTTTGTCATTTCACCTGTAATTGCAGAAACAGTATACACAGGGAGATGAGATTATCTCTGGGAAAAACAGTTGTTAAATGGATATTACTGAATGTTATTAATAATAATTGTATAGGTTTTCAAGGAAAGTGGCAGAAATGGTTCTAGAGAAATTTATCTGTGACAGTGGAGGAAAAAAAGGTAAGAAATCAATGAAGTCTGAAAAAGAGTCACTGAGTCTAAGAAGTCAGAGAATGAAGCTGAGGCTTCAAGGCTTGCTGAAACCTTAGCCACACTCAGAGTTTGGTTCCAAAATGTGATTATTTTTTAAAATACTTGAAAACATGGTGCATTAACAGCTTGAAGGGAGAGGTAAAGACAATATTAAAAAGAGTTGCCAGAGAGGTAAAAATGAATAAAGAAGTGCTGTTGTGTATTTACTGATCTACAACTGTTCAATGAGCACTAACAAGGATTCAGGTCCAAGAGTAGGTGCATGACAGACATCAGGAGTAGGACTGCCAGCTGTTCTGCATATAGAGCACACATCCTGTATCCTGTATTGATACTGTCAGAACGCCCTAAATATCCTGTATTTAGCTTTTTACAATACATTACAAAAACTCAGCAGTTAGAGCTATCTTTCTCTCACTGTAATTGGCAGTTAAATCATTTAGTGGCAACATTAGCTCATAAACATAGCCCCAGAAATAACCTTCTGGACAATGCCTTCTGGTCTCTCCTTAGGGTCTGGCTAAGGAAGAACAAAAGAGGGGACTTAAAAAAATAAAATAAAAAATAAAAAAATTAAATTAAATTAAAAAATATATAAAAGAGGGGACTAATAATTAAAGTGTTTATTTTTCATAACAGGAAGGCAAAGACTGTTCTTTAGTCCAATTCCAAAATCTTGAACAAGAAAACATGGTTTTTTAGAGATAACTTCAGATAACCTGTGAAAGCCAGCCAGTCAGCAACAGCCTCACCCCAGTAAACTGAAGCTTCGGAAAATTCGCAAATAATTGATAGTCCCAACCTTCTAGAATTCAGCCTATCAGTGTTCAGGCCCCAGTCCTGAAAGACAGCCAATCAGTGACAGCCCCAGCCCCTAGGTAACAACCAATCAGTAAGTGCCTCACTATAGCAACCTTGCTTCTGAAAGTCCTAGTCAACAGTAGTGAGCAAAGTAACACACCTGGAAGTCCATCAATCATTAAACATGCCCATTTCTGAAAGTCTGCCAATTCCTGAATGCCAGACTTCCCAAAAGCTCCTATGAGACCCGCTCTGGCTTTTTTTGAGGTGACTGCCTGACAACTAGAGCAGGCAGGCAAACAGAATGTTCCCCCTCCTTTTTTTTTTTTTTTTTTGTATCAGATACCAAGTTCAATTCACTGTTAGTTCACAAGTTTGAAAACCTTTCAACGGTTCAACCTCTGTTAGCAGTTATGAGTTTGGACTTGTAACAGACAAATTGACACACACGTGAGATTTCAAAGGCAATGTTTTCTATTCTTGCTGAAATTGCTATTATCTATTTTTTGTATATACTGAATATAAAAATGCAAAATGCAAGGCTTCCCTGGTGGCGCAGTGGTTGAGAGTCCACCTGCCGATGCAGGGGACACGGGTTCGTGCCCCGGTCTGGGAAGATCCCACATGCCTCGGAGCGGCTGGGCCCGTGAGCCATGGCCACTGAGCCTGCGCGTCCGGAGCCTGTGCTCCGCAACGGGAGAGGCCACAACAGTGAGAGGCCCGCATACCGCAAAAAAAAAAAAAAAAAAAAAAAATGCAAAATGCAAATATAAATTTTGTGATGAATTTTCTTAAGAGTGGATATTTATTAAATGTGTTAAAAAGTCCTCTTTGAGGTCTCTGGATGATATACAATTGTTCATTCAATATTGGAAATGATGGACAGATATAAATCAACATTACTAAAGTTAAGCATGAGAGTTATATGATTTCCTCAACTAGTATTAAAGCAAGTGAAAAAGTAATTGTTACGAGAAATTCAGATTAAGAAGGGAAAATAGTAACAGGAGGAGTTGTAAGGAGCTTCCACACTGTATATCATCAGTCCTCCAGCTCACACTACTGTTGAGCCTGTCTCACTAATCAACGTTCAATGGACAAAAGGAACAAGATAAATTGGATGTATTCACTGCAGAAGCTATGTTACAACCTATTATGTTTACTGTGGAAGTCCCACTGAAATATGGTTTACACTGTCACTGCAGACCCTAGCCTTCCACCAGGTGCAGTACCCACAGATGTCCATGTGCCTTGCTGCTCAAGGGCAACTTGATTCCGTGACGACATGGTAAATCAGCAGTAGGTCTAAACTCTGTGTTGATTTTCTTGGCTTTTCGTTCTCAGTTTGACACCTGGATTTTGTCGATAGTTCCCTGTTGAAATACTTGGGTGAATCAGGCTATTCCTTTTCATACCTTTTTTGATGTCCTTTGAGTTACTGGTTGTTTTTGTTTTTCCTGTGCTGTCTAAAAATGTAGTTTCTCATGAGAAGCTGAATCACAGGGTAGAACACAGGCACTGCCCTATAAGCCTGTTGTTCAGGCCAGCCTCACAGACCAGTGGGTTTGCAGTTCTCATAGTACTGGAGGCTACATGCACAAACTTTCCTGCAGGTTACCAATAAACCAAATGAGGTCTCCTTCCATCTTAAAACTGTTGTATTGAGAGCTGGGCTATAAGCTAGAGAGAGCATTCTCTCTGGTATCCACATGCCAGGGGAACACGATGGGTCTGTGTGGTAAGGAGCCAACCATCAGGTTAGGGACTTGAGGTCCACAAGCATTCCATACCTACTGATCACTGCCTGCCCTCTGGGGTGGTCTAAGTTTAAATCTTCATATTCTTGTTACAATCCTAATTCTTGTGCCTGTGTTTTTTTTTTCTTTCTTTCTTTCTTTCTTTCTTTGGCTGCGCCAGGTCTTACTTGCAGCATGCGTGATCTTTTTAGTTGCGGCATGCAAACTCTTAGCTGAAGCACTGGGATCAAAACCGGGCCCCCTGCATTGGGAGCGCGGAGTCTTTTTTTTAACTAAATTTATTTATTTATTTATTTTTGGCTGTGTTGGGTCTTCGTTGTTGCACGCGGATTTCCTCTAGTTGCAGCGAGAGGGGGCTACTCTTTGTTGCGGTGCACGGGCTTCTCATTGTGGTGGTTTCTCTTGTTGCAGAGCACGGGCTCTAGGCGCACAGGCTTCAGTAGTTGTGGCACGTGGGCTCAGTAGTTGTGGCTTGCGGGCTCTAGAGCACAGGCTCAGTAGTTGTGGCGCACGGGCTTAGTTGCTCCGTGGCATGTGGGATCTTCCTGGGCCAGGGTTTGAACCCGTGTCCCTTGCATTGGCAGGCAGATTCTTAACCACTGCACCACCAGGGAAGCCCAGGAGCACCGAGTCTTAGCCACTGGGCCACCAGGGAAGTCCCTTCTGCCTGTGTTTCCGAATAGCATAACTGTACCAAGGATGATTTGAGCCTTCAGTGGCCACTCTGGGGGACATTTGATTTGAACAAAAGGGTTAATTTGTAAGACATCTTTGAAAATAAATAAGAGTTCTCAGGCCCGATGGATAGTATTTTTTCTCAGTATGCAGAGGACTCCAAATTAAATTCTGAAATAAAAGTTACATCACTAGGGCTTCCCTGGTGGCGCAGTGGTTGAGAATCTGCCTGCCAATGCAGGGGACACGGGTTCGAGCCCTGGTCCGGGAAGATCCCACATGCCGCGGAGCAACTGGGCCTGTGAGCCACAACTACTGAGCCTGCACGTCTGGAGCCTGTGCTCCGCAACGAGAGGCCGCAATAGTGAGAGGCCCGCGCACCGCAATGAAGAGTGGCCCCCACTCGCCACAACCAGAGAAAGCCCTCGCACAGAAATGAAGACCCAACACAGCCAAAAATAGATACACATAAAAAAAAAACTTTAAAAAGTTACATCACTAAGATTCTTTGGCCAAAACTAATGAGCAAGTCAACAAACTTCAGCAGGAACAAAGTAGACTCATTCCCCTGTAAATCCACCCTCTCCTTGTCCTGCAGTAGCCTCCCACATCCAGCGCTCCCACCCCCTTATCCTTCTGATCTCTCTCCTTAGCACCTCTCCCCCTACTCTCTCCCTTGCTCAGACCCCCTACTGTAACCGAGCAAAAGCCAAACTGACATTGAGTGTTTGCAGCTAAGTAAGAGTTTGTTGCAGGGCACCAATCAAGGGAGTGGGAGACAAGTCTGACACCCACTGCAACTGGGTCTTTGAGTTGTGGGGTTTTAGAGGGGAGGAACAAAGAAGCTGGGGTTAATCGTCATCTTGTGACGTTTCTTAATCATAGTTTCGGGAATAAGGACGCCTATGGTTTACGAGTCTCTGATCTGGTGGTCCATGACCTGGAAGTTCTGTTAGCTCATCTTGCCCTGGAGGAACACCCGGGTCTGTACATTAACGATGTTATCAACAACGGCAATTTTAGTCATCTGACTCTGGTTGATTAGTGTTCAGTTAGCACAGGATTGAGGTACAAAGGGACCAGAAAGGGAAGAGAGTTTTGGATAGAGAGGTTAACCATAAACTCAGCAGGGGAACTCGGTTTTAGGGGGACTCAGTTTCATCACCTTTTCCCAACTCTCATAAAACCCCAAATGCCAGTTACTTCTAAAGATCCACCCCAGCCATGAGTCAGGCATGCAGAAAATTTTAGAATTTAAACCTTTTATCTGAGCTGAATTAAGAGGTATAACTAAAGATTCTTTTCAACTCAAATAAGACAAGCAAGTAATCATTTAAAAGTTTAGAATTCTTTAGGGTACATCTGACCAAGGTCACCTAACTTACACAACTTGTTTACATGGTGGTTGGAAGCTAAGATGCTAAATCAAAGGTGGCAAAAGCTGACTGGACTGACCAGGAAGGGACTGACGGGAGTTCTCTTTCCACAATAAACCTGAGGGTCATAGAAAGTTCAGGAAAGTAGGTCCAAGTCTCCTGAAAGCTATACCTGAAGTATTAACAGCAAAAGTCGACTGTAGAGTAATTTAATCATTAAAACAAAAACACTTTTAAACTATAAGAGATTTTCAGGACAGACAAGAAAAAATTCCTAATTTCAACAGTTGGGAGTCACAGAGGTGCTTATGTAAGAGCAGCTGTTTCATGTCATTTTACCAGTGGTGTTAAGTTTGAAGTTGGAAACCTAATTCAAAAACAGAACTTAGAATAATTAGCCCCTTTAGCTTAACTATAAAACCTGGCAGCTACACATCTACAAGACAGGATCTGAGGAAAACATGTGTCCCTGCAGATCAGCAGGGGCTAAGGAGCCCATGTCCCAACCAACCACCTATTGACAAGGACACTTGTAAATATTGTAAATAGAAGAAAAACCAAACCCATCTTATGAAGAAAAACCAAGACAAAGAAAATCCCTCAGGGACTCCCTGCTCCCTATGCAGGGGACCCAGGTTCAACCCCTGGTCAGGGAACTAGATCCCACATGCCGCAACAAAGATCCTGTGTGCCACAACTAAAATACCCAGAACAGCCAAATCAATCAATCAATCAATCAATTAATTAATTAAAAAGAAAATCCCTCAAATCAGAGCAGTCAGGGTGCTTTGAGGAAGGAAAAGTGCCCAATAACCTGCCATATCCTTTAAGCCCTCAAGATGAGTTAACTATAGATGGTCATCCTCATCAATTCCTGGTAGGTATGGTTGCTATTTTTTCTCCATTAAACACCAACAGCTTAGCTCAATCTCTTTCTAAGAGTGGAAGGTATTTCAAATAACCCACAGATTTTCCCCATTTCAACAGTAACACTTGGGCCATTGACTTAAAAAGCAAAAGCATTCTTCCTGCTCTGTGATACTATCCCTGCAAATTTAATAGAAAAAGTTATTAAACTGCCGAATATCCTATGGGTAAAAGAAGAAATTACAGGGAAAATGTTACAAACATAAATATTTTGAACTAGATGAAGATAAAAATGCTACATACAAAAAAATTGATATGCTACAACTAAATTAAATGATTAGAGGGAAATTATAGCTTTAAAAAGCTTATTACAGGGCTTCCCTGGTGGCCCAGTGGTTGAGAATCCGCCTGCCAATGCAGGGTACCCGGGTTCGAGCCCTGGTCCGGGAAGATCCCACATGCCGCGGAGCAACTAAGCCCGTGCACCACAACTACTGAGTCTGTGCTCTAGAGCCTGCGTGCTGCAACTACTGAAGCCCGCACACCTAGAGCCCATGCTCTGCAACAAGAGAAGCCACCACAGTGAGAAGCCCGCGCACTGCAACGAAGAGTAGCCTCCGCTCACTGCAACCAGAGAAAGCCCACGCACAGCAACAAAAACGCAACGCAGCCAAAAAAAATAAATTAAAAAAAAAGCTTATTACAAAAGAAGAATGATGTCAATAATCTAATATTCCATATTAAGAAACCTGGAAAATAAGACCAAACTAATCCCAAAGCAAGGATAAGAAAGGAAATAAAGATGAAAACAAAACACTGAAACAGAAAACAGAAAATTTCTTTTTAAAAATCAATGAAAGAAAAAAAGTTGGTTGTTTCAAAAGATCAACAAAATTGACAAAACTCTAAGTTGGCTCACAAAAAAAGAAGACAACAAACTAACAAAGTCAGGAATGAAGACACTACAGAAGTTAAAAGTATCATAAGGGAATATTATAAACAATCCTATTCCTCCCAAATTAGACAATTTAGTTAAAATGGACAAATTCCTAAAAGACACCAATGATCCGATCTGACATAAGTAGAGAATGTATATAGCACTATACTAAGTAGTTTTTATTGAAAATCTTCCCACAAGAAAATTCCAGGCTCAGGTGCCTTCACTAAGGAATTCCAGCAAGCATTTAAAAAAGGAATATCACTGACCCTTCCAAAACTCTTCCAGAAAACAGAGGAGGAAACACTTCCCAACTTATTCTATGAGATCAGAATTACTGTGATACAGCAGCAGTCCCCAACCCTTTTGGCACCAGAGATTGGTTTCGAAGAAGACAATTTTCCAATGGACCGGGTGGGAGGGTTATTGGTGGGGGGTGGTTCAGGCAGTAACGCGAGCCATGGGGAGAAGCAGACGAAGCTTCGCTCCCCCGCTGCCCTCCTGCAGCTCGCCTCCTGCTGTGCGGCCCGGATCCTAATAGGCCATCCTAATAGGCCACGGACCAGTACCAGTCCACGGCCCGGGGGTTGGGGACGCCTGTGATACAGAGGTATCAGAAGAAAACAAATATACAAACTCATTATCATTCATCTATATAGATGTAAAATACATTAACAAAGTATCAGAAAACTGTCTCGGTGACATATACAAAGTATTATACAACATGATCCAGTGGGATTTGTCCCAGGAAAGGCAAGGTTGGCTTAACATTTGAATATCAATTAATGGAATAAACCATATAAATAAAATAAAAGACATCAAGAAAAAAACCCCACAGCCACATGATGATTATCACAATAAATGGAGAAAATGGAACAGAAAGTCTAGAAATACATCCATGCTAATATAGTCAAGTGATCTTTGAAAAGGGAGCAAAGGCAAAGCAATGGAGAAAGGATAGTCTTTTCAACACATGGGGCTTTAAAAAAGTGACCCAGGCACAGATCTTACACCTTTCACAAGTATTTTCACAAAATGGATAATAAACCTAAATACAAAACTATAGAATACCTAAAAGATAACACAGGAGACAATGAAGACCTTGGGCTTGGCAATAAGTTTTTAGATACAACACGAAACCACAATCCATGAAAGAAAAACCGAGTATTTTGGACTTGACTAAAATTTTAAAGTTCTGCTCTGCAAAAGACACTGTTAAAAGAATATGAAAAGATATCCATCATATGTTATTAGTGAATTGCAAACTAAAGCAACAAAAACATACTGTTACTACACACCTATGTGAATGGCAAAAATCGAAAACACTGACAACACCAAATGCTGACAGGGACATGGAGCAACAGAACTCTCACCTACTGCTCGTGGGAGTGCAAAATGATACAGTCACTTTGGAAGACAGCTTCTTACAAAACTAAATATACTCTTACTATACGACCCAGCAAATCATGCCTTGGCTTGAAACCAAACAAACTGAAATCTTATGTCTACAAACTTATGTCCTCCTACACACAATGCATATTGCAGGTTTATTCATAACTGCCAAAACTTGGAAGCAATCAAGATGTCCTTCAGCCAGTGAATGGATAAGCAAACTGTAACATCCATACAATGGAGTGTTATTCAGTGATAACTTATATGCAAATCTTCACAGCAGCTTTATTTGTAACAGCCAAAAACTGGAAATAACCCAAACATCCACTAACAGGCAAATGGATTAAAAAAAATTGTGGTATATCCATACAATGGAATAATACTCAACAATACAAATGAACAATTAATACATGCAACACAATGGCTTAATCTCAAAATAGTTACGGTTAGTGAAAAATGCCAGAGTCCCCACTCCCCAGAAAGTATATATCATATGATTCTATTTATATGAAATTCTAGAAAATGCTTGCTATTACTTGTGAATTGTGGGAAAGGGGGCCAGAAAGGACTGGGAGGAAAGGATTATAAAGGGACACAAGGCATCTTTTGGTTGTGTGGGATATCTCCCTTATCTTGATGGTGTGGTCTCATCGGTATTTACACATGGTGAAACATAACACGCTTTACACTTTATATATTCAGTTTATTTCATGTCACCATGCCTTAATGAAGATGTTAGGAACTCAATGTTCCCTATGAAAATCCGTATTTACCATTCCTCTTGGAAGGTCACATCTGCCCACGGTTCTGGTTCCAGCATATCCCCCTCCCCCCAGTTTAGGGGGATGAGTCCTGCCTCGGTATCAGCAATGAGGTCCACGTCCACTTCAGTCACTAGAAATGTTGGCTGGGTCAGAGAAGCCCGATCCCTGGATCTTTCATCAGTGCTGGGGTTCCTGCCTGTGCAGTGATGGCCGTAACGTCAACAGCCCAGGGAGCTACAGGAATCCACAAACCTTTAGATTATTTACTGTGACAATGCATTGGCCGCAGGAGACTTAGACGTCTGAAGGTCCTGAGGATTTCTGTACACTTTCATGCCATACAGCCAAAATCTCATGGACGTTTACAGATGCCACTGTTAAAATAGACACACATTCTCTCACTAGCCAGTCATCCCCACTCCATTGTCTCAGTGCTTCTGTACCAACTATGATTCCTACCTTGCCCTAAAGGGCTAAAGCCTTCCAGTCAATGATACTCGCCTATGGGATTCTGGACATCAGGGACTGGCTCCTGTACAGGTCCAGGAGACAGAAATCCCTCAAAAGTGCTGGGGAAGGGCTTCCCTGGTGGCGCAGTGGTTGAGAGTCCGCCTGCCGATGCAGGGGACACGGGTTCGTGCCCCGGTCCGGGAAGATCCCACATGCCGCGGAGCGGCTAGGCCCGTGAGCCATGGCCGCTGAGCCTGCGCATCCGGAGCCTGTGCTCCGCAACGGGAGTGGCCACAACAGTGAGAGCCCTACATACCGCCAAAAAAAAAAAAAAAAAAAGTGCTGAGGAATATGGCACATACCCTAGGAACAAAGGACCCAATTCATGTTGCTTCCACAAGCACTGGAGATTTCCACACCGACTGTGCCCTCCTCAGAATGAACTCTGGGCTCACAGGAAATCCTGACTTCTAGGCCACAGGTTTAGGTGCACAAAGCTCTTCAGTCTTTTCTAGCAAGCCTTGGGCAACAATGCAAACTAGGAGAAACTAGGCTGAGAGGTGTTCTCTGCCATCCTGCTGTTCCTTCTGAGGCACATAACGTTGGCGCCAACAAAAGGTGTTCCTCCCTTCAGGCTGGCGAAACCCAATTTATTCTCAATCCATTAGACACAGTGAACTGACCTCCCAAGAGTAAAAACGGCCACAGCAGGCCTTTATCACTGCACAAACCAGAGTAGCATGGGGCAGGGAGTTCCAAAGTTGGGTGACTTGAAAGCGGGATAAATAAGTCACAGCTATCATGTTACAGTCAACACTGTCAAGGAAGAAGGGAAATCTTGTCTGGTAATCACCAGCAGGTTCCAGTTCAGATCCTTTCGGCCAGAGACAGATCATGGTCACTCAGCACCCCGTCGCGCGGAAGGAAATGAGGATCTTCAATACACTCAGAACATTCCCAATCCCCGAGAGGGATCAGGAGAGACACCACAGGGGTCCGCCTTTCCTGAGCATATTGGGGTAACTGACAGACGCTGTGGGAACGTAACAGCAATGAGATGGCTTCCACCACAGGCACTGGCAGTGATACAGCTGTCGAGAGCCCTGGACAGTTGAGGGAGTGCAACGCACCTCCCGAGAGCTTCTCACCTACGTGGTACTTATCGGGAATCTCCCCGGGGTGGATGTACAAGTGTACAAGGCAGACCTGCTGGCTCCCTCACAAAGGGCACTCACAGAGCTCTTCTCTGGTGTGAGTCCTAATACCTTGAGCAAGGATACAGCACATTTTCTGCATTCATAAGGCCTTCTCTAGTGTGAACTTTCTGGCTGCTAAACAAGTGTAACAGATGCAGCTAAAGGGCCACCAAAGCTGTTGCACTCATGAGGCCCTTCGCCAGTGTGAACTTTCTGGTGCCGAACAAGATGGGAGCTTCTGCTATAGGCTTTCCCACATTCACTGCACACGTAAGGCTTCTCTCCAGTGTGAACCCTCTGGTGAAGGATGAGGCTAGAGTTGCGGCTAAAGAATTTCCCACATTCCACGCACTCATAAGGCCTCGCTCCAGTGTGAACTTTCTTGTGCTGAACAAGGTGGGAGCTACTAATGTAGGCTTTCCCACATTCACTACACACATAAGGCCTTGCTCCACTGTGAACCCTCTGGTGTAGAATGAGGCTGGAGTTGTGGCTAAAGCATTTCCCACATTCACTGCACTCATAAGGCTTCGCTCCAGTGTGAATTCTCTGATGCACAATGAGGTTGGAGCTATGGCTAAAGAATTTTCCACATTCGCCACACTCATAAGGCCTTTCTCCGGTGTGGATTTTCTGGTGCTGTACAAGTGTGTCTTTACGGCTGAAGGCCTTTCCACACTCGCTGCACTCATAAGGCCTTGCTCCAGTGTGAATTATCTGGTGCTGAACAAGCGTGTCTTTGCAGCCAAAAGCCTTCCCACATTTGCCGCACACATAAGACCTTGCTCCTGTGTGGACTCTCCTATGTTTAATGAGGCTGGAGTTATGGCTAAAGAATTTCCCACATTCTATGCACTCGTAAGGCCTTGCCCCAGTGTGAATTCTCCAGTGCTCAATAAGGTGAGAGCTTTGGCTAAAGAATTTCCCACATTCACTGCACTCATAAGGCCTTTCTCCAGTATGAAATCTCTGGTGCTGAACAAGTGTGTCTTTACGGCTAAAGGCTTTTCCACATTCACTGCACTTATAAGGCCTTTCTCCGGTGTGAATTCTCTGGTGCTGAACAAGGTGCGAGCTTCTGCTGTAGGCTTTTCCACATTCGCTGCAGTCATAAGACCGTTCTCCAGTGTGGACTCTCTGGTGTTGTACAAGCGTGTCTTTGCGGCTGAAGGCCTTCCCACATTCACTGCATGTATATTGTCTTTTCCCATTGTGAAATTTCTGGTGGGTTTTTAGGTGAGACGGGTGAATGAAGGCCTTTCCACATTCCTTACACACATGTGATGTTTCTCCACTATGAATTTTTGTGTGATGAATAAGAACTGATTTCTCCTTGGACAGATTTCCACATGGTAGGCACCTAAAAGCTCGCACTTCAGCCTGAGTTATCTGGTTGTCAAGGAGAGTGAAGGTGTTCAGGAAGGCTTTCCCACTGTCACTGCAATTGAGAAGCATCAGTTCATCATGGTCTCCCTGGTGTCGCCCGAGTCTGGAGCTTTGTGGAAAGGGCTCCATGAACTCAGCCTTTTTGCATGGACTCATTCCATTGTAAGTGCTTTGGTACTGGAACAGGCCAGAGCTATCCGGCAAGTCCATCCCTTCCTCCCTGCAAGTAAAAGGTCTCCCTAACATGTGGACAGCACAGCTCTTCACAAGTGAGGCCCCATCATCACCCCTTCTGACAGGATTCTTCCCACTATATTGCTTCTGGTGCTGAGAAAAGTTTTCACTGAACAGGAATCCTTGCCCACAGGGGTCACATGTGTACAGTTTCTGTGCAGGGCATGATCCCTGGTGTTCAGCCAGGTGCAAAATGTCTTTCAAGAGTGGGTCACATATCTCACACGGCTGGGCTTTCTGGATAAATGGACATGACTCAGGAGTCCTGACCTCTGACACTCCTTCTACAAAAACGCTCTGCTCAGAAGGGACCTCCTCATTGTCTGCTTCACACCAACAACCTGAAATCAAAGAAATGCTAGTGAAGGACATGTTCACTTTGGTGGGAAGCAGCAACTCCAACACATATGTATGTGTGACACACCAATGAATGAGTCCACTGGCTTTTGGCAGGATGAGGGAGCCAGGATCAGGAAGGGCCCACTGTCAGTCCTGGGCCTCTAAAGGTCACAGTATGAAGGAACTCTAACGCTGGGTTAAGACACAATGATGGTGGACAGTACTGGAAGGAGAGGCGAGGTCTCCAACTCACTCCTCTACAAAAGCATTTCAGCAGGGCCTCGGCTGCTGGTGTCAGGTGAGCTCTGTGCAGAAAGCTGTGTCCAGGCCCAGGAAAATCTGATTGCAAGTAAGTAGCTTGTTCTTAAGGACTACGTACGGATATGTGCACAACTCATGACACATTACAGTAGCCAATGTTGCAGAGCAATGCGGACGGGGAAGAGGAGAATAAGTGAGAGACATGGAGGCCAGAGAGGTGGGGAAACAGCCAAGGGATGGAAGACAGAAGAGAAACGTCAAGTGCCAAGAATGGGGAAGGAAAGGGAGAAGTGAGGTACTGTTATGTGCCTTGGCAAGAAAACACTGGTGAACACAAAGCAGGTTGACAGTACAAACATGAACTCAGCCCTAAGATGGCTCTCTTTCAGCTCCCATGCGGCAGGGCCAGGCCCTCTCTGGCCTCTCTCACTGTGGCTGGAGTCAGGGCTCCCTGTCAGGAACCCGGGCCTTCCTGTCCCTCTCCACCTGGAAAACTGCACGTGATCAGGAAGATGGAAGTTGTAAAGAAATCATAGGGCAGATGGGTGGCCCAGGTAGACCCATTCCACAGAGAAGAAGAGAAAATGTTTTAAAAAAAGGAGAGAGAGAAAAACCCAAAGGAGGATTTGGCGGAACATCCCTGTGCCTTCCACAAGCAGTGACCATGTCAGTACCTACAATTCCTGGCATAGTCATGCCCCAGGAAATCTCAGCCAGAAGATGGGGGCAGAACATGGACACAGAGGCATTATGGATGTGGAAGTGCCCAAGCCAGGCAGAATCTGTGAAGTAGACTGAAAGGGCCCTGAACTCCTAACCCGATCCTGAAAGGCTTTGGGCAGAGGTGTTGGGACTGCTCAGCGAGGGAGGGGACACCACACACGGCCCAGCCTTGGCACCCACAGCGCCTACTCTGGGAACCAAAGAAGGGAAGGAGAAGAGTCACTGATCTGGCTGGACTGAAAGAGCTGCCCCAAGGGAAGTGGGGGAAAAGCAAACCCCAAGGACACTGGATCGGGCATGAGGGCCTGTGGAAGGCAGCCTCTCCGATGGCCCCCAAGAATGCTTACCTCCCAGTATTCCCGCCCCTGTGCAGGCCACTTCCCTTGACCGTAGGCTGGACTGATTGACCCATTTCTAAGGAGCAGAACAGGGCAAAAACGATGGGACCATTTTCTCCAGGTCAGGTTAGAAAAAGACCAGCAACCATCGTGGACATTCTTGCTTGCGCACTTGCTCAGAGAAGGCACCTTCCACGTTACGAGGTGCACTACAGAAAGGCCACCGTGACAAGGAACCGAGGGAGGCCTCTGACCAACAGCCAGTGAGGAACTAATGCTCACGGGTCAACAAGCCGCAAGAAACTACATCTTGGAAACACGAAACATGAGTGAGTTTGTAAGTGGATCCTTCCCGACAATGGCCTTCGGATGAGAACACAGGTTTGGCTGACAGCTTGACTGAAACCTCATGAGAGACCCTGAGCCAAAAGCAGCCAGGTAAGCTGTGACGAGAGAGGTTCCTGATACACTGAAAGTTACATAACGCATTTTAATTGTTTTAAGTCGCTCACTTTTGGAGTAATTTGCCATGTACCAACAGATAACTGAAACAGGGACTTACCCAGCGAGGCCACAAGTGCAAAGTTCTCCAGCATCACGTCACGGTACAGCAGTCTCTGAGCTTCCTCAAGGAGCTCCCACTCCTCCCGGGAGAAGTACACGAACACATCCTCGAAGGTCACACAGCCCTGCCACGATGGGGACAATTGAGCCCACGGACAACAGGACTCCCCAGTCTACCCATTAACCTACCCACCCGCTGGTCCCTATCCTCCCCAGCTGCCCAATTCAGAGGCGATACTAGGCCTTGACACAACTATTGCCTGCTCTCTCCTGTCCCTCTGATCACTGTGTGCAGCCCAGAGCAGAACCAGGCAGGTGGGCAGATATGTATTATGTAAGCTATGGGTCTTGCATGAAGGGCACCAAACACTCTCCTGCTGGCATCCTCCAGAACATGCCTCCCAGACACAACTAAGGCCATCAGGTCACACTCCTCCCAACACGTATCACTCTGAACCACACTTTCCTCATGTCTGGGACCACACCCCATTCACACTGACAACCTTCTGATCCACACCATATGCACCTCCAAGGCAACCCCCACTCCTGAAGCCACTCTGCATATAGTATCCAGGAAGTACTCATGTCTTTATGCCAGGCACCACTGCCACCCAGGTGCCTGAGCAAGATGCCAAGTCCTCAGGGCCCACTTTCCACTTTCTTTGCCACCATCAACACTTATGTGGACTGTTGCAGTAAGCTCCTCCCTCATGCCCACCCTCCACTCTCAATTAGACAGCAGCCAGAGGGAGCCTGTTAAGATCCGATTCAGAGCCTCTCTCTCCTGCTCCCAATCGTCAATGTCTTTCAACACCCTCAGAATAGAAGCCCAGCTCCTCAGCCTGCCGTTCTTGCCTGACTCCTGGCCCTTTTCCCAACAGACATAATGAAGACCTGTGGTTCCTTGAGGACTCCCAACTCAGTCTTACCTCCAAGCATTTGCACATGCTGTTCCTGGGTCTAATACACCCTCGCAGTCCTCATCCCATTGGCTACCAGAAGCAGGAACCTCTTCATATAACTGTTGGCTTAGATTCAGGATACTGGGCTAGAAAGGACCCCTCCTTTAAAGCCCCCAGACTCAAGTGCAGGGGGCGGGGCAGGTGAAGAGTCCCAGAATCTCACTATGTCTCATCAGAAAATCTCCAACGGCCCTAGTTTAAAAACATATACAAAATCCATACACCTCTCTAACCTCCACTGCCTCCACTCTGGTCCACCCACCATCAACACTCACCTGGACTATTGCTGTAGACTCCATCCTGGTCTCCCTGCCCACCCTCAGGCTTCCCCAATCTTTCCACTCCGCTACAAGAGGAAGCCTGTTAACACCTATGTCAGATCACCTCCCTTCTCTGTTACAAACCTTCCATGGCTCCCGCCACCATCAGAAAAGAGGCCCAGCTCCTCAGGCTGCCATTCCAGGCCTGATCCATGACTGCCAGCTCTCTATTCTCACCAAACGTAACAGAAACCGGCGGTTTCCTGAACACTCCTAATTCATTCTCACCTCCAAGTGTTTGTACCAGTTGGCTCCTGGGCCTTGGAAACCATTTCACGCCTCACCCCATCAACACTGGAATGGGAACCTCGCCACATATCCACCGTCAAGGACCGCCCTTCACCGCCTTTATACTCAAGAGAAGGGAGCGATGAAGGCGAAGTGCTGAAAGCCCTAGAACACACCATCCCCTACACCTGAGGCGGTGACGGCTTGAGGGACCCTCCACTCACCTGAGCTCGGTCCCTAAGCGCCGCGGCCGCCATGGGATCCTCTGAGCAGAACCGGGTCGAGAAGCTGGTGACTGGAGCGGGCTCTGCGGGAGCAGCCGAACCCCCACCCCACACTGGGCGGAGTGGCCTCGGGACGACTGTCGCACTCAGAGCCCCAGGCTCCCCCTTGTAAAAAGGCGCTCAGGCTCAGGGTGCCGCCTCCGGAAGCGGACGAGGACGGAGGGCGGGTGCGAAGGCCTCGGAAAGAGCGCAGCCCCGGCCGACACCTCCGCGCAAGGCGGCCCGTCCCACGACGGGGACCATGGATCCTAACAACGGCGCGGAGGGAGGTCCTATCCTTTCTACTGTCCTTCCCTGTTCGCTTCCGAAGAGCCGCACGGAAAGCGGACCCCAGCCAGGCCTCCCAGCCTCCACAGCCACTTGACAGCCCTGGCGCAAGCAGAAGACGTCACGGCCGCGACACCGGAAGTCCCGCCTCTGCCGGCAAGGGCGGCAGGAAACGCCCATCTTCCGGACTGTCATTGGCGCCGCACGGATGCGCCGGGCACAGACTTCTGGGTAAAGGAGTTTGTGTCCTCCATCCAACCAGGTAAGGGGCCCTTTTCTCCCCGACAGCAGTGCGGAGGGAGAAAGGTCGGGGAGGAATTGCGTCGCGGAGGGCCAGAGCTCCTCTTAAAGGGCCAGAGCTCCTCTTAAAGGCGACGCGTCCAGATTTCCGTGGTCACCTGTGACAACGCCGCGTCCTCCGCCGTCTCCAGCAGGTGGAGCATTCTTTCATCGTGGGAGAACTGCTTCACCTCTCTTTAGTTTTGGGGACTGAGATTTAAATTGAACGATGAAGGGAATTCCCTGGCGCTCCAGTGGTTAGGACTCCACGCTTCCAGTTCGGGGTCGCGGGTTTGACCCCTGGTCGGGGGAACTAAGATCCCGCAAACCGCGCGGGCCGGCCAAAAAAAAATTGAATAATTAATATCCCTCTCTCCTGCGGTCTTCGGGTAGTAACATATGGTCCTCCTATTCCTTGCTACCCAAAATTGGGTCAGCAGCACTTGTGAACTTACAGAAAATGCAAGTTGTCGGATCCAACCTACACCTTCCGACATAGAAACCCCCCGGAGGTGGGAGCTCTTATTAAAAGTCATGACCACCTCCCTCCCAAAGTACGACAACTAAAATGGGAAAATACTACAACCTACCTCATGGGAAGTGAGATGAAACATGCTTAGCACAAGGCCTGGTGCTAAATACACACAAGCTATTATTGTTATTATTCATCATCTCCACAAGGTTCTCACATATACAGCTATAGGAGGATGTCAGAGGCCCCTCTTTGCAGAATCACTGATCACGTTTTTTAAAACAGAAAATACAATCACTCCCTGAGTCAGCAAGTAGCGTTATAGATAATGGTAAAAATTTTGCATAGAGCACACCTGTATACCTGTAGGTTCATTCTACTTTTTTTAAAAAAACATTAGATGAAGGAAATTTTCAAAAACTACAAGTAAGTCTGTTGTCAAAGGGATGCATTTTTACAGACCGTATGATTCAAAACGTAGAACTATCAAGACTAATTGCTCTTAGGCTTAAGTGGGCAGTGGAGTTAACAGTTTCATATCATGGTATATACTTCATAAGATGACATCATAGTTCATGTCTAATTCACAAGAACAAAGACTCAAACTCCTCCTGCCTTCCCCTCTAACTCTCAGGGCAGGCAGACCCAGGTACAAATGTATGATCATGACACGGTCCAGTCTGATATCTAGTAGCTCAAGGTCACCAGGTCTGGTCCTCCTTCTCTTCAGCTCCCAAAGGAGCAATAATTCATGGGGAGGTGTGAAAACTGGAAACAGTGAGGCCCAAAGAGGCAACCCCAGGAAGGAGCATAAATGAGAAGATAAACTGAAGACACATTATTCACAGTCACTCCTGCCCATTTCCATTGGCCAAAAGTTATTTGCATGGTCCCAAATTAAGTAAGGGAAGCTGGGACATGACTAGGTGTCCAGAAGGAGAAAACAGTACTGGTGAACAACTAGCCAGTTTCTAGCACAATCCTTGATTTGATCACCAGACACCCATTTTTTATTCATCTTCTATATTCTACACTCTTACACCCTCATTCATGTGACCAGATCATACTTTGTTTAAGCATGTTCCCATTTATGGTTGAGTGAGTTGTTTCAACCTCTTGGCTGTTATCAATAAAGTTGTTATAAACCTTCATGTATATATATTTTGGAGAAAAAAAATGCCCTAATTTCTAATGGGTATACGCTTAGAATTGGAGTTGCTTGGTTATAATATATACCTATATATATATATGTTGAAATTTAATGGTAATCTTGACACATAAGAGTTAAAACTGAAATTAATGAAAGCACTGTGAGAATTAATTGGCATGTGGAACTTACAATAGAGACTGTTGGATATATTATCATCATTTGTAAATTGTGTGCTATGCATCCTTTATATCAGTAACGTTTGTAATGAACTTATGTAATCTGTGTGCACTTTCTTCTCAAGAGCAGGTGTTAAACATTTATTATCACATTCCTATGTGTACAGATCTGATTATCTGCATTTGGGAACACCTGTGTAACTGTGTATATGACCGAGTGAGCTCCTGTGTGTCTCTCTCTGGATGGCTATACCTATACATGTAGGACCATTTGTACATCTCCATCTGTCAACGTGGCTGTGCAAAGGTGTCTACCTTTGGCTCTGTACATGTGGCCCTCTCTCAATGTACCTGTTTCCGCTGTCCCTGTGTTCTCCTGTGTAGTCTTTCTGTGTGTCCAGGAGTTTCTTTCTGTGTCTCCATACTCTATCTGCATGCCTGTGCCCGTGTCTGCATGTACATGTTTGCGCCAGTGGGTGCATCTGCCTTTTGCCCATGCATGTCCCTGTGAGCACCATTCTTGGTATGTACAGGACTTGTGAGCACACGTGTCTGGATGTCTATGTCTGTTTTCATGTGTGTGTCTTTAGTTAATAAAAATATATCCTCTCTATTCTGTTTATGTCCTGGTGGGGATCTGTGTGTGCATCTGCATAGGATTTTGTGTCCCACATATGTGTCTGAGTGTGCAATCTGCCGATTCATTTTTGGGGAGTCCTATGTGTGATGGTGCTGTGGGGTCCACTCCTGGTCTATTCATGTCCCACGGCATGTCTGGGTGCGCCCTGCGTGTGCCTCCCTCTGGGCGCCTATGCTGACCCCATGTCCCTTGCTTTGCCCCAGCCCAGTCACCATAAGGGGACCTCTTAGCGCCACTCAGGCTCTGCAAGCAGCTGGGCACTCCAGCTGAACAGGGTGTCTGCTGGGATATCTGTGCCCTCAGCTTGTCCCAACTCAGAATTCACCTGCTCTGAGAGGCCTCTCTGACCAGTCCCCAGGCCCTGGCCTCAGAGTTCCCTACACTGAACTTTCAATTTCTCAAGTGCCCCAGGATCACTCCCACACCCCCATCACTGCACAGGATGTTCCCTCTGCCTAGAACTCTGTGTGTGGTGCTGATCTGTATTACAGGTTTAAATTATATGCCATGGAAGGGGTTATGACTGGAAGGGGGAAAGCAAAGTTCAGGGGGATCCTGGGGGCCAGGCTGCTCGTCTGGCACTCACCTCTGAACTCTAGGTTTCTCCTGTTGAACATTATTCACCTAAAAGAAAGACTGCCATCTATTGCTCCAGCAAAGATGGGCTTACTCAGGGCCAGCTGAGAATTGTAACTCAGAGTCTGCAACCATGGCGAGCCACCAGGCAAGGACCTGCACAGCAAAGGTAGGAGAACACTTTTATAGAGGCAAAAAGTAAATTAGGAGGGCTGTAGTAAAGAGAGAGGGAGGGCTTTTCACTGGCTGAGTCCTTGCCAAGAAAGACGAGTCGTCTTTCTTCTTCCTGTTGAGCTCTGCTGTCAGTTGCAGGGTGTGAGAGTTTCCCCTGCTGGTCTCCTGACTCTATTTTTTTTTATGTTTTATTTTATTTATTTATTTTTTTGGGCTGTGCCACATGGCTTCTGGCATCTTAGTTCCCAGACCAGGGATGGAACCCAGGCCCTGGCAGTGAAAACGCCGAGTCTTAACCACTGGACTGCCAGGGAATTCCCTCCTGACTGTTTAACCTAGGTTTTTATTTACTAGTTTTTACAATATAAACAAGTTCACAGAACACCAACCTCAGTCAGAGCCACTCAGTGACCATGATGAAATGAGACAATGACAAAACCACCCTATCATCATATCTGAGCACAGACAACCAGAGTCCTGGGCAAACAAGCAGATAGCCCCCTCTCCTGGGTAACATGAGTGACAGCTCCATCTTCCATTAGCTGCTGCTTTAGTGCCGCTGCCTTCCCCTGCCTTGTAAATAACAAATTTCAGGATATCTGATCATAAAACCAACCCCGTTTCCTGACAGCATCCAGTTCAGACCAGAGCTCCATTTCCTTAAACTCTTCTCCAAATCACTGAACACAAGCCCAGAGCCTAGGAAAGGTCCTAACATCTTCGTACTGAGGGCCCCACATTTCCCACGGTGTGGTAACCCCACTGCAGCACACCAATAACCTCACTGCTCCACCACAGGTGTCAGACACGTTCCTGGTGCTGGACGCAGTAGCACCACATACCTGCAGACCTGACTGACCCCCGAACTCCAGGCTGCACATCCAGCTAGATCAACCTCTCCTCTTAGGTGTCTGATACACATCTCAAACTGCACGAGTACAAAACCCAACTCCTCATCTCTCCCTGCCCTGCTCTCACTGCCCACCCCTCTCCCCTCTACAGCCGCAGTGACTGTCAACTGGTTCCTGCACCAGACAATGCTCTTGTCGGTCTGTCTTGACACCTGCTATTACCTTTACTGGAGATGTTCTTCTCCGACTCCGACCCTGCCTGGGGGTCCTGCATCATTCAGGGGTCTCCGCATCAACCTCTTGCTTCTTTCTAATTTGCTTCCTAAGCTTTAGTTCAATGTCCATCTTCCCATTTTACACACAAGAACACCGAACCCCGAGGATAAGTGATATGACCAAGGTCATGTGGTTGGGGATAGGCATGGTAGAGACAGGCTGCAACCCCAATCAATCACAACTCCAAACTCCGAAGGAAATAAAAACAGGTTTTTAAAGAGATATATGCACTTCCATGTTTATTGTAGTTCACAATAGCCAGGATATGGAAACAACCTAAGTGTCCATCAATGGATGAATGGATAAAAATGTATATATACCTACAATGGAATACTACTACTCAGCCTTGAGAAAAAAGGAAATTCTGCCATTTTCAACAACACAGATGGACCTTGAGGATGTTATGCCTTATAAGTGAGATATGTCAGACAGAGAAAGACAAATACCGTACAATATCCCTTATATGTGGGATCTAAAAAAACAAAACAAAACCAAAAACGGAACTGGAAAACAGTAGAATGATGGTTACCAAAGGCTGGGGGTGGGTGAGGGGATGGGAGAGATGATGATGTTTAAGGGTACCTACTTACAACTAATAATTCCTGGAGATGTAATATAAAGTACAGGGATTACAGACAACAAAACAGCATTATAAACATTAAACTTGCCAAGAGACAAGATCTTATTTGTTCCCACCACTAGAAGAAATGATACTTCTGTGGCACAACAGAGGCTAAGGCTACAATGGCACTCATACTGCAATATAAATGTATCGAATAAATATGTTGTACATTCTTACACTTACACACCGTTATATGTCAATTATATCGCAATAATTAATGAATAAATAAAAAAATAAAAATAAAAATGAAGCCTTAAATGGGTTTAAGCAGTACAATGTACACATTCACAAGTGTGTCTTTATCTCCTTAGATCTAATTTTAAACAACATTCTTAGTATCCTAATTTCTTTTAAGTTTTCAATGCTTCATAATTCAAGGCTTCACGTAAGACAACATTTTGTAACAAATAAATATTTGCAGGGCTGTTCTCAAGTGTCCAGCTCTCCAGCTCTCCTGGCGTGGCATGGCAGAGAGTGCATACGTAGTAATTCAGGTGTTTACTTCTCAAACACTGCTCCTGCCCTGCCATCCAGTAACAACAACAAAAAACAACCAAGTAATTGTCACAAGTTTGTCAGGAAAACCGGAAAGAAGTCATACATACATTTCTTTTCCTGTTACATCTACTTCTTTTCGTCTTCCTCGTTTTTGTCTTTTAAATATTCCTGTGGTTGCCTTTTCAGTGTATACTAAGGGTAGAGCTATAGCTGAAGATTTTTGAAATTGCACAATAGTCACTGGTTCTCTCTCCTTTATAAGTGCTCAGGTGCAACGTCCTAGGATGGGTCCATTAGTATGACTCTTCAGATGACAGTAAGTGATGATTGGCCTCAGAAGATTTTCTCACAGCAATGACACACGGTTTCTCTTTGGTATAATTTCTCAGAGTAAGACGTTTCCTCTGGTCAGATAATTTTCCTTAGGAATTACATTCGAAAGGTCTTTCCCCAGTATGAGTTCTCTGATATCACAATAAGTCCACTTGTGAAAGGCTTTCCCCCATCTCTTACGCTCATATGGTTTCTCCCCAGTATGAATACTTCGAGGCTTGGTGGGGGATAAACGAAGGCTGAAGGACTGTCCACATTCACTATCCTCATGGGTTTCTCCTCAGTGTGATGCTTCATGTGTTGAGTCAGGGAAGGCTCTCTGATATTCTTACACTCAAAGGGTTTTTGTCCATTGTGGATCATATTAGGCCAGATAGAAAAGGGTGAATGAAGGCCTTTCCACATTCATTGCACTCAGGGATCCTCTCCTGTGAGAACCCTCACGTGATGAGTGAAAGAAACAGCTGTCAAAAAAGGTTTACCCGCATACTCTGCACTCGAAGTGACTTTCTCTGGAGTGGGAAATATTATTTGGGACAAAAACAGACCTGACACAAGAGACTTTCCCACATTCTTTGCATTCATAAGGCTTCTCCTCAGTGTGAATCTGCTGTAGCTGCATGAGCTCTGACCTGCAGTTGAAGGCCTTCCCACAGTGGAAGCACTCACGTGGTTCTGCTGAGCATAAATCCTCATGAGTTGACCGAGGTCTGCCCTCTTGAGAAGGCACGTCAACGTCTGTTAAACCCTTTCCCACATTTCTTCCACCTGCAGAGATTCTTCCCTGCGTAGGTCATGGAAGCTTTACCTGGTCCATGTTGAGTTCTGTTCATGAAAAGCATCTCCCGGAGGATTGCTCTAGTAAAACTCCTGAGTGCAGATTATCATCTGTCCTCACACCATTGTGTTCAGAACTCATCCTCCGGAGGAAACTCTCCTTGTGGGAAACTGTCCCTGGGTTCTTCCTGCATTTCTAATGGCCCTCGCTGTTTCCTGGTTTGCCCCCAACAGAGAGTCCAAGAGTCAAATGACCCTGAAGCAACTTTCCCTCCACGAGGGCAGCTAAGAAGCTTTCTGGCCTGAGGTTGTGCTTTCTGGCCTAACGGGAATCCAATACCCAAAAGGGCCTATTAGTGAGGACAGCAGAAAATAACCTCCCAACACTCCGGTGTGGCTTCTCCCCACTGTGAGGGGCCAGGTGCTGGCCAAGAAGTTCTTCTGACCCTCCCTGCAAGTGAAGGCTTTCTCTGATACACTGGATCTGCAGCACTTCACAAACGAGGCCTGTATTTTCCCTTCTGAAGACTCCACTCCACTGCTTCTGCATCCAGTCAAGGTTTAAACTACACCAGAAGTCTCTCCTCCATGATTCACATGTTGGGAGTATGAGTGCTGCCCAGATGGTGTTCCCTGTGGCTCAGCCAGGTGCAAAAATGTCTTTCAAGACTGGGCCACACATGTCACAGGGGTGAGCCTTTCGGGTGGAAGGATCTGCCTTGGGAGTTCTCATGTGTGACACTCTCACAGAAGCTCCCTGCTCAGAAGGTGCAGCCACATCCTCCACTCCATGCCAACAACCTGAAGAAAGATGAATGCTGGTGAAGTGCACGTTCAGTTGGTAGCAAATGGCATCCAGTAACAAATGTGTGTCTGATACAACTGGCAACTAGTCTATGGGACTATGGGCATCACAGGGGACCCAGACTCAGGATGAGGAAGGGCTGCTGTGGGCCTCTAAAGCTTAAAGAATGAAGGACGGGCTTCCCTGGTGGTGCAGTGGTTGAGAGTCCGCCTGCCGATGCAGGGGACACGGGTTCGTGCCTCAGTCCGGGAAGATCCCACATGCCATGGAGTGGCTGGGCCCGTGAGCCATGGCCGCTGAGCCTGCGCATCCGGAGCCTGTGCTCCGCAACGGGAGAGGCCACAACAGTGAGAGGCCCGCATACCGCAAAAAAAAAAAAAAAAAAAAAAAAAAAAAGAATGAAGGAAACCTTGCAGGAGAGGATACCAGGATGGGGTACAGTGTGAGCAGGAGAGGCATGCTCTCTGAATCACACCTTGCAAATGGTCTCCCAGCAAGGCTCCTGGTTCCTTGTGACAGGTGAGTGCTATGAAAAAGGGTCTAGCCAGGACCAGAAAAATCTGGCCAGATAGAACATTCAGTGTTCAAGGAAAATTGAAGGATACGTGCACATCTCGTGACACGTTAAAAGAAACCCAGTGCTATATAGAGTGCCGCATGGAACAGCAAGAGAAGAGTAGATAAGATGTGCGACTAGTAAGGGGGGTGGGACTAACAGGTACCTAAGGTCAGAGTAAAAGTGACAAATGAGGAAGGCATCAAAATTGGGGAAGGAAAAGTGGGATAAGGTTCGCCACTGGTGTTGCCACCTAAACACTAGTAGACGCAGCACAAAGTGCTGGTATAAAGTGAAGCCAGCCCTGGGCTTCCCTGGTGGCGCAGTGGTTAAGAATCCGCCTGCCAATGAATGAGACACAGGTTTGAGCCCTGGTCCGGGAAGATCCCACATGCCACAGAGCAACTAAGCCTGTGCACCACAACTACTGAGCCTGTGCTCTAGAGCCCGCGAGTCACAGCTACTGAGCCCACGTGCTGCAACTACTGAAGTCTGTGCTCCACAGCAAGAGAAGCCACTGCAAGGAGAAGCCCATGCACCACAACGAAGAGTAGCCCTGCTCGCCGCAGCAAAGAAGACCCAACACAGACAAAAATAAGTAAATAAAATAAATAAATTTCTAAAAATATAAATAAATAAATAAATAATAAAATAAAATAAAGTGAAGCCAGCCCTGATTCCCGCACCTTCCACTCACCAGGCCCAGGCCTCCTCCAGGTCTTCCCTGCTGTGACTGGAGCCGCGTTTACCTTCTCAGGCACCCTGGGCTCCCCTCCGGCTCCAGCTGGGTGGCTCCATGAGACCTGGAAACCGCAAGTCCTAATGGGAAGGAAGAGCTGGTGAGTGGCCAGCACTGACCCAGGGAGACAGTCTCCGCAGAGAAGATAATTAAATATTAAAAAAAGGATCTTGGAAGAGGGCTTACAGGAAGAGCTCAGTGTTCACCACAAGGAGTAACCATATCAGTGCCTGCAATTCCATGTCAGACCCTGGAATATTAGATGAATGAGGCAGAACCTGGGCCAGGGATTTGGACAGACACCTAGCTAAGGAGCGGCCAGGCCGTCTGGAGTCTGTAGGGCAGAGGGGCAGACTGCAAGACTTCTCACCCCCAAATTCTTCATCTCAAAGCTTTGGGGCAGGGCTTCCCTGGTGGCGCAGTGGTTGGGAGTCCGCCTGCCAATGCAGGGGACACGGGTTTGTGCCCTCAGTCCGGGAAGATCCCACATGCCGCGGAGTGGCTGGGCCCGTGAGCCATGGCCGCTGAGCCTGCGCGTTCGGAGCCTGTGCTCCGCAACAGGAGAGGCCACAACAGTGAAAGGCCCGCATACCACACAGACACACACACAAAAGCTTTGGGGCAGTACAGGTTGGGGCTGCTCTGGGCGAGGAGGGGGTGGTGCACCTGGCCCAGCCCTGATACTCACACTACTTACCCCAGGGAGCCAAGGAAAGAAGCCGTGCCATGACAGAACCGTGGGACAGAGAGAACTACCCCTTGAGAAAAACAAAAGCCAGCCCAGGAAACTGGGAATCATGTCCTTGTTAACTCCCTCCTGCTGAGTGTTGGCTGGACCTAAAAATTACTTTCTAATGAATAGAATATGGCAAAAACGATGAGATGGCACTTGCGAGATTAGATGATAAAAATACCAGTTTGTACCTTGGATGCTGTTTCTTGCTCATTATCTTGGATATCAGCTGCCTTGTTGTGACCTGCTTATGGAGAAGACAACATGGCAAGAAACTGCGGGAGGGCTCTGGCCAACAGCCAACAAGGAAATGACTAGTCTAACCAGTTGAGCTTTCAGATCAGATGGCAGCCCTGGGCAGCTTGCCAGCAAGGTCATGAAAGACCCTGAGCTAGGGGTACCCAAGCAGGATATGCCTGATTCCTGACCGAAACCAACTGTGAGATAAACGTTTGTCTTTCCAACGCACTTAGCTTTGGAGTAATTTGCCGTGTAGCACCATATAACTAAAACAGAGACTTACCCAGTGATGACACAAGTGCAAAGTTCTCCAGCATCACGTCTCGGTACAGCAGTCTCTGAGCTTCCTCAAGGAGCTCCCACTCCTCCCGGGAGAAGTACACGAACACATCCTCGAAGGTCACACAGCCCTGCCACGATGGGGGCAGCTGAGCCCACGGACAACAGGACTCCCCAGTCTACCCACTCACCCAATCCCCCCACCCCGTCCCTCGCCTCCGCGGCCTCCCAGCTCAGAGGCGATACCGCCTGCTCTCTCCTCATGCCCCTCTGGTTACTGTGTCCAGCCCAGAGCAACACCAGGCACGTGGGCAGACAAAATACTACCTCAGCTGAATATGGCATGACAGGCCTCAAACACTCTCCCACCAGCCAGTCCACCTGGTGTCATCCAGAGCCTACCCCCGACGCACAACTACACTTAGGCTCCGCCTTCCCCCACAAGCCCCCAGGACTTGGGCCTTAAGGCTGTCCGTTCACCCTCCTCCCCGGTCTCCCTGCCTCCTCCCTCACTTCCAGTCTCCACTGTGCAGCCAGAGGAAAGCTTTCCAACGCATTAAGTGTTATATCACCTCCACCTGCTGTCCAAACTTTCAGAAAGGAGGTCTAGCTCCTCGGGCTGCCATTCCAGGCCTGACTTCTGCCCGGCTGCTGTTCCCTGATCACTCCCAACTCAGTCTCACCGAGTATTTGCACATGCACCAGGACACCGTTCTGATATTTACTCCCTTGGTTGCAAGTACAGGAACCTATGCATATAATCCTTGGCCTGAATTCAGTACGCTGCGCCACAAGTGACTCCCTCCAGAGACTCCACGACCAAGAACTGGGAGAAGGAAAGGCAGAGTCCCAGGACACCATCAGCTATCGCAAGGGGCGGGGACCATGAGAGTGTGGCCCTGGGTGACCCTCCACTCACCTGCGCCGGATTCATCAGTGCTGCCGCACCTGCCACCGCCAAGGGACCCAGTGGGCTGAATGGGGCCCCGAGAGGCGGGAGACCAGGGCGGAGTCACCTCGGGCTACGTGTCGCACTCCGAACCTCGCTATTAAATGTCAAACGCTCGAAAGGCCCAGGCCGCCGCCTTCGGGGGCCCTGTCAACGGAGCGCGTGAGAAGACCCGGGAAAACGTGAGGTCCCGGCAGGGCCTGCAAACACGAGGCGCGAAGTCGCCTGTCCCACGGACGGGGACACAGTGTCACAGTGAAGGAGCCGGGGCTGGGGGCGTCACGGCTCGGATAAGGTGCGGAGATAGCCCCCGGCACCTCGCTCTCCTTCTTCGTCCTGCCCTAGAGATGCGGCCCCAGTGCAACGCTCGAGTCCACGTGGCCGCCGTCCAACCAGCACCCGCTCACGGACGGATGTTCTCCTGCGGCGAGGCCGGAAGTCCCGCCCCAAAGCCGAAGGAAACGCCCCCCTCCTGAGTCTTGAATGGCCCAGCTCTGGGGGCGGCAGCGCCGGTGGCATCCGCTTTTGGGTAACGTAGTTAACGCCCAGCCTGTGCCCACGCGCGTGCGCCATTTCACTTCTCCATTGCGACGGCTCAGCGGAACCGCGGGAAGAGACTGGGAAATAATTTAGCTCCAGAAATCCTAATACGGGGCGGGGCGGGGCGGGGCGGGGCGGGGCGGGGCTTCGCTTCGTTTTAAAGAAAAGTGCCCAGATTTCCGTAGGCCTGGGGGAAATGCCCCGCCCTCCCTAATCGTGCCACCGCAGGACCTGGGAACCTGTTAGCAATGCAAGCTCTCGGGCCTTACCCAGACCTAGAGAATCAGAAACCCTGGGGACGGGGCTCAGCACTCTCTGGTTTCAGGAATCCTGGTACCGCTCATTCAAGTTTAAGAACCATGGCTCTACTGTGACTAGAATGGGAAATACTAAGTCCCTCGTGGTTGTTTACATAAAAAGTGCCTATCTCGGGCTTCCCTGGTGGCGCAGTGGTTGGGAGTCCGCCTGCCGATGCAGGGGACACGGGTTCGTGCCCCGGTCCGGGAGGATCCCACATGGCGCGGAGCGCCTAGGCCCGTGAGCCATGGCCGCTGGGCCTGCGCGTCCGGAGCCTGTGCTCCGCAACGGGAGAGGCCACAGCAGTGAGAGGCCCGCGTACCGAAAAAAAAAATGCCTATCTCATAGTTCATGCTCAGTAAATAAGAACGATTATTATTACTGTCATTAGCATTAACATCACAATGCTTTCACGTACAGGGCTTGGGAGGATAAGTCAGGGATAACTCTTTGCAGGATCCTTGGCGTTGTGCAAAAGCAATGATTCCTTGACTTGGCAAGTAGCCTCATAGGTATTGATTAAACGCTTTACATAAAAGCATACATTTGTATGTACTACTTGGCATATTTAATTATTTCTTAAAGAGCACCGCAGGAAGTTTTTTTTTTTTGCCATGCCGAGTGCCATGCAGGATCTTAGTTGCCCGACCAGGGATTGAACCCGAGCCCCTCTGCACTAGAAGCGCACAGTCCTAACCACTGGACCACCAGGGAAGTCCAGGCCGGCTTCTTAAACTACAGGTAGGCATGATGCCCAAAGAGTTGCATCATTACAAATAAGGGCACATGATTCAGATCTTCAGAACATCAGGTCTGCCCTCAGGTCTAAGTGGAGAGTGGAGCTGATATGGTTTCATGTTTGTGACATAAGATGACATGTCATCTAGTTCACAGTAAGTAACTCGGGCCTCCCTCTCCCCCTCCTGTCCTCCCCTTGACCTTCAGGACAGGTAGACCCAGGTACAAATATGTGATCAGGAGATGGCCCAGCCTGAAGCTTAGAGGTTTTTCAGGTCATCAGGTCCTGTCCTCATCAAAACACCATCAACCCATCTCCTGAACCTACAGTACACAACAGAGCGCTAAATCCTGGGGAGGTGTGAAATCTAGAACCACTGAGGAGATTCCCAGAATGGTGCACAAATGCAAGAACAGTTAAGACACACATTCACAATCAATTCTGCATGTCTCATTCACATGGTCCCAAAGTTAACTGTAAAGAAAGCAGAGACACGCTGTCCTCCCAGACATCCAGAAAGAGAAAATGGGGTTGTTAATCATCTAGTCAGTTTATATCATAATCCATCAACCTGGTCACCAGATACATGTTATTTCTCCTATGCATTCTACACTGTCATCCTTTTATTATTCCAATTCAAAACCCTATCTAGGGCCTCCCTGGTGGCGCAGTGGTTGAGAGTCCGCCTGCCGATGCAGGGGATACGGGTTCGTGCCCCGGTCTGGGAAGATCCCATATACCGCGGAGTGGCTGGGCCCGTGAGCCATGGCCGCTGGGCCTGCGCGTCCGGAGCCTGTGCTCCGCAACGGGAGAGGCCACAACAGTGAGAGGCCCGCATACCGCAAAAAAAAAAAAAAACCCTATCTAATTACTGAGCCCATCTCACCGTTACAATTTCTAGGATGTGTTGTTCTTTGTATCAGGTTCAAGTACTGTTCCTTAACACCAGGAAACTATCACACAAAATAAATCGTCTCCACTCACACCTAACATATAGTGGGGTCAGGGACATAGTGGAAGGAGATGTGAAGGTGCTGAATAACTGCCAACACAGATTTCTATACTCAACAAAAGTGTTTTTCAAAACAGAGCCCGAAATATGAGAATCATAATAGAAAACTAACCCACACAAAATGAATCCTAAGGTTACATTTAAGGCCAGAGGACAGTGATCCCAGGTGAAAAGTCTGCAGTGACAGAAGGAATGAAGATCCAAGAGAAGGATGCACCTGTGAATCAATACAATTGATTATCTGTGTAAAACATGAAAAACATCTCCTTGTTGAGAACAATAAAACTAGCATGCAGGGGCTTCCCTGGTGGTGCAGTGGTTGAGAGTCCACCTGCCGATGCAGGGGACACAGGTTCATGCCCCGGTCCGGGAAGATCCCACATGCCACGGGGCGGCTGGGCCCGTGAGCCATGGCCGCTGAGCCTGCACGTCTGGAGCCTGTGCTCCACAACGGGAGAGACCACAAGAGTGAGAGGCCCACGTACTGGGAAAAAAAAAAAAAAAAAACTACCATGCAATCCTCAATAATATCCCTTACATCGTGCAAAAGGAGGGTAATGGTATTAACTCTATATTTTTTTGTGTTAAAGACATTATAATTTTTAGCTTAAACATTAATAAAATAGGAGTATATACATTCCCAACTAAAAGCGAAGTTTAGAATGTAAATACACAAACTTTTAAAAGAATGTATATAAGACACAGAAGTGAAGTAAAGATAAGCACACAACAGGAAGATCATCATACAGGAAATGTATATGGAATAAATGTTTGAATTAGTAGTCAGTAGTTTACAGTGGGTTGAAAAATATACAGCAATATTGTTTATAAGTCACAGTTCGAAGATATGTTACAGAAATAAAGCAAATAAAAATTTGGAAAATATATACCTTATAATTATAAACAAAAACACAAAAATGTGTATTTGTATCTGAAAAATAGATATAAGGAAGAAAATAACAGGAAGACATATTATACTTTAAAATTTGTATACAATTTTAAACATCAATTCAATTTACATAAAACAATTTTACTGTAAGAATAAAGAGTTAAATCTATAAACAAATTCGTTTTTTTTTTTTGTTTTTTTTTTGCGGTACGCGGGCCTCATTGTTGTGGCCTCTCCCGTTGCGGAGCACAGGCTCCGGACGCACAGGCTCAGCGGCCATGGCTCACGGGCCCAGTCGCTCCGCGGCATGTGGGATATTCCCGGACCGGGGCACAAACCCGTGTCCCCTGCATCGGCAGGTGGACTCTTAACCACTGCGCCACCAGGGAAGCCCCAAATCAGAATATTTTAATGTTATCTCAGTAATTAATTTTTATAAGGCAGGAATAACATTGGTTATATTCTATTAGGTTCATACACCAAAATGAATAAATCTGACCTAACAGATACATATAGAACTGCATACACCAAATGCAGGATGTTTGCTTTTTAGCACAAACTGAATATAGATAAAACTGACAATATATAGGACCATAAAGAAAAATCTCTAACTTGCATAGAATGTAATAAAACAGAGACTGAAATAAAACAGGACAGAGATTAGAAACAGAAGATGTGATTGAAAACATTTCAAGATGTGCTTGGAAATCAAGTTACAAAATATGAAATAACCCATGCCTGAAGGAAGCAAAGATAATCAAAACTGGAGAACATGTTTTTGAAAATAATGACATCCCCAATGCCAATTTGATAGGGCTTTTATAAGCAGTATAATGGACAGCAGTCCAGTAAGTTAGGAGAAATAGATGGGATCTGCCCTTGTCTTGAGAATATGGGCTTGGGCTGGTCACCTGACTTCTCTGCACCTCAGTTTTCTAATCATTAAATTGAAGGGGTCTCTACGGTCCTTTAAAGTGTTCAAGCCCTATTATTCAAAAGCATAATCTTGTTTTTAAATTATCATAGGATATTCAACTTGAGACTTTGCTTTACAGTGTTTGAGAACTAATGACATCCCTACATACTCTCATGAGATGCAATTAATAAAATACATTAAAAGGAATCTCCAGGCCCAAATGGTTTCACCAGAGAATTCTACCCTTTAGAGAAGAAATAAAACCAATTCTACAAAATCTCATCCAGGTTGGGGGGATGGGGTGGGGGTGGGGGAACACTTCTTGGTTCATTTTGGGAGGCCAGTATTACTCAGATACCAATAACAGTACAAAAATAAATAAAATATAGACTAATATGCTCATGATTTTACACATAAAATTTCTCAACAAAACACTGGCAAAAGGAATGTGTGTATATACACACACGTACACATACATATCATTATATTCCATATTCCATGACTGCAGGGATTACTGCAGAAATGCAAGGCTGGTTCAACATTCAAATCCAGTCAATCCATCATATCAACAGGCTACAGAAGAAAAGTCATATGATCACATCAACTGAAGGAGAAAAGGCATCTGACAAAATTCAACACCTATTCATAATGAAGGCTCTTAGCAAATGAGGAGGGAAACCTTCCAAACTAGATAAAAAACATATAAAAACCCACACTATCATCTTATTTAATGGTCAAGCAACACTGAACGCTTCCCCCTTAACATTAAGAACATGACAAGTGGGCTTCCCTGGTGGCACATTAGTTGAGAATCCACCTGCTAATGCAGGAGACATGGGTTTGAGCCCTGGTCCGGGAAGATCCCACATGCCACAGAGCAACTAAGCCCATGTGCCACAACTACTGAGCCCGCGTGCCACAGCTACTGAAACCTGCATGCCTAGAGCCCGTGCTCCGCAACGAGAAGCCACTACAACGAGAAGCCGGTGTACTGCAACGAAGAATAGCCCCCGCTCGCCAGAACTAGGGAGAAGCCTGCATGCAGCAATGAAGACCCAATGCAGCCAAAAATAAATAAATTTATTAAAAAAAAAAAAAAGAACAAGACAAGTGTGTGCTCTTTCACCATTTCTATTCAACATTGTACAGGAAATTCTAGCTAGTAGAATAAAGACAGGAAAAGGAAATAAAATGGATACACATAAGGAAGAAGATGTTCACTATTCACTGATAATATTGCTTATGAAGAAAATCCTGATGAATCTACCAAAAAAAAAAAAACCTGCTAGAATAACTGAGACCAGCAAGGGTACAGGATACAAGGTCAATGTATAAAAATTAATTATATTTCCCTATAACAGTAATGATAATGAGCAAACTGAAATTAAAAACTCAATACCACATATAAAGACTCCAAGAAAAGGTACATGGATGAAGATCTAACAAACTATGTTCAGGATCCGTAAGGTGAAAATTATAAAACACTAATGAAATAAATGAGAGAAACTAAATAAATGGAGAGACGTACCACATTCATGGAATGGAAGACTCAACATAATAAAGATGCCAAATCTCACCAAAATGATCCACAATGTATCATCTATAAAAAAATCCCACAAGATGTTTTTAAAATATAGACAAGCACATGATAAAACTTATACAGAAAACCAAAGGAAAAATTGACATGGAAAGCTAAATCAATTTTTAAAAACAATAAAGAAGATGGAATCACTTTACCCAATTTTAAGATTTAATGATAGCTATAGTATTCAAGATAATGTGGTATTAGCAGAGGTTTAAATACCCAGATCAACGGGATAATACAAAGAACTCAGAAATAGACCAAAATGAATATGCCCAACTGATTTTTTACTAAGTTCACTTCAGTAGAGGCAGGACAGTCTTTTCCACAAATGGTACCAGAACTGAACATCCTGAGGCAAAAAACACAACCTAAACTTCACATGGTAATACAAAAATTAACTCAACATGGACTAGAGATTTAAATATAAAACTATAAGACTTTTAGGAGAAAATATTCAGGACCTAGAACTTGCTGAAGACTTCTTAGACAAGACATGAAAAGCATGAAGGGGCCTTCACAATACTGCCATGGATTAACACAACAAAAATGACTTGGCCTTCAATGGGAATACAAAACTAGACATGCAGTCATTTGAAAGGCCCTGAGGAGGGTTCAGAGTGAATGCATGATTATTTTTATGTCTTTCTGTACAGTATATTTCTTAACATGAAGGAATACTATCACATGTTGCTCAAAAAAAAAAAAAAAAAACCTCCGAAGTAATTTCAAAATACCCTGACAAAAGATACTAGTCATTTAGTCATTATACTTGGACTAAGCCAATGGCAACAACTGTGGAACACACATGTACCTGCACCCACACATGCTCATTTCATCTGTTAAAATTCTAGTCACTTTCCTTGACAGTGACTCTTCACACAATCTTTTGTAAGATTAAAAATGAGACTACCTCTCTGCATGTATCATTATCCTTTAGCTTAATTTAGCTATGTGTTTTATTTTGTTCTGGCTCTAATTCGATCTCTAGAAAGTCACTGAAGTGGACCTGAAGAAACCTCTCTAAGGAGGAATCAGAGGGAAGAACTGGGATTCATCTAGGAAGGTCGCACAGCTACACTGTCATCGTCACCCCACAGAAAAAAAAAGAACAAGTAGATTAAGTATAAGTGTTGGGTGGTTAAAGACACGACACAGTATGTTCTCAAAAAATCAGTCTTAAATATGCAGTAAAACGGGCCCACTCATACATACATCTTCATCTCCTTAAATATGAAAGCATTTCATAAGTCAAGCCTTCATATTTCTCATAAAGACATATGCTACTCAAGGATAGAGACAATATTGTAGAACAAAGCTGGTTTTCAGTAAATATTTTCAGACATACCCTCAACTGTCTAACTCTCCTGACACTGGACAGCAGTGCATGTATATTCAAGACAAATAAAAGGAACAAGGCCCTCTGATCTCTGCAACAACACCCCCCTTACAACTCAAATAAACTAAGGCAGGGATGACAAATTGCCACAGGCTCATCATGGAAATCTGAAAGCTGTGTTTGCATTTCTCTCTTTTCTCGTCTCCTCCTCTTTTGTTTATAAATATCCCTGAGATAATTTTGTAGTGTAAGCTAAGGAGAAAGATGTGGCTGAGGGTTTTGCTAAGTGCACAATAAAGATTGGATCACTCTCCTGTGTGAATTTTCAGATACAGAGTAAGTTTCTAGGCTGAGGCCATTTCTAACATGACTCTTTAGATGACAACTGATATCCCGCAATAGCTTTTCTCATGGGGAAGAAAAATGAGAGGTTTCTCTTTGGTATGAATGATCAGATTCTGAGTAAGATGTTTCCTCTGGCAAAAGATTTTCCTCAGTGGTTACGTGCAAAAAGCCTTTCCCCAGTAGGAGTTCTTGAAGACTGACTGAGGATTGCCCACTTGTGAAGGTTCTTCCCACATCTGTCACACTGACACGGTTTCTCCCAGTATGAACCCTCTGATGCTGAGTGAGGGATGAGCTGCGACTGAAGGCCTTTCCACACTCACTGCACTTATAAGGCTTCTCTCCAGTGTGGATGATGGCATGTCGAATGAGGTTTGTGCTCCAGCAAAAGGACTTCCCACACTCCATGCATTCATAGGGCTTCTCTCCACTGTGAATCCGCTGGTGCCTGGTGAGGCCAGACCTGCGGTTGAAGGCCTTCCCACACTCCGTGCACTCAAAGGGCTTCTCCCCAGTGTGGATGCTGAAGTGCCGAATGAGGTCCTTCCTAGTGCTAAAGGCTTTGCCACATTCTTTGCACTCAAAAGGTTTTTCTCCAATATGGGCCCGTTTATGCAAGATAAAAGTATAGCAGTAGGTAAAGGCCTTTCCACATTCACTGCACTTATAAGGCTTCTCTCCAGTGTGGATGATGGCATGTCGAATGAGGTTTGCCCTTTGGCAAAAGGCTTTGCCACATTCCATGCATTCATAGGGCTTCTCTCCACTGTGAATCTGCTGGTGTCTGGTGAGGTATGACCTGCGGTTAAAGGCTTTCCCACACTCCATGCACTCATAAGGCTTCTCTTCAGTGTGGATGCTGAAGTGTCGAATGAGGTCTGACCGATTGCTAAAGGCTTTCCCACATTCTTTGCACTCATAGGGTTTTTCTCCAGTGTGGGCTCGTTTATGTAAGATAAAAGTGGAGCAGTGGGTGAAGGCCCTTCCACATTCACCGCACACATGGGGCTTCTCCCCGGTGTGACTCCGCTGGTGCTGCCTGAGGTGTGACCTGCGGTAGAAGGCCTTCCCGCACTCAAGGCACTTGCACGGCTTCTCTCCAGTGTGGATGACATAGTGTTGGATGAGGTCCGTGCTATCACAAAAACCTTTTCCACATTCGTTGCATTCAAAGGGTCTCACTCCACGATGAATCTGCTGGTGCCAGGTGAGATGTGACCTGCGGTTGAAGGATTTCCCACACTCCACACACTCAAAGGGCTTCTCTCCCGTGTGGATGATGTAATGTCGAAGGAAACCTGTCTTATCTCGAAAGGCTTTCCCACATTCTTTGCACACAAAGGGTTTTTCACCAGTGTGGCTTCTGTTATGTAAGACTAAATTGGAGCGGTGGGTGAAGGCCTTTCCACACTCACTGCACTTGTAAGGCTTCTCCCCAGTGTGAACCCGCTGGTGTCTCGTGAGGTGTGACCTGCGGTTGAAGGCCTTCCCGCACTCCGTGCACTCATAGGGCCTCTCCCCGGTGTGGATCATGTGGTGCTGGAGGAGGTGTGTGCTCTTAATAAAGGTTTTCCCACACTCTGTGCATTCATAGGGCTTCACGCCAGAGTGAATCTGCTCATGTCGAACAAGGAAGCAACTCTTGTTAAAAATTTTCCCACATTCCTCACACTTATAGAGGTGTTTCCCTTCGTGTATCAAGGGTCCTTTCACTGGTCCACATGAGTCACATTCATAAAGAGTATCTCCTGGAAATACTCGCTGCTGAACAATCCTTGAGTGAAGACCGTCATGTGTCCCTAAACCACCATGTTCAGGGCTCATTTTCCCAGAGAGCTTCTCCCTCTGGGGGTCCATCCCTGGTCTCAAGTGGCCTTCCTGCATTTCCAGTGGCCCATTCTGATCTTTGGTTTGTCCCAACAGGGAGTCCCCTGAGGCTCGCTGAGTCAGTTGTTCCTGGGGTGAGACTTCCTCAGACAAGGCCAGGTGAGGAGGGGCAGGCTCTGTGGTGTCAGGTTTTGTGTTGTCACCTAAAGGGAACACAATACACAACAAGGCATGTAAGTGGTGGCAACACAGAAGAAACTCAATCACCATGCCAGTGAGGAGAAGATGAAAATAGTGGCTCTGTACCTGCTGCGTTTTCAAATCTCTGAAACCCAGGTGTGCAATTTCTTTCTTTTTGGTTCTTAGATTCTTGAAAATTTTAGAGGGAAAACCCAAAGGGACAGCATGGGCAGGGGACGGAATGTCTGGAGACGAGGGGCAGGTAGGCAGAGGAATGATGACACTGCATGTCGTGAGTTTGCTCGAAGCCAGAACATCTCAAGGTGCTACAGGAAGCCAGCAAAGGGGCACCTAGTGCAGTAGGTGGGAGACAGGAAGAGGTCATGCAGGCTTCCCAGACGCGGCCAGACCTACTGACGTATAGAGAAAGTGGGAAGGCCCTTTCAGCCTTTGGAAATACAACGAAGAAAGGCACAGAGTCTTCCAGAATCAGGGAACTGCCGTGCATGAGAGGATAAGGTTGGTGAGGGTGGAGCTCCCAAGATGGGATTAGTGCCCTTACCAGAGAAGATACGAAGGAGCTCGCTTCTTTTCTCTGCCATGTGAGGACAGAAGGAGAAGGCTGCCATCTGCACGCCAAGGAGCAGGCCCGCACCAGACGCCAGGTCTGCCAGAACCTCGATCCTGGACTTCCCAGACTCCCCAACTGTGAGAAATAAACGTCTGTTACTTAAGCTGCGCACTCCGTGGCATTCTCGTTACAGCAGCCAGACTAAGACAGGACAGTATCAGTACTGTTCTCATTCTGGAGCTCTGTGATGTTAAGAATGTAAGAAACAAATGAGCAAATAATTAATACATCAATTAATCAAGGTCATTGATGAATCAGTGATGACACTGTCCCCATAAAACCAAGGTTTATGATTAACTGAAACCTGTACCGGAGGTCCACTAAACAAAAGTGAGAGGTCACATGAGTATTATGGTTAAGAACATGGTCTCTGACCACAAAAACCCTAGGCCCAAATTCCAAAAGCACACAATATTAGCTTTGCGGCGTCTGGTAAGGCACTCAAATTCCATAGGCCTTCATTTTCCTCTTCTGAAAAATAAAGCTAAAAATAGAGCCCACCTTGTAGGACTGCTATGAGGATGAAGTAAAACACTACATATACTATGTTCAGGAGGGTGCCAGACACAGGACAAAAAGTCAATCAATTAGCTTTAATTTTTCATTATGGGTTAGTCCAATAATGTACGCCTGGGACCTAACTAGGCAGCATGTAAACTGGAGGTGTGAGAATGAGAATGTGTGGATTAACCTTGGAGAGAACTTAAGAGTAAAGAGAATGAGCCATGAGATGCCCGATGAACCAACATTCAAGTGATCATCAGAGAGGGAGAATGAAGGTCCAGTGAGAAGAGGGTCAAATGCTCAAACACGACACAGTCTGAAAAGTCTGTGTTGCGTCCTGAGCTCACATGGCGTGGCGGTCCAGAGTGCTGGCTCTGGAGCAGAACACGTCGACTCCAAATCTGCCTGTACCCAGCCAGCTAATGTTGGACAAATTCTTAGCTGTTTCCTGTCTAAGCTTCCTTGTCTGAAAAACTGAGAGGCTCTCAATTTCTGCCTCATAGGCTGTTGTGAAAGCTAAATGAGAAAATGTCTGTAAAGCACTGGGCACGGTGCCAGGTATGTTCAGTAAATTGTGGCCCATCGCTCATGATCATTTATGGTCGTGCTGTATCTGAAGATGAGGAGCAAAGCAGTGACCGTGGAAGGGAGAGTTTCAGTGCTGTGGTGCAGAGCGACCTCCCCCAGACCTCAAAGAGCAAAGGGAACATTACCAAGAGCTGCCGAGGACAGGGACAGATGGGGTCTTTCATAGATGGATGCTGGGGATGTTAAAGGGGGCAGACACTCTGCAGAACTGTCTGGCAGTTTCTATCAAAGCTGAACATACAGCTACTCCATGACCTGACCTGCACACACACCAGAATGTATTCCTAACAGAAATCAGTGCTTACATGCACCAAAAAACATAACATGAATATTCTCAGCAGCATTAAGTTGAAAACAACAGGAGTGCCCATCAGGAGGGGAATGGATCAATGAAGGGCAATTTTTCATGCAATGAGATATTACACCGTATTAAGAGTAAACAAATTCCAACCCCAGGCAACCACATGAAAAGAATCTCAGACATGATGATCAAAAGAAGACACATATGACAGCATGCTATGGGGTTCAACAGTCAAAACTAATCGATGCAGACAGTCTAAACAGGGGTTACCGAGTGCAAGGGGCTATCGAGGGCGTGAGATCCCAATGAGATGCTGGAAATATTCTACATATTGACTGAGGTGGTGCTTATGTGGCTTAAACATATGCAAGCATTCATGAAGTTAACCTCTTAAGATTTTTACACAACACAGGGTGTGAGTTACACCTCATTCAAAACGTGCAAGAAAATTTTAGTAAATGAGATGGACAGACCTCAAGCGTAGACATCTCTTGCAAGAATGAGACAGCTTCTCCAAGAAGACGGATTTTACGGGGAAAGTAGAGTCAATGTCAGTGTGAAGCCATTAGAGAGGCAGAAGCATTTTCTATTTACTTTCCCC
The DNA here is from genome assembly GCF_964341445.2 of Mesoplodon mirus. Classification (NCBI taxonomy): domain Eukaryota; kingdom Metazoa; phylum Chordata; class Mammalia; order Artiodactyla; family Ziphiidae; genus Mesoplodon; species Mesoplodon mirus. The sequence continues at coordinate 63,871,716 of NC_138995.1, read as the reverse complement.
GAGTGTGAGGCAAAGAGGCAGAAGAGGTGAGAAGCAGCAGTTCCCTGAAAAGGTTTGGCCTAGACTCTGGTACATGAATTGGCCTTGGTCAGGGGTGAGATCTCCTCTAGGGAGGTGAGAAGGGAAGCTACACATATGAGAGATTTAGATGAATGTGGAAGGGTTTAAGGATCAAGCAACACAAGGATACAGGCTCTGTTTTCTTTTTTAAGAGTTTTTTTGATGCGGACCATTTTTAAAGTCTTCACTGAATGTGTTACAATATCGCTTCTGCTTTATGTTTTGGTTTTTTGGCTGCGAGGCATGCAGGATCTTAGCTCCCCGACCAGGGATCGAACCTGCACCCTCTGCATTGGTAGACGAAGTCCCAACCACTGGACCGCCAGGGAAGTCCCACAGGCTCTACCTTTGACATGAAAACGTACTGAGGGCTCAGTGGCTGGGGGAGTGCTGAAGGTTGGGAACAAGATCTTGGTGGCTGCGGGGGCCACCGTGGGAGACAGGGCTGACTAGAGGCACAGAGGAGGTGTGGGGAGACCAGCCAGGAGTGTACTGGCATCACCCAGGCAAAAGCTGAAAACCTGGACCGAGGGTGTTGGGGGGGCGTCTTCTCCTGGTGGTGGAGGTGACAGACTCAGGAGGCGTGCATGCAAAACGGACACCATTTGGAGGGCTTGGCGGAGATGGGGGTGTTGAGGAGTTGTCTGAGGCTGCACCCAGCCTTCTAACATGCACGGGAGGTGGGAGGAACGGGCAAGGTCAAAAGCCCCCTCTTAGGCATGTTGAGCATGAAGTGCCTTGAGGTTTAAGCAAACAGGAGGGATAGGAAGACTAGGGCGGAGGAGTGCTTCTGGGTGTCTGACTGATGCTCAGAGTGTGGGTGGATGCAGAAGGTGGGAAAGGGTAAGATACAGAGCATAGTTGGAAGGGCCCTGTTTACTTGCAGTTCAGAAGGAAATATGAGATACTATCAATCCTCACTAGCACTAACCCCACGATGTGAATAATACTAATAGCTTACTTTTGCTGAGCCACTCACTATGGGTCAAGTCAAGTGAGAAGCAGTTTCATACATAATCTATTACATCCTCCAACCACCCAATGAGACAGAAACGATTATGACTATAATTTCTCAGGAACAGACTGAGTGTAACAGACCACACTGATCAAACCATTTCATTCCTTTCCTTGAAAACACTCAGCCTCATATCCCAGCCCCAGGCACCAAATGACAAAGTCGAGTATCTTGTCAGTGGAATGTGAGTGGAAGCAATGTGTTGGAAGTGGGTGTGACATTTTCCCTTCTCTGTTTTCCCTCTGCCAGCTGGAGGATGCCAGGAACCCTGAAGGTCTCATGCTGATGACAGAAGGTAGCTGAGTCCCTGAATAGCTGTGTGGTCAGAGCTCCCTACTGATCCGCATCACCCTTGGTTCAAGAAAAACACTTCTCGTGTGCTGAGCCATGGAGATTTTGGAATACACCTGTTAGAACAGCTAGATTTACCTTGGCCAAACTTATATACAAAGGCACAATGGGATCATGGAACTTCCCCAGGGCCACAAGGCTGTGTGGTGTGTCACACCTAGTTTTTAAGCCCAAGTACATGGAGCCAAGAGCCTAAACTTACCAGATATGCCCCACACCTCCCCAGGAGCAGTGGAGAGTGTTATGGGGTAGAGGGACCACAGGTTAAAAGGTTCCACAGATCCCACGCCTCCAGAGAGGCCATGACAAGGAAATTCTCACAAATTTTATAGGCAATGGTCCTCCTGCTGTCTGCAACCTGCTGTGATGCCCGCTTGGCCAGCTGTTGGCACTTACCTGGGCAGGAGTTTGGGGAGAGGCCTCTCTTCCACGTCTGTAACTCTGGGCTGTCCTCCAGTGGGTGGATCAGCTCTGGCTTGGGCAAAGGACATCCTGTTCACAGAGAAAAAAGAGAGCATGGGGATTTTGGTGAGAAGAAAGAAACCTCTCAACCCAGATTGGGACTGCGGGATTTGGAAGAGACCTCGGAATGCAGCTGCTCCCGTCTCTGCAAACAAAACGCTGCAACTGGGAACCAAACTGTAAGAACACCATCCCTTGTCCCCGAAGACGGCAGACATTAGTGCTGGCTGCACAGACAGCACCGACCCTCTTTGACCTCCACCCCACAGAACCCAGCACCTCCTGAAGACGTTTTCTCATTCCTTCAAGTCAGGGACCTCGACCTCCCGCGCATCAGCAACACCTGGGGTGCCCAGCTACCACCACACAGCAGTTCAAACAAAATCTCTGGGAAGGGCCTGGGCATCAGATTTTAAACGCTCCCCACGTGACAGTAGCCAACCTGGCAGGCTAAGAAGTCCTGGTCTCCATCATCCCACAGATGGCATCATCGGTATCTGAGGTAGGCAGGTGACCTACGACAGCTGCTCTGAGTAAAAAGAAAGCTTTATTTCAGGAAGGGCTGAGTGAGGCCCCTGCAGCTCCTGCCATCCAGAAGCATCTTGTGACTCCTGTGAGGGAACCAGCCTGAGCATCAGAACCAAGGAAGCAAAGAAACAGATACCTGGGTTGGCACCCCCAACCTGGAAGCCAGCATCACCTCTGAGCTGCTTCTTAGATAACAGATTTCCTTCAGGGTGTAGACTGTTTGAGCTGGTCTGCCATGTGTACCCAAACATATATCAACCAATGTGGGGGTAAAGACTGTAGATAAATCAATGGCAGAGGTACCAGGACCCGCACAGAGAGCACATCTGCAGATCCTGAACCAAAGCTCAGGATTCGTTGGTCATCACTAAGCAAATGTTCACTCCTGTCTGCTACATGCTCAGCATGGGGCTCAGGGCCAGGGCAGTGGAAAGTGAAGGAGTCTTTCTTCGGCTGTCTGGAGTCATGCTCCCTGCAACCGCAGGGCCTTTGCACGTGCTGTCCCTTCTAACTGGAAGGCTGTTTTTTTTTTCCTACTTTGCTCATTCTAGATTACTCTAATTCTTTGGGTCTCAGCTCAAATGTCACTTCCTGAGAAGATTTCACTGAACTGTGGCTCCTGAGCCCAGGTGCTTCATCAATCTGCCATGTTGCCATGGAATTTTTAAATCCTAACAGTTAAGTCAAAACTCATATTTAGTCAACATCCTGTTTCCAGTTCTGCCTGTAAGGAGATTCCAAGTCGCCACTCCTTCCTAACAACAAGTGGCAAGCTGAACAGACTGAAAAGTCAACAAGTCTTCTTGGATCAGTAACAGAGGGGAGGAAACAAGGTAAACTACTATCCCTAGGACTGGAGACACCGGGAATACAGTGAGTCACAGCTTACAGGAGCAGAGACTCACGAGCAGAAACTGCCACAGGAACCAGCGCCAGGATAGGAAACCTGAACAGTAATGAATGGATTGGTGGAGGTTCAGTGCAGACAACTCTGACAGCAAAAAAACCTCCAGGGGATGCAGTCACAGGCAGGCCCTCACAGTATTATGAAATTTCTCTCCAGAAGCTCAACCAAGTTCCCACAAAAAATAGAAGAGAAAAATCCCCTCGGGCTTCTGGCAGGGGGGAAAGAAAAAGAACCAATTCTGAAATATACCAGAGCACTCTGTCTTTAACCAGGCCTGTCCTCAGAAGAAACTAGTTAACCAGAGCCTAAACTGCTGGGGTTTTATCAGAGCCTAAATGGCCTGGAAGAAAGGAAATACCCAACTCCAGTCAACTTTGGTGATCCTGTCCTACCTTAGTGGAGGAGATAAACACTTGTGACATTCACAGTCCAGAGGGATAGGCCCACTAAAAGACTGAGACCTAATCACAGAACTATAAGAACACTCTTTCCCTCCTGCCCTGCCACTATATATATACATATATTTTTAAATTTATTTTATTTTTGGTTGCGTTGGGTCTTTGTTGCTGTGTGTGGGCTTTCTCTAGTTGTGGTGAACGGGGGCTACTCTTCACTGCGGTGCACGGGCTTCTCATTGCGGTGGCTTCTCTTGTTGTGGAGCATGGGCTCTAGGTGCACAGGCTTCAGCAGTTGTGGCTTGCGGGTTCTAGAGCACAGGCTCAGTAGTTGTGGCACACGGGCTCAGTCGCTGTGGTGCATGGGCTTAGTTGCCCCGCGGCATGTGGGATCTTCCCGGACCAGGGCTTGAACCCGTGTCCCCTGCATTGGCAGGCAGATTCTTAACCACTGCACCACCAGGGAAGTTCCGCCTACCACATTTCTAAAGGCCTATTTACAGCAGTTACTTTTGCCCGGTATATCACGTGCAGCTATCAAAGGAAATCATGAGTCACGCTAACAGTCAAAGGACACAACTGGAAGGGACAGAGCCAGCATCAGAACCTGACGTGTCAGGGAAGCTGGAATGATCAGATCAGGGAGTTTAAATGACACGGATTAATACGCTAAGGGCTTTAATGAACAAAGTAGACAGCACGCAAAAACAGAGGGGCAATGTAAGCACATACAAGGAAATCCTAATGAAGAACAAAAAACAATGCTACAGATCAAATAACACTGAAGAATGCCTCTGGGGGACTTACCAGTAGACTGGACATGGCTCAAGAAAGAATCTCTGAGTTTGAGAATATGTCAATAGAAACCTTCAAAGCTGAAAGCAAAGAGGACAAAGACTGAAAAAAACAGAATATCCAAGGACCACAGAACTATACAAGGTGTAATGTACAAGTAATGTGAATTTAAAAAGGAGAAAAAAATGAGAAAAAGAAACAGAAGAAATACATGAAACAATAATGACTGGGAATTTCCCAAAATTAATGTCAAACACCAAAACACAGACCCAGAAAGCCAAGAGAACACCAAGCATGATAAATGCCCACTACCCCCACCCCTGTCCCCTAGCAAAAAAACAAACAACCAACCACCTAGGCATACCATTTCAAAACTACAGAAAACTGAAGATAAAGAAAAAATCCAGAAAGAAGACGAAGGTCAAAACAAAACAAAATAAAACATCTTACCTATACAGGAACAAAGACAAGAATTACATATGATTTCTCCTCAGAAATCACATAAGAAGAGAGTGGAAAGATTTAATGTGTTCAGAGAAAAACCTCACCAATCTTGAATTCCATACCCTGTGAAATTATCCTTCAAAACTGAAAGAGAAATAATTTCTCAAAGAAACAAAAATTGAGGGAATCTGTTGCCAGTAGACCTATCTTATAAGAAATGTTAAAATAGGGGGCTCCTAGCCCCACAAAACACTTTTAGCAGAGCCTTGATTAAAAGGAAACCTGCAAAAAAAAAAAAAAAAAGAAATGTTAAAATAACTTCTGTAGAGAGAAGGAAAATGATATAGGTCAGAAACTCAGATCTGAATATAGAAAGGAGGAATACTGCAAGAGCAATAAAAGAAGGTAAAGTTAAAACTTTTAGTTGTCTTAACCAATCTAACAGGTAACATTCTGTTCAGAATAATAATAGTAATAATGTATTCAATTATGCTTATGTACATAGCTTACACACACTTATACATATACATACATACATGTAAATGCTTATTTTTATGTATGTATAAAATATATATGCCCATTATATATGCACTTATATAGTGAAACAAATGGCAGCAATGATATGAAGGATGGGAGGACAGAATTAAGATTATTTTGTTATAAGGTCTCATGTTACCAGTGAAGTGATATAGTGTTATTTGAAAGCAGACTTAGATTAGTTGCCCTTTGGCACATTATCACTTACATTAGCAATCCTACAAAATGAAATACTTAGGTATAAATCTAAGAAAATATGTACAAGATTTATATGAGGAACTCCTCAAAGCTCTGATGAATGAAATCAAAGAACAAAATAAATGGAGAGAGATTTTATGTTCATGGATAAGAAGACTCAGTACTGTCAAGACGTCAGTTCTTCCCAATTTGATCTATAGATTCAATGCAACACCAATCAAAATCCCAGCGAATCATTTTGTGGGTATCCAAAACTGATTAAGTTTATATGGAGAGGCAAAAGACCCAGAAGAGCCAACACAATATTGAAGAAGAACAAAGTGGGAGGACTGACGCTAACCCAACCTCAAGACTTACAGTAAAGTTGCAGTAATGAAGACAGTGTGATGTTGGTGAAAGATCGATGGAACAGAATTGAAAGCCCAGAAACAGACCCACATAATACAGTCAACTGATCTTTGACAAAGGTGCAAAAGCAATACAAGAGCTAGCAAAGCTAGTCTTTTTAACAAATGGTGCTAGAACAACAGGACATCCACATATAAAAAAAATTACCTAGACAGGCCTGAAACCCTTCACAAAAATTAACTCAGAATGGATCACAGATCTAAATGTAAAACATAAAAGTCCTAGAAGATATTATAGGAGAAAACCTAGATGACTATGGGTATGTGATAACTTTCTAGATACAACACCAAAGGCATAATCCATGAAAGAAATGACTGATAAGCTGGACTTCATACAAATTAAAAACTTCTGCTCTGCCAAAAGAATGAGAAGACATGCCACACAGTAGGAGAAAATATTTGCAAAAGACATATCTGATAAAGGACAGTTATCCAAAATACACAAATATCTCTTAAAATTAGAAAGTAAGAAAACAAAAACGACCCAATTTTAAAATGAGCCAAATACGTTAACAGACACCTCACCAAAGACAAGAACAAAGACCTTAAAACACATCTCACCAAAGACAATATACACACAGCAAATAGGCATATGAAAAGATGCTCCACAGAATATATCATCAGAGAAATGCAAATTAAAACAAGATACCACTACACACCTATAAGAATGGTCAAGGGACTTCCCTGGTGGTGCAATGGTGAAGAATCCACCTGCCAATGCAGGGGACACAGGTTCGAGCCCTGGTCTGGGAAGATCCCACGTGCTGCAGAGCAACTAAGCCCGTGAGCCACAACTACTGAGCCTGCGCTCTAGAGCCCGCATGCCACAACTACTGAGCCTGAGTGTCACAGCAACTGAAGCCTGCGGGCCTAGAGCCTGTGCTCCCCAACAGGAGAAGCCACTGCAACGAGAAGGCTGCACACCACAACGAAGAGTAACCCACACACTGCAACAAAGAGTAGCCCTTGCTCACTGCAACTAGAGAAAGCCCAAATGCAGCAACGAAGATGCAAAGCAGCCATAAATAAATAAATATAAATGAAAGAAAGAAAGAAAGGAAGGAAGGGAGGGAGGGAGGGAGGAAGAAAGGTCAAAATGTGGAACTCTGACAACACCAAATGCTAGCAAGGATGCGGAGCAGCAGGAACTCTCATTCAATGCTGGTGGGAATGCAAAATGGTATCACCATTTTGAAGGCAGTTTGGTGGGTTCTTAAAAAACTAAATATACCTTCACCATAGGATCCATCAATCACAGTTCTCGCTATCTACCCAAAGGTGCTGAAAACTTATGTCCACGTAAAAACCTGCACATGGATGTTTACAGCAGCTTTATTCATAATTGCCAACACTTGGAAGCAACCGAGATGTTCTTCAGTAGGTAAATAGATAAACGATGGTAAATCTAGACAGTAAAATATTATTCAGCACTAAAAAGAAACATGCTATCAAGCCATGAAACGAGAAACAAATGCATATTACTAAGTGGAAGAAGCCAATCTGAAAAGGTTACATATTCTATGATTCCAGCTATATGACATTCTGGAAAGCACAAATGGAGACAGTAAAGAAAGATCAGTGGTTGGTGAGGGGCAGGGATGAATAGAGAGGACTCTCAGGGCAACAAAAAAAGTTTGTGTGATACTATGATGGATGCATGTCACTATACATTTGTCCAAACTCGTGGAATGTACAACACCAAGAGTGAACCCTAATGTCAACTATGGACTTTGGGTGATTACGATGTGTCAGTGTAGATGCATCAACTCTAACAAATGTACCATTCTGGTGAGAATATTGAGAATGAGGGAGGGTATACTCGTGTGGGGGGAGGGGGTATGTGGGAAACCTCTATACTTACCTCTCAATTTTGCTGTGAACCTAAAACTGCTCAAAAAAAAACAAGTCTTAAAAAAACAATAACTATTTATAGGTGTAACCATATTCCAGGGACTGTGCCAAGCAATTTAAATGCATTAAAAAAAATGAATTAAGTTTATGAACTAATTTAGGAATGAAATGACATACGTATTTAAAATATTGAGTCTTTTCATTCAGGAACAAGGTAAATGTCTTCATGGATCTAAGTCTTTTTTAGGCCCTAAGCAAAGCGTTATATTGACCTTCCTGTGGGCCTTGCATGAAAAATTCTATTTTAGGATTTCCTTATAGCACCCACATGAAGTACATACTGCAATGAGCACCATTTTATAGATGAAGAAACAGAGGCTGAGGCAGATAAAATGATTTGCTGAAACCATGGACATGATGAATGGCTGAGCCAAGATGAAAACCAAAGTCTAGTCATCTCTGGCATCTGGCACCTGTATTTAACTACAAAGCTACACAACACTGTTCCAGAACATGCTGAGTCCAAGCGTAGGGTGATGACCATGACAAAAAGGATGAGGATGATATCACTAACAGTTGTGACGGCAGCAGGAGTCACAATTGCTAACCCTGCACACAGCCAGGCAGCACCACGCATTGTTCTGAGCCTCACGACAGACGTGTGAAGCAGGTACTGTATTACTTCATGAGATACTACCTATGAGATAACTGACATACAGAAGCGTTCAGTAACCTGCCCAGGAACACACAGCTCATAAGCAGCAGAGCAGGGATTAGAGACCAGAGGTCCAGCACCAGACCCTGGTCTCCCAAGTGCTACACGAAGAAGGAAACAGCAAACACTTCCCCGTGGGAGTCAGCAGCCTCAGACCAAGTGGGCTGTGGTGGTGAGAGGAGGACATGAGCGGAGGAGTCAATGCTCAGGAAACAGGGCCAGAGGAAGCAGACGTGGAGACGCCAGAATTCAGCATTTCATGAACTACGAAAAACAAAACCTTGGGTTCGGAATCCCACACAGTGATTTGGTCAAATAGAGACATTTGCACGAACATCGTATATCATTTATTCTAATCAACATTTCACAAAAGGACAAAAAAGGCAAAGCAGAGCTGTTGACAACCAAGATGTGCCTGTTAAGTTGAATGGATTAAGCTTTGGGAGGGACTCGCAACAATGGCCCTATTTTCCTTACTTGCTGAGGACAGTGTGCTGGGAGAATTAAATGAGTAGGGCATGAACAGAAAAACAAGATAAACATACAGCAAGAAATAGAGAGGGGTGGGTGGGCCTCAGAGAGCAAGGACTTGGTGACTGCCTCCTTCTGCAAAATAGCTGCAGCAGAAAAAACTACTGTGAAAACAAAGTGACACGAGCAGGCCCACGAGAGAAGGCAGAGCAAGAGACCCAGAAGCCAGGGCATCATCATGCTTCTCTCAGCCGCTGTATTGGTCCCTCAAGGAGCCCGGCAGGAATTCCTACCTTCGGGTTCCGTGAGACACCTCCATTTCCTCCCAGCACATCCTTCTCCTTTGGCTGTGACCAAAGGCAAACTATGTTTCTTGTCCAACCCTCCCTAAGTGAGATACAAGGAGACCAGGCAACAAGAGGTGAGTCCAAAAAATAACTGAAGCTGTGGGGAGGAGGGTAGATGGGCTACAGAGGGCTACTCAACCACCAGGCCTGGAGCCAGAGGGTGGAATGAAGCAAGGGACAGGTCCCACCTGGTGAAGCTGGGAAGGCCTTACCCAGAGAGACCAGGAGCCCGCAGGTCTCCAGCATCACCTCCTGGTACAGGGTCCTCTGGGCGGGGTCCAGCTGCCCCCACTCGTCCTGGGTAAAAGTCACGGCCACATCCTCATAAGTAACAAGCATCTGGAAAGTCAAGCAGACGCAGTTGTGTTGGTCTTGGGGCTATTGATGGAATGAGAGCACATCTCTCTCCATGGCAAAGACGCAGAGACCAAACAGCGCCGGCAGGCCGAGCTCTGTGCTGGACTCCAGGAGGCAGACACTGCTCTAGACTGATCACAGCAGTGTAGCCGACAGAAGCCTCCTAGGCAGGAGCCGACGGAGAATGACACGAGGTCAGGACCCTCCCGCATGGACTGTGAGGCACAGAATGGTAAGGGTGCTAACATGTCAGACAAATGGGGACGAACAATGATGACAACGAAAACAATACCAATAATAATTACGGCAAGAGCGCCCCAGACCCACTGGTCCTCACCGCGTGCCTGCCTCGTGCTGAGGCATTTACGTCTTGTTCAAGCGTCTAAACGTCCCCAGCTCTGAAGTCCCACCCACTCCTGAGGTCCGAGTCCTAAGTCCTAAAGTCAGCACTTGCCTGCTGTGTGAACTCGGGGGCCTCGCTCAATTTCTCTGAACGCTGATTTCTGAATCAATACAATGATTCTCACTGAGCAATAACAGTTATGAGAATTAAAGAAAAAAGAAACACTGGGTGACTGGCCACAGCCGGTGAGGTCAAAGCCATTATCATCTTCAGGTCAGTCAGGAGACCTGAGGCCCAGGGAGCTCTACCAGTTCACCCAAAGTTTACATGTGCTGTGATCAGAGGCAGGATTTAAAAGCAGGTTCCTCTGGTCTGAGGTCTAACAGCATAACCATGACCCACTGGCAAGGTAAAACCACAGTTAATGAAGATGTGAAGCATTTTAAATAGATTTCCCAGTTATATGCATTTCAGCCACTGCCGAACATAGTTGTGCACACGTGGGCAGAGAAGCAGGCTCATCATCACCCACCTCCCAGGAGAGTCACCTGAGGCGGTGGCTCCTACCTGGGAAGTGGCAGGGCCTGGACCAGCTCCTGCTGCCAGGTGAACCGTGGAGACTCCCAGGGAGAATCCACAGTGAGCCACCACTTCTTTTTTCTACCTGAGACCTGACAGCATGTATCCCGCAGGAAAGAATACTTCAGGGACCAGGGAACAGGAATTGCTGAGGACACTGGAGGCTGTAGCCAGGAGAACAACGGCCTCTGATTGGCCATGATGTCTGTCCTGGCTGAGCAGGATGGAACATTCAGCCAACGGCCACACCGTCTGGCCCTCCCAGGACATGTCTCAGCAGATGGGGGAGTAGGGAGGATTCTGGCAATCGCAAAGACCCTCTAGGGGTTCCTTAAACAACCAATATACCTTTTATTTGGTCCACACTCTTCCGCATGCCGAAATGCCATGTCCTTGGCTCATGCCAAAACTGCCTACCGGAAGGAGGCCTGCTTGGCTTGAAAAGTTTGCTTTAGGCGTCACCTCCAGGCATCCCTCTCCACTGTTCGTAGAGAAGAGGGTAAAAATACAGGCTGTGGTGGCGACATACTGGTTGTTACTTTCTGCTACTTAAGAACTGCAGTGAACTTGGGCAGGAAACTGTACTTCTCTGAGTCTCAAGTTGTTCTTGTACAAAACAGTGATAATAACAGAACTTAGCTCTGAAAAGGTGAGGATTACATGAGGTGATATATTATGCCTGTCTACCTGCTAACAGCAAGGACTCAGTGGAGGCCGGCTGGCTATTATGGTTCTTTTCTCATTGTTTTCTCTCTGCTCCCACAGCATCCTGGACAAATTCAACCAGGAATTTTGCCAGGTTCCCTACACAAAAATGCCAGAACACAGGCAACAGGAAGGGGCCATTTTAAGCTAACTGCTAGAAAAGGCCTCTCCAAATAGGAGACACCTACGCAGAGGCCAGAAGGATGTGAGAGGAAAGTCCTGCAAAGATATAGGAACAGTGGGACTTCCCTGGCGGTCCAGTGGTTAGGGCTCCATGCTTCTACTGCAGGGGGCGCAGGTTCGATCCCTGGTTGGAGAACCAAGATCCCCAAGCCCTGCAGCACGGCCAAAAAAAAAAAAAAGATACAGGAACAGTACTCCAGGCAAAGGCCAGTGCAAATATAAAGATTGGGGGCGGGGCGCGGGGACAGAGAACTTCTCATGGTCAGCTTGGTGTGTCTGCAGAACAGTGAGCCAGGGAAGAACGGAAGGTCAGAGGAGGTCGGCCGGGAGGACGGGGACGCTGGAGTCCTAGAATTTTAAGTGTGGCGGGAAGGAAGGAAGCATCATTTATCCTTCACGCACTGATGAAACACCTGTCGGAGACCCAAAACTGTGGTAAGACCGCGGAGAAAATAACGAGTCAGCGGCACTTGTTTTAAGTAAACGACGGGGACGAAGAGAAACCCAATGGCTTACTCGGCCTCCAGCCTGCCCGGGAGCCCTCTCCGAACCAGCGGAGAAGCAGCAATGCCAGCAATACGGTCCACTCACCCGCGCCGGGCCCAACCACGACGCCGCCATCACGGGACCGTGAGGAGAGAGCGGGGCCAGAGAGGCGGCTCCAGGATTCAGCCGCCCGCCTCCTGCCCAGAGCAGGGGGATGAGGGGGTTGGGGGGGGGGTCACCTCGGCCGACGGTCGCACTCCGAGCCTGTTTCCCAGGCGCAAAATGCGCACGAGGCCCAGGCCGTCGCGTCAGAGCTGCGGGGACGGGGTCGGGGCCCCGGCGGGCGCTCACGGGACACTCCCGTTACGGAGGACGCGGGGCGGGTGTTGGGCTAGTACACCGACGCGGAGGTAAGACACACCCTCCTCACCGGCCTGCCCAGCTCGGGGCTGGGAAACGCACCCAGCCCATCGCCACAGGCCCCACAGCCCCGGAGGACCCAGCCGGCACAGACAGATGACGCAGCTCTCCAAATGGTCGGAGGTCCCGCCCCCGCCGGCGCGGGCCGCAGGGAACCGCCCCCCGCCCTGGGCCGTCACTGGCCCAGCATCGGCGCAAACACGCGGCGCTCAGCCGTCTGGGTAACGTAGTATTTTTTCCCCTGCAAACAACCAGGTGTGTGGAGCAATTTGCCTCAGAGCATCAGTGAAAGCAGTATTTCTGGACTCTCTCCTCAAACACCATGAATGGTCTCTATCGGTGGAAAAAGACTCCCAGATTTTTTTCTGGCAAGGAATGTGAAAAATGGGTCCTGACCCTGGAATTCTGTCACCTGCTCCCTCCTGTTCATCCCTAGTATCACTTTAAAGCTCACTGTGTAGAGCCCTGTAGGCCACTGTAAAGAAGTCGTATTATGTTCCCTGTGTGTTCTAGAATATACCCAGGAATTGTTAATATACACAGAAATGGGAATGATTGTCATGAAGGAAGTAGTTTATGCTCACACATTCCTAGAAACAGGAGGCGGGGCACATCACAAAGGGCCACGAGGGGGAGACCAGGATGGGTCAGGAGGTAAGAGAGGTGAAGAAAGCATGGTCCAGAGCTTTTATTGTGTTTCCAACAGGAAAAACAAGGCAGGGTAGGCTAAACAGTTTGGTATTGGCTAGTTTGAATACTGTCAACAGGCTTTGGAGCATACGGGCTGACCTTATTTGCCCGGCACAGGCCCTTAGATGATGAGAAATATAGTCTCCTAAGTGTAAGAGTCAGAAACAGGAGGGTTTCCAACTAGGGGCTTTGGGTTGCTTAATTTACACATGAAAGAAACAGCCCCTAAGAGTAGTTTGTTACCTCTAAGAATTGGCTAGTCCTGAAAGGGGCAGTCTCAGGAATTTCCTGGCAGTCCAGTGGTTAGGACTCCAAGAGCTCACTGCTGAGGGCCCAGGTTCAATCCCTGGTTGGGAAACTAAGAGCTCACAAGCCATGCTGTGTATTTGGGGGCCTCAATCAGTTGTCCTTCGCCATTTTCAGAGGTGTGAGTCTATGAGAAGGGCGTGTGGAACCATCCCTCTAAATTACCAATCCCACGGGAGATAACTGGGCTCTTACTAACACCATCATCCCTCGAATACCTGCTTTCTACCTGCTCACCTGGACAGCCCCTCCTTGGAACTGCTCCTTCCTCTGTCCATGACTCTCTACCTTGTTGCAACTTAAAGATCACATCTGGCTTGATGCACTGACACGCTGTTCTCTGGAAGTGACATAAAAATGGCCAATTTGGGGCTTCCCTGATGGCACAGTGGTTAAGAATCCACCTGCCAATGCAAGGGACACGAGTTCGAGCCCTGGTCCGGGCAGATTCAACATGCCGCAGAGCAACTAAGCCCGTGCGCCACAACTACTGAGCTTGCACTGTGGAGCCCGCGTGCCGCAACTACTGAGTCCGAGTGCCACAACTACTGAAGCCCGTGTGCCTAGAGCCCGTGCTCTGCAACAGAGAAGCCACCGCAATGAGAAGCCCGTGCACCTCAACGAAGAGTAGCCCCCGCTCACCGCAACTAGAGAGAAAGCCCACACGCAGCGAGGATGCAAAGCAGCCAAAAATAAATAAATAAATGTATATTTTTTAAAAGGACTAAAAAGGGGGATGGGGCACAACAACAACAAAAAATATATGCTTAATACACGGATCTCCAAATTAAAAATCACAGCAGGGCTTCCCTGGTAGCGCAGTGATTGAGAGTCCGCCTGCCGATGCAGGGGATGTGGGTTCATGCCCCAGTCCGGGAGGATCCCACGTGCCGCTGAGCGGCTGGGCCCGTGAGCCATGGTCGCTGGGCCTGCGCGTCCGGAGCCTGTGCTCCGCAACGGGAGAGGCCACAGCAGTGAGAGGCCCGCGTACTGGAAAAAAAAAAAAAAAAAATCACAGCAGACAGAAATTTCCTTCAAGTCATCCAGCTGGTTAGAACAAGGCCAGGAAGTGTAACCAGGTGGTCTGACCAAGAGGGTCCATGCTCTTGACACTGCTCCAAGGAAGGGAAAATAGTGCCCATTTACAATTTAGCTTAGACCATTCAATTGTCAGGTGTGTAACATACCTGTGAACAGATTACAAATCTTTAACCCTCAAAACTCAAGGATGACGTCTTTGAGCATTCCAGAGGCACCTCAGCATCCGATAACTAAGACAGGAAAGGCAGTCTGCAGGCCAGAGTATGAGTACAAAGGGGAGAGGCAAATACTCCCAGAGACCAGATTCCTACAGATCTCCAGCATCACGTCTCTGTAGAGGGCCCTCCCAGCTGGACCAAATGCTCCCATACCATCTCAGTAAAACTCACAGACAGGTCCATGAACTTGACTAAGCCTGCAACAACACACCCTTTAATCTCCAGTTATGCACATTTAATGATGCAGGAATTATTATGACCCCATGTTCTTTAATTTTCTTTTTGTTGAAGTCAAAGGCTACCAGTTTCAACAGTGGGAACAAAAAGTAAATGAGAAACTGTTGACATATGTGCAATGGAAATACACAGCATTGACCTGGTCGTTACATCTTTGTACAAATAAAAACAAATAAAGGGAATATTTGCAAGTCAAACCACTGACGACATATCTAAATAGACACAGATTTATTGAGAGGCAAGATTCTTTCTCACCAGACATTCTCTATATTTTGTCAACACTAAATTAAATCTTGATCACTATGTAAGAATTTCGACTCTGACATAACTGATTGTTTTCGTTACAGTGATTTACATGTATATAAGCCTTCACCTCAAAGCTATGACTTATTTCTTGTTGTAGAAAACTGTATTTAATATTTGTTAAAGAAATTTGAACTTCCTCAACATTTAGGTATCATTTAAGTCACTGTGAAGAAGAGTTAATATAGCATGCTATCCTTTGAGCTTCAGTTTGCCCTTGGCTAAAGTTTGAGGCCTTAGATTTCGGGAGGCTTCCTATCATTCCCAGAAATGATGAATGGCTCAGTGCACCTACTGTTTGTGTAAACAAGGTGGCTTATGCTGCTAACCTGCTATGCTTCTGGAGGTCTAGAATTTTGTTATGCTCTAGACAGAGTGCCCAATAAAAATCATAGGCACTGAGGTTCTAATAAGTTTCCCTAGTAGACATTTCACACATGCAGTCACAATTCATTGACAGAACTTAAATTAAGCACTCAGAATTCCTAAAGCTTGTCCCTGGTTTCCTCTGGACTCCAGTCCTTGTATCTTTTCCCTTGACTGAGAGAGATTGCTTTGTATTCTTGTGCTGTCATAAACCATCGATGTTGAGTATAATATGCTGAGTCCTTTGATGCTTCCTAGTAAGTCATAAACCTGGGTAGTCTTGAGGGCTTTCAACACAGTCATTCATTATGACTTTTAAAGTCTTATAGATCTGTCCATAAAAGCCCATATAGTTTCTCTTTGTGGTCAATGTATGTCATATACTGTGCCAACTATACACACAGCTTTGTGTAAACACTGTGAGGGCGGCAAACATAAAAATACACTACTGTGTGGCCATTCACTAACACACACATTGAGTGTCTACTGAGGAAAATAAAAACGTAAAGTGAAAAGAATCAGACAGTGGCTGGATGTGAGGATGATGAAAGAAAAATGGCTGTGAGGTGTCTGGCTTGGTCAACAAGACAGAAGATAGTGGAATTCACTGAGACTGTTTTTTCAGGCACCTCAAACACAATGTCTAAAACCAAATGCCAACCTTAGCCCTTTTCTACCTCCCTGCTTCCTCAAACTCAGAGATTATCTATATTTCCCACAAAGTTACAAGAGATGATGCAACCATCGAAGACTGAGTTTGGTTTCTCACTCAAACTGAAAGGATGGCCAAGATGTACTATAAAATGAGAAAGGGGGTTACAGATCAAATGAGTATTATTTGATCCATTTTAGTACAAATGAATAGTGACCAGGAAAACAAAGATTCATACTACAAGAAGGAATCTAGGAAAGTGATAAGGGCATGGACTCTGTAGCCAGCCTAAATGGCCTCCAATCCCTAATCTCATACTTTGTAATGACTGTACAATTTTGGGCAAACTCCTTAATCTTTCTGTTCCTCAGTTTTCTGATTTGTAAAATGAGGATAATATTACCTATCACATAGACTTGTTGCAAAGGTTAAGAGTTGATGTGTTTAAACATTCAAAACAATGGCTGATATACAGTAATACCACGTTTGCTTGCTCTTAGAATTATGATGGGTGCATCCTTATGGTGATGGTCTTGGCCAAATGACACATGCATAAACTCAGTGTATATGAATACACAGAAGGTGTGGAAGTATGAACAGAGGGTAACAGACATGAGAAATATTCAACCTGGAGACACAGATTTGGGGGAACTCTGTAGATCACTGAGTATAAAATGCATTGAGTGGGAATTAACTCACTCATGGAACACAACACAAGTGAGAAAGCAATGGCCTTGGATGGACCCTGGGAAGCACATTGTTTAATACATGGGCTAAAGACACAGACTCTCTGAAGAAGGGAAAGAACTCACAGAAACCAGGAAAGGACCTTCAAGTCAGAGAGGTGGGCAACAGTCCAACAGTGATGGGAGGGCGGGAGGAGGCGAGAGGACAAAAGGGAACTTTGTGAGACCTGCTTAAGCCAGGCAACCATGGTGGAGGTCATTCTTTAGTTGTCAGTGGAGCAAAAGGGACATGAGGGGGTGAGGACAGGCAGTGGACACAACAGTCACACAGGGTGTATCTGTGGGAGAAAAGAGAAGGGCAGAGCTCAGTGCACACGTAGGGCAGAAAGTGCCTGGGGGTGAGGAACACAGGTATAGATTGCGAGGACAGAGGGGATTCAGAGGGAGAAGCTAAAGAACAACAAGTAGAGGCACAGAAGAAAGACAGTGGCCCTATACAAGTTGGGGAATATGGGAGAATGTGTTCAACAACAAAGAGGAAGACTGAACCTGGAAGACGAGTAGCCCATTCTCCTTTGAGGCTATAACAAGCCTTAGAGAGCTCGGAAATTTTACACACGAATCTTCCCTGAAGAACACAACTCTGAACAATCTGCAGGTTGCCCAGTTTTATTTTCTTGAGAAATATGTGTGGATAACAACACAGAAGACGGCAAGTCTTCCATTCCTCCAGATACTTCAGGATTTCTATTCCAGTATCAAGATAAACCACCAGAGAACCACTGACTTTGGACTACACAGTTTTGCTTGTTTTCTCAGAGTCCTTCTTTGGCATCATAAACTAGGCAAAGAAATAGAAGATGTGTAAAAGAACCAAACAGAAATCAGACAATTGAAAAATTCAAAAACCAAAACGAAAATTCACTGGATGGGCTCAATAGTAGATTATATATGAGAGAGAAGGAATCAGTGAGCTCAAAGAGAAATCAATGGAAATTAATCAACGTGAGCAACAGAGAAAAACAGACTGGGGGAAACAAAAAGATGGGAGCCTGAGAATCCTATGGAACAAGAACAAGAGAACAAAGGGCTGAAAAAACTATTTGAAGAATAACTAAAAATTTCCCAAATTTGCCAAATGGCATACACCACAAAATTCGAAAAGCTGAGCAAACACCAAACAGGATAAGCCCCCCAAATTTTATGGCAGGTTACATCATAATCAAACTTCTGAACTCTATATACAAGGAAAAAACACTTTCAAAGCACTTGACATAAAGGATACATTACAGATAGGGAAATAATGAGTCAAATGGCAGCATATTTCTCAACTGAAACAGATCAGATTTCCCATCTGGAAGACAGAAGGAAATGACTTACTTGCCTTTCAAGTACTAAAAGAAAAGAACTGCTGACCCTGAATCCTATATCCCACAAAAATTTCCTTTGGGAATGAAGGAGACATAAAGACATTTTTAGATGAAGGAAAACAAAAACATTTGTTACCAGAAAATCTGCAACAAAAGATAGGCTATAGATGTTTGTGGGGCAAAAAATTTAAAAAGAAACTGTTAATGGAAGAAACTTGAGATTTCAAGAAGGAAGAAAGAACAATGTAATGAGTAAAAGTAGAAGTAAACAGACTGTGCTTCTTCTGAGTTTTGTAAAAATTGTTTGACAGTTGAAGCAAAAAGAACATCATCCAATATGGTGTTCAGTATATGAAAAGGAAATACCTAAGACAATTATATTAAAAGAATGGGGAATGTAAAGGTACCCAATGGAAGTACGGTTTCTACGTGTCAAAGTGCTAAAGTGTTGATACCGTAGGCTGTGATAAGTTATGTATGTACAATACAATACCTAGAGTAACCACTAAAATACAAGAGATATACTCAAAAACATCACAGATATATCAAGTGGAGTTCCTAACATTAAAGTAACCCACAAGAAGGCAAAACAAACAACAAAAAGTACCCCCTCAAAACCAAACAACAACAAGCAACAAAAACATCATAAAATGGTAGTTGTAAGCCCTAAAAATATCAATAATTATTTTAAATTTAAATGGCCTAAATATACCAATTTAAAAACAGAAATCAGTAAGATGGATATAAGAAAAAGAGCCAAGTATATGCTATTCACAATATTCACATATTACATTACTTCAAATGTAACAATATAGATAAGGTTGAAAATAAAATTATGGAAAAATATAAACCATGCAAACATTAACCAAAAAACTCAATAGTGGCTATATTAATATCAGATAAAGTATACTTCAAAGGAAAAAATTTTAGAGGAGCACAAAGAAAGCATAATGATAAAAGGGTTATTACACCAAGATGACATAGCAATCCTAAATGTGTATGCACCAAACAACAGAGCTTTGAAATACATGAAGTGAACACTGACAGAACTTAAAGGAGGAAGAGACAATTCTAGAATTAAACTGCAGGACTTCAACACCTCTTTCTCAGCTGTTGATAAAAATACAAGGCAGGAAATCAGCAGATAGCGAAAATCTGAAAAACACCATCAATGAACAGTATCTGGTACATACATGTACAAACTCCACCCAATGACAGTAGGATACACACTCTTTTCAAGCAGCCTTACTGAACATTCATCAAATATCCTGGGTCATAAAACAAACCTCAAAAAATTTAAATAGCCAAATCAAACGTAAAAGAAATCAGAAGAAAGCACAAAATACTCCAAACACTGGGAAATGAAACAACATCCTTCTAAATAATCCATGGGTTAGACAGTCTCAAATAAAGAAATATTTAGAACTGAATGAAATGTAATTAGAACATAAGAAGCTAAAACAGTACTGTGAGGGAAATTTATAGAACTTAATGCTTACATTAGTAAAGTGAAAAAAAAACCCTCAAATCAATAACCTAAGCACCCACCTCAAGAAACTGCAAAGGAAAATACTATCAAAGCAAGTAGAAGAAAGGATATAATAAAGACCAGGAAAAAAAATAATAATTCAGTGAAATTAGGAAAAGATAGAGGAAAAAATGATATAAAGTGCTGGTTCCTTGAAATAAAAAAATTGATAAATGTCTAAGAAGATTGACAAAGATAAAAGAGGGTTAACACATTTCCAATAATAGGAATAAAACAGGGGCTATAAGTACAGATTCTGCTGCCGTCAAAAGGATAATAAAGGAATACTTTAAACAAATAAGAAAATTTAGATGAAATGGGACAATTCCTAGAAAAAGATAAACTATAAAAACTTATCCAATATGAAATAGATACTCTGAATAGTTCTACACATATTAAATAAAATAAATACATAATTAAAAAGCATCCAAAAGAAAAATCTCCAGGACTAAATGGTTCACTGGAGAATGCTACCAAACATTAAAAGAACAAATAAAACCAATTCTATACAACACACTGTCTTCCGAATAATAGAACACCTGTTAACACATGTTAGGAGGCCAGAATCACCTAGACACCAAAACCAGACAATGACAATTGAAAAATACATAGAGAGAGAAAGAAAACTACATATCACTGTCACTCATGAAATTAGAGGAAAACTTCAACAAAATACTAGCATATTTAATACTGTAATATAATATATAAAAATAATTATACTCCATGACCAAGTGGGGCTTATTCCAAGGATACAAGGCTGGTTCAACATTCAAATCTCAAAGGAATGTAATACATCATATCAACAGGCTACAGAAGAAAAAAACACAGGATTCTATCAACTGATTACAAAAAAAGCATTTGACAAAGTTCAACACTCATTCACAATAACAAAAAAACTCAGTAAATTAGGAATATGGGAAACTTTCTAAACTTGATAAAGAAAACTCTATGAAGAAAACCTTACAACTAACACCATAGTTAATGTTGAAAATCTGAATGTTTTCCCCCTAATATCAGGACCCAGGCAAGAACATGTTTTCTCACTACTAGTATTTAACATCATATTGGAAATCTTAGCTAGTGCAGTAGGACAAGAAAAGGAAATAACAGGTATACAGATGGGAAGAAGTAAAACTGTCTCTAATTGCAGATGATACTTCTATGCAGAAAATCCCAAGCATTCTATCAAAAGAAACAGCAAGGTTGCAGGATACCAAAATAACATGAAAAATATATATATTTCTGTATACTACCGAAGACTGTGTGGAAATTGAAAGTTTAAAAATCAATGCCATTTATAATTACTCAAAAAAAACCACCTATATATAAATCTTTAAAAAATTGTACAGGACCTATTACTGAGACTTATAAAACAGTAATGAAGTAAATCAAGCCATATCAAATAAATGTACAGACATAATGTTTTCATGAATTGGAAGATTCAAAACAGCAAAGATGCCAACTCTCAACAAATAAATCTGCCAATTTAACTCAATTTCTATCAAAATTCAATCGTTTTTTTCTGGTAAAAACAGACAAGCTTATCCAAAACTTTACATGGAAATTCAAAGTAACGAGGAGTGTTAATCAGTTTTAAATAAGAAGACTGAAGACAGAGGACCCACTTTACCCAATAAAAAGATTTACCACACAACTAGAGCAATTAGTAAACCAATAATAGTACAAGACCAAGAAAATGTCTGAGTATTAGGTCTTTAAAACCACATGAAGAAAAGGTTTGTCTTTAAAGAATCAAAGCCTAACTAGTCTAAAATCGTGCAACAGAACGTGCCCATTCATATGTTATTCTTATCTCCTTAAATATAAAGGTATTTGATGGCTCAAACCAAAAAATTAAGGTCCTTAAGAATAGAGACAATGTTTTAGAACAAAGGAGATGTTCAATGAAAGTTTTCAGACCTAACTCTCTTTAAACTGGATAGCAATGAATGTATATACAAGACACATAGAGTCTAGGATCTTTACCATGGAAACAAAACTATCCTCCTGCCAATTAACTAAGGAATCAATGACAAAGTGCCAAAGCTTGGCAAAGAAGTCTGAAAGAAACATTTTGCAGTTCATCTTCTATTTTAAGTCTCTCCCTTCTTTTTTAAAAAAAATTCCTGAGATAACACTGAAGTGTAAACTAAGAAGAAAGACGTAGCTGAAGGTTTTCCTAAGTGCATAATAACCACTGGGTCTCTCTCCTTGATGAATTCTCAGATGTAGAATAAGGCTCTAGGTTGGGTCAATTTCCAATATGACTCTTTAGATGACAGCTGATATCCTGCAATAGGTATCCTCACAGGGAAGAAAATTGTGGGGTTTCTCTTTGGTATGAATGATCAGATTCTGAGTAAGATGTTTCCTCTGGCAAAAGATTTTCCTCAGTGGTTACATGCAAAAAGTCTTTCCCCAGTAGGAGTTCTTGAAGATTGACTGAGGACTGCCCACTGGTGAAGGTTCTTCCCACATCTGTCACACTGACACGGTTTCTCCCAGTATGAACCCTCTGATGCTGAGTGAGGGATGAGCTGCGACTGAAGGCCTTTCCACACTCACTGCACTCATAGGGCTTCTCTCCAGTGTGGATGATGGAGTGTCGGATGAGGTTTGTGCTCCAGCAGAAGGACTTCCCACACTCGCGGCATTCATAGGGCTTCTCTCCACTGTGAATCCGCTGGTGCCTGGTGAGGCCTGACCTGCGGTTGAAGGCCTTCCCACACTCCGTGCACTCGTAGGGCCTCTCCCCAGTGTGGATGCTGAAGTGCCGAATGAGGTCTGCCCGATTGCTAAAGGCTTTCCCACATTCTTTGCACTCAAAAGGCTTCTCCCCAGTGTGGGCCCGCTTATGCAAGATAAAGGTGGAGCAGTGGGTGAAGGCCCTTCCACATTCAGTGCACACGTAGGGCTTCTCCCCAGTGTGAATCCGCTGGTGCCTCTTGAGGTATGACCTGTGGTTGAAGGCCTTCCCGCACTCGAGGCACTCAAAGGGCTTCTCCCCAGTGTGGATGACATAGTGGTGAATGAGGGCTGCACTCTCACAGAAGGCTTTCCCACACTCACTGCACTCGTAGGGCTTCTCCCCAGTGTGAGTCTGCTGGTGCCACATGAGGTATGACCTGTGTTTAAAGACCTTGCCACATTCAAAGCACTCATACGGATTCTCTCCACTGTGGATGATGTAGTGTCGAATGAAACCTGGCCTATCTCGGAAGGCTTTTCCACATTCTTTGCACACGAAGGGTTTTTCTCCAGTGTGGCTCCTGTTATGCAAAACAAAAGTGGAGCGGTGGGTGAAGGCCTTTCCACATTCATTGCATTTATAAGGCTTTTCTCCACTGTGAATCCGCTGGTGTTGTGTAAGGTGTGACTTGCGGTTGAAGGCCTTCCCGCACTCCATGCACTTATACGGCTTCTCCCCGGTGTGGACCATGTGGTGTTGAAGGAGATAAGTGCTCTTACTAAAGGTTTTCCCACACTCTGTGCATTCATAGGGCTTCACGCCAGAGTGAATCCTCTCATGTCGAGCAAGGAGGCGTTTCTTATTAAAAATTTTCCCACAGTCGTTGCACTTAAAGATACTTTCCTCTTCCTGAATCATGAGATCATTACCAGATCCACATAAGTAATGGTCATGGACAGCACCTCCTGGAGGGACCGGCTCCTCTACAATCCTTGAACACACACCACCAGCTGTCCCTAAGCTGCCATATTCAGAGCTTGGTTTCCCAGGGAGCTTCCCCTTCTGGGGTTCTATCTCTGGTCTCAAGTGTCCTTCTTGCATTTCCAGTGACCCTTCCTGATCGTTGATTTGGCCCAAATGGGAGTCCTCTGAAACTCTCTGTATTAGTTGTTGCTGGAGTGAGACTCCCTCAGACAGGGCTGGCTCACAAGTGGTAGGTTCTGTGGTCTTGGGCTTTCCTTTGTCACCTGAAAGAAATTCAATACACAGAAAGACCTGTTAATAATGCCAATATGGAAGAAAGAAAGTCAATATTTCAGTGAAAAAAATGAAGATGAAAATAGTGTCTCTGTGTCTGCCACGTTTCCTGACCTCTGAATCCCAGGATAACAATTTCTTTCTTTTCTGATACTTGGACTGTTGACACCTTGAAAGGGAGACCCAGAGAACTAGCTGGGTGAGGGGACAGGGTGCTGGAAAAAGACACGGTCAACTCCAGACTGGATAGTTATGCAAATAAGTAACTCATCTGGGCTCACAGAGAGTTCATGGTGAAGAGATGACTCAGTGCAAAGCCTGAAAGACCAACTATGTGATCAGAAGGTTGGGGTTTTAAGCCAGAGGATAACAACTAGACCTCCAGAAACAGAAGGAGGGCAGGAGACTGAGTCCTACAGGCACTGATTTAATCAGTTTTTCTTATGTAATGAGACTCGGTGAAATTCTTAGGTTGGCAATATTTCATGCATATATTGCCATACATCAATGCCAGGAGGCTAACGAGTCTGAGGACGTAGTAGCTTATGTTTGGAACCTCTCCAAAATCTGTTCCTAAAAAACGTCTGATGCAAACCTATTGGACAAAGTCTTTACAACAACCATCTTAAAAAAGCTCAAGGAGCTAAAGGAAGATACAGAGAAAGTCAAGAAAACTAGGTAAAAGCAAAATGAAACCACCAATACAAAAAAAGAAAACCTAAAAAGAAACGAAAAAGAGGGAATTCCCTGGCGGTCCAGTGGTTAGGACTCCATGCTCTCACTGCAGGGGGCCCAGGTTCGATCCCTGGTCAGGGAACTAAGATCCCGCAAGCCATGTGGTGTGGCAAACAAATAAACAAAAAAGAAATGAAAAAGAAATTCAGGAGCAACAAGTTCAGTAACTAAAATGAAAAACTCACTAGAGGAATTCAAAGAAAAATTTGAGCAGGAAGAAGAAATAATCTGCAAACCTGAAGATAGGACAATGGAAAATATTGAGTCTGAGAAACAGAAAAAAAGAAAAGATTGAAAAATAGTGAGTAGAGCCTAAGGAACCTGTGATACACCCAATGAATCAACATACTCATTAGGGAATTCCCGGAAAGAGTAGAGAGAAAGGGTCAGAGAGAATATTTGAAGAAATAGCGGAAAACTTCCCAAATTTGATGAAGCATCCAAGAAGCTCAATGAATTCCAAGAAAAATAAAGAGACTCACACTGAGAAAATTACAATCAAACTTTTGAAAGCCAAAGATAGAGAGAGTATAGCAAGTATGAAGCAACTTGTTCATACAAGGGGCACTCAGTAAGATTATCAGCAGATTTCTCATCAGAAACTTGGGAGGCCAGAAAGCAGTGGTTCGATATATTCAAGTGTAAAACAAACAAACAAAAAGTGTCAAGTAAGAATCCTGTATCTGGCAAAGCTGTCCTTCAAGAGGGAGGAAGAGGGACTTCCCTGGTGGTCAAGTGGTTAAGACTCCATGCTTCCCAGGCAGGCGGTGGGGGTTTGTCAGGGAATTAAAATCTCACATGCAGCTCAGCACATCCAAAAAAAAAAAGTGAGGAAGAAATTAAGACATTCCCATATATGAAAACTAAAGGAGTTTGTTACCACTAGATCTGCTCTGTAAGAAATTCTTAAGGGAAAATTCTTCCAGGGTGAAATGTAAGGATACTAGACAGTAATTCAAAGCTATACCAAGAAATAGAGATCTTGATAAAGGTAAATACATGGGCAATTATAAAAGCTAGTATTACTTTGTAACTCCACTTTAAAAAAAATATATATATATATATATATATTTATGGCTGTGTTGGGTCTTTGTTGCTGCACACGGGCTTTCTCTAGTTGTGGCGAGGGGGGGCTACTCTTTGTTGCGGTGCAGGGGCTTCTCATTTTAGTGGCTCCTCTTGTTGTGGAGCATGGGATCTAGGCACACAGGCTTCAGTAGTTGTGGCACACGGGCTTAGTGGCTCCGCGGCATGTGGGACCCTCCTGGACCAGGGCTTGAACCCGTGTCCCCTGCATTGGCAGGCGGATTCTTAACCACTGTGACACCAGGGAAGTCCCGTGTAACTCCACTTTTTGCTTTTACATGATTTAGAAAACGTTTTAAAATTGTTAATCTAAAGGCTACTATTATTGTAACTTTAGTTTATAACTCCATGTGTAGCTTCCTACATAATTTAAGAGACTAATGCATTTAAAAGAATTAGTAGTTTAAGTTTCTAGGCATACAACATATACAGATGTAACTTTGTGACAGGAACAGTTGAAAGGGGAGATGACAGAACTGTAAAGGATTTTTGTTTGTTTGTTGCTGAAGTTAAGCTGGTATAAAATCAAATTAGTGTTAAAACTTTAATATGTTAGATGTCATTCCCATGGTAACCACAAATAGCTACAGAATATATGCAAAAGGAAATGAAAAAGGAATTTAAATGTTTCACTACAAAATATCGACTAAACACAAGACTATAACACAGAAAATGAGAAAGAAAAAAGCTATAATGCATATAGAAATCAAATATCTAAATGACAGAAGTCTCTCCATATCAGCAATTACTTTAAATGTAAATGGATTAAACTCTTCAATTAAAAGACAGAGATTAGCAGAATTGATAAAAACACATGATCCAGAGACTTCCCTGGTGATCCAGTGGTTAAGGATCTGCCTTCCAATGCAGGCGACTCGGGTTCAATCCTTGGTCGGGGAACTAAGATCCCACGTGCCTTGGGGCAACAAAGCCCTGGCACCGCAACTACTGAGCCTGCACGCCAGAACTAGAGAGCCCACATGCCGCAACTACACAGCCCATGCACTCTGGAGCCCATGCACTCAACTACAGAGCCCATGTGCTACAACTACTGGGTCCGCGAGCTCTGGAACCCACGTACCACAACGAGAAGCCCACGCATTGCAACAAAGAGCCCACGTGCTACAGCAAAAGATCCCACGTGCCACAACTAAGACCCCACGCAGCCAAAAATAAATAAATATTTTTTAAAAACCCATATGATCCAACTATATGCTTTCCACAAGAGACTCACTTTGGATCCAAAGACACAAACAGATTGAAAGTCAGAGGATGGAAAAAGATATTCCATGCAAATACTAACCAAAAGAGAGCAGAGGTTTCAATATTAAAATGAGACAAAATAGGCTTTAAATCAAAAAGGATTACAAGTGACAATGAAGGCATTATATAAATAAAAGGTATAATACAGCAAGAAGATATTACAATTGTAAACATTCATATAATGACAGGCGATCAACATACATGAAGCACAGAATGACAGAATGGAAGGGAAAAAGAGCAGTACAGGGCTTCCCTGGTGGCGCAGTGGTTGAGAGTCTGCCTGACGATGCAGGGGACACGGGTTCGTGCCCCGGTCCGGGAGGATCCCACATGCCGCGGAGCGGCTGGGCCCAAGAGCCATGGCCGCTGAGCCTGCGCGTCCGGAGCCTGTGCTCCACAACGGGAGAGGCCACAGCAGTGAGAGGCCGGTGTACCGAAAAAAAAAAAAAAAAAAAGATATCATACAAAGTATGATTTGTGTCTAATGAAAACAAAAACTTAACATACCAAAACTTACAGGATGCAGTGAAAGCAGTGTTAAGAGGGAGAGTTGTAGCTATAGATGCTTCCAGTTAAAAAAAAAGACCTCAAATCAACAACCTAACAACATAATTAAGTAGGAAAAGAAAAGCAAACTAAACCCATACCTAGCAGTAGGGAATATGAAAGATTAAAGATAAATAATACAGGGGACTTCCCCGGCAGTCCAGTGGTTAAGACTCTGCGCCCCCACTGCAGGGGGCACGGGTTTGATCCCTGGTCGGGGAACTAAGATCCTGCATTCTGTGGCCAAACAGTTAAACAAACAAATAAACAAACAAATATTTTTTAAAAGGTAAATAGTACAGAGAATAAAAAAATAGAGAAAAATCAGTGAAACAAAAAGTTAGTTATTTGAAAAGATCAACAAAATTGACAAACCTTTAGCTAGATGAACCAAGAAAAAAAAGAGATTCAAAATACTAAAATCCGAGATGAAAGTGGGGATATTACTTTTGATTCTATAGAAATCAAAACAGAGTATAAGAGAATACTGTGAAGAACTATACACCAACAAATTGGAAAACCTAGATGAAATGAACATATTCCTAGAAACACAAAACCTGTGAAGACTAAATCATGGAGAAATAGAAAATCTGAATAGACCTATAACTAGAAAGGGATTGAATTAATAACCAAAATCTCCCAACAAAGAAAAATCTTGGACTTGAGGGCTTCACTGGTGAATTCTAACCAAACATTTTTTAAGAAGAACTAAGACCAATCCTCAAACTCTTCCAGAAAACTAAAGTGGACAAAACACTTTTAAACTCATTCTGAGACAAGCATTACCCTAACAGCAAAGCCAAGTACACCACAAGAAAACTACAGAGCAATATCCTTTCTGACCACTGATGCAAAAATCCTGAACAAAATAGCAGCAAAACGAATTCAGCAACATATCAATAGGAATATACACCATGACCAAATGCAGTTTATTCCTGTAACATAAGGACAGTTCAACATTTGAAAATTGATCAGCGTAACACATCACATTAACAGAATGAAGGAAAAAGCCCACATGATCATCTCAAATGATGCAGTAAAAGCCTTTGACAAAATTCATGATAAAAAAAAAAACCCACAAATTAGGAATAGAAAGAAACTACCTGAACATAATAAAAGCCATAAATGATAAACCACAACAAACATCATACTCAATGATGAAAGTCTGAAAGCTTTTCCTCTAAGATCTGGAACTAGTTAAGGACATCCATTTTCACCACTTCTATTCAACATAATACTGGAAGTTCTAGACAGAGCAATTGGCAAGAAAGAGAAATCAAAAGCATCCAAATTGGAAAGGAACAGGTAAAATTATCTTTGCTTGCAGACGGTAGTTTACTACATGTAAAAACCACAAAAACGTCACAGAATAACTGCTGAATAAAAGAGTTCAGCGAAGTAGCAGGATACAAAGTCAACATACAAATATCAGTTGCATTTATATACATGAATAATGAACAATCTGAAAATGAAATTACAGAATAGTTGTATTTACAATAGCATGAGAAAGAATAAAATAATTAGGAATTAATCAACAAAGTCAAACACTTGCAGAATGAAAACTACACAACATTGCTAAAAGAGTTAAAGATGATGTAAAGAAACAGAAACACATACCACGTTCCCAGTCTGGAAACCTGATATTGTTAAGATATCAATACTACCCAAAGTAAGTGACCTACAGGTTCAACGCAATCCCTATCAAAATCCCAACAACATTTTCTTTTTAATCTTTTGGCTGCGCCGCATGGCACGGGGGGTCTTAGTTCCCCAATGACTGGGGATCAAACCCGCGCCCCCTGCATTGGAAGCCCAGAGACTTAACCACTGGACTGCCAGGGAAGTCCTCCAGCAAAATTTTTTGCAGAAATAAAAAAAATCCACCCTAAAATCTATAGTGCATCTGAAGAGACCCTGAAGAGCCAAAACACTCTTGAAAAAGAAGAACAAAGTTGAAGAACAGAAAATTCCCGATTTCAAAACTTACTACAAAGCTACAATGATCAAATACAGTGTGCTACTGGCATAAAATCAGACAAATAGGGGCCTCCCTGGTGGCGCAGTGGTTGAGAGTCCGCCTGCCGATGCAGGGGATACGGGTTCGTGCCCCGGTCTGGGAGGATCCCATATGCCGCGGAGCGGCTGGGCCCGTGAGCCGTGGCCGCTGGGCCTGTGCGTCCGGAGCCTGTGCTCCGCAGGGGGAGAGGCCACAGCAGTGAGAGGCCCGCGTACAGCAAAAAAAAAAAAAAAAAAAAAATCAGACAAATAGACCAAGGGAATAGAATCGACAGCCCAGAAATAAACCCTCACATATATCATGAAATGATTTTTGACAAGGGTGCCAGAACCATTCAACGGGGGAAAAGACAGTGTTTAAAACAAATGGAGCCAGGAAAACTGAATACCTACGTGCAAAAGAATGAAATTGGACCCTTATCTAACATCATATACAAAAATTAACTCAAAATGGAGAGAAGGGACTTCCCTGGTGGCGCAGTGGTTGGGAGTCCGCCTGCCAGAGCAGGGGACAAGGGTTCGAGCCCTGGTCCGGGAGGATCCCACATGCCGCGGACCGGCTGGGCCCGTGCGCCACAACTGCTGAGCCTGCGCTCTAGAGCCTGTGATACACAACTACTGAGCCTGCATGCCTAGAGCCCGTGCTCCACAACAAGGAGTAGCCCCCGCTCACCGCAACTAGAGAAAAGCCCATGAACAGCAACAAAGACCCAACGCAGCCAAAAATAAAATAAATAAATTTATTTTTTAAAAAATGGAGGGCTTCCCTGGTGGCGCAGTGGTTGAGAGTCCGCCTGCACATGCAGGGCACACGGGTTCGTGCCCCGGTCTGGGAAGATCCCACATGCTGTGGAGCGGCTGGGCCCGTGAGCCATGGCCACTGAGCCTGTACGCCCGGAGCCTGTGCTCCGCAACGGGAGAGGCCACAGCAGTGAGAGGCCCGCGTACCGCAAAAAAAAAATGGAGAGAAGAAAACACAGGGCAAATGTGGCATGCCACTGGATTTGGCCAAAACTTCTCAGACACCAAAGGCACAGGCAACACAAGAAAAAATAGAAAAATTGCAGTTCATGAAAATTAGGGAAACTTGTGATCAAGACACTATCAACGGAGTAAAAAGATAATCCAAAGAATGTGACAAAGTATTTGCAAATCATATATCTGAAAAGGGATTAATAACCAGAATACACAGAGAACTCAAACTTAACAAAACAAATAAACAAAAACACAGCCTGATACAAAAATGGGCAAAGGACTTGAACAGACATTTCTTCAAAGATATACAAATGGCTAGTAAGCACAAGAAAAGATGTTCAACATCACTCATCATTAGGGAAATGAAAATCAAAACTATAATGAGATACCATCTCACAACCATTAGGACAGCTACTATTGGAAAAAACAGAGAATAACAAATGTCGGTGAAGATGTGGAGAAACTGAAACTCTTGTGCACTGTTGGTAGGAATGCAAATTGGCACAGACTGTGGAAAACAGTATGGCAGTTCCTCAAAAAATTAAAAACGGAAATATTGATACTACATGATCCAGTAATTCCATTTCTTGTTATATGCCCAAAAGAATTGAAATCAGGGTCTCAAAGACATTTGTACACCCATGTTCACAGCAGCGTCACTCACAATAGCTAAAACATGGAAGCAACCCAAGTTTCCACCAAGGGATGAATGCATAAGCAAAATGTCACACACACACACACACACACACACACACACACACACACGAATATTACTGAGCCTTAAAATGGAATGACATTTTAACACATGCTACAACATGGATAAACCTTGAGGACGTTATGTTGAGTGAAATAAGCCAGTCACACACACAAGATAGTGTGTGACTCCATTTACATGAGGTACTTAGAGTCGTAAAAAATCACAGACACAGAAAGATTGTGGTTGCCAGGGGCAGGGTATGGTAGGGACATAGGGTGATTATTGTATAATGGGTACAGAGTTTCAAATGATGAAGAGCTATGGAGAAGGCTGGTGGTGATGGCTGCACAACATTATGACTCTATTTAATACCACTCAATGTATACTTAAAAATGGCTAAGATGATAAATTTTACACTATCTGCATTTTACCACACCCACAAAAAAAGATAACATGAGTAACACACAAAGAATCCCTACAAATCAAAAAGAAAATGCAGGGCTTCCCTGGTGGCACACTCTGCCCGCCAACGCAGGGGACACGGGTTCGAGCCCTGGTGTGGGAAGATCCCACATGCCACGTAGCCACTAAGCCTGTGTGCCACAACTACTGAGCCTGCGCTCTAGAGCCCACAAGCCATAACTACTGAGCCTGCGTGCCTCAACTACTGAAGCCCGCACACCTAGAACCTGTGCTCCATAACAAGAGAAGCCACCGCAATGAGAAGGCCACGCACCACAAGAAAGAGTAGCCCCCGCTCACCGCAACTAGAGAAGGCCTGCACGCAGCAACAAAGACCCAACGCAGCCAAAAACAAATAAATAAATTTATTAAAAAACAAGAAAATGCAAACAAGTCAATAGAATACAATAGACGTTTATCATGAAATGACATTTCAACGAAGAAAATTTAATTCATAGATTGACCCACAAGCGTACGATAAGGTGCTAAAGTTCCTTATGAACGAAGGAAAAGCAAATCAAAACCACGTGGGATACAAGTCTGTATTCACTTGACTGGCAGAAGTTGAGAAGCCTCACGATACCAGGTATTGGTCAAGGCATGGGTTGAAGAAAGCTCCATTCTTTCCTGGTGGAAATGTAACTGGTGTAGCCCCTTTAGAACACAACAGGAATTATCTTGTAAACCTGAGAATCTGCACAGCCTATAATCGAACAATTTCACTCTAAGAAACATTAAAAGACAGCCCTAAACATGAGCAAGATGACCAATATATACAAATGTTCTTGGCAGCACTGTGAGAGTGAAAAAATGTGCACAATTAAATGCTACAGACAATGGATGAATACACTGTGAGACCGGAACATGTTTAATTTATTTTCTTCACTGTAAGGAACTTCAGCACATTTTTACTTTGAGCAGAGAAAAGGATAAAGTTATAAAACAAGCAGAATATAAGTGATGAAGGCACTTTCATGAAAAGCTATTTTCTAGATTCTGATGTCGGAACTGGCCATGCCCAGGGGCAAGACCTCTTCAACTAGGTGAAAAGAGAAGCTACAGATATGAGAGTCCAAATGAGTGTGGAAGGGCTGAAGATCAAGCAATATGAGGAGGCAGACTTTACTTTCAACATGGAAACTTGCTGACACATGAGGGGTCACAGGCTGAGACACCTGTGGCTACACCTGGGGTAGCTCACGCAGGACACACAGCTGACCAGAGGCATAAAGCAGATGTAGAGACCAGTCAGGGGAACGACTAGCATCCCGCAAGGAAAAGATGACGAGAGCTTGGACTCCGAATGCGGGGACAGATCTGATGGGAGGTGGTAGAGGTGACAGATTCAGGAGATGTACACGATGTAAGATGGCCGGGATGTGGGAGGTGGCCGGATGTAGGGGCTGATGGAGGTGGAGGGGTGAGGATAGTCTCTGGGGCTGTATCCAGTCTCTAATCTGGTTGGACGGCAGGACCACGCGCTCTAACTTGGGAGGGGAAGGAGTGAGCATCATGACGGGTTCCTTCCAGGCATGCTGACTGGGTGCCTCTGAGATATTCAGGTGGAGGAGGGCAGAGAGCAGAGGGCAGAGGCTCGGAGCTGCCCAAGAGGGGCTGTCGACGGGCTGCACACAGACACTCGCAGGCTGGTGGGGCCGCCTAAGGGACTAGGAGGGAAACAGCACGACTCTGCAGGGGACCCATCACCACACACGGCGGCCCCAGTGCCCTCAGCAGCCCAGATGTGGGGCACAGCAGGACAAATGTCACCGTCAGGTTTTACCAAACAGGAGGAGTAGGGAGACATGCAACAAGGGCAGGCATCTTGAGTGTCTGGACGGACAGGGTGGGAAAGGGGAGGCAGAGGAGAGCTGGAGAAGAGCTGGGAGAGGAAGGAAGGCCCTTTT
The DNA here is from genome assembly GCF_964341445.2 of Mesoplodon mirus. Lineage (NCBI taxonomy): Eukaryota > Metazoa > Chordata > Mammalia > Artiodactyla > Ziphiidae > Mesoplodon > Mesoplodon mirus. The sequence goes on along the minus strand of NC_138995.1, from coordinate 63,838,130 downwards.
CCGCAGAGGTCAGAGGGAAACGTGAGATGCATTACTCATTACAATACAGGGACATGAATGACACCAACGGCTTACTTCCCACGAGCCACGACTGCGGCGCAGACGCTGTGCTAAGCAGTTTTACGCTTTAACGCGTTGTGTGACCACGTCCCCAACAACCCGGGGACGGAGCAACTATCAGGAACAGACTGAGCGCAGCAGACCACACTCGCCAAACCACCTGCTCCTCTCCCTGGACACACGGCTCAGCCCCATCTCCCAGCCCCGTCCCCCGAGTGTGGCCAAGTGCCTAGTGCCTGTCAGTGGAAGCAGGGGGCTGGTGTTTGTGGGAGTCTTCCTTGCCCTCTCACTCTCCTCTGCCAGCTGCAGGAGGTCAGGACAACCTTCAAGCCACATGCTGACGGCAGAGTGGACCCGGGTCCCTGAACAGCTGTGTGCTGGCACAGTCACACAGACCGGGTGTGACTCAGAAAAAGTGCTTCCAGGGACATCCCTAGCGGTCCAGTGGTTAAGACTCCGAGCTTCCACTGCAGGGTTCACGGGTTCGACCCCTGGTCGGGGAACTAAGATCCTGCATGCTGCAAGGCATGGAAAAAAAAAGAAAGAAAGAAAGAAATACAAAAAAAGAACAAGTGCTTCCATATGCTGAGCACCAAGATGCTGGAGTCTGTCTGACATGGCAGCTAAGATTTAACTTAGTCAAACTTATATATACAAAGACACAACGAGATCCCGAAGTTCACTAGGGCCACAGAGCTGGTGATCGGTTGGCACCCAGGCTTGAAGCCCAGGCAGCTGGAGCCCAAGACACATCTCAGCTCATGCACCTCTATCGTCCAGGAGGACAGAGGGACCTGGGGTCAAAGGGCTCCGTGGCCTTCAGACCACCACAGAGGCCCGAACAAGACGCTTCCCCAGGGAACCAGGGCCAGCAGCCTCCCCCTGCAGGGTCTCCCAGCTGCCCAAACCTTGGCTCCTACCTGGACAGGTGCTTCCGGAGAAGTCTTTCTTCACCGTCCACAGCTCCTGCCCCTGCTCCAGCTGGTAGATCAGCTCAGATCTGGGAACAGGACACCCTGTTCATGGAGAAAGGAAGAAGACACTAGGATTTCTGTGAAAACAAAGAAAACCTCTAGATCTAGTGTGGGACTTCAGGATGTGGCCAAGACCTCAGAATGAAGCTGCTCCCATGCATATACAAAATGCTGCATTGTGAACTGGAAACTAAAGACATGCCACACTGCCATGGAGTTTTTACTCCTAAGTCAAAAACTAACATATAGTGTATAATCGTAGTAAAAGGGCTGTGTTCAAGCAACTTAAAGCATTACATCATTTCAAAATTGAAATAAATTTATGGAGTAATTTAAACAACTAACATATTTAAAATATTGACTCTTGGGACTTCCCTGGCGGTCCAGTGATTAGGACTCTGTGCTTCCACTGCAGGGGGCAATGGGTTCAATCTCTGCTGGGAAACTAAGATCCCGCAAGCTGTATCGTGCAGCCAAAAAAAAAGAAAATTGACTCTTTTCATTCAAAACAAGTTATGTGTCTTCATTGATCTAGATCTTTTTTTAGAACCCAAGCAAAGTTTTGTATTGTTCTTCCCATAGGCCACAGAGGATTCTATCCTAGGATTTCCTCACAGCATTCCCAGCAAGTACATATTGTGATCGGCACCATTTTTTTAAAATTATAGTTCATTTACAACGTCATATTAGTTTCAGGTGTACAGCAAAGCGATTCAGTTATATATATGTATATATATGTGTCTGTGTATATTTACATATACACACACACACACATATATATATACATATTATATACATATTCTTTTTCAGATTCTTTTCCATTATAGGTTATTATAACATATTGAATATATATAGTTCCTTGCACTATACGGTAGAACCTTGTTGTTTATCTATTTTATATATGATAGTGTGTATCTGTTGATCCCAAACTCCTAATTTATCCCTCACACCCCACCCCCCAACTTTGGTTACCATAAGTTTGTGTTCTATGTCTGTGAGTAGCCCTATTTTATAGATAAAAACCATACAGAAACCAACGCTCAGGCAGATAATGTGATTTGCCAAAGAGGCCAGAATTGGTGAATGGCTGAGCCAACATGGAGCCCAGGTCTAGCCATCTCTGCTCTGTGTGCTGTTTTACCACAAAGCTACACAACACTGTTCCAGAAGGTGCTGGATCCAGGCACGGGGATGATGAGACTCCTGAGGAGTAACAACGGTAGTGACGACAGCGAGCTTCTCAACTGCTGACCTGCATGAAACCTGGTCACACGAGGTATAGTTCTGACCCCTTCCCATAAGTTAGCCATGTACCCTTGCTACGGCCCCGGCAAGTAGATACCATCTTACCCCATTTTACCAACGAGCACCCCAAGGCACAGGCAGCTCCAGTAATTTGCCCAGGACCACAAGGTTTTACAGAGCAGAGTGGGGACTGAACATAAGAGTCTGGCTCCGGACCCTGGGCTCCCCAGCACCACACTAAGGAGGAAACAGCAAACACCCCTGCGTGGGGCCAGCATCCTGAGACCAAGTGCAGGGCAGCTGTGAGGCAGGGATGTGAGCACGAAGAGTCACCTGCTGGGAACAGGGGCCGGGGGAGGGGCAGACTCAGTGACTCTAGACTTCAGCGTTTCATGAGCTACTAGAAAATAATAAAATTGAGAATCCTACACAGTGGTGTATGGTCACATTGGACATTTATAGAAACATCAAATAACATCTACTTTCATCAGTATTTCATAAGAGGATTGTTGCTTAAAATAAACCCACAGAGGACAGCTTCATCAATGAAGGTGTATGCTCTTTACTGTGTAAGTTCAGTTGTATGAGACTCAGTGCAGTAGCTGAGTTTTCCTGACTTTGCTAAGGACCAGGAGAGCATGAGAATCAAATAGGTGCCCGGAACAGGCCTGATATGCAGTCAGTCCTCCAGTGACCAGAGTGAGCTGTGACTAGTATTAACATTAACATTTTTCTTAAAAATGACCCACTTTTTATTTTTCTTACATTCGTTCAAAAAGGGAATCCTGTTTAGCTCTGGTAAATGGGAAACAGAAACCCAGAGTCACTTGAGTCGATGGCAGGTCAACCTGAAAAGGCAGCAATAAAATCCAAAGGGTGGGGCTTCCCTGGTGGTGCAGTGGTTGGGTGTCCGCCTGCTGATGTAGGGGACACGGGTTCGTGCCCCGGTCCGGGAAGATCCCACATGCCGCGGAGCGGCTGGGCCTGTGAGCCATGGCCGCTGGGCCTGCACGTCCGGAGCCTGTGCTCCGCAGCAGGAGAGGCCGCAGCGGTGAGAGGCCCGTGTACCGAAAAAAAAAAAAAAAAAAAAATCCAAAGGGTGAGGTTAAGTGCCAGCGAGCTCATGCTGCTGCTCAGGGACGGGGCTCCCTCTGTTGAAAATGGGAAATTAGCAATAGTGGGGGTGGGGGGAGGTGTTCAGTACTAAACCCAGATTTTCATGACATAATCCGGAGGCAGGAAGAACACAGAGTAAAGGAGTGGCTTCCTCGGGGTGGCTCTCAGTGCCCCCGGTGGAGTGTCCATGAGCCTTCGGAAACAGGGTTTCTCAGCCTCTGTTCAACTGACATTTAGATCCAGGCAATTCTTTGCTGAGGACAAGGGGAGGGAGTGTGTATGTCCTGTGCAGCATAAGGATGTGTAGAAGCGTTCCAGGTCTCCACTCAACAGATGCCTGTAGCATCCACAGCCCAGCTGGGACAACCCAAATATCTCCAGACGTTGTCACGTGTCCCCTGGGGGACAACATGATTCTTGGATGAGAACCACTGGCTTACAAGGATATAAATAGGGTGACGGGGAAAAGCGACTGTGACAGGGGAGGGGCCTCCAAGAGATTTCGTGATCAGGAAACAGCTGGTGAGGAGGTGGTGACTGTGCTGAGAAGGGGCAGCCATGTGAAAAGCCCAAGCACACCCACACCCACCAGGCATAGCGAACAGCAACTGCAGAGGCCCAAGGCACGTATGTTGAGTATGTGCACAGGAAAGAGCAGGACACCAGCATGACCAGAGCAGACTGAGCTCAGGGGAAGCACGGGGAAGAGAGTGACGGGTCAGCAGGGCCAGATAGTGGACCTTTTTATTTTTACAATTTTGTTATAAAATATCTAAATATGTCAAACGTTCCCTAATTTTGTGTGACACAGAATACAATCCCAATTCTCTAAAAACAGGCATGTCTCACCCTAAGCCCTGGATTTACAGCTCTCCTTTCCCTCAAACTGAGAGGTCTAAGGTGATTATCCTCAGGCTGCTGTTTCTCCACCTTGCCTCTCTTGCCCTTGTGGGCTGGATCAACCTTTGTTGAATGGGCTGTCTTGTCCATCCTCAGGTACTAAGCAGCATCTCTGGACTCTAACCTGCTAGATGCCGGGACCACCCACACCCCAGGTGTGACAGTCAAACGTGGCTGCAGACTTCCAAATGTCTCCTGGGGACAAAACTGCCAAGTACTGAGAAGCACTACTCTCTCAGCTTCTCTCTCTTGGACTAGCAGAGGATCTTGGCCAGGACTCAGGGAACAAGAGACAATCATGAAGGCACAGGAGGACAGAAAAGCCCCATAACTGAGATCCTGTGGTTTAGAACAATACCTGTTGGCACTGAAGGCAAAGACCTCCCAAGGCCCAACCTGCCTCACCCTCTTCCTGGAGACCATCCCATCACTCACAGCCCTGTGGACTGGGTTGCAGGGGACACTTGAGCCAACCAGTCCCACCCAGTCAGCTCCCTGTCTGGAATGTGAAATAAGAACCTCAGACAGAGGCCAGTCTGTGCTGGGCACTGGGGTACAGGCTCAGGAAGTATGGGCTCAGGTGGCCACTCCTGCACTGCTTCCATCCCTGGAGCCCAGCAGCAGAGAAAGAAAAAAAGAGAAACAATATAAGTATGCAAAGAAGTAGAAACAAGGTATCTGGGGGCCCCACAGAGCAGGGACTGGGGTGGCCACTCCTGTCACAAACTTGCTGAGGCGCAAAAGCCATTTTGAAAAGACAGAGACGTGAACAAAGCCAGAGGGAAAACCAGGACAGGAGATCCAGAAGTCAGGGCATAATCCTGGTGGCTCCCAGTTCCTACATCAGTCCATCATATGGCCCAACAAGAAATTCTGCCTTTGGGTTCTGCAATACACCCCTGTTTCCTTCCATCATTTTCTAGGAGCCAAAAAGGAACTTTATTCAAAGAGACACAGGGATAGCAGGCAGGAAGAGATGAATCTCAAAAATGACTGAAGCTGTGAGGAAGAGGGAGGGAGGGCTCCTGAGGCCTTCTTGACCAGCCAAGACAGAGCCAGAGTTTGGGATAAAGGAGGTGGCAGAGTGGCAAGGCCTTACCCAGAGACACCAGGAGCCCACAGTTTTCTAGCATCACCTCCTGGTACAGGGTCCTCTGAGCCGGGTCCAGCTGCCCCCACTCCTCCTGGGTAAAAGTCACGGCCACATCATCGAAGGTCACAGACACCTGGAATGTCAAACAGAGATAGTAGCATTAGCCTTGGGATGGTTGGATGGGATCAGAGCCCATCTTCTGCATCGCTGGTAAAGGTGCAGCAAGATCAAGGCCCTAATCACTGGGCACTTCCTCTGCACTGGGCTGAAGGGGAGGTGGACAATGCTTTGGACATAATACAATACAGCCATACTTTGGAGATATTGGGGTTTTGGTTCCAGACCACTCCAGTAAGGCCAGTCACATGATTTTTTTGGTTTCCAGGAGCATATAAAAGTCATGTTTACACTATACTGCGGTCTATTAAGTGTGCGACAGCATTACGTCTAAAAAAATAATGTAGACACCTTAATTAAAAATTACTTTAGGGACTTCCCTGGTGGAAGAGTGGTTAAGAATCCACCTGCCAAAGCAGGGGACGCAGGTTTGATCCCTGGTCTGGGAAGATCCCACATGTCGCGGAGCAACTAAGCCCGTGTGCCACAACTACTGAGTCTGCGCTCTAGAGCCTGGGAGCCACAACTACTGAAGCCCGCACGCCTAGAGCCCGTGCTCCACAACAAGAGAAGCCACCGTAATGAGGAGCCCGCGCATTGCAACAAAGAGTAGCCCCCACTTGCTGCAACTAGAGAAAGCCCGTGCGCAGCAACGAAGACCCAACGGAGCCAAACAATTAAAAAAAAAATTTTTTTAAGTACTTTATTGCCACCTACTGTATAGCACAGGGAACTCTACTCAATGCTCTGTGGTGACCTAAATGAGAAGGAAATCCAAAAAAGAGGGGATATATGTATACGTATAGCTGAATCACTTTGCCGTACAGTATAAACTAACACAATATTGTAAAGCAACTATACTCCAATAAAAATAAAATTTTAAAAAAGGAATAAACTGGGCTTCCCTGGTGGCGCAGTGGTTGAGAGTCCGCCTGCCAATGCAGGGGACACGGGTTCGTGCCCCGGTCCGGGAAGATCCCACATGCTGCGGAGTGGCTGGGCCCGTGAGCCATGGCGGCTGAGCCTGCGCGTCTGGAGCCTGTGCTCCGCAACGGGAGAGGCCACAACAGTGAGAGGCCCGCGTACCACAAAAAAAAAAAAAAAAAAGGAATAAACTGAAAAGCAAGAAAACATTTTTTTTAAAAAGTACTTTATTGCTGGGCTTCCCTGGTGGCACAGTGGTTGAGAGTCCGCCTGCAGATGCAGGGGACATGGGTTCATGCTCCGGTCCGGGAAGATCCCACATGCCTCCGAGCGGCTGGGCCCATGAGCCATGGCCGCTGAGCCTGCACGTCTGGAGCCTGTGCTCCGCAATGGGAGAGGCCACAACAGTGAGAGGCCTGCGTACCGCAAAAAAAAAAAAAAAAAAAAGTACTTTATTGCTAAAAAATGCTATCCATCATCTTGAGCCTTCAGTGAGCTGTAATCTTTTTGCAGGTGGAGGGTCTGAACTATTGTGAGAACTACCAAAATGTGACACAGAGACACGAGGTAAGTGAATGCTGAAACGCTTGCTGGACGCAGGGTTGCCACGAAACTTCAATCCGTAAAAACACAGTATCTATGAAGCACAATAAAGCGAGGTATGCCTACAGTGTGAGAGAGAGGAGCCTCCTATGCAGGAGCCATTGGAAAATGACACAAGTCAATGGAAATGACATTGGAACTGTGAGATGCAGACAGAAAGGACTCTAGGATGTCAGAGGACTGAGTGATGCTAACAGTAATACCAATAACGTTAACAACAGCGGTACCTGAGCTTCACTGGTCCTACTACCTGCTGGTCCCCATGCTGAGTGCTTTATGTTGTCTAAAAGCAACTAAGTCCCTAGCTCTTAAGCCATCGTTTTCACCAGTATCTCCTGACTAAACACACTCCATATAGCTTTCCTTGTTAATGTTACTTCCACCACCATATTCTATACATTCTCCTCAATGTGAAATGTCCAGCAGATGCAGGACCTATGTGACCAGAACCACTAAGTAAATATAAAAAATCCAGCCACTCCACTCTCAGATGAACAGCCCCACCAATGCAGATCTATCATTTAAATGCTCCAAGACATCGCCTCATGGTTTTTCACCTGCACTTTCAGTGCTCACATCTCTCTGCTTTCTAGCTTCATCCTAACAGCTTTCTTGAGTTAATATTTCAATTAAAGACCTAGAAATTCCTAATAAATTGACTGGTTCATATATAGGAACCCTGCAGTATTACTCATTTCTGGTACTGGGTAAACATATTACTGGGCACATTTTGGGCAGGTTGGTAAGGATAGAAAAATTAACTAGGGCTTCAACATTGACTACCAGATGATATACGCTTAATTAATTAAAACTTTCTGGCACATAATCCTACAGCATCCTCTACGATTGTTTAAGGGCGCACATATGGATGGCTTTCTCTGGTTGGTTTTAAGTTGGAAGTGAGGACAAGGATTACGGAAAGTGTCGATTATTAATCAAGTCCTGGCCATTTGGGGCCGATGTTACATAAGTCACTGTTTCTCTTCCTGGACTGTCTCTAGAGATAGGAATCTGGCTTCTGGCAAGTCTGACTTAGACCGGGCTAGACTCCTGGGTTGTTGATTGTAGATAAGGGACTGGATTACGGGGCAGGTTGTTTGTCAAAGTTCTATTTTTATACGCGGTCTATTTTCCATTTGCATATTCAGTCTCGCATGTTCTAAGACTGGAGATAAAGTCAGTGACGAGGCAGCTCCACTGGTCGTACAGAAACACAACTGCAAAGAGAAATCTAGCGCCTCTCTTGACTTCCACCCTGCTCAGGAGCCCTCTCCGAACCAGAAGAGAAGCAGCAAGGCCAGAAACATGGGCCACTCACCCGCGTCGGGTCCATCCACGCCGCCGCCATCATGGGACCCTGAGGAGAGAGCGGGGCCCGTAGAGGCGGCGACAGAAGCGGGTACCGCGGGCTCAGCCGACCACCACCCGTTCCCTGCCCTGGGCTGGGTGGCCGATCGCGCGGAGGCTCACCGCTCGCTCAAATGCGCGGAGGGGAGCCCTAGCCTCCTTTCTGCTCATTTGCGAAGAGGCGCACTAGAAGCGGCCACAGAACAGCTATCCCCTCCCCACAGCTGGCGTGGACGGAACAGTCGCGCGCAAATGACATCACAGCCAATGGGGTCGGAAGTCCCGCCCCTGCGCAGGAAATGCCCCCGCCCTGGGCCGTCATTGGTCCAGCGCCTGCAACAGGCGGGCGGCGCACAGCCTTCTGGGTAATGTAGTTTTTTCTTAACAAACAACCGGCAGCGGAGCGCGTTCCAGAGCCGCTATTCCTCCATGTAAACGACTTAGGAGGCCCAGGGGTACTTCCCTGGAGGTCCAGTGATTAGGACTCCGCGCTTCCACTGCCCGGGACCTGGGTTCGATCCCTGGAGGGGGAATTAAGATCCCACAAGCTGCAAGGCACGGCAAAAAAAAAAAAAAAAAAAGACAGGAGATCCAGAGCCCCGAAACAGACCCGCCTCTTCACAGGGGACACAACTTGGGGGAACCAAGGAGTACTGAAGGTGCAGGTGAAAAAACTATGAGCCAATGTCTTGGAGCATTTTTTTTTTTTTTTTGGCTGCACACAGTGAAAGCGCGGAGCTTCAACCACTGGCCCGCCAGGGAATTCCCTTGGAGCATTTAAATGATGGATCTGCAATGGTAGCGCTATTCATCTGAGAGTGGAGTGGCTGAATAGCTTGTATTTACTTAGTGGTTCTGGTCATATAGGAATGTGGTCCTGCATCTGCTGGACATTTCACACTGAGGAGAATGTATAGAACATGGTGGTGGAAGTAACATTAACAGGGTAAACTCTATATGGAGTGTTTTTAGTCAGGAGACACAGCAGTGAAAAAGATGCCGAAATGATCAGAAAACATGTTTGAGCTCCTCGCTGAGTAGTCTGGATGTTTACTCTGGTGCAGTCAAGCTTATTGTAAATGAAGGGAGCAGCTGCCACGTAAAACTGCAACAGAAGGATGTAGGGGAATGTTGGAAGAAAACAAGAAAACTCCCAAAATTGCTGCAAGCAGAGCGCATGATTTCAGAAGAGGTTGAAGATACATTTATTATCAGGGATGATTTATCCTGACGCAACAATATGACAACACCGCGTAAGTGCTAGTGAATTCATTTGAGAACTGGATGGCATTGATGTGCAGTGAAACATTTTATCTTGAAGATGGCACCATGCTGGATGTCAGTATAAAGAGAATGGACCTCTGGATTGATTAGTGTCCTGTTTTACAAATGACATACTCCTGAAAACATGGGGAGAGTGAGTTGAGTCTAGGAGCCACTGGGATAGGTGGTAGGTTATGCACCACCAGGGTGGTTATTTGCATAAAGTAGTAAGTTGTTTTCAAGAAGAGTCGTTAAGTCACAATACCTGCGGCCCAGGAAGGGCATCATTTTGGGCTGCTCTCATGGGAAACAGTTTCTACAAGAAATAAAGATTCTAGGGACTTCCTTGGTAAGACTCTGTGCTGCCACTGCAGGGGGTGTGGGTTCAATCCCTGGTTGGGGATCACACACCAACTCATGCAACTATAAAGACCTGGTACAAAATGATTCAGCTTTTATTAATTAGCAAGATGCATCTTAGAAGAAACAAAAGACAGAGTAGATACCAGAGCCAGGGGTGCTCCATGAGCAATCACAAAGGATTAGGGGTATACAGGGCTCAGGAACCCATTTGAGCAGATGGGGGCAGCACCCTCCGAGAGTGGGCCCGGACCCATGGGTGCTCCAAGATCTGGACCAAGGGCAACCGCTCCGAGGGCTGGTATCTGAGAAGCTTGGAGATCAAGTCCTGAGCCCCCAAAGGCATTGATGGGGGAAACCTTACATCTACCTGATGAGGCCAGAGAAGAAAGGGAAGTATGGTTAATTTCCTTGGTCCATTCAAGGCACTGTTCGGGATCTTAGCAGACAATCTTTGTGTGTGCCCTGGGCTCCACAGGCCCACCAGCCCCCACTGACTAGCTCCCGCATGAATGCCCAGAGTGTGACCTTCTCACCTTGAGGATGCGTCTGTAGGTCTCATTATGGGAGGGGCTCTCAAAGGGCGGATTTCCCACCAGCAGCTCGTAGCAGAGTACCCCAATGCACCACAGATCCACCTTCTCATTGTATGTTCTCCCCTCAATCATTTCTGGGGGCAAGTAGTCCAGTGTCCCACACATTGTCCTTCTCCTAGAGGGCAGAGAAAGGGGCACTAAGCAGAGGATCAGTACAAGGGAAACTCCTTCCCCAGCTTTCAATGAGACAGGAGACCCTAGGAAATCCTGGCAGCCCTCTCCCAGGCACAGGAATTTGGAAACACCCAAGTTCAATACAGATCAAGGTTTGAAGAAGGCAAGTACTGGGATCCACCAACTTTTTTTTTTTTGGGGAGGTGCTGCACGTCATGCAGGATCTTAGTTCTCCAACCAGGGATCAAACCCGTGCCCCCTGCAGTGGAAGCACAGAGTCTTAACCACTGGACCACCAGGGAAGTCCTTCCATATTTTAGAATTCTTCATACAATTATTTAGCTTACGATCCAGGATATTTTCACAAGGAAGATTTGGAACAAACTGATGGTACAACAAGAGGGACGAAGTAAATTAATTATGGTTTATTCATACAGAATTATGTATGCAATTATGGAGCAATGGTTCTTAATTTATTTACATGGAAACTTATTGGTAAAGTTATATGTTAACAGAGATTAATCTGTTAAATGGTTGAACCACATTCTTTCAGTCTACAAATACACATTAAATATAGGCATGTGAAAAAAGGTAGTATTTAAATACAAACCTAGGCTTGTATCTGGATCTTACGTGTGAAATAAATCAAACTGGATCATTCCTAACTGGAACCCAGGGTGCCACCACCTGACCTACCTTAGAGAGGGGGTGTGCACAGACCAGCCAAAGTCTGCAATCTTCACCTCACCCCTGAACCCCAGCAGCAGGTTCTCCGGCTTAATATCCCTATGAATCACCTTCTTTTCATGGCAATAGGTCAGAGCATCTGCCAACTCCTCCATTACCTGTGTGAGCAAAGAAAAAGCAGTCTGGAAACGGAGCTGATCATGGGATGATTATTGCTGTGATTTCCCATCTGGAGCCCCCCAAAAATCTCTCGCTTCCTATTTCTAAGTCAGTTCCACTCATTTATTCAGTGAACTGCTGTAGAGCCTTTCATGTTTCTTTCCATAAGGTAGCACACTTAGATTCTGTTGCTTACAACCAAAGAATCCAAACTTACACACACAATTTATTAATATTCTGGGGGTAATTAGGGTATCCAAATGTGAAGTTGTAGGATATAAGAGTCATTATATAAAATTTATAGATTGAAATTCAGAAATAAAAAAGCAGGTCTTCCCTGGTGGCGCAGTGGTTGAGAGTCCGCCTGCCGATGCAGGGCACACGGGTTCGTGCCCCAGTCCGGGAATATACCACGTGCCACGGAGTGGCTGGGCCCGTGAGCCACGGCCGCTGAGCCTGCGCCTCCTGAGCCTGCGCTCCGCAACGGGAGAGGCCACAACAGTGAGAGGCCCGCGTACCGCAAAAAAAAAAAAAAAAAAAAAAAAAGAAAAGAAAAAAGCAATCTGGATACTCATGATCGCCACAAGCAGTGACCCCCATCAGCCCATAGTAAACTCATGAACCCGAGCCACTCAGCCTCCCACCTCACCGTGGCTGTACGCTGTTCGTCTAATGTGTGGCTCTTTTGCAGCTCCTTGTAGAGCTCACCCCTTGGAGCATATTCTAGAATCAGGTACATCCGGCGTGCATCATGGAAGTAGTTGTACAGGCGTAGGATATTGGGGTGTCTGTGCAACAGAAGGAGGAAGTGTCAAGACTCCTCCCTGAGGCCCAATTCATGCTGCTATTACAAGTGACTGGTCACACAAGGGGCAAATTGTGCTGGGACCAGAATAGTAACAGCATGATCTGGAAGTTTGTGAGGGGAAAATGAAACAGGCATCAAGATTCTGATGTCTGACACAGGGAGCTTTACATGGTGTGACTGGAATGAACTGCAGAGAAAAAAAATCTTCGTAATTATACTCCAATAAGGATGTTAAAAAACAAAATCTTCAAGGTGAAAGCAAAGGGCCTATTTGGGGGTAGTATTGGGGGAAATGATGAGTTCAGATGTCAGAGATGGAAGAGGAAACAGGAACAAGAGAAAACAAGAACCTGTAACAGGAATCTCATACAGAGACTGTCCTTACTGTAGATGTGCCTGGATTTCAATTTCTCTGCGCAGCTGGTGTTCCAGTCCTTCCTTCTCTATCTGGGACTTGAAGAGGACTTTCAGGGCCACAATGAAATGGCTTTCCTTGAGCCGAGCCAGGTACACATTCCCAAATTTTCCCTTGCCGAGAGGACGCCCGATTTCAAAATCATCAATTGTGAGGCGCCGCCTGATAGGAGAGAAGGAAAACAGCCTCCGTTTCGGAGGTGGGTGGAGAGTCAGGGAAACTTCATGCTCGCCTTCCTCTTTCACTTGACCCTCCCTGGGCCCCTTTCCCTTCTCAAGGGCCTTGTCAGGGCGTTTGGTCAATAACTGTCAGTCCCGTGAGGCAACGTTCACACGTGGAGCTTGCTCTTCATCCCTCGGTCCCACTCCCCTTCCTCTTTCAGATACAAAACAAAGGCGCTCACGTGGTTGGGATGCTGGGCATCGTTTGACCTGCTACTGCTACGGAAAAAAGAAAAGAGACGTCAGTACGTTCTTCTGTGCACACCTACCCCCAACAACTGACACCAGGCCTTTCTTCTAAACCCTCTTTCTCTGGTCCTGGTACTTATCCCTTTCACCTGCGGGCTGAGCACTGCCCGACTTCATCACAGTTTTCGGGTGGCTCATAGACGAGATGGTGGTGAGGAGGACGCCTTCCTGAGCCCTGCGGAGCTGGGTGTCCAGGAAGGAGGTAGCCCTCAGGCTGAGGCTCTTCCAGTCCCGACCTGCTCCCACGCAGCCTCGAGGCAGTCACCGGGCGGGAACCGCCTGCGGGTTCCCCTTAAGCTCACCAGTCATCAGACCCGCTACTGAATTAAATAAGATCCCGGACAACGCGGGCCGGGCACTTTATACTAAGTGCTCTGGCCCCATTGGCTGAGCGGGTAGTTCCTGGTTGACTCCCACTGGTTGAAATGTCTAAGGCTTAGGCAGCGTGCCCAGTAGAAGAGGCAGGAATGAGAGCTTCCGCCCGTGGTTGGGGGGCGGGACTGAAGACGCTGGGCCAATGAGAGGGCAGGGCGCGGAGACCGGAAGGCGGGAGCCGGGGCAGAAAGACACGAGAGGAGGGAGCGCCAGAAACCGGAAGGGGAGAGAGGGTGGAGGGGTGTGGAGTCTGTAATGCAAAAAGCCTGAATGAATGAGCAAACATATAAATCCGTGACTGAGTGACTGCTTTAACGAACTCAGTGACGTGACGCAGGTGTGACTGAATATAAACCAACCGCAGGAAGCTGCCCAGGGTACGTTGTGCAGTTGGTAAACTCCAGAACCACGTGCAGCCCAACTGGCCCCAGCTTGAAGGGCGTGTCCTAGTCAGGCCGCTCCCCAGGGTCTTCCTCAGTCACTCGCTTATGTGAGGGTCACCACTGTGGAGCTCCCCAAAATTTGTGCCTCTGTCCCCCAATATCCTGTGGCTTGTGTGCCCTCCCCCAGTACACCTGCCTCCCCCAGCCCAGGGCTGCCCGGGCCACTTGGGAGTGGGGCCACGGACCACAGCCGCATTCAGCCCTCCTGTCTCATGTACTTACTACAGCACAGCCGATCCTTGAACAAGGGGGATGGTGGGGGGTGGTGTTGAAGGGCGCTGACCTTCAGCATATAACTTATGGTTGGCCCTCAGTGTTACCACCAGGGTTCTTGGACTCCCCAATCAATAGAAATTGATAAGAGGCCTGAGGAGAAGTTCAGGTAAGGCTTTATTGAGACCTCTGCAGCAGGAGGGAGAAAAGTAGCAGGTTCCCTGGCTCGCTCCCTGAAGGGGGGCAGGCTGGGCCCTTAAATGCGGTGAGCCCAGGGGTGGGGCTGGATGGGTGGCTTAGGTAATCTGCCCACCCCCTTGGTGGTGCTGTGTGCAAGGGGCATGCACAATACCCTGTTTTTGCTCCCAGTACCCTGTTTTTTTTTTTTTTTTTTTTTTTTTCTTTTTTTTTCTTTTTGCTGTATGCGGGCCTCTCACTGTTGTGGCCTCTCCCGTTGCGGAGCACAGGCTCCGGACGCGCAGGCCCAGCGGCCATGGCTCACGGGCCCAGCCGCTCCGCGGCACATGGGATCCTCCCAGACCGGGGCACGAACCCGTATCCCCTGCATCGGCAGGCGGACTCTCAACCACTGCGCCACCAGGGAGGCCCGCCAGTACCCTGTTTTTGCTCCTGGTACCCTGCTTCTGTTCCCAGCTCCTCAGAAGTGGCAGTTGGGTTTTTGGTCTTTTTGTACCTTGTTGCTCATAATTTGCCCCAATTGCACATGCACGCAGTTATTTTTAGTCCCTTATAGTTTCTTTGTATTTTGTTGCTGGAGGAGATGTTTGTCCAGGTGCAAGCACTGCAGCAAAGGGTCCCACGTCCCAGCCTGTCTTATCAGTATTTGAGATTCCTCCGTATCTGCGGGTCTGCATCCAGGGAGGGGTTCAACCAACCCCAAGTGGTGCAGTGCTATAGCATTTACTATTGAAAAAAACCTGGGGCTTCCCTGGTGGCGCAGTGGTTGAGAATCTGCCTGCTAATGCAGGGGACACGGGTTCGAGCCCTGGTCTGGGAGGATCCCACATGCCGCGGAGCAACTAGGCCCGTGAGCCACGACTACTGAGCCTGCACGTCTGGAGCCTGTGCTCCTCAACAAGAGGCCGCGATACTGAGTGGCCCCCGCTTGCCACAACTAGAGAAAGCCCTCGCACAGAAACGAAGACGCAACACAGCAAAAATAAATTAATTAATTAATAAAAACTCCTACCCCCAACATCTTCTTTAAAAAAAAAAAAAAGAAAAAGAAAAAGAAAAAAACCTGCCTTAAGTGGACCTAGGCAGTTCAACCCCTTTTGTTCAAGGGTCAAGTGTATTTGTTGGACCCAGTAATCAGTTTGCATTTTGGGTCTCAAATAGTAAAATCATCCCCCATATTTCTTTCTTTGGCATATACAGAAATTTCAAAAACATTTGCAATTGAATTCTTTTAGACAGGTAATAGTGTGAATTGGTGGGGCAATTTTAAAAGGAAAAAATCTCCTCCCAACCCAGAAAAACCTCTCCGAAAAGATAGTAGAGAAATAAAAGTTTAATATTGTATAAGCATTAAACCAGAATGTGATGCACAGCACAGTTGCTAAGAGATTGCGAAGAATAAAACTCACCCTTTCATACAGCCAAATAGACACAACCCATTACATACATTTTCAAACAAACAATAATTAGTTCTCAAGTATTGACAGCACCATTTGTTACACATAGTTCATCCTAAATTTACCTGGTAATTGGGGTGACTATCTGCTGTTACATTAGCTTTCTAGAAGGGAAAACTAACTTCTCAATTCTTTATGACAGAGGTAGTTTTGCTACTTGGAGCAAGGTGCCTGTCAAAGTTAGGCTCCTACCCTCCCACAGAAGCTGGGATGTAGGGATGCTATCTCCTTTGATGTCTTCATTTCAAAGAGGTGGATTTCTGAGTCTTTGAGAAAGACATTCCTGGGTTCGGAGTGTATTGGGGTGTTTGCAGAAAAGCAAGGCTAGTGTGGCTTAGAGCTGCATCTTCAGGGGTTGGAGTGGTACGAGTTAAGTTGGAGAGATAAAGGGAGGCAAACTGGGTAGAACTTTGTCAGCCATAGTAATGAGGTTCTAATATGCACCTGAACGTGTTCTAAGATGTACCTGTGGGGGACTTCCCTGGTGGTCCAATGGTTAGGACTCCACGCTTTCATTGCTGAGGGCCTGGGTTCAATCCCTGGCTGGGGAACTAAGATCCCACAAGCTGTGCAATGTGGCAAAAAGAAAGAAAAAAATAAGGACTTGCCCTTGACCAGCTCCAGGAAGACCACTTCTGAGTCCTTGGAATATCTTGACTAGTGAGAGTGATTTTTATGCTTACGCCTGTAGGTCCCACTGTATCATTATGACCAGATAATTTATGCTAACAATGTGACTCACGATGCAGGGTGGGCTTTGTCTAGCCTGAGGCAGCACTACATCTTTGCCTTCTGCGGATCCTGAGTATCCACGGTAGGTCACTTAGGAGCTGCGAGCCTCAGGAAAGGAATCTGTGGACTCTGAAGCTTGGGTGACCTTCCCTTGTTGGCAATAACTGAACATATTGTCACACATCTTTGCTGAAATTTGAGTCCCTGTGAACTGCACAGGGAGGGATCACCTGGAAGGGGTGCTTGGTTTCTCCCGGACTTTATTACACGTGCCTTTTCCCTTTGGTGATCTCGGTCTGTGTCTTTTTGTTGTAATAAACTGTCATCATGAGTATCACAGCTTTTCTGAGTCTAGTGAATCCTCCTAGCAAACCACCAAGCCTGAAGGTGGTCTTGGGCAGCAAAGAACCATGAAAGTTTCCCTGAAAAAGAAGTTATGACCTAGATGGGTATTCTGGTAAAGGCTTCCCTAGGGAAGTGCTATTTGAGGTGAGATGTGAAGGAAAAGCACTCACTCACTAGCCAAAGTGGGTAAGGAAGAGCCCTTCAGCAGGTGGGGAAATGAAAAGAAACGGAAACAGGAAGTGAAGAGAGAAGAGCAGTCAGACACGTGCAAGAGAAAAGGCAGTAAATTAGGCACATCCCTTACCAGGTAAGGCCCCATGGACGGGCTATGTTAAGGATTCGGTTTGTATCCCAAGAGTTAAGGGAAGTCATGAAACACTTTAAGGGTGTGTGTGTTAGGCAGGTAGCAGGGAGTGAGATGCATCATCTAATCTGAGTTTCATCTCTGGTTACACTGTGGAGAATGGATTGGAGGGGAAACATGGGTAAAACAAGACCTAATTATTAAACAGAATTAGAGGTGATAAATGATGGTATTATGGTCTAGGAAGGAAGTGGTGGATTACAGAGAAAAGGATAGATGAGAGGCATTAAAGAGGCAAAACTGGCAACTTTGCATGTGGGGGATGAGGAAACAGAGGTAACCAGGCTGAGTAAGGGATTTTTTTTTTTTTTTTTTTTTTTTGGCCATGCTGCGTGGCATGTGGAATCTTAGTCCCTCAACCAGGGATCAAACCTGTGCCCTCTGCAGTGGAAACCTGGAGTCTTAACCACTGGCCCGCCAGGGAAGTCCCCTGGGATTTCTATCCTCGGTAACCAAACAGTGCCATGTAGTGTAGAGGCAAGACTAAAAGTGGATCAGGGGCTTCCCTGGTGACGCAGTGGTTAAGAATCCGCTTGCCAATGCAGGGGACACGGGTTTGAGCCCTGGTCCGGGAAGATCCCACATGCCGAGCAACTAAGCCCGTGCGCCACAACTACTGAGCCTGTGCTCTAGAGTCCGCGAGCCACAACTACTGAAGGCCGCATGCCTAGGGCCCATGCTCCACAGCAACAGAAGCCACCGCAACGAGAAGCCCGCGCACTGCAACGAAGAGTAGCCCCCGTGCACTGCAACGAAGAGTAGCCCCCGCTCGCTGCAACTAGAGAAAGCCCGCGCGCAGCAACAGACCCAACGCAGCCAAAAATAAAAATAAACTTAAAAAACTTAATATTTGATTAAAAAATTAAAAAATAAAGACATGGCCTTATCTCATTCTTAAAAAAAAACAAAATAAAAGTGGATCAGAATCAGGGAGATGTGGAAGCCATTTTAGGAATCTTTAAAAAGTCAAGTGGAGAAGGAGACATCTTTGAAACATCCAAGTGGAGACAGTAAGAAGACAATCAGGGGTTCAGGTCTAGAGCTCCAATAAGTCAGGACTGGGAAAATAAATTTCAATTTGTTCAAAGTAAAGAAGATAACTGAAGCCAAGGGTGCAGATGAAGCCTTGGGAGAGACCACAGAGTGAGAAAAAGGCCTGTGAAAAGTATTTAGAAATTTCAAAACTGAATGGGTGACTAGAAGTGGATGAGTTAGCAAGTTAGAAAAAAAGAAAGAGGGAGAGAGAAACCCAGGAGAGTGATGTTACAGAACCAAAGAAAAAGAGTATTTCAAGAATGGAGTGGTCAACGGGGTCAAGTTCAGTCTCAAGAAAGACAAGGGCTTAAATTTTTTTTTTTTTTTTTTTTTTTTGCGGTACGCCGGCCTCTCACTGTTGTGGCCTCTCCCGTTGCGGAGCACAGGCTCCGGACGCGCAGGCTCAGCGGCCATGGCTCATGGGCCCAGCCACTCCGCGGCATGTGGGATCTTCCCGGACCGGGGCACGAACCCGTGTCCCCTGCATCGGCAGGCGGACTCTCAACAACTGTGCCACCAGGGAAGCCCCAAGGGCTTAAATTTTATAAACATGGGAGTCACCACCGACGTTGGCCAGAGTGGTGTAGAGGGTGGGACTGCAGCAAGGAGGTTCACAAGGTAGGGAGGCTTGGGAAGTGGAGAAAAATAGAGGAAGAGGTAATGGTGAAGTGCAATAACCGCAAGGAAAGGAAAATAGGTCCAAGGGGACTCCTCAGTTAAAGGGAGAGGGAGGAATAAAGAAGTGAGATGTGGGATAGAGAGTGGTGCCTGACACTCAAGGCAATGTGTGAGGACAAATCAGGAAGGGTGAAGGACAAAAGAACATGCAGATGAGAAACAGGCTTTAGGCGGCTGAGGTCACAGGCACGGTAAACGCTGCGCAGACTCTACGATGGGGAAAATGTTGACGATTGCCTAAGTGTGATTCCAGGTTTCAAGGAGAGAGAAAGTGAGAAGAGAGCACATCAAATGTGTATGAAGATTTATACCTAAAATCAAGCGCATGAAATGGAACTACAACTTGCAATAAGCAGCAGAGAGGTTGAAAGATGACGTGGCTACAGATGCCATAAGGGACAAGGGAGGAAAGTGATGAGGATGCCTGTTAACCAGAAGGTGAACAAGAAAACAAATGACGTAGCAGGACTCGGGAGACAGAAAGGCGTTTCTTCCTTCACGTCTCAGAGAAAGTTGGAGAAATACAGGAAGACTATCTGAAGTTGTCATTAATGAATCTGTGGCCCCGTTAGTCACACTTGGTCATTGAAGTGTGTGACTTTGAGAAAGGAATCTGGAACCACCTTTCTAAAAGACAAACACCAGGGGGGGGAGGTAAGTGGCATCTTACAAAACCTTGGCCTGTCGAATACCTGCTTTCTACTTGCCCACCTGGACAGCCTCTCCTTGGCATTGCTCTTTCCTCTGTCCATGACTCTCCACACCGTTCCAATTTAAAGATTGCATCTGGCTGGGTGCACTGACACCCTGGTTTCTGGAAATGCCTCATTTGCTTTGTTATATTCCTAGTATTTATCCTCTCGTTAACGCTTTCAGGCATTGTTTTAAAATGTAGGATTTAGTATCCTGATATGAGGCCAACAGATGATTGCCGTTGAAGAAATAGTTCTGTAAGATGAGGTCACGCCATGCTCCACAGGGTCACATGGGGACGCACTAGAGTCAGAGGCAAAAGGATGGAGGCGGAAGTGTAGGCAGAGTGCGTTGTCACTTTCACTGGGAGCAGTGGGCCAGGGGAAGCAAGCAGGCTAAGTAGGTTTAGGATTAGCTAGTTGGGATAATTAAAGCACAGTTCAGAGTGCAGGGGCTGTTCTTAGTTTCCTGGGATCTAGGGAACGGTCTTGAAGCATGAGAACTTGATAAAGGCAGTAGTTGTGGGGTCTGGGCTCTGGAATGGCTGATTTGCATTTGAAAGGCACACCCAGTGGGAAAAATTATCTGGAGGAATCAGCTAGCTCTAGGTGGAGCAGTCTCTACAGGATCAGCAAGGTCCCAAATGTTAGAACTTCAGAATAAAAGCACATACTTTAACACATGGATATCCAAAACAAAGGGAAGGAGGAGAGTGGCCAGGAATTTTCTAAAAAGTCTTCCAGCAGGTAAGGACCAGGTCAGGAAGTACCAACAGGAAGTCTGGCCACAGGGCCCATGGCACTGACACGGCTCTGAGGGAGGCAAAGTTGCCCATCTACCATTTAGACCTTTAACTGTGAGGTGTGTAACCTACCTGTGAGGTTACAAATCTTTAACCCTCAACTCTCAAGGATGACATCATTGAGCATTCCAGAGCCACACCCCACCCCCCATCCCACAACTGAGACAGGAAAGGTCATCTGCAGGCCAGAGTGTGAGTACAAAGGGGAGAGGCACATACTCCCAGAGACCAGATTCCTGTAGGGGTCCAGCACCACGTCTCCAGCAAGGGCCCTCCCCGCTGGAGCCACCGGCTCCCACTCTCTTCAAGTGAAACTCACACATAGATCATGAACGCGACTAAGCCTGAAACGAAGTCTTTAATTAAATCTTTGTCAGGTGCACTGAATGATGCACATATTCCTTATTTCTCTCTTTGTTGAAGACAGAGGCAAACAGCATCAATAGCAGGAACAAAGAGACAAGAAATTGTTGACTTACGTGCTATAGGAACACACAGAATTGACCTGGCACTTACATCTTTATAGATAAGGGTAAGCAAGCAGTGGGTGTATTTGCAAGTCAGACCACTTGAAGCCATGTATCTGTATATATATACACACACAGAAATACATATATATTAGGCCTATACACATTTATATACATATATATGGCCTCAAGTGGTGTACATACATACACATACATACACATATATTAATACTGGGAAGATATAAGGTCCTTTGTCACCAGACTGCCTCTGTACTTTGTCATCACTAAATTAAATCCTGGCTAGTTAAGTTCTACTTTGGCTTACAGATTTTTTTTTTTTTTACAATTTCACCTCAGAGTTATGACTCACTTTTTGTTGCAGGAAACTGTATTTACTTAATGTTTGTTACAGAAGTCTGAATTAATCGGCATCTTAGTACCATTTAAGTCACTATGAAGACGTAACACAGAAGGCCTGAGACTGCTATTCTCTTGAGCTTGCAAGGTTCACCTCTGCAAGGGCTGGGGTTTGGGGCCTTAGATTTTGGGAGATTTCCCATCATTCCCACAAGTGACGAGCGGCTCAGTGTGCCCAAGTTTTTTGTTTAACTGTGTGGCTTAATGCCGAAGCTCTCTCTCTCCTTCTAGAGGTCTGGAATTTGGTATGTGCTAGGGTGTCCCCAAGAAACCCTGGGCACTGGGTCTCTAATTAGTTTCCCCAGTAGACACTTCAACCTATTGCTGTTAACTCCTTGACAGAACTTAAATTAGGCCTGTCCTGTGTGATTTCCCTGAGACAGGACCAGTGCAGATCGTCCCTGGTTTCCTCTGGACTTCAGTCCTTGCGCCTCTCCCCTTGGCTGAGTTTGCTTTGCACCGTTTTGGTGTAATACAGCACAGCTGTTGACTGTAACAATATGCTGAGTACTGTGAATCAGCAAATCACTGAAACTGAGGGTGGTCTTTGATGACCCAAAACAATCATTCATTATGACTACTATCTGGCCATAAAAGCTTGTGTAGATTTTCTTCAAGGTCAACATATGTTCTATACGGTGCCAACTATATACACAGCTTTGTGTAAACACTGAGGGAGCCAAACATTATAACATAAATTCCCTGCTGCATGTAGCCATTCACTAGAACACACATACACTGAGTGTCTACTAGGAAAAAAAGAACAGAGTGGGACAGTGGCTGGATGTGGGTGATGATGAAAAACTGGCTGCAAACTGTGTCTGGCTTGGGCAACAAGGCAGAAGACAGTAGGATTCACGGAGAATCCAGGCACCTTAAACACAACTCTGAACAATCTACAGATCTCAGTTGTAAGATCTGTTCTCAGAAATTCTTGTGGATACCAGGCTTTTCATTTCTCCAGTTAATTTTGGATTTCTATCCCAACACCAAGATAAACAACCAGAAAACCATGACTTTGGACTACACAGTTTTGCCTGTCTTCTCAGAGTCCTTCTTTGGCATTATAAGCTAGGCAAAAATACAGAAGATGTATAAAAGAACCAAATGGAAATCAAACAACTGGAAAATTCAAAAACCAAAATGAAAACTCACTGGGTGAGCTCAATAGTAGATTATATATGAGACAGAAAGAAACCAGTGAGCTCAAAGGGAGATCAATGGAAATTAATCAATGTGAGGAACAGAGAAAAAAAGACTGGTGGAAACAAAAAGATGAGAGCCTGAGGGTCCTATGGAACAAGAATGTGAGAATTATCATTCACGTTACTGGAGTCCCTGAGAGGAGAAAAAGCGTGGGGTTGAAAAAATATTTGAAAAATAACTAAAAATCTCCCAAATTTGGCAAAGGGCATACACCACATGATTCAAAAAGCTGAGAAAACACCAAACAGGATAAACCCTAAAAATTCTATGCCAGGACACATCATAAACTGATAATAAAAAACACTTTGAAAGCACCTGATGGAAAGGATGCCTTTCAAATAAAGGAACAATGGGTTGAAAGGCAGGTTTCTCATCTGAAACCATGCTGGACAAAAGGAGATGGACAGAAGAAAAAACAGACATGTTTTCTTTTGTCCTAAAAGAACTGTGGGCCCCAAGTCTTATGTCCCACAAAAATATCCTTCAGGAATGAAGTGAACATAGAGACATTTTTAGATGAAGGAAGAAAAATCATTTAACAGCAGACATACCCTAGAAAAAAGGCCACAGGAAATTTGCCAAACAGAATGGAAATGTTAACAGAAGACTTGGGACTTCAAGAATGGAGAAACAACAATGGAATGGTAAAAGTAGAGGTAAACAGACTATGCTTCTCATGAATTTTGTGGAAAAAAAAAAAACTTAAGTTGAGGCAAAAATTACAATATCCAATATAGTTCTCAGTATACAAGGAGAAAATACAACAATTATATTAAGAATAGGGAATGTAGGTGAACCTAATGGAATCAAGGTTTCTATACATCAAAGTGCTAAAATGCTGGTAACAAGTCTGTGATAAGTATACATAATACAATACGTAAAGAAAATTAAGATATATACTCAAAAACATTACAGACGTATCAAATGGAATTGTAAAAAATGTTAAAATAACCCACAGGAAATGGGGTGGGGGGGAACCCAAATAATAAAAACTGGAAAACAAGAGGAATAATACAAAGGGAACACACACACACAAAAAAAAGATTAATAAAATGGTACAGTTAAGCTCTAACATATCAATAATTATTTTAGATTTAGATGATCTAAACCTACAAATTAAAAGTGGCAAAATGGATTAAAAAAAAAAAGTATGACCCCAACTACATGCTGTCACAAGAAACTTACTTCAAATATAATGATGTAGATAACGTTAAAAATTATGGAAAAATATGAACTACAAACATTAATTTAAAAAATGCAGTAGTGACTATACTAATATCAGATAAAGTATGCTTCAAAGGCAAGAAAATGAACCCTTTTATTATGATTAAAGGGTCAATACACCAAGATGACATAGCAATCCTGTATGTGTATGCACCAAACAACAGAACTTTGAAATACATGAAGTAGAAACTTACAGAACTTGTAAGGAAAAGACAATTTCTCAATTGTACTTCAGGACTTCATCACCCCTCTCTCTGCAACTGACAGAAATACTACACAGAAAGTCAGCAAGGATGTAAAAAATCTGAGCAATAACCCCAACCAAGAGGATTGTGCAGACATTTATAGACACCTCACCCAGTGACAGAAGAATACACATTCGTTGAGAAGCCTTACAGAACAAGATATACCACACCCTGGGTCATAAAACAAACTTCAACAAATTTAAACAAACCAGACATGAAACAAGTAAGAAATCAGTAACAAAAAGATACCAGAAAATGCTCCAAACAGTAGGAAATGAAACAATATACTTCTAAATAATACATGGGTGTCAGAGGAAGTCTCTAAGGGAATCAAGGGATATTTAGAACTGAATAAATCATAATGAAAACTCGTGGGATAAGGCTGGAACAGTGCTGAAGGAACTTTATAATACTTAATGATCCGTTAAAAAAGAAAAAAAAAGTTTCAAATCAATAATCTTAGCACCCCTCAAAAAATAAAAAGAGCAAAATACAACCAAAGCAAAGTAGAAGATATGATATCATAAGATCTGAACAGAAATCAGTGAAATTAAGGACAGGAAGGTAAAGGGACTTCCCTGGCGGGCCAGTGGTAAAGACTCTGTGCTCTCAATGCAGGGGGCATAGGTTCGATCCCTGGTCGGGGAACTAAGATCCCACATGCTGCATGGTGTGACCAAAAAAAAAAAAAAAAAAAAAAAAAAAACCCACAAAATAAAACAAAAAAAACACCCAGAAAGGCAATAGAGAAAAATCAATAAAATAAAGTGCTGGTTCTTCAAAATAATCAGTACAATTGGTAAATGTCTAAGATTGACAATGATTAAAAAGAGAGGTGACATATTTCCAAAATCAGGAATAAAATGGGATATAAGTACAGACCCTGTTGCCATTAAAAAGATAATAAAGGAATACTCCCAACAAGTCTGCAAATAAGAAAAGTTAGATGAAATGAAACATTTCCTTGAAGAGGACCAACTATCCAATTTATCCAATATGAAAACAGATACTCTGAATAGTTCCATACTTATCAAATAAAATAATATGTAACTAAAAAGTATCCAGAAAATCTCCAGGTTCAAGTGGTTCACTGGAGGACGTTATGAAACATTAAAACAACAATTAAAAACAATTACACAGTCTTCCTAAAAAACAGAACTTGGGAAGCCACTATCACACTGACACCAAAACCAGACAATGACAGTTGTTAAAAACAAGCAAAGAATGACAACTACATATCATCAATCAAGAGATTATAGGAAAACCTGCTCAAAAAAATATAATCAAATGGAATGCTTTAATATATATTAAAAAATTTATACTCCACAACCAAGTGGGGTTTATTCCAAGGATGCAAGGCTGGTTCAATATTCAAAACTCAATGTAATACACTATATCAATAGGCTAAAGAAGAAAAACCAGATGATCACATTAACTGATGGAGCTAAAGTATCTGACAAAATCCAACATTCATTCATGACAACAAAAATCTCGGCAAATTAACAGAGGGAAACTTTCTAGACTTGACAGGAAAACTCTATGGAAAAAAAACTTACAACTAACATTGTACTTGATGAAAAACTGACCGTTTTCCCCCTAATATCAGAAACCAGGCAAGGATGTCCTCTCTTACTACTCTTACTCAACATCATACTGGGAGTCCTAGCTAACTGCATAAGAAAAAGAAATGATACATATACAAACACGAAGAAAGAAAACTATTTGCAGTTGACATTTCTATGCAGAAAATAACAAGGATTCTATCCAAAGAAATGGCTAGAATTAACTGAGTTCAGCCAAGGCTGCAAGATACTAAAATACCACCCCCCAGAACAATTATCTTTCTGTATACTACTAAAGATCATGTGGAAATGAAAGTTTAAAACAATGCCAATAGGGAATTCCCTGGCAGTCCAGTGGTTAGGACTCCTCTTTCACTGTAGGGGGCCTGGGTTTTATCCCTGGTGGGAGAACTAAGATCCCAAAAGCCTCGAGGCCAAAAAAAAAAAAAAGCCATTTACAAATCGCTAAAAAAAAAAACAAAAAAAAAAACCCAACAACTTAGACATAAATCCTAACAAAAATGTACGGAACCTGTATTGTTCAATATTATAAAATGGTAATGTAATATCAAGAATTACTTAGATACATGAAATGCCATACCATGTACAGTGTTCATGGTGTTGCTTTTAAACAAACTGCTCTACAGGTTTAAATCAATTTCTATAAATACGTGAGCAAGGTTTTTTTGCATCCTACGATTTATATGGGAAGTCCAAGGAACTAGGAAAGCTGAGTTAATTTAAATAATAAAACAAAGTATTCACTTTACCCAATTTTAAGATTTACCGTAAAGCTACAGAAATTAAGTAAACAGATTGAATCAATAAAAAGTCTGAATGTTTGGTGTTTAAAACCACCAAAAGAACTGTTTGTTTTTTTAAAACACCAAAGCCTGAAACAGTCTTAACCGGTGCAATAAAATGTGCCCGTGTGTCATGTGTATCTTTATCTACTTAAAAACCTGTCCTCAAGTGTCTAACTCTCCCACTACTAGACAGCAATGAATGTATATGTAAGACACATAAAGGGTGAAGGCCCTTTGTCTGTGAAATAACATTCCCCTCACCCCAGGTAAACTAAGGGATCCATGACAAAGTGCCATAACCTTGACAGAGAAATCTCAAAGAAACTGTGTTTGCATTCCATTTTTTCATCTAAGTTTCCACCTTCTTTTTATAAAAGTTCCTGAGATAACACTACAGTGTAAACTAAGGGAAAAACGTAGCTCAAGTTTTCCTTAGTGCACAATAAACACTGGTCCCTCCCTCACAGATGAACTCTCAGATGTAGAGTAAGGCTCTAGGCTGGGTCAATTTCTACAATGCGTCTTTACACAACTACTGATGATCCGTGACAGGTTTTCTCACAAAGAAGATACTTGTGGGGTTTCTCTTTGGTATGTACGATCAGATGTCATGGTAGGTGTTTTCTCTTGCAAAAGATTTTCCTCAGTGTTTACATTCAAAAACTCTTTTCCCAACAGGAGTTCTCGGAGGGTGACTGAGGTCTGCCCACTGGTGAAGGTTCTTCCCACATCTGTCACACTGACACGGTTTCTCCCAGTATGAATCCTTTGATGCTGAGTGAGGGATGAGCTACGACTGAAGGCCTTTCCACATTCACTGCACTTATAAGGCTTCTCTCCAGTGTGGATGATGGCATGTCGAATGAGGTTTGTGCTCCAGCAAAAGGACTTCCCACACTCCATGCATTCATAGGGCTTCTCTCCACTGTGAATCCGCTGGTGCCTGGTGAGGCCTGACCTGCGGTTGAAGGCCTTCCCACACTCCGTGCACTCAAAGGGCTTCTCCCCAGTGTGGATGCTGAAGTGCCGAATGAGGTCCTTCCTAGTGCTAAAGGCTTTCCCACATTCTTTACACTCAAAAGGCTTCTCTCCAGTGTGGGCCCGTTTATGCAAGATAAAAGTGGAGCAGTGGGTGAAGGCCCTTCCACATTCAGTGCACACAAAGGGCTTCTCCCCAGTGTGAATCCGCTGGTGCCTCTTGAGGTATGACCTGTGGTTGAAGGCCTTCCCGCACTCGAGGCACTCAAAGGGCTTCTCCCCAGTGTGGATGACATAGTGGTGAATGAGGGCTGCACTCTCACAGAAGGCTTTCCCACACTCACTGCACTCGTAGGGCTTCTCCCCAGTGTGAGTCTGCTGGTGCCACACGAGGTATGACCTGTGTTTAAAGACCTTGCCACATTCAAAGCACTCATACGGATTCTCTCCACTGTGGATGATGTGATGTCGAAGGAATCCTGGCCTATGTCGGAAGACTTGCCCACATTCTTTGCACACGAAGGGTCTTTCCCCAGTGTGTCTCCTCTTATGTAAGACAAAATTGGAGCGGTGGGTGAAGGCCTTTCCACACTCACTGCACTTGTAAGGCTTCTCCCCAGTGTGAATCCGCTGGTGTTGTGTAAGGTAGGACCTGCGGTTGAAGGCCTTCCCGCACTCCGTGCACTCATAGGGCCTCTCCCCGGTGTGGATCATGTGGTGCTGGAGGAGGTGTGTGCTCTTAATAAAGGTTTTCCCACACTCTGTGCATTCATAGGGCTTCACGCCAGAGTGAATCTTTTCATGTCCAGCAAGAAGGTGTTTCTTGTTAAAAACTTTCCCGCATTCGTTGCATTTAAAGATACTTTCTTCTTCCTGAATCATGTGATCATTACCAGATCCACATGAGTCATGGTCATGGACAGCACCTCCTGGAGGGACCAGCTCATCTACAATCCTTGAACACACACCACCAGCTGTCCCTAAGCTGCCATGTTCCGGACTCGTTTTCTCAGGAAGCTTCTCCCTCTGGGGGTCCATCCCTGGTCCCAAGTGTCCTTCCTGCATTTCCAACAGCCCATCCTGATCCTTGGTTTGTCCCAAATGGGAGTCCCCTGGCCCTCCTTGTATTAGTTCCTGGATACAGGTTCCCTCAAATAGGGTTGGTTCACAAGTGGTAGGTTCTGTGGTCTTGGGTTTTCCTTTGTCAACTGAAAGAAACCCAATAAACAAGGCCCATTAGTAATACCAACAAGAAGAAACAAAATCAGCATTTCAGTGAAAAAGATAAAGATGAAAACAGTGCCTCTGTGCGTGTTTTGCTACCTCTGAATCTCAACATTGTAACTTCTTTCTTTCTTGTCATTAGACTGCTGACACCTTGAAAGCCAGACCCAGTAAGAGAGTCTGCAATGGACATAACACCACAATTTCACAGGCTTGGCTGGACAGAGTAATAATGCCTCTGTGGGCTTTCAGTTTCCTTTAATCGAAGACATCCCATGTTGCTGTAAGAACACTAGGAAAAGGGAATTCGATAATGGCACAGTGGTTAGGACTCTGTGCTTTCACTGCCAGGCCCAGGTTCAATCCCTGGTGGGGCAACTACAATCCCGCAAGCCAAGTGGCACAGCCAAAAAAAAAAAAAAAAAACACTAGGAAAAGGCATCTAATGCAGCCCTGATAAAAGACAGGAAGTGTATAACACCAATTCAACTATCTCCAAAGAGAAGTATGGGCCTTGCCCCAGCTCTAAGGAAGTAACCTGTAAACTGGGTATCTCCAGAGAGACAGGCGTGTCTTTGTTGTTCATGGTGAGTCCCTAGGGATGTACATGATACTTTATGACAACAGATGACTCACTATGGGCCCCTAGATAGTTTATGCTAAAGAGATGACATTAGGTCTGGGTAAGGTCTGGGCACAGCAGAAAGACCAAACATGTAATTAGAAAGCTGGGGCTTTGAACCACGAGTTATCAGCTGGATCTCTGGAAAGGCAAGAAGGGTGGAGACTGAGTCCCATGTACAATGACTCAATCAATCATGCTTCTGTAATAAAAACTCAATAAAAATCTGGATACCGCGGCTCTGGTGAGTTTCCTGGGTTGGCAACACTTCGTGCACATACTGCCAAATATCAATTCCAGGAGGTAACGAGACGCTGAAGACACGGAAGCTTCGTGTCTGGAACACCTCCGGCCCCTCTTCTACTCTGCATCTTTTGCCTGTAACAAACACGATTTGTGAGCATAACAGGTTTTAGGGAGTTTTGTGAGTCTTCCTAGCAAATCAGTGAACCTGAGGGTGGACTGGGAAACCCCTCGACTTGCAGATGGTTCACAACACCTGGGCAGACTTGGCAGTCCTGGAGTTCTGTATTTCTAACCTTGAGTTTGGCTAACTGTGTGCAGGAAGAGACCAGGGGAGTCCTACTGGCACCACTGGAGTTGCCACAGAGAGGAGGTGGGAAGGACACTATAGCCTTAGGACACAGAATGTACAAAGGCCCCCCAGGCCATGAGGATGGTATTGACAAGAATCCAGGGAAACTGATTCCCATGGTTTTGACTTGGGTTACAGTGAGGACTCCCAGGACAGAGCTCATAAGCATAAGGCAGGAGGTGAGCAGGATTGGGATGGACACATTGGGTCTGTTATGCCCGAACAGTTTGGTGAAAAGACTAGCAAAATACACATGATCTAGATGGAGAAGATATTAATAGTTTACTTGAAGACATTAAAGAGGAGCTATACCAATGAAGAATTTAACGTGGGGGGAGGTGAAATTGGAGAAAGATGGTCAAAAGGTACAAAACTCCAGTTTTAAGATAAACAAGTCCTAGGGATGAAGTGTACAACTCGGTAACTGTAGCTAACACTGCTGTATGCTATGAAGAAGCACTGTTAAGAGAGTAATCCTAAGAGTCCTCATCATCACAAGGAGAGTATTTTTTTCCTTTTCTCTCTTCTTTACTTTTTATTCTATCTATTTGGGTGTCAGCTGAACCTACTGTGGTAATCATTTCACAATATATGTAAATCAAACCATCAGGCTGTATGACTTAAAATTTATATAGAGGACTTCTCTGGTGGCACAGTGGTTAAGAATCCGGCTGCCAATGCAAGAGACATGGGTTCGATCCCTGGTCCGGGGAAATCCCACATGCTGTGGAACAACTAAGCCCGTGCGCCACAATTACTGAGCCCGTGCGCCACAACTACTGAAGCCTGTGTGCCTAGAGCCCATGCTCTGCAACGAAAAGCCACCGCTATGAGAAGCCCGCACACTGCAACAAAGAGTAGCCCCCCACTCGCCACAACTAGAGAAAACCCGCACGCAGCAACGAAGACCCAACACAGCCAAAAAAATAAAATAAACAAAAAGAAATAAACTAGACAAGCCTCTTAGATAGCCTCATCCACCAGAGGGCAGACAGCAGAAGCAAGAACTACAATCCTGCAGCCTATGGAACAAAAACCGCATTCACAGAAAGACAGACAAGATGAAAAGGCAGAGGGCTATGTACCAGATGAAGGAACAAGATAAAACCCCAGAAAAACAACTAAATGAAGTAGAGATAAGCAATCTTCCAGAAAAAGAATTCAGAATAATGACAGTGAAGATGATCCAGGACCTTGGAAAAAGAATGGAGGCAAAGATCAAGAAGATGCAAGAAATGTTTAACAAAGACCTAGAAGAATTAAAGAACAAACAAACAGAGATGAACAATACAATAACTGAAATGAAAACTACACTAGAAGGAATCAACAGCAGAATAACTGAGGCAAAAGAACGGATAAGTGACCTGGAAGGCAGAATGGTGGAATTCACTGCTGCTGAACAGAATAAAGAAAAAAGAATGAAAAGAGATGAAGACAGTCTAAGAGACCTCTGGGACAACATTAAATGCAACAACATTCACATTATAGGGGTCCCAGAAGGAGACGAAAGGAACAGAGAAAATATTTGAAGAGATTATAGTCGAAAACTTCCCTAACATGGGAAAGGAAATAGCCACCCAAGTCCAGGAAGCGCAGAGAGCCCCATACAGGATAAACCCAAGGAGAAACACGCCAAGACACATAGTAATCAAATTGGCAAAAATTAAAGACAAAGAAAAATTATTGAAAGCAGCAAGGGAAAAACAACAAATAACATACAAAGGAACTCCCATAAGGTTAAAAGCTGATTTCTCAGCAGAAACTCTACAAGCCAGAAGGGAGTGGAATGATATACTTAAAGCGATGAAAGGGAAGAACCTACAACCAAGATTACTCTACCTGGCAAGGATCTCATTCAGATTCGATGGAGAAATCAAAAGCTTTACAGACAAGCAAAAGCTAAGAGAATTCAGTACCACCAAACCAGCTCTACAACAAATGCTAAAGGAACTTCTCTAAGTGGGAAACACAAAAGAAAAGGACCTACAAAAACAAACCCAAAACAATTAAGAAAATGCTAATAGGAACATACTATTGAAAATTACCTTAAATGTGAATGGATTAAATGCTCCAACCAAAAGACACAGGCTTGCTGAATGGATACAAAAACAAGACCCGTATATATGCTGTCTACAAGAGACCCACTTCAGACCTAGGGACACATACAGACTGAAAGCGAGAGGATGGGAAAAGATATTCCATGCAAATGGAAATCAAAAGACAGCTGGGGTAGCAATACTCATGTCAGATAAAATAGACTTTAAAATAAATGTTACAAGAGACAAGGAAGGAAACTACATAATGAACAAGGGATCAATCCAAGAAGAAAATATAACAATTATAAATACATATGCACCCAACATAGGAGCACCTCAATACATATGGCATCTGCTAACTGCTATAAAAGAGGAAACTGACAGTAACACAATAATAGTGTGGGACTTTAACACCTCACTTACACCAATGGACAGATCATCCAAACAGAAAATTAATAAGGAGACACAAGCTTTAAATGATACAACAGACCAGATAGGTTTAATTGATATTTATAGGACATTCCATCCAAAAATAGCAGATTACACTTTCTTCTCAAGTGCACATGGAACATTCTCCAGGATAGATCACATCTTGGGTCACAAATCAAGCCTCGGTAAATTTAAGAAAACTGAAATCATAGCAAGCATCTTTTCTGACCACAATGCTATGAGATTAGAAATCAGTTACAGAGAAAAAAATGTAAAAGACACAAACACATGGAGGCTAAACAGTACGTTACTAAATAACCAAGAGATCACTGAAGAAATCAAAGAGGAAATCAAAAAATACCTAGAGACAGGGTTTCCCTGGTGGCGCAGTCGTTGAGAGTCCACCTGCCGATGCAGGGGACACGGGTTCGTGCCCCGGTCCGGGAAGATCCCACATGCCGCGGAGCGGCTGGGCCCGTGGGGCCATGGCCGCTGAGCCTGCGCATCCGGAGCTTGTGCTCGGCAACGGGAGAGGCCACAACAGTGAGAGGCCCGCGTACCGCAAAAACAACAACAACAAGAAAACACCTAGAGACAAATGACAATGAAAACACGACAATCCAAAACCTATGGGATGCAGCAAAAGCAGTTCTAAGAGGGAAGTTTATAGCAATACAAGCCTACCTCAAGAAACAAGAAACATCTCAAATAAACAATCTAACCTTACAGCTAAAGGAACTAGAGAAAGAAGAACAAACAAAACCCAAAGTTAGTAGAAGGAAAGAAATCATAAAGATCAGAGCAGAAAAGAATGAAATAGAAACAAAGTAAACATTAGCAAAGATCAATGAAACTAAAAGCTGGTTCTTTAAGAAGATAAACAAAATTGATAAGCCATTAGCCAGACTCATCAAAAAGAGGGAAAGGACTCAAATCAATAAAATTAGAAATGAAAAACGTTAAGTTACAATAGACACGGCAGAAATACAAAGCATCCTAAGAGACTACCTACAAACAACTGTATGCCAATAAAATGGGCAACCTGGAAGAAATGGACAAACTCTTAGAAAGGTATAACCTTCCAAGACTGCCAGGAAGAAATAGAAAATATGAACAGACCAATCACAAGTAATGAAATTGAAACTATGATTAAAAATCTTCCAACAAATAAAAGTCCAGGACCACATGGCTTCACAGATGAATTCTATCAAACATTTAGAGAAGAGCTAACACCCATCCTTCTCAAACTTTTCCAAAACATTGCAGAGGAAGGAACACTCCCAAACTCATTCTATGAGGCCACCATCACCCCGATACCAAAACCAGACAAAGATACTACAAAAAAAGAAAATTACAGACCAGTAATGATCTGTATTCACTGATGAATATAGATGCAAAAATCCTCAACAAAATACTAGCAAACAGAGACTCTGGGATGGCTCACACCAAGGAGTACTTCCCTGAACTTCTGCTGTCAGTGTCTTTGTCCCCACAGTGAGCCACAGCCTCCCCCCGCCTCTGCAGGAGACCCTCCAACACTAAAGGATGGACCCCCAACCTCCAAACTTCATTCATACGTTGAACCTGAGGACAGTTCACACACCAAGAGAATCTGACAGAACGTCATCACATAAGGGACTCCTGGTGAAATCAGTTTGTGGAAACAGACTAAATTTTCCATATTGGATCAAGGATGGCAACACTTTGTAAGAGCTGAACAAGGAAAGAAGACATGAGAGGAGGCTACAAAAGACAGACATTACTGGGATCACAATGAATCTGAGGTCACAAAACTCTGCCCCATGCTGCTTCCAGGCCTTGGAGCTCCATGTTATTTTTCCAGCACACCACTTTCCATTTGTGATGAAGAATGCTACCCATCAGTATAAAGAAAAAAGGAGATGAGGGAACCACATGGCCACCTAATGATGGTGGTCCTGAACCGAACATGCATCTCTCTGAAGTATGCCTGTTATCCCACTAATAAAAGAGGCCAGCATGACAGAAGTGGAAGCAAGAGAGATGTGAAAGTACAACCTTCAGAAATTATCTTGGGGAGAGAATTAACATTGAACACAGTAACTACAATTATGACGCACTGCAAAGGTTGACAATAGTAACCACCTAAACTTATCTCCCTCTCTTGATTTCTGCTCTTTCCCCAGCTCTTTAGTATTCTTTGTGTACTTCTATTTTTCATCTCCTACAAGGTTTTACTAGGGGAACTTATAAATTGTCTCATTCGACCTCAAAAAAACAAAACAAAACAAAACAAAATACTAGCAAACAGAATCCAAAAACACATTAAAAGGATCATAAACAAAATTAATTAAAAAAGTAAAAAAAAAAAAAAAAAAAGGGCTTCCCTGGTGGCGCAGTGGTTGAGAGTCGGCCTGCCGATGCAGGGGACACGGGTTCGTGCCCCAGTCCGGGAAGATCCCACATGCCACGGAGCGGCTGGGCCCGTGAGCCATGGCCACTGAGCCTGCACGTCCGGAGCCTGTGTTCCGCAATGGGAGAGGCCACAATAGTGAGAGGTCCGCGTACCGTAAAAAAAAAAAAAAAAAGAATATCTTTTTGATATTGGGGATAGAGCAGCATCTATAACTGATAAAAGTATCAGGAATGTACAAAAAAAATCCCTACAAACAAAAGGGAAACAAGGTAACAGAAACACAATTTTCCATGAAATGACATTTCAAGGAAGAAAATACAGTTGTTTCTCAGTATCCTCAGCAGATTAATGGGTTCCAGAAACCCCCTGCTCAATACTAAAATCTACAGATGCTCAAGTCCTTTATATAAAATGGTGGAGTATTTGCATATAACCTACACACATCCTCCTGTGTACCTTAAATCATCTCTAGATTGCTTATAATATCTAATACAATGTAAATGCTATAAATTGATAAATAGTTGCCAGCACAAGGCAAATTCAAGTTTTTTTTCTTTCATTTTTTTGGCTGCATTGGGCCTTTGTTGCTGCACATGGGCTTTCTCTAGGTGCGGTGTGCAGGCTTCTCATTGCAGTGGCTTCTCTTGTTGCAGAGCACAGGCTCTAGGCGCACGGGCTTCAGTAGTTGTGGCTCACAGACTCTAGAGCGCAGGCTCAGTAGTTGTGGCACACGGGCTTAGTTGTTCGGTGGCATGTGGGATCTTCCTGGATCAGGGCTCGAACCCATGTCCCCTACATTGGCAGGCGGATTCTTAACCACTGTGCCACCAGGGAAGCCCCAAATTCAAGTTTTGTTTTTCTGAACTTTCTGGTATTTTCTCTTCCCCCCCAATGTTTTCAGTCTGTGCTCGGTTGAATCTGCAGAGGCAGAACCTGCGGATATGAGGGGACAACTGTACAAATGGGCCTATAATCACATGATAAGGTGCTAAAGGTTGTGAAAGAGGGAAATGCAAAGCAAGCTCACCTAAGATACAATTTTGTGTCAGTCTGTTAAGCAAAAATCGAGGAGCCTTACAGCATCAAGGACTGAACAGGACATAACTGGTGGAATCTGGAGAATTATAAATAGGTACATCCCTTTTAGAAAACATAATCACCTAAACTTGAAATTTTGCATAACCTACAATCCAACAATTTTACTCCAAGAAATAATAAAAGACAAGCCTAATCATGTGCAAGATGACGAATATATATGAATGTTCTTGGCAGCACTGTTTGTGAGGGTGAAAAAATGTAAAAAATTAAATGCCTCAGAGAGTGGATGAGTACAATATGAAACAGGAGGATCTTTTATTTGCTTAAAGTGTAAGAAACTTGGGCACATTTTTACCTTGAGCAGAGCAAGGATGAATTTGCTAAACAAGCAGAAAGTAAGTGAAGAAATAATTTCCCTAAAAGATGTACTCTAGACTATGGTTCAACAACTGGCCATGGCCTGAGCCAAGATCTCTTCCACTAGGTGAAAGGAAAACGATAGACTGAGAGTCTGAATGAGTGTGGAAGGGTAGAAGACCAAGCAAGACAAGGGGGTAGATTTTTAACATGAAAACCTGCTGACACATGAAGGGTCACAGGCTGAGACACCCGTGCTGGGGAAGTGGTCACTGCGAGGATGGCTGATGTAGGGGCCGATGGAGGTGGAGGGGTGAGGATAGTCTCTGGGGCTGTATCCAGTCTCTAATCTGCTTGGACGGCAGGACCATGCGCTCTAACTTGGGAGGGGAAGGAGTGAGCATCATGATGGGTTCCTTCCAGGCATGCTGACTGGGTGCCTCTGAGATATTCAGGTGGAGGAGGACAGAGAGCAGAGGGCAGAGGCTCGGAGCTGCCCAAGAGGGGCTGTCGACGGGCTGCACACAGACACTCGCAGGCTGGTGGGGCCGCCCGAGGGACTAGGAGGGAAACAGCACGACTCTGCAGGGGACCCATCACCACACACGGCGGCCCCAGTGCCCTCAGCAGCCCAGATGTGGGGCACAGCAGGACAAATGTCACCGTCAGGTTTTACCAAACAGGAGGAGTAGGGAGACATGCAACAAGGGCAGGCATCTTGAGTGTCTGGACGGACAGGGTGGGAAAGGGGAGGCAGAGGAGAGCTGGAGAAGAGCTGGGAGAGGAAGGAAGGCCCTTTTCCGCAGAGGTCAGAGGGAAACGTGAGATGCATTACTCATTACAATACAGGGACATGAATGACACCAACGGCTTACTTCCCACGAGCCACGACTGCGGCGCAGACGCTGTGCTAAGCGGTTTTACGCTTTAACGCGTTGTGTGACCACGTCCCCAACAACCCGGGGACGGAGCAACTATCAGGAACAGACTGAGCGCAGCAGACCACACTCGCCAAACCACCTGCTCCTCTCCCTGGACACACGGCTCAGCCCCATCTCCCAGCCCCGTCCCCCGAGTGTGGCCAAGTGCCTAGTGCCTGTCAGTGGAAGCAGGGGGCTGGTGTTTGTGGGAGTCTTCCTTGCCCTCTCACTCTCCTCTGCCAGCTGCAGGAGGTCAGGACAACCTTCAAGCCACATGCTGACGGCAGAGTGGACCCGGGTCCCTGAACAGCTGTGTGCTGGCACAGTCACACGGACCGGGTGTGACTCAGAAGAAGTGCTTCCAGGGACATCCCTGGCGGTCCAATGGTTAAGACTCCGAGCTTCCACTGCAGGGGTCATGGGTTCGACTCCTGGTCGGGGAACTAAGATCCTGCATGCTGCGAGGCACGGATAAAAAAAGAAAGAAAGAAATACAAAAAAAGAACAAGTGCTTCCATATGCTGAGCACCAAGATGCTGGAGTCTGTCTGACATGGCAGCTAAGATTTAACTTAGTCAAAACTTAATACATACAAAGACACAACGAGATCCCGAAGTTCACTAAGGCCACAGAGCTGGTGATCGGTCGGCACCCAGGCTTGAAGCCCAGGCAGCTGGAGCCCAAGACACATCTCAGCTCATGCACCTCTATCGTCCAGGAGGACAGAGGGACCTGGGGTCAAAGGGCTCCGTGGCCTTCAGACCACCACAGAGGCCCGAACAAGACGCTTCCCCAGGGAACCAGGGCCAGCAGCCTCCCCCTGCAGGGTCTCCCAGCTGCCCAAACCTTGGCTCCTACCTGGACAGGTGCTTCGGGAGAGGTCTTTCTTCACCGTCCACAGCTCCTGCCCCTGCTCCAGCTGGAAGATCAGCTCAAGTCTGGGAACAGGACACCCTGTTCATGGAGAAAGGAAGAAGACACTAGGATTTCTGTGAAAACAAAGAAAACCCCTCGATCTAGTGTGGGACTTCAGGATGTGGCCAAGACCTCAGAATGAAGCTGATTCCATCCACAGAAATCCTGACCTGGAACCTGGAAACCAAGGTCAAAAACACCAATGTTGCGAGCTTCCCTGGTGGCGCAGTGGTTAAAAATCCTCCTGCCAATGCAGGAGACACGTGTTCAAGCCCTGGTCTGGGAAGATCCCACATGCTACGAAGCAACTAAGCCCCTGTGCCACAACTACTGAGCCTGCACTCTACAGCCCGGGAGCCACGACTACTGAGCCTGTGGGCTGCAACTACTGAAGCCCACGCGCCTAGAACCCGCACTCCCAACAAGAGAAGCCCACAATGAGAAGCCTGGACACCACAACGAAGAACAGCCCCCACTCACCGCAACCAGGGAAAAGCCTGCATGCAACAACGAAGACCCAATGAAGCCAAAAAATAAATAAATTAAAAAAAAAAAAAAACACAAAAAACCCACCAACGTTGGGATCCAAAGACTTCAGGCTGCAGTGCTGGCTGTGTAGACAACACCTATGCCCTGTGACCTCCATTGCACAGAGTTCCAACTCTATTCAGCTGCAGCCAAGAGACAAAGAGAATATGACCCCCTCCTTCCAGAAGGTGTTTACTAATTAACCCAAGCGAATTTCAACCACCTGTGCATTAAAACCTCCTGAGATGTCTGGTTCACATCCAACTGAAACCAAACAGGGACTTCCCTGGTGGCACAGTGGTTAAGAACCCACCTGCCGATGCAGGGGACACAGGCTCAAGCCCTGGTCTGGGAAGATCCCACATGCCATGGAGCAACTAAGCCCGTGCACCACAACTACTGAGCCCGTGTGCCACAACTACTGAAGCCCGCGCACCTAGAGCTCATGCTCTGCAACAAGAGAAGCCACCACAGTGAGAAGCCTGTGCACCACAACGAAGAGTAGCCCCCACTCGCTGCGACTAAAAAAAAGCCTGCGAGCAACAACGACCCAATGCAGCCAAAAATAAATAAATAAATTTATTTATTAAAAAAAAAAAAAAAAAAAAGAAACCAAATCTCTGCAGATGAGGCCTGGATACCTACAGATTTAAAAAAAACCACCCCAGATTGTGGCATCAAGGGAGGGCTGAAAACTCTGGTTTCCACCAACTTGCAGGTGACCTACACCAGCCCTCTGGAGGAGAGAGCTCTAGTCCAGGATGGCTGAGTGAGGGGACTGGCTGGTGCTGTAGTCCTGCGGCAGCCTGGGTCGCCTATGAGGGAACCTGCCTGAGGCCCTAGATCAGGAAGAAGCAGACAACTGGGTTGGCACCCACCAACCTGTAGCCAGCCCCACCTCTGAGCTTCCTACTGGTGAGATAATAAATTTCCTCCAGGGTGAAGACTGAATCGGTCTGTCACATGCAGCCAAACACAGATGCAGGGGAAAGACACATGGACTCGGCAGCAAGTCGATGGGAGAGGTGCCAGGACTCACCGACAGCTTCTCTGGCAGGTCCAGGGTTCATCGGTCATCACTAAGCAATGTGCTCTCCTGTGTGCTCCGTGCCCAGCACAGGGCTCAGCAACAGCGACCAAGACCTCCCTTCAGCCATCAGGAGTCATGCTCCCTGTGACCTCAGGGCCTTTGCACATGCTGGCCCTTCTCCCTGGAAGGCTGTTCTCTCCCCGGAAGGCTGTTCTCTCCCCACCTTGCTCCTTCCAGCTACCTCTCTTTGGGTCTCAGCTCAAATGTCACTGCCTGAGAAGACTCTGCTGAACAGTGGCTGAGTCCAGGTGCTTAACCAATCCACCACGTCACTATGAACTTTTAACCTTAATAATAATTGAAAAGTTAACATTTATAGGGTGTGACCATATCCCAGGGACTGTACCAAGCAATTTAAATGCATTATGTTGTTTAAAATGGATGGAATAATTTAAAGAACTCACATATTTAAAATATTGACTCTTTTTGGTCAAAGTAAGGTATGTCTCCATTGATCTAAGTCTTTTTTTAGATAACCAGCAAAATTCTGAAGAGCGCTCCTCCTGTCTAGGTCCGCAAGGGCTGTGAGTCGTCCCTAGCTGCCACCTGATCTGGGAAGAGACGGACGATTTCGTCTGTCTCACCATGGTCAACACACCAAGTTTCTGGGCTGATGACCCCGGGGGAACCAGGTAACTGGCTCCTGCCTAACGCCGAGGCCCCCCCATAGACGGCTGGGATTCAAGGGTGATCAACGGAGCCAACAACAATGGAGTCCGTGGGGGGCCGCTCAACTGAGCCGCCCACCACCCTGTGGGAGACCGACGGCACTGCCTGCCCTCTGAGGGCACACATGGCCAGAGTCCAGGCACTGGTCCCTGGAGCAATACAGGGATCCGAGTGGCACAGGGCACCCCCCTCACACATGCCATGGCACAGAAGAGGCTGAGACTGCTTCACAGGCAAACCTTGCCATGGCTGCTTGCCTTACTGTTGTTGCGGTTTGCCCCAACCGTGTAGCGGATAAGAGATCCCATCTCTGGACACTGCTAGTTCAATGTATAATGGGGGGAGAAACAAAGGAGTAAGGAATATTGTTTTTGCTGCCCTCTGAGACACCTGAGGGTGTTTCTCAACCTACTCCAGACTGTGTAAGCCCGGCCAGTGTGTCCGGCAGTCGTGAGTGCCGCTGCAGACCAGCACGTGGAGAGCTCTTCCTCAACAACAAACTGTCACCCCGTCAGGACACCGCCACCACCACTGCTGTCCTGAGGCATGAGCCCCAGCCCCTCCCCAGAAAGGCAGGCTGCCACTCACAGTGGTTGCCACTTGGGACTGCTAAGAGCCTACCAGGTAAATACCCAAATAAAAGAAAGAAAAATGGTGGTGGTGGGGGGCAGGTGACCCCCCCCCAAAATTAAGATTTTGTTTGGAGGCAGAAAAAAAAGGAGTGGGGAGGAAGGGGCTCGTTATGCTGTGGACCAGGGCCATCCAGGGGTGAGGCTGCATCTTGGAGGCCCCAGGCCCCTGCGCCCTTTCCTCTCCTCAGCAGGAGACACACGAAAACTAAAAACCAGGGTTTTAAATGGCTGAACAGCTCAAAAGGAAGAAAGAAGGGGAGGGGGCACACTATTAACCTTACATACCAAGCAAACGCCAGGTCTCACAAACGTGATGCTGGTTCTAGACTACTTACTGATTTACAAGCAGTAACAACGACGAAAAACCCTAGATAACAGGGAGAGAAAGTAAAAGTTTACGTAACACACAACATATAACTGAGTTAGAACTCTGCCTACACTCTGACCCGACTGGAAATCCAAAAGTGATCTACTAAAATGTATGTAATAAATTATTACATAACTACATACGGTATAACAAAATTTATGTATTAAAGAAATTTTATCACCAAAACAAAACACAGCACCGACTGGCTTGTCGGACTCCACGACACAGGTCCTGAATTATCTTTAGAATTTGCTAAAACGCACCAACTGACAAAACTTCATGAATGTAACACTGGGGCTCAAATCATACTTATACCTGGGGATCCCACTAAACTGAAACACCCTACTCCACCAGTGTAAAAAGAACCTAAATATGAAAGAGAAAAAATACGTACATCTCACTTTGACTGTAGCTTTACCTGAATTTCCTATAGCCCTAGTACCAACTGTCCTAAAGTATCCCATACTGGGCATAGATGCTCTGACACAATGCACAATTAAAATAAATTTTGGGCACTTACAAATTAATTGGCTTGATAAAATGGGACCCTACAGACCCGAGTTAAAGTAATTATTCAGGGCTTCCCTGGTGGTGCAGTGGTTGAGAGTCCTCCTGCCGATGCAGGGGACACGGGTTCATGCCCCGGTCCAGGATCCCACATGCCGCAGGGCGGCTAGGCCCATGAGCCATGGTCGCTAGGCCTGCGCATCCGGAGCCTGTGCTCCACAATGGGAGAGACCACAGCAGTGAGAGGCCCGCGTACCGCAAAAAAAAAAAAAAAAAAAAAAAAAAATTATTCAGCCCAATGTAAGTTGAAAAGGGGCCTTTGGGGAGTAAAACTTTTATATAAGACCTAATTAATCAAGGGGTGATGATCCCCACTGCTTCTCCACGTGACAGCCCAGCTGTGCATGTTCTTAAACCTAAAAAAAACACAGGGCACCTCGCTGTGAGTTACTGCAATCTTAATGCCGTGGTCCCATGTGTTAGGGTTCCTGTTACTGACTGAATTGTGTCTCCCTAAACTGTATGTGTTAAACCCTAATCCCCAGTGTGATCCTATATGGACTTAGGGCCTTTAAGGAGGTAGTCAAAGTTAAATGAGGTCACGGGGTGGGGCCCTGATCTGGTAGGACCAGTATCCTTTTAAGAGGAAGAGAAAGCCTCTCCAAGCCAGATGAAGTCAGGTAAGGACACAGCAAGAAGGTGGCCAGCAAGAGATCCTTATCAGCAACTGAACTGGGACTTCCAGCCTCCAGAACTGTGCGAAAATAAAGCTGCTGTTTAACCATACAGTAATGGCAGCCTGAGCTGACTAACAAGATCCACACACCCAATACCCAATACTATTAGAACCCAGTAATTACTCTTCAATTACAGATCTGGCTAACATGTTCTGCTGGTGTGTATTCTGACAGCCTCTCAACCACGGTTTGCCTTCCCTCTGAAGGCAAATAGAACTCCTCTCCCAGGCTGCCCCGTGGGGTGGGGCTCAACAGCTCTGCCAACACCCACACCCTCTGCAGCCAAGACCTCAGCTGCACCCACCCACCTCTCAAAAGGAGCACAGGCGATGTTACATCAATGACAACCTTGTCTAAGGAGATTCATTTGACACACTTGTGACAGTGAGTCCAACACCTTTTAATCCTTTGGGGACTAGTTTTAGATAAAAATACTATTTAGTATTACTTTGGGTCTGGTGGCCACATATTCCTCATTTATAAATTTTATTTACTCTCCCTGATGTTGATACTTGCAAATCACCCCACCTTAAATGGGACTCCCTCCAACAAAAGCTCTAAAATCTGCTCAAAATACTGTTAAATAGCCAGTCCCATCAGTGTCCTCAGAGATTCCTTCACCAAAGAAGCTTTGACAACCTCTTCTCACACCTCCTCGAGTTTCTGAATCACCTACCGGGGCCACAAGATGCCCAAGGGCCTCTGATGTTAACAGACTGCCCCCTCAGCCTGGTACTATATGCTACTAAAACAACTAACTATACACAAGGCTCTCTGGATAATGAAGGCTGTTGCAGGCCCCGAGCCACTGACCACCACACCCAGCTGCCCATCAAGCTTTGGATCATGGCAACAGCACATCACAAGTTCAGCACAGCTCCTGAGGCCCCAGGACAGGATGGAACTCAACCTGGGCCCTCTGACATATTCCTCTTGTAGGACAAGGTGGGTCCTTGCCAGATGCCGTGGTGCTGGAGGAGGGCGCCCCTCCCCACAGCCCTTGGCTACCTGGGGAGCACCTTGGGATTAAGTGAGTGAACAGTTGTGGGAGT
The DNA here is from genome assembly GCF_964341445.2 of Mesoplodon mirus. Taxonomy (NCBI): domain Eukaryota; kingdom Metazoa; phylum Chordata; class Mammalia; order Artiodactyla; family Ziphiidae; genus Mesoplodon; species Mesoplodon mirus. The sequence continues at coordinate 63,794,526 of NC_138995.1, read as the reverse complement.
TTGTGGATCTCTTACATCCATAGCACATGATGGAGCTCAGTAGATTGCTGCTGCTTTCTATCCCGTAGCGAGAATGTCCAAATAAAAAATGGGACCTAAGAAACATTTCTTGGCCTATTCAGGGGGTCATCTTAGTACTAGATGCCCTGATCAACAAACGGCCTCCTCTTCACATTCATTATGAACTGTTGGGCCATTGCTTAAAAACTGCCTCCTTCAGGGTAAAGAAACTCGTCTCACAAACACCCCAAAAGTAACTAAAAATCACATGTCCTTACACTGATAAAGGCCACAACGATAGGCCTTGCCAGGAAGCTCCTTACTCCCTTTGGAATTACAGACATTACTGACAATAACCAAGATACACATTTCACTTCTCAAATTACACAATGTTGGGCTCTGGAGAGAGGTAGTCAATAGAGTTTCATGGCCCCAGTAGGCCCCAAATAGCTGGTTTAACTGAAAAACTAACGATTTCCTTAAACAGCTCCTTTTCAAACTCCAGTCTGACAAACAAACCCCTCAATGGGCCTCTATCTCACCCCTTAGCCTTAATTCAAGGCTCCTTGACTCACATACCTTTAAAAATGTCCCACTGCCCTTTCCTACTCTGGAAGGGAATGTGCCTCACCTCTACGTACACAAAGACTCGTTCTACAGGAGGCCATTCACATTGTCTCCCCTGCAGTTACACACAGAGCTTCCCATCATCCCATGAGGCTGGAGACCAGGAGGGAGCACACGCTCCCGGCACCCATTAACCACAGGCTGCCCCACAGGCCAGGCAGCTGGTCACCTGACATGGAAACCATTTGCCCTGAACTTCAAAACAAAACAAAAAAAACAAACCAAACCTTGAAGAACAGCCATATGGCATTCTGGTAACTGTTGCCCTTACTGTAACTGGTCTGGGTACTTTCACTGGTTTATAACTCAGAGGCCTGATCCCTCCAAGGAAGCCACTGTTTCAAACAAACACAGCAAATACTGAGGCCCACATCAAGTCAAGAGCGTACCCACTTGCAAAGGATACCCTGCCCCACGTCCCAGACCAAGACCTCACTGGTGAAGATGACTTCACCTGGGGACACGAAAACCTTAATCCCAGCAGATACCCATGGACTTCCTCTCCTAAGACAGAAATCAGACCTGGGACCTTTTTGCTTTCTTCTATTAGGGATTCTATCATGTTCCTGAGCTGCTGTCTGTGATCCTGGTATATGCCTCAATCTGCCAAAAGGGAAATCTCCAATTTATAGCTGGTTGGTCAGAACAGGTTGTGAGGACTTGTGACTGACATCTGAAGTGGGTGGGTGGGAGGTGGAGGGGCTGTCTTATGGGACTGAATCCTTATTAACCTGTGGAGTCTGTGCTAACTTCAGGTAGTTAGGGTCAGAATTGCCTGGTAAGGAAAACCCAGACGTTTGATATCAGAAGCATTATGAGGAAAAAGGATTTTGTTTTTTAATTAATTCATTCATTCATTAATTATTGGCTGCGTTGGGTCTTCATTGTGCATGGGCTTTCACTAGTTGCAGCGAGTGGGGGGCTACTCTCCGTTGCAGTGCGCAGGCTTCTCATTGCAGTGGCTTCTCTTGTTGCAAAGCACGGGTGCTAGGCATGCACGTTTCAGTAGTTGTGGCACATGGGCTCAGTAGTTGTGGCTCATGGGCTCTACAGCACAGGCTCAGTAGTTGTGGCTCACGGGCTTAGCTGCTCCTCAGCATGTGGGATCTTCCCGGACCAGGCTCGAACTGGTGTCCCCTGCATTGGCAGGCAGGTTCTTAACCACTGCGCCACCAGGCAAATCCCATGTTTATTTTTTACAAATACCACACTAACATGCACACACATGTATATATACAAAGCCATACTTTTAGCACACCTTATAACTCCTGAAAGATACTCTTAAACACTCCCCAAATTACACATCGATTTTCTTGGCTAATGCTACATAAATGGGTAACTTAGTATGAGCCTGCAAGGACTTCCTATATCTCTACCTATGTTCTTCTTTTTCATTCTCAAAATGGTTTTCTATACTCTACAGAACAACATATGCCGTATCTTCTAAAACTCTCCACTATTATCCCCCGAAGTTTCCTTAATATGTGAAATATCGGAGCACACCCTTCATGTGCAAACCAAGCAATCCAAAGCCACACCCTTGCCCACCTCTTTAAACCTCACACACCAGGCCACTATTCCTCCTGCCCTAACTCAAGCAGATCCAGGTCCCAGACAACTAGGGACACCCCTAGTGCCCCAAAGCCTGTTGGAAATATTCAAATCTCACAGATCCTAATTAATACAGTGGGGACGCTGTGACAATTTCAATGAGTGGAGCATGAATAGTGCCTGAACAGTCCTGACACCTGGTCAGGGCTCAGGGTACCTGCACAGTGACAGTTATCAATTGCTTATTAAAAGTGACCCACTTAATAAATGTTTTCTTAGATTTCTTCAAAAAGGGAATCCTGCATTACTCCAATAACTGGGAAACCCAGGGTCACTTCCCTTGATGGCAGGTCACCATGAAAACAATGCAGAAGTGAAATCAAAACAGTGCTATTAAGTTCCAGAGAGCTCAGCTGCCTGCTGCTCAGGGCTCCTGGCCTAAGGCTACTGCCTCTGTTGACAAGGGGAAAGTAGCAACAGTTGCAGGCGTAGGGAGTGTGGGGAAGGCAGAGAAGGTATGTTAGGAGGGAGCACTAAACCCAGACTTCCCGTCAAAGACATTCAGGAGGCAGGAAGAGAAGAAATGATGGAATGGTTACATCAGGTTGTATCGCAATGCCAGCTGAACAAGTGTCCCTGCACTCTCAGAAACAGGGTTTCTCAAGCTGACATGATAATTTAGGTCAAGATAATTCTTTGTTGGAAAGGTGGGGTGGAGCCCATCCTGTGAATTATAAGGATGGTGTAGGATCCACGTGCAGATGGTAATAACCAAAACTATCTCCAGATGTTGCTGAGTTTCCTTTGGGGAGCAACATCATCTCTGGTTGAGAACCACTTTTATGGTTATAAATAGGATGATGAGAGAAAGTGAGAGGGATGGGTGAGACACTCCATGAAGTCTGGTGGTCAGAACACAGCTGGTGAGGAGGTGGCAACTGGGCTGAGAAGGGGCAGCCATGTACAAAGCCAAAATGGAGAGGGCAGACAGCAGAAGCAAGGAGAAATACAATTCTGCACCCTGTGGAAGGAAAACCACATTCACAGAAAGATAAAATGAAAAGGCAGATGACTTTGTACCAGATGAAGGAAGAAGATAAAACCCCAGAAAAAAAACTAAATCAAGTGGAGACAGGCAACCTTCCAGAAAAAGAATTCAGAATACTGACAGTGAGGATGATCCAGGACCTCGGAAAAAGAATGGAGGCAAAGATCGAAAAGATGCAAGAAATGTTTAACAAAGACCTAGAAGAATTAAAGAACAAACAAACAGAGATGAACAATACAATAACTGAAATGAAAACTACACTACAAGGAATCAACAGTAGAATAACTGAGGCAGGAGAACGGATAAATGACTTGGAAGACAGAATGGTGGAATTCACTGCTGCGGAACGGAAGAAAGAAAAAAGAATGAAAGGAAATGACGACAGCTTAAGAGACCTCTGGGAAAACATTAAATGCAACAACATTCACATTATAGGGGTCCCAGAAGGAGAAGAGAGGGAAAAAGGACCCGAGAAAATATGTGAAGAGATTATAGTCGAAAACTTCCCTAACCTGGGAAAGGAAATAGCCACCCAAGTCCAAGAAGTGCAGAGAGTCCCAGGCAGGATAAACCCAAGGAGAAACATGCCGAGACACATAGTAATCAAATTGGCAAAAATTAAAGACAAAGAAAAATTATTGAAAGCAACGAAGGAAAAACAACAAATAACATACAAGGAAACTCCCACAAGGTTAACAGCTGATTTCTCAGCAGAAACTCTACAAGCCAAAGGGAGTGGCACAATATATTTAAAGTGATGAAAGGGAAGAACCTACAACCAAGGTTACTCTACCTGGCAAGGATCTCATTCAGATTCCAGGGAGAAATCAAAAGCTTTACAAACAAGCAAAAGCTAAGAGAATTCAGTACCACCAAACCAGCTCTACAACAAATGCTAAGGGAACTTCGCTAAGTGGGAAACACAAGAAAAGGACCTACAAAAACAAACCCATAACAATTAAGAAAATGGTAATAGGAAAATACATATCAATAATTACCTTAAATGTGAATGGATTAAATGCTCCAACCAAAAGACAGAGGCTCACTGAATGGACACAAAAACAAGACCCATATATATGCTGTCTACGACACCCACTTCAGACCTAGGGACACAGAAGACTGAACAGGGGATGGAAAAAGATATGACAAGCAAATGGAAATGAAAAGACAGCTGGAGTCGCAATACTCAGATCAAATAAAATAGACTTTAAAATAAAGAATGTTACAAGGACAAGGAAGGACACTATATAATGACCAAGGGATCAATCCAAGAAGGAGATATAACAATTATAAATATATATGCACCAACACAGGAGCACCTCAATACGTAAGGCAAGTGCTAACAGCTATAAAAGAGGAAATACACAGTAACACAATAATAGTGGGGCCTTTAACACCTCATTTACACCAACGGACAGACCATTCAAACAGAAAATAAGGAAACACAAGCTTTAAATGACACAGTAGACCAGATAGATTTAATTGATATTCATAGGACATTCCATCCCAAAACAGCAGATTACTTTCTTCTCAAGTGCACACGGGAACACTCTCCATGATAGATCACATCTTGGGTCACAAATCAAGCCTCAGTAAATTCAAGAAAACTGAAATCACATCAAGCATCTTTTCTGACCACAACGCTACGAGATTTTCAATTACAGGGAAAAAAACACAAACACATGGAGGCTAAACAACACATTACTAAATAACCAAGAGATCACTGAAGAAATCAAAGAGGAAATCAAAAAATACCTAGAGACAAATGACAATGAAAACACGACGATCCAAAACCTATGGGATCCAGCAAAAGCAGTTCTAAGAGAGAGTTTATAGCAATACAAGCCTACCTCAAGAAACAAGAAAAATCTCAAAAAAACAATTTAAACTTCACCTAAAGGAACTAGAGAATGAAGAACAAAACCCAAAGTTAGTAGAAGGAAAGAAATCATAAAGATCAGAGCAGAAAAGAATGAAATAGAAACAAAGAAAACAATAGCAAAGATCAATAAAACTAAAAGCTGGTTCTTTGAAAACATAAACAAAATTGATAAACCATTAGCCAGACTCATCAAGAAAAAGAGGGAGAGTCCTCAAATCAATAAAACTAGAAATGAAAAAGAAGTTACAACAGACACCGCAGAAATACAAAGCATCCTAAGAGACTACCTACAAGCAACAGCATGCCAATAAAATGAACAACCTGGAAGAAATGGACAAATTCTTAGAAAGATATAACCTTCCAAGACTGAACCAGGAAGTAACAGAAAATATGAACAGACCAATCACAGTAATGAAATTGAAACTGTGATTAAAAATCTTCCAACAAACAAAAGTCCAGGACCAGATGGCTTCACAGGTGAATTCTATCAAACATTTAGAGAAGAGCTAACACCTATCCTTCTCAAACTCTTCCAAAAAATTGCAGAGGAAGGACCACTCCCAAACTCATTCTATGAGGCCACCATCACCATGAGGATACTAAAACCAGACAAGGATGTCACAAAAAAAGAAAATTACAGACCAATATCACTGATGAATATAGATGTAAAAATCCTCAACAAAATACTAGCAAACAGAATCCAACAACCCATTAAAAGGATCACACACCATGATCAAGTGGGGTTTATCCCAGGGATGCAAGGATTCTTCAACATACGCAAAACAATCAATGTGATACACCATATTAACAAGTTGAAGATTAAAAACCATACGATCATCTCAATAGATGCAGAAAAAGCTTCTGACAAAATTCAACACCTACTTATGATAAAGTGGGTATAGAGGGAACCTACCTCAATAAAATCCATATACAACAAACCCACAGCAAACATCATTCTCAACGGTGAAAAACTGAAAGCATTTCCTCTAAGATAAGGAACAAGACAAGGATGTCCACTCTCGCCACTACTATTCAATATAATTGTGGAAGTCCTAGCCATGGCAATCAGAGAAGAAAAGGAATACAAATTGGAAAAAAAGAAGTAAAACTGTCACTGTCTGCAGATGACATGATACTATCCATAGAGAATCCTAAAGATGCCACCAGAAAACTACTAGAGCTAATCAATGAATTTGGTAAAGTTGCAGAATACAAAATTAATGCACAGAAATCTCTTGCATTCCTATACATTAATGATGAAAAATCTGAAAGAGAAATTAAGGAAACACTCCCATTTACCACTGCAACAAAAAGAATAAAATACCTAGGAATAAACCTACCTAGGGAGACAAAAGACCTATATGCAGAAAACTATAAGACACTGATGAAGGAAATTAAAGATTATACAAACAGATGGAGAGATACACCATGTTCTTGGCTTGGAAAAATCAATATTGTGAAAATGACTATACTACCCAAAGCAATCTACAGATTCAATGCAATCCCTATCAAATTAGCAATGGCATTTTTTACAGAACTAGAACAAAAAATCTTAAAACCTGTATGGAGACACAAAAGACCCCGAATAGCCAAAGCGGTCTTGAGGGAAAAAAACGGCGCTGGAAGAATCAGACTCCAGACTATACTGGACTTCTGTATACCACAAAGCTACAGTGATCAAGACAATATGATACTGGTACAAAAACAGAACAACAGATCAATGGAACGGGACAGAAAGCCCAGAGATAAACCCACCTATGGTCAACTAATCTATGACAAAGGAGGCAAGGATATACAATGGAGAAAAGACAATCTCTTCAATAAGTGGTGTTGGGAAAACTGGACAGCTACATGTAAAATAATGAAACTAGAACACTCCCTAACACCACACACAAAAATAAACTCAAAATGGATTAGAGGGCTTCCTTGGTGGCGCAGTGGTTGAGAGTCCGCCTGCCGATGCAGGGGACACAGGTTCGTGCCCTGGTCCGGGAAGATCCCACATGCCGCGGAGCGGCTGGGCCCGTGAGCCATGGCCGCTGAGCCTGCGCGTCCGGAGCCTGTGCTCCGCGACGGGAGAGGCCACAACAGTGAGAGGCCCACGTATCACAAAAAGAAAAAAAAAGGATTAAAGACCTAAATGTAAGACTGGACACTATAAAACTCTTAGAGGAAAACATAGGAATAACACTCTTTGACATAAATCACAGCAAGACCTTTTCTGATCCACCTTCTAGAGTAATGGAACTAAAAACAAAAATAAACAAATGGGACCTAATGAAAGTTAAAAGCTTTTGCAAAGCAAAGGCAACTACAAACAAGACGAAAAGACAACCCTCAGAATGGGAGAAAATACTTGCAAACAAATCAATGGACCAAGGATTAATCTCCAAAATATATAAACAGTTCATGCAGCTCAATATTAAAAAAACAAACAATGCAATCAAAAAATGGGGAGAAGACCTAAACAGACATTTCTCCAAAGAAGACATACAGATGGCCAAGAAGCACATGAAAAGCTGCTCAACAGTCACTAATTATTAAAGAAATGCAAATCAGAACTACAAGGAGGTATCACCTCACACCAGTTAGAATGCTCATCATAAGAAAATCTACAAACAAGTGCTGGAGAGGGTGTGGAGAAAAGGGAACCCTCTTGCAGTGTTGGTGGGAATGTAAATTGATACGGCCACTATGGAGAAGAGTATGGAGGTTCCTTTAAAAACTAAAAACAGAATTACCGTATGACCCAGCAATCCCACTACTGGGCATACACCCAGAGAAAACCGTAATTCAGAAAGACACATGCACCCCAGTGTTCACTGCAGCACTATTTACAATAGCCAGGTCATGGAAGCAACCTAAATGCCCACAGACAGACTAATGGATAAAGAAGATGTGGTACATATATACAATGGAATACTACTCAGCCATAAAAAGGAACGAAATTGGGTCATTTGTAGAGACATGGATGGTTCTAGAGATTGTCATACCGAGTGAAGTAAGTCAGAAAGAGAAAAACAAATATCATATATTAACGCATATATGTGGAACCTAGAAAAATGGTACGGATGAACCGGTTTGCAGGGCAGAAATTGAGACACAGATGTAGAGAACAAACTTATGGACACCAAGAGGGGAAAGTGGCGGGGGGGCGGTGGTGGTGGTGTGATGAATTGGGAGATTGAGATTGACATATATACATTAATATGTATAAAATGGATAACTAATAAGAACCTGCTGTATAAAAAAATATATAGAGAATTAAATTTAAAAATTCAGAAAAAAGGGGTTTCCCTGGTGGCACAGTGGTTGGGAATCCGCCTGTCAATGCAGGGGACACAGGTTCGTGCCCCAGTCCGGGAGCATCCTACATGCCACAGAGCGGCTGGGCCTGTGAGCCAAAAAAAAAAAAAAAAAAATTCAGAAAAAAAGAAAAGAAAAGCAAAGAAAAGCCAAAATGCCCAAGCACACCCACCAGGCATAGAGAATAGCAACTGCAGATGCCCATGGCACGTATGTTAAGTATGTGCACAGGAAACAGTAAGACGCTGGCATGACCAGAGCAGACTGAGCTCAGGGAAAAGTGTGGGGAGGTGAGTGAAGGGTCCACAGGGTCAGATAGTGGACCTTTTTATTTTTAAAATTTTGTTGTAAAATATCTAAATATGTCAAACTTTCCCTAATTTTGTGTGACACAGAATACAATCCCAATTCTCTAAAAACAGGCATGTCTCACCCTAAGCCCTGGATTTACAGCTCTCCTTTCCCTCAAACTGAGAGGTCTAAGGTGATTATCCTCAGGCTGCTGTTTCTCCACCTTGCCTCTCTTGCCCTTGTGGGCTGGATCAACCTTTGTTGAATGGGCTGTCTTGTCCATCCTCAGGTACTAAGCAGCATCTCTGGACTCTAACCTGCTAGATGCCGGGACCACCCACACCCCAGGTGTGACAGTCAAACGTGGCTGCAGACTTCCAAATGTCTCCTGGGGACAAAACTGCCAAGTACTGAGAAGCACTACTCTCTCAGCTTCTCTCTCTTGGACTAGCAGAGGATCTTGGCCAGGACTCAGGGAACAAGAGACAATCATGAAGGCACAGGAGAACAGAAAAGCCCCATAACTGAGATCCTGTGGTTTAGAACAATACCTGTTGGCACTGAAGGCAAAGACCTCCCGAGGCCCAACCTGCCTCACCCTGTTCCTGGAGACCATCCCATCACTCACAGCCCTGTGGACTGGGTTGCAGGGGACACTTGAGCCAACCAGTCCCACCCAGTCAGCTCCCTGTCTGGAATGTGAAATAAGAACCTCAGACAGAGGCCAGTCTGTGCTGGGCACTGGGATACAGGCTCAGGTGGCCACTCCTGCCTCAGGGACAACCCCCTAGAGCCCAGCAGTAGAAAAAGAAAAAGAAACAATGCTAAGTATGCAAAGAAGTAAAAACAAGGCATCTGGGGGCCCCAGAGAGCAGGGACTGGGGTGGTCACTCCTGCCACAAACTCGCTGAGACACAAAAGCCATTCTGAAAAAACAGACATGAGCAAAGCCAGAGAGAGAAGTCAGGACAAGAGATCTAGAAGCTGGCATAATCCGGGTGGTTCCCAGTCCTTATTTCAGTCCCATGTGGCTCAACTGGAAATTCTGCCTTTGGGTTCTGCAGAACCTCCCCATTTCCTTCCACCACCTTTTGGGAGCCAAAGGGGAACTGTTTCTTGCTCAAAGAAACACAGAGATAGCAGGCAGGAAAAGATGAATCTCAAAAATGACTGAAGCTGTAGGGAAGAGAGAGGGTAAGCTTCTCGATCAGCCGGGCATGGGGCCAGAGCATGTCTGACAAGGAGATGGCAGGTCCTCTGCACGGCAGAGTGGCAAGGCCTTACCCAGAGACACCAAGAGCCTGCAGTTATCTAGCATCACCTCCTGGTACAGGGTCCTCTGAGCCGGGTCCAGCTGCCTCCACTCCTCCTGGGTAAAAGTCACGGCCACGTCATCGAAGGTCACAGACACCTGTCGAACAGAGATAGTAGTGTTGACCCTGGGGCTGTTGGATGGGATCAGAGATTGTGTCTGGAAGGCTGTTAAAGGTGCAGAGAGATCAAGACCCGAACCACTTAGCACCTCCTGAGGGCCAAGCGCTAGGCTGGGCTGAAGTGCAAGTGCACAATGTTTTGGACACAATACAGTAGTGTGAGGAAGAAGCCTCCTATGCGGGAGCCGCTGGAGAGTCACACAGGACAATGGAAGTGATGTGTGGGCTGTCAGATGCAGACAGCAGAGGCCGTGGGACCTCAGAGGAATGAGCAAATAATGGTCATGACAGTGTCAATAACGGTAACAACAGTACCTGAGCCTCCCTGGTCCTGCTAGCTGCCTGCCCCATGCCGAGGGCTTCACACCCTGGCTCAAGTGACTAAAAGTCCCCAGTTCTTTGGTCACTCTCTTGTTTACATCCGAACTCTTGAAACCCGACACTTACCAGCTGTGTTACCTCGGAGACATCACTTCATCTCTCTGAGCCTTGGTTTCGGGATCAATACAACAGTTCCCACTTCACCAGTAACAGTTGTGAGATTTAGACAGAAATTATTCAATGTTCGGTGTGCGTGGGGATTTTCACTGATTGTCCCACAGCCCCTGAGGTAAACATCTCCATGCCAGCCGATGACCCGAGACTAAGGGGGCTCCACCAAGAGTCTTGTGTCTTACAAACGAGGAGCAAGATTTTAACACAGTCTACCCTAATACAGGGTCTAATAAAGTAACCCGACACGCTTCCATCATCCAAGTGAACACCTAATGACGAGCTTGTGAAGCATTTACACCGATTTTTGCTGTTAAGTCCGTTTCATCACGCCTGAAACTATTCCTGTGCACGTGCACAGAGAAGCAGAGCCTTCACCACTGACCTCCCTGGAGAGACCCCTGAAGGGCGTAATGGCAGGAGCTGGGCCAGCTCCCCACACCCTCCTGGGTCTCCCAGACTCCGGGGAGGTTCCACAATGAACCACTAGCCGCTTCCTTCCTGAACCCTGACAGCACTTAGCCCCACGCCAGGAATACTTCAGGACCAGAGAGCACAAACGGCTAAAGATAACACTGGCTTTGGCCATGAGACTGGCCACGTCTGACCTGGCTGAAGGTGAGTGGAACATTCGGCAACTACAGAACCTCGCCCTCCCAAGACACGTCTTAGCATCTAGGAGGCACCATGGCAACCTCCCAGGCCCTCATGGGCCTTGTGAAACAACCAATATACCTCGGCTTTGTCCATGCGCTTATCGCTCCCTCCATTTCCCAAGGCCACCGGCTGGAGAAAGGCGGGGGCGGGGGGGGGCAGGGTACATCCCTGCAGCACATGGCGGAGTTCGGGATTTACTATGATGGAAGCTCCTGAAGGATGCATCACTCATTTTTCCACAACTTACTGAGCATGTGTGAGAGACCCAACAGCTTTTAGGACCGAGGATAAATTAAGTAGCAAAGCAGCTCCACACGCCAGAGCACACGACCGCGAAGCCAAACCCAGGGGATGCCTCCCTTCCGGAACCGTCTCCGCCCTCGGAGAGAAGCAGCTCCGCAACCAGCGTCCACTCACCTGTGTCTGGTGGGTCGACGCCGCCGCCATGATGGGACCCTGAGTTCCAGCCACGCTTGGAGAGGCGAGCACCGGGCGGCCTGCTGCTCCTCGCCTCCGCCCCGCCTGGGCCGGGCGACCTCGGCTGACCGCCGCTCTCCGAGAAAAAGGCGCACCAGACCGGGCGCCGCCCTCGGGAACTGCGGGGACGAAGGGCGGGTGCTGAGGGCCCGGAGAGGCCATGGCCCGGCGGGCGACCAGTGCACACGCCCGTTTAGGGAGTCACGGCCCGTTCCAAGGCACGAAAGGAAGTCCCATCTCCCTTCCTTGCTCAGTCCCCACAAAATGCCCAAGTAGCCGCGCAGCCCAGCTTCTCGGCACAGCCAGAAGCGAAAAGCTGAGGCAAATGGCGTCCTCTGAGAGAAACCGGAAGTCCCGCCCACGTACGTGCGCCGCAGGAAACGCCTCTATGACTGGCCGTCATTGGCCAGCTTCCTCCTCAGAGGCACAATGTACACCTCTGGGTAATGTAGTCTCCCGTAGATCCGCAGATGTGAGGAGCGCCTTAACTGCGGGGAGGGAGTGGGGCGGAGGGAGTGGGGCGGGGGAAGGGGAGGGTCTTCCTCCACCTAAGAGGAACTGAGCGCCGGCCCGGACCTGTTTCTTTTTCTTTTTTTTTTTTTTGCGGTACGCGGGCCTCTCACTGTTGCGGCCTCTCCAGTTGCGGAGCACAGGCTCCGGACGCGCAGGCTCAGCGGCCGTGGCTCACGGGCCCAGCCGCTCCGCGGCATGTGGGATCCTCCCGGACCGGGGCACGAACCCGTGTCCCCTGCATCGGCAGGCGGACTCTCAACCACTGCGCCACCAGACCTGTTTCTTAACAGTGGGTTCAAGTGGAGAGGACCAGGCAGTGGGGGCGAGAGCGTCCATGCTGTGCCCCAGGGAAATTGAGGCTTGGAATGCTGGGACAGTCGTCCAGGGCACTGCAAAGGGTGTAGGGCTGTGACGTAGGCTCGCAGCCCGCGTAGTGATTTCTCCCCTTTCCCCCCTTACGCCTTCCCAGATCCTCTTCTTTTTTTTAGGTCCCCAAACAGGGACCCAACCGGGATCCACAGAAGTGCAAGCACGGAGTCCTAACCACTGGACTGCCAGGGAATCTCCAAGAGCCTCTTCTTGAAACCTAGCAGGACCCTGTGGAGCCTCCTCCCACCCCCTCAAGCCTCTCTGCATCCCCCACTTCTTGTCTGTGGGAAAAGCTTTAGCGGACTAGGCCTCCCTCAGTTCCAAAGAGTGGGCTCAAACGGTTAATCATTTAAGGGGCAGCAATGGGAACAAAGAAGAGGCCTTCAAGGAGGGAAGGGGATAATAACTAAAGCAATAAGTCAACCTGCGGGATGGGGTCACAAGACCGTAGTTCTCCTTAAGGAAGACAGTTAACAATGTCTGATGCATGTTCTTAAATTGTTTTTATAGAACCCAGACTCCCACCAGGTGGAAACTGCTGACCTCAAACACATCAGAAGCCAGGCTGGTTAGAATCAGAAGACTGATGGTGAGATTCCTGAAACACCACCCTGTTACCTCACCACCAACCGATCAGAAAATTGTCCATGAGCTGATCTTGCATGCTAGGACCCTCTCCCCTAACAGTCTTTAAAAACCCTTTCCTGAAGCCATTAGGGTGTTCAGGTCTTTTGAGCATGAACTGCCTGTTCTGGTTGGCACCCTGCAATAAACGCTATACTTTCCTTCACCACAACCCAGTATCAGTAGGTTGGTTTTGCTGTGCATGGAGTGAATGAACCCGAGTTTGGTTTGGTAGCATTCTAGGGGAGCAGATTTTTAAAAAGTAGCTTAGGGGCTTCCCTGGTGGTCCAGTGAGTAAGACTGGACCCACTTACCCAGTGGGTAAGACTCCGTGCTCCCAATGCAGGGGGCCTGGGTTCAGTCCCTGGTCAGGGAACTAGATCCTGCACACATGCCGCAACTAAGACCTGGCGCAGCCAAAATCAAATAAATAAATAAATAAATAAATAAATATTTTTAAAAGTCTTTAAAAAAAAAAAAAAGGTAGCTTAAAAATTCTCCTGAGGAGGAAACCAGAAGTCCCATCTTGATACACAGCACACTTGTCTACTGCACCCTCCTGAGTCTTCTTTGGCCCAGAGCCTCCTTCATATGTAGTTGGCCAAGATCACCTGAAGAATGGATTTTCCATCTCCTGGGATGGGGAAGCCACATGTGGAGGAGACTTGGAGGGAAACTCAAGACTCCAGTTTTAAGCATGGTCAATTTGAAATGTTTATGAGACCACAAAGTATGTGTCACTTAATCATTTCAACCTATGACTGAACATTAGGAGAGAGTTCAAGCCTGGATATATAAATTTGAGAGTTGTTAGTTTACACTGTTATTTCAAGTCATGACTAGATGAGACTGTCAAGGGAATGAGTGTAGACTGGAGAAGAAAATGATCAGAGCATGAACACTGGACCAGCCTGACTTCATTAAGTGGCTGATGACAGGAAACCAACAAACTCATGTTAGAGCTTCTAATGTCCACCCAGAGATATATTAGGGAATCTTAGAAGTCACCATTGATGATTTTTTTTCATAACTGTGGAGCTGAAAGAGTAAAACGCACTTTTCATGATTTGAGTGTGCATACACATTGAGAAATGGAATCAGAGAGTGCAGAAAATGCCCTTAAGGGATTTAATTTTTTTTAAGATGAGAGAGAAGTATAGTGACAAGATGTTAATTAGGTCAAAGGAATGAAGAGTGTATGATATGAGTCAGTTCTGCAGAGAACTAGTAGAATATACATATTTAGAAACATTTATGTGTGTATATATATGTATATGCAATATATAAATAAAACACTTTATATATATATGAGATTTATTTCAAGGAATTGACTTATGCAATTGTGGGGCCTGGCAAGTCCAAAACCCATAGGGTAGAGGACAGGCTGGAAACTCTGTAGCCAGAACTAATGCTGCAGTCTTGAGGCTGAATTTCTTCCTCAGGGAAACCTTACTTTTCCTCTTAAGGCCTTTCAACTGATTGGATAAGGCCCAACCACTTAATCAAAATAGAATCCTTTGCTTAAAGTCAACTGATTGTAGATGTTGAGCATATCTACAAAATACACAGCAACACCCTAGATTAGTGTTTGATCCAATAACTGAGTAGTATAGCCTAGTCCAGTTTACACATAAAACAAGCCATCGCATTCCACTCCTTGTCAACTTGGCACCCATACATACTACCTAAAACCAGACTTAATCTCCAGATGAAGACATGCTTCTGCCTAATCAGATCAAATCCAGTATTATGATGGATCCTATTACATATGGTGGATTACATATGATGAATGTAATGTGAATCATATGTATCTATCGATTTAATGCTAAATTCTCTGATATTGGAAATTTCTTCTGGTTGTGTAAGATAATGTCTTTCTTCTCAGAAAATACAAACAAATATTTAGGAAGAAAGAGACATTAATTGTAAAGCTCTCAAAAGGTTCAGAAAAATATAAATTGGTGGATAATGGGAGGGAGAAAGAGAATGAGAACGATAAAGCAAATGTGACAAAATGTTAGTTGATAAATCTATTTTAAGGGTATACAGAGTTTCTTTGTGCTATTCTTAAAATTTTCCTGTAATTTTGAAATCACTTACAAACAAAAAGTATGGTGGGGTGTGGCCGAGCGAGGTGAGGCGGGAGTTTTCTCCACCTTGTCACTCCACTGCGGTCTGTTCTTGCAGTAACCTGAGTGAGTCTCTTAAAAATGTGTGGAAGATAGACTCTAGGATGACCAGTGTGGGCCTCATAATTGCTGCCTATTGGTGTTCTAGCCTTTGTATGACCTCTCTCCTTGATTGTGGGCCAGACCTGTAACTTGCTTCTAGACATATAGAATATACCAAAGGTGATAGGTTATGCATGATTATGTGTACAGGGTAAGGCCCATCTTGCTGCATTCTCTCTGTCCCTTGCAGTCTTGATGAAGCAAGCAACCATGTTGCCAGACTCACATGGTAACAAACTGCAGGCGGTTTTTAGAAGCTGAGGGTGACCTTCATCGACAGACAACAAGAAACTAAAGCCTTCGGTCCTACAACCACAAGAAAATAAATTCTAGCAATAACCTGAAGGAGTTTTGAAGCATCTTGTTCCTCAGTAGAGTCTCTGTTGAGACTTCAGTCCTGACTGACAACTTGAGTACAACTTTGTAAGATCTTGAGGCAGGCAACTCGGTTAAGCCATGACCAAACTCCTAATCCACGAAAAATGTGAAATAATTGGGGTGTGTTGTTTTAAGCCATACATTTATGATAGCTTTCACATAGCAGGAGAAAAGTAATACACAACATACGTTTGGAGTATGTCTTCTTCTATACAAAATCCAACTGCAATGGCCTCATCGTCCCAGAGTCAAAGTCAAAGTCCTCACAGTCTTTTACACCTTTCTGCTTTACTCCACATTAGTTTCCTGCTCCATGCACTGGCTGGATACACACTTGCTTTAAATCCGATGCCAGGACATTCCCTGTCCCCTCCCATCTCCACATGGCTCACACTTTCACCTTCTTATCGACTTTGGTCATGTATCACCTTCCTCATAAGCTCTTCCCTGATTATCCTAATAAAAATTGCAAACTGATACCCCCAACTCTGGCACCCACGTCCACCTTACTGTTCTCTTCCTTATCATTTTCTTTGTCATAGCACCGATTAACTTCTTATATATATTTTGCTTGTTTATTATAATTATTGTTTATTTTCTGTCTCCCTCTCTTGATGTTCATGAGGTCAAGGCTCTTTGTTTTGTTCACTACTGTATACCAAAAATTTAAAACAATGTCTAGTACAAAGCAGACACACTATAGAAGTTTCAGTAAGGTATAGTGGAACCCTGGTTCACAATCTTGAAAAATTATGTGTATAATTTTAAGCACTGCAATTGAGTTTTTGAACTGAAAAGAAATTTTTTTGTGCTTATGGCACAAAACCAAAATGATGGGACTTCCGTGGTGGTGCAGTGGTTGAGAATCCACCTGCCAATGCAGGGGACACGGGTTTGAGCCCTGGTCTGGGAAGGTCCCACATGCCGCGGAGCAACTAGGCCCGTGCACCACAACTACTGAGCCTGCACTCTAGAGCCCGTGAGCCACAACTACTGAGCCCACATGCCACAACTACTGAAGCCCATGCACCTAGAACCTGTGCTCCCAACAAGAGAAGCCACCGCAATGAGAAGCACACGCACCACAATGAAGAGTAGCCCCTGCTTGCCGCAACTAGAGAAAGCCCGCGCACAGCAACGAAGACCCAACGCAGCCAAAAATAAATTTAAAGATAAAAACAAAACAAAATGATATGACTCATTTATTTTGTAACTGGAAGTTTATACCTCCTAACCTCCCTCACCTATTTCACTCATTTCCCCCACTCCATCCCTCTATGTTCTGGCAACCAAGTGTTTGTTCTTTGTATCTATGACTTTGTTTCTGTTTAGATATGTTTGTTCTTGCCTGCCTCAAGATCTTACAAAGTTGTACTCAAGTTGTCAGTCAGGACTGAAGTTAGTTTTTTTTTAATAAATTTATTTATTTATTTTTTGCTGCGTTGGGTCTTTGTTGCTGCGTGTGGGCTTTCTCTAGTTGCAGAGAGCAAGGACTACTCTTCGTTGTGGTGCGTGGGCTTCTCATTGCGGTGGCTTCTCTTGTTGCAGAGCATGGGCTGTAGGCGTGCGGGCTTCAGTAGTTGTGGCTCACGGGCTTCCTTGCTCCACGGCACGTGGGATCTTCTCAGACCAGGGCTCGAACCTGGGTCCCCTGCATTGGCAGGCGGATTCCCAACCATTGTGCCACCAGGGAAGTCCCTTGTTTTGTTCTTTAGATTCCACATATAGGGGATGCATACATTTGTTCAAGCAATGAAACCATATCTGGTACAGCAGGTGCAGTTGGAGTCACCACCTGGTGAAGCTTATGCTAATCCACTGACATTTTCCAAGATCCACCTGTCTTCCTCACAGGCTAAATAGGGATGTGATGGGAATCACCACCCCTGTATCTTTCAAGTCCTTGATGGTGGCACTCTCTAAAATCTCTCCAGGAAAGTAGTATGTCTTTTAATTATTTTCCTAGTTAGAGGTAGTCCTAATGGCTTCCACTTGGCTTTTCCCACCATAAAAGCCCTTACTCCACAGGTCAGGAATGTAGGAATTCTGCCATCTGCTAAGTATGTCTATTCTAATTATGCATTCTGGAACTGTGAGAATAACCACAGGATATGTTTGGTGGACCCCACTATAAGATGGATCTGAGATAATACTCCATGGATCACCTGAACTCCATAACTAGTAGATTAGGGACATTTTGGGTCTCCTGGAATTAGTGTCAGTTCAGAGCCAGAGTCCAGTAGTCCCTAAAAGGTCTGATTCTATCCTTTTCCATAATGAACATTTACCCTAGTAAAAGGTCGCTTTGGAGAAGACCAGGAGAAAGAGTAACAATATAAATTTTCTGTAGTGTACTGTGGTTCTTCCTCAAGGGGACCCTCCCTCCCCTTCATCCAAGATGTTCTGAGCTTACAAACTGGCTCAAGTCTTGGAATTGATTGAGGGGCATTTCTTGATTGGACTATTCCATAACCTCTAGGAAAATATATCTTCTCATAGCATAATTTCTTTCCTCAATGTGGTACAAGACATGTCTAATAAATTCAAACATCTTTAGTTTCCCTCATGTAAGGAGACAAAAATGGGTAAATTTACACCTTTTTAGCAATTAACGTTCCAGTATTTTATCTTATTTGAAATGACCTGGATATTCATTGAAATCCCATCATTTAACTTAACTTATCAAAACTCAAGCTACCAAAAATCTGGAGAAACTATTTTAGATAGACATACCCAAAGCATAATTATTCCTAAAAAGTTCACCTGAAAACTCTTATCTCACTTACCTTTATTTTATGATTTGTGAAAGTATCACCGTACCAAGTTAACTTTTTCTTGCTGACAAACTACAACAGAAATAACATGAGCTTATTGACCTTTAGTTAACCTACGTACAATAAAAGTAAGACATCTATATTGATTAAACCAATAAGCTTAAGTTAGCTTTAATACCAGGTATTAATTTAATATTGAATATTTCCTAGATCACACGAACCTGAAATTTATTCTGGCCAGTTTCTTTTACATTTAGAAATATTGAATTTGTAAGCATTTACCATTAAGTCAATTAAATAGAGCTTTTTAAAAAATTTAATTTTGGTAACATTATCCAGAGGTAGAGACATATCAAATGTATGATGTGTACACAGACATACAAACAGGCAAAATTAGAGTTCTCATAGCTTCACTTTAACACTTAGCTATGAATCAGGTATTACAATGTAAACTTACTAGTTTATAAATAACAGTTGGAATAAGTTAAATTTGCTTGCTCAGATGACTAAGGCCTTATTATTTGTGGAAGAGACTTTTAAGATTTGTATTTTTTCTTGATAAACCCTTAAAGAGATGATGAATTAGATTTTAGGTTAGGGAGACTTTCCAGCAAATTCTTCCCAGCCTTTCAACTTAAGATAACCTACTCAGTGTCTAAACTGACCAAAATCATCCCAGCCTTTCAACTTAGGATAACCCACTCAATATCTACACTGAGCAAAAATCTTCCCAGTCTTTCAACTTAGGATAACCCAGGTACGTCTTTTTGAAACTAAGCTTCAAGGATAATCTACTCCTCCAGAGAGGAGTTTAACACAACTCAACAAAACTTAGCTTCATCAGTCAGGAAGGGGAGACCTGAGAATCAGGAAAGACGTCTGCTGTGGGTCACTTCATTAGTAGTCAAAACTGTTAACTGTGGGCTTCCCTGGTGGCGCAGTGGTTGAGAGTCCGCCTGATGATGCAGGAGACACGGGTTCGTGCCCCCATCTGGGAGGATCCCACATGCCGTGGAGCGGCTGGGCCCGTGAGCCATGGCCGCTGGGCCTGCGCGTCCGGAGCTTGTGCTCCGCAACAGGAGAGGCCACAGCAGTGAGAGGCCCGTGTACAGCAAAAACAAAACAAAACAAAACTGTCGACTGAAAAAAAAAAAGTACAACTTAAAAGTTGGGAATTGCAAAAAGACACAAGCACCCCAATGTTCATTGCAGCACTATTTACAATAGTCAGGTCATGGAAGAAACCTAAATGCCCGTCGAAAGACTAATGGATAAAGATGTGGTACATATATACAATGGAATAGTACTCAGCCATAAAAAAGAAGGAAATTGGGTCATTTGTAGAGACGTGGATGGATCTAGAGACTGTCATACCGAATGAAGTAAGTCAGAAAGAGAAAAACAAATATCATATATTAATGCATATATGTGGAACCTAGAAAAATGATACAGATGAACCAGTTTGCAGGGCAGAAATTGAGACACAGATGTAGAGAACAAACGTATGGACACCAAGGGGGGAAAGCAGCAGGAGATGGGGTGGTGGTGTGATGAATTGGGCGATTGGGATTGACATGTATACACTGATGTGTATAAAATGGATGACTAATAAGAACCTTCTGTATAAAAAAATTAAATAAAATTCAAAAAAAAAGTTGGGAATTGTATTTTATTCTGAGAATTTACTGAGGACTTATGTCAGGGATACAGCCTCTCAGTGCTGAGATACTGTTCTGAGAGATAACTGAGGAGACAGGATGTGTAGAATTTTTTGCGAAAAATAAAACAAAACAAAAATCCAGGTAGTTGAACCTCAAAAGATTACTGCTAATTAAATAATACCAGCGGGGGGCTTCCCTGGTGGCACAGTGGTTAAGAATCCGCCTGCCAGTGCAGGGAACACAGGTTCGAGCCCTGGTTCGGGAAGATCCCACAGGCCGCGGAGCAACAAAGCCTGCACACTCTGGAGCCCTCACCACAACTAGAGAAGAGCCTGAGCGCTGCAACTAACACCCGATATAGCCAAATAAATAAATAAGTAAATAATTAAAAAAAAATACCAGACACCTCAAGTTAATGAACTTAGTGCATTTCTACGTATGGGAAGACACAGGAGTCTGGGCTTATTGAAGTTATTCCTTTGATATACACCTTAACTATCTAGGGCCGGTATATTGTTCTCCTCTGTCCTGAACCCCCTCAGAGATATTTTGTGTATCTCTATAAACAACCCACACCATGTATTTACTATCAGTGCTCTCTTTACCACTAGAAAGAGAGCCATCATCATTTTTACATCTAATGTGATTAGAGAGCCAATTCTAGAAACCCAAGAACCAATTCAGAAAACTCATCCTTAAATTCTCTTCCTGTAGAACCACTCTTGGCTCCCAAATCTGTATTAATCAGGGGTCTTCAGAGAAACAGAACAAACAGGAAAGATATATAGATAGAAAGAGATTTATTATGAAGGATTGGCTTACATTCTTATGGAGGCATCTTGGGGACGGGTTTGTGCCTGAGTGGGTTCTCAATGCTGCGCACTTGTAAACGACAGTTAGTTAAGAGGAAATTTATGAGAAAATATTCATGACAGAGGCTCATGCCTAGAAGCAGTTATTAGCTTACACCTCTCAAGGAGATTGCTTTAGCTCTCTAAGTGGTTTTCTCTACTTACTAGATGGCTTAGGTGGCTCTATAAGGGACTCAGTTTTTTTTTTTTTTTTTTTACTTGGCCACACCGCTGAGGCTTGCTGAGGATCTTAGTTCCCGGATCAGGGATCAAACCCAGGCCCTGGCAGTGAAAGCGCAGAGTCCTAACCACTGGACCGCCAGGGAATTCCCATCAGCTTCTTTACATTAGTTTCCATGGTCATGTTTTCATCTCTTAAGTGCATCATCGCCCTTGTGGAACAAAGGTGCTGCTTAAAGTATTGGGCCTCCTTGGTAGTGTCACCTGACACTTTGATGTCTCCTGAATCACACAAACTTATATGGGTAATAAATTAAAATTTCTCTTTTATCCTGCAGCGCTGTGGAAGACAGCTATAAACAATTGAACAATCTTGTCAACTTCCCTCAGGACTGATCAATGACCTTGAGAAGATTGCAAAGGAAAGCAATTGCACGTATGTCCTCACTTGCATCATTCCTACCAGTGCAGGATAGGATCCTGTTTTTATTTATAATTTTTGTATTTTGTAAACATGGGCTTTTTGCAATTAATTTTTTTAAGTATTGCATTCAAATAGTATTTATCTTTTTTTTGCTTTTTTCTTTTCCTGTTTTTCTTTTTTCTTTTCATACAATTGATTTTATTTTTTTGTACTTAGTTTTTTTAATTGAAGTAGAGTTGACTTACAAGGTTGTGCCAATCTCTGCTGAACAACAAAGTGACTCAGTTTTACACATAAATACATTCTTTTCTTTACATTTTTTTCCATGATGGTTTAACACAGGCTACTCAATATAGTTCCCTGTGCTACACATTAGGACCTTTTTGCTTATCCATTCCAAACGTAATAGTTTGCATGTACCAACCCCAAACTCTCAGTCCATCCCTCCCCCACCCCCCTCCCCCTTGGCAACCACTAGTCTGTTCTCTATGTCTGTGAGTTTCTGTTTTGTAGATAGGTTCATTAGTGCCACAAGTATTATCTACCCTGATCACAGAATTTTTAGCACCTCCCTTAAACATTGTTCCCTGGAAATGAGAGCCTCACTTGCCTCACCCTAATCCTGGTACCAGTTATTAATTTAATAAGAAAGGGCTACCACTTCAAAAGATAAGTGAAGACCATGAAAAAGCAATTTCAAAAAGAATATGTATTTATATAATAAACGTTGGAAAAAAAGACGTGTAAATGCAATAGTACTCAAAAGTGTGCTTGTTCAGGTGTAGAGGTTGGTATAAATTATTAAATCTCTATCAAGGGAAGAAAAGAAAATCCTATCTAGTCCTTCCTAGATTAAGTGGGTGTATGCTTAAGTAAGTGGGAGGGGCCATCCCAGCTGATCATATAAAGCCAGCCTCGCTAGGGCTGTTTATCTCTCTTTTGGTGGAACCAGGCTTCGGAGCTCCCTTCCAAGATGGCCGAAGGCAATTCTCCATACAGTAAGTTCCTCACACATCAGACTGCAGTTGTGGTTTCCTTGGTTTGGGGGGGTGGGTTGGGCTGAAAACATAATGGGCTTGTTAGAAGTTGTGGGAATCCCATTTTTCAAACTTTAAAATAACTGTGCTAGGGTAAGGGAAAATCAGTTTTTCTCATGTACTATGAAAATATGCTGTTTTCTGTGCATCTGAGCATTGGGAATTTCAGAAAGATGCAGGCATGTAAGAACTAAACAATTCAAATTATTGTTTAGGGGAGGGAGATGGGAGGAAAAAATAGATGGGAAGAAGAAAAAGGAGAGAAACACACTAAAAGAAACTAAGGGAGGCATCAAAAAGTCCTGAGACCAGAATGTCTTTGGAATCAAAGTAGCTTCCTTATTTCTCTCTCCAGACTGAACTTTTCTCCTGAACTTCCAGCTTTGTCTACATAACTGCTTACTCGTCTGTAACAGGCATCTCAAACTCAACATGTTCCAAACTGAACTCCCGATGTTCAGACCCAAGCTCTTCCTCCTACTGTTTTCCTTGCACAAGAAATGTCAGTTGTTCATGCCAAAAACCTAGGAAACTTCCGTGATCTTGTCTTTCTCTCATAACCTATATCTAATCAGGCTGATAATTCTGTTGGCTTTAACGAAATATTTTAGGGATCTTCTGACTGTTTCCACCATCGTCACTGGATTATTATTTTATTTTATTTATTTATTTATTTATTTATTTTTTTGTGGTACGCGGGCCTCTCACTGTTGTGGCCTCTCCCCTTGCGGAGCACAGACTCCAGACGCGCAGGCTCAGCGGCCATGGCTCACGGGCCCAGCCACTCCGCGGCATGTGGGATCCTCTCGAACCGGGGCATGAACCCGTGTCCCCTGCATCGGCAGGCGGACTCTCAACCACTGCGCCACCAGGGAAGCCCTGGATTATTTTTTAAATAAATCTATTTATTTTATTTACCTTTTTTATTTTTATTTTTTATTTTCGGTTGTGTTGGGTCTTTGTTGCTGCACGCGGGCTTTCTCTAGCTGCGACGAGTGGGGGCTACTCTTCGGTGCGTGCACAGGCTTCTCATTGTGATGGCTTCTCTTGTTGCGGAGCACAGGCTCTAGGCGCATGGGCTTCAGTAGTTGTGGCACGTGGGCTCAGTAGTTGTGGCTTGTGGGCTCTAGAGCTCAGGCTCAGTAGTTGTGGTGCAGGGGCTTAGTTGTTCCACGGCACGTGGGATCTTCCCAAGACCAGGGCTCAAACCCGTGTCCCCTGCATTGGCAGGCGGATTCTTAACCACTGCGCCACAAGGGAAGCCCTCTCACTGGATTATTGCAAGAATTGATCTCTCTGCTTCCATCCTGGCCCTGATTTTATCTGTTCTCAACCCTGTAGCCCATGTGATCTTATCAAACTGTCAGATCAAATCTTTTATCTACTCCAAACCCCTTGGTGACTTCTCACCACACTAAGAGTCAAAGGCACATGGTTGGAAGAGGTCCTATATAATCTGCCCTGCCTGGGAGGTCTAGGACCTCACCTGTTTCTGCTTTGTTTCCTCTTCTCCAGACTTATAGCCTTCTTGCTCTTCCTATCTATCTTATTTCTCTGTCATTTTTTCCTCATTACTTTGGTCTTATGCATAAAATTCTATCACGGGAATATACCATATTTTACTTATCCATTCGCCTAGCAATGGGCATTCAGTTACTTCAGCTGTTACTACAAACAGCATTCTGAAAAATATCATGCAGATGTAGGCAAGAAATGGATTGCAGGGATACAATTACTTACTATACATAATTTAAACAAGCATACCCTGATTGACCTACAGATTATCTTAAATAAATTACATTCCACCCAGCTCTCAAGAAGGGTTCTGATCTCCCCACCTTAACCCCATCATTCCAAGCTGCTGACTTTTATCTGGTTTTCTACCTTTTTGAACTGAAGGTTTCAATTACGATATCTTTAGTTCCAGCAATTTTTCCCATTATGCATTTTAGTATCTTATTTAGTATATAACTTTTTCTATCTCAATGTAACATAGGTTTTCTTGTACATTATCTTTTTATTTTTAGCTTTCATATGTATTTGATTTTTTGGCATTTATTTTTATATACTGTATATTGTGTGACTCAACTTAACTTTTCTTCATATAGTAAGTCATTTTCTGTATCCAACACTACACTTTCACATTGATTTTGGAGGCTATAGCTATCCCAATTCTTTTTTTTTTTTTCTTTTTTTTCTTTTTGCGGTATGCGGGCCTCTCACTGTTGTGGCCTCTCCCGTTGCGGAGCACAGGCTCCGGATGCGCAGGCCCAGCGGCCATGGCTCACGGGCCCAGCCGCTCCGCGGCATATGGGATCCTCCCAGACCGGGGCACGAACCCGTATCCCCTGCATCGGCAGGCGGACTCTCAACCACTGCGCCACCAGGGAGGCCCGCTATCCCAATTCTAAGTGTGGACTTTAGTTACTAATAATGTATCAATATTGATTCATTAGTTGTGACAAATGTACAGTACTGATATAAGATGTTAATAATAGGGGAAACTGGGTGTGCAATATATGGGAACTCCCCATACTATGTTTTATTTTTAAATGATATTCATTTATTTATTTATTTATTTAAATTAATTAATTCATTCATTTATTTTTTTTGGCTGCGTTGGGTCTTCATTGCTGTGTGCGGGCTTTCTCTAGTCGCGGTGAGTGGGGGCTACTCTTTGTTGCAGTGTACAGGTTTCTCATTGCAGTGGCTTTTTTTGTTGTGGAGCATGGGCTCTAGGCACGCAGGCTTCAGTAGTTGTGGCACATGGGCTCAGTAGTTTGGCACACGGGCTTCAGTAGTTGTGGCTCATGGGCTCTAGAGTGCAGGCTCAGTAGTTGTGGCACACAGGTCTAGTTGATCCGTGGCATGTGGGATCTTCCCAGACCAGGGCTCAAACCTGTGTCCCCTGCACTGGCAGGTGGATTCTTAACCACTGAGCCACCAGGGAAGCCCCTCGCCTGCATTTTCTTGACTCATATTGTTCTTGATCCATATGAACATAACACATCAGTTTTTCATGTTGTTTGAAAACAGAAGACCTTGACTCCCTAGTCATGGCATTCAGATCAGCTGAAGAAGTTCAAGAATCACCCTTGTGTGCTTGAGGGCTTTATAATTGAGTGTTGTTTCCTCCTGGGTTCTCGTGGATTCAAAATGAAAAGAGGAAATGAGAGACAAGCTCGAACCTGAAGTTTGAATACATAAAATGACCTATTTAATGCTTCTCTCCTAATCTTTCCACAGAGGCCGTGGCAACAAAGTGTAGACGCAGCCGCACCAAATTCACAGAAGAGCAATTGAAAATCCTCATCAATGCATTCAACAAAAAACCTTACCCGGGTTATGCCTTCAAACAAAGACTTGCTTTGGAAGTCAACACTGAAGAGTCTAGGATCCAGGTAAGTTACAAGTTCTGTATCTCCAAGACGAGAAATAGAAAGGGGGGGGGGAACCATTCAGTAAGCACATATCACGTGCCAGTGTGACAAGAGCTTTAAAAAAATTTTTTTTTATTATTTGTTAATTTGGTTGCACCGGGTCTTGGCTGTGGCACATGGGCTCCTTAGTTGCAGCAGGCGGGCTCCTTAATTGTGGCTCGCGGGCTCCTTAGTTGTGGCATGTGAACACTTAGTTGCAGCATGCGTGCAGGATCTAGTTCCCTGACTAGGGATTGAACCTGGGCCCCTTGCATTGGGAACACGGAGTTCTAACCACTGTGCCACCAGGGAAGTCCCGTGAAAGGGGCTTTGAGTGGCATGTCCTACTTGACACTCAGAATGAACTCCCAAGGATGTTGCTCTTTTTTTTTTTTTTTTTTTTTTTTTTTGCGGTATGCGGGCCTCTCACTGTTGTGGCCTCTCCCGTTGCGGAGCACAGGCTCCGGATGCGCAGGCCCAGCGGCCATGGCTCACAGGCCCAGCCGCTCCGCGGTATATGGGATCCTCCCAGACCGGGGCACGAACCCGTATCCCCTGCATCGGCAGGCGGACTCTCAACCACTGCGCCACCAGGGAGGCCCAAGGATGTTGCTCTTAATCTCACTTCATGAATGTGGATACTGGGGGTGAAGGAGCTCCCAGGAGTGGGCAAGAAATATGTAGGTACACCTCCAGAAAAGAGGAAGTATGTGGTGTTGTGGCACACTTATTCCAGGGTGTAAATCCAAGTAAGTCATTATAAGCAATGTGGTCGCAGATAGGCAAGTGTCTGACGACATGGTAAGATTCCAGAGGAATTGTGGGTGATGTGAGGGTTAACCTTCCCCTTTCAATGAAATACAATAGACCAGAGAGTAGTGGACTGGTGTGCCATTGCAGATTTAGGCTGGAGAGGGTTCTTAAATACATGATAATTGCAGCATTTATTTATTAACTTAAAAAGATTATTATAGTAAGTCATGTTGGGACCAGGTCATGAAGATGTTAAATGCCCAGCCTTGATCTAAGACTTAGTCAAATGTGACAGGGATCAGTAATAATAATCCTGAGCTTAGGGCTCGTAAGAATCACTCACACTCCCCCTTTTGTTTTGGCCACGTCGAGGCATATGGGATCTTAGTTCCTCAACCAGGGATTGAACCCATGCCCCCTGCAGTGGAAGCACAGAGTTCTAACCACTGGACTGCCAGGGAATTCCCAGAATCACTCCCTTTGGAGAAAGGCAGCAATGGGACTGAGATGATATAAACATGCTTAATTCTCTCATTTTCTTTTCCTCTTGTAGATATGGTTTCAGAATCGAAGAGCTAGGCACAGGTTCCCGAAAAGACCTGAGAAGAACTTAGACTTAAGACAAGACCGAGCTTACCCTGAAGAGAACATTCAAGGTAAATAGCCTGCTCCAGTCCTGCTACCCAGCAGAGCCTCTTGGGTACCCAAGTGCATTTTTATAGTGAAGCCAACTACTGCTCCGAGTGGGAAAAGAATGTTTTCTCCTTCAGGGCCTCCTGTTCAGGGTCTTTGGTAGCAAAGGGCTCAACATGGCCCCTGGAAATTCTTCCCCACAAGGTCCAGGGACCTTCTGAGGCTTACCTGATTTGCACTGGAGTCCAGCAACTCAGCCAAATTTTGCCTCTCCTCTAGAACCTTCCATCTTGAATAGGCTGAGACAAGGCCCTCCCAAGGAGAGGCAACATGTTCCAAGTTAGATGGTGGGACATGTTTGGGTTCCTTGTTGAATATGTAAACTGATCTCAAATGTTCCTCTGCCTTCAATCTTTCACCTCTGCCAGGTGTGAGAGACAGACGATGTCGTACCAGCTACACTTCTTCCCAATTACAAACTCTCATGAATGCATTCATGGAAAACCCTTATCCTGGGATTGATTCCAGACAGCAACTTGCTGAAGATATTGGGGTTCCAGAGTCAAGAGTCCAGGTAAGTGATCAGGAATTTGATATTGGTAGGAACATATGTAATGAGACATCTTGGAATGACTTCTCCAACAGGGATTAATTCTCATAGATATCATAAGCAGGACAGATGGGAAAATGGGATTTCTGGTTTGGATATAGGAACTATATCCAGGGCTACATAGGTGCAGCTCTTCCAAACCAATCAATCATTCATCTGTAGAGTGGTATCAATATATGCCTTCAGGAAGGAGGGCAAAGTTCAGTGCTATTAGGTGACTTCTAAAGTCTGGTTTGGGGGCTCCTACAATAGACCTGTGTTTATTCTACTTGGAACCTCTGAAAACCAAAAGTAGTAGCTGAGAAACATGAGGGGTGTGTGTGTGGTGGGGGGCACAAGCAAGGGGTAGCAATTAATTACGTCTTACGGAAAGAAAGTTGTCTTCCTTGGGACATCCCTGGCTTTTCAGTGGTTAAGTCTTCCTAGAAGATATTACTCTATCCTGCATCATGGAATAAAAATAGGTGTTTTAGAGAGGAAGAAAAGAAGTGGAAAGAGAATTCTAGGCAGAGGAGAGAGCTGCAATATAGGCATGGCACTTTAGGGAAAGACTAATACTTGTAATGAGGGGATTGTGGGGACTTTCAGGATATGAAACCCCTCACTAGATCATAAGGGGACTTGGTAAAAGATTCAGAATCTTGAGCTTTATCTTGAGACATGATAGACTTTCCCAGGCATCATATGGAATGTCAATTATTTGGGAATTAGGCCTAAAAGAAGACACCTCTTCCTTCCCTTTGCCTTATGAGAAGAGCAATGGTGAGGCTTGCATGACATCAATTGTTTTCATTAAATCTCTTTGTTTTACCCACTTAGATTTGGTTTCAAAACCGAAGATCTAGACTCTGTATCCGGAAAAAAAGAGAACCCGAAGAAGCTTCAGCCCAAAGACAAAACCAGGGACAAGATCTCTGAGATGGGTGCGTTCAAGGTACCAGCCTGTTGTTCCCGATTTGGCTCACAAGTGGAGTGTCCTGAGTGCTCAGTTGTTCCACATGGTGTAGTCAACTCCAGCTTCCTCTCAGGAGGTGGACAACGTTTCCACACATGTGCCTCCAGAGAGTCAGGGGCTTGATTGGTCCCAGCCCCTGAAGGCTTTTCCCAAGTCTGTGGTCCTCCCAAGGAATTCCACTGCCCACTTTTCAAGCTCTGAACTGGAACCCAGACAACCCATTAGTATGTGAACTTGGTTCACTGATGTTTTCCTAGTGCCTGGCCCATAGTAGACAATCCATAAACTTTTGTGGCAGGTATGACCGAGTGAATGGAGGAATGAATCCTCAGGCGTGTTCTGCCAGGGGCCGGCTAATGCATGGCTTTCCCAAGAGGTAGGAGGTTCCATATTTGACTGGAAAGGTGGGAAAGAGCTGACCTCCCTTTTTG
Organism: Mesoplodon mirus; assembly: GCF_964341445.2. Lineage (NCBI taxonomy): Eukaryota > Metazoa > Chordata > Mammalia > Artiodactyla > Ziphiidae > Mesoplodon > Mesoplodon mirus. Next base: position 63,764,919 of record NC_138995.1, on the reverse strand, counting down.
TATGTATAAATTGGCTTCTTCGATTTTTCTTTCCCTTTCCTCTTTAGGTTTACAGAATGGCACTCCCTAGTGACTGTTTTATTTCCCTGGAGCCAGAACAAGGTGAACAGAGAGACAAATTCAGTGTATTTGATGTCATCAGCCTGGACTCCAGATCAGTTCTCTTCCTGGCAACATAACCTTCCAAACATACCTTCACCTTCTTCTTCATCTTCTGGAGACGGTAAACAGGACTTCAGGACTCAGAGGCAGATGATACAAAGTACCACACAGCCCTAGTGACTGAATCTAGATTCAGAGTTCAACAGATCTCGAGGACAATGAAAATAAACTTATGAATACCATTTTTATGGTCATACAAATAAATGACCGATTCAAGTAAAAATCATCAAAACATATGTGGTGTTGTGACTTTGATCAACTGTGCTGATGTACTGAAGCCTCCATAAAAACCCAGAAGGATGGGGTTCAGAGCTTCTGGGTTAGTGAACGCATGGCGGAGAGGAAAGCGATGTACTTGAAGAGGGCAGGGAAGCTCAGAGCCCCTTCTCACATACCTCGCCCTATGTAACCAACTGGCTGTTGACTCATATCCTTTAATATATTTTGTAATAAATCTGTAATCTAGTGAGTTTCCTGAGTTCTGTGAGCCACTGTAGCAAATTAATCAGACCCAGGGAGAGGGGTTCATGGGAAACTCTGATTTATAGCCTGGTGGTCAGAAGTACAGGTAACAACCTGAACTTGAGATTGGCATCTGAAGTCGGAGGAGGAGTTGTAACGGAGCAGGAGCTTATGGTGATTTTCCAGGACAGATCCCCCTACCCCCATATCCTCTGCCTGCTGTTTGTCTGTAGAAAAACTTTAGCTGAAGAATAAATTTAATCAGAGAAATAAGAAAAATGCAGAAATGAAGGAAAACAGTCAAACAAGATGAAATAATAGTTCAGCTATTAAACAAAGTCAAGGATCTTTAGTTCCTTCTCAAGGCTATAGATCATAATTCTGAGCCATATCCTTTAAGCTGTTTTGTAGATACTGAAACCCCACCAGAAGCACGAAGTTAACTACATGATAACCAGACTGTAGCCACAACATAAGAGCTAAGCCCATGTGCCACAAGTACCGAGCCTGCACTCTAGAGCCCACGAGCCACAACTACTGAGACTGCATGCTGTAACTACTGAAGCCCGCACACCTAGAGCCTATGCTCCACAAGAGAAGCCACCGCAATGAGAAGCCCGCGCACCACTACGAAGAGTGGCCCCCCGCTCACTGCAACTAGAGAAAGCCCATGCGCAGCACCGAAGACCCAATGCAGCGAAAAATAAAAATAAATAATTTATTTAGAAAAATGTTTTTTTTTTTAAAAAGAAATATGATCTAGGAACTTTCCCATGTCTCCTTACAATATTACCCTATAGTTTCTGCCATATGGAAGCTTATGGCCCTCAAATGGATATTCCTCCAGCACTGACCCTCCTCTGAACTGAATCGATGTGCTCTGAAAATCTCCCCAAGGCTGGGAGAAGCTGGATAGTCTGGTTCAGCAACCCACATTCCTGCACCATCTTGTCACAGTTGTTGGACCACTGGCAGAGACATCATCACTCCAGACCTCAACAGCCTCATCTGTAATAATGCGATGGGCGGGAGAGGCTGTGAGAATTAGAGGGTGTAATACAAAGAACTGAGAAGGGTGCCCAGCAAAAAGTGATTGGATATGTTCATTATTATCTTTATCTTGAGAGTTGCCGTCCCACAGGCAGATTCAGGGGTTTCCCAGCAGATGAGGTGGAGGGGGCTCTTCACATTCACCTTAACCCTGAAGTATCTAAAACTGATGTTAGCCTCTAACTCACAGCCCCAGTTTCTCTTCCATGAGCCTCCTCTCCTACTTGCACTGCTTATTCTCCAAATGGATGCCTTTTTAAGCTTAAACAGATTATAAACCTTTCAATGGCCCATCGTTTTCCCTTTCTATTAAATCTCAAATTCCCACAAAGGGCCACCTCTCCTGCCACCCCATCCGCCCCCACCTTACTTAGCATTAACCTCCTCACCAGCATCATATCAGTCTTTCTTCTGGTCCTTGGATATTTTGTTTCTTTCCTACCTGAGGACTCTTACCAATATTCATGTTTTCTTTTAGGTGCCTTAGGTAATATTTTAAGTTTCTTCATTTAGGCCATGTATATTGTCTTGAAATTTATCCTTATAGTTTGGTTCTGTTGGGATTAAGATATAGGTTTACATTATATGTTCTAATTTATTAATGCCATCAAATAAATAGGTACCAGTGTTTTGAGGTGCACATTTATTAAATCAGAAAGATCTGTTCATGTATTTTTTTTTATTTAATTATTTTTGGCTGCGTTGGGTCTTCGTTGCTGCGCGCAGGGGCCATTCTTCGTTGTGGTGCGTGGGCTTCTCATTGGGGTGGCTTCTCTTGTTGTGGAGCACAGGCTCCAGACACGTGTTCTTCAGTAGTTGTGGTGCACAGGCTTAGTTGCTCCCCAGCATGTGGGATCTTCCCAGAGCAGGGCTCGAACCCGTGTCCCCTGCATTGGCAGGCAGGTTCTTAACCACTGTGCCACAAGGGAAGCCCTCTGTTCATATATTCTTCAATGAAATGGTTACTAAAACGCTTTCCAGATCTGCACTGATCAATAGGATAGCCACTAGCCACATGTAGCTACATAAGTTTTAATTAAAAATTAATTGAATTAAAAATTCAGTTCCTGTCACATTAGCACATTTCTAGTGCCCAGAAGTCCATCGTGGTTTGTGGCTACTATATTGGTTTTGATTTTTGGTTTTCTGTGGCTACTATATTGGGCATCCTATTTGGCTTCTGGACCCAATTCCAATGTGTGGAGGTGGGGGGGGGGTTCCCCTGACACTACCAAGCAATGCTGGGGACACCAGCTGGGTATCCTACAATTCAACCCAATTCTGGCTCTTATCTACTTGGAGATAGTATCATATTCCACAGGTTAGGGGCTCAGTCCTAAGACTCTGTTACTGAACTCAGGTTCTGCTGCTCATCACTCAAGAATCCAATACAGAGAGACAAGTGTTGAGTAGAAACAAAGATAGCTTTATTGAGGAAGCCGACCATTCTGGGGAGAAGCTAGACTCATGTTCCAAAAAAACAAATCCCCACTGCTGACCAAGGGCAAGAGATTTTAAAGGGGAATTTCAGGAATGCACAGGTCAGGGGTGGGGGTGGCTGTGTGAAGAGTAACACAGTCATCTCTGACAATCATCTTGACATTGTTCACGTGGTGGTCTGATCAGCATCATCTTGATGGTTTTAAGTACAGTTAATCTTCAATTCCAGGGTCAGTTTATTCCCACTTCCATGAGGTGAGTTCTCAGAATTGTGTAAGATGGAGAAGATGTGGGATCTTCCTGGACCAGGGCTCGAACCCGTGTCCTCAGCATTGGCAGGCAGATTCTCAACCTCTGCCACCAGGGAAGCCCCCCTAGATCATATTTCTAACGTGTTAGGTTATAATTACTTTTCAAATTATTTTTACTTAAGAAAGATGCTTTTGTCACTGGATTCCAGGTCTGAGTTTTGAGACAGTACCTGCAATTTGAAACCTCAGGGTCATTTTTTTTTTAATCTTGGCCTTGCCGTGGCTTGTGGGATCTCAGTTTCCCAACCAGGGGTTCTAACCACTAGCCCACCAGGGAACTCCCCAGGGAGTAGATTGGAGTTAGTAAAAGAGTCAAGTGAATTTCCACACAGACAGTAAAGCAGCATGTGATGCTTCTATGTGCTGGGGGCAAACCCAATGCTATCCCCTTTTTGACCATTTTCACTGCTCTGAAATTCTTGTTCTTACTATGTGGAGATAAGAGTGATGATGTCAGGTGAGATCGTGAAACTGTAAACTCCAGACGGTAATATCTCTACAGGCTCTACCACCATTTATTTTTCAAACTGAGAAGCTGGGACCTGGGACCCTCTGCTGGAGTGCTTGTACCTGGATGAATGCCTCCTGGGGCAAAAGATACAAACAAACTAACATGCACACAGCGGGGGCAATGATGAACAATAAGATACAAAAAGACCACAAACCAACTGCCAATTCTGAGGCCCCAGGAGCAAAAGCAGGGAGCTGTGCATGGTTGCTGCACGTGGCACCACCTAGGGGTGGGCGGAGCACCTAAGCCTCCCCTCTGTCAGACCTACAGACCTGCCCCTACCCTCACCCCACTAAGGAACGAGCCCACCCCACCCCGGGGACCGAACCAGGGCACCTGTTACTTGCTTTTGCCCGAATTTCTCATCTGGCCTCTTATCCATTTCTATTGATTAACAAATCCAAGGATCTGGGTCGGTAACAAAACAATCTTAAAAAACCCTCTCCACCAACACTAAACCTGCATCCTAACACTTTTGAAGGAAAATAAAGCAACTTTCTCATAGATAGTTTGGCCTTTGCCACCGTTGGGGGAAAAGAAAGAATGAGGTAAAACACTTCTTTCTAACCGTGCGCCCCCCCGAACCCCCCAAGGGCTGACTGGTAGGATCAGGTCATTGTTTTCAAAAAGACTTTTTTGTTTTTTTAGTGAAACGTTGTAGGTTCACAGCAAAATTGAGAGGAAGGTTCCGGATCCCCATATGCCCCCTGCCCCCACACATGCACACCCCTCCCCCATTATGAACATTCCCCCAGCAGAGAAGTACATTTGTTGCAATTGCACTAAAAATCCTTTGTGTTTTGCCTCTTCATCCCTCCCCTTTCCAGTTAAGTCATTTAAAAAATATCCATCTTCAGATATGTTTGGGGAGACCAAGTCTCTTGCAGGCTACCTCGTAAAGTCTGGTGTAATCTTTCAGAATTCATGTGGACACTCCATTTTGGAAAGTCGCTATGTCTAGGCAGGAGGTATGTAACAAGCATTTAAATTCAAGACCCTGACAAGGGTGGGACCTACCTGGCATGTTGGTCTCATTTTGAGTATCAGGACCGCTGAAAAGCCATTGCTATTGGAGCACACACACCCCTAAGGGCAGAGGGCACATCTTCCTCTCTGAGCCCAACTTCATACCAGTGTTCTAAACTGATTAAAGCAATTCAAGTAAATCATTTTCAGTTTGCTAGTTGTTTGCAACCAGAAGCATTTTATGAAGATAAAAAGGCATTTTAAATTTTTATTTTTACATCAAAGATTTTGATAGTTTAATACAAAAATATTCCAACTTTCTGACTTTTTTTTAAACACTGAAAAGCAGTGTGGGGACTTCCCTGGTGGTCCAGTGGTTAAGACTCCATGCTTCCACTGCAGGGGGCATGGGTTTGATCTCTGGTTGGGGAACTAAGGTCCCACATGCAGTGCAGCCAAAACAAAAGAAAACAAAACAATGTTGAGGAGGTCAAAGAATAAATTTCTTGTAAGTAAACTTTTCTTGTTGTTTTAATTTATTTCATTGGTCTTTCCATCATTTGGATAAAATTGATGTTTTTCTTTATTTTTTCAATTTAGGATGAAAGATTTTCACTTGCATGGGATTTTAAAAATTTCCATTGGAAATAAGTTGGCCAGATTAAAAAAATAAGGCTTCAAAAATTGCAGCTTTTATTGGCGTTCATGAGATCTTATGGAAATTGCAGTTGAAGAGGTCTGATAAGATTAGAATAGGTGGGGCTTGCTGCTTCTGATGGGATATGAGTGCTGTCTTTGTTTCCTGACTGGATTAAGATGTTGGCCTGAGGTAGGTGGGGCTGATTAAATTTATTATGATGGTTCATTTACACCATCAAAAGTACTCAGGTCTTTTCATTTCCAGTCCACCCAAGGAGAAGAAGAGATCATAGGCACTGGGAATCAGCCTAGACAGTTTAGACCAGATTCCACTGGAGGTAGCCTGTTTTTTTGCTGCCTTAGAAGCCAAACGTTTTATATTTGTATGTTGGAGTGTTGAATTTTCATGTTAGAAAGTGGTGCACCCAGGACGCCCCCAATAATTTCAATGGCCTCGAATCCTCGGCATCATGGGACAATGGTTACATTCTGACCTTATCATTTTCCCTTCTCAGCTTTCTTCTCTGTGCTCTAGCTGAGCCCATCTTTGCCTCATGGTCTTGGTACAGGCTCATTTCAAAGGTGCAGTCGAACTTCTGTTTCTTTTCTTCTCAGTTTATCTCTATGGTATATACCAACATCTTACCTGTACCCGTGTATTAGGTTCCTCTTACCCTCTTCAATATTTATTCTATCAACTTTGTGTGCCTTCCTGGAGACATTCCCCCGGAGGCCTCCAGGGCCTGGTGGACCCCCTTCCATCACGGCTTGCTCACAGCCTCGCGCTGGGGTGTCGTCTCCCCGTGTTGAGTGCCCTTGTGTCTGGTATCCTCTCTCCTGGCTCACTGCCTCATGTTGTGTGTTCGCTCCTCCAGTAGCTTCCAGACAAACAGTACGTGAAAAGCTGTAAACAATAGTATGTGCACTTTGCTTTACAATTATTTGTCATTTAAGTCATTGATTGCCTTTTTGACCCAAGATTGTTTTTGATAATTTTGTTTTTAAATTTCTGGGGCGTCAGAGGGTCTTCTGTTTTTTTTTGTGTGTGTGTGTGGTACGCAGACCTCTCACTGCTGTGGCCTCTCCCGCTGCGGAGCACGGGCTCCGGACATGCAGGCTTAGCGGCCATGGCTCACGGGCCCAGTCGCTCCGCGGCATGTGGCATCTCCCCGGACCGGGGCACAAACCCATGTCCCCTGCATCGGCAGGCGGACTCTCAACCACTGCGCCACCAGGGAAGCCTGGGTCTTCTGTTTTTTTAAGATAATTTCTTTTTCTTTTTTTTTTTTTTTGGTATGTGGGATCTTAGTTCCCCCATCAGGGATTGAACTCTGGCCCCCTGTAACGGAAGAACAGAGTGCTAACCACTGGACCACCAGGGAATTCCCAAAGGTTTTATTTTTTTAGGGCAGTCTTAGTTTTACAATAAAACTGAGAGGAAAGTACTGAAATTTCCCACATGCTCCCTGTCCCACCCATGTATAGCCCCCCACCCCCATCAACATACATTAACCAATCATTATCAACCAAAGTCCATAGTTTTCCTAAGGTTCCACTCTTGGTGTTGTACATTCTTTGGGTTTGGACGAATGTATAATGACATGTATCCATCAATATAGTATCCCAGGGTATCTTCACTGCCCTAAAGATCTCCTATGCTCTGCCTATTTATCTCTCCCTCCCCCAACCCCCTGGCAACTAATCTTTTTATTGTCCCCATAACTTTGCTTTTTTCCAGAGTGTCATATAGTTGGAATCATGCAGTAGGTAGCCTTTGCAGATTGGCTTCTTTCACTTAGTCATATGTCTTTCATTTTCCTCCATGCTTTTTTATGACTTGATAGCTCATTTCTTTTTAGCGCTGAATAATATGCCATTGTCTGGATATATCACAGTTTATTTATCTACTTACCTACTGAAGGACATCTTGGTTGCTTCCAAGTTTTCCAGTTATGAATAAAACTGCTATAAACATCTGATCCAAATTCCAATAGTGCTGAGGTTGAGAAATCCTTTTTTATATGAATAGATAACATGCACTCTCTGTATCCTAAGATTATGAATTTGTCTTCTCTTTTGTTCTGTTTTAAAAAATGCGTAAGAATGTAGAGTTTTAGTTCTTTATACATTTTGAAATAACATTCACAGCTACTTTAGCAAAAAAGTCAGTCTTGGGGCTTCCCTGATGGCGCAGTGGTTGAGAGTCTGCCTGCCGATGCAGGGGACACGGGTTCGTGCCCCGGTCCGGGAAGGTCCCGCATGCCGCGGAGCGGCTGGGCCTGTGAGCCATGGCCGCTGAGCCTGCATGTCCGGAGCCTGTGCTCCGCAACGGGAGAGACCACAACAGTGAGAGGCCCGTGTACCACAAAAAAAAAACAAAAAAACAAAAAAACAGAAATTTTAAAAAGTCAGTTTTTTAGCCAAAAAAATTTTTTTTGTTTGTTTTTTGCAGTACACGGGCCTCTCACTGTTGTGACCTCTCCCATTGTGGAGCACAGGCTCGGGACGCGAAGGCTCAGCGGCCATGGCTCACGGGCCCGACCGCTCCGCGGCACGTGGGATCTTCCTGGACCAGGGCACGAACCCGTGTCCCCTGCATTGGCAGGCGGACTCTCAACCACTGCGCCACCAGGGAAGTCCTGGCAAAAAAATTTTTTTAATATATTGCAAGACTTTTGCCTACTATGAAAGAATTTTTAAAAACACATGCATTAGGGAATTCCCTGGTGGTCCAGTGGTTAGGACTCCATGCTTTCACTGCTGAGGGGATTCCTGGAGGGATCTGTAGGTAGTTGACCTTATGATCCTCCTTGTACACATTGTGAGCTTGCACCATAATTTCCTTAAGAAACCTTTAATTATTATACCTGTAAGTTGCTTCCAGTCGTTTGATGAGAAAATTAGCCAATAGTGAGATGTCTTGTACTTCTTGAATCTTTTTGTTTGCACTTACATAATTATTTACTTGAAGGCAAATGATTACAAGTAGAATTGCAGGATCCAAGGGATGCATAAATAGTGAGGAGTCAAGGGAATTCAATATGTATATGCCACCCAGTGGGGTCAACACCTGTTCAGACAGGGACCACCCAGGGGCAAGCGAGGGCTTTCCTGAAGGGTCCTAGTAGGGCTCTCTGTACTGGATGACCAGGCAGTTCCAAACACATTTTGCTTTGTCATGACTCTTTTCTGTTTTCCTTCAGATCTTCCTTCCCAAGACTGTCATGGCTCAAAAAGAACAGGACATGAACAATTTTCAGGTGAGTTTAAAAAAAAATCCAAATCATTGTCCCAAACAAACAAAACATGTCACCTATATTCCCATTGCTCAGAATGAACCTCTGCTGACATTTTGGCATATTTTCCTTCTCCCTTTCTTCCTTCTTCCTTTCCTTCCTTCTTCCCATACCTTTATTAAAAGGTAACACACTCTGATTTTTCCTTTCCTATCAAAACTAAAACATTTCAAGTAAAGTGAAAGCATCTTTTGACAACTACCCTCACACACCTGATCCACTGCTAAGCTCTAGATATAAGTGTTATGCATGTACCACCCCAATCTATTTAAAAGAATTTTTATTCGTGTTTTTAAAATTTGTTCCCCTGGTATTCCTTGGTGGTCCAGTAGTTAAGACTCTGAGCTTCCATCACCGGGATCCTGGGTTCAACCCCTGGTCGGGGAACTGTAAGATCCTGTAAGCCGGGCGGTGTGGCCCCCGAAAATTTCTTTTTCTTTGTTCCTCACTTTATTCTGTGTGCTTTGAAAATAGGTTTCATGAATCTGCACAATAAGCTGAAGAATCATGAACTGATAATAATCAGAATCAAGGTAAATCACAGATACAAGTTGTATGCTGCAATGTAGATAGTAGTTTATCCACAAGTTTGAAAGCTAAGCTTGATGTTGGAATCTGATCAGAACATCAGGCTAGAACACAAATGCCACTACACAGTTTTCTGTCCAAGAGGACACATGCCAGCTCTTAGAGGCAAAGAGATTTTCAGTTGCCTGCAAAAAAAAAAAAAGCTGGTTTTACAAGTGTGATTTCCAGCACTTTGACAGGGATAAAATGATGATTTAAGCCCAATGTGGCTGGAGCAAAGAGATCGAGGGGAGCATGGAGTGACTCAGGCTTTGAGTGGAAATCTGTCAGATGATGCCGGATACCACGATCCATGTGTCCACTAAAAAAATATTCACAACCTAAAAGTTGAGAGCTGTGTTTTTTGTTTTAATAAATTTATTTATTATTTATTTATTTTTGGCTGGGTTGGGTCTTTGTTGCTGTGCGTGGGCTTTCTCTAGTCGCAGCGAGTAGGGCTACTCTTCGTTGCTGTGCGCAGTCTTTTCATTGCGGTGGCTTCTCTTGTTGTGGAGCACGGGTCTCTAGGCATGCGGGCTCAGTAGTTGTGGCTCGCGGGCTCTAGAGCGCAGGCTCAGTACTTGTGGCACACAGGCTTAGCTGCTCTGCGGCATGTGAGATCTTCCCAGACCAGGGCTTGAACCCGTGTCCCCTGCGTTGGCAGGTGGATTCTTTTTTTTTCTTAACATCTTTATTGGAATATAATTGTTCCACACTGCTGTGTCAGTCTCCGCTGCACAACAAAGTGAATCAGCTACATGTATACACACATCCCATATCCTCTCCCTCCTGTGTCTCCCTCCCACTCTCCCTATCCCACCCCTCTAGCTGGTCACAAAGCACCGAGCTGATCTCCCTGTGCTAGGTGGCTGCTTTCCACTAGCTGTCTATTTTACATTTGGTAGTGTATATATGTTAATGCCACTCTCCCACCTCGTCCCAACTTACCTTTCCCCCTCCCTGTGTCCTCAAGTCCATTCTCTATGTCTGCGTCTCTATTCCTGTCCTACCCCTAGGTTCTTCAGAACCTTTTTGTTTGTTTGTTTGTTTTAGATTCCATATATATGTGTTAGCACACGGTACTTGTTTTTCTCTTTCTGACGCACTCCACTCTGCATGACAGACCCCAGGTCCATCCACCTCACCACAAACGACTCAATTTCATTTCTTTTTATGGCTGAGCAACATCCCATTGTATATATGTGCCACATTTTCTCCATCCATTCATCTGTCGATGGACACCTAGGTTGCTTCCAAGTCCTGGCTATTTTTTATGCGGCATAAATATGAAAGGCTATTATTTATGTGGATTATTCTATCTATATTTACCATATTAAACTTCTGATACAGTTTAAAAATATATATTGATTCTTTGAAAAATGACAATCACAAACCCATTATATGCTAACATAAGTCACATGATTTTTGAAAATAATTATCTCTTTGTAAAACCAAAAATTATTTAAGTGAGAAGCGTTACATTGTTTTACATTTTTGCAAATCTATTTAATGTCTGAGTTAATAGAAGACAGCTGAAATCTTGTATCTGATTCTGCATTCAATCTGTTGTGATATCACTTATCACATAGCTGCTAGAAAATGCCATTGTACAATTATGAGAGAATGAAATAAGAGGCATAAAATATCTTAGTGTTATTAATCAAATAATTTTGGCCTTACAGATGTGAATTCTGTCAGAGAAGATAGTGGATAGCACTCTGGTTTAAATGCTTATTCTTACAAGAGATGTTAAAATTACATATGATAAATGTTATTTATAAAAATTAAACTAAGATGAATAGACATGTACATAAATACATTGCATATAATCCCATCAACTTTAAAGTTTTAAAGTATAGTTGTCTGTCCTCCAAGTAAGTTTTCTATGAACTCTGGCTCTCACGCAACCCATCTTAGCAAGAAACTTTCATTTATCCATTTGAAAAACAGCTATTGGATACTCACCATGTACCAGGCACGGTTCCCTCAGGGGGTTCACATTTTGTGGAAGAGGCACATCATAGTCTAGTAATCAAGGAACTAAGTATCTCACACAATTTCATGTGCAGTGATAAGAACTATAGAGGGGATAAAAGTGACCAGGCAGGGACAAGGTTCTACACAATGAAATAGCCAATGAAGTCCTCACTGAGCAAAATCCTTGATGTGATGAGGAGGTGAGTTAGGTAATGATCCTGGGGAAGAGTGTTAGAGACAGAAAGAATAACAGGGGAAAGACCTTCAGATGAGAAGAGCAGGGAGGCCTGAGGGGCTAGAATGGAACTGAGGAAAAAGTGACCCAGGATAAGGGTGAAGAGGTAAACACGGCTAAACCTTGGAAGGCAGTGGTTCTCAGCTGGGGGTGGTTTTGCTTCCAGGGGATGTTTGGCAAGGTCTGGAGACATCTGTGATTCTCACAAGTGGGAGCAGGTTCTACTGGTGTTTAGTAAGTAGAGGCATGTTGCTAGATATTCTACAATGCACGGGACAGCTCCCCACATCAAAAAATTTTCTGGCCCCAAATGTTCACAGTGCTAAGGACTTCCGTTATAAAGACGTCCCTGTTTTCTCTCCTACCTTTATTAGAATCCTCAGTCTCTTACAAAATATTTCTGCAATGTTCAAAGATGTCAGGGCTTCCCTGGTGGTGCAGTGGTTAAGAGTTTGCCTGCCGATGCAGGGGACACAGGTTCGTGCCCCGGTCCAGGAAGATCCCACATGCCGCAGAGTGGCTGGGCCCTGTGAGCCATGGCCGCTGAGCCTGCGGGTCCAGAGCCTGTACTCCGCAACGGGAGAGGCCACAACACTGAGAGGCAAAAAAAAAAAAAAAAAAAAAAGATGTCAAAGATTCTTTTTCTTTTTTACTTTAATATGTGTAGATCTGCCTTATTTCAATGCATTTTAAAAAATTCTTCTCCTAGATACCTCCTTTTCCCTTCCTTCCTTTCATCATAAAATTTTGCAGATTCATTAACATTTCATGCCTTAGTTCCTTTTCCCTCTGTTGACTTCAGTCTCATATCCCCCTGCATCTACTAAAATATTCATTTGAAAGTCACCATGTTTGGGATTTCCCTGGTGGTCCAGTGGTAAAGAATCCACCTTGCAATACAGGGGACACTGGTTCTATCCCTGGTTGGGGAACTAAGAGCCCACACGCCGTGGGCAACTAAGCCTGCGTGCTACAACTACTGAGCCGTGTGAAGCAAACTACAGAGCCCATGTGCCCTGGAGCCCCGTGCACCACAACTAGAGAGAAGCCCACATGCCGCAACTAAGAGCCAACACAGTCAAAAAATAAATAAATAAATAAATAAATTTAAAAGACACCATTTTCTTTCTCCTGGCTAAGTTGTTCTTGACTTTATCAAACCCAGGGGTCACTTTTTATAACGGATATTTTATACCTCTCCATGTACCATACTGAGAGAAACTCCTATTTAATATTGCCTTTATAGGGAATTCCCTGGCGGTCCAGTGGTTAGGACTCCGTGCTTTCACTGGTGGGACCCCAGGGACAATCTCTGGTCGGGGAACTAAGATCCCGCAAGCAAAGAAAACAAAACAAAACAAAAACAAACAAAAAAAACTGCCTTTCTAGATGCATAATATTAAAACATCAACATAATGTTCTGACTATTGATGGAAAAATAAAAACAAAGTCATTTATAATAAAAAAAGAATGTGTACTTCACTGTGTAAGTGTTCTGGCATGATTCTGCTTGAGGTCAAACACAAGTAGCCAAATTACCTGCTCACCTGTAGATTGACCTTGACACAACAACAGATGCAGCGTATGTATTGGCCACTCAGATGACCTGAGTGGCATTGCTTGGAGGTGTTATGATTTTTGAAATGATGTCCCCCATGTGGCAACATCTCAACTAAAGCAATGTTCCTTCATATCTTGATCATCATATCTCTTAGGAGTTTCAGCATAAATTAAAACATGGAAAAATGTTCAGTGTTTATATGTAAAATAAGGTTCAGTTTCAGTTACTTATCAACAGGATTTCCACCCATCATGTTTACCTGCATGAATGTCCAACAGAACATTCAAAGGTTATGTGTTTGTTCCTTCATTTTCTCTTCACCTTCATCTTTATCCCATCACCTTCTCTGCCTCCACAACTTTTTTGGGGAGGAGTGGGGGCCGTGCCGAGCAGCTTGCAGGATCTTAGCTCCCCAATCAGGGATCGAACCCATGCCCCCTGCAGTGCAAGCGCAGAGTCTTAACCACTGGACCACCAGGGAAGTCCCAACACAACTTTTCTCCATTGATTAGTTCCTCTTCCTTTTGACTGTTTTCCTCCCTCCCCTCTTCCCTCAGCCTTAAGTCTCAGCTCCTCAAGCAACAACAAAAACTTCTCTCTACTCCTCCACTTTCTGAGACCTGGTTGCTCCCACCCCATTCTGCTGTCTTATGTTTCTCCTTCCCAGGCAAGCATTGCCTCTGTTCTTTCTGTACCCCCTCACCTCCCACCATCCACTGCCATCAGACCTCTCCCAACACCTCCCCACTGAAACTTCCCAAAACGTCACCATTGTTCCTCCCTTTGACCAAATCTAAGGGAAGTTTTCAGCCCTTAGTTTACTGGATTTCTGCTATATTTTATAGGGCTGACTACTGCTTCTTTCTTAAACTGCTCCTGTCCTTATTCATCGGGTCCTCAGACCTTTCTGGCTGATCCATCTTTTCTTTTTTTTTTTTTAATTGGAGTATAGTTGTTTTACAATGTTGTGTTAGTTTCTACGGTACAATGAAGTGGAGTTCCCTGTACTATACAGCAGGTTCTTATTAGTTATCTATTTTATACATATTAGTGTGTATATGTCAATCCCAATCTCCCAATTCATCCCACCCGCCATCTGGCTGTTCCATCTTGATTATTTCAAGCATGTCTCTTCCTCTCTGTAAGCACTGTGAATCCCTGGGGCTTCATCTTTGCAGTAGTCTGATTTCCTCTCTGCAGGCTCTCCCGGAGAGAGTTTATCCATTCCCTTCTTTTCCTAACTACTGCTTTTTGTAGATAGATAGATAGACAGATAGTTACAGATAGATCTCTCTCTCTCTCTCTCTTTTTACTAGAATGATTTGGAGCAACACAGGATTTGCTTCCTCTTAATATACTGGGGAAACTTTCTATAGCAGCAAATACTTCTATCCCTTATCCTTAGTTGTGGATACACATCATTCCCTTGTACTTTGTACAAAAAGAATTTATTGAGTCAGTTTCTTAAAGATGGATAAACTGTTTCTGATGTTTTTACCCATGAGAAACAGTGCTGTGATATGTATTTGTGTTAATGTATTTTGTATGCTCTCTAACATATAAATTGCTAAAAGTGTAACTTGACCGGTAAGAGTATGCTTTACTGGAAGATTCTCAATAGATATTGCCAAGTTGCCCTCCAAAAAGATGACAACACATTACAGCCCACCACCTCTGTTTTCACAAGGACAGTTTCAGGAAGCCCTGAAAAGGTCATCCAGCATCTTTACTCTTCCTGTTTAAGATGATAAAGTGTGTATGGTGTGAATACTTTCTTTCATTTTTTTTTTACTCCTAGTGAATGCAAACTTTCTTTAATGTTTATCTACCCCTCCCCTCCCTTTTTTTTGTGGGGAGGGGCATACTGCACAGCTTCTGGGATCTTAGTTCCCCAACCAGGGATTGAACCTGGGCCCATGGCAGTGACAGCGCAGAGTCTTAACCACTTAACAAGCCAAGGAATTCCTTCCCCTCCCTTTTTTGTTTCTTTTGTGAACTGTGTTTATATCCATTGTCAACTCTTCCATTGGAGTACTTAGGGGTTTTTGGGTTTTTTTTAATGAGCACTCTTTCAGTGTGACTGTATTTGGAGGTGAGGCCTTTATGGAGGGAACTAAGGTTAAATGAGATGATAAGGGTGGGGCTCTGATAGGATTAGTTTCCCTATAAGAGACACCAGAGGCCCTCTCACTCTCCCCCTCCCTTTTTCTCTGTTTCTCTCTCTCTCTCTTTTGCTATTATCTTGTATTTATTGCACCTGCGGCAATGTTCCATTGACAGTGACGTACCTTTTAAAATGTGTTTTTGATACAAGTAGATATTATCATACTAAGTGAAGTAAGTCAGAAAGAGAAAGATAAATACCACATGATATCACTCATATATGGAATCTAAAATATGACACAAATGAACCTATCTATGAAACAGAATCACGGACATAGAAAACAGACTGGTCGTTGCCAAGGGGGAGGGGTTGGGGGAGGGATGGACTGGGAGTTTGGGCTGAACAGATGTAAGCTATTATACATAGGCTGGGTAAACAACAAGGTCCTCCTGTGTAGCACAGGGAATTATAGTCAATATCCAGTGATAAACAATAATGGAAAAGAATATTAAAAAAGAATGTATATCTATGTATAGCTGAATCACTTCACTGAACAGCAGAAATTAACACATTGTAAATCAACAATACATCAATAAAAAATAAAATGCGTTTGTAAAGTGCACCTGTTTAAAGAAAAACTGTTAGGCAGAATCGGATGATATGGAAAACTGTGATGATGGTGCTGAAGTGTCTAACTTGTGGGGCTTCTTGATTTAACGGGGGGGAGGGCGAACAGACCCCCCCAAACAAGAGTGTAAATTTCTTGCTGGAGGCAAAACTAAAAGATCACTTTATTACTGGTCTTCTATCACCACCTAGTGGTAACACGTCGCAACTGCCACAGAAATTCACGGACCCAGGCTCACACATGTAGACAAATAAAATAAAATAAAAGGAAATAAAATAAAAGGAAATAAAATAAATCGAAGGAGGCATTTGTGTGCTCAGGAATGAAGAGTTATTGCTCTCTTACAAACTGCATGCACATTAAAGGCTTAGCAAAATGCAAACGTCCCACTGGGCTCTTAACTAGCCCCATATGTTGATGATTTAAATACTTCCCTGCACAATGAAAGAAACTTTTATTTTAAAAAAAAGAAGAAAAGGAAAGAAATCCTGATTGTTTAGAGTAGGGACTTCTCAAGGTAAGGTTCCCAGACTTCCTGAACCAAGATCTCTAGTTTTGGGGCTCAGCCCTGTATTTAGTCTCCCCACCCTGTGGGATCCACTGATTTAGAGCAGTGGTCCTCAACCAGGGGCGATTCTGCCTCCTAGTGGACATTCGGGGATGTCTGGAGACATTTCGGTTGTCACAAGAGGCATGAGTTGGGGGCTGGAGGCCAGGACACAGGACGTCCTCCTGGGACAAAGAATCATCTGACTCCAAATGTCAATAGTGCCAGGTTAAGAAAGCCCACCGATAGCACAGAATTTCCTCCACACCCCATCCACTGCCCCACCCTACTTTCTTAGCTCTGCCAACTTTACTTATCCACCTGATACTCATCCTTGTGCTCGACCCTGATAGGCAAGGAAGATATTCAAAATGTATAACCACTGTGTGAGCATTAACCCACCCTCGTGGGGCCCTGACTAACTGTACGAGCCCCTGCTGCTCTGTTCATCAGCCCTGACTGCGGGCATTTGCCTTTTTAACCTTTGCTTCATCGTAAGCATGTTTCAGATTTATAATTTAGAAGAACCAGGGGGATTCCCTTTTGGCGCAGTGGTTGAGAATCCTCCTGCCAATGCAGGGGACACGGGTTTGAGCCCTGGTCTGGGAGGATCCCACATGCTGTGGAGCAACTAAGCCCGTGCGCCACAACTACTGAGCCTGCACTCTAGAGCCCACGAGCCACAACTACTGAAGCCCGTGTGCCTAGAGTCCATGCTCCACAACAAGAGAAGCCACTGCAACGAGAAGCCTGCGCACCGCAACAAAGACCCAGTGCAGCCATAAATAAATAAATAAATAAAGTTTAAAAAAATAAAAGAAAAGAACCAGGGGCACAGCATAACCACGGTTGAGGGGAACACATGTACATGATGGGGAGGAAGCCAAGACGGTGAGAAATTTTCTCATACTGAGGTATGGGGAAGTCATTCTGGCTTACACATGATTTAATTTACCACCAGCCATTATCAAAACAATATCTACTAATAGCTGCCAGCTGCAACCTTATCGTCTCAAGGTCTCCCCTTGTAACTATGCAACCATTTCAGACCCCAGCCAACCCTTGTTTCACAAGCACACATTTTTCTTGCCAGATCCAATGATAATTCTGGACAAACAACTTGTAACATTGTGGTTTTTGCCTTTATAAGGCTCCCCCATTTTGCAGTCCAGTGGAATACAAGTCAAGTGCTTCCTGAATCTGTATCTCCTGGGCTATAGTCTTCAGTTTGGCTCAAATAAAACTCTTTTCTATTCCTACTATAGATTTTTTTTTTTTTTTGGTGGCCTGCGGGCATGCGGGATCTTAATTTCCTGAACAGGGATTGAACCTGTGGCCCCTGCAGTGGAAGCCTGGAGTCTTAACCACTGGACCGCCAGGAAATTCCCTTCAGTTCTTTTTTGTTTGTTTGTTCCCTCGACAATGGTAACATCCACACCTGTGCACACTCAGCATCGCCCCTTAATGAGACTGGAGAAGATGCCTCTGTTTTCCTTACCTGTTAAATGCCAATAATGATGGTAACCGCCTGCTAGAAAACAAAAGTGAGCAAGATGACTTACAATTGTGATAAATGCTCTGAAGGCTAGACAACGATTGGGTGAGAGAGACAGCGCGCGCCTGGCAAGGTTACTCTGCTTGGGGTGTCCACGGAAGGCTTCTCGGAGGAGGTGACATTTGACATGAGGCTTGAGTGATGTAAAGGAATCAGGTCTGTGAGACCTGGGGTAAGAACCTGAGTCATGAAACAGTGACCCCAGCCCTAGTTAAGGAATAAATTCTGATGGGTCTAATCCAGTCATGGAGGCCCCCATCTCCTCGCTAATGATTAGATTGGGGTGGTTACCATGACCCAGATCTGGCCAATGGGACAGGAGATTGTGTCTGCTGAGAGGTGTTCGGAGAAAGTTTTCCTTACTCCTGAAATGGCTTCCTTTAGACTTTGGATATTTCTGTGGCTGGAGAGGGTCCTTGAAACCACAGCTGCCATCGTGCAACCACCCTGAGCGTGTGGCTCCCTCTGAGGTCTGTGAGTTGCCTGCGGTTCACGGAAAAGACCACGTTTTCCTCAGACCTCTGCAGTCTGCTGCTTCTGGGGTTTCTGCTAGAAAGAACGAGGCAGAGAGGGAGAGAGAGAGGGCGGAGACAGAGAGAGCAAGATACACGCAGAGAGGAGAGAGGCAGACGTGGAGAAAAACATAAACGGGGCGAAAGAGAAAGTTAATTTTTTGTTTTGGTTTTGGTCTATTTTCCCTTAAGTGGGAGTGGAGGGAAACAAACAGAGGCCAGAGGAAAATAACTTGAAGGAAGAGAAAGGGCAGAGCAGGAAAGGTGAGATTGAAATGCTAAGCCGAGCCCTCCCCCCACTACACACACACACACACACACACACACGCATCGAGGCATCCTATGCCATGTCTGTGTATTATACGGACATAAAAAATGAACAAGAGTGTATCACAGCGTACCAAATTTTACTTATGCAGATGTGGGATCACCACTAGCAATTACATTGGAAAAACAAAAGGACCTTTCCACAGCCCAGCCCCCGCCTCGGGAATGCAGTGCCTTTGTTTGTTTGCATTTACTTATCCATTTATCTCATAAATATTTACTTTATTTTTAAAATTGGTGTCCAGGGACTTCCTTGGCAGTCCAGTGGTTAAGACTCCGTGCTTCCAATGCAGGGGGCACCGGTTCCATCCCTGATTGGGGAACTAAGATCTCACACGCAGTATGGTGTTCCCCCCACCTGCACCCCAGCCCCTGGCAACCACCCTTCTACTCTTTCCATGAGTTCGATTTCTTTTTTTTTAAATAAGATTCCACATATGTATAAGTGAGATCATACAGCATTTGTCTTTTCTGTCTGGCTAATTTCACTTAGCATAACGCCCTGACGTTTCATCCATGTTGTCACAAATTGCAGGACTTTCTTCTCAGGGCTGAATAATACCCCACTGTATGCTTTATGTTTAATTACTTAAATAAGTATACTTTAAGCCACTGGCACTTTCAGCCTCTGCCGACTCTGTCCATCCCAAGTCGATGGACACTTGGGTCACTTCCATGGGTCAGCTTTTGTGAATAATGATGCTATGAGTATGGGTGTACAAATCTTCAATGTATTCTTGTTGAAAGGGTGGAAATACCAGAAACTTATTTTGAAAGAGGGCAGATCTATGGGATCCTAAAGTCATAGGGAAGAGTCCCTGCCTGAAGTGGTAAGGGAGAGGGACAGAGGGGGCTGACGAACTGCAGAGGAGCCAGGAGTGAGGTGGTCACGGCTGGGATGGAGATACCAGGTGAGAGAACGCCTCCATCCAAACCTGGACCAGCCAGAAGAACGACAGGTGGGTACAGGGGCAGTCGGAGGTGCCCCTGCCCCGGTGGAATCAGCTCACATATTCTCAGCTACTTCTGACCTGAGGGACAGGGCAGGGACTACATCTCAAACGAGCCAGGGCCAGGCCAGAAACGCAGGAACAAAACTCCCCCTATTCCCGCCCCTTGGTTCAGTCACTTCCGGTTAAGGCATTGTGCTTTGGCGCAAAACATTCACCAGTGATTGAGGTCAACTGTCAAAAGCGGGTGCGGATTTATTTCCACATTTATTTCAATCCATTTTTTTCCCCCTAAAGAGGGAAATCAGTCCCCAGAGGGGAAACACATGAACTGAGAGAAGAAGGCAGGGGAGCGAATTCCACTCGCTGCCTACGTGTCATGGCACCATCGCAGCAGCACGGCCCAGGAGCGAGAGCTCCCAAGGTTGCCTTTACAACCTGGCTCCGCTACTCGAGGACTGTGGGCCGTTGCCCAAACGCACTGCTCTCTCTGAACTCCAATTCCCTCATGGATATTTCTTTCAAAAATTCGTGGAGCCCTTGCTCTGCCGGTCACTGTCCTCAAGGGGCTTATGTTCTAATGAGGAGACAGTCAGTAAATATGATAAAATGAAATATACAGGCTGTTAGTGTTGGGTGTTAAGGAGTGTCAGTGCCCCAAGCCAAAGTTCACCAGGAAGACACCTATAGTTGAATACGTTGGTTATTGTTAAAATGAGGGAAAAAGCACATAATAGGAAACTGTGAGTAAGATGGTGTTAAAAAACCTATTATAGGATTTCGGGCTTCCCTGGTGGCGCAGTGGTTGAGAGTCTGCCTGCCGATGCAGGGGACATGGGTTCGTGCCCCGGTCCGGGAAGATCCCACATGCCACGGAGCTGCTAGGCCGGTGAGTCATGGCCGCTGAGCCTGCGTGTCCGGAGCCTGTGCTCTGCAACGGGAGAGGCCACAACAGTGAGAGGCCCGCGTACGGCAAAAAAACAAACGAACAAAAAAAACCTATTATAGGATTTGGATTTGAGTTGGGGATTTTGAGGAGAGCTTACGGAAGCTGGGCTTTGTTCTAGATTGTATGGCATCAGGAAGTGAGGTTATTTCTATGACTGAGTTTCTTAATAAATCTTCTGGAGAAGGAGACTCAACCAGAGCAAGGCTAAAGTTGTAATTGGTTAAGAAGCAGCATCAGCTAGGAGAGAGGACTGTTTGGTCATTTTCGTGGCTTGGATGATGTTCATGTCTTGTCTGTGTTCAGACATGATTACAGAGTGGTTGTGTTCTGTCTTGATCTATAACGATTGCTGAGTGGCCTTTTCTGAGGTTGATATTCCGTGAGAACACTTTTTTTTTTAACTGAAGTATAGTTTTGTTTATTTGTTTGTTTTTGTTTTTGCTGTGTTGAGAATAGACTCAGGAGGACAGGATAGAGGTTGGGAAAACCGATTGGGGGTGGAGGGTTCTTGAAATCATTCAGCTAAGAGCTGTTGGTGTCATGGACCAGGGCAGTGACATTGGTCATGGTGAGGAGTTGTTGAATTTTTAGATACATTTTTAGATGAGGATTGGACCTGATTTTTCTGATGGACCGGCTATGAGATGTGAGAGAAGGAATTGAAGATGGATCCGAGGTTCTAGGGCCTGGGCAACTGGAGAAATGAGATACCATTTTAGGAACAATGCAGGCATTGCTGGTTGAGTGGGTGAGGGTGGACATCAGTGGCTTAGTTTTTTTTTTTTTTTTTTGCGGCACGCAGGCCTCCCACTGCTGTGGCCTCTCCCGTTGCAGAGCACAGGCTCCGGACGTGCAGGCTCAGTGGCCATGGCTCACGAGCCCAGCTGCTCCGCGGCATGTGGGATCTTCCTAGACCGGGGCACGAACCCGTGTCCCCTGTATCTGTAGGCGGACTCTCAACCACTGCGCCACCAGGGAAGCCCAGGATTTGTTATTTATTTATTTTTCTTTTTTGGCTGCGCCCTGTGGCTTGTGGGATCTCAGTTCCCTGACCAGGGATCGAATCCGGGCCCTCAGCAGTGAGAGCACGGAGTCCTAACCACTGGACCACCAGGGAACTCCCTGGATTTGTTATTTTGAGAGGTCTGTTAGATGCTCAAGTGAAGATGTAGAAAATGCAGATAGAGGGCTCCCCTGGTGTTGCAGTGGTTAAGAATCCGCCTGCCAATGCAGGGGACACAGGTTTGAGCCCTGGTCCGGGAAGATCCCACATGCTGTGGAGCAACTAAACCCACGCGCCACAACTACTGAGCTGCGCTCTAGAGCCCGTGAGCCACAACTACTGAGCCCGCATGCCACAACTACTGAGCCTGCTTGCCTAGAGCCTGCGCTCGGCAACAAGAGAAGTCACCGCAATGAGAAGCACACACACTGCAATGAAGAGTATCCCCTGCTCACCGCAACTAGAGAAAGCCCGCATGCAGCAACGAAGACCCAATGCAGCCAAAAACAAATAAGTTTTAAGTATAAGTCAATATTGCATGAGACATACACTGAAAAAAATTACTTTTTGTGGGGAGAACAAATTTCTTGTACATAAAAATTCCAAATAATTTATGTAGATACTCCACCCCCAAGGAGGTGGAGCATAGCTCTTTACTTTTTAAGAGCAGTTGACTTCCTTTGAAAGAGTATAATATGGAAAGGGAGAAAAAAAGAGTAACTTTACAGTAGAGAAACCTGAATAACTTTACAGTAGAGAAACCTGACACACCTCATCCTTGTAGTAACCAAGGTTACCAAGAGCAAACTTGATCACAGTATGTACTCGTGATACGGTGTGATAAAAGTGGTACTTTTCCTCTGGTCATCTTCCACAAAACCCATAACCCTAGTCTAATCATGAGAAAAATATCAGACAGCCCTAAATGAAGAATATTGTACTAATACCTGACGAGTCCTGAAAACTGTCGAGGTCATCAAATACAAGGAGGTTTGAGAAACTGTCACAGCCAAGAGGAGCCCAAGGAAACATGATGACAAAAGGCAGGGACTTCCCTGGCGGTCCAGTGGTTAAGACTCCACGCTCCCAATGTAGGGGGCAAGGGTTCGATCCCTGGTCGGGGAACTAAGATCCTATATGCTGCGTGGTGTGGCCAAAAAAAAAAAAAAAAAAAAATGTACTGTAGGGTCCTGGATGGAACCCTAGAACAGAAAAGGGGCATTAGGTAAAAACAAAGGAAATCTGAATAAAGCATGGACTTTTGTTGATAATATTAGTTCATTAATTGTGATAAGCCATATTAATGTAAGATGCTAATCAGAGGGGAAACCAGGTGCAGCCTCTATGGGAGCTTTGTCTACTGTCTTTGCAGCTTTTCTCCAAAGTGAAATCTATCTTAAAATTAAAAGTTTATTCAAAATTAGTAGTTATTTATCTGAAATTCATATTTAACTGGGCACCCTGTATTTTCACAACTCTGTTCTGAGTTATCTAACTCAGTTATGCATTTTGGAGTCATCAGTGTGTTCGTGATCAGAGCCAGGAGCCTGCATGTGGGTCACCAAGGGAGTGAGTGTGATTAAAGGATCCAGTGTGAGATGTTGGTGGGAATGTAAACGGGCGCAGCCACTGTGGAAAACAGTATGGAGGGTCCTCAGAAAACTAAAGATGGAGCTGCCATAGGACCCAGCAATCCCAGTCTGGGGCATATATCCAGACAAAAGTACAGTTCAAAAAGATACACGCATACACTCCTATGTTCATAGCAGCACTAGTCAAAATAGCCAAGACATGGAAACAACCTAAATGTCCATCGACAGATGAATGGATAAAGAAGATGTGGTACATATAGACAATGGAATATTACTCAGCCATAAAAAAGAATGAAATAATGCCATTTGAAGCAACATGGATGGAACTAGAGATGATCATACTAAGTGAAGTTAGTAAGTCAGAAAGAGAAAGACAAATACCATATGATGTCACTTATATGTGGAATCTGAAAAAAATAGTACAAATGAACTTATCTGTGAAAGAGACTTGCAGACATAGAGAACAGACTTGTAGTTGCCAAGGGGGAGGAAAGCGGGTGAGGGATGGACTGGGAGTTTGCGATTAGCAGTTGCAAACTATTATATATAGGATGGATAAACTACAAGGTCCTACTGTATAGCACAGGGAACTATAGTCAACATCCTGGGATAAACCATAATGGAAGAAAATATGAAAATTAATATATATATGTATAACTGAATCACTTTGCTGTACAGCAGAAATTAACCCAACATTGTAAATCAACTATACTTCAATAAAATAAATTTTTCTTAAATTGAAAAAAAAATAGTGCCAGGGGGTGGAAACACAGCTAGAGGAGGTGTTAGGTGTTTGAGCAAAGTGTTTAAGGGTGTCCATGCACTGCTGTGTGACTCACTCTCTCTAAGCCTCAGTTTCCTCACCTGTAACATGCAGTTTAGAGTCGTGCCTGCCTCTTGGGCTCTTCTGGAGGAGAAAAGGAGATGACCTTGATAAAACATTTAGCATCCCCTCCGCTGCACAAAACCCAAACAATGAAAGTCAATGTTTACCCCCATTTATCAACCCAATCTTCTGTACGGATATTCCTCTACATATGCACAGACACACATATACTTAGGTAATATAAAATAGATGTTTATTTATTTTAAACATTTTACTAGTCCTAATTAATTAATTAATTAATTTTTGGCTGCATTTTTGGTCTTTGTTGCTGCATGCAGGCTTTCTCTAGTTGCAGCAAGGAGGGGCTACTCTTTGTTGTGGAACATAGGCTCCAGGCGCCCGGGCTTCAGTAGTTGTGGCATGTGGGCTCTAGAGCGCAGTGTCAGTAGTTGTGGAGCACCGGCTTAGTTGCTCCGCGACATGTGGGATCTTCCCAGACCAGGGATCGAACCCGTGTCCCTTACATTGGCAGGCAGATTCTTAACCACTGCACCACCAGGGAAGTACTGAAATAGATGTTTATATTTTCAAAAACAGGGTACACATTAGGTAACGTGAAATGTTTCACTCCTTTTGACTACATTAGGGAAATTGATTCCAGAAGCATTCCATTGTGCATTTATTGTGTGCCAGACACCATGATTAACACTTCCAAATAAATAGAGCCTGCAGATTATAAAATTCAATGTTGTCAGTTCCCAAAATTTGGATGAAAACTGGTGGAGGACTGAATCCAGGGATAATTTGCTAAACAGGTGGGCATTCCGACAAATGAATGATTTTAAACAGATGTCTGCAGAATACTGCCCGCATTGTTTTGTGTCTTAGAGAAACCTTCCCTTTTCTTAATTACACCGGTATGTATATCATTCTTGGAATCTGGCCTGGCCTTTAGCTCAGTGGAAAATTCCACTGATGATTTATGAGCTGTTTCATCTGGCCATTGGAGAGTCAGTAAACATCCCCGCTGCTTTTCCTCACTGAGTAAACGCTCTCTGTGTTTTTATTCTTTTCACGTTTTCTCTCGGTAATATCCCTCCAATTCTTTCTCCATTTCCACCGCCCCTGGCCTAATCACACCGCCTACATATATTCTCTGAGTAATTCTCGTAGCCACCTCCACCTCTCCCTCTTGTGTCCCAGGCTGGTCCATGTCAGTAAATGTTGTCGTGATCCACCAGGTTGCTCGAAATGAAAACCCAGAAGTGATGCCTTATTTATCCTCTTCTTTGGAACCCCTGCATCCAATCCATCTGCAGGTCCCACTGAATCAACTTCATCTTCTCCCACTGTCTAAGTACATCTCAAAGATATTGTGTACAGAAAAAAAATTAAGCAAAAAAAAAAAAAAAAAAAAAAAAAGGAAAAGACTATTGTGTACATATTTCTCTCCTCTAGACCAGATCACCATCAACTTAGGCCTGTGTATTAGTCTGGGTTCTCCAGAGAGACAGAACCAACAGGAATGATATATAATTATAAAAATGTAAATATGCCGGGTCTTAGTTGCAACTCACGGGCTCCTTAGTTGTGGCATGCATGTGGGATCTAGTTCCTTGACCAGGGATTGAACGTGGGCCTCCAGGCCCCCTGCATTGGGAGCACAGAGTCTTAACCACTGTGCCACCAGGGAAGTCCCCAGAAGTGGATTTCTAATTGTTCTCCCTTTATCAACCTCGCTTCACCCCGTATTATCTCCCTCTGCTAAAAAAAAACCCTACTCAGTCCGTTCTCCAAGCTCTCTGCCTTCATCTTGGTCCAGCCTACCATTAAATCCCCCTGGTGACAATGACAAACTCCCAGGAGCCCCCCTCCAGCTCTCCCATCTTGCCTATCTCTAATGGTCACCACCGGTCACCACCACCCACCATGTGACTCAAGCCCACACCTCCTGACTCAGCCCCTTTCCCTAAATCCCCAATCCCAAGTCCTGCTGACTCTTATGCACTCTCTGTGGCTCTCTCCCAAAGCTCCAGTTTTCTTTTCTCCCACACTCGACTGAAATACTGCTCAGGATTTGTAACTCATCTCCTCGCCTCTTTTCAATCCCCTGACCGATATTTGCCTGGCATGTGACATGCCCCCACGGATGTTCTCTAGAGATTAAATAAAGTGCTAGAGAGTTCCTTGGTGGTCCAGTGGTTAGGACTCGGTGCTTTCTTTGCCAGGGCCCGGGTTCAATCCATGATTGGGGAACTAAGATCCTGCAAGCCATGTGGTGTGGCCAACCCCCCACACAGAAAAAAACCCCAAACCCCAAAACAAAACAAAACAAAACAAAAACAAAGCTAGACACATGACATTAAATAATGTTTGAATCAGAAGAAGAAAAAAATTCCATTTGCAGTATCTTTGGGGCCATCATATCACATAAAGGATAGTGTCTTAGTTTGGTTAGAATGTCTTTAACAATATCATTCACCAACATCTCCTTTGAACAAACAGGCAAACAAAAACAGGTCTTAGGCTCAAAACCCTGGTTGGCAATTGCATCTACTAATGTTAAACAACATTCTTTGTGTATATGTTTCCTTGTATATCTATTTTTATTTTCCACAGTAAGAGAAAATGGTGTTTCCATTCACAGTCATGATTTAAAATTTCCTTTAAAGGGAATTTACAGTTCAGGTATAACAGAGAGCAATTTAAAAGGAAAAAAAGTATTAAGTGTCTAATAATACAGCAAAGACACCCATACGGCAAAATTCATGAAGGTGGTACATAAAGGGCTATATATTTGGAAACACTGTGCTCACCAATCCATTTTCCACACACATAGCTGAAGTGGCCTCTCTAGAATGTAAATCTGCCCATATCACTCCTCAGGATAAAACCTACTTTCCCCAGGGAATCCTCCTACACTGTTGGTGGGAATGTAAATTGGTGCCACCACTATGGAAAACAGTATGAAGTTTCCTTAAAAAACTAAAAACAGAGCTACCATAGGATCCTGCAATCCCACTCCTGGGCATATATGTGGACGAAACTATAATTTGAAAAGATACATGCATCCCTGTGTCATTGCAGCACTATTTACAATAGCCAAGTCATGGAAGCAACCTAAGTGTCCATCGACAGACAAATGGATAAAGAAGACGTGGTACATATATACAATGGAATATTACTCAGCCATAAAAAAGAAGGAAATAATGCCATCGACAGCAACATGGATGGACCTAGAGATTATCATACTAAGTGAAGTAAATCAGAAAGAGAAAGACAAATACCACATGATATCACTTATATGTGGAATCTAAAATATGACACAAATGAACTTATCTATGAAACAGAAACAGACTCACAGACATAGAGATCAGACTTGTGGTTGCCAAGGGGGAGGGGGGTGTGGGAGGGATGGATGGAGAGTTTGGGATTAGCAGATGCAATCTATTATCTATAGGATGGATAAACAACAAGGTCCTACTGTAGAGCACAGGGAACTATATTCAATACCCTGTGATAAACCATAATGGAAAAGAAAATGAAAAAGAACATTATACACACACACACACACACACACACATATAAAACTGAATCACTTTGCTGTACACCAGAAACTAACACAACATTGCAAATCAACTATACCTCAATAAAAAAAAAACAAAAAAAAAACCTCCTTTCTCAAACATAACTTATGTTTGCTCTCACATCCTGGTTTCCAAATACCATTCTCCACTCAAGGGGAGCCAGGGCTTCTTGAAGAAATGGCTGATTCCAGAGCTGGGCAAGAAAAACACAAGATGAGCCTGGAATATCTTGTGTCTGAAAGTAAGGAAAGACTAAAAAAAAAGTCAAAATAACCCAGATGCCAGCTTGAAGGGATTCTCACTATCAAAACTGGAATAATTCCAGGAAAAAATAAATACAAATGATAACTCATAAGCCAAAGTTAGCATCCATAAATCAACACTGAATCAGGGACTTCCCTGGTGGCACAGTGGTTAAGACTCCACGCTCCCAATGCAGGGGGCCCGGGTTCGATCCCTGGTCAGGGAACTAGATCCCACATGCCTGCCACAGCTAAGAATTCACATGCCACAACTAAGGAGCCCGCGAGCCACAATTAAGGAGCCCGCCTGCCACAATTATGACCCAGAACAACCATATAAAAAAAAAAAAAAAAAGATAATTGGAGAATATTGGAAACAATAAAAAAAAAAAAACACCGAATCGGGCTTCCCTGGTGGCGCAGTGGTTGAGAGTCTGCCTTCCGATGCAGGGGACGCGGGTTCGTGCCCCAGTCCGGGAGGATCCCACATGCCGTGGAGCGGCTGGGCCCGTGAGCCATGGCCGCTGAGCCTGTGCGTCCGGAGCCTGTGCTCCGCAACGGGAGAGGCCACAGCAGTGTGGCCCGGCGTACCGCAAAAACAACAACAACAACAACAAAAACCACTGAATCAATAAATATGGGAGAAAGGAAAGCACGGTGTTGGTGGCTGGTGAGGGTCCACTTCCTGGTTCATTGACGTCCATTTTCTTGCTATAACCTCATTTGGCAGAAGGGGTTGGGGAGCTCTCAGGGGCCTCTTTTATAAGGACACTAAATCCATCATGAAGGCTCCACCCTCATGACCTAATCACCTCCCAAAGGCCCCACCTCCTAATACCATCACACTGAGGACTGGGTCTTAACATATGAATTTTGGGGAGACACAAACAGTCTGTAGCATTGACCTGAGACACCACCCCAGTCCACCAGCCACCCAACACCCTCCACATCATGTGACAGAGGTAGCCTAGGTATACACATATTATTTATATATTTTGTATATTGTATATCTTATAATTATTGTATAATGTAATATATTGCATTAAATTATATATATTTATATATATATATATGAATATATATAATATGTTCCCTCCCCCCTCTTTTACACAATGGTAGCAACCCTTCATATCATTATACACCTTGCTTTCACTTCACTGTATATTTTACTTTATCAGTTCCTAAAGGACGTCCCGAGAATTTCGCACAGCAGCCTCAAATTCCAGCGAATGCACTCATCAGAATTTATTTAGTCAGCCCCCTCTTGAAGACTACTGAGTTTGCTTCGAGCTATGGTACAATAAGAACTAGAGTTGGTAAAAATTTAAGTTTTCGTATGACCAGGCAGAGGGATGCCAGCAGGAATAACTCATGTGTTTCAATGTCCCTGGCTGATTACGACTCCCCAGCACTCTGGGTATTTCAAAATATTTGCCTGTGTGGGTGTTTGTCATAATCCCTGAATCCTTTATTGTCTGTCCGTTCTCTTTAGGATTGTGGCATAAATTCTGTCTGAGGATAAGCACTTCAAGTTCATTCCCCACCGAAAGCTCTACACAAACTCTCCTCTGTAAACTGCCATCGGGGCTTCCCTGGAAGTCCAGTGGTTAGGACTGTGTGCTTTCACTGCTGAGGGCTAGGGTTCAATCCCTGGTCTGGGAACTAAGATCCTGCAAGGTGCAAGGCCAAGAAAACCCACAAAAAACAAAAACCAAAAAACTGCTACCATCTATTTAGGACCGTATTTTAGAGCCAGAATGGCCATGCCTTTGAAAAAAACAAAAAGCAAAATACAACAAACCCCAATCTGTGAAAAGGCCCATAGTCATTAGAAGAAAACATTGAGAGTTTATACAGTTTCATGGAAAAACAAAAACAGAACAACAACAACAACAAAAAAAAAACAAGCAAACGTTGCTCAAGCAGATGTTCAACCCTTTGTCCCCCACACCATCTGCTTTCCTTCCTGAGGCACCGTGTTACAGTGAATTTCCCCAGTCATCAAAAGTTCCACCGGGAGGCACCTGTCCTGAGAATATGAATTGTGATGAATAACTGCAGAGTCTCAAAATAAACAATCACTTTCTGAAGGCACTGACAAAGACCATCTCCCTTTGACCACCCCCCCCATCCTGTAAATAGTGTAATTTCGGTCATGAGATGTGGTTGAGTCTTTGGTTTCATTCAAATTATTGTTAGCTTTGTGGGGGTACTTGGGTGATGATGGGGACCAGAAAACATGTGGCCAGCACCTTCTGGAAGAAGGCTGAATGGAACCCTCCCACTTGTGTTTGTTGAGGGTAAAGATGCTTGAAGCTTTTGAAGCCCAGCTTGCCTTCCTTATAGTCAGGGGTGTCTCCTAATTACATCCAGGCGCCCACAATGTCCCAGGCACTCAATCATCTTGCGTCGCAGGAGGAATGGAATACAGTTGAATGGTCAGGATAGACAAGGGCTCTGTCACCAGCACCTACGGCAGCTGCTTCATGGCGAACCTGAGATTTCTTTAAGTCAGCAGCAGCTTGCACGGCCGACTTCATGTTCGTCCTGCGAAAACCCCATTCTAGGAGACCTTTCAACGAGCACGAAGCCGGAGTGACCGGTAACGTGGGTCGGGGAGGGACTGCAGGATAACCAACCCTCCCGCACCCACCCCCCCCACCACGCCCCGTCACACCATCCCCAAGTCCAGGCTATTCTGATGCTGACTACATTAACCCTCGGTCCTGTCAAGGGTACTTAACTAACATTAGCAACTGAAACTGTTGCCGTGGAAACTACAGCTGGAGTGGGAGACAGGGGTGATGGAGGTGCAGCCGGAGGCCTGGAGACCGGAATTTTCCAGGCCCTCGCGTCATACAATGTGCGGGTGCACAATCCCAGTCTAGACACAGAGCAGCTGGTCAATACATATCTGTATCTATTGTTTGAGAATGAGTGAAAATATGGGGTCTTTGGTGCTTGGTGTCAGCTCTCTGAAACCTCACCTTACTTTTCTCAAGTGGGTCTAATCATCACTCCTGGCTAATAGGGCTGCTGGCAGGATTAAATTACTCTGGGTCTACCCAGGCCTTACTACAAGGTGTACCTTGGGGATCAACTGGGCAGGTGGAGGCTTGTTGAAAGGCACATTCCAAGGGGACTCTCTAGATTTTCTGAAGCAAAATACCTTGTCTGAGTATTCATCCACCTTCCAGATCGTCATTCATTTCCTCTTACCCTGATAATTTTCTTCGCAGCAGTTTTTAGAGCTGTACTTTCCAATATGGTAGCTGCAAGCCATTTTGTGGCTATCTGAGTGCCTGAAATGCGGCTAGTGCCTGTTGAGATATGCTGTAATTGTGAACTATACACCAGCTTTCAAAAACCTAGAAACAAACAAACAAAAAATTAAAATATTTCATTGATTTTTTTTAACTTTGGTATCATTGGTTCAAATGGCAATATTTTGCAATCAGTCTTGGATTCAATAAAACCTATTGTTAAGATGAATTCCACCTGTATCTTTTTATCTTTTTAAACGTGGCAAGTCGAAAATTTGACACATGTGGCATGTATTTGTGGCTTGCATTGTATTTCTACTGCTTGGTTTTATTTTATTTTATTTTATTTTTTAAACTAAATATTTCTCTCTCTCTCTCTCTCTTTTTTTTTTCTGTCTTGATGCTTTTATTGTTTGTTTGTTTGTTTTGTGTTTTTTTTTTGCGGTACGCGGGCCTCTCACTGCCGCGGCCTCTCCCGCTGCGGAGCACAGGCTCCGGACACACAGGCTCCGCGGCCATGGCTCGCGGGCCCAGCCGCTCCGCGGCATGTGGGATCTTCCCGGACCGGGGCACGAACCCGCGTCCCCTGCATCGGCAGGCGGACTCTCAACCACTGCGCCGCCAGGGAAGCCCTTGATGCTTTTATTGATTTTATTTATTTGGCCGTGCCGTGCAGCATGTGGGATTTAATTCCCTGACCAGGGATGGAACTCGTGCCCCCTGTATTGGGAGCGTCGAGCCCCAACCACTGGACCGCCAGGGAAGTCCCCACTGCTCGGATTTAGAGTCTGAAGTAATCGTGTTAATTTCTTATTTGCTTTCTGCATCCCTGCATGCCGGTGAACATTCAATGAAAGTACAGACCTTATCTCTCTTGTTTATCCTGTATTAAATACACACATCTGGCCCTTAGTATATATATTTTTAATGACTACTTGAAATATTAAGTAGATATTTGGGAAGAGGGCAGATCCTTGAAAGTCAGAAAGCCACAGAGCAAAATTCTCTCTGTCATTGATCAATTGGGGCGTGTCATCCTCTATCACAAGAAGCCCCCTTTCTTCCATCTTTCATGGGTAATGTCCTCTTTTCAGCTAAACCTGGATCTCAACTGATTTGTTAACTTTGGGTACTGGAGAAACTAGGAATTTATTTATTTTCTTTTTGGCTACGTTGGGTCTTCGTTGCTGCGAGCCGGGGCTTCTCTAGCTGGTGTGAGCTGGGGCTACTCTTCGATGCAGTGCACGGGCTTCTCATTGCGGTGGCTTCTCTTGTTGTGGAGCACGGGCTCTAGGCGCGCGCGCATCAGTAGTTGTGGCGCACGGGCTTAGTTGCTCTGCAGCATGTAGGATCTTCCCAGACCAGCATTGGAACCCGTGTCCCCTGCATTGACAGGTGGATTCTTAACCACTGTGCCACCAGGGAAGTCCCAGGAAATTTTAATATTAGGAGGGCGGGGGGAGGGGAGTGGTCCAAAATTGTCCCAGGAGAATAGTTTGGATTTGGGGTTTGGAGGAAAATGCAGGTGCAGAATCTATCAACCTGTGCACAGAGATATCTGATCTACCTACTCTTGTAAATTCCCCGATCCCACCCCCACCTAAAATAGTCCCTGACCTGTCACTCTCTGTGCCTTATCCCAATATTTTATTCTCCAGAGAATGTAATACTATCATAGATTTTAACATACATATACACATATGTGTGTCATATATATGTATATATACTTATTATATATTTACATATATTATTTATATATAAATATGTGCTTGTATTTACATATATATTTGTATTTACTATGTCTTCAAATAGGATGCCAACTCTCATGAGAACGAAGACTATATCTGTTTTAGATGCCCACCACTTAGGACAGTGTTTGAAAAACAGTAATCACTCTATAAACATCTGTTGAATGAATGAATCAGTCAAATAACTGATTATCGGCGAGAACAAAGGCTGTTTACGTCATCGGTGCCGGAGGCTGTTGCGGAACAGACACCTCTGATTTCTGCTGGTGTCTGCAGGTTCCCCAACCCCTTTTGCAAAGACATCATTTAAAGGGTGCTCATTTAAAACTGTGATGTTACCAAAAGATGTGCCCAAATCCCACGTAGGGATTCAGAAGACCTGTGCCCTCCCCCAGATCTCGCCCTTCTCCAGCTCGACAGTTCTGGTATCCATTACTCTGCCCTGGTCCTTAAGAGCATTCACGGGGTCTCCGTGATGCAGGCAGGCCCTGTTGCCATGGAAACTGCAGATGGCGAGGCGATGCGGAGGACGCTGAGAGCCCCTTAGAGGATGGAACTTTCCAGACTGTGTGTGTGTTACAATCTCAGCCTGCCATGAGAATTTGTTCTCAATAAATATTTGGGGGGGGGGCTTGAATAAAAATATGGGATCATGGGAAAATGAGGTCACCTTTCTGAGACAGTTTTCTCTTCTGAAGTGGGAAAATATATATATTTTTTCTGGATCCTTGGATTGTGATGTGGATTAGAATAGATGCTGCTTGTAAATCGCTTGGCACCGTGCCTGTCATGGTGTAGCCAGGATTTTTAAAAACTCTGTTCCAGAATTCACCTGCATCAGAAAGGGGAGGGGGGAGTGGAGAGAAATAATTAAATATACAGAGTTCTGGGCTGCCCTCCAGACCAACGAAAGCAAAAGAACTCACCCCCTGCTCCCTGCAGTCACCTTCTAGTCACTACCCTGCTTTATTTTATGCAGGTCATCTCAGCACCCAAAATTACCTTCTTCATTTCTTCCCCCCACCAGCTTTATTGAGGTATAATTACATTACATGATGTTTTGATATATGTATACGTTGGGAAATGATTACCACAATCAAGTTGTTGACACATCCATTACCTCACAGTTACAACTCTGTGTGTGTCTGTGGTGAGAACATTTAGGATCACTCTTAGCAAAAGTCAAGTATACAATTTGCATACTTATATGGTAGTATTAACTATAGTCTCCATGCTGCACCTTAGATCTCCAGAACTTAACTCATCCTGCATAACTGAAACTTTCAAACCTTTGACCAGCATCTCCCCATTCCCTCCCAACCCTTCTTTCTTTTTTGTATTATCTTTCCCCGCTCACTACAGAGTCAGTTCCATTCTGTGGGAATGGAGACTGTCTTTCTTGGTCTCCTCCTGCACCCCCAGCCCATCACAGTGCCTGCACATAGGTGCTTCATGTATCAATATTTATGAATGTATGGAAGCATCGGTGCATTGTGTGGAGGGAGGAAAGAGTTCTGAAAGGCAGAATGACCTAGGAAGTGGAGAGGAAGACAGAGGATGCTCCTGTGGAGGGGTAAACCACTAAGGAAGGTGGGCTGGGGGCCACTGGCTAGGCTGGCATTAGTGTTCAGGCAGGAGGGGACCTCGCTGTCTGATCCTAGAACTGAGAGGAGGGAGAGGTGGAATGGCAGAGCAGCCTTTGGGAGCACCACTTATCAGGAAGAGGAGCCCATTCCCAAGCCCCCAGACAATTCTGAAATCCAAAGTTCCCCAACTTGAACTCTCACGAGGGTGACACAGGTCATGGAAGGGAAGAAGATGGGCTGGGGCTTGTGCATATTATACAATTCAGACTATTTTTCATTTCTGTAAAGATACATCCTCCCCTCTTCCACTCCTTTATTTTATTTTTAAAATATATTTTATTTATTTATTTTTGGCCGCGCTGGGTCTTGGTTGTGGCCCGTGGGCTTCTCTCTAGTTGTGGCTCGCAGGCTCCAGAGTGCGTGGGCTCTGTAGTTTGTGGCATACAGGCTCTCTAGTTGAGGAGAGTGGGCTCAGTTGCCCTGCGGCATGTGGGATCTTAGTTCCCCGACCAGGGATGAAACCTGCGTCCCCTGCACTGGAAGGCAGATTCTTTTTTTTTTTTTGCGGTACGCGGGCCTCTCACTGCTGTGACCTCTCCCGCTGCGGAGCACAGGCTCCGGACGCGCAGGCTCAGCGGCCATGGCTCATGGGCCCAGCCGTTCTGCGGCATGTGGGATCTTCCCGGACCGGGGCACGAACCCGTGTCCCCTGCATCGGCAGGCGGACTTTCAACCACTGCGCCACCAGGGAAGCTCTGGAAGGCCGATTCTTAACCACTGAGCCACCAAGGAAGTCCCTCCTTTATTTTAAAATAAGTGATTATCCTATTGATACGATGTATAAAATAGGTAACTAATGAGAACATACTGTATAGCACAGGGAACTCTACTTAATGCACTGTGGTGACCTGAATGGGAAGGAAATCCAAAAGGGAGGGGATATATATATATATATATATATATATATATATATATGGCTGATTCATTTTGCTGTACAGTAGAAACTAATGAAGCATTGTAAAGCAACTATATTCCAATAAAAATTAATTAAAAAATAAATAAGTGATTATCTGAAATAATGCCATGTGCAGCAACATGGATGGTGAAGTAAGTCAGACAGAGAAAGACAAATATCATATGATATCCCTTATATGTGGAATCTAAAAAAACTATACAAATGAACTTATTTACAAAACAGAAACACTCACAGACTTAGAGAACGAACTTATGGTTACCAGGGGGTAAGGATGGTGGGGGAGGGATTGTTAGGGAGTTTCGGATCGACATGCACATGCTGCTGTATTTTAAATGGATAACCAACAAGGGCCCACTGTATGGCATTTTCTTAAAATAGGTGATTTTCTCAGTCTGGCCTCGGTGTTCGCAAGGGTGCAGAGTAATACCTCCTATGAAAGCGAACTATCACCTCAAGCACAGTACAAACCGGACACTGATATAGAGTCTGGACATACAGGGGGTGGTGAGGAGTGTGGCAAAGGGGAGAAAGTGTGTTTGGTTGAGGGGGGCAGCTGCTACCAGACACCATCTAATGGCTTGTATGTGTGACATCGAGCCCAGTCTCGATGCTAGATCTTCTGAATTTTCAAGAGAAATTGGAAAACCATGTTTTTGTGTTGAATTCTCCCAGAATTTCAGTGCCGCTTCAATACTTATACATTGTTGGTGGGTTGGTAAACGGGCACGATCTTTATGGTGGGCGATTTGGCATTATCAGTGCAAAATCTGAAGGCTTGTATCCTTTGACCCAGCAATTCCGCTTCCAGAAGTATATTGCACAGATGCACTTGTACACGCATGTAATAGCAAGGGTGTATGGGAATTCTCCGCAGCATCGTTAGTTATAACAGAGGAGTGGACACAACCTCAAAACCCATGGTTAGATATTGTGGGACAGCCATACAGTGGGATACTTTGTATGAAAAATGAGTAACCTGCTGAAGTCCTGGTATAGAAAGCTCTCGAGTTATTTATTTTATTTAATGTGTGTATGGATATTACAGGCACCACTCCGGCTGCTTTTCTTTCAACCCTCACCACAATCCCTGTTTTAGAACTGGGGAAACGGAGGACCCAAGCGGTGAAGCCCAGAGTCCCACGGTAACAAGTGAAGAAGCCGGGGGTCAAACATAGACAGCTGGGTTCAATCCATGCTTTTAGCCACCAAGCTCTGCTGTCTTCACATTAAGCAGGAAATAGCAAGTTGCAGGAAAATGGGTGCAAAAGTTACTATCCTGTTTTTAAAGGGGGGGGGGCTGCCAATGTGATGTGCTTACAAGGACTCATTAAAGATGATGTTCCACATCCCACGAAGGTACAGGGTGGCTTGGGACTGGCGGGAAGGTCGAATGTTCAATACACAATATTTCCCGTAAGATTATTAAGTCCACAGAGTTAACATGTAACCACCATTTAAAATGTACTATCATTGAAGCAACCTAAATGTCCATCGAAGATGAATGGATAAAGAAGATGTGGACAATATATACAATGGAATACCACTTAGCCATAAAAAAGAATGAAATAATGCCATTTGCAGCAACATGGATGGACCTAGAGATTATCATACTAAGTGAAGTAAGTCAGAGACAAATATCATATGCTATCACTTATATGTGGAACCTTAAAAAATGATACGAATGAACTTATTTACAAAACAGAAGATTCACAGACATAGAAAACAAATTTGTGGTTACCAAAGGGGAACGTGGGGGAGGGATAAATTAGGAGTTTGTGACTAGCAGATACACACTACTCTATATATAAAATAGATAACCAATAAGGACCTACTGTATAGCACAGGGAACTATATTCAATTCTGTAATCGAAAAGAATCTGAAAAAGAATATATATATATATATATATATATATATATATATATATATAACTGAATCACTGTGCTGTACACAAGAAACTCAGAAACTAACACAATATTGTAAATTAACTATGCTTCAATTAAAAATTTTCAAAATAATAAAATGTGCTACCATTAAAAAGAAAAAAAAAACTAACTTGAAAATAATACTGGTAGCTTTGTCTTCCTGGATCTTAATGCCTGCCGTCATACGATATATTATTTCCACGTTCGTACCACTGCATCTAAGATGCAGCCCTAAACATCATTAAAGGAGGCACTGGGGCTTTTTCTTCATCCTCCACCTTATCCCTAGAACAAAGCCTGGAGCTTAAACTCGGTATAGAATTAATGTGTCAATAGAATTATCTATGTTCATCATCTATTTAATCCAATCAATATTTGTGGAATAAATAAGAGGTTTAACGAATGAATGAACACGTTGGAGAGCAGCTGGGGTTGATGGTGTCGCTGGCTTTCGGGCGGCTTGGGATTTCTAACAGCGGCATAAACTCCCCCCACCTCTCTTCTGCAAAGACCCCCTGTCTGAAGATGCACTTTAATTGCATCAAAGTCGTGAGCAGACTACCAATGGGGAGCCCTTGCCCCATCCTCCCCATCCCCCCGCCCCCCACCAGGTGGCTTGTTATCAGCCTCAAGAGCTGTCTGCTGGCGACATCCGTTGTTATGGAAACCGCAGCCAGCCAGGGAAGAGGAGGGGGCTGCGACGGGAGCAGGTGGGGCCATGGAGCCTGGAATTTTCCAGGCGCAGCAGTCAGACGGTGTGTACGTGCGTATTCAAACCCTCCCCTGGACTCCAAGAGGGGGGTCCATGGGGGGGGATACTGAGAAGGGGGTTCTGAGCAAGTGGCTTCTCCCCCACCCCCCACTCTGGGCCCCTCTTCCACAATGGAGACAAGCGTCACAGTTCATGAGGTTCTAGCTTAGAAAAAATGTTTCTAGAATCTTCCAGAATCACACCCCAATCATTTTCCTCCTGTCGTATTTTCTCCAAATGAGCTGTGTCTGCGGTCTTGTTTTGTCTGTGCTGGTGCAGTACTGTCCTCTCTCCTGTGCAGGGTCACAGGATCTCTGTGAGCAGAGCTGTGCTACCCTAGTGACCTGGGGACCCTCAGAGCCTTGGGCAGCACCTGGCCCACAGTAGGTCCGCAGTGCAGATAACCAGACTCGGGCGGACAAATGGATGGATGACTGTGCTTTCCTGTTATATCACAGTCTCATAGGAGGTGACTGGAATGGAGCATCGTTTCTGGATTCTTCTGGCCCCCAAGGGGGTAAAAGTTGTCATCCTGGGGCTTCCATGGTGGCGCAGTGGTTGGGAGTCCGCCTGCCAATGCAGGGGACACAGGTTCGTGCCTCGGTCCGGGAAGATCCCACATGCCGCGGAGCGGCTGGGCCCGTGAGCCATGGCCGCTGAGCCTGCGCGTCCGGAGCCTGTGTTCCGCAACGGGAGAGGCCACAACAGTGAGAGGCCCGCGTACCGCAAAAAAAAAAAAAAAAAAAAAATAGTTGTAATCCTGGCTCCTCCTCCTTCACACTCCTTCCCACCAAGAGGGCTCAGATCCCAGGACAGCGATGGGCGGGCTCGTTTACCCCCCCATGGAGATCCTGGGGTCTTTTTGTTTGTTTGTTTGAGCTTTATTGCAGTATAATTGACAAATTAAAAATGTATACGTTTAAGTTGTACAACATGATGATTTGATGCAAGTATGTATTGGGAAATAACCATCACAATCAAGTTAATTAACATATCCACCACCTCAGAGTTACTGTTTTTTTCTTTTCCCTTCCTTCATTTCTTGCTTTCTTTCTTCCTTGCTTTTTCTTTCTTTCTCCTTCCTTCCTTCACCTTCTCCTCCCCCTCCCCCTTGCCCTCCTCCTCCTCCTCCTCCTCCTCTTCTTCTTCTTGTTCTTCTTCGTGTGTGTGTGTGTGTGTGTGTGTGTGGTGAGAACACTTACGATTTACCCTCTTACGGTAAAATTTCAAGTGTACCATACAGTGTTGTAACTATAGTCACATTGCTGTACGATACTTGGAGATCCTGGATTCTTAGAGGTCAGCCCATGGGTGTGGGGCACACTCTCACCAATGGTATGCCTGAATTTGAATCCAGGTCAATTAGCTGTGCACCCCAGGGCCGGTCACTTAACCTCTCTGTGCCTCACTTTCCTCATCTGCAAAATGGCAATAATAATACTGCCCACCCTCTGGGGTTCTTGTGAGGATTGAAAGAGAAAATCACATAAGCACTGAACACAGAGCTTGCATGTAATGGGGGCTCAGGAAGTGTCATGTGTAGTTGCATTTCATATATATTTTTTCACTTCATAAATATATGTACATATTTCAACATATATAATAAATAATTAATAATCAAAATACAGTTAGCCCTTGAACAATGCAGGGGGTTAGAGGTGCTGCTTCTCCATGCAGTCAAAAATCTGCATATAACTTAGAGTCAGCCCTCCATATATGTGGTTCCTCGGTATCCACAGATCCAACTGACCACAGATCATGTAGTACTGTGGTAATTACTACTGAAAAAAATCCAGGGAGAAATGGACCCACGCAGTTCAAACCCGTGTTGTTCAAGGGTCAGCTGTGTTTTATGTATATAAACTCAATATATAGTATATAGATTTATATATAAAAATATATACTTATAAATTAAAAATATATAAATCAATGGTTCTTAACTGAGGGTGATTTTGCTCCTCGGGGGACAACTTGTCAATGTCTGAAGGCATTTTTAGTTGTCACAACTGAAGGGGTGAGGCTGCTGGCATCTAAGGACACTGCTCAACATCCTACAGCACACGTGGATGGCCCCCACGGCAAAGAACGATTTGGCCCCGAATGCCAGAAGTACCAAGGCTGAGAGACCCTGGTAGATACACATACATTTATAGTAGTCCAGACCAATGAGAAATAAAGAAATATAACGTGAGCCACATACATAACTTAAAGTTTCCTAGCATCCTCATGAAAAAAAAATAGAAAAGGAACAGGTGAAATCAATTTTAAGGCCAGATCTTATTTAACCCAGTACAGCTGACGTGCACACAGATTTTTTTTCTAGAGTAAATAGGACAGTACTACACCTCTGCAGATGCAGAACCACAGATGTGGAGGAACTCTGGCTCTGGAGGGCTGACTATTCGCTATACTCTAACTTTCCACTGCTCGGAGGGTCAGCACTCCTAACCCCTGTGTTGTTCAAGGGTCAACTACGTATTCAAAATATTACATGTAATCAGTATAAAGCATTGTTGGGAATTCCCTGGCAGTCGAGTGGTTAGCACTCAGAGCTTTCACAGCCGAGGCCCGGGTTCAATCCCTGGTCCGGGAACTAAGATCCCTCAAGTTGCGTGGTGTGGCCAAAAAAAAAAAAAAATGTTAATACAATATAGTCCATGTTTCTGAATATATAGAGAATTATGGATGCTTAAAAAAACCTACCATTGTTAACAAGCTATCTCACATTCTTTTTCTCGTGCAGTCTTGGAAATCCAGTGTGTGTTATACGTTATGGCACATGTCAAGTCGCACCAGCCACATTTCAAGGGCTTAAGAGACCCAGGAGGCTGGTGCCGGCCCCCCCGGGGGCTGGATGGCTCGGGAGAAACCATTATCACACGATGAACAGAATGGCCAGCAGAGGGCGTCATGAGAATATCACGGATTTACTGAAATAAGACAAACACTGTATGATATCACTCATATGTGGGATCTGAAATATAAAACAAACGTATGAATATAACAAAAAAAGAAACAGGCGCACAGATAGAGAGAACAAACTAGCAGAGTGGGGAGAAGGAAGCGGAGAGGGGCAAGATGGGGTAGGGGATTAACAGGTACGAACTACCAATACTATGTACAAAACAAAAAACTAGGAGGATATATCGTATAACACCGAGAATATAGCCAATATTTTATAATAACCGGAAATGGAGTATAACCTTTAAAAATTGTGAATCACTACGTTGTACACCTGAAACTTACATAATATGGTAAATCAACTGCATCTGAATTTAAAAAAAGCAGGGAGAGGTGGTTGGGAAGGAACAAAAACAAACAAAAACAAAACAGAAAAATAAGGACTGGAAACAGATTCTGTGCCTGCTGGGGATTATAGGTAGTTTTTATTTCTTTATTTTCATCTGCATTTTCTAAAGTTTCTACAACAAACACGATTTTTTAAAGTACAAAAAAAAAAAGAACCTCACGGAGTTACTTGAAAACCTATCCAACTGGAGAGAAACACATCCAATGGGCAGGGCCTGAGAAAGGAAAAGGCTTTTGGCCACAGATGGTCAAGAGCAGGGCTGCAGTCTTATGTGCTGTGTTTCATCTCGCTAGGGGGACAGATGCAGTTGACAGCATGTACTTCCACGCCTGGTAACTTGGGTCCAAATCTCAGTCCTCTCTGCCCAGGCCCGCCCACCCTGCTGACCCCAGCCATGTCCAGTTTCTATGCCTGGATTCCCCCATGGTCACCTGTGGCCTCCAGTCCAGCCCCGGTGCCCCACCAGCAGCTGGAGCCATGGTGCTTAGACACAAGTCTGACCATGGCCCTCCCTTGCCTGATGTCCTGGGGGGCTCCCGACCGCACTCAGGGTGAAATCCAAGACACTGGTCGTGGCCTAAAATATCTCTCCAGGTGTGGCCTTACCAAGCCCTCCAGCCTCATCTTACAACTACCCGCCCACTTTTGTTCTGGGCTGTTGTATCTCTAGTTGTGTCTCCCCTAAATTCAGATGCTGAAGCCCTAACCCCAGGACCTCAGAATGTGACTGCATTTGGAGATGGGGTCTTTACAGAGGGAATTAAAGTAAAATGAGGTCACGCGACCCTAATCCAATATGACTAGTGTCCTTATAAGGAGATTTGGACACAGACACACACAGAGGGATGACCATGTGAGTACACAGGGAGAAGATAATTGTCTACAATCTAAAGAGCGAGGTGTCAGGAGACCAACCATGTTGAAACCTTGATCTCAGTCTCCTGGCCTCCAGAACTGCGAGGGAGTAAATTTCTATTGTTGAAGCCACCCTTTGGTGCTTTGTTATGGCAGCCCTTGCAAACTAATACAGCCACTCCTTAAAAAAAACTGTTGTGCTTAAAAAGCAAAAAATGTTCTGGAATCATGCACATATAATTGATACTAAAACAAATAATTATGCAATATATTAGAAATTATAAAAAAATCCGGGTATCTCAAGTGAAATCTAGACTATGGAGACCAACAGGTGAATCCTGACAGAAATGTAAACCTAGAAAATGCATGCGTCATTCTTCGTATTTAGTGAAAATCGCACACGACACCTGCGACATCCAGTTGTTCCGATAGCATGAGCAAAGGATCAGGAGGATGAAAATATCAGGGGTTGGGTGGGTCAGGGAAGCCCAGCCACTGTGGGACTGTCCGTCAGGATGGTATTTCTGGCTGGCGATTTGACAATATGTGTTCACCTCGGTCCTAAGACACCGGCTCACTGAACCTCTCACTCTGTGCTCTGAATCCCAGAAGCTGTGTTTCTCCTTCCATTTCACGCTTGTATGTACCTGCCTCGTCCTTACCCTGTCTTCAAAGTCTAGCTCATTAACAACAACAAAAATAATAATAGCTAATGTGTGTTGTGTGCTTTAGATGTCTTACTGAACTTGGATCTTTCTGTTTTTTTGAATTTTATGATGAATTTTACTCCAAAATGGCTCTAGTAGTACCAGAGACATTGACGTAGAGTTTAAATATTGTTTCAGGCAATGTGAAAATAGATAAAAGCAATATTTCTAGTTCATATATTTTTATTTCATATATTTTTAGATAGTGTTATTTTAAATGTGTGAGCTAAAATGTAATAAATATTAATTAACTTATTTACAAAACAGAAACAGACTTACAGACATAGAAGACAAACCCATGGTACCAAAGGGGAAAGGAGGTGGGGGATAAATTAGATAAACAATAAGGTCTTACTGTATAATGCAGGGAACTATATTCAATATCTTGTAATAAACTACAATGGAAAAGAAAACTGTATACTAAATATTAAAAATAGATGTTTCACTATTTTATCTATTTTGAAAGGTTTATATATTCAGAATTACAAGGGAGTTTTTTTTTTTTTAAGGAGAACCACTTTATTTTGAGTAGTAAACAAAACTCCATTTACAACATAATATACAAACCTTCCATCAGTTTCTTCACAGTTAGTCCAAAGAATGAAACCTCTAGGGACTTCCCTGGCGGTCCAGCGGTTAAGACTCCGCACTTCCGGGTGGCGCAGTGGTTAAGAATCCACCTGACAATACAGGGGACACGGCTTTGATCCCTGGTCCGGGAAGATCCCACATGCCGTGGAGCAGCTAGGCCCGTGAGCCATAGCTACTGAGGCTGTGCTCTAGAGCCTGCGCGCCACAACTACTGAAGCCCGCGAGCCACAACTACTGAAGCCCACGAGTCACAATTACTGAGCCTGTGTGCTGCAAATACTGAAGCCCGAGTGCCTAGATCCCATGCTCTGCAACAAGAGAAGCCACCTCAATGAGAAGCCTGTGCACGGCAACCAAGAGTAGCCCCTGCTCACCGCAACTAGAGAAGGTCCCCCTGCAGCAACGAAGACCCAACGCAGCCAATAAATAAATTAAAAAAAAAAGACCCCTCACTTCCAATGCAGGGGATGAGGGTTCCAATTTAGGGGATTCCATCCCTGGTCGGGGAACTAAGATCCCACAGGCTGCGTGGCCAAAAAATAAATTAAATTAAATTTTAAAAAACCCTCTGACTTAAAGTTTACATTTAACTTTAAATATTCATGTCAACTTGGAATTTTATTCTTGCCTGATACTATGAAATATGAAACTTTAATTGATAGCAAGTTCCTAATTTTTGCTGTTCAGCCACTTTTCTTGATCTTGCTCTCTGATTCCATACATTCCAGAGTGTTCAGTGGATTTGTAATAAACTTCCAAGATGAAGGGGAATTTCTTGCTCATGTTTTGCCTGAAATCTTGCCTTGTGTTCATCCTTTTGAAAAATATATGCTCCAAAAAATGTCCACAAGTTCAGCTACTAAAATTCCTTTAAAGATCTTTGCCAGTGGGTCCATCCTGAGGCCCAAGGGCTGGCAGACCCCACCCCTCCCACTCACTTCGATTTTTTTTTTTTTTTTTTTTTTTTTTTTTTTTGCTGTACGCGGGCCTCTCACTGTTGCGGCCTTTCCCGTTGCGGAGCACAGGCTCCGGACGCGCAGGCTCAGCGTCCATGGCTCACGGGCCCAGCTGCTCCACGGCATGCGGGATCCTCCCGGACTGGGGCACGAACCCATGTCCCCTGCATCGGCAGGCAGACTCTCAACCACTGCGCCACCA
Source organism: Mesoplodon mirus (assembly GCF_964341445.2). Taxonomy (NCBI): domain Eukaryota; kingdom Metazoa; phylum Chordata; class Mammalia; order Artiodactyla; family Ziphiidae; genus Mesoplodon; species Mesoplodon mirus. Next base: position 63,720,052 of record NC_138995.1, on the reverse strand, counting down.
GGGAAGCCCACTTTGATTTTTTTAAAATATATTTATTTATTTATTTGGCTGCACTGGGTTTTCGTTGTGGCATGCAGGACCTAGTTCCCTAACCAGGGATCGCACCCGGGCCCCCTGCACTGGGAGCTCAGAGTCTTAACCACTGGACCACCAGGGAAGTCCCTCACTTTGCTCTTTACAGCAGCTCTAGCGGGTTGATACTAGGATAGGCCTTCATTCCCCATGGGGAAACTGAGGCACGGGGGAGTTAACTTGTTATTGGAGGTCCAAATGCCAGGGTGGAGCAGAAGCAGGATTTAAGATGGAAGCGCTAATTCCTGAGCCTCAGCTGTTGACTGCCGTGCTCTCCTTAGACTACATGTCATATGATCCATCTTCCCAGTAGGGTCAGGATCCCCCCACCCCCATGGTGGTCTGGCCTCAAGTCCTCCCCCTAGTGGGATGCATGGCTGCCCCTGTCCTACCAAGTAGGACACTACAAGATCCCCAGCATCCTCAGAGCCAGGCTAGTAACACCTATCTCCTGACTAGATCAATATTGAGAAAAGTGATGGTAATTAATGATTGCCACTTGTTGAATACCCTCTCTGGGCCAGGCCCTGTTTACAAGCACTTTCCTTATTAACTACACTTCCCAACAACCATGTGAGGCAGGTAATTTGATGATCCCTGATTTAAAAATGTGGCGACCCAGGCCCAGAGAGGTTAAGTAACTGGCCTGAGGGCACACAGCCAGTTGGTGGAACTGGGATGCAGACATGCCATGTAAGGTATATATGGACAATGTCATTACACTCACACACACAGAGGCAGACATGCACACACACGAACCTCAAATAAAGGGCAAGAAGACCCTCGGCCTGGGCACTATTGCCCTTTTGAACGGAATCGTTCTCTGCTGTGGCAGCCCATCCCATGCACTGTAGGATGTTGAGCAGCATCCCTGGTTTCTACCCACCAGACGCCAGCAGAAATCCTCCCCCCGCCCCCATTTGGTGACAACCAAAAGTCTCTCCAGATATTTCCAAATGTTTCCTGGGGGCACAGCCACCCTGGTTGAGGACCATGGTGCAGCCTCATGGAAACCTGTTTCTTCTGAGGGCTGAGCTGACGCTTTAGTTCAAACCTGTACCTTCTTCCGAGACCAAGGGAAGTTACCTGTGAGAAGGATGCTGGTGAGGTGGGAGGCGGGGGAGGGGCGGCATGGTGACCCCACAAGTCTTCTGGCTTCTGCTGTGCAGCTTCACCTCCATGACATAGCCAGAGGGCTCCTGCGTAAATGCAAACCTGATGTTATTCCCCTGCTAGAAACCCACCCAAATTTCTTATTTCACACAGGGCAGTGGCCCCCTCCTCGCCATGGCCCACGTCCACGCCCTCCCCACCTCCCACCACTCTCTTCACCTCCTTGACTCCACCTGCACCGGCCTTCCTGCTGCTCCCTGGACAGACCACATATGTTCCTACCTCAGGGCCTTTGTATGTGCTGCTCCCTCAATCTAGAGGGAGCATCAAATCCCGTCAGAACACTCTCTCACTGATCATTTCCAAGGGTGAATATAAAATTACCATTATTTTTCAAAAATTTATTTTATTGGAATATAGTTGATTTACAATGTTGTGTTAGTTTCAGGTGTACAGCTAACTGATTCTGCTATACTTATATATACATTCTTTTTCATATTCTTTTCCGTGATGGTTTATCCCAGGATGTTGAATATAGTTCCTTGTGCTATACAGTAGGACCTTGTTGTTTATCCATCCTATATATACTAGAGTGCATCTGCTAATCCCAAACTCCCAATGCAGCCCTCCCCCGCTCTCCGCCCCCTTGGCAACCACAAGTCTGTTCTCTATGTCTGTGAGTCTGTTTCTGCTCTGTAGATAGGTTCATTTGTGTCATATTTTAGATTCCACATATAAGTGATATCATATGATATTTGTCTTTCCCTTTCTGGCTTACTTCACTTAGTATGATAATCTCTAGGTCCATCCATGTTGCTGCAAATGGTATTATTTCATTCTTTTTTATGGCTGAGTAATATTCCATTGTGTATATGTACCACATCATCTTTATCCATTCATCTGTTGATGGACATTTAGGTTGTTTCCAAGTTTTGGCTATTCTGAACAATGCTGCTATGAACATAGGGATGCATGTATCCTTTTGAATTACAGTTTTTGTCCTTTTTAAGAAAGTAATTAGCAAGTGCTCTGGAGAGGTTGAAGGCACACCAGCACCTAAGAGGAACTTCCTCTGCAATGGAATGGAAAGAGTTGACAAGGGTATATAACATTTTATGATGGAATTTAATTGTTTTTAAAGCCGAACCATCTGAAATGACATCACACCAGTGCAATTGGTCCCCTATTCTTGGAAACACAGGACTCATGGATGGGTGGGATGCAGGCTTTGGGGAAAAGGGATGGAAGAGGAATTAATCCTGAATTATAGCTTGGGCAGCTTGGGAAGTGGCGTCGACATTTCACGAGATGGACAAGACTGGGACACAGAGGGGGTGGTTAGGAGTTTGTTGTACTTGTGCAAACCACATATGATGAGAGAAAGAACTAGGGTGTTTTCAGTGTGGACAGAGAAAAGATCTGAGATGTTGAAAGAGTGATTACGGTGAGGCAAGTGAGGCATTCACCTCAGTTGTAAAATTTAAGAGAAAGCAGAAAACCTCAATATTCAAGGTAATATTTTATATTTTTTTTTCTAATTTTATTGAAGTATAGTTGATTTACAATGTTGTGTTAATTTCTGCTGTGCAACAAAGCGATTTAGTTAAACATATATATATTATTTTTCATATTTTTCCCATTATGGTTGATCACAGGATATTGAATATAGTTCCCTGTGCCATACGGTAGGATCAGGGTAATATTTTGATGCAATATATTTTATTTATTTATTTATTTATTTTTGCGGTACACGGGCCTCTCACTGCTGTGACCTCTCCCGTTGCGGAGCACAGGCTCCGGACGTGCAGGCTCAGCGGCCATGGCTCACGGGCCCAGCCGCTCCACGGCATGTGGGATCTTTCCGGACTGGCACATGAACCTGTGTCCCCTGCATCGGCAGGCGGACTCTCTACCACTGCGCCACCGGGGAAGCCCCGATGCAATATTTTTAAAAATAAAAAATAGGGCCTCCCCGGTGGCGCAGTGGTTGAGAGTCCGCCTGCCGATGCAGGGGATACGGGTTCGTGCCCCGGTCCGGGAGGATCCCACATGCCGTGGAGCGGCTGGGCCCGTGAGCCATGGCTGCTGAGCCTGCGCGTCCGGAGCCTGTGCTCCGCAACGGGAGAGGCCACAACAGTGAGAGGCCCGCGTACCGCAAAAAAAAAAAAAAAAAAAAAAAAAAATAATAATAATAAATAATGCCAGAAATCCATGATGCATACAACACCAAAATATTTACTCCAGACAGGATAGGACCCTGAGCTTTGCAGGACTCACCTCACCCTAGTCTCGACCCTGTGAGATCCTGTCTTGAGTGAAAATGTTGATATTTTGTTCATCATTGATTTTTTTCCAATGAATTTTGAAATTTTATTTTTATTTATTTATTTGGCTGCGTTGGGTCTTCGTTGCTACGCACGGGCTTTCTCTAGTTGCGGTGAGTGGGGGCTACTTTTCATGGCAGTGTGTGTGCTTCTCATTGTGGTGGCTTCTCTTGTTGTGGAGCATGGGCTCTAGGCACGTGGGTTTCAGTAGTTGCAGCACGCGGGCTCAGTAGTTGTGGCGCACGGGCTTAGTTGCACCGCGGCATGTGGGATCTTCCTGGATCAGGGCTCGATCCCGTGTCCCCTGCATTGGCAGGCGGATTCTTAACCACTGTGCCACCAGGGAAGTCCAATTTTGAAATTTTAAGGACACGTTGCATTAAAGTATTATGTCTCTTGATTACTGAGATGTTTGCACTCCTGTCACCCCCACACTTAAATTTTATACCCAAGCTGAGAGCTTCAGTCACTTCCCTCAGGAACCGGCCCCCATGAATGCAGACAGATGGGAAGGAGCTGTTAGAATTTTCACATGCGGCCAAGTGGCCAGGGTGGACCCTCATCTCTCCAGAATCCCATGGACTTTCCACTGAGCTCAAGGCCAGGCTGAGTTCCAAGCAGGATATACATCCGTGGAAGTAAGGATGGGAACAGCTCTCTGGGACGCAGCCCGGTACAGACGGCATGGTGGAGACAGCCCTTTCCAAAACACGAGAGAAAGCTTTAATGCTAACCATCTGTTTGGCAAATCATTCTCACCACATTCTGTTTCTAAGCAGTTTTTCCTCTATGATTTTAGAATTGGTCATTTCGCGACTTTATTTTGCAAAGGAAGTCGTTTTTCTGCCCTATGGACCCTTCATGGTGTCTTGAAGCCAGTGGGTGTCCGTTAAATGCTTACTGAACAAATTCCACTGTTATATGAATTAGATCGAGGAGGGTTTCCATTTGTTTGGGAGTCTTGCTGTGCGTGTGTGTGTGTGTGTGTGTGTGTGTGACATTTAACAATACGTTGCATGTGCCCTTATAAACACGTTTATAGACAATGAATTCAGGTGATCGCTTGTGGCATGTGCACAAGTGCTTTGGAAGTGGATCAAGTCATTTAATTCCAAGAATCCATAGGGAAAGCACCGAATTTACCCCCACTTTATGAAGAAATAGCTTGAGGTCAGAGAGGTTCTCACACCAGCTAGAAGGAGCACAGCTAGGCTGTGGACCAGGTGTGTGTGACACCAGGCTGGTCCCCACACTAACCGCTTTGCTCAATGGCCCCAAAATGTTTGTTCTAACTCACAAACTAGAGCCTCCGTCATGAGAGTCTGGGGGTGAGGGGACTATGGTCCCAGACCCACTGGACCACCCATCTCCATCCTGGTGCATGGTCCTTGGGCCCAGCATGTGCCAGCAGCCAAGAAGTATTTGCGGAATGGCCAGTAGAAGGTAGTTTTCTGTTGCTGTGTCACAAATCACCACAAACTCAGCAGCTTAAAATCCCCTGGTCAGGATTCAGGTAAAGGTTAGCTGGGTCTTCTGCTTAGGGTCTCACCAGGCTGAAGTCAAGGTATTAGCCAGGGCTGTGGTCTTGTCTGGGGCTCAAGGTCCTGTTCCAAGCATGCACACACACACAGACACATACAGACATACACACACACAGACACACACACAGGTACACAAAGACACACAAGACACAGACAGACACATACACACAAGTTCACATAGACACATACAGATAGACACACGCACAGACACACACGCACACACACACAGCGAGACTGCCTATTGGCAGAATTTGCTCCCTGTAGTTGTGTGGCTGAGACCCCTGCTTTCTCTCTGGCTGTCAGTGGAGGATTGCATTGAGCTCCCAGGGGCTACACCCAGCTCCCTCCCACATGCCTCCTGTAGGAAATAACACCATGGCAGCTGCTTCTTTCTCTTCTAGGCCACCAGGAGTGTGTCTCTCTGGTTTCCTCTGCGACCAGGTGACCAGCCCGAGAAAACACTCTGCTCAGAATCGGCTCACCTGATTAGGTCAGGCACCCCAGGGTCATCTCCCTTCTGCTGTAGAACATAACATGATCAGGAGTGAGGTGTCACTGTATTCACAAGCCCCACCTCTGCTCAGGGGGATTTCAGGGAAAGACAGGAGTGGTGGCAGTGTTGTCAGTTTTACTTCACAAGGCCACGGACCACCGCTGGCCAGGGTTACAGGGGCCCACCCTGGGGGCTGGCTCCTGGCCCCTGTCTTGTTGCTGGGGTCTGGAGGGACCCTTCTCAATAATATGATGTCATACAGGGGATTTCTCCTGAAACCAGAGAAGGAGCAGAACTCGAGCAAAAACAGCATGTGTTTTCTCTGGAGAAGACAATTTCTGTGATGCTAATCTGTTGGTTACCAATTTGTCAAAAACAGTTCATTCCCAGATTTCACGTTTGCTATTTTCGTTACTTCATTCAACAAGTACGTGTCACTTGTTGCTTCTGCTAGGTAGAATCTCGAGCGAATGCGGTACGTTTGAAGAAGTAAAGAAAGTTCCGGGGCACAGAAAAGATTGCTGAGAAATGAGGCAGAAGCCTGACTCAGCACAGAGGAGTCACCTGGCCTCATGGAACTTAAATCCTCCTAGAAGGAGGAGACAGTAAGAAAAAACCAACGCTACAGTTTCAGAGAGCAACTCTGGAAACGGCCCTCTGAGGCAATGATGTGGGAGCTGAGACCTGAATGACGAGAAGGAGAATGTCTGCGGAAGGACTTCCCTGGCTGAGGGCACAGCAGGTACAAAGGCCCTGAGGTGGGTACAAGCCAGTCCACTTGGAGATCCTCGAACAATCCTATTCCAGGATATCGCCTGGAGCTGTTTTTCAGAACACAGAATGACCGTATGTTTGAAAAGATCAGTCCAGAGGGGTGAGGGCCTCTCTGCTGTCCTTTCCACCAATCAGGTGGCCTGGGTTCCTGTTTTCTAGCTCTTTCAGTGATCAGCTGTGTATTCTTGGGCAAGTCACTTAACCTCTCTGTGCTTCCATTTCATTACTCATAAAATTGATGAGGGGATAGGAACTAAAACATCTCTGGATAAACACAAATGATTCAGTCAGAAAACAGGTAAAAGACGTGAACAGCCTATGTGTCTATAGAAAGATGAATGGATAAAGAAATTGTGGGATATAGATATGATGCAATATGACTCAGCCTTAAAAAGGAAAGAGATCCTTACATTTGAAACAACATGGGTGAACCCAGAGGACATTATGCTAGGTGACATAAGCCAGACACAGAAAGAAAAAAATGCACCATCTCACATATGTGGAATCTGAAAAACTCAAATCCATAGAAGCAGAGAGTAGAACGGTGGTTACCAGGGTGGGGAGGTAGGGAAATGGGGAGATGATGGTCAAAGTGGACACATTGCAGTTATGAAGGATGAGGGAGCTTAGAGATCCAGTGTCCAGCACAGTGACTGTGGTTAATAATACTGTATTGAGACATGGAAGCAACCTAAGTGTCCATAGACAGAGGAATTGATAAACAAGATGTGGTACATATATACAATGGAATACTACTCAGCCATGAAAAAGAATGAAATAATGCCATTTGCAGCAACATGGATGGACCTAGAGATTGTCATACTGAGTGAAGTAAACCAGACAGAGAAAGACAAGTATCATATGATATCACTTACACGTGGAATCTAAAAAAATGATACAAATGAACTTATTTATAAAACAGAAACAGACTCACAGACATAGAGAACAAACTTATGGTTACCAAAGGGGAAAGATGGGACAAGGAATAAATTAGGAATTTGGGAGTAACATGCACACACTACTATATATAAAACAGATAAACAACAAGGACACATGGTATAGCACAGGGAACTATATTCAACATTTTTTAATAACCTATATGGGAAAAGAATCTGAAAAAGAATATATACATATGTGTGTGTATGTGTGTGTATATATATATATATATATATATATATATATATATATATATATACATATATAACTGAATCACTCTGCTGGACACCTGAAACTAACACAACATTGCAAATCAACTATATTTCAATAAAAAATAAATAAAACAGAAATACTGTACTGAATACTGGACATTTGCTGAGAGAGTAGATTTCAGGAGCTTTCATCACACAAACAAAGGTAACTATGTGAGAAGGTATGTTATTTAGCTTGACTGCAGTAATCATTTCACTATGAATGTGTGCATCAAATCTCGTTGTACACCTTAAATATACAATTATTTTTGGTGGCCGTGCCATGTGGCTTGTGGAATCTTAGTTCCCCGACCAGGGATCGAACCCGGGCCCCCTGCAGTGGAAGCACCAAGTCTTAACCACTGGACCTCCAGGGAAGTCCCTAAATATATACAATTTTTATTAAAAAAACAAAAATTTAAAAAGGAGACTTGTCAGACCCCAGAAAGTCTGTTCCTCTTTGTAGTAAAAGGAATCTTCGCAAGGGTTTCTAAACCACTTTTCATGAACCAGTGAATATTCAAAGGAGACCTACATTTGAAGCCTGTACCAAAGCCTATCTCTACAACACCTGCCACACTATACAAACTTTTATGTACTTCTCAGTCCTCAACACCTACCTCTCTGAATTTTCGTGAACTTCTGTTTCACAAGGGTAATTATTTTATACACACTGGCAGCATACAATAAAATAACTAGTATTAAAAAAAAAAGACTTGAATAGATAGTTCACCAAGGAGGATCTAGGGAGACACTCTTGAAAAGGGTTTGGATCACCATCCCGGGGGGGACTGAAATTCAATGCGCTGAGACGCCCCACAGCCACTGGGAGCTACAGGAGGATCCCTGACCATACCAAGGGCTGCAGGGGTGTGGGGCAGCTGCGACTCTCACCACTGCCGGGGGGACGCAGAACGGCACGTCCACTAGGAGAACGGTTTGTCCATCTCTTTTATAATTAAACGCACACTCTGAGCTATTTAATCTACAAAAAAGGACTTACACTGAGAAAAATGTGAATGCAAAGATTTAGAGCAGCCCTACACTCAGAATCGCCAAAAGCTGGATGGGACTCCAGGGTCCTTCACGTACAACCGGTGGCACATCCGCACCGTGACATGGCCCATCCCCGCTATGAGATGCAGCTCAACAACACACAGGACGGGAGTTTTGCATTGGGTTCATTTTAACGAGCGTAACTTCAATTCTGAAACCGGAGAAGGTTTCAAGGTGTGTGTGGACAATGCGGCTGCTCGAAGCCTCTCTCGCAACCGTAGATCGTATGAAACCTTGATACACGTCAAGTGTATCTGGTCAGATTTAACTTTCAAATGGAGCAGTGCCATAACTGTGAAACACACACGAGACAAATGCAGAAGAAATCCGGGGATATAACATGTTATTTTTCATTGTAATGTGGATTACGTTTTGAAGCGGTAATATTTGGATTCTTTGGGTTAGGTGAAAATGTAGGAAGATTTTTACAAAGAAAATAGCTTAAGGGTGACATGGGAGCAGAGTGATCCACCAGGAGGCTGCTGTACTCATCAGAGGGAGAGGTGGTGGCCCTGCCACGGAGACAGATGGACTTGAGGTGATCGGGAGCAGTGCCCACAGGTTGTGGCGATGGAGAGGGTGGAGAGGGAAAGACAGAAAGAAGTCAGGGGTGATGAGGCCTTTGTAGTCCGGTGGCCTCTTTTTTTAAAAAAAATAATATATATATTTATTTATTTTTGGCTGCGTTGGGTCTTCGTTGCTATGCACGGGCTTTCTCTAGTTGAGGTGAGCGGGGGCTGTTCTTCATCGTGGTGCGCGGGCTTCTCATTGCGGTGGCTTCTCTTGTTGTGGAGCCCGGGCTCTAGGCATGCAGGCTTCAGTAGTTGCGGCACGCAGGCTCAGTAGTTGTGGCTTGTGGGCTCTAGAGTGCAGGCTTAGTAATTGTGGCTCATGGGCTTCGTTGCTCCACAGCATGTGGGATCTTCCTGGACCAGGGCTCGAACTCGAGTCCCCTGCATTGGCAGGTGGATTCTTAACCACTGCACCACCAGGGAAGCCCCCAGTGGCCTCTTTATAACTCTGGGATGGTGCTGCACAGATGGAGTGAGCCTGTGTTTGTGCAGCCCCAGCTGCACATTGGTGGAAGGACTGAGGAGGGGAGGGTCAGTGGAGATGGGGTATCAGGAGACACTCAAGACACCTGAGGATATAAATAGACCTTGTCTGTCGACATAAATGGGTTTTAAAGTGAGACCTGAGCTGTGCCTCCAGGAGAAGCTTACTCAACCTCTCTGTGCTTCGGTTCCCTCCAAAATGCATCAAAGAGGGAAGAAACACAGTGCCTCCCTCAAGGTGATGGGACAACACCTGAAACATTGACCCACTTCAGCTGGTTTTGCTCCCTTAAAACAGGCTGTTGACTGATCAAACCTGGAGTTACTTTACAGACAGCCCTGCACATGTGCAAGACGGGAACCCGCGTCCTCAGGTTTACCCCAGAACCAAGAATCTTCAGTCTACAGAACTCGAAGAATAGAACCGTTGCAACCAGAGCCCTTTCCAAAGTGAGAGGTCCTTCAATAAGGAAAACCTGACTTCCAGTAGCTTGAGTAGCTTGTATGGACTGATTTGAGACGAAGCCAGTCATCTTCCAAGTTTGAAATTCCCCGAACCCCTTAAGCAGGTGGAGTGAAACCCCTTGGGTTTCACTCCAACCCTGGACTGGGGAGGCAGAAGGGGAGTCTTGCCTCCTGTCTCCTGGCTGGGGGACCTCGCAGTAAGGCTCCTTCTCTTCTCAAACGCTGGTGCCATCGTGCTGGCTTCTGTGGGCCTCGGGCGGCCAGCCCTTGCTGGGTGGCGGTGGGGCAGTACCACGTGGCTGCATCCGGCTGTGGAGTAAGTGTGGGTGTGCGTGTTGGCTCCTCCACTTCCCAGCTGGGTTCTTGTGCATTTTTCTTAACAGTGGTTTCCAACGCTGTGTATTGAGGATAAAAACAGTTCCTCTCCCGTAGGCGTTGTTGGAGGATTCGATGAAGTGCATGGAAGGGAACAGGGCTGATGAGTTTCTTTTTCTGTCCTGATGCTCGTGCCCCAGTTTTCATGCTCTCGACCAGGGATCAGAAAACCACCCCACAGAACAGTCCTACACTGTTGGTGGGGATGTAAATTGGTGCAGCCGCTACGGAGAACAGTAGGGAGGTTCCTCGAAAAACTAAAAATAGAGTTGCCATACGATCCTGCAATCCTACTCCCAGGCATATATTCGGAGAAAACTCTAATTCGAAAAGATGCACCCAAATGTTCACTGCAGCACTATTTAGAATAGGCAAGACATGGGTGCAACCTACGTGTCCATCAACAGAGGAATGGATAAAGAAGAAGTGGTACATACATACAATGGAATATTACTCAGCTATAAAAAAGAAGGAAATAGTGCCATTTGCAGCAACATGGATGGACCTAGAGATGATCGTACTAAGTGAAGTAAGTCAGACAGAGAAAGACAAATATCATATGATATCACTTATATGTAGAATCTAAAAAAGTGGATACAAATGAACTTATATACAAAGCAGAAACAGACTCACAGACATAGAGAATAGGCTTGTGGTTGCCAAGGCGGTGGGGGGTTGGGGGAAGGATGGAGTGGGAAGCTGGGATGAGCAGATGCAAACTATTATATACAGGATGGATAAACAAGATCCTACTGTATAGCACAGGGAACTATATTCCATATCCTGTTATCACCATAAGGGAATAGAATATGAAAAATAATGTATATATATATGTGTGTGTGTGTATATATATATATAACTGAGTCACTTTGCTGTACACTAGAAACTAACACATTGTAAATCAACTATACTTCAATACAATAAATTAAAAACAAAGAAGAAAACAACCCTCCATCTGCTCACATCTGTCTCTGCCTATGTTTGTAAATAAAGTATTATTGGAACCTAGCTGTGCCCATTCCTTATAACTGTCTGTGGCTGCTTTCCCCCGTCAATGGCAGAGTTGAGTAGTTGCCCTTTAGAGGAAACGTTTGCCGTCCCTTACTCTCAAGACAAACCCTATTGCAAGTTCCTAGGTCTCCCTGCAGAGTGTTCTGTACGTACATCAGCGTTAACATATATGCTTATGTTCACGCTCTTCTCTTTTCACAGACACAGAGTGTGGCTGGCATTGCATTGTTTGCCACTTTGCTTTTAGCACTTAACACCGTGTCTTGGTGACGACCCTGCATAGATGCACAAAGACTTTCTGCATTCTTTTTTTTTTTAATTAATCAATTTATTTATTTATTTATTTTAGGCTGCGTTGGGTCTTCATTCCTGCATGCAGGCCTTCTCTAGTTGCAGCGAGCGGGGGCTACTCTTCGTTGCGGTGCGCGGGCTTCTCATTGCAGTGGCTTCTCTTGTTGCGGAGCAGGGACACTAGCCCGTGGGCTTCAGTAGTTGTGATTCGCTGGCTCTAGGGCGCAGGCTCAGTAGTCGTGGTGCACAGGCTTAGTTGCTCTGCGGCACGTGGGATCTTCCCAGACCAGGGCTCAAACCCGTGTCCCTTGCATTGGCAGGCAGATTCCTAACCACTGCACCACCAGGGAAGCCCCGTTCTGCATTCTTAAAGGCCCTACAACGTTCCATTTGTGGATTCTCCATAATTTCATGAGCCGATTTCCTGACACACTTCTTTTGCGTGTCTGCTACAGAAATAATAAGGTTAACGCCCTGGAGCAGGGAACAATCTAATCACACAGATGTTATTTCACCCGAATTTTGCTCTGACTCTTGGATGAACTCAGAGAGTCATTGCAGATTCAAGGTTGTGTGCGTTTGTGGTTTAGATTAAGTACCGATCAATGGCCTCCGGGCTGGAGGGAAAATGTGCATGTGAATTTTGTAGATGTTTGCAAATTCCTTCTCCCGGGTGTTGTCAGGGTGAGGACTTGGGATTTCGTTCTCAGCCCATTGGAGGCCACGGGAAAGATGTAAGTCTGGGTAGCGTGGTCTGAGGACTCAGAACTCTCCCTCTGGCTCCTCTGGGGAGTGTGGAATGCCCAGGGGCTGCAGGGGAAGGGGGGGGCCCAGTGAGGAGGATGGTGCCACAGATTTCCTCTTGACCTGCTGCCCACACTATCAGGGGACAACTGGATGGGATTCTTACTAAATACCAAGAGCGACAGATGCATTTTATAGGTTTGCATTTCTGTCAAAATTCACCTGTTGGTCTCCAAAGTCCAGATTTCATTTTGAGGTCTCTGATGTTTTTGTTTAAAGGTTTCTAATATATATATTCTCATCTTTTATTTATTTTTTATTGAAGTATAGTTGGTTTACAGTGTTTTAGGTGTACAGCCAACTGATTCAGTGATACATATATACACCTATATATACCTAATCTTTTTCAGATTATTTTCCATTAGAGGTTATTGCAAGATATTGAGTAGAGTTCCCTGTGCTATACAGTAGGTCCTTATTGTTTATTTGTTTTATATATAGTAGTGGGTATCTGTTAATCCCAAATACCTAATTTATCACTCCCTGCCACCTTTCCCCTTTGGTAACCATATGCTTGTTCTCTAAGTTTGTGAGCCTGTTTCTTCTTTGTAAATAAGTTCATTTGAATCACGTTTTTTTAGATTCCACATATAAGCAATATCATATGATATTTGTCTTTCTTGGTCTGCCTTACTTCACTTAGTATGATCATCTCTAGGTCCATCCATGTTGCTGCAAATGGCATTATTTAATTCTTTTTTAGGCTGAGTAATATTCCATTGTATATACATGCACCACATCTTCTTTATCCGTTCATTTGTCGATGGGCATTTAGGTTGTTTCCATGTCTTGGCCATCATAAATAGTGCTGCTATGAACATAGGGGTGCATGTATCTTTTCAAATTAGAGTTTTCTCTGGGTATATGCCCAGGAGTGGGATTACTTGATCATATGGTAGCTCTATTTTTAGTTGTTTTTTTTTTTTTTTTTGCGGTACGGGGGCCTCTCACTGTTGTGGCCTCTCCCGTTGCGGAACACAGGCTCCAGACGCGCAGGCTCAGCGGCCACGGCTCACGGGCCGAGCCGCTCCGCGGCATGTGGGATCCTCCCGGACCGGGGCACGAACCCGCGTCACCCGCATCAGCAGGCGGACTCCCAACCACTGCGCCACCAGGGAAGCCCTATTTGTAGACTTTTTGATGGTTCGAATATGTTAAGCAATTGTTTTCCAATCGATTATATGCACTTTTTTTCAGACTGTTTCTTGCTTTTTAAACACAACTTAAAAAGAAAAAGGGTGATTGTGTTAGGTTGCTAGGGCTGCCATAACAAAGTACCACATACTGGGGGTCTTAACAAACAGAAATTTATTTTCTCATAATTCTGGCAGCTCAAGATCAAGGTGTCAGCAGGACTTCCCTGGTGGCCCAGCGGCTAAGATCCCTCACTCCCGATGCAGGGGGGCCGGGTTCAATCCCTTGTCAGGGATCCCATATGCTGCAACTAAGAGTTTGAATGCCACAACTAAAGATCCCACACGCAGCAATGAAGATCCCGAGTGCTGCAACTAAGACCCAGCGCTGCCAAATAAATAAATAAATATTTAAAAAAAAAAAAAAGATCAAGGTGTCAGCAGCCTTGGTTTCTGCTGAAGCGTCTCTGCTTGTAGATGGTCATGGTCATCGCTCTGTGTGTCTGTGTCCTAATCTCTTTTCATAAGGACATGAGTCAGATTGGACTAAGACCCATCCTAATGACCCCATTTTAACTTAATCACCTCTTTGAAGACCTGTCTCCAAACACAGTCATATTCTGAGGTACTTGGGGTTAGGACTTCAATACATGAATCTTGGGAAGACCCCATTCAATCCATAACAATGGTTTTCCATGAATTAAAGGAAGGAAGATGGAAAGACTTCTGCTTTCATGGGACACATTGGAGTGGGCAGACGATGACAGTCAACAGGAGAATAATTTAAAAAGATAATTCAGCTAGTAATAAACAGTGAAACAAATCATATGTATTCATATAGATAGATGGATGGATAGATAACCGACAGAAGGCTAAGAGAGTTTCCTGTTATATTGTGAGAGGATGTGCAGTTTTCTAACCAAGAGATTTTCTTCGCTGGACTGAGGTGAGCCCCAGGAATCTGCATTTTCACCAAGTCCACTCTCTACACAGGTGATCCTCTTGCTGTGTGTCTGCCTGTCGCCATGGAAACCCCAGAAATGCGCACAGGCTGTATAAACATTGTCTGATATTTGCAACAAGCCAATGAGCTAGAAAAGATTATTCCCCCCATTTGAGCTGCTGCGGTAAAGGAGGCCGCTAACCACTGACCCTGCGTTGCATTAGTCACTCCCGGTCCCCGCTGTGAACCCCCTTCCCTGTCTGACCACAGAGCCCAGAACCTCCTGCTCAACTGAGGCCCTCTATGCCCCTTCCTCAGCCTCGCCTTCCCCCTTCTAGGTGGGGTTTCCATGGCAACTGCTGAGCCTGCCTACTCCACCCCCACCCCCACCACTTAATGAGGTTTAAAAAAAAGATAATTACTAGACCTCCATATATAACCTACTTATTTCAATAGCAGTTTTCATAATTATACTGCATATAATGGTCTGTTACCTACAGGTTTCCATGTTAGTAAATATACATCTAAAACATTTAAACATTTAAAACTAAATTTAAAATTGAATTTATTTATTTTGTATATAGCAGTGTATATCTGTTAATCCCCAACTCCTAATTTATCCCTCCCCCCTCCCCCCCTTTACCCTTTGGTAACCATAAGTTTGTTTTCTATGTCTGTGGGTCTATTTCTGTTTTGTAAATAAGTCCATTCACATCATTTTTTTAGATTCCACATATAAATGATATCATATGATATTTGTGTTTCTCTGTCTGACTTACTACCCTTAGTACGATAATAATCTCTAGGCCCATCCATGATGCTGCAAATGGCATTATTTCATTCTTTTTTATGGCTGAGTAATATCCCATTCTTCTTTTTGCATTTTCCTTATGTTCACTTGTTAATTGTTGTAGTTTATTTTTCACTTGAGATAGTTACCTTTTTATTGATTTTTTAAAAAATATATTTATTTATTTATTTGGCTGTGCTGGGTCCTAGTTGCAGTATGTGGGACCTTCGATGCGTGCGGGATCTTTAGTTGTGGCAAGCGGGATCTAGTTCCCCGACCAGGGATCGAACCTGGGCCCCACCCCCTGAATTGGAAACTCAGAGTCTTAACTGCTGGACCACCGGGGAAGACCCACCTTTTTCTTTTATTGCTTCTTTTGGGTTCTTTATATATTAAGGCAATTCGTCGTTTGTTTCCAGTATGGCTTACAATGGATATTTCGATTATGTTCATTACTTTAAGTCACTCCTTGGTTTATTTTTGCCAAGGAGTAACACTTTGTTGTTGTTTTTGTTTGTTTCTTTGTTTATTTTAGTAATCATAGCATCTGCCTTTATTTCAAATTATTTTGGTGTACGCTGAAACTCTGGTCTCTAACTGAACTTTATATCAGTGGCTAAAATTTTCTGGATGCTCTTGCTTGGGTTATTTTTAACTTTTAGGAAAGGTGACCATTTGCATGCTAATAGGAGAGAAAGATTAGAGACAAATATACCTCCCACACCTGCTCACTTTTTCTTCCTCTCTCTCTCTCTTCCCACCCCCTCCCATAAACAATTTTCTTGTGTCCTTCCAGAGCTATTCTTTGAGTATGTGTGTTTATTGCTAACCTCAATTCTTTTTTCTTCTTGCAGCAAATAATAGCACTTTCACGGTAATAGTTCAGGCCTGGATTTTACACTTAATTTTGGAGATCATTCATCAGGTCAGGAGAGTGCTGGTTTCCGTGGCAACGACCTGAGCCTGCCTTCATCAGCTGCAGCTGTGAAAGCTCTAGGAGGGACTATGGACGCTGGGATAAGGGACCCCAAAGTTGGCCCGACTGGGGGTCCAAAGGGGAGGAACGGACTTGAGACTTCAATCAGTGGCTCAGGACTGTGTTGGTCACGAATCTACTCCTTCATTCTCTCACTCATTATACAAATCTTGATTAATATCTTCTTTTTCTTTTAATAAATTAATTTTATTTATTTATTTTGGGGGACATTGGGTCTTTGTTGCTGCACGCGGGCTTTCTCTAGCTGTGGCGAGTGGGGACTACTCTTCGTTGCAATACATGGGCTTCTCGTTGCGGTGGCTTCTCTTGTTGCGGAGCGCAGGCTCTAGGCACACGGGCTTCAGTAGTTGTGGCTCACGGGCTCTAGAGCGCAGGCTCAGTAGTTGTGGCACACGGGCTTAGTTACTCCACGGCATGTGGGATCTTCCCGGACCAGGGCTCAAACCTCTGTCCCCTGCATTGTCAGGTGGATTCTTAACCACTGCGCCACCAGGGAAGGCCCTGATTAATATCTTCGTAATATTAATTAATTATGGGCTGTTCACTCTTCTGTGTCCCAGGAACAAAACTGTGAGTGACCCCTTATTCGTAGTAGTCAAAAGGTGGAAGGAACACCAGTGTCCATCAAGGGACGAACAGATAAACAAAATCCGTATATACACATCGTGGAGCATTATTGGGCCTTAACAAGGAAGGAAAGTCTGACACACGCAACAGCGCGGATGAACCTTGAGGACATGATGCTCAGTGAAGTAAGCCAGTCACAAAAGGACCGATATTGTATGATTCTACTTTTATGAGGTCCCTAGGAGAGTCAAATTCATAGAGAGAGAAAATAGCATGATGATTGCCAGGGGCTGGTGGAGGGGGAACGGGGAGTGAGTGGTTAATGGGGACAATATCCGTTTGGGAAGATGAAAAGAGTTCTGGAGACGGATGGTGCTGATGTTTGCACAACAGCGTGAATGTACTTAACTGCCACTGAACTGTACACTTACAATGGTTGAGGGCACATTTTACTTCATGTGTATTTCACCACGATTAAGTGTTTTTAGGAAGAGAGAGGCAGAGCGAGAAACCTGAATCCCTACAATGAGGGAGAAAAAAACACCCAACGGTGTCACCCGCCGTAAATGGGAGGGAGGAGGGCGGTGTGGAGGAGTGGGGGAAAAAAGAAAGAAAACAAAACGAGGATGACCAAAATTTTAACAAAGAAAAGGATTGTTGGTTTACAAACCAAAGTCAACAATGGCTTGCTCAGGCAGTGAAACTAAGAAGAACAGCAAAGAAACTATTATTATAAAAGCCGGGATGGTGTTTATCTCTGGGAGGGGTGGTTCCTGGGGAGCCAGGGCTCCTTTATTACCTGGGAAATAGTTACGATCCTGTGTTAACCTGTGCAAATGAGCTCCAGGCACCTTTTTTCTGTATTTTATACCTCGCAGTGAAAAGCACTATGGAAACTTTTAAAAATGTGTGAGCAATCGCTTGCTGTAAGAAAATATAATCCCATGACACACGAAAGAAAAAGAAAAAGGTGAATATTTGTCTTGTTTAAAAGCTGGAGAGAGCTTGCTTCGTGGCACCTTTTGAGGCTGTGCCCTGCAGAGAATCACGACTCAGAAATGATGACTCATTTTCCAAATTATATGAATAATGCAAAAACGCGGAGATGGGCTGAGGTTGGAAATTTGCAAGTGAAAAGGGCTCTTAGCAGTTCTGTAGAAATGTCTTTTTGTGCTGGGTTTTGAGACGTGACATTTATCGCTTAAATGTCAACCTCTTAGCCCAGAATGGAGCAGTTAAAACAGCCATTAGCGGGATGGAAAATTCGTGCCACCTCCGCAACCCAGGAGAGAGGCTGACGGAACAGCACACGAGGTTTTCAACATCTGCTTTATCAAATATTATATTTTCTTCTCAGGATACTGACTAAGCTCTCCTTTTTTTAAATTTAATTTTTATTTTATATTGGATTAGAGTTGACTTACAATGTTGTGTTTGTTTCAGGTGTCCAGCAAAGTGATTCAGTTATACATATATATGTATCTATTCTTTTACACATTCTTTTTCCATATAGGTTATTACAAAACATTGAGTATAGCTTCTTGTGTGATACAGTAGGTCCTTGTCGGTTATCTATTTTATATATAGTAGTGTGTATATGTTAATC
The DNA here is from genome assembly GCF_964341445.2 of Mesoplodon mirus. Lineage (NCBI taxonomy): Eukaryota > Metazoa > Chordata > Mammalia > Artiodactyla > Ziphiidae > Mesoplodon > Mesoplodon mirus. The sequence continues at coordinate 63,701,455 of NC_138995.1, read as the reverse complement.
CCAACCTCCTCCTAATTTATCCCTCCACACCCTTTCCTCTTTGGTAACCATAAGTTTGTTTTCGAAGTCTGTGAGTCTGTTTCTGTTTTTTTTTTTTTTTTTTTTTTTACGGTACGCGGGCCTCTCACTGTTGTGGCCTCTCCCGTTGCGGAGCACAGGCTCTTGACGCACAGGCTTAGTGGCCATGGCTCACCGGCCTAGCCGCTCCGCGGCATGTGGGATCTTCCCGGACCGGGGCACGAACCCGTGTACCCTGCATCGGCAGGCGGACTCTCAACCACTGCGCCACCAGGGAAGCCCTATATATTTTCATTTACTTTTTAAAAACAGTTCAGAATCAGGGTGACATAGGCCATATCATTATTATTATTATTAACAGTTTGGAGATGGACTATAAGCAGGAAGCAGTGATCCAGACACATTTGGGAATTCCTGAGACGACTCAGGCTGATGTTGTCAAATGCACAGAGCGTGGGGGTTCTGCACTGTCCAGACCTGGATGCCTCAGGCAAGCATCTCCCTGCACAGCCAAGCCCAGCCCTAGATGGTCACCGACAAGTGTATTCACATCAGCAGAATTTGTAACAAGAGAATGGACACACTCTAAGTTCCCACCCACTTAAATAAATTGTTGTGCATTAATCTGTGGAATACTATACAACCATGAAAAAGGATGAAGCACCTCTCTGTGCACTGCTGTAGACCAATCATTAAGATGCACCATTTTGCGGAAAAACAAGTATAACACAAAACTTGACAGAGCATCACGTTTTGTGTTAATATGGGAAAAACAGAAAACATATTTGTTCTGCATACATAGAATCTTTGTGACGATACACCAAAAATCTGGTAACCTTGGTTGCCTCAAAAGAAGGGGATTCGGTAGCTGGGGAATGGAGGATGGAAGGGAACTTTGCAATAATTATCCTCTTACATCATTTGAGTTTCCTATTTTGTGAATGTATTAATGAAGTTTTGAAATCAGATAGTTTAAATCCCCCACACCTTTGTTCTTTTTTGTTTTTCTTAAGGATTTTTTTTTTGCCAATTCTAGATCCTTTGTTATTCCATATAAAATTTATTTATTTTTAAGTGAAGTGTAGTTGATTTACAATGTTGTGTTTGTTTCACGTGTACAGCAAGGTGATTCAGTTTTGTATATATGTGTATACATATATATATACACTTATATATATGTGTATATATATACATGTGTATATATATACTTATATATATAAGTGTATATATATATATACATGTATATATATATGTATACACTTATATATAAGTGTATATATATATATACATGTGTATATATATATATATATATGTATATTCTTTTTCAGATCCTTTTCCATTATAGGTTATTACAATACATTGAATATAGTTCCCTGTGCTATACAGTAGGTCCTTGTTATTTATCTATGTTCTATATAGTCGTGTATATCTATTAATCCCAAACTACTAATTTATCCCTCCCCTGACACCAAAATCTCATATAAACTTTAGAATCAATGTGTCAATTCTTACAAAAAATGGCACTGGTACTGTTAGACCAACTCTGGGGAAACAGCCAACCTAACATTACCAAGAGTTTTGATCTCTGAGCATCATACATTTCTTCATTTATTTGAGTCTTATTTAATCTCTCTTAGCAATGTTATCTTCTGTTACATTTACCCTAGGTAGTGCATATTTTTGGATCTTAATGAAATCCTTATTTAAAAATTTTCATTTTCCAATTGTTTCTTGACCACCTTCTAAATTTTGTTTACATTTTTCCATAACTTAAAACTTTAAATAATTTTATCGTATTTGTTAATCTTTTTCTTTCCTTCCTGACTGTGTTATAATAGTTTGGAAATCCTTAGTGCACACATCAAATACATGTTAACATCTAGCCCACCTCATAAAATAGACCTCTTATTTAATATCATGCAAATCGTTGTCTCTAGTATGCTTGCTTCTTGAATGATTCATTTCGAAGAGAACACAAAAGCACTCATCAGACAGAACAAAAAGAAATCTCTCTTCCGCCTCTCACTGTTTTTCCTTTCACCTCTCCCTTCTCCGGTGGCAATTTCCATAACACCAACTTCTTCTGTATCATCCAGTGCCAAGTTTTACATACACTTTTTTAAACAGAATTATTATGCATCTGTTACTAGGCATCATTATATCCTCATGTGTTGTTATGCATACATTTATCTGTACATCATACAAAATGACAGTATATACTCTGAGACATGTGTCCCTCGTGTGACAATACATCTTGGGCATGGTTCCCTGTCAGTAGGCTAAGAGCTTCTTTATTTTCTTTTGATTGTAGCAGGATCGTTCACAGTGTGAAGACACCAAGGTTGATTTAAGCTGTTCTCCTCCCATGGACAGTGAGTTGTTTCTGTTCTTTTCCCTGGCTCCCGAAAAGCCACAGAAAAGAAACTTGTCTGTATTGTATTTGGCATATGTTCAGCTTTGCCTGCAGGATATATTCTAGAAGTAACCTTGTTGGTTCAAAGGACATGTGCACATTTGAGATAACAATTGACACATCTTATATTCACTCGAAACACGTATGCTGAGCATCAGCAATGATCCGGCATCATTCGGGTCCTGGGAAGGCAGAGGTGAACCAGGGAGGCAAGAATCTCGGGACTCAGGGGCTGATGCTATCACCCAGACACCGATGATAAACCAGTGAGCAAGTGAATAAACCGGATGAGCTCAGTCACGGATGACCGTGACCAAAACAACAAACTGCGGTAAAGAGAAGGAGAGCAGAGAGGGAGGGGTAGGAGGTCACTTGAGCCACAGACCTTCTGTTTCCTTGGGTCTCCTGCATTTTGAACCAGCCCGCATGCTGATTCTGATGGGGATGGTCTCCAGGAAAACTACTGAAAATAGTCTTCTAAAAATTATTTTTTTATTGGAGTATAGTTGATTTACAATGTTGTGTTAATTTCTGCTGTACAGCAAAGTGATTCAGCTATACACATACATATATCCACTCTTTATTAGATTCTTTTCCCATACAGGTCATTACGGAGTATTGAGTAGAGTTCCCTGTGCTATACAGTAGGTCCTTGTCAGTTATCTATTTTGTGTATAGTAGTGTGTATATGTCAGTCCCAATCTCCCAATTTAGCCCTCCCCTCCTTCCCCCCACACCCCGTGACCATAAGTTTGTTTTCTACATCTGTGACTCTATTTCTGTTTTGTAGATGAGTTGAGTTCATTTGTACCATTTTTTAGATTCCACCTATAGGTGATACCATCTGATATTTGTCTTTCTCTGTCTGACTAACTTTACTCAGCATGACAATCTCTAGGTCCATCCGTGTCTGAAAATAGTCTTTAAAATATCGGTTGCACTCTGACACAATGAAAGATTTCCCCCTTTTCCCTTGTTTACTTCACATACGCACAGATCAATGTTATTTGATTCAGAAAATGAATGATGTGTGTGAATTCATTTTGCGATGAAAATTAAGGGGAAAAATTAAAGGGATGAGCTGGCTATCTTCAAGGATGTAGCATTATGGTGAAGGGGGAAGGAAAGCTCCAATTTCAGGACACAGAAGGACTCAGGATAGGAGATAGAATAACCAAGAAGGGGACTTCCCAGTGGCACAGTGGGTACGACTCCGTGCTCCCAATGCAGGGGGCCCGGGTTCGATCCTTGGTCAGGGAACTATATCCCACATGCATGCCACAACTAAGGAGCCCGTGAGCCACAACTAAAACCTGGCACAACCAAATAAATAATAAAATAAATAAATATTTTAAAAAAGAACAACCAAGAAGTAAGATCAATTCAGCAAACCACAGAAGAAAACCAATAGCTTTCTAACCCAGAAGGAACAGAAATCTGGCAGGTTGTACATTGACTGACTTAGAGCCCAATCTCACACAAATACCGTGGAAAGTTCAAGGCAGTGGATCAGAGTGGGGAGAGGTTATTTAACCAGAAAAACCTCGTGCTTAGGTTATGAGGTAACTGAAGCACGATTCCTGTTCGAGAGATGTCCTTCAAAGGTGTTTATCTCCTAACAGCAGCGATTCTATCAGAGGCAAATTTCTGGCAGAGAAAACTCTCCACTTCTGAGTAATCTAGTGAAACCATGGATGTTAGGTAAATGTACCGGCTGAGGGCAGAGTTTCGAGGATGGTGACAGAGTGGGGAGGACATAAAGGCTGCTCTGTGCATGCAGAGGGTGGTACGCGTCTGGATTTCAAGCAGAGAGATGCTATGGAGATAGGGAAGTCTAGGGAGAGAGGATGCACCTGAGACTAAAGGGGGTTGCCATGGAGACAGAGAGCCTCCGCTGATGGATGTCAATGAGCTATACATGATCTGGGATGGCAAAGGTTCCAAATAAGGCCAGACTTTTGGGGCTTAAGTTCCTTTCTTGAGTAGAAGCCACACCAAGTGTGTACCCAGGGGACCTTTGCCCATATTGTGACGTAAAACTCCCCAAATTCACGATCAATGCTTATTGGGGGCCCAGTCCATATATGTATATAACTTGTCATTTAATGAACAGGAAAAGGAGATAGGTTTCTCAGAAACAGCACAATATGTTCATTATTCAAGAGATGCCCTTTTCCAAACGGTGGGGGGGAAAAAAAAAAAGGTGTTCAAATCCATTAAGATTGTTTTGCTGATTGTTTCCATGGATACTGCTGGCTACAATTATTCCTGGATTTTTCAAAGGCTGAAAATCTGTTCTTTCATTTTCTAATGTAACGGTTTTGAGTCACTGATGTGGATGACGACGCCTGGCACATAACTAGTGATCCATAAACCCCCTTCACACTGATTGCCTGAAAAATATCCCCTAGCTAAATGAGAAGTATAAAACAATGGGGGGGGGCAGGGAGTCTCGTTTTTCTTATTTTGTAACTTCATGTAGAAGTATATATATAAACACATGGTAATAATAATATTATCTGGGTTTTTTTTTTGGTCGCACTGCAAGGCTTGCGGGATCTTAGCTCCCCAACCAGGGGCAAAACCCAGCCCCCCGCAGTGAAGGTGCTGAGTCCTAACCACTGGACCACCGGGGAAGTCCCTCTGCTTTCTTTCCTTGCAACAGTGTGGCATGAAAGTCAAGAAGGTAAAGCAAATGAAGCCACAAGATATATTCCTTTTTTCAAAATGTTTAATTAATTTTTTTATTGGAGTATAGTTGATGTACAATGTTGTGATAGTTTCAGGTGTACAGCAAAGTGAATCTATTATATGTATACATATGTCCACTCTTTTTTAGACTCTTTTCCCATATAGGTTATTACAGAGCATTGAGTAGAGTTCCCTGTGCTACACAGTAGGTCCTTATTAGTTATCTGTTTTATGTATAGTACTGTGTGTACGTCAACCCAATCTCCCAATTTACCCCTCCGCCCCCCTTTCCCCCTTGGTAACCATAAGTTTGTTTTCTACATCTGTGACTCTGTTTCTGTTTCATAAATAGGTTCATTTGTACCATTTTTTTTTTAGATTTCACATATAAGCAATATCACATATTTGTCTTTCTCTGTCTGACTTCACTCAGTATGACAATCTCTAGGTTCAACCATGTCACTGCAAAATCAAGATATATTCTTAACCTCCTACTTCTTGCAAAATGTTGCCTCCCCCAAGTTCCCCTAAAGAGGAGATTCTGTGGCCCACACTGCCCATAGGACCCCATCTTCCCCTTTGTCACATGAACTTTGGGATCTGTGGGGGCTGTGGGCTGGATACTGTCATGATCAGGTGGCCCTTGAGAAAGGCTCATCACCAACCTTGTTTATGGTGGGTCCCTTCCTGCCCTTACCGCACCTGGCACTTACATTTTCAAATCGTATGTGGCATATTCATTAATCTACTTTTTATGCTGATGGTTTTGGGTCATGTTTAAACATGACCTCTTGCGCCCTTTGATTATAAAGACATTCATCATCTTTTCCTGGGGTGAATGCATTAGTTTTCAATTGTTGGGTCACAATAACCACAAACTTAGTGGCTGAAAACAACAACCACTTCTGTGGGTCAGGGATGCAGGCATGGATAAACTGGGTCCTCTGCTCAGAGTGTCAGGAGGCTGTGATTGGGACTTCCCTGGTGGTCCAGTGGTAAAAAATCCGCCTTCCAATGCAGGGCACGCAGGTTTGATCCATGGTCGGGGAACTAAGATCCCACATGCTGGGCTTCCCTGGTGGCGCAGTGGTTAAGAATCCACCTGCCAATGCAGGGGACAAGGGTTTGAGCCCTGGTTTGAGAAGATCTCATCACATGCCACGGAGCAACTAAGCCCCTGCGCCACAACTACTGGGCCTGTGCTCTAGAGCCCTTGAGCCACAACTACTGAAGCCCACGTGCCACAACTACTGAAGCCCCCACACCTAGAGCCCATGCTCTGCAACAAGAGAAGCCACCACAATGAGAAGCCCACACACCTCAACGAAGAGTAGCCCCCGCTCGCTGCAACTAGAGAAAGCCCATGCTCAGCAATGAAGACCCAACGCAACCAAAAATAAATAAATAAAATAAATAAATTTATATATTAAAAAAAAAATCCCACATGCCGGGGGGCAACTAAGCCCGCATGCTACAACTACTGAGCTCTCGTGCCTCAACAAGAGAGCCTGAGTGATGCAAACTACAGAGCCCACGCGCCACAACTAGAGAAGAGAAAACCGGCACGCCACAACTAGAGGGAAGCCCACACGTTGCAATGAAGAGCCTGTGCACTGCAACGAAAGATCCCTCATGCCTCAACTAAAACCCAATGCAGCCATAAAAATTAAGTAAATAAACAAATAAAATAAATATTAAAAATTAGGCTATAATAAAATAAAATTAAAAATAAAAAAAGAGGCTGTGCTCAAGGTGGCAGCTGTGCAGTGTTCATCAGAACTGGAGGCTCTGATGGGGAAGGATTTGATTCTAAACTCACTCAGGTTGTTGGTGGAGTCTGTTTCCCTGGGACTGTAGGGCTGAGGGCCCAGCTTCTCGCTGGCTGTCAACTGGAGACCACCTGTGGATCCTTTGCCATTTGAGTTTCTCCCAACATGGCCAGTTTATGAGCAGTAAAGAGAATCTACACCCAATGTGCTGGCCAGATAGAGTCTTACATAATGTGACATAATCATGGGAGTGAGACCTTGTCATCTTTGCCATGTCCCACTGGCTAGAAGCAGATCACAAGTCCCATCTGCACTCATCGGGAAGGGATGTGAACACCAGGAGGTGGAGACCTTGGGGGTCCTTAGAATCTATTCAGTAAAAGAAGCCAGGGCCCTCTCTCCCACCCTAAACACTGTTCTTCCACACACCTCACAAGAGTGGGGAATAGGGGGTTTTTATCCAGTCCTGAATGGGAAAGAAGATTTAGATGGAAGAAAAATTCTGACATCAGTCCATGGTGCCCAAGGAGATGCAGTCAGAATGTCCTGTTGCCAAACAGTTCATGCAGCTTAATATAAAAAAAACCCAAACAACCCAATCGAAAAATGAGCAGAAGACCTAAACAGACATTTCTCCAAAGAAGACATACAGATGGCCAATAGGCACATGAAAGGATGCTCAACATCACTAATTATTAGAGAAACGCAAATCAAAACTACAATGAGGTATCACCTCACACCAATCAGAATGGCCACCATCAAAAAGTCTACAAATAATAAATGCTGGAGAGGGTGTGGAGAAAAGGGAACCCTCCTACATGGTTGGTGGGAATGTAAATTGGTGCAGCCACTATGGAAAACAGTATGGGGGTTCCTCACAAAAGTAAAAATAGAACTACCATATGATCCAGCAATCCCATTCCTGGGCATATGTCTGGAAAAGATGAAAGTTCTAACTTGAAAAGATACATGCACCCCAATGTTCATAGCAGCATATTTACAGTCACCAAGACATGGAAGCAACCTAAGTGTCCTTCGACAGATGAATGGATAAAATAGATGTGGTTCATATATACAATGGAATATTTCTCAGCCATAAAAAAGGATGAAATAATGCCATTTGCAGCAACGTGGATGCAACTAGAGATTATCATACAAAGTGAAGTAAGTCAGACAGAGACAAATATCATATGATATCACTTATATGTGAAATCTAAAAGAATGATACTTATTTACAAAATGAACTTAGTTACAGAACAGAACTTATGAACTTATTTACAAAACAGAAATAGACTCAACTCACATACATAGAAAACAAAATTATGGTTACCAAAGGGAAAAGGTGGGGGGGAGGGATAAATTAGGAGTTTGGGATTAGCAGTTACACATGACTATATGTAAAATAGATAAACAAGGACCGACTGTATAGCACAGGGAACTCTATTCAATATTTTGTAATAAACTATAATGGAAAAGAATCTGAAAAAGAAAAAATATATACATATGTATATCTGAATCACTTTGTTGTACACCTGAAACTAACACAACATTGTAAATCGACTATACTCCAATTGAAAAAAAAAAAAAAAGAACATCCTATCACCAGGCAAAAGCTGAGCTTGACGACCCACCATGGAATTTCCCCAAAGTGATGAGCAGGGACCTAGGAAGAGGGTGGCATCTTGGGAACCACCCAATGTGGCCAGTGATGCAGGACGGTTTGTTTTCAGGCCGTCCAGACACTTAAATTGCCGCAATTGATATATTGCAATGTGATTCCCACCTTAGCATTAGCTAGCACCTCCATGCCATCACGTAATGCTCGTTTCTTTCTTTTCCTACTTTTTAAAAACTTTTAATTTTATATTGGAGTATAGTTGATTAATGATGTTGTGACAGTTTCAGGTGTACGGCAAAGTGATTGAGTTATACGTATACATGTATGTATTCTTTTACAAATTATTTTCCCAGTTAGATTGTTACATGATATTGATCAGGAACTCTGCTCATTTCTTTTTGGTGGTGAGAGCGTTTAAGATCTAGTCTCTTTCAAGTATATAATATGATACTGTTAACTCTAGCCACGATGTTGTACATTAGACCCCCAGAACTTCTTCATCTTCTAAATGGAAGTTTGTGCCCTTTGACGGGCATCTCCCAGTTCTTGCTGAAGGCAGGGCAGGGTGATCAGACGTCACCCAGGGGATGATGGGGTGGGGGTGGTGAGAAACCTGATCAGATATTGAGGGCCACCAGACACGCAGGGTGGGAGATTCTAGCTAAACGAATTGAAGCAAGATTCTTGCTCAAATTGAACAATGCAGAAATAGATGCAGAAGTCTGGAAGTTGAGACCTGGTTGAAAAGTCAGAGGGTCAGAAGAGCCTGGCCAGAGTTTGGCCAAAGAGAGAGCCTTTGTCAGGGATCTGTCTGTTGGATTCCCTCTCTACCCCAGGCAGTACTCACCACAAAGTAGCCACTCGGCAAACTTGTGGAGGATCAATGAATGACTAAAGCCCGTGAAGAATGAATGCCTCATCCATCACACCCTGTCTCCAGATGGGCAGGACCTCATCTCTGTTTACTGTACACTGTTGTTTTCCCCACCTGGGAACAGGGCCGGGTGCACAGCGGAGGCTCAGGCAACATTTGTTGGATTAGTGAGTAAACGAATGAATGAATTCATGCTGGGAAGAGATCTGCTTATGTTACCGATCCTTGTGGGAGATGTGTGATTTCTAGAACCACCTTTCTGCCCCTCTGCAAAAATTTCATCCCCAAATGCATTTCACTGTGCGCAAAGCTCACGTGGGTGGGGTGGGTGATGCTACCTGAGCCCCCCCAGGCCTTGGCCTCTGCAGCTGGGCTGTTATGACCACCTCCGTGCCTCTGCCTTGTCCCACCCCACACACCCTACAGGGACTCTCCCCTGCTGGTGGGAACGAGGTGGGCTCAGACTGTTGCCATGGAAACGACTGTTGGAGCCGGGGAGGGAGGGGAGAGGGGTTGAGGAAGGTTGCTAAGAGAGTCCTGTGTAGTTAACCCATTTGGAGCTCTCCATACATTTCCTTCCCATCTGTCGGACAGAAAAACACTCCCGAGGCCACTGTGGCCTCCAGTCTGTTTTCCACTAAGTAGCCAAAGAGATGTTTCACACCTATAACTCAGATGTAATCAATTGTTCCTAGAACCACTGTGTTACCTCCTGAGGACCCTGCTGACCACCCCGCCCCACCCTGTCCTGGTTCCCGAGCCCACTTCCTTCCTTTCTTACTGACCTTTGTCCTGCTCTCTGAAGAGAACAGAGTTCATGTGCCCTGGGCCTTTGCACTTGCTGTCCCTGGTTCCTGAAATGGTCTCCCCGAGCATATTCCCGCGGCTGGCTCCGTCCAGTCCCAATATGTCCTAAACTCTCTGGGCCACAGCTCACTCATTAGCAAACGAGAATAATAACACCCGTAAGGACGCTCTGAGGATTCCTACAGATACGCCTACAAAACCCACGAGAGAGATTCTTAGCTCAAGATCCTGCTACAAACAAACAAACAAACAAACAAACAAATGTATGTGTGTTTAGCTGCCGTCTGCCTTGTACCTACAGAATTCTTGTGATAAACAGAAATAAGGATGCTTCTGGGATGAGCATATAAGACCTTACAAATTTCTGTCCCCAGACAGAGGCAAATTCTCTCAGTCTGGATAACGTTGTCTGGTAGAGATTCCTCAGGGTCATGTTTGGAGGCACAGTCGTTAAGTCTGCATATGAAGGGCCTACTAAGTGCGGGGCCCTGATTCTAAGCCCCCCACCCTGGCTGACTCCAATGCCCTTGGCATCTTCCTGCCCCACCCCCCTCCAGCCTTTCCCATCCCCCACTCCAGCCGCAGTTTCCATGGCAACACCGTGGTCTCCCAGGGAGGATAGGGTGGAGGGACAGATGTTAGACCAGCCTGGCTGGGGAGAGCAGGTCCCCCACCCACCCACTGCACAGTCTGGGTATCGCGGGTTCATATGGTATTTTGTGTATGTAATGCGACACAGGCCGAGTCTCTCTGCAGCAGGGAACACGGGGCCTCTGCAGATGTGGATAGAATCGCCAGTCTCCTCTGAACACCAGCATTCCTCCTTGAATTCCGTCAGAAACATTGACGGGGCCCCTCCTGTGTGTCAGAATAAAATAGGGTGGAGGAAGGGCCTGGTCTGTGCCCCGACTAGAGTCCAGGGACTATCAGGGGAGACACCTTCACCCCCAAATCCATTTACGTCCAGAGTATGGAATATTATTCAGCACTAAAAAAAAAAAAAAAAAAAGAACCATCAAACCACGAAATGACATGGAGGAAGCTTAAACGCACATGACTCCGTGATAGAAGTCAATCTGAAAAAGCTCCATGCTGTATGATTCTAACTACGTGACATGGAAAAGGCAAGACTATGGAGACAGAAAAAAGATCAGTGGTCGCCAGGGGTGGGGAGGAGGGGAGGATGAATGGAGCAGGGCACAGAGGAGTCTTAGGGCAGTGAAAATACTCTGCATGATGCCACATGATGGATACATGTCATTACACATTTGTTCCCAACCCACAGAGTGTACAACACCAAGAGTGAGCCCACAGCTGCACAGACACCGGTACTTAAACCACAACCACGGTCAGGAGATGGGCAGCTCCAGATCTCTGAACGAGGCTTGTGGTTGCAACGAGAACCACACTCTTCCCTGGTTGGAGGCTGTGTCTCTGGTGGGGCCCCCAGCTGGGCCTTGGGTGCAGGGCCGGGGCTCACTCCAGGGGGACTGCTGCCTTGGGGAGGGGGCTCAGAGGTCCTGGGGCCAAGGTCAGACTCCACATCTGCTTCCCCTCAGGCAGCGGGAGATGCAGCAGGAAGGCCCCTCCCTCTGTCTCTCCTTGACCATTTCCACCCCTGCCTTCCGTCTCTGAGTCCACCGCTGGCCCTGCCCTCTGCCACCCCCAGCCCAGCCACCACCTCCTCCTAATGGTCTACTCCTTCCCTTCCCTCAACGTCTCCTTTCCCCTTGAAAGCGAATACAACATGTTAAATAGCATCTTCCCCCGTGTACGTGATAATTCCCACAATTAAATGCGCTCCCCTCGCACGGCCCACACGGGGTCTCGGCCACCTGGCCTGGGCTGACCCCTCCAGCCAGGACCGGCTGCATAACTTGCAGGGTCCAGTGCAAAAGGAAAATGCAGGCCTCTGGTTCAAAGAAGCAGGAAAAGGCTCTTTCCTTTCTTCCGCAGTCTTACCCTCAACCTGTCAGTGGTGTTTTCTGTTTGCCATTCAGTGTCATGCTCCCTCGGCCACATGGGGTTGCTGGGGGGCGAGCGCAGACCCTCACGGGGGCTGGGCCCGCCTGACCCTAACCCTCCCCAGGCTTGTGCCCTGAACCCCCCTCCTGGTGGGGCAGAGGGCAGCGAGGGTTCCTGGAGGGGAGGGTTTCTGAACTGCCCAGAACCTGCCCCGGGGATGCAGGACTAAGTGGAGGGCAGGACTCCCAGCCCCGGACACAGATCCCTGTCCTGTGGGACTTCACTTCCAAAACTCAACGTCAAAGATAAAGTTAACAATTTCATCAAAAGAAAAAGAAGAGGAATTCTCTGGTGGTCCAGTGGTTAGGACTCTGCGTTCTCACTGCTGTGGGCCTGGGTTCAATCCCTGGTCCGGGAACTAAGACCCCAGAAGCCATGTGGCCAAAAACACACAAACAAAAACAAAACAAACAAACAAAAAGGAATTTCATGATGGTGACCTCAGAGCATTAAACCCCCAGCACAGGGACCCCTGATGTGGGCCTGGTTGCAGGTTCTTCAGCCCCCTGTCCTCCCCCCCGCTCCCTCAGTCTGGCCTCTCTGTGATCTTACAAAGAGGAAGCTGGCTCTGCTTCGCACTGGCTGTTCCCTCTGCCTGGAACAGTCTCGCCCAGATCCTCTCTGACTGTTTCCCCCCCCCCCCCCCCGCTCCTGAAGAGCTCAGCTGCCTGTGCCCCACCCGCTGAGCCCGGGGTCCCTACTCAGTCAGCCGGAGGGTGTGGGAGGAAGAGCCCTTTGTCACCGCGGCGCTGTGGTGGGGCCGTTCCGGTGTGGTCCGTGCTGCTTCCCGGGGGCTAGTGCTGGACCCTATTTCAGTTGCTTGTACAGAATTCGTGAGGGAAAGGACTAAACGCATGCCACCACTCCTAGATCCAAAGACTTGGGATATTAATTCTTGCCAGAAACGGAGCCAAAAAAGAATACATTCCAGGATGATGGATGGAATCCCTGGGGTTTCTGGGGGCACCGACATTGGCCTTGCCGACCTGCCTTGAGGGCCTACTGTGTACCAGGCTGGGATTTGGATTCTGTGCACACACACTCCCTGCAGAGGCAGAGACATTCAGGGCCCCTTCTACAGTCCCGCCTCCTCCCTCCTCACTGTGGCTACGGTTTCCATGGCAACTGCCTGAGCCCACCTGCGTCACCGCAGACGTGGGGGCTCCTGCTCTGGGAGTGGAGCTGAGGGGCGCGCATCAGACTCGCACCACCTGGGAGGGCGAGGGCTAGGCTCGCTGCGCAGCCTCCACGTCAGCAGCACGTCTGCACAGTTCGCGCGGGTTGAAATGCGTCAGTGGTACCATCTTCGCAGAAAGAGAAAAAAAGAAGGAAAAAAAAAAAAAGCGTCTGCCGGAGCCTCCACCGACTCCGAGTGAAGTTTTGAATCTGTTCTGAGCAGCCGTGACACAGCACTTTATGTTTTCACCATTCATTTATTTAGTACATATTCGTATTGCATGTGAACTGAGAAATTAGATATACACACCTATGTGTATTCATGGAGCTACTGCCTGTTTTACATGCTTTATTCTAGATCTGGAAAATGAAACGGTGAGACATAAGGCCCAGTTTCTGACTGCTGGTAGACCATTCATTCCTTCCTTCACCCCCCAAATTATGTGTTTACTATGCAAGTATTTATTGAGGTCCCACTATGGGTCAGCACTGAGTTAAACCTGATGCATGAAGCAGAAACCAAGACAGATTCCACCTCCCCTTAAGAATCTTTCATGTATGTGAGAATAACAGTCAATAAATGTAACTTAAATACCAGATGATGGTAAGTTCTATAAAGGGTAAACAGGATGAGGAGATGGAGAGTGAAGAAAGGGGACCTTTTAGCTGATCAAGGAGATCTTCCTGGAGGTGGAGGTATCTGAGCAGACCTGAATGAAGGGAGGGCACAAACCTTTGGCTCGTTAGAGAAACAACCATTCTGGGCAGAGAGAACGGCACCTGGAAACATTGGAAGATGGGGCATGTTTCTCATGCTTGAAGAACAGTGGGGAAGCCAGGGTGTGTGATGGGAGTGAGTGAGGAAGAAAGTAGATGGGGGTGGATTCAGATGGGGAGCTGGGAAGAGTCATGCAGTGCCTTCTGGCTTACATTTAGTGAATAAACACATAGCTAAATTTATCATTAAGGTGTTCACATTTTTGTTTCTTAGAGATATATTTCCTCTGTTGGATGGATGGATGATTGATGGTTGGATGGATGGATGAATGATGGTTAGATGGATGGATGGATGGATGAATGATGGTTAGATGGATGGATGGATGGATGATGGTTGGATGGATGGATGATGGTTAGATGGGGATGGATGGATGGGTGATGGTTAGACAGGTGGTTGATGGTTGGATGGATGGATGGATGATGGATTGATGGATGGATGGGTGATGGTTGGATGGATGGATGGATATTTAAATGAACAAATGGTTGGAGAGATCGATGGATGGATTAATCGTTGGATGGATGGATGATGGCTAGAATAATGCATAAATGAATGGTTGGATAGATTGAAGGATTGATTAATGGGTGGGTGAGTGTAAGGACTGATGAGTGGATGGATGATGGATGGACAATGGATGGATGGATGGATGGATGGGTAGACAGATGGATGGATATTTTGATGAATGAATGTTTTGTTGGGTGGGTGCTACAAGTAAAATAGACAATTTTTTCCTTCTCCAAGGGTCAATTCTGAATTCTAGAAGTCTCCCTTGATCTCTGTCTACACCACTCATCTGTGAAGATCATGACTTTGGGGTATATATACATAAAAATAGATATTTGGAAGTAAAGCAGTGGCGAATGAATAAGGGTAATTGAAAGGTGGCCTCCCCTTTGTGTGCAAACACCTGTGGGAGTGGGTAATATTTTCATCATCATGTCCCATCTTTCTGATCAGTCGGTAGAGGTTTGAATGCCCCTCTCTTGCCCCACTCTCCTTCGGTGATGCAGATGAAATTCCCACTCATAGTGTTATCTACATAGATGGCGCCCCCTGGAGCTGTGCAGTGTACAATCCTGTGATCTCCAGTGACTCTGTGCATTTGGCAGGATCTCCAAATCTGCTTCCCCAGCCCAGATCTCCGTCAGGAGCTTCAGAAACAGATGTCCACCCAGCAACTGGACGTTCCCCTCGGATGACATTCAGTACGAACGGTGCAAGTTCAGGACTGATCTAAACATCAACAAACCCAGCCCACCAGCAACAGTTCAAGAATTCCCAAGATATAGCTCCACCCAGGCCACTTCTCCTCTGTGTATCTTTCGAGTCCTCCCAGATTTCCCAATTTCCAGAGCCACCACCCTATTCTAAGCCACCTCCTCTCTTGCCAGTGGACCAATGGTGTCCAAAATGGAGCACCGTGAGAAAAGGTTTAAGACGTTTTATTTCTTTTTTTTTTACTTTCACCTTTTGAAATGATCTATTTCTTTTGAGTGCTTTATTATCTATACACTGCCTTGCTGCAGTAGCATATAATCTGTCAGTAGCTAGCTAAGGCTCCTTGGTGGCTCTGTGTGGAAAATCCTACTACTGAAACAAGTGAGGGAAATTCAGTCAGAGGGTGGTCAGCTCACTTTGAAAATCCTAGGTCGGTGCCTTAGTTGCCTCAGCTCTAAAATGGGCGTCAGAGCATAGGCAGCCCTTAAAAATCTACCAAGCAAGGATGTAACCCCCGGGGCGAAGAGTCCAGATGACAAACTCTGGCTGCCTGGGTTCGAATCCTGGCTTTGCCACTTGCTAGTTGTGTGAACCTCCAGAACGTATTGCCTGCCCCGAGCTGCCATCTCCTTGTATGTAATAGTGGGATAATATTAGAACATATCTCAAACGAGCCTTTCTGAAGCAAGAATTCAGAGGACTGAATGGCATAGTGTAAGTGCTACTGTATTGGTTATTAAACCGAGCATAATGCATAATTTCTGTGATTATTGAGTGGTTTCAACATTGGAAACTGTGGGAACACTGCCAGGCCTGCAATAAAGTTTCCCTCAAAAGTCACCAAAAGGGACTTCCCTGGTGGTCCTGTGGTTAAGAATCCATCTTCCACTGCAGGGGACAAGGGTGCGATCCCCGGTCGGGGAACTAAGATCCCACATGCCGCGGGGCAACTAAGCTCGCACCCCACAGCTACTGAGCCTGCGTGCAGCAACGGAGACCCAACTCGGCCATAAATAAATAAATAAATAAATAAATAAAAATTTAAAAGTCACCCAAAGTACTGCTATGACAAATGGCAGAGCTGGAAACCCATCCCAGTCAAGTTGGTTATTGTGGTTAAAATCGGGGACCTGGGGAGGACAGCCATTGGGGAAAACAGTACGGTCATACGTCAAAAAATTAAAAATAGAATTACCATTTGATCCAGAAATTCCATTTCTGGGTATATACCCAAGAGAATTAAAAGGAGGGTCTCAAAATGATACCTGTACACCCATGTTCATAGCAGCCTTGATCACAATAGCTAAAAGGTGGAAGCAACCCAAGTTGTCTACTGATGAATGAGTGGGTAAACAAAGTGTGGTGAATGCATACAATGGAATATGACTCAGCCTTAAAAGGGAAGGAAACTGTGACACGTGCTACCACATGGATGAATCTTGAGGACGTTATGCTAAGTGAGATAAATCCATCACAAAAGACTAATGACTACTCTATGATGCCACTTCCATGAGGTACCTAAGACATCCAATTCATAGAGACAGAAAGTAAGATGGTGATTGCTGGGGCTGGGACGGGGGGAATGGGGAGTTATTGTTTAAGGGGTACAGAATTTCAGTTTTACAAAATGAAAAGAGTTCTGGACATGGATAACGGTGATGGTTGCACAGCACTGTGAATGTATTTATCACTACTGTACTGTACACTTAAAAATGTACTTAGGAGGGTGAGGGACTTCCCTGGTGGTCCATTGGTTAAGACTCTGTGCTTCCATGGCAGGGGGTACAGGTTCGATCCCTAGTCAGGGAACTTAGATCCCACATGTCCTGCCGTGCCAAAAAAAAAAAAAAAAAAAGGACAAACAAAAAGGACTAAAAATGTCCTTAGGAGGGCGAAGTGTGTGTTATGTGTATTTTACACATTGGGGGCAGACTGAGGGGGCTGGTGGATTGGGACGCGGAATCGTCCAGGGTTGGTGTTTTTTCGAAAGAATAGGAAAGAGAAAGGGCAGAGTATTTCCAAGGGAGACCATACCTCTAGACGGCTAAAGAGAAAGGAAAAGGGGTGGTGGACCCTGCGGGAGACTTGGGTTCAGCAGAAATGTAGATGAGGTCGTTGGACTGAACCGACAGTGTTACCGCAGAGCCTGGAAAATTCCACTCCGCGGCTCCGTCCTCACCTTCCCCAGCCCCTCGCCTCCCTGACTCTGGCTGCAGTCTCCACAGCAACAGCCCGAGCTGCCTCATCCTTCAGGGGAAAGTGAGTGCCCTTGTGAGGGGAACCAAGTGAGGAGAGGGATGAGGCCGGCGGGGGAGGGCCTGGTCTGTCCGACAGGGTCTTTGCATCCTGGGTGTATGTGCGCTTTTTGCGCACGATGAAATGCGTCACCATCCGCAGTGGCTCTGCAGAGGGGAAGGCTGGCGTCGGGAGGTTCTATGGACGTGGCTAGAAATCCTGAGTATCTTCTCTGCAGTGCACCAGCACTTCATGTTTTCAGAATATTCATTGGTCAGAGATACTGATTGAGTTCCCATTGTGTACTGGACTGTGCACTAGGGGCATGGAGAATAAAATGGTGACTGAAAAAGAGTCTCCTCTCTGCCTACCAGGAGTGGAGAGACCGTTAGCAGAGAGAGCTTCCCACACCCTCATTTATTTCACCACCCATCCTTTCCTTCAGACAATATTGACTGAGAGCAGAACTTGAACTAAGCCTGGTGGAGACAGCAAAGGAGCAACAGACAGATCTCTGCTCTTGTGATCTTGCGAGAGCCGGCTCCAGCGTACCTCTGACATACCACAGAGTACTGTTCTGCGTCTCGTCTAAACTCTGCTGATAAGCCCAGTATGGAAAGGAGTTAGACCCAGTCCCCAGCACGCTGGATCTCAGGTCTTAGAGAGAACTGTTTGGTCTCAAAGAACCTCAGTTTGCACAGAGCAGAATTCACCGCCCCTCTCATCTGGGCCTCCTGAGAGGCTCTGGCCGCCTGATCTGGGCCAGGTGGCAGCGGCTGGCTGGGAGGAAGAGGGGTCTTTGTGCCTTGGAATGTCTGGCCTGAATCCCTGTCTCTGCAGAAGGGGCTGGGCAGGTGGGGGAAGGGTCAGGGGTGGGACATAGGGGAGGGGAGGATGGTCTCCAGATTCGTGCAGCTCTTCATCTTTGTTATTTGTTTAACTTTTTATTTTATCTTGGAGCATAGTGGATTAACAATGTTGTGATAGTTCCAGGGGAAAAGCAAAGTGATTCAGTTATACATATACATGTATCTATTAGTTTTCAAATTCTTTTCCCATTTAGGTTGTTACAGAGTATTGAGGAGAGTTCCCTGTGCTGTGCAGTAGGTCCTTGTTGGTTATCCATTTTACATATAGCAGCATGTACATGTCAATCCCAAACTCCCTAACTAGGAAGCTCTTCTGAAAGCACGTGTGAATGCTGGTGTAAACGGGACTTTCTAAGAACTTTCTGACATGACACAGTAATACATATGCGTCGTCACAATTTTAAGCATTTTCTTGCACATAGATTCATTGCCTATTTCCGACAACCAGGTAACATGGGACAGTCGGCATCCTTGTCTGCATCTGAGGTGGAAACAAGCTCAGAGAGGTGAGGTCGTGTGGGAGGAGGTGGCAGGTGGGTGACGCTGCAGGAGACCTGCCTGCTTTTGTCACTTGTGTTCTTTTTTTTCTTTCTTTTGACATGTAAAGAGCAACACTTATTTAATATCCACAACTCAGTGAGTTTGGGGTTAAGTATACGGCCATGAAAGCGGCACCACCATGGAGGTCATAAACACATTCATCACCTCCCCAGTGTTCCTCCTGCCCCTTTATTATCTTTATTATTTGTGTGCGTGTGTGTGAAGAGCACCTCGCTGGAGAGCTGCCCTCTGGGTAGGTGTTAAGTACAACGCACAGTGCTGTGGCCACAGGCGCGATGCCCGATGGCAGATCTCCTGGGTTCTTAACTCATCCGTCCACCACTCCCTGCTTACAATTTCCAGAAGCTTCCCCTGCAGCTACACAGGACACACCCATGGCTGTTGTGGGAACGGATGGAACACATGCACTCAGTCTTAAACAGCTGCCTGGCACCTAGTCAATGCTGAAACTGCTTAGTTCTGAGATTTTCAAGTCCTGGTTTCGCCAAGAAATTCCCACGGACAGAGCGGACGTGAGAAGACGGTTCTCCCTGCATCTGTGCTCAGCTAATCCCCGCGTCCTCTGTTTCACTGGTTCCCTCGGGATGGGACATGCCTGGAGAGATGCGCATTTCTTCTTTCCACAAGCGTTTCTCAAGCACCCCGTGTGTGCCGGGCGGGCTGACGGTTGGAACCCTTAGATTCTGGAAAATTCCAATCTCCGTCTCCCTCTGTTCCCTCCTCATCCTGCTGCGGTTTCCATGGCGACAGCCTGAGCTGCCTCCGTGGTCCTCGAAGAGTGGGAGCTCGTGTGGGGATAGAAGGGGAGGACTGGGAGGCCGACTCAAGCTCGCTGGCCCTCCAAGGGGTGCGGGGGGGACACGCGCCCCTCAGGGAACATTGAAACACATCCTGAACCAAGACCTGCAGAAGGACGTCACTGAGCCTGGGCAGGTGTCTGCAGATGGTTAGAAATCACACCTCGGTCCAGCGCCAGTGATACCAGCACTGTCTGTTCTCACCACTCACCCACTCCCTCCACATGCCCTTTGAGGCCCTGCCTGTTGTGCCAGGAACAGTTGGAGGTACCAACAACACCCTGATTATGGAAGGCAAGTCAGCTCCCTTCCCCCATCTGTATGTCGAAATCCTAACCCCCAGTACATCCGAATGGGGCTGTACTAGGAGCCAGGTTTTTAAAGAGGTGATTCACTTAAAACAATGTCCTATGGGTGGGCCCTAATCCAATGGGTGTGTGTCCTTATAAGAATAAGGAGATTAGGACACAGGCACGCACAGAGGGAAGACCAGATGAACAAGCCAAGCAGAGAGGCCTCAGGAGAAACCAAGACCTTGATCTCAGGACATCCAGCCTCCAGAGCCATGAGAGAATAGATTTCTGTTGTTTAAGCCACGCCATCTCTGGTGACTTGTTATGGAAGCCCTAGAAAACTAGTACAGGGCTTGCATCTGTGTTATGGGAGAGATCTTTATTTAAAAAAAAATTTTTTTTTAAACTAATGCATCCAATAAATATCCGGAGTGCCTCTGTTCCAGCCAATCTCTCGTGGTAAGACTCCTCTGTTACACTCGGCTGTCCATGTGCAGTGGCCGTCTTCTTGTTGTCCTTTAGACGTGCAAAGCCTCTTCCTGCCTCTGGGCCTTTGCTCTCCCCTTTTCTTGCTATACTTCTTCTCTCTGGAGCTTCCCCTGGCTGGATTCTTCCTGACATTAGAGTCTAATCAACACCACATCAGCTTGGGACTTCTGTGGCGGTCTAGTGGTTAAGACACTGCTTCCAGTGCAGGGGGCATGGGTTCCATCCCTGATTGGGGAACTAAGATCCCACATGCTGCGTGGTGCGGCCCACAAAAAAAACAAACACCACATCAGCTTGCTTTTTGTTCTTTGTGGCATGGGCTCCTATTAGAAATTCCTCTTTTTTGTATTTGCTTCTATGTGGATAGACTTCTGGTCTGCTGGAGTATAAACCCCATGAAAGCAGGGCATTTCTCCTGTCTTGGTCACCACTGTCCTCCCAGTGCCTGGCTCCATAAATATCAGTTGCATGAATGAATGAATGAATGAATGGATGGATGAGTGAAGTGTGAGCATCCCAGAGCACTCCCTGAGTCCCTGGCTGTTATGGGCAGGGTCTCTCTGAATTTCTCTAGGCTCACTGTAGGGGGAATTCGAGGGTATCTCTTGAATCAGGGAAGACTCAGACCAGCCCCCTCTCTCATTCCTCCCATCCAATGTGCGCTCACCTGACAGGTGAAGGATAGGTGTGGGCCCAGGTCCACTCCCTGATGTTTAGTCCCCCCCGAGGATTCCTCCCCACTTTCTCAGACCTCTTAGCTGCAGGGCACCTTCACTGGGGAGGGGGCAGGGTGGTTTCTGCTCATCGTTCCAAGGTTCAGCAGAGGGTGATGGGGCTGTATCTCGGCTGAATCTCCCCCATACAGGAGGGCCTGAGGTCTGCAGTCGGACAGTAGGATGCACAGGAACTTTGCAGAGACAGGAGGAGGATGGGGAGAGGGAGTGCTGGGGCTTGGGCTGAGGCTTCTGGCCTGTGTAAGAAGCATATTCTGACGTTTATAAAGTGAATGTGTAGCATTTTCAGTCCGAAAAGAAAATAATGCGCCTCATTTTTTTAAAAGAAAAAAAATTTTTTTAAATCTTGAAGAATTGCTTATAAAGACACATCTTGGGGACATACCGACCTCCAGACTGGTTCAACATAGCCGTTCCTGTTCATCTTTACACTTTCAACTAAAAACTAGCCAGCATAGTAATTTCCCCTAAGTGTTTCCAGCTGTGAGATGTCAGTTTCTAGTTTGGCTTCCAGATGCACTATTAGAGTTAATAAACTTTAAACTTGACAGTGTAAAACCTTGAAACACTGCATTGCATTTATGAAGAAAAAAACTAAGACCATCTTTCCCCCTGCAGCTTTTCTGACATTTTCTGAAATGGACACACATCTTTCATTATTCTGAGGCTAAAAGTTCTTGTTCAGATTGCTTGGGGCCTGAAAGAGAGCCCTGCTGGCTTTGCTTAGGGTATTTCCTATGTGGGGTAACACAGAACATTAGTCTGTGAAATCATTCATATTTTATGTTTATCCAAGTGCAGAGATAGTTTCTTGTATGAAGATGCAAGATAACCAGTGACAGAATGCAGTAAGGTTTGCACTATAACTTAAAATTATAAAAGTAAAAATATAATACAAGTTTTCTGATTTTTTCCCCTAAATTACTCAGATTTGATTCATAGCATATATTCTTAGGGTTTTTTATTTGTTTTAATGGGTTCATTACAAGGTGTATTAATTGCCATTGGTGGGGAAATGTAAAGAAATTTCTTTATACTTAAAAGCCCTCGGTTTTCAGAAAATATTTATAAATGAATTTATTACAGAATTATCTAAATCATAGATTACTAGTTAGGCCAATCTTTTGAAAAATGATATATATTTTTACTATTATTACTCCATAAAAGAAAATTTCCTGATATATTTACATCTCTTGCAGTAAAGCTTTCATTCTTAAATAGTTGTATGTCTATATTCTGAAGACATTTAAAATATGTTTTTATGTCTGCAGCAGCGACTGCAGAAGTGAATTCACTTCGTTTTGTTTGTTTGTTTTGAGGCCATGGATTTTAAGAGGTAAATTATTTTGGGCACCATCATAAAAGAAAACTACCATTTGCTACATTATGGCAAAGATGTTAACATCTGAA
Organism: Mesoplodon mirus; assembly: GCF_964341445.2. Lineage (NCBI taxonomy): Eukaryota > Metazoa > Chordata > Mammalia > Artiodactyla > Ziphiidae > Mesoplodon > Mesoplodon mirus. The sequence continues at coordinate 63,678,683 of NC_138995.1, read as the reverse complement.
AAAGAGATAACGTTTTAGAATAAATGAAAGAACATCACTGTGATTCTGGGCGCTGATCTTTTGATGAAAATTTTTTTTTTGTTTTTTTGACAAAATTCTCGTGTAAGTTTTGATACTGTAAAGTTCTGCATTGTGTATGTGTTCATTGTAGCAATGTAATCAATTATGCAATCTCAAAAAGTATTTGTTGTTTATCTGAATTCAAATTTAACTAGCATCCTGTAGTTTTATTTGCTAAATCTGGCAACCTTAAATATTGGTAACAGCAACAATAATGATAATAATGACCACAAATGTTTGTTAAATGCTTACTGAGTGACCGGCCACCTAACGATCTGGGATATGTTTATGCTATAATTAAGTTTAAAAAGAGAGAGAGAGGGCTTCCCTGGTGGCGCAGTGGTTGGGAGTCCGCCTGCCGATGCAGGGGACACGGGTTCGTGCCCCGATCCCGGAAGATCCCACATGCCGCGGAGCGGCTGGGCCCGCGAGCCATGGCCGCGGGGCCTGTGTGTCCGGAGCCTGTGCTCCGCAACGGGAGAGGCCACAGCAGTGAGAGGCCCGCGTACAGCAAAAAAAAAAAAAAAAAAAAAAAAAGAGAGAGAAAGATAGGAAGGCAAACAATATAAAAACATTATGACTCCAGTTTTTCAGAGGCAAAATTTATTCCTTCATTCATCTACTCGTTCAGCCATTATCTATTGATGCTCTAGTAAGCATCAGGTGGTAGAGTGAGCTTTGACCACGTAGCACCCAAAATCACACAGCAATGCCCTAGACAAGAAAAAAAGAAGTAGAAAATGTTCAGAAAAGAAAAAAAAAGAGGAGGAGGAGGAGAAGAAGGTCTCATTTATTCTAAGGTATATTTTTCAGATTTTAACATTTTTGCCATAATTTAGTAGACAGCATTTTTCTTTTATAATGGTGCCTGTGATAATTTGCACCTTAAAATCCATAGCCTCAAAAAAATAAAAACAACATTTGATTAACTCAAATACATATCTTACTGTTAGGACGACAAAAGCCAGGGCATTTTAGACTGGATTTTTTTCAAGGTAAAAGGCGGCAAAAATAAAGACTACACAGAAAGACCTGATCAGGGTGACTAGAGGGAGGCCTCTCAGAGGAAGAAAGCTCGAGAAACACTGGTGAAAAATGGAATCCCAGGAAACAATTTGCAAAACAGATGGCTAGCATTTAAATAGCCTATGGTTTGCAAATGGATGGGTCTCCAGGACACTGACCACCTTGTGCTGTGTCCATGGCAACCATTCTCTTCCTCAGTTACAAGGTAACAAGTACGGAATTCAGAATTCGGTTTGGCTTTGGGGGGTGCGGCATGGGGATTGTAGGAAAGAGCCATGGGCTGAGGGTCTGCAGAACTGAGTTTGGGCTCTCATCACAAAATGCCATGGGCTGGGTGACATTTATTTCTCACAGTTCTGGAGGCTGGGAAGTCCTGGATCAGGTACCAGCCTGGTTGGGTTCTGGAAAAACTCTATTTTACTCCCCTAACCCAGTGTCCTCAGCTGATGGAGAGAGAAATCGTCTCTCCAGTGTCTCTTCTTAGAAGGGCACTAATCTCATCACGAAGGCTCCACCCACATGACCTCATCACCTCCACAAAGCCCACCTCCAAACACCATCCCACTGGGAATTAGGGCTTCAACATGTGGATTTGGGGGAACACAAACATTCAGTCCACAGCAAGCCCTTAGCCTGCTTAATAAATGTTAACACTTGACTGTGATGGTTTTGAGTTTCACTAAGATGGAAACTGAACCAAGAAGAGACTCAATAAATGCAGATCTCACTGATTCCAACTTTCTGTTTACTGCAAAGGGGCTTAAACGGGCAGTGGGAATGTGGGGAACTCCCCACCATATGCGTTGTGGCTCAGCCATTCATTATTTCAACAAATATTTAAGGAAGGCACACTGTGTGCCATGTCAGGGTTCACAACGGACTCCAAAGACTGGAAAATTCTGGTTCGCTGGGCACCCCGGGTCCCTTCCTCAGCCCCTCCCCTTCTCCTCGTGGCTGCAGTTTCCATGGTGATGGTCTGAGCCTCTCTCTGTTGCTAAGGGCAGATCAGCAATCTTGGAGGGAGCGGGCCACAGTGGTGGACGAATCTCATTGAGAGATGGCGGTGGGCATCAGGGGAGCGGGGCGGGGGATTCAGAACAGGCTGCTGCAACCACCTTTAGGCGCTTTTGAATGGGGGTCTGCGGAAGAACAAAAATGCTCATGTGAGGGGGTCTGCAGTAGAACAAAAACGCGCATGTGAGAGTTTCTTCAGAGTCAGTTGGAACGCATGTGTCTCCTGCAGTCCTCCAGCCATAAGAGCATTATCCGCCCTCAGAATTCATCAGGTGGTTCAATAAATATCCATCGAGCTCTTTTGCATGCCAAGCCCTTGTCTTTGGGTAGAGAATAAATGTCAGACCAACAGGCCCCTACCTGTGCTTTGTCCCAGCAGGAGAAATGTTCATTCATCCCCAACGTCAGGTCCTTTATTGAACAAGTATGATGTGCCTCTTCCAGGAGACAGGTAGCATCCTAGACTTTGGGGAAATGGCAGGGAGGAAGAGGGGCCAAACCTCTGCATTGTGAGGGCTGCACTGGTGCAAGGGAGACGCACAATGAACAGAAGTATTAATATAACATCAAAGGTTGACGAGAGCTACCATATGACCCAGCAGTCCCACTCCTGGGCATATACCCAGAGAAAACCATAATTCGAAAAGAGACATGCACCCTGATGTTCATTGCAGCACTATTTACAATAGCCAGGACATGGAAGCAACCTAAGCGTCCATCGACAGATGAATGGGTAAAGAAGATGTGGTACATACATACAGTGGAATATTACTCAGCCATAAAAAAGAACAAAATAATGCCATTTGCAGCAACATGGGTGGACCTAGAGATTGTCATACTGAGTGAAGTAAGTCAGACAAAGAAAGACAAATATCATATGATATTTCTTATATGTGGAATCTAAAAAAAAGGGTACAAATGAACTTATTTACATAATAGAAGTAGAGTCTTGGATGTAGAAAACAAACTTATGGTTACCAGGGTGTGGAGGGAGAGGGATAAACTGAGAGATTGGGATTGACATATACACACCACTATATATAAAATCGATAACAATAAGAACCTACTGTACAGCACAGGGAACTCTGCTCAATATTCTGTAATGACCTATATGGGAAAGAATCTAAAAAAGAGTGGATATATGTATATGTGTAACTGAGTCAATTTGCTGTACACCTGAAACTAACACAACTTTGTAAATCAACTATACTCCCATAAAAATTAAAAAAAAAAAAGTCTGACGAGATCTCTGAAGGGAAGAGCTGTTTTACACGCATGCTAAGGAAGTGGTAACATCTGAGCAGAAAGCTGAATAAGGTCAAGGAAACATGGGACTCTTTAAAAGCAGAGAGATCTAGGCAGAGGGAATGGTAAGTGCAAAGGTCCTGTGGCAGGAACATGCAAGGCATGTGCAAGGAACTCCATGGCAGCCAGCGAGGGACATGGAGTGTTAGGAGGCGAGGTCCACATGGCAGCCAGCTTATGCAAAGCCTCATGAAACACTGGGCTTTCTTTTTTTCTTTTTTCTTTTTTTTTTTCTTTTTTTGTGGTATGCGGGACTCTCACTGTTGTGGCCTCTCCCGTTGCGGAGCACAGGCTCCGGACACGCAGGCTCAGTGGTCATGGCCCACGGGCCCAGCGGCTCCGCGGCATGTGGGATCTTCCCGGACTGGGGCACGAACCCGTGTCCCCTGCATCGGCAGGCGGACCCCCAACCACTGCACCACCAGGGAAGCCCAACACTGGGCTTTCTTAATCAGTGATGACTATTGATTCTAATTGGGTTCCTATTAGGAGTCAGGCCCTGAGCTAGGTGCACCAAAACAGACAAGCTCCCTGCTTTCACGGAGCTCATGGTTATTAGGAGATTATGGACATCAATCAGATCATCAAAAGATAAAAGCCTTTCCTCTCTTAAAATTAATTTTTATTGGAGTATAGTTGCTTTACAATATTGTGTTAGTTGCTGCTGTACAGCAAAGTGAATCAGCCAGACGTATACATATATCCACTCTTTTTTGGATTTCCTTCCAGTTAGGTCACCACAGAGTATTGAGTAGAGTTCCCTGTGCTATACAGTAGGTTCTCATTAGTTATCTATTTTATACATAGTATCAATAGTGTATATATGTCAATCCCAATCTCCCAATTCATCCCACCACCACCGCCCTTCCCCCACTTGGTGTCCATACATTTGTTCTCTACGTCTATGTCTCTATTTCTGCTTTGCAAATAAGTTCATCTGCACCATTTTTCTAGATTCCACGTATATGCGTTAATATATGATATTTGTTTTTCTCTTCCTGACTCACTTCACCCTGTATGACAGACTCTAGGTCCATCCACATCTCTGCAAATGACACAATTTCGTTCCTTGATAAATGCTTCTCAGGAACATCAAATAAGCATTCAGTACCTTCTCCCTGCTTGTGGTCTCCATCCGGGGTGGGCATCCCCAGATAAATAAGCCAGTCATGGATGATGGGTGATGGGCGTGGAAGCAGACACAGTGAACATACTTTGTGGGGGGACGGTGTTGCCATCTCCTGAGCTGAAGGAGGCTCCATGGCTTCAGAGCAATGAGTGAACAGAAATGGACAATTATTGTATCTAAAATCACCTGGGTTCTTATGATGTACCAGGTACTGTTGTAAATTCTTTACAAGAAATTCAACAAGCCTATAGGGTGGATAACATTATTATCCCTGATTTGGACATGCAGAAACTGAGGCACAGAGAGGCTGAGCAGTCTGTCCAACATTATGCCCCTAGAAGGGGCAGGGTGTTTTGGTTTGTTTTTTTAGTTTTATTGAAGTATAGTTGATTTACAATGTTGTGTTAATTTCTGCTGTACAGCAAAGTGACTCATTTATACATATATATGTTCTTTTCCATTATGGTTTATCCCAGGATACTGAATGTAGTTCCTTGTGCTATACAATAGGCCCTTGCTGTTTATCCATCATGTATGTAATAGTTTGAATCTGCTAACCCCAAACTTCCAATCCTTCCCTCCTCCAACCCCCTTCCCCCTTGGCAACCACAAGTCTGTTCTCTCTGTCTGTGAATCTGTTTCTGTTTCATAGATAGGGTCTTTGGGTCGTATTTTAGATTCCACGTGTAAGTGATATCATATGGTATTTGTTTTTCTCTTTCTGACTTTCCTCACTTAGTATGACAATCTCTAGGTTCATCCAGGTTGTTGCAAGTGGCATTATTTCCTTCTTTTTATGGCTGAGTACTATTCCACTGTGTGTATATATATATATAAAACACATCTAGAACGGGCAGGGTTTAATGGAAGCCATCTGGCCTCCATGGTCCATGGTCCGTGGTTTTCACCTCGTCAGGATGCTCCCGTCAACCACGTTTTAGTCCAGAACTAGAAAGCCGTGTCTACAGGGCCTGCACACAAGTTGGCACAGACCCCAGTGTTAGAAGTCTATGTGCTAAGATGATGAGGGGTTTCTTCTCCAAAGAAAGCAACTGGGGTGTGTGGGGGAGGAATACATGGTGTTGGAGGAAAAATAACCTTGATAAGTGGAAACTTCATTTTTATTTTAAAAAAATATTTAATTTATTTATTTGATTGCGCTGGTCTTAGTGGCGGCAGGCGGACTCCTTAGTTACAGCATGCGTGTGGCATCTAGTTCCCTGACCAGGGATCGAACCCGGGCCCGCTGCATTGGGGAGCACGGAGTCTTAACCACTGCGCCACCAGGGAAGTCCCGGAACCTTCGTTTTTAAGGAAAGTTCTCCAAAGTCACCCCATAACCACCTATTTACCAAATTCTAGTTTATCAGATGCTGGGCCGTGTGTTTGACGCCGTGTTTTTATTATCCTACAAGGTAGGACTGATTAACATTCTGACTTTACAAATAAGAAGTTCGACTAAGAAAGGCTCAGAGAGACGGAAATACCTGCCGAGGACGCACATTTTTATATTCGTTTTTTAAATTATGGAAAATGCATATAACATACAATTTACCATCTTATCCACTTCTAAGTGTGCAGTTCAGTGGCATTAAGTACATTCACAGTGTTGTGCATCCACCAGCACCATCCATCCACAGAACTCTTTTCATCTTCCCAAACTGAAACTCTGTCTGCGTTAGACAAAAACTCCCCCACCCCCTCGCCCAGCCCCTGGCACCCACCATTCTACCTTCTGTCTGTGAATTTGACTACACCAGGGACCTCATGGAAGTGGAATCATGCAGTATTTGCCCTTTTGTGACTGGCTTATTTCATGCAGCATAATGTCCTCAAGGTTCACCTTTAATGTAGCATGTGTGAGAGTTTCCTTCCTTTCTGAGCTGAATAAGTATTCTATTGCATGTAAATACCACACTTTGTGTGTCCGTCCATCCAGTGATGGACACTTGTGTTGCCCACACCGTTTGGATACTGTGACTAGCGCTGCTATGAACATGGACGCCCACATATCTCTTTGAGTCCCTGCTTTCAATTTTTTTGGGGTACATATACCCAGAGGTGGAATTGCTGGATCATATGGTCATTCTATGTTTAATTTTTTGAGGATTCTCAGTACTGTTTTCCATGACAGCTACACCATTTTACATTCCCATCAGCAGTGCTCAAGAGAAGAACACACATTTTTATTTCTTCACAAATAATGAATGTGAAACTAGAGAACTCCAGGCTGGGATTTTAAATCTAAACTCAGTCTGATACACGATTCTGGAATATTCCATCCTCTGCTGATTATCAGCTACCTCCACTTTCACCTTTTAACAGTAGTTTCCACGGCAACAGATTGAGTTTGCCAGCCCCGAGGAGGAAGCAGTCTGGTGTGACTGTTGTGCAACCAGCCTGAGTGAGGGATGGTGGGGGGTGTGGGGTGGTGGTGCCAGGGGAGGCTCTCAGCCTGCAGTCCACCCCCATCACTGGTGCTCCCCACATCTCTGTGCTTGTCCTTTGACTCTTTGTGCAAGGGCAAGAAGGCAGTCCTGAGCCTCACAGAATCTAGAAAACCCCACATTTTCATATTGGCTGTGGCCAGTGACATAAACATTCAGTGTCCTCACTATATTTTCATCCGTTCTTTCACTTATTCATTCAACAAATATTTACTGGGTATCTGCTCTGGTAAGTCAATGTGCCAGGCCCTGGTGAGAAAAACTGACATGATGTTGGAGGACAGCAGAACAGGCCACCCCAAAATATGACCGTGGGAGTTCAAGACATGCCACCCCCAAAAATGAGACTTTGGTGTATTAGTTCACTGAGCTGCAGGCACTTGAAAACAGCAAATGCAGAGACAAGCTTTCTCTGAACTCCCTTATTTGCCTAAAGACAGATCCTCCAAAGGTAACTCACTTGTCAGAAATCCCCTCCCCGACATTTCGTCAACCAAGAAAGACTACTTCTTATCACAAAGAGGAGACTCAACACAGACACCACACCCAGACAAACGTTGTCACAAACTATCTTGTCATACTGCTTGTCTGTTCTTCTAAGGGCCCATTCATCTTTCCTGAAAATCATTCACTCCGTCCAGCCCCACTTCTCTGATTAAGATGGTATTTAAGCCCCAATTCTAGGCCACCTCCGGGAGTTATTCATTTTCCCCTGGGTATCTCCCATGTTAATAAACTTCTGTTTTTCTGTTATTAATCTTTTATTACAGGGGTCTTTAAGTCAAGAACTTAAAGGGTAGAGAGAAAATTATTTTCCTCCCTTCTTTTTTTTTCTTCTTGTAGAGATTAGGGTCTGCTTGGAGAGGCTTCCATCTGACAATTCATCCTACAAATATTCACTGTGGGTCCACCCTGAGCAGGACACTATGTTAGAGAGAGAGAGAGACACAACCCCTCCAGGAGATGATGGGGTGGGTGGCGGTCAATCCTCATCAGATAACCAGTGCCTCACCAGTGACACATGGACTGTTTATTCTTCATAAAAATGCATCTATGGAATGTCCTACATCTTTTTTTTTAAATAAATTTTTTTAAAATTTATTTTTATTTTTGGCTGTGTTGGATCTTCGTTGCTGCGTGTGGGCTTTCTCTAGTTGCGGCGAGTGGGGGCTACTCTTCGTCGCAGTGTGCAGGTTTCTCATTGCGGTGGCTTCTCTTGTTGTGGAGCACAGGCTCTAGGAGCACATGCTTCAGTAGTTGTAGCACGGGGGCTCAGTAGTTGTGGCTCACGGGGTCTAGAGCACAGGCTCAGTCGTTGTGGTGCACAGGTTTAGTTGCTCCGCGGCATGTGGGATCTTCCCGGACCAGGACTCAAACCCGTGTCCCCTGCATTGGCAGGTGGATTCTTAACCTCTGCGCCACTAGGGAAGCCCCTGGAATGTCATACCTCTTGATTGTGGGGTTGATTACACACTTGCGTACATTTGTCAAAACCCATTGGTTGTACGCTGGCAACGGCTGCATTTTGTTTTATGTAACTAATACAACGGTTAAGTTGTCTTTTTTTTTTAATACATTTTTAGGGGACTTCCCTGGTGATCCAGTGGTTAAGACTCTGCGCTTCCACTGCAGGGGGCACGGGTTGGATCCCTGGTCCGGGAAATAAGATTATTTTGGCGTGGCCAAAAATAAATAAATAATTAATTTAAAAAAAATAATAACTAAAGTTTAAAAAAATAAAATAAATGCACTTTGGGACAGTGTCAAAATTTTACTCTTTGGGTCTCTGTGGACTCTGAAATAAATCACACATTTTAGAAAGCTGCTGATGTAAGCACTGTCTTCTGGCGATGAGGGTCTGTGTGCCCCGCAGCCAGAAGCAGACGGATATTGACACAGAGGATAGGTTACCGTGTGAGATAAATAGTAATATTATGATGTCAGGGGAAACAAGGCTTTGGGGTGAAAAAAAATAGAGAGGGAAAGGGAGGGGCTGCTCTGGTTTAGCTCTGGTGGTCATAGGCAGTGATGTTGGAGCAAAGACCCACGTGAAGGGGGGACCAAGTTATGGGACAATCTCAGGAAGACCAGAGTAAAGGTCTCAGCAGGTGAGGGGGTGGGTGGGTGTTGGGGGCTGTTCTCACTGGTACCCAGGGGAGGTTTGATTTATGTGGGTCACTGAGTGACTACAGAGAGCCTAATGCCATTGAAAGATTTTTATCACTTACATTCCCTAAAGGAAGGGGCGAGCCACTCAGGGCAACAGGGGAGGCCCCAGGGTCCAGGAGAAGGCAGGAAGGAGGGGAAGGTCTAGCCAGATCCTTCACTGGGGTTTCCATGGGAAAGGCAAAGCAGGAGAGGATGAACAGCTTACGGTTGGCTAGTTTGAATAATTCCTCAGGCTTTGGGCTGTAGCGGGTGGTCTCTAGTGCCTGGTACCCGGCCCTGGGATGATTCAGGGCAGGAAACAGGGGCTTGGTGTGTGAGGGTCAGGTGAAGAAGATGGTTGGGGCTATAGTCTTTGGATTTGTTGGTCTGCATATGAAAGATGTTTGTAGGCGAGATGTTATTATCTTTAGGGCTTAGGCAGCCCTTCAAGGGGCAGTCTCCCCCGGGTCTCTGAGCAGCTTCCCCCGCCCCCCCCCGGAGATGTCAAAGCATCATAAGATACAGAAAATAAAAAACATAATTAATATGGGGGGGCAGATGGGTCAGTGGATGGATGGATGAATTCAAACGCTGACTATATAGATTTCCAGCCCCACGATGAGAAGATTTTCGAAGTACAAGTAGAAATGAGGTACGTGATGCCTCTCCCTCCACCACCCACTAGGTGACCCCTTGAGATACAGTTATCTCTTCATTCACAAACATTTATTAAGTTCCTATTATTTGCTGCACCACCACCATTATTAAACCACACAGAATCTTTAGCCAAATCATGGAAACTTCCAGTCTCTGAGGCTCCCCAGCTCCAGCTGCAGTCTCCATGGCAACAGCCTCAGCCAGTCACTGTCCAAGAAGCACAGGCTGGATGATCAAACTTCCAGGCAGGGTTGGGGAGGGGGGACGGGAGAATTATAATAAACTCTCCAGGCTGAAGGCTGGACAGCAGTGGTCCACTTAAGTCCTTTGTGCGCATTAAAATGAAAAAGAGTGCTGCAGAGCAGTGGGGGAAACGGGGGTGGGGGGAGGAATGGCCATTCAGTCTGGCTCAGCAGACCTTTTTTTTAAAAGATTTTTCTGATGTGGACCATTTTTAAAGTCTTTATTGAATTTGTTAACCATATTGCTTCTATTTTATGTTTTGGTTTTTTTGGCCACAAGGCATATGGGATCTTAGCTCCCCAACAAGGGGTTGAACCCGAACCCCCTGCACTGGAAGGCGAAGTCTTAACCACTGGACCGCCAGGGAACTCCCTCTGCAGACTTTTTAAAGGAACCGCTAATCTACCGCAAGCCCCGGCAGTATGAACGTTACCTGTCCTCATCACTCACTCATTGAGTCAGTCAACAAACACCACCTGAGTCCCACTGTGTGCCAGGCACTGTCCTACGCGTAGGGACCAAAAGGGGAAGTAAAAACAGGCACCAAATGGACTCTCCCCTGGGCCTTAGGCAATCAGAAGATTATTTGTTCCTTCAACAAGTATTGAGGGTATCCACAGTGGGCTAGGTGCTGTGCTACACACGGGATTCGGGTGAGAACAGGCCAAAGACCATGCCCTTCCAGAGGCTTCACTCCAGTGGGGGAAACAGGGAAAAAGTCAGTGGGTGGGAAAGATTAGGAACAAAACGAAGGTGGGAGAATGGGATGGGGAATAACATGGCGGCAGGGGAGCAGGCTGTTTGCAGTTAAGGGATGAGGGAGGATCTAATATCTGAGCAGACGTGAAATAAGAGGATGAGCCACATCACCCTCCGAGGTGGTGTGATTCCATTTACCTGACAATACGCAGAAGGCAAAATTATAGGGACAAGAGATGGATCAGCAGGGGTGAGAGGAGGGTGTTTAGTTGCCGAGGGGCACGAGGGAATTTCTGAAGGTGAATTAATTGCGGGGGTGGTTAGAGGACTGTGTGCGTTTGTCAAAACGTGTAGAACTCTACACGGAGAAGAGTGAATTCAACTGTACGTAATGTGAAGTGAGTATAATTTTTAAAAATGTCTCTGAACGTGAAGGATCTTTGCTAGAGGAAAATAATTAGTTGCTTGAGTCTCGGCAGACCGTGCCGGAAACCACACTTCTCGTGGAAACATCGGTGCTTGTAATCTGTTCCCGCTGTTCATTTTTCCAGCACACACTGAAGGAGCCCTACTGTGTGCCAAGCTCCCGTCTCCACGTGAGCAAGACATGGTGGGCAAGAGTCACAAACTCTGCCTGCAAGGAACTCGGAGTCTATCCAATTCATCTTTCTTCATTAAAATATTTCTTAAGTGCCTAACAGGGGCCAGGCATGGTGATAGGCATTAGTGAAAGAATAGAGAACAAGAAAGACTGTCTCCCTATTCCCATAGGGCTTACATTCTAGTGGGTGAGATGGGCAACAAACAAAAACACACTGCAGTGTTGGTTGGTGATGACTGCCGTGAGGAATAATAAAGAAAGCTAAGGGGATAGAACTCAAATGGGAGTGAGCTGTTTTTGATCAGATGGCCAAGGAGTACCTCTGGCGTGGTGATATTTGAACAGGATGGAAGGAAGGAAGGAAGGAAGGAAGGAAGGAAAGAAGGAAGGGAGGGAGGGAGGGAGAAAGGGAGGGAGAAAGGGAGGGAGACAAAGGAATATCAGAGCGGAAGAGCATTCCAGGCAAGAGAACAGAAGACAGACGCTCTGAGTCAGGAGCATGCTTGCACAGCTTAGGGACAGCAAGGAGGCCATGTAGCTGAAGTGAAAGGAGCAGAAGGGTAAAAACGGGTAGAAAATGGCAGAAAAGGGGCCCAGGTAACCAGGAGGCCACCTACCCATGATAACGGGGGTTGATGTTTAATTAGACCAAGATCTTTCTCCTTTTGGGTGAGATAATGCTCGGGCTTGTACTCTGCACAGTTTCCTAGAGTTTCCCTCTGGGGTAAGCTCCAACGTGTTCTTCCGTAGCTCAAGTACTCTACAGCCTCTGTTAGCTGCCTTCCCTTCCTCATCACTCTTCCAACTCCCCTGCCAGTATTTCCCAGCACCACCTCCTAAATAAACCACCTGTGCGTAAAACCACGTGTCAGGGTCTGCTGTGGGGGAGACCCAAACTAAGACAGGTGTCCTTTAACACAAAACGTGTCTCCAGATCAGCGTTGCATCTGGGTACTTTTATCCACGATCCCAGCTCAGGAGAGGGTGCCATCTTTTGCCCAGCTGCACAGGGATGAAACCAGGATGTCCATGTTGCCTTCTCCTCCACACCCCTGCAAACACGACCAAGTCCTAAAGTTTCCTCCTGTAAGAGAGCTGCTAAATCAGGCCACATTGCCCATCTTTTCACCTCCTCTGTTGGCTTTCCTCTCTTCCTACATGTTCTCAAAGGAAAACTTGACCATTTTGCTCCCTGACAAAAAAAAAAAAAAAAAAAAATCCATGGATTCCCTATGGTCACAGAGTAAGGATCACTCTGCATCATATCCAACAGGCGATGGTGGCCACCAAATTTCAGTGTGGATGAAATTCAGAGATGACTCCAGAGATGTGGCGTGTGGACCACACCCTGAAGACGCGACGGTATTCCTTTCACGGTGATGACGCAATCCTGCCTTTTACAGACAGCGAGTGGTACCTGTGCACGGGTGTGTACATACGTGCAAATTCAGTTGTGATGTGACCCAGTGAAATCCTTCTGGCTGCTTCAGAGTTACATGTGGGATGCAGCTCAGGTGTTCAGTTCAACAAACATTAATTGAGCACTTCCTGCGTGCCGGGCACAATGATAGTTGTGAAACCATCACCACCCTCCATCTCCAGGGCTTTTCCGTCTTCCCAAACAGAAATTCTGTGCTCATTCCATATTAACCCCCTCCTCTCCCCTTCCCCAGCCCCGGACAACCACAGTTCTGTCCCTATAGCTTGCACTCATCCAGGTACATCATATAAATGGAATTATATGATGTTTGCCCCTCTGTGACTGGCTTATTTCACTTAGCGTACGTCTTCAGCGTTGGTAGCATGCATCAGGATTCCCTCTCGTTTTAAGGCTGAATGATATTCCATCATATGGACACACTGTATGTCACGTATCCCTTTATCCTCAATAAATACATGGGTTGCTTCCATGTCTTGGCTATTGTGAATAATCCTGCTGTGAACATGGGTGGACAAACACCTCTTTGAGACCCTGCTTTCAATTCTTTGGGCATATATCCTGAACGGGCATTGTTGGATCATACGGTAATCCTATGCTTAATTTTTTCGAGGAACCTCCACACTGTTTTCCACAGCAGCTGTGCCATTTTACATTCCCACCAGTAATCGTGCATCTTTTATGCCCTTCAAATTGCTTCCTAAGTCTTTGCAGATGGGCAAAAGGATGGCTCTGGGGTTTCTGCAGACTTTCAGTTTTTAGTCGAGCAGCAGCTGCAGGTGCCAGTGGCATAAATATCATCTGTCTCCCACCATCCATTCTTCATTTGTTTAATCATTTGTTTATATGCTCATCCCCTCATGGTACTTACTGAGTGTGTACAATCTGCTAGGTTCTGGAAGTAAAACGATGAGAAAAAAAGGACCCAGTCTCCATGTTCATGGAACTTAGAACACACTAATTCAGTCATTTATTCCATAAGTTCCTCCCAAGGGTCCACTCTGTGCCTGGCACTGTGCTGAGGGCCGGAGGATTGGGTGGTAAGCAAACCACACCATCTCTCAAGGTGATTATAGGTGTGTTGTGGGTTAGACATTAATTACACAAACCACATCCCAACAGCAGCAAACATGGCATCTCCTTAGTGATGCCAGACCATAGGGAAATGGTGCAAAAGAATAACCAAGCACCAGTTCCTGGTTTCATGGAGCTTACCTTCAATAAGGGGGGGACTTAAAATAGAGAAACAATTCTGTCAGGATGCATCTGGTTCCAAGAGACAAGAAATGCAATTCAGTTTGGCTTAAACAGTGAAAGAAATGTATCAGATGTACAGACTGAAAATGCCAGCAAGAGAGCAGACTTTGTGCAGTTTTGAATTGATGGTCACTATTTTAAAAAAAATTTTTATTGGTGTATAGTTGATTTACAATGTTGTGTTAGTTCCTGCTGTACAGCAAAGTGAGTCAGTTATACATATACATATATCCACTCTTTTTTAGATTCTTTTCCCATATAGCTCACTACAGAGTATTGAGTAGGGTTCCCTGTGCTATACCCTTATTATATATATATAATATATATAATATATATATTATATATATATAATAAGGGATATTATATATCCCTTATTAGTTGTTTATTTTATATATAGTAGTGAGTATACATCAATCCCAATCTCCCAATTGATGGTCACTGTTTATTAAGGTTTGTAATAACCATGCTTTCTAGTTTTTAAATTTGATCCTTTACCACTATTTACAGTAGCCAAGACATGGAAACAACCTAAATGTCCATCAACAGATGAATGGATAAAGAAGACGTGGTTTATATATACAATGGAATATTACGCAGCCATAAAAAAGAATGAAATAATGTCATTTGCAGCAACATGGATGGACCTAGAGATTATCATACCAAGTGAAGTAAGTCAGAAAGAGAAAGAAAAATACCCATACGGTATTACTTATATGTGGAGTCTAAAATATGACACAGATGAACCTATGTATGAAACAGAAACAGAATCATGGACACAGAGAACAGACTGGTGGTTGCCAAGGGGAAGGGGGGTAGAGACTGGGAGTTTGGGATTAGCAGGTGTAAAGTATTACATATAGAATGGATAAACTACAAGGTCTTACTGTATAGCACAGGGAACTATATTTAATATCCTGTAATAAACCATAATGAAAAAGAATAAAAACTTTATATTTAGCTAATAGGCATATCTAATATTTTAAGTTTTCTAAGACTTTCCATTAATAATGAAAGAGGGGAATCCCAGTACACACTACATTTAAAAATAAGTTAACTCTATATTGGTGAAAAACAGGTTATTAAAAATAATAGGTACTACTTCAATAAAAATCAACTTCTTTGAAGTTTTTTTAAAAAAATAATAAATTTGATGCTTTGACATCTTGAGACCCTGCTGATCCTGGAGAAACTGCCCCTCCCAGGGCTGGTCAATGGCTTGAGATAGGAAATAACTGACCTGGGAGTGTGGTCTTCACATGTAAACCAAATCATCCTAAGCACCTCCAAGCACCTCCTCTATGGGGCTCTTACACTCTGGACCACTCTCCACTTGCCTAATCCCTCAGGATAGGTATCAGACAACCAGAGACAGCGTCTGTCTCTAGATCTCACTGAAATTATTCACACTAGCCTATTCCAAGCCTTCTTTCCCTGCCTCATCCATTCCTTCCCCAGGGAAAGCACCATAAAGGCTCTTGCCCACATCTGTGCACCCTCTTCACCTCCGGATTGAACATGGTGCTTCCCCACGTGGCCCTGCATGGTGTGGCACGCCCATTTCTCTTGAGATCTGTGAACTATAAACTGTCTTTTCAACGGTATGTGTCTCCTGATCTGTTGACACTCCCATTTCTGAATAATAATAAAACCTATATTTTAAAAACAGAGTTCTGGGCCTCCCTGGTGGCGCAGTGGTTGAGAGTCCGCCTGCCAATGCAGGGGATACGGGTTCGTGCCCCGGTCTGGGAGGATCCCATATGCCGCGGAGCGGCTGGGCCCGTGAGCCATGGCCGCTGGGCCTGCGCGTCCGGAGCCTGTGCTCCGCAACGGGAGAGGCCACAGCAGTGAGAGGCCCGCGTACGGCAAAAAAAAAAAAAAAAAAACAGAGTTCTGCTCTGGTCTCTTTCCCCTGGGACCCCAATCCTGTCTTCTTCCCAGCTTTGTCTTCTCAGGACTGTAGTCCTTCTTTAAACTTAGGGAAAAAAAGGGAACTTGGGGTTCAGAGAGGGAGAGATGTTTGGGCATTTCTCCCAGACCCGTCTGCTGGGACTTTGTTATTCTTCCCTTCTTCCAGCCACACAGTGGTTATACTTGGCTTCCCCTCCTTCTAAAACACATCTGCTCATCCAAATAATTTTAAATATAATCCTGGTCTCCAGGAAGGGACCAGCCCATTCCCTGACTCTCTGCTTTCCACAGCATCAGCCTGGAACGTCGCTATACCTCAGCTCTCCATCTATTCAACCTTCTCATGTTTCTTAGTTGAATTCAAAAGAACTTGTTCCTTATCACCTCACACTGTTCAGAATGGCCATCTCCAAAAAGTCTACAAATAATAAATGCTGGAGAGGGTGTGGAGAAAAAGGACCCTCCTACACTGTTGGTGGGAATGTAAATTGGTGCAGCCACTATGGAGAACAGTGTGGAGGTTCCTTAAAAAACTAAAAATAGAGCTACCATTTGACCCAGCAATCCCACTCCTAGGAGTATATCCAGAGAAAACTATAATCTGAAAGGATACATGCACCCCAATGTTCACAGCAGCATTATTTACAATAGCCAGGATGTGGAAGCAACCTCAATGTCCATCGACAGATGAATGGATAAAGAAGATGTGATACATATATACAATGGAATACTACTCAGCCATAAAAAAGAATGAAATAATGCCATTTGCAGCAACAGGGATGGACCTAGGAATGCTCATACGAAGTGAAGTAAACCATACAGAGAAAGACAAATATCATATGATATCGCCTATATGTGTAATCTAAAATATGACAGATGAACATATTTACAAAGCAGAAACAGACTCACAGACATAGAAAACAAACTTATGGTTACCAAAGGGAAAAGGTGGGGGGGGGAGGGATAAATTAGGAGTTTGGGACTAGCAGATACGCACTACTGTGCTATACATAAAATAGGTAAACAACAAGGTCCTACTGTATAGCACAGGGAATTATACTCACTATCTTGTAATAAACCATAATGGAAAGGAATTTGAAAAAGAATAGATACATGTATATGTATAACTGAATCACTTTGCTGCACATCTGGAACTAGCACAACATTGTAAGTCGACTATACTTCAATTTTTTTAAAATTTATTTGTTTATTTATTTTTGGTTGCGTTTGGTCTTTGTTGCTGCGCGTGGGCTTTCCCTAGTTGTGGTGAGCGGGGGCTACTCTTCACTGCGGTGTGCAGGCTTATTGGGGTGGCTTCTCTTGTTGTGGAGCACGGGCTCTAGGCACGTGTGCTTCAGTAGTTGTGGCGCATGGGCTTAGTTGCTGCGTGGCATGTGGGATCTTCCCAGACCAGGGCTCGAACCCATGTCCCCTGCCTTGGCAGGTGGATTCTTAACCACTGCACCACCAGGGAAGTCCCTTCAATTTGAAAAAAATCCCTTCAGGTCCCATATTTGAAAAAAAAATCTCGATGAACAGACACATCCTTGATGGTTCCCTCCCTTGAACCCACTTCCTCACTCCCTTTTAGACCTTCAGTGTCACTCTCACTTTTGGCCCCACAGAAAAAGACATACTGTGCCTTGTGCCTTCTATTGTTTCCAGACGTACATTGGGCCTCTTCTCGAGTGTACATTTTCAGTTTACACTTTCAGAGTCCGTTGATTTGCCCTCTGTGCCCTGCGGAGAGCACAGCAGTTCCTGGAACTGGTGTGTGTGTGTGTGTGTGTGTGTGTGTGTGTGTCGGGGACTCTGAGTGCCCAGGAGAAAGCCTCTCATTCTGATGCATTCGAGGCATCGGGTGTGGGGTTTCCAGCCTCTGGGCCTCCCAGTCCTCTCCTTCCTTCCCGCGCTGAACTCCTTACGAACAGCCAAGTCTTGTTTTTAAGGTTTGAGTCTGTCACCTCCTCCGCAACAGATTCCCGCTGAATGGAATTCCCCAAATGTGCCCAACGTGTAACTGGAAAGAATTTAGACGGCTTTGAACGCTGTGCTTTGTAACCTGATGTACACGCATGTGTACGTTCTGAGTCCTTGGCTACACTCACTCTGGCCGCTGCCTGATCCCTCGTTTCCCCATAACGTAGTTTTCGCCACACTGCTCCAAGAAGTTGCTCTGTCGATGTGCCAGTGACCTCTTGGCTCCTACTACGTCCGGTGCCTGCTCCCCTGTCCTGCTCTCAGATTTGAGCTGCTCACTCCTTCCTTCTGTTGCCCTTGGGGGTCACTAAGCTCCCTCCGGCCTTTGTCTTGCTTCCCCAGGTGCTCCTAGGTGTTCGACTCCACCCCTAAGTATCAGAGGGCTCCAGGGCTGGGTCTACGCTCACCTTCCCCATCTGCATTAGTCACCTACAGCTGCATAGCAAGTTACCCCAAGATGTGAAGCAACAAGCATTTATTATGTCACCCAGTGTCAGAGTGGTTCTGGTTCAGAGTCTCTCGTGAGGTTGCCGTTAAGACATTGAGCATGGTTGTGGTCATTTGATGGCTTGACTGGGACTGGACAATCCACTTTCAAGGTGCTTTACTCATACTCCTGGCAGGAGGTGTCAGTTCCTCACCACGTGGGGCTCTCCAGAGGGCTCCTTGAGTGCCCGTGTGACAGGGCGATGGGTTTCCCCCAGAACCAAGACAGAGCAAGAAGGAAGCAAGGTGCCTTTTACACCCCGGCATTGGAAACCGCACGTTGACACTTCTGTAATCTGCTGCTGGCTGCACAGGTCAGCCCCAAGCGTCCTGGGGGTGGGGACCACACAGGGGAGTGAGTACTGAGAGGCTGGGGACCACCTCAGGGGTTGGCTTCCACACCCCCTCTACTCTCTCATCCAGAGCTGCCTTTACAAAAACTGCCTCTAAGCTAATTTGTATCTCCAGCCTTGATTTTGCATCTGAACTCCTGCCTCCTGCACACTGCTCCGGGAATGTCAAATTGACGTCTTAAGCTAACGTGTCCCAGGACAAATCTTCAATCTCCCTTATAATCTACTCCTCACCTGCAGTCTTCCCAGCCTCTATGAAAGGCATCACTCTCCACCCCAAAACCCAAACTCAAAACAGAAAAACACAAAATAGAAGCCGTTCCTTTTTTTTTTTAATATTCTTTCCCACTATGGTTTATCATGTGATATTGAATATAGTTTCTTGTGCTATAGAGTAAGACCTTGTTGTTTATCCATTCTCCATATATAATCGTTTGCATCTGCTAAACCCAAACTCCCAATCCTTCCCTCCCCCTTGGCAACCACAAGTCTGTTCTCTATGTCTGTGAGTCTGTTTCTGTTTCATAGATAAGCTCATTTGTGTCGTATTTTAGATTCCACATATAAGTGATACCATACGATATTTGTCTTTCTCTGTTTGGCTTACTTCACTTAGTATGGTCATCTCTAGGTCCATCCATGTTGCTTTAAATGGCATTATTTCCTTCTTTTTTATGGCTGAGTAGTATTCCATTGTATATACGTATTTCAGTATGACATCTTCTTTATCCATTCATCTGTCGATGGACATTTAGGTTGCTTCCATGTCTTGGTTATTGTAAATAGTGCTGTTATGAACATAGGGGTGCATGTGTCTTTTTGAATTATGGTTTTCTCAGGATATATCCCCAGGAGTGGGGTTGCTGGATCATATGGCGGCTCTATTTTTAGTTTTCTGAGGAACCTCCGTACTGTTCTCCATAGTGGCTGCACCAACCTACACGTCCACCAGCAGTGTAGGAGGCGTCCCTTTGCTGTACAGCAGAGATTGGCACATTGTCAACCAACTGTACTTCAATTAAAAAAAAAATAGGGCTTCCCTGGTGGCGCAGTGGTTGAGAGTCCGCCTGCTGATGCAGGCGACACGGGTTCGTGCCCTGGTCTGGGAAGATCCCACATGACGCAGAGCGGCTGGGCCCATGAGCCATGGCCGCTGAGCCTGCGCATCCGGAGCCTGTGCTCCACAACGGGAGAGGCCACAGCAGTGAGACGCCCGCGTACCGCAAAAAAAAAAAAAAAAAAAAAAAAAAAAGAAGCCATTCCCCATTCTTCTCCTTCTGTCCACACTACATGTCCCGCCAACACAAACCCTGCCGCAGCTCCACCTTCAAGACACAACAGGATCCATTCTGTTTGCAACCACCTCGAGCTGCGCGCCACCATTTCTCCCTGGATAACCGTGGCATCCTGATGGCTCTGGTCCTTCCAGCTCCAGAGCAGTCTATCCTCCATGAAGCAAGCCCCAGACCTTCTGCAAACAAGTCACATCATGTCACCCCTCCCAACTCAGCCTCGGTCAGTGGGCCTGCAACACACATAGACTGAGCAGTGCCTGCAAGGTCACTGGCATCCTGGCCCCCAACAGCTGCTCATAGCACAGCCCTCATTCCTTGGTCACCACACTGTCACCACCCTGCCTTCCTGCTGTCCCTGAAAACTTCCTCTGCCCCCTGACCTAGACTTTTGCATTTCC
The DNA here is from genome assembly GCF_964341445.2 of Mesoplodon mirus. Lineage (NCBI taxonomy): Eukaryota > Metazoa > Chordata > Mammalia > Artiodactyla > Ziphiidae > Mesoplodon > Mesoplodon mirus. The sequence continues at coordinate 63,658,239 of NC_138995.1, read as the reverse complement.
TCTCATAATAATTCTCTTTCCTCATAATTACCATGGCTGGTTCCGCCTCAATCTTCACATCTCAGCTCAAAGGTCACGTTCTCAAAGGCAGAGCTGGGACCAGGATGAGGTGAGCTTGAAGGAGGCACCAAAAACCTCATCACCAAGATAAATAATATTTTTATGTAATTTTTTTTTAAAGATCAACATGAATGCCAACAAAAGGAAGGAAAAAATATCAAAAATTTAAAGTCCAGTGTGTGCTGAGCCATATTGAAGCTTGAAGCAAAAGAAAATGGAAACCCCTATAAATGTGTTTTAATGTAATTTTTTAAGGATTAATTTTTCCAGAATATTGAAAAGTAGGCATGTTAAAATTGAAAAGTAGGCACATTAAAACTCACAACATTATCTTATGTTTAAATATTTTAATTATACAAAAGAGAAAAAACTCCAGCATTTACTATAATTCTACTTTCCTGGCTTTAACAGAAGCAAACTGATCAATAATATTTTCTTTTTTTAAAGGATGGTCTTTTAAAAATTATTATTATTATTATTATTTTGGCCGCACCGTCTGGCATGCGGGATCTTAGTTCCCTGACCAGGGATCAAACCCATGCCCCCTGCTTTGGAAGTGTGGAGTCTTAACCACTGGACCTCCAGGGAAGTTCCCAATAATATTTTCAAAATCTATTTCTGGAAAACAGTTTACCTTTAAAAAATATACAAAAGCATGGATAGAACAGTGTACGTTTCCTTTTGCCTCAGACTCCGATATGGCATGGCACAAAATACGGTCAGATTGTTTCTGTATTTAAAATTTTATTATTTCATTCATCATGGATTTTTTTGCATTAATGTTTTTTCAAATATTTTTTTTCCAAAATTTCAAAAATATTTTCAAATGTTAAAATACTACTTAACTTGAAGACTATGTGTTTCGTGCTGTTACGTATTGAGTTTGCTGTGTGCCCATGATTCTTTCCTTCTCTCAATCCTCACATCAACCCCGAGAGTTGTGATGTGATGGATTTCCCCCACCCCAGGAGGGGGGAAGGAGCGGGTGTCTTACTCTGCAATTAGAATGAGAGCTGACCACCCATTCTCTGCTGTGCCTCAGGGGTCTCATCTGTAAAGTGGGGAGTTAATATCACCCACCTTTGGGTGGGAATTCAACAGGAAGCACTTAGCATGGTGCCTGGCACATGATAAGCATAAGAAATGCTCATTACTGTATAAGGATAGTGGCCATGGTGTAACAGCAGCCGTTGGCTCCATCCAAATCTAAAAATGCTGATTCTAAAGATACAAGGATTCTTCATCTCTGTGAAGAGCTCTGCCATCCAAAATATGTCCACTTCTGCCTCTCCCTTGGCCGTCACGTTGATCGAGGCGCCCTGTCCTGTGCATGGCCCAGCCCCTGGCCTGGTGAAGTCACTGAGTAAACATTTGTTCTACTTTTGTGTGACTGTCTGATCTCTTTCTCCCTCTCCCAGTGGCCTCTGAGTCATGTCCCCTTCTGGGCCCCAGAGAAAGCCTGGCTGAGACTAAGCGTTCCAAATGGACGACACCAACAATATTAATAATTTTAGTAGCTAAACGATAAATCCCAAAGCTCTTATCATCTACAAGGCTCTTCTTGATCCAACCCTTGGCCCCCACCACCTAATAGCTCTTCAGCTGCTCTGGTCTCCTGGTCCTGCCTTGAATGCACGCAACGGGCCTTTGCACGTGCTGTGTCCGCTCGCTGGAATGTTCCTTTCCCGTGACTAGCTCCCTGCCTTTATCCATCTCTGTCCTCAGTCATCACAACCACTCAACACTTTCACCCCGCTCTCTTTCTCCCCTACTAACTCCCCCGCTGAACCCCTGAGTTCTTTATCACAGCACACAAATCGTGTTTCGTTGATGGGTCTGTGTGCTCCCTTGGATTGTTAAGTGCTGGGAGGATTTTCCAGGCAGGTTGTAACACATCGTTGTTCCCCAGGGTTTCTCAACTTCTCCACTGCTGACATTAGGGGCTGGATAATTCTGAGTGTGTGTGTGTGTGTGTGTGTGCGCGCGCACGCATGCGTGTGGCTGTCCTGTGCATTGTAGGATGCTTATTTAGCAGCATCCCAGGCCTCTATGCACTAGATGTTAATAGCACCCACCCTCCTTAAGTTGTGGTAACCAAAATATTTCCAAAGACCCCTGTGGGAAGCCAAATCTCCCCCTGCCCCCCGTTGAAAACCACTGCTGGATCCCCATCTCCTGGAAGAGGGTCTGCCACAGCTGTTGGGGTAAAATGCATAGTTTGTGAATGAATGGATGGATGGATGGATGAACGAATGAATGAATGATTAAAGTAGATAATGCGTCATGGGCTTGCAGTTGACTTAGGACATCTAACACTCCACAAACGTCCAAGAGTGCCATTCAATTGCGGGGAAAGAACACACCCCTGCCTCTGGGGGACGTCCCTCAGGCCTGAGCCCTCCCCACACCGGTTGGTTTTGTTGTCCACTGTTGCAGGCTGTTCTCACCTGGTGTGCAGGACAAAGGCCAGCTCAGCCTGTTGCCATGGGAACTGCACTGGGCAGGGGAGGGGAGGGGCTGCAGAATTGCCGGTACAGAGAGAGAGAGAGAGAGAGAGAGAGAGAGAGAGCCTCGGGGCATGGAAATGTCTGGTCTCTCCAGGAAAGGGTGTGTGGGTTCAAGAACATCTTAGCGCCCTTGCCATGCAACACTAGCGTGTGGAAAGAACATAATTCGTTTGAGACCTATATGCACACCCACTCGCCCTGTGTCATGAGACGGGTTTCCTCCTTACAAGGCCACCTGCATTTGATTCTGGGGAGACTTGTGCTGCCTAGTACTCCTTGCTAAATGGATTTTGGTGAGTGTTATTCAAAGCATGAATATCTAATGGAGAAAGGAACTAATGTCATCTCCTGGTTTGATGATGAAAATAAAACAGGGTGCGATAGTTAAGGACTGACTTGTGAGCACAACTGTACACTGAGTTCTCCCAGTGAAACGTGGAACCTGGAGGGGGGCGGAGCTTGGGGACCCCAACACACAGAGCACTGAGAATTCTTCAAAGATGCAAATTGTATATAGGAAAGGGCTTTCTTCTTTGGACTGCAAGCCCCCACATCACTTATTTTACGTTATTTTTCACTGAAAGCTTTTATACTTGCAGCTGTGCTTTCTTACAATGTAAGGGTACAGATTGTACATCACTTATTTTAATTAATTGCCTCGTAAACGTCTCCGCGATGACCACAAGGTAGACATGCGTGCTCTGGTGAGCTCCAGAAGTGGAACTGCTCAGTCAAAGGGTGAACATGTTTTATGGGCAGAAGACCTTAATAGACATTTTTCCAAAGAAGGCATACAGATGTCCAGTAGGCCCAGGAAAACGTGCTCAACATCACTAATTATTAGAGAAACGCAAATCAAAACTACCATGAGGTACAACCTCACACCAGTCAGAATGGCGACCATTAAAAAATCTACAAACAATAAGTGCTGGAGAGGGTGTGGAGAAAAGGGAACCTTCCTACACTGTTGGTGGGAATGTAAATTGGTGCAGCCACTCTGGAGAACTGTATGGAGGTTCCTCAGAAAGCTAAAAATAGAATTACCATATGAACCAGCAATCCCACTGATGGGAATATACCCGGACAAAACTCTAATTCAAAAAGACACATGCACCCCTATGTTCATAGCAGCACTATTCACAATAGCCAAGACATGGAAACAACCTAAATGTCCATCGACAGATGAATGGATAAAGAAGATGTGGTACATATATACAATGGAATATTACTCAGCCATAAAATAGAATGAAATAATGCCATTTGCAGCAACATGGATGGAACTAGAGATTCTCAGCGTAAGTGAAGTAAGTCAGATAGAGAAAGACAAGTATATGATATCACATATGTGGAATCTAAAATATGACACGAATGAACCTATCTATGAAACAGAAACAGACTCACAGACATAGAGATCAGACTTGTGGTTGCTGGAGTTGGGGAGGGAAGGATTGGGAGTTTGGGATTAGCAGATGCAAACAATTATATAGAGAATGGATAAACTACAAGAGCCTACATATAGCACAGGGAACTATGTTCAATATCCTGAGATAAATCATAATGGAAAAGAATATTAAAAAGAGAATGTGGGGCTTCCCTGGTGGCGCAGTGGTTGAGTCCACCTGCCGATGCAGGGGACATGGGTTCGTGGAAGATCCCACATGCCGCAGAGCGGCTGGGCCTGTGGGCCATGGGCGCTGAGCCTGCGCCTCCGGAGCCTGTGCTCCGCAGCAGGAGAGGCCACAACAGTGAGAGGCCCGCGTACCGCAAAAAAACAAACAAGCAAAAAGAATGTCTATGTGTGTAAAACTGAGTCACTTTGCTGTACCACAGAGATTGACACAACCTTGTAAAATCAACTCTACTTCAATAAAAAAAATTCTTAGAAAAGGGGTGAGGGACTTCCCTGGTGCCACAGTGGTTAAGAATCCACCTGCCAATGCAGGGGACATGGGTTCGAGCTCTGGTCTGGGAAGATCTCACATGCCACAGAGCAGCTAAACCCGTGAGCCACAACTACTGAGCCCGCATGCCACAACTACTGAAGCCTGCGCGCCTAGAGCCCGTGCTCTGCAACAAGAGAAGTCACCGTAATGAGAAGCCCATGCGCCGCAATGAGAAGCCCACGCACCGCAACGAAGAGTAGCCCCCGCTCACCGCAACTAGAGAAAGCCCATGCGCAGCAACGAAGAGCCAACACAGCCAAAAATAAATAAATAAATTAATTAATTAAAAAAAAGAAAAGGGTGGGGGAGAACCTATTTTAGACTTTGACACATTGCCAAAAACGCGTTCCAGGACAGATGTGTCCACCGCCTGCATGCAGAAAGGAGCCTGCTCCCCCAGCCCAGTGTCAACCTCACACTCCCAACTTTCATCTTTGCCCACCTGGTGTGGTGGAACCGTCTCAGTTTGTCCACGGTCTCCAATTTTTGGATCACAAGTCAGGTGAGATTTTCACTAACTAACGTAGGTCCAACGTTGCAATTTTTTGCTTTGTGAACACCCTTTCAGATCCTCTGTCCTGTTTTTCTATTTTCATGTTCAACTCTTACTCACCGAAACAGAATTTATATAGGAGTGATATACGTTCCCTGGACTACCACGTCTGCAGCAGTGAATTTAACCTATTGATTTCCCCTCCTCCAATCTTTGTTAACTGTGGTGTTCCTTTGTACATAGCCATACACAGTATTTAAAAAATTTTTTTAATTGTGCCCAAATACACATAACATAAAAATGACCATGTTAATCATTTTGAAGCATACAGTTCAGTGGTATTGAATACACTCATAACGTTGTGGAACCATCACCACCGTCCATCTCCAGAGCTGTTTTCATCTTGCAAAACTGAAACTCTGTCCCCATTACACACTAACTCCCCATTCTTTCCTTCCTCAATCCCTTGAAATCACCATCCTATTTTCTGTCTTTATGAATTTGATTATTCTAGGTACCTCATATAATTGGAATCATACAGGATTTGTCTTTTTTCAGCTGGCTTATTTCACTGAGCATAATGTCCTCAAGGTTCATCCATGTTGCAGTCTGTGTCAGAATTTCTTTCCGTTTTAAGGCTGAATAATATTCCACCATACGGATGGACCACATTTTGTTCATCTATTCATCCACTGATGGACACTTGGGTTGCTTTTACCTTTTGGCTACTGTGAATAATGCTGCTATAAACACGGGTGTACAAATATCTCTTTAAGACCCTGCTTTCAATTCTTTTGGGTGTATACCCAGTGGTGGAATTCTGGGATCATATAGTTATTGTCTGTAATTTTTTTTGAGGAATCTCCGTACTGTTTTCCATAGTGGCTGCACAGTTTTACATCTCCACCAAAATTGTGCAAGGGTTCCAATCTCTCCACTTCCTCTCCAATACTTGTCATGGTCGCTCGGTATCCGCGGGGCATTGGTTCCAGGACCTCCGCAAATACCAAACTCCGAGGATGCTAAAGTCCCTTACATACGGCCCTCCGGTATCCATGGATTTAACCAACCGGGGATTGAATCCATCTGTGGTTGGTTAAATCTGCAGATGCCGAACCTGCGGATACAGAGGGCCAGCTGTGTTTTCTGTATTTTTTTAAAGAAACATATAGTCGTGTGTATATATCAGTCCCAATCTCCCAATTTATCCCTCCTCCCCCTTATGCCCTGGTAACCATAAGTTTGTTTTCTACATCTGTGACTCTACTTCTGTTTTGTAAATAAGTTCATTTGTACCCTTTTTTTTTAAGATTCCATATATAAGTGATATCACCTGATATTTGTCTTTCTGTGTCTGACTTACTTCACTCAGTATGACAATCTCTAGGTCTATTGATGTTGCTGCAAATGGCATTATTTTGTTCTTTTTATGGCTGAGTAGCACAGGGAACTCTACTCAATACTCTGTAATGGCCTATATGGGAAAAGAATCTAAAGAAAAAAAAAGAGTGGATATATGTATAACTGTTTCACTTTGCTGTACACCTGAAATGAATACAACATTGTAAATCAACTATACTCCAATAAAAATTTTTTAAAAAAGAAAGAGTTACCCTCCTAATGGGTATGAGGTGGCATCTCATTGTTTTTATGTGGTCAGAGTTATGTATCTCTCTTCTTTCATGCTTGTGTGCTTTTGTGACTGGTTAACAAGTCCTTCCCTGTCCATGATGATAAGAACATTTACACAGTCTCATGTGGAGCTGAAAAGAGGAGACCATTGGAGCACACTATGCCCACATAGAGAAAACTCTGTTCTTCCACATGGTCCTGGCTGCAGTTGCTCATAGAGGAATCTGAGCCAGAATTAAACTGAAAAGACGGTTCATATGGGAGACAAGTTTCTCCCGGAAACCCAGGGCCCTTTGGACGGAGCTCTGAGAATGTCAGCATTCAGCCTGAGTGCCAGTTAAATCAACCCACCTCAGAATTTTCCCTGATTAATGAGTTAAATGCCAGACTGGAGTCCAAGCTCTGTATATATTGCCTTCTTACTCAGGAAGGGAACGGCTTTCTCGGAAACAGTAAAACGTAGCCAGTATTCTGGAGACATTCATTCCCAAACCATAAACATATTTAAGACTAGTTGTCTGTTCTGTAGATTACATCCCTGGAGCCAGTTACAAATGAGTTTCTCTCTACTTTCCTGGAGTTAAAAAAATCTTGATTCTAATATTCTGATGGTTTCAATTCCTGTTCCCAGTGACTTTATTGGGACCTTGCAGGCATTGAGCATTTATGGCCCACTTCCAAAATTTGGTATTACGTTGAATTAACGTAAAAGATCAACAAGAATAATTATAATGACTGGGATATAGATGTATACTACTTGCAGATAATAAATGAGAAAAATCTTTACGATTTTGTAAACTTGCTTTTTGTGTATGTATTTGTAAATCCATCCACAGAAACATAGTGAAATGAATCCCTGGTCTTTCTTTCATTCTCATTTTCTTTCTTTCTTTCTTTCTTTTTCTCTCTCTCTCTTTCTTTCCCTCCCTGCTTGTCTTCCTTCCTTTCTTTTATTTTGTTTAAACATCTTTATTGGAGTATAATTGCTTTACAATGGTGTGTTAGTTTCTGCTGTATAGCCAAGTGAATCAGCTCTGCATATACATATATCCCCACATCCCTTCCCTCTTGTCTCCCTCCCTCTTTATCCCACCCCTTTAGGTGGTCACAAAGCACCGAGCTGATCTCCCTATTCCCACTAGCTAGCTGTTTTACATTTGATAGTGTATATAAGTCCATGTCACTCTCTCACTTCATCCCCCAGCTTACCCTTCCCCCTCCCTGTGTCCTCAAGTCCATTCTCTATGTCTGCGTCTTTATTCCTGTCCTGCCCCTAGGTTCTTCAGAACCTTTTTTTTTTCTTTTTTAGATTCCATATATATGTGTTAGCATATGGTATTTGTTTTTCTCTTTCTGACTTCCTTCACTCTGTATGACAGACTCTAGGTCCATCCACCTCACTACAAATAACTCAATTTTGTTTCTTTTTATGGCTGAGTAATATTCCATTGTATATATGTACCACATCTTCTTTATCCGTTCACCTGTCAGTGGACACTTAGGTTGCTTCCATGACCTGGCTATTGTAAACAGAGCTGCAACGAACATTGTGCTACATGTGTCTTTTTGAATTATGGTTTTCTCAGGGTATATGTCCAGTAGTGGTATTGCTGGGTCATATGGTAGTTCTATTTTTAGTTTTTTAAGGAACCTCCATATTTCCTTTCTTTCTTTCTCTCTCTCTCTCTCTCTCTCTCTCTCCTCCTCCTCCTTCTTGTAAAGGCATGCCCATTAGTGGAACAGCAGAGGACGCCTTCTAGATCATGGGAGCTCATTCCCAGAGGCAGCAGAAGCATCAGTGAATTCCTGAGTCCGGGAGCGGCGGCATCTGTGTCCTCCCTGGGCCAGTCCTGCGGCCAGTCTCTGAAGATGAGTCTGGCTCCAGAAACTCACCTAGGAATCTAAAGCCTCCCTGGCTTCTCTAAGATCTACCCGCTATCCCTTCAGCATCTCTCTGAACAGCTGGAGTCTATCATAGTGGTTTCTATTGCTCACTGCCAAGAATGCTGGCTGTCAAGCACCGGCATCTCTTTGATCTGCTGTCCCAAGTTCCTGGGAGGCTCCCCCGGATCTTGGTCTCTGTGGGAAGTAGCAAAAATGCTGCTTCTCTGGGAGGGTGCAGCCTCGTGCCACGAGGCACAGCTTGGATTCCAAACCTCTCGCTTGTCCCCTTGTGCAGTGAACAGCTTGCCCAGCCATACGCTGAAGCCCTGTGACCACACTTTCAATCTTTAGCAAGGCAAGTAAAAGCTTCTGACTTCGCCTGCTGCAAACACCTAGCTTGCGTGTACTGAGCGCTTCCTGTATGCTAGCCATAAACTCACATGTGAAATTTAGTCTCAGGTCCCTCTGGGAGTCAGGAGCTCCTGTTGCCTCTGTTTCTGTTATAACCCCTGTTCACATAGATCAATGATATTATCTATATTGATACTTACAGTGGCTCATTAATAAAACCCAAAGGGTTTTCCATGGCTTCAAGGGCCCTCTTGACCAGATGAGGAAACGGAGGCTCCAGTGATGACACAGGAAGGACATGATGGATGAGCACTAAGCAAATCTGAGTCCAGCGTCCCCATATTTGACCAGACGCCAGATGACCTCCTGTGTTCCTCCCTGAGCCTCAGGGACCTCATCTGTCACCTGGGAGGGAAAGTCCCACTCACATTTGTGGAGTGCTAAGGGGAGTGAATGGAAGGCATACAGCAGGTGCCTAGCATAGCACAGCCAGCCAATCAGGTTAAGTATTTTGTTACCACTATTACCATCATGGTCACCACCTTTGGTCCCTTCCCAACTGTGGTACAGACAGCTCTACACGATGCACTTGTCCTGTCCCATCCCAAATCCATCCCTGATGCCTCTCTCTGTGGCCATCTCCACGTCACTGTCTTTGTTTTTTGTTATTCTTTGGGGTTTTTTTGGGTGCACCCTGCAGCTTTCGGGATCTTCCCTGACCAGGGATCGAACCCAGGGCCCTGGAAGTGAGAGCGCTGAGTCCTAACCACTGGACCTCCAGGGAATTCCCTCCACACCACCGTCTTGCTCTTGTCCTGTTCACTTCCAGGTGTCTGGCATCCAGCGCTGTGGCCATGCAGCACAGAATGGTCACCGAGTAAACGGTCCGTCCTTCTGAAGTTCCTCTGTGCACTCATCCGTGTGGTTCCCCTCCCTCCCAGTGGACTCTGAGCCATGAGGATGCCTCCATCTCAGAGTCATGGATGGACACCTCCATCTCTGAGTCATGGATGGACACCATGGATGCAAATAACATTGTCTATATCAAAACATACAATCCAAAGTGCTTTCCATCTCTTGACATACCCACACTACTATATATAAAATAGATAACTAATAAGGACCTACTTATTAGGCACAGGGAACTCTACTCAATACTCTGTAATGACCTATATGGGAAAAGAATCTGAAAAAGAATGGATATATTTATATGTATCACTGATTCACTTTGCTGTACAGCAGAAACTAACACAACAGTGTAAATCAATTCTACTCCAATCAAAATTTTTTAAAAATAGAGAAATAGGGCTTCCCTGGTGGCGCAGTGGTTGGGAGTCCGCCTGCAGATGCAGGGGACATGGGTTTGTGCCCCGGTCCGGGAAGATCCCACATGCCGCGGAGCGGCTGGGCCTGTGAGCCATGGCCGCTGAGCCTGCGCGTCTGGAGTCTGTGCTCCGCAACGGGAGAGGCCACAATAGTGAGAGGCCTGCGTACCACAAAAAAAAAAAAAAAAAAGAAATAGAGAAATAAGTTGAGATGAAGGATAGGTTTACTTAATTTCTTATAAAATTTCCAGTACCGACTAAATTGTAAGAACATATGTATTAAGTTAATGTAAGTGGAATCAAAGTTTTATGAATGGACTTTCAAGAAGAACAAACCAAAACAACCCAAAGTGCTTTCCGTGTCGACCTGAGCTTGCTCCACCCGTGTCTTCATCTCTCGTGCTCTGTTCACTCGCACTGCTCAGGGGCTCCTGGATTCCCCTGCGATGTCCCTGTAAGCCCCTGCCTCCAGGCTCCTGCTCTTGCTGCTCTTTCTTCATACTTTGTCCACTCCCTTCGCTTATACGTCTGCTCAATTCCCACCCCCTCTTGGGTCCTCTTGCTAAAGCAGCGGCCCCCAATCACTCCCTACCCAACCGCCCCTTTACGTTTTCTTCGTGCTCTCGTCACAACGTGATTTTAAGGGCTCAACTCTTCACCGCTTGTAACCCAACTACAACAAAATCTCCAAGAAAGGTTTGCTGTTGTTGTTAATAGGCACTGAATGCAGTTTTAATTTTATTTTTATTTTTGGAAATTAAATTTTATTGGAGCAGAGTTGCTTTACACTGTTGTGTTCGTGTCAGGTGTGCAGCAAAGTGAGTCAGTTACACATATACCTATAGCCACTTTATTAGATTCTTTTCCCACATAGGTCATTACAGAGTATTGAGGAGAGTTCCCTGTGCTGTACAGTAGGTCCTTATTCATTATCTATTTTATGTATAGTAGTGTGTACCTGTCAATCCCAAGGAAGAGATGTTTGACTGTTTCTGTTGCATCCACACCCCTGGTCTGTTACCCAGCACAGAGTGAGCCCTCGGTACCTATTTGTCAGATGATTAAATGCATGTGTCGGATGAATGGGTGCCTCAGACATTAGGGTCTTGGGCAGACACCGCTTGTTTTTTCCTACCACTGCATCCCTGGCTTCAGGGAAAGCGGCCGCCACAGTGGGGTTCGACCAATATGTTGAATGTTGAAAAGCTAAGAACAATATCCCCGGCGCTTGCAGGAGGTTTGTGAGTCATATAAGGACTGCAGAGACCCAAAGAGCCAACTTCCTTTTGTTCTGCCGTGACCCCCGTCTAAAGATGCGGGTAAACATACACAAAAGACAGGCCTGACCCGGCGGCGAAGGGGAGCAGGGCCTGCAGGTGTGAGTCCTCCCCTGCCCCGTACCCCCCTCTCCCAACCGGGGCTTCGTCTTTGTCATCTGTTTTCCCTCAAGAGCTGTCACCTGATGTGTGGGGCAGAGGCAGGCTCAGGCCGTTGCCATGGACACTGTAGCCTGATCAGGCGGTGGAAGAGAGGAGAGGGGGCCGGGGAGACGCAGCTGGAAATTTCCAGTTCTGAAGTTAGCCGGTGTGGGCATCCAAAAGCCTGGCTAGCACGAGGCAGGTGCTTCTCTTTTCTTTTTCTTTTTTTAAACTTTATATTGGAGTAGCGTTGATTTACATTGTTGTATTGGTGTCAGGTTACATCACAGAGGATTGAGCAGAGTTCCCTGTGCTAGACAGTAGGTCCTGGTTAGTTCTCTGTTTTATATAGAGTAGTGTGTGCCTGTGTGTGTGCGTGTGTCATGCTTCTTCAAAGTCTGCTGTGGCAGTGATGGGCTCTGCACGCCCTCCCCAAGTCTGTCAGAACCAGCAGGATTTACTCCTCATTGCCCTGTGTTCTGAGGACAACCACACACGTGCGGCCCACCTTCCAAGAGGACTCCTGTCCTCAAATCCAAAATAACGCCAGCTAAAAGCGGCAAAGAGAGAGGAGAGAAAACATTTTGGAGAATGTGAGGGCAGCAAAGAAGTGGAACCGGGAGGAAGAGAGACCGGCTGGGGGGGTCTTCGGTCAACGAATCATTCAGCTGCGTGTGCCCATTTTCCCTTGCTTGCTTTTCAACTGCTCATCATACTCCGTGGGGTCAACGGACCTCAGTTAATGTGCTCATTCTCCCGCTGGTGGACATTTAGGTTGTATTCGGTTTTTCTTTTTTCCTCTCGCTATGACAAGCCCCGCTGGAGTCTCCAGGGCCCACAGCAGTGCCTGGTACGTGGTTTCTGCTCGATAAACGTTTGTCAGATGAGCGAGTGTCACAGTGAACTGGTCTCCTTCCACACGTGTGAGAGTTCTAGGGCACAGACCTCAAAGTGGATTTTCTGAGTGGTAGGAGAACGCACATCACCAGCTCTTCTAGATATTGTCAAACTGCTCTCCAAGATGGCCTTGGACTTATGTAGAAAAAAAATTTTTTTTAATTGAAGTATAGCTGATTTACAGTGTTGTGTTAGTTTCTGCTGTACAGCAAAGGGATTCAGTTATACATATATATACATTGTTTTTCATATTCTTTTCCATGATGGTTTACCCCAGGAAATTGACTATAGTTCCCTGTGCTATACAGTAGGACCTTATTGTTTATTCATTCTATGTGTAATAGTTTGCACCTGCTAATCCCAAACTTTCTGACAATAGACACATTTTCTGCTGTCCATTATTCCCTGATGGAGTGTCTGGCACACCACAGGTATTCAAGAGATGTTTCTAGGAGGTGAATATGTGGGCGAGTGGGTTATATTGGCTCACATTTAGATAATGATGCATATACAGGTATTTAATCCAGCTCTTGTTTACGTAACATAGAACGGTAACATTCAATAGCCTTCAAAACACAGTTTCTTCATCACGCAAAAAATTTGTCTCTGGGCTCTAAGATTCTGCTGTTATGGCACTTTTTACATGCCACACATATTATGACTTTTCCATCAGCCGCTCCCCCAGCAAAACTGCCCTGAGCACCGTGTGGGTGTGTGTGTACTTTTGTGAGTGTCTGCAGGGGGGAGATTCCCAGGGGTGGATTTGCTGGGTCAAAGGGCATGCACATACTAAACCTGGATGCCTTCTGCCAAAAGAACTTGCCAGAAAGTTTATAACAAATTGCATTCTCCCCACTAGCCTGGGAAGGCATCCATTTTTCATACAATCACCAATTCTCCTTGTCTATATTTTTATCTTCGTCCACCTTACAAATGGAAAAAGGATTTGCCACGTTGGTTTTCATGTCCTTTTTTGTTTTTTTTCTTGGAGTACAAAGATTGGAATGTCATTTTGTCATTTTTTTTTAACATTTCAATTTTCTCCTTTAAAGCCTTTCTGTCCATTTTGAAATCCTGTATTTTGAAGTTCATTTTCTCCCATGTTTTTAATTCATTTCTTGTAAATACAATTGACACGTGAAAGATGTAATTTCTTTGATTCTCATTGGGTTGCAAGTAGTTTTACCCACTTTGTCACTTTATTTTGGCTTATATTATTTTTGATTTCTTCTGTACCTACTTTTTCAGCTCTTATGGAGTCAGATTAATTTATCTTTTTCTTTCTGTGGTTGTAAGCTCTAGCATTGTGTTTACCGAGCCTTTTCTCCACTCAAATTATAAGAAAATATTCACTCAAGCTTTCTGCTGGTGAGCAGAAAATTGAAGGCCACCAGCTCTCTCCCTGCCCAAATGTTGTCCTCTTGCTTCCTACTCAGACAAATTCTAGGGTATTCAGCATCCAACCAACTGCCCCTCCATCCAAGAAAGTAAACTTAATGCTATGCCATCGTGTTAAATGAATAAAGGCACCAGAATCCAATTTTTGAGCTGAACAGAATCCATTCATTTGTTCATTTATTCATATTCTAAAAATGTTTGAAGGTCCTACTAAGTGCCGGGCATTCTGGGCAGGGATTTTGATATTCTTTCTTTATGATGTATTCCCTACACCTCCCATGACCCCTGGCATGCGGTGGTCCTTCCATAAACTTTTGCTAAATGAACCTAAAAAAGTCTTGTTTGAAGGAACGAATATCGCTGGTAGCTCGGCTCTCAGACCAAAGAGCGTGCCTTTCCCAGTGTTTGTTTGTTTGTTTTTTTCTCATCCCACCAGCTCCCAGAACAGTTGATCCATATTTGTTGAATAAATGAATACATAAATAAGCAAAGAAGAAACGATAGCTGATGTCACTGGTGCTTAAACGACGTGTGTGATTTCTCACCGGGTCCATGGGCAGGCCCTCACAGGCAAATTGGTGATCTTTTTGCAAAGCCCCCATTCAAGGGTGTATTTTAAGGGGCACAGAGGTCCTGCACAGGCCACTGCAGGAGGCCTGCGGGTTGAGCCTTCCCATTCCCCAAGCTGCCCCTTCCCTTCGAGAGCAATTACCTGTTGGAGAAGGAGGCAGGCTCAGGCTGTTGCCATGGGAACCGCAGCTGGAACAGGGGAAGGAGGGGGCTGGGGACTGCACCACCACCGAGACTGGAATTTTCCAGGTTCTGATGTCACAGTGTGTGTGTGGTGGTGATGGTGGGGGTGTTCAAAATGCCAGGCGAGCATACCTTAGGTGCATAATAAATGTTTGTCAAAAGAATGAATGATGTGCCCCTCCTGCTCCTACCTGAGTCCACAGATGTCTGGGGAAAGTTGTCTCCCCTCTGCAGGGTAGAAATCTGTGTGTCTTTGTGTGATTGCCCTGTGGTCTTTGTTCACTGAATGGTGATGGGAACTCAAAATACTAACTCAAAGCTGTAAACCCTTGGGGACTTCCCTGGTGGTCCAGTGGTTAAGACTCTGCTCTCCCCAATGCAGGGGGCATGGGTTCGAGCCCTGGTCAGGGAACTAGATCCCACAGGGTGTGGCTGGCTGAAGGGTGGGCTGTCCGACTAGTGCAACTTGCTTTCGCCGGCTGAGATGTAAGAGTATCTAGATGGATACACTACCTCATTCTTTAAGCTGCTACATCGTATTCTGCTGTAGGGATGAACCACAACTTATTGATCCATACTCCTATCGGTAGACATTAAATTTCACTACAAAGACTATAAATAGCCCCCTCCCTAGGACAGTGCTTTGTACACAAATAGCATTGAATAAATATTGCAATGAGTATACTCTTGTACTTGAGGCGGGGGACAGGGGCAAGTCCCCCACCTCCCTGGAGCATCTATCCAGAAGCTGAATGGCTGGGCTATACAGTGGCTTCCTCAACCTCAACACAGTTTACATTTTGGGCAAGTTACTCTTTTTCTGGGGGGTCGTGGGAGGCTGCCCTGTGTACTGTAGTATGTTTAGCAGCATCCCTGGTCTCTATTCACTGTATACCATAGCACCCCTTCTCCCCGGCTGTGACAATCAAAAATGTCTCTAAGCCTTGCTGAATACCCCCTTGGATGGAAGAGGCAAAAATCACCCCCCCAGAGAACAAATGGCTACAGAGAAAGCACATTTCCAGCTTTTCCAGACACTGACAAATTGCTGTTCTACCTCTTTTGTACTTTTTTCTATCTCTTCTCCTACTTAACCGAAATTCTTTGTGGGAAGGGACCTTGCCTGGGTTTGTTCTGCTGGAGCAGACCCTGCTGGTGTATTCTTTTTCAGTTTTGATGAAGACCCAGTTCCAAGATGGGGAATTGCTCCATCAGAGGGTGTTTAAACATTTTTTTAAAATTTATTTTATTGAAGGATAGTTGATTTACAATGTTGTGTTAATTTCTGCTGTACAGCAAAGTGACTCAGTTATACATACATACATATATATATATATATTCTTTTTCATATTCTTTTCTATTATGGTTTATCACAAGGTATTGAATATAGGTCCCTGAGCTATACAGTAGGACCTTGTAGTTTATCCATTCTCTATAAAATAATTTGCATCTGCTAATCCCAAACTCCCAACCCTTCCCTCCCCCTCCCCACTCCCCCTTGGCAACCACAAGTCTGTTCTCTAAGTCTGTGAGTCCGTTTCTCTTTCATAGATAGGTTCATTTGTGTCATATTTTTAGATTCCACATATAAGTGATATCATATGGTATTTGTTTTTCTCTGTCGGACTTATTTCACTAAGGATAATATCCTCTAGGTCCATTCATGTTGCTGCAGATGGCATTATTTCATTCTTTATGGCTGAGTAATATTCCATTGTATATATGTACCATTAAAAAAAACCTATTTATTTATTTATTTATGGCTGCGTGGGGTCTTCGTTGCAGTGTGCGGGCTTCTCATTGCGGTGGCTTCTCTTGCTGTGGAGCATGAGCTCTAGGTACGTGGGCTTCAGTAGTTGTGGCTCATGGGCTTAGTTGCTCTGCAGCATGTGGGATCTTCCCAGACCAGGGCTTGAACCCAGGTCCCCTGCATTGGCAGGAGGATTCTTAACCACTGCGCCACCAGGGAAGTCCCACCACTTCTTCTTATCCATTCCTCTGTTGATGGACATTTAGGTTGTTTCCACATCCTGGCTATTGTAAATAGTGCTGCAATGAACATTGGGGTGCATGCATCTTTTTGAATTACAGTTTTCTCTGGATATATGAAAGTGCATTCAATCTTATTGCTAAAATATGGATCAGAAATGTAGCACCAACCTACACTTTCACACCAGCCTGTGAATGCACCCGTTTCCCCATGCCATGCCCTTACCCTCCCCACATACTAATTTTTTTCCATCTGTTTCTGTCTGAATTGTGGAAAGTGACATGTTTTGATTTTTTGTCAGACTTTAAGTGGGATATCTTTTCACAGTTCTTCATAATCTGAATTTTCTCTTGTACTAAGCAGCTTCTTCCTAACCTCTTTTTTTTCTTTTTTCTTTTTTGCTCCGTGCAGCTTGTGGGATTTTAGTTCCCCAACCAGGGATCGAACCTGGGGCCTCAGCAATGAGAGTACGGAGTCCTAACCATTGGACTGCCAGGGAATTTCACTGTTCCCAACCTCTTTTGGTCTTCATTTTTGTCTTCTGGACCTGTCTGTAGTCTTTGTATATTCATCACATAATTTTTGACTATGTTGCATCTGTTTCTGGCAGCTTCTCTGTTCAATTATTTTTGTGTGTAGTATGTTCTCCCCAGTTACCTATGTGTTTGTTCAATATATACAGAGTCATATTTACCCATCTCTTCTTTTATGTGTACTGGTTGTTGCCCTGTTCCTTAGGGAGCTGTTTCATACCACACGCTTTTTAAAATATTCTCCCTGTTTGCCTTGTGGTGAGCAGACGGTTCCGGGCTCTGGTGGCTGCAGAAGAATTTGGGGCTCAGCACGAATAGAAAAGAGGATTCAGGTGGTTAATGGTTAGCTGTTGTACAGGGTGTGGACCGAAAGCAGCCGAAGACTGTGCCTTGGGGCAGTTGGAAAACAGCAAATGACTCTACATGTTTACAGATGGTGAGTCCTGACCCTGAGATGGGTCACGCTGAAATGTGTCTGGATGGGTAGGAACTATCCATCAGGATAAAACCCAAGTGTGTCCACACTCTAGGAGGAGAAGATGCAGTGCCCACCAGAAGGAAAGGTCAACCCAGAGAGAACTGGGCTGAGAGCGAGTGGAGAATGTCGCCTCCCCGTCATCTCTGAGCAACTGTCTTGGGAAGAAAGGCGAGTTCAGACAGGATTTTGCTGCTCAAACAAGGGCCCAGGTACCAGTGCCACTGGGCCATTGCCATCACTGGTGAGGCGACCAACCACCCCACTTTGCCTGGGGCCAATGGGTTCCCTGGGATCCAGCCAAGACTGAGGGCCCCAGCCAACCAGTAAGGTTGAGCACTTTTTTTTTTTTTTTAATGTTTTTAGTTTATTTATTTATTTATTGGCTATGCCGCGTGGCTTGTGGGATCATAGTTCCCCAACCAGGTGTCAAACCGGGGCTCTCCACGGTGAAAGTGCAGAGTCTTAACCACTGGACCCCCGGGAAGTCCCTAAGCACTTTTTTTTAACTTAATTTTTTATTTTATATTGGAGTATAGTTGGTGTACAATGTTGTGTTAGTTTCAGGTGTACAGCAAAGTGATTCAGTTATATATATATATATATATATATATATATATATATATGTATATATTCTTTTTCAGATTCTTTTCCCGTATAGGTCATTAGAGAGCACTGAGTAGAGTTCCTTGTGCTATCTATTTTCTATATAGTAGTGTGTGTATGTTCATCCCAAGCTCCTAATTTATCGCTCCCACCCCACCCACGTTTCCCCTTTGGTAACCCTAAGTTTGTTTTCAAAGTAAGGTCAAGCACTCTTAACCCCCAGGAACTTGTTAGAAATGCATAATCATGGGCACCCATCCAAGACTTACTCAATCAGCTCCCCCCAGGGATTTGAATGCACCTTGAAATTTGAGAAGCTCTGCTTTGGATTAGGCAGAGCTGAGAAGGAAAGAGGAGGCTGGTGGGACCAAGCCTCACCGGGCAGCATCCTGCCTCACCCTCAGCTCTGTCCGTCCCTGACCCCCAACCCTCACCACCCAGTAGGAGGACGGAGGGCCCTGGGGCTGCCTCGGCCCTCTCCCGGGTGTACTAACCGTGCCTCTTCTTTCTACATTCTGATGCTTGGGCATCTTGGGGTCCTTCTGACCCCGAATAGATGGACTCTGTTAAGGTTGGCCAGTTCCTAGAGAGTGCAAACTACTGGCCTGGCAGTGTGCCTTTTATATGCAAAGCGACCCACCCAGAGCCCTCACCCACCACCTCCTGTCAGGCTCACACACTCCAGCCACCATCCACCTGCTCCATTTCCCCAGGGCATGTACCCAACAACCAGGAGCAGCCCCTACGCTCCAGAACCTGCCGAAATGATGCAAACCAGCCCATCCGGAGTCATCTCACCCTGCCTTGTCCATTCCTCCCCATGAAGCCACACTCCAGGCTTTGCCCACCGTCGCCCCTCACTCCCTCTGCCTCCTGCTGGACCCTGGTGCTTCCCGTGTGGCCCTGTGTCGTGTGTGGGCTGTGCCCCCTCCTCTTGGGAATTGTGAGTAACAGATAATTTTATATATATATATATATATTTTTTTTTTTTTTTTTCCCCACACTGCGAGGCTTTCAGGATCTTAGTTCCCCAACCAGGGACTGAACCTGGGGCCACGGCAGTGAAAGCGCCGTGTCCTAACCACTAGACCACCAGGGAAGTCCCTAGTTATCTTTTCGATGGCAGTCGTCTCCTGGTCTGCTGGCTTGGCCATACCTGAATAATAATGAATCTGTATTTTAAGACAGTGGATCACCGCAGAGCTGGGCTGGCTCACTTATCTTGCAGGGCCTGGCATAGCTCAGCGACACCCAGGAGGCAAAAGATCAGCCTAAGTACAGATGAGGATGAGAAGCGTGGAGACTGGGAGAACAGTGGGGACGTGGGTCTTGTCCACAGAAGAGATGCTGGGGGTGCTGATGAGGGTGGAAAGAAGACCATCTGGTGAGGGCAGTGTGAGGGAGGTGCTCAGGCCATATGAGTCTTTTCTTCCTACCAACAGGTCCCGGCCCCTTCAATTACAAGTATTTGTAATTCTTATCTCACACGCAGGACCTGTGAGAACCATGAACACCTCTATCTATTCTGTCTCTCATTCTTCTTCTTTTTAAAAAATATTTATTTATTTATTTGGCTGCAACGGGTCTTTGTTGTGGCTCTTGGGATCTTTGTTGCGGCATGCAGGGTCTAGTTCCCTGACCAGGGATTGAACCCGTGCGCCCTGCATTGGGAGTGTGGAGTCTTAGCCACTGGACCACCAGGGAAGTCCCCTGTCTCTCGTTCGGAGCATGAGGCCTTGGCGGCCTCCTTCCCAGACATGGGAACCCTGTCAATCCCTATGTCTCGCCGTGTCTGCCTGCAGAACACTCCGTGTGTCCTTGCTGACCATCTCTTTCTCAACTCCTGCAATAACCTCCTTGTGGTCCTGCTTCCTTCCCCAAGTTAAGAACGGCCTGGGGGCTTCCCTGGTGGCGCAGTGGTTGAGAGTCCGCCTGCTGATGCAGGCGACGCGGGTTCGTGCCCTGGTCTGGGAAGATCCCACATGACGCAGAGCGGCTGGGCCCATGAGCCATGGCCGCTGAGCCTGCGCATCCAGAGCCTGTGCTCCGCAACGGGAGAGGCCACAACAGTGAGAGGCCCGCGTACCGCAAACAAACAAACAAACAAACGTCCTGGCCCCTCTCTGAGTCGTGCTGCTGATGCTTTTAGGATGAGCCCCAACCCCATAGGAAGGCCTACAGCAAGTGAGAGCTTCAGAATTTTCCTAGAGGAGGGGCCACCGGGAGGCAGGCTTGCTGGGAGAAGGTTAGCAGGATTTCTCTGGCAGGCTTGTTCACAAAGAGTTCTAAACCCTAAAACGCCAGGCGCTGCCATGCCCACAAATGTGTGTGTGTGTGGAGATGTGGCGGTGCATATGTGCTGACATGTATGCTGTGTCAGGGCACAAATTAACAGATGGACACGCTTCACGTTGCTTGAGCGTGCTTGGGATGCACTGCAGAATCCAGGTAGTATTTATTTATTTATTGAGCATTTACTGTGTACCAGATCTGTGACAGCCCTTCAGGATAAAACACCCATATATTTACTTAGATTTGTGTATATAGGATTATCAGCCTTTCCTACAAATTGAGAAAAACTTGGTAAACACAGGATTTAAGCCTCCTATCTCCCAAAGAGCTGGTTGATATATAACCTGTGTTTGCATAGAGGGATGTTGTTAATTTTGTTTAGTGGAGCTAATGGCATTGTATTTATATAAGAGATGGTTCCTGTTATCTGAGGGTGCATGCTGACGTGCCCAGGGATAAAGGGCCTGGAAGTCTGAAATTTACTTGAAAATAGATCTGTCCCCCCCAGCCCCCCGCAAATGAGACATAAACAGACAGGCAGACGAACATGACAAGTGAAGCAATTACTGAACGCATGGTGGATATCTTGTTCTTCACGGAAGTGTTCTTTCCTTTTCTCTATGATTAAAACTTTGGAACAGGGCCTCCCTGGTGGCGCAGTGGTTGAGAGTCCGCCTGCCGATGCAGGGGATACGGGTTCGTGCCCCGGTCTGGGAGGATCCCATATGCCGCGGAGCGGCTGGGCCCGTGAGCCATGGCCGCTGGGCCTGTGCATCCGGAGCCTGTGCTCCGCAACGGGAGAGGCCACAACAGTGAGAGGCCCGCATACCGCAAAAAGAAAAAAAAAAAACAAAAAAACAAAAAAACAAAAAAACTTTGGAACAGTTACAAGAGGAGTGACTATCAAAAAAAACCATAAAACTATGTGTGCTTTAGAAATGGATATCTCTGGAGTAGCATCTACAGTGTGCTTCTTTGGGGAAAGAAATTCTCTCCTTCCTTATATAGATGAGAAAAAAATATATATATATATATGTCATATGTATATTTATATATTTTTTATATATAAGATATATGTGTTTATATAGAAATATATATGTATAAGAGATATGTGTTTATAAAGAAATAGAAATAGAGGACTTCCCTGGAGGTCCAGTGGTTAAGACTCTGCACTTCCACTGCAGGGGCCATGGGTTCGATCTCTGGTTGGGGAACTAAGATCTCACATGCTGCGTGGCGCGGCCAAACCCCCCCCAAAAAACAAAAGCAAAACAAAAATAAATAAATAAATAAATAAAAAAGGGCTTCCCTGGTGGCGCAGTGGTTGAGAGTCTGCCTGCCGATGCAGGGGACACGGGTTCGTGCCCCGGTCCGGGAAGACCCCACATGCCGCGGAGCGGCTAGGCCCGTGAGCCATGGCTGCGGAGCCTGTGCTCCGCAACAGGAGAGGCCACAACAGTGAGAGGCCCGCGTACCGCAAAAAAAAAAACAAAAACAAAAACTAAAACCCAAACATAGAAATAGAAATAGAAATATATATATATATTTGGCACTACAGCCAGGAATTAATCTCACAGATCAGGGACCATTCCAAGATTGCTGTGTGAGGTTTCATCTGGTCCCTGGACACTCTAAAACCTTCTCCCCAGGGGTAACGATCTCCCCTCACTGCACAATTCCCATTTTCCATTCCCACTTTTTTTTGTTTTTATGGCTGCATAGAGCGGCATGTGGGATCTTAGTTCCCCGACCAGGGATCGAAAGTGCGGAGTCTTAACCACTGGACCACCAGGGAAGTCCCTCCATTTTCGCTTTCCATGTCAGCCCCCTCTCTGCTCTCCTGACCACATCCCTGCCACCATGCTGGCCCAAGCGTCCATGGCCAGACTCCTGGGTGGCTGTCACAGCCTCTCCCTCCTCCCGCCCCGGGTGAATCATGCAGCATTTCTCTGTTCACCGGCCTCCACACTCCCTCCTCCACCGATCAGCCAGAGAGTGACCTTTCTGACAGATGGTTCGTCAGTATTGTACACGTCAAGGCCATAATACGTCTGGTTTGGTCTTCCCACTAATCCAGTTCAAAGGATTGATTCTTCATTACAGCAGCCCAAGTGCACAAAGATGTAGACAGAAGGGAATGGTCACAGCATGTTGGTGAGATGGAATAATTAGAAACAAGACCTTAACATACAAGAACGGCATAACAGATGAGAACTTAGCGCTGTGGTGATCAAGAGAAAATAACGAATCCCTTTCCTTCTGAAAATGCCATCAAAATCCTGAAGAAATATTTCACAGCATGCAGACATCCTCATCAGTGAAAAAAAACGGATGATAAACTGCGAAACTATAGATAGCCTCAGTTTCTATTTTTGTTTTGGCTGTGCTGTGCGGCATGTGGGATCTTAGTTCCCCTACCAGGGATCAAACCCATGCCCCTTGCATTGGGAGCTCGGACTCTTAACCACTGGACTGCCAGGAAAGTCCCAATAGCCTCAATTTCAAGCAAAATACTATGCCCATCTGTGCACGGAACATGACTAAACAGAAACACAAAACAACAAATAAACAGGGATTATGGCTGAGCCACCCAGCTGGGAATAAAATTCAGGAATACAAGCAAATCACGAGGACCTTGCATCCCCTTTGACCCAGTAATTGGACTTGCAGAAGTTCTTTCTTGGGAATTAATGAGGCACACAGAGACAGATCTGAATGGAGGTTGGGCATTCGGTTTTTTTTTTTTTTTTTTTTTGAAAGAGTAAAATGTTAGAAAAACATTTTCCCATCACAGAGGCAGAGCAAGCTCTTTCCTCTTCCTAGGAGGTCTCTACCCTTTATACTTCCAAATCCTTCCCTTTCTCAGAGGGGGAGGCTGCCAGCCCAGTTCCCTAAAGCAGAAATGGTGTATAGTCCAGTATCAGTCAGAGTTCTACCGGAGAAACAGAACCATTGGTGTCCTGGGCTGAGCTGTGTCCCCCACCCCAATTCATACATTGAAGTCCTAACACCCAGGACCTCCGAAGGTGACTGTGTTTGGAGACGGGGCCTTCCAAGAGGTGATTAAAAGTTAAATGAAGTCATACGGTTGGGCCCTCATGCAATCTGACTGGTGTCCTTATAAGAGGAGCAGATTATGACACAGACACACACAGAGGGATGACCATGTGAGGACACAGCGGGAAGATCATTATCTCCGAGCCAAGGAGAGAGGCCTCAAGAGGAACAGGCCCTGCCCACACCTTCATCTTGAAACTCCAGCTTCCACAACTGGGAGAAAATACATTTCTGTTGTTTAAGCCTCCCAGCCTGTGGTACTTCATTATGGCAGCCCTAATAAGTGGCTACATAATACTACACCCTAATAAAGGGTAAACTAGTACTATATAAATAGATAGGTGAGATTGATAGCTATAGCTATCTATATCTATATTGATAGAAAGATAGGTAAATAGATAGATAGATAAATGTGTACATATATGTATATACATACACAGATTTATAGCTATAGCTGTCTATATCTATATTGATAGAGAGATAGAAAAATAGGTAGACAGATATGTTTTGGAGGGTTTTTAGAAATTAAATATTAGTATTCTCTTTTTTTAAAATTAATTTTTATTAGAGTATAGTTGCTTTACAATGTTGTGTTAGTTTCTTGTTTTGGAGTTTTTTAAGGGACTCCTTTCAAGGAACTGGCTCCCATGATTCTGGGTTTGGCAAGTCTGGAGTTTGCAGGGCTGGCCCACAGGCTGGAAATTCAGGCAGGAGCCGTTGCAGAAGACCTGAGACAGAATTTCTTCTTCCTCAAGGAAACGTCAGTGTTTGCTCTTCAGGCCTTTCAGCTGGGCAGAAAGGCCCCACCCACATTCTCGAGGAAAATCTCCTTATTTAAAGCCAACTGACTGTCTGTGCTACTCACAGCTACAAAACACCTTTACAGCAAGGCCTTCATGGGAGTTTGACTGAATACTGGGGATTGGAGGCTGGCCAAGCAGCCGCATAAACCATCACAGTTCCTGGCCCCGGGATCCCCACGCCCCACAGCCCATCGGTTACTGGGCCCCGTCAAAACTGCCTCTGCCCAACACCAGGTCAAACCCGTCTCCCACCTTCCCTCTACCCACCCCCACCATCCAGGTCTCCATCCCCTTCCTCCTATGACCTGTAATCAGTCTTCTCTTCGTGGGGGGTCCTCCATCCACTAATCCTTGGAGCCAACGTGGACTTTCTTAGAAGAAAAGACACCCATGTCCACTTCTAGGGTTCAAACACATCGATGGATTCATGTTGCTCTTTAGATAAAGATTCAGCTCCTTACCATCATCTGCAAACAATCTAAGTTCCAGGATTCCTACATGGGAGGGGGCTGGGGACACTCTGATTGGTGAAGCGTATTAATTTGCGAGGACTGCCAGAGCAAAGTACCACAGATGGGGCAGCTTCAGCCACAGAAATGCATTGTCTCCCAGGTCTGGAGGGTCCATAACCGAAATCAAGGCAGCAGCAGGGTTGGTTTCTTGTGAGGACCATGAGAGAAGATTTGTTCCAAGCTTCTCTCCTTGTTTGTAAGCTGTCAAGACGTCTTCCCCCTGTGTCTTCATGGGGTCTTCCCTCGGTACCAGGATGGAACCCGAGCCCCCTGCAGCGGAAGCGCTGAGTCTTAACCACTGGACTGCCAGGGAAGTCCCAATTTTCCTCTTCTTATAAGGACTCTGGCCCTATTGGACTAGGACCCACCCTAATCACCTCATTTTAACGTGATTCTCTCTGTAAAGACACTCTGTCCAAGTAAGCTTACATTCTGGGGTGCTGCGGCTGAAACTTCGACATATGAATTTGTGGGGAGGCAATTCAGCCCATAACAGGAAGCAATGGGTCATTTGCTGTGAGGCTGTGTTTCCACAAAGTTACTAACTATTATGCAAAATAGGCATCATAGTTAGAATAGAACGCATAATAGTTATGTAAAAGGCAGACAAACCCTGGGAGAGAAGTATGTGTGTGCGAACTTAATTTACACATACACAGGGAGGTGAAGTAATAAAAGTAAGTTCTTATTGATCTGGTTTTGAATTGAACCAATTATAGAAATTTATTTCCACGAGTGTATTCAGGATTACACTGGAATCATAGCTGAACATCATGGAACCAGAAAATAAGGAAGGGGGAAAAAACTGCCCCCAAATGATTCCTGACAGGACCAGGGGACACAATCTGTAAAATGACAGCCAGAATGAAGGATTTTTACAGTTTGGAAATAGAGGTCTCCAAAACAGTGGCCAGGTCTGTGCTGTTTCTGAGGAAACCGTTCTGGTCCTGAGTTTGGATGGCAACATCTCCATTGCTTGGATTCCAGCTGGGCATTTAGCTTATGAATCAAGGAGAAAATTCTACGGTGGGTCATTGAACTGAAGTTTCATCTGGCAGTTGACATTCTGACTGCATCTTCTCAGGGACTGTGGGCATCGAGTCAGAAATGTCATTCCCTTCTGACCCACTTTTCTGTTCAGGTTTGGCCCAAATTCCTCCTTGAGCACTGGGAGTCTGGAGTGTCCCTGGAGGGCTAGAACTTCTATCTGAGCAGGGTAGGAGGGCAGTGTTGGGATGGAGAAGGGCCAGTGGTTTCCTTTCTCACGCATCACAAGCCCGCATGGGGGAATATTTCTATAACCTTGGGGTGGATGGGGCAACACAAACTATAATGCTAAAACCAAAACCCGTAAACAAAAATGTTGATAAATGTGGCTCCAGAACAGCTGAAAATTTACACACGGAGTGGAGAAAAACGTAAACCAGTCAGAAGAAAATGGGGAAATCGCTGTAATATACAAGACTGTCAAAGGCATCATATGCTACTTTACAGTTTGTAATTACACGTCAATGAGAAAAAGTCAAACGTCAAAATAGAAAAAATGGGCAAGGATCTGAACATAAAACAGAAAGTCCAATGCAAAGAACAGTGAAAGGTGGTCCATCTCATTTGTAATCCAAAAACCGGACAGCAAACTCAAAAGGAGAGATCGTTTCTCTCTCTATGCAACTGGCAAGAATGAAAGAAAAGTACAACAGTTTAGGTTTGCAAACACCTGGGAGAAATCCTGAAATGCTGATAGAGAGGCTGGATGTTGGTAGCAGCATTATTCATAACAGCCAAAAATGGGAAGCAACCTATCGGTATCCATCAACAGGAAAATAGATAAATAAATTGTGGTATATCCATATTATGGAAAACTACTGGGCAATAAGAAGGAATAAAACATTAATTATTTAATAATTAATGTAACTAAACAAAACGTTAATCTGTAACATCATGGATGCCTCTCAAAAACATTATGCTGGGTAAAAAAAGTCAGAGTCCTAACCACTGGGCCGCCAAGGAAGTCCTTTAAATTCTCTGTCTTGATTGTGATGGCTGTTCCATGACTGAGTACCATCCCTAAGACACATCAAACTATACGGTTGGGCTTCCCTGGTGGCGCAGTGGTTGAGAATCCGCCTGCCGATGCAGGGGACACAGGTTTGCGCCCCGGTCCGGGAAGATCCCACATGCTGCGGAGCGGCTAGGCCTGTGAGCCATGGCTGCTGAGCCTGCGTGTCCAGAGCCTGTGCTCTGCAACGGGAGAGACCACGACAGTGAGAGGCCCACGTACAGAAAAAAAAAAAAAAAAAAAAAAACGAAAAAAACTATACAGTAAAAGTGGGCAAATCGTCGTATATGTAAATCATACCTCAACAACCTGAAGGATTTTTTTTTAAATTTCAGCTTTCCAAATATTTGTTTCATGACGAGAAGATCATTCTTACCGTACAGAATGTTGGGGGTGGAGGAGACAAAGATTTATTCCCGCTACAAACATAGCTTAACTGCCTGCTGTATGCGAGGCTGGGATCTTAATTTTTTTTTATAAATTTATTTTATTTTATTGATTTATTTTTGGCTGTGTTGGGTCTTCTTTGCTGCACGTGGGCTTTCTCTGGTTGTGGCGAGTGGGGGCTACTCTTCTTTGCAGTGCGGGGGCTTCTCATTGCAGTGGCCTCTCTTGTTGTGGAGCACAGGCTCTAGGCGCGAGGGCTTCAGTAGTTGTGGCTCGTGGGCTCAGTAGTTGTGGCTCGCAGGCTCTAGAGCACAGGTTCAGTAGTTGTGGCACATGGGCTTAGTTGCTCTGTGGCATGTGGGATCTTCTGGGACCAGGCCTCGAACCCGTGTCCTCTGCATTGGTAGGCAGATTCTTAACCACTGTGACACCAGGGAAGCCCAAGGCTGGGGTCTTAAACTCGCAGACAGCTGACTCCAGAGCCCTAGCAAATGTCGTTCTCTGCAGCCTTGGTTTCCACAGCAATGGCTGGAGCTTGAACCTGCCAATCACAGCAGATCAAAGCTCTTGAAACGGATGGGGGAGGCGGCTCAAGCCTGCAGTGTTCTCCACCAGTGCTCACATCATGGTTTTTGTATACTTTAAAATATGTTCTTGGATGAGTTCTTTTTTTTTTTTTTGAAGATCATTTAAAAGCGATTTCATAAAATATGCAAGGCTTAACAAAAATGAGAGACACACATATAACTTATAATGAAGTTTTTACAAATGAAAACTTAAAATCTTCAAAATTAAAAACACACCTGGGGGGACTTCCCTGGTGGCGCAGTGGATGAGACTCCGCGCTCACAATGCAGGGGTCCTGGATTCGATCCCTGGTCAGGGAACTCGATCCCACATGCCTGCCGCAACTAAGACCTGGCACAACCAAATTAATTAATTAATTTAAAAAAACCCCACACATCTGGGAAAATAACATGGTATCCTGTCAATAAGTCTCTCAGATGTTTCTGAAGGAAAAATACATAAATTTATCCATGATTTCTAAGTTGTCATCTACCATTGATGAAACAGCCTTATACTCACTGGATGAGTTCTTTAGAGAGGAGGTTGCCATAGGGCGTGTGAGCCACTGCTTTCTGAGTAAGAATCTTGCCTCAACAGGAATGAACTGTGTCTTGCCTCCACGGGAAAGGGAGGTCCTGAAAGGGTCCGGGTAGATCCCAGACTCTCAAGGAAGACTAGAGACTGAGATGCATATCTCCAGGTTGAGTTTTTAGGACTTTGCGTTGGCTCTTGCTCTGGTTCTTTCTTCTCACTGCCATCTCCTCCTCTCCCCTGGTTACACCTAACAATTTGTTTCTCCACGATGCCCAGCCCAGTGACCCCACAGCCCAGACCTCCCTTTGGAGCTGCAGATAAATTGCAAATCAGATGAGGTTTGGTACTTCCATCTCGGTCTGTTCACAATGGATCACGTGAGAAATGAGAAATGAGAAACCGAGTCCATCCGCACATCAGATCAAATCGCCCTCCAAAACGTATCTTCAGCCATTCCACTCACCCCTAAATAATTCCCCAATCCTCCTCATCCTCTCCTAAAACTCTGCCGTTACCCTGGGCTCGCTCCACAGTGTGGTGCTTAGATCAGTGGTCTCAAACGTGGTCACGTGCAGAAATAAATGACTGGAAATCCTATTTTTATTTTATCTTATACTCTGGAAATTTTCTAAGTTTTATTTTGCACATAACATTTTTCTGTGTATACTCTTTACAAATAAATTCATATTATAAAAGTATTTCAGGGCTTCCCTGGTGGCGCAGTGGTTGAGAGTCCGCCTGCTGATGCAGGGGACGCGGGTTCGTGCCCCGGTCCGGGAGGATCCCACATGTCGCGGAGCGGCTGGGCCCGTGAGCCATGGCCGCTGAGCCTGCGCGTCCGGAGCCTGTGCTCCGCAATGGGAGAGGCCACAACAGTGAGAGGCCCACGTACCGCAAAAAAAAAAAAAAGTACTTTAGAAGAATTAACTACTTCCTTTATTTCCTGGCATGGAAGTGGCCCCGGCCAGCTCCCCTGGTATCTCCCTGCCCCCTTTTTTTCTCCTCCTCCTGCCTCCTTCCCTGAGGCCAGAGGGACCGTTCAACATTGCAGCCTTAACTGGGAACCTTTCCGAGCTCTATTGGTTTGGGAGGTTCAGCCTCAACAAAATTCAAAATTGACCTCATCTTGTACAACAAAACTCATCCATCAACAGATCCAGTTAAGGCTGTCTCTAAACAATTTCTCTGGTTACAGCCTAAATCAGTCTGTACACTTTCTGTTTTCCCCAATTACACTGCAGCCACAGAAATTCAAAGTTTTAACCTGTCATGGGTAGACCAGTTGTTCCAAAACTGGATGGGTGTAGAGTGACCAAGGAGCAAAGGTTCTCAATGGACATTTGTGCCAAGGAGATATACAGATGGCCAATAAGCACATGAAAAGATGTTCGATATCATTAGCCATCAAGGAAATTCAAATCACAACCACAATGAGTAAAATGGCACAGCTGCTTTGGACAACAGTGGCAGCTCCTTGAAAGGTTAAGGACTGAATTACCATATGACCCAGGTTTTCCATTCCTGGATATATACCTAAGAGAAATGAAAACATAACTCCCTACAAAAACCTGTACCTAAATGTTCACAGCAGCATTATCCCTAATAGCCAAAAAGAGAAAACAACTGAAATGTTCATCAACTTATGAGCAGATAAATAAAATATGGTCTATCCATACAATGGAATGTATTTAGTCATGAAGAGGAATTAAGTGCTGATACATGTTACAACATGGATGAACTAAAAAGATATTAAGCTAAGTGAAAGAAGCTATACACAAAAAGTCATATATTGTATGATTCAGAATAGGAAATCTATAGAGACAGAAAGCAGAATAGTGTGTTGCCTAGGGCTGGGGGAAGTTGGGAGGAAAAGGAGAGTGACCCCCAATGAGCCCAGGATTTCTTTTTGGAGTGAACGTTCCAAAATTCATTGTGATGGTGGTTGTACAACTCTGTGAATATTCCGGAAACTCTTTGAATAATACCATTTGAATGGGTGAATTGTAGAGCACGTGAAGGATATCTCAATAAAGCTGTTATGAAAACATAAAAAAAAGTGTATTCTTACGTATTTAGTTTTGTTCTGAATGCATTACAGAGTTTTATTCAGTTGGGGGTAGGCTGGCATTTTGTACCACAAGGTAAAATATCCACACACAACCACTCTCTGCACACCAGGACCCCTGACAGACCCTCACAACGGGGAACCCAGAAAATGAGAGGGTAGGATATTCACCCCTAGAAAACGAAGAGGGGGCTGGGGGAAGGAAACCAAGGAAGGATGAAAATCAGGGACACAGTCTGCAAAACAGAGGGCTAGCATTTCATATTTTTATGGTTTGGAAATAGAGGTCTTCAGAACACTGGCTGGGTTGTGCTCTTTCCGAGAAAGCCAGTCCCTTCCTGAGTTGGATGGCAACATATATATTGCTTGGATTCCAGTCCAGCATTGAGGTCATTAATCAAGGAAAAACTCCACGGTGGGTTGTTGAACTGAGGTTTTATCTGGCAACTGGCTCAGATGTTGACATTCAAACGACTTCTCATGGACTGAGAGTCTCCACTCAGAAAGGCTTCTGCCATCGAAACCTCTTTTCTATTTATTTAGGTTGGGCACAAATCTTTCCTGAGGCAACAGACGCTGTCTTGAAGGACCCTAGAGCGATGCCATAGGACTGCGATTCGAGCTGCCTTGAAACTTAAAGTTTTCTATTAGCCATTACCATTCACCATCTTTGTTTTCTATTCCCTGTTTAAAAATGGGTGGGATTGATTTTACTAATACATTGCATTTAGCCCAGTATATCAAAAAATGCTATTGTTTCAACACGTAATGGATGTAAAAATTGTTGATGAGATACTTTACATCCCTTTTTTCATACCAAGTCTTGAAACCCACCGTGTGGCATATCTCAGTTCAGTCCAGCCACGTTTAAAATGCTTGGTAGGGACTTCCCTGGGGGTCCAGTGGTTAAGACTCCACATTTCCACTGCCATGGCCCAGAGTTCGATCCTAGGTCGGGGATCTAAGATCCCACATGCCGTGTGGTGCGGCCAAAAAGAAAAACAAAATGATAATAAAATAAAATGCTTAATAGCCACAAGTGACCAGTGGCTATTCCCCTGAACAGTTCGGCCCTAGAGTTTTGTCTGACTAGGGAAAGCAGTGTTTGGGGCAGAGGAGAGGACTCATAGCTTCCATTTCATAGTTATGGCAAGGAAACAGAAGGGAATGTTTTTGAAGCTATGGGATGAAGGAGGATTTACTAAACATGGCAAAAAGTCAATGAGCATACAATAACAACAATCCTATAAATCTGACTCCACAAGAATTGAAACCGTACGTATGAGGGGAACCTCCAACATAAATAAGACTGAAATGGTCATCCCAGGTCAAATATGTAGAGATAGAGATCATAGTCAAGGACTTTATTTCACTAATACATGAAGGGTCAAGTCAGAGGAAAAGCTGAACACCAAAATAGAAAAACGGGCAAAGAATGTGAATCAACTATTTACAGGAGGAAACTTGCATGTGCAATAAACACAAAAAAGATATGCCATTACACTTTTAATATCAGAACAGACACCTGAATCAAAAGGTTTAGGGAAGGTGATATTTTGAAGTGACAAGGCTGAACAAAGAATAATAAAGTTAGGAAGGTTGCAGGGAAGTGGACATTCTCAAATGCTGGTGGCTGAGTATGTGCTTGGTGATAGGTTCCACAGTCTAAAAAGTGTGTGTGCTTTGACCTAGCAAGTCTATTTCTGGGAATCGAATGTCCACGAACATTCACAAATATTCAGAAATCTACAGAGCGGTTATCAGCGTTGTCTTTGTCTGTGACAGCAAGAAGTTGGCAACAAGTGTATACGACGCACGCACAAAGGTATTAATCTGCAATCATGATACAACACGTGATCATCAAAATGAAATAAACTCTTTCCTCCTAAAAGAGATCTTGTTTCTTGAGGAACATTTAATGTCATGGTAACATGTTCAATGAAATGGTAGGATAAATAGATGTCTAGACACCTCGATGCCAATTTTAAGAAAAATAATCCATTCAGTTACTCACCCATATTTGAGATACACCAACTGAGGATTTACTTTGCACCAGTTGCTGGGGATACTTTGAAGAACAAAAGCAAGGCAGGTCCTTGATTATGGAGCTGCCAAGAGAAAACAAAGAAAATACTTCCTTAGACAGAAATTTGGCACTATTAAAAACAGAATTTGTGTTTTCCCTATGGCTCCACCCATATCTATTTGAACTGGAGAAATTCTCCACCCCGTGGGCAAGGCAATGATAAAAGTATATTACTTGCAACATTCTTTCATTCAATATATGTTTGCATCAGGCACTGTGCAAGATATTAGGAATGACTGTGATTTGTGGATACTGCAAATAAAAAATTAAAAAATCAGGATGGGGAGCAGCCCAAACACCCATCAAGAGGAGAATAAATAAATGAATGATGATGTAGTCACATGGTGATTACCACACTGCAGCAAACGTTGCCTGAAGCGACATGGATAAGTCTCAAGAATAGGATACTGATCAGGGCAGCAAATTGTAAGATGCTGCCATAGATCTCATGCCCATGACACCATTGGTATAACACCCCACAGGCCATCAGGAGGCTGCCATAGACCTCATACCCATGACACCATTGGTCTGACACCCCACAGGCCATCAGGAGGCTGCCATAGACCTCATACACATGACACTATTGGTATAACACCCCAAAGACGGTCACTGTTATGTCATGGCTTGGTTTAATTTCTTCATTGCTCTACCATCATCTGAGAGTACCATCTTTCCTTTCTCCTTCCTATTTCTTTGTTATCCACTCACTGACTTGAAATAACCAGAACTAAATGAGCAGTTGCTTAGAATCCGATGCTTAACTGATGTCTGCTCTGGAATGAGAACTTTCTATTATGCACAGATAGACTTATGGTGGGGGGCCGGGTGGGATACACTTATCCGTCCTTCAAAAAGGCATAGATGATGTCACAACTCTGTGCCCGGATGTTTTTTTTTTTTTGATCCTGCAGGTATTTGTTTTTGCAGGGCTTGGAAAATTCCAGTGTCAGAAGCTCTTTCCTCAGCCCCCCAGCCCCACCTTGGAGCTGTGGTTTCTATGACAACAGCTTGAGCCTGCTTCTCTCATCTGCTGCACAGAGCAGAGCTCCTGACCATGAAATATTCCAGTGGGAAAAAGCTGAGGACTTCAGGGTGGGCTGGAACCCACTGTACCCCCAACAGGGGGGGTGCCAAAATCCCTTGTTCAGAATCGACTTCATCTGAAACCATGTCTGCATCCTCATTTTCAGCTTCTCGATGGCTGGAAACACCATCCACAAGGAAAAAATCATGACTTGGGGGAATTTGATTCTCTGAGGTTAAGGTGGGAAATGAAGGGTGGGGTTGAGAGATATGTGGCTTAAGTGTGCATCAGAATCACCTGGAGTTCCCAATGCAGTTACATCTGGGTGGAGCCTGAGAATTTGCATTTCTAACAGGCTCCCAGAGGATGCTTCAAGTGGTCCATACCTAACATTTCAAGAATGACCAATCTTAACCCTGACTACCTTACCTTATGGACCTTACTGCTCAGTTGTGGTCCACAGACCAGCAGCTTGGGCATCCCCTGGGGGCTTTGTAGAAATGCAGGATCTCAGGTCCTCACCCCAGAACTTCTGTTATGGACTGAGTTGTGTCCCCCAAAATTCATGTGTTGAAGGAGGTAATTAAGTTTAAATAAGGTCATAAAGGTGGGGCCCTAATCCAAAAGGATGGTGGCCTTATAAGAAGAGACCAGAGACCTCTCTCTCTCTCTCCCCCTGATGAAGCACACACACAGAGGAAAGGCCATGAGGACACAGCAAGAAGACAACCTCTTTAAGCCAAGGAGAGAGTCTTCACCAGAAACCAAGCCTGCTGGCACCATGGTCTTAGACTTCCAGCCTCCAGAACTGGGAGAAAATAAGTGTGTTGTGTCAGCACCCCATCTGTGGTGTTTCGTTACAGCAGCCTGAGCTGACTAATACATGCACTGAGTCAGAATCTGAATTTTTGCAAGGTCTCCCAGGTGACTGATGAGCACCATAAGGGTGGTGAAGCACTGACGTACTCCACTGGGGAACGACTCTGGGTTTATAATGTTCCCCGATCATGTCACACCTTCCTATTGGGTAGGAAAGACGTTCGTGTTGAGTTCCACCAAACTTTGACCAAAGTCCTTGGCCCTTCCCTCTCTCTTTACTCTCACCTAACAAGGTCATCCTCTCCCCACCCCATGTCTCTCTTCCCAACCCAGACCTCTCTCTTGAATTCCGTCCATGTTCCACACCACATGTGTGTTTGAACTTCCAGCTCCATGGATTTCAAAATCCATCTCTTTGTGGACAATAAAATGAGTCTTGGGCTTCCCTGGTGGCGCAGTGGTTGAGAGTCCGCCTGCCGATGCAGGGGACACGGGTTCGTGCCCCGATCCCGGAGGATCCCACATGCCGCGGAGCGGCTGGGCCCGCGAGCCATGGCCGCGGAGCCTGTGTGTCCGGAGCCTGTGCTCCGCAACGGGAGAGGCCACAGCAGTGAGAGGCCCGCGTACAGCAAAAAAAAAAAAAAAAAAAAAAAAAAAAAAGAGTCTTGTCTCTAGAACATATCTTATGCCACGGATGACTCTCTTTTACTTTCTTTTGTTTTAATTTTTTTCTTCCAGTTTTATTGAGATATAACTGACATCCAGCACTGTACAAGTATAAGCTGGACATCATCATGATTTGACTCACAAACATCATGGAGTGATTATCACAATAAGTTTAGTGAACATCGATCATCTCATATGGACATAAAATAAAAGAAAAAGAAAAAATATATTTTCCTTGTGATAAGAACTCTTAGGATTTACTTTTCTTTTTAAAAAAATTTAATTTAATTAATTAATTTTTTTTTGGCCACACTGCACGACTTGTGGGACTTTAGTTCCCTGACCAGGGATTGAACCCACATCCTCGGCAGTGAAAGCGTGGAGTTCTAACCGCTGGACGGCCAGGGAATTCCCAGGATTTACTTTTCTTAACTTTCATATATAACATACAGCAGTGTTAATTATATTGATCATGTGTACACTACATCCCCAGTACTTATTTATCTTATAACTGGGATTTATACCTTTTGACCACCTTCATCCAATTCCTCCTCTGCACTCCCCACCCCCAATTACCACAAATCTGATTTCTTTTTCTGTGAAACAGTCCTTTACTTTCTTCTCCTCTGATTTTGTATCCATTGGATGTAACCAATTGGCTTTTCTTTTTGCACCTAGAATGCTTTTAGGCAAGTAACATCCTTGGGAGAATTGAGAAATAGTGATTGAAATACCATTTGCAGAATTCTATGACTCACATGAGGAACCCAGTAGAGAAAGGCTATTGTCTAGACCAGCAGTTCTCAAACCTGAGGGCATCAGAACCCCCTAGAGGGGCTTGTTCATGCTCAGAGTGGTGGGTCCCATCCCAGAATTTCTGAATCAGTAGGTTGGGGTAAGACCAATAGAACATGCATTTCTAACCAGTTCCCAAGTGATACCCATGCAGCTGGCCTAAGAAACACACTTTGAGAACCACAACTTTAGAGTAACTGATGATAGAAAGAATCTAAAAGAAAATAGGTCATTGAGTAATAACTGTGAATCAGCCCTGAGACAGACACTCAAGCTTATACCCTTTAGGAAATAGGCATAAGGGGAAAACTGGGTTAAAAAACCATGCCACACGCAAACATGCCCAATTGATTTTTTTATAGACTTTATTTTTTATAGCAGTTTTAGGTTCACGGAAAAATTGAGCAGAAGATATAGATTTCCCACACCCCCTGTCCCCACGTACCCAAAAGCCCCCTCCAGAGCTCACATCCCCCACCAGAGGGTTACATTTGTTGCAATCAACGAACCTACAGGGACACCGTCATTATCACCTGAAGCCCATGGGTTACATTGTGGTTCATTCTTGGTGGTGTACTTTATATGGGTTTGGACAAATTCATAACAACTTGTATCCATCATTATAGTGTCATGCACAACAGTTTCACCTGTTCATCCCTCCCTCCCCCCAACCCCTGGCAACCACTGATCTGTTTATTGTCCCCATAGTTTGGCCTTTTCCAGAATACCAAGTAGTGGGAATCCTACAGCACGTAACCTTGTCCGATTGGCTTCTCTCATTAGGAATATGAATTTTTTAAGGTTTCTCCATGTCTTTGCATGGCTGGATAGCTCATTTCTTTTTAGTGCTGAATAATATTCCATTGTCTGGATCCCAGCTGATTTTTGACAAAGGCGCAAGAATGATCTAGTACAGGAAGTGAAGCTTTTTCAACAAATGGTGCAGAAGCAATCGGGCATCCACGGGCAGAGAAATTAACTTTGACCCACATCTCACATGGGGCGGCAGATGTAGGAGACTGCGTGTATGATAAATCGCATACACCTAAATACACACACACACACACACACACACACACACACAAGAAGTGAGAAAATATGAATTAGGCAGCTGGATTGTATCTGTGTCAGTATTCTGGTTGTGATATTGTACTATGGTTTGGCAAGATGTCACCATTGGGAGAATCTGGGTAAAGTGTACATGGGCTTTTAAAACTGCTTGTGAATGTAACTGCTGTATTTAAAATAGATAACCAACAAGGACCTACTGGACAGCACAGGGAGCTCTACTAAATATTCTGTAATAACCTAAATGTGAAAAGAATTCAAACAAGAATAGATACCTGTACATGTATAACTGAATCACTTCGCTGTACACCTGAAACTAGCACAACATTGTTAATCAACTATGCTCCAATATAAAATAAAAAAATTTTTAAAACTGCTTGTGAATCTATAATCATCTCAAACTAAAAACTTTAAGTAAAAAGCCAGCATCCAGGCATGTCCTCTTCTAAATGATGGAGCAGAATATTATATGTGTTCATTTCATTCATTCATATAGGGCATGACAATTTCTTAGGTGGGAAAATGGTATTGGGGGTCATACAGGGGGCTGCTCTTATTCTCTGAAGTACTTAGGAGTGAGATGCTGCAATGTTTAGACAAAATGATGAACTTTGAAATAGACACGTATATATGGCTAAAACATATACGACTACAGGTTCACAGGTGTTGAAGCAAAGTGTTGAGCAGATAGGTAGGTGTTCACTGCACTCTTCTTGCTCCTGTATGATTCAATATTTTAAAAATAAAAAGCTTTATTTTTTTAATTTTTTAATTGAAGTATAGTTGATTTACCATGTTATGCCAATCTCTGCTGTACAGCAAAGTGATTCAGTTATATATATACACATTCTTTTTTTAAAAAAACATTTTTTTCCATTATGGTTTTCCCAGGAGATTGGATATAGTTCCCTGTGCTATACAGTAGTACCTTGCTGTTTGTCCATTCTAAATGTAATAATTTGCATCTACCAATCCCAAACTCCCAGTCCAGGGATGGACTGGGAGTTTGCACGAAATTTCATTTCTTTGACCCACTCTTCAATTCCATGTCTGAGAATTTATCCTCAACGAGAACCCGCCCAAATGTACTGGCAGTGTCTATATAATGGAGATTTGAGCAGCCTTGTTTTGGTGGGTCTGTAAAATATCCCCACCAGGACGGTAAATCCAATGACCAGGCAGCATTTTTCTAACCAGAAGCTGTCCATTTCAGTCAAGCAAGATGAATAAACTCTAGGTGTCTACTGTGCAACATTGTACCTGAAGTCAACAACATTGTATTGTGCACTTAAAAATGTGTTAAGAGGGCTGATCTCAAGTGTTCTAACCACAATAAAATAAGGTAATGAAATTTCCAAGGGGGGAGAGGGAAGAAACAAAAAACCAAGCTCTTTTTCTCTCTCAAAATAAAGTCATATTCTCTTTGTTTTTTTTTTGTTTGTTTGTTTCTTTGTTTGTTTATGGCTGTGCTGCGCAGCTAGCTGAATCTTAGTTGCCCTACCAGGGACTGAACCCTGGCCCCAGCAGTGAAGGTGCCAAGTCCTAATCACTGGGCCGCCAGGGAATTCCCCTAAAGTCATACTTTAAAGTAGATTTCATGGCATGAGAAAATGCTCATGCTTAAACAAGAGAGATGTGAGACTGAAAATAAAGAACCACGTCAATTTCACGTAAAACTTCATGTGGAGATGTGCATAGAAAAAAGACTGGAAAATGCAGCAAAATATAACCAATGTTTTTCACTGGGCTGTCTTGTTTATGGAAGAAAATTTGGTCACTGAAGTCCAGAGCCCTAAATATATTCATTCTCTTTGACCAGTTATTGGACACACACACACACACACACACATGCATAAATACAAATGTTTCCTCTCCCTTTCCCACCCCAAGACATAACATGTCCCAAAGGAAAGTATGACCATATCTCTGCTTTAATCACGTTAGTGGAATCCCTTTGCTCAGTAAGCAAACACTCAGCTCCCTACCACGGTATGCAAGCAGCTGGCACTCCTCCAGAAATTCTACCGAAGCAGAGCTGGAGAAGTGGTGGGGGAATGCGCTCTCTCACAGGATGCTTTTAGGAAAATGCAAGCGCCTTCTTTGAATATATGTGCATACATTTATGTGTGTGTATACAAAGGAACACAAGTGAAATTCTTCTCAGTGACCCAGCCACGACTGCCATGCATTGTGTAATTTGGTTTAACCGAGCATATCTGGAACCAGATGGCTATTGTGTATAAAAATCTGCAGTGTGTGCCCACAGGCACCAGTTGTGTTGGGGCCAGGACCCAACAAGGCCCCCAGTCCATCAGAAAATGAGGAGGCTGGGGTTTCGCCCCAGAAAACTAAGGGAAAAGTGAAGAAAGAAGAACATGAAAGGATATGGTCTGGAAAGGAGATGGCTAGTGTTAAATATTTTCATGATTTGGAAACCCATGTCTTTAGAACAGAGGTCAGCGTTGAGTTGTTTCCAAGAAATCCAACCACTTCCTGCTAAGGACACAATGTATGTATTTTTTGGTTTCTAGCCGAGCACTGAGCTAATGAACCACGGTGAGTCTTTGAACTAAAATATAATGAGGATTGGGCCAGGAAGCAACATCCAAACTCCTTCTTTTCCAGAGTTTATTGGTAACTGTAAGTTACCAATTAGACATGTGTCTCCCAACTGAATTCAGATCTGGCCCAAATCCCTCCTGTAACACTGAGATCCAGGATCCTTAATAAAGGCTAGAGTTTCTGGGTGCTGGTGGTGGGGGGGCTGTTTCTGAACAGGGAGAGGGTTCTTTTCTGAGCCCAACACAGTATACAGTACAGGAGAGGGACTTCACTGGCGGTCCAGTGGTTAGGACTCTGAGCTTCCACTGTAGGGGTCATGGGTTCAGTCCTTAGTTGGGCAAAAAACAAAACAAACAAACAAACAGGAGGATTTTTTTTTTTTTTTTGTGGTACGCGGGCCTCTCACTGTTGTGGCCTCTCCCGTTGCGGAGCACAGGCTCCGCAGCCACGGCTCACGGGCCCAGCCGCTCCGCGGCATGCGGGATCTTCCCAGACCGGGGCACAAACCCGTGTCCCCTGCATCGGCAGGCGGACTCTCAACCACTGCGCCACCAGGGAAGCCCCCAGGAGGATATTTTTTGTAATCGTGGGGTGGGAGACAACTTATTCAAGAAAATCCAAACTTCAACAAACACAAAAAGAAAGTATTTAACCTGATTCCATAAACACCAAAAATGCAAGAACACGAAAACCTCTATCACAAATAAGGTTTAATGACTGATGCAATAAAAACTCACATTTTAAGTAAGGCAAGGCAAGAAAGATGTAAACATAAAGCTTTTTCTCTGACCTTTGGCCTCCTCCCTTCCCACTAAGATGCATTGTGCATCTTTGTTATGTGTTAACCTGACCTCCCCAAAGGCAGAAATACCTGCTCAACCATGAGGATCAATTTTTCTCCTTCTGGAGCCAGCCATGTGACTCCTTAGAAGATAACATTCCTTTCTCAGCCCTGTAAGGGGTCAAGATGAGCCACCACTTGCCTTGTACGTGCAGACATTGGAGAACGTTATGTACAAGGCCAATATATCATTTCCCATAAAGATAGCGATTGGTACAGAACAGACTGGTCAGATGACCTGGGGAGATACTGAGCCACATCTAACAGAAGATCTTAGCTCAAATACTTACTTGTGACCTTATTAGTGCCACTAGCTATATTACTTGTATTCTGCCTATTTTACAAAATTATTCTTTCTTACATTACCAAATGTGTGACTGAGCCTCTGATAAAATTAATGATGATTAGGCAACTTGAAACGATGGACCAAATATATAGTTCTGTAAGATCAAGGATTGTAATATATAGTAACCCTAGATATGGGAAGAAACAACAAGAGGGAACCTGGACCACATAAGACAGGTGGTCCACAGGCTTTTGTCTACTGTTAACAGGGCCTAGTCCAGTAACAGCACATTGAGTGGCCTATCATCGAAATCCTCTCTAGACCTGGGAATGAGCATTCCTACCACCCTGGGGACAAACTGGTCACAAAACGCCTTCTAAGCCTTGGTTGAAATTAAGACCAAAAGGGAAGTGACTGTAAAATAAAGAATGCTGCCCACCACTGAGCTCTACAAACAACAAGTCATGAGCCACGGCAGTCGCTGACCTACAGCACACCCTGAAAGGAATCCAGGGTGAAGATCAGCATGAGGCACTTTGTGCTCCAAGAAAACTGACAGCACAGGTCCTCAGTTAGATGTTTTCAGGAGATTTTATGAACCCACATTCTTGCATCTTCTCATAATACTTAGAAAAGCACTAAAGTTGTTAGCTGAGATGATATCTGTTCCTCGTGACTAGCTGCAACCTTCTCCTGAGATGTGTGCTTGGTTGCACATACCTGTTTTCCAAAATCCCATAAGCACTGGCCTCCCCCTATTACCTCTTTGGAACAGTTCTCAGAGCTTCCTGAGAGGCTGTCTCCTGGGTTATAATCATCAGGTTGGCTCGAATAAAAATTTTCATTTCTTCCTTAGATCGACTATTGATTAATTTTTCATCAACATAACCAATTGGGTGAAATCACTGCATCACATAAAATTGAAGGGATTCTACTGCTAATACCCAAAGATTGCTAATGGGTCAAGATGGAAAAGTTGAACATCAAAATAGGAAGGCAGGAAAGGGACCTGAACGGGCAGCTCTTGAAAGAGAAAATGCAAACATTTCGAGAGAAACATGAAAAGGTGTTCCAATTTCCTTGTAATGCAAAACTGGGAGTCAATATTTACAACAGCCAAAAAGGGGGAAGTAACCCAAGTGTCTATCAACGGATGAAGGGATAAACAAAATGTACTATATACATGAAATATTATCTAGCCTTAAAAAGGAAGGAAATTCTGACACATACCACATTGTACAGGACTCCTGGAGACATTATGCTCAGTGAAATAAGCCAGTCAAAAAAAAAGACAAATACTGTAGCATTCCATTTATATGAGGTATCTAGAGTAGTTGAATTCACATAGAGACAGAAAGAAGAATGGTGGTTGCCAGGGGCTGGGGGAGGGGAGATGGAGAGTTATTGTTTAATAAGCACAGAGTTTCCGTTTAGCAAGATGAAGAGAGCTCTGGAGATGGATGGTGGTGATGGCAGCAGAGCAATGTGAATGTACTTAATGCCACCGAACTGTACACTTAAAAATGGTTAAGAGGGTAAATGTTATATTATGGTTATTCTACCACAATTAGTTACGTAATATCTTTGTATGACAAATGGTAACTAGACTTGGCATGGTGATCATTTTGAAATATATAGCGTTATCGAATCACTATTTTGTGTAACAGGAACTAACATGGTGTTGTTGTAGGTCAGTTATGCTTCAAAAGCACACAAACAAACTCAAGAGAAAAAGAGATCAGATTTGTGGTTACCAGAGGTGAAGGGTGGGTGAAGGGGAATTGGACACAGGTTGTCGAAAGGTACAGACTTCCAGTTATAAGATAAATAAGTACTAGGGATGTAATGTGCAACATAATAAATATAAATAACACTGCTGTGTGTTGTGTTTCTCATCACAAGGGAAAAATTTTTTTTCAGCTGCTTTAATTTTGTATCTATAGTGGATGATGGATGTTCATTAAGTTACTGTGGTCATCATTTCATGAGGTATGCTAGTTTAATCATTGTCCTGTACACCTTAAACTTATACAGTGCTCTATGTCAATTATATCTCAATAAAATGGGAAGAAATAAAAAAGTGAAAAAAAGAAAACTAGAAGTCAAAACCAAAATGAAATGTCATTGCTCTGACAAAGATGAACAAAGCAATGACACCCAGACCTGGCAAGAGTGGAGGGTAAATAGACCCCTTTAGATCAGGCCGGTGGGAATAGGTGCTGGTGGGCACAGCCTT
This sequence comes from Mesoplodon mirus, assembly GCF_964341445.2. Lineage (NCBI taxonomy): Eukaryota > Metazoa > Chordata > Mammalia > Artiodactyla > Ziphiidae > Mesoplodon > Mesoplodon mirus. The sequence goes on along the minus strand of NC_138995.1, from coordinate 63,615,315 downwards.
TGTGGGAGCATTCCAGCAAGAGGTCTCTCAAAGCGTCAGGTGTTTGGGGATGCCCTTTGACTCAGCAATCCTGTTTCTGGGAATCTGGTCAACGTGAAAATCGGGAAGGTCTGCCTGTCTATGCGGGGGCTATTACGACATTAGAAGCCGGTGCGTAGGAGGAACCCACAAGGGTGTCAACCGCCGCAACAACAGAGAGTTTTACAGTCAGGAGCAGGTGGCTCCGTTTTAAAAATATAAATGGTATTTTAATGCCAGGGTTGGAAAATTGTAATTAATTCCCACTTTAATTCACTACTGAAAATTATATCTATAAACTCTTCCACTAAGATATTTAATTACCTATTTAAGAAATAAATTGTTTGAGAAAGAAAGCAAGATGGAAAACAGTATATGATAATTCCATTTTGACCAAAGAGATTTTATTCATTCATTCACTTACATATACTCCAAAAGAGCTCTGTCCAATAGAAACATAACAGCCCCCAATTCAAGCCATATATGTAACTACATTTTCTAGTGACCGCTTTCATCAAAAATAAAAAATGATAAAATAGGTGAAATTGATCAATAAAAAGTATTGAACAAGGTATTAAAAATTTTTATACTAATTTCTTGAAATCCATTGAGTGTTTTGCAATGACAGTACATCTCAATTTGACCCACACACATTTCTTTTTAAAAAAAAAAAGAATTTTATTTGAGTATAGTTGATTTACAATGTTGTATTAGTTTCTGTTGTACAGCAAAGTGGATCTGTTATACATATACATATATCCACTCTTTTTTAGATTCTTTTCCCATATAGGTCATTACAGAGTATTGAGTAGACTTCCCTGTGCTATATAATAGGTCCTTATTGGTTATCCATTTTATATATAGTAGTGTGTATGTGTCAATCCCAATCTCCCAATTTATCCTCCCCCTCCTTTCCCCCCGGTAACCATAAGTTTGTTTTTTACTTCTGTGACTCTATTTCTGTTTTGTAAATAATTTCATTTGTACCATTTTTTTAGATTCCACATGTAAGGGATATCATATGATATTTGGGACCAAGACACATTTCAAGTGTCTGGTTAGCCGCGCAGATGGCTAGTGGCTACCATGTTGGACACCCCAGGTCTAGAGTGTGTGGAGACGTTTTTGAAGCCACATGTGTTCACCTTTAGAGGCCAGAAAATCCCAGACTCTGCGGCTCTATCTCCATTTCCACAGCCCAGCTACAGTTTCCATGGTAACAGCTGGAGCCAGCCCCTTGCAGTGAGAAAGCTCTTGAGGGATGAACAGAGCAAAGCAACTAAAACAACATAGCCTGGCTGGGGGATGGGGTGGCCTGGGGGAAGGGTCCAGCAGACAGTCCCCAGGTGATGTCTCAGGCACAGCATACGTATATGAAAAAAACTGCATCATCAGACAGGGTCTTTGCAAAAGGAAACAAAACTGGCTTCTGTGGGGTCTCGGCACACCCCGTTAGAGATCACAAACCTCCCACAAGTTCCAGTGATAATTAGCATCATCTATCCTCACCTCCAGGACCTCAGAATGTGACCGTATTTGGAGAGGGGGCGTCTTTGCAGAGGTAACCGAATTAAAATAAGATCATAGGGTGGACCCTAATCCAATATGACTGGAGTCCTGATAAGAAGAGATTTGGAGACAGACAGGTACAGCAAAATTCCTGCCCCGCCAAGGGAAAAAGAACAGAGAGATCTGAAGAGGAGATCTGCAGATAGACAGGTACAGAAAGAAGGCCGTGAAAAGACACAGGAAGATGACAGCCATCGATAAGCCAAGGGCAGAGCCCTGGAAGGAATCTTCCCTCAGGGCATCAGAAGGAACCGGCTCTGCTGACACCTTGATCTCGGACTTGCAGCCTCCAGAACCGGGAGATAAAATGTTTCTGGAGTTTAAGACACCTGGTCTGTGGTGCTTTGTTAGGGTAGCTCTGGGAAACCTACACAGTCACCATGAGAAGTGTTTAAATGGCTCACTAGGTAAAACTTTTCCCAGCACGTCTGACAATCGAATCCCTAGCACTAATTGCTAGTTATACACATTTCAGTGACAGATCAATAAGAAACAGGTACTCTGTCTTAGTTTTGCAAGGCTGCCGTAACAAATGACCACCGACTGTGTTGCTTAAAATAACAGAAGTTGATCTCTCACAGCTCTGGAGGCCACAAGTCCAAAATCAAGGGACCAGCAGGACCACGCTCACTCCAGAGGCTCCAGGGGAGAATCCTCCCAGCGTTCCTTGTCCTACACACGTGTCTTTCCAATCTCTGCCCCCATTTTCATGCCATCTGCTCCTCTGGGTCTCTGTGTCTCCAAACCTTCTTCTCTTTTCTCTCCTAAGTACCCCAGTCTCTGGATCCAGGGCCGATCATAAATCCAGGATTATTTCATCTCGAGACACTTAGTTAACGACATCTGCAAAGACCCTATTTCCAAATGAGGTCACATTCTAAGGTTCTAGGTGGACATGAATTTTGTGGAGGACACCATATGACCCACTACAAACACCAAAATAGGCAAAAGGTGGGGTCACTTGAAATGTCTGTTCACAGTATGTAGATTTCCAATGAAGGTTAAGCTTCAAGCTTCCTCTTTTGCCCCTTCCAAAAGCCTAGCAAGGTGTTTCTGTAAAGGCGGCAGAAGTGAGATATTTTAACTGTAATTGGTTGAAATCACCATTTGTTTCTAGTTTGATGTCTCCTTCCTGAAAAGAACCCTCAGACTGGATGGAATTGAAGTGGTCCTGGGCATTTTTGAGACTAAAGGCAAGTTGAGTGGGGGCAGATTTAGTGGAATATATGTATGTGCAGGGCTGCAAGATTTAGCAAATAAAAATACAGGATATGCAGTTAAATTTGGATTTCAGATAAACAATGGATAACTTTTAGTACAAGTATGTCTCATGCAACAGTTGAGACATATAGTATACGCACTTATACCAAAAAAGGATCCATTGCTTAGCTGAAATTCAAATTTTATCAGGCAACCCTATTTCTGTGTTATTTGTTGTTATGAGGTTATATGTACACATACATATAAGGCTATAGATAAGGTTATATCTATGTAACTGCATATGTTTATATACAGCATATATACTAACATATAGTTATAGATAAATAACTATAGAGTTATTAGGTACCATCCTGGTGTAAGAAGAGCTCCAGGAGGACTGCTGACCCTACATCAGTTTGTGAAGATGCTTCTCATGCGACAAACGTGTCTTGTGGTGCAGGGCGCCAGAAATTTGAGAACTGTGGGGAAGAAATAAGGTTGGAAACGTACAAAGCGGAAGCTGGTCTGTGGAGAAGTGTAAATTTGTAAGTGGAGGATTCAGTTGTCACTAACACCGAGCCAAGACACAAATCATTCCCTGTCAGCAATTAACTCCTTAGGGCAGTGTTTATGGTGGTAACAGTTTGGGAAATTGTGATATAGATTTTAGCAGAATCCCTGTTTTCCTTGGGTCAAACCTGATGGACAGACAGCAAGTAAGACCGTTTGTGAAGATGTATAGATGTGTGTCTGACATCTGGTCCTAAGGAAGCCTCGTGGTTCCAGCCAAAATGTCACATAAAATTCCCTCCGACGCAGAGAAGTGAACTGAGGAAGGAAATGCTTCAGTGACCCAACTCCTGTACACATTCATTCATCAGTCCTTCCATCAATTGCTCTAGGGAAACAGTAATCTGATTGCACAGTTTTTCAGCACCACCCAATACAACATAATGGCAATTTAAAAAAGCATTTGAACTGCTCTTGGGTATGATTTAATGTCAGATCAAATTTGTATACATATATATATATATATTCTATTTTTTTTTTCAGAATTATCAATCACATCAGAATTCAAATACACCAGAAAATGAAGTATGTTCATGGAAGCCAAGTTGCAGTCGGAAAGAAAGAAGTCTGGCAGGGGCTTCAAAATATGAAGATAACTAAAACTGCTGTTAGACAAAAATCATAGTGATAAGAAACAGAGTTATGACAGCCAAAAAGATAGATGTAATGAAAACAACTGCAGAAGGCATTTTTTTCCTCATTACCAGAACACAGGACTCTTCCAAACAGGAAATTAAAAGCAGAAGGAAAAATGGAAATAATAGCAAATAAAAACCATAATTTGTGGGTCACCAAAAAATGGGCAAAGAGGTCGGCAGGATTTTCATTTCAATAGAATTTGCTCATTTTAATAAGGACCATGAGCTTTCATTATGACCTGTTGTAATGAGCGATATTCCGTTCAACATGGTTGAAAAACTGGTTTTGGGTGTTTTCCCCCCAAAGCATGATCTCAGTAATAGTTACAAAGAATCCACTGAATATGCAGTGACAATACATAGTCTATTATGAGATCCAGGCTAGCTTTTCTGAACACTAAAGTTTGCATATCGTTTTGTCTGTAAATGGTTTTCAACCAGAACATCATTACTTGCATCAAACGGGTTTTCAAACGAGGTAAATATATAGCAAGCCCAGCAACGTGACAAAGACTCTACATAGAGCACAGAAGGCTGTGTTTACTCAGATGATACATTATTCAAACACAAATGCACTAGACCAGACAAGAAGGATTATTTACTTTTCAAATAACTCTTTAAATGAATTTCATGGGAGTTATTATTATACTCATCTTGTGCACTTCGGGGGGGTGGAAATCAAAGTGAGAAAACAAATGTGCTTTATTTAAACAGAACTCTATATAAAGAATTAATTTAAATAATGGGGAAAATGTTTACAAAACAAAGCGGCAAATCAAACGCTCCAGGCCAGATGCCAAATAACGACTATACTTTTACGATTCTGCGCTGAATGTAGTGGGGACTGTTCAGACGTTGATGACTTGGGTTTGTTATCATGGGGAGACCTATGAGACACTTTGTGGGGAGCGTTTCTGCCTGCTGCAAGCCATCTCTTTGAGATGTTATTCAACAAAGTCAAACAAGTTCTGAGCGGCTGTGATCCACCGAGAACAGCATTCTTGGTCGGTATGTGACAGCTGCAGCTGTTCGGAAATTTGAAAGCAGAAAGCAGCAACTCCCTTTACAAACACTGATAAATCTGCAAATCTGCAGGAATGTATCCTATGCCACTCATTCCCTTTAATCTCCGCAGAGCAAGTGCTGCCTTTACAGGGTCTGAGGTTGCTGACTGTCTCCATGTGTTGCAACTGTTACGTATTTTCTTTCTGGGGTTCATCCCACTTAAAAAATTTTTAAATTGTGGTAGAATACACATCACATAAGGTTAACCATTTTAGCCACTTTTTTTTTTTTTTTTTTTTTGTGGTACGCGGGCCTCTCACTGTTGTGGCCTCTCCCATTGCGAGGCACAGGCTCTGGATGCGCAGGCTCAGCGGCCATGGCTCACGGGCCTAGCTGCTCCGCGGCATGTGGGATCTTCCCGGACCAGGGCACGAACCCGTGTCCCCTGCATCGGCAGGCGGACTCTCAACCACTGCGCCACCAGAGAAGCCCTTTAGCCACTTTTTAGTGTACAGTTGTGCAGTGTTAAGGTACATTCACATTGTTGTGCAGCCAACCTCCAGAACCTTCTCATCTTGCAAAACAAAAACTCTGTAGCCTTTAGACACCAACTCCCCATTCCCCCTTACTTCCACCCCCTAGTAACCACCATTCTTCTTCCTGTCTCTGAATTTGACGGCTCTAGGGACCTCATATAAGTGGGATCATACAGCTGTTGTCTCTTTTGTTTAACCACTCTAGAGCAAAATTATTTTCATAAAAAGAGGTAATGGACAAGTATGTAGCCAAGACAAACAAACAAACAAAACACCTAGGAGAAAAGCCTTCCAGAGGTGTGTCAGGCAGTTAATTAATAAAACACTTTATGTCACTTTTGACTTTGTGATAACGTTATGGTATTTGAGCCATCTCGTTGCATGTTGAGTGGTTTTGTTGTTTCTATACTCATCCTGAGTACATTTTCACTTGTGTATCAAGTTTTCGTATTTGTCATTTTTGTATTCTCTTCCTCAAAGAGACTCCCCACCCCCAAAATTGTCAAACTTCAGACCCTACTAAGCCTGGATCTACTCCGGGTCGAATTTTCAATAACACCTCTCTTATGTCCCCAAGTCCAGACGTTGAAACCAAAATGAGACATCATTTTCTTCCTTATCAGGCAAATAAAGATGAAAGGATTGATACCACCCAAGGATGACAAGAGAATGAAGGAATGGACATCTTCACAGGCTGGCCTTGGGAGAGAGCAGTTTAGTTCATCCTTCCCAGCAGACATTTTGGCAAGAATTATACAAGTTTAAAATGCACATATCCTTTGATCCAATAATTCCACTTGTGGGAATCTGTCCCTGCTCATCTAAATCCCCACAAAAGCACCCAGCCACATGGGGGTTATGACAGCATTGACTCTGAATGCAAAAAATTAAAAACAAGTACATATAACATATCCCCAAGGATGTCTGGAGTAAGCTCTTTAAAAACAACTTTTTCAAGAATACTTAATATCATGAGAGCATGTTATATGAAAAAAATTAAAACTCACATATCCCAATTTTGGGCAAAAAATAATTCACACATTCATTATTTACATACTCACCATTTGTCTAGAAACTGTATTGAGTATTTACTATATACCTGGTATTCTGAAAGATCCCAGGAACATCATGGAGACCAAAGACAGAAAAAGTCTCTGCACTCTTGGGGCTTCCTTTTTTTTTTTTTTTTTTTTGCGGTACGCGGGCTTCTCACTGCTGTGGCCTCTCCCGTTGTGGAGCACAGGCTCCGGACGCGCAGGCTCAGCGGCCATGGCTCACGGGCCCAGCCACTCTGCGGCATGTGGGATCTTCACGGACCGGGGCATGAACCCGTGTCCCCTGCATCGGCAGGCGGACTCTCAACCACTGCGCCACCAGGGAAGCCGGGGCTTCCTTTTAATGGGAGAAACAGAAAACAAACTACCCAAGGGGACAGCAATTTGGTACTGTATAGATAGGTTGAAACCATGAATTTCCCATTAGTCACTAATTCCCTTCCCGAACAAACATCCTGGAGAAACTCTCCACATGTGAGCAATGAGAAAATGCCAGAATGAACATTGCAACAGTTATTTATCTGACAAAGACTTGTGCCAAGAAAAGAATGGATATATAAAACAAAACAAAGTGCATTCACATACTATACAGCCATCTGAATGAATGAACCAAAGCCAAGTTTCCATATGAATATACCTCAGGAACATGATTACTGCATAAGGAAAAGAAGTCCCAAGACGATGCCATGATGCCACCAATGGCAGCTGTCAATCACCTTTCCCAATGACTTTCCCCATTGCACTTGTTTGAAACAATCTTCTTTCTTCGTTTTTCTCCCCCCTTTTCTTCTTTTTCTTTTTTAAATTGAAGTAGAGTTGATTTACAATGCTGTGTTAGTTTCAGGTGTACAGCAAAGTGATTCAGTTATACATATATATGTGTGTGTATATATTTATATGTATATATATATATATATTCTTTTTTGATTATTTTCCCTTATAGGTTATTACAAAATATTGAGTCTAGTTCCCTGTGCTATACAGTAGGACCTTGTTGATTATCTGTTTTATATATTAGGGTGTATATGTTAATCCCAACCTCCTAATTTACCTTTCTCACCCCCTTTCCCCTTTGGTAACCATCAGTTTGTTTTCTATGTCTGTGGGTCTATTTCTGTTTTGTAAATAAGCTCATTTGTGTCATTTTATTGAGTCTACATATAAGCGATATCATATATTTGTCTTTCTCCATCTGGCTTACTTCACTCAGTATGATCACCTCTAGGTCCATCCATCGATCTTCTTTCTTTGAGTGTTTACAGCTCTTGGTTATTGTTTAGAGTTCTACCAGCCATAATTCAATTAACAAGGGCAGCTTTAAGGAGAGAATGTCTGCTGCAATCTGATGTCCACTCCGGGGATTTCTAACCTTCCGTGGAGAATTTTTTTCTACTAGCGTAATTAGATTTGTTGTTCCCTCTCTCAAGAAGCATATAGACGTGACAACTATATGCTGGCGTTTTTCTTAAACCCGTACATGTTTACCTCTAGAGCCTGGAAAATTCCAGCCTCGGAAGCTCTCTGCCTGTTCCACCGCTCTCTCTCCTCCCAACCCAGCCGGCAGTTTCCATGGCAACCGATAAGCCTGCCGCTGTAACTGCAGGTACGCAGAGAGAACAAAGCAGAGCTCCGGCTAATGAAATTGCCTGGTGGGGTATGGGGAAGAGTTCCGGAGGCCTGATGCTCACCATCCCCCAAGCTGTGGATCCTCCCAGACTCCCTCTGCAGAACCGATTTCATTCGAGGCCAGCTGTTTCTGGATTCCAGAGCAGCTTTTGGGTTTTTTGACATAAATTTTTTTTTAAATTTCCATTCAGATAGAATTGAAATGTAACACTGTGTAGGTTTAAGGCATGGAACATTTCGATTTGATACATTTATAGATTACAATAGGATCACCCCTGTCCTGTTAACTAACACCTCTATCACATAGCATAACGATCATTTCTTTTTTCTTTTTAGAGCAGTTTCTTTCTTTCTTTTTTTTTTTTTTTTTTTGCTTTTTTGGGGTTTTTTGTTTTGTTTTGTTTTTTGTTCTTTTGGGTGAGCCATGAGGCTTGCAGAATCTTAGTTCCCCAACCTGGGATCAGACCCTCACCCCCTGCAGTGGAAGTGCTGAGTCCTAACCACTGGACCGCCAGGGAATTCACTCAGAGCAGTTTCTTGTCGGCTAAAAAAATCCTAGCCACGTGAGAAAAGCATGATTTGGAGAATTTATTTCTCCTGGGGCAAAGGTGAGCGATGAATGGGGAGGATGGAGGGATAAATGGGGAGGATGAGTGAAATATGGACCAACTGTCATCTGTCTATACAATGGAGCATAGCCCCCTGGGCCACCAGCAGCAGCAGCATCTAGGAACTTGTTAGAAATCCAATTTGGGGGACCTCTCCTCGGACTTTCATGGGCCCACCAGTGCATCTGATGCTCCCTCAAGCTTGAGAACCATTGGTCTGTACTACTGATGGACACCTATCGGGGTTGGTAATATTTTCCCTGTTATTATCCCATTATTAATGAAAGACCTTAACATGGAGTTCTCCGGTCTCTGGAATTCTGTCCACATTAAGCCCAGGGATATTCACTCTCTGCACTCTCCCTGCCACACTCACATCTGCTTACTGATGCCTCCAATTTCTTTCTATCCCAAACCTCCTGCTAAGCTCCTCATACACTCAAATGCCAGGGGTTGGGAGAAAGTGGGGGGGATGGGGAATGACTGCTTAGTGGGTTTAGGGTTTCCTTTTGGGGTAAATATCTTGGTTGTGGATAGAGGTGGTTGTTGTACAGCATTGTGAAAGCACCAGATACCACTGAATGGTTCCCTTTAAAATAGTTAATTTTATGGTATGTGAATTCCACCTCCAAAAAAATTATAAAACACAACTTCAAACTCCACACATTTCACACTTGGGCGCATCATTTACAAAAAACCTAGTGGATCAGAAAGTCAGGTCATGATTCTCCTTAGACCAGTGCTGTCTAGTAGAAATATAATTCGAGCTGTGTATATAAGTTAAAATTTTCTAGTACCCATGTTTTTGAGAAAAAGAAAGGAAGTTAAAATGAATGCTAGTAATATATTTTTTTAATATAAATTTATTTATTTATTTATATTTTACTTTGGCTGCATTGCTGCACATGGGCTTTCTCTAGTTGCAGCGAGCGGGCACTACTCTTTGTTGCAGCGCGTGGACTTCTCATTGCGGTGGCTTCTCTTGTTGCAGAGTACGTGCTCTAGGCACTCGGGCTTCAGTAGTTGTGACTCGCAAGCTCTGGAGTGCAGGCTCAGTAGCTGTGGTGCATGGGCTTAGCTGCTCCATGGCGTGTGGGATCTTCCCAGACCAGGGCTCAAACCCATGTCCCCTGCATTGGCAGGCGGATTCTTAACCACTGCACCACCAGGGAAGTCCTAGTAATCTATTTTATTTCACTCACCATGCCTGAGAACGGTCCCTCATGTGTCCTCGAAAAAAACTGGAACATCAATGCTAACTTCCCCTCTTCTCGGCCCTGAAGCCGAATGCTCCCCAAATCTTGCTGACTGCCTCAGAAATAGGGTTTTCACCAGCCCACCCTATTTATCTTTCTATTAAGCGACTGCAGAAACAACCCTAACTCTTCTTCCTTCTCAAAGAAAACCTGGCCAAACCACCACCTGCTGGGCTTTTCAGCTGATTCCTGTTGCTCTTAGGATAAACTCCACCCTCCTCAGAACAGTCTCCAAGCTATAGGGACCCCAGATTCTCTCTTTAGAGGAATTTGGGGGTACCAGTTATGTGGGAAGGGGCTCTGTGGAATTTTCCTCAAAGCTGGGTCCACGCAGAGTTCTGAATCATTAGACTCGACTTGTGGGCTGGGGCAACTTTTCCTGCAAAGTGTCACATCGTAAATATTTCAGGCTTTGGGGCCATATGGTCTCTGACTCAACTACCACTCACTTCTGCCACTGGGGCATGAAAGCAGCCGTGGACGATAGTAATAGATGGGTGTGGCCGTGCTCCAGTAGAACCTCACCATGGACACATTTCTCCATCTTCCTGATGGTCCCATCTCAGCCACACCTCCGTCCTCTCTCTCCTGTGTCCCCAGCCATCTCTTCATTGGTTTCCTGCATCCACCATCCCTGGTCTTCAGTTTATGTTCCTCACAAGCATCAGAGTAGATACATCAATGGACACTTAGCTTGCATCCATGTCCTGGCTATTGTAAATAGTGCAGCAATGAACATTGGGGTGCATGTATCCTTTCGGATTATGTTTTTCTCAGGATATATGCCCAGGAGTCAGATTGCTGGATCATATGGTAGCTCTATTTTTAGTTTTTTAAGGAACCTCCATACTATTCTCCATAGTGGCTGTAACCAATTTACATTCCCACCAACAGTGTAGGAGGGTTCCTTTTTCTCCACACCCTCTCCAGCATTCATTGTTTGAAGATTTTTTTTGATCATGGCCATTCTGACTGGTGTGAGGTGACATCTCATCGTAGTTTTGATTTGCATTTCTGTAATAATTAACGATGTGGAACATCTTTTCATGTGCCTCTTGGCCATCTGCACGTCTTCTTTGGAGAAGTTGGAGTTTGGGACTGACATGTATAGAGTGCTATATTTAAAATAGATAACCAACAAGGGCCTACTGTATAGCACAGGGAACTCTGCTCAATATTCTGTAATAAACTAAATGGGAAAAGAATTTTAAAAATAATAGAAAAAAATTATAGAGGATCTTCAATGAGACACTTATATCATAAATTATAATAATAAACTGGAGAATCAAATGTCAAAACAAAGGAGTAGATGTGTGAAAGGAAAATCGGATCATGTCCCCACATAAGGACACCTCAGCAGATGCCATTGCTCTGCAGATGCACACCCAGCTCTGAGGAACTACAAATAGAGGGAACTCTGGAATTTCCACACAGAAGGGGCTTAAGGGGGGCAAGATTGGAGGCTGGGAGGCTCAGGGACCTGCCTTGCAGGGGTGTTTGCACAATGATGTTCGCTGTTACACAAGACGGCCCTTGGAAAGAAAGCAAACAACTCCTTTGAATGCATGTATTTAGGGATTTATAAAGTGAGGTACAGAGGAATAGGAGTGAAAATGTACACCCTGTTAGAGTTATTATCCCAATGTTTATGTACCTTAGCTCAACAAACACACCTGGAAGTAGATTGCCGTTATGTGCCAACATTTAAAACCATCATCCGTAAGGAAAACAGTGGACCATGGGCCACCAAGGGCATTTGGAAGAAACACTCAACTCATCTCAAAACAAGGACACAAGATTTTTCACCCCAGAAAGCCAGAGAAAACCCAGTTAGGAACATGACCCAGGGATATAATCTATAAACAGATGGCTAATGTTAAGTATTTTTATGGTTTAGAAATGGACGTCTCCAGAATACTGGGCATTTGTGCAGTTTCTGGGAAAACGGTTCCTGTCCTGAGTTGGATGTCGATGTATATGGAGCTTGGACTTGAGCCTGGCATTTGTAGGTCATTAATCAGGGGAAATTCCATGGTGGGTGGCTGCCCTGGCATTTTATTTGGCAACTGGGACCAAGCTGACATCCTAACGGCTAGTGTTCAGAGATGATTTGCTTTTTCTGAGAAATCATCACCTCTAATGGAACCTCCTTTTGTGTTCAGTTTTTGGTCCAGATCTTGCTTTTATTTATTTATTTATGGGTGCATTGGGTCTTCATTGCTGCACATGGGCTTTCTCTAGTTGTGGTGAGCAGGGGCTACTCTTCGTTGCGGTGCACAGCCTTCTCATGGTGGTGGCTTTTCTTGTTGTGGAGCATGGGCTCTAGGGGTGAGGGCTTCAGTAATTGTGGCACGCGGGCTCAGTAGTTGTGGCACGTGGGCTCAGTAGTTGCGGGGCATGGGCTTCATTGCTCTGTGGCATGTGGAATCTTCCCAGACCAGTGCTCGAACCTGTGTCCCCTGCACTGGTAGGCAGATTCCTAACCACTGCACCACCAGGGAAGCCCCCAGATCTTGCTTTTAGCAACTGGTTCTTGAAGGACATGGCATGTATGTCTAAGTTGAGGATGGAAGGAAGTGTTTAGAGCAGGTAAAGAGCTCCTTTGCTCACCTCAGCATGAGATAAAATAGGTGAATATGTATTCTTATAATTGTGGGATGCAGGAACGTCCCATTAAACTTAACAAAGAAGCCAGCGAATATAAAAGAAAATATTAATAAGTCTGTCTCCCCAAACTGAAAAATTAGAAATGGGGAAACTCCTTCATGAATAAGACTTAATGAACAACTGAGCAAAAATGTCACAAAATATGTATTCAAAGCATATCTATACAGGCACAAGGAACTCAGAGTGTGAAGAGGTCCAAAACGGGGAAAAAAGAACCTCAAAATAGAAGAAATGTAGGCAAAGGATATGGAGGGAGAGAAAGAGAAGAAGTAGGAGAAGAAATAGGAGGAGGAGATGGAGAAGGAAGGAGCGAAGAAAAGTCAAATGTTGAAAAACACCTCCTTACTTGGGACCCAAAACTGGACATCTAAACCAAAATGAGATGTTGTTTACTCCCATCAGACTGAGAAAGATGAAAAAAGCAGCAACACCCAGGGTTGCTGTGACATGGAGAAACAGAAAAAGCCTTAGGCTACTGGTGGGTATATGTGTGGTTGGCACAAGCCTTTCTGGAGAACATAGAACAATACGTATCAGAGTTAAGGACAGACAGAGCTAAACACATACAAGCCCACTTCTGGACTACAAGAATATTTACAGTATGACATGTCTGTAGGGCACCGATGCAACATGAGGTCAAGAAAATTGGGGGCAAAAAGTATATATAACCATGCACAAGAACACTAAGTGTGAATATGAGGTAGTGTTTTACTGTCAGAAAAAGTAAGTGCCTTCCTTTAAAAATAAAATTTGTTTTTGAAGAACATTTAGTATCATGATATATTTAATGGGAGGAAAATCAGGATATAAGCCTTTACACAGCAGTTTCTCAATGTTCATGCTATTGACGTTGACTGCCAGATGATTCTTTGTGGGGGAGGGCTGTCCTGTGCATTACAGGCTGTTTAGCAGCATCCCTGGTCTCACCCAGCATATGCCAGTGGCACCCACCTCCCCAGTTGTGACAAGAAAAACGTCTCCAGACATTGCCAAGTGTCCTCTAGAGAAGCAAAGTCTCCCTTGCTTGAGAACCACCAATACAGACCCGAATCCCAATTTCGAGTCAAAATCGTACATTCATCCGTCCATTCTTTCTTTTATTCATTCACTTATACATAATCTAGAGCTGTCCAATAGAAATGTAGTGCAAGCTACATACGTAATTAAAATGTTTCTAGTCATCACATTTAAAAGTGTAAAAAGAAACAGGTAAAAATAAATTTAATGGTTTATTTCATTTAAACCAACCTATTCATGGTATGATCATTTCAACACGTGGCACTGGCCACATTTCCAGGGCTCACTGGCCACATGTGGCTGGTGGCTCCCATATTGGACAGCACAGGATTACAAGTATTATTGAGCAGCTCTGTGCACCAAGAACTCTGTGAAACAGACAAACACAGTGGGGGGGGGTAGGAAGAAAGACAAGTTTACTGTGTTCCAGAAACTTCCATTTTAGTGGGAGAAACAGGCACAAAGAAACTACCACTTGACAATGCATTTTGACAATATCTAGAAAGGTGAAAGAGTGCATTCCTACACACACCCCAGTGTTCACAGCAGCATTATTCACAATAGCCAGGACATGGAAGCGAACTAAGTGCCCATCAACAGAAGAACGGATAAAGAAGATGTGGTACATGTATACACAATAGAATACTATTCAGCCATAAAAAAGAATGAAATAAAGCCATTTTCAGCAACATGGATGGATCTAGAGATTATCGTACTAAGTGAAGTAGGTCAGATGGAGACAAATATCATATGATATCACTTACACATGGAATCTAAAAAAATGACACAAATGAACTTACTTACAAAAGAGAAATAGACTCACAGACCTAGAAAACAAACTTACGGTTACCAAAAGGGGAAAGGTGGCAGGGGGGAGGGATAAATTAGGAGTTTGGGATTAACAGATACACACTACTATATATAAAATAGATAATCCACAAGGACCTACTCTATCTAGCATGTGGAACTATACTCAGTATTTTATAAAAACCTATTTGGGAAAAGAATCTGAAAAAGAATATATATATATATATATATATATATATATATATATGTAAATAGCTAAATCACTTTGCTGTACACCTGAAACTAATGCAACATTGTAAATCAACTGTACTTGAATTAAAAATTAAAGACAACAACAAAAAAAGAGTGCATTCCCAACCCCCATCAGCAATTTCATGCTGAGACCATTCCCTAGAGAAACTCCCCCCAGTTGGGCAAGGTGACACGGAGAAGAGTGTTCATTGCAACGTACCCGAATTTGATAAATCTTATTTGAGTGTCACCTGTGTGACAGGTACGGCCTGGGGACATGCAACCTCATTTGCAATACTGAAACCTAGAACCAATCTAAATGTCTTCACGAGGAAACTGGGCATATGAAAGAGGGTAAATCCATACACTGTCATGTTGTGATTCACCTTCAGTGAAGGGATAAGAGCTACACAACATAACGCCAACTTAAAATAAAAGGGGGCTTCCCTGGTGTCACAGTGGTTAAGAAACCGCCTGCCAATGCAGGGGACATGGGTTCGAGGCCTGACTGGGAAGATCCCACATGCCGCGGAGCAACGAAGCCCGTGCGCCACAACTACCGAGCCCATGCTCTAGAGCCCATGAGCCACAACTACTGAGCCCGCGTGCTGCAACTACTGAAGACTGTGTGACTACAGCCCGTGCTCCACAACAAGAGAAGCCACTGCAATGAGAAGCCCGCGTACTGTAACGAAGAGTAACCCCCACTCGCCGCAAATAGAGAAAGCCTGAGCACAGCAATGAAGACCCAGCACAGCCCAAAATATATAAATAAATAAATTTATTTTAAAAATAAAATAAAATAAAAGGGAAGAAATTGGGAGATTGGGGTTGACATATACACACTACTGATACCATGTATAAAATAGATAACTAATGAGAACCTACTGTATAGCACAGGGAATTCTACTCAGTGCTCTGTGGTGACCTAAATGAGAAGGAAATCCAAAAAAGAGGGGATATATATATATATATATCGTATAGCTGATTCACTTTGCGGTACAGTAGAAACTAACACAACATTGTAAAGCAACTATACTCCAATAAAAATTAATTGAAAAAAAACAATCATAGGTTCCTGACTGGAGAAACTGGGTTTATGGAAGATAAATCAGATGCACTTTGATGTGGATGTCGGGTGGGTTTGCAGTTTTGGTTGGGGGTTGGTGAGGATGCAAGAGTTCCACTTTACAAGTGGTAGGTCTGTGTATTAGCTACGCATTACAGCAAAACAAATTCCCCAAAACTTGGTGGTTTGGAACAATAAAGCTTCTGTGGGTCGGTCAAAGATGCCTCGTGAGACTGCGGTTATCAGACGGCTTGATGGGCTGGGGGATCTTTTTCCAAGGTGGCTTGCCCCCTGTCAAGGTAGCGCTCACTCTGGGAGGGAAAGCTCCGCTCCTGTCCACCTGGGCTTCTTCCTGGATCTGCGTGCGTGTCCTCATGATATGGCGGCCGGCTTCCTTCAGAGCAAGTGCTCCAGGAAACCAAAGCAGATGCGGCTGAGCACTTTACGTCCCAGCCCCAGAAGTCATGCACTGTTGCTTTCACAGGATCCCACGGTCCCAAAGATCAGGGAGGAGGAGACCACATGAGCACAGGAATGCAGAGGGCAAGGCTATTCGGGGACCACCTTGGAGGCTGGCCACTGCAGGGTCACACACTTGACAGAAATCAGGTTGTCAAGTCGGTGGGTGGATAGGTGAGATGGGGAGCGTGTAGGATGTCAGTATGGGGAGACGGGGCATATGGGTGGCACACAGAGCCGCAGGGCCAAATGAAATCCCATGAGGAGAGGGTGTGGAAGGTCCAGGACACAGCCTTTCAGAGAGGTCAGGTCAAGCAGAAGGAACCAGCCCAGGTCCATGAGCAAGGAGGCCCAAGTGAAACGGAGCAGGACCCTATGGTCCTTCCCATCCCCCCATGTCCTCGGCCTGCCTTTTGCGTGTGAAAAAACTTAAGCCAAAGAATAAGTTTAATCAGAGAAGTGAGAAAACGCAGAAACAAAGGAAAACAGACGGAGACCAAATATTAATAGTTTAGTCATTAAGCAAAGTCAAGGACCTTTAGTTCCTCCTCAAGGGCTATAGATAATATTCTGAGCCATATCCTGTGAGTTGTCTTATAGATACTGAAACCCCACCAGGTAGAAGAAGTTAATTATATGATGACCAGACTGTGGCCATGACATAAGCTGCCATTCCGAGAATTTGCCTCAAAGAAAATGGAAACAAACCGGCATCCAGAATAAAGCAAATTTCCTTTCCACCAACCTGGCCTCTTTATTGGCTTTTGAGCAGTGAGCGGCCTGACGCTACTTTCGGTTCCACAAGGAGCTGGGAGGATGAGGAGGAAGGGGTCACAGAAGAAAGATGTAAAGCTGGGAAGAGTTCTCTAACCAGGGCGGGTGGTGAGGCTTTTCCAACACTGGGAAGCTGAGTAGGACACGAAGGCAGGGAACTTGCAGCTGGATCTGGCAGCAGGGGTGCTGGGTAGTGGGATAGCAAGCAGGAGGGAATGGGCGGGGCGGGGCGGGGCGGGTGGCGGGAGAGCTTGCCAAGGGGAGTTGCCCATGAGTGGCTACAAGGGGGCAGAGATGGGAAGGCAGAGCCAGAGGCCCCCCAGGGGCAAAGCTGTTTTCCAGGTGGGAGTCACAGCGCCCCAAAGTAACACTCAGACCTGACTAGGGCCGTGCAGTGTGAGGTTCCAGCTGGCAGCTGCGGGGACCCCTGCTGCATTGAGACGGGAGGAACGCTGGGGTGAGGGTGGGGGCTGGGGAGGGTGGAGATGGCTGCTGGGGCAGGATGGCTGCGCCAGGGGAGGATTGTTTTCACAAGCCTCCTCTCTCCTCCCCAGCTTAGCCTGCTCAGGGCCCCTGTCCCCCTGCCCCCCGCCCCCTTCCCCGCCACCCCAGAGAGGGAGGGGCAGCAGCTGGGGTGAGGACATAGCCTCAGGGAGCCCCGCTAAGCCCCTCCACAGCTCCACACCCCAAGACACGAGGGCTCGGGCCTGCCGCTCCCCTGTCCTCAGCTCACCGGCATCTGTGAGCGCCTCATCCTCCCGGACGGCAGCCTGTCTTCTCCGCCCTCCCCCGTACCCCACCCGTGGGAGCGGGCTTCTGAAGGGAGGCTGGACCAGGAGGTCCCCATTGCTGTAGGGCTGAGAACATCCTCTTTCCCGAGGCCTACGGGGCCCTGCGTGACACACCTGCGAAGTGCTCTCCCCCAGAGCACACACAGACAGGGACACACAAACACACACAGAGACACACACACACACACACAGAGACACACACAGACACGGACATGCAGACACACACAGAGACACACAAACACACACACACACAGACACGGACACACAAACACACACAGAGACACACACAGACACGGACATGCAGACACACACAGAGACACACAAACACACACACACACAGACACGAACACACAAACACAGAGACACACACAGACACGGACATGCAGACACACACAGAGATACACACACAAACATGGACATGCAGAGACACAAACACACAGACACACAAACACACACAGACACGGACATGCAGACACACACAGAGACACACACACACAGACATGGGCACACAAACACAGAGACACACACAGACACGGACATGCAGACACACACAGAGACACACACACAGACACGGACACGCAAACACACAGAGACACACACACACACAGACACACAAACACACAAACACAGACACGGACACACAAACACACACAGAGACACACACAGAGACACGGACACACAAACACACACAGAGACACACAGACACAGACATGCAGACACACACAGAGACACACACACAGACATGGACATGCAGACACACACAAAGACACAAACACACACAGACACACAAACACACACAGACACGGACATGCAGACACAACAGAAATGCACACAGACACACACACACAAACACACACAGAGAGGGACACACAAACACACGGACATGCAAACACACACAGAGACACACACACAGACATGGACACACAAACACACACAGAGACACACACAGACACGGACATGCAGACACACACAGAAACACAGACACACACACAGAGATACACAGAAACACACACACAAACACACAGACACACACACAGTGACACACAGAAACAGACACACACACACACATCCCTGCCTCCTTCTCAGCACTCAAGCCTCACCCCAGGGGTCAGTCACAACCCAGAGAGACCATCGCTGACCCCACACCCATGCCCCCCCCGCCCCCCTCAGCCACTGTGCAGTTCCTTCACCGTCCTCATCACTATCTTAAGTCACATTTCTCACGACAACACCGTTATCCTTGACCTTCTCCATTGAAAGGTCTGCTTCCTGGGGCTGGGTCCCTTCTCTGTCTTGTTCACTGTTGTATCCACAGCCAGTACAAAGTAGGTTAGCAAATAAACTGGGGCACGCATGGGTATTACCTCTCAGAACCTAACCCAATTAATTTTCGGGCCCTAGTTTTCACAGACAAGGTGTGTGTGTGTGTGCATGCATGTGTGTGTGTGTGTGTGTGTTCCTCATTCTCTGTCTCACTAAAAAGTAAACACCCAAAATAATTGAAAACGGGTGTTCAAACAAAAAATTGGTCCATGCACACTCGCAGCGTTATCCACGATAACCAAAAGGTGGAAACAACCCATATGTCCATCAACGGATGAATGCATGAACAAAATGTGGTCTATCCACACAATGGGATATTATTCAGCCATATAAAGTAACGAAGTTCTGACACACGTTACAACGTGGATGAACCTCAAAAGCATCATACTAAGTCCGAAAAGAAGCCAGTCCCAAAGGATGCCATATTATATGAAACCATTTGTATGAAAGGTCCAGAATTGGCCAACCTACAGAGACAGAAAGTGGATTAGTGGCTGCCGAGGGCGGGAGGGTAGAAGGATAAGCGGTGACAGCTAAAGGTATGGAGTTTCTCTTTTTAGCAATGACGATGTTCTAAAATGCATTCTGGTGGGAGTTCCCTGGTGGTCCAGTGGTTAGGACTTGGCACTTTCACTGCCGAGAGCCCAGGTTTGGTCCCTGGTCTGGGAGCCAAGATTCCACAAGCCACGCAGAGAGGCCAAAAATAAAAATTAAAAAAAATTTTAAAAAACGGATTCTGGTGATGGCTGCACAGCTCTGTGAATCTACTAAAAACCACTGAATTGTTCTCCCACGAACATCAACTCTAACTCCCCCCCGGAAGTACTTCAAACCCGAAAAACAGTAGGAAACCTTACGTAGGCAAGAAGGCTGTGAACCTGGAGTTCTCACACACTGTGGTGAGTGTTACACGTTGGTGGGCTATTTCCTCTAACTTTTTAGAGAAAATCCCAACTCTATAGCGATATCCCCCCATAGCAAAAACCGCCCCCCAAACAAAAAAACTCCACAGGATTTTTTTTTCTGAGGAGAAAAATGTAACAGAAGTCAGAAGTCATAGCACGGCTTTCCAAAAGAAATATAATGCCAACCCCACATCTAAATTTTAAATTTTCTAGTAGTTACATTTTTTAAAAAAGTAAAAGTAGGGAATTCCCTTGTGGTCCAGTGGTTAAGACTCTGCACTTTCACTGCAGGGGGCATGGGTTCCATCCCTGTTCAGGGAACTAAGATCCCGCATGCCACGCGGTGCAGCCGAGAAAATATGTATGTATATAAAGGTAAACAGGTCAGATTAATTTAAAGAATACATTTTATTTCACCCAACGTCTCCAAAGGAGTATAATTTCAATATGTCATGACCATAAAAGACATTACTGAGGTTCCTTACATTATTTTTGTCATGATACGTCTTTGGATCTAATGTGCATTTTGTATTTATGGTGGAGCCTATTTCAAGTCTGATAATCCACAGGTCAAGTGCCCAAGAACCACGCGGGGCACGTGGTTGCCGTGTTGGATGGTGCACCCCCAGAGCACTGAGAATAATAAGTGTCCAAAATCAGAGGGGCCTACGCTCTATAGTATAGGGGAGGGAAAAATCCTTCTGCTACCTGCCTTAGGTTCCCACCTACAGCTGGGGCTTTGTAAATGAGACTGGCCAAAAGCAGGTTAACAAGAGGAAAACGAACAGACGTTTAAGAGCAGTGCATCTTGCGTGTACACATAGAAGCACGGGGAATGGATGGGTAACCCAGAGGAGGGTTAGAACCTGGGTTTAAATACCAACAAAGGAAAAGAGGTTTGGGGCTTCTGGCGGGGGTGGGGGGTGGGGCGGAACTAGTTATGGCCAAGGTGACCAGGGTAAGTATCGCAGACAAGGGTTGTTTAGTAAGGTTGTTACGTAGATTTTTTTAAAGTTAATTTTTATTGGAGTATAGTTGATTTACAATATTGTGTTAGTTTCAGGTGTACAGCAAAGTGGATCAGTTATACATATGTTCACTCTTTTTTAGATTCTTTTCCCATGTAGACCATTACAGAGTACAGAGTAGAGTTCCCTGAGCTAGACAGTAGGTCCTTATGTTATGTAGATTTAGGTTGAAGTCTCCTCTGTTGATAAGAGCTATCAAGAGGGAGACATCTTAATATGAGCTATGCAGAGGGAGACAGGAAAACTCATGCCCTGATTTAGGAGATTTTCCTGCTTCTGCTGGTTCTCAATGGCTTTAAACTCAGAATAATCCATATGCCAAAGAGGCATGTTTTGGGGTGGCGTATTCGGGTCCCCTCAATAGCCACGTAGCCATTGTGTTGATTAGATTTCATACCTAGTAGAGAGTAGTCCTGTAGTCAATAATTTTGTTTTTGGCCTCACCACGCAGCTTGTGGGATCTTAGTTCCCCGACCAGGGATTGAACCCAGGCCCTCGGCAGGGAAAGCTCAGAGTCCTAACCACTGGGCTGCCAGGGAATTCCCAATCAATACTTGTTTTAATGAAGAAATTAACAGAGTATTTAAAAAATGGAAACATGCTTATGGGGTATTATTAAGAAAAACAAAAGTTGAAACAAACTGAAACAGCACAGCCAAAACACTCCATTTTGCGTCCGTACAGGCAAATCAGGGTTTGAATCCCAACTCTGCTGTATTTTAGCTGTGTGACTGGATTAAGTCATTTCATGCCTCAGAATCTCAGCTTCTTCGTCTATGAAAGGAGAGTAAATCTACCTCCAGCAATTTTTTTTTGGAAGAATAAATAAAAGAACGCCTGTTAGTGCTTAGCACAGTGCCTGCTTCATGATAATCACTCTGTAAATGTCAGCCGTTACTGTAACCATGTGAAGATACAAATTAAAACCTGGAAGGAAGCATTTAACATGGAAAACTTTTATGCTGGGCGGTCGGTGATTATTTACCAAAAAAACAAAACAACAAAAAAAATTTATTAGTTTTGATCTGTATAAGATTAGTGTTGGCAAAGAACTGGGATAAAACTGATCATAAAATGAGGCTGGTGTGTGATTCTACAGGAAGAAAAGGGAAATGCAAAACATTTTTCATACTGTTACATCAGGGGATAGTGGTGGAGGGGGCAGGGATACAGCATGGTTTTCAGACACCTCTATTTTGTTGTTCTGTTACAACAAGCTTGCGTTTATTCCGAAATTAAAAGCGGAAGCACAAAAGTCTAGGATAAATCTATTTACACATAGACCCAATTAATTGCCTTTGAATAAAAAAGGCTGAGCTACTTTCTTTTGGTGTTTTCTCCATAGCTTCATTTGGAACTTGCTAGTACAATTCACAGGGGGCCCCATGGCACAGACATGGGGAGTCTTGAAAGTTCTTCCTGTTTCTAGATACAAAAAAATAGGTCCCCAAATATTTGAACGGTTTATAAAAGCCAAAAAATCAAGGGGATATATATATACACACACACACACACTATCAGAAGTCCTAAACAGAGGAACACAACTGGAGTTATCAGATGGTTTTCTACTTATCAGATTTTAAGAATCAATAATCAAATTTTACCAACTCTTGTGTATTAACTGTCTTTTTTTCAGGTGGCCATCCTGTAAGACGAAACACCTCCCTATTAAAGAATAAAATCAAATTCTGTTTAGAAAGTTCTTAACCTTTGTAACCAGAACCAGAAGAAACAAAACGTGATGCTTTTCCTTTTATGCAATACAAAGGGTCTATCAATTAATTTGAGAACGATTGTAGGTAGCCCGTGAGTAAACAAAAACAAACACAAGTTTCTGTTTTAAAAAAAAGAAGGAAAGAAAAGAAAAGGTTTACAAAAATTACAAAGAAAAAAGCTGAAAGAAAAAAATGTTGCATGGCTAGTGTCGGCAAATGGATGATGTATTAAGTCTGTTTGCTGCAGGGCAAAGGGGGAAGCACAGGGCTGTGTGTTCAAGAACTTCATTCCTTTGCCTGAGTTCGCTGCACTGCGTGTAGTATTGTTGGAATGACAACTTGTCTGTACCCTGGGGCAGGATTCCATGGCAGAGATAGCATCTGGTAAGGAGAATTCTTTTTTTTTTTTAATTCTAAATCTCCTGTTTCGACGCCCACCAGCTTCTTCCCAAACAACTTGAATTCAAATCCCATTTCCGTTCCTTATGAGCCATGGGAATTTCTTTCCTTATCTTACAGTGAAATACATCACACATAGAGAAGAATGTATGAGAAGATGCATCTGGACGTTTTAAAGACAATTATAAAACTAAAGCACAGCTATGGGACATGTTATTTTTACTCTACCAGATCTCACGTTTCAGACTGACTGAAAATCAGTTCTCCAAATGACCATTTTTGCTGCATGGCTAATTCCCTAAAATGGCCAAATTTATCAGCTTTATCTACTTAACGACAACAACAAAACGTGTGTTTCTTTGAACTCTTTCTGACCGTACAGCAATCCCACTTGGAAGAGAGCTTCTGGGGATGGTTGTGACCTTTGAATGATTTGAGGTTTTAGTTTCGTTTTTAGGGTAGTGGAGTTTGAGTTCAGATTTACATTGGCTACAGCTGTTTCGCCTTGGCCAAATGAAAGTTTAGTGTGTTCTGAGGATTTTTATATTTTAAAATAAGAATCTCTGTGATTCAACCAACAGTATTCCCTGGGTCTGGGATGTCAAGGGTGTTATAAAGGAGAGAACAGGTTTCTATCATCCAACTTATTTTTGTGACTGTCTTTGCCGTTTGAAATTCTCTTAATGTACAGATGTTTTACCCAGCACGATCACATAAATTTTTGACATGTTTTAAACATTTGAAAGGGGTTCTGTGGCTCAATTGAGAATCACGCCCACATCTGATGGGTGATTGAGCTGGATCTGCAGATCAGGCTACGAGGCTGAGATAAACCTGCCCAACTGAAACAAAAACTAGGGCAAAACCGAAATTAGTTTCGATCGAAGTGAAACCGAAACAGCAAAGGAAAAAAAAAATTACCCTTGAGGTTGACTCGTGCCATGTGGCACAGTTCGATGTCATGTTCATAAATATTTAATAGAAATTAGTTGACAGTGAATGCATAATTCTGCAGATCACCGACTTAGCAAACTCCCTTTCCAGCTACCACCCCGCCCCCCGTCCCCCCTCCGCCTCCCTGAAACGTTGCATCCTTTGCTTGTCGCCTTTGCTTGGGGTCGTTGCTTCCACATCTTTTCTCTTCTGTATGGACCGTGCCCTGTCCTCCTCGGCACTAAGTCATTCTCACTAGCATGCAGACGTGATGTGATAGGTCCCGTCTTAAAAAAACAAGTGCTCTCTAGACCCTGAATCCCTCTCTGGCTTCTGCACCATCTCCTGACCCCAAAGCATCTTTCCACTCCTGCCTGCACATTCTCTCCTGAACCCACTGGTACGAGGCTCTTTCCTCCAGCCTACATGACCCACTCTTGTCAAATTCACCAGGACCCTTCAGTTGCCCGAAACCAGTGTTGGTTCTCCGTCTTTATCCCATCCAATCTCATGACCACGCGTGATGATGTGGAACCGCCCCCCTCCCTGGGTTCCCTACCCTGGCGTCTCCAGTTTCCCCCCCCCCCCGCCCCGAGACAAGGAGCACCTCTCTGCTCCTTGTCTTCTTCACCCGCCCTCCTCCTGTTCACTCCCTCAACCTGTAGGGGTGTGTGGGGTTCATCCTCTACTCTCGTCTCTTCTCTACCTACCCCCACTCACTGGGTGGTCTCCCCAGACCAATCATTTCCAGTATTAAGCCTATGCCCATTACTCACCGTACTGAGTTGAGTAGGGTCCTCCCCCCACCCCCAAACTCATGTCCGGCTTGAACCTCAGAACGTGACCTTATTTGGAAACAGGGTGTCTGCAGATGTGATTAGTTCAGATGAGGTCGTCCTGGAGTAGGGTGGACCCCTAACTCCAATAACGGGTGTCCTTGTAAGAAAAGGGGACATACAGACCAAGGACACACAGAGATGAGTGCCTTGCGGTGACGGAGGCAGGGACTGGAGTGGTGCAGCTACAAGCCCACGGATGGAACAGTGTGGGGGCAAATGCCAGAAGCTAAGAGAGAGGCGCCAGGTGGAGCCTCCAGAAGGACCCAACGCCCCTGCTGACACCTTGATCTGGGGCTTCTGGCCTCGGAACTCTGAGAAAATGCATTTCTGTTGTTTCAAGGCATCAAGTGTGGGGTAAATTGTTGCCCTAGGAAACGAACACTCGCAAACTTGCCTCCTGATCCCAGCCCTCCGCTGAGGTCCACACTCTCACAACCACCTTATCATCACTTACGATGTCCACTTGGGTATCCCATAGACACCTCAACACGGATATAATCAAAACGGGACTCTTGACCTCCTCCCAGCCCAGCGCTGTGGACTCAATGTTTGTGTGCCGCCCAACCCTCCCGAGTTCGCTGGTTGAAGCCCTAAGCCCCCGTGTGGCAGTGTTGGGAGGCATGGCCTCTGGGGAGTAATTAGGGTTAGATGTGGTCGTGAGGCTGGGGTCCTCCCCATGGGATTACTGTCCTCACAAGAAGACAGAGAGGCGCCAGGGCTCGCTCGCGCTCTCTCTCTCTACCACGGGAGGACACAGCAGGAAGGCGGCCATCTGCAAGCCAGGAAGAGAGCTCCCAGATGAACTGCATTTGCTGCCACCTTGATCTTGGCCTCCCAGCCTCCACGACTGTGAGAAATCAGTGTCTGTGGTTTGAGCCCCCCAGCCTGGGGTATCTCGTTACCGCAGCCCAGCTGACGAACCCACACTGCTCTTCCCCCTGATCTTCCCACCCCAGTAAATAGCAACCCCACTCATCCCGTTGTTGGGTCTCCTGCCCAGGAGTCATCGCTGACTTGTCTTCTCTCCTTCTACCCCCAAGGGCAACCGATAGCCCGTCTTGTTGGCTTTTCCTTTCAAAACATCTGGGTTCCAACCAGCGCTCACCTCCTCCAAGGAGGAGCTGCCATCCCAGCCCAAGCGGCCACCACCTCTCCCCTGGGCCACTGCAGGAGCCTCACAACTGCTCGCACACTTGCATCCTCTCCCCGGCAAGTGACCCTCTGCACTGCAGCCAGAGCTGCCTTCTCAAAAGGCAAGTAAGGCATCCCCACCCTGAGTTACACCATAGGAAGGTTCTCACAGCGCTCAGACCAGAATCCGAACTCTGCCTGCTCAGGATACGATCCAGACCCCTCCCATGTGCCCCCGAGACCCCAAGGGGTCTGGGGCGGCTCCCTGACCATCCACCTCATTTAATCCACTCCTGCGGCACTGGACTCCCTCCCATCTCTTGGAAGTCTCCATGTAGAACCTCCGTACCTGCTGTTCCTTTTGCTCTTCTCGCGGCTGAACCACACCCGAAAGGTCTCAGCTCAGTTGCCGCCTGGCCACGCACGTCAATGGTGCTGCACCTCACTCTCTACCCCTCAGCCTGCTTTACTTCTCTGGATACCTGGCGTATTTCATCACGCTGTTACATTATTATATACTATGTTATTGCATTGTATTGTATTATGTTATTATATTACATATATCATATTACTTTATATTCTGCTACCTTATACATTGTATCAGTATATAGTATAACATTACATAAAACATATTCCATTGTAGCATATTATACTATATTACGAATTACATTATATTACATTATGCATTGAATTATTATTATTTATTTATTGGTTTATTTTTGGCTGCGCGGCATGTGGGATCTTAGTTCCCCAACCAGGGATCAAACCCTCGGCCCCTATATTGGAAGTGTGGAGTCTTAACCACTGGACCACCAGGGAAGTCCCCTGCATTGAATTATTATACACTATATTGTTACATATGACATTATATCATATATCATTGTGTTATGCTACATCATCTGTTTTGTTACTTTATACTATCTATTGTCTGCCTCTCCCCACTACCTCACACTACATGTTTCCATGACCACCTAATGTAGTACCTACACCGCTCACGTATTCCATATTTATGCATGCACCTCTGCCTGTTTCCTCTACTTGGCTGGGAGCTCCATAAGGACGGGAACGTCTGCTGGCTTACTATTTTAATCTCAACACTTAGAAATGCACCTGATAGTAAATGCCCACAAATATTTGTTAAGTGAGATTGATTCCAATAAGTGAAATGTTTCAGATTGGCTTGCTAAGAAAAACCCTGGGTTAAAGCACCAAATTAGGATGTTTTAAAATTTTGATCGCTTGGAGAACAGGCTTTCAGCAAACAGGCATTCTGTAAGTTAATTCGGGGAGGCATTGCTTTCCCCAAAAGAAGGGTTTCATGAAAAGTTTTGGTTGGGGCACTGAGTTGTAATAGACCTCAGATGCTGATGTGCATTGCGAGCCAGTCCACCCTGTAGACATTTCCAAGTGGGTGAGTGAGGATGGAATGGTTTCAACAGGTCAGGATTGACACTCAGTGGATGTAATTGTCTGGAAATTTAGGAAGCACTGGCCTGGAACATAGTAGGCATGTAATAAGAACTGTCTGACTCACTTCACTTAGTATGATGCTCTATAGGTCCGTCCATGTCACTGCAAATGGCATCACTTCAGTCTTCAGTAAAATAAATTTTAAAAAATTAAATGGAAATTAAAAAAAAAAAAGAATTGTCTGATAGCGTAAATGAAGAAGGTTAAAGGAAACCTGTCCATGGTTCCCTATGAAATGACACAGGCTCAAAACAGCATGTAGGGACCTGCAAGGGGTGTGCAAAGCTAGAAACAGGCTTTGGAGCAGTTTTAAGTAAATAATTAGAAAGGGAACCCTCTTGCACTGTTGGTGGGAATGTAAATTGATACAGCCACAATGGAAAACAGTATGGAGGTTCCTTAAAAAACTAAAAATAGAACTACCATATGACCCAGCAATCCCACTACTGGGAATATACCCTGAGAAAACCATAATTCAAAATGAGTCATGTACCACAATGTTTACTGCAGCTCTATTTACAATAGCCAGGACATAGAAGCAACCTAAGTGTCCATCAACAGATGAATGGATAAAGAAGATGTGGCACATATATACAATGGAATTTTTTTTCTTTTTTTCTTTTTTTTTTGCAGTATGTGGGCCTCTCACTGTTGTGGCCTCTTCCGTTGTTGAGCACAGCCTCCAGACGTGCAGGCTCAGAGGCCATGGCTCACGGGCCCAGCCGCTCCGCGGCATGTGGGATCTTCCCGGACCAGGGCACGAACCTGTGTCCCCTGCATCGGCAGGCAGACTCTCAACCACTGCACCACCAGGGAAGCCCTATACAATGGAATATTACTCAGCCATAAAAAGAAACGAAATTGAGTTATTTGTAGTGAGGTGGATGGACCTAGAGTCTGTCATACAGAGTGAAGTAAGTCAGAAAGAGAAAAACAAATATTGTATGTTAACACATATATATGGAATCTAAAAAAAAAATAGTCATGAAGAACCTAGGGGCAGGACAGGAATAAAGACACAGACCTACTAGAGTCCTACTGGACTTGAGGACACGGGGAGGGGGAAGGGTAAGCTGGGACAAAGTGAGAGAGTGGCATGGACATATATACACTACCAAATGTAAGACCGATAGCCAGTGGGAAGCAGCCGCATAGCACAGGGAGATCAGCTCGGTGCTTTGTGACCACCTAGAGGGGTGGGATAGGGAGGGTGGGAGGGAGGGAGATGCAAGAGGGAAGAGATATGGGGATATATGTATATGTATAGCTGATTCACTTTGTTGTAAAGTAGAAACTAACACACCATTGTGAAGCAATTATACTCCAATAAAGATGTTAGAAAGAAAGGAAGGAAGAAAGAAAGAAAGAAAGAAAGAAAGAAAGAAAGAAAGAAAGAAAGAAAGACCACACCAGGCCAGGAGGCAGATGTAGAGGCAGAAAGAAAGACATAGAAAAACATACAGGAAGTCTCTTAACATTACCTTGAAACATTAAAGGGGAATTCATTTTCTTTATATGAAAAACACCTAAAACTTTTTTTTTTGAAGTATTGTTGATTTACAATGTTGTGTTCATTTCGGCTGTACAGCAAAGTGATTCAGTTATACATATGTATACATTCTTTTTTGTATTTTTCTCCATTGTGGTTTATCCCAGGATATTGAATACAATTCCCTGTGCTATACAGTAGGACCTTGTTGTTTACCTAATATTTTTATAATTAAAAATAAAAACAATAAAAGAGCAACTTTTTAAAACATCAACATTTTGAGTTTTAGAAAGCCGCTTTGAACGGTATCCCAAGACTGAGCTAATGTATTCCATCTTCATTGGGAATTTGTTAGCACACACCCGAGAGTTCACAGTATGAATAAGAAGAGGCTTCTGACACCTCGCTATTTTCTGCCCCAAAGTGTCAAATCGTGGGGATACACTACAAACTACAACAGATACTGTAATAAATGCCCTCCCATAAGAATTTGTCCCAAGGGACTTTCTGCTGTCCCAAGAAGAGACGTAAATGGAATTGTCCAAAGTTCACAGACTTTCAAGACCACATTATCACATTTACCCATCTCCTACATATCAATTTCACTTCCCATGTCTATCTATCAAAAAAATGACCTTAATTGGATATTTGCCCTTTAGTCTGTGGAACATGCTATGGGGAATGGGTAATTTTCACTTTTCAAGAAGAAAGTCTGTTATTTTGATTAAAAATAATATAATAAAATGATAGTAAATTGATATAATGTTAAAATTTTTTTAAAATGACCTTCTCCCAGTTAGAGGACCAAACCAAATACTGATTCTGTAAATTCTTACTCATTGTGAATGATGACAAAACAAACAACCAGAAAGAAGGCTTACTTTTTACTTTTATGGAACAAATGAGGGTATGTAAATTAAAAGAATCAAACCTGGCACATGAAAAAAATAAAAGCAAATACTGTTTTACCTCATTTAAATAAAAAAGAAAGAAAAAGAAAACAAGGTTGTCAGAACCTGAAAATTAGAGAAACTGACTAAAAACAGGTCCAGGGAAATAACTGCAAAACAGAGGGTGTATTTAAATCTGTTTACTGTCAGGAAGTGAATGTCTTCCTAACACTGACCACAGGGCACTGAGGCTCCTAGAACGCAGTTCCGTTGCTTAATTACACGGCAATGTATATATTTCTTGGAATCCAACCTGGCTTTTCAGCCTGGAGGAAAATCCCATGATAGGTTGATGAGCTGAACTTGCCTCTGGAAGCTGGGCCATGTGTTAGAAATCAAACTGCGCTGCCTCAGTTTGCACCAACTTTCCAATCCATCCATCCTTTCCCTCTGCTCGGGAGGCATGTGACATGGAGGCTGACACCCGTTGGTATTCTCAGAGCCCTGGTCTTTTCGTTGGCGAGGTGCGGAAATGACCCACACAAAAGCAGTGAGAGACCAATGGGATGTTTGATACAAACCACCCAGGACCTTGTGCCTGGCAGTGGGTTCGCAATACCAAAGGCAGCCGGCCATCTGAGGGTCAAGCAACCTGGGTCCCACTCCCAGCACTGCAACTTACCAGCTGTGAGGTTTGCCCGTGGGACCACCCAGCTCTGTGCTGTTATATGCCAGGGGGGCACAGCGAGGCGGTACCACTCATGGTCCCTGTCCTCCTGGAGTCTAAATCCAAACGGCGGGATGGATAGCAAACAACGGCTCATTCAAGTAAATGTAAATGCCAACCGTCCACAGAAAAAGAATCACGAATGGCTCTTCTACGTGTGAAAAGATGGTCAGCCTCAGCCACAGTAAAAGAAACCCAGAGTAAAACCTTCATGTACCATCTCCCACTCACCAGTTAGACCAAGAAAAAAATCTTGATCACATGCTGTGTTGGCCAGAGTGTGGGGAAGTCAGCAGCTGTCATAGGTGGCACTAAACAGACTGCTAAAAAGACACCTGTTTACAGCACGAAAGCTGAAAGAAGAAGGCAGAACCTCATCAGGAGTTACTTAAATTTTTTCGCCACTTGGCATAAGTCCGTGAAACCTAGGTGAGCGTTGATTTGGGGTTATAATACATTTTAGGGAGTAGGCGAATTTGCAAACAATGGAATCTGTGAATAACAAAGATGGACTGTGATTGTTAACAGTGGTTGTCTCTAGGGAAGAGGACCTGGTAGGTGAGACACAGGGATGGGAAGGAAAATTCACTCTTGAATGGGTAGTCTTTTCTCCTTTTTGGATCTTTGTATCAAATATGTTTACTACGTAACCAAATAAATAAATGAAAGGTTTCAAGAAATTGTAACCGGAATTCCCTGGCTGTCTCCGCGTTTCCACTGCAGGGGGTGTGGGTTCCATCCCTGGTCGGGGAACTAAGATCCCGCATGTCGCATGGCCAAAAAAAAAAAAAAAAAATTATAAAAAGAAATTGTAACAAGGGCAAGAATTGGTTAACTCTGGTAAGACTTCATTCTGCCATCGGTAAAAAGGGGGTGAGGATGTCGACATCAGTGGCTAGTGGTGAGGGTTTAAGAAGAGCAGTTAGGAAAAGGGCTTGGTGCAGTGTCTGACCCGTAATAAGCATTTGATAAAGAAGAGCAGTATTTTCATGAATTCCCTTCCCCACTCTTCTCCAGATCTTGACTCCTAAGGTGAAAAAGTCTTCAGCCCTGCTCCTAAATATTCTCTTGGCTTCTGTGACCCTGTTCATACCCCTCTCTTTTCTAAATTCTCTCCCCACTTAATCACTGACTATGCCAGGCACTCTGGTTGCCTACTCCACACCCATTTTGCTCTTTTTTAAAAAAATTAAAAACTCTGATTTTGCTCAGCATGCCAATGTGTTCAGTAACAAATACCCACCTCCCCAGAAATCCCTTGCACACGCATGAACAGATGAGCCAGTTCTGGCCAATGAGACAAGGACAAAAATCCTCTTGACATTCCTTCTCCAATAAAGGGCAGAGCTTCATGAGGAGGAGGCATTTGGCCTTCCCTCTGACTTTCTGCCTGGAACATGGGTGTGATGCCTGGAAGTGCAGCAGCCGTCTTGTGACCTTGAGGAAGACAGCCTTACACTATGAAACGTGAGGAAGAAGGAGAATAGGAAACTGCGTCTTTGGTGAAGTTATTGAGCCATAACAGTCCATCCTGAGTTGGGGAAGAAAAATAAAGCCCTGACTCATTTAGGTCATTGTGGTAGGTTTTTCTCATGTGTGCAGTTGAGATAGGGTTGAACTTACATTGCTCCCAGCAGAACTCAAGCACAGAGGATGTGAAGGGTCTTCATCCACCTTCCTCACTAACCTTTCTCCACAGATAACTCAGCTGAAGCCACAGTCCAGTCACCAGCAGTGTATTCCAACTTCAGCCCAGATCTTCTTCCTCAGACCCAGCTCCCAAATGCCACCGCCTGATGCTCTCAGACTTCTTACACTCAGGTCACTGCCTGCATCTCTCCACCCACAAATAGACTTCTCCTCTTGATCCCTATTTGGGGTCCTGGTTACCATCCACTCCATAAAACAGGGCCAGCCTCACATCCAACTTTGATCTGCCCTTACCAGCTCTGAGCTTCAAATCCTGCATCTCTAAACCGAAATGATTACAGGACTTGTTTCACATGGGGTGTGGTGAGGGTTACATAACATCATCAGGCTTCTAGCTGCTTTCCCGGGAACAGAATGTGCTGACTGAGTAAATGCATAGATCCAGGGGGGCTTAGCAGTTAACCATGTCCTTGGACGCAGCTGCCTGGATACACATGTGTGCACATGATTTTGGCAGATTTCGGTTGTTCTTAGTTTAAAACTACCGGCAGGGTCTGTGGGCTTTGGTGAAGCAAAAGGAAGATGGGTTGAAATGGATTCAGCATGGTATTTGCATGTGGACTGCGTGCCAGATGCTCTTCTGAGTACTGGGGGTAAAAGAGTGGACGAGCAGTCAAAAGCCCTAACCTTGTGTTGCTGATGCTATCACTGGGGAGACGGATAATGAGCAAACCAATTCATTTGGTTGTTGGATGTACAGGGCCAGGCTGTGAGGAGGGCATGAAACAAAACCAGCAGGATAAGATGCTACAGGAGGGTGCAGGGGCTGCCATCTGAATGCAGGGTGGGAAAGCAGTCCGTGAAGAACTCTTGGGGGAGATGACCAGGGTTGGAGCAGAGACCTCCAAGAAGTGGGAGAGGGATGGAATTGCCAGATGGAGAAGATAAAAAGGATACCAGTTCAATTTGAATTTCAGATAAACAACAAATGCATGCATTATTTGGGACATACCTATCCTAAAAAATGATCCAACATTGCCACTCAAACTGAATCAGGGTCCCATGAACCATAAAAAAGGACATAAACATACCACATAAGCCAGCTGTCCCACTCCCAGATACTTAGTCAAGAGAAAATGACACTTATGTTCATACAAAGACTTGTACATGAATGTTCATAGTAGCTTTGTCTGTAGTAGCCACACACCAGCAGCAACACAAACGTCCATCAACAGGTAAATGGATACACAAATTGTGGTGCAGCCACACAGTGGAATACCACACAGCAATGAAGAGAAATGAATTATTTAGTGGGGAGAAGGAAGGAGGAGGGGCAACATGGGGGTAGGGGATTAATAGGTACAAACTATTAGGTATAAAATAAGCTACAGGGCTTCCCTGGTGGCGCAGTGGTTGAGAGTCCGCCTGCCGATGCAGGGGACGCGGGTTCGTGCCCCGGTCCGGGAAGATCCCACATGCCGCGGAGCGGCTGGGCCCGTGAGCCATGGCCGCTGGGCCTGCGCGTCTGGAGCCTGTGCTCCACAACGGAAGAGGCCACAGCAGTGAGAGGCCCGCGTACTGCAAAAAAAAAAAAAAAAAAAAAAAAGCTACAAGAGGGACTTCCCTGGTGGTCCATTGGTTAAGACTCTGCGCTTCCACTGCAGGGGGTACGGGTTTGATCCCTGGTTGGGGAACTAAGATCCCGCATGTCTTGAGGCTTGGCCAAAAAAATAAATAAATAAGCTACAAGGACCTAGAGATTATCATAGTACGTGAAGTAAGTCAGACAGAGAAAGACAAATATCTTGTGATATCACTTACATGTGGAACCTAAAAAAATGATACAAGTGAACTTATTTATAAAACAGAAATAGACATAGACATAGATAACAAACTTATGGTTACCAAAGGGGATGGTGGGGGAGAGGGAGAGATAAATTAGTAGTTTGGGATTAGCATATACACACTACTATATATAAAATAAACAACAAGGCCCTACTGTATAGCACAGGGAACTATATTCAATATCTTGTAACAACCTATAATGGAAAAGAATCTGAAATATATATATACATATATATAACTGAATCACTTTGCTGTACACCTGAAACTAACAAAACAGTGCAAATTAACTATACTTCAATTTTTAAAAATGGTTAAGAAAAAATAAAATGAGCTACAAGGATACACTGTACAACACAGCGAACCTAGCCAACATTTTATAATTATAAGTGGAGTATCAACTTCAAAAATTGTGAATCTCTATATTGCACACCTGTAATTATATAATATTGTATACCAACTGTACTTCAATAAAAAGATTTAAAAATAAAATATTACTAAAAAAGAAATGAATTATTGATACCTGCATCAATGTATAATTACCTCAAAATAATTACATTGAGTTTAAAAGGCCGGACAAGAAAAAAGTACATGCTATATGCTTTGATGTCAGTAAAACTGAAGAGGCAAACTAAATATAGTGGCACAAAGTATACTTTGGTGGTTTCTTAGACAGGAGGGGTGGGGATGAACAAGGGGAGACTGCAAAGGGGAAAAAAGATAATTTGAGGGTGACAGGTGTGTTCCGTCTTGACTTTGGTGAAGGTTTTGTATACCTATATGTATAGAGACGTATATGTCAAAACGTACTAAATTATACACTTTCACTAGGCACAGTCTATTGTATGTCAATTTTATCGCATAAATCTGTCTTTACAAAATGAGGAGGGTTCATGGTCACACACCCGGGAGTGGTCTATCCAGCGGAAATCCCCACTGCCTCTTCTCCAACACTCGGGCCCCTGGGATCACCTCAGAGACAGGTGCTGGCCTTGCATGCCCTCGAGGTTTTAGTTCCTACGTGG
Source organism: Mesoplodon mirus (assembly GCF_964341445.2). Taxonomy (NCBI): domain Eukaryota; kingdom Metazoa; phylum Chordata; class Mammalia; order Artiodactyla; family Ziphiidae; genus Mesoplodon; species Mesoplodon mirus. Next base: position 63,580,053 of record NC_138995.1, on the reverse strand, counting down.
AGTATTCTCAGCATTCTTCTCCTTGTGCTCTGCTGTTCCCCATCACAGGACACAATCAAATAACCCCCAACCTCCACTCATGGCCAGACTTCCTTCCTATTTTTTTTCTTCTTTAATTTTAATTGTGGTAAAATACACATTACACACAATTTACCATCTTCAAAAAAAAAAACAAAACAAAACCCAAAACCAAACAGAATTTACCATCTTAACCACTTTTAAGTGTACAGTTCTGAGGCATTCAGAACATTCACACTGCTGAGCAGCCATCACCAGAGCTCTTTTCATCTTGCAAAACTGAACCTCCAAAACTTGCTGAACACTAACTCCCGTTCCCCGGCTCCGTCCAGCCCCTGGCACCCACCACTCTATTTGCTGCCTCTGTATCTGACTACTCTAGACACCTCATAGAAATGGAATCCTACAGAGACTTCCCTGGTGGCACAGTGGGTAAGACTCTGCACTCCCAATGCAGGGGGCCCAGGTTTGATCCCTGGTCAGGGAACTAGATCCCACATGCATGCTGCAACTAAGGTGCCCGCCTGCCGCAACATAGATGCAACCAACTAAATAAATAAATATTTTTTAAAAATCCAATTAGAAATGGAATTCTACAGCATTAATCTTTTGCGAGTGGCTCCCTTTACTGGGCAGAATGTCCTCGAGGGTCACCCGTGTTGTACTGTGTCAGAATTCCTTCCTTTTAAAGGCTGAATAATAGATAACTAATGAGAACCTACTGTAGAGCAAAGGGAACTCTACTTAAGCACTGTGGTGACCTAAATGGGAAGGAAATCCAAAAAAGAGGGGTTATATGTATAGCTGATTCATTTTGCTGTACGGTAGAAACTAATGCAACATTGTAAAGAAATTATACCCCAATAAAATTAATTTAAAAAAATAAAGGCTGAGTAATATTCCATTGTATGCACACACCGCATCCCGTGTATCCATTCACCCCTCCATGGACACTTGGGTGGCTTCCACATTTTGCCTACCGCAAACAATGCCGCTTTGAGCAGGGGTGCACAGAATTTTCGTTGAATTCCTGCTTCCCCTTCTTTGTTTGTTTGTTTGTTTGTTCTGGTTTTGTTTTGTTTTGGGGTTTTTTTTCAGTTTTACTGAGAAATAATTGTCTACATCACTGTATAAGTTTGAGGCATACAGCATGATGATTTGATTACATATACTACCATAGAACGATTATCTCAGTAGGTTCAGCTAACATCCATCATCTCCTGTAGATACAATATAAAGAAAAGAATTAAAGAATTTTTCTCCTTGTGATGAGAACTCTTAAGATATACCCTCTTAACAAGGTTCTATCTCTTATACAGCTGTGTTTCCCATTATTTTCGGTGTATCCCCAAAGTGGAACTTTGGGGACCACATGTTAATTCTATGTCTGAGTTTCTGAGGACACACCATACTGTTCCCTTCTCAACTGCTGGCTTGGTTGCCCAAGTATTGTACTTGGCAGACACCAGACCAACATCAGTCCTCCCTCCCTCCGTCCCCACCCAGAGGGCAGCCTCTCCCATGTTTCTGTCACCATCGCTTCAATCACAGGCTCATCCTTGGCCCCTCTCTCCCCCTCCCCCCTCCCCTCCCTCATCCAGTCCCTTTGCTTCTGGCTTGAAATGTCCCTCTCCCCTCACCCCCATTCAGCTCGTCCTCTTCAGGGCTGTGTCCTCACTTGAAGTCTGCATCTCTCTTGGATCTATCCACATCTCCCCACCCTCGCTGCCCATGGCCCACGCTAACCCACACATCCCTGGTTCCTGGATAGCTGGAGCAGCCAATAGCTCCCCAAAGCCTTCCTGAACCTCCACTTCCCATCATGAACCCACTCTCCTGTCTGGTACTCACGGCAGCCCATCCACAGAGAGCCTGGCACATAGTGAGCCTTCAAACATATTCACTTGTTTTTTCTTTCTTTTTTTTCCCTTTTTATTGGAGTAGAGTTGATTTACAATGTTGGGTTAGTTTCAGCTGTACAGCAAAGCAAATTGACTCCATTATACACGTACATATATCCACTCTTTTTTAGATTCTTTTCCCATACAGGTTTTGACAGAGTATTGAGTAGAATTCCCTGTGCTAGTCAGTAGGTCCTTATTAGCTATCCATTTAAATATAGTCGTGTGTATATGTCAATCCCAATCTCCCAATTTATCCCTTCCCCCTTTTCCCCCCGGTAACCATAAGTTTGTTTTCTACATCTGTAACTCTACTTCTGTTTTGTAAATAAGTTCATTTGTACCCTTTTTTTTTAATTCCACATATAGGCGATATCATATGATATTTGTCTTTCTCTGTCTGAGAAAGACACTTCACTCAGTATGACAATCTATAGGTCCAATATTAATATTTTATATCTCTACCTCCATCTCTCCAACATTATACACATGTGTATCTCTATCAGACATATATGTGTATATATATTATGTATATACACACATATAATATAGAAATTTTAATATATAACAATTTATATATTTATTATTTATTATGTATTTATCATATATAAATTCTTATATATATCATAGGTGTGTGTGTGTAGAGGGGGAAAGATTCATGTAGAAAATTGCTAAAAAATACTTATGTTGGGGTAGTATGATTATGATAGTTTCTTAAAGCTATTTTTAAAGATTTTTTAAGAATTAAAAATATAATATGCAATCTTTGAGAAACCTCAAACTATATCAGAAATGTAGAAAGAAAAACTGTAAAAATCCCTTCCACTTCCACAGGGCCAATAACTACTGACATTTTCTTGTTTTTTCCCTCTTGAAATTTTTTGGTACAAAAGATGCATATGGGCCTGTGTGTGTGTGTGTGTGTGCACACGTGTACACACATACACACAGTTTCGTTTCTATGGGAATGGAATCATGTTCTACACTTTGTGCGGCAACTTGCCCTTCTTGGTTTTTCGAACCAACAGTCTGTCCTGGACAGTCGTTACCCCACAGTCGTAACCACTATTAATGTTTTGTTTTTCCTTCCAGAGGTTTCTTTGTGTGTACAAAAAATACATACATATAGAAAAATATACACACATTTTTCAATAGGATCAAGTTCAGACTCTATGTACTGTTACTGACCTGATGGTCTTTCCTCTTTGTGACCCCTCAGCGTGTCCCAGGCAACTTTCTATCCCCAAACGCACCACTGCATCAATCTCTGGACAGTGGCTTACGACTCCACAGAATGGACACAAGACCATCGGTTTTACCCTTCCCGTATTGATGGACAGAGTATCTACAATATTTTCCAATAGAATGTGCACTTCTGTGAGTCCTTCAGTAGGGTTAGTTACTGGAAGTACGTTTTCTGTGTCTGGGTGAGGAGTTTTGCCTCCTACAAAATCCCCCTCCAAGAGCTCATGCCCTCGAAACCCTCGCCCGCCCGCCGGGTGTGAGAGTACAAACTCACTCTCGCCCTCCCCAACCCTGGCCTTTGCCGATATTTTCGTGTTTTGGTGAGTCTGCAAGTTAAACCCAGCGTTGCATTATTTCGACTTGCAGTCCCTAATCACCCAAACCTTCCTGGCCTTTTCTCTATTAATAATTTTCTTCCCATGGCTTCATCTTAACACTTAGGTGTTGTCCCTAACTGTGTCCATTTCCCTTCAGTCTTCCCTCCAATTTCCCTTCTACACAAACCAACTTGTAAAGGATTAAACATTCAACATCAGAGACAGGATGGGACAAAATGGCCGCGCTGGAACATCGGGGTAAAAACTAGCCAAAACGGGATCTCAGGAGCGAGATGCGTCAAACAGCCGTGAAGCTGGGGGATGGAAGTCTCTCTTCCATCTGGAACTTGACATCGACGGAACAGCGAGCGCATTGTGAGTCTCCCAGAAGGAGCACCGCGTTGCCTGGCTACCCGGCAGCTGGCCTGGCTTTGTAGCTCGGAGGATTTCAGGGTGGGATGCAAGCTGAGGTTCCAACAACAAATAAGCTGAAGGGTTTAACCCCTTCTCCTTGGGGAGCTCGAGCTGAGGGGCATCCTGGGCCCAGGTAGCCCCAGCCGGGTGATGGGACTTCCAGTACCTTTGATTTCCTTCGTTGCAAAATGTGCTCAGCGGGACCCGACACGGTCGACGGCTACGTAGAATCCTTGAGATTTGTAACCCACCGGGCACTTCCGGGACCTGGTTTCCAGATGAGGGTCTTTCTACTCAGATGTAGGGCTTAGGGATGCTGGTTTAACTCCTCCAACAGAGGGGTCTTGTCAGCAAAATGAGGGCAATAACACCAGTCTTGGTTGGGTTGTGTTGAACTGCACGAGAACGGCCTCAAAAGAGTGGGAAGGTAGTGTCGAAATTCCCTGTTTCTCTTCCCTCCGTCACGTCTCTTCAAAACACTTACAATGGGTCTGCCCTCCTTGGTGACACTGTGCCCCACTGAACCTGCTTATGACTTTGCCATGGCTCCCCGGAAAGAGCTCAACAAGCAATTTACCCAACCCACGGGGTCCGGCCTCCCAGGTCCCCTCTGCTCACCACACTCTGGCCTCCCTGGTTTTCCTTCTGTTCCTTGACCTTTCCAACATAATTCCCACCTCCAAGCCTCCCCCGCCCCCATCAGGGCTGGCTCCTGCACATCTCATGGGGCTCGGGTTAAATAGCATTTCCTCGAAGAGGCTTCCCCCAACTCCTCCATCTAAAATAGCAGCTAGATGGCCAACAAACACATGAAAAGGTGCTCAACATCACTAATTATTAGAGAAATGCAAATCAAGTCTACAATGAGGTATCACCTCACACCGGTCAGAATGACCATCCTTGAAAAATCTACAAACAATAAATGCTGGAGAGGGTGTGGAGAAAATGAACTCTCCTACACTGTTGGTGGGAAGATGGGAATGTAAACTGGTGCAGCCACTATGGAGAACAGTATGGAGGTTCCTTAAAAAACTAAAAATAGAACTACCCTATGACCCAGGAATCCCACCCCTCGACATATACCCAGAGAAAACCATAATTCAAAAAGATACATGCACCCCAGTGTTCATTGCAGCACTATTTAGAATAGCCAGGACATGGAATCAACCTAAATGTCATCAAGAGAGGTATGGATAAAGAAGATGTGGTACATATACACAATGGAATACTATTCAGCCACAAAAAGGAATGAAACTGTGTCATTTGCAGAGACATGGATGGATCTAGAGACTGTCACAAAAAGTGAAGTAGGTCAGAAAGAGAAGAACAAATATTGTATAATATCGCTTATATGTGGAACCTAGAAAAATGGTATAGATGATCTTATTTGCAAAGCAGATATAGAGACGCAGACATAGAGAACAAACGTATAGATACCAAAGGGGAAGGGTTGGGGGGGGTGAGATCAACTGGGAGATTGGGATTGACATATACACACTACTATGTATAAAATAGATAACTAATGAGTACCTACCGTATAGCACAGGGAACACTACTTAATACTCTGTGGTGACCTAAATGGGAAGGGAATCTAAAAACAAAGAGATATAGGTGTACGTGTAACTAGATTCACTTTGCTGTACAGCAGAACTTGACACAGCAGTTTAAAGGAACTACACTCCAATAAACAAATAAATAAATAATAAAATAGCTGTTAGATCCAGGCTTCCTAACCCTAACCCTCCACCCCAGACCCTCCATGCCACTGGGCTTCCTGAACCCTCCACACACATTCTGTAGATCCCAGAATAAAAACCACCACCGCCGCCATCGCCACCGCTGTATTACTCAGAAGACCATCTCATACTCATCAAGGTGGGCACCTGTTGGTTCCCCCAACCGACATCCACCCCCACTTCATTCTGATCATAATGCTTTGCCTGGGGAGCCAGACCACCCCCGCTCTCCGCCCTTGCAGTCTGAGTGGAGATGACATCATTTCCTGAACCAGAAATGGACGGATGTATGTCCCAGGTCTGGCCAGTCAGCATCTTAGGGATTGACTCAGGGATGGGCCTGGAACTTTAGCAGAACTAACAGGATAGAGGCACTGATTCACTGGGGATGTTCAGCTGGTAGGGCCCATGCCTGGAGCTGCTGGTACCCATCCTTGCCACCTTGGAGGGAGGGCCTATGTCAGAAGGAAGCTGGATCAGGGAAGAGCAGACCCCATGGACCAAGACATAAAGACTGCATCTTGATGACATCGTTTGAAATGCTGGATACAACTGTACCTGAAAGCACCTTGGGCTTCACAGATATTTAGCCAATACATTCCCACTTATTTCGTTTAAGCCAATTTGAGTTCATTTTCCCTTCACTTACATCTGAAATCCGTGTGACAGGTAACCCTTATCCCAAGCCCTTGTCACCACTCAGTTTCAAAACATTAAAGTCAACCCCGACTCTTCACTCCTCTCCATCCCCCATATTCAGAGTTGCCATGTCCCGTGGAGTCCACCCCATAACTATGTCTCCCATCTGTCTCATATTTTCCATTCTTCTGCATCCATTTCCCATCTCTCACACTGATATACCTCCTGAGTTACAGAACCCTAGTCCACCCCCCATTAATTCTCCACTGCTTGCTCCTTCCATCCACTCCCCCATCTCAAGAAGAACATCCCAGTACTTCCCTGGTGGTCCAGTGGCTAAGACTTCACCTTCCAATGCAGGGGGTGCAGGTTCCATCCCTGGTTGGGGAGCTAAGATCCCACATGCCTCATGGACAAAAAACCAAATCATAAAACAGGAGCAATATTGCAACAAGTTCAATAAAGACTTTAAAAATGGTCCAGGGACATCCCTGGTGGCACAGTGGTTAAGAATCTGCCTGCCAATGCAGGGGGCATGGGTTCAAGCCCTGGTCAGGGAAGATCCCACATACCACGGAGCAACTAAGCCCGTGTGCCACAACTACCGAGCCCGCGTGCCTAGAGCCCATGTTCCACAACAAGAGAAGCCACCGCAATAAGCCCGTGCACCGCAACGAAGAGTAGCCCCCTGCTCACTGCAACTAGAGAAAGCCCACACACAGCAACGAAGACCCAATGCAGCCAAAAATAAATTAATTAAAATTTGAAAAATTGTCCTCTATTTAAAAAAAAAAAAGATCCACATCAAAAAAATAAAAATCTTAAAAAAAAAAAAAAAAGAAGGACATCCTCCTGAAACACAAATGTAACTCGGCTACTCTCCTGCTTAGAAACGTTTCTTCAGTGACAGGAGACAGAAATGTTGTTAACGCAAATACAAAGGAACGAAAATAAGAGTTGTTTACTGAAGAGCCCAGGAGTAGCTGGCTTCATGCCTAGGTGGACCCAGGTCCTCAAAAATGTTTGTCAGAGATCCATCTCCCCGCATCTCTAGGCTCTGATTTCCCCAGCAGGAATCATCCCCAACCCTTCCACAGAAATCCTAGGGCTGTGTCTCCTTGTCCAGGTGGAGTCACGTGATCATCCTGGGGCCAATTACAGTGGTTTCTGTTGACCAGGTAGAGGCCACAGGTGTGGAGGAGAGAAGCCAGCCCCACATAAGCCCTATACGCTGAAGGGGCTGGAGAGAAAGCTTCCTAAAGGAAGAGGGCTTTATTGGTAAAAGAGTGAGTACTGGGTGAACAAAACCTTATACCCACTGCACCCATGCCGAGCACACCAGCATCTCTGAGGTCAAGTTCAGGCCCCATGAGGCTCTCCTGCAGTCTCCTCTGCAGTCACGCTTCACCTTGCCCACCACTGCCACTGACACACCCTAGTTAGAATAAACGGCCCTACTTGCCTCGACTTCCCTCTCATCCTTAGACTTCTGCACTCTCAACCCTGATACCCGAGCAGGACCCTGTGGGGCTCCTGGACACAAAAGCCTTTCTGTGTCCCCCATTTCTTGATTACAGGAAATGGGCTTCATTCATCCTCCATGACCTTCCCTGAGTTCCAACAGGCAGGTTCAAACAGTTGCTAATAAGGGAAGGGAGGGGATGTGAGACAAGGGAGGGGCAGCCTTGGGGCAGGGTCCTGGTTCCCCCTCAAGGGATACACATAACAATATCTTTGAGCTGTTTTGCAGATACTGAAACCCCCTCCAGGTGGAAGAAGTTAAAGATTCATGGTGGTATGCTGCCCACAGGCACGGAGACCCCAGAGCAGTTGGAACCTGTAGGTTGATGATGCTGACTGCTACTTACCTCCCCACCAACCAATCAGAAGAAGGTCCACGAGCTGACCAAGCCCTCCTTGAACCATTACTATAAGACTCCTCACTACCCCCTCCAGGTCAGGACACACAGTCTTGAGGGCATGAGCCTGCTGTGGCCCCCTTTGCCTGGCAAAGCAATAAAGCTATTCTTTGCTACTTCACCCAAAACTGTCTCCGAGAATCAATTTGGTGTCAGGGTACAAAGGCCGGATTCGGCTTCAATCCCAACACTCATTCCCCTGTTCCCCTCTTTTCAACAAGTTCCTGCTCAGCTTTGAGTCCTCATCACATACGTTACCCCTCCAGGAAGGTGGTCCTGAGACCCCCACAGATGAGATTCGGTGTCTGAAGTGGGTATGAATGGGTTGACCTATGTAGCACTCCCTGCCTCCTTGGGGGTTCTAACCCTGTTTCTTATTCTGGGGACTGCTTTTCCTCTACCCACCTAAGGAGGCCTATTGCAGTGTTCTGTGTGCCCTGGACACAGGGTGAGCGTGTGGCTCAAGCCTTGGGCGGGTTAAAACCTTTCTTCTGGGGACCAGGGAAGCAAGGCTGGTCCTCGCAGACGGATGACCAAGGAGTAGCACCGTTGTGACCTCATGGAGAAGCCTTGCACGACAGCACGCTGCCAGCGCACAGACTCAAGTGGTAGAGAGACAGCTGCTGCTGCTTTCCATCACCCCGAGGACAGCTGCACCCCGACCTTCCCTCCCCGGGATATGGTTACTGGAGCCAAGACATTCCCCCACTTTGCCTAAACTAGTTTGAGTTGGGCAGAGGTCTGGTGGGGCTGGTTCAGTGCTGCCTCTTGACTCCGTCGAGAAGGAAGGGGTGATAAACTGTCAGGTGCTTATGGGAGGTGAGACTCAACGGTTGGGTCTGTGAACATGGAGATTGCTGGAGGCCTTTCGGTAGGACAGCAGAGATGAAGGATCGGAATGGGGTGAAGACGGAGGGGGGATTTGGAGGCAGAGGGGGATTGCGGAGCTAGCTCAAAGGGAGGGGAGAGCGACGGCGCAGCAGCTGAACAGGGGTGTGGGGTCAAGGTGGGCTTTGTGGGCTGGGGTCTAATAGTACAGCGTGTCTGTGGACTGACGGGAATGGTCCAGGAGAGGGGGGAGTCTCAGTGATGCAGGAGAGGGGGAGAGTGCAAGAAGGAGGCCCTCGAACAGAGAGGAGGCTGGGGTCCACGGGGACAGGGTGGCCCTGGAGAGGAGCACAGCACCAGTGGAAGGAGGGCTGCCGGGGCCCAGACGCGGGTACGAAGGCGGTGTTGGGAGAGTGTGCAGTTCCCTCTTGACTCAAACAGTGGGTGAGGAGCCATTGCCACACCTTCAGTGCTGGGCTTCCAGGAATAAGGAAGCAAGCACTGTGCAGGGGCCGGGAACCAGGGCTCTCCCTCCCAGACCACCCGGCCCTGCTGTGTACAAGCTAGTGGACAAACTACCCCCTCCTACATGGAAAAAAGGGATTTCTGAAGGCACCCCTCCCAAGGATTATTGTGAGAACACATTGTGAGAATGCTTACTTTGGTACTTATCGTTTTTATTTTTATTTAAAAAATATTTTTTTCTAGTTTATTTTTTGGCCACACTGCACGGCATGTGAGACCTTAGTTCCCCCACCAGGGATCGAACCTGTGTCCCCTGCAGTGGAAGCATGGAGTCCTAACCACTGGACCGCCAGGGAAGCCCCCTTTGGTACCTATCTTTGGTGAATGTTACTTATTGCTAGAATGAAACAGTATTCAATGAAATTCAGGAAGAGAGGTATCGGCAAAGTGCAGGGCTTACAAAAGGACTGTGTCCCTCACCTACTGTATGGTATTATTATTATAATAATCTTATATATAACGTAGAATTAAATATATAATACAATGTTATATGTAATAATCATATACATAATTACATATGAATACACTGACCTTAACATATAATTATGTAATAATCAACACTAATAATACCTGATGAGCTTATTGTAGACTGCCCATCCCCTGTTGTAGAATCCACAACAAGGTCCTCATTTCAGCTGCCCCTGTGGAATAGCGCTTGGTAGGAATAAACTGGCAGGGAAATGATTAACAGGGACTTGGATATTTATTTGGAATCTGGGAGATGGGGCTACAATATGCAATCATCTTCCAGCAAAAGCTAACAGAAGCCTTTCTCCTAGAGGCCCGGGAAAATGGAAGACGCTGCGTTATTTCCAATATATGCCTTTGGCTTGATGCATTAACCTTAATTCTGGCATTTTTACTCCCTCCTGCCTTAAACAGGATTTCTACTGGTCTCTCAGTCTGGGGATCCCGAGGGTTTTCTTAAGCCCCAGGACAAAGCGCCTCGGAGAGATTGGGATGGGAAGCCTTTTATCTGCAAAGTGGTAGAAGAGCCACGGTGAAAGGAGAACCCTGGGGCGCCTCTCTGGGAAACCGCTTCTCTCTCTCTCTTTTTTTTTTTAATTAATCTTTTATTGGAGTATGGTTGCTTTACAGTGTTGTGTTAGCCTGCAGTGCACAACAAAATGAATTAGCCATACACATACAGATATCCCCTCCCTTTTGGACTTCCCTCTCATTCAGAAAGAGAAAAGCAAATATCGTATAATATCGTTTATATGTGGAATCTAGAAAAGTGGTATAGATGATCTTACTTGCAAAGCAGACATAGAGACGCAGACGTAGAGGACAAATATATGGATACCAAGGGGGAAAGGGGTGGGGTGGGAGGAATTGGGAGACTGGGATTGACACATATACACTACTGATACTGTGTATAAAATAGACAACTGATGGGAACGTACTGTATAGCACAGGGAACACTAACTAATTCACTGTGGAAACCGCTTCTCTTCAACAATCCACCTCTCTTCAGCCTTTCTTCTCCTCTTGGAGGGCGTGCATGTCTCTGGGGTTACAAGTGACCTAATTTGAAGGCCACGGCTCTACTAACCTTAAGGTCCCCAATTCCTCTGGGAGCCTCCAGCCCTGGGCCCCCTCCGTCTTTCCCGGGACACTCCCAGGCAGCTGCACCAGACTGTGGGGCGCCAGAAGCCTCCTCTCCTTAATCCCTCTGGCTGGGTCTGGAGGCCCTTGGAGGGGCCAGAAAGCTTGTTGTCTTGTCTTTTCCCGTCCATCTCCCACCTCTGCAGAGGGGTGCTGCCTGAGCCCCCAGCCCAACACCTGAGGTGCAGACTTTCTTTTTCTCAGATTTCAATTTTTAAAAAAATTTTTATTGGAGTATAGTTGTTTTACAATGTTCTGTTAGTTTCTACTGTACAGCAAAGTGAATCAGTTATACATACACATATATCCCCTCTTTTTTGGATTTCCTTCCCATTTAGGTCACCACAGAGCATCGAGTAGAATTCCCTCTGCTCTACAGTAGGTTCTCATTAGTTATCTATTTTACACATAGTATCAATAGTGTATATATGACAATCCCAATCTCCCAGTTCATCCCACATCCCACTTCCCCCCTTGCTGTCCGTACGTTTGTTCTCTACGTCTGTGTCTCTATTTCTGCTTTGCAAATAGGTTCATCTGCACCATTTCTCCAGATTCCACATACATGCATGAATGTACGATGTTTGTTTTTCTCTTTCTGACTTACTTCATTCTGTAAGACAGTCTCTGGGTTGCATATATACAATGCAAATGCATATATACAATGGAATATTACTCAGCCATAAAAAGGGACAGAATTTCTACACCAGTGAGGTCTAGGGAATGCAATCTGGCAAGGAAGGGCAAGAAAGTGTTACTTCTTCCATATCCAGGAGTGGAGGATGCCTTGACCCTATTAATGTTTCCATATTCAGGAAGGGGATAATCACAGGCCCTGTAAGTGTTTCCATGACCAGGAATGGTAGACAGAGCCTCTGCCTGTACTCCCATCCCCTTCTGGGGCAGGTGACCCAATAAAGCTTGTCTCCAGAGGCCGTTAGAAGGAGTCAGGCAACAACGGAAGCTTCTGCCATACTCCCTCCCTTGAAGTCCCACTCAGCCTCAGCCTTCCCTAAGCCCCCACGAGGCCTCGGGTTCCTGCAAACCAGAGGAGGGGAGTTGGGGGTGGAGGCAGGAGGGTCTCCGTCCATTCACCCAGCAAACCGAAGGGTAAGATGGCCCCCAGTTTCCAGCCCTTGTGCAGAGCCCTCTGGGGCCCCAGGAGCTAGGGTCCATCCCTTAGATTCCAGATATCAGGACAGTGACAGGTGGGTCCCCTCTAGAAGCCCCTGTTCTCCCTCCATGGTGCCAACCAGAGGAATTCTGAGACCTTGCCCGTGACAGTCAGATGTGAACTATAAATAAAATTCTATCAGACACCAACAATGGAGCATTCACTCATCCAACAAGTATTTTGCATGCCTAAGTCCCAGGCACTGTGCTAAATTCTGGGGAGTCACAGGAACTCAGGAAGATGTTCCTTTTCCCCTGGAGGGGGTAGAGTAGGGAGTGGGGGCTCTGACAAAGTCAAGATAATTTTTTAAATGAACGGAGATTGGTGACAATTTCTTGGACACGACGCCAAAACCAAAGGCAATAAAGGCAAAAAGTAGACAAAGTAGGACTATAGGTAACTTAAAAACTTTTGTGCATCACAGGAAACCATCAACAAAGTGAAAGGGCAGCCTATGGAATGGGAGAAAATATTTGCAAATGATATATAAGGGGCTAATATTCAAAACATATAAAGAACTCCTAAACTTGACAACAAATAAGCATGATTTAAAAATGGGCAAAGGAAAAGAAAAACACTTTTTATGGCATGCACAGCCTAAAAGTAGCTGTCACTCAAACATGAGCTCACAATTGAGCTGCTTTTGTTTTATTCTAAATAAATCGTTGCTTTTGAGGAACAAAAAAATGAGGGCAAAGGACTTCCATAGACATTTCTCCAAAGATGATAGACAAACGGCCAAAAAATATATAAAAAGATGCTCAACATCTTTAATCATCAGAGAAATGCAACCCAAAACCACAATGAGATACCATTTCACACTCATTAGGATGGCTATTACCAAAGAGAAAGAAAGAAAGAAAGGGAAAATAACGAATATTGCCAAGAATGTGGAGAAATTGGAACGCTTATACGCTGTTGGTGGGATTATAAAATGGTGCCACTGCTGTGAAAAAGAGTATGGAGATTCCTCAAAAAATTAAAAATAGGGCTTCCCTGGTGGCGCAGTGGTTGAGAGTCCGCCTGCCGATGCAGGGGACGCGGGTTCGTGCCCCGGTCCGGGAAGATCCCACATGCCGTGGAGCGGCTGGGCCCGTGAGCCATGGCCGCTGAGCCTGCGTGTCCGGAGCCTGTGCTCCGCAGCGGGAGAGGCCACAACAGTGAGAGGTCCGCGTACCGCAGAAAAAAAAAAAAAAAATTAAAAATAGAACTCCCATATGATCCAGTAATCCCACTTCTGGGTTTATCCAAAAGAACTGAAAGCTGGGTCTCAAAGAGATATTTGCACACCAATGTTCATAGCAGCACTATTCACAATAGCCGAGAGGTGGAAGCAACCTAAGTGTCCATCAATGTAGAATGGATAAACAACAAAAACAGATATGGTCTATCCACACAGTGGGGTATTATTATTCAGCCTTTCTATCCCTTCAACATTGTTCTCTTCGGGGTTGTCACACTTGCACTTCCTCTTCTGGGTACATTATTCCCACAGGTCTTCACCTGACTTCTCACTGAGGCTTGAGCTTCAATGTCACCTCTTTAGAGGGGCCTTTTCTAAGAATTCCAGCTAGAAGAGCCCTTTACACCCTCCAGAGTTGCCTGTTACCCCATAGGTGGCCCCACCACCACGATTAACACCCATTCTTTGATGGGATAACTGATGTCTTCTCTAGGTTATTTATAAAATGATCCACAAACCTGCTTCAAGATCCCTCTTCCCCACCCATCGGAAGCCTGTCCTATGCAGAAATTCCCAAGGAACCAGACAGTTACCCAGTTCTATGATCTCCATTCATTTTGTGTTATTGCAGTGAAAAAAAACAACACACATCATAAAACTTAACCATCTTCAACATTTTGTAACATTAAAAAAATTGAAGTATAGTTGATTTACAATGTGAAACATTGTGAACTTTTAAAAAATGTTTATTTTATATTGGAGCACAGTTGATTAACAATATTGTGTTAGTCTCAGGTGTACAGCAAAGTGATTCAATTATACACAGACATGTATCTATTCTTTTTCAAGTTTTTTTCACACTTAGCTTATTACAGAGTACTGAGCAGAGTTCTCTGTGCTATACAGTAGGTCCTTGCTGGTTATCCATTTTAAATATAGCAGTGTGTACCTGTCAATCCCAAACTCCCAGGCTATCCAAACCCCCAACCCTTCAGAACTATTTCATCTTGAAAATCTGAAATTTTACACCAATTAAACAATAACTCCCATTCCCCTTCCCCCAGTTCCTGTTAACCACTGTTTTACTTTCTGTCGCTATTCTAGGCACCTCATATAAGTGGAATCGTACAGTCCTTGTCTTTTGTGACTGCCGTATTTTGCTTAGCATCATGTCCTCAAGGTTCATCCGTGTTGCAGCAGATGTCAGAATTTCCTTCCTTTTTAAGGCTGGACCATATTTTGTTTATCCATTCATTCATCAGGGGACATTTGGGTTGCTTCTACCTCCTGGCTATTGTGAATAACGCTTCTAGGAACGTGACTGCACAAATATCTCTTTGAGGGATATCTCTTCCCTGGTGGTGCAGTGGTAAAGAATCTGCCTTCCAATGCAGGGGACGCGGGTTTGACCCCTGGTCGGGGAACTAAGATCCCACATGCTGCCAGGGAACAAAGCCTGTGCGCCACAACTGTTGAGCTCGTGTGCCTCAATGAAAGAGGCCACATGCCTCAACAAAAAGATCCCACGTGTCGCAACTAAGATCCGACACAGCCAAGAAAATAAGGAAAATAAATAAAAATTTTTAAAAATAAATATTTAAAAAAACCATCTCTTTGAGATCCTGCTTTCAGTTCTTGGTGGGGGGGGCAGACCCAGAGGTGGGAATGCTAGATAGACACTCAGTCTGTTTTGCAGGTTCCTTTTGCCCCAGCACAGTGTCTGGCCCTCAGAAAGGTCTTCGGAGGTAATGGCTGTGCCTAGAAAGGGTCTTGGAAAGAGCCCTGCTTCCTTGGCACTCCCTGTGTACCCAGCATCTGCCAAGAACTCCCAATATATGATCTCTTTTGAGGTAGGAACTGTTATGACACCCATTCCACAGGGGCCCAGAGCGGTGAAACCCCTTGGCTGGGAAGAACTGCAAGAAAAGCAAGGTTGGTGGGGCAGAGGCTGGGTCTACGGGGACTTCCAACAAACGCTAAGGGGCGCAGTCTTCATCTTAAGGGGCGCCAGCTGGTTTTTAGCAGGGAGGGTGTTGTAGTTAGGTTTTTCTCCGGCGAAGACCCCTCTGACTGCAAGCCCAGAGTGCATCCGAAGCCATCAGAGTGGGAAAGACGGGTTCGGAGCTCTTTGCAAAATCCAGGGAGACACAGGGAGACCCAGGCCAAAGATGTGGCCAGGGACTCAGGAGGAAGAGGGATGGCTCGAAAGACATCTAGATGGACCGCTGGACGCGACTTAACGTGCAAGTCATGGGGCCGGAGAAGCCGTTGAAGGCACCCAGGTTCCTGCCTGGCACACCATGTGGCTGACCAGTAGCTCCCCTCCCTAAAAACGGGAGCACGCTTTGGTCAACAAGGTTAGCAGGTGCTGGGCAGGACCTCCCCAGGGAGGGCCGGCCGCGTGTTTCCCCACTTGCTGGGCCTGCAAGTGTGTCCGTGGATCAGATGACGGCTGTGGGGGTGGAGAGGGCTGATGGCAGGAAGGGGCAGGGAGGGCTGGGGCCGCGGAGCCCAGACTTCATCAGACACAGCTGTCCGGCGGTGGAAGGGATCGGTTGTCTGGGCTGGCCTGTCCCCTGGTTCTCTCTTTTAGAGAAGATTGTTTTGTTCTTCTCGCGTCGAAAGGGATATTGTGGCTACTTAAGAAATTACATACTCAATACCTTCCAATTATCTATAAGGGAAAAGAATCTGAAAAAGAATATGTATGTATATGTATTTGTATACGTATTACTGAATCACTTTGCTGTACACCTGAAACTAACACAACATTGTAAAGGAACTCTACTTCAGTTAAAAAAGAGAGAGAGAGAGAGAAAAGACTAATAAAATAAAAATGCAAAGAAAATAAATTACAGAAAAAATATATTAAAGGGAAAAAAATGAAAATCACCTACAAGCAGACCGACAAAAGATGAACCCCAGAAACACTTTATTGTTTTCAAAGATTTCTTTTTTGGATGTGGACCATTTTTTTAAAGTCTTTTTTGAATGTGTTACAATATTGCTTCTGTTTTATGTTTTGGTTTTTCGGCCGCGAGGCATGTGGGATCTTAGCTCCCGACCAGGGATCTAACCTGCACCCCCTGCATTGGAAGGCAAAGTGTTAACCACTGGACCGCCAGGGAAGTCCCTGGAAACATTTTAGAGTATTTTCACCCATTTTTTTCAATGCAGATATACTCGTGAAAACCACTTTTAACGAAATTCTGAGGTACCATTCATTCACCCATCCAACAGTTTTTAGCTGAGTGACTATTATGTGCAAAGCATCGTTGCAGGTGCCAGGGATACAAAAGCGAACAAAACAGATGAAATTCCCTGCCTTTGTGGCGTTTACGTTCTGTGATTGGACATGTGAACACACGTACGCATCTTTGAAGCTTCGCAACTTGAAGGTTCGTATGCAGGGGACTTACTGTATATGGAGACTGTGGCCAGGAGAGGCTTGTGTTGACATACATGCTTCTGCCTGTGATAGGTATTTCCCTTCCCCAAGAGATGTGTCGGTGGGGCTTGGATTCCCAGAGACTTTGGAGGTTAATGACCAGCCAAAGGCCTTGCTCCCTGAGAACGAGAGATCAATCCTTCCAGGGAAGGAAAGTCAGCTCGTCCAGGACAAGTCTGGGAGCGGCACGGGGGGCATTTCTGCTTCTCTCATTCTCCTAAGCTCCCCTCTTGAAAAAGGACTGGGGTCCCAGGAGGCAGATTTGGGGAGAAGATCGGAAATGGGCAAGAAGAAATCTCTCCTGTAAGTGTGGGCTGGGCTGCCGCCCCGTTTGCTGGGTTACAGAGAGGCCAGGGTTCCTGCTGCCGCCCTATCCGGGCCTGAAACGCCTGGGAATCCCAGCGGGAATCGTTCATCATGGATTGTTTTGCACTAGATATGATTTTCTAAAAAAAACATTATATTAAAATATTGTATATCTTAAAAAAATTTTTTTTAAATTTTTATTGGAGTATTTAGTTGCTTTACAATGTTGTGTTAGTTTCTGCTGTACAGCAAAGTGAATCAGTTATACGTGTACATATATCCCCTCCTTTTTAGGTTTCCTTCCCATTTAGGTCACCACAGAGCACTGAGTGGAGTTCCCTGTGCTATACAGCAGGTTCTCATTAGTTATCTATTTTATGCATAGTAGTATATATATGTCAATCCCAATCTCCCAGTTCGTCCCATCCACCCCTCCCCTTGAATACTTGGTATCCATAATTTTGTTCTCTACATCTGTGAGTCTATACTATTGCTTATATGTGGAATCTAAAATATTATACATGTTGATTACTGAGGGTTTTTTTTTGGTGCCTCCTTAAACTTTGGGAGACTCGCCTAACCCCAGCCTGGGCCCTTAATTGGTACGAAGTGCAGGGTGCTGGTTCCAGCCCTGTGGAATTCGCCACATGGGTTTTTACTTTCCAAGTGGGAGGACAGGACACGTAGGGAAAAGTGACCCCAACTCTCTGGGGCTAATTAACACCTAGAGGCAGAGGCTAGAGTGTCATGGATCCATACATTCACTATTCTCCACTCTACTTTTGCTCAAGGAACATTAGATTCCCCAAGCTGAAGCTGACCGAGGTGGGAGGGGCAGGCAGGGAACCAGTGCGCATTCCAGGAGAGAGAGAATTTATGGGAAACGCATTTGGCTCCAAAGGAGAACTCATGGCATGTGTCCAGAAACCAGGGATAATAAGGACTTCGTATCTCCCACTGGAGGAAAGAAACATGTCCCCGGAAAGCACAGAGAGCTTAGAAATGCAGAAATCGGCTGTTACCATGTATGTACTTGTGCGTTTACTCTGTCAAAATGCAATGAGACTACTACTCTGTTATGGGCTGAATTCTAATCCCCCCAAATTCATGCATTGAAGTTCTAACCCCCATCACCTCAGAATGTAACTGAATTTGGATTTAGGGCCTTTAAAGAGATAGTTAAGGTAAAATGAGGTCATTAGGGTGGGCCCTAATCCATTGATCAGTGTCCTTATAAGAAGAGTGAATAGGGACGCGCCGGGGGAGACCGTGTGAGGACACAGGGAGAAGGCGGCTGTCTAAACGCCAAGCAGAGAGGCCTCAGGAGAAACCAACGCTGCTGACACCTTGATCTCGGACTTCCGGTCTCCAGAATCATGAGACAATACACTTCTGTTGTTTAAGCCCCCCTAGTCTGTGCTGCTTTGTTACAGCAGCCCTAGCAGACTAATACGACTTAACATCTGAAATGAAAGGACAGCGCTGAGTTTAGTTTTCACCATAACAAGGGAGAGCTGTGATAGTCAGGCAGTCTCTCTGCACAGAATGGACTGATTGCATGCAGGGCTTGGCTTTCGGAGGTTGGCGGGCCTTTGGCAGCATAAACAGCTTCATGTTGTCTGTAGGGCTGTGGTCTCTCAAGTGAGACCCATGTTGATTGGTTGGCACCCAAAGGCGTGTTTATCAGAGTGAGTCCGTCCTTGATAGGCTCTTTCCCTGGCTGACTTTCCAGAGCACAGTGGTGACACGTATTGTTGGCTCGCAAAAGCACGTTCTCTGAGGCAAGTTGCCATGGATCAGTCGAATGGGTTTAAAACGGATTCTGATGGCGGCTTGCTCTTCCCTGGCTGGGGAACCAGTCTGTCTTTTTCTGAAGCTTGTGGGAACTTTCTTACACGCTGCTTGCTGGATGACGGTGGCCCATAAGGCTGTCAGCTCCGTGAAAACAGGAACGTGATCTGAATTGCTCATCTAAATGCATGCCGGTGCCTGGAATGTGACTGGCAAAGAGTAGGCACTCAGTACATGTTGGAAATTATGATCATTCCCTGGTCAGTGTGCCTTCCTGTGTGCATCTAGGCTCCTTGAGTGAGAGCGGCCTGGTGAAGACGTGCACATCTTGGGAATTCCCTGGCGGTCCGGTGGTTCAATCCCCTGTCGGGGAACTAAGATCCCACAAGCCAAGAGGTGTGGCCAAAAAAAAAAAAAGTGCACATCTCCAGTTTCTATACCTAAAAGCAGAAGAGGAGGAGCTTGAAGGAGAAGGCAGGGCCAGGAAGAGGTCGACGGTGTTGACGGCTGTGATGAAGCCACATAACAGACAGTGACAGCTGGATCTGACTACAATGGTGGATTTTGAGCAGAGCAGTTGCAGGGGTGTAGGGGTGGGTGGAAACCTGTTTAGAAGGAACTGGTGAGAGAGTGTGTCCTAAAATGTGGTGTATTAATAGAAAATCTGAGGTATGTGAAGGCCAACGGATCAGAAGATGACTTGTCATTAATGAGAACCTACTGTAGAGCACAGGGAACTCTACTCAGTGCTCTGTGGTGACCTAAATGGGAAGGAAATCCAAAAAAGACGGGATATATGTATACAAATAGCTGATTCACTTTGCTGTACAGCAGAAACTAACACAAGATTGTAAAGCAACTATACCCCAATAAAAATTAATTTTTAAAAAAAGATAGTTTGTCAGAAACAGACTCACAGAAATAGAAAACAAACTTATGGTTACCAAAGGGGAAAGGGTAGGGGGAGGAATAAATTAGGAGTTTGGGATTAACAGGTACACACTACTATGTATAAAATAGATAAACAACAAGGTCCTACTGTATAGCACAGGGAACTATATTCAGTACCTTGTAATAAACTATAATGGAAAAGAATCTATAAAAGAATATATCTATATATATATATCTGAATCACTTTGCTGTACACCAGAAACTCACACAACATTGTAAATCAACTATACTTCAATTACAAAAAAAAAAAAAAAGATAGTTTGTGACTCACAGATCCCAAGAGGAGGGGGCACACCGGGCCATGGCAGGCCACACAGGGAAGCACCGAGGTTGCCCAGGAGGCGGAGGGAGCGAGGGGGGACCGTGAGCAAGAACCTTTGCTGTGGTTTCCAAGGGCGGGAGGGGGAGGGGGAGGGGGCGCAGGCGACTAGAGGAGGCCAGCTTAGGAGTGGCTAGTTGGAATGGTTTCCGTGGGTTCTGAGGCCCAGGGGACATCTCCAGTCCTCTGGAACCTGGCTCTGGGGTGATGAGAGCAGAGGAAGGTGGCCCAGGGTGTGAGAGGCGGACAAGGGAGCAGTTAGGGGTGTGTGGACCCTCAATTGTATTTGAAGAGCATGCCCCCAGGGAGAGGACTTCTCCTGGGGAGGGCGAAGGGGTGCAACGAAAGAGGGAGGAGCCCAGCAAGGGGACCCAGGCATATCACTGCGTTGTCCAGAGCAATGTGTCTCACTGGTTATCCTTGGATCCTACTTTTCACCAGTTTTATTCCCATTTTCAGGGGCTGATAGTCTTTTCCCTTCATGTTCTAATAAAACAGCTCAGTGTCCTGAAGCAATTTGGCCATGACCAGCACAGAGGAAGGGCCTGGTTATTGCCGTTTGGAACTAAATTCCAAAATATATCCTGAATGTAACCATAAGAGAATGGGAATATTTCCAGTGTTATTGTTTGTCAGCTCACTGTGTCTATACTCTCTCTCTCTCTGTCATACACGCATGCACACACACACACACACACACACACAGACCCCAAAACGTAAGTACATATTGATGAACATCGTCTATTATTTGGAATGGTAATAAGATGTAGTCATTCATAAGGGGATGCAAGTGTAGCTTCCAGTAGCATTCAGGCACACCCTCTGTTCACCTATTTTTAAGCCAGTTGCCACCCCATGGATCTTCCAAACAGAACTTGGAGTCTCTGTTCCATGCAAGCCTTGGTGAGGAGTTGAGTTTTCAGTTTAAGAACTATAGAAATCTTTTGGAGGATTTTAGGTAGAAGAAAACACAGTCAGATTTTCATTTTAAAAAGGCTATGGATGGGGCTTCGCTGGTGGCGCAGTGGTTGAGAGTCTGCCTGCCGATGCAGGGGACATGGGTTCGTGCCCCAGTCCGGGGAGATCCCACATGCCGCAGAGCAGCTAGGCCCGTGAGCCATGGCCGCTGGCCCTGCGCATCCGGAGCCTGTGCTCCGCAACCGGAGGGGCCACAACAGTGAGAGGCCCAAGTACCGCAAAAAAAAAAAAAAAAAAAAAAAAAGGTTATGGTGAACCTAGGCAAAACATTCTCTGACATAAATTGTAGCAATATTTTCTTAGATCAGTCTCCCAAGGCAAAAGAAATAAAAGCAAAAATAAGCAAATGGGACCTAATCAAACTTATAAGCTTTTTCACAGCAAAGGAAACCATAAACAAAACAAAAAATAACCTACAAACTGGGAGAAAATATTTTCAAATGATGCCACTGACAAGGGCTTACTTTCCAAAATATACAATATCAAAAAACAAAAAACCCAATCAAAAAATGGGTAGAAGACTTAAGTAGACATTTCTCCAAAGAAGACACACAGATTTCTCCAAAGAAGACATACAAAAAGCACATGAAAAGATGCTCAACATCACTAATTATTAGAGAAATGCAAATCAAAACTACAATGAGGTATCACCTCACACCAGTCAGAATGGCCATCATCAAAAAGTCTACAAATAATAAATGCTGGTGAGGATGTGGAGAAAAGGGCCCTCTCTTACACTGATGGTGGGAATGTAAATTGGTGTAGCCACTATGGAGAACAGTATGGAGGTTCCTTAAAAAACTAAAAATAGAGTTACCATATGATCCTGCAATCCCACTTCTGGGCATATATCCAGACAAAACTCTAATTCAAAAAGATACATGCACCCCAATGTTCACTGCAGCACTGTTTACAATAGCCAAGACATGGAAGCAACCTAAATGCCCATCGACAGAGGAGTGGATAAAGAAGATGTGGTACATATATACAATGGAATACTACTCAACCATAAAAAAAGAACAAAACAATGCCATTTGCAACAACACGGATGAACCTAGAGATTACTATAAAGAGTGAAGTTAGTCAGAAAAGACAAATATTATATAACTTATATGTGGAATCTAAACAACAATACAAATGAATTTATTTACAAAACAGAAACAGTCTCACAGACATAGAAAACAAACATATGGTTACCAAAGGGGAAAGGGGAGGGGTAAATGAGGAGTATGGGATTAACAGACACACACTACTATATATTAGTATAAAATAGATAAGCAAGAAGGACCTACTATATAGCACAGGGAACTATATTCAATATCTTGTAATAACTTATAATGGAAAAGGATCTGAAAAAATATATAACTGAATCACTTTGCTGTATACCTGAAACTAACACAGTATTATAAGTCAACTATACTTCGATTTGTTTAAAAAGGCTATGGAGAATGGATTCTAGGGGGTAAAATGCCAGGGAGATAGGATGTGATTTCAGGGACCCAAGCTAATGTAGTTGTGGCCTTCACTGTATGGGAAACAATGAGATCAGGTCTGAGGAAAGAGCTATTTCAGGAGGCAGAACTGGCGGGGCTGGTGGGTGATGGTATACGCCAGGTGTGGAGGGGAGACTGACAAGGACATCACCCACATTCCTGCCTTGGCCCCTGAGAAGAACTGCCGTACAGTGTCTGTGGCGGGCGGGTCCCCTGTAGGACCAAGATCGTGTCTAAATGTGCCTTTCTGGGCAGAGGAATTCTAGAAGGAGGGAGAGCCAATTGTGTCCACCCTCTGGGAGGAAAGAGGTTACCTCCTGAAAGCGGGGCTGGCTACACAGTTTGTGGGACCCAGTGTAAGATGAAAATTGTCCGAAAAGCATGAAACAATGTGCATTGAGGGTATTGAAATATAACGTTTTTTCCTTCCTTCCTTGCATGACCTCGCTCATGACCCGGCCGGCTATTTCCCCTTTGCTAATTGATGCTCTGCTGCCTTGGGTACAGGGATAGTTGTGGGGTGAGTGCAGACCCTCCCAGGCAGTTGGGAGCCCTATCCGTCATTCAGATATGTGTGCAGCGCCCACCAGCTGCTACCTTTCTCTTCCCATCTGAGCCAGAGTGAAGCATCGCGCCCTGGTCAGGGCAGGGAAGCCAACCAAGTATTTCCCCTTCTCATCCATAACTGGATGGATGGACCATTTCCAAAGGTCTGAATCAGGGGAGGGTAAGAGTCTTGCCCCCATCCGATGGCCCACTGAGGGAACCCTTCCTCCTCCTCCCCATCATCTCCCCTTCTGTCTATCTCATCTCTCTCTGTCTCACTCTCATAAGGACCTTTGCCTTTGGATTCAGGGTCCACTCGGGCAATCCAGGATGACCTTGTGTCAACATCTTTAACTTAATTACATCAGCAATGACCCTTTTTCCAAAGAAGGTTAACATTCACAAGTTCCAGGGATTTGGACGAGGATGTATCTTTGGGGGGTAGCCATTGGACCCTCTACACTGGCCATGCCTGAGAGATAAAGTGTTGGGGGTACGTGGGGGCCATATCCTCCCCCTTTCCCCTGCGTCCCCCTCTCAAAGGAGAACTGGGTCCTTGAGAAGGAAGAGCAAGGGGAGGAGAAAGGATACACATAAGAATAAGGCTCCAGCAGGCTCCTTTTTATAAAGTTGCTGCATTTTATAAAGTTCATTCTTGCCCAGGTTGGGGAATGAATGGAAGGAAGGGAGACCAGCAGAGGGGCTGGTACGTTGGCTGTTATGGGTTGAATTATGTCCCCCCACCCACCCACTGCCAATTCCTATGTTGAAGTCCTAACCCCCAGCACCTCAGAATAGGACCTTATTGAAAATAGGGTTGTTGCAGATGTAATTAGTTAAGATGAGTCACACTGGAGGAGAGCGGGCCCCTGATCCAATATGACTGATGTCCTTATAAAAAGGAGAAATTTGGACACAGAGACACATGCACACAGAGAGAATGCCCTGTGAACATGAAGACAGAGGTCTGGGTGACGCACCTACAAGCATGCATTGGTGTTCTACAAGGGGTGACAAGAATTTCCAGCAAAGAACCAGAAGTTAGGAGACTGGCACGAACAGTCTCCTTCACAGTCCTCAGAGGAAAACAAATGCCAACATCTTGGTCTCAGACTCCTGGCCTCCAGAACGGAGAGAGAATAAATTTCTATTGTTTAAGCCACTCAGTTTAGGATACATTTTTTAATGGCAGCCTGGAGAACTAATACACTTGCCTACGCAAGAGAAATGAGGAATCGACCAGGGAGGTGGGACTGGATGAAACAGAAGTGGCAGAAATCAAGTGTGATTTAGGAAGGAGGAGGGGAAGCTGAAGATGCATGTTGGAGACAGGACTGATGGATTTGATGCTGGAGTTGAGGAAGAGAGGAGAGTCAAGGATACCATCCAGATTCCTGGTCTTTACAGCTGGTGGCACCATTTTGTGAGTTTGAGAAAATTGGAGAAAGTGGATTTGGGGAGGGGTGGAGTAGGGGGGATGGGCTTGATGAGATCAATTTTGAATTTTTCTTGAGTCTGAGATATCAGATCCACCTGGGAAGAATGCCCAGGTCATAAGTGGATATACAGTTTAGGAGCCCAGAAGAGAGTTTGTGGTTGAGGATAGAGATGTGAAAGGCAGGTGGCCCTTGAAGCCGTATGGGTGTGTAAGATTTCCCAAGGAACTAGTGTGGATGGAGAAGAGCCGGTCCAGGATGGAGCTGTGATGAACTCAACATTAAGGTTTTTACCACCTAGTTGGGAGGACGAATCTCAATGAACAAGACATTATAGAAACCACAGAAGTTATCTAACATCCTGAGACAAAGGTCCTGTCTTGAGTCATTCATTATTTCATTGTTTTCTCCTTCACTCTTGCCCAGTAATAGTACCTTTTTTCTTTTTTATTCCATATCACGTGGCATGCGAGATCTCAGTTCCCCAACCAGGGATCTAACCTGTGCCCCCTGCAGGGGAAGCACAGAGTCATAACCACTGGACCACCAGAGAATTCCCTAATAGCACATTCTTAAGGTCATGAATTTCTCAGGCTGGTGATGCAGACATCCAGCAAGCGGGCACATCCAGAAGGCAGAAACCAACCCAGTAAGACATAAGACTGTGTGTGCTCAAAACTGAGTATTTATAACACTCAGTTTATACACAATGTCCGTCCATTCAACCCTCCATCCAGGAAATACCAGATACTTCATGAAGGGAGTGGTGAACCCAGTAAGGCAAGAGAAATTTGCAACAACGTAATTAATTGATGATTTATTTGTCTGTTAACTGTGTTTCCCGTGAGGCCAGCAGGTAGCAAACTAATGGCCTATGGGTCAAATCCAGCCCACTGCCTGTTTTTGTATGGCCCATGAGTGACGAATGGTTTTAATATTTTTAAATGGTTGAGAACAAATCAAAAGAAGAATATTTTGTGACATGGGACAATCACGTGGAATTCAAATTTCAGTGTCCCTAATAAAATGGAACACAGTCGCATTCATTTACATACACATTGTCTGTGGTAGATTTTGCACAAAATGTCAGAGTTGTATAGTTAAAACAGAGACTGTATGGCCCACAAAGCCTAAAATATTTATCTGGGTTTTTTGTTTTTGTTTTTTTTTTCGTTGAAAGTTTGCTGACCACTAGATTATAGGTTCCAATAAGAAAAAGACGTCAATTTAGTTCAAAACAAAATCTCCAGCACCTAGCACGATGCCCGGCATATTACATATGGTAAAAAATATTTCTTATGTAAATAAATGTGCAGATGGGGCTTGCCCCATCTTCCTCCAGCCTTATAAATGGAGGTTGCTGTAGAAGCTCAGAGGACCTGCATTGTTACTGGTTCTTGCCTTCTCTGCTACCCTATTCATTGTAAAATCTTTAATGACTGGGATCAAGTCTTATGTATCTTTTCTTCTGTAGTATCTTATCCAGGGAAGATGTCTGCTATGGATTGAATGTTTGTCTCCCACAAAATTCATATGTTGAAATCCTAACCCCCAAGGTGATGGTATTAGAAGGGACCTTTTGGAGGTGATAGGTCATGAGAGTCAGAGCTCTCATAAATGGGATTAGTGCCCTTATAAAAGAGGCCTCACAGAGATCCCTTAACCCTTTGGCCATGTGAGGAAACAGCTAAAAGATGGGCCCTCAGCAGACACCAAATCTGCTTGCACCATGATCTTAGACTTCCCAGCCTCCAGAACTGTGAGAAATAAGTGTTTGTTGTTTATAAGCCATCCAGTTTACGGTATTTTTGTTATAGCAGCCTTGATGGACTAAGACAGTGTCAGTCAAAGTTTGAATGGGTTGGTCCAAGCATTTTGCCTCCAGGCAACTGTGTTCTGCAGTGAATCCTGGACAGCTCATAAAACCTCATCATGGCCTGGAGGAAATATTCCTCTGTACAGTACATCTACATCTGTTTCATTCTATGCTCTCCAAGAAACCTCCTGATTTACTTTATTTTGAAGTGGTCAACAAACCCACAATCTTCCAGTCCCTACAAAGAATTTCTTCTCATGTTCCCTTTGTAACTCATTCACAACACTGGCTGACATTTATTGAGAGCTTACTTTGCACTAAGTCCATTACAGACATTATCTCCTCTAAGCATCAGAAGAGAGAGTGGGGGGGCACCCTAACTCTCTTACTTTTTTCCCTAATAGGCAGACAAGACCAGTTTAGCACCCCAGCAAAGAGAATGTCATTCATTATAGCCCTCAGGCAAAAGTTCCAGGTGAGTCTCTGAATGGCTCACCTGGAGTCATGTGCTCATCCCTGAGCCAATCACAGTGGTCACAGCAATAGAATAGA
The DNA here is from genome assembly GCF_964341445.2 of Mesoplodon mirus. NCBI lineage: Eukaryota > Metazoa > Chordata > Mammalia > Artiodactyla > Ziphiidae > Mesoplodon > Mesoplodon mirus. The sequence goes on along the minus strand of NC_138995.1, from coordinate 63,552,910 downwards.
GTGACCGGGCCTGGGTCAAACAATAACCAGTTCTCCGTAGAAACAGAGGGCTTCTGTGCCAAGAAGCTGGGGGAGGGAGTATTGGGCAAAAAAAGCATAGAATCTGCAGTGATATAAATTATGTTTCTAAATAGATGACACCACCTATACCTCTGGCATTTTCATTTAATTAGGTCAATAAATTCTTTTTATTTAAGTCAATTTGAATTGAATATCCTGTATGTTGAAACTGAAAGAAAAAGAACACTAATTGATTCATTTACATATATTTCCCTCTTCCTACCATAATGTAAACTCCATGAGAACAGATACCAAGTCTATTTTGTTCATTGCTATAGGCCCTTTGCCTAAAAGAGTGCCTGGCACCATAGTAGGTACTTAGTAAATATTTGCCATGTTTGTGATTATCTGTTTAATACCTGACCTCAATCCTACCTGGTTTGTTTCCATGCAGCACAGCATTTTGTTTTGCTTTTTAAATTCACTCTGTATCCCCCAGACTCTAATATGTCTCACACATAATGGGCTCTCAGAATATAGTGATGAATGAACAAATAATAAAATAACAAAAGAAACAAATAAATAACAAAAGAACACAAATAACAAAGGTTGGCGAGGATAGGGAAAAGGGGAACCCTGTATACTGCTGGTGGAAATGTAAATTGGTACAGCTACTGTGGAAAACAGTACAGAGGTTTCTCAAAAAACTAAAAATAGAACTACCATTTGACCCAGGAATTCCACTCCTCAGGGGTACATATCTGAAAAAAATGAAAACACTTATTTGAAAAGATACATGTACCCCAATGTCCACAGCAGCACTATTTAGAATAACCAAGATATGGAAACAACCTTAGTGTCCATCAACAAATGAATGGATAAAGAAGATGTGGTACATAAATACAATAGGATACTCTCAGCCATAAAAAAGAATGAAAATTTGCCATTTGCAACAATATGGATGGACTTGGAGGGTATTATGCTAAGTGAAATAAATCAGACAGAGAAAGCCAAATACTGTATAATATCACTTATATGTGGAATCTAAAAGATATAACAAACTAGTGAATATAGCAAATGAGAAGCAGACTCATAGACAACAAACTAGTGGTTACCAGAGGGGAGAGGGAAGGGGGAAGGGGCAAATATAGGGGTAGAGGATTAAGAGGTACAGACTATTACACATAAACTAAGCTACAAGGATATACTGTACAACACAGGGATTATAGCCAATGCTTTATAATAGTTATAAATGGAGTATAACCTTTTAAAATTGTGAATAACTATATTGTACACATGTAACATATAATATTGTACATCAACTATACTTCAAGTTTTTTTTTTTTTTTTTGATCACAAGGGCCAAAATTACTGTGTGGCCTTATTCTTTTTTTTATTTTTTTTTAAATTTTATTATTTTTGGTTGCATTGTGTCTTCGTTGCAACACGGGCTTTCTCTAGTTGCAGTGCAAGGGCTTCTCATTGCGGTGGCTTCTCTTGTTGTGGAGCTCAGGCTCTAGGCACATGGGTTTCAGTAGTTGTGGCGTGTGGGCTCAGTAGCCATGGCACACAGGCTTAGTTGCTCTGCGGCATGCGGGATCTTCCTGGACCAGGGCTCAAACCCGTGTCCCCTGCATTGGCAGGCAGATTCTTAACCACTGCACCACCAGGAAAGCCTATACTTCAATTTAAAAAAAGATCATAAAAAACAAACAAATAAATAAAAGTCTCTCCTGCTGGACTCTAAGGAACAGGTCTCTAAGGAACAGAGACCATAAGTGTTTTGATAGCAATTGTATCTTCAGGATCTAGCACTGTTTGACACATAGAAAACCAGGTCCCTTCCAATCATTATTGGTTGATCAGACTAAATGATCAACCAATAGACTAAATGAATTAATAAGTGTTAAACATGCAAAATATTAATCTCCCTGTTGCTTGCAGCAGCTTCTGAACTGAAAACCTATGACTCTGTGGAGTCTGCAGAGGTTCACATAGCCAACTTTTTGTTTTTCTGCAGAGACCCCATCCAAGGACAGATTTTAACACATACATACATATTTCATAAACCACTGAAGGAGCCGGCTTTAGGGCTTCAGGAAGTCCTCCACATCCCCCAGCCAGGTTAGGTTGACGTCAATGGTTCCGGCTTGTTCCCCTTCAAGAGCTCTCATCTCTAGTTAGCTATAGAGGCAGGTTCAGTCTGTTACCATGGAAACTGCAGCTGGAGTGGGGAAGCGGGGGAGCCTAAAGAGTGAGCAGAGACTGAAAATTTCAAACTCAGATGCAGACTGTGTGTGGAATAAAAATACCAGCCCAGCACACAAAAATATTCTCAATAACTATTTTTGGGGTGACTGAATGAAAATGTGGGAACTTGGACAAGCAACCTCTTTGTTCATTTGTAAAATAAAAATAATTATCCTACTGCATGGGACATTTCAATTTAAATAATGTAAATACAATCTTTAGCACAGGGCTAGGCACTTTTATATCAAAGTTTCTCAAGCACGGCTTTCAGTCGTGCTTCATAATTGGAGGCATTTATTTATAAATTCCAGATGCGCTTTTTTCTCCCTTCTCCAGTTCTCTAAGAGGAATGAAATCATCTTCTCTCCCCACCTTAACACGTTGTCTTCTCGCTAGGGTGCCAGATAAAATATAGGAAATCCAGTATGGGACATACTAAGGCTAAAAAATTTATGTTGTTTATCTGAAATTCAAATTTAACTGGGTTATCCTGTACTTTTATTTGCTAAATCAAGCAACCCTACTTCTCACACTAGGCTACTTTGTGACGAATGAAAACTTGGTTTTATCAGCCAATCTAGCGGATGGTTCACTTGCCCGGAACTCTAACTTTTGGTGCAGCACGCCCTTTTAAAGACTTCTGTGATCTGAGAACTATTCACTGAGCATCCATTCTGTCCCAGGCACCGTTTAGGTGCAGTGGATACTCGAACTGACAAGTGCCTGCCCTCTCAGTTTTCATTCTATCATGCAATTTCTCTTTTCCCCAGAACATAATGAAATTATTCAAAATATGATCTCATGGAATTCTAAAATTGAAATTTATTTTAAAAAGATTAATCCACTGCCTAGATCAAGATATGAAAGTAATGTGTCTGAAAACACATCTCACCAAGCTCTCTATCAGACGCTTGGATATAGCTAACGGATACCCTGCATTCGCGCGTTGCTTTTTATCTGCTTCCGGTTCCTCCGTGAGCTCCTTGAGGGCAAGGCTCGTCTCGTTTTACTGACGGTTTCCCAGGCGCCCTTGCGTAGGGGGCCCGTACGGCGCGTCTGCGCACAAAGTTCGTACTCGTTAACCAAGAAAACACCCATTCCTGGGTCCTATCCTTGTCCTCGTCCGTGAGCAGGGCTCGACTTAGAGACCTGTGACTCTAAGACAGTAGTGGCTGGAGGTCATAGTTCTACTGACTGTTCTCTACCGAGGGACTGGGCAACTAGTCCACAGCCATAGGAGAACCCCGGAAACTCCGGCGCTCTGGCGTGGGCCCAACAGAAAGGCCGGCCCAGGGCGCGTGCGCAGAGCGCCTCGGGCCCTCGGCACTATCTCGAACCACCGTGGGAAGTGATACGGCCCAGTCCTGGGCGTTCGGGCCTGCGATGTCGGTGAGTTCGCGTCGTGGGGCCTCTCGGGACCTGGGCTTCCCCTCTTTTGAGGCAACTTTCCTGGCGTCCCCGTCGGGCCTCGTGCTGGACTCAGGCCGTCGGAAATGCACTCCCCGGTGACCGCACAATCTCGGTTCCCTCACCCTCTACGTTCTGCGGGGCTGCTTCTCAGCTGGGTCCAATTAAGACCTCCAGCCTCGCCCCCGGGTCTTTTAAACAGCGAGAAAGCGTCCACGAACAGCTGCTGAAGTCCGGGGCCCGCCTCCCTAAGTCTGATCCACCGCAGTATTTCCTCTGAATTTGGGATTTCCAGTGATTACCATTGACTTGAATAAGAGGAAGCTTGTGAGACGCGTAGCACTGAGTCTAGGAAATGGCCTTCGATAAGAATCGGTTGTTACATAATATTGAGCAGTTCCCTGTGGTATATAGTAGGTCCTTGTTGGTTATCCATTTTAAATACAGTAGTGTGTATATGTTAATCCCAAACTCCATAACAATTCTTCCCTCCCCACCATAAGTTCGTTCTCTAAGTCGGTAAGTCTGTGTTTTGTAGATAAGTTTGTTTTTTTTAAGATTCCATTATTCATATTTGTCGTTCTCTGACTTACTTCACTCAGTATGACTATCTCTAGGTCCATCCATGTTGCAGCAAATGGCATTTTATTTTTTAATGGCTGAGTAATATACTACATCTTCTTTATCCATTCCTCTGTTGATGGACATTTAGGTTGCTTCCATGTCTTGGCTATTGTAAATAGTGCTGCTCTGAACATTGGGGAGCATGTATACTTTCGGGCCATGTTTTTCTCCTGATATATGCCCAGAAGTGGGGTTGTAGGATCATACGGTAGCTCTGTTTTTAGTTTTTTAAGGAACTTCCATGCCGTTCTCCAGTGTCTGTACCAATTTACATTCCCACCAACAGTGTAGGAGGGCTCCCTTCTCTCCACACCCTCAGATCAATTTGTGGCACATAATTATTTGCTCCCTGGGAGTTGGTAAGAAGTTTATATACACCCCCCCCAACGGTCTTTTGATAGTTTGGGTACTTTATATTTTATCAGGAAATTGTGCATTTCCTCAATATTTGCAGATTTATTAGGTTAAAATTAAGTGGTGTCTTGTTAAGAGTGTAGTCTCTGAAGGCAGAAGCCAGGGTTAGAGGCCTGAGCTCTTACCAGCTTTAGTTCCTTGGGCAATGTGCTTAACCTCCTGAGGCTCCAGTTCATCCACAGAATTGGATAACAATGGCACCCTACCTTCCCCTGTTGTCAGAGGATTAAATGGAAATCTTAGGTTTAGTACAGCACCTGGAATCTTAGGGATAGTTCTTTAACTATCAGCTGTTGTTATTTTCATTATGCAAAGTTCTTTCCAATTAAAACAGCTTAGGGATTGTAAACCTCTGTGAACCAGTTAATTCAAAGGAACTGGGAAGCCCTCCACTATTTTTTAGGCCTTGGAACACGTTATGGAACAGAGAAATTTGTTCCTTGATAGTTGGAAGTTTCCATTCCTACTCCAGTCACCCTTTAAAGCCATGCTTTTTCTTCCTTTTGGGGAGTACTTTTTACACCCCCTCCCCTCCATTTCACTAAGAGTTTTAAATTTAATACTAAAGAATGGGTGTCCGTAAACCTTTTCTGTAAAGGGCCAAATAGTAAATATTTAGGCTTTGTGGGATATGTGGTATCTTTCAGAATTACTTAGCTGAGCCACTGTAGTGTGAAAGCAGCCGTAGATAGTATATAAACATGGATGTGGGTGTGTCCAATAAAACTGTATTTATGGACGTTGAAATTTGGATTTCATATAATTTTCATGTGTCACAAAGTATTATTTTGATTTTCCCATCACTTAGCCACTTTTTAATTCAACTATTTTGTGTGTGGACTGTACAGAAACAGTGGGCCAGATTTGGCCTGAAGGCTGTAGTCTGCTGGCCCCATAGAATTTCATGACACAGTGACTAGTGGTATGATATGGAGTCAGAAAGACTTGGTTCTGATATGTATTAATTGGTTGTGTTTGGGAAAGTTAACCAGCATTCTAAGCCTCGTGTTCCTCATCTTACAAACAGGTATTATGCTAACATACCTATCTCCTCAGGTTGTTAAGTTGATACAATACATGTGAAAGGCCTTGCATAATGTTGGGTGTCTAGTGAATCAAATATTAGCTATCTTACATTCTTTTTTGAGAATCAGTCAAATAGAATAAGTGCTAGAGGGTGGAGCTAGATGACTTGGGTTTAAATCCTGGCCATTTATTAGCCATGTGACTTTGGGCTGGTCACCCAACCTCTATGCCTCCCTTAACTCATCCCTAAAATAGGGATTATAATAGTACCTACTTCAGACAATTGTCTTGAAGATTAAGTAAGCTAACACTTCATAAACTGCTTAGAAAAATTTCTGGCACATATAATTTTTCAATTAATATTAGCTGTCACTATTTCACAATAAGACATATTTGGGGTTAAAACTCCTGTGCTTTGTTGTTAAAATGAAAGACTTGTCTCTCTTCCCTGGAGTGGTACAATTTATAAAGCATAGGATTTGTTTCTTGGAAATGAAAAGAAAGTTGCCGGTAAATGGCAAGGGCTTAGAGCACGTTTTAAGGAAAGCACTCCCTTGATATTTGCCAAGTTTTTATTATCTGCCTTCCTCTCAAGAATGATCCATTTCATTATGGCTTTCAAATTTAATAGCCTAGAACTGTATCCAGTGATAGTGAGAGCTCAGGCGTCTAACAGATTTGGGTTTGATTCCTGACTCTACCAACTACTAGCATGTAACCTGGGACAAGATACTAACCTCCCAATGCTCACTTCTGATCTATGAGACTTGGATAATAATAGTATCTACCTCACAGAGTTGTTATAAAGATTAAACATACTAACACACATAAAGTGCCTGCTGCCAGGCCTTGCCCGTTGTAAGAGTTTAATAAATGATAACTATGACTTTTACTGTCCTCCAGGGCACTCTTAAAGTAAAACCCATGTGAGATGGAAAACCATTTGCCAGGTTTTTAAATGGGCAGCCTTCTCTCTTACTGTAGGTTTGGAATGCTTAATAATATAGGATTTTATTTTGTTCTTAGGAGATTGCCCTTGTGAACGTGTTAGCCATCAGTTTATGTCTTCACAAAAAAAGGGGGCCATTTTTTGAAGATTTTCACTGTATTTGCATTAGGATTGTGTTGGGAAGTAGTAGGCATTGTAGACAGAAAGACCTAGGTGTGAATCTTGGCTTTCTCAACCAGTTAGATTACGACCTTGAGTAAATGACATCCCCTCCGAGATGCAGCTTTCTCATCCATAAAACAAGTATATTAGTTCTAGTTTCATTAAGATTATCGGGAGAATTTACCCAGATGCATATTTTTAAATAACGATTTTATCTAGGTGTAATTAATTCACATACCATACAATTCACCCACCTGAAGTGTATAATTCAGTGGTGTTTAATATATTCACGGAGTTGTGCAACCATAACCACAGTCAATTTTTAAACATTTTCATTTCCCTAAAAAGAAATCCTCACTCTCCATTCCCTTCTGCCCCAGCCCTAGGCACCCGTTAATCTACTTTGTCATTGCCTATTCTGGACATTTCATATAAATGGAATCACACAATATTCTGGGCTTTATTGTTGCCTCCTTTCACTTAGCATAATGTTTCCAAAGTTCATCAGTGCTGTAGCATGTATCAGTACTTCATTCTTTTTTATTGCCAAATTCTCTGTTGTATGGATATACTACATTTTATTTATCCATTTATCAAACAATGGGTCCATCAAATGATGGGCATTTGAGTTGTTTCCACTTTTTGGCTCTTATGATAATGCTGCTGTGAACATTCATGTACAAGTTGTTATGTGGACATATGTTTTCATTTCACCCAGAAAAGGAATTTCTGGGTCTTGTGGTAACTGCTTAACCTTTTAAGGAACCGCCAGACTGTTTTCCAAGCAGCACCCAGATCTTTTTTTTTTTAATTTTTATTTTTATGTATTTATTATTTTTGGCTGCATTGAGTCTTCGTTGCTGTGTGCGAGCTTTTTCTCTAGTTGTGGTGAGCGGGTTTCTCACTGCAGTGGCTTCTCTTGTTGCGGAGCACGGGCTCCAGGCGCAAGGGCTTCAGTAGTTGTGGCGCACAGGCTTAGCTGCTCTGTGGCATGTGGGATCTTCCTGGACCAGGGCTCGAACCCGTGTCCCCTCCATTGGCAGGCGGATTCTTAACCACTGTGCCACCAGGGAAGTCCTACCCAGATCATTTTTAAAGAATTTAACCCAAAGACTGACATAGAGCAAATGCCTCATACAAGGTAGCTATTTCATTGTAAGAAATTTGTTCTTGAAGGCCACTTCTAATTTAGTTGAATAAACTGGCAAGCCTTCTGTCTTTTTAAATGCTCTGGAACAATTTATACAGACCAAGAATAATTTGCTCCTTGGGCATCTGAAGGACATTTCCAGTCAAACTGAGATTTCAAGTAATTTCTGCTTCCCTAGAAAGTGATACGTTTCTTTAAGGTTTTTTCCAATTTGTTGGCATAAAATTATGTTAGCATAGTGGTTGAAGAGTCTGACTCTGGAGTCATTTGCTAGGTATGCAGGTTTGAGTGAGACTCCATGACCTTCAGTTTCCTTACATGTAAAACAGGTCATGAGGTCACGTATCTCAGAGGTATTTTTTGAGGAGCTGCAAATACATATAATGTTTGATGCTGTATCTTGCATGCAGGAAGTGCTCAGTAAATATTAGTTTTTAATCTCATAGAGCCTGTGGGGTTGAAAATCCCTGTGCTAGGCTATTAAAATGTTCTAGAGAGTCTTAGTACATAGGAATTCTTTGTAAGGTTTTTCCTACTTTTTTTTCCTATTCCTTTGCTAGTCAGTTTTGGTAATTTTTATTTTCCTTGACAGTGTTCATTTTCATTAAAATCTTCATATGCATTTGTCTAGAACCTTGACTAATATTAATCAAGTTAATATTAATGTGTTTGCTTTACCTTTTAATAGGTAATTTATTTGTGTGGCTCAAAATTCAAAAAGGAGAGAAGGGTATACACTGAAAATTTGCTTCCCATATCCCTTCTCTCAGCCACCAGTTTCCCTCCCTGCAGATAACCAGCATCACTAATTTTGTGAATTATCTTTCCAAAGGTATTTCACGCATATTGAAGCAAATATATTGCGTTTGCCTTTTTGTTTAACAAATGAAGCATACTGTGTTCAAGTTTCAGCACCTTGGCTTTCACTTAACAATGTATCTTGGAAATCATTCCATAAGATATTTCTCATTATTTTTTATGGCTACTATGTATTTTATGGCTTCTATGTATATGTATATATATGTATAATTTATAAAATATGTATCTATCTCCAGCTCTTTTTCTGCTTTCTGATTCATGTTTTCCTTTAATCTCAATGATTGTCTTTTTCCTGTTCTCTTTAGATTTATATTTGATGGGCCTTTGGCAAAATGAACCAGATAAGAGCCCATGTTCTCTCCTGGCCTGACGATCTGCATTGTGGAAGCCAGTTCACCTCTCCATAACATTCTAATCACGTTCTGAGGTGTTGACATGTGAGTATGTGGGGAAATCATGCCACTTTTCAGGAGACTTGTGTGAGGTTTGAGTGCTGGCTGGTCACCCCTGCGGGGAATTCCTGTGGCATGCCAAAGGTTGTGATTGTCAGGGATCTCCAGTCCTTAAATGGCCTACAGGGCTTTGCAAGGTCTGACTTCTTGCTCCATCCTTTGTCTTAAGCCAGTCTGTATTCTAGCTGCATGGTCCTCCATACTCCTCTCTGCCTCCTAACCTTTGTACATACTTTGTACGTACGTTAATTAGGCGTGGAATGTCCTTCTTCAGCACCTGGTCCAGATCAGATTCTCTAATTATACATGCTTATAGCACAGTGTATCTTCATCACATTTACTGCTTGTCGCTCATCTTATTCGTGTGGCTATTTTTAATTTTTTGGTGTCATTCATGAACCATATACCCCATGAAAGCAGCAACTGCATCTCCTTTATCATTTTATCCCTAGTGTCTGGATGTATTTGATAATACCTGTTTATTGAATGGTTGAATAAATGAGTGTCTACCATTTTGCCAGTTCAGGATTAGAGCTTTCTGGTTGGCAAACCAATGTGAGAAAAAAGTATGTGAATAGGGTTTCCCTGGTGGCGCAGTGGTTGAGAGTCCGCCTGCCGATGCAGGGGACACCGGTTCGTGCCCCGGTCCGGGAGGATCCCGCATGCCGCAGAGCAGCTGGGCCCGTGAGCCATGGCCGCTGAGCCTGCGCGTCTGGAGCCTGTGCTCCACAACGGGAGAGGCCACAACAGTGAGAGGCCCGTGTACCGCAAAAAAAAAAAAAAAAAGTGAATAACCCTGGATTTTTTAAATAAGTATTTTGATTAGCATGTGATAACTTGACTTCCAAGTGATTTTGCTTCCTGTGAGAGAAGGTGCCTAGTGTCCTCTTGGACAGAGACATGTGAGCAGAAATTTGTATAGATGAGCCTTCCTGGCATACAGGAACTCTTGTAGTTCTGAACCTTAACCCCATCTGCCAGACTTGACATAGCATTTTTCTTTTCTAACATCAGACTTGTGACAGGGTTCTCCTTTGCCTATCTTTAATCTTACGTGTACTTAACTGTTTGTTTAATATTTGAATTTAGAAGCAGTTTTTCTGAAATAGTTGGTTGCCTTTAATGTGAATGTTTGGTTTTCTGTTATCTTGAAATTCCTTGAGAGGGTTAACAAATAGAAGTAAGTTTACTCTTAAAAAAATTGGTTAGATTTGCATTACTGAGGAACTATACAAATTTGAATACTAAGATAATTACCTATCCAGCACCGAATGTGTACACGAGAGTACTAAATACTGAAGAACTGATTATTAAATTTATTTTGTAAAGTAGTGTTTATCTTAACCTGACTATTCACGCAACAAACCAGCTCTGTGCGGAAAACTTGCAGAGTCAGAGCTCTAGCAGACCTCTCCCGAATACCCACTCAACATCTTCCCTTGCTTGAGCATAAGCATTTCAAATATAGCGTATCCAAAAGGGAGCTCTGGGTTTTCTGCCCTTCCCCTGCCCAAACCTGAGACTCGAAGACTCACTAAACAACACTTCCATCTACCCAGTCACTCAAACCAGAAACGTAGGAATCATTTGTGATACTTTTCTCCTTTGCCACACATACACAAGTTATCAGCAATTTTTGTCTCTTTTGTGTCTTGTATTTGTTCACCTCTCCTTGTCTCCACTGCCACCATGCTAGTTCAGAGCACTGTCATCCTGCCTGGACAGCTGCCTCCTAACTGGTCCTCCTGCTTCCTCTCTTTCCTATCTCTAGTCCTCTAGTTTTCCACACAGCAATGTGAATCATCTCTCAGTGGATTGTGTCAGACCTTATTGAAAAGTCTTTAATGGCTCCTTATCACATTTAGGATTAAACTCAAGATCTTCATCTGGGCCTGCAGTTCCTAAAGAACTGGTTTTTGCGTTACCTGTAAAACCTCATTTTATGCCCTTCCACCCCATTCTTGCTATCCTCCAGCCATTCTGGTGTCTTTTCCATTTTTTTCCTTTATGGTCTTTGTATATTGCTATTTTATCTGTCTAGAATGTTCTTCCCCTTGCTCTTCCCAGGGCTGGCTCTTTCTCACAATTTAGTTTTAGCTTCTTGTCCTCAGAGAAGCCTTCCCTGACTGCTATATCTAACCACCATATAAAACCCTCTCCCTCCCCACCTCATTTCAGCATCCTGGTTTTTTCTTCAAAGTCCACACCGCAATTTTTAAAGGTTTATTTTGTCAACTTAATGTATGTATCTTCCCAGCTAGACTGAAGCTCAAAGACATATATATCAAGTAAATGAATTAGGGCAAGGGCTATTTCAATTTTATTTGCAGTGAGCCAAGAACCTGGCCTAGCACTGGTCCTTATATGTAGTAGGTAGTCAAATATTTGTTGAAAGAATGGATGAATAAGCATTCATTGAGACACTTGCATGTATTAAGCTCTGTGCTAATCCATGGGATCATACCACCCAGATAGTGGCCCAATGTATTATAGATTTATTGTAGACCAGAGGTTCTCAAACATTTTTGTCTCAAGACCCATTTACACTCTTGAAAATGATTGAGAACTCCAAAGAACTTTTGTTTATGTGGATTATACCTATCAATATACATAGTTTTAGAAATTAAAACAGAATTTAAAATGTATATTAATTAATTTAAAAATAGGTAGTCCATTACATGTTAACAGAAGCAATATTTGTTAAATTAAAAAAAGACATAATTCCCAAAACAAAAGATTACTGAGAAGAGTGGCATAGATTTACATCTTTGCAAATCTCTTTAACATCTGGTTTAAATGAAAACAGCTAGATTCTCAACTGCTTCAGCATTCACTCTTTCATGATACCACATGTCATATAGCCCCAGTAAAACTCCATTGTACACTTGGGAAAGAAGTGAGAACTACTACTATAGACAATTTAGAAGATAATATTTTTGATTGAGATGGTGCTGTGAGTTCTGCATTCACACTTCAAACCAACCTCTTTTAAATATAAACTTGTAATGATCTAGATATATATGACATCTGTATGGATCAAAAACTGAACAGAAAAACAAGGATTTCTGGGGTTAAAGACATGAACCTGCTGGACTTCTGATCTTTAAATAGGCAGAGGTAGTTAACAATTTGACTGCTGTGGATTAATGATGTCCAGAAGCCTATTGAGGTCCCAGGCTCATTGTGTCAAACAAGGGCTGAGGTGATATTCTCCTGACGTGAAATGAGACTGCAAAAAGCCAGTAATAGTTACTCAGAGCTCCAGCTTATATTATGAGCAGTGGCAGGAGATAAAAACATGGCCATGCAGAGTGGACCCAGTCTAAGCTTAAATTTTGCTTAGTGACTAATATTAACCCTTTATCACATGGCACAGAGCCCCCAGTTGATGATATAAGACTTGTCTCACGACTAAGTTTCTCAGGGGCAAAGCAGACACTACCAAAAAAAAAAAAAAAAAAAAAGGCTAGATATGGAGGGAAGAGATGGGTGGGGTAGGGGGAGATATCCCATAGGAGAAACACTTAGAAATTAAAATTGCAAAGCACTCAGTTAAACATAGGAAAACTTACAATAAGTAAGACAACAAAGTCAGTCAGGATATGAATTCATTCCTGACAAAATGCCATTCTAACAGTTTTAGTTTGACTTTAAGATTCTTGAAAGATAAAGGACAGTATTAATAAAATGTTCATCCATTTGAGAAAGGTGGATATAAAAAAGTACTGATTAAAAATCTGAGACATGAAAAAAAATAGCCATTGTAAAACACATGGGAAACAGTACGTTGGATGCAGTTAGAAAGAGGAGTTTCTCAGAAAACAACCCAGAAAAGAATATGAAAAATAGAGAAGATAAATGGAGGATAGATTAAGAAGGGCCAATATACTCTAATAGTTTGAGAAGAATAGGATAGAGTTGGAATGACAGAATATATTGGCCAAGAATTCTCCAGAACGGAAGAAAGACCTTCATTGGTCACACAACTCCTGAGCAGGATAAACAAAAATAAATCCATATGTAACATCTTTTGAAAAGCTACAGAGGGAAAAACCAGTGTTAGGAACATTTAGCAATGTTAAATGTTGAATACAATAGAATAATATCTTCAAAATAAGGAGAGAAGATAAGGGTCACTTTAGAATTCCATACCTAGGTAAACCGTCATTGAAAAAATACCTTTTAAAGCCATTGTTAGAAATACAAATAGACTGCCTGAAAGGCTTATTTAAGGATTTATTACAATGAGAAAAAAAAGAAGCTAGAGAGAAGGAGTAAAATTCAAGAAACAATAATAAATTATCAAAATATCAATAAATATAATCATTGACTGTAAAAATAGTGCTTTTAGCTGTTTAAAAATGTATAGCTAAAATTCTAGACAGTAACCAGGAAAGTGGGAATAGGAAATTCAATGAATTGCTGAGATATGCCAGGATCCTTTATTATTTTATACTCTTAAAAAATATGTACTTGTATATAAATTAGGAATTTAAAGATAGACAATAAAACAACTGAAATATAATTCAAAGCTTTCAAATTAGCAAAGGGAAAAAAGAGAAGTAAAGAAAACTTGATCAACTCAGTAGAAGGCAGGAAAGTAGAAAATAAGAAGCAAAGGAAAAGGCACATTTAACAAGCAAATATATCAGAAATTTAAAATGTGATCGATTAACTCCCCTATTAAAGGCAGACTTCTAGATTAATTTCTTTGATATCTGCTTTAGAGGAAATCATGGACTTGTTCCTACCTAAAAACATGGCCTTGAAATATATAAAGCAAAAGCTAAAAGAACTACCAGGAGCAATGGATGAAACCATAGGCATAATGGGAGATTTTATTATAATTATTTAGAACTGATATATCAAGCAGACAGAAAATTAATAAGAATACTGAAAATGTAAATACAAAGAAAGCTTGCTCTTATGAACATAAATAGAAATTGGTACCTGATAGTTAGAGAATGCTTATTCTTTTCTAATACATTGAACAATTAAAAATTGATTACACCCTAAGATCACAAGGAAAATTATAACAAATATCCAGTAATCACATATAGGCCATATCATTTGGCTATAATGCAGTTAAATTAGAAATCTATAATCAAAAGATTTTTAAAGAACTTGAAAACCTAAACACATTCCTTAATGTGACTAAGAGGAAATCTAATTGAAACAATGGAATATAGTACCAAACAACAATGAAATAAATACATGGAATGCAGTTCAAGTGGTACTTGAAGGGAATGTTACAGCCTTAAATGTACCTGTTAAAAATTAAGAAAGGTTAAAGGTAAATGAGTTAAATATGCAACTTAAGTTGCTAGGAAAAGAAACTCAAATAAGCAGAAGGAAGGAAATAATAAAATAAAGAACAGAAATTAATTAAATGGAAAAGAATAAAGAATATGGTCAAAAGACCAAAAGCACTTTAAAAGACATAAAATTGTCAAATCTTTAGTGAAACTGATGATAAAAACAAGAATAGGTTAAATGATATTAGTAACAGAAAAGGGGACAAATTATTAATTACCAATGAGGACTAGATTAAAAATCAAAAGAATACTGTGAATAATTATGTGCTAATAAATTTAAGTGAGGTGGACAATTTTCTTGGAAAATATAAATGACTAAATTTGACTCAAGACAAAGCAGAAATATAAGTACAAAGCTAAGGAAACTAAGTCAAAAATATTCCATGCAAAAAGACATCAGATTTAGACAATTTTATAGTGAGTTATATTAAACTTTCAAAGATCAGAGAATCTCTATTTTTTATGAACTGTCATAGAGAATATAAGCAGCAAGGTAATAATCCAAATAATTTTATAAGGCTAGTGTAACCTTGATACCTAAATGAAACAAGTATAATAAAGTAAGAACTTAGGTGCAAAAACAAAAAAATATAACCCAGTAGTATCCTCCTGTATGTGTATATAAATCAGACCCTCATAATCATGATTAAGTAGGGATTAGGAACGCAACATGTTTCAACATCAGAAAATTTGCCTTAATTCTCCACATTAACAGATTATATAAAACAAAGTATAATCTTCCCAATAGATAATAAAGTCATTATATAAAAATTAAACTTATTCATGATAAAATTTTTAGAAAACTAGAACTAAAGGGAATTTCCTTAACCCCCAACAAAGAGGCTCTACAAAAAAGCTTATTGTGAACATTTTTACTTGGTACTGAAAGAAAAGTATCCCCTTTCAAGTCTAGAACAAGTCTTATTCCATATCACCCCAGAATGCATTATGATAGAAATGAGATATAATTGTCAATAAAAATTAAAAATTGTCATTAATAAACAGTTTAACATTTTAAACTATCCAGGAAAATCTGAGAGAAACTATTAGAACTAACAAGTAGAGGTCAGCAAATTCACTGGATTAAAAAAATCAACATATAAAAGGCAAGAGCAGATAATTCTTCTCAAAAACTCATAACCCAAGACAAATCATGAGAAAATATTAGACAAACTCAAATTGAGAGATTTCCTACAAAAACCTGACTAGTACTCCTCAAAACTGCTAAAGTTATGAAAAACAAGGAAATACTGAGAAGCTGTCACAGCCTGGAGTTGTCTAAGGAGACATAACAGCTAAGTGTAATGTGGCGTTCTAGATGGGATCCCGGGACAGAAGGAAAACATTTATGGGAAGTTTGTAGCTTAATTACTAGCTTTGCACTAATGGTAATTTCTTCATTTTGACAACGTACCAAAGTTAGGTAAGATGTTAACCTCAGGGGAAACTGGGTAAGGAAGGTTTACACTATCTTTGCACCTTTTCTATAAATAGGTTATTTTTAAAAAGCTATACTACTGCTGTAACCCCAAAATAACCAGTTAGGTAAGTAATAGGAAGAAAGACCTCCTAAAGTCAAATAAGATCTTAAAGGGAAAAAAATTACAATGTACTGTTGGTGGCTGTAGATGACATGAATAAATGGGTAGCACAGACCATAGGCAAAGATGGGAGGTCTTGATAAAACGTTTTCGGTCCTCTTTAAATTTCTCTATGGATTTAGTAAAATGTCAGTTGAGGGCTAAGAATAACCAAAGACACTTTTGAAAAACAAGCTAGGGCAATTGTCCTTCCAGTTATCAAGAGACTGTAAACTCCAATAATTAATATGATGTGTAAATGCATACAGATAAACAGATGGGCCAGTGGGACAGACTAGAGAGTTTAGGAGCAGGTCCACTTGTACAGAAACATGACATATGTCAAGAGAAAAATTAGATCCATACTACAGAACATACATAAAACTAAACCTAAAAAACTAAGACTTCAGGCTATTATAATATCTTTATGACTTCAACGTGGAGAGGGATTTCTTAAGGTATAAAAAGCAGAAATCTGAAGGAAAAGATTATTAAATTTTACAGCACAAATATTTAACGTTCTTCCATGACAAAAGATATTGACGCCTTTTAACCTTATATGGATTTTAGACTTATACTGAAGTGTGATTGGGGTAGGGAATAGGAGGTAATTCAAGCTGCAACACGATGTCTTATTCTCAGTTAAAGAAGATCACCCTGGATGCTGTCTAGAGAATATTGGAGGGAAGGGTTTGGAATGGAAGCAGGTCGTCCCATGAGTGGGCTGATATCTAGGGGAAATCGTGGTAATTAGGACTACCATGCAGAGGAAACACAGAGGACAAATTTGGGATGTATCTCGGATGTAGAGTCGGCAGGACTTGCTGACGCATTGGATGCTGATGGTAAGGGAAAGGGGAGTCGAGAACAACTGCGAGGTTTGGGGCTACTGCAACTGGTCCTCGTTATAGAAACGGGGCAAAGGGAAAGTACTACTTGTTTCCAGTGTTTTGAGCTGCCTGTTAGGCATCCTGGTAGAACAGTCAGCTGTTAAGCAGACAGTTGGATACATGAGACTGGGCTTCTGCGGAGAGTTCCGGGGCAGAGGGAGCTGTTGGCATGCAGGTGCTATTTAAACCATAAGGCTAGGTGAGACTGCTACCTAGGGAGTGGACGTTGATGGAGAAGGCTAGTGACTGAGTTCTGAGCCTTGGGAGGCTGAACAAAGCAGAAGCCAGCTAAGAGGGCATGGGAAAACCAGGGCAGTATAGTGTCTCTGAAAATAAGATAGTTTTTGTTATCACTGTTTGTTTTAATGAGGATGTTGAATGTTACTGAAAGACCAAGTGAGATTAAGAACAAGTTTCCTAGCCACATGGAGAACTGCTGGAATTGCCAAGCAGTTCCAGGGGTGTGGAAAGGAGGGAGCCCGTGTGGCATGCCAGGGGGAGAGCATGTGTGGAAAGGCTGTTGAGTCGGTGACAGAAGACCACTCTATCAAGAGGGCTTTTTTGGTGGGCGCAGGGAGAGAGTGCTGAGCAAAGGGGTAGTAGCTGGAGAAGCTCCGAGAGCACGTGATATTTGATGGGAATGAACGACCTGGGATCCAGGGAAAAATCTGTGTGGCCGATAGAGGTCTTTGAGAAGGAGAGAGGGGATGGGGTCCCTAGATTGCATTAAAATCACCTCCTAAACCATAACCAGACTTTAGGATCCCCTGAGGAGCTCCAAAACAAACAGCTCTCTGGGACCCTGGGCACCTGCAATGTTTGACAGCTCCCCCAGGGGATCCTAGTGTGTGGCCGGATTGGAAAACGTCTGACCTAAGGGTAGTACCACAGTCACTTCTAGTGGTTCCTCTAGAATTTCTATAGAAGCTCCCGGGGAATAATTTTCAAAGGTACAGAGCAAACACAATGTTTTCATTCAGATTTTATGTTTATGTGGCACTGCTGGGTGAGAAGAGACTGCTGAAGACTTGGGGAGTTTCAAACATCCCCCACCCCAAAAGCCAGTAGTTCTTAATGTACCCAGCAACCACTGATTTATAAATATTTATACTTACTAAGTATAAAATTTAAATTTGGGTATCATGTTCTTTGTGCTTAGGTAACCTGCTTTTTGTAATTAACTGTATCTTATGAATCTTTTTTTAAAATTAAAAAATTACATTTTAACTGGCCACATAACATTGCAGTGTATGGCTTTGCCAGAATACAATTTATTTCTTCCGCAGAGTACATTTTTCTAATAAAAAATGATGCTACGTGAATATGCCTGCATATAATCTTTCGTACCTCTTAGCTTAGTTCGTTTCCCTTAGCTCCTGGAGAGTGGAATCGTTGGGTCAAAGGGTGCATCCGTGAGCTTTTTGTAATTCATTGATTCTACTACTGGGAAAGAGATGCATATTTCTGGCCAGGAGATTCAAAGAGTATGGACTGGAGACGGGAAAGATCCCTCCTCCATCTTCCTTCCCCTCATCCCTTTTCCCTAGAGGTAACCCGCTAACCGTTTCTTGTACACTTTCCCAGAGGCTTTACCTGCGTGTGTGTTCATCCTTAACAAACAAATGAAAACACTTACCGGGTCGTGTCTGCAAACTTCGGCCACTTGAGTGTTTGACTAACTCTATTGAGTCCTCGGCCGTCGTTCGTCCCGAGCGGCGCTACTCGTCGTTTCCCGCCGCACACGGGTTTCCTCACGCGTCTGTGTGCCCTGCGCGGCCGACGGTCTGGGTGGACCACGGGTGGGACTGACCCAGCCTGTCCCAGGCGGCGACGCGCGAGGCCGCCTCAGGAGAGCATCCGCTAAACCGTGCTGGTCCGGGCTCTCGGTTTTACGTTTCTTTGGGAGTCAGGTCGTGAGTTTTGTCCTGTAGGTCTGTCAGCCATTTGTATTTTCCTGTGAATTGCCAGTTTCCTCCCTTTTTGCCCATTTTTCTGGCTTGGTTTGGTCTTTACCATATCGGTTTCCAAGAGGTCTTCGTTTATTAGGGAAGTTAGCCCCGTGTCTTTCATGTGTCCCAGGCGGAAAAGTCTCGTCTCCCACTTTCTCGTTTGTCTTTAACTTCGACATATATATTTTTGTCCGCCGGATTTTCATTTTCTTAGACAAATGTATGGGTTTTTTTTTTTTTTCTTTTTCTTCAGAGGTTTTGCGTTTGGGAGTCGTTAGCGGGCCTTTCTCCGCGTCACCCCCCTTCTTTGTTTGGGGGTCGCACACCCATTCCCCCTCCCCCTTTTCCAGACCCTTCCTCAGGGCCCCTAGCGTTGGCTCCGTTGACGTCAGCCTCCTGCCTTCGCGCCAAGCCATCGCCACAGCAACCGCGGCCTGATTGGCAGGGCTTGGGGGCGTGGCGAGGGGGCCCAGGGCGCGTAGCGCTGCCTCTGATTTGCCCGCGCCGGGGCCCCGCCTCTGCGGAGAGCCTGACAAGGAGTCGCGGGCCAGGGCTCGGTGCAGACGCCGGGAGCTGCGGGAGGACGAGGTCGGAGAGGAAGAGTGGACATGTCCACCATGGGCTGGTGGCGCCGCCGGGTGCCCGGGGCCGTGTGGGGGCAGTAGACTGTGCGCGGGCTGCGCCGTGGCCGACCTTCGGCCAGGGGCGGGGCGGTGCCTTGAGGTGCGGTGTGGTGAGGTGAGTCCGGCCGCCTCGGCCCGCACATCCGCGTCTGGACGGTGCGCGGGGATGGGACGCCGGAGGTTCGGGACCCTGGTCAGCGGGCAGGGGCTGCCGCGTTTGCCGCAGCGGCGCCATCTTGCGCTGCCGGCCGGAGTCTGTGGTGGGGGCTCCCGTGCCACCTTTCCTGGGCGTAGTGGGGGACAGGGATGGCTGGCCGTCCTGGGCAGGGGGCGGGAAGGCCGCGGGCTCCTGTCACCGCAGTCCGCTGGGGTGGGTGCCAGAGAAGTGGCGGGCCATCCCTAACGAGCGCGGGAAGGCTCAGTGCGCCCCCCCCCCACGCACCCCGCCCTCCCGTTTCCTCAGCTTGGTCGGAGGGCTGCAGAGGACACCCCATCCCACGGGGTTCCAGATTGGCCAGGTCCCCTCCGGCCGCCCCTGCATCCTTGCCGGTCTTTGGGGGCGGGGCTTGCTTGCCGCAGTGGCGGCGGGAGGAGCTATGGGGCGGGGCCGAGGGCAATCGTGCCTGCGGGATGTTTTTCTCTGGGCGGTGACAGACTGTGGGCCCGCCCATCCTGGCGTCACTTTTGATATGTCGGATAAGAGTGGCTGCGCAGGCGCTGTCCTGATTGGTTGGTGCGGGCTGGGGTGGGGCCAAGGGCTGTCTTGACTGCAGGTCTCAAAAGAGATCGACTGGTCGAGCCCTGCCTACCTCTGCGCCATCTTTGATGGGGGCGGCTGAGGATCGCTGCGCATGCGCGGCCTGGTCTCGGCTGGGTGGCCACAGGGGCGGGGCTGAGGGTAGCGGTGCCCTGTGTTCTTTGCCGTGATTGAAGGCTGCAGGGGTCCTGCTACCTCACACCGTCTTTGCTGGTCACGGGCCTGGCCGCCGACGCTTGCCGCCGACGCTTGCCGCCGACGCTTGCCGCGACGTGCCACCCTGACTAGCGTAGGTTTTGAGGTCTGACTTGAGATTGGGCGACGGCTGGTGACTGGGGGGCTGTTTTATCGGCAGGGTCCATGTGGCCCAGAGTTTGCCAACACTGTTGTTGCTGGAGAGCTGTCCTGAGGGACAGGGCTACGGGCTGTCATTGTGCCCGCTGTTTCTCCTTGGTTGGTCTGGGGGTTGCAGAGCATCACTCCTTGCCCTGTCGTTGCCTTCCCGGACTGCTTTCACCTTGGGATGTTTCTGGCTGCATCTTTTGGCTGGGGGAGGGCTGGGGCGGGGGGTGCCGCCCAGCCGTGTTTCGCAGGTGCCCTGTCAACTGGGCTGAAGGGGTGGGGCCACGAGCCGTCTTTGGGGACAGACAGCATTGCAGAGCCCTGCCCACTCTGATCCTGTGCTTGTTGGCCGACAGGTGGCGCCTAGGCTATTTGAGCAGGCACTGTTATGAATGAGGGCGGAGCTGCAGGGGGCGGGCCGGGGGAGGGGCTGCAGAGCCCTGCCCACTCTAGCACTGTTTGTTGGCCGTCAGGTGGCGCCAGGGCTTACTGCGCAGGCGCCACCTTGAACGACTGTGGGGCTGCAGGGGGCAGGCCGAGGGAGGGCTACAGAGCCCTGTTCACTCTAGTGCTGTTTGTTGACTGACAGGAGGCGAGCAAGGCTTACTGTGGAGGCGCCGTCTTGAATGCTAGCGGTGCTGTCTGCTGGGGTGGGCCCAAGGGAGGGGCTTTTATGCTTTGTATGAGTAACAGGGCACTGCAGACCATTTCCCATCTAGCGCTGTGTACTTTGGCCTAGGAGTGGTAGCTGAAGCTTACTGTGCAGGCGCCATCTTGAATGACGGTGGTACTGCAGGGGCAGCCCGAGGGAGGGGCTGCAGACCCTTGCCCACCTAGTGCTCTGCCGGCCGACAGGTGGCGGCCGAGGCCTACTGCGCAGGCGCCATCTTGACTGACACTGGGCCGGCTATAGGGGGCGGGCCCGAGGACAGGGCTGCGGAGCCCTGCGGCCCTTGCTTTCTGCGCATGCGCCGTATTGAGTGCCTGTAGGACTGCGGGGCGGGCTGTGTATGGCGTCCTGGGAGATGGAACTCACCCCGCCGTCTCCACTGTGCAGGCTCCAGGTGGACCGCTGCTTGCCGCTGCGGCACATCTTGGCTGCCGCGCGACGGCGCCGTGTTCCCTGGAGGGCATGCAGAGCCTTGTCCCTGGGACTGTGGGACGGGTTTCAACTGCGCATGGCCGGGGTCACTTAGGAATGTGGGAATTTTAATAGATTTGGGGAAGGGGGGGATCTAAGTGAGAAGGCGGAGGAGAGGGTGGCAGGCTCTGAGGGCGGTGGGAGGTGACGTGAAGGAAAAGGCCTCAAGCCCGTAGACAGCCTGGAGAATGTGGAGCGCGGACGGTTATGAGGGAGGCGTGGCGTGAGAAATGATGGGACGGGGGAGGGGCTGGCAGGTGAGGCGGGGCTGGGAGGGGCGGGGCGAGAGGGAGCAGCCCTGGATTCCTTGTTTGTGGGCGGGACCTAGTTACATATCCGCCCATGACTGATAGCGTTAACATAAACCAGAGCCATAGTCCTGAAGGTGCGTCCCCTAGGGGCCTCTGATTGATCGAACGCATGCTCTGAGGCACAGTGGGACTTGAAACATGTTGTGTCCACGGGGATCATGTTGACAATCTCAACTATTGTGTAAGGTTAACTAATAATACCATTATCTACTGGTAATGTTGATGATAATAGCATTAAGATTGTAATATAAGCTAGTCTTTCATGCTACTTAGATGTACAGCACAGTAAAATTTCTGGCATTGCATCACTGGCTATCGCATGGCAGAACTGGAGTTTTACTCACCTTTCTAAGGGGTGCCTGTATCATTATTCCACAAGGTTTCCATGAAAAATGTCTGTAGATGTACTGTTTTCCAAACTGACGTTAGTTGATCTGTAATTGCCATGAGTTCTGAGGTTGAGTTCTCTGAGCCTCTGCTTTTTTGTGTGTGAAATAAGTAGAAAATAATGTTGTGGTGGGAATTAACAGAGATGCTAAAAGTAAGGTGCTAATAAGCACTGTATGAGGCACGTAATTAGCAGTAAATAATACTACCTTCTAAGCCATTTTTTCCCTCCAGTTTGTACCTGCAGTGTGTGTCCCTTGCGTTTAGAGGGATGGCCAGTGCAGCATAGCTAATAAGTGGGAGATTGGGGTCTTAAATAGGACTTCTCAATCCCAAGTCTTTACTGTTTTGCTCTGCTTATTAGAGAAGTTTCTAAGACACTCAGAGATTGGCTTGCACACGATTGACATACCCTCACTGGAAAAAAGCTATGATTATAGCCAGTGTACAACATACACCCCAGGGAGCAATGCCGATGGCCCTTCCACCCTGGGAGGAGAAGCTGTTCTTCTTGGTCTCATTTTACCTCTACCACTGTAGGAGGTAAAGATGCAGCTGTGTGGGGTCATTTCCAGCCTGGAACTTCAGTAATTGGGAAGTAAGTCCGGTGTCTCACGTTTTCTTTTCCTTCCCCAGCTCTATCTCTTCTCCGAGACGACGTGCAAGAGGAAGAGGGACTAGGTCCAAACGCCAGGTGGCGGTGTCCAGGTGAGCTGAGTTCCCTCCTCACGGTGCCACGCCCATCCTTGAAGTGAGCACGTCCTTCCTCAACCTGACACTTTCCTACTGTACACGTGTTCCGTATGGCCACACGAGCACCCTGTGTGCTCTGAGAATGCACAGGCTCTTCTGGTGGATCATGTGTTCACCAAATTCTCCTTGGTCTTCGCAACATTCAGCTACTCCTTCAGGCCTGCCCTTTCTTTCTTATTGGGTGAATAAAGAAACATGAGAAATTCATTGATTCATCTATCAAACATGGCCCCAAGTGGAAAAGGAAGTGTTTTCCTGGAGCTCATAGTCTTTTGGGTAATGAAAGACATTGAAAAAATAATTGTGTGATTCATGCCTTTGAAAGAGAAGGTTCACTTCAGGCAGTTAACTTAATCTGGGAGAGGCCATGTAGGGTCTCCCTGAGAAGGTGAGGGACATTAAAGCTGAGCCCTGAAGCGTGGTGGATGGTAGTATGTCGTGAGAAGAGCAGTCTTAAGGGAGCTGGGAGTCCAGGATCTAGTCTAGGCTAGAAGCCTAGAACAAAGGAAAGAAAAGAGTGGTGTTTGAGGTGAGAAAAAGGTAAAGTGGGGCTGCACTGTGAAAGGCTTTGCAATCCATGGTAGGTAATTGGGCTTGGTCTGAAGCACCATGGGAAGCCATGGAGGTACCTAACCATGGCAGCACCATGATAATCAGATTTGTGTTTTAAAAATATCATCTGGTTGCAGGGTTCAGAAGGGGAGGGTAGAAACAGTGGGTCCAGGAAGACCACTTCAGATCTGGGTGAGAGATGGTGGCTTGGGTTAGGGTCACAGAAGAGGGATAAGTGAATTGGATGGATCTGAGAGAGGTACTGAAGAAAGGAACTCAGTAGGGCTTGTACTCTTTGTTCATGGTTTGCTGACTGATTCAGACCCTACTCAGTGAATCATATCATGGGGGGAAGTGAGCAAAATAGCCAAATATTGCTCATTCTGTCAGCAAGCATTGATACTGTGCCTGATCTGGGACATGATCCTGCTGGACTTCGGGTCTCTGGAAGTGAGTGACATAATCCGTGGTCTCAGTGTCTATTGAATGAGAACTCCAATTAAGTAGAGAGTAAGAAAACATGCTTACCAAGATTGGCGGCCATGCTGATGGCATATTACCACCCAGGGAAAGACTAACATGCTGTCCCAATGAGCCCCCGGGGGTGGGTTGGTTTTTTCTGGCCTTGGTGAATGCTCCAGACAGCGGTCCAGTGTCTGGCGCTCAAGCCTTTGCAGACTCAGGGGCCCTACTTCACCTGAGGACTCATTTTACATCAGTAGACCCACGTTAACGAAGCTAAGCCATAATGAATTATTGGTTTATGTTGGAAAATAGTGTGACCAAATACGATGTTCCTGTTTTCTCAATTTTGGTAATCGATTCATGGTGGGAGAACACTACCACAGGAACCCAGATATTCAAAAGTATGCATGATCAGCACATTCTCTCCTTGTAGGCAGACCTAAATGGGAAAGGAAGCCATAGTGAGAGCTCGCCTGGTGAGTATGGAATCAGAATGAGAGGATGTGGAAAAGCTTTGGTAGCACTGGCCTGTAAGGTCGCCTGGGGATACCATCTGGTTGCAATGAAGCTCTTGCTAGGGTCACCAGGACACCAGAAGCCCCTTGTCTGCAGCCCCCGCCCTCCCCAGTCTCCATTCACATTAGGTCTGACCAGAGTAGCGTGTGCTCTCCTATAGATGGTTAAATGAACCATGCTTTGTGGT
The DNA here is from genome assembly GCF_964341445.2 of Mesoplodon mirus. NCBI lineage: Eukaryota > Metazoa > Chordata > Mammalia > Artiodactyla > Ziphiidae > Mesoplodon > Mesoplodon mirus. The sequence goes on along the minus strand of NC_138995.1, from coordinate 63,527,889 downwards.
CTGCCTTTTCATGCCCTCACCCCTTTAAAAAAGAAAAATCTGATCAGCCAGTTACTGATGTAAAAATTGGTCAGATATGTCCTGCTGGCACAGAAGAGGTTTTATCTCTTTAAAGTAACTCTTTTTCTTGAATCATTTGGGGGCTGACCATAAAACTAAACTCTTAGTTACTGTTTCCTCTTTTTTGAAATTTTTGGGGAAATTCCTCCAGAATGGACAACGATAAGGAACTTTTGCTGCAGAGTGGTAAGTGCTCAGTTTATATGATGGAGGTAAGCCCAGGGCGACATGGCGACTATCTGCCAGGAGCCACCTGAGAGTCCAGAGGGTGGAGTCGCGGCTGGTCTGGTAGGGGTAGTGGTTGTTTACTCCATGCTCACATTCCCCTGTGAAATTGTTACCCAAGCAGCCTCTATTGTCCACATGTACCTGTTCATGGTTGACTGGACCACACTGGACGCATCAGCCTAGAGCAGTGGTTCTCAAAGTACGGCTCCTGGCATGCTTCCTGGATGGCTGTTTCCTGGGGAGCCACAGACCTCCTAAATACCCACCCCGGAAAGGCTGGTGCCTTTCTCCCAGGCACCCCAGGCTTGAGAGCCACACCCTAGAAGGCATCGAGCTGTAGTGTGCACTCGTAATGTCGGAGAGGGGGTGAGCAGAGGCACGGGCTGGCCCAGCTGGCAGTGTTGGGTACCTGAGCCGGGAGGTAAGGCGGGCCCAGGCTGGGACAGCACTTCCCTCCACGTGGTGCTGAAGGAGAGAATGTCGGTTTGCAGAAAGAGGCAGGAGAAAGGAGCAAACGAGCAGAGAAGAGACCGCACACCCTGCTGTCCCTGAGAAGCGAAGAAAGTAACTTCCTCGGTTCGTGACTTTAAAGTTCTCAATTCCAGCCCCCTTTAATGAGGTAGGTAGAATGAGAGAGGGGCTGAATCTAGGTGCACTGTGATGAGGCACCAAATTAAGTAAGTAGAAACGGGCTTGGAGAAGAGACCATGAGCTTCTCTCGTGGTGGGATGTGGGGAACCTGAGGTCACACAGGAGGCCACAGAATTTCTTTACCTCTCCTCACGCATCCAACCACATTTCCAGCCACCACTAGTTGAGTTCCTCCCAGTTCAGTTGGACACTTGACCCACTGGTCCTTTGATTGAGGCCAAAGACCCCCCCCACTTGTGGCAGGGGTTCCTGATGACTTCCATCTTTGTTTCAGATGAATTAATTGTGAGACTGTGCTTTTGTTTTCTATGCATTTTTATGAAATAGAAGTAAAGGGTTATAAATACTCAAGAGAATGGCATAAACACCTCCACATGGACCACAGTGGCAACACTTGTCCAGCAGGCAGGACCACTGCCCTGTGGTTGGAGTCCAGCTCTTGCCCGAAACTAACTCTGCATACAGTGCTTACGACACACACGTTTCATGCTTACATGTCCCGTGCATTTAAGAACAGGTCTTTGGAGGTTGAAGAACAGCTGGAACCCCGTAAGCACCTCTGCCCGGTGTGGAGGGTGAGACCTTTTTCTGACCAGCTGTCCTTGTTTGTCTCCTCTCCTTCCCTTTCCTTGGAGTTAGTGGCCTCCCTTGGCCCCCTACGACCAGAGTCAGGCTGGGTCCCTGTGTGTCCCCGTCTTTGCCCCCGTCCTCTGAATGTGGTCAGACCTTTGGCTTTTAAAATCCTGCCCTTGGGTACTGCTTGACTCACGCTAGGACTCCTGCTGCAGAGAGAGTGCGGAGGGAGATGTGGGAGCTTCAGTAACTAGGGTGTGTGGGAGCCCACCTCCAGGCCCAGAAACAAAGCTGATGGGTTTGCCACGTGGCCAGAACTGAGTGTGAACAGTGAGACCGAGAGGACAGCTGGCAGTGAGGTCGGGGTCTTGGTGTGGCGCCCCAGCAGTGGTGCTCTGGCCCGAAGGGTGTGTGGGGAGGGGAGGACTCCACGGGAGTACTGTGGGTGGTCGGAGAGAGGGGGAGCCACCCAGGGGAGGGGGTGCTGATGCGCAGTGACTGGCGCAGAGGAGAGGACGGACAGACAGCAGCTGAACTTCCAAATTTATATTCAGGGTTTTTTTTCTGATGGTGAACTTAAACTAACATTCTAAGTTGAAATGCAAAATGAAGTATCTTTTATTAATCATTTATTTTTTTGATTTTCCCCACTTTACGCATGGTCTTCATACTAGTTTTTATGGAAGTTTTCTTCCAGTTTGGTTTTGTATGTACTTCCATACGTTTAAGTACCTATGTAGTTTTTTGGTTTTTTGGTTTTTTTTTTACGTAAATGAGATCATGCCCAATTCACTAACACTTCAAACTCAGGCTACCAGAGTGAAGTATGTGGGGTGTTAGGCAGTAATATTTGGTTGTGGGAGAGTGCGTGGTGTGCCATCTGGTGAGCTCATGTCACATGCCCATCACGTTTACAGTCTCCATTATATGCGTGTTTGTGTGTGTGTGTGTGAACGTAATATTGTGCAGCTATTTAACAACATCTATAATAACTTTTGTATAAATACATCTCCATCTGCAGCTTTGATTTCCAAAACTTCATTTTATTCCATTGTGTGGACATCCTCATTGTTTTCTGTGTACATATAAATGAGTATATTTGCAGTAAGAATGCCACATATGCTGTATAATTTTATGCCCTTGTATTTTCATTTAATGCTTTAAACATTTTTTACATTGGTCATTTCCATCAAGTGTAAATAAACTGGTATATCCATAGAATGGAAGACTATGTGGCCTTTAGAAAGAATGATATCAATCTATATGTACTGGTTGGAAAGATGTCTATCAAAAATTACTGGGTTTAGCCTGCCGATGCAGGGGATACGGGTTCGTGCCCCGGTCTGGGAGGATCCCATGTGCCGCGGAGCGGCTGAGCCCGTGAGCCACGGCCGCTGGGCCTGCGCATCCGGAGCCTGTGCTCCGCAGCGGGAGAGGCCACAACAGTGAGAGGCCCGCATACCGCAAAAAGAATAGAAAAAAAAAAAAAATTACTGGGTTTAAAAATACACACAGAACTCCTGGTATGATCTCATTTTGGTAAAAACAAGATGTTATCTGTACAGACTTTAAAAGGTTTAGTACAGGAACAAATAGGATCACTGGACGTGGCTTGCAGTTTCTACGTTGGATAATCTGTAATGTTTGAATGTTGTACTGTCTTCTATGTTTGTAATCAGAAAATAAAGCTACAAAGTTTCTTGGCAACATGACTTAATGTTACATGACATTTTCTTAAAGATTTTATCTGTTTTCATTTCTTTTTGCATGATGAAATTTTGGAGGAATGCTCTCTTTTGAGGACAATGATTTATTTTTCTGAGAACAAAGTATGTTTGTCATTGGCCTTAGTGGCCTTTGCCTTCTAGAGATGAAATACCGAACTTCTTGGAAGAGAGGCCAGACACTGGCACTGCTGTTATTGGTCTTTCCTAATGTCAGACAGAGGCCTGCTCCAACCTTCTTAGAAATCCATACTCGAATAGCTGGTCAGAAATGGAAGTGTTGGTTGACTTTTCTTGCCACTTTCCTTAAAATGACCCTTTATCATTTACTCCTAAGGAAGTTCCTAGTTAGCATTTAAACAGTTAATGCTTTTCTTGATTTAAAAGTCTTTCTTTACTATAAACTAAATTCCCACATGTGTATATACTTTCACACGAGTCAGATTCTGGAGTGTATTATGTTCCGTCAGTGTATTTGTCATTGCACCCCCATCCTTGTGTTGGAAAGAATACTTTATGTTCTTATATGTTTGGGTCACTTTATAGACAATCCCCCACCCTTGCTGCACACATACATTCTTGTTCAGAATTGTCTTGATATTTCTGTACATTTAGTCTTCTGGAGAAACTGGATTCTCAGTTTGTCAAAACTCCCACATTTTGTTGGATTTTAACTTATATTCAAGGGAGGATTGACAACAATTTTCATGGTCCTGTGCAAAAACATATGTCGTCATTTATTTAGGACCTGTTCTGTGTCCTTCTGTACATTAAAAAAATTTTATTTGGAGTTGCAAATACTTTACTGAATTTATTAATGAGAATTGGTTTATTTATTTTGCTATTCCTGGCATTTTTTTTCTTGCTGTATTAATTGACAAGGTTTTTGAATTCAAAATAATGCTTTTTCCACATTTATACCTTTCACTTCTTTTTTATCAGTTGCATTAGCTAGGACTTCCAAAATAGTGCTGAATGGTGGGTATGGTGGAGGGCTTCCCTACCTTTAGTGTTTAATGCTTGCTTGCATTTGAGGTAAGTCTTTATTGTGTTTAGATGGTCTCCTAGTCTTACTCTTTGCTAGGGACATACAAGGAAAGGTTGAAGTTTGCAGATGCTTTGTAACGTGCGACAGTGCTCATGGAATCCCCTTCCCCCTCTAATCCCTTATATAACAGCCTACCCTAATGGGATATCATCCTTGTATTCCTGGAATAACCTTTCATGGTCAAGGGCTACTATTTAGACTTTTCTAGATTGGGTTTAAATGTTTTTGCATCTAAGTAGAAAAAACCCCAAACACACAGTTTATTGAACACCCTCTACGTGCCAGTCCTGTGAAGGTAACAATACAGTGATCAGAAAGGCGACGTAGTCCTTGCCTCAGGGACTTTGCGGCCTGGCGTAAGTACAGGTGCTCTGTTTCTCTGTTGGTCTGTGCGTCCCCCAGCACATCTTGATTCTGTGATGGCCTTTCTGGGCCGTCCTTGGACAGGCGTCCCCCTCGGCCTCAACGCTGCCTTTGGTCATGCCAGGCAAGCCCGTGGATGACTCTTCCCTGATGCTTTCTTCCTCTCAGCCACCCCCGACACATATCTTCTGTCCTCTTCAGTGGTAGGCATGGCTGTTGCCATGGAGGCAGAAGCTGGACTGGGGAAGTGGGGGCGCAGTGGGCAGAGCAGTTATGCTTTCGATTGGCCAGAGTCGCTGTCACCAGAGGAGTTCACCTGGGTCTTCCCAAGGGTGAGGTGAGTATGGGGCCCTGGCAGGTGCTAACTCAGCACCTGGCCTCACTCCTGGGTGCCCTTTGGGCTGCCAGCGGAGGACAGTGTGAGTTGGGGCTGAGGGCTGGGTCACTCGCCGCCTCCTGCGGAGCCACCTGCAGTCAGGTAACCCTGTAGGAGAACGTTGACCAGTGTTTCCTTTCCCTGCTTTGCCTCTGGTTGCTGTGCAGGGATCTGCCCTGTGTTAGGACCGCCATTGCATAGTGGCACGTTCCCAGAAGTGCTCCTTGGGTGACGTTATGTCACCTGCCATCACCTGCAACATATTTGAGAGTAGATGTACGTACAAGGACTTAGAGTGGTGGTGGGCAGCTGACTTTGTAGCTTTTTTTTTTTTTTTTAACATATTTTTATCTACTTGAGTGTCTTTGTCCTTAGGTGGAGACTTGCTGTTTCAAAAGGAATAGGCATTTTTGGGCCTCCCTGGTGGCGCAGTGGTTGAGAGTCCGCCTGCCGATGCAGGGGATACAGGTTCGTGCCCCGGTCTGGGAGGATCCCATATGCCGCGGAGCGGCTGGGCCCGTGAGCCATGGCCGCTGGGCCTGCGCATCCGGAGCCTGTGCTCCGCAACGGGAGAGGCCACAACAGTGAGAGGCCCGCATACCGCAAAAAGAAAAAAAAAAAAAAAAAAAAAAAAAAGGAATAGGCATTTTTAATGTTTTTTAGATATATGCCAAAATGATATCCAGAAATAGGATTCACACTTGTACCAGCTGGCTTCCCACCAACACTGATTTTTATTTTGAAATAGTTGACCATTTGGTAAGCGTAAAAAGTGTTCACTATAATATTTTTCATTTCTTTGATTTCTGATATAGATATTGGCTCCTATCACTAATTTTATGAACTGTGTATTAATGTTCTTTATTTTCATGTGGAGCCACTTACTTTTTTCACTGCTTTCTAAGACCTATTAACTGTCATCTATGTTGCAAAATATTTTCCCCCCTCCTTTTCTGGTTTGCTTTTATTTTGATTGGTTTTTATAGTGTGGAAAATGTGTACCGTTCTTATTTTCACGTCTGCTGCATAGCAGTCAGTGGTCTCTGCCATTGAATCTGCTCAAACATTCTCCTGTCTGTCCCTGTTCTTTACTGTTGTAAACAGTGCTTCTGTGAACACCCTTGTGAACTGTGTCTCTGTGCTCGTGGGCACATAGGTCTGTCAGTTCGAGTTCAGAAGAGGAATCGTCAGGATAGGGAATGGCATTGCATTTATGTACTAGTGGTTGCTAGACTTGTGAGTGCTATTTCAGCTTGGGGCTGCAGTTTCCCTAAGTACTTCTTGGGTCTGAGGAGTTTCAAAGTTGATTTTTCGGAGGTTTCTAAATTGCCTATCATATCGTCTGCAAACGGCCAGTTTAGGGTGTGACCTTGGACTCAGACCAGGGTGGGGGTGGGGTGGGGTGGTGGGCAGGGAGGGGAGGAGACCCCTCAGCGTTCAGGTGGTAGTGCTGCCGGCACCCACTCAGCGGGCAGCACAGTCTCGAAAGGCCTCCACTAGTGCTTTTGTTTATTATTTTGTTTTAACTGTGAATTTATTTTTTTGACTAGGTAATTCATGTCATGATAAAAATAAATAAAAACAAGGGGAATATACAATGAAAAAGTTAAGTCACCCTTCCTTCCCTGGCCCCCAGTTCCCTTCCCCAGGGGCAATCACTATTAATCACTATTAATAGTCTCTTCTGTGTCCTTCCAGAAATCGTCTAAGTAAATGACGTCTTAAAAAATAAATTAATTAAAAAAAAAAAATGACGTCTGTTTTTATAGTTCCTTAGAATGCTATGCACATTGGTGTGTCCCATTTTGCACTTAACTACCTTAGAGGTCGTCTCATATCCGTTTATTTACAATTGCCTCATTATTTTAAAAGGTTTCATAATCATAATATAAACATACCATATTTTGCCCATTGTCATAACAGTACTTCAATGAATATATTCTTGCACATATGTCATTACATATCTCTGGGATAAATTCATAGAAGTAGAATTAATAGGACAGGATATCACATTTTTTAATTTTGATCAGTAACCAATTTGCCCTTTATAAAATTTGCAGGATAGGTGTATGCCAGCTTTTTCTTCACACGACATGTATGTTATCTATCTTTATGATTATTCTGTTCCCAAGGCCCTTTCTTACTCTCAAGTGAATTTCCTCTGCCGTTGTGGGAAGGAGTAGGTAAGGTCCCACTGTTGTTCCGGTTTTTCTATTAAAAATCTTTTCATTTTCAACGCCCTTGCTGACCAAGGGCTGTTTCGTTGGCCTGGTCAGAAAATATTGAGCACATTTAACAAAGATCCCATTTGTTGACTCTAGTCCTGAATTTCTTGAGAAAAGGAATAGGTGAATTTTCGGCAAAGAAGTTGGTATCTACCTTGTGACAGGATATTTATGGGTGTTCACATCGTCATATTATCAATGAGCAGGAAGTCCTCCATCTCTCTTCTGTGCTCTGGAAGGGTTTTTAGAACATGGTAAATACTTCGCTCATGGAAATTTTATAGGAAGTTGCTCCTTCGATCATTTCATCTTTTTAAATTTCTTCCCTGGATTTTCCTCTGCTTCCTGAGTCAGGTTTGCCAAATATTTATATTTTCTTAGCAAAATTGTTGCTTCCTTATCAAACTTTTTAAGCCTACAGTTCTTAAGTATAGTTTTTACCTACTGGTGCTTTATGCTTCACACATGCGTAGTGGGAAGAAAAAATAATGTGATTAGAGAAGTATGTATACAAGGTCAAAGTTGTCCCTGTTTCCCAATTTTATTGTCAGGTTAGAAGATCCCGTCCCTGCTCCAGGATTATAAAAATTAATCTTTTATTTATTTTATTTTGATTTTAGTTTTAGCATTCTCATATATGTTGTTACCTTTTTCCCCAAGTGAATGATTGGCTAGATCTCCTATTACCATTATTATTTATTGAAGTAATCTATATACATTCCTCACTATTTTTTAATGCCACTTTCATAGAGTCCTACATACTCAATTGTGTACATACAGTAAACTTATATTACAATTCTTAAGTGAATCAGTCTTTTTGTCCTTTTTGGTGTTTTTTTAGGTGGTTGATTTATTGCTTTGGCTTTGATGGTACAGACAAGAACATCATTTGTTACTTTTATGTCATCTTTCTGCCTTTAGGCATCATACTAGAAAAGAACTTTCTTAACCCTGAGATTATATTAAGATACTTCTTTTTTGTGTGTGGTTTGTTGGCCTTTTGATGTATGAACTTTCAAAATATTGATCCAAGTGAAATTCTTCCAGGTCAACTTTAGAACCATTGTCAAGTTCCCCAACATTTATATTCTTTGAAATTCCACTAGGTAGTATAGGTTAATTTGGGGGGGTATTTAGAGCTTTCATATGCTAGATCCGTATATCTCCCATGATTATCCTGTGTCTCTCTGGTTATATTGCCTTTTCTATTGCAATATAATGTATAAGTTTGTTCCTATGGGTGCTGTCTTCTTCTGTTAAATCTTTTGTATTTTTACAATGGAGTTCTTCCCATTTTTTCAAATTGGTTATTGTCAGTACATATTTAGGGAGTCCGTTATAAATGGGTTTCTTACTAAATTATTATTATAAGGTCTGTTTCCACTGATTTGCAATATCTGAGTGGATGGTCTTACATAAGAGAGTGATAATTTTATATCTTTCTTTGTTCATGCCCCAGATTTTCTTGTAATTGGCTGAAACTCTGTAGAATGATGTTCATTAGTCACAGTGTTAAGACTGTTATGTCTGCTTTTATAAGTGAGTTTGGTCTGCAGTTTGCTAGTGCTCTCTGTGTCTTAGATGTTTTAATTATTCTGGTTTCATAAAATTTGAAAGCTTTCTGCTTCTTGTCTCTGGTTGGTTTGTATGACATGGGAATGGGCCTTTTCTTGAATATGGTATATAAGGCCTCACCCCCAATGCTATCTCAGTCCACAGCCATTTGGAGAGTGAATTCTCTGACACTCTTTACACTTCTTCCATGTTTATTTGTCCATGTATTTCTTTAAAATGTCTGCAGGTCCCTGGCATTTTGACTCTGTTCCTGTGGATAAGAACACTTGTTCTGAAGTTCCAGAAAGGATCCTATTCCCAAACAGGTGATTTACGTACCCAAGGGTGTCCTGTGGCCTCTGAGAGGTGGCACTGCTGTCATCTAGGGGACCGGAGTTCTCTCTGGAATTGGATGCCACAGAGCAGCCTTGGGCTCCCTGCCCACCCCTCTGTCCCGCACAGGCCTGCTGGCTTTTGAGGGCCCTGCTCTTGTCAGGGCAGTCCCTTTTAGCCAGTTGCTGGGTAAACTCGACGGTGTTCTCTTGTCCCAGCCGTCTCACCAGCTCTCCAGAGCCTGGACGCTTGCCCTTTCTTTCCCCTGCCCAGCAGGGTGTTATCTAGTGTCCTGTCTGTCATCGAGGAGGGCAGGGCCGGCAGGGCGGGAGTGGCAGGGTCTCCAGGGTCTCCGAATGGAGGTGCATCTGTGTGGTTGGTGCTGAAGCTCCAGAGGACAATGCAGAGAGAGTGGGAGGGCAGTTTACATGGGGCGGAGCGGAGCCCACCACTGTCTGGAGGGAGTCCCCTGCATTCATGCCCAAATGATGAAGGCTACTTTGAGACTGAATAATTGAAACACCTTTTGTTTTCTCTTTAGACATTAAAAAAAAATTCTTTTTAACTTACTGGTTTTTCCTTTTAAAACAAAAAAGAATTTTTGCTGCATGTGGTTTTGTTCTTCTCTGGAAGTAAAGCCAGAAGTACAAAACTGTCAGGTAAGTTAATTCACCCAAACCTAGATTTCTTTCCTGTATTGCCTACTTTCTTGCTCCAGTTGTGGCTGACCACTAATAACAAGGCTACATAATAGAAACCACATGCAACTAAAATGGTTTAGGTGAAGGGAAACGTATAGCCTTAGTTGGTTACGTTAGACCAAAAGGAAAATGGAAAATCAGCTTTTATACTTGGTCTAAAAAGTTTTCTTAAGAAGGGAGGGGGCAGATACTAAAATAAAGACAAGTAAGGAAATAAATGATACAGAGGATTATCAAAGTAGAAAGCTGGTTCTGTGGAGGCAAGCTAGATATTTGACAAGGTTGATAAAAGCAGGAGGATGTGCAGGGGTGTGAAGAAGCCTGATGGTCGCTTGATCACATTCTCACCATTGATGTGAATAATAGGTGTTTATCACCTGTGTAGGGTTTCTGTGGGTCCACTGGTACTTCATTTAACCTTCCCCCTCTGTGCTAGGCAGCGCTGTAAGAGAGCTCCACATATACCTCCCAGTGCTCCCCATGCCTATTTGTCGGGAATACTGGGAAGGGGCTGGTAGAAAAGTGGGCAGTTGAGGGTAAGTGAAACGCCAGGGTGTTCTTTTGGAAACAGTGCCGCAGAACTTAACCCAGAAACTGCACTGTGCTTCTGCAGGCCTGTAGTAAGAATGCATGCCTGTGTCTAAAACCAATTTTAAAATGGGTTTGCGTACGTTGTCTTCAACATGCTCTGTCAGTGTTGATACCTGACTTTTCCAGTGACGGAAAAGTTCGTCTTTCATCCCTTTACCAGAGTTAACAGTGGGGGCACAGGCAAGCGAGCTCAAATATTTAAGACCAAATGCAGCAAGTGCTTGGAACACTAGTAGAGGAAGTGAGTCTCGGGAAGGCTCCCAGAGGACGTGGTGTTAGCACGAGCCCAAGGCTGGGCTGTGGGGCAGACGCTCCTCAGAAGGGTGGGCACTGCTGACGCAGGGGTCCTGAGCTTTTCTGCAAACTCAGACGCTGTCTAGCCACTCTGGCCAATAGAACTTTCCCCCACAAGGGAGATGTTCCGTGTTGTGCAGTAGGGTAGCCACTGGCACTTGGAGTGTAGCTGGTGTGACAGAGGAGCTGAACTTTTAATTTCATTGAATTTAACTTAGTAACGGCGCAGGTTCAGAGAAGTGAAGAGCGCTTGCCCTCGCATTACCCAGAGCTGAGCACGTTTAACATGTTTATGTGGTCTTCTACCTTTCACGTGTTGTATGCTGTTTTAACAACCATGTTAGGGGAAGAAATGCTCCGAAATGGCAGGATTGAGCCCCTCACGACCCCCTTTCCGTTTTTGCTAAGAAAAAATACCGACATTCCATTTTAGTAACGGCCAGCACCTTGGGCATCCCCATGTGCTGTGTGCTGGGTGGTTAGGCCTTTTAGGTGTATTGGCTTATTTAAGCCTCACAGTTCTAGAAGGGGTGTAGGTCTGTTGTTCCCATTTTGAAGATAAGGGGACAGACTGCAGGACATAGGCTGTGTGGCCCAGGGTCACAGAACCAGTTAGTAGCAGAGCTCACTCCTCACATGGGTGTGTGTGGTGCCTTAACGCCTGCCTGTGCATGTGTGTGTGTGTTGGGGTTTGATGGCTCTCTTCTGCCCTTGGCCTGTTCACAAAGCATTGTTGGCGCCCTTGTCGGGCAGCCCCACACTGCTGCCTGGTCCTCGACTTCTGGGACACTTGTATGTCTCCTTACGATCCACAGGTCCCTGAGCACTGACTGTCCCAGGCTGCCGCGTCTTTCCTGTTGACTCATGTTGGGTTCCTCCAGTGAAAATTGTCCTTAGAGAGATGCTGCCTCCAAAGTACTTGTCTGCCACCAAACCCAAGAGGTCTTGGGCCCCAAATCTGTGTGAGCTAGACAGTGACTTGTCTCAGGAGCCGGATGCCGCCATAGGAGAAGCCACCACTGACTCTGAATTCTTTCATCAGAGGTTTCGGAACTTCCTCTACGTGGAATTTGTCGGGCCTCGGAAGACCCTGCTCAAACTCCGAAACCTCTGCCTCGATTGGTTGCAGCCGGAGACTCGCACCAAGGAGGAGATTATCGAGCTCTTGGTCCTCGAGCAGTACCTGACCATCCTTCCAGAAAAGATCAAGCCTTGGGTGCGTGCAAAAAAGCCGGAGAACTGTGAGAAGCTCGTTACTCTGCTGGAAAATTACAAGGAGATGTACGAACCGGAAGGTGAGTGGGAGAGGAAGGCGGAGCTCCCTGGGGTGCCCTGCGCAGCGCCCCTGATGTTCTAGGCCGATCGTCCTCTTCGCGGGGGGTGGGGGACTGCCCTGTCATAGGACGTACGTGGCCTCCCGGCCTTTCTGCCCACAACGTGCCAGTTGCATCTCCCTCCCCAGCTGTGACAGCCTAATGAGAGCCGGTGCCCCGTGTCCCCGGGGAGCAGAATCCCTCCTGGTTAGGATGCGAGAGGGAAGGAGACCGTGGGCCTCTGATAGGAAGGGAGCCTGCACACACCGCGCCCTGGCCCAGGCTCCCCTCTGTGGAACCGGGGCGGGGGCAGGGGACACCTGAGCAGGTTGTACTTGGCGCTGCCATCGGGAGGGTCACAGCCTTGTTCCTGCCCAGCAGGGGCGGAAGGGAGGGGCGAGAGGGTCTGACCACTGCGCCAAGGGGTGGGGGCCACCCGGGGGGGCTACTTAGAGGGGACCGGCGAGCACGGATGAGACTTTAAGTCATGTGTGGTGCCCTCTCAGACGACAACAGCAGTGACGCCCACAGCGAAGGCAACATGAGCCGGAAGGCAGCAGAGTCGCCGCCGCCACACTCCGCCTGCTGCAGTGAGTAGCCCGGTCACCGCACCATCCAGGCCGCGCAGGACTTCCCTGGGGCAGGGCTGCTACTTAGAGGTCTGAGGGGGCAGGAAATCAAGTGAGGATGGAAGGAGTCGTTCTTACGTCGAAGCAGACACGTGTGTGGAGTGAAATACAAGTGTTTCTCTTAATAATGAGAGAAAATGTTTAAAGCTATGTGAAATTTGCAGTAAGCGGTTTCAGGTTGTGTCCGCAACCTCCCAGGAGGGGCAGAGTTCATCACCCCTTTGCCTCCAAAGCTGTTTTATTTGTTAAAGGTTCTTCGGTGAACTTTTTGAAGGAGCGTTGCTTTTGGGGCAGGTGGGTGTTTCATTTCTTTGGGGTAAAGTTACGTGCACATTAAGACTGACCAGGGTAAGCCAGGCGGTGGAGGGTCTGAAGTCCGTTCTCGACCAGGAGAGTCTGAAGGGGGAACCAGCTCCTCAGCTCAGCATTGGCCCTGACTGAGACCAGGCCCACCTAGGCGAGGCACCCAGAAACAGTGGTCCGGGGCCCGGGTGTCGGGTTGCACTTGGGACCCCGGTTCGGGATCCGTCTCCTAGCATCCCTTCCAGGGGGCATGTGCACGTGAAGTGAGCACACTCGTGTCAGGGCACGTGGTCAGCTCCTGAAATGTCTGCTTCCTCAGGTGACCGGGACTGGGACCAGGACTGGGACCGAGACTGGGAGCGAGCCCGCGAGCGGGAGCACCGGAGGGGCAGAAGCAGGGACCTGGAGTCCCGGGCCCACTGGCCGTACGCTCGGAGCCCCAGGAGCAGTAGGTCCTCCTCTGACCGCTCCCCGGTGCGCGCGCCAAGTTGACTGTGCCTCGTTCCTTCATGACACCTGTTGTCTTCCAGGGTTTCATCAGCGGGATCTTTCCCTTCCTCTGATGGAGAAAGTGGCTTTTGCAAAGGAAAGAGAGCACAAGCGTTGGGACTCTCTGATGGATTACGAGACGAGATCGCAGGTATGCTTAGGTCTCCACTCATTCTGGGAAGGCTGTCTTCATTTCATGGCAGAGATGCCTTTCTTTCCCAAGAGGCTGAGTTATCTGCCCGCTAGAATCCTACCTGGGTTGGGGAGAGCCCCAGCGACTCCCCAGGAGCCTGTCCTGTCCCCAGGGGTGACTGGTGGCTGGGGAACTGCTGCCTGTTTTCTGGTTCATCCACGGGGTCATAGGAGCGCTTTTCCGCTCAGCGTTTGTGTCATGTGGTGAGTCGGCCGCAGCAGCTTTTCCTCCTGGGCCAGGGAAGCCCATCGACTCTGCAGGTGTTTCTGGTCCTCAGTAGGGAGCCAGGAAAGTTGCACATCCACAGAGCAGACTTGGGGGGAGAGCAGAAGGCCCCGGGGCCGGGAAGAGCTGGGTCTGGAGCCTGGCTCTGCCACCTGCTAGCTGTGCAGCCTCAGACCATGGACGAAGCCGAGCCTCGGTTTACTCATCTGTGAAGTGGGCGGGCTGTTGTGAGGAATGGGTGAGAGTCACACTTAGATACAAAGGGCGCAGTGCGATGCCTGGCACGAGGGAGGCGCTGTGGGCATCGCTGGCTGTGGATGCAGGGAAGACGGGCCTTGAGAGAGAGGGTCATGCGTGACATGGCAGCGTGGAGGAGGGTGCGGGGCCTGCGGCCCTGGGCGCACGGTGGTGACCAGGCGGGGCCCGTCCTGGGAGCCTCCTGTCTTGTAACAGGAGGGTGTTCAGCAAGCATGTGGGGAGTCTCTGTAGAGAGAGATGCTGTGCCTGATGCTGGCTGTCCAGCTCGCTCTTAAGGAAGAGCCAGGGTAGCGGATGTCACAGGGACAGGAGCAGCTGGCCAGGTGCCCCCTGGGGCAGGTGATCCCAGGTGTTCAGGAGAGCCCGGCGCAAGCCCCGAAGCGGCACCAGATGAAAGCCAGAGTGGGTGGAATGCAAGGGCAGAGGTGCAGTCTCTCCCCAGTGCCCCGAGATGCGGTAACGGTGCTCCCTGTGGCGGGGTTTGAAAGGTGGGGTCAGGTAACACAGGGCTCTGAATTCTACCCCGAAAACTCTTGTCATTTGTCCTGTGTCCTGGAGACAAGCCAGAACGCGCAGGTGTGTGAGAAGGAGGGGGATGGCATCCCGTTACTGAAAGCAGAGCTTCTAAGGCAGCAGTACCGACGGGGGAGGGGATGTGGAAGGGAGGGAGGGGATGCGGAGGGTGGGCAGGGTCGGAGGTGACCCCGGTGCTCCAGATGTGCATTATGACCTTGTCCCAGGGAGAGGCCCCTATGTGTGGGACACACTTAGTTTGCCACTAATTTTGGTTTCTTATTTGGAGAAACCAAATTGACCAAATTTATGAATCCAGATGAAAACATTAAATTGTAGAAACTTTGAAAAAGAAACCTCTTTAGTGTGCATTTGCCCCCACGAAGTGATGAACGTCAGTGGTTTCCAGTTAACTGCTCTGTGAGCCTGGGACCAAGCGTTCACTCATCTTCAGGGAAAACAGGAACTGCGGGTGTCCTTATTTGGGGGTGTTAAAGTACTCTTATGAAATGAAGGTGATAGCAGATTGGCAGTGGGATTGTGTCTTATTTTGCTTTTCAAATGCCCGTCCTCGCTACTGGAAAGCGTTGGTCCCCTGTGTGTGGTCCAGAGGTCTGGGAGCCACTGATTCCTCCTACCTTGGTGTCGTAGAAATAACAAAGTTCTCATCTTCCTTCAGCATGCATTGTTCATGTGTGTAGGTCATGTGAGGATGCAGCAGTGTGGGTGCTGTTCTCCGGACAGCATCTGGCACGGGGAACGTGGCGGCGGCTTGTGCCACCTTAGATCTGTGGTTGATCACAGATACAAAGAGGACAACTGCTTAGGGCTGCCCACTTGAATAGGTCAACTTAATTTAAGTCAAAGGAGCATTTTTCTTTCCTAGCAACAACGTAGTCCAAAATTTAACATACATTACTTTTATGTTACTCAGATTAGACAAACAGAGAGAAATAGATGAAAAATGCCCCTTCCCTTTTGCCATTGCCCTTTGGGGTCTGTTAGCACCAGGGATGGCGCCCTTCTGGCACCCTCAGCCCTCCGGGTTCTTGACCTCATCTGCTCTCTGGCAGCCCGCAAGTTAGGAGTTCTGGTTCCCTCCCTCTCCTACCACAAATACATCTGTGCTCCCAGCGGGCTTCTCCTGCATTGCAATAATCCAGGGCTGAGGCCTTAGGATGGAGGCACTATTGCCCCCGAGCATAGCGGGGTGCTCGCTCTGGGGAGCCGCCCTCTGACAGGAGGAGACGGGCTCCCACCAGAAGGGGTGCAGTCTAGCTTTCTGGCCGGTGGTGGTACCAGCCGATTTTGCAGAGAGTGCTTCCTGATCTTTTGTAGTGTGTTGTCCTAAAAATCCGAAGGCCTGGCCTAGTAAGAGTTTTCAGTTTTGAAGTTCTGCTTAGTTTTGGTGGTGGCTTTTTGCTTTTTAATCATTGCACATTGGCAGTTGTATTACAAATGAGGCTTTCCTCTTAAACCCCAGTGCCTGTGCCTGTTTATTTTTTTCAGTAGGCGATGCACCTGATTGTCTTTTTTTTTTTTTTGCATTTGCGCATGGCTGTAATATCTGTGCCACTTCCCAGAAATGTAGCAAATTTAATATCAAAATATCTTTACATAATAGTTCAGTAGTGACAACAATTTACATTTCCTTTACACAGTTTTCCTCCATGCTTGAACAACAGATCACATTGCAGGACATCCACTCCCACATGCTGCAGGGCAGGCCGATGCCCTCCTCTCCGTTTCACAGATGAAGGACCTGAGGTTTGGAAAGACGTCTGCTCCCAGGGTTGCTCGGTCATAAACGGTGCATAAGCTCCTTTGACCCTGGAGTCTTCTCTGACCCCACAGCCTGTGGGCTTCCACGGCTCCACCTCGCTCCTTGAGTCTGTCTCCAGGCTCCCTGGGACCACGACTCCCCGAAATTAGTGACGTTCTAGTGCGGCAGTGAGAAGAGGTCCTGTGAGGTCCTGTGCAGGAGGCTGTCCCGTGTGATGTGGGGACTCCTAAGATGCTTTGCAGGGGAATGTGCGTCAAAGCAGAAAAGGCAGCCTGGAGAGGAAGGTGCTCTGTGCTTAGGTCACACCCGGGTTCTTTGGAACTTGTCCATACCCAGAAGGGCCCACGGAGTAGCCACAGTATACAGCGGAGGCGGACAGAGGACACAGCGGGCCTAGGGATGGAAGCCGGTCATTCTGCTGACCAGGGGTCTGGAAACGCTGTGTGCAGTTGACACTGAGCCTGTTGAAGCTTCCCACCCCCCCCCACCCCCCACCCCTGTCCGGGCTGGAGTCCCACCACCACTTAACCACCCCACCCACGGCCTCTGCGGTCTTTGCTCACCATCCCAGCCCACCCTGAGCTGTCCCCCCGCTAAAACCGCTTAGCACTGACTCTCTGCACCCCACTTTATTGTTTACTGTTCTCTGATTGTTTCTCTCCAAACAAATGATAAGCTGCATGAGGGCAAGGAATATGTGTCCTCCATCTTTGGGAGCTTCCTCAGAGTGTAGCACCAAGGTAGGTGCCAAGTAGGTCCCTGGTAGAACCTGACTTGGATCATTCGGAACCCCAAGTGGTGTGAGCACTTGCTGCACACCATGTGCACGTGTGTGTGTGGCTCCCATGCCGCCGGTGTTGTCCTGTCCTTGTCGTCCACGGGAGTGGACTCCACTGAGGAGAGGTGTGCATTTGCTGTTGCAGGATGCGGTGTCGTACCAGGATGTGGTGGCCCTCACCGAGGACCGGAAGCCCCAGAACCCAGTTCAGGACAACATGGAGAACTACCGGAAGCTGCTCTCACTGGGTGAGTGCTGCACTCCCGGCCTGGCCCCTCAGGCTGCTGCAGGGAGTCAGGGTCCGCAGTGTGTGTGGACTCGAGAGGTCAGAGGCCCTCAAGTGGCTCCCAGCAGAGGCATAAATGATGAGGCTGTGTTTTACGAATCCTCTGGCTTTGGGGGAAGAGTGTATAGTGTGGGGTCAGGGAGCCCAGGAGACAGCTCTTGCCCCCAAGAGTGCTGACCCTGGAAACTTAAATACTCATTTCGGATGGGGTCCCAAGTTCCAGTTTGGATTCCCCTGGAAGACATCTGGCTCAGGTCCGAGTAGGCGGTTGGCTCTGCAGGAGTGTTGTGAGGGCAGTGGAGCCTTGAGGTGCTCCCGTGTTTGGAGACCAGGTGGGGAAAACAGGCACGAGTAGGAGGAGAGCCAGGAAGCCCAGTGAACGGAAGTCAGGACAGAGGAGGTGGTTATGAGAAGGGGAAGACTGAAGAGCACGCACTAAATTGCGAAGGCACTCGGAGGTGGTTGTGCAAACTTCTAGGTGGAGTCAGGAGAATTAACTGGAATTCAGACCAGCAGAGGCTAAGGAACGAGTAATAAGGAAATGAGACTGCAAACAGAAGACACAGTAGGGCCTGCATAGGGGCCCCTTCACACTTGGTGGCTGAGAGAAAGACAGACATCATTTATGGTGATGAGTCTTGGTCCCCAACTCGAGTGTGAGATGTTGTGTTCTTCCTGTGGACAGGGGTTCAGCTTGCCGAGGACGACGGCCACTCGCACATGACCCAGGGCCACTCGTCACGGTCAAAGAGAAGTGCCTACCCGAGCACCAGTCGAGGTGAGCGCGCGAGGCCCTGCGGAGTGGCACTTGCACCAGTGAGATGGGAGCCGTCCGTACACGCTGATACATGATGATACACAATTGATGCACAAAAATACAAGCATTTTACAGTTTATCTTCACACCACCATCACGGAGGTCCCAGTGTTACTTTGCACAAGTACAGGGACGAGGGAGCACTTATATTTGGGATTTCTTTTCAGGTCTGAAAACTATGCCTGAAACCAAAAAGTCAGCCCATCGGCGGGGGATCTGTGAAGATGAATCTTCCCACGGGGTGATAATGGAAAAGTTCATCAAGGATGTTGCGCGCAGCTCCAGATCGGGAAGAAGGGAACCTAGCGACCGGCCGCAGAGGTTCCCCAGGAGGCCAGACGGTGACTGGAAGGAAGCTCCATTCAGCAAGAGGGAGTCGGTGATTCAGGAGAGGGGCCATGAAGGCAATGCCTTTGGGGGAGGAGGCTTTAATGTGAACTCAAACCTTGTTTCCAGAAAGAGAGTTCTTGAGAGGAAAAGGCGCTATCATTTTGACACAGACGGGAAGGGCTCTGTGCACGGTCGGAGAGGTGGTGCAAGGAAGCGGCCCTTTGAGCGCAGCGAGGTGAGGAAGGCCGGGAGCGGGAGCAGCCTTAGTGTGCCGCCCATCCCCCAGTTGCAGCCCTTCGACTTCGGGGCGACGCCCTATGTGTGTGATGAGTGCGGGAGGTCCTTCAGTGTGATTTCGGGGTTTGTGGAGCATCAGATCACGCACACCAGGGAGAATCTGTACGAGTACGGCGAGTCCTTTCTTCATAGTGTGGCCGTCAGTGAGGTTCAGAAAAGGCAGGCCGGAGGGAAACGCTTTGAATGTAAGGAGTGTGGGGAACCCTTCAATAAGAGCGCCGCCCTGGCCGAGCATCGGAAAACTCACGCTAGAGGTTGCCTTGCGGGGCGTAAGGGCGAGGAGCACGAGGAGCCCTTCCTGCCCAGCCCAACCTTCAGCGAGCTCCAGAAGATATACGGGAAGGACAAGTTCTACGAGTGCACGGTGTGCAAGGAGACCTTCCTTCATAGCTCTGCCCTGATCGAGCACCAGAAGACCCATGGCCGAGACGACAGAGGTAAGGAGCGTGGGGAAGGCTTCAAACCCAGCCCGGTGCTTAACGAGCTTCAGAAGATGTGTGGGAAAGAGAAAATGTACGAGTGCAAGGTGTGCGGGGAGACCTTTCATCACAGCGCATCCCTGAAAGAGCACCACAAGATCCACACCCGAGGAAACCCATTTGAAAACAAGGGCAAAGTGTGTGAGGAGACCTTCATTCCTGGCCAGTCCCTTAAAAGACGCCAGAAAACCTACCCAACAGAGAAGGCCTACGACTTCAAAGACGGTGGGGATGCCTTTAGGCAAAACTCAGACCTCATCGAGCATCAGAAAATTCATTCTCGGAAGAACCTCTTTGAAGGCCGGGGGTACGAGAAGTCTGTCATGCACAGTGTGTCTTTCCCCGAATCTCAGAAGAGTCACACGATAACAAGGCCACCTGAGGACGAGGAAGACGAGAAGGCATTCACTGTCAGCTCCAATCCTGATGACAGCCGGGAAGCCCTGTCCTATGAGAGGAACCCCTATGAGAGGTCCTTCATTCACAGCTCAGCCTTCCCTGGGGCTCAGAAAGGTCACAGCAAACCGAGAGTGATAGCAGAGGCGACCGTTCAGAGCTCGGGTGCCACCGAACATCAGAAAGTCCATGCTGGGGAGAGTACCTCTGAAAGAAAGGGGTATGAGAGGTCCGTCATCCACAGCCTAGCCGCTTTCAAGCCTCCCCGTGGTTGTGGTGGAAATGAGCTCCTTGGCTGTGACGAGCAGCGGGACTCCTCCGCTTACCTCTCAGACCCTTGTGGCCAGCCGCAGAAGACCCCTGCCCGAGAGAGCCCCTATGCAGGGGGTAAGAACAACATCTTCAAGGGCTCTGTTGTCCACGGCATGTCCCACACCGGACCTCAGGACAGTCTCGCTGGGGAGGGCCCCAGTGGATGGAAGAAGGATGGTGAACCATCTGTTCCCAAGTCAGATGTGCGCGAGCATCAGAAGGCTCGTGCTAAGAAGAAGAACATTGAGCGTAGGATTTACGAGACCTCTGTAATCCACTCCCTGCATTTTGGTGAACCTCAAACGTTTCGCCCGAGAGAGAAGTTGTACGAATGTCCAGAATGTGGAGAGTCCTTTGTTCATAGCTCCAACCTCACTGAGCATCAGAAGATTCATGATAGAAAGAAGCCCTCTGGAAGTGAAAACTACATACGATCTGTCATTCGCAGCTTAGCCTCCACGGATCCTCAGACCAGTTATGCGGGCCAGACAGCACAGATGAGTTATGCTGAAGAGCCAGCTCAGACCAGTTACGTGGACCAGTCAGTGCAGACAGCTTATGCAGGACCACCAGCTCAGACCAGTTACGCTGAACAGCCAGCTCAGACCAGTTACGCTGAACCGCCAGCTCAGACCAGCTACGCTGAGCCGCCAGCTCAGACCAGTTACCCTGAACCGCCAGCTCAGACCAGTTACCCTGAACCACCAGCTCAGACCAGCTACGCTGAACCGCCAGCTCAGACCAGTTACCCTGAACCGCCAGCTCAGACCAGCTACGCTGAACAGCCAGCTCAGACCAGCTACGCTGAACCGCCAGCTCAGACCAGTTACGCTGAACCGCCAGCTCAGACCAGTTACCCTGAACCGCCAGCTCAGACCAGTTACCCTGAACCGCCAGCTCAGACCAGTTACGCTGAACCACCAGCTCAGACCAGCTACGCTGAACAGCCAGCTCAGACCAGTTACCCTGAACCACCAGCTCAGACCAGTTACGTTGAACCACCAGCTCAGACCAGTTACCCTGAACCGCCAGCTCAGACCAGTTACGCTGAACCACCAGCTCAGACCAGCTACGCTGAACAGCCAGCTCAGACCAGCTACGCTGAACAGCCAGCTCAGACCAGTTACCCTGAACCACCAGCTCAGACCAGTTACGTTGAACCACCAGCTCAGACCAGTTACCCTGAACCGCCAGCTCAGACCAGCTACGCTGAACCGCCAGCTCAGACCAGTTACCCTGAACCACCAGCTCAGACCAGCTACGCTGAACAGCCAGTCCGCAATGAATGTAAGGAGTGTGGGGAGTGTTTTGCCACTGTTGAAGACCTTGGCATCCATCAGAAAATCTATTCCCGAGAGAAATTCCATGGCAGGGAGCTGTTTGGAGACGCTGTGATTCAGGGTGTGGGCCTTGATGGGCCTCGGCAGGAACGGCTGGACGAGCCGGATGAGCCTGAAGACACCATCTATGGGTGTAAGGACTGCGGGCTGGGCTTCGTGGATCGCACAGACCTCAAGGACCATCAGAAGGTTCACGGCAGAGAGTACCTCATCGACAGCCGCGAGTACGCGCATTCTGTGATGCACATGCATTCTGTCAGTGAGTATCAGAAAGATTACATTGGAGAGCAGCTTTATGAGTGCCCGGCATGTGGGGAATCTTTCGTTCATAGCTCATTCCTTTTCGAGCATCAGAAAATCCATGAGCAAGACCAGTTTTACGGCCACCGGAGGTACGATGAGCCCTTTATGCAGCCCTTGGTCATTAGCCCACAGCGGCCTCGGGCCCCACAGAAGAGTCCTCCTGCGGGGACGTCCCTGCAATGCCAAGTGTGCGGACAAGACTTCATCCACGGCTCTGTCCTTAACGAACACATGAGAGTCCACGCTGGAGACAGCCTGCTGGAGCGGAGCCAGGGAAGCACAGGTGCGGTCAGCCCAGGCTCGGCCCCCACAGACCTTCAGAGAGACCAGGCCCAGGACGAGTACTGCGAGTGTAAGACCTGTGGAGAATCCTTCCCCAGCCAGGCAGACCTTCGGGAGCACATGAGAATTCACGAGAAGGGTGAGCCCTATGACTATGGGGCCACCTTCGTCCACACCTCCTTCCTTACCGAGCCCCCCAAGAGAGATTCACCCTTCTATGAGTGCAAGGACTGTGGGAAGTCCTTCATCCACAACACAGTCCTCACGAAGCATCAGAAGCTGCACCTCGAGGAAGAGGAAGCAGCCGCCGCCGCCGCCCAGGAAGTTGAAGCCAACGTCCTCGTTCCACGGGAAGTTCTGCGGATCCAGGGATCAAATGTGGAGGCCGCAGAGCCGGAGGTGGAGGCCGCTGAGCCGGAGGTGGAGGCTGCCGAGCCCAACGTGGAGGCCGCCGAGCCCAACGGAGAGGCCGAGGGGCCGGAGGGGGAGGCCGCCGAGCCCAACGGGGAGGCCGAGCAGCCCAACGGGGAGGCCGAACAGCCCAACGGGGATGCTGATGAACCGGATGGGGCAGGGGTCGAAGACCCAGAGGAAAGAGCCGAAGAGCCAGAGGGAGACGCGGATGAGCCGGACGGTGCAGGGATCGAGGACCCAGAAGAGGAAGGTGACGACCAGGAGATCCAAGTGGAAGAGCCCTACTACGATTGCAGGGAGTGTGGAGAGACCTTCACCTCCAGCTCAGCCTACGGTGAGCACCTGAAAACCCATGCCAGGGTGATAATATTCGAGCCTGGAAGCGTCTACGGGGAAAGCTCCCACTACACCGAGCACGCCAGCACCAGCCGCAGTGACAGCGGCAGGGCCGATGACAAGTACTTCAAGTGCGACGTCTGTGGGCAGGTCTTCACCGACCGCCTGTCCCTGGCCAGGCACCAGAACACCCACACTGGCTGAGGGCTTGGGTGTCAAGGTTGGAAAACCTTCACTAGGACTGGACCCTTACCAAACTACAGAGAATTGGAACCAACCCGTGATGAGGTCGGAAGGAGGCTTCCCTGGGCGTATACACACCTGACTTGGAACATCAGACAGCTCAGCCTGGAAAGAAACTGAAGGTGGAGACTCCTCCGGGCCTAGCTCTTCCCCATCAAACCTCCGCGTATGCATGTGGGAAAGCCATAGCACACAGCTTACCTTCCACCCGAGCATTTGCATTGACGGAAAACTAGAGGGGTTTTCAAGGCCACAGAAATCGCCCACATCTGTAAATGACACTCCTGGAACCTATATATAATGAATGTTTCCTGAGATGTATATAAAATAGCAAATCATAGCAAACAGTACTCATATCTGGACTTAATATGGTATCCAGTTACAGTTCACTTGCAGAGGTACCTTCCTTACCTGGTACTCTTTGATTTTTTTTTTTTCTTTTTCTTTTTGGAGGAGGAAGAGAGCAACAAATTAGAATATATTTGTAAGCATCTTAGATCCTTAGAAAGATTTATTGTGCGTTATTTGAATCCCATCCATATTTTTTTGAGTAATGAACTGTTGTTCCTTACTCTTAAATATTCCTGTAGAGGTGTAGGCATGAAAGATAAAATGTCTTTTCCGCTTTGCTGTTTGAAAGGGGAAGACTTGGAGCTTCCTTTTCAGCCATTTCGTCTACACCAACACTTTGGAACCTAATGCTGTGTAAGCCTTTACGATACGTGGAGTGGCCTTTTGTAACCCCAAATTGATTGGTTGCCACCTTGTACTTTGCAGTGGTTCTCATGCAAAAAATAGTTACAAGTTTTGTTATTTGTTTTTAAACCAACTTGATGTCTGTTGGATAGCGAATTCACAAAAGCTGAAGCTTCTCCCTGTGCATCTTGCGTCTTTGCCTTTCAAGAGTGGTTGCAGCCATCCCTAGATCGCGCGCGGGCCTGCCGAGGTTGAGAACCGCGGGGGCTCTCACGTAAGTTAGGACAGGGCTGCTGCCTTGTCACTCCCTTTGCGCGCTCCCTGCCTTAAGCGACAAGTAGCAACGGGGCTTCGTCCGTGTGTGCCGCTACAACTCAGTTTTTGCACCCTGGGCGCCCAGGGGCGAGTATCCTTAGAGCTTTCTAGCGTGAAACTTAATTCTCGTCTTTACCTGTCTGACCCTCAACCCCATGTCTAACTTGCATTTAAAAAAAAAAAAAAGCTTTCTTTACAGTCGACTCAAGCTTACCGTGGACTCAGGTTCCCCAGCAGCCTTAATTTGTTCCCTTGCCATCTGTTCCTTCCTCTTAACGAGTGCCCCCCTAAGTAAGCAGTTGTCACCTATCCTTCAGAGTGTCATGTCTGTCTAGTCGCCTCGGTTTCCCGTGTGATCACAAGTCGACCTCACAGCTCGAGGTTTCCTGTGTCCTGTTCTGTGGACCACCTGTGCTCCCTTTGCTTCCCCACCCCTCGCATAATGACTATTAAGAAATTTTTTTGGCTTTGAGTTGGCTGGAAAAAAAAAATTAAAAATTAAAAAAAAATTTTTAAAGAGGATCTGGTAGATGAAGGGAGCAGAAGATAAGAGCTAGATTATTGGGGTGAACAAAGTTCAAGTACCTGCCGGGGAGATGTGTCTAGATCCCCCTCTCCTAGGTCCGCACGGTTAGGGCTCAGGGAGAGCATATCGCAGCTGGAAGGAATGCCAAAGTCGAAGGAGGTTGGTAGGGTGAGAGCAGGAAGCAGAAAAGAGTAAGCCAAAGAACGGAGTCCTGATAACGTCACCAGACCTAGGAGGGTGAGGAAGCAGGTGGAAGCAACATGAGGAGCAGGGAAGGGAAGGCCAGGATGGGAAGAATGAATGAGCAGGATATCCTGGGCCTCTGAGAAGAAGGGGCCGTCTTGATGGCATGGTGTGGGCGAGGGCCAGCTGCGTATGAAGACCCGAGGTTGGACACCTGGGAGAGCTGAGGGACAGTGAGGCACGGCCTCAGAGGAGGACCCCTGAGGTGGGGGCCGGCGTCAGCGTCGGTGGGGTGAACCTGCGTTCCTCACTGTTGCCAGTCTTAACTGGTAGAACCCTTCAGAAAGCGACTTGCCAGATGTCAGGGTGTCCATCCCAGCCTTTGCTTAGTGGAACATGAGGAACAACTTACGCCAAAACTGGGAGGACAATTAAGGGAACTTGTCGGTGGACTCCTAATGCAGCTGTTTAAAAATGATAATCATGGAGAGTTATGTAGCAACATGGAAATATATTTACAGAATACTAAGTGGAAAAAACAGGACACAGAATTATATTTATACTACAGTTATAACTGTTCTAAAATGTATGCTTATAGTCAAAAGCTGTCGTGGTGGTGGTGTTGTAGGCTTATAGTCGAGCATTATTTTCTTAAATTCCTTGAATGTTCTTCATCGTAGTGTTACTAAAAAGTTTATAATCACGTTTCCATTGTGAACATAATTTGAACTCATTATCAGGCACTTGGAAAATACAGAAAAGTGGAGGAAAAAAAAAATCCATATACCCCCCCATCCAAAGATGGATATACTCCTCACTATATTGTTTATCCTTGTTTCTGTGCACAGGTTTATGATTATAACTGTGTCAAAATGTGTACTCAGAATAACTGTTACCTTTGTGGAATTATGGTTAAACACTTTCATCTTAATGTTTTCAGATGTTCCTTATAGTAGTGTCCTGATAACAAAGTTTATTATGTTTGTTTCCATTACAAGCATAATACGTACCGAGAGGAATAATTGGAAAACACAAAATAAATTAGAAAAGTCGCCCATATCCCCAACACCCAACAACTACTGTTCACATCTTGATCTATTTTCTCCATCTCATGTCAGTGCACAAGCTTGTGATTATGACAGTGTTGAGTACGTGTGCCTAAAGTCTAAAATGAAAAAATATGGAAAATAATTAAAAGAGTGTTGTCGTTGTGGGATTATGGTTAAACATTTTGTCTCAAATTCCTTGAATGATCTTTGGTGTTTTGGTACTAAATCTTACGTATGTATTTTTCCATTACAAATATAGTCCATACTCATGGCAGACTTCGGGGAGATTCAGCAAAGCAAAAGAACAGACATTCACCCATATTCCCGACACCCAACAACCATTGCTGTTGACACCTTGACCTGTGCACAGTCTGACGACTGCGGTGTTTGTGATGAGTCTGCAGAGGGTCGAAGGTGGGAAGAGACACGGAGAGCAGTGAGGACATGGTGTGTGGTCACGGTGGGGTCACAGTGAAGGATTTCGTCTCGGTGTCCTGGGACAGGCTTTCGCACAGTGTTTTGGGAGCCTACCTTTATTACACGTATTTCCATTATAAACACGGTATGTATTCATTACAGAGACTTGGAAGTTACAGAAGTGTAGAAGAGAAACTCACCCATATTATCATCATCCAAAGACTGTGGTTAACATCTTCATATATTTTCTTCATCTTGTTTCTGTGCACAGGTTTTTGGTTTGTTAATATGGTTGTGGTCGTTCTATCTATCTGTAATAGTGTCAACAATAAAAATAAAGTTAAAAATAAGATACTTCTCAGTCTCTTCTTTTGTCCATTTTAAGTGTTCGGGGTGGTTAAAAATCCAAAAACTTAGCGTCTCCTTAGGCCTTTAGGGTTAGTTTACAAATCTTATTCTAGTTTTAATTATTGCATATTTCAAGAGTTACTTCTAAGGGATCTTTTAGTACACACGATCCCACAGTTTTAACTGCATGAATAAAATTAAAACATATTCCAATAGTGGTTTTTTTTTTGCAATATGCAGGCCTCTCACTGTTGTGGCCTCTCCCATTGCGGGAGCACAGGCTCCGGACGCGCAGGCTCAGCGGCCATGGCTCACGGGTCCAGCCGCTCCACAGCATGTGGGATCCTCCTGGACCGGGGCACGAACTCGCGTCCCCTGCATCGGCAGGTGGACTCTCAACCGCTGCGCCACCAGGGAAGCCCTCCAATAGTGTTTTCAACTCGATAATAACCACAACAAGTATGTTTCAGTTACTTGAGTCTGCATTTAAAATTTTAATCTCATTTAAATATAATATTCTCTCAGAAACAAGAATGATCCCGTAACATAGAAAACATGTTGCTGTTACGGAGTCTCTTTAAAGTGTCCATCCCTCACTCTTCCGTGAGGTTAGCTGGTTACCCCTACCCACCAGTCAGCTGGTGGTGCCTGACTGACTCCAGGGTGGTCACAGCGTCGGTGATCCTTCTACGATGAGCACCAGCGTCGGTCAGGGTGCGAGGGTCAATTCTCTTTTAAGACTATGAAAGGAAGTCTAGGAAGGGAAGGAAGTGAGGGTCGGGGTTGCTTGACGGGCACTTTGGGAATTCTTTTCTCTACCTGCACCTCACTTGCAGGGGTAACTATGCCCCTGCCATGTTTATACCCTGAGGTTTGACCCTTCCCTGGCCTCAGCTGATTGGTGCCCATGGGTTCCCCATGTCCAGTCAGACTCGGACTGAGGGCCACCTGGGTGGTCACACAGGCTGGGGCTGGGTGTGTTGGTGAACAAGGCCACGCGCCAGAGGGAAACTTGGTTCCTGGTGCTTCACCCGCCCCAGTGCCTTGGGGATCCTGGCTGAACTGCCTACCTGTGGGTTCCCTAAGAACTCCTGCCTCATTACAATAATCGTCCTTGCACTTGAGCCGGCTTTGTTACTGGTGTAGTGTTCTGCTGTTTTCAGCAGCCCCAGATCATTTCCCCTTTCTGGGAACCACCGAG
Source organism: Mesoplodon mirus (assembly GCF_964341445.2). Taxonomy (NCBI): domain Eukaryota; kingdom Metazoa; phylum Chordata; class Mammalia; order Artiodactyla; family Ziphiidae; genus Mesoplodon; species Mesoplodon mirus. The sequence continues at coordinate 63,500,115 of NC_138995.1, read as the reverse complement.
TCTTGTGGGAATGCCACAGTGCCCTTGCCCCTTCCCTGTCCAAAGGCTGAGCCCTGTGCCAGTCAGGCTCCCTGAGCAGAAGGGCACACAGAAGTCATCCCAGTGGCAGCACTGACCAGACATGAGTTCCTGCTACAGAGAGAGCCGAGAGCTGTTCTGGTAACTGTCCTTCCTGAGGCCTGATTGTTTAGTTCTTCCTTTGATTCTCTGAGTACCCATTATCCTTCCAGGCTACTCCTTACTTGCTTTACTTGGCCATAGTTATTTATAACCCCAGAGAGTCCTAACTGATACAGAGAATGGGTTGGAGATAATAAACCCTGAGGGAAATTGGGATACTTGGAAACATTCAGTATTGGGCCTTGGAATGGGAAACTCAAAAGACCAAGGCATGTGGCAGTAAAATATTTAAGTACTGCCCATGGTCGGTCATCTGGAGTCATCTCCTTCCTGGGGTGAAGGGCTTGATAGCAGCTGTCACAGACAAATCCAAAGACTATGAAGGAGGTCGTCAGGGGGCTTCCCTGGTGGTGCAGTGGTTGGGAGTCCGCCTGCCGATGCAGGGGACACAGGTTCGTGCCCCGGTCTGGGGAGATCCCACATGCCACGGAGCGGCTTGGCCCGTGAGCCATGGCCGCTGGGCCTGCGCATCCAGAGCCTGTGCTCCGCGGCGCGGGGGGCCGCAGCGGTGAGAGGCTCACGTACCACAAAAAAGGGGGAAAAAAAAAGATGTCGTCAGGGAGCTCAGCTCTGTGCTCTGTGGTGGCCTAGAGAGGTGGGATTGGGGGTGGGGTGGGGTGGGAGGCTCAAGACAGAGGGGATATATGTATACATACAGCTGATTAACTTTGTTCTACAGCAGAAACTAACAATACTGTAAAGCAATTTTACTCCAATTGAAAAAAAGACTATGAAGAGTGTCGAGATCAGAGGTACAGGTGGGTTTCTACCTTTAACCTGCATGGCTCTGACTTTGGTCAGTTAAACCCATAGCCTTGCCCTATTCCCAATGTGAAAAACTTGGGCAGCCCTAGGGAAACACGATCCTGGCAATCAGAATGGTGGGTCTAGGAGACCGGGAAACACTGAGACCACCCCGAAGCTCCAAACCCTTGAAAACACTCCTCATTCACCACTTCCATCCCACACAGAGGAAGTCGTGGGGGCTGCCCGTGGGAGGGGCAGCCGTTGAAATGCTCTCTGATGTTCTTGGCAATGGGAAAAACCTGAGTATTGAAAAGGGGGCTGCTTCTCAGAGGAAGCATGGCTGGTGTAATCAGATCCTGGGGGGATGGGAGTCCTGACACAGATTCATGGATGTGATGCCCCCGCAAAGGATTTATATAACAAAATAAGCCAAAATCTAGGTCCAAAAGAGGCTAACTAGGGCCACCATACTCAGAAGGAGAAAGAGAGAGAGAGAGAGAGAGAGAGAAGAAAGCCTATTTAAAGAAATAATGGCTGAAAATTTCCCAATTCTGGGGAAACAAATGAACATCCAGATTCATGGCGTCAAAGAATCCCAGATAGGTTGATTTTTAAAAGTTCTACCTCAAGACACAAAATAATCAAATTCTCAAAAGTCAAAGACAAAGAGAATTTTGAAAGCAGCAAGACTGACCACAAACAAGATAGCCCTGGTAAGACTGTCAGCAGCTTTCTTTGCAAAAACTTTGCAGGCCAAGAGATAATGGGATGATACATTCAAAAGTGCTGAAAGAGGAAAACTGCCAACCAAGAATACTATACCTGGCAAAGTTGTCCTTCAGAAATGAAGGAAGATAAAGGCTTTCCCAGACAAACAAGAGCTGAGAGTTCATCACCACTAGACCTACCTTACAAAAAATGCCAAAAAGAGTTCTTCACGCTGAAATGAAAAGACACTAATTAGCATATGAAAATATGCTAATTGAAAGCACATGAAAGCATATGAAAATAAAACTCACTGGTAAAAGTGAGTATATAGTTAAATACAGAATACTCTAATACTGTTATGGTGGTGCACAAATAACTTTCAATTCTTGTATAAAAGTTTAAAGACAAAAGCATTAAAAATAACTATAACTACAATAAATTATTAATGGATACACAATATAAAAAGATGTAAATGGTGATATCAATAACAAAGTGTGTGGGGGTGGTGGAGGAAGTGTAAGTATAAAGTTTTTGTGTTCAACTGAAGTTATCCATTTAAAATAGACCATCAAAGCTATAGGATTTCTATGTGAGCCTCAGGATAAACACAAATAAAAATAGTAGATAGGGCCTCCCTGGTGGCGCAGTGGTTGAGAGTCCGCCTGCCGATGCAGGGGATACGGGTTCGTGCCCCGGTCTGGGAGGATCCCATATGCCGCGGAGCGGCTGGGCCCGTGAGCCATGGCCGCTGGGCCTGCGCATCCGGAGCCTGTGCTCCGCAACGGGAGAGGCCACAATAGTGAGAGGCCCGCATACCGCAAAAAGAAAAAAAAAAAAAAAAAAAAAAATAGTAGATACACAAGATATAAAGAAAAAGGAAATCAAAGCAGACCATTCCATAAATCATCAAATCACAAAGGAAGACAGCAAGAGAAAAACAAAGAAGCTACTGAAAAAGTCAAAAAACATTTACCAAAATGGCAATTATATGCCCTAATTTATCAATAATTACTTTAAATGTAAATGGATAAAATTCCTCATTCAAGAGACATAGAGGTACTGAATGGGTAGAAAACAAAACAAAACATGATCCAAATACATATTGCCTACAAGAGACTCATTTTAGCTTTAAGGACACATATATGCTGAGAGTGAAGGTTTGGAAAATGATATTTCATGTAAATGATATGGTAACCAAAAGAGAACAGCGGTGGCTATTCCTATATCAGACAAAGTAGACTTTAAGTCAAAAAGTGTCACAAGAAAGTCATTATATAATGATAAAGGGGTCAAATCATACAGAGGATATAATAATTATATATGTACCCAATATCAGAGTCCCTAAGTACACAAAGCAAATATTAACAGAGCTGAAGGGAGAAATGGGTAGCAATACAATAATAGTAGGGGACTTCAATACCCCATTTTCAATAATGGATAGGTCATCCAGATAGAAAATAAACAGCAGTTTGGAACAACACTATCCAAATAGGCCTAGAGACATATAGAACATCCCATCCAGCAGTAGCAAAATACACCTTCTTCTCAAGCACACACAAAACATTCTCCAGGGTAGATCATATGTTAGCCCACAAAACAGGCTTAACAAATTTAGGAAGGTGGAAACCATATCAAGTATATTTTCCAAACACAATACACAACAATAGAAAAGATCAATGAAACTAAGACCTTTTTTTTTTAAGATTTTTAAAAGCTGACAAACCTTTATCTAGCCTAAGAATAAAGAGAAAACTCAAATAAATAAAATTATAAATAAAATAGGTGACATTACAACTGATATGACAGAAATGCAAAAAACATATGTATCATAAAATCCACCATGGGACAATTATATGCTAGCAAATTGGACAACCTAGAAAAAACAAATACATTCAGGGGAACATACATTCTTCCAAGACTGAATTATGATGAAACAGAAAACCTGAAACGGCCAATAATGAATAAGGAGATCAAATCAATAATAAAAAAACGTTCCAACAAAGAAAAGCCCAGGGTCAGATGGCTTCACTGGTTAATTCTGTGAAACATTTAGCAAGGAATTAACATCAATCTTCAAACTTTCCCAAAAATTATAACTGGAAAGAACACTTCCAAACTTATTTTGTAAGGTCAGCATTAACCTAATACCAAAGTCAGACAAGGCCACTATAAGAAAACTACAGGCCAATATCCCTGATGAATATAGATACAAAAATTCTCAACAAAACACTAGCACACTGAATTCAATAGCACATTAAAAGGATCATACAGGGAATTCCCTGACCATCCAGTGGTTGACACTTGGCATTTTCAGTGCTGGGGACCAGGTTCAGTCCCTGGTCTGGGAGCTGAAATCCTGCAAACCACGTGGCACAGACAAAAAAAAAAAAAAAAAAGGATTATTCACCATGATCAGGTGGGATTTATTCCTAGGTTGCAAGGATAGTTCAATCTCAACATGATAAAGGCCAAATATGACAAGTCAACAATTAACACCATACTCAACAGTGAAAAGCTGAAAGCTTTTGCTTTAAAATCAGGAACAAGACAAGGATTCCCACTTTCACCACTCTATTCAACATCATACTGGAAGTCCTAGATAGAGCAATCAGGCAAGGAAAAGAAATAAAGGAATCCAAATTGGAAAGGAAGAAGTAAAAGTCCTTTTTGCCATGGAACGTAACGTATTCACAAGTTCTGGGGATTAGGATATGGACCTCTTTGGGGAGCTATTATTCTAACTAACCACCCCCTTTCCTTAATTTGGAAAGAGGTGAGGGACAGGATGTTGCCCGCTTTGTTTCCTAGAGTGAGAAGGGGAGGAGCTCTCCTTCTGGATGAGTCTCCTAAGGGCAAATATCACCTAGACCAGTGGTGAAAAGCACCCGCACTTGAGCCAAGCTGAGTCTGGGTTCATATCCCAGCTTCCCATGTTCTAGCTGCTCCTTACCATCTCTGTACTTTCATTTTCAGCAAAACAGAAATAATAATAATATCTATCCGGGACCAGCTGCATAATTTGGGGGACCCACTACCAAATTAAAACATGGAATCTCATGTTCAGAAATTATGAAGAATTTCAGACATACACAGCCGAGCATTAAACCTACCTGGGGACACATCTCCAATCCCATCCCCCACACCCAGAAAGGGGGTTTTCTGGGCATGGTGGGGGTTAGGGCTGGTGACACAGTGAGCCCAGGTTTTCCTTTCTGCTCACCCTCTCAAACAACCAGGGTCAAGGAGTCCCAGTGGCCTGCAACTACCATCCAATCGACCCCTGAGAGAGGAAACAGGAATCACTCCCCATACCTCCTCTGGGCAGAGTCCTCCTGGGTAAGTGGCACAGACCTCTCTGGGTCTGAGTGACTCTAACCTGGACCTGAAGGGTTGCCCACCTCCACTGAGCCTGCCAGATCTGGAGAAGTAGTGGAGGAGCCCTCTCAGACCGAACCGCCAAAAGACTTCCTAGGGTCAAATGTTTTCTGCTCTGGGTTCCAGCCACTGTCCTCCTTGCTATTCTTAGACACATTACTCATGTCGTCATCTCATCTCTTTGCATTGGCTGTTCCCTCTGCCTGGAACACGTCTCCTCCAGATATCAATAAATCTTGTTTCTTGGGATCCTTCAGAGTTTTGTTCAAATGTCATCTTTGGGGGATACCTTCCTTGGCCACCCTGAAATTTCAGCACTTCTCAAACACACCCCCTGTTTGATTTTTCTCCATAGCACTATTTTCCACTATCTGATTCACCACTTACCTTACTTATTTTTCATTGTCTCTCTTTTCCATTAAGAAAGAAATGCCACAAGGTCAGAGATTTTTGTCTATTTGATTCGCTGTTTCCTTAGCACCTAGATTGGTGCCTAGCATAGTATGTACTCAATAAATGTCAGTTAAATGAGCAGTCAGCTACTTAGGCTCTGGATCTAGATTTCCTGGGATCAGATCCCAGCTTTGCCCACTGGCCAAATGTTGCCTTGGGCACATATTTTATGCATTCTGACCTCAGTTTTCTCATTTGTAAAATGAGGTTGTTTTCATGATTCAAAGAAGAAATGCATTACCCTGGTTACTCTTCCATAAATGACAGTTATTTTTGCTATTATTACCACAGCTACATCCCCAGATACCCACTGAATTAGCTTCTTTTGTTTGTTTGTTTTTATTTTTTCCAGCTTAATAGAGACAATTGACAAATAAACCTTGTATATATTTAAGGTTTACGATATGATGTTTTGATAGCTATATACATTGTGAAATGATCATCACAATCAAGATAAATAATATACCCTTCACCACAAATGGTTATCCCCCCTTTTTCTTGGTAAGAGATTTACTCTCTTAGCAAATTTCAAGTATACAATACAATGTTATTAACTAAAGTCACCAAGCTGTACATTAGCACTCCAGAACTTATTCATCCTGCATAACTAAAACTTTATACCGTTTGGTCAGCATCCCTTCATTTTCCACACCTCCCAGACACTGCAACCATTATTCTATTCTCTGTTTCTAAGAGTTTGACTTTCTTAGATTCTACATATAAGTGAGATCATGCAGTATTTATCCCCATATTATTTTCCATAGTAGCTGTATCAATTTGCATTCCCACCAACAGAATAAGAGTTCCTTTTTCTCACATCCTCACCAACACTAGTTATCCTCTGTCTTTTTGATAGTAACCATCCTAACAGGTATGCAGTGCTGTCTCATTTTTGCTTTGATTTGCATTTGCCTGATATTTAATGATGTTGAGCCCTGTTGGATATATCTGTTGGCTACTTGTATGTCTTCTTTGTAGAATGTATATTCGGGTCCTCTGCTCATTTTTTAACTCGGTTGTTTATTTTTTGCCATTGAGTTGTATGAGTTCCTTATACATTTTTGGTAGTAACCCCTTCTCAGATGTATAGTTTGCAACTATTTTCTCCCATTCCACAGGTTCTCTTCACTCTCCTGATTGTTTCCTTTGCTATACAGCTTTTTAGTTTGATGCAATCCCACCTGTTTACTTTTGCTTTTGTTACCTGTGCTTTTGGTATCATATCCAATAAAACAATTGCCAAGGCCAATGTCAAGGAGCTTTCCTGATATGTTTTCCTCTAGTACTTTCATGGTTTCAGGTCTTATGTTTAAGTGTTTAATCCATTTTGAATTGGTTTTTTATATGGTGTGAGATAAAGGTTCAATTTCATTCTTTTGCATTTGGATATACAATTATATCCAAAACTGAGTATTCCAGCACAATTAATTGAAGAGAGTATCTATGCCCCATTGTGTGTTCTTAGCACCTTGGTTGAAGATCAGTTGACTGAAGATGCATGCATTTATTTCTGGCTCTCTATCCTGTTCCATTGCTCTATGTCTGTTTTTATTCCAGTACCATACTAGTTTTATTGCTGTGGATTTGTAATGTATTTTTTAAATCAAGAAATGTGATGCTTCCAGCATTGTTTTTCTTGCTCAAGATTGTACGGGCTAGTCAGGTCTTTTGTAGTTCCATCTGAATTTTAGGATTTTTTTTTCTATTTCTGTTAAAATGCCATGGAATTTTGATAGGGATTGCATTGAATCCGAAGATTGCTTTGGGTAGAATAGAAATGTAAACAATATTAATTCTTCCAATCCATGAACATCGTATATCTTCCCATTTATTTGTGTCTTTGATTCCTTTCATCAATGTTTTATATTGTTCAGTGTACAGATCTTTTGCCTCTTTGGTTAAATTTATTTAATAGTATTTTATTCTTTTTGATGGTATTAGAAGAAGAACTGTTTCATAATTTGTTTTTCAGATAGTTTGCTGTTAGTATATGAAAATGCTATTGATTTTTGAGTGTTGATTTTGTATCCTGCAACTTTATTGAATTTGTGTATTAGTTCTAACTGTTTTTTGGTGGAATCTTTTGGTGGGGGTGGAGTCTTTAGGATTTTTGTTTGAATATCATCTACAAACAGAGAAAATTTTACTTCTTCCTTTCTGATTTGAATGCCTTTTATTTCTTTTTCTTGTCTAACTGCTCTGGCTAGTGCTTCTAGTACTATGTAGAATAGGATTGATGAGAGTGAGCATCCATGTCTTGTTCCTGATCTTAGAGGAAAAGCTTCCAACCTTTCACCATTGATATGATGTTAGCTGTGGGCTTATCATATATGGCCTTTATTAAGCTGAGGTACAGTCCTTCTATAGCCAATTTGTTGGGAATTTTTATTTATCCATCATGAAAGGATGCTGAACTTTGTCCAATGGTTTTTCTGCATCTATTGAGATGATAATGTGGTTTTTATCTTGTCTATTAGTGTCGTATCATTTATTGATTTGCATATGTTAAACCATCCTGAATCCCAGTACATATCCACCAAAGATAACGACTCTTTAAAAAAACTAGTCCCAATACCACTATTGCACTTAAAATAATTTCTTAATATCTCCAAATACCCCGTGTTCAAATTTCTCCATCAGAAATGACAATTTATTTTAAAAGTACTATTTTAAATCTTTTTTTAAAATTACTCATATAAAATGAGCATAAACTTGTGATCTTGTTGAACGCAGTTTTTTTGTTTTTTGCTTTTCATTGGATGCACATAGCTCTTGGCTGCACAAGGCTGCCAAGGGGTGCTGGAAGTTTTGAGGCAGGGTCTCCAGGGACCTCTGTGCTATTTAATACTTTGCCTCCTGGTAAGGGGATGAGGTGCAGAGCGTGAAGCCCCCCTCTCCCCCATGCTCCCTCCATCTGCAGGAACCCAGGGCTGGGGTGAAAGGAGTGAGGCATGCCACTTCTTGCTCCCACCTCCGTCACTCTGGCGTCCCTGGACCGCCCCCTTCGGTCTCGGGACTACATTTCCCAGAGGTCCTCGAGCGCCACCCGGGCTCGAGCTCCTTAGCAGACACGGAGCGGCTAGCGCGGCGAGGCGCGGTGCCTTCTGGGACAGGTAGTTCGGTGGGCGGCTCTCGGAGCGCTTTGGTCCAGGTTTGAATTCCGCCCACCCGCATTCGGCTCGGAGGGAAGGCAGACAGTGCGCCGAGCGGTGAGTTTTCGATAGGAGAGGATGGGAGGTGGGCTGGGAGAGGGACAGTGTGTGTGTGTGTGTGTGTGTGTGTGTGTGTGTGTGTGTGTGTGTGTGTTGGGGGGAGGGCTCTGTATCTGCCAGTGGAGGAAGCGGGGATGGCTCGGCTGCGCGCTAATGGGGGTGACAGCGGGTGGGTCCTCGGCCACCCCTTCCTGACCTGTTGTGTCTCCGAGGGTGAAGGGTCTGGGTGTGGGTGTGGGTGTGAGTGAGTGACTGGCTCGCCAGCAGGTGGCTGTGTTAGGGTGGGAGTGTGGCTCTGCGGGGGTCCGGGGAGTGTGTGGCCTTGTCTGTCCGTCCCAGGGCGGGAGATTTTAATGGGATTCCACACAGCACGAATTCTGACTTTGTGAGGCGTCTGTGTGAGTCTGCGTCTGACTCTAAGGAGTTGTGCCCAAGGGTGTGCATTTTTGTCTGACAGGTGGAGTCAATGGGTACTTAGGTGTGTGTGTGTCTCTGTGTGGGTGTGTGACTGCAGCAGAGTCTGATTGTGTGTCTGAATTTGGGGAGCTCGTGTCTTCACTATGTGAGGGGCATGCTAATCTGATGGCTGTGGCAGACGGTTATTAAGGGGCCTCCAGGACCGTGGAGGGGTCAGTTACGAATTTGGCCGGCTGGGGGCATGGTTGAATGATTTGGGGGGAATACCTGAAGCAGTTTGGGGGGCGTTGGAGCTGCGAAAAGAGGGTTCTCGGAGGACGCATATGAAGTTTTGGGAATGAGAAGGGCCTTCGGAAAACGGCTTTTGAGCCAACAGTGGTTATGCGCATAAGTGCCCGGCTTTCCGGGGGGCTGGGAGCATGACTGGTCTGCACATGTGAAAGGGGGCAGCTTCTGGGCAACGGGACCTGGGTCTGTCCTGGGTGTCAGCCAGAGGGAATCATGTGTCTGGAGGGTGATTTTGAGTTTTGACATGTGGCTGCAGGTGTGTTTGTGTCCTGATGCCCCAGTGTCCAACGTGTTTATCTGAAAACTGTGTGTGTGTGTCTGTGTGGGTGTGTCTGCGTGGGTTACCTGTGGTTTGAAGTTGTGTGAATCTGAATCTGCACATTTGTAAGTGGGGAGCAAGTGGGTTTTATTGTTTTTAAAAGGCTTGCAAGGCTGAGGGGGTGACTCCAATTTTCCAGGTGTGTGTGTGTCTGTGTCTGTGTGTCTGCATGCCTGTATTTCTGTGGATGAATTTCTGCATATTTGTCTGTCTGATCTGCTAGGAGGTCTAAATTTTTTCAAGCCTACAAGGCTGAAGGAGTGATTCTGAGGTTTAAAGTGAGCCATTGTGAGTAGGAGCTGGGGGCGTCCAAAGGGGAGTGACAGGGGGCATCTGAGGCGGGAGGCTACCGGGGGGATGGGTCCCCAGGTGAGACTGAGGGTGGACCCTGGAGTGTGAGGCAGAGGTGGTCTGAGTGTCCCATAGGGTGCCCTTTGAGCTTTAAGTGTGCAGATGTGGGTGTCCTGCGTGTATGTGTGCCTGGTGTGCCCAGTATTTGAAGCTGTGTGTATATGCACATTTGTGTGTGTGTGTGTGTGTGCGTGCATGTGCCTGAGTGTTACTGAACCTCAGGTTGTGTTACTGCCCATTTGTGTGTATTTGAGGATCTACAAGTGGGTCTTAACTTGTACAAGTAGGACAACGAGGCCAAGGGGGTGTCTCTGAGTTTTTGAAAGTATCCCACTGTGAGTAAGAGTGTGAGTTCTGGGCAGGAGGTCACCTCGTGGGAGGGATTCATTGTGCGCCTGATGATCCTGCAGGACCCACCCTGTCCCCCAACCTCCCCAAGGGGTCCTCAGACCCCAGTGCCTCTGAAGCATGAGCCTCTGTGCCTTTCCTAGGAAGGCCTGGCCTGGGCAGAGGGGGAGGAGCGCTGGGGGAGGGGACGGATTCTGAGGCCCAGTAGGAACCCCTCAGTAACAAGGATAGTGATGCTGGCAGGCTGGGGGGCCTTCGTGGAGGAAGAGGCCCCCTGACCCTCCCCCCTAAAAATACAATTACAGCCAACACTCTGACGCCTGTGCTGGTGTCAGAGACTGTTTTAACCACCTGACTTGTGCTCGGGGGCGGGGGTTGGGGGTTTGTGTGTCGCTGAGCAACTCATTCCCATTCATTCACGCAAGTTTGTTCACCGCCTCCTTGGGCATCTCTGGAGCCAGCGCTGCTCGGGCGCCAAGGACAAGCACTGAGCAAGCGCGCCCGCTCCTGCCCAGCGGCCCAGCCAGAACCTAGGTCGGGAGGTCAGTCCCAAGGCCACAGCTCTGAAGGGTCCCTGTTATCAGGGCGGGGACAGTTTGGGCCAGGGCGGCACGGGATCGCGCTGCAGAGTCTCCTCGGGGATGTGCGGGTGCGTTCGGGGCAATGGGGCGCAGGAGCTGCTGCCTAGGAGCCCCTGAGACCCTATGGTACCCGCGGTGAGGCCCCTTGAGGAACCCGCGTCTCCCCTGAGGGCGGTCGGGATGCTCAGATCCTTGTGAGCCGCGGGGTGACTCCAGGTCAGGATTTCTCTGGCCACTGGGAGGAGAGGAGACTGGAGGGGACAGGGGAGGCTGGGGTGTCAGTAGTAGGGGTGGCGGGGACTCCGTCCAGGACAGGTGGAGGAGGAGCCCGGGTCCTGGTCCTGAGGTTTTAGGGGGCAGGACGGGCAGACGGGGGACTCTGTAGTTGGATGGCGGAGGCCGGGGTATGGGGGGAGGGGATACTTAGGGAGAGGTCTTTTTGGGATCAGGGAGCCAGGTACGGAATTGGCCTAAAAGAACATCCAGAGGGCCATTCGGGGGGCATGGAGCCCCTCCTGGAGGCTTTGGGAGGCGCCTGAGGAAGCTTATGCAGATTTACTTAAGAGAAGGACACTTGGCAAAGGGCTGTGCAGCCTCCAGTGATTCTGCGCTTGCACTTGCTTAGCTGCGGGTTAGGGCTGGGAGCATGCCAGGGGCATGCATCTTAGAGGGGCAGCCTCTGGGGGATGGGCCATGGGTGAGACTGGGGACCGGCCCTTGGTGTCAGCCAGAGGGGAATTGTGTTGGAGAGGGTGACTTGTATTTTCAGGTTGTGCGTCTGCCGTTGTGTGTGTCCCAAGCGTGTGTGTGTGTGTGTGTGTGTGTGTGTGTGTATCTACTGGTGGGTCTCAATTTTTAAAACTAGGTCTGTGGGCTCAAAGGGTGTCTCAGAGGTTTTCAAAGAACATCATGGGGTGTTGGAGTGTGTGTGTGAGTCCCTGATGGGGACCACCAAGTTCCTGGGGGATCATCGTGTGTCTGATGGTCCTGCCGGGCCAGCCCTAACTCCCCAGCCACACTTGAACTGGCAGCCAGGCCCTTGTGCCTCAGCTGCTCTGAAGCATGAAGCTCTGTGACCTGGGGATCTTCTTCCATAAGGTTCTGTCTTCCTTGGAAGACCTGGCCCAGAACCAGGGCCTGGATGGGTGGGGGAGGGGCGCTGCGGGAGATCGGAGGCCAGGTTGGAAGGTTCTGGAAGCAGGGACAGTGATGCAGGGAAGGTGGGGGTGGGAGAGGAGGTGCTGGAAGAGGCCTCCTAACCGCCCTCCCCCCCACCAATAACAGTAGGGTTGGATCCAACACATAAACTGCCTGACTCTGTGTCAGGCTGTGTTCTCAATACCTGACATGTGTTTAATCATATTCAACCCTCATGTTTAATCATTCATTGTCCTTCTTTTTATGGAGGGGAAACCTGACAGCACAAGAGGTTAAATACCCGCTGAACCGGGGCTTGTTAGGTAAAATACAGGATGCTTACTTCAATTTGAATTTCAGACAAAGAATTACCTTTCAGTATAACTATGTCCCAGATATTTCTTGCCTATACTTAAACATAACTTGGCAAAATAAATAAAGGGTGATTTTTTATGTAGACACGTCCCATGCAGTGTTTGGGAGGTACTTATACTACAATATGATTTGTGTATCTGAAATTCAAATCTCAGTTTGCTGTGTATTTCTTGTAATCTTGCTGTTGTTAAATCTGGCGAGCTTGATCCTTGAGCTCTCTTGGCTAGTGACTGGCAGGCTGGAACCCCCCAGTGCACCCTGCAGACACACTGGCCCAAGTCCTGCCCAGGGTAAAGCTGGGGTGGAGGCGGGTTCCCAGGACCCCACAGCTGAGCCTGCTGCTAGGCACCCTTGCTGCAGTGCTGACCCCTCCCCAGGGGCTGTGTTGAGGGGTCTGTGGACCGGCCCCCTCGTCTTCACAGCAGTCCTGAGAGGCAGTCACTTGATCATCCTGTACCAGAAGAGGCCCCCAAGGACAGGGAAGAGAGGTCCTGGTCTGAACCATTTGGTCAAGCTGCAATGTAGCCTTAGGACCGGGCTGAGATAGAGCACTGGGAATGCTGTCCATGAGCGCACTTATTTAGTGCCTGCTGTATGCCAGACACCAGAGGCCCTTTTGATATAAAGTTAACTGAGCTGCACCTTCAGGCCCCAGCACTTTGTGTCATAATATTTCTATTCTTTTCTTAAAGGGACATGAGACCCAGACATCATTAGCCGTGGTCTTGTCCTTGGCAGGTGCCATGCCAAATGCTCTCCCCAAATCACACAGTGAGCCTTGGAAGCCACTCTAGGAGGGAGGCATTGCCAACACTTCCCCTTGGATGTTGGGGACCTGGCGACTTGGGGAGGGGATGGAGCTGCCTGAGTCCACCGACACCTGAGAGCGGTGCTGGGGTTCACAGCCGGGCCATCTGGGTCCCCAGCCCAGGCACTGACTGCTCTGGTCTCCTGTCCATAGGGAGCACCTGTGGGGTCACGATGCTACCTCTCAGCACCGTCGAGGGCCAGGAAACGGAGGAGGTGCAGACCAAGCCGCCGGAGAAAGGAGGTGAGACACACGTGGGGTGGAAACCTGTGGGCAGGTGGGAGTGGGGAGGGTCTCCAGGGCAAGGCTGATGAGGAAGTGTTGACCCTGAAGACTGATCCCAACCCCAAATATCTCCCACGGGCTCCTTCTGGGGAGGGAGGGCCCTGAGGGGCTCCCAGGGTGGAACCTCCCTGACATCCCCTCAGGTCAGTGCGTCCTGTCTCTCCCCTGTTCAGAGCCTACAGCAGTGTCTCCTGGGAGCTGAATGAATTTGGGCTCCTTTTTGTGGCCTGGACACCCCTGTTGTCTCACCCCAGCCCCTTCACTCACTGACATTCCCTGTCTGTCCCCTGTGAGACTTCAGGATGCAATTTAATGCATGTCTGCAGGCACTGCTATGCAACGTCCCTAACCTTTCTGTGCCTCAGTTTCCTCATCTGTAAAATGAGATGATAATAGTAGTTATTTCAGGGAATTATAATGAACAACCAAACAAGCTAATACTTGTAAAATGCGTAAAAGCGTGCCTGGCACATAGCAAGTACTCCACACATATTAGCTCTTGTCAAGGGTTCACGATGAAGATTTTATTATTATTGTTTCTCAAGCCTCAGAGGGCAAGATGGCCTCATGCCTCTTTCCTCCTCCCGCAGCCCTGCCTTCTGGGGATCCTGATGATCTGCTGAACAATCCCTCCAAAAAGGAGGGAAGGATGTCAGCCAAACTCCTGCCGATCTGTCCCTTGGTAAGTCTGCTTGTTTCCTCGCTTGACCAGAGTCCCCTGGGTTCTGAGAGGAAAGGCACATCCGCCACCCCCTCTGCCCAGCAGAGACGCTTGGATGGCTCAGTGCCCCTTGTACCCTTGAGGATGTAGCCCCAGCTCTGGGGGATGGTTTTCTTGGAGATGCTGCCCTCTTTCCTGCCTTCTTTTCTTTCCTAATTCCTGCCTCTGCTCCAATGTCACCTCCTCCATGAAGCCTCCCTTGCTCACTTTTGCCCCATTTCTCTCTAACCCCCTGCCTTCCTGAATTTTCTTCAGAGTAATTAGTGCTACCTGAGAGCATACCTGTATCTGTGTGTTCATCATCTGTGTTCCCTACTAGAGTGGTTCCTGGGGAGCAGCAACGTCCTCTGTTGTTCAGTGGCATATCCCCCTACCTAGAACAGATGTAACCAGCGTTAGGCACTGTATACACATGGGCTGATTAAGTGAGGGAATGAATTACGTAAGGGTCCCTCCTGCGTAGGCAGCTGTGTCTTTGTCCACCTGGACACCATTCCTCCTTCTGCTACTAACACCCTTGATTTTTCTTGGGGGACCACCTGTCTCCATGCCCTTCAGATGGATCTGATCCCATCCTCAGACCAGCTCCAGGTATGCCCCTGACCAATCAGAGCCGGCAATGCCAAGGTCCCCCGTGATGGGTTCCAGGCTGGGCACGTGACCCAACCTTGGCCAATGAGGCATCTGCTCTGTCTCTGGGATTCTTAACAGGTGGGAGGGGAGTTTGGAGCAGCCCTGATGGGGAACCATGGGAGCCCCGGGGAGAAGTCAGGGGAGGCTCAGGGTCAGGATGCTCGCAAGAACACGTTTCCTATTAGGGCCTGCAGCAGTCCCAGGGAGGACTCTCTAGAAATGTTATTAGAAAAGAACGTAAGAGTCACAGATTTTGCAAAGCAGTACAAAGATCATCCAAATTCACCAACTGTTAATATTTTTTATTTTCATGTTCTCTCTAATATATATATTTATATATACATTCCTCAGTCTATCACCTTAGATATAGAATATACTCTTACATAAGTGTGGGACTGTTGTAACATTCAGGCTTTTATCCTTATGCACACTTTCATCTTATCTATGTCCATATTCCTGTTTTGTGAATTAGCTACATACTACCTTTTTTTTGTTGTTCTTTTCCCCACAGCACAAGGTCCATTCTGGTCCAGGTATTGTGCTTAGTAATGTACCTTTAGACCTCTTTAATCTGGAAAATCTCCTCAACTTTTCTTGCCTATGACAACTTTGAAGACCAGAGTCACCCCACCCCATATTGTTTTATTTATTTATTTGTTTGTTTGTTTTTTAACCATTTCCCCGTGAATGAGATTCAGGTAGCTCTGATCTCTGGAACACCACCTAAGTGATGCCCTGTCCTTTTCTAGACATCACATCTAGGTGCACACGAGGTCTGTCTGCCATCATTGCTGATGTACTCGGAAGAAATACTGGTCCGATTTCTCTACTGAATACTTTCTGATTTTGTTTTCTCCGTGAAGCTAGCTAATAAGAGATCAGTTGGGACACCTTTTTCATGAAGCAAAAATCTTAGAAGTGGAGAGCATTCTGTTCGGCCCATTTTGGGTACTTTGCCCACCATAGAACCAATCATCAGCTGAGGGGATGCAGGACCCTAATTGCCCCAGCCTGGGTCACATGACAGTGGGAGTGTGTGTGGTAGAAGGTCCTTACCTTTCCCCAAACGCAGAGAACAGACGTATGGATGAGGAAGTGGTTCTCAACCAGAGGCAATGTGTCCCCCTGCAGACACCTTCAGTGTCTGGAAACATATTTAGTTGTCACAGCTGAAGGGGTGACGCTGCTGCTGTACAGCAGGTAGAGGCCAGGGATGCCTCTCAACATCCTGCAATGCACAGCATGCAGCATCCACTGCAAGGGACGATCCTGCCCCAATATGTCCTCCGTGTGGATGTTGAGAAACCCACACTGAGGACATTTTGGGAAGAACTGTTCTGCAAAGATGAGGGCATGGAGTACAAGAAAACCCCTCTCACTGAGCAGCCAGATTGTTAAAGATCCTTTTCTTGGATTATCCTGTTCAATCCTCACACTCCCCTTTGAGAAAGCACTTGTTTATACTTCATTATACAGAAGTGTAAACTGAGGCAGGGGAAGGTCAGGTCGCTTGCCCCAGGATCCCCAGCTGTTTGTAGCCAAGTTGGAATTCAGCCCCAGGTGGGCTGCCGCTGAGTGCACGTGCTCAGCCCTCACACTTGGGCGAGTGGATGCTACCCAGGGCACTAACGTTCTCCTCTTTCTTCTGTGTTCTCGTTCCTTTAAGCCAACTGTTTGCTTCGCCTATTACTTGGAAACGGATGACTCTGACTCTGATTCCCAGTTTCTTCCTGAACCTTCGAAACCTGGCTCGAACTGCACCTCCCCTTCCAAGCCTGGTGCAGAGTACGAGGAGATCCAGGCGTGGGAATGTCCCCTGTGCTGCCTCAGCATCCTCTGCCTTTCCTAAAACCCGAGGTCCCTCTGCTTCCCGCTCTGGACCCTGTGCTCCCAAAACATGCATGCTGGCCTACTGTGATGTAAAATTCCATAATACAGCTGCTTAAATATGCCGAAATTGATTTGTCCTCCATGTTGGTGGTCTGTGTGTAACCTCTCGGGGCAAAGGTGCAGACACTCCTTGGATTCGGGCAGCCAGGGTCCTTTGACCTTGGTGCTCTGTGCCACGTGGCTGGAGAGGGCTCACCCCCCACATCCCGTCCACAATGTGGCTCAGGGGAAGGGGGAGGGGAAGAGGGAAGGGGAAGACACACTTGAGTCCTTCAAAGGGCAACTCCTACGAGATGCCCAGATCACTTTTCCTCAAACCTCATTGTCCAGAACATAGTCACATGACCACATCTAGCTGCAAGAGATGCTGGGAAGTGCAGTCCTTAGCTGGGCAATCCTGTGTCACCTAATTGCTTCTATTATTATAGCAAAGGAGAATGGCTATTGTGTCCCTACTGACTGGGTCTGTTAAGTTACTTTATCCTCAGCACCAGGCTGTAATGAATACATGAGCGAATAAGTGTATTCTTCAGTTCTGTACCTCTCTCCCATTGACTAGGATCTCCATTTTTACACAAATATTTAGAATGATGAACATTTCTTGAGCACTGACCATGTGGTAAGCACTGAGCTAATGTCTTTACACATTTTGATCCACTTAATTCTCACAACCATATGGCTGGTTCTGTTCTTATCCATCTTCCCAAGATAAGAGAACAGAGGCACAGAGAGTTCATGTCACTTGCTTCGGGTCACACAGATCATAAGTAGCCAGCCCAAGATTCACACCCAGGCAGGCTGGCTCCAGAGTCTGTGCCCTTAACCATCATGGTAATAACCTCACACATGTGGACACTGGGACTTTCCCAGATGGTCACACAACTGTGAGTGGAAGAGCATCTTCCAACATTCATACCTTCCAAGATTCATAGCATCCGTTCACTTACCTCTTCAGATATTGCATAAATACTTGGAATATGCATGTAGCACATATTTAGACACAATAATGCCAGTTAACTACAACAACAACAAAATCCACAGAAATTGTTGACTGAAGTGAAAATGTACAATGTGAGGGCTGTGAGTTTCCATTTTGTTTGGGGTTTACTGAGGATTATAGCCCAGGAGACAGCCTCTCACAGAGCTCTGAGGAACTGCTCCAAAAGGCAGGTAGGAGGTCAGGTTCTATGTGATTTTGGAGAACGTGTATGTGCAATGAAGCACACAGCTTGGTAGAAGGGTACTGTTAGTCACAAGGAACACATATGTCACTTATGATTTTAGCACTTTTCTAAGTATGAGACGATACAAGAATAGTGGTTTTTAAATTTTTCTCCTGAAAATATCTAACTATCTGAAAGCCTTTCTGCCAGTTTTCCCAGAGCATAGAGTACCTCAGCCTGATCTTCACTCTTAATTACTTTCCAGATGTATTGTTGGTATCAACTGCAGTGGCTAATGACTTCATTTTTGTAGAAGTGGGTGGTGGGGAACCTTCTTTTGTTGGCAGTGCACTCCTCTTCTTTTTTTTTTTTTTTTGTGGTACGTGGGCCTCTTACTGTTGTGGCCTCTCCCGTTGTGGAGCACAGGCTCCGGACGCGCAGGCTCAGCGGCCATGGCTCACGGGCCCAGCCGCTCCACAGCATGTGGGATCTTCCCGGACCGGGGCACGAACCCGTGTCCCCTGCATCGGCAGGCGGACTCTCAACCACTGCGCCACCAGGGAAGCCCGGCAGTGCACTCCTCTTGGTCATAAATTCAACCAAGGTTTGGGAGGCATTTTATAGCCAATTTCTCCCTCAGCGCTAGTAAGGTTTGTTGCTAGTTCAGGCGAGTATTTAACTGATAGGCCATTCAGTGTGTTATTGCTGGACTATGCCCTGTTAATGGTAGCCATACATGTTTCTGGACCACCTATCTTACTAGTCCCTTATGGTCCAGGAAATGGTTCCCTCTTGTTGCTTCTTCCCATATCTAGAATTACACTATTACGATCATTGATCTCACGTAGAACTATATATTTCATCAGTTGTTTCAAGTCGCCTAGGCATCATTATATTTATTGGAGGCTCAGTCACACAATTCTTTTTTACTTTTTTAAATATTTATTTATTTATTTATTTTGGCTGCGTCAGGTCTTAGCTGTGGCACATGGGATCTTTGTTGCAGCATGCAGTCTTCTTAGTTGCAGCATGCATGTGGGATCTAGTTCCCCGACGGATCAAACCCGGGCCCCCCGCATTGGGAGCGTGGAGTCTTACCCACTGGACCACCAGGGAAGTCCCAGTCACACAAATCTTAATGCAAGAAATAACAATATTGTAAATAGGCAGAATACAAGCAATATAGCTAGTAGCGTCATAAGTAAATGTTTAAGACAAGAAATTCCATTAGGTGCAGCCCAGTATATCCCAGGTCGTTTGTCCCTGTCTATTACATACCAATCACTAACTTTAAGAGAAATGATATATTAGCATTGTTCATAAAGCACCCAGGCCAATTCCCTGTAGTCATTAGGCTGATTATCCTTAGTATGATTTAATTTTCCTCCACATAAGGGAAACCCTTAAATTTCAATGACCATACCCTGATATTTGCAATATAAATTCATCCTGTAACTGAGGGACAGTCCCTCCTAAAAACCAGAAAGTTATATTCTTTGACTGAAATTTCCCTCATTGCTCTGACTGAGCTTCAGTAACTTTTAAAGATGATTCATTTAAAAAATTTATTTTATTAAAGTATAGTTGATTTACAATGTGTTAATTTCTGCTGTACAGCAAAGTGATTCAGTAATACGTATATATACATACTTTTTAATATTCTTTTCCATTATGATTTATCATAGGATGGATTTATTTATTTATTTATTTATTTATTTATTTATTTATTTTTGGCTGCGTTGGGTCCTCGTCGCTGCACACGGGCTTTCTTTACTTGTGGCGAGAGGGGGCTACTCTTCACTGCGATGTGCGACCTTCTCATTGCAGTGGCTTCTCTTGTTGCAGAGCATGGGCTCTAGGCGTGCGGGCTTCAGTAGTTGAGGCATGTGGGCTTAGTTGCTCCGTGGCATGTGGGATCTTCCCTGACCAGGGCTCGAATCCATGTCCCCTGCACTGGCAGGAGGATTCTTAACCACTGCACCACCAGGGAAGCCCTATCAGAGGATATTGAATATAGTTTCCTGTGCTATACAGTAGGACCTTGTTGTTTATTCATCCTATATATAATAACTTGCATCTGCTAATCCAAAACTCCCAATCCATCCCTCCCCCAACCCCCTCGCTTTGGCAACCAGAAGTCTGTTCTCTATGTCGGTGAGTCTGTTTCATAGATAAGTTCATTTGTGTCATATTTTAGACTCCACATATAAATGATATCATATGGTATTTGTCTTTCTCTTTCTGACTTACTTCACTTACTTCCATAATCTCTAGGTCCCTCCATGTTGCTGCAAATGGCATTAGTAGTATTAGTAATATTCCATTGTATATATGTACCACATCTTCTTTATCCATTCATCTGTCGATGGACATTTAGATTGTTTCCATGTCTTGGCTATTGTGAATAGTGGTGCTATGAACATAGGGCTGCATGTATATTTTTGAATTATAGTTTTGTCCAGCTATATGCCCAGGAGTGGGATTTCAGGATCATATGGCAACTCTATTTTTAGTTTTTTGAGGAACCTCCATACTGTTCTCCATAGTGGCTGCACCAATTTACATTCCTACCAACAGTGTAGGAAGGTTCCCTTTTCTCCACACCCTCTCCAGCATTTGTTATTTGTAGACTTTTTAATGATGATCATTCTGACCAGTGAGAGGTGGTACCTCATTCTAGTTTTTATTTGCATTTCTTTACTAATTAGCGATGTTTAGCATCTTTTCATGTGCCTGTTGGCCATCTGTATGAAATATGATTCATTTTTATGGCTATGGTCAGAGCAAGTAGTTTGATTGGCTAAGTGAGGGGGTCCCATCTTGTAATATGAGTAGTGGCCCAAATAAAGCAAAGACACTACAAAAAAGAAAATTACAGACCAATGAATAAAGGTGTAAAAATCCTCAACAAAATATTAGCAAATTGAATATGATAATATATAAAAAGTATCATACACCAGGATCAAGTGGGTTTTATTCCAGGGATTCAAGGATAGTTCAATATCTGCAAATCAATCAATGTGATACACCACATTAACAAAAGGAAGTCTAAAAGTCACATGATCATCTAATAGACACCAAAAAAGCATTTGGAAAAGTTCAACCTCCGTTCATGATGAAAACTCTGATGAAAGTGGGTATAGAGGGAACATACCTCAACTGAAAAAAGGACATTTATGACAAACCCACAGGGAACATCGTAGTAGATGGTGAAAGCTGAAAGCATTTCCTGTAAAATCAGGAAGAAGACAAGGATGCCAACCCACATCACTGCTATTTTACATAGTATTGGAAGTCCTAACCACAGCAGTCAGACAAGAGAAGGAAATAAAACGCATCCAAATTAGAAGGGAAGAAGTAAAGCTGTCACCATTTGCAGATGATGTGATACTATATACAGAAAACACTAAAGTCTCCACCAAAGCTATTAGAATTACAACAAGGTCCTACTTTATAGCACAGGGAACTATATTCAATACCCTGGGGTAAACCATAATAGAAAAGAATTTTAAAAAGAACATATATATATGTGTATAACTGAGTCACTTTACTGTACAGCAAAAATTAATACAACATTGTAAATCAACTATACTTCAATAAAAAAATAAATAAAGCTATTAGAACTAATAAATGAATTCAGTGAAGTTGAAGGTTACAAGATTAATATACAAAAATCTGTTGATTTTTATACAATAGTAATGAACTATCACAAAGAGAAACAAGAAAACAATCCTGTTTAAAATGGCATTAAAAAGAATAAAATACCTTGGAATAAAATTAACCAAGGAGCTTAAAAACCTATACTCTGAAAACTATAAAACATCGATAAAGGAATTGAAGATGATAAAAAGAAATGGAAAGATATCCCATGTTCATCATTGGAAGTATTAATATTGTTAAATGTCCATACTAAACAAAGCAAACTAGAGATTTAATGCAATCCCTATCAAAATACCAAGGACGTTTTTTCACAGAACTAAAACAAATACTAAAATTCATATGGAACCACAAAAGATCTGAATTGCCAAAGCAATCTTAAGGGAAAAGAATAGAGTTGGAGTAATAATGCTCACTGACATTAGACTATACTACAAAGCTACAGTAATCAAAACAGCATGATACTGGCACAAAAACATACACACAGATCAATGGAACAGAATAAAGAGCCCACAAATAAACCCGCACACATATGGTCAATTAATCTATGACCATAAAAGGGCAAGAATATGCAATGGGGAACAGAAAGTCTCTTCAACAAGTGGTGGTGGGAAATTTACACACTACATGTGAAAGAGTAAAATTAGAACATTTTCTCACACCATATACAAAAATAAACTCAAAATGGATTAAGGACCCAAGTGTAAGACCCAAAACCATAAACTTCTGAAAGAGGACAAGGCAGAACACTCTTTGACATAAATCAGAGCAATAGTATTTTTGGATCAGTCTCCCAAAGCAGAAGAAATAAAAGCAAAAATAAACAAATGGGACCATATTAAACTTAAAAGCTTTTGCACAGCAAAGGAAACCATCAACAAAATAAGGACACAACCTACTGAATGGGAGAAAATATTTGCAAATGATGTGATGGACAAGGGCTTAATTTCTAAAATATACAAAGAGCTCATACAACTCAATATCAAAAACAAACAAATAACCCAATCAAAAAAAGGGCAAAAGACCTAAATAGACATTTCCCCAAAGAAGACATACAGATGGCCAACAGGCACATGGAAAGATGCTCAGTATTGCTAGTTATTAGAGAAATGTAAATCAAAACTACAATGAAGTATCACCTCACACCAGTCAGAATGACCCTCATCAAAAACTCCATAAATAATAAATGCTAAGTTTTATAAATAATAATAAGTGTGGAGAAAAGGGAACCCTCCTGTGCTCTTAGTCGGAATGTAAGTTGGTGCAGCCACTGTGGAAAACAGTATGGAGGTTCCTTAAAAAACTAAAAATAGAGCTACCATATGATCCTGCAATCCCACTCATGGGTGTGTATATATATATATATATATATATATATATATATATATATACAAAAAAAAAGAAAACACTAATTTGAAAAGATACATGTACCCCAGTGTTCATTGCAGCATTATTTACAATTACCAAGATATGGAAGTGACCTAAGTGTCCAACCCCACATGAATGGATAAAGATGTTATACACATATAACATCTTACACACACACACACACACATACACACACACACAAAATGGAATACTACTCAGTCATAAAAAAGAATGAAATTCTGCCATTTGCAACAACGTGGATAGACCTGGAAGATATTAGCCTTAGTGAAATAAGTCAGACAGAGAAAGACATACTCCATACTATTACTTATATGTGGCATCTAAACAATAAAACAAACAAATGAACATAACAAAACAGGAACAGACTCACAGATGTAGAAAATAAACTAGTGTTTACCACTGGGGAGGGGAGGAGGGGCAAGATAAGGGTAGGGGGTTAAGAGATACAAATTACTATGTATAAAATAAATAAGCAACAAGGATGTATTGTACAGCACAGGGAAATATAGCCATTACTTTGTAATAACTTTAAATGGAGAATAATCTATAAAAATATCGAATCACTATGTTATTCACCCAAAACTAATATATTATATATCAACTATACTTCAATAAGAAAAAAAATAATGGCCCCAACAGAAGTATAACTTCTTTCTTCTAGAATAAATTTCTTAAGGGCTATCCAATTAGAGTCTTGCAGAGGAGAAATCCACCAAGATAACCCAATAGTACTGGACGTAGGTAACTGACCATAAACCCAACAACTGGAATAATCTTTAAACTCTGCATAGGATTGTGCTAATGACAGAAAAACATTTCATTCACATGCAAAAGTCGTCACAATAAAAAAACAGTATAAATAATCATACGGGTCAGGTCTGGCATCTTGGGATAGCCGTCTACTTCTGATGCCATCTTCTTTTTGTCCTGGTCTGAATATAATTTCTACTGTGTTTGAGCATCATTGTGAGATGAGGTTGAGGTCAGCAGTCCTCTCCATAGACCAGTCATATTCCACCTGTGATATCTACAGATTTGGGTTGTTTCCTCTCTTCTCAAGGTCTCCAACGTGTCTTGAGATTCCTCCACCTACTAGGAGGTATCCTTCCTTATTTACCTGGTAGTGTTGCTGGGAACTCTGAAGCAAGGTGCCAGGTTATTTTTCCAAGGGGCTTTATGGCTCTATAAAGTTCACCTTGGCTCTTTAAAGCTGTCTAGTCATATCTGATTCTGTGCATATTCTTAAATATGACATGCCAGTCAAAGCAATGGTAATAAAACAAGTGTTTCCATTTATGTCCCGTTATAAGGAGAATAGATTCTTATGGAACTTATGCAAATAACTATGTTGTCATAAAAATAAGAATACTAAGAGTTTCCAAATTCTGGAAGGATCGGGTAGAGAGAAAATATAAATGTTTCAATTCTGCTTACAAAAGTGTAATTTACCAAACTGCTGTTATAATTAGTTGAAAGTGAAATGCTTCCTTATGTCTAGAAAACAAAAATTAAAAGCCAGTGATATTTCAGACAAAAAGCCATAAAAATTAAAAACATATTCATCCCTTCACTGAGTCCTATGGAACTAATCTTTGTTGATCTTAATATTGTGTTAACAATTTATGAAGTCATCAGGTTTTCCATTTGAATTCTTTAATTTCTTACTCAGTTCAGTGGTATGATTCGAAAGTTATCAGAAATCTGTATCTGTCAAAAAGACATTTCAGTGTAAACAAATTATACATAAAGTTCAAAACAGTTTCTCAGCCCCACCAGGCACATGTCAGTGGCCAAATGTGGCCAGAGGCTACTGTACTGGACACTGCAGATACAGAACATTTCCACGGTCACAGAAGGGTCTGTTTCAGGACCGCTTTAGATGTCTTACATTATCAGAATTATTACACACCGTAGCCCCCAGAAAGTGAGGATGTGGGCTTGGTGCTGTGAGACACTGAAGAAGCACAGCCAGGTGGAGCATCTTATCAATGGCTCTTGGAGACTCCCGGCTCCATGCACGGTCCTCTGGGCAGTTTGAGTCTCAGGGTGGCCAGTGCCCTGCCCGCACGACAACCCCTCTTCCTGGGGCAGATTAACCAGTCGGTTACTGATAATGTAGATAAATGCTAACATTTCCTGGGCACTTTCCACCTGTCAGGTATGGAGCTGAACACTTTATATAGATGATCTACCCTTCACCAGAGTCCAAGAAACAGGAACTAATATGATCCCCAATTTGTAGGAGAGACGAACAAGGCTCATGAGAGCTTTTTAGAAAAGATTATTATTTCAGTTTTTGAACATAAATCAAGACTCTATGGCTATTTATTATATTACACTTTTTCAACTTCATGGGATTCAAATTTTCATAAACTATATCTTTAAAAAATAAAGTATAGCTGTTTTCAATTCTGCCCAAACTGCCCCTTTTCCAGGAGCAGCTTGGCTTTATCTACTGCAGGAGCTGGCACAGAAAATTCTCTTGGTCAAGGCTGGGCAGACTCTGGCCATCCAGCCCACAGCCTGTTGTATAAAGAAGGGCTCATTAGCACAGCCATGTCCATTCCTTATTTACAGTCCGGGCTGTTTTTGTGCAAAGTCTTTTAGCTGCGACAGAGACTTATTGGTTCAGAAAGGCTAAACTATTTGCTATGAGACCTTTGACGGAAAAAGGTAACTGACTGCTGCTTCTGAATAGCTTCAGGATACATAAATAAGATTGAGCCAAAGGGTGTGCTAGGGATTGAATGTGGAAGACCAAGGAATGGTGGGCGTCCTTTTTTTCCCCTTTTGGCCACACTGTGCAGCATGCAGAGTCGAATCCATGCCCTCTGCATTGGGAGCACAGAGGCTTAACCACTGGACCACCAGGGAAGTCCCTGTGGGGGGGCATCTTGAATGACTTCATGAATTCTGGCTTGAGCCACTGGAGGTGCTGGGTTCCAAGTTGAGGATGCCTTGGGAGGGACAGAAGTAGGATGATAAGGGTTCATTTCATTTTGGACGTTTTAAGTTGAATTATAGCCAAATAAGCCTTAGTAAGCGCAGGGAGTGTGCATTAAATCTACAAATATTTAATTGACCTTCGTGTCTGTCTGGTTTTTCAAATTACCTTAATATTCACCCATTCCCTCTTGTCCAGGAATCTGGCACTGCCCAGTGAGTTCTGATCTGCAGGTCAAGCTTGAAACTTGATAGTCAATTAAGTTATTCATTCATTTACTCCAAAATCTTTTACTGACACCATAAATAAAGTCAAAATTTGAATAAGAAATGGATCAAAAGTACATTCAGTACACATTACAGAGGAAAGATCAATATCCTTAATATGTAAAGAACACTTACAAATAGATAAGAAAAAGACCAATGACCCAATCAAAAATTGGTGAGATATATGAAAAGATAATTCATAGTAAAGAAATGAAACTGCTTCTAACCATGTTTTCACCCAGCAGTTGGTAAAGGTTAAAAAATGTGTTCAAAAAAATAATAAAAAATGTGTTCATATACTGACTTGGCCTCTCCAAATGCATTGTTAGTTGGGTTCTCATCTGGCACTCTTTGCATAGAGCACTTTGGCAATAGCTGTCCCCAAATTTGAAATGCACATATGCTCTGATGCAATTCTTTCAGTTCTAAAACCTGTCCTGAGAAGCTTCCAATTGTGTGCAATGACACATTTTCAAGGAAGGTCATTCCAGTAGTGTTAGTAGTAAGAAAAAACCAGAAGGCACCCAACTATCCAGTCTTAGGAGACTTGGTTAAACAAATCATGGTAAAGTCATTCAGGGGAATAGTCTACCACCATCAAAAAGAATGAGGCAGTTCTGTATGGACTGATATGGCAAGACTTCCAAAATATATTCGTTAGCTAAAAAATGAAAACAAAAGCAAAAGTGTGCATAGTAGGATATCATTTATGTAAAAAAGAAACAGGTGGCTAGTGGCAGATGAAATATATTGGTTTATATACACACATGCAAATACATGTATAATTAAACCTATAAATTAACATATAATTAAGCATACAAATAAATGAATAAATATTTATCTCCGAAAGCATAGATAAGAAATCCGTTAATGCCAGTGGGGATTAGTCTAAGGAGGGAACCCAGTGGGGAGAGCTGGAGGAGAAGGAGACATACTCTTTTCCATATATTTTATCCTGTTGGAAGTTTTCACCACCCTTGCAGAAACCAAAGTTCCCCTACATCCATTTCCCCTTTCTTCCAGAACATTAGAGCCCTGCATCGCAGCTGGGATATTGCTATCTGAACGAGGGACAGCATTTCTCACCTATTGTGCTGGTTGTCCGTTTGATTAAGGTCTGGCCAGTGAGGCATAAGGGTAAGGACCATCCTTACCAGACAGCCCAGGTGGGGTGTGTTTCTGCACCTGTGTGCCCATCCGCAAGTGGGTCTCAATTGTTACCAGCAGGCCTGGGAGGCTGAGGCGGTATCTCAGGGGTTTTGAAGGTATGCCATTGTGAGTAGCAGTGAGTGTGTGGGCGTCTGGGAGAGGGGTCACCGCTTGCCTGGGGGTCACTGTGCTTCTGATGATTCTGCAGGACCAGCCCCCAGCCCCCAGTAACCGCTTCCCCCGACCCAAGCATCCAGGCCCTTGTGTCTCTGCTGCTCAGAAGCATAACTTGCGGCTCTTCCCTGTCAACCCGCACCTCCCTTCTCCTGGAAGACCTGGTCCAGGACAGAAGGCTAGACTCGTGGGGGAGGGGCGCTGGGGGGAGGACGGCTATCTGGGGCCCAATTGGAAAGCCCAGCAACAGAGACAGTGATGGAGGGAAGCTGGGGTCAGAGAGGAGGTGCAGGACCAGGATTCCCAGTCCTCAAACCCTAACAACATTATACTTTGTTTCAGGCACTGTTTCAGTCACTGGACCTGAGTATCTATGTGGACAGGGGAGGGGCGGTGGTCGTGAGGGACTCCTTTCGCGCCTTTGTCCTGCGTGTCCCCGGGCACATTTTCTGGACCCCCTGCAGGATGCCAGGGGCCAGCACTGAGCTAACCCGCCCCGCCCCTGCCCCCCGGGAAGCCCGCTCCAAGCCTGCTCCAAGTCGCAGCCCGGGAGGGGCGGGCAGTCCTGCCGCTGCAGCTCTGAAGGGTCTGCGCCATCAGTGCGAGTGCGCAGTAGGGGGCGGGGGGCGGCGGATGGCGCTGTGGGGTCTCCGCGGGGAGGGCGGGGGCACCCAGCCAGGATGGGCGGGTGCGTTCTGGGCAATGGGGCGCAGGAGCTGCTGCCTAGGAGCCCCTGAGACCGGATGGTGTGCGCGCAGTGGAGCACCTTGAGGAACCCGCGTCTCCCCTGAGGGCGGCCAGAGTCCTCAGACCCTTCTGAGCCTCGGGGCGACTCCTGGTCCGAGGATTTCTCGGGCCACTGAGAGGAGAGAAGACTGGAGGGGACCGAGGAGGACTGGGCTGTCCGGGTTAGGGGATGGCTGGGTCTCCTTCCAGGTCAGGTGGAAGAGGAACAGGGTCCCGGTCCCGAGATTTTAGGAGGTAGGAGGGTCAGATCTGGGGACTTCGTAGGTTGATGGAGGAGGCCGGAGGTATGGGGGTGGGACACTGGATAGATCAGTTGGGGGTCGGGGGCTAGTTCCCGAATCGACCGAATAGAACGTAGGAAAATGACTTGGGTGGGGGGAGTCCAGAGGGCATTTGGGGAGTGGGGAGGGTCGTGAAGCCCCTCCGGAAGCTTTTGGGGGAGTCAGAGGAAGCTTGTGGGAAGGGCGCTTGGAAAAGCGTTTTCGAGCCTCCAGCGATGTTGTGCGCCCCTGCCTGCCTGAGGGTGGTGGCTGGGAGCTTGCCGGGGGCGTGCATCTTGGAGGGGCAGCCTCTGGGGTATGGGCCCTGGGTGAGACCTAGGGTCGGTCCTTGGTGTCAGCCAGGGGGGATCATGTGTCTGGAGGGTGATTTTCAGTTTTGAGATGTGTCTGCAGATGTTTTTGTGTCTTTATGCCCTGCTTTCCAAAGTATTTGTTTGAAAATATGTGTTCCTACAAGTTAGTGTGTGTGTGTGTGTGCGTGTGTGTGTCTGTATGTCTATGTCTGCCGGGGTGTCTGCTGTTTTGAGCTCTGTGAACCTGAATCTGCACGTTTGTGTGTGTGGATCTGTGAGTGGGTCATATTGTTTCTAAAAGGCCTGCAAGCTGAGGGGGTGTCTCTGATTTTCTAGGAATGTCTGTGACTGCAGTGTGGGTGTGTGTCTGCAGTGTGTGTGTGTGTGTGTGTGTGTGTGCACGACTGGGTGTTGCTGAGCTTTTGGATGAATTTCTGCATATTTGTCTGTCTGATCTGCTAGGAGGTCTCAATGTTTTCAAGCCTACAAGGCTGAAGGAGTGATTCTGAGGTTTAAAGTGAGCCATTGTGAGTAGGAGCTGGGGGCGTCCAAAGGGGAGTGACAGGGGGCATCTGAGGCGGGAGGCTACCGGGGGGATGGGTCCCCAGGTGAGACTGAGGGTGGACCCTGGAGTGTGAGGCAGAGGTGGTCTGAGTGTCCCATAGGGTGCCCTTTGAGCTTTAAGTGTGCAGATGTGGGTGTCCTGCATGTGTCTGTGCCTGGTGTGTCCAGTATTTGAAGCTGTGTGTGTCTGCACATTTGTGTGTGTGTGTGTGCGTGCAAGTGCCTGAGTGTTACTGAACCTCAGGTTGTGTTACTGCCCATTTGTGTGTATTTGGGGATCTACAAGTGGGTCTTAATTTGTACAAGTAGGACACCGAGGCCAAGGGGGTGTCTCTTGAGTTTTTGAAAGTATCCCACTGTGAGTAAGAGTGTGAGTTCTGGGCAGGAGGTCACCTCGTGGGAGGGATTCATTGTGTGCCTGATGATCCTGCAGGACCCACCCTGTCCCCCAACCACCCCCAAGGGGTCTCCAGGCCCCAGTGCCTCTGAAGCATGAGCCTCTGTGCCTTTCCTAGGAAGGCCTGGCCTGGGCAGTGCGGGGGGAGCGCTGGGGGAGGGGACGGATTCTGAGGCCCAGTAGGAACCCCTCAGTTACAAGGACAGTGATGCTGGCAGTCTGGGAGCCTTCGTGGAGGAAGAGGCCTCTTGACCACCACCCCTAATAATAAAATTGCAGCCAATACTCTGACGCCTGTGCTGGTGTCAGAGACTGTTTTAACCACCTGACTTGTGCTTGGGGGCGGGGGTTGGGGGTTTGTGTGTGTTGCTGAGCAACTCGGCCCGTTCATTCACGTGAGTTTGTCCACAGGTTCCCGGGGCATCTTCGGAGCCAGGCCTGCTCGGGCGCCAAGGACAAGCACTGAGCAAGCCTGCCCGCTCCTGCCAAGGGGCGCAGATAGACCCGGGTCCGGAGGTCAGTCCCACGGCCGCAGCTCTGAAGGGTCGGCGCCATCAGGGCGGGGGCGCAGCGACGGGCGGGGTGCGGAGCGGAGGGTGCAGGGTCTCCGCGGGGAGGGCGGGGCACCAGGCCAGGATGCGCGGGTGCGTTCAGGGCAATGGGGCGCAGGAGCTGCTTTCTAGGAGCCCCTGAGGCCCGATGGTGCCCACGGTGGGGCCCCTTCAGGAACCCGCGTCTACCCTGAGGGCAACCCGAGTCCTCACCCGCTTTGAGCCTCGGGGAAAGTCAGGGTCCTATGATTTCTCTGGCCACTAGCTGGAGAGGAGACTGGAGGGGACAGGGGAGGCCGGGGTGTCAGTAGTAGGGGTGGCGGGGACTCCGTCCAGGACAGGTGGAGGAGGAGCCCGGGTCCTGGTCCTGAGGTTTTAGGGGGCAGGACGGGCAGACGGGGGACTCTGTAGTTGGATGGAGGAAGCCGGGGTATGGGGGGAGGGGATACTTTGGGAGAGGTCTTTTTGGGATCAGGGAGCCAGGTACGGAATTGGCCTAAAAGAACATCCAGAGGGCCATTCGGGGGGCGTGGAGCCCCTTCTGGAGGCTTTGGGGGGGCGCCTGAGGAAGCTTATGCAGATTTACTTAAGAGAAGGACACTTGGCAAAGGGCTGTGCAGCCTCCAGTGATTCTGCGCTTGCACTTGCTTAGCTGCGGGTTAGGGCTGGGAGCATGCCAGGGGCATGCATCTTAGAGGGGCAGCCTCTGGGGGATGGGCCATGGGTGAGACTGGGGACCGGCCCTTGGTGTCAGCCAGAGGGGAATTGTGTTGGAGAGGGTGACTTGTATTTTCAGGTTGTGCGTCTGCCGTTGTGTGTGTCCCAAGCGTGTGTGTGTGTGTGTGTGTGTGTGTGTGTGTGTGTGTGTGTGTATCTACCGGTGGGTCTCAATTTTTAAAACTAGGTCTGTGGGCTCAAAGGGTGTCTCAGAGGTTTTCAAAGAACATCATGGGGTGTTGGAGTGTGCGTGTGAGTCCCTGATGGGGACCACCAAGTTCCTGGGGGATCATCGTGTGTCTGATGGTCCTGCCGGGCCAGCCCTAACTCCCCAGCCACACTTGAACTGGCAGCCAGGCCCTTGTGCCTCAGCTGCTCTGAAGCATGAAGCTCTGTGACCTGGGGATCTTCTTCCATAAGGTTCTGTCTTCCCTGGAAGACCTGGCCCAGAACCAGGGCCTGGATGGGTGGGAGAGGGGCGCTGCGGGAGATCGGAGGCCAGGTTGGAAGGTTCTGGAAGCAGGGACAGTGATGCAGGGAAGCTGGGGGTGGGAGAGGAGGTGCTGGAAGAGGCCTCCTAACCGCCCTCCCCCCCACCAATAACAGTAGGGTTGGATCCAACACATAAACTGCCTGACTCTGTGTCAGGCTGTGTTCTCAATACCTGACATGTGTTTAATCATATTCAACCCTCATGTTTAATCATTCATTGTCCTTCTTTTTATGGAGGGGAAACCTGACAGCACAAGAGGTTAAATACCCGCTGAACCGGGGCTTGTTAGGTAAAATACAGGATGCTTACTTCAATTTGAATTTCAGACAAAGAATTACCTTTCAGTATAACTATGTCCCAGATATTTCTTGCCTACACTTAAACATAACTTGGCAAAATAAATAAAGGGTGATTTTTTATGTAGACACGTCCCATGCAGTGTTTGGGAGGTACTTATACTACAATATGATTTGTGTATCTGAAATTCAAATCTCAGTTTGCTGAGTATTTCTTGTAATCTTGTTGTTGTTAAATCTGGCGAGCTTGATCCTTGAGCTCTCTCGGCTAGTGACTGGCAGGCTGGAACCCCCCAGTGCACCCTGCAGACACACTGGCCCAAGTCCTGCCCAGGGTAAAGCTGGGGTGGAGGCGGGTTCCCAGGACCCCACAGATGAGCCTGCTGCTAGGCACCCTTGCTGCAGTGCTGACCCCTCCCCAGGGGCTGTGTTGAGGGGTCTGTGGACCGCCCCCCTTGTCTTCATAGCAGTCCTGAGAGGCAGGCACTTGAGCATCCTGTACCAGAAGAGGCCCCTGAGGATAGGGAAGAGAGGTCCTGGTATGTACTACTTGGTCAAGCTATCTTGCAGCCTTAGGACAGGGCTGAAATATGGCACTGAGAATGCTGACCATGAGTGCACTTATTTAGTGCCTACTGTATGCCAGACTCCAGAGGCCCTTTTGATACTCAGTTAGCTGACATTCACCTCCAGGGTCCCAGCACTTTGTGTCATAATTTTTCTGTTCTTAAAGGGGCATAAAACCCACACCCATGATCCCTGCCCTTGCCCTTGCCAGGTGCCATGGCAATTACTCTCCCCACATCACACACTGGGCCTTGGAAGCCACTCTAGGAGGGAGGCATTGCCAACACTTCCCCTTGGATGCTTGGGGAGGGGCTGGAGCTGCCTGAGTCCACCGACACCTGAGAGCGGTGCTGGGGTTCACAGCCGGGCCATCTGGGTCCCCAGCCCAGGCACTGACTGCTCTGGTCTCCTGTCCATAGGGAGCACCTGTGGGGTCACGATGCTACCTCTCAGCACCGTCGAGGGCCAGGAAACGGAGGAGGTGCAGACCAAGCCGCCGGAGAAAGGAGGTGAGACACACGTCGGGTGGAAAACTGTGCACAGGTGGCAGTGGGCAGGGTCTCCAGGGCATGGCTGATGAGGAAGTGTTGACCCTGAAGACAGATCCCAACCCCAAATATCTCCCACTGGCTCCTCTTGGGGAGGGAGGGCCCTGAACTGCCCCCAGTAGTTCTATCTTACATGATGATAGTACAACATCAAAACTAGCCCATGGATATTGGCACAAATCCATGTGTATTTTTCCATGTGTTTTATCACATGTGTAGTGGCCTGTAACAATCATACAGGAGAAAGAAAATACCTGACTATTTCCTGCAGAGGCGTCCCCACAGGCAGCTGCATATCAGCCGTCCCTTCCTCCTGGACACGGGCTCCCCAGGGTGCCACCCTCTCCAGAGCCCCCTGTTGTCTTACCCCAGCCCCTTCACTCGCTGACCTGCCCTCTCTGTTCCCTGTGGGCCTTCAGGATGCAATTTAATGCATGTCTGCAGGCAATGCTGTGCAACCTCCAGCAAGTGTCCTAACCTCTCTGTGCCTTCGTTTCCTCTCTAATGTTGGATTAACATAGTATCCATCTCAGAGGCTTATTATGAAGAACCAAATAAGATAATCCGTGTAAAATACTTAAAAGCATGCTTCACACATAGCAAGTACGCCACACATATTAGCTCTTGTCAATGGTTTCATGATGAATATCTTATTATTACTGAGTTTCTCAAGCCACAGAGGGCAAGATGGCCTCATGAGTCTTTCCTCCTCCCTCAGCCCTGCTTCCT
Source organism: Mesoplodon mirus (assembly GCF_964341445.2). Lineage (NCBI taxonomy): Eukaryota > Metazoa > Chordata > Mammalia > Artiodactyla > Ziphiidae > Mesoplodon > Mesoplodon mirus. The sequence goes on along the minus strand of NC_138995.1, from coordinate 63,466,362 downwards.
GAGAACCCTGGTGAGGCGCCCCCCAGAAAGAATGCAAGAGTGTCAGCCAGACGGGTGCCGATCTGTCCCATGGTAAGCCTGCTTGTTTCCTCCCTTTGACCAGAAGCCCTTGGGTCTGAGCTCAGGCACATCTGCCACCCTCTCTGCCCAGCAGAGACCCTTGGATGGCTCGGTGCCCCTTGTACCCTTGAGGATGTAGCCCCAGCTCTGGGGGAGCTTCCCTCTTTCCTGTCTTCTTTTCTTTCCTAATTCCTGCCTCTGCTCCAATGTCACCTCCTCCATGAAGCCTCCCTTGCCCGCTTTGGCCTCATTTCTCTCTAACCCCTTGCTTTGCTCAATTTCTTCAGCGTTATTAGTGCTACCTGAGAGCATACCTGTATCTGTGTGTTCATCATCTGTGTTCCCTACTAGAGTGGTTCCTGGGGAGCAGCAACGTCCTCTGTTGTTCAGTGGCATATCCCCCTACCTAGAACAGATGTAACCAGCGTTAGGCACTGTATACACATGGGCTGATTAAGTGAGGGAATGAATTACGTAAGGGTCCCTCCTGCGTAGGCAGCTGTGTCTTTGTCCACCTGGACACCATTCCTCCTTCTGCTACTAACACCCTTGATTTTTCTTGGGGGACCACCTGTCTCCATGCCCTTCGGATGGGTCTGATCCCATCCTCAGACCAGCTCCAGGTATGCCCCTGACCAATCAGAGCCAGCAATGCCAAGGTTCCCCGTGATTGTTCCAGGCTGGGCACGTGACCCAACCTTGGCCAATGAGGTGTCTGCTCTGTCTCTGGGATTCTTAACAGGTGGGAGGGGAGTTTGGAGCAGCCCTGATGGGGAAACATGGGAGCCCCGGGGAGAGGTCAGGGGAGACTCAGGGTCAGGATGCTCGCAAGAACACGTTTCCTATTAGTGCCTGCACCAGTCCCAGGGAGGACTGTCTAGAAATCTTATTAGAAAAGAATGTAAGAGTCACAGTTTTTGCAAAGCAGTACAAAGATCATCCAAATTCACCAATTTTTAGCACTTTTTCTATTTTCGTGCATTCAACCCTGATACACACTTTCATCTTATCCCTGTCCATATTCCAGTTTTGATAATTTGCTACATGCTGTCTGCTTGGTGTTCTTTTTCCTCCTACACAAGGTCTGGTCTAGGGCCAGGTATTGTGCTTAGTAATGTATCTTTACTTCTCTTTAAGCTAGAAAACCTCCTCAGCCTTTCTTTGCCTCTCATGGCACTGAAGGTTTTGAAGTCCAGAGTCACACCCCGCTCCATATTCATGGTTTATTGGGTTTATTTTTTACCATTTCCCCATGAATGAGATTCAGGGTAGCTATGATCTCTGGAATCCAACCTAAGTGATGCCACGTCATTCTCATGACGTCACGTCTGGATGCACCCGAGGTCTGTCTGCCATCACTGGTGATATGAATTTTGATCTATTCAGCCAAGATGCTTGTCCCATTTCTCCACTGAATAATTTCTGATTTTCTTATTTCTCCATGTAACTAACTAATAAGAAATCATTGGAGAGACATTTGTAGATGAGCCAAATAACCTAGAAGCAGAGACCATTCTGATGGGTCCTTTCGGGTCCTGTCCTCACCACTGAACTAAGCATCAGCTGAGGAGATGCAGGACCCCAATTGCCCCAGCCTGGGTCACATGCCCATGGGAGTGTGAGGGGTTGAAGGTCCCTACCTTTCGCCAACCCTGAGAACAGAAGTATGGGATGCAGCAGTGATTATCAACCAGAGGCAATGTGTTCCCCACGGGACACCTTCAGTGTTTGGAAACATATGTGTTTGTCACAATTGAAGGGGTGATGCTGATGGCATCTAGTGGGTAGAGACCAGGGATGCTGCTCAACATCCTGCAATGTCCAGGATGTTCCCCCCCCCCGACCCCTGCAAGAAGGATCTGGACCCACAGTGTCACTAGTATGGAGGGTTGGTAACCCGGAAATAGGGGGAAGGACGATTCTGCACAGGTGAGGACACTGAGTGGAGCGAAAGCCTTCCAGCCCACCCTAAGCCTCCCAGCCGGGAATGCCAGCCTGGTGAAGCTGAGAGCCCAGACTCCAGAGTCTCAGCGCTGGGTTCAAATCTGGCCTCAGCCACTACCAGCTGTGGGACCGGGAACCAGTTCCTGAACTTCTGTGAGCCTCAGTTTCCTCATCTGTGAAATACGGCAGTAGGAACACCCCCCTCACAGGGTTACTATGAGGATTAAGTGAGTTCACATTTGTGCTGCGCTTACAACAGTGCTTGGGATATAAGTACCTGTCACATAAATGATGGGACATGTCTGTCCCCTGAGGAGGTTACATACTCACTTCTAATCCTGACTGCCTGATATCCCCCACCTCTACGTCTGATCATAAAGAGTGAGAAAGCTTACTGGTCCCTCCCTACCTCCGTTACCTCATCTGTAGGATGGAGAAATAAGAACAGAGGCCACCTCTTGAGCATTAAATGGGACCTGACATGTCATTCATGCAGCAGAGTAAATACTCAATAACCACTGGGTAGAAATAATAGTCCTCTCAGAAATTACTGCAGCTACGTACTGCCAGCACTGTGGGAGATGCTTTATATTGAAAGGAAGTGTTTAATTTTTTTAGGAAAGCAGATGGTTTTAAGAAAGCAGCAAAGCAAACGTTGTCACAACTAACGGGTTTCCAGCTCTCAGTAAGTGGCAAACATTGTTAAATTTAAAGATCCTTTTCTCGGATTACCTTGTTCAGTCCTCACACTCCCCTATGAGAGAGCAGTTATTTATATTCCATTATACAGAAATGTAAACTGAGGCCAGGGAAGGTCAGGATGCTTGACCCAGGATCCCCAGCTGTACGTGGCCAAGTAGGAATTCAACCCTAGGTGGGCTGCCCCTGAGTGCACGTGCTCAGCCCCCAAACTGAGGGTGACTGGACACTACCTAGGCGCTAACATTCTCTTCCTTCGTCTCTGTTCTCTGTCCTTCTAGCCAAATGTTTGCTTCACCTTTTACATGGACTCGAATGACTCTGACTTTGAATCACAATCTTCTCCTGAAACTTCGAAATCTGGCTCAAAGTGCACCTCCCCTTCGAAGCCTCGTGCGAAGTGTCAGGGGATCAAGGCGTGGGAATGTCCCGTGTGCCGCCTCAGCATTCTCTACGTTTCCTAATACCTGAGGTCCCTCTGCTTCCCGCACTAGACCCTGCGCCCCCAAAACACACTTCCTGGGCTACTCTGGTGTAAAACTCCAAAATACAGCTGCTTAAATATGCCAAAGTTGATTTCTCTCTGATGGTGATTGTGTGTAACCTTCCAGGGGGGAAGTGTTACAAACTGGTGGATTTGGGCAGCCAGGGTCCTTCGACCTTGGTGCCACGTGGCTGGAGAGGGCTCACCCCCCACATCCCATCCACACTCTGGCTCAGGGGAAGGCGGAGGGGAAGAGGGAAGGGGAAGACACACTTCAGTCCTTCAAAGGGCAACTCCTACAAGATGCCCAGATCACTTTTCCTCAAACCTCATTGGCCAGAGCATAGTCACATGACCACATCTAGCTGCAAGAGATGCTGGGAAGTGCAGTCCTTAGCTGGGCAATACTGTGTCACCTAATTGCTTCTATTATTATAGCAAAGGGGAATGGCTATTGTGTCCCCACTGACCGGGTCTGTTATGTTAATTTAGCCCCGGCACCAGGCTGTGATGAATACATGAGTGAATAAATGTACTCTTCAATACTGTATTTCTCTCCCATTGACTAGGATCTCCTCCATTTTTACACAAATATTTAGAATGATGAACATTTCTTGAGCACTGACCATGTGGTAAGCACTGAGCTAATGTCTTTACACATTTTGATCCACTTAATTCTCACAACCATATGGCTGGCTCTGTTCTTATCCATCTTCCCAAGATAAGAGAACAGAGGCACAGAAAGTTCATGTCACTTGCTTCAGGTCACACAGATCATAAGTAGCCAGCCAAGATTCACACACAGGCAGGCTGGCTCCAGAGTCTGTGCCCTTAACCATCATGGTAATAACCTCACACATGTGGACACTGGGACTTTCCCAGATGGTCACACAACTGTGAGTGGAAGAGCATCTTCCAACATTCATACCTTCCAAGATTCATAGCATCCGTTCACTTACCTCTTCAGATATAGCATAAATACTTGGAATATGCATGTAGCACTTATGTTTAGACACAATAATGCCACTTAACTACAACAACAGCAAGATCCACAGAAATTGTCGATTGAAGTAAAAATGCACAATGTGAGAGCTGTGAGTTTCAGTATTTGGGGACTTACTGAGGACTATAGCCCAGGAGAGAGCCTCTCAGAGAGCTCTGAGGAACTGCTCCAAACGGTAGGTAGGAGGTCAGTTTCTGTGTGATTTTGGAGAAGGGGTCCATGCAGTCAAGCACACATCTCAGCACAAGGTTCCTGTTGGTCATGAAGAACAGACATCTCAGTCAATGATTTTAGTGCTTTTCTAAGTATGGGAAGATGCAAGAATCTTTGTTCATAGTACTTTTTTTTCTGACAATATCTAATTATCTGAGGGCCATTTCTGCCACTTTCCCCAGAGCATAGAATGCCTCACCCGGATCTTAACCCCGAATTCATTTCAGGGTGAACTGTAGGTGGTACAGAATCGTGGGCAGCATCATTTAGTTGGCAAACTTCAGGAGCAACAGCCACAAGGGGTCGTGGAGGTGTCTCTGCTGAGGTTTCTGGGCTCCTCCAGATGCCTGGTGGACGCTGGTCCTCAGCTCACCTAGGCTGGCTTCTCTTGGGGGCACTGGGGAGACCTGGCCCCACTCCAAGTATCTTTCATCCTCCAGCACGCTTGCCTGGTCATGTTCATCCACATGGCAGGGGTAAAGACGCAAGAGAGAAACAAATGCCAATTTCATAAGCACTTTTCAAGCTTTTGCTTAAATAACCTTTTACCTGCATCCCTTTGGCCAAAGCAAGTTCCATGGCCAAGTACAGATTCAGAAGAAAAGGGCACTGCACACTTAGGACAAAGGGTATGGACATGGGGGAGGGTGGAAAACTGGGGCCATGTTTGCAACCTACCACAGGGCAGGAATGTGATCATATCCCCAACCTGCATCGGCTCCCACCTGTCAGAACACAAGAGGATTGATTCACCAGCCAGGCACCTGGGAGGGAAGCCAGGAATGTGAGAGAGCCTCCACCTGCCAGGTGGCCCTTCTCAAGAGTCAGAAAAGTCTCTGGGAGGACATGTTATCAGTGTGAGGGATGAGGAAAGACTTCCTGTGTAAGTCAAGTGTTCAGAGTCATCAGAGTATGCTCCCCAGATAGAAACCCTACAGGTGTCCTGAGTATGGGAAAGCTTTCACCGAAGACCTGACTCTTAATAATCACGGGAAATTCCACACTGCAGGGAAGCCGTGTGCATGCACCAAAGGTGGGGTCCTTCGGGCAGGTCTCCTCCCTGACACACCACCAGAAAATTCATGTTGGAAAAGACTGTAAACTCTCCCGGTGTGAAAAGACCTTTAGCTGGAATGCACGCAAACCCCCCCAGTGCAGGTAAAATGAGGAAACCTATGTGGGTGGAGATTTCCTTCATTTCTCCTCAGAAGTTTTCTGGTAGACCAGAAGTTCTCATTTGGGGTGATACTCCACCGCCCCTCCTGGAACTTCTCCACAATGTAGGGATATTATGGTTGGTCCAGCGTGGTGCTACTAGGCTCTAATGGGCAGGGGCCAAGAATCCCCTACACCTCCTCCAATGCACAGGCACACCCGCTGCACAAGGAATGTTCTGGCTCCAAATGTCAATAGTGATACTATGGGAACGTGCATTTGAGAAGGAATTCAGTTTAATTTTCTTGCCCACAGCAAAGTAACCATGAACTTCTTATGGCTACTTCAACGTAAAGGAGTCAAACATAAATAAAATTCAGAACAGAGTTTCTCAGCTGCTCCAGGCAAGTTTCAGTGGCCAAATGTGGCCAGGGGCTACCGCACTGGACAGTGCAGATACAGAATATTTCCATGGGCACAGAAGGGTCTGTCTCAGGACTGCTTTAGATCTCGTAGGCTATCAGAATTATCACAAAGTGTATCCCCCAGAAAGTGAGGATGTGGGCTTGGTGCTGTGAGACACTGAAGAAGCACAGCCAGGTGGAGCATCTTATCAATGGCTCTTGGAGACTCCCGGCTCCATGCACGGTCCTCTGGGCAGTTTGAGTCTCAGGGTGGCCAGTGCCCTGCCCGCACGACAACCCCTCTTCCTGGGGCAGATTAACCAGTCGGTTACTGATAATGTAGATAAATGCTAACATTTCCTGGGCACTTTCCACCTGTCAGGTATTGTGCTGAGCATAGAAGATCTTATGTAACCTTCACCAGAGTCCTAGGAAATAGGAACTAATATGATCCCCAATTTGTAGGAGAGAAACCCGAGACTTATGAGAGGTGTTTTTAAAGGTTGTTATTTCAAATTTTGCACATATATCACGAATCTATTCTTATTTTTATATTACAGTTCACAGGATTCAAATTTTCATAAAGTATTTCTTTTTTTTTAAGTATATATATTCACATTTCTGTCCAAACAACACTTTTTACAGGAACTTCTTGGCTTTAACTACTCCAGGGTCTGGTACAGAAAATTCTCTAGGTCAGGGATGGGCAGACTCTGGTCATCCAGCCACAGCCTGTTGTGGAAATGAGGGCTCCTCGCCACAAGTACACCCATTCCTTACCTAACGTCTGGGCTGCGTTCATGCGAAGTGGAGTAGCTGCTACACAGACCCGATGGCCCAGAATTCTAAAGTATTTGCCATGACATCCTTGACAAGAGAGGTGACTGACCTTGCTTCGAATAGACGCCAGACTGAAATCAATACGGGTGGAGGTGTGAGAATGGTTAGAAAAAGGAGGGAAAATCGTGAACTATTGGGACTGTGATGCACAGTGTAAAAGATATTTTGTGTTTGAGTCCAGGGCACATGCTACATACATGTGTTCCTCCGTGTGTGGCGTGTTTGTTCATGTTCGAAGAACAAGTTTAGAAATACTACGTATTCTTATTTCCTGCACAAGTAATTCTCAACCACTAAAACCCTGCCCAGGGCGACCTCCTAAATTGCTTTCCCTAACGAAGGAAGACGAAGAGGCCCCCGACCCTCCCCGCTATTAACGGAATCGCAGCGAACACTCTGACGCCTGTGCTGGTGTCAGAGACGGTTTTAACCACCTGACTGTGTTTGCGGGCGGGGGCTGGGGGGTGTGCCTGTCGCTGAGCAGCTCAGCCCTGTTCATTCGCGCGAGTTTGTCCACCGCGTCCCCGGGCATCTCCGGAGCCAGCGCTGCGCGGGCGCCAAGGACAAGCACTGAGCAAGCCCGCCCGCTCCTGCCCAGCGGCCCAGCCAGAACCCGGGTCCGGAGGTCAGTCCCGAGGCTGCAGCTCCGAAGGGTGTGCGCCATGGGGCGGGATGGCGCCGCGGGGTCTCCGCGGGGAGGGCGGCGCTCCCAGGGAGGATGTGCGGGTGAATTCTGGGGAGTGGGGTGCAAGAGCTGCTGCCTAGGAGCCCTTGAGACCCGATGGTGCGCGCGGTGGGGCCCCTTGAGGAACCCGCGTCTCCCCTGAGGGCGGTCGGGATCCTCAGGTCCTCGTGAGCCGCGGGGCGACTCCAGGTCCGAGGATTTCTCTGGCCACTGGGAGGAGGGAAGAGTGGAGGGGACAGGGGAGGCTGGGGTGTCAGTAGTAGGGGTGGCGGGGACTCCGTCCAGGACCGGTGGAGAGGAGCCCGGGTCCTGGTCCTGAGGTTTTAGGGGGCAGGACGGGCAGACGGGGGACTCTGTAGTTGGATGGACGAGGCGGGAGGAATAGGTTTGCTCTGCACACCAGAGAGGCCGGTCGGGTATCAGGGGGTCAGGTAGCGAACTGGCCAAGTAGAAAATCGGAAAATGATCCTTCAGGGAGTCCAGAGGGTAGTTTGAGGGATGAGGAGCGGGGGCAGCCCCTCCGGTTGTGTTTGGGGCTTCGCTGAGACGCATAAGGGGTTTGCAGATGAGAAGGGCCTTTGGAAAACAGCTTTTGAGCCGCCAGCGCTTCTGTGCGCCTGCGTGTTGCGGGTGGGGGCAGGGAGCCTGTTTGGGGCGCGCATCTTTGAGGGGCAACCTCGGGGGGTTAGGCCCTGGGTGAAACTGGGTATGGGCCCTGGATGTCAGCCAGAGGGAAATTGTGTTGGAGAGGGTGATGTGTAATTTCAGCTTCTGCGTCTGCAGTTGTGTGTGCCCCGAGTGTGTGTGTGTGTGTGTGTGTGTGCGTGTGCATGTCCAGGACTGCCTGTGAGGAGGGCATTCAGTACTGACAAGCAGGCCTGCCCACGGGGGAGGCGGGGGTCTCTGAGTCTCCCTGGAGTGTGTCTGCAGATGTGTTTGTGTCATTATGCCCTGGTTTCCCCAGTGTTCATCTGAAAATGTGTGTCTCTAACACTTGTGTGTGTGTCTATCTGGCCGGGTGTTCCCGCCCTTTGACGCACCTTGTATTTGCACGATTATGTGTGAGAGTCTGTGATGGGTCTTATTCTTTAAAAAGGCTTAGAGGGAGAGGTTTGACTCTAAGTTACCAGACAGTGTGTTCTGAGTGTGTTTGTGTATTTAATCATATTTAATCCTCAGGTTTAATATTTATAGTCCTCATTTTCATGAGGGGAAAGCTGACAGCGCAAGAGGTTAAATAACCCCTGAATCAGGGATTGCAGTTAAAATACAGGACACCTGCTTAAATTTGAATTTCAGATAAATAATGAATTACGTTTTAGTATAACTATGTCCTGAATATTTCATGGGACTTACCTATACTTAAACATAATTTAGAAAAATAAAAAAAAAATGATTTTTATGTAGACATAACCCATGCAGTGTTTGAACATACTTATGGTAAAAAATGGTTTGTGTATCTGAAATTCAAATCTCAGTTTTCTGTGTATTTCTTGTAATCTTGTTGTTGTTAAATCTGGCAAATTTGATCCTTGAGATCTCTCGGCTAGTGACTGGCAGGCTGGAACCCCCCAGTGCACCCTCCAGGCATACAGGCCAAAGTCCTGCCCAAAGTAAGGCTAAGGTGGAGGCGGGGCCCCAGGACCCCACAGCTGAGCCTGCTGCTAGGCACCCTCGCTGCAGTGCTGGCCCCTCCCCAGGGACTGTGGTGAGGCGTCTGTGGACCGCCCCCCTCGTCTTCACAGCAGTCCTGAGAGTCAGTCTTAAGACTTAAGACTTAAGCATCCTGTACCAGAATGGGGCCCCTGAGGCCAGGGAAGCAAGGTCCTGGTCTGAACCATTTGGTCAAGCTGCCTTGTAGCCTTAGGACAGGGCTGAAATATCACACTAGGAATGATGGCCATGAGGTGCACCTATTGAGTGCCTGCTGTATGCCAGACACCAGAGGCCCTTTTGATACTCAGTTAACTGACATTCACCTTCAGGGTCCCAGCTTTTTGTGGCATAATTTTTTTTCATTTTTACTTATTTACAAAACAGAAACTGACTCACAGACTTAGAGAATGAACTTATGGTTACCAGTGGGGAAGGGATAGTTGGTGAGTTTGGAATTGACATGTACACACTGCCATATTTAAAATGGATAACCAACAAAGACCTACTGTATATCACAGGGAACTCTGCTCAATGTTATGTGGCAGCCTGGATGGGAGGGGAGTTTGGAGGAGAATGGATACGTGTACATGTATGGCTGAGTCGCTTTGCTGTGCACCTGAAACTATCACATTGTTAATCGACTATACTCCAATACAAAATAAAAAGTTTTTTTAAAAAGGTAATACTTCTTCATTGTTTAAAAGGTCATAAACACCAGACCCATGACTCCTGCCCTTGCCCTTGCCAGGGGCCATGGCAATCGCTCTCCCCACATCACACACTGGGCCTTGGAAGAACACTAGAGGGAGGCATTGCCAACACTTCCCCTTGGATGTTGGGGACCTGGAGACTTGGGGAGGGGCTGGAGCTGCCTGAGTCCATCCGACACCTGAGAGCGGTGCTGGGGTTCACAGCCGGGCCATCTGGGTCCCCAGCCCAGGCACTGACTGCTCTGGTCTCCTGTCCATAGGGAGCACCTGTGGGGTCACGATGCTACCTCTCAGCACCGTCGAGGGCCAGGAAACGGAGGAGGTGCAGACCAAGCCGCCGGAGAAAGGAGGTGAGACACACGTGGGGTGGAAACCTGTGGGCAGGTGGGAGTGGGGAGGGTCTCCAGGGTAAGGCTGATGGGGAAATGTTGACCCTGAAGACTGATCCCAACCCCAAATATCTCCCACTGGCTCTTCCTGGGAAGGGAGTGCCCTGAGGGGCTCCCAGGATGGAACCCCCAGACATCACCTCATGTCAGTAGGTCCTGTCACTGCCCTGCTCGGACCCTTCAGAGATCTCCTGGGAGCTGAAGGAATTTGGGCTCCTTTTTGTGGCCTGAACACCCCTGTTGTCTTACCCCAGCCCCTTCACCCACTGACATTCCCAGTCTGTTCCTGTGGGTCTTCAGGATGCAATTTAAGGCATGTCTGCAGGTGCTGCTGTGCAAGCTCCAGCAAGTGTTCTAACCTCTCTGTGCCTTGGTTTCCTCATCTCTAAAGTGGGATGATGAGAGTAGCCATCTCAGAGAGATATTATGAAGAACGAAAAAAGATAATACGTGTAAAATACTTAAATGCATGCCTGGCACAAAGCAAGTACTCCACATATATTAGCTCTTGTCAGTGGTTTCATGATGAAGATCTTATTATTACTGAGTTTCTCAAGCCTCAGAGGGCAAGATGGCCTCACGCCTCTTTCCTCCTCCCTCAGTCCTGCTTTCTGAGAACCCTGATGATCCACCAAAGAAGCCCATCAGAATGAAGGGAACAATGTTATTCAGAGTCCTGCCGTTCTGTCCTGTGGTAAGTCTGCTTGTTTCCTCCCTTTGGCCAGAGGCCCCTGGGTTCTGAGAAGTCAGGTACATCCACCACCATCTCTGCCCAGCAGAGACCCTTGGGTGGCTGGGTGCCCCTTTGTCCATCTCTCATTCTGGATGTGGCCCCATCTTGTGGGCGATGGTTTTCCTTGAAGAAGCTGCCCTCTTTCCTGTCTTCTTTTCTTTCCTAATTCCTGCCTCTGCTCCAATGTCACCTCCTCCATGAAGCCTCCCTTGTGCACTTTTTCTCCATTTCTCTCCAACCCCCTTGCCTTGCTGAAGTTTTTTCAGAGTAATTATTGCTACCTGAGAGCATACCTGTATCTGTGTGTCCATCATCTGTGTTCCCTACTAGAGTAGTTCTTGGGGGCAGGAACCTCCTCTGTTCCTCAATGACATACCCCTGTGTGTAGAACAGATGTAACCAGCGGTAAGCACTGTATACACATGAGCTGATTAAATGGAGGAATGAGTTAGGGAACGGTCCCTGCTAAGGCAGGCAGCTGTGGCTTTGTCCACCTGGACACCATTCCTCTTTCTCCTACTAACACCCTTGATTTTTCTTGGGGGACCACCTGTCTCCATGCACTATGGATGGATCTGATCCCATCCTCAGACCAGCTCCAGGTATGCCCCTGACCAATCAGAGCAGGCAATGCCAAGGTCCCCCGTGATGGGTTCCAAGCTGGGCAGGTGACTCAACCTTAGCCAGTGAGGCATCTGCTGTGTCTCTGGGATTCTTAACAGGTGGGAGGGGAGTTTGGAGCGGCCCTGATGGGGAACCAGGGGTACCACGGGCAGAGGTCAGGGGAGGCACAGGGTGAGGATGCTCGCAAGAACACGTTTCCTATTAGCGCCTGCAGCAGTCCCAGGGAGGACTCTCTAGAAATCCTATTAGAAAAAAAATGTAAGAGTCACAGATTTTGCAAAGCAGTACAAAGATCATCCAAATTCACCAATTGTTAACACTCTTTCTATTTGCATGTTTTCTCATATATATATAATATACATATACATTACATATAATATACATATGTATTCCTCCGTGTATACGGCCTTAGACATAGAATATTCTCTTTGGTAAGTGTGAGACTGTTGTAACATTTGGGCTTTTAACTCTTACATGCGCTTTCATCTAATCTAATGTCCATATTCCTGGTTTGTTAGTTTAATACCTAATGTCTTTTTGACGTTCTTTTTCCTCTTACACAAGGTCTCGTCTAGGTTTCTTAGTAATGTATCTTTAGTCTCTTTAAGCTGGAAAATCCCCTCAGCCCTTCTTTGCCTCTTACAACGCTGACGATTTTGAAAACCGGAGTCACACCCTGCCCCATGTTGATGGCTTTTTACTCTGTTGTTTTAGTTGTTGTTTTGACCCTTTCCCCCAGTGAGATTCAAGGTAAGCTATGATCTCTTCAAGACCACCTAAGTGGTGCCCTGTCCTTCTCAGGACATCACATCTAGATGCACATGAGGTTTTGCACGTGAGAAGGAACTCAGGTATAATTTTCTAGCTCTGCAACACAGTAATCACTAACTAACTGCATGAGGCTACTTCAATGTAAATGAATCAATCTTAAAAAAAATTCAAAACACGGTTTCTCAGCCGCTCGGGGCAGGTTTAAGTGGCCAGATGTGGCAAGTGCCTACCGCACTGGATGGTGCAGATACAGAATATTTCCATGGTCACAGAAGGGTCTGTTTCAGGACAGTTTTAGATCTCTTACATTATCAGAATTTTTACACACCGTAGCCCCCAGAAAGTGAGGATGTGGGCTTGGTGCTGTGAGACACTGAAGAAGCACAGCCAGGTGGAGCATCTTATCAATGGCTCTTGGAGACTCCTGGCTCCAGGCACGGTCCTCTGGGCAGTTTGAGTCTCAGGGTGGCCAGTGCCCTGCCCGCACGACAACCCCTCTTCCTGGGGCAGATTAACCAGTCGGTTACTGATAATGTAGATAAATGCTAACATTTCCTGGGCACTTTCCACCTGTCAGGTATGGAGCTGAACACTTTATATAGATGATCAAGTGTAACCTTCACCAGAGTCCAAGAAATAGGAACTAATATGATCCCCAATGTATAGGAGAGAAACCCAAGGCTCATGAGAGCTTTTTTAAGGTTGTTATTTCAAATGTTGTACATAATCAAGACTCAATGGCTATTTTTTTTTTTTTTTTCTTTTTGCGGTATGCGGGCCTCTCACTGTTGTGGACTCTCCCGTTGCGGAGCACAGGCTCCGGACGCACAGGCCCAGCGGCCATGGCTCACGGGCCCAGCCGCTCCGCGGCACATGGGATCCTCCCAGACCGGGGCACGAACCCGTATCCCCTGCATCGGCAGGCGGACTCCCAACCACTGCGCCACCAGGGAGGCCCTCAATGGCTATTTTTATATTACACTCTTTCGACTCTCAGGATCCATATCTTCACAAAGTATTTCTTTTTAAAAAGAAAAACAACAAATTGTATCTGTCCACATTTCTGCTCAAACTGCCCTTTTGCCAGAGGGCAGCTTGGCTTCATCTACTGCAGGAGCTGGCATAGAAAATTCTCTAGGTCAGGAGTGGGCAGACCCTGGCCATCCAGCCCACAGCCTGTAGTGTGAATAAGGGCTCATTAGCACAGCCACGTCCATCCTTAGGTAGAGTCTGGGCTGCTTTCCTGCAAAGTCCAGTAGCTGTGACACAGCCTGTATGGTCCAGATAGCGTAAACTATTCGCCATGACATCCTTGACAACAAAGGTGACTGATCTTGCTTTGAATAGGTGCCAGACTGAAATCAATATGGGTGACAGTGTGAGAATGTTTAGAAAAAGGAGGGAAACTCTTGAACTACCGTGAGTGTGATACAGTATATAAAAGATATTTTGGGTTTGGGTCCAGTGTACACGCTACATACATGTCTTTCTAGGTGTGTGCGGCATATATTTCCTCATATTCAAATAAGAAGTTTAGAAACAGTACTTACCCTTATTACCTTCATAACTGATTCTCATTCTGTTAAAACCTGCCCATGGCGACCTCCTAAATTGGTTCCTCTAACGAATGAGGCCCCCGACCCTCCCCCCTAAAAATAAAATTGCAGCCAACACTCAGATACCTGTGCTCGTGTCAGAGACTGTTTTAACCACCTGACTTCTGTTTGGGGCCGGGGATGGGGAGTGCTTTGCGTGACGCTGAGCGACTCAGCTCTGTTCATTCCTGCGAGTTTGTCCACAGATTCCCTGGACATCTTCGGAGCCAGCGCTACCCGGGCGCCAAGGACAAACACTGAGCAAGCCCGCCCGCTCCTGCCCAGCGGCCCAGACAGAACCCGGGTCCGGAGGTCAGTCCCGAGGCCGCAGCTCTGAGGGTGTGCGCCATGGGGCGGGGGCGCAGCGCGGGCCGCGGTGCGGGGGAGGGGAGAGGGGGCGGCCGGATGGCGCTGCGGGGTCCCTGGGGGGAGGGCGGGGCCGCCTGGTCAGCATGCGCTGGTGCGTTCGGGGCAATAGGGCTCAGGAGCAGCTGCCTAGGAGCCCCTGAGACCCGATGGTGCGCGCGGTGGGGCCCCTTGAGGAACCCGCGTCTCCCCTGAGGGCGGTCGGGATCCTCAGGTCCTCGTGAGCCGCGGGGCGACTCCAGGTCCGAGGATTTCTCTGGCCACTGGGAGGAGGGAAGACTGGAGGGGACAGAGGAGGCCGGGGTGTCAGTAGTAGGGGTGGCGGGGACTCCGTCCAGGACAGGTGGAGGAGGAGCCCGGGTCCTGGTCCTGAGGTTTTAGGGGGCAGGACGGGCAGACGGGGGACTCTGTAGTTGCATGGACGAGGCGGGAGGTATGGGGGTTGGTCTGCACACCTGACAGGCCAGTTAGATGTCAGGGGTTCGGTTATCTCACTGGCCGAATAAAAACGTAGGAACATGACTTTGGGGGGAGTCCATAGAGCAGTTTTAGGGGTGAGGAGGAGCGGGGAGTCCCTGCCAAAAGGTTTGGGGGTTCACTAAGAACGAATAAGAAGGTTTGCAGATGAGAAGGCGCTTGGAAAACAGCTTTTGAGCCTCCAGCGCCTCTGTGCGCCTGCGTGCTGCGGGTGGGGGCAGGGAGCCTGTTTGGGGAGCGCATCTTTGAGGGGCAGCCTGGGAGGGATGGGCCCTGGGTGTCAGCCAGAGGGAAATTGTGTGGGAGGGTGATGTGTAATTTCAGCTGGTGCATCTGCAGTTTTGTGTGTCCCGAGTGTGTGTGTGTGTGTGTGTGTGTGTGTGCAGGATTGCCTGTGAATGGGGCGTTCAGTAGTGACAAGCAGGTCTGCCTGCTTGAGTAGTGGGGGTCTCAGACTTCCCTGGAGTGTGTCTGCAGATGTCAGTGTGTTGTTATGCCCTGGTTTCCTCAGTGTTCATCTGAAAATGTGCGTTTCTGTGTGTGTGTACCTGGCCGCTGGTCCCACTGTATGATGCACCTTATATTTGCACGATTATGTATGACAGTCTGTGATGGCTCTTAAGCATCTTAAAAAGGCTTCAAAGAAGAGGTTTGACTCTAAGTTACCAGATAGTGTGTTCTGAGTGTGTGTGTGTATTTAATCATATTTAATCCTCATGTTTAATCATTTATTTTCCTCATTTTCATGGACGGGAAAGCTGACAGCACAAGAGGTTAAAAAACCCCTGAATCGGGGCTTGCCAGGTAAAATACAGGATGCTTACTTCAATTTGAATTTAAGACAAATAATGAATTACCTTTTAGTATAAGTACGTTCCAAATATTTCATGGGACTTGCCTATACTTAAACATAATTTAGAAAATTAAATAAAAAATGACTTTTTATGTAGACATGCCCCAGGCAGTGTTCGGTTATGCTATACTAACAAATGATTTGTGTATCTAAAATTCAAATCTCAGTTTGCTGTGTATTTGTTGTAATGTCTTTTTGTTAAATCTGGCAAACTTAATCCTTGAGACCTCTTGACAAGTGACTGGCAGCCTGGAACCCCCCCAGCCCACCCCTTCCAGACACACCGGTCCAAGCCCTGCCCAGGGTAAAGCTGGAGTGGAGGTGGGGTCCCAAGACCCCACAGCTGAGCCTGCTGCTAGGCACCCTTGCTGCAGTGCTGGCCCCTCCCCAGGGGCTGTGCTGAGGTTTCTGTGGACCGGTTCCCTCATCTTCACAGCAGTCCTGAGAGGCAATCACTTAAGCATCCTGTACCAGAAGGGGTCCCAAGGTCAGGGAAGTGAGGTCCTGGTCTGAACTATTTGGTCAAGCTGCAATGTAGCCTTAGGACAGGCCTGAAATACAGCACTGGGAATGCTGACCATGAGCGCACTTATTTAGTGCCTGCTGTATGCCAGACACCACAGGCCCTTTTGATATCCAGTTAACTGTTATTCACCTTCAGGGTCCCAGCTTTTTTCAAAATATTTCTTCTTTTTCTTAAAGGGGCATAAACACCAGACCCATGATCCCTGCCCTTGCCCTTGCCAGGTGTCATGCCAAATGCTCTCCCAGATCATGCACTGGGCCTTGGAAGAACACTAGAGGGAGGCATTGCCAACACTTCCCCTTGGATGCTTGGGGAGGGGATGGAGCTGCCTGAGTCCACCGACACCTGAGAGCGGTGCTGGGGTTCACAGCCGGGCCATCTGGGTCCCCAGCCCAGGCACTGACTGCTCTGGTCTCCTGTCCATAGGGAGCACCTGTGGGGTCACGATGCTACCTCTCAGCACCGTCGAGGGCCAGGAAACGGAGGAGGTGCAGACCAAGCCGCCGGAGAAAGGAGGTGAGACACACGTCGGGTGGAAACCTGTGGGCAGGTGGGAGTGGGGAGGGTCTCCAGGGTAAGGCTAATGGGGAAATGTTGACCCTGAAGACTGATCCCAACCCCAAATATCTCCCACTGGCTCCTCCTGGGAAGGGAGGGCCCTGAGGAGCACCCAGGATGGAACATCCCTGACACCCCCTCATGTCAGTGGGTCTGTCTCTCCCCTGCTCAGAGCCTGCAGGGGTGTCTCTTGGGTCTCCTGGGAACTGGAATCAATCTGGGCTCCTTTCTGTCATCTGGTCACCTGCCTGGATTGGCCTTGCATCCAGTTGCCAGGTCTAGGGGCTACGACGAGGTCATTTGTTTGGGATGTGATGGAGGCCTGACCCACGGATTTAGCTGAGGGGATGGGCAGGAGTTGGGTAGGTTGTGGACCCTGCTGGTGGCTTGTCCTCATGAGTGAGGGATTCTGGGTCTGTTGTAATGCTTCCTTTCTGAAACATCTTACTTTGCGATAATTTTATATTCACAAGAAGTTGCCATGATAGTACATAGAAGTTCCATGGACACTTCATCCCATTTCCCCCAGTATCTGTATTTTATATGATGATACTACAACATCAAAACTAGCCCATGGATATTGGCACAATCTGTGTGTGTTTTTACTTGTATTTCATCACATCTATAGCTGTGTGTAACCATCATACAAAACAAGATACAGGCCACTTTTTTAGCTACCTACTCCCTTACCAGAGGTAGCTACTTTCCAGCTTCTTGTCCAATCTTCCAGAATGTTCTATGCTCACTCATACAGACAAGCATGTGTATGTATCTGTTACTATGTATTTATGTCTGATGTACTGTGTGTACTGTATATGCCACTGCCAGTTCCTATTTTGTCTTGTTTCATTTAATTCTGATCTGGCACTTGGTATCTTCCAGTCACAGTCCCAATGCTTTCCAAGCATCCAATCACTCACGTTTCACAACTCTGTGAGGTAAGGACAGAGATTGCCCCATTTTGCAGATGGGAAATCTGAGGGGTGACAAGGATGAATGATTAGCTCATGCTGGGATTTGAAGCGTTTGGCCTCGGGGTCGTTGACCTTAAGCATTGTGTCCCCTGTCCATCTTGGGGACTTTTCCCCACAAGATGACAAGTTTGTGTTCCAGCTGCCTGGCATTCCATGGTCTGTCTGTCCTGTCCTGTAGTTTATTTAACCTGGTTCCTGCAGGTGGCCATTCGGGCTATTCCCAGTCTTTGAGGAAGACAATAAATGCAAGTAGAAATAAGATTATAGTTGGGTCATATTGCACACAGGGGAGTATACCCAGGACAATATGTTTGAAAGGGGGAATGGCTGCATCAAAGGAGGATGTGCATTTGTAATTTGGTGAGTTTGACTGAATGGTCCTCCGTAGAGAGGCGGATTTCCATTCCCAGCAGGAGAGTAGGAGTTTCTAAGAAAATATCTGGATTTGTTGGTAGCTTTGAGATATCAGGAGACTTCACTCTAAATCAAGACATCTGTCTTCTGTGGGGAAACTAGACAATTTCCTGCAGAGGCGTCCCCACAGGCAGCTGCATATCAGCTGTCCCTTCCTCCTGGACACGGGCTCCCCAGGGTGCCACCCTCTCCAGAGCCCCCTGTTGTCTTACCCCAGCCCGTTCACTCACTGACATTCCCTCTCTGTTCCCTGTGGGCCTTCAGGATGCAATTTAATGCATGTCTGCAGGCAATGCTGTGCAACCTCCAGCAAGTGTCCTAACCTCTCTGTGCCTTGGTTTCCTCATCTCTAAAGTGGGATGATAGTAGCCATCTCAGAGTTATTATGAACAATCAATTAAGCTATGATGTGTAAAATACTTAAAAGAGTGCCTGACACATAGCAAGTACTTAACACATGTTAGTTCTTGTCAGTGATTTTATGATGAAGATATTATTATTGAGTTTCTCAAGCCTCAGAGGACAAGATGGCCTCATGAGTCTTTCCTCCTCTCTCAGCCCTGCTTCCTGAGAACCCTGGTGAGCCGCGGAAGAAGTCCACTGGTATGAAGGGACGACTGTCGTTCAGAGTCCTGCCGATCTGTCCCATGGTGAGCCTGCCTGTGTCCTCCCTTCAGCCAGAAGCCCCTGGATTCTGAGAGCTCAGGCACATCTGCCAGCCTCTCTGCCCAGCAGAGACCCTTGGGTGGCTGGGTGTCCCTGTGCCCCCAAGGATGTGGCCCCATCCTCTAGAGGATGGTTTTCCTTGAAGATGCTGCCCTCTTTCCTGCCTCCTTCTCTTTCCTAATTCCTGCCTCTGCTCCAATGTCACCTCTTCCATGAAGGCTCCCTTGGACACTTCCTCCTCATCTGGATCTAACCCCCTGCCTTGCTGAATTTTTTTCAGAGTAATTATTGCTACCTGAGAGAACACCTTCTATCTGTGTGTTCATCATCTGTCTTCCCTACTAGAGTAGTTCTGTGGGGGCGGGGGCAGGAACCTGCTCTGTTATTCAATGACATATCCCTGTGCATAGAACAGATGTAACCAGCGGTAGGCACTGTACACAGGTGGGCTGATTAAATGGAGGAATGAATTAGGGAACGGTCCCTGCTAAGGCAGGCAGCTGTGTCTTTGTCCACCTGGACACCATTCCTCCTTCTTCTGCTAACACCCTTGATTTTTCTTGGGAGACCACCTGTCTCTATGCACCTTGGATGCATCTGATCCCATCCTCAGACCAGCTCCAGGTATGCCCCTGACCAATCAGAGCCGGCAATGCCAAGGTTCCCCATGATAGGTTCCCGGCTGGGCACGTGACTCAACCTTGGCCAATGAGGCATGTGCTCTGTCTCTGGGACTCTTAACAGGCAGCAGTGGAGCTTGGAGCAGCCCTGATGGGGAACCAGCGGGGCCACAGGGCGAGGTGAGGGGAGGCACAGGGTGAGGATGCTCGCAAGAACGCCTTTCCTATTAGCGCCTGCAGCAGTGCCAGGGAGGACTCTTTAAAAAATCTTCGTATTAGAAAATAATATGACAATCAAAGATTTAAAAAAAAACAGCACAAAGATCATCCAAATTCGCCGATTGTTATCATTGTTTCTATTTTCATGTTTTCTCATATTATATATATTCATATATTTCTATAGGAATATATATATATATATATATATATATATATATATATATAACTACTCTTCCCTGTGTATCACCTTAGAAATAGAATATTCTCTTATCCTACTGTTGGCATGTTTTCACCTCTGGGCTTTTAACCCTGATACACACTTTCGTCACATCTGCTGTCCGTATTCCAGGTTTGTTAATTTACTACATACTGTCTGCTTGGTGTTCTTTTTCCTCCTACACAAGGTCCTGTGTAGGGACAGGTATAGTGCTTAGTAAAGTATCTTTAGTCTCTTTAAGCTGGAAAATCCCCTCAGTCTTTCTTTGCCTCTTATGACACTGATGAGTCTGAAGATCAGAGTCACACCTCGTACAACGTTGATTGCTTTTTTGGTTCTGTCTGTTTTGTTTCATTTCTATGCTTGTTTGTTTTTTACGCTGTCCCTCTAATGACACTCAGGATAAGCTACGATCTCTGGAACACCACCTAAGTGATGCCCTGTCCTTATCAGGACATCACGTCTAGATGCACACGAGGTCTGTCTGCCATCGTTGGTGATACGAATTTTGATCCACTCAGCTGAGATGCTTGTCCCTTTTCCCCACTGAATACTTTCTGATTTTTGTTTTCCCCATGCAACTAACTAATGAGATATCAGTAGGGAGACACTGTAGATGAACCAAATAATCTAGAAACAGAGAGCATTCTGATTGGTTCATTTAGGGTCCTGTGCTCACCAATGAACCAAGCATCAGCTTAGGAGATGAGAACCCTAAATCTCTCAACCTGGGCCACATGCTCATGGGCAGTAGAAGTTCCCTACCTTTCCCCAACCACAAGAACAGAAGTATGGGATGAGGCAGCTATTCTCAGCCAAAGGCAGTTTATCCCCCAGGGGACACCTTCAGTGTCTGGAAAATTTTTCTTTGTCACAGCTAAAGGGATGGTGCTGCTGGCACCTGGTGGTAGAGGCCAGAGATGATGCTCAACATCCTGCAATGTACAGGATGCCCCCCTGACTACAAAGAATGATCTGACCCCAAAATGTCATTAGTGTGAAACTAATGTTCTGTTCTTTCTTCTCTGTTCGCTTTCCTTCCAGCCAAGTGTTTGCTTCACCTATTACTTGGAACCGGATGACTCTGACTCCGATTCCCAATTTCCTCCTGAACCTTCGAAACCTGACCCAAATTGCACCTTTGTTCCTCTGCCTGTGTTAGAGTTTCGTGAGATCAAGGTGTGTGAATGTCCCCTGTGCTGTCTCAGCTTTGTCACTGCTTCCTAATACCTGAGCTCCCTCTGCTTCCTGCTCTTGACTCAGCACCCTGGAATCATGCATGCTGGGCTACTGTGATGTAAAATCCCCAAATACAGCCGCTTAAATAAACCAAACTTGATGTCTCTCTCATAGCTGTGGTCTGTGTGTAAAACTCCCAGGGCTGGGGTGTTGCATCCCCGTGGAGTTGGGCAGCCAGGGTCCTTTGACCTTGGTGCCACGTGGCTGGAGAGGGCTCACCCCCACATCCCATCCACATTCTGGCTCAGGGGAAGGGGAGGAGGATGAGGGAAGGGGAAGACACACTTTAGTCCTTCAAAGGGCAACTCCTACAAGATGCCCAGATCACTTTTCCTCAAACCTCATTGGCCAGAGCATAGTCACATGACCACATCTAGCTGCAAGAGATGCTGGGAAGTGCAGTCCTTAGCTGGGCAATACTGTGTCACCTAATAGGTTGTAATAATAGAATATTACAGCAAAGGGGAATAGATGTTGTGTCCACCACTGCCCAGGTCTGTTATGTTAATTTAGCCCTGGCACCAGGCTGTGATGAATACATGAGTGAATAAATGTACTCTTTCAATACTGTATCTCTCTCCCATTGACTAGGATCTCCTCCATTTTTACACAAATATTTAGAATGATGAACATTTCTTGAGCACTGACCATGTGGTAAGCACTGAGCTAATGTCTTTACACATTTTGATCCACTTAATTCTCACAACCATATGGCTGGTTCTGTTCTTATCCATCTTCCCAAGATAAGAGAACAGAGGCACAGAAAGTTCATGTCACTTGCTTCAGGTCACACAGATCATAAGTAGCCAGCCAAGATTCACACCCACGCAGGCTGGCTCCAGAGTCTGTGCCCTTAACCATCATGGTAATAACCTCACACATGTGGACACTGGGACTTTCCCAGATGGTCACACAACTGTGAGTGGAAGAGCATCTTCCAACATTCATACCTTCCAAGATTCATAGCATCCGTTCACTTACCTCTTCCGATATTGCATAAATACTTGGAATATGCATGTAGCACTTATGTTTAGACACAATAATGTCACTTAACTACAACAACAACAAAATCCACAGAAATTGTCGATTGAAGTAAAAATGCACAATGTGAGAGCTGTGAGTTTCAGTATTTGGGGACTTACTGAGGACTATAGCCCAGGAGAGAGCCTCTCAGAGAGCTCTGAGGAACTGCTCCAAACGGTAGGTAGGAGGTCAGTTTCTGTGTGATTTTGGAGAAGGGGTCCATGCAGTCAAGCACACACCTCATTACAAGGCTACTGTTGGTTGGAACAAACGGACATATCAGTTAATGTATTTAGTGCTTTTCTAAGTATGGGAGAATCAAAGAGTCTTGGGTCATATTATTTTCTCCTGAACATATCTAATGTCTGAGGTGTAACCAAACCCAGGGTTGGCCACTTGCCGCTCATAAGCTAATAATTCAAGAGGCAAGTGTCAATAGAAAGGAAAGGTGCTTTAATCAGGAAAGCCGACAATCTGGGGAGATGGTGGACTCGTGTCCAGGGACCAACTCCAAAGATTCTGCTCAGCCTTGACAGTTTTTAAAGGGAAAAATGGAGGAATATCAGTGAATCATGGAGGCAGGAGGTTGGCTTCTGCATCATTCTCCATTGCATGTCGAACTGGCTGAGTCTCTCTTCAGATGTTATCTTGCCCACATGATCTGCCTGCAGGATTGCTTAGGGGCGCTATTGGGGGTAGAGAGCTAGTCATAGTTCTTTTTATCTAGGAAAAGAATCGACAGGTTAGACAAGGCATGATGTGTATTCAGGAGAGAATAAGTCAGGAGTTGGTTTCAATTGCTTAGTGATCTCATTCCTCTGATTAGGTTCTTTTAAGGTTAGAGGGGAACAGAAATGGACAAACAGGAAAGGGCCAAAAAACCTGCATTCAGAGGGAAATTTCTGCCACTTTCCCCAGAGCATAGAGTGCCTCACCCAGATCTTCACCCTGAATTCCTTTCAGGGTGAACTGTAGGTGGTACGGAATGGTGGGCAGCACCATTTAGTTGGCAAACTTCAGGAGCAACAGCCACAAGGGGTCGTGGAGGTGGCTCTGCTGAGGTGTCTGGGCTCCTCCAGATGCCTGGTGGACGCTGGTCCTCAGCTCACCTAGGCTGGCTTCTCTTGGGGGCACTGGGGAGATCTGGCGCTGCTCCAAGCATCTTTCATCCTCCAGCAGGCTTGCCTGGGCATGTTCATCTTCATGGCAGTGGTAGAGGCACAAGAGAGAAACGAATAACAGTTTCACAAGTACTTTTCAAGCTTCTACTTGAATCACATTTTGCCAGCATCCCTTTGGCCAAAGCAATTCCATGGCCAAGTGCAAATTCAGAAGAGGAGGGCACTACACACTTAAGGGGCAACAGGTTTGGACATGGGGGAGGGTAAAAAAACTGCGGCCATGTTTGCAACCTACCACAATGCAGGATTGTGATCATATCCCCAATCTGCATCGGATCCCACCTGTCAGAACACAAGAGGATTCACCAGCCAGGCACCTGGGAGGGAAGCCAGGAATATGAGAGAGCCTCCACCTGCCAGGTGGCCCTTCTCAAGAGTCAGAAAAGTCTCTGGGAGGATATGTTATCAGTGTGAGGGATGAGGAAAGACTTCCTGTGTAAGTCAAGTGTTCAGAGTCATCAGAGTATGCTCCCCAGATAGAAACCCTACAGGTGTCCTGAGTATGGGAAAGCTTTCACCGAAGACCTGACTCTTAATAATCACGGGAAATTCCACACTGCAGGGAAGCCGTGTGCATGCACCAAAGGTGGGGTCCTTCGGGCAGGTCTCCTCCCTGACGTACCACCAGAAAATTCATGTTGGAAAAGACTGTAAACTCTCCCGGTGTGAAAAGACCTTTAGCTGGAATGCACGCAAAACCCCCCAGTGCAGGTAAAATGAGGAAACCTATGTGGGTGGAGATTTCCTTCATTTCTCCTCAGAAGTTTTCTGGTAGACCAGAAGTTCTCATTTGGGGTGATACTCCACTGCCCCCTCCTGGAATTTCCCTGCAAGTTTGGGGATATTTCTGGTTGTCCAAAATTGGTGTTGCTACTAGGCTGTAATCGATAGAGACCAAGGATCCTCTAAACATGGTGCAATGCACCAGGAAACCCCCTGCACAGAGAATGTTCCGGCCCCAGATGTCAATGTCAATAGTATCATTACAGAGAATTGCATTTGAGAAGGAATTCAGGTATAATTTTCTAGCTCTCCAACACAGTAATCACTAAGTAGCTGCATGAGACTACTTCAGTGTAAACGAATCAATCTCATATAACATTCAAAACAGAGTTTCTCGGCTGCTCCAGGAACGCTTTAGTGGCCAAACGTGGCCAGTGGCTACTGCACTGGGCAGTGCAGATACAGAAAATTTCCAAAGTCACAGAATGGTCTGTCTCAGGACTGCTTTAAATCTCGTAGGCTAACAGAATTATCACAAAAGTGTAGCCCCCAGAAAGTGAGGATGTGGGCTTGGTGCTGTGAGACACTGAAGAAGCACAGCCAGGTGGAGCATCTTATCAATGGCTCTTGGAGACTCCTGGCTCCAGGCACGGTCCTCTGGGCAGTTTGAGTCTCAGGGTGGCCAGTGCCCTGCCCGCACGACAACCCCTCTTCCTGGGGCAGATTAACCAGTCGGTTACTGATAATGTAGATAAATGCTAACATTTCCTGGGCACTTTCCACCTGTCAGGTATTGTGCTGAGCATAGAAGATCTTATGTAACCTTCACCAGAGTCCTAGGAAATAGGAACTAATATGATCCCCAATTTGTAGGAGAGAAACCCGAGACTTATGAGAGGTGTTTTTAAAGGTTGTTATTTCAAATTTTGCACATATATCACGAATCTATTCTTATTTTTATATTACAGTTCACAGGATTCAAATTTCCATAAAGTATTTCTTTTTTTAAAGTATATATATTCACATTTCTGTCCAAACAACACTTTTTACAGGAACTTCTTGGCTTTAACTACTCCAGGGTCTGGTACAGAAAATTCTCTAGGTCAGGGATGGGCAGACTCTGGTTATCCAGCCACAGCCTGTTGTGGAAATGAGGGCTCCTCGCCACAAGTACACCCATTCCTTACCTAACGTCTGGGCTGCGTTCATGCGAAGTGGAGTAGCTGCTACACAGACCCGATGGCCCAGAATTCTAAAGTATTTGCCATGACATCCTTGACAAGAGAGGTGACTGACCTTGCTTCGAATAGACGCCAGACTGAAATCAATACGGGTGGAGGTGTGAGAATGGTTAGAAAAAGGAGGGAAAATCGTGAACTATTGGGACTGTGATGCACAGTGTAAAAGATATTTTGTGTTTGAGTCCAGGGCACATGCTACATACATGTGTTCCTCCGTGTGTGGCGTGTGTTTGTTCATGTTCGAAGAACAAGTTTAGAAATACTACGTATTCTTATTTCCTGCACAAGTAATTCTCAACCACTAAAACCCTGCCCAGGGCGACCTCCTAAATTGCTTTCCCTAACGAAGGAAGACGAAGAGGCCCCCGACCCTCCCCGCTATTAACGGAATCGCAGCGAACACTCTGACGCCTGTGCTGGTGTCAGAGACGGTTTTAACCACCTGACTGTGTTTGCGGGCGGGGGCTGGGGGGTGTGCCTGTCGCTGAGCAGCTCAGCCCTGTTCATTCGCGCGAGTTTGTCCACCGCGTCCCCGGGCATCTCCGGAGCCAGCGCTGCGCGGGCGCCAAGGACAAGCACTGAGCAAGCCCGCCCGCTCCTGCCCAGCGGCCCAGCCAGAACCCGGGTCCGGAGGTCAGTCCCGAGGCTGCAGCTCCGAAGGGTGTGCGCCATGGGGCGGGATGGCGCCGCGGGGTCTCCGCGGGGAGGGCGGCGCTCCCAGGGAGGATGCGCGGGTGAATTCTGGGGAGTGGGGTGCAAGAGCTGCTGCCTAGGAGCCCTTGAGACCCGATGGTGCGCGCGGTGGGGCCCCTTGAGGAACCCGCGTCTCCCCTGAGGGCGGTCGGGATCCTCAGGTCCTCGTGAGCCGCGGGGCGACTCCAGGTCCGAGGATTTCTCTGGCCACTGGGAGGAGGGAAGAGTGGAGGGGACAGGGGAGGCTGGGGTGTCAGTAGTAGGGGTGGCGGGGACTCCGTCCAGGACCGGTGGAGAGGAGCCCGGGTCCTGGTCCTGAGGTTTTAGGGGGCAGGACGGGCAGACGGGGGACTCTGTAGTTGCATGGACGAGGCGGGAGGAATAGGTTTGCTCTGCACACCAGAGAGGCCGGTCGGGTATCAGGGGGTCAGGTAGCGAACTGGCCAAGTAGAAAATCGGAAAATGATCCTTCGGGGAGTCCAGAGGGTAGTTTGAGGGATGAGGAGCGGGGGCAGCCCCTCCGGTTGTGTTTGGGGCTTCGCTGAGACGCATAAGGGGTTTGCAGATGAGAAGGGCCTTTGGAAAACAGCTTTTGAGCCGCCAGCGCTTCTGTGCGCCTGCGTGTTGCGGGTGGGGGCAGGGAGCCTGTTTGGGGCGCGCATCTTTGAGGGGCAACCTCGGGGGGTTAGGCCCTGGGTGAAACTGGGTATGGGCCCTGGATGTCAGCCAGAGGGAAATTGTGTTGGAGAGGGTGATGTGTAATTTCAGCTTCTGCGTCTGCAGTTGTGTGTGCCCCGAGTGTGTGTGTGTGTGTGTGTGTGCGTGTGCATGTCCAGGACTGCCTGTGAGGAGGGCGTTCAGTACTGACAAGCAGGCCTGCCCACGGGGGAGGCGGGGGTCTCTGAGTCTCCCTGGAGTGTGTCTGCAGATGTGTTTGTGTCATTATGCCCTGGTTTCCCCAGTGTTCATCTGAAAATGTGTGTCTCTAACACTTGTGTGTGTGTCTATCTGGCCGGGTGTTCCCGCTCTTTGACGCACCTTGTATTTGCACCATTATGTGTGAGGGTCTGTGATGGGTCTCATGCTTCTTATAAAGGCTTAGAGGAAGAGGTGTTGACTCTAAGTTACCAGATAATATGTTCTGACTATGTGTGTGTATTTAATCATATTTAATCCTCATGTTGAATAATTTATAGTCTTCCTTTTCATGGAGGGGAAAGCTGACAGCACAAGAGGTTAAATAACCCCTGAATCGGGGCTTGCCAGGTAAAATACAGGATGGTTCCTTAAATTTGAACTTTAGACAAATAATGAATTACCTTTGGGTATAAGCATGTCCCAAATATTTCATGGGACTTGGCTATACTTAAACATAATTTAGAGAACTAAATAAAAAATGATTTTTATGCAGTGTTTGAACATACTTATACTAAAAAATGTTTTGTGTATCTGAAATTCAAATCTCAGTTTGCTGTGTATTTCTTGTAATCTTGTTGTTGTTAAATCTGGCGAGATTGATCCTTGAGATCTCTCGGCTAGTGACTGGCAGGCTGGAACCCCCCAGTGCACCTTCCAGACACACTGGCCCAAGTCCCGCTGAGGGTAAAGCTGGGGTGGAGGCGGGGTCCCAGGACCCCACAGCTGAGCCTGCTACTAGGCACCATTGCAGCAGTGCTGGCTCTCCCCAGCGGCTGTGCTGAGGTGTCTGTGGACCACCCCCCTCGTCTTCACAGCAGTCCTGAGAGGCAGTCACTTGATCATCCTGTACCAGAAGAGGCCCCCAAGGACAGGGAAGAGAGGTCCTGGTCTGAACCGTTTGGTCAAGCTGCAATGTAGCCTTAGGACCGGGCTGAGATAGAGCACTGGGAATGCTGGCCATGAGGTGCACCTATTGAATGCCTGCTGTATATGCCAGACACCAGAGGCCCTTTTGATATCCAATTAACTGACATTCACTTTCAGGGGCCCAGCACTTCGTGTCATAATATTTCTTATTTTATTATTATTTTTTTCCGGTACGCGGGCCTCTCACTGTTGTGGCCTCTCCCATTGTGGAGCACAGGCTCCGGACGCGCAGGTTCAGCGGCCATGGCTCACGGGCCCAGCCGCTCCACGGCATGTGGGATCCTCCCAGACTGGGGCACGAACCCGTGTCCCCTGCATCAGCAGGCGGACTCTCAACCACTGCGCCACCAGGGAAGCCCTATTTCTTGTTTTTCTTAAAGGATCAGAAACCCCAGACCCACGGTCTCTGCCCTTGCCCTTGCCAGGCACCATGGCAATCGCTCTCCCCAAATCACACACTGGGCCTTGGAAGAACACTAGAGGGAGGCATTGCCAACACTCCCCTTGGATGTTGGGGACCTGGAGACTTGGGGAGGGGCTGGAGCTGCCTGAGTCCATCCGACACCTGAGAGCGGTGCTGGGGTTCACAGCCGGGCCATCTGGGTCCCCAGCCCAGGCACTGACTGCTCTGGTCTCCTGTCCATAGGGAGCACCTGTGGGGTCACGATGCTACCTCTCAGCACCGTCGAGGGCCAGGAAACGGAGGAGGTGCAGACCAAGCCGCCGGAGAAAGGAGGTGAGACACACGTGGGGTGGAAACCTGTGGGCAGGTGGGAGTGGGGAGGGTCTCCAGGGTAAGGCTGATGGGGAAATGTTGACCCTGAAGACTGATCCCAACCCCAAATATCTCCCACGGACTCCTTCTGGGGAGGGAGGGCCCTGAGGGGCACCCTGGATGGAACCTCCCTGACATCCCCTCAGGTCAGTGCGTCCTGTCTCTCCCCTGTTCAGAGCCTACAGCAGTGTCTCCTGGGAGCTGAATGAATTTGGGCTCCTTTTTGTGGCCTGGACACCCCTGTTGTCTTACCCCAGCCCCTTCACCTACTGGCATTCCCTGTCTGTTCCCTGTGGACCTTTGGGCTGCGTTTTAATGCATGTCTGCAGGCACTGCTGTGCAACCTCCAACAAGTGTCCTAACTTCTCTGTGCTTTGGTTTCCTCTTCTCTAAAGTGGGATGATGAGAGTAGCCATCTCAGAGAGATATCATGAACAACCAAATAAGCTATGATGTGTAAAATACTTAAATGCGTGCCTGGCACAAGGAACCTACTCCACATATATTAGCTCTTGCCAGTGGTTTCATAAGGAAGATTTTTATTATTACTGAGTTTCTCAAGCCTCAGAGGGCAAGATGGCCTCATGCCTCTTTCCTCCTCCCTCAGTCCTGCTTTCTGAGAACCCTGATGATCCACCAAAGAAGCCCATCAGAATGAAGGGAACAATGTTATTCAGAGTCCTGCCGTTCTGTCCTGTGGTAAGCCTGTTTTTTTCCTCTCTTTGACCAGATTCCTGAGTTCTGAGAGATCCGGAACTTACTTTGCCCAGCAGAGACCCTTGGGTGGCTGTGTGCCTCTTGTCCCTCCCTCATCCCAGATGTGGTCCCATCCTGTGGGGGACAGTTTTCCTTGAAGATGCTGCCCTCTTTCCTGCCTTCTTTTCTTTCCTAATTCCTGCCTCTGCTCCAATGTCACCTCCTCCATGAAGCCTCCCTTGCTCACTTTTGCCCCATTTCTCTCTAACCCCCTGCCTTCCTGAATTTTCTTCAGAGTAATTAGTGCTACCTGAGAGCATACCTGTATCTGTGTGTTCATCATCTGTGTTCCCTACTAGAGTGGTTCCTGGGGAGCAGCAACGTCCTCTGTTGTTCAGTGGCATATCCCCCTGCCTAGAACAGATGTAACCAGCGTTAGGCACCGTATACACATGGGCTGATTAAGTGAGGGAATGAATTACGTAAGGGTCCCTCCTGCGTAGGCACCTGTGGCTTTGTCCACCTGGACACCATTCCTCCTTCTACTACTAACACCCTTGATTTTTCTTGGGGGACCACCTGTCTCCATGCCCTTCGGATGGGTCTGATCCCATCCTCAGACCAGCTCCAGGTATGCCCCTGACCAATCAGAGCCAGCAGTGCCAAGGTTCCCCGTGATGGGTTCCAGGCTGGGCACGTGACCCAACCTTGGCCAATGAGGTGTCTGCTCTGTCTCTGGGATTCTTAACAGGTGGGAGGGGAGTTTGGAGCAGCCCTGATGGGGAAACATGGGAGCCCCGGGGAGAGGTCAGGGGAGGCTCAGGGTCAGGATGCTCGCAAGAACACGTTTCCTATTAGTGCCTGCACCAGTCCCAGGGAGGACTGTCTAGAAATCTTATTAGAAAAGAATGTAAGAGTCACAGATTTTGCAAAGCAGTACAAAGATCATCCAAATTCACCAACTGTTAATATTTTTCTGTTGGTATGTTTTCTCTTGTAAGTATAATATGTATATTATATGTATATAATATGTATGTTATATATGTATGTATATATTCCTCAGTGTATATCACCTTAGAAATAGAATATTCTCTTATATAGTGTGGTTTTGAAGACCAGAGTCACACCCTGCCACATACTAATGATTTTGTTGTTGTCGTATGTTGTTGTTCTTTACCTTCTCCCCCAATGAGATTCAGGGTAGCTATGATCTCTGGAATACCATCTAATTGATGCCGTGTCTTGCATTTGAGCAGGAATTCAGGTATAATTTTCTTCCCTCCAGCACAGTAACCACTAACTGCATGAGTCTACTTCAATATCAATGAATCAATCTTAAAAAAAATTCAAAACACGGTTTCTCCGCCGCTCAGGGCAGGTTTCAGTGGCCAAATGTGGCCAGTGGCTACCGTACTGGACACTGCAGATACAGAACATTGCCATGTCACAGAAGGTTCTGTCTCAGGACTGGGTTAAATATCTTATATTATCAGAATTATCACACAGTGTAGCCACCAGAAAGTGAGGATATGGGCTTGGTGAGAGCTTTTTTATTTTAAGGTTGTTATTTCAAATTTTGTACATAATCAAGACTCAATGGCTATTTTTATATTACACTCTTTCGACTCTCAGGATCCATATCTTCACAAAGTATTTCTTTTTTAAAAGAAAAACAACAAATTGTATCTGTCCACATTTCTGCTCAAACTGCCCTTTTGCCAGAGGGCAGCTTGGCTTCATCTACTGCAGGAGCTGGCATAGAAAATTCTCTAGGTCAGGAGTGGGCAGACCCTGGCCATCCAGCCCACAGCCTGTAGTGTGAATAAGGGCTCATTAGCACAGCCACGTCCATCCTTAGGTAGAGTCTGGGCTGCTTTCCTGCAAAGTCCAGTAGCTGTGACACAGACCTGATGGTGCACAAAGGCTAAACTGTTCACCATGACATCCTTGACAACGAAGGTGACTGATCTTGCTTTGAATAGATGCCAGACTGAAATCAATATGGGTGAAAGTGTGAGAAATTTAGAAGGGGGAAAACAAACTGCTGTGACTGTGATGCACAGTGTAAAAGATATTTTGTGTTTGGGTCCAGCACACATGTGCTTCTATGTGTGTGGCATGTGTTTCTTCATATTCCAGTAAGAAGTTTAAGAAACACTACTTACCCTTATTACCTGAACAACTGATTCTCTTCCACCTAAAACGTGCCATTGGCGACCTTTTATATCGGTTTCTCTAACCAATGAGGATGAGGAGGTCCCCGACCTCCCCCAATAAAGAAATTGAAGGGAACACTCTGAAACCTGTGCTGGTGTCAGAGACCGTTTTAACCACCTGACTAGTGTTTGGGGGTTGGGGGGGTGCGTGACGCTGAGCGACTCAGCTCTGTTCATTCCTCGGAGCTTGTCCACAGATTCCCTGGACATCTTCGGAGCCAGTGCTGCGCGGGCTCCAAGGACAAGCACTGAGCAAGCCCGCCCGCTCCTGCCCAGCGGCACAGCCAGATCCCGGGTCCGGAGGTCAGTCCCGCGGCTGCAGCTCTGAAGCATCTGCGCCATCCGGGCGGGGGCGCAGCGCGGGGCGGGGGGCGGCGGGATGGCGCCGCGGGGTCTCCGCGGGGAGGGCGGCGCTCCCAGGGAGGATGTGCGGGTGAATTCTGGGGAGTGGGGCGAAGGAGCTGCTGCCTGAGAGCACCTGAGACCCAATGGTGCGCGCGGTGGGGCCCCTTGAGGAACCCGCGTCTCCCCTGAGGGCGGTCGGGATCCTCAGGTCCTCGTGAGCCGCGGGGCGACTCCAGGTCCGAGGATTTCTCTGGCCACTGGGAGGAGGGAAGAGTGGAGGGGACAGGGGAGGCTGGGGTGTCAGTAGTAGGAGTGGCGGGGACTCCGTCCAGGACCGGTGGAGGAGGAGCCCGGGTCCTGGTCCTGAGGTTTTAGGGGGCAGGACGGGCAGACGGGGGACTCTGTAGTTGGATGGACGAGGCGGGAGGAATAGGTTTGCTCTGCACACCAGAGAGGTCAGTTGGGTATCAGGGGGTCAGGTAACGAATTCGCTTAATAGAACATAGGAAAATGATTTGGGGGAGAGTCCAGAGGGTAGTTTGGGGGGTCGGAAGGGGCGGGGAGTCCCTCTAGATGGGTTGGGGGTTCACTACGGACGCATGAGAAGGTTAGCAGATGAAAAGGGCTCTTGGAAAACAAGTTTTGAGCCTCCAGTGCTTCTGTGCGCCTGCGGGCTGCGGGTGGGGGCCGGGGGTGTGCTGGGGGCGCTTATCTTAGAGCGGCGGCCTCTGCGTATGGGCCCTGGGTGAGAATGAGCGTGGGCCCTGGGTGTAGGCAGAGGGAAATTATGTTGGAATGGGTGATGTGTAATTTCAGCCTGTGGGTCTGCGTTTGTGGGTGGCTGGAGGGTGTGTGTGTGTGTGAGTGTGAGTGTTTGTGTGTGTGCGCGCGCACGTATGTCCAGGACTTTGTGTGAGGAGGGCATTCAGTACTAACTAGCAGGCCTGCCCACCTGAGTAGCGGGGGTCTCAGAGTTTCCCTGGAGTGTGTCTGCAGGTGTGCTTGTGTCGTCATGCCCTGGTTTCCTCAGTGTTCATCTGAAAATGTGTGTTTCCAACAGTGTGTGTGTGTCTATCTGGCTGGGTGTTCCCACAAATTGATGCATCTTGTATTTGCATGATTATGAATGAGAGTCTGTGATTGCATCTTACGCTTCTTAAAAAGGTTTACAGGAAGAGGTGTTGACTCTGATTTTCCAGATAGTATGTTGTCAGTGTGTATGTATGTGTGTGTATTTAATCATATTTAATCTTCATGTTTAATAATTAATTTTACTCATTTTTCTGGAGAGGAAAGCTGACAGCACAAGAGGTTAAAGAACCTCTGAAATGGGGCTTGCCAGGTAAAATACAGGATGCTTACTTAAATTTGAATTTCAGACAAATAATGAATTACCTTTGGGTATAATTATGTCCCAAATATTTCATGGGACTTGGGTATTCTTAAACATCATATATTAAATAAATAATTTTTATGTAGACATTTACCATGTGGTGATTGGGACCTATCATGCTAAAATACGATTTGCCTATCTCAAATTCAAATCTCAGTTTGCTGTGTATTTGTTGTAATATTGTTGTTAAATCTGGCGAGGGCTTCCCTGGTGGCGCAGTGGTTGAGAGTCCGCCTGCTGATGCAGGGGACACGGTTTCGTGCCCTGGTCTGGGAAGATCCCACATGCTGCGTAGCGGCTGGGCCCGTGAGCCATGGCCGCTGAGCCTGCGCATCCGGAGCCTGTGCTCCGCAACGGGAGAGTCCACAACAGTGAGAGGCCCGCGTAACGCAAAAAAAAAAAAAAAAATCTGGCGAGCTTGATCCTTGAGATCTCTCGGCTAGTGACTGGCAGGCTGGAACCCCCCAGTGCACCCTCCAGACACACTGGCCCAAGTCCTGCCCAGGGTAAAGCTGGGGTGGAGGCGGAGTCCCAGGACCCCACAGCTGAGCCTGCTGCTAGGCACCCTTGCTGCAGTGCTGGCCCCTCCCCAGGGGCTGTGGTGAGGTGTCTGTCGACTGGCTCCCTCATCTTCACAGCAGTCCTGAGAGGCAGTCACTTAAGCATCCTGTACCAGAATGGGGCCCCCGAGGTCAGGGAAATGATGTCCTGGTCTGAATCACTTGGTTAAGCTGCCTTATAGCCTTAGGACAGCCCTGAAATACAGCACTGGGAATGCTGACCATGAGGTGCACTTATTGAGTGCCTGCTGTACGCCAGACTCCAGAGGCCCTTTTGATACCCAGTTAAGTGACCTTCACCTATGATTCCCAGCACTCTGTGTCATAATATTTCTTCTTTTCCTTAAAGGGGCACCATGGCAATCACTCTCCCCAAATCACACACTGGGCCTTGGAAGCAGGTCTAGGAGGCAGGCATTGCCAACACTCCCCTTGGATGTTGGGGACCTGGAGACTTGGGGAGGGGATGGAGGTGTCTGAGTCCACCGACACCTGAGAGCGGTGCTGGGGTTCACAGCCGGGCCATCTGGGTCCCCAGCCCAGGCACTGACTGCTCTGGTCTCCTGTCCATAGGGAGCACCTGTGGGGTCACGATGCTACCTCTCAGCACCGTCGAGGGCCAGGAAACGGAGGAGGTGCAGACCAAGCCGCCGGAGAAAGGAGGTGAGACACACGTCGGGTGGAAACCTGTGGGCAGGTGGGAATTGGGAGAGCCTCCAGGGTAAGGCTGATGAGGACAGGTTGACCCTGAAGACTGATCCCAACCTCAAATATCTCCTAGTTGCTCTTCCTGGGAAGGGAGGGCCCTGAGCGGCACCCAGGATGGAACCTCCCTGACATCCCCTCATGTCAGTGGGCCCTGTCTCTCCGCTGCTCAGAGTCTTCAAGGGTGTCTCTTGGGAACTGGAATCAATCTGGGCTCCATTTTGTGGCCCAGATACCTGCCTGGACTGGCCCTGCATCCAGTTGCCAAGTCAGGAATTGCAGGGTCATTCAGGTGGAAGATGAAGATGGCCTGACACAAGGAGTTGGCAGAGAGGGTTGGCAGGAGTGGGGTGATTCCTGTGAAGCCTATGGATCCTGCTGGTAGCTTGGACACATGAGTGAGGGCTGTTGGTTTTGTTGTGATGCTTCCTTTCTGAAACATCTTACTTTGCGATAATTTTATATTCACAAGAAGTTGCCGTAATAGTACATAGAAGTTCCATGGACACTTCATCCCATGTCCCCCAGTATCTGTATTTTATACGATGATACCACAACATCAAAACTAGCCCATGGATATTGGCACAATCCATGTGTGTTTTTACTTGTATTTCATCACATCTATAGCTGTGTGTAACCATCATACAAAACAAGGTACAGGCCACTTTTTTAGCTACCTACTCCCTTACCAGAGGTAGCTACTTTCCAGCTTCTTGTCCAATCTTCCAGAATGTTCTATGCTCACTCATACAGACAAGCATGTGTATGTATCTGTTACTATGTATTTATGTCTGATGTACTGTGTGTACTGTATATGCCACTGCCAGTTCCTATTTTGTCTTGTTTCATTTAATTCTGATCTGGCACTTGGTATCTTCCAGTCACAGTCCCAATGCTTTCCAAGCATCCAATCACTCATGTTTCACAACTCTGTGAGGTAAGGACAGAGATTGCCCCATTTTGCAGATGGGAAATCTGAGGGGTGACAAGGATGAATGATTAGCTCATGCTGGGATTTGAAGCGTTTGGCCTCGGGGTCTTTGACCTTAAGCCCTGTGTCCCCTGTCCATCTTGGGGACCCTTATCCACAACATGCCCATTTGTGTTCCAGCTGCCTGGCATTCCATGGTCTGTCTGTCCTGTGTTCTAATTTATTTAACCTGGTTCGTACAGGTGGCCATTTGGGTTATTCCCAATCTTTGAGAGAATGACAAGTAGTGGTAGGATTATAGTTGGGCCGTATGGCACACAGGGGAGTATAACCATGATAATGTGTTTAAAAATTGAAATGGATGCATCAAAGGGGTGTACATTTGTAATTTTGACAGGTTGACTGAATGGTCCTCCATAGAGAGACCGATTTCTATTCCCAGCAGGAGAGTAGGAGTTTCTAAGAAAATATCTGGATTTGTTGGTAGCTTTAAAATATCAGGAGATTTCACTCTAAATCAAGACATCTGTCTTCTGTGGGGAAACTAGACAATTTCCTGCAGAGGCATCCCCACCGGCAGCTGCATATCAGCCGTCCCTTCCTCCTGGACACGGGCTCCCCAGGGTGCCACCCTCTCCAGAGCCCCCTATTGTCCTACCCCAGCCGCTTCACTCACTGACATTCCCTCTCTGTTCCCTGTGGGCCTTCGGGACGCAACTTAATGCATGTTTGCAGGTGCTGCTGGGCAACCTCCAGCAAGTGTCCTAACCTCTTTGCCTTGGTTTCCTCATCTCTAAAGTGGGATGATGATAGTAGCCATCTCAATTTAGCTATGATGTGTAAAATACTTAAATGCGTACCTGGCACATAGCAAATACTCAACACATGTTAGTTCTTGTCAGTGGTTTAATGATGAAGGTCTTATTAGTACTGAGTTTCTCAAGCCTCAGAGGGCAAGGTGGCCTCATACCTCTTTCCTCCTCTCTCAGCCCTGCTTCCTGAGAACCCTGGTGAGCCGCGGAAGAAGTCCACTGGAATGAAGGGAAGACTGTCATTCAGAGTCCTGCCGATCTGTCCCATGGTGAGCCTGCCTGTGTCCTCCCTTTGACCAGAGGCTCCTGGGTTCTCAGAGGTCAGGTACTTCCACCACCCTCTCTGCACAGCAGAGACCCTTGGGTGGCCAGGTGCCCCTTGTCCCCCCAAGGATGTGGCCCCATCCTGTGAAGGATGGTTTTCCTTGAAGATGCTGCCCTCTTTCTTGCTTCCTCCTCTTACCTAATTCCTGCCTCTGCTCCAATGTCACCTCCTCCATGAAGCCTCCCTTGCTCACTTTTGCCCCAAGCCCCTGCCTTGCTGAATATTTGTCAGATAATTATTGCTACCCGAGAGCATACCTTGTATTTGTTTGTGCATTCTGAAGGGGTAGGAGCCTGTTCTGTTGTTCAATGACATACCCCCCTGGTAGAACAGATGTAACCAGCGGTAGGCACTGTACACACGTGGGCTGATTAAATGAAGGAATGAATTAGGGAACGGTCCCTGCTGAGGCAGGCAGCTGTGGCTTTGTCCACCTGGATACCATTCCTCGTTCTTTTGCTAAAACACTTGATTTTGGGGGGGACCATCTGCCTCCACGCACTTTGGATGTGTCTGATCCCATCCTCAGACCAGCTCCATCTATGCCCCTGACCAATCAGAGCCGGCAATGCCAGGGTTCCCTTTGATTGGTTCCGGGCTGGACACGTGACGCAACCTTAGCCAATGAGGAGTCTGCTCCGTCTCTGGGATTCTTAACAGGTGGGAGGGGAGTTTGGAGGGCCCTGATGGGAAATCAGGGGGGCCGCGGGTAGAGGTCAGGTGAGGCACAGGCGCAGGATGCTCGCAAGAACACCTTTCCTGTTAGTGCCTGCAATAGTCCCAGGGAGGACTTCTGAAGAGGTTTTCTTATTAGGAATTAGTGTGAGAATCAACGACTTTATAAAAAGAGTACAAAGGTCATCCAGATCCACCGATTGTTAACGCATTTTCTATTTGCATGTTTTCTCTAATATGAATACATATAATATATGATGTTGATGGTGCTCAACATCCTGCAATGTACAGGATGCCGCCCTTCCCCGAAAGAATGATCTGACCCCAAAATGTCATAAGTGTGAAACTAATGTTCTGTTCTTTCTTCTCTGTTCGCTTTCCTTCCAGCCAAGTGTTTGCTTCACCTATTACTTGGAACCGGATGACTCTGACTCTGATTCCCAATTTCCTCCTGAACCTTCGAAACCTGACCCAAATTGCACCTTTGTTCCTCTGCCTGTGTTAGAGTTTCGTGAGATCAAGGTGTGTGAATGTCCCCTGTGCTGTCTCAGCTTTGTCACTGCTTCCTAATACCTGAGCTCCCTCTGCTTCCTGCTCTTGACTCAGCACCCTGGAATCATGCATGCTGGGCTACTGTGATGTAAAATCCCCAAATACAGCCGCTTAAATAAACCGAACTTGATGTCTCTCTCATGATTGTGGTCTGTGTGTAAAACTCCCAGGGCTGGGGTGTTGCATCCCCGTGGAGTTGGGCAGCCAGGGTCCTTTGACCTTGGTGCTCTGTGCCACGTGGCTGGAGAGGGCTCACCCCCCACATCCTGTTCACAATGTGGCTCAGGGGAAGGGGGAGGGGAAGAGGGAAGGGGAAGACACACTTTAGTCCTTCAAAGGGCAACTCCTACAAGATGCCCAGATCACTTTTCCTCAAACCTCATTGGCCAGAGCATAGTCACATGACCACATATAGCTGCAAGAGATGCTGGGAAGTGCAGTCCTTAGCTGGGCAATCCTGTGTCACCTAATAGCTTCTATTATTACAGCAAAGGAGAATGGATACTGTGTCCACCACTGCCCAGGTCTGTTATGTTAATTTAGCCCCGGCACCAGGCTGTGATGAATACATGAGTGAATAAATGTACTCTTCAATACTGTATCTCTCTCCCATTGACTAGGATCTCCTCCATTTTTACACAAATGTTTAGAATGATGAACCTTCGAGCACTGACCATGTGGTAGGCACTGAGCTAATGTCTTTACACATTTTGATCCACTTAATTCTCACAACCATATGGCTGGTTCTGTTATTATCCATCTTTCCAAGATAAGAGAACAGAGGCACAGAGAGTTCATGTCACTTGCTTCAGGTCACACAGATCATAAGTAGCCAAGCCAAGATTCAAGCCCAGAGAGGCTGGCTCCAGAGTCTGTGCCAAAAACCACAAAGTAGAAGTTGTCGACTGAAGTAAAAATGCACAACATGAGCGGGGTGGATTTCAATTTTACTTGGGGACTTACTGAGGATTAGAACCAGCAGACAGCCTCTCAGAGAGCTCTGAGGAACTGTTCCAAACGGTAGGTAAGAGGTCAGTTTCTGTGTGATTTTGGAGAAGGGGTCCATGCAATCAAGCACACATCTCAGCACAAGGTTCCTGTTGGTCATGAAGAACAGACATCTCAGTCAATGATTTTAGTGCTTTTCTAAGTATGGGAAGATGCAAGAATCTTGATTCATAATATTTTCTCCTGAAAATATCTAATTATCTGAGGGCCATTTCTGCCACTTTTCCCAGAGCATAGAATGCCTCACCCGGATCTTCACTCTGAATTCCTTTCAGGGTGAACTGCAGGTAGGACTGGAGAGTGGGGAGCATCCTTTAGTTGGTAAATTTTAGAAGCAACAGCCACAAGGGGTCGTGGAGGTGTCTCTGCTGAGGTTTCTGAGCTCCTCCAGATGCCTGGTGGACGCTGGTCCTCAGCTCACCTAGGCTGGCTTCTCTTGGGGGACTGGGGAGACCTGGCCCTGCTCTAGGTATCTTTCATCCTCCAGCAGGCTTGCCTAGGCATGTTCGTCCCCACGCAGTGTTCAGGGCACAAGAGTGAAACCAATAACAGTTTCTCAAGCACTTTTCAAACTTCTTCTTAAGTCACATTTTGCCAGGATCCCATTGGCCAAAGCAACTTTCATGGCCAAGCACAGATTCAGAACAGGAGGGCGCTGCACACTTAAATGTCAGATGGTATGGACATGGGGCCATCTACCATAATGCAATTCTGAACACATTCCCAACTTCCAGTGGATTTCCATGTCCTCTCCTGGGCCGCGTGGGAGACCAGTCCCTTCGTGAACAAGGATGCTGTCTGGCGGTACAGGAATCAGTGATCTTCAAGGACGTGGCCATGTCCTTCACCCAGGTCCTGCTGGAGCTGGCTCAGAAGGACCTGTACAAGGACGTGTTACTTGACAACTGTGGGAACCTGAGCTCCGTGTGTAAGGATGGCCTCCCCCAGTTCAGATAGGGCTCACCAGAGCTTGGTGGTCTGGTGATTCCAAAAGGCTATAAAGTTTCCAGAAGACACGGATGAGCTCCAGCCCAGGACTGGCCTCTAGCACTGGGGTTTGGATGGTGCTGGCTCTGCTCCTGGTCTCAAAACAGCTTCCAGGAGCCCCAGGAGCACCAGTGTTCTAATTCACTTGCAACAGGAATGGTAGACTATTTTGGTGCCTGTATTCCCCCCAGGAGTCTGACCTGATCTGATTGGACCTGGCTTCATCACATGACCACAACTAACCAATTACAGTGGCCAGAGAGATGAGGTATGAGCTGATTGGCTGATGTACGCAATGGGGTGGGCTCTGCTGCCTGGGAACTACTTGGATCTCCATCCTTAGAAATTTGAGCTGGTGGGGTGGAAGGTGTGGGTAGGTCAAGGTGGATGTGGAGGCTGGGGAGGGAGTTTCCCCACGTTCTCTCTGGAGGTCCTTTTTTTTAATCACATGGTTGGTCTTCTTTCTACGCAAACATTTGGTCTGGGTTGCATGCTGGGAGGTATCTCACTCTTCTTTCCTTCTTTGGAGCAGGGCATCAGGTTTTCAAACCAAAGTTGACCACCAGGTTGGAGCAAGGAGATGATACTGGTGTCAGGGAGAGAGATGTCCCTGGAGCCCCCCAGCGAGGTGTTGTGGAATCAACGTGAGACACACCTTCACATGTGAGCAGGAGAGATAGCACTGCAATCTCCATGGGAAATCCTCCCTATACGCCCCTGGGGAGGTGGGACTAGTCTGCAGGACAAGTTTCCTTCCAGAATTGCTTTTCCATTCCTCCAGCCCGAGAGACTCTTCCACTCTCACGTTCTCATCCCCACCCTTCTTCTTTGTCCTGCATCCTCTGTATCAGACTCCGTGGGTGGCAAGCGAAAGAAACCCTGACTCAGGGCCTTGGCACTGGCTGTTTCCTCCATCTGCAGGGCCCCTGCTCCAGGGTTTTTCTGCTGCTGCTTCAGCCAGCATCTTTTAATTTTCTTCCTTGTATGCATGTATTGGTGCCTTCATAGTTTAAAAGATATTTATGGCAGTTCTTTCGTGCTGGCTGGTTTTAAGATTATCACCAGTTTACAGCCCTCTGTTACTTAGGAAGGCATCCACCCATTTCTGAGTAGTAAAATTATCACCTATCAGCTTCTTCACCTCAAGAATATAGGAGAATATATAGAGAGTTTTCTCGTTCAGATAATACACACATTTCATAAGAATCCCAAATAGTAACAAGGTGTATTCATTATAAAAACAAACAAACAAACAACCTCTTTCTCACTCCAGCTTCTACTTCTGAAGTTGTAATTTTGTTGATATTTATAACCTATCCAGCTTGAGATATTTCTATAAATTAAAGTTTTGCCTTCCAAAACCAGATTCCAGTGGTACAAGTACACATCCATCAGAATGACTAGAGGAAAACTATGAGAGTTGGTGAGGCTGTGGAACCCCTGGAACTCTCATGCATTGTTGTGGAAGGGTAAATTGGTGCAGCTCTTCAGAAGAGAAAACTGGTGGCTGGCATCTAGGAGAATTGCACCTATACATGCTCCGATCCGAATAACTCCACAGTGTGGCTGATGATTCTACAGCCCCCTACCCCGCCCCCCTCCCCGTGACCCGGGCATCCAGGCTGTTGTGTCTCTGCTGCTCAGAAGCATAACCTGCGGCTCTTCCCTGTCAACCCGCACCTCCCTTCTCCTGGAAGACCTGGTCCAGGACAGGGTCCAGGTGGGGCGAGGGGGAGGGGCGCTGTGGGGAGGATGGCTATTTGAGGCCCAGCTGGAACGCCCAGAAACAGAGACAGTGAGGTAGGGACGCTGGGGTCAAAGAGGAGGTGCAGGACCAGGATTTCCAAACCCCAGTAACAATAAGTTGTAGCTAGCATGACACTCTGTATACTTTGTTTCAGGGATTGTTTCAGTCACTCGACCTGAGTATCTATGTGGACAGGGGAGGGGCAGTGGTCGTGAGCGGCTCCTTTCGCGCCTTTGTCCTGCGCGTCCCCGGGCACGTTTTCTGGACCCCCTGCAGGATGCCAGGGACCAGCACTGAGCTAGCCCGTCCCGCCCCGGCCCCCTGGGAAGCCCGCGCCAAGTCGCAGCCCGGGAGGGGAGGGCAGTCCTGCCGCTGCAGCTCTGAAGGGTCTGCGTGTGCTCGGGGCTGGAGGGCTGATGGGGGTCGGGGCGGCAGTGGGATTGCGCTGAGGGGCTGCAGAGGGAGGGGGTGGAGGCTCCCTGCGAGCGCGCGCCGAGTGCGTTCAGGGTCTGGGCGGCTCAAGGGGCGCTGCCTGGGAACGCGAGACCCGTGTGGCGGGCGTGCCGGGTAGTCACGGTGAGGACCAGGGAGTCACCCCAGGAAGGCCAGCAGTTCTTGGTCCAGTTGAGCGCACAGGCGACTCTGATTCCCGTGGATTCCTCCTGCCACCTAGAGGAGAGAAGACCGGAGGGACAAGACAGGACGCTGGGTCCAGCAGGGAGGGTCAACGGGGGCTCTGTCTTCCTGACTGGTGGGGAGCACGGGTCCAGGGGGTATGGGGACAGCGACAGGGACAGTGATACAGGGAATCTGAAGCCCCAGAGAGGAGGTGAAGGAAGCCGTCTCCTGATACCCCCTAATAACAATAAAATTGTAGCCAACCCATAAATTGCCTGTACAGGTCTCATACACTATTTCAATCACTTGACATGTGATGTGGTTCAGGATACCCTACCCCTAAATGTGGCACCTGGCATATTGAAGCTGAAGGGGTTTGAGAAAACAGCCAAAGCAGGAAATTCACTCTCCTTTCCCCTTCTTCCCTGAAACAGGTCATAAACCCTCATGGGAGACGTGCCCTCCCTATACCAGGAGGAAAGGAGCATCCTTAGCTCCAGAGAAAAAGGAACGCTTCCAAGAAGAATCCTAACACACAGGCCTTGCTAAGTTTCCATCAGGTTATTACACTTACCTCCTATTCCTTAACCTATTATAGTCTTCCACAGCTGTCCACGCCCTATCAAACCTAGCATAAAATACTCAGGTCTGTTTCTTTGGGTCTTCATTTCCTTAGGAAGGCTCTTGTGTCATGTAAAAGTTATATTAAAACAACTTGTAAGCTTTTCTCCTGTTAATCGTCTTTGTCAGTTAACTTTCAGACCCACCCAGGGACCATAAGAGGGTAGAGGAAAAAATTTTCCTCCACTATGCATGTATTTAATCATATCTGATTCTTATATTTAAGAAGTTACTGTCCTTTCATTCTGGAGGGACAAACTGAGGCTCAGAGAGTTTAAATGACCTCTGAGTTGTAGATTTCCAGATAAGGAGGGCACTTTTGGGGAATCCCCCCACCAGGAGTTTGTGAGTTCCGACTTTGTGAGACTAGGCTTGACTCTGCAAGAGTCTGCATGTGTATACCTAAAAAGTCATCGCCAAATCTCAGGTCATAGGTTTTTCCCTTATGTTTTCTTCCAGGAGTTTTCAAGTTTTGGTTTTACATTTAGGTGTGTGATCCAATTTGAGTTAATTTCGGTGATGGGTATAAGGTCTGTGTCAAGAAATATTAACCATTATGTCATCATCATCATCACTACCATGAACATCATTATGCATAAAATAATTATTGCACATGTTTCAGTATGCTTTCCCCACATATCTTGAGCCCTTGCCCGATAAATATTCTTTAGTTAAATACAAATGGCTCCTAAACACAGGAAAACATGTTCTACCTTGCTCATGAAAAAAGAAACATAAACTAGAACTGCCTTGAGTTTCTCAGCCTTGGTTTTGGAAAATTTGAAAAAGCATCATATAATACTGAGAATGCAGGTTTGCTCACACAAGCTGTTGGGGGTCTAAGCTGCAACATTGTCTATGGAATGCAATTGAGAAATCTCTATCAAAATGACACACACATGTGCACTTTGCCTCAGCGATTCCACTCCAGGGGATTTATCTTCCTAGCAGATTTACACACTGTGGAATCGCTGAAGGTCAAAGTTATGCACTGAATGCTGGTAGCAAAGGGCTGAAAACAACTCAACCACCCAGTAGTCAGGAATGGGTTAAATAAATCAAGTCACAACTATACAACAGAATCCAAACAGCTGTTCAGAAACAGTAAGCAAATTCTCTTTGTACTGATATGAAAAGCTCTCCGAGGTATACTGGTAAGTAAAAAATGAAGGCACAGAATAGTGTGCAAAGTCTCCCACCTTTTGTATAAAAAAGGGAGGAAATAAGACCATGAGTATTTTTGCAAACATAAAAATATATGTATTATTTTTGGACAAATATATAATTATACGTAATAGTGAATCTATGTATCATAATGATAGGTGTATTATATATTACTTAAGTACACATTTTATGTTACAGTATATATCATATTGTGCAATACATTGTATTATATCTTTACATTTTAAATTTATTTATAAGATATATATTATATATATATTTTATATTTTATATTTTAAAATATATTTATTTGTATTACAGATATATATGT
Organism: Mesoplodon mirus; assembly: GCF_964341445.2. Lineage (NCBI taxonomy): Eukaryota > Metazoa > Chordata > Mammalia > Artiodactyla > Ziphiidae > Mesoplodon > Mesoplodon mirus. The sequence goes on along the minus strand of NC_138995.1, from coordinate 63,422,104 downwards.
ACAGAATATATATTATAGTATAGATACACGTTTATAATATATATCAATGATAACCAGACGCATCTGTGTGTATAATGCACAAATGCATATACATATATATCTACTTATATATACATAAAGAAATTGTGGAAGGACGCCGAAAATATTCATGCTTTCATAATTATTCAATATAATTATTCATAAATATTTAAATAATTGCACTGGTTACCTGGTTGTATGTGGTTTATGGCATTAAAAATTTGGTGGGTGAACACCACACACAAAAATAAACTCAAAATGGATTAAATACCTAAATATAAGGCCAGAAACTATAAAATTCTTAGAGGAAAACATAGGCAGAACACTCTATGACATAAATCACAGCAAGATCCTTTTTGACCCGCCTCCTAGAGTAATGCAAATAAAAACAAAAATAAACAAATGGGACCTAATGAAACTTAAAAGCTTTTGCACAGCAAAGGAAACCATAAACAAGACGAAAAGACAACCCTCAGAATGGGAGAAAATATTTGTAAACGAAGCAACTGACAAAGGATTAATCTCCAAAATTTACAAGCAGCTCATGCAGCTCAATATAAAAACAACAAACAACTCAATCCAAAAATGGGCAGAAGACCCAAACAGACATTTCTCCAAAGAAGATAGACAGATTGCCAACAAACACATGAAAGAATGCTCAACATCACTAATTATTAGAGAAATGCAAATGAAAACTACAATGAGGTATCACCTCACACCAGTCAGAATGGCCATCATGAAAAAATCTACAAACAATACATGCTGGAGAGGGTGTGGAGAAAAGGGAACCCTCTTGCACTGTTGGTGGGAATGTAAATTGATACAGCCACTATGGAGAACAGTATGGAGGTTCCTTAAAAAACTAAAAATAGAACTACTATACGACCCAGCAATCCCACTACTGGGCATATACCCTGAGAAAACCATAATTCAAAGAGTCATGTACCACAATGTTCATTGAAGCTCTATTTACAACAGCCAGGACATGGAAGCAACCTAAGTGTCCATCGACAGATGAATGGATAAAGAAGATGTGGCACATATATTCAATGGAATATTACTCATCCATAAGAAGAAACGGAATTGAGTTATTTGCAGTGAGGTGGATGGACCTAGGGTCTGTCCTACAGAGTGAAGTAAGTCAGAAAGAGAAAAACAAATACCGTATGCTAACACATATATATGGAATCTAAAAAAAAAAAATGGTTCTGAAGAACCTAGGGGCAGGACAGGAATAAAGATGCAGACAAAGAGAATGGACTTGAGGACACGGGGAGGGAGAAGGGTAAGCTGGGATGAAGTGAGAGAGTGGCATGGACATATATACACTACCAAATGTAAAATAGATGGCTAGTGGGAAGCAGCCGCATAGTACGGGGAGATCAGCTCGGTGCTTTGTGACCACCTAGAGGGGTGGGATAGGGAGGGTGGGAGTGAGATGCAAGAGGGAGAGGATATGGGGATATATGTATATGCATAGCTGATTCACTATGTTATACAGCAGAAACTAACACACCATTGTAAAACAATTATACTCCAATAAAGATGTTAAAAAAAATTGGTGGGTGGCACACACACACACACACACACACACACAACACAAACGGTGAGCAGACTTTCCACTGCATACTGCTTATTTAATTAAAAAAATTTAAACCATGTGTTAACTATTGAAAAAATTACTAAAGCATTTACAGGAAGCAGGTCTTCCGTCCCCTTCAGTCCAGCCTGGTTCTCGCGCTCCCCCAAGCGGAGCCGGCCGGAAGCGGCCTGCGTTTCCCGCGCGGCCCTCCGGCCGCCGCACAAGGCGCACGCGCAGACCGCACACAGCGCATGCGCCGCGGGTTTGAGCGGCAAGTCCGAGGCCGAGCTTCACAGTCAGGCGGCGGCGGCGGGCTGGCAAGGTGAGTTCGCGGTGTCCCGGGCCGGACACTGCGGAAGGTACGTGGGGGCGCGGAGCGGGCAGTGGAGGCGCGGGCCTACCTGAGGCGACGCTGGGGCGGCCGGGCACCTTCACTGGGAAGTCGACGGGAAAGGAGGCGCTAAGTAGAGGCCCTGAGGGGAAGAGGCGGGAGGCCGCGCGGGCGGTGGTCGGCTCTGAGGAGGACGCGGCGGCCTCCCTGCCCCTCAGGCCTCGGCCTCCTGCCAACGCCCTCCTCGGCCAGAAGGCTTTCCGGCCTGGACGGGTCCGCCCGCCCCCGCCCTCCCCCAACAAACACCCTCCTTTCCCCTTGAGGACCTTCGTCCATCCCCTCCAGGGCACCCCTCCCCTTCGAGGACCCCCACCTTCCCCTCAGAACACGCTCCTTCCCCCTTGAGGACCCTCCCCCCGCCCTCCCCCCAGAACCCCTCCTTATCCCTTGAGGACCCCCGCCCTTCTCCTCAAGGACGCCACCCCAACCCTCCCCCCCAGTACACCCTTCTTCCCTCTTGAGGACCCCCACCCTCCCCCGCGCGTATCCCCCAGCCCTCCCCCTCCAGGACCCCTGCCTTCCTCCTCAAGGACCCAACCCTGGCCCTTCCCTCGCTAGAACACCCTCCTTCCCCTTGAGGATCCCCCCTCCTCCTCAAGGACCGCCCTCCCTTTTGAGGACCCCCCCCCGTCACTTTCCCTCCCCCCGCCGTAGGCCCCCACCACTCCGCATCCAGACCCCACGCCCCCTTAAGCCCCCACCTCTCCCCCAAGGACCAGCTCCCATATTTGGCCCTGCCTTTGTCCCGCCCCTCTGCCCTGTCCCTAAGTGTCTCCCAGCTCCACCCCCTTTATCTCCCTCAGCTCAGCTCCTTCGTTCGGTCCCCCCACCCCTGTCCCGCCCTTCCTCTCCGTGTTTTTGCCCCGTGCTCTGGCTCCACCTCTCCTCCCCAGTCCCTTACCTGCCCTCTACCTCAGCCCCACTCTGCGTCTGGCCCCTCCGCCTGGGCCCTGCCCCTCCTTCCTGCTCCCCCCATCCCGGTCCCACCCCTCCTCTCTGTGTTCCTGCCCCCTTGCCCCACGTCTTCTTCTCCCTCAGCCCTGTTCCACCTGCTCCCCCCTTCCCGGTCCCACCCCTCCTCTCCGTGTCCCCCGCTCTGTCTTGGCTCTGGACCCGTCCCTCTCCTCAGCCGTGCCTCTCCCTTCTGCTGCTCCTTTATCTGGGTCCCGCCCCGGCACGCGCCTCCCTTCCCAGACGGGCAGCCCTCTTCTGTGCTTCCTCTTCGGCTCGCCCCACTCCTCTTCTGCGCTGCCCCTGCGCTCGCCTCCCTTGCTTTGCTCCCGTTCTCTTGCCTCAGCACCCCTCTTCTGTTTGCTCCCTTCAGCCCCTGCTTTCTCCCCCCACCACAGCCTCTGCCCACCTGGGGTCTCTTGGTCTCCGCCCCCTGCTCCCGACACTCGCATCCCCATTTCTCTGGAAGTTCTTCCCGACTCAGAAATCAAGCAACCTACCATCATCACTCATACATTCTTTTTAGGAACTCTTGAGCTTTTTTTTTTTTTTTTTTTTTTTACTGTTTAACATATTAGCTGCTTTTCTCACTACCTTCTAACATGCTTTCCTAGAGAACCGGATGGGGGGGGCGGGGGTGAGATAGAAGGGGCTATTTGGGTAGAAAGGATAGAAACTATAAATACTGCCTTTCTCCTTTCAGGAAATTTACTTGCTGCCCTGTTTCGTTTCAAAATTCATAATATTTTTCCATTAAATTACATAACACATCTATTTTCGTCTTACTATAAAACATGTTTCTTAATAGTAGACTTAAAAATTGATTCTTCAGGATGGTATGCCTCGTGATTTTCAGCTCCCACCTTATTTAAACCTTACAGCAACATGAGAAAAAAGGTCTTTCTTCTTTTTCCTTATTTTCACAGATGAGAGAAGCTAAATTTATTTATTTATTTTTATTAATTATTTAGTTAATTTTTGGCTGCGTTGGGTCTTTGTTGCTGCACGTGGGCTTTCTCTAGTGGCGAGCAGGGGCTACTCTTGGTTGCGGTGTGCAGGCTTTTCATTGCGGTGACTTCTCTTGTTGCGGAGCATGGGCTCTAGGTGCACGGGCTTCAGTAGTTGTGGCACATAGGCTCAGCAGTTGTGGCTCGTTGGCTCTGGAGCGCAGCCTCAGTAGTTGTGGCGCACAGGCTTAGTTGCTCCGCAGCATGTGGGATCTTCCCGGACCAGGGCTGGAATCCATGTCCCTTGCATTGTCAGGTGGATTCTTAACCACTGCACCACCAGGGAAGTCCCGAGAAAAGCTAAATTTAGAAAGATGCTACTAATTACCCACGTTTCCACATCATTTTGTGTAGATGGCTAATGTTCCAAAATAAAGAAACCATTTGCTTCCCGTATGTCAAGTAAATATTTAATAATGAATGTTTAAAGTGGAAATGAAATTATTCTTCTAAGGAACTTTTTGGTGAATGGAGAAATCAGAAGTGCAATTATAAATTATTTTAAAAATAATCGAAACATGAGTGGTGACATCCCCTAAATTTTGATATATAACCAAAATTAACAGCTTTCAATAGTCAAGAAAGAATGAAATAAATTAGGCATTTGTTTCAGGAGATTCCCAAAGTCCCACAAACTTATAAAACTCTAAAGGAACCAGGAGTAAGAAAATAATAAAGATAAGTGAAACTAATACATGAGAAAACAAAAATAATGGCATTGGAAGTAGCAGCTGGTACTTGGGATGAGTGGCAATAATGAAAAAAACAATAGCAGTAATTAACAAAAAAGACAAACTAGGAATAAAGCAACATTGATTAGAGACAGGATAAAGTTGTGTACTTAGTAGATTTCAAATTCTCAATCATGTGTTAGTATATTTCAACTTCAAGCAAATGGATGATTTTCCTGGAAAAGTATTTTTTTAAAAATTGGATTCAAGAAATAGAAAACCTGAGCAGACCAATGAGCATTACAAAGTACCAAACAAAGTCATTAATTGGTTGACATCAGAGAGCCTTTTGCCCAGATGGTTTTAGTGGTATCAGGAGTTAAAAAATAAAGTTTGAGTAAAAAAATGTTAGGAAGAAAAACAATGTGCCAAGAACTACTGAGGTATGTGGTTAAAAGTTGGATGATAAGGGATGTAGGATTAGGATAAGACTGAGCTCCAAAAGATAAATATTTAAGGGAAGCAGAATCAAGAATTTATGTAAAAGAGAGAAAAGGAGGGATGCTGTGGGTGCCCTCTGAGAAGACAGAACCATGAGCTTCTTTTCAGTACCTGTGGCCTGAAGGGCCTTGACTGTTCAAGGTCTTGCTTTCCCTCTTTGGGCCAGGAGAAAGGATTGTGACTCTCTGCTCTAGCTTTGGACCTGGCTAGTCTTGGGAGGCAGGCTGGCAGGATTTCACAGTCATTTCCACTATTCCTTTCTCAGGATCCTTCCCTGGAGGCTGCAGACCTAGAAATTCAATTCAGGGGGGCCTCATACATCCCAAGAAGGAAGCGATAGCAAATTTAATAGTTGATGGTAGGTGGGAAAGTTTTTAGAAAAAATTATACTCTTCTCATACCTTATCCCAGACTAAATTCCAGCTAAAGAATTAAAATGAAATGTTTAAATAAAGAAATAAGAAAATATATTTAAATATTTAACTGATCTCTGAATGGGTAGTGATAAATTGGACTTTGAAATATTAAAATTCTATGAAGACTAAAGAGAAAGTGTGGCATGGTTGGAATTTTTTTTTTTAAGCAAATAGGTCAAAGAGTGAATATCCTTTATTTATATGGAGCCTTTACCAATCAGCAATAGGAACACCCTGGTGGAAAAAGGGCAAAGGATAGGAGCAATGTATAATTGGCCAATAAATCTGAAAAAAGTAGTAAGCTCTATTATTAGTCAAAGGAAATGCAAAATTAAAGAATAAAATATATCTTTCATTTGTCTTATTGGCAACAGATTTTGAGAAGTGATAATGTTCTTGGCTGGCAGAACTAGTTACATAATTTGCAGGGTGGAGTGCAAAATGAAAAAGTGGGGCCCCTTGTTTAAAATATGGGAAGTCTCAAGACAGCAACAAGAGGGCATTAAATTAAGCTTGAGCCCTTCTGAGGCTCTGTGTGACTGCACTGGTTACATGCCCATGAAGCTGGCCTATTGACGTGCAAGTTGGGTATGTAATCTTATATATTGAGATTGGAAGAAGAAATTGGTGGAAGCCTTTGGGAGGAAAATTTGGCAGATTGTGTTAAGAACTTTTTTAAACGTTCATACCCTTTGTCCAGGTAATTTCGCTTTTAGGAATCTGTCCTAGAAGGGAAATATCAGAGATGTGGACGAATACTTAGTTTCAGTGGTGTTCACGCATTATGATTTATAATAATGAAAAACAAAAATGCCTTCAAACAGAAAAACTGCTTGTCGTATAAATCACAGGTACATGTTCTTTAGTGGAGAGGAGAAAAGAAAAAAGGAAATGTTTCCCCCAAGTGGCAATTTTGTTCGTGATTTCACAGAGTGCAAATTTTATAGAAGAAAAGTATTTTTTATTTTCCTGATCATAGAAGATAGAAGGTTCATTGTAGGACATTTGAAATTAGGAAGTAGTTTTGAAGGAGAAAGTATAAAATCACCAGTAAAAATAATTTGTAGTCTCACTGCTCATAGATAACCCCCTTGGTGCGGTATTTTGGTTTACTTTCCAGTTTTTTTTCCCTGTGCTTTATATGGTTGAGTATACATTCTATATTCAAGTTTGTTTCCTGCTTTTTCACTTAATATTACAACCTAGATATTTCCCCACGACTATAACACAGCTAAAAAATTTTTAGTCAAATATAATACAGAAAAAGGCACAAACCATTAGTATATAGCTCAGTTTTCACAAAACGAATACACTGTGTCCATGTCATGAGCTCCTGGATTAAGAAAATAGACCATTACCAGCTTTCCGGAAACGTCTTATGTTGTCCCCTCCCAGTCATTACCAGTGCACCCCGAATCTCAGTCCCAACTGTTACCACCATTCTGACTTCTAACACTTTGGACTTGTTTTGCTTGTTCTTGACCTGTGTACAAATGGACTCATAATGTGGACCTTTTTTTGAGCCTGGTTTCTTTTACTCAACAGCAAGATGCATCCATATTCTCAATTCTGTTCAGAATTCTACTGTTATGAATATACCATTCTACTGTGGTTCCATCTCCTCTCAGACACTTAACTATCATCTGATTTTTTCACTTTGAACATTTTGGAGGGTGTGTAGTGATATCTCATTGTGGTTTTAATTCAGGTTTCTCTGATAACTAATGAAGTTGAGCCCTGTTTCATATATTGATGGCCGTTTAGCTGTCTTCTTTTGTGCAGTACCTGCTCAGATCTTTTAACTGTTTTGCTCTTGTTTTGTTTGCCTTTTTCTTACTGATTTGTATGATTTCTTTATATATTTTGCATATGAATCCAGTTCTTTGTAGGACGTATGTTTTGTAAGGATCTTTCCTCATTCTGTATTAACTCATTTAAATTCACTTTTTTAAGTGACATTCTTCTGTGAGTCATCAGTTAGTTCAGTTCATTGTGGTTTGGGGTTCCCTTCACTGCCATTTCTGAAATTTTTCTAGCCTGCACCTGTGAATCTTCAAGACCTGGTACTGTGACTTAGGCAGCATCCTGTCTGTAGATGTGCAAATCTATGTGAATGTTCCTTTAGACATTTGTGTGGAAAAAGCCAACTTCCTTTGCTTCACATAACCTCTGCTGTCCAGTCCTAACTGTGGAAGCCATTTGTGAGTCTCTCTGTGTAATTTCTGCAGTCCTGAGGTTTCTGAATCCTTTCTTCACCTGGTACAACTCTGCACACCATCTTCCACAGCAGTGTGTTCTGAAGCAGCCTGCCTTTTAGAGTATTTCCATCCTTTGAAGGGCCAAGCTATAAAGATGCTGCACATGACAGAGGCTTTGGATATCTTGAGGAATCCCCAGCTCATTCATCTACGTGATCAAGAAAAAAATCCAGAAACCATCTGCATAAGAAACCCAGGGTCTCTGAAAGTTTCTCACCAAAAGTTTAGGCATTTTCAGTACCTGTCAGTGACTGGGCCTCACCAAGCTGTGAGCCAAATCCAGGAGCTCTGCTGTCAATGGCTGCAGCCAGAGACCCACACCAAGGAGCAGATGATGGAGCAACTGGTGCTGGAGCAGTTTCTGAATACTCTGCCAGAGGAGGTTCAGACGTGGGTGAGGTCAAAACAGCCCAAGAGCAGCAAGGAAGCAGGAAACCTGGTGGCAAACACAGAGACAGGAAAGAAGCAACTGGCTGTTTGCATTTATTGAACATCTGCTGTATGCCAGGCATGTAATAGGGAGCTTAATAAAGATTTGTTAAATGACTGAACAAATAAATTTTATAATCCAGTCTAATCTGCCTAATCTTGTGTGCAATGGAAGAAATTAGGGGTTTGGCTTTTGCTTATTTATTATTTCTCTAGAAGTACCCCTTCCCTCCAGCTCTGTTCTCCCTCCCCTGCACATTTCTTATTAAGCCTGAACTTTAGTATCAACACAAAAGACCACACAGACCAAAAAAAAAAGGGCATAAAATGTGGGAGATATGAGGCCTGGAAGTTTTAACTTCTGTTAAAATTTGACTTGTCTCTTAGAAACTCAAGTTACTAGACTGGAACTAAGGGCATTTCAATAATGGGAGAAGAAAGCTGTTCACTCCTAATAGTCCTTTGAATAAAATTGATACTAAAAGCAAAGTATTGTTTGGGTGTATATAGAGAGAGACAAGGAGAGAAAGGCAAGGGAACAAGACTTGGGTGTGGACCAGTGGGATGGGTTAATTACATTTAAAAGTATAAACAAATAAATTTGAAATAAACATGAGGGTCATGCATGGCTGAATACTGATGTATCATGAATTAAGGATTCTGATCAGTCCTGTGCACCTGCACAGGTGGTTGTGGTGGTGGTTGTATTCTAGATCAGTGAGTGAAAAAGATGTAGGGAAAGCTTAGTAATAAGAGTTGCCATTTTTTAAAAATGCATGCTGTGTGCTTTACATATATAATGTTTAATCCTTACAGGAGCCCTTAGAAGTAGAGGTCTTATCATTTTCATGTTACAACTGGGAAACTGAGGTTCCCTGGTGACTGAATGGATGGTGAGGCTAGGACCACTGATATAAATAAAGAGGAACTTCTGCTTTATTTGGAAGGTACTGAGAAGCAATGGAAGAGTTTAGAGGTGGGAGATAACCAGAACTCTTTTCTGGAACTTGCCATATTGAGCTGAGAAAAGATTTCTGGGGTCTTTCTCTTGTCATAGGAAGTCCAGGACTGCTGCTCCCTCCTGTGGCAGGACAGGGTGGCGTGGGGGTGGCAGGCTACTCTCTGTGCCTGTGGGTGCTGCCAGACTGGACTCAATTCCATGGTCATTTCTGCTCCCTTCTAGGTTTCCCTGCTCGGGACTCTGTCCTTGCAGAAAAGAGAAACACCGAAGAACAACAAAAGAAGGGCACAACGATGTTTGACGGTATGCCATCTGCTAGACCTCAGGTGAGTCGGGCTTTCTTCTGATTTAGTTCTCCAATATGGGGGCCTCACCTTCCTGATTTCCAGACGTTCCCCGTCTAATTAAACCACATCCTCATTTCCTCAAAGTCTTTATATAAACATTACCTAACTGAGCCTTTTCCTGGCTTTTGTATAAAAAATGTTCTTCTGACTCTTTGTATTCCCCTTCCCTGCTTTATTTTTCTCTGTCACACTTATCACCACCCCACATACTATATCTTTAACATTGTCCCTCTTCCTATCTTCTGAATTAATTTTTCATGGTTTAGTATTCCATTTTATCTCCACTTTTGGTTTAGTCAAAACCACCCTCATGTGGTTTATACTATTATTATGATCCTTTTTTTATATGAAATAAATGGCAGCCATTACAGGGACGTGATACTGTTGTGAGGTGTTTTTTTTTTAATTTGCTCCTTAACGTTCTTGTTAAATCACATTTTGAAACCTAGAAGGAATTAATATGCTGCACTTCCTTTAGAACCAGAAAATAATTCATGGGAGGGGGGGTGACGATTAGGAAACAAATTGTCTAAAAATGCTCCTTGAGGGAGAGATGGGGGGAAAAAGTTGAGAAACACTGTCCTAGATGATCTGTTCCTGAGAGTAGGCCTCTGTCCTTACAGTGTCCATGTCAAGGATCCCAAGTGAAGATGCCCACAGGGACTACTGAGGTAATATAAACGAATACCATATGTAAGTGGGTGGATTATGACAAATGGGGCACCTGCCCCATCTAAGGGGCAACTGCCCCATCTAAGGGGCAGCTGTGACTCGGCTTCAGCTGATGGCACCGTGTGAGAATGTGGGTCCAGATCCCCAGATCTTCTGATTTTTTTTTTTAAAGAGAAGCCAAAAATCCAGTTAATAATTTGAAATATACAAATTTTTTGGTGTTGGCAGCTAATATGAATTTTGAAGAAAGAATTTTAAAAAACACATGTGAGCCAAATAAATCCCTCTATAGGAGCTGGGCAGCCAGTACATGCCCTCTAGTTTAAGTCATATGTTCATTGATCTGCATAATGTTTCTGTAAAAACACAAAAGATATATATTAGTAAAATGAGTATCGTAGTCTTATGTAGTCTTCTAATATCTGCTTTTTAAATTCGCCCTTCGGTTACCAAAATTGTTGCATGTAACTGTAGTTAATTAGTTTGTATTGCTGGAATACTATTCCATGGTATGAGTATACCATAATATATTTATTTCTTCTACTATAAATGAATGTTTGGGGCTTCCCTGGTGGCGCAGTGGTTGAGAGTCCGCCTGCCGATGCAGGGGACACGGGTTCGTGCCCCGGTCCGGGAAGATCCCACATGCCGCGGAGAGGCTAGGCCCGTGAGCCATGGCCACTGAGCCTGCGCGTCTGGAGCCTGTGCTCCGCAACGGGAGAGGCCACAACAGTGAGAGGCCCGCATACCGCAAAAAAAAAAAAAAAAAAAAAAAAAAAGAATGTTTGGGTCTTTTCCATATTTTGGATGTTATAAGACAGATGTTATGAACATATCTATCTCCAAGTACACATGAGCAAATATACCTAGGAACAGAATTTCTGAGTCCAGAGTGGTTTACTAATTTACATTTCCCTTAGCATCTTATAAGAGGCCCCAAGGGTCCACATTTTAGACAATATTTCGTATTGTCAGACTTCTTAATTTTTGTCAGTTGAATGGGTATAAAATCATACTTTGTCATTTTGAAATGTATTTTCTTATTTATTAATAAGATTGAATATCTCTTCATATTTATGAGCTCTTTGTGTTTTATGGATGAGTCACTGAGGCTTAACCTATCCATTCTCATAAAGCTTGTTAGAAAGAACCAGACCCAGAACCTAAATCAAACAGTCTCTGATTCCTGAGCTTGAGGTATACTGCTCAGCTTTTAATTATTTGCATTTTTCTTTCTTTATAAAGTGACTTAAAAGGATTTTTCTCCCGCAACCCAAATCTGTCAAAATTAGCAGCAGGAACTATCTCAGAAGTGTTCTCACTTCTCTCAGACTATAAGACAAAGAAAGGTATCTTTCTAAGTCCCTAGAAATAATCTAAGTGGATTAGAACACTTGGATTAGAAGCTTTCTGCTGGTCTGAACATCTGCTTCATGGTCAGTCCCCTCTCATCAGGCACCTTTCCCCCCTCCTTGGGATAATTCCTGGATTTCGATCATTTAGGAGTGTGTCTGGTATTTTAGGAGCTGGTGACTTTCAAGGATGTGGCTGTGGACTTCAGTCCAGAGGAATTAACCTACCTTACTGCTCCTCAGAGGAAACTCTACTGGGAAGTGATGCTGGAAAATTATAGGAACCTGGTCTCCCTAGGTAAGCTGTGATGACCAAAATTGTCTCCAGACATTGCCATATGTCCCTGGTGGCAAAATCATTGGAAACAGGCTTTATTTTTCTTCTGTTTAAATTTGCATTTTCCTTATTATCTCACCGTCTTTATAACCCAGGCTGGGAGTTCCTGTGGGTACAGGACAGAACTCCCAAGTTACGAGTCTCCTTCTTCAACAGGGTACCAGTTCCCTAAACCTGACATTATCTCAGGGCTGGAAGCGGAGGAGTCACATGCAGTGGAGGAAGACAGCAGTACAATGATATGTCAAGGTGAGTAGTGAGACAGGAATCGTGGGAAGACAACCCCGGTCAGCCAGGAGGAGCCTGGGAGCTGTTCCCCAAAGCCCTCTCAGCTCAGGGAGAAGGTTGGTAAGTGCTCTCACCTCAGGGGTTCCTGCCGCTTCCCCACATCACGTGCACTCAGTACTTCTTTCATCTCCTCTCTGAAGCTCATCTCTTCCTGCAGCATGAGTTCCTCTCCTGTGCAGCTCCAGGGAGGCCAGTTTCCCTTTTCTCTAGTGTTCCAACTCCTGCATTCATTCATGCCTTTCTCCTGGCTGCTAGAAATCAGAGGTCTTTCCTCTTTAACTGAAATAAGCAAAAAACCTTGGCGTGATACCACTCCTCTTTCCAGCCCCACTCAGGGGGTTGCCTTTATAAAGCACAAACTTTTGACGAGCTTCTTACCACCCTCAAAAGAAAATCCAAACTTTTAACAAAACATTTAAATCCATCCCAATCTGGCCTAAAACTCACATCCCAGCCTCATCTCTCGCAGATATTCCAAGTAGAAACCTGTGTTGCTGGCTCCCCAGGACTGTGTACTTTCACAGTTCATTGTCTTTGCTCAGGATGTTTTATAAGCTTGCCACCCCCTTCACTGCTTGCTGAGCCCTAATGCCATCCCCTCCGTTGAGTTTTTCCTGTTCCTAAATGGAATCAACTCCCACCCCCATCTCTTCTCCTGTAGTCATTTATAGCCTGATTGGGGTCCATTTTACAGACTTATTATGACCATCTGGTTGGATAATGCTCTGCTCAAAATAGGCATTTAATAAATGGTGAATTGAAGGGAATGGGGTAAGAATAGAGATTGGGAGCCAAGAAAAGAGTTAGAATCCTTTTGCTTTATTCTGAGCAAGAGGTTGTTGACCTGTTTACTCCAGCGTTTCCCTAATGGTCCTGTAGAACCATGGTAATAGGCGTTCTTTAAAAAAAAAAAAAAAAAAGTGTTCCATGATGAGATCAGTTAGAGAAATGCTGCATACTATGTTTCCCCTCTTTGGAATTTGAGATGCCGATTAAAGGTTCTGAAGAGTCCTACAGGATTGAAAGCTGCTTGACTTGCATCCTATGGTATCTCCCAAATTGACTTGACAGTGGAATCCCTTTATCGCCACAACTATTAGTTGCTCGGAATAGTAATAATTTGCCAAGCATGGTCTGCATGCAGACAAACCCCAATCCCAGCTCTTTCTCTGGTTTCCTCCTTGTTCTCCTGTCTGTGTCTCTGGCATCTTTGTCAACGTTCAGTCCTCCTGGATGGTCTCTTTTCTGCCTCATCCTCACCCTTCCTTGCTTACTGTCCTTTCCATCCTCCCATTCTCTCCTTAGGTTCCCAGAAAACTCTCAATCCTCTTTAAGAACTGTTCTGCTTTGTTTGGTCTCTTTCTTCTGTTTCTACTATAATGATGTGTCTCTTTGAGTAAAAATAGTAGAGGAACTTTTACATTGCTTTTAGATTGGGAGAAAAAACCTGAAACCAAAGATCTAACTCCAGAGCAAAGCCTGCCTATAGAAAAATCATCCTCAGGGGCAGGAAGACAGGATTTGGAGGTAGGTAACTTCTGGTGCGTCTATGTCGGAGAGTCTTCTCCTGATGATCCATTGGGTTTGCACCAGGTCAACCAGGAGAAACTTTTGAGTCCAGTAAAAATGAATGACCCCAAGACCCTTGCTCAGGAAAGAAGCCATGACAGTGATCGATTTGAGAGACGCTTCGATCTTACTAAACAGTCAGAGGGTCTTCTCGGAAAGGATCCCCAGGAACGCACTCCTCATGGAATTTGCACCAGTCCCCAGCCGGTAGACAGCAGGCCTTTCGTCCAAGAGAACAAACACAACAGATGTGAATTTTGTGAAAGAAGCTTTAGTACCCAGTTGGCCCGTGAGAGACACGAGCAGATCCATACAAGGAAGAAACCCTTTGAATGTAAACAGTGTGGAGAAACCTTCTACCTCATGCCACACCTCACCAGACATCAGAAGACTCATTCACGTGAGAAGTTCCCTGGATGCAATGAAGGTGGAAAGTCTTTCACTCAGCATGCACATATCAACGGCTGCATAAGAATTCATAGTCAGGAGGACTACTATGAATGTTTCCAGTGTGGCAAAGCTTTTATCCAGGATGTGCATCTTTTTCAACATCTCAAAGCCCATGAGGCAACAAAAGCCCTTCCACCCGCGTTGCCCCGAAACAAAACATATTTAATTCGGTATCAGCGGAAACATGACCATGTCGGAGAGAGAGCCTGTCAGTGTTGTGACTGTGGCAGAGTCTTCATTCGGACTTCACATCTCATTCAGCACTACAGAATTCATGCTCAAGAGAGGCCTTACCAGTGTCAGCTGTGTGGGAAGTGTTTCAGCTTACCCTCCTACCTCACTCAACATTATCAACTCCATTCTCAAGAGAAACGCGGTTGAGCGCAGTTACTGTTGAAAAACCTTGACTCAGAACATTCTCAACACTTTTGACTTTCCCCTGGAGAGAGACCCTTTGAGTGCTCTGAATATGAGAAGGTCTTCAACCAGCCCTCACACCTTGTTAACAACTTGAAAATTCATCTTGGTGTGGTCAGAAAACAGAGAATGGTTGCAAGAGGGTAGAACAATCTTTGCAAAGGGAGAGTCAGCACATGTGTCAGTCACCCAGGCAAAAAACCTTATAAAGAATATTTTTGTTGCATAGGAAAGAAGCTAATAGATTTTGCCCTTCTTTGGTGTTATCCATAAAATGGAGAACCTTGATTTTGACATTCTGACAGAAAACTTGTGACTGGTAGTTGGGCTCCAGGCAGGAACTCTGTTGCCTAATTTTCTACAGAAGTGTTTACATACAGTATCTTTACCACATGGGATGAGTCAGCAGAGGGCATGGTAAAAAGATTTTTGAGGTGTACCTATGTTGATTCATCCACAAAGCTGAAGTAATTGGTAATATGTTTACACAGTACTTGTTGATTTACAAAACATTGCCAAATGTATTATTTGATCTTTTAAGGAATGCTGCATTGTACCTAGTATGAGGATATTTATTTCATTTTTACAGGTATAGCAAACTTGAAACTCCAAGTTGTCATTTGATTTGACTTGGGTTGTAAGTGATGGGGCAAGAACTGAACCCCAGTGTGGTTTGGTTAGGTTTGGCTTTTGAGATTCCATGAGATATTTATTTTATATCTTGATGCTCAACCCAGGTTTGTTTTATTCCTGCCATATCCCCTCTGAAGAAAAGGCACAGTACTATACTGACTGCAGCTGTCTTCCTTTTTAGTAATCCCAACATTATTTCACATTAAATCAGATGGGGACACTTGTAGTATAAGGGGTTCAGAAAGCTTTTTTTTTTTTTTTTTTTTTTTTGCAGTACACGGGCCTCTCACTGTTGTGGCCTCTCCCGTTGCGGAGCACAGGCTTCGAACGCGCAGGCTCAGGCCATGGCTCACGGTCCTAGCCGCTCCGCGGCATGTGGGATCTTCCCGGACCAGGGCACGAACCCATGTCCCCTGCATCAGTAGGTGGACTCTCAACCACAGTGCCACCAGGGAAGCCCCCAGAAAGCTTTTTTAAGGTGAAGTTCTGATAGCCATTTCTCTTACAATTGAGGGTTAGATGAATTTTTGAGACACTGATCAAGGAAGGATATTTTTGCTAACCACTTTCTTATAATTGGTCTTGGATATCGTAAATCTGCTACTAATTAAGTAGAATTTTTGTAGTTTTCTGTAGTTGTTTGAAGGTTTGGGGTTTTGTATTTTTCTTTTTTTCCCCTCTCCTTCCTTTTAAAAAATCCTGTTTGAAAACAGTATTTCTGCTTTTCTTGGGCACTGGCATCATCAGCACGACCAGCTTCACCTAAAATCCTAATTCTTTTCTGGGCATACTTCACTCTTTAAAAGTATGAGCCCTGAATTGCACTAAAAATTTCTTTTATACCATATTGCTATAATGTAAAAGTTTTCCATCATTGACTTGGATGGTGGTCAGATACAAAGACACATGAGAACCAGTTGGACCTGGTGTCTCAGAACTTGACTCCTTGCCTGGAAGGATGGGTTGCTGCTATTGTTATTTACTGCCCTGCTTTTTCTCATCCTGCCATTTTTGAGGTTGATCTATGATGTGTAGCTCCAAAATCATGAAAGTAAAGACAAACGTGAACCTACACCAGCCAAATGAGTGTGAGCTACACAGCCCCTTTTCTTCATTTCCCAAGTTCTTGATGAAACAGTCCTCACTGGCTGGTCCTATTCTCTCACCACAGTCCACCCTCCAACCCACTATAAATTGGTTTCCGATTCTGCCACCACTACTGCAAAGGGACATAATGTCAATATGTCTTATTGTTGATGATGTTAATTAACCTTTATTTGTTTCTTTTTGTAATTAATAAATATCTTGCAGGAGAAACTTTGAGACCATGCAAGTATCTAGTTTCTCCTCACACTTTTACCTACTAACTTCTAGCAATTAGCAAGTGGATGTTACCTACAGCCATTTTTACTGTGTAGTATTGTAATGGTGATCTTCAATTTTCTTCATTCCTTCTACATTTAGTAATTAGAATTCTCCTCTGAGGAAGAATTGTCCTCCCTATTTATTTATTCAGTAATTTATTTATATCAGTATGGATTCATGGATGTTTATTTTATTCTGTGGGCTCTAATCCAACACTACCATTATTTATTTTGTTCAGATTGTTCCAGCTCTGGCCACTGGGAGTCCTTTCAAGTTGGCTCCTCTCATCCTTTTCTGAACACTTCTTTTGCGCCCTGCTTAATTTCTCTCCCTTCACCTCCAGGAAAACCCCATGCCTTTATGATAGCTTCTACCTCATCACTGTCTTGTGAAATCTGCTGCTTTCCCCGGGGTCATAGGTTTACTTACACCCTTATCTATCATTTCATTTCTTCCTTCATCATTTTTGCTAAATCTATATTCTACCTGGTTTGTTACTTGCTTAACACTTTCTTTCAATTGTATCATCTCTATTTTTTAAAAAAACTTCAATACATCTACCTAAAAAGGAAAATCTTAAGTCAACTCAAAGGATTTTACCCAGACCATAATCAGATTTTCCCAATCATTTTCAAGATGTCCTTTAACAGTTGGCTTGTTTGAATCTGGATCCAAACATGCATTTGGTTGTCTGACCTCTTGATTCTCTCTCAGTCAAGCCATCTCCTCTCACTTTTTTAATGCCTTGTGTGACCCCAAGAATAATGTAGAAATGTATTTCCCTCCTCTCTCCACCCAATTCCTAATATATGTAACAGTCTTGGTACTCCTTATATTCAGGTTTAATTTTTTTTAAATTTAGAAGCGCTCATTTTTAAATTCTTAAATTTTTAATTGTGGTGAGAAACACATAACATAAAATTAACCGTGTCAAACATTTTAAAGTGTCCAGTTCAGTACTGTTAAGTAGAGTCACATTGTTGTGCAATAGATCCCCAGGACTTTTTTCATCTTGCAAAACTCAAACTCTGTATCCATTAAACAGTAACTCCCCCTTTCCCCCTCCTTACAGCCCTGGCAACCATGATTCTAGCACTCTTGGTTTTTTTTCTTTAAAGCTTTGTGTGATTATGCAAGTAATACTGGAAGAAACTGGGTCGGTTGTCCTGTGGAATGTCCCCCCTTCTAAATGTGTCTGTTTGCTTCCTGTGGTATCCTTAAGCTTGTTCCTCTATATATTTTCTGTAAATGGAAGTTAGCTCTAAACTCTGGAGACTTAATTAGATTCATCTTCAACTTCTTTGGCAAGAACACCTCATAGGTGGTTTTGTGTACTTTATATCATATCCCGTCAGGCTTTAGCTCTCCCAAAGGTCCAGCCTTTTTAAAGTCGTTCTCCAAGCCACTGCACCATTCACAGGCAATGAGGTTTCAAAATTTTCACTATCACTCATGGTCCAGCTGCTTTAGTTCCTTCTTCATTACCTCTTCTAGACTTTTCTCAATGTGCCTCCCTCCATTACTCCACCCTGGTCTTTAGGTACTTGAATTAAGAGGTGGTGGAGGGGCTTCCCTGGTGGCGCAGTGGTTGAGAGTCCGCCTGCCGATGCAGGGGACACGGGTTCGTGCCCCGGTCTGGGAGGATCCCACATGCCGCGGAGTGGCTGGGCCCGTGAGCCATGGCCACTGAGCCTGCGCGTCTGGAGCCTGTGCTCCGCAACAGGAGAGGCCACAACAGTGAGAGGCCGATGTACCGCTAAAAACAACAAAAACAACAACAAAAAAACGTTTTAAGCTTTCTTTGATGATTATGCAAGTAGTACATATCTGTTGAAGAAAATTAGAAAATACATCTCTGGGGTTTGGTTTTTTTTTTGGAATATTTGTATTTCCGTGTCTCAACTCAAATAGACTTGCTGCTAAAAGGGGTAGACATTGTCCAGACATTTTTTCCTATGTATAGGTTTATATAGATTTTTAAATAAAATATATTTTTATGAAATAGAATCATACCATTAACATTGGTTTTTTTCACTTAAGTAATTTTATTCAAATGATTTTATTTTTAACATCTTTATTGGAGTATAATTGCTTTACAATGGTGTGTTAGTTTCTGCTTTATAACAAAGTGAATCAGTTATACATATACATATATCCCCATATCTCTTCCCTCTTGCGTCTCCCTCCCTAACATTGTTTTAAAGGCTTCAATTTTCATACTAATATATCATGAACATCTGCCCATATTCATAAATATATCTCTCAGTTTCATCTTTTAGGACTGCCTGGTACTTGGTTGCATAGATGTGGCCTAATTTCACTAGACTTCTAGGGTTGGAAACTGGGGTTACGGTAATTTATCTCTTTTTTTATTCCATTGAAAATCTTTTAAAATTTATTTATTTTTATTTAGTTATAATTAACATACTATATTATATGAGGAGATGGGGGGACAGACCAAATAGGTGAAGGGAATTAAGAGATACTAAACTTCCAGCTATAAAATAAGTAAGTCAGCATCTTTATTCCTGTCCTGACTTACTTATTTTATAGCTGGAAATTTGTACCTCTTAATCTCTTTCATCTATTTGGTCTGTGCCCCCATCGCCTCATATAATAAAGACACAGATGTAGAGAATGGATTTGAGGACACGGAGAGGGGGAAGGGTAAGCTGGGACGAAGTGAGAGAGTGGCATGGACATACATACACTACCAAATGTAAAATAGATAGCTAGTGGGAAGCAGCCGCATAGCACAGGGAGATCAGCTTTGTGACCACCTAGAGGGGTGGGATAGGGCGGGTAGGAGAGAGATGCAAGAGGGAGGAGATATGAGGATATATGTATACATATGCCTGATTCACTTTGTTATACAGCAGAAACTAACAACATTGTAAAGCAATTATACTCCAATAAAGATGTTTTTAAAAAACTAAAGTAAGTCAGAGGATTGTAATGTACAAATAGAGAATATAGTCAGTAATATTGTGACAACTTTGTATGGTGGCAGATGGTAACTGGGTGTATTGTGATCACTTCATAATGTATAAGAATATTGAATCACTGTGTTGTACACCTATAATTCATCTCTTATGTGTGCACTGCTGCTGTAGTTACACTTCCCCTTTATCTCTTGGGTCTTGATATTTCCCTTAGCAATTTGCTCTGATGTCTTTGCTTGCATATGGTTGTATTTCCCAAGGGGAAATTCCCAGCAGTAGAATTTCTGGGCCAAAAGGTATGTGTATCTTGAAGGCTTTGGAAACACTCCTGGCCTCATCCCCTCAAGATCTAAAAGTTGTGCTGATTTTTTTCTCTTGGGAATAACTAAACTATTCACCTCTCCCCTACACTCGCTTTCTCTGTGGAGAATTTGCACTCTGAACCCATCTTAGGGAGTAACAGGACTGACATCAGGCCTGGAAAGAGCCACAGATGAAATAGTTCGTTCAAACCCTCATTTTAACAGTTGTTAGGTTTATTTTCCTCATTAAATAAGCAGTATTAAGCATATTAAATAAAATTTCAGAAAGCAAAGAAGGCTAATAAACTTCCCAAGGATGCTCTCAATCACGACAAGCCCAGGATTGTAGTTGTGTTCACTGGTAGAAGAGCCCCTTGGCTGGGAAGGGAGAGTGTGGGCTTTGGAGCCAGGCTGACCTGAAGCCAAATCCAGCCCCTTCCTTAGAAGCTGATTAAACCTCATTTTCTTAGGAACTGAGGTAACAGTGCCTCCCCCTGGAACTGTTGAAAGGCCTGGAGCTCACCTGTGTAACAGAGCTGAACACCGCCTGGTACACAGGAGGCACTCAGCAACCAGTGGCTGTTCTAAGAGTTTTCTTAGTGGCAGTTAGTAAACTACAGGATTGTAAACCACAGCTGCACATCAGACACAGCCACATTTTATCATGTTTCAGTAGTCTCTGTACTTGTAAGCTTTTCTGTAAGGTTTTTCATATAACCGCAAATTTGAAGTTCTTTTTCTCTCACCTATTTTGTAATGACAATTTTTAAATGACAATTATACAAAGGTTTGATTAACAGAGCATAAAGCATTGTATTTATAGTTGCTTTCTTAAGATAGATTTCCAAAACGTGATACCACTAGATGAGACGTGAAAAACATCTCTGTGGTTCTCGAAAGATGGTGCTGAATTTGTTTCTGGAGGGGCATTCGCATCCCCCACTAAGGGGGGCCCAGGGGTGTAGCAAGCGTCTCCCTCCTAAGTCAGTGACAGGTGTTGCTAATCAATCACGCTCTCTCTGGGTCCACTGAACCTGAAGACAGGCTTGTAATCGTTCTCAGCATACCACCCAGGTAAAACAAACTAAGCAGTTTGTACATGCAAAGAAATGTCTTTGCTACGCCTGGTATAAATAAGCATTTGAACAATTTTACCAGCATTGGATATTTATTACTTAAAACAAACCAACAAAAAAGTTTGCCTATTTGATAAACCAAAAAAGTGCTTCTTGCTTACTAATGAATTCTTCCCCCATGTTTTTTTAATATAAATTTATCTATATTTTATTTTTGGCTGCGTTGGGTCTTCATTGCTGCATGCAGGCTTTCTCTAGTTGCGGCGAGCAGGGGCTGCTCTTCATTGCGGTACATGGGCTTCTCATTGCAGTGGCTTCTCTTGTTGCAGAGCACGGGCTCTAGGCACGCGGGCTTCAGTAGTTGTGGCACATGGGCTCAGTAGATGTGGGTCATGGGCTCTAGAGCGCAGCCTCAGTAGTTGTAGCGCACAGGCTTAGTTGCACTGCAGCATGTGGGACCTTCCCGGACCAGGGCTCTAACCCGTGTCCCCTACCTTGACAAGCAGATTGTTAACCACTGCGCCACCAGGGAAGCCCCGCCCCCCATATGCTTTTAAAGTTCTTTGTGTATAATCTAGGCCTTTTGCCCATTTTAGCTATTGTGTCTTTGTGCTTGTTCTTTCTGATTTGCCTGAACTCACTTTCCTTTTCTTAAAGTATGCATTTCTGAAAGATTCACGTTTTTCATTTTAAAGCAATACTTAGCGCATTAAAAACAATTTCTATTTTACAGAAAGGTAGATCTCCTACTCCCTCTGCCTTGCTGCCACTCGTGCCCCCAATACACCATGAACACCATTAACGTTTTGGTTTGACTTCTTATAATTTAAAAATAATTGCCAGATTTATGGAAGTGCTTGCCTCTAGGGAGTGGTGGGGAAGAGATCTAGTTCTCACGGTACCTCTGTTCTTTTTCACCTATTTACGCATGTGGCTGTAAGGTGTTCATAGTTTTTAAATAGCTGTGATCATTCCATGTGTGCAGTAGCATATTTTTTCCACCCTGTTGTACACCTTACAGACTGCTCTATTACCCCCTTGTCAGTCGTTTTCACCTTGTTAATAGCTGCACAGTATACCCAGAGCTTTATCTGTGTGGCCCTCCCTCTGTTGTTGAATGTTTAATTTAGTTGTGATTTTTCATAATTGTAAATGATAATGTAATGAACATTCTGGTACTTAAAATATTTTTCTAAATTTAGGATTCTGTAAGATTTCGCCAATGGGGGATTACTGTGTCAGAAGGGAAATAATTGTTTTAAGGTTCCTGATACACACGTCTTAAGTTTTCCTTTGAAAGAGCACCAGTTTGCACTGCTGCAATTAACACATGTTGGATGGTGTGTGTTCCACACATTCTCGCTAGCATTGTGTATTAAGAGCACTTTTCACCTTTGCTAATTTAATAAGGGAAAAGGCATCTAATTTTAATTGCATTTATTTAGTTTTTAAAGGATGTTGAACATTTTCCTCTAAGCTTGTTAAGCAATTATATTTCTTCTCTTTGCATTGTCTATGTGGCTTTAATATCTTCCTATCAATTTGAAGTCTCTTTATGTAATAAAGATATTATTTGTCTTCATTTTGGCCATAAATGTTTTCCCCTGTTTGGCCTTTTCTTTGAATTATTTTTTTGACAAGGTTTCAATTTTTATATAGCTCAATTCTGATATCTTTTTTAAACCTAAAAAATCTAACCTTCTCTAAGCATTAGTATTTTTTTCTGCAGTTTTTATTATTTGTAAAATATACTTTAACTATTATTGAATTTACTTTGTATTATGTGAAGATAAAAATTATCCTCCTTTGTTAATTGCCCCAACATCAATTTTAGTAAATGATACATAGTCATATTTTATAATACAGTTCTGTATCTGGATCATCCACTTTGTTTCATTGTTTTGTCACCCTATTATATCATAGATCTGTATTCTTTTTAACTTTTATAGCCTCATATGAGTTTTCTATCACTTTGCCTTCAAGAAGTTTATTTATGTGTGTTATATTTATATGAGAAAATGAATTTTGTTGCTCTTCCAGATGAAAAGTTGTTTAACAAAAACAGCCTTTTGATGATTACTGAAGTGAATTTATAAATGAATTAGGAAGAATTAACATTGTTACATTTAAACTTAGCATCCAGGAATATGATATTGTTCTTTTATCTACTCAAGCACTTTTATCAGCCAGCAAAGTAAGTTCCCCTTAGTTATTCCTACATACTGTTGCAGTTGTAGGTTTCTTTGTGTAGAGTTTTTCTTTTTTGTTATAATTCTCAAAAAGCCAGCATCCCAGAAATGGGGTTACTTCACTGTTGCCCCACTACATGCATTCAAGCTAGCCAAACCCTACACTTGCAGCAGTTGGGGGCCGCAGATGCTCTTGAAGGAAAATGCAGAGAAGCATAGCAGTAAGTATGTGCATGCACACGCACACACACACACACACACACACACACACACACACTTATGAATACCACCACCTCATAAGGGTCAGCCATACGCCCACCTGGGCCCCAGCTTTGAATCTCCTACCACTCTGGGTCTAGGGCTGGTGCCCAGACCATCTGATAGTCAGGTCTCCTCCAGGTGGGACCCTGAAGGAGGGGTGAAGTACAGGTACATTGCCATGGTACCCAACCCACTTCAGCCTTTCAGGCGAAGAGACCCATTTGGATTCATTGACTATAGGTGTGTGGGTTTTGTTTTTTGTGTTTTGTTTTGGTTTGGGTTTTTTTTTTGTTTTTTTGTGGGGCTTTTTTGGTTGGTTGTTTGTTTTTTGGCTGCACCACGCAGCTTGCAGGATCTTAGTTCCCCAACTAGGGATCGAATCCACTCCCCCTGAAGTGGAAGCACGGAGTCCTAACCACTGGACTGCCAGGGAAGTCCCACCCCCATAATTTCTCTTTTTAATATGGTATAAGATATGTGTTTAATAAACCCAAAATCTTTAGTGTTTCTCTAAAGACGACAAAGTAGGTAAATTTAGACATGTTTAGCAATGAATGTTTCAGTATTTTTATCCTAACTGGAAATGATCTGGATGTTCAGTGAATTCCCATCATTTAATTTAATTTAGGAAAACTCTAAAGTTTCAAGTTATCAAACATCTGGAGAAATTGATTTTAGGTAGACATACCATAAAACAATCATTTTTAAAGAATTCATGTAAAAATTTTAATCCCATTGATCTCTATTTCATTACCTATGAAACTATCACCATACCAAGTTAATTTTCTTGCTGACAAATTTTGTAACAAAGATAACATGAACTTATTGACTTTTAGTAAACCTAGGAACAATTAAAGTATTAATACTTAATGCTGATGACCCTAAAGACATGTCTGTATTAATCAAAGCAACAGCTTAGGCTTGTTTTCATTTATTAAAGAGTAATTCTATATCACATGATCCTTTAAACATTTGGATTACTTTTTTGTTACATTTAAAAATATCTAATTTGTAAGTGCTTACTTTTAAGTCAATAGAACTCTTTTACAAATTCATATTGATAATATCATCTGTAGGTAGAAACAGATCACATTTATAACATACACAAACATACATACATCCAGATAGACACAGATCTCATAGTTTTCCTGCTTGAGTTTTAAAAGTCCATTTTTTTAAGGTTTTAGTTTCTACGAATTGAGCCAAGGCTGTAGTCTCAGGCAGCGTGGGCTGTGTTTGCATTTCAAGGACATGATAAGAGTTATAACTTCAAGCCTTCTAGGAGTACTTTTCTTTCTGAGGGTCAGAATTTTGAAAAGATGTTTTATCAAGCCAGCTGTGTTTAACTGTGCATGCAAAATTAGTTTTGGAATGTCAAAAAAATTTTCATCTTGGCCAATTTAGGATTAGGTAAATATCTGTAAGTATTGGCTCCGTACCAATTGTAGAAGCCAGCCGGAGCTCCAGTGGGTGGCTGCCTGTCCAGGACCTGGGAGCTTTAGAAGCACAATCTCCTGCTTTCTTTTAGTTTCAGTTTACTATAAAGTGCAAATCTAAATTTAAATTTCCAATTTTAAGCCACATTTAAAAAGTCAGCCAACCCAGTTCACTGCAAAATTCCTTCCAGGCCTTCCTGCCTGGAACTTCCCCCAGGTCCTCTGCCTAGGAAACGTACTGGCACCCTCTTAAGACTCCAAGTCTTAAGATAACAGCTCAAATAAAAGTCGTGGACCATCACTTAATATAAGGAGATCCAGGTATCAGGAAAAACTCACCAAATCACCTGAAGGGTGCTGTGAAGCCAGAGGGGCTCAAGGGGCCCATGCTTGTTACAAGCATGGTCTAAAGTAGATTCCAGGTGACCTCAGGTGGGTTCTTCTGATATCCTGCTGACTATACCAAAGCAATGTTAATGAAAATAATAATCTATAAAAGAATAGAAAAATTTTATTTATTATAGAAAAGAGTTTTTATTTTTATAAGCCAAACTGAGGGCTAACCTGAAAGCCATCTTCCCAGATTACTCTTGAGAAGCTGCTCCAGTTTTCAGTACAGTTTTATATGTTGTCAGAACAAAGAACATTAAATCAGGGTTATATTTCTTCAATGTTTCAAAAAAAAAAACCAAAACAGATCAGCACATACACAGCAAGTCAGTATGGTCTTGGCACCTGGGAAGGGAGTCTTTATCATCAAAGGAGGACAAGGAAGAGAGGCACTTAATGTTTATTTTTAACATGGACATTCTTTACTTCTGGTCAGTGTGCCTTTAAATAATTAAAGCATATGTACATCGTATATATGACAGGCCACAAACAGGCTATTTTAAGTAGCGTAACATTCGAGTTAACTCAGGTATAAGCCTGAATGACTTCCCTGTATCTCAATGTGTGAACATTTCTTTTATCAACAGCCACCACAGGGCCCCACATACTAGTGGACAGCCACCCCGGGATTTCCCCTGCAACATTCGGGATCACCCCTGGAACCTTTGGGCCCCACATGTGAGTGGACGGCCCCCACAACTTTCCATTTCCCATCCTGTATTTCCCGACATCTTGGTGCTCACAGGAGTTTCCTCGGTCTGCTGGCTGGTTCTGCCAGTTGTTGGGCTGCACCCCACAGGCCTACAAGGCCTGAACTTGCCCGGCCTCAAGACCGAAGAAAGAGCCCGGAGTCAGCAACAGCGACATCAGTGGTTTAATGGGTTGGGGCGCTTACACGTCTGAAGCAACACTGCACCGTGTGTGGCAGACGGCGGACAGGATATGACGCCTTCACTCCCTGGCGAGGAAGGGGAGATTGCCAGTTATGGGGGAATTATCAGGTGGGCTCATTGGTTACCAGGGAAACCAGCAGAGGAGCACGCCCCTCACGGCCCCTTTGATAAGAACAATCATCAGCTGGGGCTTGGGGCAAGTGTAGGAAAGTCAGTCATGTGTGTGAGTGTAGGTGATGCAGGCACTGGTCCAGCAGGGATGTAGAGAGAGCAAGAAAACAGCCACCTTGAGTGGCCTGACCATACGGTATGCCTTCTAGGATTCTGTCCTGATTCATGGGTGACAATGCCACTAAGTGGGGTGAAAACTGGGGAAGATGCGGGTGTGGAGGATAAATGAAGAGCTCTGTGTAGATGTGTGAAGTCTGAAGTACTTGCTACATGTCCATTCAATGTGATTCAATGACTGTCTACCCATTCACTAACCAATTGTTTACTGAGCTTCTATTATGTACAGAGAGAGTCTGGTCTGGGTCAACTGTGTGCTGGAGCACGCTAGTACCAGCTCACAAGAGCTAATTGTTAAACAAGAATGTTGCCAATCAGTCATTAAGCTATCAGTAGCTTGGCATTAGCTGTGGTAAGATTGTTTACACCATGGAAATTGGCAAATGCTATTTTTTTTTTCCAGAGAGTTGATTTATCAGCACCACAGTAAACCAAAGTAATGTCTATCTTCATGCAGCTTTCATTCTAGTGTCGGGGACAAATTTTAAACAAATGATTACACAATAATTAAAATTGCAATGCATATTTTGAAGAAATGAGAGTGATGAGAGTATAGGAAAATGGCCTAAGTTGGCCAGCAGGGGGTGATAAGGAAGTAATGCTTGAACCGTGATCTGAAGGCTGAACAGCACGTTTTAACATAGGAGATCAGGATGTGTTCTATTGATGAGGTGTCATGGTTTGATTGGCAGTATCTTTTTCTTCCTTAGTGGAACATAAAATAATGGAGCATCTTTCAATGAATGGTGGTTTAGATTCACTAGCAGGTATTAATCTGATTCAGGAAAGGGTGCCTGAACTGGGTTTGTGGAGCCCAAAGATTCCAGGCAGGTGTTGCAGAAATTACCATGGACATAGGAAACCACCAAGGCTCAGGAATCCCAGCCCCCGGACCCCAGCTCACACCAGAGAAGCTCTGATTTTTGCTGTTCTGCTTCATATTCGTTCAGAAAAATACACATTGAATACCTAGTGTGTGCCAGACACTACAACACCCAGGGGATACAGTACTGAGGAGACCAGAGCACTGCCCTCATGGGGGTTATATCTGAAGGAAGGGGATGGGGATTCGGGGCAGAACAAACAAACTGAATAACTTAGGTAATTTCAGAAGGATGATAAATGCAATGGAGGTAACAAAACAGGATGCAGGCATGGTGAGTCACCTGGAGGGGATCTGCTTTGGATGGCAGGGCCACAGAAGGTCGTTCGGATGAGGTGACCTTGGAGCTGATAGGGAGTTGGCCACTCAGGGGTCTGGGGGTTACACCAAGCACCTTGATGTTTTCTGCCTCAGTATATCTCAGGTAATCGTGGGAATGACACCCGTCACCTTTGCTGTATTCTATTTGCTAAAGTTAAATCAGTTTCCTCCCACACAAGGGGAAGGGGTTATACCAGGATGGGACTCATTGGCATGTGCCTGCCAACCCCAGGAATCACCAAAGACTTGCCTGATCTGGCTGACTGGTCACATGCCAATTTATGTCTCTCCCAGGGATTATGCATTTGATCAAGAGGTTGATGTTCTCAAGTAAAGGAGAGCTCTTCAACCCTCAAGGATATGTTGGTAGCACTGCAACCCTATCCTAAAAACTCCCAAAGAAATGTCTCAACAAGGTAAGACATTTTAAAGTCCTAGAGAAATACAATCCAATCTCTATCATTAAAAAGCAGAACCCACCCCCAAAAGTAGAACCCCAAATGGTTCTGGAGCAAAAATATTGGATCCTTTCTCGACCCTCTGAACTTTGGGTAGATTGCCTATCCTATCTGAATTTCATCTTCCACATGTAGAATGAACAGAATTTTATAAAGAGTGATAGAGATAATGTATAAAAGTGACTAGTACAGGTGGCCTGGAAAAAAAGGAAGAATTGGAAGCATGACAATAGGTAGAATAAAAAATAGTGGCTTGGGGACTTCCTTGGTGGTGCAGTGGTTAAGAATCCACCTGCCAATGCAGGGGACAGGGTTCGAGCCCTGGTCCGGGAAGATCCCACATGCCGCGGAGCAACTAAGCCCGTGTGCCACAATGACTGAGCCTGCACTCTAGAGCCTGCGAGCCACAACTACTGAGCCTACGTGCCACAGCTACTGAAGCCTGTTCACCTAGAGCCCATGCTCCACAACGAGAGGCCACCGCAATGAGAAGCCTGCACACTGCAATGAAGAGCAGCCCCCACTTGCTGCAACGAAGACCCAATGCAGCCAAAAATAAAATAAATAAATTTATTTTAAAAAATAGTGGCTCATCAAGAGATCAGATGTGGAGGAGTGGTTAAAAAATAGTAAATATTGTTCTCTCCATTTTTTTCTGGAGCTTTATCTGAGCACATGGCAACCCAGCTGGAGACAACATTTCCCAGCATCCCTTGCAGGTCAGAATGGCCATGTGACTAAGCACTGGCCAATGGGATGTCAGCAGAAGTGATGGGTACAACTTCCAGGTCACATCTGAAAAGCACTCTCTTTGCCCTCTACTTCCTCTGTCTTCCTTCCTGCAGCTGGACTGTGAATGAGTTGCTAGTGAGCCTTCTACCACGTGGATAAGGAGACTGTATGGGATGGTACAGCAATGAGACGGGAGGAACCTGGTCTCAGGATGACTTTGTGGTGTAGAGACACCCATGTTTACAGGAAAGAGAAAAAAAAAAAACCCTTCTGTATTATTTAAGCCACTGTTGTTTGGTCTGTTAAAGCAGCTGAACCCAAAACCCAACCAATACAGTGCTATCAGGTAAACATTAGAGAAAGAAAAAAGTATCCCTGATGTTCTCTTAGGAGGGAGCCACATGAAGACCATGTCTCTGCAAGTACAATATGGACTATTTTTCTTCCGGAATAGTTACTTCTGATGAACTCACTGACTTGCATTTCAGACAAATATTAGATGGAAAATGTGTACATTAGAATCATTTTGAGCAGGCCAAGGTGTGATCACTTGTGGGAGGTCCATGGAAATGGATGAGCTGGGCAGAAAGTCCCCTAGTGGACTCACACTCCAGGATACAGGGTCACTGGTGGGCTTTGGGATGAAATGACCCCTCACCACAGTTGTCGTTCAGAACCCACAGGGGATTAGTTCCAGGACCCACCAGGATACCAGAATGGACGCTCAAGTCCCATAGTCTGCCCTCCATACCCACAGGTTCTGCATTCATGGGTTCGACCAACCAGGGATTGTAAACAGAGTACACGATCCACAGTTGGTTGAATCCGCAAATGTGGAGCCCGTGAATACCGAAAGTCAACTGTATTTTAAATTATTCTTTTCCTCTTTCTACCTTCGCCTGTGTATGTACAGTACCATTTGCCTAAATTAAATGCACCTTGGACACGTCTCCATTTTATCCAGCTGCCTATTGTGGCTTCCTGCATGAATCATCATCAACGTTGTCAACTTTTTGGGCCACCCAGTGTGTTCCTGGTGGTCTCTGGAGACATTAACACCTCCACTATGACCACAAGGAAAATCTTGTGAGGCTGGATTTCTGGGTCACTCCATGTCCTAAGGTGGCACCTGAAGATACAGCTTCCACAGGGATCCCTTCATGTCCTTGTTCCTCAGGCTGTAGATAAGCGGATTTAGGGTGGGCATGAGGATGCAGTAGAAGACGGCAGCCAGACGCCCTTGCTGTGGGGAATATCGCGCAGTGGGCTGCATGTAGGCAGAGCTGCCAGTGCCGTAAAACAGGAGGACGGTGGCCAGGTGGGAGGAACATGTGGAGAAGGCCTTCCAGCGGCTGGCTGCTGAGCGGATCTGAACCACTGTGGCCAAGATGTGCACATAGGACAGGACAGTGAGGCTGAAGCAGCTGATGATGATGCAACCGCTGGCTGCAAATCTTGCAGTGTTGTGGACACCTGTGTTGGCACAGGCTAGGCGCATGAGTAGCGGGATGTCACAGAAGTGGTCAATCATGTTGGGACTGCAGAAGAGCAGGGAGAAGGTGTTGGTTAGGGGAAGGCAGAGAAGAGGAGCCCGCTGCCCCAGGCCGCCACCACGGAGACGCATGTCCGGGGCCTCATGGCTGCCCCGTACACCAGGGGCCTGTAGGTGGCCAGACAATGGTCATAAGCCATGGAGGTGATGAGAAAACACTGCGGACTTCAGGCAGACAAAGGCAGAGTTGGGACGTGCACGCATGGAGGGAAATCTGCCCCGAGCCCAGCAGGGTGGCCACCAGGGCCCGGGGCAGGGTGGTGGACACGGAGCAGATATCCACCAAGGAGAGGTGTTTGAGGAAGAAGTACATGGGCGTGTGCAGGCGGGCGTCCAGCGTCACGGCGGCCACGATGGAGATGTTCCCCAGAAACGCAGCCAGGTAAACCAGAAGGAAGGCAGCAGCGCTGAGCAGCTGTATCTCACGGACCGCTGAGAAACCCGGAGGAAGAAAACAGGCACTGCCTTGAGATTGGTCATGTTGTGTCTTCGGAAAAGCTCGCGAATGGCAGGGAAGGCTCAAAAAGCAGTGCATGGGGCTTCCCTGGTGGCGCAGTGGTTAAGAATCAGCCTGCCAATGCAGGGGACGGGTTTGAGCCCTGGTCCAGGAAGATCCCACAAGCTACGGAGCAATGAACCCAGTGCGCCACAACTACTGAGCCTGTGCTCTAGAGCCTGTGAGCCACAACTACTGAAGCCCACGTGCCTACAGCCGGTGCTCCACAACAAGAGAAGCCACCGCAAAGAGAAACCACCGCAAAGAGAAGCACATGCACTGCAATGAAGATCCAACACAGCCAAAAATAAATAATTTTTTTTTAAAAAAGTAAAGGAATAATCATGACTCTCTTTACAAAGCACTTTCTCATCTGTTGCCATGTTTAATATCCATAAGGACTAAGGACCTCCTGGGGATAGATTTCACCTCCATTTTACAGATAAGATAATGGAGGCTCACAAAGGTTGAGTATCTTGTCAGTGATCAGAGATGTAGTAAGTAGTGTTAAATTTTCCGTTTCCGGTTTTGCAATTTCCCAATTGCTCATTGCTGGCGCTCAGAACAAGAGTCAACCTACAGCAAAGTAGCGTTGGCTCTAGGGGCCCTAAGTGTATATGCTCTCCCCCTTTGATCAGTTTATTTCTGCATGGATCATGGTCTCTACGAACCTGTTTCTTTCTTACATAGATGGAGAGGTCTCTGGACTTGGGCAATATGTCCAGAGTGCAAAAGTTTATCCTACTGGGTTTATCTGCCAGGCAAGGCATAAGGATTGTGCTGTTTGCCATCTTCCTGACTCTACCTGCTGACCCTCCTGGAGAACACGCTCATCATTTTCCTTGTCTGCAGTCATGGTGAGCTCTGAAAGCCCGTGTACTTCTTTCTGGGCAAACTGAGCTGCCTGGAGATGTGCTACATGTCAGTGACCATGCCCAGTTTGCTCGTGGGGCCGAGATCCAGTGCATGCCATGTACCCTTCACAGCCTGCATAATTCAGCTTTTTTTTATTCATATCTCTCATTGGCACCAAGTGCACCCTCCTGGCCTCCATGGCCTATGACCACTATGTGGCCATCTGCCGCCCATTACACTACCTGCTGCTCATGAGGCCCCAGATCTGCCTGGGTTTAGCTTTGTCTTCATGGCTTTGTGGGCTGTTGGTCTCGGTGGTCAAGATATCATGCATCGCCAGCCTGTCCTCCTATGGCCCCAATGTCCTCAACCAATTCTTCTGTGATGTCTCCCCTCT
Organism: Mesoplodon mirus; assembly: GCF_964341445.2. Classification (NCBI taxonomy): domain Eukaryota; kingdom Metazoa; phylum Chordata; class Mammalia; order Artiodactyla; family Ziphiidae; genus Mesoplodon; species Mesoplodon mirus. The sequence goes on along the minus strand of NC_138995.1, from coordinate 63,390,018 downwards.
GCTCAACCTGTCCTGCACCCACGTGACCCTGACGGAGCTGGTCGACTTCATCTCTGCCATCGTCATCTGCAGGACCCTGCTAGTTGCTCTGGCCTCATATGCGGCCATCAGGAGGGCTGTGCTCCAAATGCCTTCGGCTGCTGCGGGCAGCAAACCCCTCCACCTGCGCCTCCCACCTGATTGTGGTGGACATCTTCTGCTCAGTGGTTCTCTCCACGTATTCCCGCCCCAGCCGTGTCGAACCCACTGACCTCAACAAGTTGCTGTCCGTCATCTACACGGTGGCCACGCCCACGTGCTGCCTGATCTAGTCTACTGCCTGCAGAACAAGGAGGTCCACGCAGCGCTGCGGGAAAACCCTCCCCCAGCGCTGAGTCTCTTCAGCGAGAACTGACATTTCCTGCTCCTGATTTTAACACTTTCTTGGCCAAAACACGTGCACAGCTTTCAAAAGCAAATGGAAATCCGGAGGAAAATATTTGCAACATAACGTATAAAGACTTCTTTAAATAAAGGAGAAAAATATGAAGACCTCCACCGAGAGAAAAACCAAAAGGAAAATGGTCATGAACATGAAGGCTATTGAAGGAAACATGTAAGTGGCTGACAACCTACAAAAAAGATGTGCATGCCCTCTAGTAATCCAAGAAATGGAAATTTACTCCTTGCCCACTGTAAAAGAAAGTATAATACAAAATTTAAGGACAAGAATTTTTATTTCAACACTGTGAAATTTGGAATAAACATTATTTTATTGGAAATTTTTGTAAATAACTCAAATGTCCACGAATGTGAAATTATTTAAATATGTTACATTATATACATAGTGTGAAATAACAGGCATTCGTTAAAGAGATTAAACCAGACTTGCAGATACTGCCATGGGGAGACTGTATGTTGTTTAGTTAAAAATGAAAGAAGCAGTATAAGAGTATGTCAAAGATTTGTAAAACAATAATAATAGACTAATTGCAGTAGTTATTTGTTAATAACTAAAAACCTAGAAAGGAATCTGAAAAGATATATATCAAAGAGTTATTAGCTATGTTTTTAGGCCTGAGACCACAGGGGACTCATATTTTCTATTTTATACATTTGAATATTTTGCAACAAACCTGTAGTACTTTTATAATAGAATAAATATGCATTTTATAAGAGAAAACAGAAATTCAAAAAAAGACCTTCTATAGAATGACTTACTACCATACTAGCATATTTTTCATTTTTATTTTAAGTAATAAAAATTCGTGTTGGGGAACTTCCCTGGCGGTTCAGTGGTTAAGACTCCGTGCTTCCGCTGAAGGGGGCACAGGTTCCGTCCCTTGTCGGGGAACTAAGATCCCACATGCAGCGTGGTGCGGCCAAAAAGAAGAAAAAAAAATCGTGTTGACAATGCCTCAAGGGAAATGAACATGTTCTAGTGTGGTTTGTGAGAGTATATGTTGGTACGTTTTAGAAGGGCAGTTTGCTAATAAATACAAAAAGCCTTGAGAATCTGAATGGCCTTGCATTCATCCATTCAACTTTGGGAATTTATCCTGGAGAAGAAAGTAAAAGATATGGGCAAAAGTTGACCTACAATGATACCCATTCCAAACTATTTGCACAAAGACAAATAACCCAATAGTTCATCCAAAAAAAGGCAATAGAAATGGCCAATAAACTATGGAATAATATTCAATCTCCACCACAACTTAAGAAATGAAACTCAGAGTAATAAGATGCTCCCCCCTGGTAGTGGAGCATCTTTTAATTTGCTCAGAGCAAATTTAAAAAGAAAAATCGTTTGAGAGAACCCAGTGTTGGTTGGATGTGGGGCAATGTACCCTCTAAGACTACTGTGGAAATGCAGATTGAGGCAGTGTTTTCGGAAAACAATTGGCCAATATTTATCAAATTTTAAATTCACATTCACTTTGACACAGCTATTACCATTTTATCTTCATCTTCACTGATGTTTCCAGCTCTCTACCTTCCAGGCTCTTTATGCATGGGTGGGATCATGTGAGTGGTACTGGCCAGTGAGTAATTATGTCACTTCTAGACCAAATCATTTAATTCCTGGTGTGAGACCCTCCAGATCTCTCTTTTCTCTTTGGCATGGTGGCAAGCAAAGTTCAAGACTGGCCTTTTCCACCTGAATTCCGACCATGGTTAGCAGAACGCCCTTTAAAATGATCATAAAAATTCTCTATGTGCAAGTCTCACAGATACATTGCTAAATGACAAAAGCAGGATGCCAAATATGATCTGGGAAATGGAAGAGCTTGGTTCCAATTGTTTGGAAAAATTTGTGCCACCAAAAATTTTCATGTTTCCTCTTTCCTCAGAAATACTCCTCTTTTGAAAGCTCCACCTGGCCAGGTGTGGGAGCACTTTGAGTCTGTGCTCTTTGCCCATGGTTCTTCTCATTCCCAGGCTGCCATCCTTCCCAAGCCCAGAACCAATAATTGTGGTTGTTGGCCTGGGGGTGGGGGTGGGGGGGTGGGGCAGGGGGAGATTGCAATGCTCTAGTTGGCCAGCAGGTGTTACATGCCTTCCCCTAGACCCAAGAGCCGCTGTGGCCGGCTCACTCAAGTCATAAGGGCAGAGCGTGGGGTAGCGTTTCTCCCCCAGTGGGGTATGTGACCAAAAGGACACCTCTTTAGGTGATAATGGAGTCAAGAAAATATCAGATTCTACTGCAGCTACAATTCCATGAGGGAGATGCATCCTAGAACAGGGAAAGGAGCAGAATGAAGAAAACCATAAACCCAACAATTCCCAATGTTGCTGGGCACCGCTGTCATCTGTGGGGCAGAAAGAAGCTGAATGGGGATCAGGTTCGGCTCTATCTCTTGGGCAGAAGACAGAGATTACAGTAATTTTTTAATATTGAAAAGTAATCTTATTATAAAAGCAATACATGCTTGCCACACACACACAAATTTTTTGACAAAATACAATGAAGTGAAAATGAAAGCAAAGCCTTCCCAAGGTCTGCCACACACTGGCAATCGCCATTAGCATTTCAGTGTTGATTTTCAAATTCTTTCCAATATACATACATACACTCATTGCATTACAAAATCAAAACGTAATTACACTGTCCATGCTGTTTTCTAACCTGAATTTTCCACATCACGATATATAATTGACATCTTTCATGGAAGTAAATATACTTACAAAATTTGTTTTTCATGGCATTGTAGGATTCCATGTGTAGCTGTGCCTCAGTTTAACGACCCCTCTATTGTTGAATAGAGGCTTCTCCCAACAGCTCTCCATTCGAGGCACAAAATGCTGGGACTTCCCTGGCGGTCCAGTGGTTAAGACTCTGCACTTCCACTGCAGGGGGCACGGGTTCCATCAGGGAACTAAGATCCCACGTGCCGTGTGGCATGGCCAAAAATTTTTTTTTAAAAAAAAGAGAGAAAAAGAAAAAGAAGCACAAAATGCTGTGAATATTCTCACGATTACATTGTTGCAAGCATTCCTAAGTTATTTTCTTGGCAAAAAATCCTTAAAATGATACATTGTCAAAGGCCATGAACATTCAGATTTTAATGCATATTGACAAATTGCACTCCAGAAACATTATACCAATTTCAGTTAATAACTTTCATGATTGCTGAAGTTTGGGAAAAAAATTCAATTCCTTGAATTTTGGGGTGTGCATCCTCATATGCAAACACCTGTAGCTAGGTCTAGAATTTTTGTCTTTACATTTTTTAATTTAGAATTTTATTTAGAATTTTACTCTAAATTTTTACATTTTTATTTATAACTATATCAGGCCTCCATGTCAATATACAGAGATACAACTAATTTTTAAAACTTGCTTCATAAGGTTTCACAATATGGGGGCAACATAACCTATTCAGTCATTATGTTATTGGTGAATATTCACATTCTTTCCAGTTTGGACCACTTAAAACAATGCTACAATAAATATCCTTGTACATGTATTTTTACAGATCAGTGCTTTAATATTCCTGTGAGATATCTGCAAATGTGGCGATTCTGGGTCAGATTGTAGCCAGAACAATTCAATTTTTATTTGTTTGTTTGTTTATTTGTTTGTTTGTTTATTTTGGCTGTGCTGGGTCTTTGTTGCTGCGTGCAGGCTTTCTCTAGTTGCGGCAAGTGGGGGCTACTCTTCATTGTGGTGCGTGGGCTTCTCATCATGGTGGCTTCTCTTGTTTCGGAGCACGGGCTCTAGGCACGCGGGCGTCAGTAGCTGCAGCATGCAGGCTCAGCAGTTGGAGCACACAGGACCTAGAGCACGCAGCCTTCAGTGGTTGTGGCACACGGGCTCAGTAGTTGTTTAGCTTAGTTGCTCTGCAGCATGTGGGATATTCCCGGACCAGGGATCGAACCAGTGTCCCCTGCATTGGCAGGCGGATTCTTACCCATTGCGCCACCAGGGAAATCCCCACAATTCAAATTTTTAATAGGTGATACCAGGCTGTTCTCCAAGAAGGTTTTAACAATTTATGCCACCACCAGCAATGTATGAGAGAGAGTACCCACTTTTTTAAAACCACTTCAGTTCTAGGTGTTAACAGTCATTTGAATTTTTCCTGATCTGGTACAGTGATGGTAAAACATTGTAACTAGCATTTTTCCTGAATATCAAGGCGACTTATTAGATTCATTGCTCATTTGCATCATCTCATCTATAAATTGCCATTTATAATTGCCCTCCTTACCCTGACATACATATATTTGTGAAGTAGGGTACTGAACACTTTGAAAACAGTTTGACAGTTCTTTTTTTTTAACGTCTTTATTGGAGTATAATTGCTTTACAATGGTGTGTTAGTTTCTGCTTTATAACAAAGTGAATCAGTTATACATATACATATGTTCCGGCTGCTTCCCACTAGCTATCTATTTTACGTTTGGTAGTGTATATATGTCCATGTCACTCTCTCACTTTGTCACAGCTTACCCTTCCCCCTCCCCATATCCTCAAGTCCATTCTCTAGTAGGTCTGTGTCTTTATTCCCGTCTTACCCCTAGGTTCTTCATGACATTTTTTTTTCTTAGATTCCATATATATGTGTTAGCATACGGTATTTGTCTTTCTCTTTCTGACTTACTTCACTCTGTATGAGAGACTCGAGGTCCATCCACCTCACTACAAATAACTCAATTTCGATAGAAAGCCCAGAGATAAACCCACGCACCTATGGTCACCTTATCTTTGATAAAGGAGGCAAGAATATACAGTGGAGAAAAGACAGCCTCTTCATTAAGTGGTGCTGAGAAAACTGGACAGCTACATGTAAAAGTATGAGATTAGAACACTCCCTAACACCATACACAAAAATAAGCTCAAAATGGATTAAAGACCTAAATGTAAGGCCAGAAACTATCAAACTCTTAGAGGAAAACATAGGCAGAACACTCTATGACATAAATCACAGCAAGATCCTTTTTGACCCACCTCCTAGAGAAATGGAAATAAAAACAAAAATAAACAAATGGGACCTAATGAAACTTAAAAGCTTTTGCACAACAAAGGAAACCATAAACAAGACGAAAAGACAACCCTCAGAATGGGAGAAAATATTTGCAAATGAAGCAACTGACAAAGGATTAATCTCCAAAATTTACAAGCAGCTCATACAGCTCAATAACAAAAAAACAAACAACCCAATCCAAAAATGGGCAGAAGACCTAAATAGACATTTCTCCACAGAAGATATACAGATTGCCAACAAACACATGAAAGAATGCTCAACATCATTAATCATTAGAGAAATGCAAATCAAAACTACAATGAGATATCATCTCACACCGGTCAGAATGGCCATCATCAAAAAATTTAGAAACAATAAATGCTGGAGTGGGTGTAGAGAAAAGGGAACACTCTTGCATTGCTGGTGGGAATGTGAATTGGCACAGCCACTATAGAGAACAGTATGGAGGTTCCTTAAAAAACTACAAATGGAACTACCATATGACCCAGCAATCCCACTACTGGGCATATACACTGAGAAAACCATAATTCAAAAAGAGCCATGTACCAAAATGTTCATTGCAGCTCTATTTACAATAGCCATGAGATGGAAGCAACCTAAGTGTCCATCATCGGATGAATGGATAAAGAAGATGTGGCACATATATACCATGGACTATTACTCAGCCATAAAAAGAAACGAAATTGAGTTATTTGTAGTGAGGTGGATGGACCTAGAGTCTGTCATACAGAGTGAAGTAAGTCAGAAAGAGAAAGACAAATACCATATGCTAACACATATATATGGAATCCAAGAAAAAAAAATGTCATGAAGAACCTAAGAGTAAGACAGGAATAAAGACACAAACCTACTAGAGAATGGACTTGAGGATATGGGGAGGGGGAAGGGTAAGCTGTGACAAAGTGAGAGAGTGTCATGGACATATATACACTACCAAACGTAAAATAGATAGTTAGTGGGAAACAGCTGCATAGCACTGGGAGAACAGCTGGGTGCTTTGTGACCACCTAGAGGGGTGGGATAGGGAGGGTGGGAAGGAGGGAGATGCAAAAGGGAAGAGATATGGGAACATATGTATATGTATAACTGATTCACTTTGTTATAAAGCAGAAACTAACACACCATTGTAAAGCAATTATACTCCAATAAAGATGTTAAAAAAATGATTTCTCCTGGAGTATTCTACCTGATACAAATGGAAGACTTATAATTAGTCTAAGTTTCAAATAAAAACACATCTATACTAAAAAAAAAGGAAAGAAAAAAGGTACACACAACTATATATAAAATAGATAAGCAACAAGGATTTACTGGATAGCACAGGAAACTACATTCAATATCTTGCAATAACCTATAATGGAAAATAATCAGAAAACATATGTGTATAACTGAATTACTTTGCTCTACCCCAAAATTAACACAATAATGTAAATCAACTATACTTCAATTTTTAAAACTTTTAAAAATTATCATGCTTTATACCTTAAATATATACAATTTTCACTTAAAAATTAAATGACATTAAAAAGAAGAATTGAAGAGGACCTACATAAATGGGCGCATGTTATAAACTTGAGTAGTCAGTAATTTTCACTTTGAATTTTTACCTATATTAGTCTGTACATTTTGTGTCATCCCAGTCAAAATCCCACAAGGGTATGTGTGTGCATGTGTAAGTGTGTGTCTGTGTGAAACTAAGCAAACTGAATCCTAAAACGTATATGCGAAGATAAAGGACCAACTCTAGTGGAAAACAATGCTTGTCTCAAAGCTACAGAAATTAGCAATAAGGAAATCTGACCAGTGAGCTAGCAAAGAGAGCAAAGAACTGAGCCAACACACAAATGTTTATTTAATTGATAAGAAAAAATGGCATTGCAGAGAAGTGAAGAAAGTAAAGGCATTTCAAGAAACGGCCTTAGCCCAATTCACCACTACTAAGAGAACGTGAGAGGACTTCCCTGGTGACGCAATGGTTAAGAATCCGCCTGCCAGTGCAAGGGACACGGGTTCAAGCCCTGGTCTGGGAAGATCCCACATGCCTCGGAGCAACTAAGCCCGTGTGCCACAACTACTGAGCCCACATGCCACAACTACTGAAGCCCTCGTGCCTAGAGCCTGTGCTCTGCAACGAGAAGCCACGGCAATGAGAAGCCCACGCACCGCAACGAAGTGTAGCCCCCGCTCTCCACAACCAGAGAAAAGCCTGCGCGCAGCAACAAAGACCGAAGGTAGCCAAAAACAAACAAACAAATAAATAAATTTAAATTTAAAAAAAAGAGAATGTGAAATTTTCTCAAGCTCAAACTCTTCTTAAAACTATGTGCCCTCTATAATATACATATATCGAAACTAACACAACGTTGTAAATCAACTATACTCCAATAAAATTTTTTTAAAAAGATAAAAGACCAAAAAAAAATTATGTTCTAAAGGAAGAAGGAAAAGTAAATTCAAAATCAATAAAACTCTTAAAAGATGGTAGGAGACACATTGCTTTGGGGTCTATTTAGACTTGGAAAGAAACGCAACTGGTTTAGTTATATGATAACTAAGCACTCTATCACACACACACAGTGAAGGGACTGAAAAGTCAAGCTATAGTGTGGGAAATTCTTTGCAACACATATATTTGAAAAAGAGCTCATATCTTGAACACAGAAATAACGTCTATAAAGCAAAAAGAGGGAATTCCCTGATTGTCCAGTGGTTAGGAGTCTGTGCTTCCACTGCTGGGATCCCAGGTTCGATCCCTGTTTGGGGAACTAAGATCCCACAAGCTGCGGGGCAAAGCAAAAAAAAAAAAAGAAAAAGAAAAAGAGGGGGAAATACTTCAGAAGAAAACAGTGGGGAAGAAACTTAAACTAGCCCATCAGAAAGAAGAATATTGAACTGCCATTCAATAAATGAAAAAATACACAAACTCGTTAGCAATCAGGAAAATGCAAAAGAAAAACATAATGAGATACAGCTACAAACCTCATATACAGCCAACACCAAACCGTGCTTACTGCCAAGTTTTGGAATGGGAAATAGATGGAAATACTCATTCACTACTGCTGGGGGTGTAAATCGGTCGACTGTGGCAATAAAATTGGTAGTATCTACTAAAGGTTAATGCACACAAATTTATGACAAAGCAGTTCCACTCCTACATGTGTATTTAGGGGTAATGCATGGGCTTGAGCACCCAGACACGTACAAGAATATTTATAGCAGCGTCAAACCAGAAACCACACAAATGTCCATTAACACCAAAATATGAGAAAAATTTAACCAAAAACAAACGCAATGAGAAAAAAAGAAAAGAAAAAATAAATAAATAATGTCACCTTCTTGAGATAAAATTTCATTGTAAAAAGATGGACCTAAATGATTGGGGGGGAAAAAGCAATGAAAATGACCAAATGACACCTACATGAAACAACATAGTTAAATCTCACAAATGTGTTGAACGAGATATCCAGAAACATATAGTGTACGAAGCCACGTATATAAAGTCCAACAGCAGCTAAAACAAAATTATACTGTTAGACACCAGTATTGTACTCATGTCTGGGGGGGAAGCAAGAGGGTAGTGAGGAAAGGAATCAAGAAAAACTCTTTGAACATAAGAAAATGTATGATTTTACTAGACAAGGGTACGGTTATATGTTAAATATTATTCGTTGCATTGTAAAATCTTGTCCTGTGTACTTTTTCTACATGCGTTATTTTTCACACATTTTTTTAATTAAAAAAAAAAAAAAAAAAAGCCTGTTTACTTTCCTACGATTCAAGGGCGCCATCTAGCGACCTCACAGGCACTTCATGAACTCAAAAGCATTCCCTAAAATTGAAACAGAAAATAACCGAGATACTTTTGTTACTTCATATTTTTACGGGTTTTTTGTTTAATATGACTTTTCCCCAAAATTATGATAATCATGCACACGGCCTTGGAAGTTTGTAGGGCTTTGGATATACAGCACAATGTCCTGTGGGATTCCTGCAGCCCAGGCGTGGACGTGGCTTGGGGATGGAGTGTAGGCTGGGTTTCACATCCTCGCATCTCCTCGGACGGTGCCTACCGGCAGCGTGAAATATGCACACCGTGCCCAGCAGCCCTGACTGTCAACGAGGTCCTCGGAGCATCTGCCCCCGACAGATGAGAACGCTGGGCTCAGAGACGGGAGGGTTCCTGGCTGTCTGGTCCTGAGTCCCTGTTTCCCGCATCAGCACCCGCCCCCCATCCTGCCCCCGAACATCCAAGGAGAGGTAAACTGGGCCACCTCCAATAATACTTGCTACACACCTGCTTTTTCTGTCCTCAGACATCGACGCTCTCATCTTCATTGTCACTGGATTCCTGTTTCCCTGATAAAAGTAGCAACAAGAAGAGAATATTTTAATAATTTCATAGGAAATCAGGAACAGTTATCTTTTCTCTTTGGATCTTTTCAATTCCCAGTGAGAAATATACACCAGCAGAAACCCAGAAACTTAGCTCCATTCTTTGTGCCATCGTCCTAAGAGTTTACATTCCGATGGGGGAACATGCAGTAATGAAATAAGCAGACAAGAGAAGCATCAGGTTTGTGATGGAAACAAGGCAGAGGTATGCACGGAGGGCCTCTGGAGATGACAGTCAGGGTGGACTTCCCTGAGGAGGTGACCTCTGGCCAGAACCCTGAATGGAGACAGGAAAGAACCACATAAGGACTCAGGGGAGGAGGGGCGGGAGGAACAGCAGGTGCAGAGGTCCTGAGGTTGGTTCTTTGAAGAGGCAGAGAAGCCGGTGTGGCTGGAGCCCAGTGACCAAGGGGGAGATAAAGTCAGCAGGGCCTGGCCAGCCACAGGAGAAGTTGAGTTTTATTCTGAGCAAAGAAAGAAGCCCCTGTGGGGTTTAATCCGACTTGTACCTTAATTTCATTTCCTCTGAACATTTCTTCTGTCTGCTGAGTGGAGACTTGAATGGGACTGAAGGGGAGTGGAGCGGACAGGAGACAAGGGAAGGGGGTCTTGGGGATTCAGGTGAGACACCTGAATGAGACACCTGGATGAGGTAATGGGGAAGGTGGAAAATATCAAGAACATTGGACGCCTCTAATCCTGCCTCAGACGTTTGTGCAGGGAGATTACAGATAGTGTAAAGAGAACTTGGTCTGTGGGGCCTCGGGCAGCAGCAGCCACCCCAGGAATCATGGATTTGGAGTCCCTGGGGAGATGTCTGCTGGGAAGTTCTCCTCAAACCTCTCACCCCAGCTGCGGGGGAAGGGTTACGAATTCCTAACATGAGCTGCAGGGGAGGGGATGGACCTAACTGCCCCCCCCAACAAATCACTGTGTATGTTCTTTCTCAATTCCTGAATTCCTTTCTCTAAGTCGAGCGTCCTCCTGCGGGTTACCATGGCAACCAGGACATTCCATCCCTTAAAGATGTCTTTAATACACGTGTATGATATTCTGAAGAATGTGAAATTATAGAGATGGCAACCATATTGGTTGTTGACAGGGGTTAGGGGAAGAGACAGGAAGTGACTATAAAAGGGGGAAATGAGGGGCGATTTGGGGGTGGTGGAGTCATTCTGCATCCTGATCGTGGTGGTGCTGGTGGTATTGAATCTGTGCATGTTAATACTCATAGAACAATACAGCAAATAAAGTCAACATTTTTAGAAAGTGTTGTTTCAATACTGGCAGCCATTAAAAAATATGTTTCAGAAAAAGCCTTAATGACAAAAAAAATAGTTCTTGGAATGTGTATTTAAGTGAAAAAAAAGCAAGATTACCAAATGCTATACACTGTATAATCTCTCTTTTTTTTTAACATCTTTATTGGAGTATAATTGCTTTACAATGGTGTGTTAGTTTCTGCTATATAACAAAGTGAATCAGCTATACATATACATATACCCCCATATATCCTCCCTCTTGTGTCTCCCTCCCACCCTCCCTATCCCACCCCTCTAGGTGGTCACAAAGCACCGAGCTGATCTCCCTGTGCTATGCAGCTGCTTCCCTCTAGCTATCTATTTTACATTTGGTAGTGTATATATGTCCATGCCACTCTCTCACTTCGTCCCAGCTCACCCTTCCCCCTCCCCGTGTCCTCAAGTCCATTCTCTACGCCTGCGTCTTTATTCCTGTCTTGCCCCTAGGTTCTTCATAACCATTTTTTTACTTTTTAGATTCCATATATATGTGTTAGCATACGGTATTTGTTTTTCTCTTTCTGACTTACTTCACTCTGTACGATAGACTCTAGGTCCATCCACCTCACTACAAAAAAACTCAATTTCATTTCTTTTTATGGCTTAGTAATATTCCATTGTATATATGTGCCACATCTTCTTTATCCGTTCATCTGTCGATGGACACTTGGGTTGCTTCCATGTCCTGGCTATTGTAAATAGAGCTGCAATGAACATTGTGGTACATGACTCTTTTTGAATTATGCTTTTCTCAGGGTATATGCCTAGTAGTGGGATTGCTGGGTCGTATGGTAGTTCTATTTTTAGTTTTTTAAGGAACTTCCATACTGTTCTCCATAGTGGATGTATCAATTTACATTCCCACCAACAGTGCAAGAGGGTTCCCTTTTCTCCACACCCTTTCCAGCATTTATTGTTTGTAGATTTTTTGATGATGGCCATTCTGACCAGTGTGAGGTGACACCTCATTTTAGTTTTGATTTGCATTTCTCTAATGATTAGTGATGTTGAGCATCCTTTCCTGTGTTTGTTGTCAATCTGTATATCTTCTTTGGAGAAATGTCTCTTTAGGTCTTCTGCCCACTTTTGGATTGGGTTGTTTGTTTTTTTGATATTGAGCTTCATGAGCTGCTTGTATATTTTGGAAGTTAATCCTTTGTCAGTTGCTTCGTTTACAAATATTTTCTCCCGTTCTGAGGGTTGTCTTTTGGTATTGTTTATGGTTTCCTTTGCTGTGCAAAAGCTTTTAAGTTTCAATAGGTCCCATTTGTTTATTTTTGTTTTTATTTTCATTTCTCTAGGAGGCGGGTCAAAAAGGATCTTGCTGTGATTTATGTCATAGAGTGTTCTGCCTATGTTTTCCTCTAAGAGTTTTATAGTGTCTGGCCTTACATTTAGGCCTTTAAACCATTTTGAGTTTACTTTTGTGTATGGTGTTAGGGATTGTTTTAATTTCATTCTTTTACATGTAGCTGTCCAGTTTTCCCAGCACCACTTATTGAAGAGGCTGTCTTTTCTCCATTGTATATTCTTGCCTCCTTTATCAAAAATAAGTTGACCAGGGCTTCCCTGGTGGTGCAGTGGTTGAGAGTCCGCCTGCCGATGCAGGGGACACAGGTTCGTGCCCCGGTCCAGGAAGATCCCACATGCCGCGGAGCGGCTGGGCCCGTGAGCCATGGCCACTGAGCCTGCGCGTCCGGAGCCTGTGCTCCGCAATGGGAGAGGCCACAACAGTGAGAGGCCCGCGTACCACACACACACACACAAAAAAGAAATAAATAAATAAGTTGACCATATGTGTGTGGGTTTACCTCTGGGCTTTCTATCCTGTTCCATTGATCTATCTTTCTGTTTTTGTGCCAGTACCATACTTTCTTGATTACTGTAGCTTTGTAGTATAGTCTGAAGTCTGGGAGCCTTATTCCTCCAGCTCCATTTTTCTTTCTCAAGATTGCTTTGGCTATTCATGGTGTTTTGTGTTTCCATACAAATTGTGAAATTTTTTGTTCTAGTTCTGTGAAAACTGCCATTGCTAGTTTGATAGGGATTGCATTGAATCTGTAGATTGCTTTTGGTAGTAGAGTCATTTTCACAATGTTGATTCTTCCAGTCCAGGAACATGGTATATCTTTCCATCTGTTTGTATCAGCTTTAATTTCTTTCATCAGTGTCTTATAGTTTTCTGCATACAGGTCTTTTGTCTCCTTAGGTAGGTTTATTCCTAGGTATTTTATTCTTTTTGTTGCATTGGTAGATGTGAGTGTTTCCTTTATTTCTCTTTCAGATTTTTAATCATTAGTGTATAGGAATGCAAGAGATTTCTATGCATTAATTTTGTATCATGCTACTTTACCAAATTCATTGATTAGCTCTAGTAGTTTTCTGGTAGCATCTTTAGGATTCTCTGTCTATGGTATCATGTCATCTGCAAACAGTGACATCTTTACTTCTTCTTTTCCAATTTGGATTCCTTTTATTTCTTTTTCTTCTCTGATTGCTGTGACTAAAACTTCCAAAACTATGTTGGATAATAGTGGTGAGAGTGGACAACCTTGTCTTTTTACTGATCTTAGTGGAAATGGTTTCAGTTTTTCACCATTGAGGATGAAGTTGGCTGTGGGTTTGTCATATATGGCCTTTATTATGCTGAGGTAACTTCCCTCTATGCCTACTTTCTGGAGGGTTTTATCATAAATGGGTGTTGAATTTTGTTGAAAGCTTTTTCTGCATCTATTGAGATGAACATATTGTTTTTATTCCTTAATTTGTTAATATGGTGTATCACATTGATTGATTTGTGTATATTGAAGAATTCTTGCATTCCTGGGATAAACCCCACTTGATCATGGTGTATTATCCTTTTAATGTGCTGTTGGATTCTGTTTGCTAGTATTTTGTTGAGGATTTTTGCATCTATGTTCATCAGTGATATTAGCCTGTACTTTTCTTTCTTTATGATATCTTTGTCTGGTTTTGGTATCAGGGTGATAGTGGCCTTGTAGAATGAGTTTGGGAGTGTTCCTCCCTCTGCTTTATTTTGGAAGAGTTTGAGAAGGATAGGTGTTAGCTCTTCTCTAAATGTTTGATAGAATTCGCCTGTGAAGCCATCTGGTCCTGGGCTTTCGTTTGCTGGAAGATTTTTAATGACAGTCTCAATTTCAGTGCTTGTGATTGATCTGTTTATATTTTTTATTTCTTCCCGATTGAGTATCGGAAGGTTGTGCTTTTCTAAGAATTTATCCATTTCTTCCAGGTTGTCCATTTTATTGGCATATAGTTGCTTGTAGTAATCTCTCATGATCCTTTGTATTTCTGCAGTGTCAGTTGTTACTTCTTTTTCATTTCTAATTCTGTTGATTTGAGTCTTCTCCCTTTATTTCTTGATGAATCTGGCTAATGTTTTATCAATTTTGTTTATCTTCTCAAAGAACCAGCTTTTAGTTTTATTGATCTTTACTATTGCTTTCTTCATTTCTTATTCATTTATTTCTGATCTGATATTTATGATTTCCTTCCTTCTGCTAACTTTGGGGGTTTTTTTGTTCTTCTTTCTCTAATTGCTTTAGGTGTAAGGTTAGGTTGTTTATTTGAGTTGTTTCTTGTTTCTTGAGGTAGGATTACATTGCTATAAACTTCCCTCTTAGAACTGCTTTTGCTGCATCCCATAGTATCACCTAGTTTTAAAACTGAGAAAAACCAGATGTTGACGGCAACATCCTTCATCCCAGAGAGAATGTGAAAAGCACAGAAATGGTCTTCAGTTGAGGATTTGCTAAATAAATGTAAGGTGTAATTTAGGTACTTGCCAACTTTGGACTTCTTTTACCAATGAGGGATAGAGAGATTCAAGCCATACTTGGGAATACATTTTAGCATGATAATAATTATGCGTGAAAGGGGTTGACCCTGAAAGAAGATGTCTGGAAACAACGTCACTTAAGGAGTAGTTGAAAGATCTTTGCATCTATTTTTTATACAGGAGGAGTGTGTGCAATTCCACTAGTGTGTGTGACCCCAGACTATATCCAATCCCTTATATTTATGTGTATGTGTGTTATAGATTACCCAAAAAATGAAGCTAATTTTCCACCCTTTCTTGCATCGACCTGTCTTGCAACATTTCCATTTTCCCAGTCCTTGAATCTGGACTGTACCTGTAGTTTGCTTTGGCCAATAGAATGCTGTGAACATGGAAATGCATCCACGTGGAGCCTGGGACTCAAGTGGTGTTGCAGACTCTGCTCACACTCTTGGAACCCCACCCAGCTGCCATGTGGACAGGCTCGGGCTAGCCTGTTGGAGTAGAAATGAGCCATCGCAGGTGAGGCCACCTTAAATGAGCCAGTCCCCAGTCAGCCCACGGCTGACCAGTGATGCATGAGTGGGCCCAGAAAGACCAGAAGAACTGCTCAGCTGAACCCAGCCCACGGCTAACGAACTAAACCACAGCTGTTGTTTATAGCCTCTGTATTAGTTGCTAGGGCTGCTGTAACAAAGTACCATGGACTGGGTGGGGGGCTTAGGAAAGAGAAATGTATTGCCTCACAGTTCTGGAGGCTGGAATTCTGAAACCAAGATATCAGCAAGGTTGGTTCTTTCTGAGGGTCTTGAGGGAAGATCAGTTCCAGGCTTTTCTCCTTCCCTTGTGGATGGCCTGTGTCGCTTTACATCATCTTCCTTCTATGCCTGCCTGGCTCTGTATCCAAATTTCCCCTTTTTATAAGGACACCAGTCCTATGGGATTAGGACCCACCCTAATGACCTAATTTTAACTTGATTTCCTCTGTAAAGTCTCTACCCCCAAATAACATTCTGAGATACTGAGGGTTAGGACTTCAAAATATCATTGGTGGGAGGGGATGGGAGGCAGACACAATTCAGCTCATAACAGGTAAATATAACTTTATAAAGAAAACTATTTTAAAAATCACATTTATCACTTATATGTGGACTCTTTAAAAAAAAATGACACAAATGGGAATTTCCCAGCGGTCCAGTGGCTAGGATTCAGCACTTTCACTGCTGGGGCCCAGGTTCAATCCCTGGTCGGGGGACTAAGATCCCACAAGCCGCATGGTGGCACAGCCAAAAAAACCCACAAATGAACTTATTTACAAAACAGGAACAGACTCACAGACATAGAAAACAAACTTATGGTTACCAAAGGGGAAAGGGGAGGAAGGGATAAATTAGGAATTTGGGATTAGCAGATACAAACTACTATGTATAAAATAGACAAACAACAAGGTCCTACTGTATGGCACAGGGAACTATATTCAATACATTGTAATAAACTATAATGGAAAAGAATCTGAAAAAGAATATATATATTCAGTTTTATATATACATATGCAAATATATTTATATATAACTATATGTATATATAACTGAATCATACCAGAAACTAACACAAACTTGTAAATCAACTATACTTCAATAAAAAATAAAAACAAAAATATTTAAAGGAAAAGAACTTTGAGCTGTTTCCATTGTCCATTCTTTGAGGAAAATGTCCCCTTTCATGATTTCAGCAAGGGCGGACAAGTATCCATAAACCCTTAAGAGTGAAGATAATATTGAGTTGGTCAAAAAGTTGGTTCGGTTTTAAGTAAAAATAAAAGACACATTTTTCATTTTTCCCATGAACTTTACTGAAAAATATATTCATTAACTGAACAAACTTTTTGGCCAACCCAATTTATATCACTGTAGTAAAATCACCACTGTTTTTCATTCAAGAAAAAATATTTTTTCTTGGTATAAATTGAACTATTTCTGCTTTTCTTTGGTAAAATCATACTTGGTGTTGTTGTCTATCCAAAATGAGGCTAATTTTAGTTAAAAACCACCATGGACTTCTGCTTCTGGCCAAGTTGGAGTAACAGGGACCAGATTTTCCCTCCCTTATGAAACAACCATAAAAGGGGCAAAACATAAAACATAGTGCTTTTTAAGACAGTGCACATCAGACTACGAAGGACAGTGGGACATGGGAAATGAATGAAGGGAGCCCTACCATTTCCCTGGCTTACTATCTTAAGAGCATTTCTAGGTCATGGTGCAGGGGGAGGAGTCCAGGCAGAGCCCTGTAGACACCCTGAGTTGAAGAGATGGAGCTGAGAATCCAGGAAAACCAACATGGCCTGAGTCCTAGGAAAGGGTACTGAAGCGAATAGGGCCACCCGGAGATCTGCAGAGGGTCCCCCTTGAGCGCTTAGCAGAACCATGGTCCAAGGCCAGGGAAAGAACTTCCCAAAAGGGTTAAGGAAACAGTGTTCAGTACTCACACCAGGCAGGCACACGTAGTATCATAAAGGCAGACTATTCCAGCTTTCTTTTTCTTTTTGGCCGCACTGCATGGCATGCAGGATCTTAGTCCCACCACAAAGGATCAAGCCCCAGGGCCCCAGCAGTGAAAGTGCTGAGTCCTAACCACTGGACCGCCAGGAAATTCCCTCTTCCAGCTTTAAAAGATATAAAGCACAGCAGCGATTGCCTCGCGCATTCAGGAAGTGTTCTTAGCATGGCCCACAAGAACCTGAATTACCCGGCCTACACTTCAGCCTCATCTCTGGGCCCTGCCTCTGTCTCAGTCACTTTATTGCCAATAAACTGCTATGTAACAAATCGACCCTCCACTCAGTGGCTTGCTCCTGGCTTACTCCTGTTAAAGCCTGGAACCACTGTATGAGAAGTTCTACTACTCTGGGTCCACTGTGCTGCGAGGAGGCCCAAGCGAGCCACACGGAGGTGTCTGGCCAGTCCCAACACCCACTGCATGGAGAAGAGCCAGGCCCCAGATGTATGGACGAACTGAGCCATCCCAGCCATCCCTGGCTCGTCACGCCACCCCGATAAAGTCCCACTGTGGGGCAGAGATGGAGCCCTCCCTCTGTGCCCTGCTTGAATTGCTACTAATAGAACGTTTTTTCCTAATAACCACAGAATAATGAAATGAGCATGATAAAATGTTTTTCTTCATAATATTTCCACATCATATACTTGAATAGAAAGGTCCTTTCCTGTATTTGAGTAATCCCTGCCTTTTTTTTAAAGGGGGGGAGAAAAGCTTTTTAGTAAAAAAAAAACAAAAAACCTTCAGCCTTCTGAGCTCCCTACATGGTTTATGAGGAAAGTGTAAGAGGCGTTTTTTATTTTTATTTTTTAAAATTAATTAATTAATTAATTAATTTTTGGCTGTGCTGGGTCTTCGTGGCTGTGCGCGGGCTTTCTCTGGTTGTGGTGAGTGGGGACCGCTCTTCATTGCGGTGCGTGGGCTTCATTGCGGTGGCTTCTCTTGTTGCGGAGCCCGGGCTCTAGGCGCGTGGGCTTCAGTAGTTATGGCACGTGGGCTCAGTAGTTGTGGCTCACGGGCTCTAGAGCACAGGTTCAGTAGTTGTGACACATGGGCTTAGTTGCTCCATGGCATGTGGGATCTTCCCAGACCAGGGCTCGAACCTGTGTCCCCTGCAGTGGCAGGCAGATTCTTAACCACTGCGCCACCAGGGAAGTTCCCTCATGTTTTTTAACTATTCAAATGTAAAACTAAACCAGAAAAGAATTTTAAAACCTTGGTGGCTTAAAACAAAAATCCTTTCTTCTCATGCTTACAGGTCTGTGGATTGGCTGGGAGGCTCTGCTCCATGAGTCCCAGGCTTGGAGGGGCAGTGGGCGTGTTCTTACCATGCAAGGCCAGAAGCTTCCAGAAGGATGAGGGGAAACCCACAATGCCTCTGGACATCTACACATAAAACAAAAACTTGAAAGGTAAAGCATGTTTCCAGTGGAGTGAGGGAAGGGGGGAGGGGTAAAATAGGGGTATAGGATTGAGATACAAATCACTATATATAAAATAAATAAGCTACAAAGACATATTGTACAACATAGGGAATATAACCAGTATTTTATAATAACTATAAATGATGTATAACCTTTAAAAATTTGAATCACTATGCTGTACACCTGAAACTCATATAATATTGTACATCAACTATACCTCAATTAAAAACAATGAAAAGCAGGTGTCATGGTTTAACGGGCAGCCTTGGGAGTATGTAAAATAATACGGTATCTCACAATCTGTAGCATGTTGATTCTGGTGACATACATACATCTTTCCATTGTATATTCACATGTTTCTCTGCTTTCCCAACTGTCTAAAAATGAGCTTGTGCCCATTTCTCTAATGGCCGAAGGAATGATTTATGAAGGCTAATCCTATGAAGGGAATAATTTAGGAAGCCTAACTCTATGGAGAAGCACTTTACAAAAACATCAGGCCAATAGTGACTCTTATGTCGAGTTCTGTACTATAATCGTTTGCTCACGATAGACCTAGAGTCTGTCATACAGAGTGAAGTAAGTCAGAAAGAGAAAGACAAATACTGTATGCTAACACATATATATGGAATTTAAGAAAAAAAAATGTCATGAAGAACATAGGGGTAAGACAGGAATAAAGACACAGACCTACTAGAGAATGGACTTGAGGATATGGGGAGGGGGAAGGGTAAGCTGTGACAAAGTGAAAGAGCGGCATGGACATATATACACTACCAAACGTAAGGTAGATAGCTAGTGGGAAGCAGCCGCATAGCACAGGGAGATCAGCCTTGTGACCGCCTGGAGGGGTGGGATAGGGAGGCTGGGAGGGAGACGCAAAAGGGAGGGGATATGGAAACATATGTATATGTATAACTGATTAAATTTGTTATAAGGCAAAAAATTAAAAAATAAATAAATAAATAAATAAATTGAGAAAATAAAAAAAAAAGAAAAGAATCACAGTAAAATAATGATTAAAATATAAATGCATAAACAAAATAAATCAATATTGAAAAATTATTTTAAAAAAATCGTTTGCTCACGTCGATGGATTTGTCACCTTTTTCGCTGTGGTCTAGAATTACATCATATCTCTGAGACAAATGATTTCCATGGCTTAAGGGTGAACTGTGGGTTGCAAACTCCAGCTCAAGCCCTTTCTGTGCTGTGTGGCCTGGGGTGACTCACTTAGCCTCTCTGATCCTAAGGGTCTTTTTTACCCTCACCTGTGGACTCCGCCCCCTCCTTGAGGAAGAAGATTCCCGCCCCCATATTACTGGCCCCGCCCACCAGGGCGCCCAGGTAGTGGTGAGCGGAGCTCGGGTAGACACACCCAAGCCCCGCCCCCAGCCGCCCTGCCCTCCTCGGGCTTCCGGAGCCGCTGAGATTCGTCATCCCACTGTGTGCAGTCGCACGGCCTTCTGGTACTTGTAGTTTCCGTGACACCGGCGCTGCGGGCCGTCACAGTGCAGGCGCAGCGCGGCGCCTTCTGGGAGTTGTAGTTCTTGAGGGACCCGAGCGAGCCGCAACTCTCCCAGTGCGCACGCGCAGTCCGGGCCGGTCCTGGCGCTTGGGCTAGTTTGTGGCAGCTGCTACCTTGACCTGTGTGGCCCACCGCGGGACGAGGGGTCACCGGGGCTCCGCGTGGGCCGGATAGGCTAGAGACCGTGGAGAAACTGACCCAAACCCGCCAGGCTCGGCGGGAGTCGCCCAAGGCCTTCAGAGCTGGTCCCGGAGGCGAGGGCACCGCGGTGCGCATGCGCGATTGCGTGTACGCCTGTCCCGTGTGTCTGTGTGTGCCGGTATGATCCCGACTCTAGCGTCGTGTTCCTGTGCGTGTGAGGCCTGCCCTGCGTGCCACTCCAGAACTTTGTGCCGGTGCGGGCGTGTAGCTATGTGTATCACTGTGCGTGTAGGCCCGCCTGTCCCATCTGTGCATGAGACTTCATGTGAGTCCGTCCCCAAGTGTCACCACATGTTTGCACGTGCCTGACCCCAGCGGCCTGTGCCTGTGAATTTGAGCATTTGGGGACTTCTGCCTATCTGTGACTTTGGGCATGTGTGGAACTTGTCCTCCTAGGCGGGTGTGAGGTGTATAATTCCACAGTTCCTGGCTGTGCAACTGCGTAGGGTGGCTGGATGGGTGTTCCTGCCAGCATGGAGCTGGATGGTCAGGGTGTGCCTGAGTGGAGGGCTGTGCACAGGATATTGATGAGAGACACTGCGAGGGTGGGAGTACTGCGTGTGTGTGTGTGTGTGCGTGTGTGTGTTTGTCTGTGCGTGGGTGAGACCCTGAAAACCTGCGGCTCTGGACATGTGCAGAGCTCTGCCCACCGCATGACTCTGCGTGTGACTAGGGGTGCCACTGTGGGTGGTGTCCCAGGCCAGGCCTGCCCGTTGAGCAGGGCGGCATGTGTGACTTTGTTGTGTGTGTACCCATGTGTGCATGGGCAGGCGTGACCGCAGACGTGCTTGGAGTTGTGTGGGTGTGCGAGACTGCCTGCCTCCTTGTGTATGGGAAGGACTGTGCCACAGCATATGGGTGCCTGTGTAAGGGCATCTGAGGGCCAAGGCAGGGGGTGGTATAACTGCCCCCGCTGTGTGGTTGCATGCAACTCCATGTGTGTGTCTTGTGTGATGTGACATGTGTGTCTGCCTCTGAGCATGTCTGTCTCCCTTTTGGTTGCTTGCTTGTGCACCTGACTGGCCCAGGTGTACCCCACCCTGAATCCACTTACCTTCCCCACGTGCACACAGAGGAAACACCCTGCGTTCTTGCTCCACCCACTCACCTGCGCCTGCCCCAGCATCTTCCTTCAGGGGTCCCTGTTTCTTTCTCTCACAGATGGTGACTGGACCCACTGAGGCATGTGTGGCCACGGCAGGGGCTACAGCCTGAGTGACATGGAGAGGACCCGATGCTCCCAAACCCACGAGGTGGGTACCACTGCCTGCTCTGGGGACCCAGTCAGGCCCCACTCAAGCCTGAGGGCTGCCTGTGGGGGTGGCACCAGAACTGGGACTGGCCCCATTTGGCTCCCACCAGCAGAGTTCTCACCTCTGCACAAAGACCCTGCATGATCTGGCCCTCACCCTGCCATATCTAATCTCCCCTGCTCTCTGCCTAGGTCACTCTTCTCCAGCACCCCCCAACTCTGCCCAGCCCTTTAACTGTTCCTCCATCACCTCCATCATGGTCCTGCCTTTGCACTAGCTGGGCTCATGGCCTGGAATGATCGCTCCATAACTTCCTCCAAGTCTCGGCTCACTGAGCCCTGCACTGAGGGACAAGCATTCCAGGTAGATGGAACGGCCAGTGCAAAGGCCCTGTGGCAGGAGCATGCCTGGAGTGTCTGTGGAACAGGGAGGAGGCCTCTGGCTGGAGCAGGGCAAGCCCAGAGCAGGTGAGGGTGTTGTAGAGGCCGAGGTCAGGGAGATGCTGTGCAGACCATGGAGAGGAGTGTGGCATTTATGGAGCCATTAGTGATTTTTAAAAAAGTATTTATTTATTTGGCTGTACAGGGTCTTAGTTGTGACGTGTGGGATCTTTAGTTGTGGCATGTGGGATCTTAGTTCCCCAACCAGGGATCAAACCCAGGCCCCCTGCATTAGGATCTCAGTGTCTTAACCACTGGACCATCAGGGAAGTCCCACCATTAGTGATTTTAATTGGGAGAGAGAGGAAGAGGAAAAGCTCTGGAGCTGGGCAGCCCAGGTGTGGGTCCTAGTATTGCCACTTCTGGGAGCCTCACTGAGGAATAAAATAGCTTAAAGGGTGCTGGGCACATAGGTCTGTGTTCAACAGGTGCTGGTTATTTTGGCTACTATAATAATACTATAAAACCCGAGTTGGCTTCAGAGTGGCCGGGACCAGTGCCTCTTAGATGTTCCTGTGCCCACAAACCACCCGGGGCTCTTATCAGAAGGCAGATTCCAAGTTACCAGGCCTGGGGAGGGGCCGAGCTCTACACTTGTCCTGGGCAATGCTGATGCTGCTGGGCCTTGGGCGAGGGTGGAGCGGTGTTGATCTCAGAGTGGAAATCAGGACCCCTGTGTTGACGGCTCTCTCGCTCTGTGTGCTAGTTAAGATGAAATGTCTCCTCCTGGTCCGGACATGTGGCCCGCCCGCCCATGAAAACTTTCACTGGCTTCCTGTACCTGCTGTGCGTGTTCTGTGTGCCACACATATCTGCTCGTTGCCACCTGTAGCTCGTCTTTGCTGGGGTTGGGGTGGGGAGCATCAGGGGGATGTGGGAAGCTCAGAGCCTTTTGAGGGAGGCTCAGGCTCAGCCTGTGAGTGTGACTTTGCACACAGCAGGGAGCAAGCTGGAAGCTGGTTGCTGCTGGTGGGAGACAGACACAGGGCCTTCTGGACCCATGTGAGCAGGGTCTTTCAGGGAGGGGTGGGCTGCTGGTGATACCAGGAGAAACTCATCACCCCTAGGATGGCCCCCACTTGGCCCACCCACCCCAGGGGGCTGAACCCAAAGCAGGTCACTGACTGCTCTCCACACGTGCACATAGTCACAGGCACCAGGGATTAGGACTTCAGAACATCTTTTGCATGGATGCAATTGAACCCATAACAGCAGGGCTTAGATACATT
This sequence comes from Mesoplodon mirus, assembly GCF_964341445.2. NCBI lineage: Eukaryota > Metazoa > Chordata > Mammalia > Artiodactyla > Ziphiidae > Mesoplodon > Mesoplodon mirus. Next base: position 63,366,427 of record NC_138995.1, on the reverse strand, counting down.
TTTGGTTGTCACATCTGGGGGCATCCAGTGAGTAGAGGCCAGGGATGCTGCTCAACATCCTACAATGCACAGGATAGTCCTGCAACAAAGCGTGATCTGACCCAGACTGTCAGTAGACAGACCCTGCACTGATCCTTTTCCAGCCTGGGACAGGTGACAAACCTGTTTGGTTTTTTGTTGTCTTTCTTTTTTTCTTTCTTTCCTTCTTTCCTCCTCTTCCTTCCCTCCCTTCCCTCCCTTCCTCTTTCCCTCCCTCCCTCTCTTTCTTCCTCATCCAGTAACGAAGATGTGAAATCGAGGCAGCAGCTTGCAAAGCCGGGATGGAAGGACTCTTGACGGTTGCCGTCCAGCAAGACTCTGAGTTGGAAGAAACTCGGAAACACGAAGGTCATTTCAGGGATGGCCGGGAGAACCAGGAAAGTTGTTTGAAGCAGGAGGTCCATGAGGAAGACCCCACTGAGGACTGCGTCCCAGAGCATGATGAATGCACCAGAACCCCCAGGACCAGATCGAGCGCCCCAACTACCCAGGCTGACTGCAGGCCCCAGAGGCGCGGTGCACCAAGAAAGAGCCCGAACCAGAAGAACACAGGCGCCAGTGCAGAGGAGGAGGAGGAACGAGGTGGTGGCACCAGAAAGCCGTGGAAGTGTCAGGACTGCGGAAAGGCCTTCAGCTACTGCTCGGCCTTCACCCTGCACCAAAGAACCCACACAGGGGAGAAGCCATTCTCCTGCCCCGACTGCAGCAAGGCCTTTAGCCAGAGCGTGCACCTGATGCTGCACCAGCGGACGCACACAGGCGAGCGGCCCTACACGTGCGGCGAGTGCGGCAAGGCCTTCAGCCAGGGCTCCTACCTGGCAGCGCACCGGCGCATGCACACGGGCCAGCGGCCACACAGCTGTGTAGACTGCGGCAAGGCTTTCGTGCGCCCCACGCACCTGGCGCAGCACCGGCGTGTGCACACGGGCGAGCGGCCCTTCTCGTGTGGCCAGTGTGCCAAGGCCTTTCGCAACCACTCCTCCCTGCTGGAGCACCAGCGCATCCACACGGGCGAGAAGCCGTTTGTGTGTGCACGGTGCGACAAGGCCTTCCGCTTCTCCTCAGCGCTCATCCGCCACCAGCGCACGCACACTGCCGAGCGGCCCTACGCCTGTGGCCAGTGCGCCAAGGCCTTCACGCAGATCACGCACCTGGCGCAGCACCGTCGCGTGCACACAGGCGAGAAGCCCTACACGTGCCCCGAGTGCAGTGTGCCCTTCAGCCAGAGCGCCTCGCTGGCTGAGCACCGGCGCATCCACATGGGCGAGAAGCCGTACACGTGCGCACAGTGCGGCAAGGCCTTCACGCAGGTGTCGCACCTGAGCCAGCACCGGCGTGTGCACACTGGCGAGCGGCCCTACGCCTGCCAGGACTGCGGCCGCGCCTTCAGCAACCGCTCGCACCTGGTGCAGCACCACCTCGTGCACACAGGGGCGCAGCCCTACAAGTGCCTGGAGTGCGGCGCCACCTTCAGCCACGTGTCCTCCCTAATTGAGCACCAGAAGGTCCACACCGGAGAGAAGCCCTACCGGTGCAAGGACTGCGGCCGCGCCTTCAGCCAGGACTCGTCGCTGACGCTGCACCGGCGCACACACACCGGCGAGCGGCCCTACGCGTGCCCTGAGTGTGGCAAGGCCTTCAGCAACCGCTCCTACCTGATCCAGCACCACATCGTGCACACTGGGGAGAAGCCGTACGAGTGCAGCAGCTGCGGCAAGGCCTTCAGCTTCTCCTCCGCCCTCACTCGACACCAGAGGACACACGCTGACAAGAAGGTGGGGGACACCTTTGCCCAGCTGCCGCACCTGACTCAACACCTGAGCTCCGACCGGGAGGAGGAGCCTGTTGATGGTGGTGGTCCTGCAGAAACCATGGTGGACCAGCCCAAGAATGAGGGCTGAGGGCTGCCAGGGCCTCCTATAGGCAGGCACCCCGCTGAGCCTTTTATGCTCGGGCTCTCAGCACTAGCGGGTAGATACCCTACCATCCCCATGTTGCTGATGAGGAAACCAAGGCTCTGGGAGGCTCCGTGTGGTGCCTGAGATCACACAGGAAGGATGTCACAGGGTCAGGACTGGACCTCGCATCTACCAGACTCACCTCCACCACCTTCCTGGTTCAATATTCTAATTGTAACCCATGAAAGTAGACCCGAAGATATATCTGTGAGTCTCTGGCCAGCCTTTTGATTGTTCATTTTATGACTGAGTAGACATTTGGTCCATACATTTAAATAAATAAAAGGTTCAGTTCCTTTGGTGCAGTTGGCATGGTAACAGGGAGCAGGGTCTTAAGAATAAATGTGGGGACTTCCCTGGTGGTGCAGTGGTTAAGAATCTGCCTGCCAATGTAGGGAACATGGGTTCGAGCCCTGGTCCAGGAAGACCCCACGTGCCGCAGAGCAACTAAGCCCATGCACCACAGCTACTGAGCCTGTGCTCTAGAGCCTGTGAGCCACAACTACTGAAGCCTGTGCACCTAGAGCCCGTGCTGTGCAACAAGCCACCCCAACGAGAAGCCCGCGCACCACAACTAAGAGTAGCCCCTGCTCGCCGCAACTAGAGAAAGCCCGCACGCAGCAATGAAGACCCCACGCAGCCATAAGTAAATAAATAAATAAATTTATAAAAGAATAAATGTGCATCCCTAAGACTGAAACAGTGCTTCCAAACTTAGCGAAAAATGAGCAGAGAACTCCAGGGCAGGGAAAGTTGTTTTAAAAGGAAGCACCTCTCCCCTGACAGACCTGTGGAGGGTGATTTTTAGAGTGGACCGCAGTCTTTTTTTCAGTATGAGGAAACATCTCCCTTTTCCAGATGTTTTCCCCAAACTCAAAGTCCTGACTTTCATGGTTGTGTCTTAGCTCTTGCCAAGTAACAAATCGCCCAGAATGTCCATTTAGTGTTTCCCATGCAGGGTGGTTCTGGAGGTCTGGACCAGTTTCATTTGATGTTGAGAAGGGGAGGGCCCGCCATACCAGCCTCTTTCTTGGACCTCTGGGAGTGTGGGAGTGCGTAAGCACCAGCGATTGGCCAGAGAATGGAGACGGGACTGAAATCAGAGCTGATCCTCAGCGGCTGTCCACACCTTGGATTTATGTTACTGCCACCGCCTTTGTAAACTCAGTGCCTGCAGGACAGCCAAGTGGACTGCAGGTGTTCCCACAGTTGGGATAGTCTGGCCTTAGCAGCTGTGTGGCTGGCCTGGAGTCTGGGCTGCTTCCGCTGCAGTCCCGATACCTGACTTTAGTGGATCAGTGCCTACAAATCTGTGCTTGTACTTTTGTGAACACAGCGCCTGAGGGACATCTGGGCTGATTTCTTGCCTTCCCACAGTGGAGGCAGGGCCGAGGGCAGTGCCAACAACAGTGTACTTTGTGAGCCCACACAACAGGTGACAAATGACACCACAGCGTGCTGCCTGATGGGCAGCTCCAATTGAGGAATACTCACTGACTCCTCTCCCATCCCACCCACCTCACACCACAGCTTAGAAATGGGTCTGGGGGCCTCTACTCCAACAACTAGGGAGCATGCCCTTACCCCAACAGGGCAGTGAAAACCACAGAGCAAAGAGGAAGCCCCACTCACTATCCAGGGCAGGCTCTGGTCACCGCAACATCAGTCACACGCCCATCAAGTGGATAATGGCCAGCACACACTGGGGAAAGACGCAGCAGGCATCCATACTAAAAGCAGCCCTTGCACCAAAAGTATTAAAACCACGCAGGCTACACAGGGACATTCCATATAAAAATAGCCCTCGGGAGTTCCCTGGTGGTCTAGTGGTTAGGATTTGGTGCTTTCATTGCCATGGCCCAGGTTCAGTCCCTGGTCAGAGAACTGAGATCCCGCAAGACACGCAGCATGTTTAGCCAACATAAAAAAAAAAAAAGCCCCCTAAGACCACAGTAGATAACTGTTCCTCCTAAACCCATAGGGTAAGAGAAATATAAGTAAAATGAAGAAGCAGAGGCGTCACTCCAGATTAAAAGATCAAGAGAATTCCCCTGAAAGAACAAACAATGAAACAGACCTCCTCAGTCTAATAGACACTGCATTTAAAAAAGGAGATAATGAAAATATTAAAGGAATTAAGAGCTGTTGATAGAAATGCAGATTACTGTAAAAAGAAACTAGAAGCTATAAAAGGAACCAAGAAAAAATTTTAAATTCATTTGGTGAGGTGAAAGCTGAGCTAAAGACAATAAATAGCAGATTGAATATGGAAAATGAATATGTGATCTGGAAGATAGAATAATGGAAATCTCCCAATCAGAACAGCAGACAGAAAGCCAAATGAAGAAAAAAAAGAAGAAAGCAATATAAGAGACCTATGGGATAATATAAAGCATGCCAATATATGCAAAATAGGGATACCAGAAGGAGAAGAAAGAGAAAAGGGGATTGAAAATGCATTTGAAGAAATATGGCTGAAAATTTCCCAAACCTAAAGAAGGAAACAGATATCCAGGTACAGGAAGCACAGAGGGTCCCAAACAAGATGAACCCAAACAGACCTACACCAAGACATATCATAATTAAAATGGCAAAAGTTAAAGAGGGGATTCTAAAGGCAGCAAAAGAAAAAGTTAATTACAAGGGAACCCCCATAAGGCTATCAGGTAACTTCTCTACAGAAACATTGCAGGTTAGAAGGGAGGGGCAAGATACATTCAAAGTCCTGAAAGGGAAAAATCTGCAACCTAGGATACTCTACCCAGCAAGATTATTTAGAAGAATAGAATAGAAGAAGAGAGAAAGAAATTCTCAGACAAGCAAAAAGTAAAAGAATACAGCAATACTAAACCTAGCCCAAAGGAAATATTGAAAGGCCTTCTCTAAATAGAAAAGCAGCAAGACTCTATAGGAAAGAGAAAATCACAACTGGAAAGTAAATCACTTAAATAAGCCAGTGCACAGATTTTTTAAAAATCAAAAAAAGTTCTGCAAAATTTTCTGTGAAAGTGCTGATAGCCACAATGAATGGCAGAAGGATAAACCTGCAGATGTAAAAGAGGACGTCAAGATCATACAATGTGGGGAGGAGAGTAAGAAAATGTAGTGGGTTTTTTTTTTTTTTCAGAATGTGTTTCAGCTTATATGACTACCAGTCCAAGCAAGTAGATATAGGAAGGGGTTAACATACTTGAAAAACAGGGTAACCACAAATCAAAAAACATACAATAGATTCACAAAAACCAAAAAAGAAGAGAACACAAGCATAATACAAAGAAAATCATCAAACCACAAAAGGAAAAACAGAAAGGAACAAGAAGAAATACAAAATCAATGGGAAAACAAGGTTTAAAATGGCAATAAGGACATATCTATCAATAATTACCTTAAATGACAATGGACTAAATGCTCCAATAAAAAGACATAGAGTGGCAGGTTAGATTAAAAAAAAACAAAAAAGCCTACAATATACTGTCTACAAGAGACCCACTTTGGGGCAAAGGACACACATAGATTGAAAGTGAGGGGATGGAAAAAGATATTTCATGCAAATGGAAATGACAAGAAAGCAGGGGTCACAACACTCATATCAAACAAAACAGAGGCTATAAACAGGAAAGATAAAGAAGGACACTATATAATGATAAAAGAAGAGGATATTACACTCGTCAACATATATGCACCAATATAGGAGCACCCAAATGCATAAAATAAATACTAACAGACATAAAGGAGGAAATCAATGGGACTATAACACCCCACTCACATCAATGGACAGATCTTCCAGACAGCAAATCAATAAAGCAACAGAGATCCTGAATGATACAATAGAACAGTTAGACTTAATTGATATTTTCAGGACATTACATCCAAAAAAAACCAGAATACACATTTTTTCAAGTGCACATGGAAAATTCTCTAGGATTGATTACATACTAGGACATAAAACAAGCCTCAACAAATTTAAGAGTATGGAAATTATTTCAAGCATCTTTTCTGACCACAAGAGCATGAAACTAGAAATCAACCACAGGAAAAAAAATGAGAAAAACAACAATTACATGGAGAATAAACAACATGCTACTAAAAAACCAATGGGTCAAGGAGGAAATCAAAGAGGAAATTAAAAAATACCTTGAGACAAATGACAAAACACAATCATACAAAATCTATGGGAAGCAGCAAAAGCAGTTCTTAGAGGGAAGTTCATAGTGATACAGGCCTTCTTCAAGAAATAGGAAAAATCTCAAACAAACTAACCTACCACCTAAAAGAATTAGAAAAAGAAGAATAAACAAAACCTACAGTCAGCAGAAGGGATGAAATAATAAAGATCAGAGAGGAAATAAATAGAGATTTTTTAAAAGCAATAGAAAAAAATCAATAAAACAAAGAGCTGGTTCTTTGAAAGGGTAAACAAAATTGACAAACATTTGGCCAGGCTCACCAAGAAGAAAAGAGAGAGGACCCAAATAAACAAAATAAGAAATGAAAGAGAAATAGCAACTGATACCACAGAAATGCAATGAAAAAATGAGAATACTATGAACAATTATATGCCAACAAATTGGACAACCTAGAAGAAATGGACAAGTTTTTAGAAACATACAATGCACCAAAACTGAATCAAAAAGAAATAGATAATTTGAACAGACCAATTACTAGAAATAAAATAGAATATGTAATTTAAAAAAAAAAGACTTCCTACAAACAAAAGTCCAGGACCAGATGTCTTCACAGGTGAATTCTATCAAACATACAAAGAAGAACTTATATACTAATCCTTCTCAAGCTCTTCCAAAAGATTGAAGAGGAGGGAACACTCCCAAAGACATTCTATGAAGCCACCATCACTGGGATACCAAAACCAGACAAAGACACCACCAAAAAAAGAAAATTATAGTCCAATATCTTTGATGAAAGTAGATGGGAAAATTCTCAACAAAATATTAGCAAACTGAATCCAACAACACATAAAAAAGATTGTACACCACAACCAAGTTGGATTCATCCCAGGGTCACAAGGATGGTTCAACATACACAAATCAATCAATGTGATACACCACATCAACAAAAGAAAAAAACCACATGATCATCTCAATAGATACAGAAAAGGTATTTGATAAAATTCAACATCCAGTCATGATAAAAACTTATGAAAGTGGGTATAGAGGGAACATATCTCAACATAATAAAAGCTATTTATGACAAACCCACAGGCAAGATAATACTCTGATGAAAAGCTGAAAGCCTTCCTAATAAAATCTGGAATCTAACACAACATTGTAAATCAAGTATACTTCAATAAAATAAATTTTTAAAAAAAGTTCTGAACGACTCTGATAAGACCAGCCCTAAACATGTAAATGAATACAAGCCTCAGCTAACTCAGACCTTGAAGAAATGTACCTCTGACTTATTTAATGTTCTTTGTTCTGACAGTATATAACACTGTGCTGAAAACCATGCTTCTCTGCAGAAATTTCTCAGAATAATCTGGGAGGCTGTCTTCTGGACTATAGTCCTCAGTTTGGCTCAAATAAAACTCTTTTCTATTTTTATTATATATTTATTGATTATTTTCATTGACAAGGGGTTGGTGGCATTTGCGGGGCTGCGCAGCTCTCTCCCAGGAGATGAGAGGCTAATAGCAAAAAGGAGCCAGCCCAGGGGAAAGTTTGGGGGAAGACTGCTCATTCCTGGTGGTCCCTGAAGCCTGGCATTTGGAGGATAGGTGGGGGAGGTCCCTGCATCAGCAGAGGGGACCCACCTGAGGTGAAAGGTGGGCTGCAGACCGGACACAAGGAAGACACACTGTGCTCACACACCCCCCATCACAATCACATTCTGGACCCTGCCCTTCCCCCACCGCACATCCCCCAGTTCTGTTGGCTGACACCTGGGAGAAACGAACTCCAAGGACCACACCACCTGCCCCGCCCAGAGACATCGTCAATGTCCCCCGCGGCCCCGCCCCTCTCCATAAGCCCCGCCCCGGCTTGCAACAGCTCCCGCGCGCTCCTAGCCGGGAGCGACTCCCATAAGCCCTTGGGGCGCTGTCCTGTTTAGCGGCGCGGCCTGTAGTTCCGGCCAGACTCGGTTCCTGTGTGGACAACCACCTGGGCAGCCGCGGTCCGGAACGGCCAGGAGCCGCTGACTTGGGGCCGAGTCGACGGACGCTGTGTAGGCCCAGACGGGCCCTCTCCTCCCCGCCCGCGCTCTTCTTGGCGCCGCCGGGACGCAGGCCGGGACTCTGTTTCCCAGAGGGCGCCGCGGCTGACGGACACGCCCACTTCCGGCGGCGGCCCGCCACCTGGGTTCCAGCTGGCCAGCCAGGGTGGCTGGCTGGGCGGCCGGCCGGGCAGGGCCCGCTGGGTGCCCGGCGTGCCCGGGCGGGCAGGGTGTGTTTGCGCGACCCCGGGGGCGTGTGCACGCACGGTGGTGACATGCGGGGGGCGGCGAGCGCGCGGGCCCGCGGCCTGGGATCCCCGCCGCAACGAGGCGTCCCGCGCACAAAGCCCGGAGCGGGCCGCGGCCGGAGCGCGGGGACCCCGGTTGCTTTCCCTTGCCCTGCCCGGGGAAGGCCGCGCGCAAGGAGTGGTCTCACATTCAGGGGCCAGCGGGGAGCGGCGACCACGGGGCCTGAGAACAGAGGTGAGTGTGACAGGTGGCCCGGCGGGTGGACGGGGACGAATTCATCCCCTCAGGGTGAGGGGAGGGTGGGGTCTGGGACAGGAGGCTTCTCGGGGCCCAAGTGCTGGTGAATGGCGTCCCTGGGCCCCGGGGCTGTTGGATGGGGGCATCCAAAGTCCTGGAAATTCAACCCGAGAGCATCAGTCCGCGGTACAGGATCACTCTAACCGGCCTCCTCCCTACTTCAGGGCTCCTAGAGAGAAGACACCCCCCCTCCCTACCCGTGACAGCCCCTAGTAGAGTAGCGACCACATCCCAGGTGACCCTTCAAAACTGGTCCCATCCTACTCATGCTCGAGCATTTGACGCTCCACTTGTTGAATCCGTTTCAGATTTACAGCTGTCGTTTAAGACTCAGCAGGAGGGGAGCGTGGTGTAGATCTGGCCTGTAGCTACTTCTCTCTCTTCCCCCAGCTCTGCCTTCCAGCGACACGGCCTTTGTCCAGGTGAGGAGACACAAGCAGGAGGCGGCAGGGACAGGAATTGAACGGCAAGCCACCTCCCAGGTGAGTTGGCATTTCCTCTCTCCTCTCTGAAATGCAAGCTTGCTTTTCAGGACTTAATAATATTTATTTTCTTTTAAAAGTTTTCAATCTAAGAGACCTGTCAGGGGAGCTGGTTCCCATTTCCTCACGTTCTGGTGAGCGATGGGCTACAGGGACAGCCCAGGGCCTCCCTCCCTGCTTCCTCTTCATCCCACTCAGAGTTCGTTCTTCATCGAAGAAACGATTCAGCCCCTCCCTTTGCAGCTTTTCTCAGAGGGCCTCTGACGGAGCAGAAAGGTACTCTTTAGCGCAAACAGGACAGCCCCTTGTATTGTACCTGGTGTGTTTGGTATTCTCTTTGTGCCAGCCCCTGGAGAGACAGATGGCTAAGCCCCAGCCCCTGCTCCCAAGGAGCTCACAGCCTGTGGGTGGAAAGTCATGGAAGCATACAAGGTTCTGAGTGTGAGTTTTAGGACCGGGTACTGTGAGAGTAGGCGGGAGGAACTCTTGGCTCCTAGCTGCCTGTCGGGGAAGAGTAAGGAGGTGATTTCTGAGCCCCATGTTTTGAAGGGAGGGGAGAGGAGAAGTTTGGCAGACAGAAGAGGAAAGGGCAGCCCTGGTGCAACATGGATGGCTGTCTTTTCCTCACTTGATTGCGTTGCTTTTTAGAATGCTAATAAATTCTTTGTTTCTGTCAGCTGTGTCTCCTAAATATGTGATCGCCAGCTCATAAACGTATGAGCTGGGTTCCAGTTGCCTAGACTGCATAGATTACCAGTGATCTCCATCCACATTACCAAAGGCAGTACTCAGTTCTTCGTCTTTCTTGATTACCTTTGGCGCTTGACGACCGTTGGCGTTTGAAATAATTCAGGGGTTGGCAGGCTTTCACTGTATAGGGCCAGGTAGTAAGTATTTTAGGCTTTGCAGGCTGTGAGGTCTCTGCTGCAGCTACTTCTCTCTGCCTTCTAGAGCTAAAGCAGCCACAGACAATATGTAAGTGATTGGGTGGGGTTGCGTTCCAATAAAATTTTACTTACAAAAACAGGTAACTGCCACCCCCTAAAAGAGCTCAACCTGGCCCTCCCACCTTCCTGACTTCTCAGCTTTCACTGCTGGTTCCTCCTCATCCTCCTGACCTACAGCTGTCCCTGTGCCTCTGGGCTCTGTACTTGGCTCTCTCCTCTTGTCTGTCTGCAGCACTTTCCTTGGAGAGGTCAGCCCGTTCTTGTCTGCACAGACCAGCCAAGCACTGGCTTCTCCCAATCCGCCTTTCCAGCCCAAAGCTCTCCTCTGAGCTCCAGGCCTCTGTGTCCAACTGGACTCCTCCACGTGAATGTCAAATAGGTGACACAAGCCTAGCACGTCCAGACCCAGGTTCCTGGGGTTCCCCCGACCATCGCCTCTGTCTCTCTGGCAGTTTCATGCTCTGCGTTACTCAGGCCACAAGCTCTGCTCTCATTCTTGTCTCCTCTCTTGCCCTCACCTCCCACGTTTGGTCCATTTGCAAATCCTGTCAGCACTGTTTTCATGTTGTACCCAGAATCTGACAGTTATCACCACTGCCACCACCGCCTCGGTCCTCATTATCTTACCGTTGGCCCTTTCTGCTCATGCTCCCCGTGGTCGCTTCCCAGTGCAGCAGCCAGAGGAGTCTGTTCTGTCACTCTCTGCTCAAACGCCCCAGTGGCTTTACCAAATGAAGGCCAGATCCTTAATGTGACTGACAGGGCCCCGAGTGACCCAGGCCCCTGAACTCTGACGTGTGCTACCACACTCCCCCATCACTCACTTTGCTTTCTCAAAAGTTGCCTTCTCGTTTTCCTAGTCACTGTGTCTAAAATTTCAGAGCCTCCCACCCAAATTCCTCACATCCCTCTTCCTTGCTTTACTTTTTAAGACTCTTAGCACTTTTTAACATACTATGTACTTAGTTTATCTGGTTTTCTCTTGTCTGATTCTCTTGTACCACAAAGTACATTTGACACAGGCAGGGCTTTTGGATTCTGTTGCCCCAGCGCCTGATATGGAAAATATGTGGTGGATGAATGTGTGAATGTAGTCTTAAAGTTCTCCTGGAGCCAATGTTTCACTATTTAATATAGCATTACAATGATACTTTTTATACCTGAAAATGTGCATTATCTCTGATTACTTTCTATGAGTATATTCCCAGAAGTTTTTCATTCCTTGTGGATTAAAGTTTACCAAAGTTACATGAAAGCAAAATACTTTAAAAATTATATGTGGATGGAACAGCAGTAGGGTCTCAAAAGCTAGAATTCTAGATTTTACTTTTTTACTTTAAAAAAAAGTAAACTTTACCCCCCTCAAAAAAATTATTACAGACTTTTCATTTGTGTATTTTAAAAATTAACTGAATTGAATTGAACCAAAAAAAAACCCTTTGATGCATTTTTTTTGCCTGTAAAATACTTTTTTTTTTTTAAACTAGTTTGTTTGCTTTAATTTTTATTCATTTGTTTGGCTGCACCAGGTCTTAGTTGCGGTGTGTGTGATCTTTAGTTGCGTCACGTAGGATCTAATTCCCCGACCAGGGATCGAACCCGGGCCCCCTGCATTGGGAGCATGGAGTACTAACTGCTGGACCACCAGAGAAGTCCCTCCTGTAAAATACTTTTTACTCGTTTTTTCCTGTAAAAAGTTAACACAAAGTATTTTTCTGTAAGGATAAAGTTGCTTTTTGGTTTTTATTTGTTTTTAAAGTTTATCTCGTCTTTATATGATTGAGAGTTAAAGCACCAGATCAATTTCATATTATCAGTACAGATTCTGTACCTGTGTGTTTCCTCTGTGGTGTAGTATGACCCTGTGAAACCCACTTGAAAGTCTACACATCTGTATGATGGCAACAGGAATAAGACCAGGACCTGCACATTCTCGCTGTGTCCTCACATGGTGGAAGGGGCTGGGGAGGTCTCTGGGGCCTCATCTGTAAGGACACCAATCCCATTCATGAGGGTGGGCCTCCCAGAGGCCCCCACCTCCAAATACCATTGCACAGGGCATTAGGATGTCAACATAGGAAGTTTAGGGGGACACAAACTTTCAGACAAAGAGCTAACAAAAGTCATTGATTCTGTATGTAAGGAGCAATCTGTATAAACTGGGAAAATGTCTTAAAAGGTTATGCACGTACTGTTACTTTGGGGTCCCTCTGGAACATGGGATTGGAGAGATGGGGAAGGGGATGTTTCTTATTAAGAAGAAAAATCAAAACCAAAAAACCCAGTTGCCAGTATAAGAAAATATTTGAACTTGTATTCTTCTCTTTAAGGGCCCCCAAATTCCAGTTTTACCAATAACAAAGTAGGAACAAATGCTAGAAAAATAGGCAACATATTCTCTGGCTCCAACAGACTTATAAAGTTACTGTAAAGATCCTGTGAAGATATTTTAAAAGATACTGTAATTTGTATACAATTTATATACTACATATAATGTGTATATCTTGTTTCATTTAGTAAGGAATATCTGAAAGCTATTTGAATATCTGAAAAAAATAAGTGCAAGACTTCCCAGCCAAGGAGCAGGCAGTTAGAATTGTAAGATTGGAACCTGCAAAAACGCATCATTCATTCATTCATTTATTCATGCTGTGCCAGGTCTCAGTTGCCGCACGTGGGATCTTTGTTGCGGCATGCGAACTCTTAGTTGTGGCATGCATGTGGAATTGAACCCGGGCCCCTGCATTGGGAGCACGGAGTCTTACCCACTGGACCACCAGGGAAGTCCCAAAAACCCATCTTTTAGAATTAGGTCAGAAAAGAAGCAGAAAAGTAGCCTCTGTCTCAGCACCTATGTCTTTGAACGCAATTGAAAATGTTTGCCAAAAAAAAAATCTGCATTGAAATGTTTTGTTTGCTTTTAAACCACTTTGTTGAGGCAAGATTGACACATAGAAAGCTGCACATTTTTAATATGTACAACTCGCTGAGTTTGAGGATAAATATATACTCATGAAACCAGCAACCCCATCAAGGCCATAGACTTATCTATCAGCTCCCGAAGTTTCCTCCCTTCCCTCTTTAGTATTCTTACTTTTTTGGCAGTGCAAGCACTTAGCATAAGACCTACCTTCTTGGCCGACTTTAAGAATGCAGTGCAGGGAATTCCCTGCCGGTCCAGTGGTTAGGACTCCGTGCTTTCACTGCTGAGGGCCCAGATTCAATCCCTGGTTGGGGAACTAAGATCCCACAAGCTGTGGGGTGTGGCCAAAAAAGAAAAGAATACAGTGCAGTATTTTTAGCTATAGGCACTGTGCTGTACATTAGAACTCCAGAACTTACTCATCCTGCATTACTGAAACTTTGTACTCTTTGATCATCACCTCTCCATTTCCCCCTCCACTGGCCCCTGGAAGCCACCATACTACTCTCTGTTTCTAAGAGTTGGGACTATTTTAGATTCCACATATAGGTGAGATCAATCATGCAGTTTTTGTCCTTCTCTCTGGCTTATGTCACTTAGCATATGCTTCGAAATGTTTGGGTTTTCATATACCTAAAGATTTTCCACTGCTGAGGCTTGTGCAATTTTCAAAACTTGAAAGAATTTAAGGAACCGCTGGTGCAAAATGCAGATCAGTAACAGATCAGGGTGAACAACCCAGGGAATGAGAGCCAAGCCTGCCTAGCGAGGTAAGCGCTCCTGCCAGCCACTCGGCCGGCCAGCAAATCCGTTCCTCTGCCTTTGAGGCTGGGTGCACTGACTTGAGGACTTGCTGCTGTGAGCTGGCCTGCATTTGAGCAGGGCTTTGCTCAGGGCTGACTAAGCAGTTCCCGGCTGTTTCCCGCAGGTGTTACCAGGTGTTTTCCGTGTTTTATGGGGCCTTGGCATCTCCCGCTTAGGAGAGCCCTGCATCGGGAATTCACCATCTCCACACAAAGCAAGATACCACTCACAGAACCCTTTACACAGTTCAGTTAAAAATCTTCAAAGTTGGTGCAAGTTAAAGAATGTGTGATAGTATTATATATTATTCAACAGATAACAAATCTCCAAGGGGCTTTCGTTGCTGGTAGAATTTAAATGGAAAGGTTGAGCCGTGGGTCAAAGTCAGCACAGTGAATGTTCATTTGGCGTTTACAAGGCACCTCACATTCTGAGCGCCGTGCTTGTGCCATCCTTTTTAACCCACGTCACGGTCTGTGAGGTTGGTTTTGTTGATGTTTCCCTCTTAAACATGGGCAACTGAGACGTAGAGGGGTTAAGTAACTAGCCGAGGTTTCAGAGCCGGTGAACGGACAGCCTTCGGGGTAGTTGGACTTTTTTGCTTCCTGACTTGAGTCTATGCTTTGAAAATCCCAAGGCTGCCAGATATTTAAATATACCTTCTGTTAGCCTCAGATTCTGGAGGTCAGTTTGAATTGAATAAATGTTTGAAATACATTAGGATGTATCAGCATTGTACCCTGAAATCATAAAATTATGCTACATAAAATTCCACCAGCAGTACGTGAGTAGCAGACCCAGTCATAAACGGGCTTGCAATGCCTCCTCGATACTTACTGCTTCTCTGAGATGGCACCTTGATTCTTTTTTTGTAATTGTGGTGTAGTTGACAACATAGTGATTCACAATTTTTAAAGGTTATACTCCACTTATAACTATTATAAAATGTTGGCTGTATTCCCTGTGGTGTACAATACACCTTGATTCTCAAAGGCATCTTATTAATGAAAAGCTTTATCGTATTTTTCATTCTAATTATACACTCATCTTTATTTCAGAAAAAAAGAATTCAGTTAGTTTGTTTGTTTTAAATGAACATTCAACATGGGGTGAGCACTAAAAGCAAATAGAAATCCTTAGAACACAGTTTGGGGTTTAGTCATGTGATGTTCACCTCCAGGTTTATTTCCCCATTCTTTTTTTTTTTTCCCCCGGGAGAAAGAAGGATTTATCATTACTTGCAGGAAGTGCTCAGAACACTGGGGATCTTTCCCAAAGCAATGTCTCCTAGTTCCCCATTCTTGTGCTGATCCAGGGCACTTGACTGTCCTCATGGTAAAAAACGCTCTGGTACCTGTTGTGCGTGGAACAATTTAGCCTCCGTTATTTATTGTTTCTAATTAATGTCACATATTTCTCTTGTGTGTACCTCCTGTCACTAGCACAAAATTGCCAGTTCTCCAAGGGTAGAGGCTGTCTATTTTTCCCTTTTCTCTGAAGTTTACGATGTAATGAGGCCCGCTGTCCAGTAATTAGCTAGATTTCCACATCACTGGGTATTTTCCCTCACCTGTATAATCTCCTACCTAAAATGAAGAGGAGGTAACCCTTAGGCCCCTATATTAACTTGCAAGGACTGCCATAAGGAGAACACCACAGGCTGGGCAGCTAAAACAGCAAACCGTATACCGTTCTGGAGGACAGAAGTTTAAGACCAAGGGGTGAGCGGAGTTAGTTTCCCCTGAGGCCTCTCTCGTTGACTTGCAGGCAGTCGCCGTCTCGCTCTGTTGTCACATGGTCCTCCCTCTGCACTCACCCATCCCTGATTTCTTCCTCCTCTTACAAGAATACCAGTCAGATTGGATCAGGGCCCAACCATGTGACTTCATTTAACTTTTAGTCACCTCTTTGAAGGCCCCGTCTCCAAATACAGTCACCTTCTGGGTACGGGGCGTTGGGACTTCGACATGTGCATTTGGGGGGCAGGGCCTGAGCACTGGTCCAGCAAGAATGTGGTTTTGCCGTTTCAGAGCTTGGTGACATTTGGGGATGTGGCTGTAGAGTTCTCCCCAGAAGAGTGGGAGTGGCTGGACTCTGCTCAGAGGAGTCTGTACAGGAGTGTGATGCTGGAAAACTACAGGAGCCTGGTCTCGCTGGGTAAAGGCCCCTCCCTCCCTCCTCATCACCACACCCTGCACCATCCTCTTCCTTCAAGCCAAGGACAGACCCACAGCATGACCACGTCCCGTTTCTTCTTACATATTTAGGACTTTGTGTTTCTAAGCCCAAAATGATCTCCTCATTGGAACAGAGGAAGGAGCCCTGGGCGGCGAAGAGAACGTTGATAGGAGGCGGATGTCCAGGTGAGCGTGGGAGACCCAGGTGGGGTGAGGCCGTGGCGGTCGCAGCTCTGAGCCCTCAGGCACCTGGGATCATCAGCAGACTTGAGCCCCTGGCCTGGAGGGAAAATCAAGGCCTGGGCTTTGCAAATTCTCCTTCTCCCCATCTCTTCTCTCCACCTCTGCTTCCCCCCCCCCCAACTAAGTGTAACTTTTTTGTTTGTTTGTTTTTGTGGCCACGCCACGCAGCCTCTGGGATCTTAGTTCCACAACCAGGGATTGAACCCGCACCCCCCTGCAGTGGAAGGCAGGGTCCTAACCCTTGGACCACCAGGGAAGTCGTGTTACAACTCTGGTAACTCTTGTCTTCTCCTCTGGATCTCATGTTTTCCCAGCACCCATCTTACTCTTTTGCCTTTCACACTAACACAATCGTCACTTTCTTTAAAAATCTTCGGCTGATTCTGATGTAGGTTTTACTATCTTATTTCTCTTTGATGAAATGACTTTCATTTACAGACTTCTTTTAACTGATTGTTACTGCGCGTCAGCTTTGAGTGAGCCCACCAGGTGCTGGCTGGGAAGATGAGCGTAAGCCGTTAGAAAACTAACCATCCCTTAGGGGCGACAAGACATTTCTGTACACGTAAGTGCAGTAGAAAGTGCTGTCCTACATATGATTAGTGTAAATAGGTACCTAAGAGGAAGAAAAAAGTTATTCCCGGTTTCAAGCCAGGGAAACGAGGCACAAGGGTAGAGCCTTGAGCAGAAAGGTGAGAACGAGAAGAAAGAGCTTGGTAGTTCAGGAGAGGATTTGTGTTGGGCCGTGATCCGTCTGGGGCCCAGGCGGACTTCCCCCGTGCAAACAGGCTGCACACAGGTGGGCGACTGGCTCTCAGAAGGAAGGGACACTGATTCTGATTTGATGGAATGTTCTTGCAGATGTTGTGATGCAGATATCATCATATTTATACCACTTGGGAGTACAGAGATTTCAACCACAACACTATTTCTGGAATAGCAAGTTAACCAAGTAAGACAAGGAATCAGAATTACAGATTTCTTTTGGAGGTTCCTGTAATAGGAAATGACTACCGTTTCTAGAGAATTGAGAATCTTGTAAGACCTCTTTGTTCAAACCGTACTTTGGCGGCAAAGTTTGTATCAACAGGACAGTTTACAAACTCTGACGACTCACGTGGGTCATCGTATGGCCCAGGAGAACTGGAGTGGTGTTTTGGGGGAAAGTTTTCCATTTATCATGGTACTAAATCGCATTCTCTGAGCTAGTTTTCTGAGGCAGGACTGTTTTTTTCCCTTCTGTTGACCCTTCCTCTCTTGCTGAGACTGTAGTTGATTTTGAAGACTTGTACTTTTAAGGCCAGGATCTGAACATTGGTTAGTTAGCATTGTAATAAAAAAAAAAAAGAGATGTTATTTTTTTAAGAAAGAAGAAATTTTTGCTAAATAAAATGGAGAAAGAGTCAAAGTGAGACTTCCGTAATAGCGCTGAGATAAGGATCATCTAGCGTTTCCTTCAATAGGCTGTACCGCCTCTTTGTCTGTTTTGGCCACATTTCATATTAGATTTAAATCTCTGTGAACTCTCTCACCTCCTGCACTTCGATCTCTTTCCCCAGTCTCCTGCTAAAACCGTACCATGCACTACTTGGTCAACATCTAGGTGTGAAAACTCACATTGTGTCCTTCAGGATTAAAGCTACGCAGATTTGGGAATGGAAGGCCAGTTGGTCATACAAAACAGCTTTCAAAACAGTATACTTTTCTGAGGATTTCTTCCCATCTGATTACATTTTGGAAGATGTCTTCATACTAATATGTCATCGAAGAGATATTTACCTTCTTAAAAATATCTTTTAGACTCACGGGCTCTGCCAAAGACTAAGGAGTTATCTTCAAAGAAGAGCTTCTGTGAAGAAACGTCCTCCCAGGCGGTGCTCATGGAGAGGCCCACGACCTACAGTCTGGAGTGCTCCGTTCTAGGGGAAGACTGGGGTTACAGTGCTGTGTTGGAGAGGCATCTGGTGAGTCAGGGTGTACATGGAGGGGGAGGCACGCTTACGGATAAGTTGCATGAGGTAGACTCGGCGAGATTCCTAGTAAGGCACTTAGAGAGGCAACGCTGATGACTCCCAGGAGCTTCCTTGTGTCCCTCACAAAGAAACCCGTCCTTAGGACAGCGATCTTGTCTGCAGTAAGTGTGGGAGAAGCTTCCGTTGGAATCCAGGGCTGCTTACCGACAGAGTGTCCCCCCAGAAGAGGGAGTACCTGCAGTCTTGATACACACGAGGGGGGACAGTGGGTCACAGCCAGTCGTAAACAAGTCTGTTTAAATCAGAAATGTTTGACTTGTAATGGATGTGAGAAAACTTTGAATAGGCTCTCAACCCTTCCTTTTCATCAGGGATTTCATATGAGAGAACAACCCTCTGCAGACTTCACTGAACAACGTGTGTTGACTGTCAGGAAGCCTCCAGTGAACTTCAGGAAATCCATACCCTCTGTACTGTCATTCTCCTCCAGAAATTACAGATTCTCCATGGCACAAACAGTTTCCCCTATTTTTCTTTTCTTTCCGCCTAAACATATACGACATAACTAGCTCAGTCATCATGTGACCAGTATCACTCAGAACCTAGTGAAAATTCTTGGTACAGAGTGCCTCTCACAGCATGTGGATGCAGCCCACCCCACAGAGCCATCATGGGTTCACGAGCACGGTTTGATGAGAAACGTGTTTGTACTATTTCAGGGCTTGGTGACCATCACGAACATGGCCGTAGATGTCTCCCAGCGGCCAGACCCAACTCGGAAGAGTTTCTGTAAGAATGTCATGTGGGAGGACCACAATCTGAGGGCAGTAGGTAAGGATGTTCCTCTCCCAAATCTGAATCTTCAGGAGCCCCCATTTTTGTTCCTCAGTTTTGAATTGTATGTGTGTTTGGGGGTGGGGTGGGGTGACGGGGTTGTCTTCCAAAGCACTGGGTTGAATTTTTACTCGCAGTTCTTAAGAGTGTGATGTTTGTAGAGTTGAAAGTTAGTATCTTTGTCATACTTGAAGCATCAACTTCAATATCCTTAAAATACTCTTCACTTTTCTTCCTGGTCCTTCCTGTAATAAAGCGCTCTTCCTTCAAAGCCAAGGAATTGGTTGTCCATTTAAGAATGCCAAGGTATGACCGAAACCCCTGTCTTTTCCCATGTGCAGGATGTTGTGTGTCTGAGCTAGACTTGGTCTCTTTGCTGGACCTTGGGAAGGAACCCTGGGTGGTGAAAGGAGAGCTGGCAAGAGACCCGTCCCCAGGTGAGCGCGGGAGGCCTGGGGTGGAAACGCCACTGCAAGCCAGAGTGTAGTTCTCACCAGAGAGGCCAGGTGCTCCCTAACGTACAGAGAAAGCCCACCACGTCCTCGGGTCTGGAAAGAAGATTGAGATCCGAGCTTTGAAAATTACACTGTTCTCTCCTCCCCCTCCCCCTCCCCCTCCCCTCCCCCTTCCCCTCCCCTCCCCTCCCCCTTCCCCTCCCCTTCCCCTCCCCTCCCCTCCCCCTCCCCTTCCCTTCCTTCCCCTCCCCCTCCCCTCCCCCTCTCCCCTCCCCTCCCCCTCCCCCTCCCCTCCCCTCCTCCTCCTCCTCCCCTCCCCCTCCCCTCCCCTCCCCTCCTCCTCCTCCTCCTCCTTCCTCCCCTCCTCCTTGCCCCCCACCCCACCTTCTCTTGGTTGATAACTCCTCCCTGTAGCTCTGCTCCTGTCCTTGGCCACTCAGACATGGATCAGCCACTTGGTTCCTTAAATGATCTCTTCCAGACCCCGAGGGTTTCTGGAGCTGTCTTGCAAAGGTCTGATGTTCATGGTCAGATGGCCACTCACTTCGTGATGCATCCATTCCTGTAAGAACCACAAATTGAAGGAGGGAGCCACTCGGCTTGACATTGGCAGGCGATTGGAGAACGAGGGAACTTACACTTCTGTCCTCAGCCATCAAATATTTACTCCCATGGAGGGGATGACATGTGCATGGATGACTTGCATAAACCAGAGCTTGCGAAGTTCCCAACATGGCCTTACAGAGGCAAAGGAGAGGGTTCCCCCCAGAGAATCCTTGTCTGGGTCGGAGAGGGTGGGCAGATGGATTGCAAGAAGACGTGGGCGGAGGGCCATTTCTTCGATACACAAGGAAGGAAAAGAAACTTTTGAAAATAATGGTTTTCAGAAAGTGTAATCCTGTCACCTGTCTGGGAAAGGAATAGAAAATCATAACCCGTAATCACAATATGTTAACAAGACAACTTTATGCCCTTCAAGCCCTGATGAACACATATGTTGTTTTACGTGGTAGAAATAGAGTTTGCATTCCGTCCTGCGTACCGATGTTTTCACGTGAGTTCCATGTTCCGTGTGCCACTGCTCAATTAGGTTGCGTCACGTTTCTTGGTGTTAAAAATATACTTATAATAGGCACCTTTATGTTAGTGAAGGCTGTACATTTGGGGGATGCCTGTATCCCTGGAAGTGAAAATCTGCTGGGCTCTGAGAGTTTTCTGTTCTAGTGACTCTAGCAATGACCAGATGACTAGATGTATGGGTTTAATTGCATCTTCGTAGCATTGGGTAGTTTGGTGAAAATGTTTAGCTTCTTATTTGGTGAAAGATTATAGCCTAAGGTTATTTTTTTATTATGAAAATGAGTTGAATACTTTCCCCAAATTTTGTTATTGTCTTTATCCTTTTGTAAAATGTCCCTCATTTATATCCATTTCTCTATTTGTGTCTTAAGCTTTTTTTGTTTTTGATTTTTTTTTTTAATACTTGGCTGTGTCCAGTCTTAGTTGTGGCATGCAGGATCTTTCATTGCGGCGTGCGGGCTTCTCTCTAGTTGTGGCGTGTGGGTTTTCTCTCTCTAACTGTGGCGCATGGGCTCCAGAGCATGTGGGCTCTGCAGTTTGCAGCACATGGGCTTTCTAGTTGAGGTGCACGGGCCCAGTAGTTATGACCATGCAGCATGTGGAATTTAGTTCCCTGACCAGGGTTCAAACCCACAAGCCCTGCATTGGAAGGCAGATTCTTTACTACTGGACCACCAAGGAAGTCCCTATTTTTTTGTTTTTTGGGTTTTTTTTTTTCTTTTTTGGCTGTGCTGCACAGCATGTGGCATCTTATTTCCCCAACCAGGGATCAAACCCGTGCCCCCTGCAGTGGAAGTGCAGTCTTAACCACTGCACCGCCAGTCCAGTCCCAGTGGTTTTTTTTTAATGTAAACATTATTTTTTTAATGTATTGTCTCAAACTATCTTTCACATATGGTAATAAGTATTTTTCTTTTCACTAGAATTTTTTAAATTGTACATAAAATTAAAAAAAATTTTATATAGTCCAATATATTACTACTTTTATGATTTCTCCTTCTGTTTGTATCCTTAGAAAGTAGACAGAAACTTCGTCTAAGAGGCTGTCTAGTATTACAATATATGGAAATACCATAATTTACTTAACTAATTTACTGTTGAGGATATTTGAACCTTTAGGTTTTTTCTGGTTTTCACCTGTAATAAACTGTGGTCCAGTTTGTTCATATCTCTTTGCATGATCAAAGTATACATGTCTTTTAAGTTTCATGAACATAATAACAGGCTATAATACCATTGGTAAACAATATATGAGAATGCCTGTTTCCATACATCTTCACTAATAGTATTTCGGGTTTTTTTTTTTTTATATTTTCCAAGCTGTGGGGTGAAAATTGAGTTTTTGTTTAATTTTTATTTTGCAGACTACTTGTGAGGTTGTGAATACATGTGTTTAAATCCATTCAGGGTTTTTATACTCTGTTAGTGATGTCTTCATGCCCATTGCCCACATTTCTGCTGGGTCATATTTCCTTGCCTGTATATAGCATGAATGTAAATCCTGTTTTATAAATGTGATATTTTTTCCCCCAATTTCCTGTGGCTTGAAAGGTTGCATGTGGTGTTTCTTGCTATCCAGTATTTTAGATTGTGTGGTAGCTTCATTTATAGAAGCTTTAGCTTTGATTTTTGTTTCATTCATGGTTTTTTGTTTCTGTTAATAGATACGTTACTCCCATTTGTACTGTACAACAAATTAGTTTGGTCTTGTTTCTGTTGCTTATTTAATTCTTCCTTGTTTCTCTCCATGAATACATTATTAAGTCTTCCTATCCATGAACACAGGATGTCCTTCCATTTATCTAGCTCTTAATTTTATTAAGCAATGTTTGTAGTTTTCAGTGTACAGTCTTGTACCCTTTAAGGTAACTTTATTCCTCAATAACTTATTCCTTCACTGCTATTTTTCATGGAATTATTTTCATAATTTCCTTTTCAGATTGTTCATTCCTAGCGTATGGAAATACAGCTGATTTTTGTGTGTTGATCTTGTATACTGCAGTTTTGATTACTTGATGTATTAGCTCTAATACCTTTCTTGTGGATTGTTTAGGGTTTTCTATATATGGGATGATATCATCAGCAAGTACAGTTTTTTTTTTTCCTTTCTAATTTGGATGCCTTTTATTTCTATTTCTAATTGCTCTGGCTGGAACTTCCCAGGTATCTTTGTCTTGTTATTGACCTAAGAAGGAAAGCTTTCAGTGTTTAGATGCCATTAAAAAAAAAATACTTCATTTTCCTTTTTTAAAGATCATCTTTTCCCAAACATCTGACTCTCTGCATCATCTCTCTCCCCAACACCACTTTGATCTCTGTACATTTATTGTGATATGGCTCTACTTGCACAAGTTTTTGGTACATGCTAAGTGATTTAGCAAAGGGATTTCAGACATAATCATTCCTCCCTGCAAGCTTGTAGTCTGAGGTAAGCCATATACCTGATCAGTGGTGTGTATGATGTAATTAAATATAATATCAGCACTCACTATTTTTATAAAAAGAGTCTCTCCAGAATGAGAAATTCCATTACTAAATGGCCAGAGAAGAAGTGAGGATTTTTTCAGGCTTGCAGAAGCAAGCAGTTTAGTGTAAAAATGATCTCTATGTGACCACTGAACTTTAGCCATCAGTTGGCACCATAGGTTCTGTTGAAATCAGTCGAATAAGATACAGTTAACAGAAACACCATTTCTGGTTGTAGGGGGGTTATTGGGCTTTCAGGCCTCTTAATGAACGTTATAGAACACACTGTCCTTTTGTGTTTGGTGTGCTTCTTGGAACAACTTTGGTGACATGATGACTGCCCTGGCATCAAAGCTGCATAGCCAGGGGTGAGAAAGGGTGAAGAGAACGACTGTCATAGACTGTATTTTTAGGTGATGTGATTGCAGAACATTTTTCTGACTCCTGACGCTTCTGATGTGTGACTGATTCCACATACATTTAACTTTTTCTCTATTCACCTCTCTTGGGTTCCCGTATGAATCCAGTCTGGGGTCATCTTACATACATTGTACACTGCATGTTCACATGTTTTAGAGGTGCACAATTTATGTGGTTTAATTAGGGTTTAATTCACCAATTAGTGAGTTTCTTCACAGTTTTCCTTTTAGTAGATTCCTTTTCTCCCAGCCTATGATAAAAGAAATGTTTGTTTCTTGTTTATTTTCTTGATATCTTTCAGGCCAGCAGTCTGTACGTGAGACCCAGGAGTTATTTCTGAAGCAGGATCCATTTGCTGAAGTGGTAACGGACAGAACTTCAAACCCTAACCTGGAGAGTTCCACTCTCAGAGGAAGCTGGGATGCCGAGGGTCTGTGTGAAAGGAAGCTGGCAGGTCAGAAGACACAATTCAGGCAGGAGGCAGTCACTCACAGCAAAACCCTCTCTAAGGAAAGAGAGTGTCCGTATAACAAATCTGGAAGATGGTTCCACTTGGACATTTCAGAAGAGAGAGTTCACCACTGTGATTCAGTTAAGAAAACTTTCCCCGCAAGTTCAGTGGTAATAAAACATACAGGAATCTATGCAGGAAAAAAACTTTTCAAATGTAATGAATGTAAGAAAACCTTTACCCAGAGCTCATCCCTCACCGTGCATCAGAGAATTCATACTGGAGAGAAGCCCTATAAATGTAAGGAATGTGGAAAGGCCTTCAGTGACGGCTCATCCTTTGCCCGACATCAGAGATGTCACACCGGCAAGAAGCCCTACGAATGTATGGAATGTGGGAAAGCCTTCATACAGAACACATCCCTTATCCGTCACTGGAGGTATTATCACACCGGGGAGAAACCCTTTGACTGCATCGACTGTGGGAAAGCCTTCAGTGATCACATTGGACTCAATCAGCACAGGAGAATTCATACTGGAGAGAAGCCCTACAAATGTGATGTGTGTGACAAAGCCTTTAGGTATGGCTCATCCCTGACTGTCCATCAGAGAATTCACACAGGAGAGAAACCGTACGAATGTGAGGTGTGTAGAAAAGCCTTTAGCCATCATGCCTCACTCACTCAGCACCAAAGGGTGCATTCTGGAGAGAAGCCTTTTACATGTAAAGAATGTGGGAAAGCCTTTAGGCAGAATATACACCTTGCTAGCCATCTGAGGATTCATACTGGCGAGAAGCCCTTCGAATGTGGGGAATGTGGTAAGTCCTTTAGCATCAGTTCCCAGCTGGCCACCCATCAGAGAATTCATACCGGAGAGAAGCCCTACGCTTGTAAGGTCTGCAGCAAAGCTTTCACCCAGAAGGCTCACCTGGCGCAGCATCAGAAAACTCACACAGGAGAGAAACCCTATGAGTGTAAGGAGTGCGGGAAGGCCTTCAGCCAGACCACACACCTTATTCAACACCAGCGAGTTCACACGGGAGAGAAACCCTATAAGTGCATGGAATGTGGGAAGGCCTTTGGCGACAACTCCTCCTGCACTCAGCACCAGAGGCTTCACACTGGCCAAAGGCCCTACGAATGTATTGAATGTGGGAAGGCCTTCAAGACAAAGTCGTCCCTCATCTGTCATCGCAGAAGTCACACTGGGGAGAAACCTTACGAATGTAGCGTGTGTGGCAAAGCCTTCAGCCATCGGCAGTCCCTTAGCGTCCATCAGAGGATTCACTCTGGAAAGAAACCGTATGAATGCAAGGAATGCAGGAAAACCTTCATCCAAATCGGACACCTCAATCAGCACAAAAGAGTGCACACGGGAGAGAGACCCCACAACCATAAGAGAAGCAGAAAAGTCTTCAGGCAGAGCACACACTTTGCACATCAGAGAATCCACACTGGAGAACCACCTGCACGCCCCTCTTTACCTGCTACATCAAATCCTGTGGATCTGTTACCCAAGTTTCTCTGGAATCCACCCTCACTCCCATCACTATAGTCCCGAGACATTGTGACTCAGACCACTCCAGCAGCTTAAAACCTGTTCTCTCTCTCCTTTCTGTCTATTCTGTTCTTGTCCTGTACAAGTTTGTTCTTCACGTTTTTGCAGTTAGAACGTGAAGATTTTTGTTTTAAGTGAAAATAGAATTCATTTACTCCCCATGTAAATACCTATGTTGAGATCCTTCATATTGATTAATGCATAAGATGTGTGTAGCACAACGGCTGGTCCATACTAAGCGTTCAGTAATGGTAGCTCTTTTAAAAACATTGTTTTCAGACATTGAAAAGTTACCATAGGCAACTCTGACTGAAAATGATGCATAGAATGAAGCTAAGAGAAGCCAGACATTAGATCAGGAACAGGCGTTTCAAGACAGTCAGTGAGGCTTTGCCTGTTCTGGTTTAAAACTTGATTCCATAATGTTGAGTTAGTATTATAGCTTTTCATTTATCTGCATAAAGTGTAAGGTGCTGTGACCTTGTTGGTGAGAAAATTACATCTCACAACAGTCTTAGAAAGTGTGTAGAGAACATGGGTGAGGAGGCCACCTGGAAGAAAAGAACTGAAACAATCAGAGGAGAAGACAAGGCTCACCTGCGTACAGTTAAACCTTCTGACATGTATTAGAAAATTTGGCAAGATTTGATCATTTAAAGTCACCTGGGTAGGGCTTCCCTGGTGGCGCAGTGGTTGAGAGTCCACCTGCTGATGCAGGGGACACGGGTTTGTGCCCTAGTCCGGGAAGATCCCACATGCCGCAGAGTGGCTGGGCCCGTGAGCCATGGCCGCTGAGCCTGCGCGTCCGGAGCCTGTGCTCCACAACGGGAGAGGCCACAACAGTGAGAGGCCCGCATACAGAAAAAAAAAAAAGAAAAAAGTCACCTGGGCTTATGCGTGAATTCCATTAAAGTTTCAAAGAACCACTAACCTTGAGGCAGACTAATCTTGACTATGACTCATGGCCAGAGCCTCACTGACTGTTTTGTACGGCCCATGATCTGATTTTTTAAAATTATTTTAATGGAGGAACAAGTGAAAAGAATAATAGCTTAAGACAACATGAAAATTATATGAAATTTAAATTTCAGTGTCTGTAAATAGTCTTATTGGCTCACAGCCATGCTCATTGGTTTACATACTGCCTAGGGCTGCTTTCACTCTACAATAGCAGACCTGAGTAGCTGCAACAGAGACAGTATTGCCTGCAAAACTTCAAATATTTACTCTGTCCTTGTGCAGAGAAAGCGTGCCGACTCCTGCTCCAGTGCAGAGAAAAATACACAAAAGGTTCTAATTATTTCTATGAGGATAATACAACTCTCCCATCAAAAGCAAGAAAAACTATAAAGGAACTTATGAATAGAGGTGAGAATGTTATTAAACTGTTGAACAATAGGAAATGTCAATAAAAAGAAATACTATATTTTTCTAGATGAAGTAATACCGTTAAAATGTTTGTAAATTGTCACTCCCAACGGAGTCCCAGTAGGATATGTTTGCTCTGACAGTTGAAATCCACACAAGGAAAGATGATTTGTCAAACATAGCAGGACATTTAAAAAATGTTTTGGTGGGACTTCCCTGGCGGTCCAGTGGTTAGGACTCTGTGCTTCCACCGCAGGGGGTGCAGGTTCGATCCCTGGTGGGGGAGCTAACATCCCGCATGCCACGTGGTGCGGCCAGAAAAAAAAAAAAAAAGAATCATTGAAAAAATGTTTTGGTATATAATAAGATTAGTGTTTCGTTATTGGGGAAATGATGTTGTAAAAATTGATTATCCACTCTCCAAAAAGAGGAGCATACCTAGACCTTACAGAGAAATATAATACAGTTGTATTTATCGCCTCTAATTATGAAATAATATGTTAGAGGCGAACACAGAAAGGAGGAAGGCTTTACTGAGTAGGACATGGAGCCCTGGAAGACATGAAGAGAGTAAGCTGGCCTATACAAAGATTTAAATAAAGTTCGATATGGTGAAAGGTGTCAAAAAAGATGTAAGAGACAACTGGCAGAAAATACAATGCAAATGAAAAAATATGTCATTTAAGAACAGTGCTATGACACAAAGCAGTCGGGGAACTAGGCAGTGCTTACCAACAGGCGTGTCACAGTGGAAAAACTCGAATAAAGAAAATTTGTTAGGTTCTTAACCTCGTTGCTCAGAAAATTACAGATTTAAAACGAATCTTCTTGACTCGCAGATGGATTAAAATCTAAAGTGCAGTTAATTTCCCATACTAGTTATTGTGGGAAAACAGGAGGCTGTTCATCATTACCAGTGTAGATTTGTCTCCTCCTGTTTGGGGTGGCAATATGGCATGACCTATCCACACTATAAATATGCATTCCTTTTGAAACAGTAATTCTAGATCTAGGAGTTTCATCCCAGTGGAATAAATATATAGATACAAATGTTGATTGCAAAATCTTTTTAATTACAACAAATAGGATTTCAGTATCCTGCCAAGCAGATTGATTAAATTGTGATTATTCAATACAGTATTGTCCAGTTAGAAAGAGATTAAGCTCTACATGTGCTCCTATGGAGTATTGTCTGTCCACAATATATTAAATGCAATATGTGATTTGCAGAACTTTATGTGTAAAATAATCTTGTAGTCATAGAATCAAAATTAATATTGAATATATGTGCGTGTATATGTGTGTGTGTGTGTCTATATATATATATTTTTTCAGTATATATGTTGAAATCTGTTTTTGTCTTTAACACATGCTTTTCCTAACTCTTTGTTGGCACTTTGCCTTCATTCTGTATTGTTCTGTTGGACTGCCAGTCACACATGGCTCTAATTAAGCCAGTCAGGTTTTTAATTCTTTGTATTTTGACCAGAGACACGGGGCAAATATTAGGCTTTATGTATGGGCCATAAGGGATGTTTTCTTTTAGTCAGTATTCCTTTTGATTGGTTGGGCCACTTGTTGTAACAGCTATTATAAAGATATGGAACATCACTCCTGGACTGCAAATAGGTGGAATTGAGTTATCCTTTGGCAGCAGCCTAAAGATTTCTGCATCTCTACCTGTCTGATCCATTAAAATGATTCCTGCATCCTCACATCCTAGTTTTGTTCGGTTCTTTAAATCTTCAAGGTATCTGGTATCCTTTCAATATTTAACTTCTAAGCTGGAGTCATCTTTTATTCTCATATAGAAATTGGTACTAGAGGATGATTCTCAGACTACAGAGAAGCAGAATATTAAGGGCTGATTGAAAGAGATAGGTTAAAAGAGAAGCTTGTAATCCTGTGTTGTGTTAGGAAAGGATAGTCATGATGTAGCAGGATCATAAGCCCATTGCACACAAGGGGCTGGATAGCTCTTACCAAAAACTAAAGGTGGTGAGCAATGCTAGCTCCAAAAGTAAGTGTGGTGCTTGTTTACGATGAAATTAGATAATTAAAAGTGAAAGCCACTTGAAATTCTTTTTTTTTTTTTTTTTTTTTTTTTTTTTGCGGTATGCGGGCCTCTCACTGTTGTGGCCTCTCCCGTTGCGGAGCACAGGCCCCGGATGCGCAGGCCCAGCGGCCATGGCTCATGGGCCCAGCCGCTCCGCGGCATATGGGATCCTCCCAGACCGGGGCACGAACCCATATCCCCTGCATCGGCAGGCGGACTCTCAACCACTGCGCCACCAGGGAGGCCCAGCCACTTGAAATGCTGACCTTAAGAAAGGCGTTGAAGTCAGATCTTTCTATGACTGTGTTGGGAGTCTTCTTAACTGCTTCTAACCACGGGGCTGGCAAATCCTGAAAGCCAAGTGCAACAGAAGATCCAAGTGTTTGCTGAGCTATGATACTTACTGAATTCCCAACCTCGCCACTTCTCTTCAATGAAAGTGGAGTGTTGGGAAAGACTTGAATCCATGTAACTGGAATGGGGCTATCACGAAAGATTCAAGCATCTTAGAAAACTTCTGACTCTCATACCTTAAGAAACCTGCCTCCTCATTCTCTTTGCCATACATCCATGACAAAACTCTTGAGTCTGCTTTTCTAGTCTTGAAATGCAGACGGGGAGGAGACTCATGTCATCCAGAAATACTTAATATCCTTTATTATATCAAAAATCTAGGACACATTTTTGGAAACGTCACTTTGAGGGTTAGAATTTACATTGCATAATATATAAGGACTTGAAAGAATTCAAGAGTTTATAGTGCTGGATTGGATCATTTATGTCCCTACCCCTGACTTATCTTTTGAAAGTTCCCCTGTCAGGGTCTAGTAGCTTTTCTATGTTCTTTTGACATGAAGTACCAGCATATTAAAAATCTCCTGTCTCCTTTAGGTACTGGGATTTCTCATGACAGTGATTACATTTGGAAAGTGCACTGAACTAGGGCATGTGCAGTAGCTGGAGTATAAGACGCAACAGTTAATCATGAGAATAAAACGAAATGGTCACAATAAACACAGAAATCCTAAGAATGTTCTGATATCTGACATTTTTACCTTATTGATCCCCAAGGTTGAAACTGCACTAGGGTTTTGTTTTAGTTAGAAGCACTCCATGGCATGGCATCCAAGTCCCACATCGACTTGAGTCAACAGAAAGGAGACTGAGTCTCCTTGAAAGATTGTAATCAGTCTCTATGAACATTTCCGCTGGGATTCCTGAACGATGTATTTGTGCAGAGTGAGGGCTCATGGGGGAATTCTTATGTAGTGTAGCTTGTAGCAGGTACAATGACCACAAACCCATATGGTTATTTTCCAAGGTCCTGGGTATGTAGCATTTGTTAATGATACCTATGATCTGATTAGACAACTGCCCAAAGTTTGTGCTTCCCTTTCTGTTGCCTGAAAATCGATTCCGGAATGTGACTGCCGAGGCACGTCCTGCATTACTCAGCCACTATTGCTTCCAGTTCTGGCTGTGGCTTGAATAGGAAACGTGTGTCACTCAGGGCTTGGTTATTAAGAAGAGGATGTACCACCCAGCTGGAAGAAGAATCTCAATTGTATGGAATGGCAAAACTGCAAGATGGAAGAACTCTGGGCCGCTAATCCGCTATTTGGAGGAAAGCCATCAGTCACTCAGGAGCAACAGCAGTGGATTATTACTTAAGTGAAAAACAAACATATACGTGCAGGTAATGACACTTGAGTTTTAATTGTGATAGCAGGTGCTGTAGTTCTATCGATGTGGTATCTTTGACTACTGATAGAACCCCTATTTTAACTCACTGAATCACAGAGTAAGGGCTGTGATAGTATGTTCATTAGCTGTTGTGTAACAAACTACGCTAAAGCTTAGTGGCTTAAAACAAACATACATTTGTCATCTTACAACTTCTTTGGGTAAGGAATCCAGGCATGGCTCAGCTGGGTGCCTCTGGCTCCTGGGGTCTCTCAACAAGACAGCAGTCATCTGAAGGCTTTATGGGAGGAGAATCATCTTCCAAAGTCACTCATTAAAACTGTTGGCTGGCCTCGGGTCCTTGCTGGCCTTTGGCTGGACACATCAATTCCTTTCCACATGGGCAGCTCACAACATGGCAGCTGGCTTCCTTGTAAGTGAGCAGGCAAGAGAAGGGTACCCAAGGTGGAAGCCGAAGCCTTTATGTAACCTAATATTACAAGTGGCATCCCCTCATCTTTGTACTTGGTTAATTAAAAGTGGGTCACTAGGTCCAGCTCACTTCCAAGGGGAGAGGATTACATGAGGTTATGAATAGCAGGAGGCGGGGATCATTTGGGAGCCACCTTAATGGATGCCTACCACAGTCTGCCCTCCGGCCCCTGGTGACTCATTTCCCTTCTGCATACAAAACAATCACCGGCTTCCAAGGCCCCGCCCCAAATCGCATCTCATTATAGCATCAGCTCAAACTCAAGAATCTTGTCATGTAAATTAAGTACAGATGCTGTTGAGGCTCATAAGACGTCGTTTCTTAAGTACAGTTCCTCTTGCTCTGTAGACCTTTGGAAATAAGTTATCTGCCTCCCCTAAACCCCAGAGCGCGCACACACACACACCCGCAAGCGCACAAAGCACCAGGCAAAATCCAAATCTCCGCTCTTCTATCCCGAAGGCTCCGCCCCTAGACCCGCCTCTCCTAAGCTCCGCCCACTTCCCTGGCTTTTCCCCTTGCTCAAGGCGCCTGCGCGCTCCACGTTCTTGCGACCCCGCCTACCTTCGGCGGAGGCGCGGGTGAGCTGCTACTCGGGTCTCGGCTTTCAGTGCCTGACAGCTGCGCCTGCGCACTCCGAGCCCGGCGACGGCTCCCAGAAGTCCCCGGGACTCGGCTTCTTTCATGGAGGCCGCCAAAACTTCTGGGACCCGGAAGCTAAAAGACTTCTAGGTGGCTCTGTTCCGGGCCAGGAGGCACCAATAGGGGACAGAGGGCAGTGATCACCAGGCCGCGGGGAGGAACCCTGCCTAGCAGCCTAGTCCTCAGATTTCAGAAAGCCACCGCCACCCCTGTCTGCACTACGTTTCCCAAGGGCCCTTGCGCTGGGAGGACACGCCCACTTCCGACGAGGACTTGAAACCCTGACGTGAGCGAGTCTGGCCGGTTCTGAGGAGGAAGTCTGAGTGGGGCGGCGGCAGCGGCTGAGCCGGGCGCGGGGAGGTGCCGAGAGGTCAGCGTCCTGGTCTGCATGCGGGGCGGCGGGGTCGTGAGCGTGCGCTCGTAATTTGGCGACTGTGACCGTCAGCGCGTGGTGTGTGTGTGTGTGACCGGGAGGAGGAGGCAGGTACGTGTGTGAATGGGGGGGAGAGTGTGTGCGGGTGTGAGATGTGACTGGTGGGGCGCAGAGGAGGCAAGTGTGTGACTGGGGCCCGTGTTTCTGCGCGTGTCTTTTGTGCACCTTGCACGTCCCAGCAGCATGTGAGCGACGGCGTGTATTGGGACGAATGAAGGATTTTACGTGGCTGAGAACTGGAAACGCCTCCGGAGGAGGCCACCCCCCGACACCCCCCACACACCCCAGCCCCCCACACACCCTGACTCCACCACCAAGAACCCAGTGTGGCCCAAAGCCCTGGAGTCCTGGGAAGGCGCCTGGTTGGGCCGGTGGGGCTGAAGCATTTCTTGCCTGCCCCGCCTGGAGGGTGTGGAAGTAGGGACACTACACACGTCCACGGGACTAAGTATGGAGGTAAGAGTGGCAGAGGGCCTCGGTACGGCTGCAGGAGTGAAAATTGAAGTTTGGGGGTGCTGTTCCTGGGCCCAAGTGCTGGAGGAGGACGTCCCTGGCCTCAGAGTGTGGGGGACCCAGAAGTCCAAAGATTTGGACGGTCATCTCGGGCCAGAGTGTGGAGCTGAATTCAAGGAGGGGTCTTGACTTGCCCAGAGTCTCCTAACCAGACATTCCCCTTCCAGGTCTGTCTGCGTATCTCCAAGGACCCAGGGGAGAGAGCATTCCCCATTAGAACATTACCTCTGAGTGCTGTGCTGCTGTCCAAGGAGGACCTCAGTATTTAATATTTTTATTTTTTAACCTGTTAGAGTCCTGTCCTACATTATCACTGTGGGATGCGACTTGGGAGGAAGGCGAGATTCACAGCTTCGTCTGGAAGTGCTGAGGGATCCCAGCCTTTCCATGGATTAGGTGAACAAAAATACTCCCCCATTTCCATCTCACACTTCTCTGTTTCCCGCTACCCGGCCCCCCGCCCCCAGCCAGGTGAGTAAAGCGAGAGAGAAGGGAAAGAAGCACTGCTCATAGCCCTGTTCTTTGCTTGTTTTACTGCATGCAGTAACGATAGGTAATGTTTACTGAGTGCTTACTGTGGCCCAGACACAGTTCTAAGACCTTCTGGGTATGTTAACACCAAACCTCACAACATTATGAGGTAGAAACTATCTCACCTCCTTTTTATAGATGAGGACACTGACGCATAGAGAGGACAAATAATCACTAGTAAGTGGAGGAGCCAGGATTCACATCCAGGACAGGCTGACTCCAGAGTCCCCCTCTGTACTGGCCCTCATGTAATCCCCTTGAAGTGGGTATTCTTAACCACTTTTGACAGTTTAAGAAGCTGACCCTAAGAGTTCAGATCCCAAGACCTCCACTGAGCAAGTTTTTTTTTCTTAAACTTTCTGACCCAGTTTCTGTTATGTAAAATGAAGATGATATTCTATACCTCATAGGACTGTTATAAGGATTAAGTGAGCTCATACCTGTAAAGCACTTCGTGTAGTCCCTGTCACATAGTAACTAGTGCTCCGTAAGTGTTCATTCTTAGATTCATCATTATAATAATGCTTTGAAAAAGCAGTGGAGTTTAGTGGAAAGAAACCAGAATTAAGTCAGATATTTTTATCCTCTTCCTGATTGAAGAAACTTGGCTGGAGGGCTGGGGGTGGGGTGAGGTGGCCAGGGACTTCAGAGCTATAGTTTGCCAGAAAGCAAAAGGAGAGCCTGGGTCTCCTGACAGTTTTTTGGTCCAGCTATCTGTAAGCCACATGGACTCTGTTGTAACAAAGGTAATACCTTTTTCTGGGGAAGATGGCTTTTTTCAAGTCTCATAGACTCTTTATAAGTCCTGAGTAGTTAGTTGCACATGAGGTGTTTTTTCTGTTATATTCTGGTGTCTGCTTGAGCATATAACTTGGTTGGTAGAGTCACGCAGACAGGTTGATGACTGGGCTCCATTATTTACAAGCTGTGTGACTTGTGCAAAAGACTTCACTTCCCAGAGCTTTCACGTGTGAAACAGTGACAGTATTCCCTATTTCACTGAAGGTCGTGAAGGTCACATCAGAGTATGAATATATGCAGCACGCCTAATACATCTCTGTTGTTAATGAATGGGTGGCTTTGAGCAAGAGATTGTCCTCAGCCTGAAAATCCAGAGCAGAGCAGAACCCCAGCTGTAGATTATAGGTTTCCCAGGGAGTGCCCGGACTGTGAGCGGAGGGTGGAGTAGGAATAAGGGAGTGAGAACAGAGGGATCTGAAGGGAAAAGTTTCTAGGTTGTGATTATTTGAGCTACTCACCGTTCCTAGAGTCTCTCACCGTTCCTTTCTCTTCCTCCCAGCTGTGCCCTCTCAGGATGAAGCCCTTCTCCACATGAGGAGCCAGGAAAAGGAGAAGGTGATGGGAATTGAACTTCTTAAAGTCATGTCCCTGGTTAGTATTCCCTTGCATTTCAGGATTTGGTAATGTTTGTTTCCTTCTGAAAATTGTCCCACTTTGGGGCCTGGCTCCTGTTTCCTCTCTTTCTGACGAGTAATGGGGCTATAGGTAGCTTCAAACAGCCCAATACACTCTTACAGAACTTCCTCTTTTTCCTAGTCAATGTTTATTCTTCACTCAAGAAATAAGCCACTGTGAGCCCTTCCCTTGTACTCATTTTTTTCATAAGTATCTGACAATACAGAAATACAGTCCTTAGAGGAGACTTGAGAGCCACGATCTGCCTAGTCCCTAAACCCCCATCCTTGCTCTCAGAGAGCTTACAATCTGTTGGAGAAACGAAAAGGTAGCAAACATTTATTTTTACAGTGTGATCAGTGCTGCAGGTGGAGAGTGGACTTCCTGTGGAGTGGAGGGGAAGGGCCATTAATAGCCCGAATGAGTGCCTTTGGGTGAATTACAAAAAGGTGCCCCTGCATCTGTACCGATGAAGCTCTGTGATAGACCACAATCTGGCAGAAGGAAATCTGCTTATTTTAGCTCCTTTTTGCCACCTTCGTGAGAAATCCTGCACAGTGTTACTCATTGTTGGATGGAGGAGGCGTTGGGAGGGCTTGAGTCACAGAGGAAGGGATTTCTGAGTCGCATATTGAAGGAAGTGGAGGAGATCTGCAGGCGCAGGTGAGATGGGTGACATTTTCGCCAGAGTAAACAAAGATTTCCCCTCCCTGCTTGACAGGCGCCATAGTGTCTTAAAATGCCAGGGAATGTACTACATCCTTTTTTCTTTCTAGGATGAATACCATAATCTGTTTAATCAGCCCTTTGTTGTCCCATAGGTAAAGTGTTGCCAATATTTTACTATTTAATAGAGAGCGTTGCAGTTATCATCCTTGTATTTGAATTCTTGCCCTCATCTCTGATTTCTTTGGACTGAATTCCTAATTTTTCATTTCTTGCAGATGAGAGTTTCTCACACTTACTTTACTCCAGAATGTTTTTAATAGTAAAATATCTTATTGACCCATTAGAACCTTAAGAACTATAATTCATGTTCTGATTAAACTACTGAACAAGTGTCACCAGCAACTTAATTATTATAAAACTGTAAAAATTGGTACATAAATTTTAAAATCTAATCAAATGAAAACAACTTAGAATATTAAAATTGTTTTATTTTACATCAAAGACACAATAAGCAACTTAAAGCAAAATACCTTCTTTAAAAAAAAAACAGATTTAATGCTACAGAACATGTACTACCGATGAAACTTGTTTCTTAGAGCATATATACATTTTAAGCAAAAGCATTATTGTTATTGGTCAGAAGAATATATTTTAAGAGTGCCAGAGTATGGTATAAAGGTTAGTAACAAGGACTCTGGAACCAAACTGCCTGGGTACAAATTCTAGCTCCACCATATACTAGACATATCACCTTAATTTCAGTTCACTCAACTGTCAAATGGGAATAATAATAGTACCTAATTTATAGGACTGTTGTGAGTATTAATGAGTCAGTATATTTTAAGTGTTTAGAAAAGTACTTGGCACATAATAAGCACTAGCTATATGTGCTACTGAAGAACTACAATATGATGTTTAATGCACAAGAAGCACTGAACATCTGTAATGTTTATATTTCCAATGGAATATTTTAAAAATAATAACATTTTGCACTGAATTTGGGAGAGTCCTAGTTCTGGGTAATGGACTAAGCATGCTCCACCTGTCTTTCCCACTGAAAGCTGGGATGCATGCATGCATGAAGCATGCATGCTCCAGAATGCATGAAGAAGCAATTTGAAGTCTCTAAACAGTACATAGCAGGCAGATTGGGAAAGAAGCCCAAAATGTGAAGTCCCACCAAACCTGCAGTGTGATTACCTTTTTTTTTCCTCCCAGTATCTCTTAACATGGATTCAACAAGCACAGAACTCAGAAGTAGGCATTGGCATGGATAGAAGGAACTGCAGGAGAAACTTTCTAGTTTAGACTCAAGAAGTGGGAAAGGGATCTAATGCTCAGAATGAGGGGGAGGGGAACAGAAATCTCCCTTTTAAAGTGGTAAGTGCACAATGGAATGGAATAAATAAGGCCCAGTTATCTGGCCAGAGAATGAAAAAGGGGAGCCCCCTGGGAAACAAAGTACTGGAGAGATCCCAGAGAGGGAGGAAGTCACCCACATCAAGTTGTTTATGATCTCCTAAGCAGCTCACTCTGAGCTGCTCGTGTATGTATCTGACCCTGAAGAGCATACCATAATCTATGAGAATGAACTAAGGTCTCAGGCTGGCCTTAGACCAGGCTGGCCACTGGTGCATAAGTAGGACAAAGGTGAATATCACTGCCCAGGGTTGAAAATGGAACTGCTGTTGAAACCACCACCCACAGAAGGCTGGTTAGAACTTGCAGCCTGAACAAAATATCAGCCAACATTCTCCATAGAATTTAAACAAGACGTAGAGTCTCATAATATCCAGAATGTCAGAAATATAATCCAAAATTACTCAGCTAATGAAAAACTAGGAAAATTTCAATTTGTAGGGGAAAAGGCCACCACCGGATACTAACGTTGATGTGACACCGATGTTGGAATTATCTGATAAAGACTTTAAAGCAGCTGTTATAAAAGTGCTCCAACAAGTAAGGTTGAACATTCTTGAAACTAGTGGAAAGACAGTCTCAGCAAAGTAATAGAAAATATGAACAAGAAATGAAAAATATAGTAACCAAAATAAGCTCACTGGATGGACTAGTGGCACAATGGAGATGACAGAGGAGAGAGTTAGTGAACTTGAGGATAAACAGAAACTATCTAATCTGAATGATAGCAAGAAAAAAGACTGAACAAAGCCTCAGGGTCCTATAAGAAAATACCAAAATGTTTAACATTTCTATCATTGACATCCCCCCAGAAAGAGGAGAAAATGAAGGTAGAAAAAATATTTGAAGAAATAATGGCTGAAAAATTACCAACTTTAGTGAAAGACATAAACCTGTGGGTCTATAAAGCTCATCAAACTCCAATGTCATGAACCCAGAGAAATCCCTACCCAGAAATGTCATAATCAGACTGCTGAAACTAAAGACAAGGGAAAAAAACTTCAAAAGCAGCCAGAGAAAAACAGTGCTTAACATACAGGACAGCAGTGATTTGGATAACTGTGGATTTCTCATCAGAAACCATGGAAGTCAGAAGTCAGAAAAGTAGAACAACTTTTTTAAAGTGCTCAAAGAAAAGAACTGTCAACCCAGAATTCTGTGTCCAGTAAAAATAGCCTTCAAGGAGGTGAAATAGTTTCTCTTGTGAATGAACACTAAGAAAATTCATAGGCAGATTTTTAAAAGAATTACAAAAGGAAGTTCTTCCAGTAGAAATTATATCAGAAGGGAATTTGTAACATTAGGAATGAAGGAAGTGCAACAAAAATGGTGAATATTATATGTAAATGCAAGAAAATGTTCTTTTGAAGCATTTAAAGTATCTTCGACAGTTGAAACCAAAACTAATAGCTTAGGTTTGCTGAGCCGGACAGGATTTGAACATAGGTGATCTGGCTTCAGAGACCATGTTCTTAACTACTATAGCTTACTGAAATTAGTAAAATAAAATATAGGTAAAACGTTTATTGAAATACTAAACCAAATGTTTCACCTCTTCCTGGCCTCCTGCTCTTCTTTCTTTCCCATCTCTCCTTCATAATTATCATAGGTAAAAATTCTTGAGTACTTAGGTACTGTGCCTGTTACTTCATTTAATTCTCACAGTGCTATCATGAGGTAGGTACTAAAATTATTACCACTTTTTTAGGAGGGAAATCTTGAAGCACACAGAAGTTAATTGACTTGGCAAAGATCACCCAGCTAGTAAGTGACAGAGTCTGAATTCTTTGGAATAATAATCTAACCTTTTTCTCTGGTTTTATTTAAAACTCATTCTTAGATGTTGGTATAAGTGAAATCACAAAAAAAAAAAAAAAAAAGGAAGAAATGAAACATCTGCCATCAGCCATAGAACTGGCCTCACTTCCTGGTTGGTTAGAAATTCAGCCCATGTAACAAAACACAGGTTACCTGTCATGTGCTTACCTCATATCATCTCTTGATACTTCTCAGCAAATTATCAAAAAATAACTTGCCAAATGAGTTCTCTCCTAATCTAAACATATTTGTTTTTCAAAACAAAATAATAGTGCTGGGCATTTTTTTCTTTCATTCTTTTTAGGCATACCTCTTAATATCTTGAGAACACTAAGGTTTCTTAGAATATATTGTGGAGATTGAAGTCATACTCATCAGGTCAGCATCATTCCTTGAAACTTTCTGTTGCAGTCCCAGAGCTCTTTAGTTTTTCCACGTAGAAAGTGAGCTAACTCCTAACAGAGATAAAATAATTTAGTGCTTGATGATATTCTGTTTTGAATGCAGTCAACACTTTTTTATTTGAGAATGTCTTCTCACACCATAAAATGCTTCAAGAACAGAGAGTTATCGCTCATATTTTTTCTTTTTATTAATATATATAAATATAGGCAGAAAATTTTTCAGTAAATAACTACCTGACCTTGATCATTTAGATCCTCCCACGGCAGTTACTCACAATTTTTTTTTTTCCCAAATGTGAACAGCATAACTCTTTACCCTAAGGCCAGCTAAGTCAGGGCATGAACACTGATTGAGCAAGATTATATTTGTGTCGTTTCAGGATTCAGTGTCTTTCACGGATATAGCCATAGACTTCTCCCAAGATGAGTGGGAATGGCTGAATCTTGCTCAAAGGACTTTGTATAAGAAGGTGATGTTAGAGAACTATAGGAACCTGGCTTCATTGGGTAAGAGTATATTCCTCCTTCCACCTTCCCCTAGGAGTCTTTCCACTTCAGTAGCCTTTCATGACTTTATCAGCATTTTCCTACAATGTTTCTCTTCTCTCAATACCATTTAGACTGTCATAGCTCTGGAATATTCACAGCATAGCTAATTTTCTTATTTCCTCTTATATGCAGGTCTTTGCATTTCTAAACCAGATGTGATCTCCTTATTGGAGCAGGATAAAGAGCCCTGGATGATGAAAGGAGAGATAACAAGAGGGCTGCCCCCAGGTAAATGCAGGATAACTAGAGTTGGGAAAACTATCCTAAAGGTGTTTCTTCCCTCTAATATTTGCTGGAAAATACCTCTCAAAGTCCTTCCCAAATTGAAATTTCTTGTTCTAACACTATGTTTTTTAAAGATTTTATTTATCATTTATTTATTTATTTTATTTATTTTGGGCTGCATCAGGTCTTAGTTGCAGCATGCAGGATCTTTGCTGAGGCATGCAGGATATTTCCTTCTGGCTCGCAGGCTTCTTTCTAGTTGTGACATGCAGGTTTTCTCTCTCTAGTTGTGGCGCGCAGGCTCCAGGGCACATGGGCTCTGCAGTTTGCAGCACGCAGGCGCTTCTAGCAAGTGGGATCTTCGTTGAGGCATGCAGGATCTTTTGTTGTGGCATGCGGGCTTCTCTCTAGCTGTGGCATGTGGGTTTTCTCTCTCTAGTTGTGGCACGCAAGCTCCAGGGTGCGTGGCCTCCGTAGTTGTGGCGCGCGGGCTCCAGAACACGTGGGCCCTGTAGTTTGTGACACATAGGCTCTCTAGTTGAGGTGCGTGAGCTCAGTAGTTGTAGCGCGTGGGCTTCGTTGCCCTGTGGCATGTGGGATCTTAGTTCCCTGATCAGGGATTGAACCCACGTCCCCTGCGTTGTAAGGTGGATTCTTTAACACTGGACACGTGGGAAGTCCCTCTGACACTATTTTTTTAAGTGGATCTTTTCTTCCCCACTGGTATGACATACCACTTTTACCTTTAGTGATTTCCTATAAATACCACAGTCTGTTTCTGAACTCTGTTATGTTCCATTGCTGTTTACCTAGTTCTGCTCAAGCACTGTATTGTTGTAATCATCCCTGACTTTAAACATTTCTGAGTTCTTTAGACAGATTTGTGTTTAGTTTTTCAAACTTGTTTAAGTATTTTCCTTTCTTTAAAATGTGACCTACCAAGTTAACAAGTATTATAGCTATGTTCTCTCTGCTTTTAATTATTTTTCTCTTTGGTGTTTATTTTTTATTGTTGTTGTTTCTTTTTGTTTATGTCTTTTTTTCCCCCTTCAATTGGAAAGGTTCTAGTTCTACAACTTGTTAACTTTACGACTTCATCTATTTTTAAATTTGTATTTTAAAATTCATCCACTTGAGATTCAAAACATTGTCTTTTGATACCGATATGAAAGATGAAGAAATTAGCCCACTAATGTTACTACCTCTCTCTTTGTCCATCGTCTTCCCACTTTTACTCTACCTATTGGGATTTTTGACTCAGGTTATTTTCTTCAGTTTATTAATTTTTTTCCCTGTCATGCTTGAAAGCCGTTTTTCTGGTTTAGAAAGCCAGATAGTAGCCTATAGACATATATTGCAGGGAAATGAGCTTCAAGTGAGAAGGTTAGTTTATTCTGTGGCCTGTAGTGTGGCCTTTTCCTGCTTTCAGTTCTCAAAGTTTTAAGAAGTGGACATTGATAGGTCACTTATAGCCCTAATGGTGTACATTAATAAATAATAAAAAAAAGGAATTAAGCATCCAATTCAAGATATTAGAAAAAGAACAAAATGAATCTCAGGGAAACTGAAATAAGTTATATATAGTGATTTATACTGCTAGAGATAAAAGTAGGAATAAATGAATCAGAAAACAGTAGATCTAATGAAAATAAATCCAACATAGGCTTCTTTAGAAAACGAATAAAATATATAAACTATCCAGACAAATGAAAGAAAATACAAGAAAAGAAATAATGGTAAATGACCACTGATGCCTAAGTACGTAAGAGAATCATACGGATCTATTTTTGGAATGCAAGTCCCTGTAAATAATTTGAAAACCTGGATGAAATGGATGATACTTTACAAAAATATAATAACCACAACTGACACCAGAGATAGAAAATTTAAACAGACTGGTTACCATTGAAGAAATGTTGAAAGTCATCTAAGAACTGCCTCCCCCAAGAAAATAAGCCACAACCCCAAATAGTTTTACAAATAAATTCTATAAAGCCTGTAAGGAACAATATCAACATTGTTTAAAGTGTTCCATGACAGAGAATAAAAAGGAGAACTATAAAAAATGTGTTTATGAAGACAGCATAACATTTGATACCAAAATATTACCAAAACAGCACCCAAAAAAAGGAAATTACAGACGAAATCAATTGTGAATATTGGTGCAATATCTTAAATAAAAAGTCATGTTGAAATAATATACCAGAGCCAAGGAGGGTTTATTCAAGAAATGCAAGGGTGGTCACACTGCTTAACTTTAAGAACTGTCAAAAACATATACCTTTGTGGGCTTCAGCAACTGTTTTGATTCATATGGTTTCATTTGGAAGTTTCCGTTCTTTTGGCTTTCAATAAGGGAGACGTTTGCTTTCTTAATATCTTTCAGACTTGGAGTATGTGTGGATGAGAAAGGAATTATCTCCAAACAAGGACATCTATGAGGAAAAATTGTCCCAGGCAATGATAATGGAAAGACTTACAAGCTGTGACCTCGAATGTTCCACATTAGGGGAAAACTGGAAACGTGAAGACCTGTTTGAGAGGGAGCTGGTAAGTCAGAAGACACATTTTGGGCAAGAGACAGTCAGTCATATAGGTACCCTTATTGAGAAAGGAGACCACTCTAACAAATCTGGGACAGTTTTTCATCTGAATACATTATCTTATATAAAACAGGTATTTCCTATCGAAGAGAGAATATATAATTTTGACACAAATAAGAAAAGCTTAAAAGCACATTCCTTTGTGAAAAAACACAAGCAAGTCTATGGAGAAAAGAAACTTTTGAAATGTAATGACTGTGAGAAAACTTTCAGCAAAATCTCAACTCTTACTCTTCATCAAAGAATTCATACTGGAGAGAAACCCTATGAATGTATTGAATGTGGGAAGGCCTTTAGCCAGAGTGCCCACCTTGCTCAACATCAGAGAATCCACACAGGAGAAAAACCCTTCGAATGTACTGAATGTGGGAAAGCCTTCAGCCAGAATGCTCATCTCATTCAACATCAGAGAGTTCATACTGGAGAGAAACCTTATCAATGTAAGCAGTGTCATAAAGCCTTCAGCCAGCTTGCACATCTTGCTCAACACCAGAGGGTTCATACTGGAGAGAAACCCTATGAATGTATCGAATGTGGGAAAGCTTTTAGTGATTGTTCATCTCTAGCTCATCATCGAAGGATTCACTCTGGGAATAGACCCTATGAATGCATTGACTGTGGGAAAGCTTTCAGGCAGAACGCTTCTCTTATACGTCATCGGAGGTATTGTCACACTGGAGAGAAACCCTTTGATTGTATTGATTGTGGGAAGGCTTTCACTGATCATATAGGACTTATTCAGCATAAGAGAATTCATACTGGAGAGAGACCTTACAAATGTAATGTGTGTGGGAAGGCTTTTAGCCATGGCTCATCCCTGACTGTCCATCAGAGAATTCACACAGGAGAGAAACCCTATGAATGTAATATCTGTGAGAAAGCTTTTAGCCATCGTGGCTCACTCACTCTTCATCAAAGAGTTCATACTGGAGAGAAACCCTACGAATGTAAGGAATGTGGGAAAGCTTTTCGGCAGAGCACGCACCTCGCCCATCATCAGAGAATTCATACTGGGGAGAAACCTTACGAATGTAAGGAGTGCAGCAAAGCCTTCAGCCAGAATGCGCACCTGGCACAACATCAGAAAGTACACACTGGAGAGAAACCATATGAATGTAAGGAATGCGGGAAGGCCT
The DNA here is from genome assembly GCF_964341445.2 of Mesoplodon mirus. Classification (NCBI taxonomy): domain Eukaryota; kingdom Metazoa; phylum Chordata; class Mammalia; order Artiodactyla; family Ziphiidae; genus Mesoplodon; species Mesoplodon mirus. The sequence continues at coordinate 63,322,941 of NC_138995.1, read as the reverse complement.
TCAGTCAAATTGCACACCTTATTCAACACCAGCGAGTTCATACTGGCGAGAAGCCTTATGAATGTATTGAATGTGGGAAGGCCTTTAGTGATGGCTCCTATCTTGTTCAACATCAGAGGCTCCACTCTGGCAAAAGACCATATGCATGTCTTGAATGTGGGAAGGCATTCAGACAGAGGACCTCCCTGATCTGTCACCAAAGGTGTCATACAGGCGAGAAACCTTACGAATGTAACGTCTGTGGGAAAGCCTTTAGCCATCGTAAATCCCTTACTCTGCATCAGAGAATTCACACAGGAGAGAAACCGTATGAGTGTAAGGAATGCAGCAAAGCCTTCAGCCAGATTGCCCATCTGACGCTGCATAGGAGAATTCATACTGGAGAAAGACCCTATGAATGTAAAGAATGTGGAAAAGCCTTTAGGCAGAGTGTACACCTTGCTCACCATCAGCGAATTCATACCGGAGAGTCATCCTCAATTATTCCCTCCTCTTCACCTGCATACCACCAGGTCCTCTAGCTTCAATATTCTAAATCTATCTATCCACTTCTTTCCAACTCGTGCCATTATCATGGTCAAAGATGCAACCATCTCGTTTGGATTTCTGCATAGCGTTGCAACCATTTTTCCTCTTGCTTCCCTCAAGTGCATTTTTAGCACTGTAGCCAGCTTAATCTTTTAAAAATAAAGAACTGTATTCATGTTACTTTTCCATTTGAAACACTTGTTTTGAAGAATATGTTAGGTAATCCATTTAAAGAGTTTAGCATACCTTCCTGTGCTTATAATTAATGCCATTAAGGTAGAGTTTTCCTTACAGTTATGTTCAGCTGCAAGTGTAATGAACCAGTAGGTCAAGACTAAGAAGCCTACAAATTTTAAAGTAGACGGAGAACTCTTTACTCTCCTAGTAGGTAGGAAAAATGAACACATTCAGAATTGAAAGATTGTATGATATACGAGGTAACATGGTGGCTTGCACCTCCCTCTATGAATAAATATAATGACGTCTAGCATTGTTGATGGGAGTCTCACCTCACCTGGCACTTACAAGTGATAATAGGCCAATTAGAACAAAAGGTAGAATGTAGGACTAACTACGGGGTAGTATTAAAAATGAACTAAAATGAACAAGCTAGAAAACTTGAATAGGTTAATAGCCATGAAATAAACTACAAAAGGTAGTTCAACACTTTCACCTGTGGAAAAGCATCACAAACAAGCCCTGTGATATTTAATTGTTCTGGAGCATAAAATAAATACAGTAAAGCGTCCCATCTTGTTCTATGAGACTGACAAGACTAATACCAAAACAGGAAAACATATATATTGCAGTTGGCTTATGAATGTGGATGTTAAAAGTTAAATTTTTTTTTTTTTTTTTTTTTGCGGCACGCGGGCCTCTCACTGTTGTGGTCTCTCCCGTTGCGGAGCACAGGCTCCGGATGCGCAGGCTCAGCGGCCATGGCTCACGAGCCTAGCCACTCCGCGGCATGTGGGCTCTTCCCAGACCAGGGCACGAACCCATGTCCCCTGCGTCGGCAGGTGGACTCTCAACCACTGTGCCACCAGGGAAGCCCAAAAGTTAAATATTTTTTAAATATTAAAAAACAGAGTAAATGAAAAGCTAGACTTGTCTCTGTGTAGACAGACTCAGTCTGGCAACGATATTTCTCCCCAAGTTAAATACGTAAATTCATTGATAGTCCAAAAAAAAGTCCCTATGTGTTTTTAACTTGACAAGCTCATTTTGACCACCTAGATAGTACTGTGATATAGCAAAGAGTGTAGTACTGTAGTAATCACTAAATTAACATTAATGGAGCATTTACTAATGTTCCAGACATTGTTTTAGGTGCTGGGGATACAGCGAGGTACAAAATGTACAAAAACGTTTTTCTTCACAGATCTAGTGGGAGAAGACAAACTAAAAATTGAAATACTATATAGTAAGTATGTGACATGTACCTACTTGTACATGATGAGAAATGATCTAAAGAGGGAGCCAGGGAGAGCTGGGAGGGAGTGTTTTACTCCCCCATAACATATGGGCATTAGAACCAAGGGACTAGGGAGGAACTAGAAAAGACTCAGCCCCAAAGGGCATGATGAGAATAATGACAGTCTCAAAGCAGATAATTATGATGCTCCGAGTATTGCAGGAAGGAAGAATTGATGGCTTAACAAGGTTCACGAGAGTTCTGTTCACTCTTTGTCAGTCGTGCTTTAGAGGCTGGTGGAGGGTTTTGTTTTGGGTTTTGTTTTGTTTTGGTAATGGTCTTATTGAGATACTTCACGTACCATACAGTTTGCCCACATAAAGTATATGATTCAGGGAATTCCCTGGTGGTCCAGTGGTTAGGACTCAGCACTTTCATTGCCACGGCCTGGGTTCAGTCCCTGGTCGGGGAACTAAGATCCTGCAAGCCGTGTGGCGCAGCCAAAAAAAAAAAAAAGGTATAGGATTGAATGCCTTTAGTATGTTCAGAGTTGTGCAACCATCACCACAGTTAATTTTAGAACATTTTCATCACCCAAAACGAGATCCCCTGCCCTTTAGTAGATACTCTTACACTAGAGGAGAATACTTACCTGGAGCACCTCCTACACCTGAACAGGTACCTGGAGTACCCAGAGCTCTTGGGTTTCCTCTTGGTTGCTGTCTGTGGCCATGTGATGGGAGCTCTTATCCAGAGGACACTGGAAAATGGAGCTTTGGGGCTTCCTCTTTACTTCGGCATCAAGGCTAGGAGATGGATGATCTTATCCAGAGTATGTAGGGGGTTTTGACTGCCCTTATATATGATGAAAAGGATTTTTCATTTCAGTAGGGCAAAGACGGATTGATCAGGTGGCCTTGGGACAGTTAGCTCTCTGGAAAGACGTAGATCTATACTTTGCACACTGATGAAGTTCTGACAGATTAGAGATCTAAAGGTACAATATTAAAGTACAAGAAAAATTTAGAATATTTCTATAACCTTGGCTTGAGGCAGACTTTCTTAAGTATTACACATAACCCAGGAGCTGACATTAAACTGAGTAACACTTCTGTGTGGAAAACATCAAAGTTAACATAAATGAGAGACTGAAAGAAAATGTCTGCAACGAATATGACAAAGGGCAATAATCCCTGATATTTAAAGCACTCTTACAAATCAGTAATAGTAACATCTGCAACTCAGAAACATGGACAGAGCTAACAGCCTCTTTAAAGAAGATGAAATAAAAACAGCTAAGGAAAATTACTATCTTTAGTAATCAAGGCAATGCAAAATAAAGTGATGATATATTGACTTTTTCCCCCAATAGATTGATTTTAAGTCACAGAAGAGTGATAATACCCAGTTTTGGTGAATGTGTGAAGAACAAGACAGTTCTATTGTTTGTTATATAAATTGCTGTATGTATAGACCATTCGAATCAATATTCCTCAGAAACCAAAGTGTACAACACAGGTAGGTAAATGTATAATGAGAAGCATTTTTAATGATAAACTCTTAGTAACTTAGGGTAATGAGCAGATGGGTAAGTTAATTACGTTGTATTCTTTCAATAGAATTATATGCGGCTGTTGAAAAACTATAAATGTGTATATAGCCATAAAAGATAGTTGTGCTATATTAAATGAAAAGAATTTTTTCAGACCTGTATTCTAGTATAAATTCATAATCATAATATCAAAAATAAAACCAAAAATCCTTGTTTTTCTGTTTTCCTCTGCCCAGATTTCCTTGCCTTTTTTTTTTTTTAATTTTATTTATTTCTGGCGGCGTTGGGTCTTAGTTGCTGCGCTCGGGCTTTCTCTAGTTGCGGCGAGCGGGGGCAACTCATTGTGGTGTGCGGGCTTCTCATTGCAGTGGCTTCTCGTTGCAGAGCGTGGGCTCTCGGTGTGTGAGCTTCAGTAGTTGTAGCATGCAAGCTCAGTAGTTGTGTCTCATAAGCTCTAGAGCGCAAGCTCAGTAGTTGTGGCGCACGGGCTTAGTTGCTCCACGGCATGTGGGATCTTCCCGGACCAGGGCTCGAACCCATGTCCCCTGCATTGGCAGGCGGATTCTTAACCACTGTGCCACCAGAGAAGTCCTTGCCTCCTTCTTTTGACTACACTCTCTCTTTTCCTTTGAGTAACTGGCCATACCCTGTCTTACAGTTCTGAGGGACCTAGTCAATCAGATTCTCTCTGGAGCTTGAAAGGGAGAAGGATCTGTTCCCTAAAGGGATGATGCTGGTGCCCTTGTGGTTGTGATCTTTGGAGCCACCCTAGTTTTTGTGCTTTCCAAGGCTGCGATTCCTTAAACGACTTACCATCCTCTCAATACTTCATTTTCTGCTTGTTTGCTTGCAGTTAAAGAAACTTAACCAAGTCAGAGTTTGGTATGAAGATTATGTAATAGGCAATAGAATCTTTGGAATATTGGAGGTGTTAGGGATTGGCGTTTGGGTGAGATGGGGCAAGTGAGACTCCTGTTTCCTTCCTAGCCTAGGAAAGTAACAACTCGTGGTGTGCACTGGGCAAACACGCAAGTGAATTATTATTAGTTGTAGTCGCCTGAGGTGTATAGAGGTCTAGAGTCCTGAATAATGACAGTTTCAAGAGGAAGAGGAATGCCAAGTCCAAAGAGTGTCTGTGATGCCGGTAGCTAACTGTTTTGGGTAATTTAAAACTCAAAGCTTGAACTTTCTGAACTACTAGCAACTAAGGGTCTTTGTATGATATTGTTGAAAGATGTCTTACACTGTTTGAAGTCATAGGGTTAAGATTGCTTAAAACTGGGGCTTCCCTGGTGGCGCAGTGGTTGAGAGTCCGCCTGCCGATGCAGGGGACACGGGTTCGTGCCCCGGTCCAGGAAGATCCCACATGCCGCGGAGCGGCTGGGCCCGTGAGCCATGGCCACTGAGCCTGCGTGTCTGGAGCCTGTGCTCCGCAGCGGGAGAGGCCACAACAGTGAGAGGCCCACGTAACGCATTAAAAAAAAAAAAAAAAACACAAGATTGCTTAAAACCAAATTGAGAGACTCCTTTTATGGGTTGCTAAGGTGGGATGCTGGTTAAATTCTGTATTTTGTTGTAGAGTGGTTGTAAGTTCTGAATTGTATCCCTCCCACCCCCAAATTCACATATTGAAGCCCTAACCCCCAATGTGACTGTATATGGAGAGAGACGGCTTTGGGGGAGGGAATTACAGTTAAATGAAGTGATAAGGGTGGGGCCCTAATCTGATAGAACTGGTAACCTTATAAGAAGAGGGAGAGACATCAGAGGTACTAGAGAGAAGTTACAGTGACAATTGAGAAAAGTTTCTGGCAATTTAGCCCCAGAAGAACTGACCTTGACCTTTATAGGAAGTTGGTCTGGAGATGACAAGGAGCCACATGGTAAGTTGAGGGAATCAACATTTCTAGATTACAGCAGGAAAAATTCCCACCGCTCACTCCAGATATGGCCTTCACAGGAAGTGTTTGTGCTGCTTGTATCCAAGGAGCCTAGAACTCAGAGTGCATGTACCTCATGTATCATTCTGGAACATTCCTCATAAGGCCAGTGAGTGGTCATCTGGGGGCCACAGTTGTTACTAAACATTTTGAATACGGTTCCCAAAAGGAGACAGTCTGATTTACAGACGATCCAGAGTAACTCAGATTGGGACTAGCACCACTGAGGATTTCTTCTAGCCAGTATTCCTGAGATTCTAATACCATTGTTGTCATTTTAAGATACAGTGTTTTCAGAGGAAGTGAGAGACTCTAATCAAATTCTGAATAATTTTAAAGGGAAGGTGATCAAAAGGAAGAAGATGTGACTCGACAAGTTAAGTAGGCATAAGTGGCTTAAAACGAATGTGAACATCAAAGAGTCGGAATAATTTAGAAAGTACATCTTGTTTTGAAAATGCATAACACAGATGTAGGGCTTTTGGGGGGGGTCCATAAAAATCAATCAATTATGTAAACTTACACATTGAAACCTTTTTTTTTTAAATCTGTTGAGTATTTCCTTCTTTGGGGAACTAAAATTTAGATATCCTGAAAATGTCGCCTCAAGTCTAACAAGAAGAACAAGGATCTGGAGACCAAGGCTCTTTGGGAGACAGTTTGGCAGCTTCTTACAAGGCTAAACACTGTCCAGCAACCATACTTCTACGTATTAGCTCAAATGAATTGAAAACATGTCCACACAGAAAGCTGCATGTGGGTGCTTACAGCAGTTTTATGAAAGCGGCCGAGATGTCCTTCAGTGGGCGAATGGATAAATATACTGTGGCACAACCGGTAGACTGTTATTTAGTGATAAAACGAATTGAGCCAGGGGCTTCCCTGGTGGTGCAGTGGTTGAGAGTCCGCCTGCCAATGCAGCGGACACGGGTTCGAGCCCTGGTCCCAGAAGATCCCACGTGCCGCAGAGCATCTAAACTAAGCCCATGCGCCACAACTACCGAGCCTCTGCTCTAGAGCCCGTGAGCCACAACTACTGAAGCCCACGTGCCACAACTACTGAAGCCTGTGCGCCTAGAGCCCATGCTCCACAACAAGAGAAGCCACCACAATGAGAGGCCCACGCACTGCAAAGAAGAGTAGCCCCTGCTCGCTGCAACTAGAGAAAACCTGCATGTAGCAACGAAGACCCAATGCAGCCAAAAATAAAAATTTTTTTTAAATTAATTAATTTTTTAAAAAAGAAATGAGCTAAAAAAATGGAGAGCTTTAAGTTCATATTAAATGCTAAGTGAAAGAAGCCATTCTGGAAAAGGCTATATATTGTCTGATTCCAACTCTGTGACATTCTGGAAAAGACAAAACTGAAAAAATACCGGGTTCATGAAGATGGAGGAGGACAAACAGGTGCAGCACAGGACATTTTTAGGGCACTGAAATATATGCTACTGTAATGGTGAATACATATTATTACGCATTTGCCAAAAGCCACAGAGGTGTACAACACAAAGAGCAACCTTAATGTAAACTGTGGGGTTTTGTTAGTAATACTGTATCAATATCGGTTCATTAATTGTAACAAATGTTCCACGTTCAATGCAAGCGTTTACTAATAGGGGAAGTTGGGTGCAGGGAGGTGGGTGTATGAGAACTCTCTACTATCTGCTAGGTTTCCCTGTAAACCTAAAACTGTTCTAAAAAGTAAAGTCATTAGTAAAAACAAAAACAAAACAAAACAAGGAACCCATAATGAGATATCACTACACGCTTATCAGAATGGCTAAAGTAAAATATGTATATGTATAATGGCAACATCCAGTATCGGCAAGGATTTGGAGAAACTGGATACCTCATAAATTGCTGGTAGGAATATAAATGGTACGGCCACTCTGAAAAACAGTTTGGCAGTTTGTTTAAAAAAAAAAAACTAGGGGCTTCCCTGGTGGCGCAGTGGTTGAGAGTCCGCCTGCCGATGCAGGGGACACGGGTTCGTGCCCCGATCCGGGAAGATCCCACGTGCCGCAGAGCGGCTGGGCCCGTGAGCCATGGCCGCTGAGCCTGCGCGTCCGGAGCCTGTGCTCCACAACGGGAGAGGCCACAACAGTGAGAGGCCCGCGTACAGCAAAAAAAAAAAAAAAAAAAAAAAACTAAACTAAAAATGCAAATACCATATGACCTAGAAATGCACTCCTGGGCATTTATCCCAGAGAAATGAAGATTTAGGTTCACACGAAACCCTGTAATAAGGAACAATTAATAGTAGAAGGGCAACCTATGAAATGGGATAAAATATTTGCAAACCAAATATCCGATAAGGAGTTAATATCCAAAATATGTAAGGAACCCCTGCAACTCAATAGCAAAAGATAAAATAATTTAAAATGGGCAAAAGCCTTGAATAGAATAGACATTTCTCCAAAAAGACATACAAATGGCCAGCAGGTACATGAAAAGGTAAAGAGCATCACTAATCATCAGGGAGATGCAAATCTAAACCACACTGAGATATCACCACACACCTATTAGAATGAATTTTTTTTTTTTAATTGAAGAGGATGTGGGGAAATCAGAACTTTTGTACCCTGCTGATGGGAATGTAAAATGGTGCAGCCACTATGGAAAACAGTATGGAGTTTCCTCCAGAAAAAATTAGAAATACCTAATGATCTCGCTTCTCGCTTCTGGGTACTCGAAAGTCAGGATCTCAGATAGATGATTTGCACTCCATTGTTCACTGCAGCATTATTCACAATAGCTGAGATGTGGAAGCAACCTAAATGTCCAGTGAGTCAACGGATAAAGAAAATGTGGTATACACATAAAATGTAATATCCTTTAACCTTAAAAAAGAAGGAAATTCTGCCACATGCCACAACATGGGTGAAGCTTGAGGACATTGTGCTGAGATAAGCCAGATGCAGAAGGACAAATACTGCGTTTATATGAGGTATCTAAAACAGTCAAACACAAGGAAGAGAGTAGAATGGTGGTTGCCAGGGTCTTGAGGGAAGGGGAAATGGGGAGTTACTGGTCAACAGGTATAAAGTTTCATTTAGGCAAGGTGATTAAGTTCTAGTGTTCTGTACATCGTGCCTCTAGTTAACAATACTGTATTGTACACTTAAATTTTTGTTATGAGGGTAGATCTTATGTTAAGTGTTCCTACCGAAATGAAAAGAAAATTGTGACTGGAATAGCCCCAAACTGGAAACATCCCAGATGTGGTAGCCAAACTGTGGTAAATCCCTACCATGGATTACCACTCAGTAGTAAAGTAATGAACTATTGATACAAATAACAACTTGGATAAATCTCCAGAGAATTACGCTGAATGAAAAAAAATGCCTATTGATATAACATTTTTGAAATGACAAAATTATGGAGAAAAAATTAGCGATAGTCAAGGGTTAAGGAAGGATGGGGTATGGAGGAAAGTGGGTGTGGCTATGAAAGGGCAACCTGAGGGATCCTAGTGGTGACGGAAACGTTCTGTATCTTGACAATATTCATGTCTGTATCCTATTTGTGACTTTGCAAGTGAAACCGTGCCCTATAGGGTTAACAGAAACTGGTGACTAACAGAAATTCTTTTTTAAAATAAATTTATTTTATTTATTTTTGGCTGCGTTGTGTCTTCGTTGCTGCGCATGGGCTTTATCTAGTTGCGGCGCGCGGGCTTCTCATTGCCGTGGCTTCTCTTGTTGCGGAGCACGGGCTCTAGGCGCGTGGGCTTCAGTAGGTATGGCACATGGGCTCAGTAGTTGTGGCTCACGGGCTCTAGAGTAGAGCCTCAGTAGCTGTAGCGCACAGGCTTGTTGCTCCGCGGCATGTGGGATCTTCCCGGGCCAGGTATCAAACCCGTGTCCCCTGCACTGGCAGGCGGATTCTCAACCACTGTGCCACCAGGGAAGCCCCTAACAGAAATTCTTGACCTTGTCTTACAGCTCGTTAAAACCACCTCCACTTGTAACCAGGCTTCACTGATCAAGCTCACTTTAATTTTTGCTACAGAAGATTTGCATGTGCTCCAAGCCACACCTAGCCTGTACGGTAAGACATTTGCCCAAGTCGTTTTCCAGGAACTTGGACTGAGCTGTGTCCAGTTCAAGCTCAAGCCAGTTAAGACTGGTTGGGACCACTGACCCTACATCTAGGCCTTTACAAAGGCCTGATGTGTCTGGTGAACAAACTTTTGACATCAGAGGGCCAAAAACTCCTCCCTCAGATCATAATAAGCACCTCCATTTTGGGACATGCATCCCATGAGGAAGCATGTAACCCACAGAACACAGATTACCTCACCTTTTCCCTACTGCCAATACCTTTTCCTATGACTAGAATCACCTTGCTTCTTTAACCCATAACTATCTCACCCCCCTCGCCTCAGGGAGGTGGATCTGAGATGTTTTCCCCTCTCCTCATCGGCTGCCTCTGAATAAATCTTTTCCTTGTTGCAAACCTTGGCTTTTTGCTGTGCCTTGGGCAAATGAACCTGGTTTGGTAACACAAGACTTCACCCTTGGGGGAACCAGATAAAGGGTACACTGGATCTCTCTCGGTGGTTTCTGTATTTTTTACAACTGAAGGTGAACCTACATTTGTCTCAAATAAAATATTTAAAGTTATTAATCACCCCTTAAGACTAGCCTCTGTTTCACTACTATATATATAATATATAACTAGCAAGGACCTACTGTAGAGCACAGGGAACTCTACTCAGTACTCTGTAATAACCTGTATGGGAAAAGAATCTAAATGAAGAGTGGATATAGGTATATGTATAACTGATTCACTTTGCTGTACACCTGAAACTAACACAACATTGTAAATCAACTATACTGCAATTAAAAGAAAAAAAAAAAAAGACTAGCTGCTGTTTACATTTCTGTGGCCACTGAGACATTCAGCAGATGCTTTTGGACTTGGCTTTGTGGTTTATGGTGTAACAGGCCCAGCCAGGAGCCCTGGTTCCTACCCCCAGCTCCCCCACTGTCCCCTTGTGCCACCTCTTTTGTCTGCACCACTGTCCTCATCTGGAAAGTAGCATGGTTGTGAGGATTAGATACGTTCCTAAGTCATAAAACGCCCCAAACAGGAGCTGGCACGTAGGAAACTCAAGAAGAGTGAATACTTTTTTTTCTTATTATTTTCTGGTTTGTATCTCTGTGCTTTACAAATTTTCTACAATTCATCATTATCACGCTCAACAAAATTGCCCAGGATCCTCCCTCAGTCCAGCCCAGAAGTCTGCAGAAGGTGGGCCACAGCCTCCCTTCTCCACCTCCACCCATGCCCCCGCCCTTGCTGGAATTCTCCCTCCTACCTCCCCCACCTTCCTCCCTAAGCAATCCCCCACCCCTCCTACCTCTCGCCCATCTCTCTCTTCTCCCCCTTCCCTTTCCCCCCATCTCCTCTCTCCCTCCACTCTTCCTCCTCCCCCCACTCTTCCTCCTCCCCTCCCATCCCTCAATACCCCCCCACCCCGCGCACCCCCATCCCCTGAGGCCGCGGCTCCGGTGCCGCGGGGGCCTCTGGGAGCTGGAGGGGCGCGGTCGGGTCTCGGGTAGGTTCGGGTCCGCTCGGCTCCATTCGGCTCCGCGGGCGGGAAGGCCTGAGCGGAGGCGGAGGCGCGCGGGCTTCTGGGAAGTGTAGTCCGCCCATCTGCGCAGGCGCAATGCGGCCTGGAGGGCGTAGGGCGCCCGTCATTGTACAGACCGACCCGCGCTGGTGAGTACGGCCACGGGCAGGGCGGGGCGGGGCTCGAGAGGGGGCATGCTGACTGAGGAGAGGGGTCGTGAGGTCACAGGCAAGGGGCCTGAGGGCTGAGGGGAGGGTGTGTGGGCAGCAAGAGGGTGTACGGACTGAGGGGAAGGTGTGAGGACTGAAGGGAGAGGGTGTGCGGGCCTAGGCGAGGGGCGTGAGGGAGGAGGGGAGGGTGTGCGCACCGGGAGAGGCCGTGTGGACTGAGGGGAAGGTGGGCCCTGAAGGGAGGTGTGAGGGCCCAGGTGAGGGGAGTGCCGGCTCAGAGAGAGGGCTGGGGAGAGGAGTGGAGGGAGGAGGCCGGTACTGACCTAATGTGATGCGATGGGGAAGGAGGCGAATCTGTGTGTGTGTGCATCAGTGTAAGTCGGGGGCGGGGGCGCGCACGCGCTCGTGTGCCTACCGGTCTTGGTCTCTGTGGGTGTCTTCTATGTCTAGTCTTTGCCTTCCCTGTTGGGGTGGGGGCATGTATCTCTGGGTGACCGCCATGTCCACATCCTTGGTTGTGTGTGTGTCTGCCTTTATTTCTGCCCACGGTGTCTCTGTGTGAGGGTGTCATCCAGGTGTCCACCTGTGTCTCGTCTTTCACTCTGTAGCTGTGTCCCTGGGTGTGAGTGTGTCTGTGAGCATGGGGTGTGTCTCTCCCGAAGTCCGCCCCGTCAGTGTCTCTACCTCTCTGTGTGTGTGTGTTCACCTGTGTGTCTGTCTTTGGGCCTTTCTGGGTGTTTGTATGCGAGTGCATCTGGGTGCGACCCTCCTAAAAGCATGTGTGAAAGACTGTGAACGCTTGGACAGGGAGGCCTAGCAGAGCTACCTCCCTTCTTGTCCTGCAGGTCTCCTGGCCTGGGGCCCCCAGATTCGCCAGCTCCTTCCTGCCCCTCAGAGCCTTGTCCGGCTCATAGAAGGCTCTGGAGGGTTGGGGGGGGCAGGAAGTGTGTGGGTGACAGGATGTGGGGCTAAGGCTTCTTCTCTTGCCTTCCACAGGACCTTCTTAAAGGAGGGTCAGAGTCCCCTACCCACTCCCGACCGGGGTTGATTTGTTCAGAGGATGTGTATTAGGCCCTCAAAGTGCTGTTCTGGGCACTTTGCTGGGACTACTTCATTTATAAGCCTCCCAGTAACTCCAAGGTAGGGACCTCATCATCCCCATTTATACATGGGGAAACCGAGGCTCAGAGACTTAAGTGAATGACCCAACTCTATACCCAGGCATCTGGGTTCCAGAGACCGCACACTTAACCACCAGACAAATGGGAAATCCTTTCTTCCTATCAGCTCATCTGACACACAGTTGCAGGATTTTCCCCCCCCATGGGAATCTTACCCTTAGAAACAATGGAAGGAAGGAAATGCCAGAAGCCTCAAGGAAGGAGAGGAGGGAAGTAGCCCCCAGCTTTGTAGCCACATAGGTCTCAGGCCCCATGGGTCCAACAGTCACCAGCCCAGAGCATGTCACTTCCAGGGCCCCTGTGCCTTCATGGGCTCCTTTTTTCATGAAAGAAAAAAAATTACAGTTAGTGATCACATTGATATGAAGACAAATATAATCCAGGCTGGATTAGAGTCACTTTTTTTTTTTAAATGATCTTAAATTAAGACATTCTCATGGGCCCCTACAGGTATCAGGGGCCTTGGGCTCGCTGTGCCTCCTGGGTAAGTCGGCTCTGGTCATGTCCACGTCCGGCCAAAGCCAGTGTTGTTGACCTCACAGTGTAGGGATGGGAGTCAGATGGAGATTGCCAGTCCAGAAAGAATACTCTTTAAAAAGTTAAATTCTGTTTAAAAAATTATGACATTAATATGAAGTCACTCACCCAGGGAAACAATCAAAGGAATATAAGAAAAAAGATTAATAACTCCCCCTTCCCATTCCCCCTCCAACCCCTCGAGGCACCATCTGGTGTCCATTATTCCATGGCCTTCCCCAGGCCTTTCCCAGGCTCAGAAACACCTACAGAAACACACACCCACATGTGCTGGTTCATTTTTATACAGAAGGGTTAAAGTTAGGTATAAAACCAAGTAACTTGCTTTTCTGATTATGACATCACCAATATATATGTCAGCAGATGCAGAACCCACTCCTGTTTGCTAAGGAGACCTGATATTTCACACAACGGATGCCCCGCCATTTATTCAACATTCCTTTGTTGATGGATACTTATATTTTGTTTCTGTTTTTTTGTGTGTTTGTTGGTTTGGTTGGATTCTAGGAATAGTGCTATAATAAACATCTTTTTTCCATATATAACCTTTTACATGGAGTTTTTGTTGCTATGGGCAGAGTCCCGGGAACAAGGCTGCTGGGTTATGGGGTTTGTGTTTTGCCAGCTCACTCTCCAGAAATGTTGAGTGACTCCCGTTCCTTCAGCTGTGTGTGGGAGGCCCATTTCTTTGCATCTTTGCCAGTGATAGAAGTTGGCTTATTCATTCACTCAGCTCTATGTTTGGGTACCTCTGGCTGTTATCCTAGATGCTGGAAACACAATCCAAAAATGATCATCTCTGCTCCCCGGGGGCTTGCATTCTTGTGAAGGGAAGACAGATGATGAACTTGAAAACTTTTTAAAGAGACAGTTGTCAACAATGATGTGGGCTATAAGAAGATGGCAGGGGTGGGCGTTGGTGGCTACTTGAGCTCAGGGCCCTGGGAGTGGGAGGCTTCTCCATGGAGGTGACATTTGAGCTGACAGTGAGAAGGAGCCAGCCAGGGGAAGAGCATTTCTGGCAGAGGAAGCGGCAGGTTCGAAGGCCACTGTACCTGGGGCCAAGCGTTTGAGAGGGGAGTGGAGTGGGCGGGGGGAAGGCCCTCGGGGCAGACTATAAGGGCCATATGGGCAGCAGTGAAGACTGTGGATGATTTCTAAGGCTGTGGGAAGCCACCGGAGAGCTTTAAGCTGGAGGATGTTTTTGCGGAGGGCTTGCTGCGGGCTGGGCACGCTGCTGTGGGGTTTGCAGACGTGAAGTGGTGGGGACACAAGCCCATACCTTTGTGATCCTTTGTGATGTACAGCGGGGCTTCTTTTTTTAAATAATTGTATTGCTTTTTAATTTGAAATTTCACTGTTTAAAGTTTATAGGGACCAACATTGAATTTGACAGTATTCTTTTTTTATTGAAGTATAGTTGATTTACAATGTTGTGTTAATTTCTGCTGTACAGCGAAGCAATTTAGTTATATGTATTCTTTTTCATATTCTTTTCTGTTATGGTTTATTACAGGATATTGAATATAGTTCCCTGTGCTATACAGTAGGACCTTGTTGTTTATCCATTCTCCATATATAATCGTTTGCATCTGCTAACCCCAAACTCCCAATCCTTCCCTCCCCCTTGGCAACCACAAGTCTGTTCTCTATGTCTGTGAGTCTGTTTCTGTTTCATAGATAAGCTCATTTGTGTCGTATTTTAGATTCCACATATAAGTGAGACTATATGGTGAAATGGGGTCGGTGGAAATAGTGCCCACCTTGCGGGAGTGTTAGGAGGATTAAGTGAGAGGCGTTGGTCTAGTGCTTTGCAGGCGGTAAGCACCCGGAATGTTTGTTGTTAATGTGTGTGTGTGTTCCTGTCTCCTGCCCCTCTGTGGGCATGTGTGTGTCTGTCCTGTGTGCATTGTGAGGTGGGCCTAGGCCTGGTCTCTCACCGTGCCTCCCTCTCTTTCCCCCCTGACCAGAGCCCGCCATTCCCGGTCACCGTGGGCAGTGGAGGGATGGCTGCCCAGCTGCTGACTGATGAAGCCCTGGTGAGTCATGTTGCCTCCCTCTCCTTTCCAGAGGGATGACCCTCTGACCCCCAGCCCTATCCAGGGCCCATGTCCCCACCTCCTGGGGGTTCTGTCCACCCTGAGGAAGGACAGCAGTGCTCAGGGGTGATGCTCTTGTCCACCCTGCCCCCTCCAGGCCCAGGAGCCTCTCTCTTTCCTGTCCCTGACATTGGCTTTTGTCAGCCAAGGAGGACAGGGCAGCTGGGGAGTAACTGGTTCTGCCCTGGGGGCCCTCAGGAGACGCAGGAGGGCACCTGGAAATTGATGGTTTAAATGTGTACAAGACTTGCTGGAACAAGGCCCACACATTTCAGACAGCAGTTACCTCGGGGGAGGGAGGATGCCCATGGGGAGGGCGCACGGCTGGCATCCCCGGCTCTCACTGTAATGTGTTATGATGTTTTAATGGGTGGTACATATATAGCTGTGTATTGAATTTTTCTCTAAGCTTGCTTTTATGCCAGAAATATTTCATAATAATAAATATATAAATGTTCTTTATAGAAAATAGGGAAAATCCAGTAACCTGTAGGTAAGACAGTATAATTCACCCATAGTGCCTCTACCCAGAGATAATCGTGTGGATTATTTGTGTATTCATTTATTGGCTTCCTTCTCTGATAATTATTTTTAAAAATTGACCCAGTATTGGCTCTGCCATTTTTATCTTGGAAGATTTTTTTTTTCCATCCCACATTAATCATTAGGATTTCCCCAGCCTTTGAAAACTACAGACATCACTTGTTTTGGCTGCATAATCAGTGTATCTAAATGTCCATCTGGTATTGGTGAGTTTGACTTTTTAAAAAATCATTTTCCAATGCTGTAAATAATCTATTGTAAAAGTAAAAGAAAATTCCTGATAAATAAGGAAATGCCATGATCATTACAAAAAGCTTAGAAAATCCAGAAGAGCATAGTGAAGAGGATCAGAATGACCCTTGATCTCATCCTAGAAATAACCACCCTCGAAAGTTGTGTGTCCTTCTCTCCCTGGATACATGTTTTTTGCAAAAATAAGAATCACCCCAGCTGAGCAATTTTTATATCCTTTTTCATCGAAGATTTCATCCTGAGCATTTCTCTGCATTGTTAAAAACTCCTTGGTAACATCCATTTTAATGACTCCATAGAAATTTTATCTTGGGGCCATACCTGGCTTACTTAATGGTTCCCCTATTGTTTGATATTTATTTGTCCCTAGTTATTTATGGCTGTCGGGTATTTATTGTGCAAGTTGGATATAAATGATAAATGGATAGGTGACAAATGGTATAAACTTTGAGCATGATAGGTGACAAATGGTGTCACAAAATCTTTTCCGAGTAGCATTGTATGTATATTAGTGAGGTTTGATTTTTAGAAAATGTCTATTAGCCTTTTCTGCAGGGGGTTAAATGATCTATCTTGTACTTTACCAGTCTCCAGGAATCTTAGTATTCTTGAAGATTTTAAAGAAGTGTGTGTGTATGGAAATATTTGTGGCAAATATACTTACCAGCTTTACTTTTCGTTTCTTATTTTATATTTAAGTCCAAAAGCATTTCATATTTTTAAAATCGAGTCTGTCTCACCTCCTCTGGTGTCTTCCATTGTCTTTAAACTATAAAAGGGTTTCTCCATCCACAGGTCACACATCATCTGTTTTTCTTCCTTTTTTTCTGTTTATCGTTTGGATGTTAACAGTGAACTTCTGAATCCACCTAGAATTTATTTTGATGTCTAAATGTGTCATTTCACTTACCTGTGAGTTTTGGTTTGTCATGCCTTTATTTATTTAACACCTGTATTAAGATATATCCCACATACCACAGAGTGTACAATTCATTGGCTTATGGTATATTCAGAGTTGTGCAACCATCACCACAGTCAATTTTAGAACATTTTCATCATCCCAAATGGAAGTGTGTACCCAATGGCACTCACTCCCATTTCCTCTCTTGACCCCCAACCACTGGCAACCACTCATTTACTTTTTGTCTCCGGATTTGTCTATCCTGGACATTTCATATAAATGAAATCATATGATATATGGTCTTTTGTGTCTGGGTTCTTTAAGCATAATTTTTCTGACATTCATCCATGTTTTAGCATGTGTCATTGCTTCATTCCTTTTCATGACTGAATAATATTCCACTGTGTGGTTAGACCACATGTTATTTATCCATTCACTGGTTGATGGACATTTGGGCTGTTTCCACTTTTTGGTTATTAGGAATGCTGCAGTTCAGACATTAGTTTGGACATGTGTTCTCAATTCTCTTGGGTGTATACTTAGGAGTGGAATTGCTGGGTCCTAATATAACACTGCTTAATTGTCTAAGGAACTGTCGGACTATTTTCCAAAGCAACTGCACCATGATGTCTTCATTTTTAACTTGTCTGTGATTATCGTCTTGATTTCTTCTTTTTCCTACTTAATTTAGAAGGACTTGTTGATTATTTTTATTTTGGTATGGTTGGGATTTTTTATTTAAGTGCTTTCTTCTTAATTACATCTAGTGCAAATATATTCTGATTTTCAAGAAATAGAGCCTATCTGATTTCAGCTCTTTGGAATTTGGGGAGGTTTTCCTTGTGGCGAATTGGTTTGTGCCATTAGACAGGAGACCAAAACAGATGAAGCACGAGAATGAGTGGCCTCAGACATGCACAGACAAAGCACTCAGGTTCGGTGCATTTGGGGCTAAACCATACTTCTGGGGAAGTCTTCCCAACCCTCCAGAGGAGGGCGGCCCCTGCTGTCTGCCCTTCAGCATCCTTTGCTGTAAGGTGTCAGCTCTGAGACTTCTAGGACTGTCCATTTTGGTTTTAGTGCACCCCTCCCAGCCCAGCCCCAGAGCAGTGCATGGAGCCTACTCAGTAAATATGTTATTTATTGAGTGAGTTCACTGATGCGGGGCATACTTAGAGAAGACTCTCTGAAGGAACTACAATATTTTTAAAACTTAAAATAAATAAACAGATAGAGGGGGGCAGCAGGAAACCTTTGGAGGTGACGGATAGCTTATGGCCGCGATTGTGATCATGTTTCATGGGCGCATACTGTCCAAACTTATCAAGTTGTATTAGTTAAATAGGTCAATCATACCTCCATAAAGTGGCTTTTTTTAAAAAAAGGAATTATTAGCAGGACTGGCCAAAGAATCAAATAATAATATCATATAATAATAATAACTACTACAGGGGAACTAGATCCCACACGCATGCTGCAACTAAGAGTCCACGTGCCACAACTAAAGATCCTGCACGCTTCAACTAAACATGCTGCAACGAAGATCCTGCATGCCATGACTAGGACCCAGCCTGGCCTAAATAAATAAATATTAAATAATAACTAATAATAAGTATATATATAAGATGCATATGAAATGTCAAAGTCAATCAAATGTAATAGTTGACATTCATCGAGAACTTACTCCAGCCATACCAGACACTGTGCTGGAACCATATAGGCATGACCCCATTCAACCCCCATGACAACTACAGAGGGGGACATTGTTATTATGAACAAATGAAGTTCAGAGAGGTTAAGGCACTTGCTCAAGGAAAAGAGAGCTGTTGAGGGTAGAGCCAGGATTTCGTTGCAGGCTTCCAGGCTCCCGAGCCCACACTCTCAACCACTGCGTTGTACTTCTTCCTCATCAAACAGTAGTGACCCATGAGGCAGAGGAGGCCAGCATGAGCCCAAAGCCTCTGGGCGGGCACATGGGGACCATGATAGGACTGGCCAGGAAGTGAGGCCTCCTCTCAGGGAGGGTGAGCCAGGGTTCACGGTTCTCATGTCAGGGGCTCAGAGCACTGGGGAGAGCCAAGGACCTGTGGATGTGGGTGGCAGTAACAGTAGCTGATGGTAATTAAGCACCTACTGTATGCTGTGCACTGAGTGTCAAACATGGATTAACTCATTTAATCCTCCCACCATCCTTACTCACTGACCCATTTATTCATTCAAGAACTATTCATTGAGTGCCCACTATATGCCAGGCATTGTACTAAACACTGGGGAAATAGTAGAGAGCAAGATGGATGTATTGGTTTGCTAGGGCTGCCATAACAAAGTACCACAGACAGGCTTAAACAACAGAAATATATTTTCTCACAGTTCTGGAGGCTGGAAGTCAAAAATCAAGGTGTTGGCTGGGCCATGTTCCTTCTGAAGGGTCTAGAGAAGAATCAATTTCAGGCCTCTCTCTCAGCTCCCAGTAGTTCTTGGCTTGTTTTCACATGGTATTTTCCATGTGTGCGTGTCTCTGTGTCCAAATTTCCTCTATTTATAAGGACACCAGTCATATTGGATTAGGGCCCACCTACTCCAGTATGACCTCGTCTTAACCAGTGGCCCTATTTCCAAATAAGGTCCCATTCTGAGGTGCTGGGAGTAGGACTTCCACTCATGGATTTGGAGGAGAGGAAGCATAATTCAACCTATAACAAATCCTTAGAATAGTACCTGGTACATAGCAACTGCCTATGAAGTGATACGTGTTGTGACGTACAATTGACAACATCATTGTCATCACCATCATCACCACAACCATCGTCACCACCACCACCATCACCATCATCATCATCATCTCTCCCTGCTAAGCCACATTCATTTCATCCCCAGGGCTTATGGCATCAGCTGGAAAGTCTCTAATGCTTCCACCACATGAACTTCTCATGATTCCTCAATGGTCTAATCTGCCTTTTAAGCCTCATATCTTGACCCAAGCTCTTCCCCCCTCCAGAATCTCCCCCCAAGGACCTGACCACTGATCCTTCCCCCGGCCTAAACTCAGTGTCACCTTTCTGAAGTCTTCCCGGACGCCCCCTAAAGCTGCCGTTGCTCAGGCGCCTGGAGAATTTTGTTCATACCTGCATGACAGTATTGACCAGATTGTGGGTCAGTTACAGGTGTTTTCATCTGCCCCTCCTTTGAGGAACTAGTTCTTAAACCTTCTGTGTCTGCATCCCAGCACCTTGCTCAGTGCCTGCAGCTTTGTAGGGGCTCAGGAATCTTTGGTGAACTACTGGGTTCCATCTAGTTTTCTGCCTTTGCTGGGCTTCTAATGAATGTGTTGATTCACTGGGTTATGATCATTTTGCCTTTGATTCCTTCTCTGTCTCTCAAATCTGTGACTTTCTGCTCTAAACAGCCTGATATTTGTTTTATTTCTCTGTCAGAGGACCATCCCCAAATAATGAGGCACCAAGATAACTGAGTGGCTGCTCCTTGTTGAAATCACTTCAGATACATCCTGTATGCCTTCCCTAAATCCTCTGGGCTTTTCTGGCCATTCTCTCAGACCTCTGTAAGGAGGGCCGTGCGGTGAGTGGTTGTGGGTTTCCTCTTACAGGAGTCAGTGACATTCAGGGATGTGACTGTGGACTTCACCCAAGAGGAGTGGCAGCAGCTGGAACCTGCCCAGAAGGACCTGTACAGAGATGTGATGCTAGAGAACCTCCAGAACCTGGTCTCGCTGGGTAAGGGGCAGCTTCGCTGAGTTACTTACCATCAGCCTGTCATGTGAGGACTACAGAGAAATAAGAAAAAAGATTGACAGATTTGACTATGTAGAAAGTTTAAATCACTGACAGATTTGACTACGTAGAAAGTTTAAATCACTCAAAGCTAAAAATAAAGTTGACAGATGATGAAATGGGGAATAATATTTACCACATGGATAACAGTCACAGGATTATAACTATGTAAAGAGCTCCTAGGAATAAATAAGAAAAAGACTGAATGATGGCCAGACTTATAGCTGGCAGTTCATAAATGTGGAAATACATGGAATCACGCTTTATAAAAGATTTTTAAATCTTACTAATAGTCAAAGAAATACAAACTGAGTCAAAGAAATACAGTTTTTGTTCATGAGGTACACAGAAATGAAAAAGAATAATAGCCTGTATTATGAAGGTATCGGGAAAGGGACTCTGTCCTTTTAGGAGTATAATGTTGGGACAACTCTTTTGGAGGACAGTTTGGCATTATCAGCCAAATTTTGAACAATTCCATTTTTAGGGATCTATCCTTTAGAAATCTTTCTATAAGTGTACAAAGTTTTCCATAGGAAGAAAACTAGAAATGACCTAAATGCCCACCTGTACAAGACTGACTAACATATCAAGGTGTAGCCATATGATGGAAACCATGCTTTTCAAAGATGTGCACTCTTTGTAGGCACTGACATGGAATGATGTCCCTTGATGTGTTGCTGAAACACTAACTTTCAGAACTAGAGTATGGTCCCATTTCTTCAACAGCTTTTGTGGAAGTATAATTGACCTATAATTAACTGCACATATTTAAAGAATAATTCAATGTATTTCAACATCTGTACACATCCAGGAAACCATCACCATGATCCAGATAATGAACATATCCATTACCCCAAAGAGTTTCTCATGCCCCTTGGTAGTATCTCCCTCCCCTCCCCATACCCACCCTCCATCCCCAGGCAACCACTGGTCTGCCTTATGTCACTGTGGTTTAATTTGCATATTCTAGAATTCCATGTATACATGGAATCATACAGCATGTAGTCTCTTTTTGGTCTGACCTCTTTCACTTGGCATGATGATTTTGAGGTTCACCCATGTTGTTGTATGTATCAATAGTTCACATCTTTTTATTGCTGAATACCATTCTGCCTATGGATAGCCCACAATTTGTTTATCCATTCACTTGTTGATGAACATTTGGGTTGTTTCCAATTCTGGACTATTACAAATAAAGCTGCTGTGAACGTGCGTGTACAAGTTTTTCTGTAGGCATATGCTTTCCTTTCTCTTGAGTAAACACCGGTGGGTAGAATGGTTGGATCAGATATGAGGTGTATATCTAACCTTTTAAGAAACTCCAAACTTTTTTTCAAAGCAGTTGTAACATTTGACATTTCCACCAGCAGTGAGTGGGAGTTTCAGCTGCTCCATGTGCTTGCCAAATCTCAGTATGCTCAATCTTCTTCATTTCAGCCATTCTCGTTGGTGTGTAGTCTTATCATTATTGTAGTTTTCATTTGATATTGAGAATCTTTCCATGTGCTTATTTGCCACATGTATATTCTCTTCAGTGAAATATCTGTTCAAGTCTTTTGCCTGTTTTATTTAGTTGGGTTGTTTGTTTCCTTATTATTGAGTTTTGAGAGTTCTTTATAGGTTTATTATTATTATTATTGACATAAGTCCTTTATCGGGTAGATGCTTTGCAAATATTTTGTCCCATTCTGTGGGTAGACTTTTCTCTTCTTGATGGCATCATTTGAAACACAAACATTTTAAATTTTGATGTGTTCAATTTAGTTATTTTGTTGTTGTTGCTTGTGCTTTTGGTTTCGTGTCTCAGAAACCATTGCCCAACCAAGGCCATGAAAATTTACTCCTGTGTTTTCTTCTAAGAGTGAAACAGTTGTAGCTCTTCATGTACATCTTTGGTTCACTTTGAGTTGATTTTTGTGAATGATGTTAAAAAGGGGTCTAATGTCACTCCTTTGAATGTGGCTATCCAGGCTCCCCAGCACCATTTGTTTGAAGAGAATTTTTAAATTTGAAGTCCAATTGATAAATTATTTTCCTTAGGGATCATGCTTTTGGTGTCAGATTTTAGAAATCTTTGCCTATCTCAGAGCCACAGAGGTTTTCTTCTGTATGTTGTATAGTTTTAGGTTTCATATTTTGTTCTATGATCCCCTTAATTTTTCTAATGACACAAAATGTTAATTCGAGTTCACTTTTTTTGTGTCAAATAGATGTCCTGTTGTTCCGCCATGTGTTGAAAAGACTGAATTTTTCCACTGAAAAACTTCCACTGAATTTTCTCCACTGAATTGCCTTTGCACTTTTGTCAAAAATCAGCTGTCCATGTATGTGTGGGTGTAATTCTGGACTCTGTTCTGTTTCATCCCTCTATTTGTCTGTCTGGACACCAGTACCACATCATTTGACCTGCTTTCATTTTTGCCTTTGTGGCTTGTGTTCAGTCTAGGACGACTTAATCTCCACAAGACCCTTCTGTATGTTCTGCCCAACGCCCCATGAATTATATGGTGCGAGTTACATGGCTGGTGCGAGGAGGCACTGTTCCCAGCCCTGCGTCGGCTCTGGGGACTGTTTTCAATTCCTTTCGGGTGGTTTTTCTCCAGCCTTGGGTAGCTTCTGTATATGAGTGTTCTGATCAGTCACCCAAGTCCTGGAGGGAGGACCTTGCCTGTGTCCAGAGCCCACTCTCCACACTTTCCTGCCCAGTACTCTGACCCGTGAACTTCACCTGCCTCCGTCTCTCAATTCCATCTCCTCAACTCAGGGAGTCTGCCGGGCTTCGCCTCAGTTTCCCCTCCTGTGCCGTGGCGTGCGAACCTCCCTGCGAGTAAGTTGGGTGGCCGGAGGGCCCGCCTCTTTTGAGTCCTGTGTCTCAGGAACCACTGCACTCTGTTGCCTCATGTCCAGTGTCTTGAAACCCTTTGCTTTATACATTTTGTCCTCTCTTCCTCCCATTGCTTTAGGCTGGAGGCTGGAGGGAAATCTTATCTTTGTTACTCTGTCTTGGCCACGTTTTAGAAAAACAACAACAGTGTGTGTTCATATGTGTGTGTGCATACAGGGTGTGTGGTGCGTATTTTTTTAAAGTATGCACTGGGAAAAAATTCTAAAACTATACATCAAACTGTTAGATGGTGAGATTGCAGGAGACTTCCATTTTATGTTATTTTTGGATGTTTGATGTTTTAATAACAAGTGTGAATTACTTTGTGATCAGAAGCAATTGTGGAAATACATAATATGGGAAAAGAAACTATAAAGGACAAGAAATCTAGTACCATGAAAAAAAAATCCACATTTAGAGCAAAAGGAATGAATAACATTTTGGACGTTTGTAGCTTGTTGCCGAAATGGCCTCTGCAGACATTGTCCTGTTAACATTTCCCTTGGCCGTGGGCAAGAAGGCCCATGTCCACACACTGTCACCAGCCACACATCATCAAATGCTTTGCTCCTTGCCGATCTGATGGGTGAAAAGCCATATGGCAGGGTCCTTTTAATTTGGCTGATGTTGAGCTGTGTTTGCATACCTTTTCACGAGTAAGAGCTGATGTTTGCTTTTTTGCAAATTCTCCTGAAGGGTGTTTGTGTTGTTTTTTTTAATTGAAGTAGAGTTGATTTACAATAGTGTGTGAGTTTCAAGTGTACAGCAAAGTGATTCAGTTATATACACAGGTATATATTTTTAGATTATTTTCTATTATAGGTTATTACAAGGTATTGAATGTAGTTTCCTGTGCTATATAATATATCCTTGTTGCTTATCTAGCTTATGTATAGTAGTGTGTGTCTGTTAATCCCAATCTCCTAATTTATCCCTCCCCCCTTTCCCCTTTGGTAACCATATGTTTGTTTTCTGTGTCTGTCTGTTTTATACAGATTCATACGTATTATTTTTTAGATTCCATATATAAGTGATTTCATATAATATTTGTCTTTCTCTGTCTTACTTCACTAAATATGATATCCTCTAGGTCCATCCATGTTGCCACATCTCCTGAAGGGTTTTAATCCCTGAAAGGGAGGCTGCCCCCTTTTAACTGCCCCTTAACTCTGGGATTTTGCTGGCATGCTCCCTCCAGCTCTCATATTTATTCCAGAAGACTTCCAACTGTATTCACAACCGAGACTCCGCTGCCTCCCATCTCTGCAGGCTCAGGCCAGTGTATGTCTCCAGCACGTCTCAGACCCCATGCACCCCAAACCAAACCCACCATCAGCCTTCCTTTCCTCTTCCTACTGAGAAGTTACCCCCACCCATGCCACGGGGCCTTCATGCCCCATGCCTCCATCTGCCGTAACATCTGGGCATCACGCCACACCCCAGGGTCACTAAGCCAGGATCACTCTCAAGTATTTCTCAGATCCTTTGCTCTGGCGTGGGAAAGCATAAAAACACAGCAAAACAGTGACTGACCAGGGCCCGTGGCTCTGTGGTCATAGGCTTCAATCTCAGCTCTGCTTCTAGTATGCTGTGTGACCTTGAGTAAGTGACTTAATTCTCAGAGCTTCAGTTTCCTTGTCTGTAAAATGGGTATAATCTCAAACATAACTACATAGTCGTGGGGACCACACGGAATGATCTGTGCCGATTGCTCAGCCCCGTACTGGGCACATTGCAGGTGTGCAGTGCATGTTTACCTGCTACCTTCTGTGTGCCAGGTACTGTAACTAACCAGGCACAGGCCAGGGTCTTGCCCTCCTGGAGCTCACTTTCCACTGCAGGGCAGGGACTGGTAGTAAACAGATCAAGGGACAAAGACAAGTTGCCACGGGCCATAACGAACGATCACTAGGAAGCAGGCAAGAGGATACCAAGAGAGATCTTCCTTTCCACCGTAGGATGGAGGATAAATGCTAACTGAGGCCTGAGGATGAGCATGCAAGGAGTATCAAGGAGCCAGCAGGTGCAAAGGCCCAAGGCAGGAAGAGCTCAGCACAGACAAGGGGGTAAAAAGGGAACCGCAGGGCAAGTGTGCCTGAAGAAAAGGAAGGTGAGTCAGTCCGGCGTGGTCGGCAGGATCCAGGCTGGCTCTGTCTGCCCAAGGGCCCAGGAGGGAAGGTCTTGGCCCTGATTCTCAGTGTGCTGGGGAGATGCTGGAGGGCTTGGCCTGCCTGAGAAGATCCCCACCACTGAGTGGACAGCGCCTTGTAGAGGGCAGAGGGTGTAGGCAGGAAATCTGCGGTGCCTGACTCCATGGTTGGCTGTGTTGGAGAGATTTGGTCTGGCTCAAGCTGCTTTGCCCATCCAGTGGCACTCAACAGCCTGGATGATGGGAAGGAAGGGGCGAATCAAAAATGACTGCTAAATCTTTATTGTTAAAACACTTTTTAAAATTATGGTAAAATACATAGAACAGAAAATTTACCATTTTAGCCCTTTTTTACGTGTACAGTAGTGGTATTGAGTACATTCATATTATTGTGCAGCCATCACCACCATCCATCTCCAGAGCCCTTTTCATCTTCCCTAACCTGGTCCCCAGTAAACACTCCCTATTCCCTCCTCCCCCAGCCCCTGGGACCCACCGTCTACTTTCTGTCTCTGTAAATTTGACTCCTCTGGGGACCTCATATGAGTGTCCTTCTGTGTCTGACTATGTTGCTACATCTCTTTGATGAGCCTTTCTTTCTTTTTTTATCATTTGGGGTGGGGGTGAGGGTTCCAAAATCACAAGTTTCCTGTTAAACGGGTTTGCCATACCCAAGAGGGACACAGGAGGGACACAGGAGTCTTCTGAATAGTCCTCATCAGAACTCAGCAGGTCTGGGTGGGGGGCACACATTTGGGAGGCATCACTGTATAGAAGATACTATACAGAAGTCCAGACTCCCTTGGCGGGGCCATGAGGCATGACATGACTTAAGGGAGGGGGGTCTCAAACTCAAGTGTTGGTGGGGCCAGGGGGGGTTTAAATGAGGGGTTGGGAACAGCTGCTGCTCCACTCCTGCTTTTTATCGCCTCATAGGAATAAAGGCTTTGTGTGGTCATATCGTCACACTTTTCGTGACATTTTTGTGTAAGATCTCACAACTTTTAAATGTTGGGAATGAAGCCATTAGGTCCACGATACAGAGTCCAGAACTCAGACTGGAAATAGAAATGAACAGGATACACGTGAGAGGGGATTGGAGACTCCGCTTGATGACCAGGAAGGGATGGATGTGCAAAGAGGAGAGGTCTGGAGCCAGCCCCACAGGGATACCTGCGCTCCATGACTGGGCAGTGGAGGAGGGGAGTGGGGCCTACGGGGCGGGGCGGGGCGGGGTGGGGGGGGGGGAGGGATGGAGCTGGGCCGGGGCCCGGGAAGACGGCGTAACCTGAACACGCCATAAACGTCAGCTGTATTTGTATCATTTCTAATACAAAATCGATGCTCTGGGAAGCGTGACTGGTTGGGGATATTCAGGATGGACCCTGGAGGGGAGGAATCCATTGCAGAAACTCCTCACTCAGGTTTGCGACAGCCTTTCTGACCCGCCCCCTCCCCGCCCAACTTGTGTGTCTCCTCCGAGCTCCGAAAGGGACATTTCTAGTTCTCTGCTCACCTCCTAGGTGGGTTCTGCCTTCTCAAACCACGTGTGTCGTCAGCGCATTGCTTTGCTCTTAGCTTCTCCATCCGTGCCCTGTCGTTTACCGACCCCCGCTTGGGAAATTACTTCCACCCAGCATTAACCGCGTACATTTCTTCTCCTTCTCCTCCTCCCCCGCCAGACTTGGAAATGAGACCTGAAATGAAAGAACCGGACCTGAAGGAGGAGATTTCGGAAGACAGACCATCCGGGCCCTGGGGTTCAGCCCTGGACGGAGCGCGGATGCCGGGTGACAGGGTGGAGTCGCGGCGGGGAAGCGCTAGGACCTGCCCGGGGCGGCCGGAAATCTCCCGGGAGTCGGCCCCCGAATGTCATGAATTGCAGGCGTTCGTTAACCAGAGCCCCACCCCGGCGCCACCCAGGTCGGGGGGTCCGAGAGAAGCAGGGATCCACCCGTTTGCCATGCGGGGCAAGAACCTCGCAGGTAACTCAGACCTTGGTAAACCCTCCAGACCGGACGTGAAGAAGAAATCCTACGACTGCAGCGAGTGTGGCAAGGCCTTTGGCCGCAGCTCGTCGCTGGTGAAACACCAGCGCATCCACACCGGGGAGAAGCCCTTCCAGTGCGACGTGTGTGGGAAGCACTTTCTGGAACGGTCGTCGCTGACCATCCACCAGCGGGTCCACACGGGCGAGAAGCCGTACGCGTGCGGGGACTGCGGCCGCGCCTTCAGCCAGAGCATGAACCTCATCGTGCACCAGCGCACGCACACCGGCGAGAAGCCGTACGCGTGCGGCGTGTGCGGGAAAGCCTTCCGGAAGACCTCCTCCCTCGCCCAGCACGAGCGGGTCCACACGGGCGAGAAGCCGTACGCGTGCGGCGAGTGCGGCAAGGCCTTCCGCCAGAACATGCACCTGATCGTGCACCAGCGCACGCACACGGGCGAGAAGCCGTACGTGTGCGGCGAGTGCGGGCGCGCCTTCAGCCAGAACATGCACCTGACGGAGCACCAGCGCACGCACACGGGCGAGAAGCCGTACGCATGCGGGGACTGCGGCCGCGCCTTCAACAAGAGCTCGTCGCTGACGCTGCACCGGCGCAACCACACGGGCGAGAAGCCGTACGCGTGCGGCGAGTGCGGCAAGGCCTTCAGCCAGAGCGCCTACCTGATCCAGCACCAGAGGCTGCACATCGGGGTGAAGCCTTTCGAGTGCGGCCAGTGCGGCAAGGCGTTTAGCAAGAACTCCGCGCTGACGCAGCACCAGCGCATCCACACCGGCGAGAAGCCGTACGCTTGCTACATCTGCGAGAAGCACTTCACGGGCCGCTCGTCCCTGGTGGTGCACCAGATGGGCCACACCGGCGAGAAGCCCTACGCGTGCGGCGAGTGCGGGAAGGCCTTCAGCCAGAGCGCCTACCTCATCGAGCACCAGCGCATCCATACGGGCGAGAAGCCGTACCGGTGCGCGCAGTGCGGCAAGGCCTTCATCAAGAACTCCTCGCTCACGGTTCACCAGAGGATCCACACCGGGGAGAAGCCCTACAGGTGCGGCGAGTGCGGGAAAACCTTCAGCCGGAACACCAACCTCACGCGGCACCTGAGGATCCACACCTAGCGAGCTTGGGGCGCCCCAGTCTACACCAGGTGGGCGGGGTCCTTAGCACGGGCCGTCGGCTCCGGGAGTTCTCAAGTGGCGGCCCAGGGTGGCGCAGCCCCGCGGCTCTTAGGAATTGTGGGGGTCTTGGTTCCCACGCGCTGCTTCCCAGCCGGGCGTCCACACCGCCGAGCCGGAAGGCAAGTTCCTCCGTGCCCAGTGTACTTGGGAACGTTGCAAGGCTGGCTGTGGCTGGTAACTCACGGGAGTTCCAGGAACGGAGCGCGTCAGGGCTCCAGACCAAGCGCTCAGTAAATTTTAAGCGCTGAGATGGAGCCTCCGGTCGGTCTCCGTTCCGATAGTGAAGTTGGGGAGAGGCGTGCAGGACTTGATAAGAGCGTGGGGACGTTTCTCCCCTTGTCACACACACCCTCGGTCTAGTCCAGACGTAGGTTGTCTGTGAGTTTCCTCTGGGGAAGAGCTAGCGGGGGACCCTTCGTCGTCCGTCCACATCCCAGCCCCCCTGCGGTCTCCCTAAACCGTACTGGAAGCCCCCTCCCCCCAGGCTAATAAGCGGTAGAAGTTGGCAAGTTAGTGAGAGGAAAACAATTGTTTTTCAGAGTAAGCGATAACAGTAACCGCCTTGGCTGCCAAGGTTTCTCATAGTGGTCTGTTAAATTCTTTTTTTTAAATAAAACTTTTCATGAAGGGAGACCATGTCATCTTAAACAGTCATCAGGCGAGAAAGATACAGGTGCCAGGTGTGCTGTTGAAGTCGGCCTCAGTGCTCGTGGGAGAGGGCGGGGAGCGAGTAACAACGGGCTTGATATTCAGGGTTAAACGCTTCACCGGATTCAGCAAGTTGCGCAGCTGAGTCTCTTTACATAGTTATGTTTTGCAGTTAAACTTGGAGTCTCCTAAGGCTGACCTGAAGCTCTGTGTACACAGAGTTCCCCCAGTCTCCCCTCTCTGGGACCTTTTCCACCACCTTTTTATTTTAATGTTCTGTGCTACTGGTCGCAAATGTCCTGGCGTGTCTGAATGTCCCACACTTCCTGACGCCGGGGTTCACAAAGAATAAATAATTCATTTTAAGCAGCCACTTATATCAGTCAGCACACTTCGTGTTGTAGGTAGGAGAGACAGCCATGTAGCACCATGGACAGTGTTTGAATGTCTGTCAGGGGCAGGCGTCAGGGTGGACTTGATCCAGGCGCGCGGCGCATCGGAACCACAGCACTGCCTCCCCGTGGGCCCCGGCTCTCCCTTCACGCCCTGGCCTCGTCCTCAGGCTGGCTTCCCTTGTGGTTTCGTGTTGGTTTCCAGCAGCTCCTCTTGACACACTTCCTGAGTCTTGTCCAGCTGGAGACAGACCTCTTCCAGTCATTGGCAAAAAAGCCCTACGTTTCATTCCGCTGGACTCACCAGGGCCTGATTGTTCTGACCAGAGAAATGCCATGTGCTGATTGGCTTAGATACGGGTCTCGCCCTCATCCTTGAAATAGTAGCTGTGGAAGGGGAATGAATGGGAGTGACTGCCCAGATCGGCCTGAAACCACTGCCCACCCTTGACGTGGGCGTGGGGTCCATTCTGCCCAGGTCACAGTCGGCGGGGGAGAAGTGGGATGACACGGAGGAGC
This sequence comes from Mesoplodon mirus, assembly GCF_964341445.2. NCBI lineage: Eukaryota > Metazoa > Chordata > Mammalia > Artiodactyla > Ziphiidae > Mesoplodon > Mesoplodon mirus. The sequence goes on along the minus strand of NC_138995.1, from coordinate 63,292,682 downwards.
CGGCCCCAGCGTCATCGGATGGCCTCTCTGGCTTTTGTTGTGACAGTGAGGTCCTGCTGCGCGTGACAGTTTCTTTGGGGAGCCTTCTCATTGCCTCGGTCACCACGAGAGCCCCCGGTCCTGGCTGTCCTCTGTGCTCTCTTTACCACGGGATGGGGGCAGGGCCCAGAGAGACTGAGAGGCTCCAGGTCACATCTGTTTGCACCAGCTTTCGTCGCCATGCCCCCATTCCCGTCGGCAAGAACAGATGTCATGTGACCAGGTTTCCTGCTTGGTGGGGGTGGGGGGCAGGGGTGGCCGGGTGAGTGACTGTGAGGCACAGGGCAAGTATGAGCCTTGGGTGGATGGAAGGTGAGCCCCAGCTGTGAGCGAGTGAGTTCCTTCTAACCCTCTGTGCTGCGGTTCCCTCTGCTTTAAAAAGGGGGTAGTGGGCATCTCCGAAGTCGATTGATTGTTAGGATAGTCGGGGGCAGGCTAAGCTGCAGGTCCTGGCAACACAGAGCCTCAGACAACAGAGCCCCCAGCCTCTCTGTCTCTCTCCTGTTGCCTCGCTTCTCTCTCAGTCTCAGACCAAAAAATCCACCCAGTCCCACTCCTTGTGGTCACTTAGGACCTACATCCCGTCCACCCCTGAGGACACAGGGCTGGTCAGAGCTGGCTGCCAGCTACCATGAGCGTTCCAGCGGCAGGTCAGGGGAGGCAGCCTGGAGGAGGTAAGTCTGACCAACACCTTAGCACCAGACCGGAAGTGGCCCAGTGTCTCCCACTGTCTGCCATGCCTTTGACAGCTGCCTCCCCTCAGACCTACATGGAGGCTGGGAGGTGTCGTCCAGGGGTGTTTCCAGGACGAAGTGGAGACAACCATCCCTCAGGCTGCACCCTGAGGACCTGTCCAGGCAGATCGTGCAGTCAGGCAGGGGCATGAGACATGGTCTTTCAATAAAATGAGCACATGGAGCTTGGCAACCTTCTAGGCCCCCCAGTAGGAGCTAAGAGTTGGGGTCTCTGACGGTTTGGCCTAGCAGCCATGTCGCCACCCTCCTCCTGTGCTACCCTCCCATCACCTCCTACTCGTGAGATGGGACACTCAGCCTCTCCCTGCTAGACCTTTCCACACCCGGCCCAGTCCTCTCATCAAATGGGAAAGGACAGAGAGGAGGGGTGTGGGAACACCCTCTTCTCTCAGCGCCACCCGGTCCCTGGTGGGTCAGGACGGGATGCAGGTAACTGAGACCTTGGACAGAGACAAGCCCTGGGGAGTTATCAGAGGCCCATGGTCACTGTCCAGTATTATTCACTGAGGGCCTGGACACAGATCCAGAAGCTGGTGATGGCCAGGAATCTCCTGGAAGTTTTGGAATTTCAGGAGAGGTGCAGACCATCCTCTCTCAAATCACAGATTTATGACCCCCCGACATACTGGATGGGATTCTTGTGAACATAAAGTGCTTTGAGTCAAGCAGGCTTATTGTCTAATATATGCCTCATCCACAGCCTTAATAATCTTATTATTTTACTATTGATAATAGTGCTCTATTGTTATTATCATTAATTAGTAGTAAATAATAAATACAGTGCTCTATTAGCAACCAGTCAAATAAAATATTAATAAGTACTATCTAGAATGCTATTATTATCCTGGTTTTTCAGCTGAGGAAACTGAGGCTCAGAGTACTAATGCTTTGCTCAAGATCTTGGAGCTGAAAGCTTTTATGTGCAATGTTTCCATTTCCCAAGCAGCACCAAATTCCCATATTTAAGAAATGCTACTTGGGCCAGGCCCAAGCAGGCCACACCAACAACATCTGGGGCAAGAAACAGATTGGACGCGTGGTCTGCAGCCCCTGCAGAGTGGAGGAGTGATCAAGTGGGCTCTGGGGTCCGGGGATCCTGGGCTCAACCACTGGTACTGGCCCTCACCCAGTGGTGAACCTGAGCTTGCTCAGTGCCTCCTTCAGTGGAGGTGAGGCCTGACCTCCCACACAGGGTGGAGGTGTTGGTGCGGTCACAGAGCTGGGTCAGCATGGACGAAATGCAGCAACAAACCCCAAAGACCTGGGGCTTAATTCCTTGCAGCCGATCGTAGGAGGATCTCCACAGGGTGACTCGGGGGTCCAAACTCCCTGTACCACCTTCAGCTCACGGCTTCTGGAAACACCCTGGGGTCGGCATCCAGGGGGTGGATGGGGGAAGGGCCGGTGGCAAAGGCCCAGCCTTTTCTGGACACATCCCTCTCCTCACCTTCCACAGGGAGGAGCGGTCCATGCCCCTTCCTGGATGCAAGTGGGAAATGCGGGCTCTGACAGGACAGCTGCGTCCCAGGACTAACTCCGCACCAGGAAGGAAGGAAAGTGAGGAGCGTGGGGGTCACTGTCTCCCCTGCCGCCCACAATGCCAGGTGGGTGCTCACGCTTTCCGGTAACATGTAGACAGCAGCTACAGTTGCAAAAGGCTACGTTTCTAGGCATTTAAGGATGTTATAGATTGCATGTGTTCTCCCCAAATTCATATGTTGAAATCGTAACACCCAGTAACTTCAAAATGTGACTGCATTTGGAGATAGGCCTTTAAAGGGATAATTAGGGTTCTGTGAGGTCATATGAGTGGGCCCTAATCCAATGACTGGTGTCCTAAGAAGAGAGAGAGAGATGCCAGGCCGCACACGGGCAGAGGGACAGCCACGTGAAGAGGCCACAGGAGGGCCGCCATCTGCAAGCCAAGGAGAGAGGCCTTAGGAGGAATCACCTCTGCTCCCACCCTGGCCCCGGACGGCGAGAGAATAGATTTCTGCCATTCAAGTCCACTGTGCTGTCTGTGGCCTTTTGCCATGGCAGCCGGAGCAAACGAATACAGTGAGTGAGCTACAGCAAGCTCCCACTGGACAGACCTTTCTGGCAGAGACGCCGGATCCGGCAGTGCATAGGCAGCCATTTAACAGAGAATCACGTTTATTCCCGGTAAAGTGCCAGGTACACAGGTGATGTTCAGCACCAAAGACAGCAGCTGGTCTGAGCCACAGTAAGGGCTTCCCCAGTGGCTCAGCGGTTAAGAATCCGCCTGCCAATGCACGGGACACAGGTTCAAGCCCTGGTCTGGGAAGATCCCACATGCCATGGAGCAACTAAGCCCATGCGCCACAACTACTGAGCCTGCGCTCTAGAGCCCATGAGCCACAACTATTGAGCCCACGTGCTACACCTACTGAAGCCCACACTCCTAGAGCCCGTGCTCCACACAAGAAAAGCCACCACAATGAGAAGCCCGTGCACCACAACGAAGAGTAGCCACCCCTCGCTGCAACTAGAGAGAGCCCACGTGCAGAAACAAAGACCCAATGCAGCCAAAAATAAATAAATAAATATATATATATTTTTTTAAAGGCCTAGAGGGAAATGAAAGAACGGAGCCGGCCAGTCTCCTCCACTTAGTCCCAGGAGCCCACCTGAGGGAACCACCAAGAGGGACCATGAGACCAAAAGGGTTTTGCCAGCGTGTGCTGAGGAAGGGTGCGGAATTCCACAAATAACTGTTGGTTGATGGCAAGGGTTGGCCAACCTTTTCTGCAAAAGGCCAGAGACCATGTATTCTTTGCAAGCCACAAAAGCTCTCTCTGTGTCGTATTCTTTTCGCTTTATTTTACAGTGTGAAAGCCGTTCTTACCTCGGGGGCCATGTGAAAGCAGGTCTGGCCCCAGGGCTGCAGTTTGCCAACCCCTGCCTGATCTAATCTCTCCCCTGGGAATGGGGATAATTTTTGGAGCCTGGTGCAAAATGGAAATATGGGGCCCTCTGTCCAGAGATTATTAAGCATTTCAAAATGGTGACTGCAGAGCGTGAGACCGAGTGTGGGCCAGGCCCTGTGTGGTTGAACAGGTCGCACACTGCTGAAGTGGGGCGGCTGTCGCCTGTCCTGAGGGAATTCTCAGGAATGTGTCACAAGCCCCAAGGGCGTCTCTTGACGTCCCTAAGTTAATTCTAAAGTGATGACGGGAGGATGCTGAAACTTGGCCGCCTTCTCAGGCCTGACCTGTGACAGGCTATCTGGGAGGCTGGGCAGAAGGCTGGGCTCCCTGGCGGGCACCCCTGCAGCAGCGTGGGTCTTCTGGTGGCAGGTGAGGTTCCCGGTGCGCCGTCAGCGTGGGCTGGTGCCGGAAGTCTTTCCCACGCTGCCCGCACTGGTAGGGCTTCTCCCCTGTGTGGATTCGGCCGTGCTGGACCAGGGTGGACTTCCGCACGAAGGCCTTGCTGCACACGCCACACTGGAAGGGCCTCGTCACTGTGGATGGCCTGATGCTGGAGCAGGAAGGACACCTTCCGGAAGCTTCTCCCGCATTCGCCGCAGCGGTAAGGGCTTCTCGCCCGTGTGGATCTGCAGGTGAATGGAGAGGTGCGCCTTCTGGCTGAAGGTCTTGCCGCACTCCGTGCACCCAAAGGGTCTCTCTCCGGTATGGGGCCGCCGGTGCACGGTGAGGTAGCCCTTCTGGCTGTAGGATCTCCCGCAGGCGCTGCAATGGAAAGGCTTCTCGCCCGTGTGGCTGCGCCGGTACACCACGAGCCGCGCCTTCTGGCTGAAGGCCTTGCCGCACTCGTAGCACTTGAGCGGCCGCTCGCCCGTGTGCGTGCGCTGGTGGTTGCCCAGCTCGGGTTTCTTGCGGGAGGCCTTCCCGCACACCCTGCACGGGTGGGGCCTCTCGCCTCTGGGGGCCCACTGGTGCCCGAGGAGGGAGGAGCGCTTGGTGAAGCGCTTACCGCACAGGTCACGCACGGAGGGCTTCTCCCTGGTGTGGATGCGCCGGTGCGCCTGGTGGGTACACCAGGTTGGTGATGAGGGTGAAGGCCTTAACGCACTCGCCGCACTTGTAGGGCCGCTCGCCGGTGTGTGTGCGTCGGTGCCCGAGCAGCTGCGTGTTCTGCACGAAGGCGCGGCTGCCCTCGGCACACCGGTAGGGCCGGTCGCCCATGTGGTTGTGCCGGTGCACCGTGAGGTTGGCAAGCTGGCAGAAGGCCTTGCCGCCCTCGGCGCACGTGAATGGCTTCTCGCCAGTGTGGACGCGCCGGTGCGCCGTGAGCGTGGCTTTCCTGCGGGAGCGTCTCCCACACTCGCCGCACGCGAAGGGTTTGTCCAGGGCGTGCGCGCGCTGGGGCTGCGCCAGGTCGGTGCAGTGCACAAAGGCCTCCCTGCGCTCCTGGCACACACAGGGCTTCTCAGTGACGGCAGGGGCTCTCCCACTTGGGATTCCACGAGCCGCACTTGTGGGGTCCCCTCCCTCCTGGAATTCCTGGCTGGGGGTCTCCTGGTTGATGCTCTGAAGGGGCCCTTCCTGAAGCTGTCCCGGCCTCTCCTGATGCACAGCCCCAGGGGCAGCCCCCTCCCAGCTCTTCCAGGTCCAGCTCAGGGAACACTCCTGCAGGGACAGCTTCCACTGGGCCGTTCCTCTCCAGTCTAGACTCCATTTCTGAAAGAGACGGAAAACACGAACGTCACCCATGTCACCTACTCCCAGAGCTGGAAGGGGTGAAGGCTGGGGGCTGGGAAAGCAAAGAGAAGCCTCCTCAAGTACTTGCTAAGGGCTCTAGAATGAGGTCTAGTGTGTGTGTGCAATGGACAGAATGTATGTGCCCCCCCCAAATTCATATGTGGAAATCCTAATCCCCAGGCGATGGCATTAGGTGGGTGGGAGGTGAGTCGGTCATAAAGACAGGGTACTCAGATGGGATTAGTGAGAGCTCTCACTCCTTCCTCCTTGTGAGGACACAGCGAGAAGGGGCCACCTGTGAACTAGGAGGAGGAGGCCCTCCCCAGAGCCCCCCGTTTTACCCAGGGAGCTCAAGTTCTGGAGATTCTCGAGCATCACGTCCTGGCACAGGTCCCTCTGAGGCGGCTCCAGCTGCTGCCACTCCTCCTGTGGGAAGTTCACGGCCACGTCTTTGAATGTCACCAACTCCTGTGACAGCAAAGATGTCTGGTTCAACCAGGCCGGCAGGGCTGGAGGAGCCAGGGAGGTGGGGCAAGGCCCTGGCCACAGTGGGTCCTCCCAGGGATTATCCCCCTCCCCCAGCACAGAATGGCACTGGCACACAGTAGGTGCTCAAGAAACGTCAGCTGTCTTTAGGATGACATCATTAGTACAGGGCTGGGACTGGATTTGGTTTGGGGCTTCAGGGCTGTGTGGCGGTCCCCAAGGCCATCCCAAAGTTTGATGATTCTCTGTGAGGACTTGTGGGACTCGGCATAAAGCTGTATTCGTGGCCACCCTGCCCCAGGTGACAGGGCACAGGCCCCGGAGGGGGGCTCCAGCAGGGCCTCGTTTGACTCTGGCTGCCCAGGCTGAGCCACCCACAAGGAGGAGGACAAGGAGCTGACACTACTCACCAGGGCCTTGTCAGCCGGCAGCTGGGCAGCCATCCCTGCACTGCCCACAGTGACCAGGGGATGGGTGGTGGGGTCTGGGGGCTGATGGAACTGTGGTGGAGGGAGGGGGGGGGACAGTGAGAGACCAGGCCTAGCCCTGCCCCCTGGATTCACGCACTCACACGTACACACACACACATGCACACACACAGCTCTTCTCATTCCGAGAAACACACAGAGACACAGCACACACCCGCCATGGGCTCACGCTACCCAGACACCGCCACAGTGTGGTGGCTGGGGAAGTGGGGAGTGGGGATGTGTCTCCCAGGTGGGATCAGACCAAGGCCCACTCTGCCTAGACACCCCCATCAGGACCTGGACCTGAGATCCACCCTTAGGGCCAAGCGGCTGAGCCCCCACCACTGCCCCAGGCTCCAGCTTACACTTGGGGTCCAGCTCTGCTACCAGATGAAAAATCCCCCAGGAACAAAGGCCCAGGGACAGAGAAATCAGTCCCCAGCTGCAGAGTGTTCATCACGCCCTTGACTGCTCCGTACTGCATCAGCTTCCTCTGGCCACCATCCCTGACCCAGCTCGTGGGGCTCTGGAGAGAACCAGGGCCTCTCACCTAGGCGCCGACCCAAGCCTTGCCTGCCACTGTCCTTTGACACTTGTTGCCTGGGCTGGTGAACTGTGAGGCTGCAGGAGCCAGATACCTGGGTTTCAGTTCTGGCTCTGCCACTTACCTGCTGTGTAGCTTTGTGCAGGTTAGTCAACCTCTCTGTGCCTCAGTTTCCTCATCTAGAAAATGGGCATAAGGTCCCCATCTCATGGGGTCATTACGACGTTTCAACAAGTTAGTGTACGTAACTCGACATGAACAAGTGCTTGCCATGTGGTGAGGGATATATGTTTTGTTGTTGTTATTTGATTATCGCCATCTATACACTCAACATTCTTCCTACTAAACTGGGCTTCCCTTTATTATCTTTTATTCCAGTACCCTGCAAAGGATTTGGCCCACAACCAGCCGCCCCCCACCCCCTCCTTTTTTATTATGCTCAAATACACATAAAATTTAACATTTTACCCATTTTAAACTGTACAATTCAGTGGCATTTAGCACATTCATAATGTTGTGTGACCATTACCGCTATCTAGTTCCAAAACATTTTCATCACCCCCAAAGGGAAACCTCGCACCCATGAAGCAGTCCCTCCCCATTCCCTCCTCACCGCAGGCCCTGGCAATCACCAATCTGCTTTCTGTTTCCATGGATTTGCCTGTTCTGGACATTTCATACACATGGAACCCTACACTATGTGGCCCTTTGTGTCTGGCTTGTTTCACTGAGCTGGGTGTATTTGAGGTTCACCCATGTGGTAGCATGTATCAGGGCCTCATTCCTTTTCATGGCTGAAAAATATTCCATTGTGTGAACACACCATGTTTTGTTATCCATTCCTCTGCTAATGGACATTAGGGTGGTTTTCACATTTTGGCTGTTGTAATGCTGCCATGAGTATGCATGGTCAGGTGCAAACATACCTTGGAGATATTGTGGGTTAGGTTCCCAACCACCACAATAAGGCAAATATCGCAATAAGGAGAGTCACACAAATTTTTTGGTTTCCCAGGGCATATAAAGTTATGTCTATATTATACTGTAATCTGTTAAGTGTGCAGTAGCATGATGTCTTAAAAAAAGGTACGTATCTTAATTTAAAAATCCTTTATTGCTAAATAATGCTGATCATCATCTGAGCCTCAGTGAGTGGTAGTTTTTTTGCAATAGTAACATCAAAAATCACTGATCACAGATTACCGTAACAAATAATTTTTAAAAGTTTGAAGTATTTCCAGAATTGCCAAAATGTGACACAGAGACAAGAAGTCACCAAATGCTGTTGGAAAAATGGCACCAATAGACTTGATCAATGCAGGGTTGCCACAAGCCTTCAATTTGTAAAAAAATGCAGTATCTGCAAAACACAATAAAACGAGATATATCTATATTTGAGTACATAAGGTGCACACATTCTAAATACCATATCTATGTGCATATGAGATGTAACCACACACTAAATACCATATGTACATGCATATAAGATATATAGAAACTGATATACATGATATGTGTATAAGATATATGCACAAAATATCACATATACATGTATATGTGGTTCAGTCACACACTAAATGCCACATATATATGTATATAAGATATATGTGATCTTATATCTGTGTGCTATGGTACTAAATACCATTTATACCTGTATAAATGTGTAATGTGTAATCATGCACACTAAATACTACATAGGCACGTGTGTAAGATATATGTAAACTGATTATATATACTACAGTTCTGACTACGATATACATGGGCATATAAACTATTTACACAGAACAAATACCATATATACATATATATGGTAAATAAACTCTAAATACCATATTCCCTTGTAAATAAGGTGTATATATAAAGATATACTAAATGCTGTACATACATGTATATAATAAGGTCTATTAATACATGCTCACATGAAATACCATAATTACATTAATACACGTAACTACACCAAATACCGTACATATGTATATACATGTACTCTAGTAAAAACTGTATTTCATTTACTCCAAGAGATCATAGGTCGAAAGAAAACATGATTTTATCTCACTAAGGAAAAAAAAGAATCTGCCAATTAAACCGCAACATACCGTCAGTGGTTAAGACACATCCTAATTTCGGAGATATTAAACTATGAAAAAAACCGGATCTTCGAATTAAGGAGTGAAGTTGAATCACTATATGTTCGGACTGAAACGACCCAGGAACACAAGCCCTAACATTCTCTGGCTGCACCCCACTGCATGGCCTGGCGGACGCCCCACCCTGGAGAGCACTGTTCTGACGGAGACCAGACTCTGGATCCAGATGCCTGGGTTCCAGTCTCGGCTCTGCCACATCCTAGTTGTGTGCTCCTGGGCGGGTCACTTAACCTCTGTTTCCTCCTCTGTAAGGTGAGGGGCATAATACCCCTGCTTTATAGGGTTGTGAGAATTGAGTGAGTCAATACAGATAAAGACCCCAGAATGGTGCCGGACTCGGAGCTTCCTAAGGTGTGGTTATTAAGTCGCACTTAATAACCCCCTGGTGGTGATGGTGCGGGAGGGTGGGGTGGGTGGGGAGTCTTTTCTTTTCGGTGCCTCAGTTATGGGGAAGTCACAGTGCGTACCGGATCAGGCTACTGCAAGGGTTTAACGAGCTGAAAGGGCGTCTCTCTCACTTCATCAGCATCAGCATCACCGGGAGAGCTTAGGAGGCCACGGCCCCGGGGGGCCACACCCAGGGAATCTGGGTCGGTCTTCCCGGGAGAGGGGGCCCGAGGATCTGCATCTCTGACGACCTCCGGGCGGGCGACGCTGGCACTGCTGGAGCGGGACACCCTCTGCGGGGCGCGGAGTGAGTATTCAGCTAAGCACTCAGCTTAGCTGACTAAGCACTGAGCACTCAGCTCAACGCCCGGCACTGAGGAAATCAACGCTCCGTGACTGCCAGCGGCGGCGGGGCCGTTACTATTACCTAAACAGTAGCGAGAACGGAGCAGATCCGGCGGATGGATAGCACCTCGGCTACAGGTGCGGTCCTCGCACCCACTGTCCAGGCGGGGAAACTGAGGCACGCAGGGGCGGGGCAGGGATTCAGAGCCCCCTCCAGGGTCCCTCCCGCGATCCAAAGTGCATGGTCCTCCCCCTCGACGAAAACCCGGCGGACCAGTGAACCCAGCGGGGCGGGCTGCGTGGACTCACCGGCGGCCGCGGGGCCGCTTTGGGGTTCTGACCGCGATATGGCCAGCGAGAGCTCGGTCTGCGCCTGCGCGACTCCACTGCTCCCGCCCCGCCCCCGCGCCGCGTGAGGCCACACCCACCCCGCGCTCCCAGACTTCTCTGCGCGCCGACCGGGGTGGGCGGGGACTGAGAGGTGGGAGAAGAAGAGGGATTGGTGGGGAGGAGGGGAGGAGGGAGATGGAGAGGGGCTTGGAGAGAGTGGGAGGGGAGGAGGAAAGGAAGGAGGGCGGAGGAGTTAGGGGAGGGGTGGAGTGTGGAGGGGGGGATGGAGAGGGGCGGGGAGGAGAGTGGTACTCCTACTGGGAGAAGGGGAGGGGATCAGGAGGGAGAAATGGGGAGGAGGGAAGACCAAAAGAGGGGCAGGAGGGGAGGGGCTTGAGAGAAGAGGGAGGGGAGGGGGAAAGGAAGGAGAGGGAAGAGAAGAAGGAAGGGAGGGGGTTGGGAAGGAGAGCGGGGAGGGGAGGAAGATGCAGGAATGAAGAAGGGAAGAAAGGAATTGCTTCAACAATACTGAAAGAAACAGCAAGAATTGATTAGGACTGGTTGGGAGACAGGTCTGCCCGGTTCAAATCCCAGCTCTGTGTCTTTGGACCCGTGTCCTAATGTTCTGAGCCTCGGTTTCCTCGTCTGTAAAGACGTTGCAGTCACGAAACCTGCACTATAGATGGGGTTGTTGTGTGGATGACGTGAGTTAATTGGCATAAAGTCCTTTCAAAAGGAACTGGGGCCCGCAAAACAGCGCTGTCCTACCCAACTTTATGCATAGATGCAGAAGTTCTGTGTCCGCGACGTTCAGCATGGTGGCCACTGACCACATGTGGCTCTTGAGCACTTGGCGTGTGGCTAGTGTGGCCATGGAACTGAATTCGTAGTTGTACTTAATTTGATAAAGTTTTCGTAGTTGCTATGGCTACTGGCTACCACGTTGGACGTTGTAGTTCTAAAGCCTTAGCTGTTTTCGTGACATATACTAAGCTTCTCGAGTTTTATAACAGTTTGATGGGGCCTCTTAAAATACCCACAGCAACCACAATAGCAACAGCACTTTGGGGGTCTTTTTTAAGTGCCAGGGATTGTCCTAAGGACTTGATGTGGATTAACCATTTGAATCTTCTCATAGTCATGAGACGTTGCCTCTCACTGGGTATAACAAGTCTCACTACTATTATCATTTGAGTGTGTACTCTGCCCCCCCCGAAACTCTTGACACACATATCATGTCATTTAACTGCAGGAGGAGAGGCTTAGGTATAATATATTTGGGAAAGGCCACAGGACAGGGTCAGCAAGATGGGAGTAGCACGTGGTTGCGTTTTGTCTTTGTTTGGATCTGCGCTAGAAGATCCTGAAGCTTGCAGAGATGGAGGAGATAGAGCAGAATCTGCCTGCCCTGAAGCTGCGACCACCGTCCCGGGGCATGTGTGTGGTCCTAGGACTGGGGCCCTCACGCTACCTCTTCCCATAAGCTTTAAAAAAACTTTTTTTATTGCTCCTCTTTCCCCCCCATTTCCTTTTTCCATTAAAAATTTTCTCTGGGAATCCCCTGGCAGTCCAGTGGTTAGGATTCTGCACTTCCACTGCCAGGGTCCTGGGTTCGATCCCTGGTCAGGGAACTAAGACCAGGAACTAAGATCCCACAAGCCAGGTGGTGCAGCCAAAAAACAAACATACAAATATATAAATAAATAAATATATTCTCATTTTTGATATTAAAAATGGCCATGATTTTTTGCAGCTTCTGCTCTCAGGAGCTGGATTCTGTTTTCCCATTCCCTGAACATGTGCTGTCTTTGTGGGTTGCTTTGACCAATACAATATGGCAGAAGTGATGCTGTAGGATTTTGGAGTTTAGACCTTCTGATTCTGACACCAGTTCCAATGTGTGTTTTTCCCAAAACCACCAAGCAGTTCTCTGACACAAGCTGGGAGTTGGAGACATTATCTACCTGGAGATAGCATCAGTTAGCGATACCAATACACCTTCCCAGAATGATTTCCCTACTGGCACTCCCCCTGCCAATGTATAAGAATGTCTGTCTTAATTACTGCCTGGCCCATTATGTGGGGTGGCTGGGCTGTGCGTTCCTGAGTTTTTGGATCTTAACTACATGGAAGAAAGCCAAGGTTGGGGATGAGCGGGTAGAGACTGCTCACTGTCCCGCAAAACTTGTCTCTACTTCTATTGTGCCAGAACCCCTAAGTTTTAGCTGCATTTCCCAGTCTCGCTTGTAGCTGGATGTGGCCAGGTAACTAGGTTCTGACCAACGAGGTGCAAATGACAGCATCGGGTTATAGCTTCCGGGGTGGACTGCTGCATTCAGATTCTGGCTTTCTTGTTCCCCTGTTAAGGAATGTTGGGAAAGTGACTTAATTTCTCTGCACCTCAGTTACCTCATCTGTACAATGGGGATAAGGATAGTATCTACCTTATAGTGTTGTAATGAAGAGCAAATGAAGTAATACAGTGAAGCAATTAGAACAGTTCTTGGCACAAAAGGGTTCTATTATGTGTCATAATTATCATTATAATAATTTTATTATCACTTCCTAAGGTTGATGTGAGGTTCAAGTGCAACCATTCTCCATGCCTATTATCAGAACAAATTTCCCTGGGGTTTATTGGTCTCCCACGACCAGGGAGAAACATTAGGAGGGAATTAAATCCATCCATCTCCCCACCCGCTCACCTCCACTGGCATCATCACCCTAGGAGGCTCCGTAGATTTTCCATTTCCTTCATCATAGATACTCATTTACCCAACCAATATTCTCCAATGCGTGAAAATTCATAGTGGGAATTTTTCTATTGCCCAAGTTTCTTTAAAGAGCTGCCTACAGGGAATGTGGGTGTTTATTTATAAGTGACCACCTGCTTTACAGAGAGAGGCAAGTGTGAAGTTGCCACTTTTCACTGCTGAATTCAAGGTATCACAGGGAGGTTGGTGTGAGCAGAAGTGTGTGGAAAGGGGGAGGAGAGAATTAGGTCAAGGAGCCTGAGGTTTTTTTCCTTTCTTTCCCCCTTAGTGGTGGAGGAGAGGCGGTTTTAAGTATGTGAATATGTAGAATTTCTGCATCTTCTGATAATCAGGAATCTCAAGAGACAAGAGGCTTCAGGGTGAGTGGAGAGTCATTCATTCAGCGAATATCTGAGCAGCTCCTCTGTGCCAGGCACTGTTCTAGGGGCTGGGAATCCAGCAGTGAGCAAACCAAAGCCCTTTGTCATATGGAACCACGAGCACTAAATTCTGAGCGTGATCAGAGGTAATTAGGTGGAGGGTGAAGGGGGGGCTACATCGGTGGAGGGTGAAGGGGGGGCTACATCAGCTTGGGCAGTCGGGGAGGCCTCGCTAAGGAGGGGATGTCTGAGCAGAGCCCCAGTTGGCAAAGACCGCTGCATGCATATCTGGAGGAGGATAGCCTCCTCTCGCCCCAAGGTTCACTGAAACCTTGCTCAGAAGACAGGAAAAATAGGCAGCACCCAAGAATCTGTCCTTAGAAAGTTGGCTAAGTCGCTTAGGATTCGTCTGGGTAAAAATGGTGAGGAAGACTTGAATAGACTGATACGGAAGGAGCTCTGGTTACAGTGTTAAATGAGAAAGCAAATGAACAATTGACCACAGTGTATCTTGTGTATTCTCATTTATGTTTTTAAAAAGTATATATATATACACTATATACATAGTGCATGTATATATTGTACATATATAACTATGTAACTATATATGAAGTATATATACTTATGTCTATATAACTATATAACTATACAGCCTTATATATATAGAGAGAGAGAGACAGAGACAGAGAGAGAAGTATCGATAGAAGAAACGCTACTACTTCTGTACAGGTTGTTAATCTATTGAGATGCTTCTCTGAAAGTTGGTAAATAGCTGCTGACTGAAGGCCTCTGACCCTGCTGCCTTGTCCTGTCCTACGTATCACCCAAAGGGTGCCAGCAGTTGGTGATTAAAATTCTCAGACTGACTCCTACTTCTTTACAGGTTGCTAATTTATTGAAACGCCTCAGTGAGAGATACAGGGCAGAGTGTACTTACTGTACCTCACCTGAAACTGGGACCCTCCTGTTGCCCTTCAAAAAGTAATGATGAAATCCTACAAGCCTATGGGACAGTATAGAGAATAAGACAACTTACCTCCCATGTATTTTTTTATTGATAGTTGATTTACAGTGTTTTGTTAGTTTCTGCTGTACAAAAAAGTGATTCAGATATACATATGTATGCATTCTTTTTATGTTCTTTTCCATTATGGTGTATCCCAGGATATTGAATATAAATCCCTGTGCTCTACAGGAGGACCTTGTTGTCTATCCATTCTCTATATAATAGTTTGCATCTGCGGACCCCAAACCCCCACTCCATCCCTCCCCCATTACCTCCCATGTATCTGCCACTCAGAACTATTTGATTTTTTTTAAGTATGTGGGTACATGACTTTGATTTCAGAAAGAAGTTTTTTTAAGTAATTTAATATTTTATTTATTCATTTATTTTTGGCTGCATTGGGTCTTCGTTGCTGTGTGTTGGCTTTTCTCTAGTTGCAGCGAGCAGGGGCTACTTCGTTGCGGTGCGTGGGCTTCTCATTGCAGTGGCTTCTCTTGTGGAGCATGGGCTCTAGGCGCACGGGCTTCAGTAGTAGTGGCATGTGGGCTCAGTAGTTTTGGCTCGCGGGCTCAGTAGTTGTGGTTCATGGGCTCTAGAGTGCAGGCTCGGTAGTTGTGGTGCACGGGCTTAGTTGCTCCGCGACAAGTGGGATCTTCCCAGACCAGGGCTCAAACCCATGTCCCCTGCATTGGCAGGCGGATTCTTAACCACTGTGCCACCAGGGAAGTCCCAGAAAGAAGTTTTAAATCACTGTACATCTCATGTCAACATTGTATTCCAATTCTTTATTCATTTTATCCTAATGTTTTAAAAACATACATATTTTCCACCTTATGCCTTTATTATTTATTTAAGAGCTTATTTGGTACAACACTCAAAAGGGACAGAGAATATAAGACAAAAAACAATGATCTCCTCATCTTCCAACACCGGATTCTCTTCTGGTGACCACAATTATCAGGTTCTTTAGAAACCTTCAAGAGATGCTGTACACACACATGCACACACACAGCCCTCATCTTATCCTATCAGGCCCAACAAACCAGAGAATCAAAAGGTAGGACTGTCTTTCCCATTGCTGGTGGTCTGGATCGTTGGGAGGGTGATGTGGGTTTCCATGGCAATCAACTGTCTCCCAGGGATGGAAAGAAAAACAGGTTGGCTGCCCAAGGGTGGACCCAGGATCCTCTCTGGGAGGAGCGGACTCTTGTGGAGAACTGACCGCCGTCCCCCAGCCTCCTCCCTGGGGAATTTACAAACTCTATTTTGGGGTGAGGCTGGGGAGGGGAGGGCTATCTCTCGTGGTGTTGAAAAGTCTTCTGAAGCAGGCTGTCTGTGGGGTGGAGTAGGTTTTAGAGCCTGTGAGTTTCAGGTCTGAATCACAACTCTGCTACTTACTGGCTGTATGAGCCAGGTGATCTGGTTTAATAGGGATCAGAAGGGTGACTGCTGTGTGCTAGACAGTGGGAATTAGGCGTGAGCAAGACCATTCATAGTTCACCTCTCAGAGAGGGACTTACCTTCTCCAAATCTCTCTTTTAAACTTATTATTTTATTTTTCTTTCTTGACAGTCAACAAGTGCACACATTTTCTCTGTCAAAGATCAAGATTTCCTGCTGGTCTCACTTCAGCAACCCCAGTCTCTGCTCTAGAGGTGAGTGACGCTGTGGATTTGGGGTGTACTGGGAGTGCGCTTTTACTTTTCATTTACATACATCTCTGTGCCTACAGAAGGAAATGGAATTTGTGTGTGCATATCTGCGAATGCATTGATACTGGCCTGACTTTCCTTATCTTGGCTAATATTACCCATCCCATAATAACAATGCCAAATGCATATCAGCCTCTTACTGTGATATACGCACTGTTGTTATTGACTAAGTTGTCATGATTAAATCGATATGTCATATTTCATTGATGTTAAGGTGCACTTTTACTTTTTTTATTGCTAACATCTCTGACATTGAAATACAATGGTCAATGTTTGGATTTTAGGATTTTTAACTTCTTATTTGGTAAGCAACACACATGGAAGCAAAACTGTCACATTCACGGCGTGCTATAGTCCAGGAAGAAAAATTAGTTCACACCCTGAGATTAACCAAATACAACAGGGTCATCCTATTTAGTCCTGATCCCCCCAAAACAAAAAACTTCCTGTAAACCTGGAATTTAAGCAAAATCAACTTTATCCGTGAGGTTTTGTTTTGTTTTTTTTTTTTGTTTTTTTTTTGAGATACACGGGCCTCTCACTGTTGTGGCCTCTCCCGTTGCGGAGCACAGGCTCTGGACGGGCAGGCTGAGCGGCCGTGGCTCATGGGCCCAGCCGCTCCGTGGCACGTGGGCTCCTCCCGCACCGGGGCACGAACCCGCGTCCCCTGCATTGGCTGGCGGACTCTCAACCACTGCGCCACCAGGGAAGCCCTCCTATCTGTGAGTTTTGCCATGCTGAAATTTGAGGGTCTGTCATGAACTTTCTGACTGTGATAATTGTTTAACATAATCAGTGGTTTTTTGGGGGAAATTCACTGGCAGTTCAGCTGCTCGAGTCCTTCAGTGAAAGGACTTGGCACTTTCACTCCCAGGGGCCCGGATCCAATTCCTGGTTGGGAAACTAAGATTCCGCAAGATGTGCAGTGTGGCAAAAAAAAAAGATTAGTGGGTTTTCATCATGAACAAACAAATGTAACCTTGATAAACTCGGTAATGTCTTGTGAGCTTTTTCTTTTAAATACGTTTTGTGTTTTAAATTTGGCAAGCCTTTACATACACATCTATGCATCCATAGAAAGTATCTGACATTGTTTTACGTGTTGTTGGTTTTTTCATATAAGGCATGTCAGACTCCATCTGTGGCTTTGCAACGTGCTTTCTTCCTATACAATGATGTGACTTTGAGACCTTTCCATATCAGTCCACAAAGATCTATTTTGTTCTGTAAAATGAGGATAATAACATCACCCTATGGATAGCATCTTGTTGAGGACACGATAAGCTATCAATAAATGTTATTTGATTTTTAAAGATTCTGTCTTTAGAATGTGAGCCCCATCAGTCAGACCACAGAAAAGCTCTGTGGGCACGTATTTCTCTAAGCAGACGTGGCAACTCTCTGTCATTTTATATTTCACCCTAGACACCCCAAGTGACTGGATGCTTTAAGGTTTTTGGCAACTAGGTGAGTTTTTCTCACATCAGTCATTCTACTTTTTGCCTGCAGAGTAAACTGAAGAATCTTCAGTAGTAGTGAAACAAGAAGGTCTTTGGCAACAGATTGCCCTGGGTTAAATCATGGCTGTGTGGTTTACAGTTGAATTTGCGTCTCTCTCAAGGGGTCTGAGGCTTCCAAATGATTACTGTTTGGAAATAGCCTAAGTGTCTGCTAGTTGGGGGAAGAGCCACGGTAAATAGATGCACCCACACAATGTGATTAATTTCCCCTGAAATTGTTAAAAGGGATAAAGTAAGTTCTTATCCTTGTGGGGTGATCCTTACTGACCAGATTCCATGCTTGGTGGCACACAACCCTGCCTTCTGGGCCACCACTGACGGACTGGAGGAGGGAACATCACTTCTCCTGGCCATGGCGTGGTCCCATGACAGAGTCTTTCTCAGTAGGGATTCCATGACCTTGGAGGACTCAACCGGGCAAATCTTGGGCTGCATCCAGCCAACTGATGTGCTTAGTTCAGTTCACTCATTTTCTTTTTAATTTAGTGAGTTACCAACTTTAAGATATTGGGATATCTTGTGTTTACAATCATCACCTTTCATTCATTTAACCCTTCGAAAAATTCATAGACCATCTAGAAGAAGTGTTCTAGATGCTGGAGGCTTGGGGATGACATAGAAACAGATAGTCCCTACCATCATGGAGCCTAAATTCTAGAAGGTGAGACCGACAATAGGCAAGAAAAATATAGAATGTAATGAGCTACAGCTTCGTTAGAGAATTTGGAACATCAAAACCCACTGGGCTGACAATGCCATGAGAGAACAGAAGAGTATGTAAGAGCCAGATTTCAGCGTCTCCACCTGATCAACGAGCTCAAATCAAAGCCGCAGATCTTCCTCCCCCTTGAAGAGGTGTGGAAATCATCCACTTAGGAAACGGAGAAACGCCTCAGGCATCCTGGGTGTCCCCTGCAAAATCCATCACATAGTGCGTGCTTTGTGAATGTCTGTCTCTTCATAGTGGTGGGAAAAGCTGTGGCTTCCCTGGTGACCCGATCTTTGGGAATGACAAACGTGTTCATTCATTCATTCATTCATCAATCCCAGAACGGTTGGATTTTACCCCAGGGACTCATTTTTTAAGATCTTACACAATTCAAAACCTACATAATTCAAGACTAATCCTAACAAAAGATGGCTTGCATGTTTATTCACCAGCTAAGATGACACGAAAATAACAAACACAGTTTACACAATTGATCATATTCGCAAGTATGGACTTTTGAGGAATTTTTTTTAGTTTTTTTTCTAAATTTAATATATATATATTTATTATTTGGTTGCGCTTGGTCTTAGTTGCGGCAGGCAGGCTCCTCAGTTGCAGCCTGCGAACTCTTAGTGGCGGCATGCATGTGGGATCTAGTTTCCCCAGGGATCGAACCCGGGGCCCCCTGCATTGGGGGTATGGAGTCTTAACCACTGCACCATCAGGGAAGTCCCGAGGCATTTTTAAATCACAAGGCTTCTTGTCATTTCAAAAAGTGCCACCCAAAGCTCATGATTTCAAATGTTTGCAATTCAGGTTGGCATGAAATATAGCCGTGGTGTATTTATGTAAATCTACAATAATATCCCTCTTGTAGCCCCCACGTCACAACATAGAAACGAAGGGCTAGTCACTCCCCATCTCATTTCCCTGCATCCCCCAGTCCAACGTAACCAACAGCCTGAGTTCTGGCACATCTTTCCCTTGTTTCCCTATATTCAGAGATGTTTTGGAAACTTCGTGTTAATAATTCCAGTAAGACGACTTCCGGGTAAGATGGCGGAAGAGTAAGACGCGGAGATCACCTTCCTCCCCATGGATACACCAAAAATACAGCTACACATGGAACAACTCCTACAGAACACCTACTGAACGCTGGCAGAAGACCCCAGACCTCCCAAAAGGCAAGAAACTCCCCACATACCTGGGTAGGGCAAAGCGGAGAGATCCCCACACAGAGGATCAGTGCCGAGCGGCACTCACCAGCCCGAGAGGCTTGTCTGCTCGCCTGCCAGGGCGCGCAGCGCTGGAAGCTGAGGCTCGGGCTTCGGTCAGAGCGCAGGGAGAGGACTGGGGCTGGCGGCGAGAACTCAGCCTGAAGGGGGCTAATGTGCCACAGCTAGCCGGGAGGGAGTCTGGGAAAACTCTGGAGCTGCCGAAGAGGCAAGAGACATTTTCTTCCCTCTTGGTTTCCTGGTGCGCGAGGAGAGGGGATTAAGAGCGCTGCTTAAAAGGGCTCCACAGACGGGCGCGAGTCGCGACTGAAAGCGCGGAGCCCAGAGACGGGCGTGGGACGCTGGGGCTGCTGCTGCCGCCGCCAAGAAGCCTGTGTGCGAGCGCAGGTCACTGCCCACACCGCCCTTCCGGGAGCCTGTGCAGCCCGCCACTGCCGGGGTCCCGGGATCCAGGGGCGGCTTCCCTGGGAGAACGCACGGCGCGCCTCGGGCTGGTGCAACGTCACGCCGACCTTTGCCGCTGCAGGCTCGCACCGCACTCCCTGCCCCTCCCTCCCGCCCGGCCTGAGTGAGCCAGAGTCCCCGAAGAGGCTGCTCCTTTAACCCTGTCCTGCCTGAGCGAAGAACAGACGCCCTCCGGCGACCTACACGCAGAGGCGGGGCCAAATCCAAAGCTGAGACCCAGGAGCTGTGAGAACAAAGAAGAGAAAGGGAAACCTCTCCCAGCAGCCTCAGAAGCAGCGGATTAAAGCTCCACAATCAACTTGATGTACCCTGCATCTGTGGAATACATGAATAGACAACACATCATCCCAAATTGAGGAGCCCGGAGTCAGTGCTGTGCCTCTGAGGTGGGAGAGCCAACTTCAGGACACTGGTCCACAAGAGACCTCCCAGCTCCACATAATATCAAACGGCAAAAATCTTCCAGAGATCTCCATCTCAACACCAGCACCCAGCTTCACTCAACGACCAACAAGCTACAGTGCTGGACACCCTAAGCCAAACAACTAGCAAGACAGGAACACAACACCACCCATTAGCAGAGAGGTGGCCTAAACTCATAAAAAGTCTGCAGACACCCCAAAACACACCACCAGACGTGGACCTGCCCACCAGAAAGACAAGATCCAGCCTCATCCACCAGAACACAGGCACTAGTCCCCTCCACCAGGAAGCCTACACAACCCACTAAACCAACCTTAGCCACTGGGGACAGACACCAAAAACAACAGGAACTACGAACCTGCAGCCTGCAAAAAGGAGACCCCAAACACAGTAACATAAGCAAAATGAGAAGACAGAAAAACACACAGCAGGAGAAGGAGCAAGATAAAAACCCACCAGATCTAACAAATGAAGAGGTAATAGGCAGTCTACCTGAAAAAGAATTCAGAATAATGATGGTAAAGATGATCCAAGATTCTATTTCCCAGATCCAAAATCTTGGAAATAGAATAGACAAAATGCAAGAAACAGTTAACAAGGACCTAGAAGAACTAAAGATGAATCAGCATCGATTAAAAACACAATACATGAAATAAAAAATACTCTAGATGGGATCAATAGCAGAATAACTGAGGCAGAAGAACGGATAAGTGAGGTGGAAGATAAAATAGTGGAAATAACTGCTGCAGAGCAAAATAAAGAAAAAAGAATGAAAAGAACAGAGGACAGTCTCAGAGACCTCTGGGACAACATTAAACGCACCAACATTCGAATTATAGGGGTTCCAGAAGAAGAAGAGAAAAAGAAAGGGACTGAGAAAATATTTGAAGAGATTATAGTTGAAAACTTCCCTAATATGGGAAAGGAAATAGTTAATCAAGTCCAGGAGGCACAGAGAGTCCCATACAGAATAAATCCAAGGAGAAATACGCCAAGACACATATTAATCAAACTGTCAAAAATTAAACACAAAGAAATCATATTAAAAGCAGCAAGGCAAAAACAACAAATAACACACAAGGGAATCCCCATCAGGATAACAGCTGATCTCTCAGCAGAAACTCTACAAGCCAGAAGGGAGTGGCAGGACATAATTAAAGTGATGAAGGAGAAAAACCTGCAACCAAGATTACTCTACCCAGCAAGGATCTCATTCAGATTTGATGGAGAAATTAAAACTTTTACAGACAAGCAAAAGCTGAGAGAGTTCAGCACCACCAAACCAGCTTTACAACAAATGCTAAAGGAACTTCTCTAGGCAAGAAACACAACAGAAGTAAAAGACCTACAATAACGAACCCAAAACAATTAAGAAAATGGGAACAGGAACATACATATCAATAATTACCTTAAATGTAAATGGACTAAATGCTCCCACCAAAAGACACAGAGTGGCTGAATGGATACAAAAACAAGACCCATATATATGCTGTCTACAAGAGGCCCACTTCAGACCTAGAGACACATACAGACTGAAAGTAAGGGGATGGAAAAAGATATTCCATGCAAATGGAAACCAAAAGAAAGCTGGAGTAGCAATTCTCATATCAGACAAAATAGACTTTAAAATAAAGACTACTAGAAGAGACAAAGAAGGACACTACCTAATGATCAAGGGATCGATCCAAGAAGAAGATATAACAATTGTAAATATTTATGCACCCAACATAGGAGCACCTCAATACATAAGGCAAATACTAACAGCCATGAAAGGAGAAATTGACAGTAACACACTCATAGTAGGGGACTTTAACACCCCACTTTCACCAATGGACAGATCATCCAAAATGAAAATAAATAAGGAAACACAAGCTTTAAATGATACATTAAACAAGATGGACTTAATTGATATTTATAGGACATTCCATCCAAAAACAACAGAATACACATTTTTCTCAAGTGCTCATGGAACATTCTCCAGGATAGATCATATCTTGGGTCACAAATCAAGCCTTGGTAAATTTAAGAAAATTGAAATTGTATCAAGTATCTTTTCTGACCACAATGCTATGAGACTAGATATCAATTACAGGAAAAGATCTGTAAAAAATACAAACACATGGAGGCTAAACAATACACTACTTAATAACGAAGTGATCACTGAAGAAATCAAAGAGGAAATTAAAAAATACCTAGAAACAAATGACAATGGAGACACGACGACCCAAAACCTATGGGATGCAGCAAAAGCAGTTCTAAGAGGGAAGTTTATAGCAATACAATCCCACCTTAAGAAACAGGAAACATCTCGAATAAACAACCTAACCTTGCACCTAAAGCAATTAGAGAAAGAAGAACAAAAAAACTCCAAGGTTAGCAGAAGGAAAGAAATCATAAAAATTAGATCAGAAATAAATGAAAAAGAAATGAAGGAAACGATAGCAAAAATCAATAAAACTAAAAGCTGGTTCTTTGAGAAGATAAACAAAATTGATAAACCATTAGCCAGACTCATCAAGAAAAAAAGGGAGAAGACTCAAATCAATAGAATTAGAAATGAAAAAGGAGAAGTAACAACTGACACTGCAGAAATACAAAAGATCATGAGAGATTACTACCAGAAACTCTATGCCAATAAAATGGACAACCTGGAAGAAATGGACAAATTCTTAGAAATGCACAACCTGCCAAGACTGAATCAGGAAGAAATAGAAAATATGAACAGACCAATCACAAGCACTGAAATTGAAACTGTGATAAAAAATCTTCCAACAAACAAAAGCCCAGGACCAGATGGCTTCACAGGCGAATTCTATCAAGCATTTAGAGAAGAGCTAACACCTATCCTTCTCAAACTCTTCCAAAATATAGCAGAGGGAGGAACACTCCCAAACTCATTCTACGAGGCCACCATCACCTTGATACCAAAACCAGACAAGGATGTCACAAAGAAAGAAAACTACAGGCCAATATCACTGATGAACATAGATGCAAAAATCCTCAACAAAATACTAGCAAACAGAATCCAACAGCACATTAAAAGGATCATACACCATGATCAAGTGGGGTTTATTCCAGGAATGCAAGGATTCTTCAATATACGCAAATCAATCAACGTGATACACCATATTAACAAATTGAAGGAGAAAAACCATATGATCATCTCAATCGATGCAGAGAAAGCTTTCGACAAAATTCAACACCCATTTATGATAAAAACCCTGCAGAAAGTAGGCATAGAGGGAACTTTCCTCAACATAATAAAGGCCATATATGACAAACCCACAGCCAGCATCGTCCTCAATGGTGAAAAACTGAAACCATTTCCACTAAGATCAGGAACAAGACAAGGTTGCCCACTCTCACCACTCTTATTCAACCTAGTTTTGGAAGTTTTAGCCACAGCAATCAGAGAAGAAAAGGAAATAAAAGGAATCCAAATCGGAAAAGAAGAAGTAAAGCTGTCACTGTTTGCAGATGACATGATACTATACATAGAGAATCCTAAAGATGCTACCAGAAAACTACTAGAGTTAATCAATGAGTTTGGTCAAGTTGCAGGATACAAAATTAATGCACAGAAATCTCTGGCATTCCTATATACTAATGATGAAAAATCTGAAAGTGAAATCAAGGAAACACTCCCATTTACCATTGCAACCAAAAGAATAAAATATCTAGGAATAAACCTACCTAAGGAGACAAAAGACCTGTATGCAGAAAATTATAAGACACTGATGAAAGAAATTAAAGATGATACAAATAGATGGAGAGATGTACCATGTTCTTGGATTGGAAGAATCAACATTGTGAAAATGACTCTGCTACCCAAAGCAATCTACAGATTCAATGCAAATCCTATCAAACTACCACTGGCATTTTTCACAGAACTAGAACAAAAAATTTCACAATTTGTATGGAAACACAAAAGACCCCGAATAGCCAAAGCAATCTTGAGAACGAAAAATGGAGCTGGAGGAATCAGGCTCCCTGACTTCAGACTATACTACAAAGCTACAGTAATCAAGACAGTATGGTACTGGCACAAAAACAGAAAGATAGATCAATGGAACAGGATAGAAAGCCCAGAGTTAAACCCACGGACATATGGTCACCTTATCTTTGATAAAGGAGGCAGGAATGTATAGTGGAGAAAGGACAGTCTCTTCAATAAGTGGTGCTGGGAAAACTGGATAGGGACATGTAAAAGTATGAGATTAGATCACTCCCTAACACCATACACAAAAATAAGCTCAAAATGGATTAAAGACCTAAATGTAAGGCCAGACACTATCAAACTCTTAGAGGAAAACATAGGCAGAACACTCTATGACATAAATCACAGCAAGATCCTTTTTGACCCACCTCCTAGAGAAATGGAAATAAAGACAAAAATAAACAAATGGGACCTAATGAAACTTAAAAGCTTTTGCACAGCAAAGGAAACCATAAACAAGACCCAAAGACAACCCTCAGAATGGGAGAAAATATTTGCAAATGAACCAACTGACAAAGGATTAATCTCCAAAATTTATAAGCAGCTCCTGCAGCTCAATAACAAAAAAACAAACAACCCAATCCAAAAATGGGCAGAAGACCTAAATAGACATTTCTCACAGAAGATATACAGACTGCCAACAAACACATGAAAGGATGCTCAACATCTTTACTCATTAGAGAAATGCAAATCAAAACTACAATGAGATATCATCTCACACCAGTCAGAATGGCCATCATCAAAAAATCTAGAAACAATAAATGCTGGAGAGGGTGTGGAAAACAGGGAACCCTCTTGCACTGCTGGTGGGAATGTGAATTGGTACAGCCGCTATGGAGAACGGTATGGAGGTTCCTTAAAAAACTACAAATAGAACTACCATATGACCCAGCAATCCCACTACTGGGCATATACCCCGAGAAAACCATAATTCAAAAAGAGACATGTACCAAAATGTTCATAGCAGCCCTATTTACAATAGCCCGGAGATGGAAACAACCTAAGTGTCCATCATCGGATGAATGGATAAAGAAGATGTGGCACATATATACAATGGAATATTACTCAGCCATAAAAAGAAATGAAATTGAGCTATTTGTAATGAGGTGGATAGACCTAGAGTCTGTCATACAGAGTGAAGTAAGTCAGAAAGAGAAAGACAAATACTGTATGCTAACACATATATATGGAATTTAAGAAAAAAAAATGTCATGAAGAACATAGGGGTAAGACAGGAATAAAGACACAGACCTACTAGAGAATGGACTTGAGGATATGGGGAGGGGGAAGGGTAAGCTGTGACAAAGTGAAAGAGCGGCATGGACATATATACACTACCAAACGTAAGGTAGATAGCTAGTGGGAAGCAGCCGCATAGCACAGGGAGATCAGCTTGGTGCTTTGTGACCGCCTGGAGGGGTGGGATAGGGAGGGTGGGAGGGAGACGCAAAAGGGAGGGGATATGGAAACATATGTATATGTATAACTGATTAAATTTGTTATAAGGCAAAAAATTAAAAATAATAATAATAATAATAATAATTCCAGTAAGACGTAGCCAGGTCCTGCAGTCCTAAGAGCCAAAGATGCCTCTTAAAAATGACTGCAGATTTTTTTCCCCTCATTTGCTTTCATTCCAGAGAGCTTTGTTTCCAGGCAACAGCGGGGCCTTTCCCAGGAGGGTGGGTACTTTGAAAAAGTTACAGAGAGAGACGGAGGGAAGGAGGGAGGGAGGGAGGGAGAGGGAGGGAGAGTCTCCAGCTCTTGCTCCTAGAGGTTTAGTACCACGGACAGCTCAGGAGCGGCCGGTTCAGCACCACGGACAGATCCCCCGAAGGATTTCAGGACCGCGGACAGTACCGGAAGCCTACTTTTGCCACTGCCCCTGCTAGATGCTTGTGCTCTTTGAGCAGATTTCTGAGCCCACTCCCAACCCTCACCCCCAGAGTCTTCGAATCCTGATATCTGAGTAATCCAGGCTCTCCTGGTGCTGACCTCAGAAACTTGGACATCGAACACTTAACATGCCCGAAAGGGAATTTTGGATTTTCTCCACACACACAAACACATGGCCCTACCTAATGCGCTGCAGGACACTCAGCGGGTCAGGTTCATGGCCCAAAAGTCGTCCTTGGTTCCTCCCTTCCTCTCACTCTTCCCATTCCGAGCATCCGTGAGGGCTCTCAGCTCCACCTCCAAAGTATTCCCTGAATCTGTCCACTGCTTTCCACACGCACTGCCACCACCAAATGCGATTGTTTCTCACCTGGCGTACAACAGCCTCCTAACTGATCCTCCGTACCTATAGCCCCTTCTGTGTCATTCCTTACATAATAGTTTCAGTGATGCCTTGAAAATATAAATCGGATTATATCACACCTTTCCTCTACCTTTCCATCGCTTCCCAGTGCACCTACAATAACATTCAAAGATGTTACTGTGGGGGACTTCCCTTGTGGTCCAGTGGTTAAGACTCCACGCTTCCACTGCAGGGGCAACGGGTTCAATCCCTGGTTGGGGAACTAAGATCCCACATGCCATGCGGCACGGCCAAAAAAAAAAAAAAAAGGATGTTACTGTGGCTTTCAAGACCCTGGATGCCTCTCTGACCCTATCCCCCATCCCTGCCTCCTTTGCCTGACCGCTCTGGCCACACTGGCCTCCTTGTTGTCCCCCTAGACCTTTGCACATGCTGTTCTCCCTGCCACAGATTCTTGCATAACTGGCTCCTTTCCACCTTTCAGGATTTAGCTCAAAATGCCACCTCTTCAAAAAGACCACCTCCCATCTAAAGTGGCCTCACCATTACTATCACATAGTTCTACGTCATGTACCTCATAGAACTAGCACAAACTATATTTTATTTTATATTTTTGGGTTTATTTGTCCGTTGTCTGTTTTCATCACTAGCAGGTAAACTTCATCAAGTCATATATCTTGATTGTCCTAGTTACCCAAGACAGCATCTGCCACGTAGCAGCTGTTTCATAAGTCTTTGTTGAATGAATGAATGAATGAATAAATAAATTGTCAGCTACTCATGGAGCCCCAAAGAGATGTCAACAGCACTCAACTTCTGGTAGAACGGTGGTCATCTGTGCTGGCCCAAGGTTTGAGAGCTGTGTTGCCAGTCCCCAAGATGACCCCCAAATTTGGTGATTCACTAGGAGAACTCACTGAACTCATCATGGCTGTGGCTTATTCCAGTGAAAGGATACAAAGCACAATCAGCAAAGGGACAAGGCTCATGGAAATAATACATCTTTACCCTTTACCACAGCCTCATGGTAATCAGAGTTTACTTCTCTGCGCCCTGGCTTGCCATGAGGCTACAGCGAGAGGAAAATGTGTTATGCTATAGCAGGAAGATGAAAACGTGGGCCAGTAATTCAACTTACCACACCAAGCAGCAGCTTCTAGCTATGATTTAGTAATCTTGATTTTATTTCCTTTATTATTATTTTTTGTAATGGCCCATGAAACTGGCTTTTGGTTTATAGGGCTGCTCTAAAGTTTCCTTTGTAAAGGTCCTTTTGAAAGGGTTTTACAAAACGAGATCATTTACAATAAAAATATTAGATAAATGACTGTTTACTTATATTCAGATGTTATGTGGAAATGGAAACAGTCGTAAGGTGGTATCCATTAATGCAGAAACGTGGCAAAGAGATATATGAATGACGGAAGTAGGAGAAAAATGAGAGTAAGACATAGAATGAGATTCTGGACACTGTCTCTTCACTGCCTTCTTGTCTTTCGGGAAGAAATCTTCACCCAAGAAGTCATTCAGCAGCCTTCCCCAGCTCCCCAGGGCCTTGAGGGAGCTCCTCAAACTTGAGTCTATTTTAAGAACAACCTTTAATTATCTGAACTATCAGGACCACTTGTGGAATTCTCCCCGTGTTGAGAACCTGGTGCTCAGTAATAATTATAACATGATGACATTTCTTGAGCAGTCAATATATGTGAAGCATGTGTATTATTCACTTGATGTTCACCATAGCCTGTGAGGTAGGAACTTCATTGTCCCCATTTTACAGATAAGGAAACTGAGACCAAGTTAATTCACTTCCCAAAGTTGCACAGCTGGTTCGTGGTAGATCTGGGTCAGGAGGCCGAGCTCTCAATCTCCTGAAGGCTCCCCGACCTGGTCTCCTGCACTAAATGACTGGTTATTATAGGAAGTAGTGAGGGGTCGGGAATTCCATGGTGGTCCAGTGGTTAGGACTTGGCTCTCTCACTGCCATGGGTTTGATCACTGGTCTGGGAACTAAAATCCTGTAAGCCATTCGGTGCGGCAAACAAACAACCAAACAAACAAGGAAATAGTGAGGGGTGAATTAAGAGTCTTACTCTAAAATCTATCTCTCCCCTCTTCATACTGACCTATCCTTGGAATGCCTGGAAACCCACCTCTTAAACAGCTAAACAAAGGAAGTTTCCCCTCCCAGTTATGTGACATAGATGGATACTCGTAAGAAAACCAATCTCAATTCTTTCATAGTCTTGTCATGTATCCTCTGGACAAATCATTTAATTCCTTTACACCTAGTTCCCTTCTCTGGAAAAAAAAACAAAAAAATGAGGCTAATAATAACCTACCACTTGGGGCTGCTGGGATTAATAAGATAATTTGCATACGATGCATTTGCTCATCCTGTCTGTTGGATAAATTAGTTATTTGGGCTGTTTTTCTGAGTAACCAAGATTATTCAGTTGTCTCTCCACTGGGAAAAGAAAATTAAATCCTTACTTCACGTCATTCAAACAAACTTCAGAAGGTTCAAGCAACTAAACATCTAAAACAAGGCTGTAAAGTATGAGACCTAACAGGAAAGTGTGTTTATGAGAGTAAGGTGAGGAAAAGCATTTAAAAATTGATTTCTTGGACTTTATCAAAATCCAAGACTTCAGGCACTGTGTAAGCAAAGTGAAGAGAAAAGGGACACGCCAGGAGAAAATATCTGCCATAGACAGAGTAACAGGCAAAGGGTCAATATCCAGAATAAAGAATTCCTGTAAATCAATAAATAAAAGCTAAAAAAAGAAACAAATAGAATAATGCAGGGAGGGTACAAATGGGCAATTCACAGAAGGGAAGATAAATCTGGCCAACAAACATGTACATTTCCTCCGTCTCCCTAGGAAATGAAATAAGACTCTAAAGGGAGACTATTTTCCCCCATCTATGGCTTTGTCAAAAGTTTAAAATTTGGTGGCACAGTGGTTAAGCGGATGCCTGCCAATGCAGAGGATACGGGTTTGAGCCTTGGTCCGGGAAGATCCCACATGCCATGGAGCAGCTAAGCCTGTGCACCACAACTACTGAGCCTGCGCTCTAGAGCCCGCAAGCCACAGCTACTAAGCCCACGTCCCTAGAGCCCGTGCTCCGCAACAAGAGAAGCCACGACAATGAGAAGCCCGCACACCTCAACGAAGAGGAGCCCCCGCTCGCCACAACTAGAGAAAGCCCGTGCGCAGCAACGAAGACCCAACACAGCCAAAAAAAAAAGTTTAAAATTTTGATGTAGCCTCCAGGAGAGGCGGTGGTCATTGCATTGTAAAGATGAATAAACAATAATAATAGCAGGTAATAGCTATTAAGCAGTGTATATGCGTTACTTACTTTTTACCTTCAAAGCAATACTGGCTGCTCTGTTTATGAGTTTATAGATCTCCCCTCTTTTTTTTTTTTTTTTTTTTTTTTGAAGTATGCAGGCCTCTCACTGTTGTGGCCTCTCTCGCTGCGGAGCACAGGCTCCGGACGCGCAGGCTCAGCGGCCATGGCTCACGGGCCCAGCCGCTCCGCAGCATGTGGGATCTTCCCAGACCGGGAAACGAACCCGTGTCCCCTGCATCGGCAGGCAGACTCTCAACCACTGCACCACCAGGGAAGCCCTGGCTCCTCTGTTTAATCCTCTCTGCTTAGTTGTCTTTCTCCTCCAGGAGATTGTGACCTTGCTCAACTGATCTTCAGATTCTCAATGCTCAGCACAGGACTGGCACAAAGTTCCGGCTGAGAAATGGTTTGAAAAAAGTCATTTCCATTCGAGCACTTTATGGGTGGCAAATATTCACGGGGTCTCCCGGGGTGGTGATGTGTCAGCTCAGCTTTGGAGTACGGGCAGGATGTCTAGAAGCCCACACAGAAGGGCAAGGACGAGCCAGGAAGAGGAAAAAACCTTTTTGTTCATTCATTAGGTACTCACTGTGTATGAAAGCTCACAACGACTCTAGGAGGAAGTTGCTGTTATCATCACCACCCTCGTTTTATTTTATTTTTAAATAAATTTATGTATGTATTTATTTAATTTTGGCTGCGTTGGGTCTTTGTTGCCATGTGCGGGCTTCTTATTGCAGTGGCTTCTCTTGTTGCAGAGCACGGGCTGTAGGTGCGTGGGCTTCAGTAGTTGTGGCACACGGGCTCAGTAGTTGTGGTGCACGGGCTTAGTTGCTCCGCGGCATGTGGGATCTTCCCGGAACAGGGCTCAAACCCGTGTCCTTGCCTTGGCAGATGGATTCTTAGCCACTGTGCCACCAGGGAAGTCCCTGTTTCTAGATTTTTTGATAATGGCCATTCTGACTGGCGTGAGGTGATACCTCATTGTAGCTTTGATTTGCATTTCTCTAATAATTAGTGATGTTGAGCATCTTTTCATGTGTCTCTTGGCCATCTGTATGTCTTCTTTGGTGAAATGTCTATTTAGGTCCTCTACCCATTTTTTAATTGGGTTTTTGTTTTTGTTTTTGATATTGATCTCCGTGAGCTGTTTTTATATTTTGGAGATTAATCCTTTGTCCATTGTTTCACTTGCAAATATTTTCTCCCATTCTGAGGGTTGTCTTTTTGTCTTGTTTATGGTTTCCTTTGCTGTGCAAGAGCTTTAAAGTTTAATTAGGTCCCATTTGTTTATTTTTGTTTTTATTTTCATTACTCCTGGAGGTGGGTCAAAAAAGATCTTGCAGTAGTTTATGTCAAACAGTGTTTTTCCTATGTTTTCCTCGAAGAGTTTTATAGTGTCTGGTCTTACATTTAGGTCTTTAATCCATTTTGAGTTTATTTTTGTGTACGGTGTTAGGTAGTGTTCTAATTTCATTCTTTTACATGTAGCTGTCCAGTTTTCCCAGCACCACTTATTGAAGAGGCTGTCTTTTCTCCATTGTATGTTCTTGCCTACTTTGTCATAAATTAGGTGACTATATGTGTGTGGGTTTATCTCTGGGCTTTCTATCCTGTACCATTGATCTAT